>NW_026622763.1:20002964-22488798 GCF_023065955.2 Ursus arctos | reverse complement strand
ACTCTGAAACTATAAAATACTGATGAAAGAAATTGAAGATGATACAAAGAAATGGAAAGACATTCCATGTTCATGGATTAAAAGAAAAATTATTGTTGAAATGCCAATAGTACCCAAAACCATCTATACATTTAATGCAATCTCTATCAAAATATCAATAGCATTTTTCACAGAGTTAGAACAAAAAAATCATAAAATTTGTATGGAATGACAAAAGACCTCAAATAGCCAAAGCAATCTTGAAAAAGAAAAGCAAAGCTAAATACACCACAATTCTGGACTTCAAGTTTTATTATAAAGCTGTATTAATCAAAACAGTATGGTAATGGCACAGAAATAGACACATAAGTCAATGGAACCAAATAGAAAAGCCAGAAATATACCCACAACTATATGGTCAATTAATCTTTAACAAAGCAGGAAAGAATATCCGATGAGAAAAAAGACAATGTCTCCCACAATTGTTGTTGGGAAAACTGAACATCAACATTCAAAAGAATGAAACCGGACCACTTTCTTATACCATACATAAAAATAAACTCAAAATGGTTGAAAGACCTAAATGTGAGATCTGAAACCATTTTTATGGTGAAACCATAAAAATCCTAGAAGAGTATACAGGCAGTAACTTTTTTGACATCAGCCATAGCAAGTTATTTCTAGATATGTCTCCTAAGTCATGGGAAACAAAAGGAAAAGTAAACTACCAGGAGTACATCAAAATACAAAGCTTCTGAACAGCAAAGGAAAAAAACTAAGAAAAATAAAGGACAACCCACTGAATGGGAGAAGATATTTGCAAATGATATATTCAGTAAGGGGTTAATATTAAAAATATATAAAGAACTTATAAAACTCAACATCCCAAAACCAAATAATCCCCCCCAAAAATGGGCAAAAGACGTGAACTGACATTTTTCCAAAGATGATATATGGATGGCCAACAGACACATGAAAAGATGCTCAACATCACTTATCATCAGGGAAATGCAAATCAAAACTACAATGAGATATCACCTCACACTTGTCAGAATGGTTAAAATCAACAGCACAAGAAACAACAAGTATTGGTGAGGATGTAGAGAAAGGGAATCCTCTTGCACTGGTGCTGGGGATGCAAACTCATGAAACCACTCTGGAAAACAGTATGGGCGTTCCTCAAAAAGTTAAAAATAGAACTACCCTACAATCCAGGTATTGCCTAAGGTATTTACCTAAGGAATACAAAAATACTAAGTCAGAGGGATACATGCACCCTGATGTTTATAGCAGCATTATCTACAATATGCAAATTATGGAAACAGCCTGTGTCTGTTGATTGATGAATGGATAAAGAGGATGTGGTGTGTGTGTGTCACACTGGAATATTATTCCACTATAAAAAATATTGAAATATCGCCATTTGCAATGGCATGGGTGCAACTAGAGAGTATTATGCTAAATGAAATGTCAGTCAGAGAAAGACAAATGCAATATGATTTCCTTCACATGTGGAATTAAAGAAATGAAACAAATAAGCAAAAGGAGAAAAAAAGAGAGAGATCAACCAGAAACAGACTCTTAAGTACAGAGAACAAACTGACCGTTACCTGAAGGGAGGTGGGTGGGGATATGGGTTAAATAGACAATGGGGATTAAGGCATGCACTCGTGTTGAACACCAGGTGATGTATGGAAAGGTTGAATCAGTATATTGTACACCTGAAACTAATATTACACTGTATGTTAACTGGAATTTTAAAAAAACTTGAAAAAAAAGTTTAAAAAGTTATTGTTTGGACTAAGGTGTTGACAATGGAGGTGTAGGTTGTGGTTGAATTCTATATATACTTCTAATGTAGAGCCAAAAATGATTTCCTATGAAAGTAGATGTGGACCATGAGAGGAAGAGAAAAATCAAATTATGCTACCAGGTATATGGTCTGAGCAACTGGAAGGGGGGTATGCCATTTCCTGAGTAGGGGAGGACCATTGAAGAAGAATGTTTGGATAGTAGATAAGAAGTTTGAATATTTCCAGATAAAATCATTTATCAGATATTCAGATAGAGATACCAAGTAGGATATTGGATATATGAGTTAAGAATTCTGAGGAGAGGGCCCAGCTAGAGAAATAAATTCTGGAGTTGTCAGTATATATGTGGTATTTAAAGACATGAAACTGTATGAAATCATCAATGTAGGCAGCATGGATATAGCAAAGGCTATGGACTGAGTCCTGATGCCCTCCAATCATTGGAAGTCAGAGGGATAAGGTAGAACCAACAAGGAAGGCTGTGATAAAATGGCCAACGGAGTGGGACAAAAACCAAGCAACTGTATTACCATTTTAAGATGGGTGAAATTGCAGTATACTTGAATCTGAAAGTAATGGCCTAGTGGAAAGGGGAACACTGATGATGCAGGTAGAGAGATACAAATTGCTTGAATAGGCAAGAAAGTATGGTATTAAAATACTAGACAACATATTGGTTTAGACAGGGGCAGGGACAGTTCATTCATAGTAACAAAATGGAAGGAACATGTGGTACAGATACCAAACAATGGGTAGATACTATGGTGGGAAGTTCTCAAGGTTCTCTTTTGACAGACAGATAAAGTCACTGGAAAAGGGAAGAGTGGTCAAGGAAGTGAGAGGCCGTGGTAAATACTATAATTACCAAGAATTATGATAGAAGTTTTGAATAGAATGACAATGCACTAGGGGCCAAAATCTTCAAAGAATAAGGAGGATTCTTCAAGGGGTACTCCTAGGATGACAGATAGTGGTATTATGGTGGGAAGATATGAGATTCAAAGATGGAGTTTTTGGGGAAGAGGGTGGGAAAATGATCTAGAAGCAGTAAAGTGCCGTAAGGAGGACACTTAGCCTACTACCAGGCCAGTGGTTTGAGGAAACTGAAAGGAGTAATTGGCAAATACTTGTGAGGGCTGAAGAGGAGAAGCTTTGCTCCCAGGGAAGAGATGAAGACATGTGGGAACATGGAAATACAAGGAATAAGGTTCTAGTTGTCACGAGGACTAGTAACTGGAGAGCTATAGAAGTTTAGAGTCCAGGGAAGAGGGATGCTAAAAGTCCTAAAAGTTAGGGACAGACATATATAACATATGCTTGTTCTGCCCAAATGCCAGTAACATCGCCTATTAGGAATTTAAAGGTAGAACGTATATTCAGGGAAGAGCTGGAGGATTCTCTTAGTTGGATTCCTCCAGAAAGCAACATTGATTGATCCAAATAAAGTAGTTTATTTGGAGGTGCTGAGAAAACTAGTAAAAGAAGAGGAAAGTGATCCAGGGAAAATAAATCAACCAGTGGTGCATTAAGCCAGGTACCTCAGTCAGTAACTGGAACAATGTAGGGGAGCAGGTAAAATGGGTAAAGGGGGATCAAAAGATACAAATTTCTAGTTAAAAATAAGTAAGTCATGGTTGTAAGGTACAGCATGGGAAATACAGTCAGTAATATTGCAACAACTTTGTATGTGACAGATGGTATTTAGACTTATGGGGATCATTTCATACTGTATAAAAATATTGAATTGCTATGATGTATACCTGAAACCAGTAGGTATTATATGTCAATTACATGTCAATTTAAAAAAAGGCAATGTAACAAGTATGAGTATTGTGGAAACATTTTAAAAAACCTATGCTAACATATGAATAGATACTTGTAGCTTAGAATAAAAATTACATTTGATACCGTTATACACATACTTTAAATAGGCTCCCATTCCAATAATTTTAATAAAATCATATGCTCTGAAAACTATTAGAAGATGATAAAAACAGCCTAAATTTCTTGAGTGTATTTATGAAGTATATTTGCTTGAAGAGCTAACTTGACTCACAGCAGATTTATAACAAACAAGAAACAAATTTTTGTTTTTATAAGCTATGAAGATTTGGGGTTGTGGGGCTTTGTTTTGTTTTGTTTTTGTTTTTGTTTTCTTTTACCTAAGTGTAATATAACCTATACAAATACAACTATCTACAATATAACCTTGAGTCAATCTCTCCATCTAAAGGTAGATTCACATGGTTTATATCTTTTCAATCTTCCCTACATTCTTTTAAGGACAAAGCAATGTATAAAATAATACTTATATAAATAGGTAACTCTTGACATGCTGCCCAGAAATATCCTCACCTATAAGCATAAAATTTAAAAACTATTACTTTTTAAAAAATTAAAATAATTCCTTAACATTATCAAGCATATAGAGTTTATACTAATTTGTTTTAAAATATCATAACCATAGTGTTTAAAAACTCAGCTTGTGGATCTTATTTTTTAAATATCTTCATTTTTGCAAGAAATATGAAAAACAAATATTTTCCAAAAAATACAAAAACTTTTCTTGTTTTATTCTAAAACATGAAAAGAATATACATGGTCACCTGAACTTGGAGTTAGGAATATTGATTTGCCAGATGGAGGCTTCTGTCTGTACTCTTAATATAAAGAATCAAACCTCCAGTTTTAAAATATGCTAAAACCATGTCAGAGAAATACCTGCTTTAGTTACTTTAATAACATTTTATAGCAAAATATATTTTTACTAGTAAACTATATTTTCCATATCCCCATATCCCACTGGATATGAGGATTTCTCAAAGTCCGGCTTGAGACTATCTGTAGACATACCATTTCCGTCTTCTTTATGCCTGCTGTACAGTAATCTGTTCCCTTGGAGAACCAGGGTTTTGACTGAGCTATGGTTAGTGGAGAGTGATGGCCTTCTCTGGAGCAAGGGTAGCATAGTGAAAAGCTTATCATTCCTATTTGGAAATGTCCAGTCCTATAACCTATATCCACTGCTTCTAGATTAATTCACCAAGAGACACAGGGACCAGGGCAATTTTCTTACCATATTATACCAGCATGCGCTGCTGCAGTTTATTTCTCTGTTTACAGTTCTTGATCCTAGAATTTTATCTCAGACCAGAATATATTCACTATGGTATGTAGGAATTCTATAATTATATGCATTGGTATGAGAATCTAAATAATTACTAATTATGCTTTCTATTATTATTTACCATTTTATTAAAAAGAAAAAATGTATTTTATTGCCTACAATATTCTACAAACCCTTCATTTGTTTTAATTATGAAGTTTTTATTGTGAAGACACTCTTTAATCATCATCATCCAGCTTGGAAATTTCATAAACTCAATTACTAAGTTAATGTCTATGGCCTGGTTTGTAATAATATGGCTTAACTGAGCCATGATTCCAGAAGAGAAACAGTGTAGTGTGGTGGTAGACCAAGGCCCTCCATAAGACGCTGTTGTTCTGGATTCTCATGCCCCCTGAGTTGCAGTGAGACCTCAGTATAACATTGAACTTCACTTCATAGAATGGAAACACAAGCATAGTTACATCTTACTGATTAGAAACAGGATAGGGCAAGATGTTATTTTCAGGCCTCTTCTAAAACTAAAACCATTGGGGGACTTAAAATTAGGGTCGTATTAAGAACTGAAAATTGTAGAAAATACTTGACTCTTGCAGGTGGAGATCTATTTGTTCAGATACACTATGTCTATCTATCCAAAATGCCTAGCTAGAGAGAAAAAAATTACTGATCCTTTAAAAAAAAAGTACCCAAGCTAACAAAAGATCTTTTAAATTTTGTTAGTAAATACTATGGTTCTGGGAAAGAAAGAAGAAGAAAAGCCAATGAATGTGAATCGGGTCTTATAAGGAGTAACTTCATATTTTCCCCTTGCGTGTGTCACAGAAGGATAGGTAAGGACTTATTCCAAGTTTTCCAGGTCCAGGTTTCTGTACCTGTGGGCTAAAAGGAAAGCAGTGGGACTAGACTGAAGAGGAAAGCTGTTTTGATACTCTAAGGCAGTTTCTATCCACTTTCTTAAGTCTTCTCTTCCCAAAAAGAGTAGAATGACAGCACATTTAGATTTGGGAAAGGACTGGTTGAAAGAACACCTTGCCACCAGCACTCTGGAATCAGTTGGGATGGAACAAGGGGGAAAAAACCAAAACCTTCAGCCAGTTCATTAAAAACATATGACTGAAATCTCTTTTTGATTTGTGGCTTTTCTTGATGACTTTTTCAGACATCTGCTTTTATTTCCTGCAAGTTATTTCAAAGGATAATGAAAGGTGGGTGAAAAAGATTTTTCAGGCTCTATGGGGAAAAAGAAAGTATAGATTATTTTCATTCTTGCTTTGATCATTCTTTCCATGACTCTCCAGTCGGCTTCATAAACTATTACTAAGATCAAAACATAACAATTTCTGTTATCATTCTGAACGAGTATATGCCTGAGTAAATGTGCAGAAGTTTCTTTTTATTGGCCTATTCAGGAGCATAGTTCTTAGAAATATATAACATAGAACTCCCATAACCGTATTCATTAAAATCTGATTTGTCACTGACAAGGGTTCCATGGACTCCCAGCATATATAACAGCTTTGAAATAAGACTCAAGTGTCATTCCTTTTTATGTAGCTATAGACATGTACCTGTTGTCCTTAATGATCTCATTTTCCCTACTTTTGTTGTCTCCAGTTCCTCCAAGCTGGAAATATTAGTGTCCTTCTCATGCTGGACCAGGCTGAACCCAGTTCCATTGCAGAGCCTGACCAGGTGAGGAGTTTAGAGCAGTTTTGTTAGCATCACCTATAGATAGAGCCTACAACTATTCTTTCTGGCTTATAATTGGCTTGGTCCTCAGAAGCTCTTGGAATGGAGCATATGAACATTTTATTGCAGGTTTTTTCCTCCCTGTTACCATCTTAGTCTAGATCATGAATTTGCTCTGCTTTCCTTGCTGGACTTGAGATACTTCCTGAATTGGAGTTCACTTGGCTGTAGCTCCAGTTCCTTATTTGGCTTGCATCATGCCTTTTTTCTGTGGACCTTGGCTCCTGACAAGAGGCCCTCTGTGAAGAGAGTTATAATCAACATCAGATGGATTCCTGGTGTTCTTCTTCCCCTGACTGATGGAAACCCTTCATTACTTAGCCTCAAGGCTGCCATGTCTTTTGACTTTTGTGCATTTGATTTTCTGGCTACTCCCCCAGAAGCTAGCTGCTCAGGGCTGATTGATATTCTCATGCCCTATACCTCAGTCTCAGGTTCTCCTTTCTTGGTTATACAGGTTTCTGGGTATGCCTCATGTCTTAATCTGCCCAATTTATGATAGCATGGCATTTATCTCTATATGCACATACAAATGCATTTGTTTCCAGTACTTTAAGATAGACTCAATAAAGATTAGGCATTATATCTCTAACTTTACCTGGAAGCCTCAAATACTAATGTGGACGAAGCCCTTGAAGCCACTATTCAATTGACCTAGAGAGTTGTACTTACTGTTTATGCTTGTCCGTTCTCTTCTGGATCTATGACATGCCTGAGTGACACTTCATACATCTACCTGAGGCTAATAGAAATCACTGCTCATAATTCCATCACTTGTTGGTCTCTGGACTCCCCATAACGTCAGAAGGCATTCTCCTAACAATCCATTTCATACCTAAAGTTGCTTTAAATTTTGCCTTTGACTCAGTTGAGCAAAAACATGATGTTGATATCTAAATAATGTGTTTTTATTTTACAGGCTCTGGCAGCAGAGACATATCAAAGTTGTTACTTTAGCACTGGAGTTTTATTTCCACAGTACAACTTTAGTAGTACTGAGTTTCTTCCCATTTACTAAAAGCATTTTTCTACTGACACAAGTTTTAATTCTTAGCCTCCTAGAGATCTTTCCCTTTCTGGAATCTTTCCCAGATCATTTTTTTCAAGCCTATTCAGAAATTTTCATTTTCTCTAATATATCAAATCAGAGAAGCATTCATTGCTCAGACTTTTTTTCGTCCTTTGTAACGGAGATTAGATTCTTCCTTAGAACACAGAACACAAAGTCAATAATAATCTCAGGCAAAAGCATAATGATAGCACATCTAGAGGACTGGAAGAGTCTCATGGGTGTTCCTGCTTCCCGTGGTCACAGTGAACTATAGAATTCTGTGGTTCTACCCGTAATCAGCCAGGCAACTTGTTTTTGTCTTGGTCACTAAGAACTACTGTCAATATTGTTTTAAAATCTGGATTTTGGGGGCGCCTGGGTGGCACAGCAGTTAAGCGCCTGCCTTCAGCTCAGGGCGTGATCCCGGCGTTATGGGATCGAGCCCCACATCAGGCTCCTCTGCTATGAGCCTGCTTCTTCCTCTCCCACTCCCCCTGCTTGTGTTCCCTCTCTCGCTGGCTGTCTCTATCTCTGTCAAATAAAATATAAAATCTTTAAAAAAAAATCTGGATTTTGTCTTCCTCTCAAGCTATTAATCTCTGCTAATCTGTGACATATTGGTAATTTTCACTTCATGAATATTCACGCCTGTTTCCCTAATGGTTGTAAGATGTGCTATTCAACATAGTCCATAGCTGTTATCCCCTGGGGAATTTTGTCACCATCATCCTGGGATTCTATCTCTCTAAGTTAAATTTCCTGTTTGCTTGATCCAAGTCTTCTTCCTCCTTTTTGATGAAGTATATTCTCTTTTAGTTGCGTGAGAAAGGTTGTGTGGGAGTATATCAGTCAGGGTTCAACCAGGAAAAAACAGAACCAGTAGGAGAGATCCAGTAAAGGGATTTATTTCAAGGAACTGACTTACGTGATTGTGGGAGCTGGTTAGGCAAGTCTGAAATCTGTAGGGTAGACTGTCAGGAAACGCAGATTGGACGTTTCAGAAGTGAAGCTGCAATTGACAGGTAGAATTCTTTTCTTTTTCCAGGAAACTTCAGTTCTGTTCTTAAAGCCTTTCAAATGATGGACTCAGGCCCATTAGTGTATCTAGAATAATTTCTTTTACTTAAAGTCAACTGATTATAGATGTCTATTTTTTTATTCTTTCTAGAGATCCTGAAAGTTGTCTAAAGGCTATAAGAAAAGCTTGGTGAGTCATCCTTACATAGTGAGAGTTGACCTCAGGTGACTGAGCTATAGTAATCTCTTCTTAGATAGTGTTGGATAATTTTTATGAATCTCTATTTTTGGTTCCCCTTTTTTTAGCCTCAGTTTGAATGACTGTGCTTCCATAAACTCATCCCCATCCTTTCTACAGAAAATAAATGGATATGATTGATTAAGTTACTGCTTTTCTTATTTACATTTCATTCTTTGCTTGGATTTAGATCTTCTCAGGAAAAAAAAATCTGTTGAATATGGATCTATATGTTCTCTGTTAATAAAATACATCTTCTATAGCTGGCTACTTTCATCTACTGTGTTTTAATTCTCGTTACTTTCAGTTTCATATTTTTATCTTTTTTCTGATCTTACCTAAACTTTTGAGAGTTTCTCATTGTAGCCATCCATGTAATATAAACCATATATAAATTTGAACTTCTATTATGAAAATTCTAAGAATCTGGACATTCTGTTCTTTAATCATTAGAAAGTAAATTATACAGTTTAGCAACCAATTTCCTACTACAACATGGGAAAAATTCATTCTAGTTTCATCCATAATAGCACCAAATTCCATTCATAACCCTACACAGTTGGCTTTAGAAGTACTAGCATTCCCTTCCCACATCCTTATCTATAGCTTCAGCCTCCAACCAAGTCCCAGAGACATATGATTCTGTATTTTTTGGAAGGTTTGCAATAATTCATTACTACATTCAAAATCCCATGAGTCTAGCTACAATGCTGGGTAATTACTTTAATGTGGAGAAGAGTCAAAGTGCATGTGAATGTGCTTCTCCAATAATTTCTAATCCAAATCTTCAAAGTAATAACACATTCTTGCTTACCTTTTACAATTGTAGGGTGGGAGCTCAGTTAAATAATGTGAATGATGTTACTTTGGATGGTAAGCATTGGGAGTACATTGGCTTTATTCAACATGGTACCCTTAGTAAGTATTCAAAACTATTTATACACCAAAGAAAGGACTTGCTACTACTCAATGGTAGCTTTGTCAGGACATAACTAGATCAGCCAAATGAAATATTCACAATCAGTAGTTGGGGCAACATTACTATTGGCAAACAATTTGTATGCTGTGGAATCCCAATATATAAAACTGATAAGAAAGGAATTGCTGTATGGGATGGAAAGAAAGGAGTATGGGATGTATAGAAAGAAGCGAGTTTATCTTTCTCTTCATATCATGGTGGCCAGCAAAGCACATCTATAGAATCCTGTAGCTTTGCAGAACATATCGGAGAAACCATAAGTATATATTATTTCTAAGTACATTTTGCTTATTTGTTTAATAATATGTTCTTATTTTTGCTATAAAAAGATGTAGCCAGAAAGCTTTTGGAGGACTCATTGTACACAGCCTTAAAATAAACATCCAAGGGAAGAAATTGGAAAATTTCATGGAAAATAAAACCTTTGAGCCTGGGCAGAATCTGAAATAAAAACATAAAAAGGACACTATTATGGAAAAAAATGGGGCATAAGTGAATATATCACAAGCAAATATTTAAAACCATACTGAATAGAATATACCTGATCTTATTTGATATGGGAAACTAAGTAGGGCTAATCTTCGTAAGTTTGTAGACAGAAAATGTCTAGAGTTACCAAGAGCTATCTATATAACAAATAGTTTTGGAGCAAAGATGTAGCTGTGCTTACCAGAGATCTATTAAACAATTGCTCCACTCACTAGCACCTTAGCACAGATGTTTTGTTTGCTGTGAGCACAAATATAACAGACAGACCAGGATCCTAAAGTGTTTTATGAGTCAACAAGAGATGATTACACTATATCCAGCAGAGGTAGAGTATGCTTATAATATAATGTAATGTAATATGATAATAAACATGTAACTATGTATTGTTATTGTTAGAAATCTGTTGGAAACCTTTTTATGATATGTCAAAAGCATAGCTTTGCCGTTACCAGAATATTTGTAGGGCCTGCATGCCTGCATATTGCATTAGCTGATAGTGTTATATGAGAGGTGTTCTGTGTACAGTTATATGAGAGATGTTCTGAAGAGCAGCTAAAGTCATTGAAGAAATCAGAATCAAGGATACAAAACAGGAAGGTTTTGGGGACTTTAAAGGTTAAAAGTGTTGGTTATAAAAGTAGAAGAAGGCATTAATGATAAGATGATTAAGTTCTGGGAATTTCATGTACAGCATGGTGACTATAGTTAACAATTCTGTATTGTATACTTGAAATTTCCTAAGATAATAGACCTTAAATGTTATCACTACACACATACACACACACACACCACTGTTAACTGTATGATGTGAAGGATTTGTTTAACCTTATTGTGGTTATCATTTCACAAAATTATACTTGTATCAAATTACCATATTGTACACCTTAAATTTACACAATGGTATTTGTCAATTATATCCCAATAAGGCTGGAAAAAAATTAAAAATTAAATTTTAAGAAAGAATCTTCTCTTGCTTACATAGGCTTAAATTCCCTTTTTTTTCAATTGGTATATGTATAAGCCACTTGTTTTTTGAAAGTAGATCTGTGTTTCAATAACAATGGCACTAATGCTTCCTTTGTAGGTCCTATCTGAATGACCTTGGCCAAATCAGACTGGGCATAGATAGAGCATACATTTGCTTCTTCCCAGTGTTGCTTCCTTTTGGTGGCTGTGCCACGTGGATGGCATTCAGAAATAACAGTTGTATTGCCGTACAGTGATGGGCTAGTCCCTGGTAATTCTAAAGGCTGAATGTTTCATTCTGCAACCAAATGAATACAATCATAGAGACTTTAGTCTATTCTGACTAGGCTTTCATTCTTTCATTAATTAGCATATGTAGTTTGGTTTTTTTTTGTTTTGTTTTGTTTTGTTTTTACAGGCACTTACTTAGGCATTGTATAGCTGCTGTAGGGCATATAAAGTTTAATCCAATATGGCTCCCCCCTCCCCCCTCCCCCAAGGATCTTGTTATGGTTATTCTTATATTTTCCCTTCTGGCCATCTCTGAAAATTTCTCACTTTTCTTCCTGGAACACCATACTAGGATTAGATTTGCTTCCAAGCACTGGCAATGGCTTAGAAAAATGAGTCTTTTGCTTGCCAGTTTCTCCATACACTGTGCCGAGTCAAATTTAGTGCCAAAGGGATTGTGTGCTGTGTTTGATCAGCACTGATTTCTGAGCTGGGCCCTGGAAAAAGCAAACATGGATTTTGTCAGTATCTATGGAGCCAGAGAAAAGTGCCCTGATTGCAATCTGTCCTGATTACAGCTGTGCTGGTACCAAGTGTGGCACTCAGAACAACTACTGCGGTCTCATGGCAACCAAACTCAATTTCTGAATGCAGCAAATGTTAGGGCCTGTTAAATAGCTGAGTTGTACAACCGGTAAAGTATCCAATTCTTTTTTTTTTTTTTTTTTTTATTTTTTTTATTAATAATGATTTTTTATTATATTATGTTATTCACCATACAGTACATCCCCGGTTTTCGATGTAAGGCTCGATGAAGTATCCAATTCTTAAGTTGGAAGTGACTTTGTCTTTGATAACTTAGACTTCCTGAAGAAAATCCACTCTTACTACCCACCCAGAATTTCTCCTGATCTCCATGATGACACATAAATACCTAACCTGAACTCATGATGATAATTGGATTCAACATTGTAATTGTATATGCCTGACTTTTCCACTTTGTCAACAGCCTCTTCCCTGGAGTGTCTCCCGGTGTGCGTGTCATATCCTCTTAGGTAGATTTTGAGTCTATAGGACTGCATCTCATAGTTTTATGAGCAAAGATCACATTTAATTCTCTGTCATTTTCAGCACTTAACACATTGTTAGTGCTTTAAAAAGATGAAACAATTCCTTAACATATGTAGGTGTAGGGCATTTATAAACTTTAAAAGTACTTTTGTGTTTGTTATATTCTGCAATTCCCACAATTCCCCGCGAGGGGTGGCAAATCCTTCTGACAAATGAGGAAACTGAGGCATAAAGATTAAGTGGCTTCACCAAAGTCACACAGATAGTGACAGAACTAGATTTAGGATTGAGTTCCCCTGACTCCTAGTCTCAGACCCTTTTGTTAAATATTGTCTAGTCATATCATTACTTCCCAAGAGTTATTCCCACCAGAAATCTCATTTTAATTAGATATTTTATCTCTTGAAACTCTGTCATGTGGCTAGCATTTACAAAATCATGCTGGATGGAGGCAAGGACAAAACCATCAGACAGATTTTCTTTATGACTTTTTGAGACAGGACAGAGCAACTTCAGATCCACCTTGACACCTGATTATGTTGAAACTCTGTCTTTATCACAGGGTCCACTGGGTGCCCTCCTCAGTCACTCCAGCTTGGTTTTACAGCAGTATTCAATAGTGAGACTGTCTCAGAACTTCACTGGTCTTCCTGCCATATCTGTGGATCTATGACTGTGACTTTACTTTTAGAGCATGGAATGGATCTTAAGGATCATGAATCACATTTTACAAATGAGAATAGAGGATATAAACTTAAGTTACCTGTACTATCAGGGCCATAGAGTCAGTTAGGCTTCTTAATTCATTAACTGATTTACAAAAAAACATTTATTTGAAAAACCTATTTTGTTCCAGGAACTATTCTGGGTACTGGAAATACAGCAGGGGGGCAAAAAAAAAAAAGAAGAAAAAAAAAAAGGGAACACAAAAATCATTGCTTCAATGGTTTGTTTACACACACACACGCGCACACACACACATATTTATAAAATGGTGACAACACATGAGAGAAAAATAATACAGGTGTCTTAGTCTGTTTTGGCTGCTACAACAAAATATCACAGATTGGGTAGCTAAAGGATAACACAAACTTACTTGTCACAGTTCTAGAGGGTAGAAGTCAAGATTAAAACACCAGCATGGTCACATTCTGGAGAAGGCCCCCTCCTGGTTCATAGTTGGCACCTTCTCACTGTGTCCTCATATGCTAGAAGGGCTAGGGAGTTCTGTGGGGTCTTTTATTTTTTTTATTTTTTATTATGTTCAGTTAGCCAGCATATAGTACATCGTTTGTTTTTGATGTAGTGTTTAACGTCATTAGTTGCATATAACACCCAGTGCTCATCACAACATGTGCCCTCCTTAATACCCATCACCCGCTTACAATATCCCCCCCACTCCCCTCCCTTCTGTAACCCTCAGTTTGTTTCCTGGAGTCCAGAGTCTCTCATGGTTTGTCTCCATCTCTGACTTCTTCCCATTCAGTTTTCCTTCCCTTTCCCTGTGGTCCTCTGCGCTATTCCTTATGTTCCACATATGACTGAAACCATATGATAATTGTCTTTCTCTGCTTGACTTATTTCTCTTAGCATAATCCCCTCCAGTCCCATCCATGTTGATGCAAATGGTGGGTATTCATCCTTTCTGATGGTTGATCTTTTTTTTTTTTTTTTTTTTTTTTTAGTAAGAGCACAATACTAATCCCATTCATCAAGGTTCCACCCTCATGACCTAGCACCTTCCATAGGGCATTAGGATTTCAACATATGAATTTGGGTGAGGTCGGGAAGGGACATTCAAACCACAGCAGCAGGAAAGGAGGGTAATGAGTTCTGGGGGCACTGGGTAAATTTTAAATAGGGTGGTCAGGGAGCTTTTCATTAACAAGGTGACATTTTTGAACAACACGAAGGAGGTGAAGGAGTAAGATCGAGAGTATCTGGGGAAAGCCTGTGCAAAGCTCCTAAGCAGCACCATGATGACATCTTTGGGAGGCCAAGGCCAGGTGCCTGGGGCAGGATGCACAGTAGTGGGATACAAGGTCTTAGAGGTCATGGAGAACTAGGTCTATGTAGAGCCTTGTAGATGGTGGCAAGGACTTTGGATTTTACTCTGAGTAAGTGTGATAAGGAAATATTGAGAATTGTGAGCAGTGGAGTGATATATTTGGTCTTAGTTTTAAATGAATACTCCGGGTTTTTATGTTGAGAATGGATTAGAGAACAGGGAAATCAATCGTTAGGTGGCTGTTGCAATAATCCAGACAAGAGAAGATGGTGGCTCAGACAGGTGGGAGTGGTAGATGTTTGTAATGTTCATGGGAAGTTTATGGAGAGATTATGATCTTGAAGAAGTCCTAGAAATGGGTCGTATTAGGACAAACTAAGTGTACGTTACAGAAAAAAAGGATATGAGCCCTTAAAATCAAAGTTTTTCTAATAACTAGCTTTATGGGAAAGCTGCTTGTGAATAAATGTGTTGCATCCTAGGAACAAAAAAAAGGAAACATCAGCTTGAGATGGAACAGATTTCCTCTTTGGGAGGTAAGGTTTTGCTAGTTGACTTCTAAAGCCACCATAAATTATCTTTGGAAACAAAGCAGGAAATGTATAAAGAAGTAACCTCTTTTCTATTTTTAAAGATTTTATTTATTTATTTATTTATTTATTTATTTATTTATTTATCTATCTATTTATGAGAACACAAGCAGGGTGTGGGGGCTGGAGAGTGGAGCCAGGTGGAGAGCAGAGAGGGAGGGAGAGGGACAAGCAGACTGCACTGAGCACAGAGTCCCATCAGAGCTTGATTGGGGGGCTCAATGGGAGGCTTGATGGGGGGCTCAGTCTCACCACCCTGAGATCAGGACCTGAGCTGAAATCAAGAGTTGGCTGCCCAACTGGCTGAACTACCCAGGCTTTCCAAGAAGTCACCTCTTTAGGTCCCTACCAACTTGCAGATGTTTTTAATTGTTTTTAATGTACTAAAAAACTGAGGACTGGCTCATATTTTCATCATGATTTTTCTCTTTCCTTCAATCCAAGGACTCTCTGGTGGGGTAGAGCAATTTGAAACCCTTTCCAGATATTCTGCTAAAAGTTTCCTCTGTACTGTGGTTAATATGAGAGTGAACCAGAGTGTAAAACTTGGATTGCTATTAACTTTGAACACTGCGTGTAAACTACATGACAAGAGAAACTGTTATATGAAGAGTCTATACTGGATGATTTGTAATATTCTAAAAGTCTGTGATTTCCCATTGAGTCCTTATCTACCCTTATGGAAAGCTGTGTCCTATTTGCTGGAGAACTCACAGAATCACATCTCTATAAGTCATTCTGTGAGTAAATTCAGGAACAACACATCATACACCAATAACCCCCGCTCTTTATTCTATCTTTTAAATGATTTATAGATATCAAATACTTAATTCTACCAAATGCCTCATTATAATCAAGGAAAACAGTTATTGCAGTTTGCAAAAAAGGTTTTAATTTGCATGTAATATGCCTTCAAAATTCATTTCAAAATGCACTCAGTGTCTTGTTTTGAATTCTTAGTGTCTTTTTTTTTCTTTGAGTGTTCTGTATGTAATAATTTGTCATTCAGTGGCTTTCCTATAGGTACATCTCTGTCAGAATTCCAAAAGCACATTAGCAGTGATAAAACAAAGCCCTTAGAGGTAGGCATATTTTACTGTAAGATAACATTCTCCTTTTAGGCATTGTTTGCCATGTGTCTTTGAACACCTAGGAGTTGTATTATCTCATTGTAGCAGAAGGCTTAGTGCTTTTTAATGTAATTATGTGATGAAAGAAAGTGTAGTTAAAAATGAACTATATTGTGCTGCTTATGTTTTTAAGTGACAGGTTTAATAACAATAAAACAGGTAACTGTAAGTAGCATACTAAGAGAAGAATATAAAACAACATCTAACTTGAGGTACTGAGGACTTTCTAGAATAAGTCTCTGAAATGATTAAATGGTACAATCTTAAATCACCTTAATTTATTGGGTTTACTTGAGGCAAACCTTTCCCTTATAAAATGTAGTAATTCTAAATAAGACATTTTGGTATTTTATTTCATTTCATTTCATGCTTAGCAGTCCAGAATCCTTCTCTTTCTTCTGGTTATAGCACTGTGGTTTCCTTTTGGGAATTTCTTCTTGCCCACTGTTTGTAGTCTTAAGGGTCAGTCAAAGTGCCCTACCTTCACCTGGCGAAGGGGTAAGTCCATGAACCTATCAGATGTTCATTCTTTCCCAAGATTTGACTCTTGAAAGGAAGGACAGAGAAAAAACAAGAGTCCATTTATCCTCACAGAGGGGACCTGAGTAAACTCCGACTTGTTCCTGATGATACCTGAGTCTTGCTACCAGCATCACTGGATCTCTTTGCTGAGCACACTCCTGCAGCTGCTTCTCTGGTTCTGAGTCACCCCATATCCTTCTAATAAGTCCTTTTTTATTTTTCAAGTTTTCCAAAATTGGACTTGGCTATTGCATCTAAAGATCCCTGATTAATGCACAAGAGCTTGCACTCTTCCTCAATCTATTATCTTTCTAAAAGATAATGCAGAGTTTAACACTTTATATCAGTATACAGATATGAAATATTTTTGCTCCCTTTCATGGATATGAGTTTATATGTGTACATGCTTGTGTACATGTATGTTGGTATATAAGACACATATGCAAATACCAGGATTACACCAGCATCTTAATGAGGACTTCACCTTTCTTAAATAGGGGAAATTACTGGACTCAAAGCAGAAAACAGGTGTATTTTGAGGAATCTCCCTTGAGCATTCTCTCAGGTTCATTGGTGAGTTTGTAAGCCCTAATTTACAATAGGGCTCTAATGAGAAGAGAAAAGGTCTTTTAAAGTCAGTAAACAATGCTAAACACTTACTAATTTCATAACAGGTTTGTGCTTGGTACCTGGAGAAAGAACTTACAACTAAGTTAAGTTCTATTATCATGAATTTCTTTCAAGGGAATATTAAAAATATTATAGAAGCATAACCATAAAACATTTCTGGAATGTCAGCATAGGTTCCTTAAGAGGCTTAAGAGAATCTTGAAAAAGATGTGGTCTAGAGATCTGAGGCCTACGAGGCTTAATATTTTGGACTTAGTCTTGCCTCTGTCATTGCATGAACTTTGATATTCATTTCACCTTTCATGACCATAATTTTCCCAACAGTGGAGTGAAAATGATAATTTCTTTATCAACCTCACAAAGTTGTATGATCAAATGAGATTTCCTCTCATTATACTAAGTGAAATAAGTCAGACAGAGAATGACAAATACTGTGTGACCTCACTTATATATGGAATCTAAAAACATTGAACTCCTAGAGAGAGTAGAATGGTGATTTCCAGGGCGAATTGGGAGATATTGATTAAAGGGCACAAACTTTCAGTTATAAGATGAGTAAATTCCGGGGATCTCTTGTGACTATAGTTACCAATAGTGTATTGTATACTTGAAATTTTCTAAGAGAATAGATTTTAAGTGTTCTCACCATAACAACAACAACAACGACAAAATGGTAATTATGCGGGGTGAAGGATATATAACTAACCTTACTGTGATAAACATTTATATATGGGAAATGTACTTTCAAATTAGAAGCCCGTAAAAGTAAAAGTAAGATCATATGACAAACAAAAGAAACAGAAAAGAACATAACCACCACATGGAAGGAATCACATAATTTGCATGGGGGATCCAAAATAAATAAAAAACTGAAAAGCAGATTTAAAACAATGTTAATCACAGCAATACAAAATGTGAGGCTTCTTCAAATGGCAATTTTATGAGGTGAGCAACCAATTTTCTTTTTAGCAAGAAGCGCATTTTACAAGTGTGTAATAAGTGGGGATTACTCTCTATTAACTACCTACCTGTTTCTTAGCGCCTTTGTTAGCTATATTTTCACTGTCTCATTTAATCCCCCAAATGATGTAAATTGGGTATTCATTTTATAGAGGAGGAAACGGAGACTTAGAGAAATTAAATTACTTGTCAAGGTAAAAAATGATAGAGTTGAGATTCAAATTCTTTGGGTATAGGCATGCCCATTTTATTGTACTTCACTTTATTGCACTTAACAAATATTGTGTTTATAAATTGAAGATTTGTGGCAACTGCTTTAGGCAAGTCTAAGGGAAACGTTTTTTCAACAACATTTGTTCACTTCATGTCTCTGTGTCACATTCTGGTAACTTTCAGAATATTTCACACTTTTTCTTCATTATTATATTTGTTATGGTGATCTGTTATCAGTGATTACACCTGGCTGAAAGCTCAATGATGGTTAGCATTTTTTAGATAAAGTATTTTTTTAAATTAAAGTATGTGCATTTTCTTAGACATAATGCTACTTTTGCACATTTAATAGGCTGTAGTATAGTATAAACATAACTTTTATGTGCCCCAGGAAACCAAAAAAAATAATAATAACAATATTTGATTTGCTTTATTACAACATTTGCTTTATCGTGGTCTCCAAGGTATGCCTCTATGACTTTCTGCTTTGAGTCTGGGCTTGACCATGGATTTTCTTTGGTCAATGGAGTGTTAGCAAACCTGATGTAAGCAGAGGCTTAACAAACACCTGCATTTTGGGTGCTTGTATTTTTTGTTGGGCTTCTTCTTGGAACTCCGAGACTACCCTAGAGAGGCCATGTGGAAGAGAATTGAGGTACCCATTTGAGATTCAGAACCAGGACTCCAGGCAGGAAGCCTCAGTTGAGTTATTCCAGCCATGCCTCAGGTATTTAAGCCACCTCAGCTGAGGTCCTGACACCATGTAACAGAAACAAGTCATTCTCACTGTGCATTGTCTAAAGATCTGACCTGCAGAGTCGTAAGTATATAAAACAATTGTCAATTTATATCACCTAACTTTGTAGTGACTTTTATCATGCAAGAGTAGTAATTGACATTTAATTTAGGCTCAGTCTAAAGCCGAAGTACTCTATCCTACAATGTGCTGTCTCAAATTGAGCCTTTCTATATCTCCTCTACTGAAATCTAGTATGTTTTTTTGCAATGAAATATGAAACTTCTATTAAAAAACAAAAGAACACCAAAACAATTTATATATGGGAAAGGTACTTTCCACACCAGATTATTAGTTGTTAGCATTTTGGCTTGTTTCCATAAAAATAAATTATTCTATCTTTTCTTATAAATAGTAAGTATATGTATTATATAAGTAGTTCAAGGGGCACCCGGCTGGCTCAGTCAGTTGAGCATCCAACTCTTGGTTTTGGCTCAGATCATGATCTCATGGATTGTGGGATCAATCTGTCGGGCTCCATGCTTGGTGGGGAGTCTGCTTGAAAGATTCTCTCCCTCTGCCCCTCCCCCCACTTGTTCTCTCTCACTCTCTCAAATAAATAATCTTTTTTAAATTTCATTTAAATTCATTTAATTAACTGATATTATTGGTTTCAGAGGTAGAGGTCAGTGATTCATCAGTCTTATATAATACCCAGTGTTCATTATATCAGATGACTTCCTTAATGTCCATTACCCAGTTACCCCTCCCCCACCCACCCCTAAAATAAATCATCTCTAAAAAAATAATTCAAATACAGGAGAAAAGCACAAAGATTTAAATATCAGTTAAATATCACCACATAGAAAGAAACTGTGTTAATATTAGATGAATTTTATCCAGTCATATGCGTTTAAAAGATAGAAAGATACACCAGAAGAAAAAAACACTTTTAAATGTAATTATATTATAGATGTTTTTCTAGAGAAGACAACAGCAACAACAACAACAACAACTTCTATTTGACCAAAAAAGAAGAAACAGACACAAACAACCCCCCCCCAGCCAAATCCCGATGGAAGTGTGAACTTAAAATAAATATTTCTTCCTTCTACATACAAGGTATTTCCTAAAAGGCTCATCTATGGAAGCCTGGGTGGCTCAGTCAGTTAAGCATCTGCCTTCAGCTCAGGTCATGATCTGCAGAGTCGTGGGATCCAGCCCCACATTGGGCTCCCTGCTCAGTGGGGAGTCTGCTTCTCCCTCTGCTTCTGCCACTACCCCTGCTTGTGTTCTCTCTCTTGTTCACTCTCTCTCTCTCAAATAAATAGATAAAATTTTTTTTTTAAAGGCTCATCTAAGCTTATGAAAGAAATTTCAGAAAAAAAATTAGAAATTGGGGTCATTTTGGGTTTTTTTTAAGGTCTTAATTTTAATAAAACAAAGTGATTTCCTGCTATATTTATAATGAGGATATTAGCAGTCACATATTTTCTCTCATCTCACTCTATCCACTTTCCAGATGTACTTAAAAATATTATTTTTAAACATATAGACACATTATGTACTATAAGGATGACTTTCTTTCCCTTAGAACTTTGTAGAACCAAGTGCCGGTATGGAAAAAAAAAAAAAAATCCAGGGTGATTTCTTCCCTCATGATAGTGACTGGCTTATTCTGTCTTATGCTTGAATGTTTTTTCTTTATTCTTGATAATAACATAACTAGCTTGTAGAGAATAGCATAACTAGAATATAAGTTGGTATTGATTCTCTGCATCAAGTTTACTTTGAATACAGTGTCCTGCTCCAGTCTGCTCCATTTATTTTCTTCATTTCAGGGAAATTTTTCTGTTTCATTTTTTTTTTCTTTTTTCTTTATCATTCAAGTAGTCTCCATGAGCCCAATGTGGGGCTCAAACTCACAATCCTGAGATCAAGACCTGAGTTGAGATCAAGAGTTGGAATTTAAAGGACTGAGGCACTCAGGCACCCCCCTGTTTCATATCTTTAAATATGTTACTTCTGCTTTATTTGTTTGATTTTTTATGATCTAATATCTTTATGTCAGGCCCTTTTTTTCTATCTTTCATATCTATTAGCTTCTTTCTAATCTCTTAGACCTTTCTTCCTTTTTTGGACATCATTATTATTTCTTTTTTTTAAATAATTTTTATTTTGTTATATTAGTCACCATACAGTGCATCCCCAGTTTTTGATGCAATGTTCCATGATTCATTACTTGCGTATAACACCCAGTGCACCATGCAATATGTGCCCTGCTTAATACCCATCACTGGCCTATCCCAATCCCCCACCCCCCTCCCCTCTGAAGCCCTCAGTTTGTTTCCCAGAGTCCACAGTCTTTCATGTTTCATTTCCCCTTCTGTTTCTAACTTTTTCTTTGAGAGCAGTTCTATATTCAATAGAGACTTTTTAATTTTTTTTTTTTTTTGCTTTTTTGAATTTATTTATTTTTCTTAAATTCACCAAGATCAGTCTTGTTGTTACAACTCAGGATTCTGGCAGGAAACAGAATCTACCCTAGATGCTTACAATTTAGAGATATTAAAGACAAGATTACTGTTAGTGTGGAGGCAAGGCTAAGATAAAATAAAAAAACAAAACAAAACAAAAAACCTAAGGAAATAGTAAGATCCCAGACAATGACAACCACTTGAAGCTGCTACCACTCCTAGGACTGCAGGGACAGGAAGAGGAAATGGTGTTTGTGGAGTCCACTGATAGTGAACGTGTGGAAAAGGGGCCCCTCCCATATAAGCTAGAGTTGTGGAGGGTCACATCTATTGCCAGAGATGTGCATGAAAGTGTGAAGAGAGGAAAGAACTACCTGAGCTTCTCTCTCGTCCCACCCTCTGATCTCCTGTCCACTTGGAAGCCCAAGGGCATGGAACAGAGGTGATGAGGCTCAGGGGTCATCTTTGCCTGGACTAGATCAGGGCAGGGAGGCGCAGAGAATGGTGGTAGTAGCAGTGGTGGGTGGGAGATTGCCCAATAAGAATAACCAGCACATACTTGTCAATTTGTATTACTTCTAAGGGATCAAAAAGATTGTAACTCTACAATAAGTCTCAAATATTTATTCCTTTCCACTGGTGTACGTGTGTGTGTATGTGTATGCAAATACAAATTTGCCAAGTTTCCAGCAGTATATTCATGAAGCCTGATCTTTCCAAATTTGAAGTAAGGTATAATCTTCAAAGGAAACAGGTGGTATCCTAGGGAATATCCCCAAACAATGAGTCCACTTCATTTCCTTTGTACATCAGCTCAATTTTATTTAAAGAGAGAAGAGCCAAAGAACGTTATAGTCAGAGAATAAGGTTATCCATCCTCAATTCTTTTTTCTTGGATTGGCAAATTCCCAATTCATTTCATACTGTTGTTTTATCAATTCATTTTTGAGTTGTTTTTTTTTGAAATTTGAATTTATGTTCTACTATGTTCTTCTATAGCCCGAGGCAATTGTGAGATTTTTTTTTTTTCTCATTCAAACTATAATTTCGTCTAGGTTGGGTTCTTTTACTTTGCATTAAATATTTGTTTTTGTCATGCTGTTATTTTCATCTTGATCATGCTCAGATAATAATCCATTGTTGTAATACTACAGTGTTGATGCCTTCTCCCAACCACATAAGGAAGACTTATTTTCTTCACAGCCACAAGTGGTGGAGAGAGTATTTAACTTTATATTCACTTTTCTGTAGCCTGAGGAAATGGCTGGGCTGAGGGGAACGTGTGTAATTTTCATCTTGGTTAGTGTGACTGAGATCTGCTCTCACTCATGAGGGTTTTTCAGAGCTTGGCACCTGTTATGTTCTGGTCTATGGAGACAGCCTTTTAGCTCTGTGTTTGGCAACCATTGTTAAAGAATTTTGGAGTAAAGAACAGGTCAACCATCAAGGAGTTAAGTAAGTTGACTTTCCTATATGAAGTCAGGAGACATTAGATCTAAATAGACAGCCTAAAGTTTTTGTCTGAGAAGGAAGACAAATTTTTCTTGGCTTTCTTGAAATCTATCATCTATAACTAGCAGCTACATAATTCCATTCTGATATTGGCTCTATGAATTAGAAAGGAAGAATGCCAACAAAGATGTTGGGAAAGCCCATGAGCATCATTCTGGAAACCAAAACTTAAATAAAGGAATTGGGTGGAGATGTTTCTAAATGAATACAATGAGAAATGAGTCAATAAAAGGAACTAAGAAATAGCTGACCTAATTCTGTCCATTTTACATTTCCATGAACTCCAGAGAGAAGTTCACAAAAATTATTAAGCTACATAGTTCCTTGTCACTGCAATTTGATCATATTGTATTTTCGTTTAGTAAAATAAATAAATAAATAAATAAATTTAAAAATATTAAAGGAGTTCTGTGTAAAGTAGATATACATTTTTTTTTTCTTTCTAGCATCTCTCTGGTAAACAATCCCTGAACTTTTGTGGTAGCTTTGAGGAAAGACACAATGGGGGCAGGGGTTGTGGGGAGAGGACATAGGATTATTAGCTATAAGGATGATGTAATCCTAGAGCTCCTGCTGACCTTCTTTTCCACTTTGTGGGGTAGAATCTGTCCAGAAAAAATGGAGATAGAGTAAGAAAGTCAAACCCTTGAGGGCATAGTTTAAGTACCATGATCTAGCCATCCCTAAAGTTTGTTGCTTGACTTTCCCTGTTAGAAAGCTAGAAAAGTCTTTGTTTCAACTATTTCATGTAGGATTTCTGTTACTGAAAAAGTCCCCTTATTAAATATATTATGTTTCTGATGGATCGGTGGGGAAGAGAAATAGCTGGACTTCAGAAATAGCTATGTCTGCACTTTGGAAAAGAGGACCCTGTTGGGGAGATGAATGTAGTCAACAAAGAAAGGGAGTACTTAGCAGCTATGTGGGGGAAAAAATACAACAAAACAAACAGTAACAAAAGAGAAGTGAAGAACTTAAGTCCCCAAGTGACCCCACTTGCTGGTAAGGCAATCTGATGATGATATTTATCATCCCAGTTGATTTGTCTGATTTGCCCAGATAGCTAAGTATCCTTTCCCTCTGTTTCTTGTATTTTCCCCACAAAATTCCTCATCAGGTAGAAGACAATGTTGGCATTTCCTGAGGGAGGGAAGAACCATAGGAAGTGACATTGGGAAGCTATTATCACTGCTGTTTCTGTTTGTGTTTTTGATCTCCCCAGGAGACTGAAAGTTCCTTGGAAACATGAATTGTATCAAGTCTTGCTTGCTCATCTCAGTGCATCCAATGCCTGGTACAGTGCTGAACAACCATGGGCTTTAATACATGTTTGTGGCAAAACCCAGTAACTTTATCTCAGGGTCAAAATCAGTTGCCTTAGATCTGATAGAAGTATTTTGCTCAGAGGAATGGCACAAAAATAGAAGACTCAGAAAGGTAAGGGACCAAGTGTTGGCTTAGAGGTATCATTAGGCACTTGACCTACTCTGACATTGCTAAAAAATTGTCTCCAGAGAGAAAAAACAAACAAACAAACAAAACCCCACCCCAAACTGCAGCAACATAATATACATCTGTTCTGTATCAAAATTTAATATTGTGCTAATTTTCTGAATGACAAATGGTCTATTTTATAGCACAAATTTAATTTTCAAGCCATCACTTTGTGACCATAAATATTTTTTGCTTTTTAAATTCTAAATAATAACATATATGGATAACCCATGAAAATGTAAACTTTGGAGGTCAGAAGGGAAACAGCATAACTTAATTTTTTTAATGGCAAGTTGTAGAGCATATTTTGAAACATTGTGATAAAGATTCCAAACTCAGTTCAAGATTTGCTTATCTAATTGCTTGGCTTAATGAAATATTATTGAGCCAGCTGGCCAGCTGTTCAAAATTAGGCAATAGGTTAGAAAAATATGACATCATCATATGAGATAGCCCTAAGCAAAGTTATAAGGCAGGTGAATTTGACCCTCAGAAAATGCTACCTTCTTTTTCTAATCTGATCCCATTTTTCATTGCTTCTTCCTTCTTTTTTTTTTTTTTTAGTGCTAATTAAACCATACACATTTATCCCAATTTCTGCAAGCATTTAAAGGAAAAAGAAAGATAACAAACGATGTCTTATGTGAATAAACAAAAAAGATAACATGCTGACCATATCTAACAAAATAATCAAAATACTAATTGGGTTATGTCACCTTTGATTGAAACTGTATTAATGGCTTTTGCCTGATTGTAGGATAAAATCCAGCTTCCTTAGCTGGATAAACAAATTTTGTTTTTGTGATCTGGACATTTCTTACCTCAGGATTTGCCAATTTATTTAATCCAGTTCTAAGTTCACTGTTGTTTCTTTTGTCCACACTATTAGAGGTCAAGGAAGTCTTCTAAACAGCACACTTATTCTTCATCCTAGTTTGAAACAGGTTGAGAAATAAGACAAAAGTGTAAGGTATGTGGGAACCAAAATATGACCTTTTTTTTTTTTTTTTTACCAGAGCTGATATGGGATGAATTTCCCATTGGTGGACAAGTGGGCTTCCTAATACCAGCCCCCAGAACCATTGTCCCCAGTAGGTAACCAAGTTGTAAACAGTGCTGGATGAGGGCAGGCCTCCCTATGTTTGGTCTCCGTGTGCCCTACAAAGTACTTCAATGCAGGCAGCCTAGGTCCCAAGCAGAAGGGGAGAATAAGGGACTGGTTTCCTTCAGCCCAGTCTCTCCTTTCAAATTTCCAAGTCATGATAACTCACTCTTCCTCAGAGGAGGATTGAGTAAGCTGTGGAAGGGGTGGGGTGAGGAAGGCTAGCATTGTGATGCACTGGAGGGTCTTCCATATGGTACTAAACCTAAGAGTGGAGAAGATGCATTACTCCAGTAAGGTGGATTAAACTTCCGGCTTCACTTTCCTTATTGCCAAAGTACAGAGTTCTTTTACTGAGGATTTTTAGATGGTAGAGTATTTATTGCTTGTATGTCTGGAGGCATCTTTATTTTTCTCTCACTTTTGAGAGATTACCTAGTCTGGAGGATTTCAGAAGTTCCACAGATCTTTCTCACTGGATACTGTGGTGGGAAAGGGAAGGAACAGTGCTAAGCAGGGGGCTTGGGGGGGGGGGGGTGATCCAAGTCCTGCCTTCCAGCCACAGACATTCTGTCTTTATTTCTTTTACATATTGGGTTTCTGCATATTATTTTGAACAAAGATCTTATCCATAGATAAAATTTGAAAAGAATGTTATTGTGGACTAATCCTTCTCATAATCATAATAATAGCAAACTCTTAAATAGCACTTATATGCCAGGTATTAAGTGGTGTGCGTGTGTGTATGCATGTGTGCATTTACAAACATATTAATTTAATTCTCAAAACAACCTTGTAAAATAGTTATAATGATATTCCCCTTTTATAGATGAGGTATTCAAGGCATGGAGAACTTAAATACTTTTTATAAACCTTATGCAGCTAGTAAAAGGTGAAGCTGGAATTTGACCCCAGTATCCTGTATTTGGAGTATATATTATAAACAATTGCACCATTTTGAGTTCTAGAAAGTTAGAATGAATCCCACATCTAAATAATGGAAGGGAGAAAAAAAGAATCTAGATTTTCTCACTTTCTGCTCAACTTTCCTGCTACCCCATACCACTATTCAGGATGACCACTTACTCTGTGCACGGGTAATGTCTACTCTGACCAACATCGTGTTTACTGCTGGTGATTTAGTAGCGATGACTCCAGAGTTGTGCATTCAATATCCTACTTGATTTCACTGGTTGGACGACTCATAAGCTTCTCAAACTTAGGAAGTCCCAAACAGAACTCATGATTCCACACACCCCACAAACCTATTCACCCTACCCTCATCTGTGTTCAGTAAATAGCATCATCTTTTGTCATTTGTTTAAGCCAGGAACTTGTTCATCATTTTTAATTCCTTCTTCTCTTCACTTCCCATGTCTAACCCACCAGAGAGCCTTGGTTTTTTTTTAAGGTATTATTTCTTTATTTGACAGAGAGAGGTAGCGAGATAGAGCACTAATAGGGTGGGTGGCAGGCAGAAGCAGCCTCCCCACCAAGCAGATCATGACCTGAGCCAAAGGCAGATGCTTAACTGACTAAGCCATCCAGGTGCCCCCCCCCCCAGGAAGTAGTTTTGACACCAACCTCAAAATACAGCTGGAATCTATATAATTCTCTCCAACACCCCTGCACCACCCCAAGAAAAAAAAAAACACAGTAGCTATTACTACCCATATTTTCCTTTAATACAAAATGAGCTCCCTTTATACACCATCTATTTTTCCAAAGGTTTACACTCAATACACTCAATAACAACAGTCTATCCAATCTTTTTCCTATTTTGTAAACTTATTTTTTGGGAAATAAATTAGAAGTTACAAACATCTCAAAATTTACTCTGAAAAAATCACATTTCCCCTCAATTTTTTTTAAAAAACATAAGAATTTATAAATATATACTACAGCCATCTTATCTCTAATTTATTTAATACTTTAATTTCTAATTCATATGGCTGCAAAGTTGTTATATTTGGAGTAAGCTCTTCAGACATATTTTATGGAAATTTGACACCAAAACTTTTGCTATCAGTCTTAGTATTTAACTATTCAAGATTTGATATCAAAATATATACTTGGGGAAGTTTAATTTCAAGCAAAGTATTTAATCTGTATTGAACTTGTTTAGTTTAGACATATTTTAATCTTCTTGTTATTATATTGGCATGTTACAATTAATGGCCTGTTTGAAATTCCATTAAATCTTCTATTATCAGAGGTTCATAACTGCAGCATAAAAAATTTTCTTCAGGCTGAAACTTGTTATACAAGGTCTTGGTCTAGAGCTAATTAAAAAAATTAGTCATTAAATAGTTTGTCTTTGAATGCAGACTTGTCATTTTCATTAATTTTTTGACTAAGCTGTTTAGCCAGGTCTATATTCCTCCATGCTAACACTCTAAAAATTGTTTTTGAAATGTTCATAGGAATAGTGATGAGAAATATAAAGAAAAATATTTTCTCATTTTAGACTGGAGAATTGATGGCTCCCCATGCCCTCCATAATGCCCTCTGTCCTCTGGCTTTTCGTCACCATTATGTAACCTCCATTCTTATTCCATGGTTGGAAGGATCCATTGCCTGTCTATACAAAATGGAAAGTGGAATTTTAATCTGACTTTTAGTGACTCTTCCTGCTCTAAAACCCCCATTCATCTTCTGTTTTTAGGGGTACCAGTACTACCAGTTTCTGAGCCTCCTCAATGTTCTGCAATAAAAATCAAGTTGCTTCTTAATTAAGCAGATGGAATGATGATAATGAGCGCAATTACTTGGGTTTGCATCTTGTATGCCATTCACTGGCACTTTAATCTTAGATCAATTACTCGACTTCTTTGAGCCTCAGTCTTCTGATCTATAACATAGGGATAGCAAACTGTCATAGAATTTTTAGTGAATTAATAAAGATGAGGCTAAAAAGGTAACAGAGGGGCAGATTAAGGCAGGACATGATAGGTCATTGTAAGATGGCTTTTACCCTGAGTGAAATGGAGAATCACTCTTAGGTGATTAAAAACTAATCACTTCTTAAAAAAATCAGAACTAGGAATAAAAGTTAGAAGGAGGGATATTATGGCTTGGTGTAAAAATGAAATCTCATAAATTGAATGGGATGGCTAACTGTAAGAGAGTGATTAGGTCTTACAGGTACTATTTAGGCAAGACTATCAGGTTTTGAGTGGAGGAGTGAAATGATCAGGGGATTTTTTTTTTTTAAGTTGAAAAAAATAGAGATTTTTGCTGCTAGGATTTTCTGACACATCGAAAGAGAAGAGTCAGTTTTGGTTCCAGTGATTTGGGACTGAGCAATGATGGAGTTTTCATCAAGTGAGACAGGGAAAGCTATGGGTGGATTGGGTTAGGATGACAGGGGATGAGGAGTTGTATTTTGATTTTCTGCTGAACATCTAGGTAAGATGCTGGGTAGAGAGTTGCAGGCAGAACTTGTAAATTTGAGAATCTTTGCATAGAGATTGTGTTTAAAGCCAGGAGAAGGGATTAGGTCAGTAAGACAGTGAGTATAGATAAAGGGTACTAAGGACTGAGCCTTGGGGCATGCCAACACCAGGAGCTCAGGATAAAGAAGAGCATTGGAAACTGAGAAGGAGTGCTCAGTGAGGTGTGAGGAGTCCAAAAGAGTTGGTGTCCTACAAGGCAAGTGAATAAAGTGGTTAGAAGTGAAGATTGACTATATTAAATCTGGCTAATAAGTAAGATTAGGAACATGAACTGGCTATTTGATTTAGAAGAGTGGAAGTCATTGAAGATGATGGAAACAGTTTTCATGGAGGACTTGAATAAAATAAACGAAGTGATTTTAAAAGATAACAGGAGAGAAATTGGAGACAACAAGGTAGATAACACTAAAGTAGTTTTTTTTTTTTTTCTGAAAAGGGAATAAGAGAAATGGGTGGTACCTTGCAGGGGTTGAGGCAAGAAATGTTTGTCTTTAAGAATAGAGAACCAATAACTTATTTGTATGCTATGGGAATCAACCCCCATGGACAGAACTCTAAAATGCTATAGCCTAATTCTAGATGCAGAACCTTTACATATACTAGCTAATAAATGGAATCAATGGTCACAGCTGTGTTACTGTGTTTGAAAGGAAAACATTTGTAAACATAAAGCAATAATGGTTAAGTGTATGTATAAATTTATGAGTCAAAATTCCTAGCTTCAAATACCAATATATATAACATACATATATATAAAATGGGTTAATTATGCCTATTTCAAAGAGGATGCCTCCAGTCTACCAATATTTATTGAATACTTGACATGTGCTAGACACTCTTCTAGGTGCTATGGTTATATAACAAAACAAAACAGAGATAATAAATGCTAATGATTTTTCATAATTCCTGACACATAGAAATCACTTGATAAGTGTAGGTTGTTCTCATTATTATTTCATCTTTATTATCATTCTCATCAGTATAAATACTGACTAAAGAATATCTGGAGGAGACAAAAGTCATGAAATATTTGGAAATCTGGAATATAATAAATGCTTGAAAGAACAGTGAAATATCATGAGAAAAAGGAGCAGAATTAATCACTTCTTAAAAAAATCAGAACTAGGAATAAAAGTTAGAAGGAGGGATATTATGGCTTGGTGTAAAAATGAAATCTCATAAATTGAATGGGATGGCTAACTGTAAGAGAGTGATTAGGTCTTACAGGTACTATTTAGGCAAGACTATCAGGAATATCCTATTGGGTATTTCTATTTAGAGTGATATGTTAGGAGTTTCTCAGATTACTTATGGATCTAAAATGTAAGAATTCTATAAAGTTTCAATAAGTATAAATTATTTGTAATGCTTGGAATTTTGACTCATTTGTTCTTAGATGAGTTATCTAACCTCTTTGGGTGTCAGTTTTGGGTCTCATCTGTAAAATGAGGCCACTGTCAATCACTTCTAATGTCTTCTTAGCTCTAAAATACTAATACTAATGGAAACCACCAAAGAAATTTTTCCCCTCTTATTTTCATTTTTCCCCTCCTTTGGGGCTAGGAATGTGAAGATTTCTGGTCTACTCATAGTATATAATTCTTACTTTTTTCCGCATTTGACTTTAAAGATTAAAAACTACATGAATTATATTTCAAAGAAACTTTGAACTTTGTAAATAAGCAGAAATGCCTCAGTAAATAAAAACTATATTCCAGAGAGAATAATGTGCAGTGTAGGTAAAATCAAACATTTACTCTTGTTTCTGAAACCTAAGTTTTTAGAAATGAAAATAAGTGCAAACAATTATTGCTGTGAGAAACAGCTCCTGCTTTGTAATCTTAGGATTCCAATTTTGATCTGCCCTAAGGGCTAGTTCCCTGGCACCTAGGAGAATTATTGAGAATAAGACAACTCTTCCTAATATATGCAGTTCTTTTCCTTTATATCTTTTCTTTTTTCCTTCAGTGCTCCATCTTTCTCTCTTCCTCTTGTCTTGTTTTCCTGTGCCTTTTTTTTTCTTTTTCTAAATCAACAATTCTTTGAGCATATATTATGTGCTCATTTTAATTGATGAAGGATGGGGCAAGGGAATATAATGAAATGTAAGACTTGATTTCTGTTTTTGAAGGATTAGTAGAGCACTTAAGGAAGGAGGGATTGAAGGAGTATACAATAAACTAAACTCATACAGTGACTTTGGCATTGTTTTCAGTGCTGAGAAGACAAAGATTCATGCTTTCAAGTAGTTTATAGTCTAACACTCGGCAGACATTGCTCATTTAATCTCCTTAACAATCCTGTGAGATACCTAGCATTCTTCATTTTGTAGATTAGATTTTAAGAAATTTGTCCATGTGAGTCTGTATCTAATTTGTCCATGTGAGTCTGCTATACTTCTTTTTACTACATTGTGTTGCCTTATAGAACCAATAGAATATAATTGGATCAAGTGCATTGTGGGGGTGGAGTAGGCTATATTTATAACAAGCATATGGGAGAAGGATATTACAGTTTGGTAGAAAGGTGGGTGAGAACTTTATGGAGAGGTCGGGACATGAGTCAGTTTCTCCATTCATTCTTTAATGAAATGTTTATTAAGCACTCTTTGCCAACACAGTGCTATAGCTGGCTTAGCTCTTTGTGACATGCTGATTCTAAAAATGATTGATGCCTGTAGACAAAATTATAACCAAAATTTTGTGAAATATATTATGTAGTGGGAAATAGCTATATTTCATAATATTTTTAGTTTTTCAAGTTCCACTGACATAAATTAATTTCAATTTATTGAATTAAAATGAACCCCTAACATCTTAAAAAAAAGACAACCACAATTCCTGCATTATATTTGATTTTCACTTAAAATGAACATTTAGCTCTATGTTTCCTAAAATTAGTTGAGCAAAGTAATCATCTGGGGACATTTCTTACAACGGGGATCCCAGAAGAATCTGGAAATCTATATTTTTAACAATGGTCCCAGATTATTTTTATCATCAGCAAATCTGGGAATCATTAATTTAGCTCAAAGCCATTTGAAATTTAGCTTTGAATTTCTTGTACAAGCCAAGCTGATTTGATACTGTTGTAAACATCAGTTGGATGACTGGGCCAGATGAATTTGAAATTGGCCTTAAATATTGATGGGAAAATAGCATTCCAAACCAGATTTAGGTGAACTAAATTTAACACAATTAATTTTTAACCTAATAATAATAGTAATAATAATAATAAAAGAACAACTGAATTCAAATTAGTGCCACTTCGAAATTCCTAAGACTTAGCTTTTTAAGGAAGAGAATATGATGGTGTAGGTAAAAAGATAATGGCAATATCATTTACTTTAATTTTATGCATGTATATTTGAAGCAAAACAAATATGGTGGGAAAATGGAATCTGGGTTTTAGGAGATCATTGTTTTGTTTTCAGTTTTAACAGTTGAAGGCTGATTGGCATAGGAATGATCAAGAATTTTAGTGAAAAAGTTTTCAGATGCTGAAAGAAGTTAGTAAAGAAAAACTTTTTTTTACATATAAAATGTCTGATAAATATTTAGAGTGATTTTGATAAGCTTTCTCAAACTGAGTTTTTTCTTTGATTTTTCTATTAAGTAACTAAGGCTGGCTTATGGTACAGGGAAGAAAAAGTGCTTTTGCTAAAAAGTCCTGAGTAATAAAAACTAATGTGATCTGTCTTGGATATGAATTAATATGCTTAGGTTGAGATTGGCCCTAGAATTAACCTGGGTGATTTTGGGAAAGCTACTTAACTGCTCTGTTTTTCATTTTCGACCTCTGTCAAAGGAATCTAAAAACACATATTCTATGCATCTTAGATGATTGTGAGGGTCAAATGAGATAATGGGTCTAGATACAAAGAGTTATTAAACTCCACTGATAATTTAAAAATTCTGTATATTTTGTTTCAAAATGGTCTGAAAATCATTCTACACTGTTTAAAAGAAGTATTTGTTCAAGAAACCTAACTCAGGTGAAGGAAGGCTCTAGTAAATTCTTGAGATCCTTCCAGTGCCCAGATTCTGTCAGATGACACAGTTAGAAGTCCACCTCAACACCAGAAATAATGTCAATATCAGAGAAACAAGAAGAGTGGTGTGCAAGCCACTCGTACACCTTCCCATTCCCTGCTTTACTTGTTTAGCAGCTCAGGAGAGGCTGTCCCTATCTACTGCTGCCCATTTTCCCCCTTTTCATGGGCCTGTAACTCAGCAGCTTATGTTCCTTCCTAATTTAAATGCTGTTACTCACTTGGAATGCCAACTGGGAAAATGCTGGCAATGCAAAGGTTAATGGAAGCACTGACACAACCCTAATTACAGCAGCACAAACATATCTCTATAATTGTAACTAGCACTTATCTCAGTTTCTCATACTCCTTCAGCCCATTGAGATCAGCCTTAAGCTGAGGATGTAAAGGGGGCCTCCAGAGTTGCTTGAAAGAGCAGGGGCTGATAGAGCTATCAGGCTTTTGCAGATGGGATGCCTGCCACTGTTGGATATAAAGTCATAATCAGTGTTTAGGCAAAACACCTGGACTTCTGCAAGGACCACTACTCCCCTCCCCACCCCTCTGTACTGGTGCCTAGTCATTCCACTGACTGGGAGGGGCAGATGAAACTGTAAGGGATAAAGGTGCCAGTCTGAACTGGTTCTCAGATGCCTGACTGAACATTTCCCATTAGGTCATTGTTTACCCTCATTTGAATATATGTTTATTTTCATATTAAAGAAGGCATTGAAATTGTGCCCAGCACATCCCCAGCAACTGACTCTAGCATTTAAAGCACAAACATGCTGATGCTTGTTGAGTGTAATTGGCCATGCTACATAGTGATGGCTTTTGGAGGGTGGAGATGATAATTTTGCAACTTTGGAATCTCAAGTCAGCTAATTAAAGAGGACCCAGACTCCTTACTGTCTAAAGAGACTCTAATGAGATTGACCATCACCATTGTTTATCTTGTTGTTATCACTGACCTTTTACCTAAATAGTGTACTTTTATGAAGCCAATTAGACCAAAGTTGTTGGGTTAATATGTCTAGATGGAAAGGTTGGAATTGGGTTTCTTAATTTTAATTTTCGTAGTCTGTGTGTGTTTGGCTCTGATTAAAGATTTCATGTAGGTACATATATGTGAAATTATCCATCAATCTATCTTTCTATTTATTATTTATGTATAAAGTAATCATCCTATTATATTAGCTAGTTATGGATTACCTGTATGACATTGCTATGTGTATGTTTGGCAATATTTGTGCTTAATATTTTTACCTTAATCCTGGGTGGATCATGGACCTAACATTTCTCAGATGAAACTATCTACATAGAAAGACACTTCTGAAACTTTGTATTAATTTCAAAGACAAAGGCCTTTGCCAGCTTTTGCAGACTAATGTCTAATGCACAGGTTTGCTTTTGGCACCTGGAGTCATCCATTGGAGAACTTTCAATCCTTTCATGACCTATCCCTATCCCTGAAGAATCCAATACACTCAAGATCCACACTTCTGTCATTCAGTTTGATCATTTATTTATGCCAACGGTTTAGAAAGTTCCCATTGCCAATAGCATTTTTGTTTGAAAAGAAGGTGGAGAAGGAAGAATTGATCTTAACACAATAGAATGAATGACTAAAAATGACAGAGTTCCAGTGATTGGAGGCAAGGATACTTTTAGAGAAAGAGTCTTCCATAGTAATCATCATTCCTATATATGTTCTTTTATTAGAGGATTTTATAGGTCTGCTTGAGTCAAGGAAGAAAAAATGGCTAATTAAGACACATATTATAAGTATTCAAACTATGAACTCTATGAGCTACTGTACCTTTTAAGCATCTACTCATTGTCAATATCGGATCAGATAAAAAGAAAAAAATTATTTTTACAACCCCATAAAGAGAAATTTTGAAGAAATCACTGAATAAAATGAGTGTAAAACTCTACCCAGTAGGTTTCCCCAATCTCAATTTTCAGAACAAAAATCATTATGTGTTTTATTGTAAGTAGGAAAATTATATATTTATTCTTTGGTCTTCTTTACTTCTTTTAGTTTATGTGTAAACTTGTTCTTAAGATTCTTTAAAATTTTGGGATTTTAGAGACCTTTCTAGGAACAGCATTCATCTTTTCCCTTACTGAATTTGAACTCTAGTATAGTGCTGGCCTTTTGAGGGTAGTGGAAGAGTGACTGACTTCCCAACATGAGGAAGTAGGCTGCAATAGAGATTGAGAGATTGGCATGAGATGCCTAGATTCAATGTCCAGCTCTGCCTTCCTAAATTTTCTAAAGAAATGGTTCTCAAACTTTAGCATGCTTGTTACTCAAGGGCACTGGTCCCCTCTCCAGAGTCTCTGGTTCAATAAGTCCAGATTGGACTCAAGAATTAGCCCAGATGATGGTAACACTAGTCTAGGGCCATGCTTTGAGAAATACCACAGTAATTCTCAGCATTCTCATCTTTAAAATGGGGACACTTATATCTACCTCACTGGGCCACTTTATGGTTTGGAAACAGAACATTAAGTTGACTTTCTTACCAACACATGTAAACCCTGCACTATGAACACTAGTTTATTTAGTGCTTAAAGTCCACCACCACTTCTATTTGGATTATTAAGAGGCTATTGATAATCCAAGTGTCTTTGAAGGGGTGTCTTCTTAAAACTTATCAGTGACCAGGATTGTGTAGTGAAAATGACAGGCATCTGAGAAAGAGGAACAACAGAACCAAAGATCTGTGCTTATTCAGGGTAGGCAGAAAGTGCCTGGAACAAGCCTTCCTTCTTGGATGCATAATATTGGGGAAGGTCTCTCCTGATGTTCATTATATTCTAAACAAAGAGCTGAGAAAGATATGATGACATGAGAATGATATGATTCCTGGCCTCGGGAAACTTTAAGAACCTTTTGAATTCTGGATCCCCCACCATAATTTTAGTGTATTTTATCATATATATAGATATAGATATAGACAGATATAAATAGATCAATTGTCCATGAGTATTGAACAGCACATTGTTCCTCTAATCTTTATTAGGTTTTGTAGATGGTACCAGGAAAGTACAGTAAGTGTCTCTGAATTCAAAGAACTGAGCTTATTAGCCACTGTACATTTGAATATTATGCCCTAGCAGTGCCAAATGGTATATATTTATTAAAAGTTAAGAAATGGTCAGAGAGGAAACCTAAGGAGGATTTCCTTGTGACTGAACATGCTTCCAACATATGGTAAGTCCCTCCCTGTTATAATTCAGAGCTGATTTAAGATAAAGAGTCATTAAAACTATGACCTTTGACCTCAATCCAAACTTGGAGCCTAACTCAAATGTGACTCAGCCACAACTGTAGAGTGCATGCCACACATATAGGAGACATCCCTGAAACACCAAGTTCTGGTGAACAGGGGACATTGCACTGCAGGGCACTATAGGACCTCTTCTTCATAAGATCACTACTTTCAAGAGCAGGAGACATAGCAGAAGACTTTCCTAATATATAGAAACAAACACAGAGAGTTAAACAAAATGAGGAGATAGAAGAATATGTGCCAAATGAAAGAACAGGACAAACCACAGCAAGAGACCTAAGCAAAAGGTATATAAGTAATATGCCTGATAGAGAATTTAAAGTAACCATCTTAAAGGTACTCACTGGACTTGAGAAAAGAGTGGAAGACATTAGTGAGATGCTTAACAAAGGTAAAAAAGAACCAATGAAAGATGAAGAACACACAAAATAGAATTAAAAAATATACTAGATGGGAGGAGACTGGGTGGCACAGTTGGTTAAGCATATGACTCTTTGTTTCAGCTCAGGTTGTGATCTCAGGGTCATGCATTGTGCTCTGTGTTCAGCACAGAGCCTGCTTGAGAATCCTCTCCCTCTCCTTCTGCCCCTCCCCCCATGCTCTTTCTCACTCTCTCTCTAAAATAAATCTTTAAAAAATTCACTAGATGGAAAAAATAGCAGGCTAGAGGAAGCAGAAAAATGGATTTGCAACTTGGAGGACAGAATAATAATAATAATCAAGCTGAGCAGGTGGGAGAGAAAAATATGTAAAATGAAAATCAACTTAAGGAACTCAGCTACTCCATCAAGTGTGATAACATTTGCATTACAGGGATCCCAGAAAAAGAAGAGAGAAAAGAGGGAAGCAAATTTATTTGAAGAAATAATAGCTAAAAACCCTTATATTTTGGGGAAGGAAACAGGTACCAGATCCAGGAGGCACAGAGAGCCCCCAACAAAATCAACCCAAACAGGTCCACATCAAGACATATAGTAATTAAAATGGCAAAAAGTAGTGATAAAAAGGGAGTTTTAAAAGCAGCAAGAGAGAAGACAGTTACATACAAGGGAAACACCATAAGGCTATCGTGAATTTTTCAGCAGAAACTGAAGGCCAGAAGGGAGTGGCATATTTAGAGTACTAAAAGAAACAAAACAAAACAAAACAAAACCCTGCAACTAAGAATACTCTATCCAGCAAGGCTATCATTCAGAATAGAAGGGAGATAAAGAGTTTCCCAAATGAAAGTTAAAGGAATTCATGGCCACAAACCAGCCCTACAAGAAATGTTAAAAGGCACTCTTTGAGTGGAAAGCCCGTAAGTAGAAGAAATGTAGGAAGAACAAAAGCAGTAAAGTTAAGTATATCTATAAAAATCAGTCAAGGTTTTCACAAAACAAAAGGATGTGAAGTATGACACCATATACCCAAAATGTGTGTGTGTGGGGCAGGGATAAAGAATAGGTTCAAACTCAAGAGACCATCAATTTAATATAGACTGCAATATGTATAAGATGTTATGTATAAACCTAATGGTAACCACAAATAAAAAACCAGTAATAGATATGCAAAATGTAAAGAGAAAGGAATCCAAGTATATTACTAAAGAAAGCAAGCAACCCATGAGAGAAGAGAGCAGAAGAAAGGAACAGAGAAGATCTACAAAACAACCACAAAAGAAGTAACAAAATGCCAGCAAGTACATACCTATCAATGATTACTTTGAATGTAAGTGGATTAAGCACTCTAATCAAGGGTGATGGATAAAAAGACTCATCTATAGGCTGCCTACAAGCAACTCATTTCAGACTTAAAGATACATACATACAGTGAAGGGATGAAATAGTAGGAAGATCGGTAGGAGAAGGAAGGGAAGAATGGGGGGGTGGGTAAACAGAAGGGGGAATGAACCATGAGAGACTATGGACTCTGGAAAACAAACTGAGGGCTTCAGAGGGGAGGGGGGTGGGGGACTGGAATAGGCCGGTAATGGGTATTAAGAAGGGCACATATTACATGGTGCACTGGGTGTTATATGCAAATAATGAATCATGGAACATTACATCAAAAACTAAGGATATATTGTATGGTGACTAACATAACATAATAAAAATTATTATAAAAAAAAGAAAATGAAGGGATGGAAAAACATTTATCATGCAAATGGGTATAAAAGAAAAAAAAACCCTGGGATAGTAATAATTATATCAGACAAAATAGACTTTAAAACAGAGACTATAAAAAGAGATAAAGAAGGACACTCTATAATAATAAAGGGCACAATACAACAAGAAGATATAACAATTGTCAATATTTATGCACCCAACATGGGACCCAATACATAAAGCAGCTAATAACAAACGAAGGAAGTAATTGATAATAATACAATAATAGTAGGGGACTTTAACTCCCCACTTACATCAATGGATAAATTATCCAAATAGAAAATTAACACGGAAACAGTGGCTTTGAATGACATGTTGGATGGACCAGATAGATCTAACAGGTATATTCAGAACATTCCATCCTAAAACAATAGAATATACATATTTTTTTCAATTGCACATGGGACAGCCTCCAGAATAGATCACATATTAGGCCACAAAACAAGTCTCAACAAATTCAGAAAGATTGAAGTTAGACCATGACTCTTTTCCAAACACAACACTATGGAACTAGAAATTGACCACAAGAAAAAATCTGGAAAGAATGCATACATAGAGATTAAACAACATGCTACTAAATAATGAATGGGCCGACCAAAAAGTCAAAGAAGAAATTAAAAAAAAAAAAAACACATGGAAACTAATGAAAATGAAAACAAAATTGTCCAAAATCTTTGGGATGCAGCAAAAGCTGTTTTAAGAGGGAATTTTAAAGCAATACAGTCCTACCTCAAGAAACAAGAAAAATCTCAAATAAACAACTGAATGTTACAAACCTAAAGGAGCTAGAAAAAGAAGAACAAACAAAACCCAAAGTCAGTAGAAGGAAGGAAATAATAAAGATTAGAGCAGAAATAAATAGCAACTAAAAAAACAATAGAACAGATCAATGAAAGCAGGAGCTGGCTCTTTGAAAAGATCAACAAAATTGAAAAACCTTTAGCCAGACTCATTAAAAGAGAGAGAGAGAGAGGACTCAAACAAAATCAGAAATAAAAGATGAGAAATAACAACCAGTATTGCAGAAATACAAAGGATTATAAGAGAAGGTTATGAAAAATTATATGCCAACAAACTGAACAATCTAGAAGAAATGAATAAATTCCTAGAAATATGTAACTTCTCAAAACTGAATCAGGAAGAAATAGGAAATTTGAACAGATCAATTATCAGCAATGAAATTGAATCAGTCATCAAAAAACTCCCAACAGATAAACGTCCAGGACCAGATACATTCATAGGTGAATTTTACCAAACATTTAAAGAACAGTTAATACCTATTCTTGTCAAACTATTCAAAAAAAAAAAAAAAAAAAAAAACAGAAGAGGAAGGAAGGCTTCCAAATTCATTCTGCAAGGCCAACATTACCCTAACACCAATACCATAAAAAGACACCACAAAAAGAACGACTGGCCAATATCTCTGATGAACATAGATGCAAAAATCCTCAACAAAATATTAGCAAACTGAATCCAACTATATATTAAAAAAATCATTCAACATGATCAAGTGAGATTAATGCCCAGGACACAAGGGTGGTTCAATATTTGCAAATCAATCAACAGGATACATCACATTAATAAGAGGATTAAAACCATATGATCATTTCCATAGATGCAGAAAAAGCATTTGACAAAATACAATATCCATTCATGATAAAAACCTTCAGTAGGTTTTTATCAAGGTTAGAGGGAACATACCTCAACATAATAAAAGTCATATGTGAAAATCCTACAGCTAATACCATACTCAATGGTGAAAAGATGAGAGCTTTTCTCCTAAGATTGGGAACAAGAAAAAGATGTCCACTGTCACCATTTTTATTCAACATATTTTGGAAGTCCTAGCCACAGCAATCAGATAAGAAAAAGGAATAAAAGGCATCCAAACTGGTATGGAAGAAGTAAAACTCTCCCTATTTGCAGATGACAAGATACTATATATAGAAAACCCAAAGGACTCCACCAAAAAACTGCTAGAACTGATAAATGAATTCGGTAAAGTCACAGGATACAAAATCAATGTATAGAAATGTGTTGCATTTCTATATACCAATAGTGAAATTATATTATAATTATATTACAGCAGAAAGAGAAATTAAGAAAAATTTACAATTGCATTAATATAATAATAATATACCTAGCAATAAACTTAACCAAAGAGATGAAAGACCTGTACTCTGAAAACTGTAAAGCACTGATGAAAGAAATTGAAGATGACACAAAGAAATGGAAAGATAGTCCATGCTCATGGATTGGAAGAGCAAATCTTGTTAAAAGGTCCATGCTACCAAAACCAATCTACAGATTTAATGCAATCCCTAGTAAAATACCAAAACACTTTTCACAGAAGTAGAACAAATAATCTTATAATTTGTATGGAACCACAAAAGACCCCAAATAGCCAAAGCAATCTTGAAAAAGAAGAATATAACTATAGGTATCACGATCCCAGATTTCAAGAGATACTACAAATCTGTAGTAATCAAAACAGTATGGTACAGATACAAAAATAGACACATAGATCAATGGAACAGAATAGACACCTGAGAAATAAACCCATGATTATATGGTCAATTAATCTTCAAAAAAAGAGGCAAGACTATGCAATGGGAAAAAGACGGTCTCTTCAACAAATAGTGTTGGGAAAACTGGACCACTTTCTCATAGTGTACACAAAAATAAACTCAAAATAGATTAAAGGCCTAACTGTGTGACCTGAAACCATACAAATCCTAGAAGAGAGCACAGGCAGTAATTTCTCTGACATTGGCCATACCAACATTTTTCTCTAGGTTTTTGAAGAAAATCCTAACTTGTAACTAGTTGTACATATCACACAGATTTTTGAAGAAAATCTTTACTTGTAGCTAGTTGTACATATCAGAAAAAAATGAATGTACAAAGTATTGTAGGGTTTGATTCCAGTCATAAAATCTCAGTAAATTTCTGGATATCTAACAAAATACAGCATCTTTCATAGACAAATGTGATAGTATTGACATAAACATATTAATAGTATGGTCATTCAACAGATAGCTAATTAACATCTATTTTGTTTCAATAATTATGGAGATGGTTTTGTACTAATTTTTGCATACATTCTAGCTTGATCCCACTGGAATTGAAAGTCTCTCCTTTTCAAATTTTCAAACAGTACTAGAGATAGACGGAATTCACACAACAGGAGATATGTCATAAATATGAATAAATTTTATATAATAATCTATATATAATTATTTTAATTATATAAAGAAAATATATGAATTATATTTTAATGTAAATAATATATAATAAAATGCTTATATTTGAGGCATATTTATAAAATTTAATATACTTATATAATATATAATTAATGATTTATGTAATATAGCTATAGGTTATATATCATATAAATTATAATTTATATGTAAATTACATAAATAATATATAGATTATATCAATACATTTTGTATTATATACAAATGTATAAAAATATATTACATAAATATTTATGTATACATATAAATATAATCATAAATCTTCTGTCAGGCCTTTTTGTTGTCAATTATTCACTGTTGTTTAGAAAATCAATCCTAAATGGGGAAACGATGGGAGAGAGTTGAATGGAGTTAGATGGTATTCCAGACCTGCAACTCTGGGACCCCTTATGGCTGGTTAAAAGATTGCTCTCTAAAGAAGGAATATAATTTTTGTTGAAGGTTTTAAAGGTCATTCTGAGTTTATTTAATCATCACTGCTTTATTCTCACTAGCTTTTTTGTTTGTGTGTTTGGTTGGTTGGTTGATTCTTTTTCAAAACTCTATTTACATGCTAGATGAAATGAATCAGGTTATGCTATGCGTATAGTGCTTGGGTAAAGTTCTTATTTTAATACCAGTTCAGCTTCTGCTATGTCAGATGGGAATCAGGAAGGACAGGAATAAGGAGGATACCCAAATTAGGTGGCCTCGTTTTTAGGGTTCTTAGAGTGTATTGGGTTAGTTAGATAACCAAAGCCCTTGAGGAACACGGAGACCTAAGAAAGGATTACCAATTGCAAAAGAAGAATTCAAACTAAACTTTGGATGGTTTTGCCTAGGGCTGATCCTGTTCCCTTTGTGTAACTTATCCAATTAAGTAATAGATAATACCTGTAAACTCAAGGTCACATATTTTAAAAAACATACCTAAGAGCTTTTGAAGCATTTTTAAAGATTTCACTCTAAAATTTTTGGGTAAATTGCAACTCAGTGTTTTTGACTTACGGAATTAGTAAGAACAAAGGAAGAAAAATAAAGCCAGTCTTTCAACTCAGATTCTTACAGGTTTTTGAAAAGTAAAAAACAGATTTCTTTATCCCTGGGTAATCTGATTAATTTAATAATAATTAAAGTTGAATTTTAAGCAATAAGTTAAGGCATTAAAGCATCTCTATTTTCAGATGGTGTGATTATATGATTAAAAACCCCAAAGACTTCTGTAAAAACTATACAAGCAATGGTGTAATTTAATTAAGATTAACAGATAAAAGTTGAATAAACTCCATACATATATAAATATGTATATATAAACAAAAACTATTTGAAGTTATAATGCAATAGAAAAACCAAATCATGATTAAATACACACATACACAGATACGCCTAGGCATAAACTCAATAAGAAATTGCCAAAGTCCCTGTAAGAAAAACTACAAATCACTGCTCAAAGATTTAAAGATACGTATACTTGAACAAATCAAAAAGATATGTTTTTGGACAGGACAGCTTAACATCATAAAGATGTCAGTTATTTTTAGGTTCATATATTTAATATGATCTCAATAAAATGCCATTATTACTTTTCTTTCCTGATGCTGGGAGTGTTGTCTATAAAGTTAATCTGGAAGGAAAAAATGAGAATAGACATGAAAATCTTAAAAAAAAGGAAAAGCACAGTAAGAGGAACCTAATCTTATAATACATTAAATCACACTACAAGACCTCTGTAATTAAAATAGTATAGCATTGTAGCATGAGTAAAAGGAAAAAAGAGACTCGAATACATATGAAAATATAGTCTAAAATAATTTCATATCAGTAGGGAAAAGGTAAACTCATACTTATTTAAATAACTGGTATGGGCATAAGTGGATGGTGATAGAGAAAAAGAGAAAATTGGTCCCAGTTTCTATCCTGCACACTAGAACAAATTCTAAATGTGTCAGAGAGTTAAATTAAATTGTAGAAGTACTAGAGCAAAACGTGGGTGAAAATCCTGTAGCTTAGGCATAGGAATAGCTTAGTGAAACTATAATGCAAGGTAAAAAGTATTAAGAGAAAATATTGATAATTTTACAGCATAAAATATTAAAAATGACAACAAACTTTTGCATAGTAAAAACAAGTAAATAAAGAAGACTTACCATGAGCAAAATACAAATGAAAAAATGGGAAAAACATTTGCAATTTATATTATGGACAAAGGTTAATAATCTTAATATATAAAGAGCTTATAGAGAAGAAAAACATTCTATAGGTCCTATAGAAAAACAGGCAAAAGATTTAAATGGACAGATAATAGAAAAAGAAATAAAGATAGCCTTTATTTACAAAGATGCTCAACATCATTGATAATTAAAATGCAATTTAAAGCTATACTGAGATCCTATTTCCCACTTATGCTGTACTATGCAGTGGTAAAGAGAAATGAGAAAGATCGTTATATACTACTACGAAATCCTATCACTGGAACTAAGATTAAGAGAGAGATTTGAGAGATGTAGCCACTCATTATAATGTATAGTTCTTATTCATGAGTTGGCAAAATTTCTGTTAAGTTTCATATTAGTAAATATTTTAGGCTTTGTGAGTCATACAGTCTGTCACAACTATTCAACTCTGCCTTTGTAATGCAAAAACAGCCATAGATAATATGTAAACAAATGGGCTGTATGTATGTGGCTGTGTTCCACAACATTACTTACAAAAACTTTACTTGCAAAAATGGGCAACAGCTGGATTCAGACTGCAGGCTATAGTTTGCTGACCTGAAAACTATTAAAAGAAATACATGAGACAAGTTGAACACTAACTGGATGGAAAAATAGGGACAGGATAACCAGAGTAAGCTCTTCTATTTGGGAAGGAGAACAACAGGAGGCACAGAGCAGTTACTGGACTATAGAAATTCTGAAATCCTATTGAGCAAGATCCTTCTGCTCTGGAATGGGGACTGTTCCAAGTTTACATGCTAGTTTCTATTCCTTTGAGTAGATTTTGTTTGTTATATTTTCTGACTGTTAACTCTACCTTCTGGGAACTCATATCATTTCCATTTTTCTTGGTAATATCTGGAAAATACTCTCCTTGGGATCTAAGCTGACCTTCAGACTGTGCTGGATTGTCTGCTGTTGACTTAGCACATGAACTCCTGTCTAAGGTTGGGAACTACATTTCTCAGAATCCTCTTCTCTGTATAGTTGTGGGATAGAGTTGGCCAGTTCATCTAACTGAGATGAGATTTGGTAGGCAGATGAGAGCTGAGGACATTACTCTGTGAAAGTTATGATGGTCAGACATGATGTGGAACAGAGGTGACTGGTGGACCGCCTGTTCTCTCCTCCTGCTCCAGTTCATCTTAGTTGCCAGCCATGCCGACCCACAGCTGCCTCAACCCACAAAAGCTTGGCTATAGGCTCACAGAAGCTTGTATAGAACTCTCCACAAGTCTTCCATTGCCAGGTCCTCTCTGGCAGTGAGATACACAGTCTTCTTGTATTTTCCTGCAAGTTCCAACTTGTCCCTGTGCCAGTGCTTCAGATGAAAGTCATTAGTAACTATTTCTCTGATCTTGCAACTCCTACTTCCAAGACCTTCACTTTCCTAGGTCCACCTACATTTAAATAAACTGTAATTCTCATATTACATCCCTCATTCCTTGTAATACTTATCAGTCACTCTGGTTTTCTGACTCTGTCTCAGTTGATAGACTGCCCATTGAAAGTTGAAGGCTAAGAGTGATTTTATGTGTCAAATGGTCATTCTTTTTAGTTCTCCCCAATAAAGAAGTAGATAATATTTTGACTAATAATATAACCTATTTTATTTTACCACATCTCAAAAGGAACTTGGTATTAGTCTTATGACTGTTTTCCAAGTATATTTTAACTGACCAATTGGATTCTCAACCCCATGATGCCAGATACTACCTTTTATCCAATTAAAAAAAAAAAAATCTTACTCAGAATTAAACATGAATTAAATTGAAAAAAATATATATCTTTTGAAAAACAATTATTCATTCAAGGAATTTCATTAAAAAATTCCAGCCTGGTGATTAACCTAAAATGTTAATATTAACTTTTTTTCCTGAAAAATATTTTCTGCTGTGTATGGCATGACATCTAGTTTTTCATAAATTTTCTATTTGGGAAAGAAAACAAAAATAATTCAAACTATGCAATTGCCTGAAGATGTAGACTTAGAAATTAATATTAATGTTATGGGGCGCCTGGGTGGCACAGTGGTTAAGTGTCTGCCTTCGGCTCAGGGCGTGATCCCGGCGTTGTGGGATCGAGCCCCACATCAGGCTCCTCCGCTATGAGCCTGCTTCTTCCTCTCCCACTCCCCCTGCTTGTGTTCCCTCTCTCGCTGGCTTTCTCTATCTCTGTCGAATAAATAAATAAAAATCTTTAAAAAAAAAAGAAATTAATATTAATGTTATAATCATTTTTTTTCCTTCAAGCTTAAATTTAGAACTATACAAATTCTTAGCTATTGTACTGTTATTTGTGGATTTGCTTAAAAGGAAGCTCTTTTGTGTTTAGTCAGATAGTAGACAACTTTCAGTAGGAAACATTATTTTATGACAGATTTGGGAGCTGAACTGTATTTTTTTTTTTAATCTACTGAAACATTTGTTTGGTACTTATTTATCATTTTTGCAAAAGCTGACACATTAATTTGTGATGGACTTTTAATTATACAGTTTTTGTAAAATTACACCTTTTCCCAAGAAGCAAATTTTAAAATAGCCAAGGCAAGCCAAGAAAATGAGCCTGTGCCAAAATTCCAAGGTCAAAGTAGGGTGATTGAGTGAGGTAGACTGAATAACTAATCCCAAATTTTCCTTTGCTCTAGTAAAATAATCTATTTATTCCTTTGCCATGGCTTTGTTTTAAAATGTGCTTCCTGTCTCCTTAACTTTGTATTTGGCTGTCTGACTTACTTTAACCTATGGGAAGTTAGCAAATATGGTGAAAGCTTGCTAGGCTGGTATTGTTCCCTGTGCCTCTTTATCACTAGAAGGGCATACCCTACACATTACTGTTCTTCTAGCATAGGTCCCAGACACAGAAGATAGAGCTCCCCAGCCCACCTACAGGCACTTGGGTCCGAAATACATTCTATGAAAGTTGTCTTCATAAGAATAGGAAGACAAAACATTTTATGTTAACAATTTTAGATTGATTTATAACATTTAAATATTTAAACATATTGGTATATGGGCCTCCATTTTTTTTTAATCCTGCCCTGAACTTTGCAAAAGTAAAAGGCTGGTCTGCAGTCAGATAAAATTCCATCATTCCAGTAGTAACACTTCTATTTGTAGTCCACATACACTCTCTGCCTGTGTGTGTGTGTGTGCGTGTGTGTGTGCGCTCACTTGCGTGCTAGAACTATGTGGGGACCTCTAAAATGCAGGACCTAGAGGGAAGCCTGGACTGTTTGTGGGGAGGAGAGGGCGAAATAGTAAGGTCATTCACAACGTTAATGCCCATTTTGGATGCATTGAGTTGTGGGCCTTTTAGTTGTGTTTTTTTTTTTTTTTAAGATTTTATTTATTTGACAGAGAGAGACACAGCGAGGGAGGGGACACAAGCAGGGGAAGTGAGAGAGGGAGAAGCAGGCTTCCCACTGAGCAGGGAGCCCGCCCGATGCAGGGCTTGATCCCAGATCATGACCTGAGCCGAAGGCACATGATTAACGACTGAGCCACCCAGGCTCCCCTTAGTTGTGGTTTTTAACATGTTAGAAGGAACTGGCCAGAACTATCGCTTACACCTTCGAGTTTCAAAAAAAAATATGGCAAGTGCTATAGACTGAATGTTTGTGTTCAAATTCATATGTGGAAACCTAATCCCTGACATGATGGTGTTTGGAGTGGTGCCCTTGGGAGGTGATTAAATCGCTAAGGTGGAGCCCTCACAAATGGGATTAATGCTCTTATAAAAGAGGTCCTATAGAGCCCCCACCCTTTCTGCCATGTGAAGCAGCTGCCTATGAACCAGGCAGTAGGTTCTCACTAGACATTGGATCTGCAATTGCCTTGATCTTGGACTTTCCAGCCTCCAGAACTGTGAAAAATAAATGTTGTTTATAAGCCACTCAGTCTGTGGTGTTTTGTTATTGCAGCCCTAATGAACTAAAACAGCAAGTCTAAGATGTCTCCTTTCCTTTCCCTACCTAGCAGCCACTCCTCTGAGGTGCCCTGCTGCATGCTGCTCTTTGCCCTGTTGTGGCTTCTGTTATCCTTCAAGGTTGTGACCACTGTCTATTTAAATTTAAATCTGATTACTGAGTAAAAATGCTGGAACACAGAAGACCTAACAAAATGTTTTGTTCTAGGCCTTGGCGTCCTAGAGATTTTTTGAGTTCATTCTATATAAACAACAACAACAATAACAAAACTCCCCAAACCAAAATATGTTCTCCTCTGCATCACATTACCCCAGAGTAAAGACAATGCAGATTTTCTCTCTTAGCCTAGAAAGATTCTTAATACTTAATTCTGGTTCTCTCTCTGATGGTTTCGATGGAGACATAACCAACTTAGCTGGATTTTAAGCATCACCTCCATTTCTAGGTACATATATAACGTTAAGGATATTCCCAGAACGTACACCAAAAGAAAAAAAGGGGGGGGGGGATGGGGGGAACACTTTCACCTTTCAGGATGATGACATATGCTTATGCTTAATCAAATTCCCAGCTGATCGTAAATACCAAAGTCAATGAACAAATGAATTGCTTTTGCATACTGAAACTCAGATTTAAATTTTCAAGCCTCCATAATTTTAAAATCAATAAACATTTATTATTGTTCCTACTTGTACTTCCGAATAAATTACTGTATAATTTTACCTCTTAATTCTCAAAGGTGTAATATAAAAATATTGATTTTAATAGTTTTTGTGTGCTTCTAAAAGGATATGTAATTTATACATACACAACCCTTTGGCATGATGCCTAAGGCAATGGAGATTATTGCTACAAATAAGGTATGAAAAGCTTTTATTTTAAAAATATTTTATAGAATATAGCAGTCTTACAGAAATGTGCTCACAAATTATAAGTTTTCAGTTTGATGGATTTTTGCAAAGTGAACATACATGTGTAGTCAGCCTCCAGATTAAAAAATAATAGAATATGCCAGCGCCCCAGAAACTTTCCTCTTTCCCCTCCCAGTCACTATCCCCTGAAAAAGATAACTGTAGCCTGATTTCTAACACCATTGATAAATTTGGCCTCATATTGGACTTTACGTAAATTGAATCCCACACTAGGAAAACTGTTGTGCCTATTCAAAAAAAAAAACAAAAACAAAACAAAAAAACCAAATCCCCTCAACATTATGTTTATGCACTTCACCCATGTTTTTGGATTAGCAATAATTTATTCATTACTGTATAATATACTTCCATATGAATGTGCCACAATAACTTTATCTATTTTCTGTTAGTGGACATTTGTTTCCAGATTTTAGCTATTATGAGTAATGGGATTATGAATATTCTTGTATATGTCCTTTGATGAACACTCAAATGCATGCATAGCCATGAATTGCTGCTAGGTCAATGAACATGCCTATGTACAACTTTAGTTGGTACCACCAAACTGTTTTCTAAAGTGGTTGTATTAGTTTATACTCCTAGTAGCAGTGCATTCTTGCTTACTTTCTCAACTACTTTGTCAACACTTGTTTTTCTCCATCTTTTTAATTTTAGCCATTGTGGAGGGTATGTAGGGGTAGCTCATTGTGGTTTTAATATACATCATTTTTTTGATGATTAATGATGTACATATTATCAAACATTTATTGACCCTGGAGATCCCCTTCTGAAGTACCTGGCCGAGTCTTTGGCCCAACCTTATGTTAGGATATTTGTCCTTATTTAAAAAAAAATTGAGTTGCAAAAGTTTCTTGTTTTTTTTTTTTTTTAATGTCTGGGATTGAGTCTTTTATGTATGCTACATTTTTTCTCCCACTGTATGGCTTACCTTTTCCCTTTCTTAGTGATGTTTCTTGATGAACAGAAGTCCTTAATTTTAATACAGTGGTAATGTATCCACTTTTCCTTTACTAGTGCTTTTTTTGTTATCTGTTTAAGACATCTTTGCCTGACCCGAAGTGATGAAGATAATCTCCAATATTTTCTTTTAGAAGTATGTATAAGATAGCTTTACTTCTTAGAAATAATTTTCTTAGTGCAGTAAAATAATACAACCAAGTGTCAATAATATCTTGGATTTCTATCTTTCTTAAGTAGCTTCAATTAACTTATGTATTTATATTATTGTATACATACTACCTGAAATGGTACTTACACAAGAACAGGGAAACTGATCTCAAGTAACTTCATATATAAAAGGGAAGATGATGAAAATAAATAAATGACTACACAATGATAGAAAGGAATAAAAGATGTAGATAAGGAAACATGGCATATATATACATATTTTATCTTTTTTTAGGTGAGTGGCAGGGAAAGTTATATGGAAGAGGGGGTATTTAAACCAAACCTGGCAGTATAGGTGGAATTTGGACATGATGAGATAGATTGAAGTCATTTCAGTGAGTAAGCACAGAATAAATAAATGGTCCGAATTGAAAAGAAGTGGTATATGTGTAAGGATAGGGGTAATTTAATCAGATAGTTTATATGAGCTGTGACTAAGAAGTTATTCACCCAAGTATTAAAAAGCAAAAACAGAAAACATAAGTCTAAATGCATGCCATTTCCAACAAAGTAGTTGTATTAACTAGCACTTTTCAAGTTATATTAACAGAAGCCAAATCTAGTCAGTTTAAGCCAAAGAGAAATAGGGTGACTGGGTATTTTATGGAATCTAAAAGGGAGATGAGCAGAGAAGCTTTGGGCACCATCAGGGACTTAAGTGTGCCCCTGCACCCTTAAGTGACCCCGGTAATCCTCTCAGTTCCTATTTACCAGTTTTCCGTCTCAAGCATGTCTTGTTCATTCGGCTCTCTTGCTATAGAATGGTGCCTTAGTCTGCTCATTTGGGCTGTTACAACAAATATAGACTGGGTGGCTTATAAATAATAGAAATTTATTTTTCACAGTTCTGGAGGCTGGAATTGCAAGATCAGTGTGACAGCATGGTCAGGTTCTGGTGAGAACCCTCTTCTGGTTTGCAGACTGCTGACTTCTCGTTGTATCCTTACACGGCAGATAGAGAGCCAGAGAGTTATCTGGGGTCCTTTTAGAAGATCACTAATCCCATTCATGAGTGCTCTGCCATCATGACCTTATCACCTTCCAAAGGCTCACCACTTAATATTATCACATTCAGGGTTAGAATTTCAACATATGAATATTGGGAGATTATGAACATTCAGTCTCTAACAAGTGGCTTCCCTGCTTCCCAGACCAGATATTAGAAAACAACTTCTAAGTGCTTGTAAGTAGATGTCCTCCACTCAAAGTATCAGACAGATGTACCTGGAATCCCATATCCCTAGAGGAAGGGGCTTATTGGCTTTGTTTGGGTCAAGTGTCCACTCCTAGTCCAATCAATTAGGACAGGGGAGAGCATAAGAGGCATGTGGTAGGAAGTGTCATATTTGTTAATGTGATTCCTTAGAGCCTTCCCATTATAACCAAAGGGATATTTGAGGCTGGGCAGGGAATTATTAATCAATTCAGGAGGTGTCACCTTTAGAAGACTCTGGTGATAGCTAACTTGAGATATAATATTGAGGATAATTTAATGAGCATGTTAAGCAGGCCAGATCCTTGTTTTGTTTTGTAACTTTTTATTTTAAAATGATTATAAATTTACAGAAGAGTTGTACAGATAGTACACAGAACTCCTGAATACAGTTTATCCAGCTTCCCCTAAAGCTAACATCTTATATAACTATGGCACATTTACTGAAACTAAGAATTAACGTTGTACACTATTATCTAAACTGTCGACTTTATCCTGGTTGTACCAGTGTTCCCAGTAATGACCTTTTTCCATTCTAGGATCTGATCCAGGATACCACACATTGCATTTAGTCATCATGTTGCCATAGTCTTCTCCAATAAATGACAATATCTTGGTCTTCCCTTGGTCTTTGTTATCTTGGCTCTTTTGAAGGGTACTGGTCAAGAATTTGTAGAATGTCCATCAGTTTGGGTTTATCTGATGTTTTCTCATGATTAGACTGAGGTTATGGGTGGAGAGAATACCTCAGAGGCGATATGTTCTTTGTTCATATCATGGTCATGTTATCAGGGGAACATGATTGGGACATGATTTATGACAGGGGATGTAAATCTTCATCACTTGGTTAAGGTGGTGTCTGTCAGGTTTCTTCACTGAAAAGTTACTAAAAATTTGGAAGCAAATGTTAAAACTAGCACAGTAAATAATGAGTATTTCAGGGGAAATACTTTGAAAGTGAAGGAAATATCTTCATAAAGTTTCACCCATTTGAGCATCTTGCTTGCAGCAGTTTCTCTGTCTAATGAGGATGTTCTTTTCCTTTAGTCTTTCTCTATTTATCCTTTGGAATGCTTTCGGAAAGAATGTTTATTTCTTCTCCCTAGTTTATTAATGGATTCAATCATTTGTGTAGATCAGTATGGGCACATGGATATTTAATTTTTTAGATCATAATCCAATATTAAATTTATTTATCGTGCTGTCCAAATTGTTCCATATTTGGCCATTTGAACTCTTTCAAATTGGCTTTAATGTCCTTTTGCCATATATTTGTCCTTTTTTTTTCCTTAAGGCACTTTCTTTATAAGATCTTTATAAGATGGCCAGATTTATCAGTATTTTCCCTGTTCCAGTCTAGAATCTTCCATTTCTCCAGGAAATCCTAGTTCCTTTTATTGGGGAATGGTAGTTGGAAACTCAGATCTGGACCTTAGGCCGTGCTGATGGCTATAAGAGTATTACTGCTTCTAGGTCCTCTCTGCTCACAGAGCTAGAAAATATCTGTATGTATATTAAATCATGTGTATACAGATATCTATAATTACTCTTGTATCTATCTTCAAACATATAAAAATAAACATGAGTTCATACTGATATCTCTGATCCCAATGCAGTACGACAGGATTTGTTTCAGCCTTCCCCTTTTATTTATTTGTAATTTTATTCTCAAACAGTGAGAAAACTCATGCCAGGTGCTTTTTCCTTGATATCATAATAAGTTGTTCCAGCTATGCTTTGAGGATTATCTCCATTTTACTGATGAGGAAACACTTAACTTAATAAGCTTAAGTGATCGTAGGCACAAAGAAAGTACATGGTGGAGCCAGTGCATTCAAAGTTACCGAAGTGTCACTATTACTCATCGACTTACGGTTAAGGATATATGCTTACTGTGATAAAACTATCTTGTTCAAAGTATTCTTAGAGCTGGTCTTTTTAAATAACAACTTTACTGAGATATAATTCACATCCTATAAAATTCACCCATTTAATCCTTACAATTCATTAGTATATTCACAGAGTTGTGCAATCACCCACACTATTTAATTTTAGAACATTTTCAGGACGCCTGTGTGGCTCAGTTCGTTAAGCGTCTGCCTTCAGCTCATGTCACAATCCCAGGGTCCTGGGATCAAGTCCCATGTCAGGGTCCTTGCTCAGTGGGGAGCCTGCTTCTCCCTCTGCCTGCTCCTCCTACTGCTCATGCGTGCTCTTTCTTTCTCTGATAAATAAATAAAATCTTAAAAAAAAAATTTTAGAACATTTTCATCATCTTCCCATCCCCCCAGATCTATAGCCATTAGTACTAACTATCAATTACCCTTAACCTTCAGGCCATGGCAACCACTAATCTGCCTTATGTCTCAATAGATTTGCCATTTTGGGACATTTCAAGTAAATGGAATCATACAATATATGGTCTTTGTGACTGACTTTTTCACTTAGCATAATGTTTTCAAGGTTCATACATGTTGTAGCAAGAATCAGTACTTAACTTCTTTTTTAAAAAATAGATTTTATTTTTTTTTAAAGCACTTTTAGGTTCACAAAAAGATGAACAGAAAGTACAGAGTTTTCATGTATCCCCTGCTCTATACACCCTCCACCACTATCAGCATGCTGCACCAGACAGGTACTTTTGCTATAATCAATGAACATGCATTGACACATCATTATTACCCAAAGTCCACAGTTAACATTAGGGTTCACTCTTGTATATATTTTACGTATAATGACATGTACCCACCATTATAGTATCATATAGACTTGCTTCACTGCCCTAAAAATCCTCTATGCTCCACCTAGTCATCCCTCCTTCCCCCTGACTCCTAGCAACCAGATCTTTTTACTTTCTCCATAAGTTTTGTCTTTTACAGAATGTCATCTTGTTGGAATCATATACTATGTATTCTTTTCAGGGTAGGTTCTTTCATTGAGTAATATGCATTTAAGTTTCCTCCATGTGTTTTCATGGTTTGATTGCATGTTGCATTTTAGTGCTGAAAAATATTCCACTGTCTGGATGTACCACAGTTTACTCATTCACCTACTAAAGGACATTTTGTTTGCTTCCAAGTTTTAGCAATTAAGAATAAAGCTGCCATAAACATTCATGCACAGGTTTCTGTGTGGATGTGTTTTCAGCTCGTTTGGGTCAATACCAAGGAGCATGATTGCCGAATCATATGGTAAGAGTATGTTTGGTTTTGTAAGAAACTGCCAAATTATCTTCCAAAGTGGCTGTGCCATTTTGCATTCACACCAACAAGGAAAGAGAGTTCCTGTTGCTCTACCAGCATTCGATTTTGTCAGGATTTTGGATTTTGACCATTCTAATAGGTGGAGATTGGTATCTCATTATTATAATTTGCAATTCTTAATGACATATAATACTGATCATGTCTTTTAATGTTTATTATCCGTCTGCATGTCTTCTTTAATGAGGTGTCTGTTCAGGTCTTTTGCCCCCTTTTAAATCATGGCATTTGGTTTTCAAAGTTACCATGATTTTGAGGCTGCTGGTTGTCAAGGCTGCCACAAAGCTGATGGATGGGGAATAGGAATAAGGCAAGCTAAATTACCCACAAAGGTTGATGTTCTTATCATGATTCAGCTGTTTTTCTTGAATCATTGAAAGCCTTTGCTTAATGTTCAGAGTTCTGAAAAAGTTGATTTTGATGATTATTGTCAGTGTTCTGACTTCTAAAGTGTAGAAGCTGATTTTTGGAGGTCCTCACTCCGTTATTCTAGAAGTGCTTCTCCTATACACTTCAGGGCAACTCAGTTATTCATTTTGATTTTGGCATTAGGATTTTATTATGTCTTCTGGAGTTTGGTATATTCCACTTTAAACTTTGGTACTTTAAATTCATACCGTATTGAATTAGTGTGTTATTTCACTTTTTACAATTTTTCTTAAGCACTCTAATCTTAAAGGTATAGAAGACCTTTCAGAATTTTAAAATGTTAATTGGGGTTAGTTCCTGTTTTATCCTGCTTCTATGCAATCTTTAAAAAGAGGAAAGGGCGCTGAAGATGGAAGTGGCTCAACATAGACTTAAGTGCACTGAATTAGTTGCGGACTAGTGGCCATGTCATGCCGAGGACTTTCTTCTGTGCTGCTATCTTCCATGAGAGTGGTGTTCAGTCTATCTGGTTCCTCACTCAGCCAACCCAGGGGAGACACATTAAAAGTTATTTCCTTCCTACCTTCCATTCCCTTCTAGTTCCTGGCACATGCTTTGGTAGAATTTTCCAAAATCTACTGTTATCTACGACAGATACCATGGGCCTAAACATATATATCTCATTTATAAAATCTGCATAACGGTAATCCAGTAAATCATATGCACTGTCTGAACATATAGTGTCATGCAGGATTACACATTAATGTGTCATATTGATCAAAATTGTTTTGGTTCATAACACAGGAAAATTGAGTTAAAATGAAATTTGATTATATATATATATATACACCATTTTATGTTATCATACTTTTGAGCTTTTGGAGAGAGGCTTTGCACATGTATCTTTAACAATTTAAATCTTTTTCAGAAAAAACAATTTGCTTGTTTTTACTTATTTATTTCTATATAGCTCTCAGCCGTTATTGTACCTCAGAAATATCTTTTTAAAAAAGATTTTATTTATTTATTTATTTATTTATTTATTTAGAGATTGTGTGGGGGTTGGGGGAGGGGCAGAGGGAGAGGGAGAGAGAAAATCTCAAGCAGTGCTGAACATGAAGCCTGAGGCAGGTCTGCATCCCAGGACCCTGAGATCATGACTGAACCGAAATCAAGAGTTGGACATTTAACCGACTGAGCCACCCAGGCACCCTGTACCTCAGAAATATCTTTTTTTTTCTTAAAGATTTTATTTATTTATTTGACAGAGAGAGTGAAAGAGCACAAGCAGAGGGAGCAGTAGAAGGAGGGGAGAAGCAGGATCCCTGCCGAGCAGGGAGCCCCATGCGGGGCTCAATCCCAGTACCCTGGGATCATGACCTGAGCCAAAGGCTGATGCTTAACCATCTGAGCCACCCAGGTGCCCCAGAAATATCTTTAATATAAAGATTCAGTGCATGAAAAAAATCTAAAAATCAGGTGTTAGTTCAGAAAAATAGTGAACTATTACTGGGTATTTATTGAAATAACTTCAGCACCTTTGATAAAGACTGAAAATTATTTCTTTATCCTTTCTTTCTTTAATGATAGAAGCTCTGATTTTTAGCTTAGGGGGAAAATATAGATCATCCTCTCAAAAAAAAAAAAAAAATCCTCTCATCCCTGTTGCCATTTGCTAAGTTCTAACAAATAGGACATAAGCCTGTAGGTATAATATCATAGAAATGTTGTTATTCCCATTTTGCAGGTGTAGAAGTTGCACCACAAAGCAGTTAAGTAACTTACTGAAAGTTACACAGCTCGGGATCTGGTAGGATCTTGAATCAACTGTATCCTTACTACTTTAAATATTTTTTAAAAAATTCATGCTAATTATTCTTTTCCTTGTTACCTGGTTACTTTTTCTCTTGGGTACATTTAAGTTGATTGTTACAACTAATCTTTATTGCTGTATAATTCAGATACTTTATCTAATCCTTTGTGGTTTAAAATTTTAGATATTCCATATTGCACTGAATCTAAAACAGTATTAATTTTAAAACACAATTGTTTTAAATGCCATTGAGATATTAAATAATGCTATTAAATATAACTGTAAGAAGACATCAGTTGTAATATGAATCCCAATTTCAGAGTTGCTAGAATTAAAAAATAAATGTCTTAGAATAAAAATATCATAATCTCTTTGTGTTGGTCATTTAGGTTTAGGTTTTTGGAGTTTTTGCTATTTCAGAAAGAAAGCAGCAACCTCACACCCATTAGGATGGTTACTATCAAAAACCCAGAAAATAACCAGTGTTAGGGAGGATGTGGAGAAATTTGAATCCTTGTGCACTGTCGGTGGGAGTGTAAAATGGTGCAGCTGCTATGGAGAACAGTATGGCAGTGTCTCAAAAAATTAAAAAATAGAATTGCCATATGATCCAGTGATTCCACTTCTGAATATATATCCAAAATAATTGAAAGCAGGGATTCGAAGAGATATTTGTATGCCCATTTCTATAGCAGCATTATTTGCAATAGCCAGAAGGTAGAAGATCCAAATGTCCATTGACAGATGAATAGTTAAACAAAATGTGATGCATTCATATGATGGAATATTATACAGCCTTAAAAGGGAAGGAAATTCTAACATATGCAATAATATGGATGAACCTTGAAGACATTCTGCTCAGTGAAATAACCTAGTCACAAAAGGACAAATAGTGTGTGATTTGCTTATATAAGGTATCTAGAGTAGTCAATTCATAGGGATACAAAGTAGAATGGAGGTGGGAATGGAGAGTTATTATTTAATGGGTACAGAGCTTAAGTTTTGCAAAATGAAAAGCGTTTGGAGGTGTAGGGTAGTGATGATGGCACAATAATGAGGATATAGTTAATGCCACTGAACTGTACACTTAAAAATGATTAAGTTCATCAGTTTTATGTTATGTATATTTTACCACAATAACAGAATGAAAAGCAACACAAATTGATTGGCTGACCATACAGTAAAAAATAAACAAAACAAAACAAAACACCCTTGTCTCAATTCTTAGAATTCTACCAAAATGCTTGAAGGCAAAACCTGTTCATGATACTTTAGCCAGTATGTTTTTAAATTTAGAGAATTTTTAAAAACTTGAAGAATTCTAACTTTAAGAAAACTTTTAAATTTTTTGGTAACTTCAAATTTGAGGAATATTCCTGTTTAAAAGTATACACTGTTGACTAATTTATAAATTACAGCAGCTATATTATTCCCTGACATTTTTGTCATTCATTCGATGTATTATACTGAGTGCATTCTATGTGTCAGATTTTCAAACAGGCGCATAGAGCCCTTAACACATATGTTCTCTGTCCTCATGAAGCTTCTAATCTAGCAATTATTTTCCAGCGAGATCATCTGACAACAGGTTAGGTTAGGTTTCTCAAGAAATCCAAGATAGGGACATTTTTGGAAAGCCAGCATGTTTTTATTAAAAAATAAATTATATAAAAATTTAAAAATAGTGAAATATTTATTGATAGTACATAAAATGTGAAAATTTCCCCCCCCATTAACCATCTCTTTGCCACAGTCCTGCTACTTACTTAGAAGTAAAAGTAGTTGACAATTTGGTGAGTATCCTTACAAATCTATTTCTGTGCATTGATAGACATACAGTTCTATACCTCATTGAAAAAGCTGACTGCATATCACAGATATTATCCTATGCAGTCCACTTAGGTTTTCCTCATTCTTTTTTAACAACTGCTTAGTATTTATTTCTATGTATTGCAATTTATTTAACCATTGATGTACATTTGAAAACTTTGTGAAGTTTTTCCCTTTACATATAATCTTCAGTAAACATTCATGTACAACTTATTATTGGTTTATGTTGACTATAGTAATAAGACAATAGATGGGTAGATAAATATATAGGTGAAAAATGTGCATATTAAAAATTTGTTAGAGGGGTGCCTGGGTGATGCAGTTGTTAAGCATCTGCCTTAGGCTTAGGTCATGATCACAGGGTCCTGGGATCAAACCCCATATCAGGCTCCCCACTCTGCAGGGAGCCTGCTTTTCCCTCTCCTTCTGCCTGCTGCTCTGCCTGCTTATGCTCTCTCTCTCTCTCTCTCTCTGTCAAATAAATAAATAAAATCTTTAAAAAAATAAATAAAAAGATAAAATGAAAATTTGTTAGACACTGCTAAATCTCCCCCTCCAAAGGTTGCACCAATTTAGAGTTCCACAAGGTGTTATACGGTACATATTTAACCTCCTTGACAACACTGGATTTTATTCATCTTTATTTTATACCAATCAGCTGGGAAAGACATGACTGATTAATTAGTTGATTGATTTTTATGTTAGAAAATGTATTGTTTTGTACACATAATAATTATGTTAATAAACTCTCCAATACATAAGACAGGATCTTAAACATCTTAACACTCCAGCTCACAAAATAAACCCTATAATTTATGCGTGTTAAAATGCTTGTACAATCTAACTTTTTTTTTTAATTTAAATTCAATTAGCCAACATGTAGTACATCATTAGCTTCAGATGTAGTGTTCAATAATTTATCAGTTGCATATAATACCCAGTGCTCATCACAGACATGATATCTTTGTATTTGTCTGAATTTTAGTATTATATGTGGATCATTGAATCTACCTGACTTTGTTCCTTTCTTCCTTACTAACAACTACAAATATTAAAATATTATTGAATGCAGTGAAGCAGGCAATTGCTCTAGCGACAGGAATACAGCAATGAAAAAGAGCTGGAATTCTGCCTTGCTAACACATGCACACTAGTAAAGGAGACTTCCATCTAAACAAGGATGTAAAATAACCTCTGGGAGTGGTAAGTGCTCAGAAGAAAATCAAAGGGCAGTGTAGGGGTATAGCATATGTTGGGGCAGAAGATAGGGTGGTCAGAAAAAAGACCTCTTTGGTAAGGAAAAATAAGCAGAGATTGAAAGACAAAAGGTATGCCCCTTTTCAAGAGTTGGAAAGACAATCCCTTGTAGAAATGCCCTGAGGGGTCGACCCTGGCCTTTCTGAGGAATATTGGGAGGTTAGAGCTGCTGACCAATAGAGAATGAGAAGAAGAATGGTGGGAGATGAGCAAGGGGATAATATCTGTTGATTAAGTTTTCCCCCCACCTAAATTTTAAGAATTATCACAGTAGTCTGTATGAATAACTGAAATCTCTGAACGACTGAATATTTCTGTGTGAAATTAGAGATTAATTTTGAAAACAACATATTCTTTCCATTTTCCTTAAGCCTTATGTGCTGATCTCAAAATATTCTTTGCTTTACTTACCTCAATTATTCTCCTAGACTCTCAGAGATAATTTTCTTTACTTTACAAAGAACTTGATATTATTTGCTCTAAACGCAAAAATCATTTCAACCCAATCATGAAAGGGAATTTCTTTTTCTTTCTTTCTTTCTTTCTTTCTTTCTTTCTTTCTTTCTTTCTTTCTTTCTTTCTCTTTCTTTCTTTCTTTCTCTTTCTTTCTTTCTTTCTTTCTTTCTTTCTTTCTTTCTTTCTTTCTAAGATTTTTAATTTATTTGTCAGAGAGAGAGAGCACAAGCAGGGGGAGCGGCAGGCAGAGGAGAAGAGGCTCCCCGCTGAGCAAGGAGCCCGATGTGGGACTCGGTCCCAGGACCCTGAGATCATGACGCTTAATGGACTGAGCCACCCGGGCATCCCAGGGAATCTATTTCTAATCCCAAAGTTACTTACACAAAACTGATAGAACAAAGATGTTCCTCTATGCAAAGTTACACATGTGACTTCTTTCCACACAATCATCTGCTTTTAGAATTAGTCTTATTACTTTAAATTTAAACATATAATGAAAGTGACGTATCTTGCTTCCTGCAAAATAGCGTCATATTGGGAATTAGAAGATTGGAGTTCTATTTTACCCTCTGCCACACCCTAACTCTGTAGTCTTGAGTGTCTCTTAATCTTCTTGGAACTAAGTTCCAATAATTGTTTAAAAGAAGATGTTGGAAATGATTTTGAAAGGATTAAATTATTATCATTATCATCCCTCACACAAATTATGGTAATTGGCACGTGGTAGATAGTCAATATTTTAATGAAAGAATGAATTCAATAATAATGCTTCTTAAGGGTGCCGTTAAATGCCCCATTAGGTAACCTACTGAATGATCTTGATGTTCTCTTTCCTAGAGTGTTTGATGGAGAAAGAAAGGACCAAAATAGCATGGTTAAATCATTAATTAAGTCTTCATATGTGTCAAACTATGCTAGTTACTGGAATTCCAGTTTACTGTGTTTGCTCACAGGTATTTGTGTTTGTTTTGATCCATAAAAGGAAACCAACTACCTATTTACTGATAGATTTTCTGTTCCTCATATATTTTGTGTAATGTTAGCACTATTCAGAACCATTAGAATTATTGGGCTTTAAGTTCCGATCAACTGCACAAACAACTCTTATCAATTGGATTTAGTTTTAAGTGTTTCTTTTAATTCAGTAAAGCCAGGTTCACAATGCATGAGAGTTAACCCTTCTAAAACAGTGAGTTGCAACTAGTCTCTTCATTGGAATTATCTGGGGAGATTTTCACCACCACCAGTTCCTGGGCCCACTCTGAGAGATTTGATTTCATTGGTCTGATTATGTCCTGAGCATCAGTCTTTTTAAAAACTCCCCAAATGATTCTAATATGTGTGTAAATATGAATTGAGAGCCACTGTTTTGAGGATTTTGTTGTTGTATTTATTCTGTGCCTTTCAGGAGCAACTAATTTCACATGTATATTTAAAATGTTCTTCTTTTTTTAAATGAAGAGGATTGCAACCCTATTTGGTCTTTAATAACCAGCAGTCAATAGTATTGCTGGTACCACATGCGAATTTTGATCCCTGAGCAGAGCAGCCTGGCAACCTAAGCCCTTTGGCCAAGAGGTCTCTGAACATGTGCCTTTTTTTAAACTGGAGAACTCTTGGATCACAGTCCACTGGGCCCAAGCCAGTTAGAACCCACTTCCCATAATGCAGGAAAAAAATATTTTTTTTGGCTTGGTCTCTAGGAGGATCATTGGTCTTCAATGGTTCCCCTGAATAAGTGCAACGTTTTCAATGTAGGTACTAGTGGGTATTTTGGGGAAGGAAAGTTCTCTATTTTAAATCAGATATTCAAAGGGGACTGTGAAAACTTCTAGAAATGTTAAAAGAACCATTGCTCATTAATATAAAAACACACGGAATACCTCATGTTTGGAGAAGAAAGTGCTGAGGTTTAATGTCTCTCTAAAAACCAGTCTGATAAGAGTTAGGAGGGTGGTTCTTGACACTCCAGAAAAAATTTGAGAATGCCTCCTACTTCTTCCCACTACGTTTCTAAGAATGACTCCACGGCAGAGGAAGGTGAATGTGAAAGCCTTCAATATATCCAAGTATCTTTTCTGGAAGTGAGTCATTACAGTTTCTTCTTCTTACTGCACTTTCTGTTCCTTCAGAATTTAAAGAAAACTTTTTTCACTTCCTGCATTTTGAAACTTTCCATTATACTTATTGTTGTTTGACATTATAATTATGTATATTAGTTTCTTTGTTTATTGTCTATTTCACTCAGTAGATAGGCGCCATGTGGCCTGGATGCTGTCTTATTACAATTATTCTGTTTTTCACTGATGCTCTTTAGAACGCTGCCTGGCATGTATCAGGTGCTCATGAAATGTTTGCCAAATGAACCATAAATCAATATCCACTTCTTCACTTGACTCTGGGGAAATTATTGCGATGTCCTTTCACTGTCTCCATTTATGGATATTTGCAGCAAGACAATTCCAACAGAAGGTATAATTCAGTTTATGGACTAAAGAAATAAATATATATGGCAGCACAACTGGCATATAATCATGGTTGATTCTAAGACATTTATAGGTCTGTCATGCCTCCTAAATGATTGATTGCTTGATCAATTGAATAACATAGACCACTTGACTTCATTCTCAAGTTTATGTGTAAAGCCTGATGGGAAGTACAGAGAAGTTCAGTAGGAAAACAAAACAAAACAAAAAAAACAATGAAATGGGAGTCCAGATACTTAGGATCTAGATTTGCCTCTGCTACTATGAGACCTGGGAGCAATCAGTTTATCTCTGAATGAGTGGGTTGAACCAGCTGATTAATAAGGACCTTTCCATACCTAACGTTTCAGGCATGTTTGCTTTCCAAGGCAAGTATGGGTATAATAAATATGAAGGATTGACATATAGGATTCACATCTCTTGGAAATCTTTAAAACAGTAGTGAATAGCAAAGGAATTTAGCTTTCTGTGTTTGGGCTCATTGATAAGCAGTGTGTGAGAGTCTTTTATGATTTAGTCTTCAAAATACCCAGCTTTCTGATAGGCTGAACTCCCATTTTCTTATAATTCCTTAAGTATGCCCAGCCCTCTCTGAGATGTTGCACAAATTACTACATTTGTCTTAATAGAATTTGATCCCTGGTCTTTGCAAGACTTGGGCTAGATATCCTTTATGCCCTTTTACAGGTTGCCATGCCACTCTGAGCTTACCTATATTCTAAACAGCCCACAGCATTTTCCACACCATACTGTTTCTGTTTCTCACTAGAGAGACTATGAGCTCCAAAGGGTAGGCATAGTAAGTACTTAGTCCATAGTAGATGTTCCTTCAATTTTGGTTAAATGAATGAATAAATGAATGGAACATTTGCTATGATTAGAGTTAATTAAGCCAATAAATCAAAGTTTTTTCTACTTTATTTTTTTTTTAAGATTTTATTTATTCATTTGACAGAGATAGAGACAGCCAGTGAGAGAGGGAACACAAGCGGGGGGGAGCGGGAGAGGAAGAAGCAGGCTCACAGTGGAGGAGCCTGATGTGGGGCTCGATCCCAGAACGCCGGGATCACGCCCTGAGCCGAAGGCAGATGCTTAACGACTGAGCCACCCAGGCGCCCCTCTACTTTATTTAAATTGGAATAATTGATTACCAAATAACATTATTACACTGAGATTATTCTTTATTTTCAAAAACTCACTCCCCATGAGCATCGAAACTTAACATTGAAGTTCAAAAGGCAATGGGACCATATGGTGTAATTCTATACTTCCTTGAAAAAGCACAAAATCACAGTGTCAGATAAAAATCTCACCAAATGTTAAAGCTAGAAGAAACCTTGACTATAACATAGTCATTTTGGTGGTAAGGAAATGGAAGTCTAAGAGTAAAACTAATTTGCTCAAACTTCTTGATAAGGAGTCCATAAATCTGAGCCCATAACCCAAGCTTTCTCATTTCCCTCTTGTCCTTTCACCCTCCTGCACTACGCAGTCTCAATCTTTTGCGCTTGGATTCAGAACAAAATTAGAAATTCCTGGTGCTTTCTCTGTTTTCTGCTTTTCAGCCTGGCCACACTTTGGGAATTGAATACCTGCAGTAGTGTCCTCTCCTTCATGTACCTCACAGCGTTTCAGTGAAGTTCACTTGCTAGGTAGGCTTGCTTCCTCCTTCATCTCTTTCCCTCTTTGTTCAGGCTTTGAATGGACCTGTAATTCAGGAAATTGACAGGGAGCATGAAAGGATTGGAAAAGCAGCAGATGGAGTGGAGGGAGGAGGGAAGCAAGAGTCTGGAAATGACCTGGAGGCAACCACTACTTAGTGGCCTAAGCACACAGATGCATTGCTTGACTTTGAAGAAGTTTATACACATATTCTCATGAATATACTCATATGACAGTAATATCATACAGTTGCAGAACACGTTGCAAACATTTGAGAGAGGTAATAGAATCTGTGAGGCAGCCTGGATTTAAGTATTATTAAGATTACAAGTGTAAAAATTTATTGTAAATAATTTACTGTAAAACAATCTGTGGGGTGTTGTTGTTTTTTTTTAATATTATGTTAGTCACCATACAGTACACCTTACACCAGTTAGAATGGCAAAAATTGACAAGGCAGGAAACAACAAATTTTGGAGAGGATGTGGAGAAAGGGGATCCCTCCTACATTGTTGGTGGGAATGCAAGTTGGTACAGCCACTTTGGAAAACTGTGGAGGTCCCTTAAAAAGTTAAAAATTGAGCTACCCTATGATCCAGCTATTTGAACTACTGGGTATTTACCCCAAAGATACAGACGTAGTGAAAATCTGTGGGTTTTTGGTAGGCTTTTAAAATTCTCTAAACTTCAGTTTCCTGATCTGTGAAATAGAGTGTATGAATTTCCTAAGGCCGTCTTTTCCCTCTGACTCTGCATGGCTTTTCCTCTGCATGTGTGCATGTATGTGTCCAAATTTCCTCTTCTTATAAGTACATTAGTCATATTAGATTTTAAACCACTCTAAAAACCTCATATCAACTGAATTATCATTTTGAAGACCTTTTCTCCAAATACGGTTACTTTGTGAGATACTGGAAGTTGGGACTTCTACATATGAATTTTGTGGGGGACACAGTTCCTCCTATAACATGGTACATATCTTATAATCCTTTTAGGGTTTGTCTTGAAGATTCGATGACTTTTATATGTGAAGTGCTTTTCAAACTTTAATTTGCTATATAAATGAAGAGCCTGACATTTAGCAATAGGAATGTTTAAATCCTTAATTTTAGAACCCACAAGCTGGATGGTTAAATGTTCAGTTTTATAGATTTATTACAGGGTCATGATGTTTAAATATTAATACACTTCTCTATGTTGTGGTATATATTTTTCCTTTCTTGGTACGTCATGCACCTCTTTCTCTCCCTATCTCCCACCTATCAAACATTCCTCCTGCTATGGGTTGCGTAAGGTAGACACAGTAGAGGGAGAGGGATCTCCCTGTAACCCTAAAAGCAGACATGGAATGAGTGCACACACAGTCTAGGCAGACAGGGCCATGACAACCCCACAGGCATTTCTGGTCCCCAGTGTGGCACAGGAACAGCAGTAGGGAGAGTTACAAGACCTGCAGTTCGAAGTGGACAACAAACATGAGGAAAGTTGCTGTGGAAACCTTTTAAACTGACAACCAGGAACCAGACAGAACGAAAGATATCTCAGAATCTCTATGTGGAAAATGGACACCCGGAACTGTATCACAGCAATAAACTGCTGTGCCCTCCCAGTGGGATAGTTTGGGGAGGGATTATTTACAAAAGGAATGATTACAGATGTGTGAGCACAGTGTAGAGCCCAGGAACCTGGAGTTAGCAGCAGCCGGCTACCAGGAGCCCAGGGCTAGCACTGTTAGCGCTGCTAGGCCTGAAGGGCTCAACGGAGGCAAATATTAGAAACCAGAAGAAAAGGAATCATATAGAGAAAAGGCTGATTCTGTCTGCATGTCCTCCACTCAATTCAGGCTCCAGGACAAAGAACTGGGGTGGAGATGAATTGAGAATGAATCTGGAGGGAGCAAATGTAAGATTTTCTAGATGCATACGTTTGGCACTATACATGTCCCAAAACTTTGGCATAATCCTGGAAAAGGGAGCCGTGTGGACATGAACTGGTTAACACTGAGTTTCTACCACTATAGCAGAATGGGGACCCGAAATAGAAAGAAAACTGAATTATAGAAAAAGACATATGTTATACTTCTTGCAAAACATGAGATTTGGACTGAGGTTTGTATCCTTCTCATATAATCCATAAATCCAGTGTTATATATATCATACACATGTGTATACACACACACATACACACACACACACACAGTATGTGGGTTCTCACTCCACCAAATGACAATGTAAATGACATTTACGTCGGGGTATAAAGTAGACGAAAAAGTTCTGGCAAAGAGAAAGAAACACTAAGATGAGTAAGAAATCAGTAGGAGTGCATTAAGTCAGAAATGTCAAGCAAGGAATGAGGAAATGGGATTTGGAATGGCAGGAGCCACTGGTATTATGAGCTGGAGACCTCTCGACTGACACTGAGCATTTATGGGGAGCAGCAGAGCAGCTCTTTCTTCTTGTCCAGGATGAGGCCAGGAGGCAGAGCTGCAAGTATGAGCTAGGAGAAGACAGGAAGGAGGAACTGGGTCCCTGTGAGACAGAGGGAAACCCGATTTTTTGCTTTCTTATTCTCACTTCCAGTATACCTGCAGGCTGGCTATGCCTCTAAGTCCTCAGTAATGTCCTCTTTCAACCTAGTTTGAATGGGGCTCAGTTCCATGAGTGTCTATTGCAAATTTTACAACTATTTTTTTACAGCTTCTTTGAATTTTTGAAACTGAATCCCCACTCTTCATGACACAGAAAATCTACAAACTTGATCAAATTTATTTGACTGATTATTTAGTCTCTTCATGCTGCAAATTGTCACAGTCAGGATTGTTTTACTTTCTTTTCCTTCCTCCTCCTGCGTTGAGGCTCCAAGGACCTTAAGCTATGGTCACTGATGGCGTTAGTAATAAGGGAAGGTCCGTTGCTAGTATTGTGCTTCACATGGTCTTTGCATCGTTTATGTTATGGCTAGTACTATTTGGTCCTAATGTTGCCCTCATTGACCCTGGTGACCTGTTGAAATGTAGTCACATCCTCATCTAAACTTCTGCTGAATAGTCCACACCCTTTGTAGCAGGGTTCCTGCATTCCAACCATAAGATTCCTTCCTCCTCATCCTTTCAACTTCACATGCCATTTACCCTTGAAGAGTATAAAAACTCCAAATTATAGTGTATACTACATGCAATCTGCTGATATTAAGATAGTACTTCAGAAAGGAAATGATTTGGAAAGAGAGAGATTAAGAGAAATTGATTCTTTCCAACTAAGGGTATTTTCAACAAATAACGTTTTTTGATTCAGAGAGACCTAGATTCAAATCCTATTTTGGCTACTTATTAATTGTGTGGTATTGGGTAGTTAAAATTGCTGAATGTATTTCTATAATTGCAAAATTAGGAGAACAATGTCTACCTCTGTTGAGGGTTGGGGAGGAAGAGGGGCTACAAGGACCTGGAACACTGTAAGTGCTTGATAAATGTTGCCTGTATTTTATCTCATTCCATTAATGATGTAGGCTTATTTTGGGCACAGTGAGAAGAAAGGAATGATCATGAGTTAAAATGCAGAGTTTGGGGGTGCCTGGGTATCTCAGTCAGTTAAGCGTCTGACCCTTGATTTTGGCTCACGTTTTCATCTCAGGGTCTGGAGATTGAGCCCTGCTTTGAGAGTGGAGCCTGCTTAAGATTCTCTCTCTTCCTTTGACCCTTCCCTACCCGTACACATGGGCCTGCACTCTCTCTCTTCTCTCTCAAAAATAAATAACTAAATAACTAAAACGTAGACTCTTTTCAGTTACTCTTTTTTCTCCTTCGTGCCTCCTCCTTTCTTGCCTTGGCAATCTTGTAAACCCAGTGGGTGTGGGAGATAATTATGGGTGAGGGTTGCCTTGGGGATCTTTAATCACAGCTCCTCTTTCAAAAGCAAATCAGGTACAATGGATAATATCTTTGATTAATTTTGGTAACTTGTAAAATTAAACTTTATTTTGTGTAAAAGTTTTATACATCATAACGGAGACATTGTAGATCAATGAGAAAGAGAAGGATTATTTAATAAATCTTATTTGGGCAATTGTTTAGCAACTTGGAGAAAAATTAAATTTGGATTCTCATTTAACAGTATAAACCAAAGTATGTTTTATCAAGATTAAAAAGGCAATTTTAGAATATTAAAGTTAATTTGACCTAATAGAAATAAAAGGTGATTATTTTCCAATTTCTGGATGAGAAAGGAAAAATTCTTAAAGGAAAAGAATAATAGATTTTAATGTAGAAAATACAAAATTTCTCAATATGAGGATTATTATGAACAAATTTAAAAATAGAGAAACAGGGGCGCCTGGGTGGCACAGCGGTTAAGCGTCTGCCTTAGGCTCAGGGCGTGATCCCGGCGTTATGGGATTGAGCCCCACATCAGGCTCCTCTGCTATGAGCCTGCTTCTTCCTCTCCCACTCCCCCTGCTTGTGTTCCCTCTCTCGCTGGCTGTCTCTATCTCTGTCAAATAAATAAATAAAAATCTTTAAAAAAAAATAGAGAAACAAACAAGCTATTTAACTACACATATGACAAATTATTAATAACCCTAATAGTTAAGGCAGTTATATAAATTGATATGACTCCAATATGTTAATGGGCAAAAGACATGAACAGATAACTTATTTAAAGGTACAAATGATTGATACATGCTTTAAAAAGTATAATGTTACTAAATGCTCAAAATATAAAAGTTAAAATGAGATAACATTTTCATCTACTGAGTTAAAAAATACGAGAACACCTAATTTTGCTGAGGATCACTTCTCATATAATACTGATGAGAGCTTAAATTGGTTTGCCACTTTGGAGAATAATTTGATAATATGTATGAAAATCCTTAAAAATGCTTACAGTGTTTAACCAAGAAATCCAATCTCAGGGTATATGTGATAAGAAAATATTCTTTAGGAAATTTAGGAAATTTCCTAAATAAAATTTAGGAAAAGCTTCATTATAATAGCTTTAATTCATTGATTGCTTACTGTGTGAGTGGTTTTACTCACATTGTATAATTCACTTCTAACCAAAACTCCCAAGCAGCTAGGCCAGGATTTGAACTAACATCTGTTGGCTTCAAATTCTGCTTGGGCTCTTCATTATAATTTTTATCCTACACAAAGATATCTTTCATTATATAAGAGTAAAAATTAGAAATATTTTAAAAATCTAGTAATAATGTAATAGTAAAATAAACTGTGGTTAAGCCATTCCATACTATTAATACCATGCAGCTAGTGATGACATAGAAAGTGCTTATTCTCAGTCATTTTATTTATTTTTTATTTTTATTGTTTAATTCTAATTTATTTTATTTTTTAAGTTTAATTAACATATAGTGTATTATTAATTTCAGAGGTAGAGTTTAATGATTCATCAGTTGCATATAACACCCATTGCTCATTATATCAAGTGCCCTCCTGAATGCCCATCATGCACTTAACCCATCCCCTCACCCACCTCCCCTCCAGCAACCATCAATTTCTTTCCTATAGTTAAGAGTCTCTTATGGTTTGTCTCCCTCTCTGATTTCATCTTATTTTATTTTTCCCTCCCTTCCTATATCATCCTCTGTTTTGTTTCTTAAATTCCACATATGAGTGAAATCATATGATAATTGTCTTTCTCTGATTGACTACTTCACTTAGCAAAATACCCTCTAGTTTCATCCATGTCTTTGCAAATGGTAAGATTTCATTTGTTGGTGGCTGAGTAATATTCCATTGTATATATATACCACATCTTCTTTATCCATTCATCTGTCAATGGACATCCGGGCTCTTTCCATATTTTGACTATTGTGGACATTGCTGCTATAAACATTGGGGTGCAGGTGGCCCTTCGGATCCCTATGTTTGTATCCTTTGGGTGAATACCTAGTAGTGCAATTGCTGGGTCATATGGTAGCTCTATTTTTAAATTCTTAAAGAACCTCCATATCCATACCATTTCCAGAGTGGCTGTACCAACTTGTATTCCCACTAACAGTGAAAGAGGGTTCCCTTTTCTCTGCATCCTCACCAACATCTGTTGTTCACTGACTGATTAATTTGAGCCATTCTGACTGGCGTGAGGTGGTATCTCATTGTGGTTTTGATTTGTATTTCCCTGATGCCGAGTGATGTTGAGCATTTTTTCATATTCTCAATCATTTTAAATGAAAATGATGTAAAACAAATGGGTATATTTCTATGATTTTAACTATTTAAAAGAAATAGATACAAGGAAGGAATACCAGTTAATAGTAGTTGCCTTTGATTTCTAAGACTATACTGATCCTTTTCTTTTTTGTGTTTATACTTTTTCTGGTTTTCTCAAAGTTTTGCAATCAAAATAGATTATCTTACATTCAGAAAAAATTAAGTAAATTTGAATTAAAAAGTTTGTGGAGATTTTTAGTTTCTCAAGGCATAATAGGGAATGTATTGCCTTAATTAGGTTAAATTCTTAGTAACATACTCTGTCAAAAGAAAAATGCCCTAAAAATTGACAAATCCAACAAAAAGAGGCAATAGTTCTGAGGTTAGTTATTATTAGCAAAATTAGATAAAATCTGTTAGTGTCATATAAATAAATAAGAATATCTGTATTAACATTCTAGAATGAAGACTGTTGATTTAGCTCTTGAGAATACATGGATTGAGAACCAAGTTATAAATCTAATAAAGTTTCCAACATTATCAAAAAATAATTTTATTGATGACTTTCCCTGTGAGTATATATGATCTTTAGGAAATATCTCAATGAACTGACTGTTTCTTTCTTAGACTTACAAGGCAAAACAAGGATAAATATTTTTTAGGTGCTATCATTAAAACCAGCACAACCTGATTTTTTTGAAAAAGCAATTTCTGCAGACATGCCATCTTTTTTGAGACCTACCTAGCTTTAGAAAATAAGCTTTGCCATACCACATGTAGAACAAAGGCAGCGATTTTATATTTATTTTTATTTTCATGGTTACAATCCCCTTAATTCCATAATTAACATTGTAATGATTTGATTATGATTAATTTGTAAGAATATTAACCACTCTACGTTTCTTCTCACCTCATTAACTAGCAAACTAGGCACTGAGTGTTGACAATAACCAGTTTCTCATGGACTGTTGCTCAGTATTACCAAATCTTTTTAGTTTTATGAAGCCATTTCCATTAGAGAGTGAATAGATTCTCTATTTTTTTTCCTTTTTAACACATGTCAGGATCACATTAAAATAAATACGATTTTATCACCTAGCTCCCAAATATTTTTTTCTAAGAAGCAGCAGCACCTATTCAGTGTTTCAAGTAGCATCAGGTTAAAAATTGTTTTTAACTCAATGTTCCAAATAAATGGAACTAGTTTAGCTAAAATCACTGTTCATTTAACCTGGTATCTTCCTAACAAGAGTGTCAGGAAGAAAAAAAGTTGAAATTTAAAAAAAGTAGTAATAGCTTGGCTTTAATTATTAGGGAATAAGAACATTGAATTTGATTAAAAAGTTGGAAAGATTGTGATTAGGGAAACAGACCAAATTTAGCCAATTTGAGAATGTACTTGTTCTCAGGAGCCTGATAAGTGTTTATAGTCTGAGTGAATTGGAGTCTACTAACATTGCCAAAACACCTTGAAACACCTGAAGGGATGTGCATGAAAGAGAAAGTATTCTTATACCTCTATTTAAGATAAATAACCATTTAGACAAAAAAAAGAAGAGGTAGGTCATCATTTACAACACTATTTTCTCAGCATTACAATTTTCACTGCTTTTCCTTCTTTTTTAAAAAATAAAGATAACTGATGCTTATTTCCTGTGAATTCCACAAATGATTTCCCTTTTTCCACTTTTCTAATGGATTATCTTTTTCTTTTTGTTTATAGAAACTTTTCATGTAATACAGCTATTACTTTTTTATGTTTGTTTCAAATACTTTCTCCTTATTTTATGTAACTTTAACTTGTGGATCTCTTGTATTGGTTTTACCCTTCCCCTCTGTACAACAAACTAGATTTCACAGGACAGCCATAAGGAAAGGAATCACATTTTACTTTTTTTTTTTTTCTAGAGAGGTAAATTGGAGCCCTGAAAAGTTAAATTATTTAATTAAGCCAATAGACCAGTGTTTCCTAAAATTTCTCCTGTGGATCATTCGATATGAGGCAGGTATAATCGTACACACATACACATGGTTTAGTGGTCAAATTAATTTAGGAAAGCCTGCATGCCAATCAAACACTCAGTGATTAACAATACATATTATATACCAAAGATGGAAATAATTTTGCAGCAAACACAGTGATCTATTAACTTAATCTATTAAGCTTATTTTAATGCATGGTTTCATTTGCTTTGTTCTTACATCTGTCTTTTCTTTTGTTTGAGGGGTTTTTGTTTTCTTGAGTTAAACACCTGATGTATAAGCTTTATTGTTTTTCAATAAATGCCTTTTAGGTTATAAATTTCCTTCTAAAAATCTCTTGAGTTGTAGCCCACAAGCTCTAAAATGATGTAATTCATTCATTATGTTCTAAATATTTTGATTTTTGCTTTGGGATTTCAGGTTTAATACATAAATTGCTGAAGATATTTTAGTAAGTATCATTACTCTGTGTTCCCAGCAGGCCACAATTAATTCACCTCTTAGATATAAAATGGCGTGGCATATAGTAGGTGCTTCATAAAAGCTGGTTTAAGCAAACTGATTTTTTAAAAATCACTCAGAGTGTGACAGAAATGAGGCTCAAATATATATCTCTTGACTTTTAGTCAGGTTTATTGAGGAATAATTTACGTACAATAAAACTCACCCCATTTATAAACTTGACACATGCATACAGTCATGTAACCACTGCCGTAATTAAGATAAAGATGATTAGGGGCGCCTGGGTGGCTCAGTCGTTAAGCGTCTGCCTTTGGCTCAGGGTGTGATCCCGGAGTCCTGGGATCGAGCCCCACATCAGGCTTCTCTGCTGGGAGCCTGCTTCTTCCTCTCCCACTCCACTTGTGTTCCCTCTCTCACTGGCTGTCTCTCTTTCCATCACAAAATAAATAAAATCTTAAAAAAAAAGAAAGATAAAGATGATTAACATCCCCACTAAGTTCCTTTGTTTCTTTTGTAGTCAGTGTCCCCCTCCCACCTTCAGGCAACAACTGAACTCTTTTTGTCCTCATAGTATTGCCTTTGAGAATGTCATATAAATAGAACATAGCAGGTAGCTTTCAATCTCAATGCACTTGAGATTCCTCCGTGTTGTTACATTTTATTCCTTTTTATTGGTGAGTAGTATTCCACTGGATGGCTATAACATAGTTTGTTCCATTCACCAGTTGATGGATGCTTAGGTTGTTTCCATTTAGGTTGTTTTAGCAATTATGAATGAGGCTTCTATATACATTCATGTACAGGTTTTATGAGGACATAAGCTTTCATTTCTTTGGACAAATACCTAAGGGTAATATTAGTAGCTATTCTGATAGTTGTTTGTTAGTGGTGGGGATTGGGGTGGTGGTGGAAGAGGAGGGGGTGGACTCTCTGATGTCCTGGTGCAAGAGAGGGTTTCCTGGCCCTTCCAGCAGTGACAGCACATCTCTAATGTCATTGACATAAGATCATGGGGCTGAGCCCAATACTACTTCCTGGCCCTCCTTCAGAGGTAATGGAATTTTTCTTCTACATCTTCCCATCAGCAGTGGGTCTTCACCTATGCCTGATAGTGACAGAGTTTTCTCTGCCCCTCTCACAGAGGCTTAAGGTTTTGCTACTTTTGAAAGGATGGTCTGAGCAGGGTAGTTTGAGTTCATGCTTTCCCCACAACTGCAGTTGCTCTCCTCCTGCTGGCCTGTACCACCCAGTGGACCCTCCCAGGTTATCCACTGTGCCACCATCTTTCTCAGGAGCACCTGCTAGAGTCCATGGCAAAGAGCCTGGGAGTAAGTATCAATTCTGCTGTGTCTGGAGCTGCCAGGGGTTTTATACTGTCGCACTACCCACACTAAACCATTACCAATTCTTTAAAGGTTCAGCTGATTTATTTTTTTTTTAACTCAGTTGTAAGGGTCAGTGCCTTTTCTCCCATTCTCTGCCACCTGTGAGCCATTCACTAGTGTTTGATTCAATTTAATTTCATTCAAATATAAAATTAAATTAAAAGCAATTCAACACAGTTTAATTTCTTGTATTGGGGCATCAATGGAGGGAAAGTTAGATGATTGGGAGGATCCAAATCTGAATCCAAACAGATGTGGTTCTCAAGCTAACCTTCTACAGAACACTGGGGTTTTGCTACAAAATTTGACTAAGTTGGTATTTTCCCAAATCTTCAGAAAATAGTTAAGTTTATGGTTTGGATTTTCTGAATTCTGAATTTTTACCTCATAATTTGTTATTATTGTAAAACCTTGGTAACTGTGGCTGATTGTTTGCTCAGTGATACATGCCGCTGGGTAAATAATGAGGATGAAAATGGCAAATTGGACAGCCAATCAAGCTCTTTCATCACTTTAAAGAAGTAATTGGGTTCATCTTATATGGTTTTAACTTGATAAAATATTTTCCTGAAAATTTTTGTATTTTGGGAGTATGAAAACCCATATTATCTTAGAGATGCTTGAAAAATTTGCATTCCCTGTAGAAACTCAGAGTAGTTTTGTAGAGAAATACCGCAAAGCAATGGGGATGATGTAGCCCAAAATTAGGATCAGTAAAAGGTCTTTGATCTCAATCTCATGTTATTTCTGTTACTGTGCAAATTTTTACCACAGTGGCTCATGTTATTTAAAGTCATTTGAAAAGCCAGGATTTCATCAAATCCTATTTAAAGAACTAAAGGGAAGACATGTTGAGCCTGAATACAAAACTTATACTTAATCATGGGGGAGAGGGCAGGGGTGTTTCAATAAATTTTAATTTATGCCAATTTTGATCTTATAAAAGGATATGGGAAGACTTCCAGGACTGATTTGAAAATAGGTGAAACATATCCTGAAGAATTTTCAACTTTTGTAAAATTCAGTGTGGGAAATAAATGATAATTCTGTAAGGCATAGGATGTCTGTACTTATTAGAGTTGAGGCATTCTGGGACTTAAGATACCTCTCCAAATCCAGAATATATTTATATATTTAAATGTATACAATGTAAATACAATTTAGGGTAGGGAGGATAGGTGAAATAAGCGGAGGGGAGAAGGAGGTACAAACTTCCAGTTCTAAGATTATATATGAGATATATAATTTTGAAATATATATAAATATAAGTATATGTATAAATATAAATATGTATAAATATAAATATATGTATAACTTCATTGGTACATGCATATATTTTCTAGTAATATTTTCTTCTGAAAATGTATTTCTAATTTATAAAATAGAAGTAAATATATCAGTACTTCATGGCATTCCATGAAGAGTACTTTGATTTCCAAATATATATCACATATAAGTGTTTGAGCTGGTTTTGATGAGTATTCACATGACCTACTTTGGATATTAGGGCATAATTTTGAATAACAATTTGGCCCTGGAAAGTGATTATATTTTAATTTCCTCATCTGTAAAATGGGAATAATAATAGTGCCTCCTTTGTAGGATGGTTGTGAGGAGCAAATGAAGCATTGCTTGGAAACTACTTGTTTCAGTGCCTGGCTATAGTAAGTGTTCATTAGAGTTTAGCTATTATAAATATCTAAAGCATGGAAGTGGTTGTGAGATTGTTTTGCAGGGCCTGTGGAAGAGCTATGCATCTTTGTAGAGATACCTCCATTTGAAATGGACGGGACACCAGTGATGATGTTCCCTGGCCTATTAACTTACAGCATTTGTTGTAAGCATCAACTGAGATAATGCTCATTAATCCACATTGCAACTTTAAAATACTCTACACACCTATTATTTTGGGTGTACAAGTTAATAACTATTCACAACAAGAAAGAAACTGCCTTTGTTATTTTATATACGTATATAATTTTGAGAGCCTGTTGACTTTTATTTTACATTTTTTATGTTTTATTCTCATAGGTTTCTTTTTTTTAAACAACAGCTTTTTTAACTTTAAATTTCAGGTATCTTTTTCCATAATGTCTTTCACATCTGACAAGCATGGGCATCCATGTGGTGTGTTAGTTCAGTTCAGGTTGTAGGGAAGCCCTTGTCAGCATGTCAGTGACTGCAGAGGGTTTTCAGGTTATCCTCTCTCTCTGTGGAACCAGCAGAGGGAGCACCAGTCTCTCCCTAGCTAAACAATCAAGATGACTTTTAAACTTATGGTGGGCTTTTCATGATTAAATTTTAAAAAGATGGTGTTTGAATGAAGATGTAAAATTCAAAGTGTGAATCTCCATTAATTATTTTAATAACGCTGGCAAGTTTAAACTGATTCAAAGTGGAAATGTTCTTTTCAAGACTACAGGTCATTATAGAGTGAAACTGGGAGCTACTGAGTAACTTTACCACAATATAATTTAGAATATATTAGTTTTCATTGGAAGTAGAGGGAAGGAGGAAACTGAGACTGTCTGGAATCACTTAAATATTTATTGCATACTTTCTATGTTTCGGGTCATAAGCTAAATTATGAAGCTATAGAAATGAATCAGGCTCAGTCTGGGGAGAGAGGGAAAGGTTGGGAAAATTACTTGAAAATGTCTAATATTTAAATAAGAATTTTAAATAAAATGTTTGTTGAAAGAATGAATTATAGTATGTGTATTAAAATACAAAATTAACATTTTTATATGGTGCTTTAGAGTTATGGTGCTTCCACATGCATTACTCATTTAATGAGACTTAGGAGAGCTTTAAAGTTTCACAAATAGTAATTGCCAAGCTAGGTCTCTGCAAATCCTAGACCTTCACCATTGTTTTGTATGCACTATATAAAGTTTTTATAATTTGTACTTTTAGTAAGGATTATCTGCTTGCAAATAAATTCTTAGAAAATGAACATCCTCCGTTAGTATTGTGCAATAATCCCTTTTAGAAGTTATTTTCCCACTCATTGGAAACCATTAAATACTTATTTTTAGAAGATCAAGAAGGTTAACCATGGGAAATAAAGCTAAATATACAGCAAAAGCATAACAGGAGTTTCTTTGAGGTCATTAGACAAATTTATTTGAAGAAAGTACAGGGTTATGTCATTCAGAAAATGTCATATATATTGAGAAGAACTCATCCAAGAAAATTAATAGTAAGTCTGATAGAACATCTGGGATAATATAACATGTACATCTGTCTTCAAAAACTTAAAACTTAACTTTTTAGATAGGCAGTTTACCTAATATACGGACCTAAGTTCTGGACTAGAACAAAGTAAACCCAATTAGTTAATTTTGAGTTCATTAACCTTTGTTGATAAAGCAAGATTTTGATTATTAAAGAAATGAGGTAAATGGGTATTATGATACTTTAGGGAGGCCATAAATAGGCGCCCAGATCTTTGAACAACCAGACTCATTCTTACCAAGGAGGGACAAGAACTCCAAATTGATCAAATACAAATGAGGCATGTAAGGTTATGAGAAATTTGGTTTGGGAAAAAAAAACTACAACCAACCCAGTTTTATATTAGATACAGGCTATTTCAACTTTTCTCAAGACAAGAGATAGCCTTTGACCCTACCAATTCTTTTTCCTTTTGGGGGGCTTAAAACAACCACTTTATTATCTCTCTCAGTTCTGTTGGCTGACTGGGCTCAGCTGGGAGGCTCCTATTCAGGGTTTTGCTCAGGGCTTCCTTTTTTTTTTTTTTTTTTTAATTTTTAAAACATCTTCACCATCTGTTTCACCTCCTCCAGCTACCCCACCTCAGGCAACTACCAATCTGATCTCTGTTTTTAGGAGTCCAGTTTTTTTAGATTCTGCATATAAGTGAAATCATATGGTATATGTTTTTTTCTTATTTCATTTAGCCTAATGCCTTCAAAGTCTATCCATGTCACACATGACAGGAGTTCCTGCCCTGCTCAGAAGGGTAGTGTTTGCTTTCTTCTTCTGTTCTGTCCCCCAAATGCAATGGATTTCCACCAGTGCCCTTAGGTGACAGTTTTCACTGCTCTTCCCCCTGAAGACTAAGGCTTTGAAGGACATCGAGGTGATGGGTTGAACCAAGGTTTTGGCAGCACTTCCTCTACCAGCGCCCCAAGAAAAGCCTTCTCAGGATTCTCCCTGATCTTCCTGTGAGTGTCTGGTGGGGTTCATGGAGTCAAAGTCTGAAAAAGTATGTGAAGTCCCCTATAGGTGAGAAACTTCCAGGCTTGGCACTCCCGGGCTAGCTCACCCTCATCATCTAGCAATTTTTAAAATATTTCAGCTACATCTTTCCAGCTAAGATTGTATCTAGTGTTGTCTGCCTCAAGTCAGTAAATGCTTGGTCTTGTTTCTCCCTGAAAACACCCTGTCTCCCCAGACTTCAGGTTACGTGGTGGCTCTGCAACCTCAGCTCCTTAATGTGTTTAAAGAAAGTCATTAATCTGCAGCTTCTATAGCTTTGTCCTTCCTATGAAACTGGAGCAACACTCTTTCTCTTTACATCTCTGAGCTGAAAACACTTATCTTGATTTTACTCATCATCTGTGCCATTTTTTGTCTTTATTCGCCACCACCATGTTTCTCAGGATTTACTGTGCATAAGAATCAACTGAGAAGTATGTTAATAATACATATTTCTACATCCCACTCCAGAAATTGTGTTTCAGTGTTCTCAGGTGGACAAAAAAAACTTGCATATTGAAAAAGCTCCCCAGGGGTTCCCCATGCTAAAACGGACTTTGGAAGGCAGTATCTTCTCAAAGGTAAAATCTCCCCGAGGGACGATAGTTTGCTCATCTTTATTTTTGTTTTTTATTTTTTTTTAAAGATTTTATTTATTTATTTGAAAGAGAGAGCAAGAAAGAGCATGGTGTGCACGCACAAACGCAGGAGAGGGGCAGAGGGAGAAGTAGACTCCTTGATGAGGAGGGAGCCCAGTGTGGGGCTTGATCCCAGATCCTGAAATCATAACCTGAGCCAAAGGCAGATGCTTAACTGACTTAGCCACCCAGGCGCCCCACTTACTCATCTTTATATCTCCCATTGTGTCCTAGTCGATGTCTCATATATGTTAGCCTCTCAATAAATATGCAAAATATGCACTGAATTTAAACTACTTGGATGGGAGCAGAGGTGGGAAGAAACATCTCTTGATGAAATATCCTACGTTTATGAAACCTATCCATAATTTAAAGTTCAGTTGAAGTTCCAAATCTTCCCACTATCTTCTCAGAGTACATAGCATTGGGGGGAGTTTGGAGGCAGTGAGTCAAGAAACCTGCTTTTAGCTTCTAGTTTTGTCAGTAATTAGTTATGTGACTTGGCTAAAGCACTTAAACTTTTCTGCAATTAATTTTTAGCTTTGATTAACAGAATATAAGAATGAAATGGACTTGGATCATAACCATGAATAATCATGAAAATCATTTGGGGAGGTGTATATTTTCATTCATAGTGTATGAATATATGTATATAAACACACACATACATTATATATACACACAGATATATACATATATGCACATACATACAATAAGTATATTGTATGCATTATATATATTGCATATATAATTACAGGTGCCAGTGCCTCCATCCATAGAGATGCTGAATCCGTAATCTGAAGTCTTTTTTTTTTTAACCTCTCTAGATGATTCTAATGATCAGTGATGTTTGGAAACAAATTAGATGCTTTGAAAATTCTAAAGTCCAAGCATCTATCTCCCTTTACTCATCTCCATCTGATGGTCATGCACTACCAAGGAGTCATGTCTAAAAATATAACATATTTAAGTTTCATTTATATTATTATCCCCAATACACTGCAATATACTTAGTGATAGAAAACATGTTATATTTTTCTCTTGAATAGAGTTCCTAGCACTCTTTATAGAATCCTGCAAACAAATTAGTAAATTTTTGTTGATTGAGAGATTAAAAGTAGACAGAAGTTAGAAGTCAGGGAGGAGAGGGAAGTTAGAGATGGGTGGGAAGACATAGCTGTCTTGCTCTTAGCTGCGTGAATAGAATATCTTGGCAGAGGGGTTTTAAATAGATTGGATAGGTGACAAAGGAGAATTGGCAGAGAAGAAGGTGGCAGTAGTCAAGGTAACTAAGCAGTTGATGAGCATCTGAGTTGGGAGTTTCCAGAATGTGGAGGAGGAAATGACACATGTGAGTATGTGAGGGAGGAGTATGTGAGAAGGAAGAGAGAGCTAATGAAGGGAGGCCACTGCATTTCTAAGGGCTAATGATAGTTTTCAAAGAAAGAGAGAAAAGTCTAGATTTGGGAATAAGCAAACGTGTAGTGCAGAGACTCCAGAAAGCTTTAATTCCTGGAGCTCAAAAGAAGCTCAATTTTTATATGAAGGGCAGCTGTCCTGAAGATCAGCTGGGTTCTGCAGCCAACTTTGTGAAAGTGGGACATGAACTTCTGCTGTGTAACGCCAGTAAGATTTGGGAATCAATGGCATAGCCTAAGCCTACGCTATCCTCCCTGATAAAAAAGCTTAATAGAGTTTATATGGGAGGTTGGTATTGATCCTAATGGATCTGTCAACTTGAGTTATTTTTAAAATAAGACACCAGGTGTCTGAATGAATTTGCCTGTTGAATGGATCGGTGTAATGCCATTATTGCTAATTATGAAGAACATTTACTCAAAATGAAAAAGTTGAGTTTTAAAATTTGACTTATCATTAGGTATGAGAGGTAAATGCTGTTTTGCTCATCAGGAGAGGCCATGTTTACTACCAAGTAAGAAGGTGGGAGTTTGATTGACTTCATTGATTTTATTAGTAGAATAACATCAGAATGTGTATCCCATAAGATATTTAAAAATAAGGTTTGTGACCTAACACTGAAGTCTCACTGCAAAGACTGGAGTGAGCAAAGATCAACAATTTTGAGTGGTCTTATTCAGAAATTACTGTGGTGTGCATGTTTCCTTGCAAAGGAGGATCAGTGTTCAGTTGTTATGCCAAAGAAATGCGTTCCTTTTTAAAAGGTGTACTATATCGTATAGTTGCAGCCCAGAGATGACTGGTCCTTTGAAGAAAAGGTAGTCATCAGAGAAGACACAGCTGCAGATTAGAAAGTTCAGGTCTGAGAGGCAGAGTGCTGTCATTAGTGTAACAGAATATTTGAGGGGAGGAAAACCTTGACTTTAAATAAGTGCAGGAGCAAAGATGTGGGGCCCTTAAAACAGAAGTAGGTGTCCCAGCATCAAAAATTATGGAACCCAGAGAAGAGATTCTGTTGTGAGCCAAGCCACTCCCTTAGCCTCCTTGTTCCAGGTTTATCATAAATTCTGTATGAGATAAATAGATTTCAGAACCTCCTATGTTATCCTTTCTGGTTCATTGTATTTTAACATGGATCTAGGTAGCATTATCAAGTATGAAGTTATTTTATCTCAGTAAATTTTTTTGTCAACTCTATAAAGTTTTGAATAGAAGCACCCCTCCAGGTACCACTGAATGCAGGTACTGGAATTGGGAATAACTTACTCAATACTCATGGTCAAGGTTGTGGGGCTAAAGTCAGTACTGTAGAGTAGACACTGCTGTGTTATTGTTTGGCTGCCTAACAACCATGAACCATTCTTAACTTTACTGTGACTTTTGGGGGAATTTCTTCTTTTCATTAGTGGGCAATTTGAGTAGAAATGTCAGTTATGTGTCTTGCACGACATAGCTGAAAGCCAGGCACAGAACTCAAGCTGATTCGTCTTGCCTAAAATCTTGAGCTGAGTCAAGAAAAAAGTTATTTGAAGCTCATTTACTCCAGAATTTGGACCCAGGTGCTGGCTGAGGTGCTGAGCTGCCTTGGTTTGTGGTTCTTCTTTCTTAAAGCCTAGCTTTTTCTTTTCCATTTTTTGGCAAATAAAATTATAATATATTTAAAGTATACAACATGTTTACTTAATATATGTATGTATTGTGAAGTGATTCCCATAATTAACATAGGCATCACCTAATACAATTGTCTTTTTTTTGTGATAATACTTAAGATTTACTCTCTTAACAAATTTCAAGTATGCATACAATGTTATTAACTATACTCATCATGTTATACATTAGACCCTCAGAACTTATTCACCTTATAACTGAAAGTTTGTATCCTTTTATTACCTTCAAAGCCTACTTTCCCAGTTTCCCCTTTATTCTGTCAGCACTTGATATACTTCCAATAAATTATATATGTGTATATATACATTAAACATTTATTTATTATTTTAGAGAGAGGAGAGAGGTGGGCAGAGGGAGAGGGAGAGAGAGAATCTCAAGTACAATTCACTGAGCATGGAGCCTGATGTGGGGCTCCATCTCACAACTCTGAGATCATGACCTGAGCCAATATCATTAACTGAGTCGAAACCAGGAGTCAGACACTCAACTGACTGAGCCACCCAGGTGCCCTGAATAAATTATATTTTTAAGTTCACCAAAATTTATACTTGATGTTTGAACTCTTTGCAAATGTAGGGCAAACTCTTTTAGTAAATATATGAGTAATTCTCAGAGGAGAATAATTTATCTCAGCTGGTACTTCCTATTATAAAGGCCAATAGGAGGGGGAAAAGGAAGAAGATAAACATCAGACAGAGTTTTGTTACGTGTGGGCCTCCCAAATACTCCTTGCTGGCAATGCTAATTCAGTGCGGGATCCACTCGCATTAAGTCCATCCTTCTAATGTCAGTTTGTGGAATCAAGTGCTGCAAATATTATCTGAGCAGATTCAATGAGCATTAGTTTGCCTTTAGTCACATAGATTATAGAGACGATGGAGCCAAGAAAGGTAAAAAGAGGAGGAGCAATCAGGTCCCATAGGCAAGCAGGTATATAGGCATGCAGCAGGAAAGATAGACTCAAGATAGGAGAGCGGGAATTAAAAAGAGCAGGCACTTAGGTGCATATAAAATGTATTCAAGATGATATAAAATGTATTCAAGAGTCCAAAGCAGAGCACCTGAGCACCATGTGATATGCATCTAATCAAAGGCATAGACACTGGAGTGCCTTTTTCCCCATTTGAATTCACACTCCTCCCCTTATTAGCATTGTGACCTAGGCAAGTTACATAGATTCTCATCTCTTGGTGCCTCTGTTTCCTCATGCATAAAGTAGGAACAATTATAATACCTATAAGTATTTACTGAGGATTAAGTGAATTACTACAAATACAGCACTTAGAGTAGTGCTTGGTGCACTTAATAAATATGATATAGAAATAATAGTAAGTGCTAAATAAGTATGAACTATTAAAAGTTATTGGTAAATACAGTTGGGGTTCAACAGTCAGCTTCTGTTCAGGCATTTGACTCAGAGTGTGGGAAGGAGGAATGAAGAGCACTTAGCTGGAATCAGCAGTGAGTGGGTGAGGATCCAGGAGTGCTTCCTCCCAAATGCAAGCTTGAATTTAGAGACAAATAAATGTGGCACAATACACCCTGGAGGGAACCTTGCTGAACCCACATGGAAGAGACCTAGATATAATTCTTGTCCATTTCCTCCCTTTTACTTTCATTATTTTAAAAAAATCTGCTCATCTACAGTGGCAGGCAAATCCTTACCCTCTTTGTTCCGTCATCCATAAAATAGGCATATTCTCTGTGTGAAATGAAATTATCTATATGAAAGCATTTTGCACAGTTATAGGAAGTTTGTGTTATTTAGGACTCTTTCAGTTGAAGTGATGGAAACTCAACTGAGACTAGCTAAGAAAGTAATTAATAGAGTGATGAAACTGGACAGGATGTTGGGTATTTCATAGGACTGAAGGACATGCCATCAGAACCTGGTCCTTGGAGACTGGAACTAGGTATTCAAAGTTACCTGGATATTTTTTTTTTCTCATTACTAAAACTACTTTGTGGCACAACTCCAGAGGGAACTGTTCACATGGTTTCCAGAGAAATCGCATGTAAGGCACAAGGCAATGTAAGGGGTGTGCCCTTTGGAGATGGGACAAAGTTTCATCTCTGATTTTGCTTCTCTTTGTACCTTATTCTCTTTGATACCAGGTAGGTTTCCTCCCTACGGCTGGGAAATATGGTCACAAACAGCTCTAGCTTATATCCTTCCAAAATGGTAACAGAAAGAAAACAGAATCTTTCTTATAAGTTTAAGTAGAAAATTCCCGAAAAGGACTCTGATTGGCCTGAGCTGGGTCACATGCCTATTCCTAAACCACTGTGGCCTAGGGTATGAGGTCCTCTGATTGCAGGAGCCTGGATCATGTATTCACCTTTGTGATTATACATGGGAAGTATGGGGAGCATTTGGGATTGAAAACCCAAAGACGGGAAATACGAAAGACAAGCCAGCTAATGCTAGCTGTAAACAAAAGCATTATTATTTTCTGATGTTTGAGATTATTCATCACCCTTCCAGCCAACGTTAATGTGAAGAGTGTGTTGTGCAGTAGTAGTAGTTATATACCTATGTGGTATATATTAAGCCAAGATTTTCCTATTGGGAAAATAGGCTTGCTGAATTAAGATACTTCACTACAGCTGTACTATTTTTCTTCACCATTACCCATTTGGAGCATTCTAATACCGCCATGAATGAGAAATTACTTTTCCATATACTATCTTCATGTGGACACACTTTTTAACAATCCTGAAAAGAACTGGTAACTATCTCCCGTTACTAAATGGGAAGTAGGTGAAAGTAGGAATTCAACAGGCATTCATTTGCTTAGTAAGTCTCCTGAGTGTGCTCACAATACCAAGAGTCAGTGTGGCTTCAGGAAGAAAGCATGAGTTTATCAGATGTTCTTGCTGAGGCGCATAAGCAAATAGTACTGGGACTGTGGAAATGATATGTGGATATGTTTCTGGAAATTTAAACAGGAGTATTATTCAGTGCGCATAAGACTTGGGCTGGGAATTGATAACCCTTTGGGGGCCGCTAGAAAGATCAGATATGTATAGATGAATAATAGCATACATAAAAACTGAAGGTGAACTGGTAGTCAATCCAAGTTTAATATAACAATAAAGAGTGCCTCCTCTCCCCCCCCATTTTTTTACTCATCATTTCTAAGTTTCTGTTTTAAAGACCATTCTTTCTAGTCTATATACAACCTTTTTGATAGAGTTTTACTCTTTCATTTTCTTTACATCCAGAATTTTTATTGCTATGATGATCTCCACCTTATAGATAAGGAAATTGAAGCATAGAGAGGTTAAGATATTTGACCAAGCTTGCAAAGGTAGTTAGTGGCGGAGCCATGATATGGACCAAGACAGGCTGGCTCCAGAATATATGCTATTCCACCTTGCTGCGTTTTCACTAATTCAAGGTAAATGCTTGAGATCTGGGGCATAGTCAAATTCTCCTTTTGCAGGAGAGTTTTTGTGTGATTAGATAAGATCGTTGTATTCTCCATTTGTTAAATGTAGCAACAAGATTATAATTTTTTTGAACATGGATGTCTTCTGAATACAGGTATAATTTGAGTGCTAGAACTATCTTCCCCTCTTACTAGCTGTGTGAATATAGGTATAGTCAGATTCTTCACTTGAAACAAAGGGAACATACCACCTGCTTGACATGCCTTGCAAATTATTGGGAGAAAGAGAGATGGGAAGTGTGAATTGAGGAAGCATTAAGAAAATTTGCACCATGAAAATGAAGCAAATTGAAACCAATACCAGCTTCTCACGACCTTTTGCCATCTCATTTTCCCAGTTCTGTCCTGTCTAATTTAGATCATAAACTCTTCAGTCAGAAACCATCACCTCTTTATATCGAGTACTATGACTTGTGTCACTGTTTAATAAAAACACAAGAAGCAGCTGCGAAGGTTTGAAATTAATCTACAAACCTAAGGTGAAGTTATATTGAGTTAAAACTTTAGTTCATTATGGCAAAGTTAAGATAAGGGCATGGATTTATTTTCTTCATTCTCCTTAAACTAGTATAATGTAGCAATTAAGAGAGTGTGGTCCAGAGTCAGATTTCCTATGTGACAAGTCTGCCTTGGCTTCTTAACAATCATGGAATGTTTTGAACAAACTATATGTTATAGATTCCATGAAATACAATATTTTTACATTTTCACATCTTGGAAATTGAGATTACTTATACAGTGAACGGTATTTTATGATCACCATTACCCACGTGGCAGCTAAGATATAGCTGGCATTGCCTGAGCATGCATGTGTGTGTGCACACACACACACGCGCGCATGCGCGCACACACACACACACACACACACACACACGGTGGTTGCTGTTCGTGTTGTCAGCAGTTTACCTGAGTTATGGGCATTGGTGTTAATGTGCATGCTGAGTTACTTTGCTATTTAAACTGTCTTCAGAAAAATTGCACAATGCATTTGGCTTTAAGACAAAAAGTTATTCTATATGCAGAAACAGAGCAGTGGGGCTTAAATTTGATGTTTGTGAAGCAACTATTCATCATTAGAGGAACGATTGTTATGCCAGGTTTTCTTGCAAAGAAAGAAAAAGTGCTTTGTGATAGCTAAGAAAGGAAAATGCCCTCAGGTAGCTGAAACTGTGTTGCTTTTGTTACTGAGGTGAGGCAAAGGGATTGCTTATCACACACCAAGTCATGCAACTGAAAGCAGGGGAAATCCCAAATCCCTCGGCATATTGAGAAAAAACTGGAAAGTAGTGAGAGGCTGCTATGACAAAAGAGCACTTTCAACAAGTATAAAATAAAAATTTGAAGTGACAAGAAAATATTACGTCAGAGTTTATTTGGCAGCATTTCCGCCCTTATTCGTTTGCATATTTAAAAAATCATAATGTGCTCATGGCTTCCCTGAAATGGTGAAATATAGAATATTTCATAGGCTGTGTGAGGATTAAATGAAATAGGTGAAGTGTTATTGCTGTGCTTGGCACATAGTAAGAGTGTAATACATGTTGGCCATTATTATCATCATCAAATTACAAAGGCCTTTCATTTTCATATCTGCTCTCTAATAGATTAATGGGGATTGGAAACAATTCAAGTGGGATACATTTCATTTGAAAATAAAATGCAGTTTTGTGATCTCAGGGAGAGCTCAAGAAAGGTTAGTAGGTACTATTAGGTGTTTCACAAGTGAAGGGATGAGTGAAGTGAAGCCTTTTCACAGTGTGGCCAACATGGGGTGACTTTTCCTGTCTTTGACTGGAAGTTACTCTGGTACTACCTTAAGAAATTGCTGCCTGGCAACATGGTAGATATAGCTTCAGCTGTGTTTCCTTAGCCAAGAAAATTGGAGACATTTCTATGTACCACCTTGGTGTTCTATTCAAAAGTGTAGTGTTAATTTCAGTGTACCACTTCACAAAAAAATTCATAGCTTTAGAATTTGTGATTTTAGTAGCTATTTGGAGCTGCAAGCATATTTAAGGATTTTATTGAAAAGTTCTCAAGTAAACAAATGTGGGCCTCAGCTCAGTGAATTTACACAATGTTCTAGTACACAGTTGAATTCAACCTCTGAATTTTAATTTTCATCTAACTTAAGCTGTTGCATTCCTCAAAACATAAAAGGAAGACTTTATAAAGTCATGAGTGACGCTAATTGGAATGTGATTTTTTTTCAGGATCTATTTCCTGGCTAGGAAATCAACATTTTGAGATACTTTCCCAAAGTGTCTTTTAGATTGTGTTCCAGAGTCTCTATTAAAAGTTGATTCTTTTTTTTTAAACAAATTAACTTTTGAAATCTGAAATATCTACTTGAATATATTTGACTTTTATTTATCAAGATAACTAAATACAGACAAATGGAGTAAAGGTATGTCATATACCACTCTTCTTTATACATTTTTTAAGTTAATGTTTGTGAAGGACAAGCAAAGATTGTGTGTATTTGATTTTTACCACTTTTGTTATGTCAAGAGAATGAAGATGATATCACATGATATTTAAGATCTTAGGAGTGAAAAATCTCTCTTTAGGCCAGAGGAATTATGGAAATTTTAGTGCAAAAATAATTCTGGGCTTATTCATTTGGCCAGATTATTTTGTCTCTTTTTTTGCATTATAATTTTGATTGCCAAACTCTAATTTCTTTTTTGGCCCTGAAAACTATCTAGAAATATTTGGCTATTGAGTACCATAATAACTGAGTCACAAGACAGTTGTTCTAGTTGTAAAGTTACCAGTCATGATACACTGCCTCTGGGATTAGTGGATTTGTGTGTGTATGTGTCATTGCAAGTTAACTCGGTGTGTTCACTCATTAATCTTAGCAAAGTTATCCTTTTAAAAAGTGGGGATGAAGAAAAGTGCTGCTCTGGGGCTCTATTTATTTATTTATTTATTTATTTATTTATTTTAAGACTTATTTGTTTATTTTAGAGAGAGAAAGAAAGAGAGAGGACAGAGTGGAAGGGGCAGAGGGGTAGAGGGAATTTCAGGCAGACTCCCCTCTGATCGCAGAGCCCGATGGCAGGCTTGGTCCCATGACCCTGTGATCATGACCTTAGCCGAAATCATGAGTTGGATGCCCAACCAAATGAGCCACAAAGGCACCCCTGCTCTGGGACTTCTTTATTGAATTAAATTTGTCCCTCAATGTCCAAGCAAGGAATATCTTTTTAGTATAGACTACTCAAGAAGAATATTCCATTTTCCAGCTTTGGCTTTTTTTCCCTGAGGGGTCAGACAGATAAACGAGGAAAAGACATGACTGCTGAATGTGGTTCAGTTCTTCAAATTTGTGCTGCTTGTCTCTCAAGATAGAAAATAATTTTTTTTCATTTCATACTTTCTCTAAATTTTGTTTGAGCAAAAGAAAGAAAGAAAGAGAAAGAAAGAAAGAAAGAAAGAAAGAAAGAAAGAAAGAAAGAAAGAAAGAAAAGAAAGATTGGTACAGAACTCTAATCAATGATGGTAGAACTTTCCCCAAAATGTTGTCTTTCATTACTATCTATTTGGTATGAAGTACTTTGACTAGTGTTAGATAAATTTCAGAAGGGAAGGGAATTTTAAGAAAACAACAATTCAAGTGTTTTATTGTCTCTTTCTATTTGATGGTCTACTCTATTTTTGGAAGTCCCTTTTAAGTTCTGGGATCGTAAAAAATTACCTTTCAAACCACTGAAGTGCAACCTGAATATAGTTAACACTTCATCAGGTTTCCAGGGTGTAAATTAACCTTGTGTATAGGCCGTCAGGAACACTTAATGTTCTTTATTTGTGAATCATCAACATTCTAAAATTTGACTAAGTATAATAAAAGATAAGCAATGTAATAAAAATTCTTGAATGCAATTAGGAAGCAAGGCATTATTTTAATGATTTTATTACAGTGTGCAATATGCTTTTCTTTGATCCCCAAGTTGATCAGTTTATGCATTAATTCCTTTTCAGAAGGGCCCCCCAACAATGTTAGGAACCAGTATCCACCCACCTGCTGTCACTTCAAATGTACACGTATTGACAGAAAATCCAGGGGCCCCAAAATGTTCCTTCATCAGCCCACAGATCTTCTTCTGGGAAAGAGACAACAGTAGGCACAGAGCAGCACATCAGGAAGGGAGGGGTGGTCTCAAAGTCTCTACCACAAGAAGGTCCCACCAAGATAATTTTCTAGTGGAATGCTTGAGCAATGAATGGATTTGACATTAGAATAAAGATATGGCTAGCCTCTATTAACTGAAATTTTAAAACTTTTTGTCTCTTTCCTTTTTCCCTTCATTCTCTCCTTCCTCTGTCCTTTCTCTCCTTCTACTTCTGATCTCTTTTTCTTTCTTGGTCTTCTACTATCCCTCCTTATCCTATCCTCTCTTTATGCATTCTCCCTTTGAAAGCACATTTAATCTATGGCACATCAATATACACATCATTTCAATTCTCTATCTCCAGCCCTGATCTTTTTTAACCTCCAATCTGTCATTCCCATCTGTCTATTGGACACATGCAGCTATGATTCTTTAAATACTTGAGATTCCTCTTTTTGTCTGTTGAACTTATCAGAGGAATGGTATTCTTCATTCCTCAAAGCAGCTCTTGATCTTCTTTTTTCCTATTAACAATGAATGTTCTTACCAATCTTTCAGTTACCTCAGCCTCAAAGCTTGAAGTAAAGCTTGAGTTTTCTTCCTACATCTAATCAGGCATGAGTCCTCCTGACTCTTTCTTTGTTATATCCTTATCCTATTTTTATTTCTAATATCAAGTAGTAGACCTTATCATCACTCATCTAAATTAGTCTTCTCACTTCCTTTGTCTGGTCCTTACTAAGCTATCCTCCAAGTCAAGATATCTATGAAACCACAAGGTTCCTAACATAGCACAAGAATCATTTCATCCACTCATCAAAAGCCTTAGATGAGAACCAGGAATAGGCAAGATAATTAGAAAGATGAAAACAAAGTTGACCACATATAATACTATATATCAATATGTATTATAAATGATATATACCACAAGATATCAAATACAATTCAGACACTGTGGTACTTAAGCAAAGGTAGACACATAAACTTGGAGTAGATGAAAAAATAGCAAAGCAGTCAGTTGGTATGATAAAAGAACTTTTTCTAAGTCCAGACATAACAGAGAGTCCAGAAATGGACTTAGACTATATAGTCCTTTGATTAATGAAAAAGATAATGCTGCAGTACGGTGGGGAAGGATGGCCTTTTCAATAGGTGGTGCTGGATCAATTGAATATCCATGTGGGAAAAAAAAGAAATGTTGACCCCTCTCTCACATTGTAAAAAATCAATTTTAGATAGGGCATAGAACTAAATATGAAAGATAAAACAACCAAAGGGACACACATGAAAAATTAACGAAATAGGAAATTACTAATAAATCTGATTGTGTCAAAATTAAGAAACATAAAGAAGTGAAAATGCACACCACAAAGTGAAAGATGTTTGCAATACTTCTATCTGACATTGGAGTAGTATAACATATATGACAAATTCCCACAAAATAATAAGAAAAAAACAAGTGACAGTAGAAAAATAGGCAAAAACCTTTAACAGGTAATAAAAGAGCATTTATTAATAGACAATATACACATGATGGTATGATGCATTTTATTAGAAACTAAGGAACTGCAAACTAGAACCTCAGTAAAATACTACTACACACTGTGGTGCCTGGGTGGCTCAGTCCTTAAGCATCTGCCTTCGGCTCAGGTTATGATCCCAGGGTGCTGGGATCAAGCCCCATGTCTGTCAGGCTCTCTGCTTAGCGGGGAGCCTGTTCTCCTTTTTCCTCTGCTTGCCACTCCCCCTGCCTGTGTGCTCTCTCTCTCTTGCTCAAAAAACAAAACAAAACAAAACAAAAAAACCCTGCCACTCTCCCTGCTTGTGCGCTCTCTCTCTTTCTCAAAAAACAAACAAACAAACAAACAAACAACAACACAAAAAAACCAAACTACTACATACCAACCAGGATAACAAACACTTTAAAACTCATACAGTGCTGGGAGAAATGTGAAACAGGTAGAACTTCTATAATCCCTGCCAGAAATGCAGAATTTATATAATTGCTTTGAAAGACTGACAGTTATCAACTAAAGCTGGGTATGTGCCTACCTTTTGATCCAGAAATTCCACTTGTAGGTAAATACTCAAGAGAAGTGGATAAACAAGTTCATTAAAAGATATGTAAACAAATACTCATAGCAGCACTTTTCAGAATAGTCTCAAATTGGAAAGCTACCTCAGTGTCCATCAATAACAGAATAATAAATACATTATATTTCATTTCTTAATACACACACATTCTACCAACACTTTGGAAAGCATTAGCTTCCATAAACACTCTTTCTTTGTACTTTCCTTGCATCTCCCTAAACTTCTGTGCATGATGGGTCCATTGGCATTCCATGCTCTTGGGGCATCCCAAACACTATATGCAAAAGAGGCAGCAAGAAACCATAGAGACAATTTGTCAGACTCCTTTGCTTACACACATGCTCTATTGTACCACTGGACTTCACTTACAAAACACAAATTCAAAGATAAAATTATTAAGAATTTCAACAGCAGAGCAATAAACTAAGCATGGGCCCTTCTGGTGAGGGACATTCCCATGAACCCAGCCTTTTGTGTTAATCATCCTACAATAAAGAGTTTATTAAAAGCAGAGTAAACAAATGAATATCTCTGCTGGCTTCTTCATTGTTGAACAAATAAAGTCAAAATCCCTTAGTCTAAAACAGTTTTGAAAATTCTGATTTGAACTCTAGCTTGCTCATCTTTCATTTCCCTCTCTACACACCAACTAATTCTCCCTCAATACTGACCCATCTCAAAACATAAGATTCATCTTTCACCACTTTCTCAACAACTCAAAGCAGGTGTGGTTGCCTTGGTCTCACGAATGCATCCACTTTCCAACAGAGATTCATCACTCTAAAATAAGCCACATATGGGACACCTGGGTGGCTCAGTTGGTTAATGATCTCAGGGTTGTGAGATCAAGCCCCGCCTCAGGCTCTGCGCTGGGCACAGAGCCTGCTTTAGATTCTCTCTCTTCCTCTCCCTCTGTGTGCCCCACCTCCCCAGCCCCAATCTCTCCCTCTCTAAAAAAAATAAAATAAAATAAGCCCCTTGTACTCAGGCTCCTACCGCTGGTGCCTAATCTCATAAACCAGCTGAATGCTACAGAGCAAGAGGAAAGCCAATGCCAACAGCCTAGGGCTGAGGGTGTAGGGAAGCTTCCATTTACCCTTCCTCCATAATCCACACAGTCATTCTCTGAATAGTAGTCAGTGTACCCTTTATAAAACTCCAGTAGCTCCCACTCAATTTCTACAGGGGCTTCCCACTCTGGAGAATGAAATCCAGACTTTTTACTCTGAACCAGGAGGCCCTGCTCACATACCTCTCCATCCTCATTTCTTTCTCCTGCTCATTCCACCCAGCCTCCCTGACCCACTTAGGGCTGATTCCTGGCTTTTAAATTTGCCTAATTTCTCCTGTTAGAATGCACATTTTTGCACAGCTATTACCTTCCTGTTAGGATGCAGATCAAAAGTCCCCTCGTTGAAGAAGCCTTTGCCTACCACAAAATACAAAGTCACTCTCTCTCACCGGTTCTGGTCATTGTTAACATAGCACCAAAGTTTTTCCCTCCTAGCACGTACTGCCACCTGCATCGATTCAACTGATGATTTTGCTTACCTATTGAATGTCTACATCCTCTCTCTAGGGTATAAGCTTCAGGCTGTCCTGTTCAAGGACGAGGACAACATTTCGCACATAGTACATGCTTAAAAATATTACATCTCATCGCCTGCTTTTGGAAGTGTGATTGAAATCTCTTCTCATTCTCTTGGTTAGTTTTGACTTTATTTATTTATTTATTTATTTATTTATTTATTTATTTATTTATTATTTGTTCCCCATTGACACTTCTCAGCTAGCTAGCAGGTTTTTGTTTTGGTGAGGGGATGGATAGTAAGAGGCATATAAGACAGGAAACTAGGGCTCATGGATGGGGCTGAAGAGTGGGAAAATGGAAAGGAGATATATATGTTCTGGAGAGAAACTTTTTTTTTCTGGGAAGGAGAAAAGTATTACTTAAAGTGTGTTTTGGAGAATTCTGTTGTCTGATTCAGATATTCTCATTTTAGAAATCTCATTTGATAGGGAACTTTTCTCTCCCAGTACCTGTGCAGCAAATCCAGCAAAAGATTTGGATTAGCTTCCGTTGGGTTATGTGCCATATTCTGAATTAATCACTGTGTTGAGGGAAATGGCTTCTATAATTGATCAGGCCTGATCATATGCTGAATCGTATGACTATGAGGTAGAATCCATTAACAGAAGACAGTGCTCACAAAAAGTGCTGGGCAATCAAAACAATAGATTTCATAGTTTCCCACCACTGTGCTGGGTCAGAAGGTCTAGAAACCAGAGTACTAATGGCATAGACAACCAGTTTCTTATAAACAGTCTTCTACAATTCTTGGAATTCCCAGAATCAACTTTAGGTTAAGGCATAATTTTGAGGGTGGATTTGCACATCGTATAGCTGTAAGGGTCCATGAGACAGAGGATGCTAAGCAGGAGCGAGAAAGGCCTGGGTTTAGATCCTGGTTCTGATACATACTCTGTGACCTTCTGCAAGTTATACCTTGGGACCCAAGTCTCTCATTTGTGAAGGATTTTTGCATGGATGAAGTACCGTAAATTAAAAATTCCATGCATATATGATAGATTGAATTTCTTACTTTAGTCCCCAAATCACCAGGGCTTAACTTTTCTGAGGCATAGCCTTTCGATGTCTCTTAGGATCATGGGACTGTAACTCCCAAGGATGAGTTTAGATGCTAAGTGTAGATAACCCTGTCCAGCTGGGAACCTTGGGTCTTAAAGTATAAAATAAAGGTGAGTTTTCCCATTCAAGCCATGAAGGAGAATTAGCAGAACATTGAGACTGCCAAAAGTCAGGGTGGGCAGAGCCACTCTGAACCCCAAGTTGCCTGGGATCTTCTGTAAGCAGTCAGGTATTTCCTGTCTTGGTGCTGAGGAAACTCATAATGCTTTTTACAATCCTTTCTGTCTCCATTTCTTGTTTGTAGGGCTTAGTACTCTGGAGGTTTAAAGGTAGCTACTGATTATATACTATCATATTTTATGGTTACAGTGCTTCTGCCTATCACTTCCCAATTAGATTATAAAATCTTCAAGAACAAAAATTCATTCATTCAGTAAAACTAAATGAGAAACAGTATGTGTAGACTGGAACCACAATGTTAGGTTCGTGTGACAGTTTGCCACTAAACAGCTCTTTAGTGTTGCTTATCCTTTCTGTGCCTCAGTCTTTTCCTCTGTAAAATGGGGATAGTCATAATATCTAGTTCATATGGTTATTTTGAGAGACAAAAGTTTTTCAATGACATGTTGCAAGCCCTCAGTCGTGCTGCCTATTATTAAGGCAACACTTACTATGTGGCAGGTGCTGTACTATATTTATATCTAAGTTATTCCTCATAACACCTCATGATAGTGTTAGTACTTCCCCCAATGTACAGATGAAAATCTGAGAGGTGGAGCTCTTTGCCTAAGGTGACACAGCTAGAAAATGGTGTGACTCATGTTTTCAAGGTCTTGCATTGCCACCTCCCCTGGGGAGCCCCCGACTTCAGTGCTGGGCACCCAGATGCTCCTTTATAGGACCATGTGTGTGGAGCAGATCGGTGCTCATGGAGCTTCCAGATTTGATTACTCTCTTAGCACCAGCCCAGGGTTTTTCCTGGAGCTAACTCATATCCTAGTTTCACAATACAGAGCTGAATGTGGAGGCTGTGTTGAACCATTTTTTTTTCCTCCTTGTCATTTAAGGTCAGGATTGGGTACAGCATGTTGAAATATATATTGTTCACAGCCTTTTTCTGTTCACTGAACTTTCCAATTAGTGTCCACTTAAATGGATGCCAGGGAGAATTTCTTACAAGTCATGGTGTCATGTTGAATTGTGGTGATTATGAAGGCTACAGTGACAGGAAAGACCAAAGATATTTTTTCTCTCCTCATGTTGCTTGGCAAAAACTGGCTGTAAAAAATAAGCCTTAAGTTAAGAATTCCCTGATATAAAAGGACATTAAGCCTTTTTCTACCCCTCTTCTTGCCATTTGTTGTTGTTAAAAGTCCTTCTAATTTAAATGTTCCATTTCCTCGAGTTTTGTTTTTAAGATTATAGTTGTGTATGGCGCCCTCAGGGTAATGTTATATTGATTATCAAATGTCTCCAGTGCATTTCTGCTCTTGGTCTATTTAAGTATAGAACAAAATATCTTTTATTCTAAATGTCATTTGCTGTGAGCTATTTTCTTGTACCCAGTTGCTTTCTTTTCCTTTTGTTTATCTTATTTTGCATGCACTTTCACTTTTTATGAAATTGGTTATAATATGAGATTATGCTGTGTTCTGAGGGTGAATTTGAACATTAGGACTGATATTTTATTTTGTGACAGAAAGATTAGGGTATTTTTTCCCCCTTTTATTCTCCTTCAAAAAAAGAAATGCCCCAGTCAATGAATAATTTAAGTCCTTGAATTCTGAAGAACGTATTTGAGTATTTCATGGTACAGGCATCTTTATTTTATGTTTCCTTCCCCGAGGCAGGAGAGGTACCAGGTATTATAATATGAACTCAATCAGTCATGTCCTTTCCCCGAGCTGCATGGTGATGAGAGTCTCACCTCTAAGAGAATTTAATTCATGGACAGGAAGAGAATACAAGGAAGGCCGCTGTCACCCTTATTCAAACTCCATTGCATTTTACCTTAGTCTAGGAGCGCAGGCTTTCGGCTTCACTCATGCTAAAACCAAGAGGAACAGTTTTCCTATGATAATACAGTTGTCTCTGGAGTTTTTCTGGGGATCACCAGGGTGTGATCAGGGGTTTGGAACAGGTTGTCTGCCTAATTCCCTCCCAGCTCTATTAACAGATCAGTGGTGGGATAAGGGAGTGTCTCTAACTGTACTTTGGTTCTGGTCTTTAGATCAATTTTATTGAGGTCTATCGTGGCATTCTGGCTATCTCAATAAAAAAGAACATGTGCAGATTACAGGAAAGTGGTGAGTTTACTTATCAGCAATTCAGAATATAATGGTAGCAGAGGATAATTCATGTTGAATTGTGTTCCCGCCCAAGTTTCAAGGCCATTTCAGGGTGTGGCAAGTCACTGCTATAGGTATTCTTTCTTTCAGAAATGTGTTGGGCTTATTTGTAAATTGGCTGTTTGGAATTTAGGAGCATAACAGTCCATAGAAACATTTTTTTTTCAAGTTCTTATTTTAATTCCAGTTAGTTAACATATGGTGTAACCTTAATTTCAGGTGTATAGTCTACTCATTCATCACTTACATACAACACCCAGTGCTCATCACAACAAGTGCCCTCCTTAATACCCATCACCAGTCCATAGAAACATTATTAAAAATACTGGCGTAATTCCTAAGCTCGCCACTAACATCTATTTAACTCCCAATGCAATTGTAGCCTGGTGTGATAGTGTGATGAAACCAACAATCACTTTTGTTTGGAAATGTGTTTGGAGTTCCAGTTACCTCCCTTGTGGCCCTGGTTTTCTGATCTGATATTTTCCCTCTGCTCCCACCAACTCCACTACTTCCCCAGCTTGCCACAAAGAGACATTTACTTCTCCATGCCATGCCTTGGAATTCTGCATTTAGTTTTTGCTCTGGTCTTTCTCAGTTCTTTGCAAATGTTCAATGTGCCATCTTTCTATCAGTTCAAGGCCCTCATTCTGTGTGTGTGTGTGTGTGTGTGTGTGTGTGTGTGTGTGGTATTAAACTGAAATCAGTGCATCTGCATGAAGATTTCCAAATCTTTATTCATAATTAATATTGGCCTATAGAATAAATCTATACATGAGTGGAAACTTGTTAAAATCAGAATTATAAAATTACAACCAATCTAAATCCAACAACAAAAACAAGGCCCTCATTTTTGCTGACCACTCTAGCTGAAATCCTCCCTCATCCATACTTCTATTGGCTAACTCCCATTTGTACTTCAGTACGGGCGTCACCTTTCTGTAAAAACTTCCATGGTTTCTCTTTCTCATGCTTCAAGTTTATGTTAGGTCTTTGCATCTTCAAACTGTCTAAAACCTCTGAGAGTATAGTTAGTCCAAAGAAGAGAGGTTGACCAGTCAAGCTTGTACATTCACGTGGACAGAAAACTGCTGTTTCCGTTGGCCCTTGGTGGTACTTGTTCCTGATGAGCACTGGCCCTACAGAGATGTCAGAACATGCTTTTCCACGACTCTGACAATGATGGTGAGACTCCTTCAGGGACTTCCATGTGTTTTTGAAGAAGAATGATACCACCAGTGCCAGTGCTAAGCTCAGTCACAATTGCCCTAATCTTGGCTCCCAGGATTGGATCCTAAGGCTCAGTCTGTTAGTTCATATGGATGGCCCCCTCCCCGAGAAATGAGGTCCCATAGACACTGGGTCATGATTGATCTGTGCTATTCCTCACAGATACAGACTACTCTCTTCCTTCTTTCCCCAGGGACTTACATCTAGTGGTTGAGCAATGTACTAGTTTCCTAGGGCCACTGTAACAAATTAGCACTAACTGGATGGCTTAAAATAAGAAAACTTTATTCTCTCTCAGCTGGGGAGGCTGGAAGTTTGAAATCAAGGTGGCAGCAGGGCTAATGCTCCTTCTAAGACTCTAGGGAACAATCCTTTCTTGACTCTGGCAGTTTCTGATAATTGATATCAATCCTAGGCATTCCTTGGCTTGCAGATATACCACTCCAATTTTTGCTTCTATCTTCAGATGACTCCCCCCACTCTGTGTCTATGTCCCTGTGTCCAAATTTCCCTCTTATAAAGACACTGGTCATACTGGATTTAGGGCCTATCTTAATTTATCATGACTTCATCTTAACTTGGTTACATCTGCAAAGATCTTATTTCCAAATAAGACCACATTCACAGGTTCATGATGAACAAGAATTTTGGGGAGATTATTCCCCCAAAATGTTCAAAATCCAAATTGTCTATAACTGTTTTCCTCACAAAATGTCAATAACTTCTCATACTCCTATAGAAGGTTACTCCTAGTAGTTATAAGATGATTTATTCTCATTAAGGAGATTCCCCAAAAAGGCTGGGAGATAAGGAGGCAACGAGAGTACAAAATTTAAGGAGGTGCTCATTCTCTGTGTCATGCAGGTACAGGGTTGAACTTACATGAGCCTTAAGTTTTGGGTATAGATCTCTTCTTGCTTTACCCAAGTCCCAACCCTGTTCCCCAAGGCAATACAAGGCACACACCCATGAAAAAGGGAAGTTGGGGTCAGCAACATTCCTGGCATCTTTGTGAACAGAAAAAGAAAAAAAGTCTATAGTTTTCATTGGTGGCATGTCACCCTGAGGCATAATGATAACAAATGATGGGGTGATTCCTCTGTGTAAGCACTAAACTAAGGTCTTTTTATATCATTTATTCCTCATAATCCCAAAAATGTATTAATATTGCTCCCATATGACAGATGCAGAAATGTAACTGCAGTTCTCTTTCATTTCATAACACTTTGACCACCATAGTACCTGACACAGCAGGTGTTCAAAAAATGTTTGAATGAGAATCCTGGAATATTTTGAAGTAACTTGTTTAGCTAATAACTAATCATAGTGGTTCTTTTTTTTTTTTTTTTTTTAAAGATTTTATGTATTTATTTGACAGAGAGAGACAGCCAGCGAGAGAGGGAACACAAGCAGGCAGTGTGGGAGAGGAAGAAGCAGGCTCCCAGCAGAGGAGCCTGATGTGGGGCTCGATCCCAGGACACTGGGATCACGTCCTGAGCTGAAGGCAGACACTTAACGACTGAGCCACCCAGGCACCCCTCATAGTGGTTCTTTTTGTATTTGTCTGCTCAGGCTGCCATAACAAAATACCTTAGTCTGAGTGACTTAAAGAAACTTATCTTGTCATAGTTCTGGAGACTGGGAAGTCCAAGATCAAGATGCTGTCTGATTCAGTTTCTGGTGAGCGCTTTCTTCTTGGCTTGTAGATGGTCATTTTCTCAGTATGTACTCATATGGTCTTTCCTTTGTAAGAAACAGAGAGAGAGAGAGAAAGAGAGAGGGAGAAAGCTCTCTGGTGTCTCTTCTTATAGGGACACAATCCTTTTGGGTTAGGGCCCTACATTTATGGTTTCATTCAACTTTAATTATTTCCTTAATTCAAATACAGCTGCAAGGGGGTTAGGGCTTCAACATATAACTTTTGTGGGAACACAAACATGGAGTCTCTAACACTCTGTGTCAGATGTTGTTATGGACACTAGCATGTAGAGATGAATGAGACATCATCCTGTTCTTAAGGAACTTAGAATCCATTGTTCCCAACTTGAGGAATAGAGAAGGAACATTAGAATTACCTGCGGAGCTTCTCCCAAACTAACAGGGAGTCACTTTAGGAACCACTAGATTTTTCATCTTACAGCTTGCTTACCCTGAGAAGTAACTTCATTTCCTGAGCTCCAAGTGACCTTAGTGCCCAAACCATGAAAATGATGTTATGCAAATCTCCCTCCCTGTCCAATAATTGAGCTGTGCCTAAGGGCTGTGTAACAACCTCAAATTGTGCTATTTCCTTAATAAAAAAAAAAAAAAAGAGAGAGAGAGGTATTTTAGAACATCCTTCCTCTGAAATCCCTCTGCATTAATTAGACATAATTGTGTAAAGTGATTTGATGATTAATTAAAAAACTAATAAATTATTAATATTCTAATAAATAATATTCAATATATGCTAATGATGACTCACATTTATAAACAATTCAATTTTTTTAACACCACCTCTATAATTTATTACAAAATCTAATGAAAAACACTACCTACAAGGAACTCCACATTTTGATTGTGGTTTCATTTTAGTCTATATCCCTGATTTACTTTTTTTGCAAAGGAACTAGTAAGTTTATTATATTGAATAAGTCACAAAGAGAGAGAGAAGTGGGACTTTTACATGTGTCTAAGAATCTTTCTCTTCAGATCTAGGAGGAGTTGGAGGGAATGGTCTTCCTGAGTTCCATTTACCTTCCTAGAATCATGAATGATTCCTTAGACTGTAAGTTTTATAGACTACAATATGTCAACATCTAACACAATGCCTAACACAGAGAAGATGCTTAAAAAATATTTGTTGAATGAGTGAATAAACAAATAGCAAATCTTCTATTTAGCCCTCTTCTTTCTCTATCCTATTTCTCCAGTGTTGGTGTGAAATGGGCTGTTCTCCCAGTGGGAGAAACAGAAATTGTTCAATGGCTTTAGAAGAGGGCCTAAAACTAATTTTTTCATTATATAGGGGGATCTAAAATCTGTGTTAATAAATACATATATACATATTAAAAATATATGTATATATTATAAAATATATTGAAAATTAAAATTCTTCATTTAGAGTTAATCTTATTATATTACAGATTAGTATCTATTAACAATAAAGTTCTAGAATGCTGTCCCAGCATGTTTTCCCACAAAAATAACTCCCTAACTACTGGACAGAAATGAAACGGTTTAGTAGAAAATAGTATGCAAGTACAGAACACTGACTTTTCTTTTTTGGGGGCCTGGGAGGGTGGAGAATATAATTGGTGCGGATGTTAATACACTGCCAACTTGCAAGGAGTAAACAACTTTTTTTGCTTCGAAAATGTGCTTTCATTACTTAGCAGATTCAACCTGTATTTAATCAGATTGCTAAATATTTCTTCTTGTAATGGTGTTAGAAAGATAATAATGTCCTTAAGGAGTTTTCCTCAGGCAGGAAGTATTTGCCCGAAAACATACATAGTTATAACATGTTTTTAAATAATTGGACAGGATTTTCCCATCACTCACCCCCTAGGCCCTAGAAATATTTTAAATAGAACCACAGGTTGACTTTACCTTAGACTTAACATCTATTGATAAGAAGACATGCCAGGAACTAGAAAGGCAAAAATTGTTTTGGTTGCCAATCAGTGATGTTTCAATTTAAACTTAAGTTGTTTGGTACATAAAGTGCCTCAGTTACTGCTAGTGATTGATGGGGGTTGTTTTTCAAGTGCTAAACTGTAAAACTATTTTATATAGCTGAAAGATATGGTAATTTTTTTCTCACTGATTCGGAAAAAAAGTAGTTTAAGAAATAAACTCTGAACTTGCGGAGTTATTTCTGTGGAAATGAAGAAAACAACTTAGGATATTAAGTATTAAAAAATTCACACGCTGAATCTCGAAGCAATTGTAAAAATGTATTCATATTCCTAGGTGGTGCATTTTCTTTCTTCCTCTTTTTTTTTTTTTTTTAAATAATGAGATGCACCAAGTTTATTTGGGTTAAGTAAAATTCCCCACTTTCAAATGTATGCTAAGAGGAAGCTTGTCTTATATGTTAATATTAAAAAGCAATTTTGTGTTTTGAGAGACCTTTCAGCTTCACTGTGACTATATAAAGAATGAAAGGAAGATGATGGTTGTGATTTGACTGGGATTGCCATTGCTTGCTGGGGGAGCAGTAGTGATTGTTATTCCTTGGTAAAAGTGGACAGAATTAAATCCTGCTTCCTGTCCTCCCACCTTCTGTTCTGGTTTTCCCAGGGTACAATGCAGAACTCAGGAAAGCATTTGAATTATTTTAGTCTCCAGTATCCTGTGCCTTAGAAGAGCTGTGTCCTTAAAGAATTGTTTTGGAGGAAGCATTGAAGGGTTTGAGTGTTGAAATCTCCTGAGAATATATAAACACTTTAGAGATACTATATAACTTTTTTGAGTTTGGGCCCTAGGTAGGGCCAAAAGGCCAAAACAGCAAGGAAGCTTTGCTCTCCTTTCCCATGAGCACTTATTGAGAGCCCATCATGCACCAGTGGTCGAGGGATGAGATGGGGAGTGCAATTACTAAGACTTGGTCTCTTTTTCCAAGGAATGGTGGGCCAGGAATTTATCTGTGAATATGTGAAAAGCAGAAATAAGACCGTAGGGAGAGCTGGGGCTTGAGGCAGTGGAGAATGCCTGCCAAATATTTCAAATTCAAATGTTTACCAATATTATGCGGGCCAAACAGACTACTCGGTGGCATGATTTTTGACCCCTGGGCTGGCTATTTGCAACCTTTCATAGCGGCACATGGTACAAATAGTCAAGCAACCAACTCCGATACAATGTAATATGTGTCGTAGTAAATAGAAGTTTAAAATGAACTGCTATGGAAGCAGAGAAGAGGCATTGGTTAATTCTTTCTGAGGATGTTGGACACGATCTCAGGAAAAAATGCCATATGAACTTTCTTTCTGTTTTGAAACTAATAGTTGTTGAGGGTTGACTGTGTCAGACAGTAGGCATATATTATCACATATATAGAAAGGAAGGACAGGTTATTCCAGAGAGAGGGGAGAGCCTGAGCAAAAGATAGGGGAATTTCAATGTGTGTTTTTCATGCAAATGCCATTGACATTCTGGGAAGAGTAGAGAACACAAACTTGGGAGTCATGTTGCAAATGTTGTTAATGTCATTCTACGCTGAGCTTGGTCACTTAGCAGCCTCAGGAAGTAATTGCATTACCTGGGGAGAGAGTGTGGAGGAAGAAGACAAATGTGCAGAGGGCAGGACCTTTAAAAGTGGCCAGAAGGCAGAGGAAAGTAACCCATTTTGGACTGACTGAGGAGGAACAATTAGCAGGATAGAAGGGAAACCAGGAGATAGTTTAGCTAAGCTAGCTTCCATAAAAAACTCCATGGAGTGAGAGATGTCTATCTAGCCCCCAGCTTTTCTGGCCCTCCCAGTCCAGGTGCCAGACATGTGAATGAAAATGCTGTCTTGTATTTTCCAGGGCTTGCGTGGTAGCTCTGATTCATGAATTCATCAAGAACACAACATCCTTGCCTCACTGCCTTACTATTTCTAGGATACTGCCTTCATCTTCATCATTCAAGATGGTGGTATGATGTTCCTGGCAGAAGGATGGAGGAAGGAAGGAAGAAGAAATAAAGAAAATATCTCAGCTCTTTCTTAAGGTAGGTTCCTGCAAACTTATGGTAGGTTCCTATATAAAAATATTAATTATGTCATATTGGTCAGAACTTCTTCACATGGCCATACACACTACCTATAAGGAAGACTGAGAAATGTAATATTTATTCAGAAAAAACATGCATCCCATAAAAAAAATTCAATTACTATTAAAGATAAGCAGCAGTGGTCTCTCATACCCAAGCAATGGTATTGGGGAAATCAGGATTTCATTTAAATTCTTAGAAAAGGGTAAGGCTATAAGGGAATTTTAGCAGTTTGTAGATCAAAAATTTAAAAAAAACAACTCACAATCACATCATTATCCCAAATCATAAGACTTTTGGTTGCCTATCTTACTGTAAAACTTCCTAATATTTCCAGAACTTTCTCTCCCTAAATATCTTTGAAGCTCTCCAGGGGAGTACATAATGTTCATGAACGATTTCCTACCATTTCTCCTATGCTGCTTCCTGCCGGGGGAACAGAAACTGATGCCCTCCTTGAGGGCAGACACCATATTGACCACTCTTTCTGAGACCTCCATGCCACCATTAGTGGATCTACAAATCTATGACTGATGGCTCTGTATTCCTTCGTGCCATGGATGTCATTTGATTTGTCCCAGAAACAATAGCTTCATGAGTGGCAAAGTCTCTTTCAATTCACAGCAGTTCACTTTGCCATGGCCCATAAAGTACACTCATATTACCAAAATTAATTGTGCTAGTAGTAATTGAATTTTCAGTGGTCTATGTGGGGAGAACTAGAACTCTCAACTCGTGATAGCTTTGATAAAGAGACATACTCATGCTTTCAAAATCCTTCTATGTTCCCTCCCAGGTGTCTTATTGCTCTTAGTTGGATTCCAGGCCTTTGCCATTTCATTGACTTATTTTAATATCTTTGCATGTCAGTGGAGAGGGGTCATGGACTTATATTCATTTCCCCTTTTTCTCATAAGTCTTATTTGTTATATATTCATTTGTTTTCACAAATAATTACAAAGAAGAAGGCAGGCTGCTAACCTGGCAGCAACCAATGATGAAATTAATGCACCTAGGTATACTGGGAAGGTCATGATAGAACTCCATAGGTAAGCAGAGTTTAGGCCCTGTGCCCATTCTGTGCCCTATGACACTAGTCATAGAAAGAAGATTTAACAGGAACTAGAGCAAGTGTCTAGGAAAGAGCAGTCAGGAATAAGTAGTGTGGCCAGGGAAGGAAAGGTCTGTGACAGGGGTGAGTTGTGATGGATACAGACAGTGGACTGGAGAAGCATCTCTTTTGCCTGGTGATTATGCATCATGAGGAAAGTGATAGCATTTGGGAATGAGGCAGGGTAATCAGAAATTAGAGAATACCACTGACAGAAAAATTGAAAGGACTCCTGAGTTTGATTCCCTTTCTTATTTTTCCCCAAGGCCAGTAATACATATAAGCATTTTGAAACTATTCCCCAAAGTATTTTTAATGATTACAATTCATAATTAGTCCAACTTTAATATCACTTCTAAAGAAATGACAGTTTCTGCTTTAAAAAAACTCTGCTATTAATTAACTACTTTTGAATATATTAGCTTTATTCTGGAGTGATGTTAGAAATTCTCCTACCTCCAAGTATTTTCTTCTGTAAGTGTCCATTGTGTGTGTCTTGAGTCTTTAGAATTTTAACCTTTCAAATAGGGGTTAATAGCAGAGAAGTTAATTACATTGCATTATGGAATAAAGGGATTGAACATGATTTCATTACTACTTCCACATATGGTGGAATGGTGAACAACAGAACCTACATCTTATTTTGTGGATAGAGAAGAAGGAAGAGGAGAGTATTAGCAGAACAAGGTATCCAAAAACATGATTATGGACAACTGGTGATTGCTAGCATGATCACTACAACTGGGGGAGGGTTTCTCAACAGGACCACAAAATGCAGCAACAGGAAATCCAATATTCCCTGAGATGATATATCTCAGTCCAGGAAGGCAGCCCTGGGAGAACTGGCTCCAAGAAGGGGAACCAGGATGTAGGTATCAGAGCTACAGTTCTGAGGAAGGTTTGCAAGAGCAAGGCACTAGGGCATCCTTGAAGTATACTAAAGGAGAGACTTAAGTATACAGAATAAAGTAGGAAGGATCAACTCCTGGCTTGAAAGAACCATGAACAGAATTCACCTGTAAAGTTCTCCATAGGTTCTAGAGGGAGTCATCATCAAGTACAGGGAATTGGAGCATTCCAATTCCTGAACCTTGGGGGATTCCATTTTGCTTGACTGGAATTACTCCATATTCACTGCTACTTAACTGTAAGCACCCTCAGACTTAAAACTGACAACACATTCTCCAGTGTCTCTTCTCTCACTATGTGATTATGTAGCTGTGCTGAAGAAAAGACTAATGAGTATATTAGTAAGTATTATTTGAATGTAAGACTATGCTAAATACATCATACCTATTGCCTCATTTAATTCTTAAATCTTAAAATATTTACATATTAGGAAATTGAAATAGAGAAATTGGGATTTGGGTCATCTTTCTTGAAGGCTCTTAACACTTGAAGTTTTTATATATAAAATACTGTGTGCCCTGACCCCCTCCCCCCAAAAAGTGGGGCAGTTTCTTACCCTACCCCCTCTTACAATCTTTCAATTAATGAATTGTTTGACATTTGACATTTTTGAGACTTCCTTTTATGTTGATTATAGCTCATTAATAATTTACAAGAAGAAGTTCCCTAGTACAGCTGTGCTTTTGGCCATCTCCTGTGGGAGATGATACAAGATCATAGATAATTATATAGCCGTCAGCTTCCTATAGATCTTGGTTTAAATCAAGTTTTTCATTATATCAGATGTGTGTCCTCAGGAAAGCCACTCATCTTCTCTAAGCCATTTTCCTCATCTGTAAAATAGGGATAATAATAAAATAGAGTTATTTTGAGGATTAAATAAGATCATGTGTATAAGGGGGCATGGTCCCTGCTTCATGCAGCATGAAGTTTAGTATGGGTGGATAAACAGACAAACCAATAAAACCAAAACAAAATGACAACTACCCATAAGAAATATATTAACAAATTATAATGTTTTATGAAAAAAGTAACAATTTTATTTGAAGCATAAATGTGGCAAGGTATATGATTTAAATTATACTCATACTTTATCTTAAATACAATGGGAAGTTCTTGAAGGCTTTTAAGAAAAAGTGACATCATGAGATTTTCACTTTAAATTGGTCATTGAGGCTGTCATGTGGAGAATGGATGGGGGAGGGAGGAGGGCAAAAAAGGACAAATGCTGGGAGGCCAGGTAAGCAATCAGAATGATAAGAGGATGTGGATGGATTTAAGTAATATTTTGGAAGTCAAATTAACAAGACTTTATAATGGACTATGTATAGGAGTCAAGGAGAAGTGGTAAGATATCAAGGACAGTTCTCAGATTTCTGGCTTTAGCAGTATAGAGATTGGGAAACCTAGACATGGAGCAGATTTAGTGTAAGAGAAGGATGATCAAGAGATCAGTTTTGGAGAGGCAACATTATAGGAACATTTGAGCTATTTAAGCAGAAGTATAGAATAGGCTTCCGTGTCTGAGGTCTGTACTGGGCAAGTACATTCAGGAAGCACTAAATCTGTATGATTCCATAGCCATGGAAAAGGATGAGATCACTGAAGGAGTGTGTAGAGAAAAGGGTGGAAAAATTAGCCCTAAAGATACCCAATATTGGAAGAGAGAGGAGCTATTAAAAGAATAGAAAATTCTTAGGTGTGACACAAATAGAAGATGATTTATTGTCTATATGGCACAATTTTATACTTCAGTAGAAATTTTAATTTTCTACTTTTTCTTACTTAGTTGTATTATTTTTCTAATGAGATGAACATTTATAAGTAGAGATTATGATTCTTCCTCCTTTGATGTTTTATATTGCAAGAGTCCAAGAAATATTTTTGATTGATTTGAGAAAAAAGAGATGATAAAATAAAGATTCTAACTTATATCAGAACATTGAAAGTCATCTTTCCTTACATATCAAATGCTTATGGTCTTTAATGGACCATTAAGAAGGTTTTAACTCATCTCTTTGCATAAGCGAGAAGGAAACTTTTCATAGCAAAACCATTTTATTCCTTGTCTACTTAAATCAGATATCTTATTTGTTAGTCGATTAGGGCCATTCAATTGCAATAAAGACTCTAAATCAGAGGTTGACAAAATAGGCAAGTATCTGATTATATTTCTGGACTTATTCAATGGCTAATCAAAACTATAATCTTTACTTGATTACATGTAAGAGGGGTAACACTTTAGTTTTGTATCAGTTAATCATGAAACCAAAAAAACCTGTTAAAATACTTCATACCCTTTCTACCACCTGCCCACAGGTACAGTAATTACTGAAAGGAAAAAAGAACAGTGGGGAGAAAGATTATTTCTGAGAGGATTTTAGTTTTAGTACTTACTTAAATTATGGCTGCATGATTGTCGAGACAGATATCTACAGAGTAAATGAAAGAGTTTTGTGGAAGATGACACTTAAGTTTAAAAATAAGAGATATAGATAGTTGTATTTATCATCTGACTGTGGTGATGCTCTCACCTCTGATTTTCCATCTACTTAATATGGGGAACTGGACATTCATGGCATGAGCCTTTTGACCGAACAAAAACAAAAACAGCCCCCCCAACAAAAACAAAAAGTCTCATTCTTTCGGTAACATCTTTTGTATTGCTTTGGGTGGAGTCATGTAAATTTTTATGTATTTATTTATTTATTTGAGAGAAAGAGAGAGCATGAGTGGGGGCAGAGGCAGAGGTAGAGAATCTCCAGTAGATTCTCAGCTGAGTGCTGAGGCTGATGCGGGGCTCAATCTCACAACCCTGAGATCATGACCCGAGTTAAAATCAAGTGTCTGATGATGCTTGACCAACTGAGCCACCCAGGTGCCTCTTTATTGAAGGTTTTTGAACAGCGCACGTATAGCTTCCAAAAAGCGTGTATGTATATATTCATTCTTTCATTCACTCAACAGATACTTATTGAAGATTTTTAAGTATTGATATATGCATTAATCTATATGTATATACACGTCATGCCATGTATTATATATGAAACTCATATGTGTGTGCAATGTATTACATACAGATTATGTACATATATGTACATGAAATATAATATAATTATAGGATATGTGTGTGTGCATTCATACACACATATGTTCCTTAGGATAACCAGAAACTACTAAAAATAATTTTCATTTATTTAGATTATCTGCACACCAAGGATTTTTCTAGGGAGACACCTTAAATAATTTTTTTCTTTTCTTTTTTTTTTTTTAAGATTTTATTTATTTATTCAACAGAGATAGAGACAGCCAGAGAGAGAGGAACACAGCAGGGGGAGTGGGAGAGGGAGAAGCAGGCTCATAGCAGAGGAGCCTGATGTGGGGCTCGATCCCGCAGAGCCGGGATCACGCCCTGAGCCGAAGGCAGACGCTTAACCGCTGTGCCACCCATGCGCCCCTAAATAATTTTTTTCTATTTTATTTTATTTTATTTTATTTTATTTTATTTTATTTTCAGTCTTATTGTTTTATTTATTTATTTATTTTTCTTTCTCCAAATTTTAATTTAAATTCCAGTTAATTAACATACAGTTTAATGTTACTTTCAGATGTAGAATTTAGTGATTCATCACTTACATACTTGCCTTCCTTCCTTCTTTTCCCTGTCTCTCCTTCTTTCATTTCCAAATTTCTGAATGATACATGATATAATAGGCATTATTGTCTGACTAATTTACAGAAATGTCCTTACTTTTTCATTTTATTTATTTTTTTAAAATTTTTTAAAAGATTTTATTTATTCATTTGACAGAGAGAGAGAGACAGCCAGCAAGAAAGGGAACACAAGCAGGGGGAGTAGGAGAGGAAGAAGCAGGCTTCCAGTGGAGGAGCCTGATGTGGGGCTCGATCCCAGAACACCGGGATCACGCCCTGAGCCGAAGGCAGATGCTTAACGACTGAGCCACCCAGGCGCCCCTACTTTTTCATTTTAAATATGATTTTAAAAAGTATTTGCTATAGTAGGGATATCATAGTGGTTCTGGATCCAGAATATCTAATGACAACTTCCTAGCTGATGAACTTCAAGTTTTTCTGAGTCTTTGTGACTCAGTTTCCTTGTCTGCAAAATAGAGATAATAATAGTGCTGATTCTGAAAGGTTGTGAAGATTAAATGAAACTTTTTTTCCAGTGCTACCCGGGGAGGGGTCCATACAGCATTGTTGAGTTGTTTTGTGCTCCCATCAGAACTTAAAGGGAAATTTTCACAATGTCTGGAGCCCTTGATGTTCTGCAAGTGAAGGAGGAGGATGTCCTCAAATTTCTTGCAGCAGGAACCCCCTTAAGTGGCACCAACCTTAACTTCCAAATGGAACAGTACATCTACAAAAGGAAAAGTGATGGCAACTACAATATAAATCTGAAGAGAACCAGGGAGAAGCTTCTGCTGGCAGCTCCTGCCATTGTTGCACTGAAAACCCAGCTAATGTCAGTGTCATATCATCCAGGAATACTGGCCAGCGAGCTGTGCTGAAGTTTGCTGCTGCAACTGGAGCCACTCCTGTTGCTGGCCGCTTCACTCCTGGAAACTTCACTAAACAGATCCAGGCAGCCTTCTTGGAGCAGGGACCCAGAGCTGACCACCAGCCCTTCACAGAGGTAACCTATGTTAACCTGCCTACCATCGCTGTGTAACATACTCTTCTCTGTGCTGTGTGGACATTGCCATCCCTTGCAACAACAAGGAAGCTCACTCAGTGGGTCTGATGTGGTGGATGCTGGCCTGGGAATTCTGTGTACATGTGGCACCATTTCCTGTGGACACCCATGGGAGGTCATGCCTGATTCCTACTTCTACAGAGATCCTGAAGAGATTGAAAAGAAAGAGCAGGCTGCTGCTGAAAAGGCTGTGACCAAGGAGGAATTTTAGGGTGAAATGGATTGTTCCAGCTCCTGAATTCACTGCTAAATATCAACCTGAAATCACAGACTGGTCTGAAGGTATGCCGGTGTCCTCTGTGCCTACCCAGCAGTTCCCTACTGAAAACTGGAGTGCTCAGCCGGCCCCTGAAGACTGGTCTGCAGCAAACACCTCTCAGGCCCCTGAATGGGTAGGAACAATCACTGAGTGGTCGGTCGTAAGCTGCTCTTCCATAGAGACAAACAAAATGGAAATAAGGTTGACTAGTTTCTAAAAATAAAATGAAACAAAACAAAGAAACAACAATAACAACAAAACACATAGAGTGACTAGAACAGAAACTAAGGGCTCAGTGCACTAATATATGTTAGCTATTGGTATTTTCCTTCTAATCTCACTTGTTAAAGATCTTTTTTGTTGTCATTTTAAAATATGTAATATGGGTTCAAATTTATTAATTGCTCTAGTGAATCTTTGCTTCCTTTTTACCTGCTCTGCATTTTTGCCTTTGGAAAAATTTTGCCTTAAAAGAGCCAGTTTTCCCGACTTATAAATTCATCTAATTACCAACTTTGCCTAAAATAAAACCCCCTTGAGAGTTTTTATGTTCATTTAATAGCTCCTCATTTTTGCTATATTTTAAACTATGTACAGTCTTTTAAATTAATGTACCTAAATATTTACTATAACAAATAGCTGTAGGAAATAAAAAAAAAAATCATGTTTACAGTATTTTGTGTTTTAGGAGACTGTTTTATATCCCTTCAGTGATTCTTCCTATTTTTGTCCATTTTCATGACTAAAAAATTCTTTTTCCTAAAAACATTGCATTAATATAGCTTATTTCTAATATTAACTACTTATGTGAAATATTTCATATAAAATATATAGTTTCCAAGATGTTTGGGTTATATGAGTTATGATATATTTTCACAAAATAATAGACAAAATGGAGTATTACAACTTTCTTTGAAGCACTACTGCAATTTAGTCTATAAATCTGGGCATAAATACTCTCTCTAAATTATTGCACATTATAATCCAGTATTATTTTATGAATTAGAGATCTTTTTAAAAATCTGAGCTTAAAGAGATTGTAATCCACTTCTCACTTCTTTGATAATATCTTTGATTAATGCCAATTTCTCACTAAACAGAAGGTAGTATTTGGTTGATTTATAAGCATTTAATGTATACACCAGACATACAGAATATAGAAAATTAGCATTAATTTACAAAAACTAATCACAGAAGAAAAATATGAAATATGTTTTACAAAACTGTCAGATTTGATAAGTACTTGTTGTTAGAAACAGATTTTTGAGATGGGTTTCTTGAAAAACTGATAAAAATTCAGTTTTCAAGGGACGCCTGGGTGGCACAGCGGTTAAGCGCCTGCCTTCGGCTCAGGGCGTGATCCCGGCATTACGGGATCGAGCCCTACATCAGGCTCTTCAGCTATGGGCCTGCTTCTTCCTCTCCTACTCCCCCTGCTTGTGTTCCCTCTCTCGCTGGCTGTCTCTATCTCTGTCAAATAAATAAATAAAATCTTTAAAAAAAAAATTCAGTTTTCAATATTGAATAAAATATTAAAATATGGGGGCGCCTGGGTGGCACAGCAGTTAAGCATCTGCCTTTGGCTCAGGGCGTGATCCCAGCGTTGTGGGTTCGAGCCCCACATCGGGCTCCTCTGCTGTGAGCCTGCTTCTTCCTCTCCCACTCCCCCTGCTTGTGTTCCCTCTCTCACTGGCTGTCTCTATCTCTGTTAAATAAATAAATAAAATCTGTAAAAAAAAATATTAAAATATGTCCCACAAGAATATACACAATGCCACCATTCATGCAATCTTACAAAAGTAATGATTCTGTGTATTTGTAGTAAGTATTCATATCAGAAGTCCCTTAATAAAAATACACTATAAAATTTCCTCAGATAACATAAAGATGACAAGAAAAATATTGGCCTCCAAAACGACCACAAAAAAGGCATTGAATTTAAGAAGGTTATGTGTTAGACAATGAGATGTAGCTTAGCTTTTAAAACAGTTTATTTTGAAAGCTGTGCTTAGAAATACGCTTTTTCAAAACCAAATATTCAAAGAATGTTTTATTGAAATTTGTTTGTGACCAATTCTGGTATTCATGAGAAGGTGAGATCCTTGAGGATAGGATTTTTGTCTGTTTTGTGCCCTACTATTTCTCCAGCACCCAGAAGAGTGTCTGAAGCACATCAGGGGCTCACGGACATTTGTTGAATGAATGAACACATGAACTTACTAATAATCATGTTGACATTTTTCCAGGCCAAACTTACTGGAGCAAAATTAAATGCAGTAGAACTTCAGGATCTCAACAATACCGTTGTCTGAATATTAACGTTGATCCAAAAAATGCATAAGGAAAACTTTGATCCTATCCTTCATTAATCCCTGAACAGATGCAGGATATATTCCAGTTAGGTTTATATCCTTGTAAGGTGAGATTTTTATGAAAATGCTGCCTTATAAAATCCTACCTCTACTGTTAAGGCATAAGGGTTGATTTTTAACTAACAACACAAAAGAGCAGAAGTCCAGGGGCTAGAGAGCAAACTCATTGCCCCTTGTAGCTGTCAAAGCCTAAATGAGAGAATTAACCTTTAAAGAAGATATATTGTACTTTAAGCATCCATTCTTACTTCCACACAGTCTTAAACCTATTCCTTTATTAATTATGCCAGCATAGAGCTAACCCCTGTAACTGTGAACCAGATTCACCTCTTTGGTAGCATTGGGCTTTATCATGATATTGGCTTATATTTAAGAGCACTACAAGAAATGGCCCTAAAATATTGTAACTGTGTTTTTGGTATGTTTGTTATTGATAAGTATTTTATTATATTGTATGAGGGGATTTTGTTTCAGTTTTTATGTCAGGACTAGTTGCTTTTATCTAATGGACCCTATAAATTGTTTGATGGATCAGCTGCCATGATTGCATTTTTATGTTCTCTGTTAGCTTAGGGATAAACTCCTAGGCCATCTATCGCAATGCAGTTGTTTTGATCTCAGTGTATACTGGTGTGTGTGTGTGTGTGTGTGTGTGTGTGTGTGTGTGTGTGTGTAGTTTTGGCATAAGCTTTACCTCCAGCACCATTTTATGCCTTATCCTTATTTTGCTTTTTTCTTTCTTAAACACATTAAATTATATTATTTTAATAAAATATATCTGTCCTTATAAAGCAAATTTAATCAATTTAAAATAAGGTGGGATTATCAATTCTAGATTAATCAATAAAAACAAATTAAACAATTTTATAAATTAGGAATGAAGTAAATTAAGATAAATGATTGGGTTATAAATGGCTTTGCAATTGGCAATATGATTTCATCATTATTAAAAAGCACCAAGGGGCGCCTGGGTGGCACAGCGGTTAAACGTCTGCCTTCAGCTTAGGGCGTGATCCCGGTGTTATGGGATCGAGCCCCACATCAGGCTCCTCCGCTATGAGCCTGCTTCTTCCTCTCCCACTTCCCCTGCTTGTGTTCCCTCTCTCACTGGCTGTCTCTATCTCTGTCAAATAAATAAATAAAATCTTTAAAAATAAATAAATAAATAAAAATAAAAAAATAAATAAAAAGCACCAAATACCCTATGAAGAATAGCTAGAGGAAGCTAGATATGTGGATGTTGAAAAGGCCTCAGGATAATCTGTCTGTCTGAGTCAGCAGAAGGGTCAGTCTTTCAAGCCCTAAGGGAAAGCTTAGTGAGGCAGGTTGTAAATGGCCAGGAAGGTTTTTGCAGGGTTGTATTTCCTTGGGTCTGGAAGGCAGATGACCTTAAGATTCCTGAGAAGGTTCCAAATAAGTAGTATATTACGGCTTTACTATACCACATTCCCCTTTTCCTCCTAAGCACTCAACCAGACACTCCTCATTTACTGAACTCATAAAATTTCCACTAATGGATGGAACTAATTGTTCCCTAGTTTCAGACCTGGGTTCTGCTGCCTCTACTTTTTACTATTATAAGTAGGATTGGGGCCAAATCATTACAGATGGTGCCAAGGTGTCTAATTATGCACTTGAGAGGTCAGGAGTGCCTTTTTTCCCCTTCTAAAACATACAAATCAATTTGTATATTAAAAAGAGTTTAGTTTTGAAGTGCTACATAAAGCCATGGTGTTTTCTTCAAATTTTGTTTTCTCTCAATTTAATAAACTCTCTTGTATGAAGCTCTGGTATTATTAAGAAATAATATTGATTCAATGGTTTTGGAGTCCTTATTCTAGAAAACCATTTCTTTCGATTTGTTCATTTGTTAGGTTTTTTCCTCCCAATTTTAAAGTAGGGAAGAAGGGAAAATCATTAAGAATATCAGCATTTAAGCACACCATTGCTCAAATTTTGAATTTTGACATAAAATAGAGCAGTGTTTCTGGGTAAGGAGGATGAAAGGATGAGAGGTGGTACGAACATAATCTGAATTACCTGGAGAGCTTTGAAAGATATAGTATTGAGGTTTGGGTGAGAGAAATGAGGAAAAGAATGGTAGCAGTGAGCAAGTACTTCTTGTGTACTCCCTTTTTCTGGTTGGAAAGCATTTGACACTTTGAGATAAGATATTAGCTAATTTACAAATATTGTTTGTGCTGGCCCTTGACTTGTTTGCTTTGAAATCCATTTGTGTCTACTTAGTATCATTGGATGCAGAGCTTGTTGGGGGAGAAGGAATTCCATGGTTTCAAATTCCTCCAGGTAACCTTGGCTGTCGGGCTCCAATAAGCTGCCTCTAGGCCTCCTGCTGCTGCTGCCTGTCCTCAGGTTGCTTCACCATCCCATTTGCCTTTCAGCTCTTTCATCACTGGGGAACCAATTTCCTGTATGAAGTTTCCTCTGTTTTAAATACTTAATTTTTATTTTCCTGCTTCAAACTAAATGATATACTTTATGCTTTATGATATACTCCCAACTTCCTTAAGCAAGAGAGTGTATTTAGTGTCTCTCATAACTAAAAGACCAAGCTTTGTAGTTGGATTCGGAGGTCTAATGATGTTACCAGACCTAATCTGACTGGGTGATTTCTTGCTTGTTTTGTTCCCGCTGGATTGACATCATTCTCAATTTTAGTATCACTTTATCATAATACAAATTCCAAAAGAACAAAGAACTGACTTTCCTAATAACTACCAACCTCCTGGAGGCAGCCAGTCATGGTTGCTGGATCAGTTCCCCGGACTCTGCCCACTTCAGTGATGAAGTTTCTATCAGCCCAGGTGGCCCCACTTCCTGCTCAGCCTGTAGAGCCAGGCTCTGTCCTGTCCTTTTCCAGCTTCTATGCTTTTTGACTTCATCAGAGAGATGCTTCTCTCTCTCTTTTTTTTAAAGATTTATTTATTTGAGAGGGAGAGAGAGACAGAAAGATAGAGAGCTGGGGGAGGAGCAGAGGGAGAGGAAGAGAGGGAATCCTCAAGCAGACTCCCCCTGAGCATGGAGCCCAATGCAGAGCTGAGATTAAGCTGAAACCAAGAGTTAGAAGCTTAACCAACTGAGCCACCCAGGTGCCCCAGAGATCCTTCTCTTTGAAGGTGTTGACAGAGTTTGTCATGTGATTTATGAAGCTCAGACAAAAGCTTAGGAAATGAAAAGAATTGCATTTTCTAATGGTCATTACTGGCTTATAATGAACACATAACCCATAAGGCAATGAAATAAGTAAATAATCACTTTGCTTTGAAATTTAAATAGGAGCCTTGCTAATTATCCATCCCTAGTAGAAATATAAGTTGTTTAAACCTCTGTATAATATGCATTCACAAAAAGAAAGTCCCCAAATCTGAAAGCAGAAAACTAGGCAATGAGACTGGTAAGATTTTAGGAGCCAATAAATAGCACTCTTCTCTTAGTCTCTTGAGTTCTGAGCAAAATTATGTAAATAAATTAAAGAGAAAGAGAATAGATATGTTTTTCTTATTGGAGAGGGTGGCATGATCTTTCTACAGCAGACACACTCACGGAGGGCTATTGCTTTGTACTTCTGAGTTTCCAAACAGAATGAGATGGCTCTCAAGAATTGCTTCTATAATGTGGGTTTTGGTCCTCACCCATGTGTGGTTGCCCCCTGGAAGAGCAACAGAGAAAAATGCACTCATCCAGTTAATCCAGAAACAGGAGAAAGGGCCCAAGTTGAGTGTGCTCAATTGCCTTTCAGTTTCAGCAATGAGATGTCAGTCTCACCTTTGGGAGTGAGTAGGAATTACCAAGTAGGTAGTGGATTTTATTTTCTGGGCTCAGGCTAGAATATTTAGAGCAGAAATGAGCCCCAGAAATCGGTCCCTTTCCAGATACCTATAAAATATGTGTAATATTTTTTGATTTAAGAAAGTTTATCATTGGATAAAGGCTTCATAAATTTAATATATTAAAATGTAAAACACATAGCAAATGACTCCAAAAAAAGTCAGCATAATGATTCTCACTTAAGTGAGACCTCGATATCAAATCTTTAGTGGACTTAGCATAAAAAAAATGATTGTGGATAATAGATCAGGCCATTAGTATTATTGTCTGGTGATTGTAAAAGGCACAAAATTGTGGAGCTTTATTCTAAAAGCATGGTATATCAATCAAAAGAAATTATTTTCCCACTAAATGGTACTTCTTCTCCCACAGGAAGTTTAATGTGATTTTATATGACTAATGACACTAAAACTTACATTCATGAAGTAGAGGGGCAAGGCTATCGGTTGGGTAAGTACAACAGAAACCAGAAAGAATCTTCAAGATCCTGCTTTCTTCTGCTGGGATAATGGGCAGAGATTAAGGCACAACACATAAGACATTTTAATTTTTTCACAGAGATTTCCAGAAAATGTTTTAACCCCTAAGAATGACTGCCATAAAATTAAAGATGCTTGCTAAGGATGTAGAGTGTATTTTGCTGTGAGCATGCCATACTTCCCACATGGCTAGGGTCCCAATATTTAAGAAGCCTCAAATATTAAAAAAAGAAAAAGAAAAAAAAAAGCACAGTCTGAATCTATATTTATGATTAGCTCCAATTTGTGTTAGCTTTTTTGTTGTTGTTGTCAAAGTCTTTTTAGAATAACTTTGTTTTGAAATAAGCTCAAACTTAGAGAAATTTCAAGAATAATATAGGGAACTGCTGTATAACTTTTACCCATTGCCTTGATCATTAATGTCTTGCCACATTTATCATTCTCTTTCTGTGTCTCTCTCCCTTGTCTTCATATTTACTTACATGTGCCTACATATCAATTTCTATATACATAAATTTTTCTGAGCCATTTGAAAGTTGCAGATAGGATGTTTCCTTACCCTGAAATACTTCAGTGCATATTTCTTAAGAACAAGGGCATTCTCTGACATAACTGTAGTGCAGTTATCAAAACTGGAAAAGTAACTTTGACATAATATTATTATCTAATCTATGGACCTTGTTCAAATATTGCTTATTGTCCAACTACTGTCTCTTTTATAGTTGGGCTTTTAGTTCTGACTCTTTCAGACTTCAGCAAAGCATAGATACAGAAAGCAAGAGGTCCCAGTTAGTGAGACACAGGTGGCTTTTCCTATACTTGGATTGTTTGTTCTCTTATGTAAATCTAAACTTTTAACTTGCAAAGGGATTCCCCAAGGCTTGCTTTCAGAGAAGCTTTCCTAACATCTCTTCTAAGTCATAGTTAATGTTAAATAGCAGACAAAGACCTCTGGATTCTTTAAAGACTTTCCACCAATTTCTGACCTCCCCTGTGGATGGTCCCACAGATACTTTCTAGCAAACATTTCACCCAGTGTGAGGCTTCTGCCAGTATTTTTTCCTAATCTACTCTGATTCCCAGGTGGTTCATCCCCTCAACTTGCAACACCATACTGCGACTGTTGGTCCTTATATTTTGTTGCTTCCTATTTGATTACCCTGAGAGATGTCACTGGGCTTTGTGATCCCACAACTTTGGATGAAACCACTCTGCTTTCTCTTAATTCTCTTTCCCATCTGCACTATATCTACATCATGTTCTCTCTCTGCTAAATCCTCCCTCTCCTCTAAGACATTCCCATTCCCATTAGAGCTCTAAGTCAGTCCTTTGGACCTGAGATTTCTAATTCACTCTGAAGCTTTTACCATCCATACTTATCCTACCAGGATGAGGCTGATTTTATGGTGTAAACCTTCTCAGACCTGTGACACTGATCACTGGGGACCAGCTTATGTGCCTCAAGTTGTAGAAAATATAGGAAAACTCACATGTCCACATACATGTGCCCACACATATGTGTATACCATGTGACTAGATTTAACTGATGCCTTTAAAAACTGCCAACATCAGAACTTGTTATCTTATTTTTCATGTGAGGCAGGAGACGGAGTCAAGTTAGATTGTTTGCTATTGTTCAGATAGCTGGTCTACTCTTTTGCAGCTAGCCACCCCAATCTTATGATTTATATATATTATTAATATATATAACATACGTTTATAATTGAGCTGCCATTTGAGTCAGCTACTAGTGGGACAGGCAGAAGAATAGCTTGTGAGTGATAGAGCTCAGAAAACTAGGTGCTCAATGCTTCTTCACTGAATAAATGATAGAATAAAGAACACTTAATTTAAATATGCTAGGACTAGCTCCAAGAAATTAGTTAGAACATTTCAAGCCAAGTGCCTACCTGCAATTTTGGTAAGATTCTTTTGAATGACCCTTCCTCGGTTAGCAAATGTTCAAGTGATAAACAGAGAGTTAAGCTTTCAGTGCTCATGAGGAAGCAAATTACAGTATTTTTATTAAAGTCATATAATTATGACAATTAAAAAACTAGATACATATTGACCACTAATTACCTATATTCACATATTTAGAAAGGGATTTTTAACTAAGTGCTAATACTTGGCCCAGATAAATACCTTCTCATTTCTATATATTTTTCTAAATTGCTACTTAAACACCACTCTGGTTTTCTTCCTAGAGGTCAGAGATCTTCCCTGTCATTCTTGTAGTGCTCAGCAATGCTGTGGAGCTTTCCACATATATGACCTGTGGTAATTGCTTGGCCTTATCTGAAATCACTGTCTCTGGACTGTTTGGTGCTTCTCATGCTCCTGACTGCTGGGTTTCCCCCAAGTTTTTTCTCTTTAACTTTCCAATTGATTTTATAGAAGAAACCAAAAATTTCCTGATGGACACTCTTTGGTTCTTTCATTTTCTGTTTGATCAATTGATTTAATTTTTAAAGAATTAACGAGTTTTATTTTTAGAGTGGTTTTAGGTTCATAAAAAAATGAGGGGCCAGCAGAGAGAGTTCCCACATTTCTCCCATCACCTCCATATCTTCCCCATCATCAACATCCCCTCCTAATGATTCATCCTTGGTGTGTATTCGATGGGTTTTGGCAGATGTATAATGACATGTATCCATGACTATGGTATCATACAGAGTAGTTTCACTTCCCTAAAAACACCCTGTGTTCCACCTATTCATCCTTCCTTCTCCCCTAATCTCTGTTAACCTTTTTACTCTCTCCATAGTTTTGCCTTTTCTAGAGTGTCATGTGGTTAGAATCATACAGTATGTAGCATTTTCACATTGGGTTCTTTCACTTTGTAATATGCATTTAAGTTTCTGCCATGCCTTTTCGTGGCTTGATAGCTCATTTCTTCTTAGTGCTGAATAATATTTCATTGTCTGAATGCACCAGTTTATTTATTTATTCACCTACTGAAGGACATCTGTTACTACACATCTTTTGATATTATCTGTTTTGAATTTTAGTGTTATTTTAATTTGAAATTCCCTAATGACATATGATGTTGTACATATTTCATGTTTATTTGTCATTTGTACTTCATCTTTATTAAGGTGTCTATTCAGATTTTTTGCCCATTTTAAAATCAGTTTATTTGTTTTCTTATTGTTATAAGAGTTTATTGTATATTTTGAATAATAGTCTTTTATCAAATATGTCTTCTGCAAATATTTTTTTCCCATCTAGCTTGTTTTCTCATTTTCTCAACAATGTCTGGCAAAACAGAAGTTTTTTTAATAATAATTTTTTATTATGTTATGTTAGCCACCATACAGTATATCCTTAGTTTTTGATGTAGTGTTCCATGAGATCCAGCTTAACAATTTTTTCTTTCATGGATTCAGCCTTTTTGTGTTGTACCTAAGCAGTCTTTGCCAAACCTAATGTCAACTAGATTTTCTCTTACGTAATCTTCTGAGAGTTTTTATAGTTTTGTGTTTTATATTTAAGGCTATGATCCATTTTGAGTTAATTTTTGTGAAGGGTGAAGGGTGTAAGGTCTATGTCTATCTTCTTTTTTTTTTTTTTTTTTTTTTTTTTGCAGGGGTATGCCCAGTTGTTCCACCAATATTTGTTGAAAACACTATCCTTTCTCCACTGAATTGCCTTTTGCTCCTTTGTCAAAGATCATTTGACTGTATTTGTGTGGGTCTATTTCTGGGCTCTCTATTGTGTTCCATTGATCTATTTGGCTGTTTTTTTTGCCACTACTTCACTGTCTTTGATAGATTTATAGTAAGTTTTGAAGTTGGGTATATCAGTACTTCAACTTTGTTCTTTTCTTTCAATATTGTGTTGGCTATTCTGGGTCTTTTGTCTCAGTATAAACTTCAGTAATCAGTTTGTTGACATCCACAAAATAACTGACTGGGATTCTTACTGAGTTTATCCTGAATCTATGTATCTATTTGAGAAGAACTGAAATCTTAACAATATTGAACAGTATTAATAATATTGAAACATCCTTTCTACAAACATGGAATATCTCTTCATTTATTTAATTCTTTGATTTATTTCATCAGAGTTTTATAGCTTTCCTCATGTAGATCTTGAGTATATATTTGGTTAGATTTATACCTAAGTATTTCTTTCTCTCTCTCTCTTGCTCTCTCTGATACTAATGTAAATAATATTATAATTTTAATTTCAAATTCCAGTTGTTCATTGCTGGTATATAGGAAAGTAATTAACTTTGTATATTAACTTTATGTTCTGTGAGCTTGCTGTAATTGTTTATTAGTTTCTGGAGGGTTTTTTTTGTTGTTGTTGCTCTTTGGGATTTTCTACATAGACAATCATGGAATCTGCAAACAAAGATAATGTTATTTCTTCCTTCTCAATCTTTTGTTTTCTTTTCTTGTCTTATTGCGTTAGCTGGGACTTCCAGTACAATGTTGAACAGAAGAGGTGTGGGGACATCCTTACCCCGTTTCTGAACTTAGCGGGAACGCATTTAACTTCTCATCACTAAGTATGATATTAAATGTTAGTTTTTTGTACATGTTCTTATCAAGTTGAAGAAGTTCCTCTTTATTCTTAGTTTGCTGAAACGTTTTATTATGAATTGGTGTTAGATTTTGTCAGATGGTTTCTCTGAATCTATTGATATGATCATGTGATTTTTTCTTCCTTTGTCTGTAGATGTGATGAATTATATTAATTGATTTTTAAATGTCGAACCAGCTTTGGATACCTGGAATAAATTCCACTTTTATATATGTTGGATTCAATCTGTTAATATCTTGTTGAGGGTTTTTGCATCTATGTTTATGAGAGGTATTTGTCTGTAGTTTCCTTTCTCATACCGTCTTTTTCAAAAAAGTACCTTTTCTCCTCATCTAAACAGACTCAGAATTTCTGCTTCAAGCTTCTGATCAAATGTTTACTTTTGGTTCATTCCAAACCTGAGTTTTTGAAAGAATTTTGAACATTATTTGAACATTTTGAACTCAGTTTCACAGTGATCATTTCACTTGGGCTTAAAGGTTGAGACTCTTATGTTTTATCATGCTGCATTGGTATTGCTATTTGTGTGAATGTTTTGACTGGAAAGACAAAGGGTCAATAATACTTTTTATATCAACTACTAATGAAGCCATTCTAGGTTTAAGTTCAGACTCCTTTGGTGAGCTGCCCTTTGTAAAAGGGTAAATCTAACCTGCATGTGGGTGATTACTGTGCTGTAATTTAGGACTAATATGCTAGTGCTTCCTATTTATTATATCCTTATTACATAAGCACTTTATATATAACACTTCAATTATCTTTACAACAATCCTATATTCTTAATTGTTCACTCAGGAAAATAATGCTGTGATGACAAAGCTTGCCACACATCAATCACATATTAACAAAGTCAGAATTTAAACTCATGTCTGTCTGACACCAATCCATGTTTTTAAGGCCTATGGTATATAATCTCATTTAATAAATATATATTGAGACCCTAAGATGTTAGATACTACTATGATATGATACAAAGTTTGCTATGGTATGGTCCATTCTTTCATAGGACTTATAATTTAATTAGGGGTATAGGAAGATGCAAATGAAATACCTTAAAACACAAAAGAAGGAAAAAAGGATACATCTGCAATGGTTAAAAGTATAATGGAGGTTGTGATGCTCAGACTAGGGTTTGAAGGACAGGTTACAGAGACATGGATAGGTTATGGATGGCCATTGAAGAATGGCACAAAATGGGCCAACGTGAAAGAAAATGAGCAAAATGTGCATTCAGTTGTAGTTTGACAGGAGGGTCAGTATTTGATTCATTTCTGAATCTAGAGTACCGATATGATGCATAATAATCAGGAATCCAATGAATGTTTGTGAGGTGAGACATTGAAGAATTGTGCCTGAAAATAGACAGATTTGAATATTTTGGAGGAGATATAATGAAACAAGTTTTGGAAAAAATAAACTAAGATGGGAGAGAGAAAAATGACAGGGAAACTAATTAGTAAGACTATTGCAAAAATCTAGTTATGAGGCAAAAAGAGTATCTTCTCTCTCAGCCTAACAATAAGAAAATGCTGGCTAGACTACAAAATCTTAACTTTCGCTGACACCATTAGAGCTGATAAGTTCACAGGGCAGCCAATTAGTCTGAAATCTAAGAAAAGACAGGTGCCTCCATAAGCTGGAGGTAAATAGTAATATTTACCATGTACTGACTTACCTATGGCAAAATGTGGGTGGAATTAGGCTGTTGTAGTGAGTAAGAAGCATTCAGCTAAAATTTTTAAGGAATTGCTAAGTAGACCCCTCGATGCTGCAGACACAGGATGTGGGCACTCAATCATAGGCTCTTCTCCATAACTTTCCACAGGACACTCTAGAGAAAGATTGAAAGTCTCCAAGGAAAAGGTTGAATCCTGGCTGAGACCTTCATCTCCTATAGAACAAAAGCCTGAGGCCCCTGAGAGGTAGGCAGCAAACCCTGTTGTCCCAGGGCCCATGGGAAGACCCATTGCTGGTCTTGGAGGAAGGTAAAAGAAGAGCCTATCCCTGGGGAGGGGCAGAAAACTTTCCTGGCTCAGGGCCATTTGAGGATTCCTGCTGTTGGACAAGAGCAAGAAACACTACCCTGCAGAAGGCTCACCTAAGACACGGTGCAGTTTAGCTGCCACAGACAAGAAGATAGTTTATTACTAAGCTCCACTGCCAAGATCCAGTGACACAGGACCTACCTGAGACTGAGGCTGGACCAGGACAGCAGAGAACCTCCCAGCCTCTGCTCCCAGTTATAGGCACAAGGGGAAGGACAAGAGTGAGGAGAAAGACATTTTCTGAGGCACAGACATAGAGATGTCTGAAAGCTGAGCATGGAGTAAGGAGGGAAAACCCTTCCAGTTTTTGTGCTATTTGGAGGATAAACTGTAGGGAGGTGAAGATCCTGGCAGGGAAACCAAGTAGGCAGCTATTGCAATAATCTGGGTGAGAAAGGATGGCAGCTTAGATAGGGAGGCAGCAGTTGAGCAAGTATGAAGTGATCTGATTTTGATTTTGTTTCTAAGCCAGAGCCTACAGGATTTGCCAATATATCAGATATAGGATATAAGACAAATATAGGAGTCAAGGATGACTGAAGCTTTTGGACTAAGCAATTAGAAAGTGGTGTTTATCATTTACTGAATTTGAGAAGGCAGAGGTGGGGACAAGATTAGGGAGTAAACCAAGATTTCTGGATATTTACTGCAGAAAATTATTCCTAATCATTTAGAAACTTCATAATTCTCTCCACGATACCCTTCATATCCCTGTGTCTATAGGAAGCCAGCCCTGCACATGAGGTGCTAAAGGAAAGGCTTGCAGAAGAACTGCAGACAGCTTCATTCTTAGCAAGGTGCTTCTTCCTTGAAGAACTGAACATTTCCCTGGTCATTTTACATTAGCTGGCCTTGCTTCCTTGTTTTGTAAGATGGGAGCCTTTTCTCTTCATCCACAGTCTTGTTTGTCCCCTCATAGGGTAGAAAATGTGACCCAAAACTTTAGAGATGATATTTACCCCTGTGTTTCAAACCTTGTAACTAGATTTGCAACTTTCATGGTTCCTTTATTTTTTAATGCCATCTTCCCTTCTCCTCAATCTGGAGTCAGCAATGCATCTGGATTAATATGCTAACATGTCTTTTCAAGTAAGAATTACATACTTTAGTGGAAGAAAAGGGAGGGATTGAGGATTTTAGGAAAAGGTTTTATTATTTGGCCCCTCAGAACTGTTTCAGATGTTCACAAGGGAAATTGTGTTTCAAAGTAAAACAGATCTACAAGGTATTATTTCTCATTGGCTTAAAATGGAAGGGACGAACTGCTCTCTTCAAACTAGATTTCCATGGTATTCTGACCATAGGAAATGAAATAGTGCTTAATTGCTGGGGGTGAGGGAGAAATACTTTCCTCAAAATGGGAAATGTTTAGGAGCAGGGTTGTAGAAACTTCAATAATGTGGCCTTCCAGCCACCAGGATCATAATCCTGAAGTGCTACAAGTCTCAAAGTGAGGTTTGCTGACAATGTCCATCATAACACCTGAAGTGCTTGTTAAATATTCAGTTTCTTGGGCTTCATTCCAGATTTCTGGTTCTGGTGCCAGGACCAGGACTCGGCATTTAAAAACAAAACAAAACAAAACGGGATAACCCCGGTTTTAGGTCTCTGTAGTGTGCCCTGCAGCTTCTGGTTTTCTCCTTTGTGTGTCTTGCAAATAGTAATATTTACCATGTACTGAATGCTGACTATGTAAAAAGCATTTTGAAAACATTATCTCTTTGAAATTTCACCCTGAAAAGACTGTACATTTATGTTTTGCCATGGGAATTATACTCAGAGAGATTACATAGCTTGCTCAAGTTTATATAGCTGATGAGTTGTGAATCTAGATTTGCATCCCCGTTTGTGGATTTCAAAGTCTATACATTTTCCTATTGTGCTTTGTGGTCTCTTAAATTCTCATAAAAGTCAATATTTTTAGGCCATATGTCAACCACTTAGCATTAGCCTAACCAGCAAGCTCCAATATATTCAGCAGAATTGGGTCCTGTTATTATTCTGATTAATAAAGTCACCATAGTACATATAAAATACCAACTTCCAAAGAACTAGATTACAATTAGACCTACATAAAATAATATCAAATGAGTTTAATTTTCTTTGATAATCCCAGAGGTACTTGACTATCTTGCAGTACCTTAAGGTTATTATTATGAACCTCAATTTTCATTATACAGTATTGAACAAAAGAATTCTATTCATTTTAATGTTCTTGTTCTTTGGATAATTAATAACAGACAACACATGGAGTTGCATATGACAAAATTGAGTGCTGTGTTCTTTTGTAGATTCAAAGAACATGCAAATATTCTATTAACTCTATTCATTCTATGGGCAAGGGCAACCTTATTATCCAAAGGATATTGCTAGCTTATGTCAGTGGTTTCCAAAGCTGACTTTATAGCAAAATCACCCAGGTGGATTATAGATTATAAAAGACTAGAAAATTCTTAAAAATACAGATTCCTGGGTTTTACTGCTAAGGATTTTGATTTGGCAAGTCTTAGGTGGAGCCAGAGAATCACTGTTTAGAAAGTTTCCAAGTGATTCTCATGGAAGCCAAGTTTGGGAATACCTGGCTCATGTAATTTGAAGATGAATGAATTTGAAGATGATAATACGAGTATAAAGTCACTCAAAATATCTTCTATTTTAAGTTTTCGAACTCTAAAATTTTTCTTTGGGACATCCACTCATTTGGATTCTTCACTTTGAAAACTGCTTTTACAAAGGTCTTGCCTTTGTGAATACATGAAACTAGGACATAAGGTATTTGTGGCTCTGGTGCTTTCCTCTGTCAAGAGTGCATTAGAAACTTTATGAGATAATAAGGGGGTGGAAGATTGCAGGCACATGGAAGGGTTCAGAACATCAAAGTGAGGTCTACCAACCCAAACTGGTCCATTCCATACATACGCCTAAGGTAAGTATTGTCTTTAAGTCATTATTTGTTGTTTTCTTTCTGTTGTTATTGTTTTGTTTTCAAGTTAATTCACCTATTTCTGAGATTCTTTGATGGTAACTCCTTTTTTAATGTTCTTGGAAAAAAGAGAAAACATTGCTTCCTACTATTACTTTAAACTATTTCTATCCCCAGACTTGGAATTATGGGACTTTGGCATCCGTTTTGTGAGATCAATAACTCCTACTCATACCATTCAAATTCAAGGAGAAGTTGGTTAGAGACTTTCGGAAAACAGGGGGGAAAAAAAGAGGAATTATGTTTCCCTGGTGTGATCTGAAATGAAGTGGCACTCCAGACCACTGATAGGGATAGGTTGCATTTTTGGAGGGGGAAGGGTCCTAAGTCTCCATAACATTTTAAACCAAGGACATTTTCTTTATGTGTTATATGGTACCATGAATATTTTTACCCTGACTTCTGAATTCTTTTTGAATTCTTAGTCAGTGGCTCAATTATTATTTTGGTTTCCTATATCTCAGAAATGAAAATGCGTACATGTGTAATAATAGTAAAAAAAAAAAAGCATTTTTCCTAATTGGATGGAAGCACTGTATTCTAATGAAAATTTATTTAATAGTTTTTCATTGGAAGAATGGAGGGAAGTACTGGTTATCTGCAGCTTGAGGAGTGTTACTAGTTTCCAGTTTGCCAATATCGCTTAGGAACAGTTGGTGTATACTTAGACATCACATGAAAGAGAGGCCACAGAATCAAGTTCTAGCAACGACCCAAAAGAATTTGGATTCAAAAACAATCTGACTTAGAAAAAAAGAAACACTAGGGGCAATAGCAGAAATATTCTGAAAGGAATGATTGTTTCAGGGCTGTTTTAAAATATTTTGATAAAGAATACTGCTCTCCCCTTTTCTATCAGTATTTAGAGTCTAACAGCCGGGCATGGGTCACTTAGAATAAAGACTATATACCCCAATTCCATTATGATCATGTGGAAAAATTCCAGCCAATGCAGTATATACAAAAAGAGAAGAGTTTTACCACCTTTTTCTTCTTTCTTTCCATTTTTCTGGCTGACTAGAGTGGTTGGTGCTAGAGTAGCCATTTTGCAGTGTGATGTAGAAGCTGTATATAGAAGATAGCAGAACAAGATAAAGGAAACTTTGGCCTGGGTGATTGTGTATTCACATATCAGCTTGGCCTGGCTTGCTTACCTGGAATGATACATGGAACAGAATACATTCTTATTTAGTTGAGGGAAATTTAGCACCATAGTAAAGAACATAGGCTCGGAAATCAGAAACCAGGTTTGATTGGGCCTTGGCTCGATTTCTTACTAGCTATGTGACATTGAGCAAATTAAAGTAATGAATGGTGCCTCAGTATCCTCTTTTATAAAACAGGTTAAAAGTAACACTTAAACCATGAAGTTGCTATAAGGATTAAATGAGACAGTGTATATACGATACTTAGATCAGTATCTGGCACTTGGAAAGCACTATATAAATAATAGCTATTATTATTTGAGCTATAATTATTTTCATATTTTTGAGATCACAGAAAAAACTAATTCTAATTAATGCAGATGCTCTAACACATATAATAGTGCCTGGTACAAAGTGGGTGCTTAATTAAAATTTTGAATGAATGGTGAACTATTTCTGCTTACCTTTAAGTTCACATTGTAACAACCTGAAAAATGACTTTAAAGAACATTGCAGCATTCATCAACCATTTGAATTATGAGCTAACCAATTACAGACCAAAAAGGATTATTAGCTTTGTGTTCTGGTGGTTATCTAGATATGGTAGTGTCCTTTGGTACAGAGCCCCAAGCATCAATGACCCTTCACCACTTGCAAGTTCGGCAATTTGTCACATGGTCACTGCTCTCAGTTCTCAGTCCTGTGCATCTGTTATAGCATAAGGCTGTTAACCCATCACTGGCTCCTCTGCTCCTGGCATTAATGGCAGGCTATTCCTGTGCTACCAGCCATTGGCATACACTCAGAAAAGACCAATCCATTTAATATTAGCCGCATAATGACCCCAATTAAGAAGAAAATCCACTGCCAAGAATGTACTGAATTAAAACAAATACTTACTGGATTATTCAATAATTTAAGGAAGTGCTCAGTGATTCTGTTTCTTTTCAAGCACCAGTGATTTGGGTCAACCAAATTTTAAGAATGAGTCTATTTGGTAATGAGTCTATCTCTATGTTTATATTCTATATGTATGACATTCTTTTTCAAGTAGTGTTGAAAGGAACCTATGGTCTCCATTCTATTATTTCTCCAGATGAAGAACATGCTAAACTTCAGGAAAAGCATATGACATCTGCAGTATTTATAGATTTCCATTAATAGATTTGCTACTATATAGAACATGCAGTTAGTTTCAAGTTGCTCTTTTGTAACCAGTCCATACATTTTCTTTAAAGTTAATATAAATTTGGACCTCACACTATCTAGAATTTGACTGCCTTGTAAAGAAGATGGAAGACTTTATAATAAAGGTATAAAATGGATAAAGAAGTGTATGTGACACAACAATAGTATACCTGGTATTTTCTTTTCCTTATATGCACAGTTTAAAAAATTTCATTACTCAATGGCCCAATTTTGCATTTAAATATGAATTCATTTAATTTTACTTTGCAATCAGGTAAATTAGTGAGAAGGAATCTAAACAATATGCTTTAATTGCGTTTATAAATTATTCTCTCTGTCCTTCATGAGCATTCTTTCTTTTTTAGATATTGAAATGTAGTGTCTAAATATAAAGTGCAGTAACATCTGGTTCTAATTGCCGGTTTGAATAATATAGACAGACCTTCAACATTTCATGCTTTTGAAAGGATGCATTTAGTAGGAGGTACTGAGTCAAAGGTTGTAAAAATTTTGTGCCACTAAAAATAGTTGAAATCTCAGATGCATTTAAAATGGAAATTATCACTTTCTGAGTGAATAGTTCCTTCAATATAAGGTGTATGTATGCTAGAAATGGTTCATCAAAAGAATCTTTTTGCTTTTTTTATATCCCATATTCCATCATTCTTATAACCATAGTACTTTTATTTCTTACAGATTCTAATTCTTATTCAAATTCTGAAGTAAACATTCATTTCAATAATCACTGAACCCACATGTTATGCAAGGTTTAATGTTTAGGGTTATCTTTTAGATTATTTTTAGATTAACCATAATAAGCCAGAGTGGAAGAGTTCAGTTGCCCTCATGGGTAACCGAGGCAGATTGGTTGTTGTATTGGTAGGAGTTGTGTGCCCACATGTGTGTGTATCTTAGATATTATGTGTGACAGATTACTATCTCACCCAAAAAGTCCCAAGGAGTGCATATGTATATGTTTAAGCCTTTCTTCCTTCCCCTGACCATAAAGATATTTCTCCCAAATATTTAGCCCATTCATAACTGTTTCTGAGTTCTGATTTTGTGGCTTTATTGTTGCAACTCCCTTGAGAAAGAAATGTAACTGTAAACAGACTTTCATCGGATAGATTCTCAATAAATAATTGCTGTTTTATGCTTAAATCAATGAAATAATCTGCCTTAGAACATTATACAATTGTTGTATTTAGAATAAAATCTAATATATATTTGAATTCAAGATCTCCTTACAAAGATAAGCATTGTTCCCTTTTTTGAAGGTCAGTACCCCAGAGAAGGTCATCTGAATTCTCAGGAAAGGTCTCTTCATAATTTGTTGGGCATCTGAGACCATCTGGGCCATGAATATTCTAAGTGATCACTTCTGAAATAGTATTTCACAATTCATCTTGGCAGATTCCTGCTTCAAAATTATCAGTTAAACTGATATTTTGAACTGATAGTTATGGTGATCATTTGAGATGGACTAACATTCCTCTCCATGGCAGAACAGCAATGGGCCTGCTGTGTCATGCTGGGTGCAAATCCCACCATGTTTAAGCACACAGACTCGGGGCCAGACTTCTGGGTTCACACCCAGATTTTTCTGTTTATTACATGTGTTACCTTGAGTAATTTAACTAGCTTCTTTGCACCTCATTTTTCTCATCTGTAAAATGATGAGAATAATAGTTCCTACTTCACAGATTGTAGTGATGCCTAAATGAGTTAAATTACATTAACTGCTTATTATTACTGAGATTGTTTGGGACTCTTTTTTTAAATGACTTTATTGAGAATCTAGGATCTAATTAATCTCTCTGTAGCCATATTTTAAGCAGGGAGCTTGGTCAGAGGCAGATGTGATGGTGGAGAATTCAATGAATAAAGTTTGAGCCAACTCTAAACCAGCACCAGCAATGACTCTAGTGGGCCTTTTTTGAAAACAGGCCCAAGGCAACTAGTCATAGTTCAGGCATTTGATCCTCTGGACAAGAAAGAATGTGAATCTGTCCCAATGTCTATGGGGAAATAGTTTTTACTCACCAACATCTCTTAGGAACCATGTTTGCTAGTAAGAAGTTAGCCCAGGTTGTGGTTCTGTCAGGATTTCAGTGTGTTCTATCCCCTGAGATTAGAGGAATGCTCAAATTCCTCCCATCACATTAATCTTCTTTCTTAACTTGGTTGTTTCCTGAACCAGAGACTTCTTGACTGGAAGAACTTCATACTAGTCAATAGTTTTATAGCATTCAAATTAGAACCTTATGCTCTGTGAAAATGCCCCCAAAATATGGCTGTTAAAAATACTACTACTGATAATCTCCTGATAATCTCAGCTATAGTTAAATAAAATTGGTTAAACATGTAACTAATGTGAAATGAGGTGTCATACTTTGTCAATTTTGATCAATGGAAATTTTAAAGAATTAATATTTCTATTAAAGTTTTGCTCTTTTATTTCATCATCTTGCTGGAAAAGTTTATTTAATTGAAAGGGAAGTTTTAGTTTTGAGTATGATTTGTTGTAGTTCATGCCACTGCCTTGCTCAGGTCCTAAATATTTCTTAAGTAAATTTGCAATAAACAGCCTCTGACTGGGGGCCCTTCATCCAAACTTCCAATCAGATCCCATAACACTGCCAAAGTTATAATCTTTTAAATAAAACTTTTCAAATCTGTTCTATGACTCATTCACTTAAAACTTGTCAATAGTGGGCGCCTGGGTGGCTCAGTTGGTTAAGTGGCTGCCTTCGGCTCAGGTCATGATCCCAGGGTCCTGGGTTCAAGCCCTGCATTGTGCTCCCTGCTCAGCAGGGAGTCTGCTTCTCCCACTCCCTCTGCTCCAACCCCTGCTTGTGCTCTCTCTCTCTCAAATGAATAAATAAAATATTAAAAAAAAAAACCTCATCAGTAGTTCTCCCATAACCTGAAGAAGAAAGACCAAACCCCTATTTTCTGTATTTGGTCTTTCATAATTTGCTCCTGCTTTTCTCCATAGTCTCATCTCCCTGGCAAAAAAACTGTGTTCGGCCAACACCCAACTCTTTGCTATGTCCCATGCTCCTTCTCATTTCTATGTGGCTGAACACACTATCTTTCTATATGAAATGCCTCTCTCTGTAATGTCTACTTGGTAATACCCTACTCATCCATATTGCCTTCTCTGTGAGGACTTCTTAAGGATCTTTGATCTAGGCTAGATGGTTCTTATTTTGGGTTCCTGTAAACTTTTTTTTTTTAAGATATTATTTATTTATTTGACAGAGATAGAGATAGCCAGGGAGAGAGGGAACACAAGCAGGGGGAGTGGGAGAGGAAGAAGCAGGCTCATAGCGGAGGAGTCTGATGTGGGGCTCGATCCCATAACGCTGGGATCACGCCCTGAGCGGAAGGCAGACGCTTAACTGCTGTGTCACCCAGGCGCCCCAATTCTCTGTAACCTTTTTATACCTCAATTATACCTCTTATGATTTTGTGCTAAACTGCCCATTTATTCTTTGCTATCTTCCCACTCACAAATAAACTGTGTTCCAAACTCATGAGAACTGAAATCGAGCAGTTCATGTGTTATTCTAAAGCAAGTCATAGTAACTAACAAATAATTGGTACCCAATAAATGCATTAGAATGAATTTGTTTTATTTAAATTGTTTTCTGGTTCTCAAGGTTCAATCATCAAAAAATATGATGCTATAATTACTATCTTGTCACTGGAAAGAGGATGTTTTAGAATCAACATAATTCTAAGGAGAGAATTATGAGGGAAGAAAAAGTGGCCCAACCATGGGATCTTCTCAACATCTCAGCACAAAATAATGCTCCCTACCCAACCCAGCATAGTGGTTTTCCATTAAAGATAGTTGCTCACCAACAATGTGTCTTCGTGCATGAAGGGACATGCCTACATGAGTGGGACTAGCTGTTGTTTAATCAGGGTGAAAGTTTAGATAAGCCAAAAGGTTATTTGCCCATCCTGTTGAATATGACTTTTTTTAAAATTCCTGTGTCCCCTAGGTATGTTGTGTTGGATCCTAGTCCTGAATGATCCTTCAAAAAAGGATTCTATGGTCATATAAGCTAGTCAAATGCTGCTAACTCTATCTCCCTCTTACAGACTCCACATGCACATAAGCATCTTAAAGAATCTGAAAAGCTGTGCAATGCAGAAGTATTTGACTTTGCCTAATCCATAATTTCCCAAACTTAGATAACCTCAGGACTTTTGTTTTTCATAACATTCCTTAACATCTTGTGGAAGGAATGTCCTATGGAATACACACATTAGAAAACACTATTCTATGCCAAAGACACTTGAGTATAGAGGCCACGGACTCACCATTTACTTTCAGTCTGATTTCTCCAACTCCAGTGCTACATCTTTGTCAAGTCTTCTAAATACAGCTACTTAGAATTTTAGAAAGGTATCCTTTTGTTTACCTTTGCATTACAAATAAGAAAATGGAGTTCTGGACAGCTTCCCGGGCTTGCTTAGTGCTAACAAGCCTGGCACACGAAGGAGCCGGGTTGCTTTACTACCAGTTTCACCATGTTCTGCTGTATCAGAAGATTTAGGCTCTCCCTCTCCCAACCTTGGGAAACCACACCTTTGAACTGTCTCATCACTCAGTGCACTTCAGCTCTGCATCAACTTATTTGTGCCCCAACCTTTTACAATATTAACTTGGGTATGAAGAGTTTTTGTTTTGTTTGCATATTTGTTTCTTAAACTCTGCAGTGATTTTTATTCTCCAATCAATATTAGTTTATTCTCCAATCAAATATTAGTTTCTGAAAGGAAATAAGCTGCAACTCTTTGTCTTAAGTGTTCTGATGGAAACATCTCAAGACTTTCTAAAAAGTAACTATTAGCAATTTACTCAGAAAATAGAAAAAAGTCATTAGAAAATAGAAAAATAACCAAGTACAAATAAGCATTATACTTACAAAAACTATTTTATCCAATTAGTAATGAAAGAAAGGCAAAATATAACCAAATGAGATAATATCTTTTCATAAAATTTGTAAAAAAAAAATTTATTAAGTTACCCCAAATTGTTAAGAGTGAGGACAAATAGGCACTTCCATATTTCTCCTAGGAATTATTCAGCTTGGACAAATACTTATGTATGGTAATTTGGAATCTGTCTGAACCTTAAAACCCTGACTGATGTGTTTTAGACCCATTCTCTTGATGCACGAAACTTACATTTGATTATTGATCCAACGCAATGTGAACAAATAGTATTATAAAGATATTCATCAAGATATTTTTAATAGGGTATGTTGGAAGATAGCTAAAAGGCAAAAAAAAAAGTAGTATTGGCTAAATAGACTATTGCATGGCCAATCTATGGTACATAGCCATTAAAATTACATTCATATAATTATTCATTTACATAGAAAGATGTTCATAGTACATTGTTGACTGAAAAAAGTAAGGTTCAAATGTATATATCCTATGACCCCAATTTTTGTAAAAAGTATATATACTACAGCTGTACTTGGCTTATGGGCAATATTTAAAAAACATTGGATAAATAAATATAAAAAAATCTGGAAATATATTTGGCAAAATGATAACGCTGATTGGTGGTGTTGCAGTTCATATTTTTCTTTTTTGTTTTTCTCTTATACAATAAACCCACATAAACTTTGTAGTAAGAAAATTTTTTTATAATAAAAACACAGTTCTTCAGTTAATATCATTTCCTAACAAAGCAATAATCACCATTTAACCTATTTTGCCTGAGGTGTTTCTTACAATATTTGAACGAAGATGTTCACATCTCATGTCCTGTTTCCTCAGGGCTACTGTGGAATTCTACCCTTACCAGGCCTCCACTGTCAGCCATACATGTGCTATATGAGTATCATTTTTAAGTGGCTCAGGTTCTATGTTCAGAATCTCCTGAATGCCTAAAGAATAACTACCCACCCACAAACCTCATCGTGCTCCACTTGGCAAAGCTCTCTTGTCACGTACTGTATTTTCCAGGAACACGTTTTATACAGAAAAATGGCCCCCAAGGAGCAACTGAAGCGTGTGTGCAGGCACTTAGAATTGACATATTGTGGAATGATCGAGAATTTATTTGGATAAATAGCCTGTAATATAGTCCCGGACTTCCTATAATTCTGAAGTCAATGAGGCCCTCTGTGGTTTTATTTCCCTCACTTTCAAGACACTGGGATTCGCATAGACTATGGATTTATTCATTAAATCCTGAGTGTAAGAACTTGTCATCACCATCTTATTTTGGGACAACTGAGCATGGTTCCTCCTGCTAAATAATATGAACACAAAATAAACATTACAGTCTATCTTTGTTCCAGTCTTCCCTGTGAGCAACTGCAAGTTGCTGCTGTACTGAAGTAGGATTCTGCTCATAAAGTAGTGAAATGCCTGGGTTGTAGTCTTCCGCTGTGGGATGCTGTAATGTCAGAGGTTCTTGCCAACACATTCCCAAACTGCTATACTATGTGCTCCAGGAAAAGAGACACAATATCCCTTAGAGTGTATGAACATTGGACCTAGAGAATTTTGATAATTGATAACTTTTTAAAAACCTTGATCGAGTAGCTTAAACTCTCAGAGCTCATTCTTTCCATCTGTAAAAAGGGAAACTATCAGCAGCCATCTCATAAGTGGTTGTGAGGAATAAATGCAATAATGTTTAAAACATGCTTAAAAGTGACTAGGATATAGTAAGTACTCAAAAATATAAATTCCTCTTATTATCACAATCATCATCATCATTATGATTATCAGTCCAGTGAAAGGGATCTAGTTTTACTGCCTTGCCTGTGTGTCAGTAGACATTTGTGCTCTGTGCTATACAGATGAATGACAGAAACCTAATGAAAGACAAATGTAGTAAGAAGTGAGGAAAGAGGAGTGGGGAGAGGAAGAAAGAAGGGGAAAGAGAAATATCAAGGGCATCGAGTTGTCTCAGGTCCTGGGATAGCTGACACCTGCCTTAAATAAGGCAAAGGGCAAAATTTGGTTGAGAGTACCATTCAACTGAACATTAGCCAGCTGTCTACATCAAGTTCTTCTAAGGTAACAGGGACACATTCTTATAATGATGCACACCTCTTCATCTGTGCATGATAACTTTTAACCATGTAGCCTCTATTCTAATAGCTCTACTTTATACTCTCCCGTTTGCTTTGTTGGTGGTGGGTGGTAATAGTGATGATGATGATGATGATGATGATGATGATGATGGTGATAGCAGTAGTAGCTTTCAGTTATTGAGCTTCTATGATGAGCCATACACACATTTTATAAGTAAAGACATTAAGTCTTAGATGGTGGAATCAGAAATCAGCTCCTGGACCATACCTCACAATAGATATACATTGGTGCCTATATGTTTTCAATCCTAGGATCTTTCAGCAACACTACTGTCTCTATTTCCTTCCTTCCAGATAGCGCGCGCACACACACACACACACACACACACACACACACACAAAACAAACAAAAAAACAGTTGGCTTTAGGGTGCTTAGGATTCAGCAGATTGTTCTTCTGTCAAGTGCATGAGAAAGGGGGCAATAGGATCAGATTACCTTGATCTTAGAAAGTACACAGATTCCTTACCAGGCGCTCTTCACTTATGCTGGACACAAATACCAGATTTTCCTGCTACTTCAATTTTCCAAATATTAGGAGTTCGGTGAGAATTTTTTCAATGAAGAAACTTCCTACTCCCTGTCAGGTCAATTTGCCAGAGATTCATTAAACCAAAACTAATTTTTCTAAAACAAATACAATTAAAATCAGCTTGCCTAGGCATATTTTTGGTTATAATATTTAGTGAGCAATATTGATCATTTTCAGCACATTTCTTTTTCAATATGAGGTATAGAACCCCTTTACATATTCTTGCCTTTAAAAAAAAAGTTTATTTATTTATTTTAGAGATAAAGCAGGGGGAGAGAGAATATGAGAGAGAGAGAGAGAGAAAACAAGCAGGAGGGGCAGAGGGAGATAGAGAATCTCAAGCAGACTCCATGCTCAGCGCAACATGGGACTCGGTGCAGGACTCAATCTCATGAACCTGAGATCATGACTTGAGCTGAAACCAAGAGTTGGATGCTTAAGCGACTGTCTTCCATATTCTTATCTTTTAAGGTATTTTTTTTCTGTTTTTCTTATTCATCAAGAATTTTGCAAATAGGTTGAGAAGTATTTCCTTAATTACTTAAATTGTTATTTGCTTAAATCTCAAAGATGCCTCCTGGGAGAAGACTTATCCTGAAGGAAGAGGAAATGTAGCTTGATCCAGGGACAAAAGCACTAGACATTGGAGGAAGGGACTGGTTGTTTTTCCAATTTGAAACCCAAATTATAAATCATTGCTTATTTAGTTATTGCTGATAGAATTGTTTCAAAGGTCAATCCATCAAATAAGTATTTATTGAGTAATTACATGCTCAGTATGTAATTAGTGCTATAATTGGATATGCATAAAACTTGATAGCTGCTCCAATTCTTTTTCATCTTTGTATACCCAGAATCCACAAAAGTGCCTGATTTACGTACATGATCAATAACTAACTGATGAGTAAATGACCTGGTGAATTTATATTATACCCTGGTTGTGGAGGCAATACAAACGAGAAGCAGCAGTGGCCTTTAGAAGAGAATGTTATTCAGAATCGAATTATGTATATTGTGGTAGACTGAGTTAATATGTGGATTCCATTTCTTTAACTTGGTCAGTGACCATGCATGTTACTAAAATCAGTGAAGCCTAACAGATTTCTAAGATCTTTTCAAGTTGTAACATATTTTGATTTGATAAAAATGAGTTCTGAAATATCCAAGCTTTCTCAATCAGAAGAAGCCAGTGGAGACTGCAATGAAAGGGGGAGTCTTAAGTGAAGAGCTAGTATTTAATTTGAGTAGGATTTTGACTGGATGGAAGAATAGAAAGTGGTATTAATTTCCATCTATGTAGCAGATGCTTGTACAAATATAGTCTTTCAATTTCACAATATCAGGAGGCTGCTTAATCACCATTTTTATAGATTAAAAAAATGAGGGTGAGAATAGAGACTGATATCACCAGTTGAAAGAAGTCAGGATTGGAGGCAGGACAGTCACACTCTAGTGCCCTTGCCCTTCCCAGTGCACTCCATTAAGGGGACCAGGTGATGTCTTGTTATATAGAGAGTTCCTAGATATTTGGTAAGCTTATCTGCATTGCTTTTGCAAATTAATTCTCTTGGCTAGGGAAGGTTGTCACCAAAATGAAGCTTTGTCAAATTTTCCATCTGTGGTAGACAATGATAGTTGTCTCTTCAATATCTATCCTCCCTTTCTGTTTTACTAGAAGTAAATATTCAAGCTGATAATACATAACTCCCTAGATTCACTTGTAGCTAGGCATGGCCATGTGGCACATTTTTGGCTAATGTGCTGCAAGTGGAAATGTACTAGTGGAAAGTCTAAGAAAGCAATTATTTTCCACAGCAATGAATTCACCTCCCATATTTTTTTGTGTGTGTATTGTTCTTCCCACCTCTTACTATGTGGAATTCAGACATTGCCTAGAAGTAGAGCAAAGATTCTGTAGGTGTGATGACAAAAGCCACATGCTAAGAATTACAGTACAGAATGAGTAGAAGAGATTTGGTTTGTTAGTGACATGGTGAAACCTGAACCACCCACAACACTCCATGTTACACAAGGAAACTAAGTAACTAGGGTAAGGTTTCCGTAGCTTGCAGCTAACCGATATACCAGGGGGAAGATAATATGTTCAGTCATACAAATCTCTGGTTCTGTCCTTCATATGCAACTCTGGGGATACTAAAAAGTATGTTTAGGTAAATTGAAGAATATTAGACCTTAACATGAAAAAAAAAGTGTTTGAGCCCTTCTATTAATTTCCTAGGGCTGACATAACAAATTCCCACATACTTGGTAGCTTAAAACAACAGGAATTTATTTTCTCGCATTTCTGGGAGCCAGAAATCTAAGACTGAGGTCTTAGAAGGACCATGCTTCCACCAGCAGCCCAAAGAAAGAGTTCTTCCTTCCTTCTTTGTAGCTTGGTGGCCCCAGCAATCTTTGCCATTGCTTGGTTTGTAGCTGTGTCACTCCAATCTCTGCTTCTATTTTCTTACATGACCTTCCTTGGGTTTCCTTGTGACTCTGTGTGCCCATGTCCTCTCTCTTTCTATAAGGACACCAGTTATTAGATGTAGGGCCCACCCTAATCTAGTATGACCTCATGTTAATTCACTAATTATGTCTACAAAGACCTTAGTTCCTAATAAGATCCCATTCTGATGTTCTGTGTGGACATGGGTTTCTCAAAGACACTATTCAACCCACTACCATCTTGATGTGGGCAAAATACTTAATTTTAGAATGGAATAAAGGCAGACATCACAGATAAGAGATAGGTTGGGAGTGAGAGACCTTTCTAGTTATGCTCTCTTATCTTCTCCATATTATCTCAGAGACATCATTGTCAGCCCTACCACTCTGGAAGGGCATGAAAAGGCCAGAGGTGTCATAGAAAAGTCCTGAGGCCTGTGATAAGTGGAGAGCCCATCAAAGCAAATAGAGAGGGGATGGGTGGGCCTTGGGGCTCCCTCTTCTTCCTCTCCTCACTTCTTTGGGCCAATAGATATTTCACAGGTAGAAACTATTGGAAGTGAGGGCTTCCAAGGTGGAGGTATTGAGAAGTGCCTTAAGGATCAAGGTCATCTGAAGTACGGTAGGCAAATGAAAGCCAACTAAAATAGGGTGGTCACGTGAGGCATCACCTAAGATTGTAACATAAGAGGCTCTCTGATAAGCACAACACTACACCTGACACCATACATTTACCTGAAGAGCACTAACTGTAGCCTAGACTTTGCTTTCCTAATTGTGTAAAGCAAAACTAGCTTGTATCCCAATGTCTATAAACTCTTGGGGAAAACAAGAGCGAATAACTATGAGAAGAAGAAAACAAGCTTTGACAAAACAAAACATTCACTTCACCAACAGCTAGGAGTAGCCATACAAGGGAGTTCTAGCCAATAAGATGTAAGCAGAAGCCTGTTGTGGGGTGTCTAGGAGAATTGTGACTTATAAAAGGGACAGAAGTCACTGTCTTAGTCCATTTAGGTTGCAATAACAAAATTCTATAGATTAGGTGACTTATAAACATTTAATTCTTATACTTCTGGAGACCAGAAAGTGTAGGATCATGGCACTGGCAGGTTTGATGTCTGGTGAGAGACACCTCGTTAATAGATGGCCTCATATAGCAGAAGGGGCTAGAAGAGGGGTCTCTTTTATAAGAGCACTAATCCCATTCATAAAGGCAGAACCCTCATGACCTAAGCACCTCCCAAAGGCCCTACCTCCTAATATCATCATCTTGGGCATTAAGTTTCAATGTATGAATTTGGGGTGAATAGACACAAATATTCACCTATAGTCATCACCAATACCATCCTTTCCCTCTTGTTTTTGCCTTGAACATGGAAGTGATGCTAAGAGGTATGGGAGCCACCTTGCAACTAAGAGGTAGGGGATAAGAAAATTGCAGAGATGCTGATACTGACATTGTTGAACTGATGAGCTATTGCTGACAGCCACTTACTTCAAGAGTTCTTTTTTGTCAGGAAAGTAAACTTAATTAAGTTATTATTAATTGCTTTTCTGATACTTTGACCCAGAACTTTCAAATTGAGATGGTAATCCAGCCAGAAAATAAATGAACCCAGAAAGTAGAAACATGATATTTGGGAAAATTTATTATCTAAGTAAACAATGGCTACAACAAAAATAAAGAACAATCCACAAATAAAATTTTGGAAAGATAGTAACCTGAAGAGATGAATGGCGGGAAGGGGAAGGAAAATGCTTGGGTGAGGAGAGGGAGTTAAAATGAGGGAAAAAGAAAGTACGGTAAGTAGTAAGTACAAAATAAAATGCAGAAACAAGTCTTTACATAGTACATTATAAGGTTCATTAACTCAAGATTAACACAGATTTAAAAATCTATCTCAATGTGATTAAAAAGAGCAATGTTTGTCTAAAAGAGATGTTATCACACTGGGATGTAGAGAGGGAAAAATGAAAAAAAATGGTTTAATATATAGTAGGTGAATTCAACCTCCTCCCCAAAACCGTCAGATTAATAGTTTTAATACCAGATAAATAGAATTTAAGGCAAATAAATTAATTAATTAAAAAAGACAACAAGGGCACTGACAATAAGAATATTAGGCATAATAGTTATGAACGTTTGTACAACTGATATTATATATTCAAAATAATAACTAGTAGCTCTGTGAAGATAGGTAGATAATTTAACAGTTGTAATTAGATATTTTAATAGATAAATCTCAGAAAGTGATAAATCAAGGAGACCAAAAATATGCAACAAGACTATTGAGCTTAAATAGATACACAGAAGTTTATAGACTCAAATAGAAGATACAGAAAGAGCAGATAAGAAAATGGACCATGTACTGGCCATAGAGAAAAATGTCAGTATAACCTAATTCGTCAATACCATGTAGACTCAGATCACAATGTAACAAAATCAGAAATAAGTAACAAAGGAAAGCTCAAATGATCCCATATCCCTGAATACTAAAAAATATTTAATAAATGACTTTTGTTAAGAAATCATAAGAGAAACTACGGAATATACATACTATTTGATTGTAGGACAGTATTTGCAGGATGAATCTACAGCTTTACTTAAAGAGAAATGTATAGATTTAATTATATTATGAAACAGAAGAGAAAACAAATGAGATTAACATTTAAATTAGGAAGCTAGAAAAAATTCATCAGCATAAAGTCAAACATATAAGTATAGAAAGAGTAATTACAAAGGCATAAGTTTAAAAAGTATAGAACCAGAAAATCCCCATAGAGATGCTTAATAAAACAAAAACTTAATTCTTTGAGCATAATAAGGCATATGAATTTCTGGCAATTCTGATCAAGAGGAGGACAGAAGATAAAAATACTATAAAATGTATAAAAAGTGGAGTTACTAGTGCATAACAAAGGATAAAAATCATGAGACTATAATAACTTCCCCAAAGGATTTGAAAATCTTGATGAAATAAATAAACATATAGAAACACAAAACTTGAATGAAAATAATTATAACACTTGAATATTCTAAAGACTACTAAGGAAAATTTTTAAAAATGTTAGTAAGAAACCTGCTTCTTCATTCCCTTCTTCTCAAAAGGCAACAAATCAGCAGTTTAAAAGTATTATCAAATTTTCAAGGCACAAAAACTCCCTATCATAAATAAATAGATCTAAAATGCAAAAAAAAAAAAAAGAAAGAAAGAAAGAAAGTTGGACAACTCATAATATGAAACTAGTTTAAATTTTGACTTCCTCTGACTGCTGCCTTGGATGGGCCCAGCCCCACTAAGCAATAACAAAAGTAGAAGAGCCTAAGCTTCAAGTTGTCTGGACTTCCTCCATCGCACTTCTTCTCAGGCCATGTTTCTTTCCATACAGTGAGGCCAATTAGTTAATTGAACAGCTAAGGCGACACTATGCAACTACGGCATGATACGGTTTTTTTCTTCACTGACTCTCATTAGAGTCAGTGGAAGGACCAGCAATCATGCAGTATGGTACCTAACATGTTCTAAAACACATATTAGCATTTACATTTTATACAAAAATAAAAGAACCCTGTTTTCATCATTCCCTCTTTTTACTCTACCAAGTTGCTAAGAACCTACTTTGAGATGTGCCAATAACGTCGGGACCTTTATTAGGCCAAGACTTCCAAGTCTTTCAATTAATAGGTCAGTATAATATGGGGTTAAGTTTGGAGGCCTAGGCTCTCTTCTTTGTGCCTGTGCAGGCCTTTCTTTGTGATGTGTTTTATACCACTTGGTTTTCCAACAAGAGCTTAGAAGTCTTTTATCACCATCATTATTATTATTTAAATTGAACCTATATTAGAGCTAGATTTTCTATTCTTGTCAGATAAGAGTTGTCATTTTAAGAGTTGGTATTAAACCAACCTGTTTATTTTTCACTGTCTTACTTTTGGATCTATTTCTTGTCAGATAATTTCTATGGTAGATTATTTTTACATAAGTCTACTTGTTTTTAAACAGCTATGAGACAATATTCTTGTTTTTTTATGTCTTCAATACCCTGATTTTTAAATTAGAAAAATATAGTTAAAGTATACAACATTATAGGCTGATTTAAAATACAAAGACATAAAAATTCTTAAAAGTGCTTAACTAAACAAATCTAAAATTTTATTTACTTCTTATGAATGCATATATTTATTTAAATTATGCCATGGTCAAGTAGGGTCTGTACTGTTTTGACACAGTATGCAATAATTCACCACATTTATGGTCCTTTGGAAAAAGAGTCCCATAATTATTTCAATAAATGCACTGGAAAACATATTAGTAAGGTAGGAATAAGAGGGAATTTCCTTAAGCCAATAAAGGTTACTACCAAAAAAGATAAAGCAAGTGTATAATATGGAGTGTTTATATACATTTTCTTTAAGTTTATGAATAATACTGAGTATATAAGAGAGCACCACCATGTTCCCTATAATATACTTTCAGAACTGACAAAAATAAACAAGAAATATGAAAAAATAGGAAAAAAAATCCAAATTGCTTATTATTATTTCCAGATTATCTGCATAGCAAACTAAGGAGGTATGAATCTGGATGTCTCTGGATACTAATTTCCTCTCCTTTTTTGGAAGTACACCTGATATACAAGCACATTTGAATTAGCTCAGTGGAGGAACAGGCTGATCCAGTTTGAGTTTCAGAGATTCTCTTTTTCTAAAAACACTACTGCCTCTATTAAAACTTTCTTTTAAATACAGTGATATAACTGTTCCCTGTGCCCTGTTCTATAACTATGTAGAATATTATGGGAGTGGGGTCCCTTTTTTTGGAAATGTGGCCTGGCACATTCAATCCAACTTGGCACTGTCTAAACTATGGAATAATGAGTCCACAGAAATGTGTGTGTTCTACTATTTCTCTATTTTAAGAGCCCCTGCCCCATTATATCTGTACCATATGGTACTAATATTCCCTGTCTATAATTCCTTGGCATATCACAAAATAAAAGTCAAAGACAAATCAATATAATTATTAAGATAGTTTGGCAAACTGTTGGACCCAAGATTACCTTACAAAATAAAAATCACTAACCAACTATTAAAAATAATGGATAATAAAATACTTCCAAGCATAACAAGAATCATAAATATCTAGGATTAATTCAACAAAAGATATATAAGACTTTTAAGAGGAAAACAGTTTTAATTTAGTAAAGAACATAAAAAAATTTCTACATGCAGTATAAAACTATTCACAGATTGAATTAATGCAGTTAACTGACAAAAATGGAATTAAAAAAAATGTATAATAGAAAGATAATTGGAAAATCCACAAACTTTGGAAAGTAAATAGTGTTCTAATTAATACATGGGTCAAAAATTAATCAAAAGGAAAAACAAAAACTACTTTAAATGAATAAAAATGAAACAAAAAAATATCAAAATATATGAGATGCAGGTAATCAAGGATCAGAAAGAAATTCATAACATTAAAGGGTTATGTTAGAAAAGAAATGCTAAGATAAATAACCGATGAAGTGGATGAAAAAGGTCCCCGCCCCCCCCAAAAAAGTAAAAAAAAAATCTATTGTAGTTCTGTTTTTGTTTTTGTTTTTAAAGTAAGCTCCACACCCAGGATGGAGCCCAGTGCAGGGTTTGAATTCACAATCCTGAAATCAAGAGTCAGACACTTAACTAACTGAGCCACCCAGGTGCCCCATTAATTGTATTTCTAAATACTAGCAGTGAGTGATTGAAATTGAAATTAAAATAAATACCATTTGCAATAGCATCCAAAAATAAGAAATACCTTTAGATAGATATATTTAACAAAATATTTGAAAATTTATATCTTTAAAACCTCAAAATCCTGCTGAAATTTAGAAATACCTAAATAAATGGAGAAATATACTATCTTAATTTCCACCCAAAGATTTCTGTATTCCACATAATCTGTATCACAACCCCTGCAGTTGAAATTGTTATTGTTGAAATTAACAAGCAATTTGTAAAATTTATATTAAATTCAAAGAAGCTTCAATATGCAACAATTTTGAGGGGGAAAAAAAGGGCAAACCTTGAGGACCCATACAATCCGCTTTCAAGATTTATTATAAAGCTATAGTAATCAGAATAATTTGGTATTGGTGTAAGGATAAACACAGAGATCAATAAAATGTAGTTCAAAGTATAATAAATTTTTTTATAATAAATGAAATTTATGGTCAGTTGACTTTCAACAAAAGTACCATATTTATTCAATGGGAAGAAAAAATCTTTTCAAAAAGTTGTGTTGAAGAAAATCTAGATATAATATAGAAGAAAATGAACTTTTTTATCTCCAGTACAAACAAGAAGTAGCTTAAAATGGATCATATATCTAAATGTAAGAGTTAAAGCACTAAAATTTCTAGAAAACAGGAGAAAGGCATTAAAGACCTTAGCTTAGGCAAAGATTTCTTAGTTGGAAAACAAAAATCTTTAGCTATAAAAGAAAAAAATTGGTAAATTAGACTTCATCAAAATTAAAAAGGCCTGTTCTTCCAAAGAGACAATTAAGAAATTGAAAAGTCAGGCCACAGACTGAGGAAAATATTCTCTTTGTATCTATCTCAGAAAGCCTTATAACCAGAATATAAAGAACTCTGAAAACTCAATAATAAAGACAACTCAGTTTAAAACATTATTAAAAGATCTGAGCAAATACTTTTCAAAAGACGCACAAATAGCCAATATGCATATGAAAAGGTGTTCCACACTATTGGGCCTTAGGAAAATGCAAGTTAAAGCCACAGTGTAGTACATTGCTCCCCACTAGAATGACTAAAGTTAAAAATACTCACAATAGCAAGTGCTGTTAAAAATGTCTGACAACTGGAACATTGATGCATTACTGGTTATAATGTAAAGAGGTGCTACCACTTTGGAAACTGGCAGATTCTTTTTTTTTTTTAAGATTTTATTTATTTATTTGAGTGAAAGAGAGAGAGAGAGGGAGCATGGGGAGAGAAGCAGAGGGAGAGGGATAAGAAGACTCCTCAGAGAGCAGAGCTAAATGTGGGGCTCAACCCCACGAACTGAGATCATGACCTGAGCTGAAATCTGGAGTTGGAAGCTTACCCAACTGGGCCACCCAGGTGTCCTGGAAATTGGCATATTCTTAAAAGGTGAAACATACCCTTACCATGTAACACAGAAAATCTATTTTCTAGGTTATTTACTCAAGAGAAATGAAAACCAAAGCCCACACAAAGTCTTGTTTACAATACTCATGCAGCTTTATTTATAATAGTTCCAAAAGTGGAAGAAGTCCAAATGCCCTTCAACAGATGAATTGATAATCACTGTGGTATATTCATTCAGTGGTATATTACTCAGCAATAAAAATAACAAACTGTGGGTACACAAAACAGCATCGATGACTTCCAACAATAACCTGTGCAGAAGAAACCAGACCACTGTAGAGTGTATAGAGTATGATTCCATTTATATGAAACTCTAGCAAAGACAAATCTAATTTGTAATGTCAGAAAGCACATCAGTTGCTGCCTAAGGCTTCCTCTGAGCCAACCCTGAGGGTACAGCAGGGCACTAGAGATGTGCTTAACCAAAGCTGTTAGATTTCCATTTATTTTCAGGCTGGTTCTCCCCTCACTCATACCTCTGTCTAATCCAGTGGGTCCCAACTATTGTTCCATGAACTAGTGTGCTGTGAAAAGAAAAAAAAAAAAAAAAAAGAGGTGGAAAGTTTTTCAAGGTGCTAAATTTAAGTGACTGTTCATTGTGAAATTATCTCCTTGTGATTTGGTGTTAAAATACCCATTTATTTTATGCCATGGTGATAGTCAGTGATGAAGTTGAATTTTTAATTACCCTTATTTGGCAAAATAGACATTTGATAAGTCTGGGTGTTAAAAATAGAAGAAAAAGAAGAATAAGAAGAAGAGAATGTCGGAGAATGTTGTGTTCTTCCATCTTGAGCTAGGGAAAGATATCTATTTAAAAAAGCCATAGAAGTTCACGGCACCTGGGTGGCTCAGTTGGTTAAGCATATAACTCTTGGTTTCAGCTCAGGTCATGATCTCAGGTCATGAGATTGAACCTCACTTGCGTGAAGCTCTACTCAGGCAGAGTCTGTCTGAGATTCTCACCTGTTGCCCCTCCCACCACTTGCATGCTCTCTCTCTTTGTGCAGGGAGAAAAACAAGAACAGCAACAACAAAGAAACAAAAAACAAAAACAGAAACCAGGGAATTTGACTATGATCAAAATGAAAGTTTAATGTTCAATAAGACAGGAAATTTTACCCTATAGAAATTACAAAAATGAGAACTGTTCAATATTTAAAATATTTTTAAAACACATGTTATTTAGTAAAAAGTAACATTTATAAAAAGGAGTATAGTATTTGAAAGGACAGTTCACATAAATAGGTATGCAAATTGATTCTCAAACCCACTGAATTACAGAAATGAACATTAAAGCAACAATAAAATACTACCATAAAAATCACCAAATTAGCAGAGGTTACAAAGCAGGTAAGGATATGAGGGGTGGGGAAAAAGAATCAACACGAGCAGCTAGTAGGAATGTAAGATGCTACAATTCTGGAGAGAAGTCGACAGTACTTAGTGAAATAAGTATGCCTGGACCATATGGCCTAGCTCATGAGAATCACAGGAAATGGTGGAATATTTTCACACCAGCACTGTGTACTAGCAGGAAATTGTGGGCAACCTGAGGGAATGGCCAAGTAAAATTAGGAATATGCATATGTAGGAATGTAGTCAGCAACAATGAGCTAGATTTACATTGGATGGCATGGAATGATCTTAAAAATAGTGGTGAATGAAAATAGCAAGAAACATGATACGTAACAATATTGTTTATGCAGATGAAAGCATGTGTAAGACACTCTTCAATTTGCAAGGACACAATATGTCTAAATAAACACTTGCTTAGATGTAATGTTGGAAAGGTGAGAAGAGTGATAAAAGGGAAAATGTAATAAAATAAGGATGAAATTAAATAAAACAAGAAAATTATCTTTAACATATTGATGATGAAAGTATTAAGAATTGAAAAGTATGATTAATCTTATAGACACTATATTTAAAAAATTAATCAAATAAACTACAATAACTTAGTACTCTAGGTTTTATGTGGGAAGGGGAAAGGGTGAGCTAATGACCAAGAGTAGCCCTAGTAATCAATCCAGCACTTTTCTTGATCACCACACAGTGCTATGTGTGTTTATATATTCCTTATCATTAACGTATGCTCTGATATTTTTCAAAATTCTGATTCTTCTAAATTCTTCCTTGGCTAGTAAATTCCTGCAAGGCTGGTTCCCTGGTTCTTCTTTCTCCATTTTAAAACTTTCCATTTTAACATATTAATTCCCCACACAAACCATATCAACAAAGTACTATTTTCTTGACATCAGAAATGAGAAAGCTGAGGGACACCTGGGTGGCTCAGTAGGTTAAGCGTCCAACTCTTAATTTTGGCTCAGGACATGATATGCGTTTTGTGGGGAATTAATACTGTTAAAAGTGGGAAGTTTATTCCATTGGGCTTAATTTTTTGATGGACACATTTGTTTGCTATGAAAAAGTTGATAGTCTCATATATTTAATCGTCTCTAAACAAATCATTAGGGGGTTTTTTTGTTCCTTTTTTTGTTTTATTTTGTTTTTTTAGCAAATAATAAGCAGAGACTCACTCCATAGCTAAGCTTTACCCAATTATCAAGTCTCATTATGCCTTGAGACTTGCCCCATTCTTGAATTTTCGTCAGATTTCTGAGATAGGTTTAGAAATAGTTGTAAAGCTTTGGGAAGAAATGATGTAGTTGGGCACTTTAATGGATAGTGAAACAAAACTGAAAACAATTCATTTTCAGGATGTGCTACAATGTCTCCTGAGTTAAATAAAACAGTATTAGTGACAGTCCTTGGTGGAATTTCTATTCAAGATGGTAAAAAGAGAATGAGAACTCATAAAAAAATGCTGAAAACAAAGAAGGGATTGACAACAGCATACCAAAGTTTTGGGTAAACTTTTGGAAGACAGAAGGTGTAGAGAACCATATTGATAGTTGAATCACAGAGGAGAGAGCCACCATTCAGAGCAAGCACACGAGAACATTTTCAGTGGAGGAAGGAGCTGTTTTTCATGGTGGAGACCTCTGGATTTAGCTTGTGGTTAGAGTGGATATGAGAGGTGGAAAATAAATTGAGACCATCGGTGAAAGAACTGTTTACGGATAGACTATACCTGAGGGCTTCCTATCCTCTCCACCTTGAGATTGTCCCTGCGCAGGGTTGTTTTATGGTCAGGGTTGCAACTGGCCAGCAGCTAGACACATGATCTCTGCAGAATATTGAGCCTTCCTTGTGTCTGGGGATAAGTCTCTCTGGCTTACTGAAACCCCAGGAATTCGTTGGTAATATGAACTCGAGAGTTAATTTGGTTTTTGCTATCTAGAAATAAAGCAAGTATGATCAAAACTAACACCACCAACCCCATCCCCACCAATACTTTGCCTACCCCACCTTCTTAAAAGAGACGGTGAAAAACAAAAAAATGACATAAATGCCTTCCTTAGCAAGAAATATTGATCCCAGCTTCTCCCATTTTATCCCAGCCTCCACGGTCAGGGAAGCACCTGGTAGCCACTAGCAACTCAGAAGTGGTAAAGACCCAAACAGAGAAATGTACAGCAGTGTTAGTGTTGATGGAAAATGATCAGAAGAAAGAAAGACAATGCCATCCCTTAGAGAGAAAGTGAGAATCCTCTCTGTATTTCTGTGTTTGGGGAGCAGCATCTGGTATCCGTCCAGGAAGAGCCCTGCCATCCAGGCACCATTGTCCCATACTTTTTGACCAGTTCATATGAGTGGGCTTCAAGCATACCAATCCAGTTTACCACCAAGTTCTGAACTTATATGCTTAGGCTCAAAAATATGTTTGCACATGATAACCCTTTCTCAGGGTTTGACCCTAGGCCTTTATGTTTTATCCATTGTATGATCACTGTGAACTGTAACAGAGCTAACTCACCAGACTATAACTCCCAGCATGTATTTTTCTCATATCAGTGTTGACTAGTTCATGGAATGATTTAAGTGGGGTCCATTGTATCCCGTGAATGCTGCCAATTCATCTGTTCTTCCGAAACATACACCTTACTGGTGAGCCAACCTTGACTCAGTTAGCCTCCTAGTCTCAATCCTTCAGTTGTCCTCCTCTTTTCATGCTTGCTGAATTGTATCACAGGCTTCAGACTGATCAGTTTATCAGGAAAAAAAGACATAGTAGAAGCCTTCGTCAGAGGTAGACACTGCGTATTTGACTAGAATTTACCTAACTAAATTTGGTGAAAGGCTAGGAACATACAAACTGATCCTGTTTCCAGTCCAGAAAATGTTTCATTCTTCTTAGTTTGTTTGGAATCATGAGTTTCATGGATTTCACTTAAGGACATCAGCAATAATTTACAATAATCTAATGCTTATGAAATGGATTTCATCAAATTCTCCAGTTGACATCAAGTGGTCAGATGAAGAGTTTATTCCAAAAGGAATCAGGTGTCATTCTTTTACTACACAGACATAGGATTCTCCTGGATAGAGCTAGTGACAGTATCTTACATAAGAGTGTCTCAATGTCTTTTGAATTACTTGCCTTCAGTATTTTTCACATGGTCAGGCAGAGTTCTCAATTATTCAAGTAACTAATCTCCAGAAAGGAAATATCTTCTAAAGTTATATAGTTTTAGTTGAAGCTTCAGTAACTTTCAAATTTTCTTTGATTAAAAAAGTCTAATTTATTGTGATGGATATATATATATATATATATATATATATTAATTAAACAGTTGCTAGTGCAGTTTTAGGATCTGAAGAACAGGCCAATGCATATTAACATTGTAGTCTCTGTCCTCAAAGGGCGACGCGTTAGTGGGTAAGCCAGCAAGTGAATGAATAATGTCAGTGTAATGCTGTAAGTGTAATTAGTGGCTATTGAATAACCTACAAACAATCCACAAGTGTTTCCAGGTGTGCAAAGAAAACGTAAATTGCATTCCTTTCTGTAACTTCATTTTCACGGCAAGCTACCATCTCATCAGGACAGCTGGATATTCTAACCTCAGTTTTTAGGGATTCTCCCACCTCTGTGTCTATGTCATATTCTTGAGGGTGTTATATAGGTCCAGGGCCTTGAAAATGGGTCCAAAGGCATACAGTTTACTTCCACGGACCACGTTAGTATATTCCTTCTAATCTGGCCACCCTCTGCTGCTTTTGAACTACGGGCCACAGGAATCTTTGCTACAACTGCAAATGTTTGCCTATTCTAGGGGTTCTTCATGCTGGCTGAAAAGTATCAGTGCCTGAGTTCTATCCCCACAGACACTAATTCAGTTAGTTTTGGCATGACATTCTGAGCTAAGTGTTTTTTAAAGGTCCCCAGGTGACTCTAACATGTCATTCAATTGAGAAGTACTGGCTTGGGGGCACCCATACCACTCCCCTCTATGTCTTTAGTGCTTCCAAGTCCAGCTGGAGTGTCCCCTTTTTCCTTTCTTTCTACTCCAGCCTGGGGCAATCTTTTGTAGGGAAAAATATGTGGGGGCCTTTCTCTGGACCTTATATTTTAGTGGACCCCATATCACAAGTATATACCACGTGGTCGCTTCTGTTATTTGGGACCTGGTGGATTGTGCTGGCCAAGGGTGGCCTCTAAGCATCCATTCTTTTGACTATCCTCAAGTTGTCAGGAGATGCTTTTCCACATTTCTGGCTGTATGTCCTAGAAGGAAAAGGCAACTTCCTCCAAATGACAGTAATGCTTAGACACTGTACCACTGCTGAAGTCAGAGGCAGTGCTAGGGTGTACAGGGAGTATTTGAGCAGTGGGAAGGTGTGGGTAAGAGAAAAAAACAGCTGGTGATTCTTTCTCTCAGATAGATGGATTGAAGTGAATTCCTGTCTAATGAAGTAGTAAGTACTCTTTCCTACTAGTTTTGAATGACTGTTGTCTCACTTCTCTGTTTCTATAATGTGTAGTTCTAGAGAGAGGGTCTCAGAAAATTGGTTGATATTTACAGAATCTGATACTACACAGTGGCTGAGGGACATTCTGCAATATTAAAAAGTGTATATTGTTCTTGAATTTGTTGAAAATATAGATCTGTAAAAGTGTGACACATCAAATTTTTACATTAGCAACTAGGTGGAAATTGAATGCTAGAATTGTACATGGTTGGATTTTATAAAATTATCTAATACATTTTGAGGCACTTGAGTGGCTCAGTCATTTAAGCATCTGACTCGGTTTCAGCTCAGGTTATGATCTCAGGGTTATGAGATGGAGCCCCCCCACCCCGCACTGCCGGGGGGGGGGCTGTGCTCAGCAGGGAGTCTGCTTGAGATTCTCTCCCTCTGCCTCTTCCTCCCCCTCACCCCGAGCATGCACGTGCTCTCTCTCTATCTCAAATCTTTAAAATTTTTTAAAAAAATTATTTAATACATTTTAATCCAATTTTCAAAATTAGACTAAACAAGACTAAAATGATAATTTTTATTTAAATATTTACTGTTTGTTAGTGTCTTGTCTGTTTGGGATGTTGTAACAAAATACCACAGACTGGGTGGCTTAAAAACAACAGAAATGTATTGCTTGTAGTAGTTCTGGAGGCTGGAAATCTGAGGGCAGAGGGCCATTGTGGTCAGGTGAGGGCTCTCTTCCAAGTTGCAGACTTCTGGTTGCATTCTCACATGGCAGAAGAGAGCTCTGTGGTATTGCTTTTAAAAGAGCACTTAAGGGATGCCTCGGTGGCTCAGTCGGTTAAGCATCTGCTTTTGGCTCAGGTCATGATCCCAAGGTCCTGGAATAGATTCCCACAGCAGAATCGGGCTCCTTGCTCAGCAGGGAGTCTGCTTCTTCCTCTGCCTGCTGCTCCCCTTGCTTTGTGCTCTCTCTCTCCTTCTCTGACAAATAAATACAATCTTAAAAAACAAAACAAAACAAAACACTTAAGCCCATTCATGAGGGCTCTACCCTCATGATCTAATCACATCCCAGTGGCCCTACCATGTATGCTATATGCTAATATTATCAACTTTGGGTGTTACTATTTCAATATGAATGGGGGGTACACAAACATTTAGATCATAGCAGTTATAATTTATATATTTTTATTTTTATAGATAATTTTGAATATTTTAGAAAAAACTTTTTGAAAATATTTTTTGTGATTTAATAGACTTTATTTTTTAGAACAGATTGAGGTTCACAGAAAAGCTGAGTAGAAAATAGCATTCCCATTTATCCCCTGTCCCCATACAGGCACAGTTTCGTCAACTACTGACATCCTGTACCACAGTGGTATATTTGTTACCATCAATGAACTCACATTGACATATCATTATCACCCAAATTACATAGTTTACATTAGGTTTCACTATTGGTGGTGTACATTTTATGAGTTTTGACAAATGTATAATGACATGTATCCATCATAGTATCACGCAGAAGAGTTTCACTGCCCTAAAAATCCTGTATGTCCCACCTATCCCACCCTCCCTCCTTAACCACTGGAAACCACTGATCTTTTTACTTTCCTCCATACTTTTGTCTTTTCCAGAATGTCATAAACTTGGAATCATACGGTATGTAGACTTTTTAGAATGGCTTCTTTCCCTTTGTAGTTTGCACTTATGATTCCTCAATGTCTTTTCACGGATTGATAGTTCATTTCTTTTTAGAACTGAATAGTGTTCCATTGTCTGGATGTACCACAGTTTATCCAATCTCTTATCTAAGGACATCTTGGCAATTACGAATATCTGCCGTAAATACCCATGCGCAGGTTTTTGTGTGGGTGTAGGTTTTCAATTCACTTGGGTAAATACCAGGAGTACAATTGCTAGATTGTATCATAAGACTATGCTTAGTTTGTAAAAAACTACCAAACTGCCTTTAAAGTGACCGTATCATTTTGCATTCCCACTATCAGTGAATGAGAATTCCTATTGCTCTACCTCCTTACCAGCAGTTGGTGTTGCCAGTGTTTTGGATTTTGGCCATTCTAATAGGTGTGTAATGGTATCTTATTGTTGTTTTAATTTGTAATTCCCTAATATATGCTGTTGAACATCTTTTACATATGCTTATTTGCCATCTGTATATCTTCTTTGGTGAGATGTCTGTTTAGTTCTTTAGCCCATTTTAAATGAAAATAATGTATTTTTTCGTTTTTTATAGTTACATCTACATTTTTATGAAAATATATTAAAATTTTATAGACTGAATACAATTACATTTCACTTGTTAATTACTGTCAACAGAACAGAAGTTTTGTGAAAATCCTCATTAAAATAACTTAATTAGTGATTGCTCTAAAGGCAAGAAAAATACATTTTATGAAAAAATTATATAGTAGTTCGTAACTTATGTGTATTGTATTTTATTATTAATCCAAATATTACTGGCACATGAATAGAACAGAAACACACAAAATGTAGTTATTCGGTTATCTTTGATATTTTATAAACATTCAATCACTTAAAAACTATAACTTTACACACACTTGTCATTGTAAGGGTAAATTGTCAAAGTAGCAGAATAAGATGTTTTGTTTACCAGTTTGATAGCTTTAGTTATAACTTTTACGTATTTCCTCATGTGGTATGGGGCTTCCATTTCTACTCTGTCCTGGGGTCCAGAAGTGTCAGGGGTAGGACTAAATCCTGTCGTTCCCACACTGGCCAAGACAATTTGTTGTACACCAAATTCCCCCACTCCAGGGGCTTCTAAAAGAAAGGTCCATAAGACCATTTTTGTTTTTCCCCCACTACATCCCTCTGCTGAGGCTGTGGGCACGATCTCAAGTGTCTGCTTGAATAGAGAGAATAGGAACAGGGAAAATACAGAAATACAAAATTGTTTTTAAAAGATTACTATTTACAAACATTCCATTACCATACACTGATAGAAGTATAAACAGTATACTGTGGGAAACAGTATATTATAAGAAGCAGTACTGGCAAACACTCCACACACATAGTCAATTTAGGGACATTCTTTCTGTTGTAATTTGCAGTTAAGTTTTTCATTGACCTTTTAGATTATGGATTATGGGCCCTGAATGCTGTGATGGTAATGCACCAAAGAGAACACAAGATGATAAGTTAGGACTAAATAATGAAATAATAAACCAAAAAATATATATGTGTGTATATACTTAAATTATAAATATTCATATTTTTTAGGATTATGCTTATGCCCACATAACTGCAGACTACCTCTGATGCATTAGAATCTGTGGAGGTGTGTCTGGAGAATGGGTTTCTATAACAAGCTCTCTACATTTTTGGGCATGCTAAATTTGGAAAACCATTGTGAGTCAAGTTTAAGAAAGGTTGTTCCACTGCACTATGGAGCAAGGAGAAGAGAGCCAAGAAACTGAATTTAGACACACCTACAGTGGTTCACCCATTTGAACATGAGGCGGTGAATGCCAGCTCTAAGGGGAGTTGCAATGGGAACAGGGAAGAAAAGATGGATACAAAGAACAATTTGAAGGTAAACTCTATAAACTTATTGCCCAGATATAAGTGGTTTAGTAAGAGAATAAATATTAGAGTTAAAGTTTTAAAAAATTATTTCTTATAATAAGCTATTTAGCTGCCTGCTTTCCTCCTATCCTTCCAGCCCCCAATTTGTAGGCCTACTGAGAGAGTAAATGATTTGCCCAAGGTCACACATCTACATAGGGACAGACTGTGAAATAGAAACCAAGACTTTTGGCACTAAGGCCAATAGTCTGGCCACTAAACTATGAGTCACATATTTCCAGGTTTTAAGACTGAGGGACTGATAAAATTGGCCCATCTTTCATATTTTATTAATGATTGTGTACATGTTAAGCGATGGACACTGTGTTAAGTGCTGAGATTAGAGTGGTGAATCCAATAAATATGCTACCTGCTCCCCATGGAGGTCACTGTCTGGTTGATATAATGGTAATACTAATGCCAGAAAAAGGTTCTTAGGAGTGAGGTCGATGTGGTGATGGGAATGTGATAAGTTATGTTAATGTTTGTTAATTTTGGACATGATAGATTTGAACATCTATGTTTCATGTACATACAAATTGACTAGTTCTTCCTGCAAACTATATATACATGTTGATTTATGTATAATATATAGGTTAAGAAAACTTTCCTTAGGTGTCTTTTCAGATAAGGGAAAGAGAAGAGAAGAGTAAATAGTGAGGAGATTTATCACATCCATTAAAAATACTGAGCTTGTAGTGAGTGACCTCTGGACTGTGGAGAAGAATATAAGGTTGTTTTACCAGACGGAACAAAGTTACAGGGTTTTGACATGATTTTTATCATTACTGAAGTATGTCTGTCTCCTGTAAAATGTGTCCTGTCTCCAGGATGGGTTATTTTTTAAAATTCTTCTCTCCTTTGGAAAGAGGCAGAGCACAAGGCAGTGTTAGCTATTTGCAGCATAGACTCTGTAAATGGGCCATTAGCCAGGTTTCCTCATAGAGCTAGGCAGCATGCCTTTGGACCACCTTGTGTGGGGAGTAAGAAAATGAATTAGCTTGGACATGCTTTGGATGATTTTCAGCATGAAAACTGATATTCATAGGTTTGAAATGAATTTACTCTCTAAATATTAGCACTCAAAACAGTTTAAATGAAAATACTCTGTGACGATTCAAAGATAGAACATTGAGAAATAATAAAATTAGGATCATCTCAGAGAATTTAAAAAGAAATATTGAACAAAATGACTTGTGGTTGGAAGTGGACATAGCTCTGACTGGGCTGCTTGAATATACTTCTGAGAGATTTTCTAGCTTAAAAGACAATTTCCATGTTTGGGGAGAGGTTTGGGTTTTTTTATATGCTCACATAATATAACCTACTTCTTTCCTTCTCTCAAATAAGGAAAAATAAATACCAAGGAAAAATTTGAAAACTAATATTTTCTAATTTACTAGTAGCAAAAAAAGTCAATGTCTTTTACCATTCGGAGTATTGAATACTAAAAAATATTTTATCAAGTCATGAAATCAAGTTCTGTATGATTGCAGAGGAGGAGAAACATTTTTTTTCTTCTTGGTTTGTAACTTAGATTTAAAAAAAAAGAAAGAAAGTAAAGGAAGAGGAGGAGGAAGGAGAGCAAAGAAGGAATACTTCGATAGAGTTTTCTAATTTTTTTAAAGATTTTCACTTTTTGTTAATTTAGAGAACACAGATAGGCACACTTGACTTTGTGTTGTTCTACTGTGATTCTGATTTATATGGAGATAGACCATATCAACTATTGTTACTTTGATCTAGAAGTCTTTCTCATATTTTGACATTATATTGATACAGCTAATAATTCGCATAAAAGAAATAAATTGTTCTCATATTAAATGAGATAAAAGTAACTTAATAAATGTTTATGCAGTCATAAGTGTTACAGCTTGAAAAACACTTTTTATATTTTGTAATTATTGATAATTATTTATGAGAATAATTTTCTGCTTACCAATTGCCATTAATTCTGACAGCTTTATGGTTTACATTCTCCCTTAAGCATGAGAAAATGACCTTGGTTAACAAACTGTAGTAGTCCTACAGAGTTTTCTAGATTTACCTCAGAAACTTGGCATTCTGCAAAGTCTTGAACTAAGAGATTTTCCTGAGAAGATAGTTTTTTTCCTTTTTTAAAAAAATTTATTTTAATTCCAGTACGGTTAACATAGTCTTATATTAGTTTCAGGTGTATAATACCAGCGATTCGACAGTTCTATATATCACCCAGTGCTCGTGATGACAAGTGCACTCCTTAATCCCCATCACCTACTTAACTCATCCCCCCACCACCCTCCCCTCTGGTAACCATCAGTTTGTTCTCTATGGTTAAGGGTCTGTTTCTTGATTTGTGCTTCAAGAAGAGAACTTTTGGGGCACCTGGGTGGCACAGTCAGTTAAGTGGTGGACTCTTGGTTTCTGCTCAGGTCATGACCTCAGAGTTGTGAGATCAAGCTTCGTGTCAGGCTCTGTGCTCAATGTGGAGTCTGCCTCAGATTATCTCTCCCTCTCCCTCTACCCCTCCCGCTTGTGCTCTCTTTCTCTCTCTCTCAAATAAATAAATAAATAAATAAATAAATAAATAAATAAATCTTAAAAAAAAAAAGAGAGAGAGAAGAGAACTTTCAACAGTCTAACAGAACTATGACCAAATTATGCATGCTTATAAGCCCATGGGGAGTTGTCATCTATAAGTAGGTAAATGGAAATCTCAGAAATACAGCTTAACGGTAAGGAGCTCTGAGCAGACCATTAGTGAGGACTTTGTTGTCCAGGAGTTTGCAGTTTCAAAGGAAAATTAATAAATCTCTTCATTTCACCATACCCCAGAGCCCTAATCACTAGTGAAAATAATAGACTCCATGGATTTACCAATATTTAACAAAATTTCTCAGAAGGAATTTACATGTTTAGCAAGAAATACCCATGAGTGCTGCTTGAAAGTACTTACAGTTCTCTTATGAAGTCACTCAGCAAAGACTTGTTACGCTCTGATTAGCTTATTAGTTCATTTTGGATCTGATAGAGAGTTTGGGGGCATTGTCTGTCAACTTGCTAGGAATTAGGACAGCAAATGCCTTTGAATTGCCTTTGTTCATTTAACCATGTCTCTGCAGATGTTCACTATTTTAATATGTCTTTTATTTGGAAAGGGCACTATTTGTGTAATTAATTATAGATGTACAATTCTGAATAAATGGAGAAGTGTATAAGTAGATTAAAATGCTAAAGAGACATACTTCTCCCTCAAATGAGTGTCACCCTGCATATCAATATATGATTAATTCTGAGTGTCAAAAGATCATTTCAGGCTCCCTCATTAGTTCCTGCAGTGATAATAAAAAATTACACAGTGTAGTTTCAGAAGGCAGCCCATAATGATAATTTAGCTTATACTTAGGTTATTTACAAATGATCATAAATTACTTTTTATGTAAGAATGGAAATATGATAGAGCTGCTTTAAGGATTACATTATTTAAAACAATTATGTAAAAAGATTAGTGGTATTTTCAAGAAGTACAATGCAAAACTTAACTCTCATTATTTGTTTTCCCCAACTCCTGTCTATTCTAGTTACTTTAATATGAATGAGTTAGTGAGATGGCAATATAGTGCAGTAAAAAGACACTACACTTTTGAGGTAGATATAGGGCTGCAGCACTGGATAGCTACACGGGGTGCCATTCATATAATAGGCTCTGTGACTGGTATTCCCTGAAGTTGTTCAGTACACAACTCAGGTGACAGTACACAGTAGCTCCAAGGGAGACTAATGTTGGAGACCTGATTAAATAGAGTTGGCCAAAGTTCTTGGGTCTCTTTGAGGTTTTATTTCCTTTTCTATAAAATAGAGATTACTTTACTTACCAGATATAGTTCTTTTGTCAATTACAAAAGAATTTACCTCACAGATTGGCTCTTTTGTGAAGATGGAGTTTTACCGGGTTTATTATGATATCAGCACTTAACATAGTACCATCGCATAGTAGGTGCTTAACAACTGCGAGCCCCGAAAGTAGGTAAATGAGATGAAGTAAATGTACTTGGAGTGTTACATCTCAACAAGTTAATAAGAAGAGGGGAAAATGATGTTCATTTAGAGTCTAAAACGTAAAAGAAAGGAAAAATGAAATCAATCTAGAAAAGGTGGCATAAACATTTGCGTGGTGCCTGAGGTTTGCTCCAGGTACCGAATGCAGGCCTTAACAAGGCAGGTGACAGAGACTAGAAATGTGCATGTTATCTGAAGTTTGAAACTTCAAATATTTTAAACTCGTTCTGTTTACGTTTCATGAAAAACAGCAAAAGTAAATCAGAGTGGTTGGTGCTTTCCATTTCAGTTTTAAACTTCTTTTAAAGGAATACACTTCAATATTTTTGTACCAACCATTTTTTTCCCTAAATGCCCTAGAAAAGACTGTTTAATAATTAGCAATGTTATACATACATGCACATGCGTGCACACACATAAATATGTGCACATACACAGCCTACAAAGTTTGGATACTTAATTGAAAAGTGTTAACTTCCATCATATAAATTTTAGACTTTTACAAGAAAATAGAAAGCAGAAACTGGAAATAGTTTTTTAGAAAAAGAAAAGACCTTGCAACAAAGAAAAAACGTAGAAGAATGTTTGTATAATTCAATATAATAAAAATAAAAGTGTAATGACAATTACTATAGCTATCAATCTTCAATAATTTGTGAAGAATCCAGCCTCAAATGCAATGAAGCTTTATAAGATTTGTGATTACAGAGTGTAAAATATAACAGATGCTACAATATTTAGATGCCTGCTGGCATTTACCTTTCTCTCTGCACAGTTCATTTCAACTATATGAAAATTTTATGTCCTGTATAAAAGCAGAGAAAAAGATATTTATTTGTAAAATAACCACAGGAGAATTGATAATGTTTCAGCAATGTGGTATTTGATTCTCTTTGACCAGATGAACTATGTGAGAAACTGGAGAATTTGATGATACAGTATTATTTTCAGTTTTCATATGGTGGAAGATTCACGGGTCAAAAAATGACACTGATATTGAATTCAGTTACTTTCTCTGGGTGTCCAGAGCTGAATTTTTAGGACATGAGCCCTGCTGTCCACTGGAGAAATGGTTTTGCTGTGAGGATTACAGTGGAATGGTACTGGCATTGGTGAGTTTGGAGAAATGGCCGACGTTATATTTTGGAGGCAAGATACTCAGAGTACAACATCTTGTTTTTTAAAAGTACATTTTGCAGCTTGTCACATTATTAGTCTTCTTTAAAAAAATCTTTTTATTATTTTATCTTTGATCACTTTGTAAACATGATTTTAAATTCCAGATACTTTAAAATAAGTTAAAAAAAACAAAAAACAAATGGCCTACTTTGAAGATTTATGTTCTTTCTTTTAAAAGGTTTTTAGGGGTGCCTGTGTGTCTCAGTTGGTTAAGTGTCTGCCTTCAGCTGAGGTCATGATCTCTGGGACCTGGGATCCAGCCCCAGGTCAGGCTTTCTGCTCAGCAGGAGTCTGCTTCTCCCTCTTTCTCCCTGTGCCCTTCTCCACTGCTTATACTCTTTCTCTCACAAATAAATAAATAAAATCTTTAAAAAATAAAAAATAATTTCCTATTACATCATATTATATATGTGTGCATATATATGTATATATAGTTCAGAAAAATACTGAGAAAATAATGAAAATTTTTCTAGATCTATACACTAGAAACCTAGAAGTCACTCCTGGACACCTTCATCTCCATTTTCCCCTGGAAACATCATCAGTTTCTATCAATTTGATCTTCTAAATATTGGTTAAATTTGTCTGATTCTCTCCATTACTTCTTGCCTGACCTCTCTCCTGAAATGATGAAAATGTCTTTTAATTATTTCCCCTGCACCTACACTTTCCAAGCAAATCCATTTCTCCTGTTTCAAAATATAAGTCAACTTTTTCTACCTTTATTTACCTCAAGGGATTCCCACTGATCTTAGAACAAAGACCTACATTCTCGGTAGGGTGTGCAAGTACTGCATTGGCCTTGAAATGCTCTACTCAGCTGCATCTTCTTCTCCTCTCTCCTGGTTCCCTGGGGTCTAGAGTCCACTTTCAGATCCAGAAAGCCTTTTTTTCCATTAGGAACTTTACTCACACTAGAGTAAAATGCACATACCCTGGATGTGCATAAAGTTCCACTGTACACACTGATAATTTTAAGAGTCAATTTCCAGATCCACAATGTCCATACGGATTTTTCCCGCGAAGGATCTGCCCCAAGACCCTGCCTGCAGGTGAAGCATCCTGCTGCTGCTTCTCTGTTTTCACTTTCACACTCACTCTTTAGCTTTACAAATGAACAAAAGAAGGTGGACATTCCATTCATCCTGATTCATACTGTGGAGCAAGGAGCCTGCTTCTCCCTCTCCTCTCTGCTCCTGAGCACTCTCTCTCTCTCTGTCTCTCAAATATATAGATAGATAAATAAATAAATAAATAAATAAATAAATAAATAAATAAATAAAATCTTAAAAAAAAAAAAAGAAAAAGAGATTAGAATCTCTAGGGAATCAAAAGAGGAGCAGTTTAAACTATCGGTGCCAAGGAAGGCTTCTGTAGTCAGGGCCAAGTACCCATTGGATACATACTTCTGTTAAGGAAAAATGGGATATTAGAAATGTGGTATTTTGCTCTGCATTGCAATGTTCTGAATTCAGATTTCTGTGGAGTGGGACAGCAGGGGTACTGACAGGCTTTCTTTAACCACCTTACTTCTTTCACCCCCAAGTGTTGTCAAGCTCTTGAGGGAGGGAGAGCAAAGCAGAGTGAAGGTTGATAGAGATACTGAAGACATTAGTATTTATTTCATACAGATAGCAAACTAGGGGACCCTCCTGCTTTATCTATCTATTCATCTTAATTCCTTTCTAATTTTATTATCTATGTATCTTAGCATATTCAAGTTTTGTAAAAAGCGGCCTGGGAAATGATCAATTTGCTCTGGATTTCATTTTTACCAGTTTCATTAGTGAGAAAGACCCCCTGGGGATTACTCTCATTCATTTTCTTCATGGTCTGTATCTTAATTACACAAATATCTCTATAAGATCCTGTTTTCAATTCTTTTGGATATATGCCCAAAAGTGGAATTTCTGGATCATGTGGTGGTTCTATTTTTAATTTTTTAAAAAGATTTATTCATTTATTTGAGAGAGAGAAACCATACGCGCATGTGCACAAGTGCAGGGGGGGAGCAGAGGGAGATGGAGAGACTCAAGCGGACTCCATGCTGAATGCTGACCCCACCTGGGGCTTGATCCCAGGACCCTGAGATCAAGACCTGAGTTGAAACCAAGATTCTGTCACTTAACCGACTTTGCCACCCAGGTGCCCCTATTTTTGATTTTTTTTTGAGGAAACTCCATATTATTTTCCATAGTGCCTCACCTACCTTCCCACCAATAGTGCACAAGCATTCTAATTTCTCCACATCCTTGCCAATACATGCTATTAAAAAAAAATTTTTTTTTTATGATGGTCATCCTAACAGAGGTGAGCTGATACTTAGTTGTAGTTTTTATTTGCATTTCCCTGATGACTAGTGATATTGAGCATCTTTTCATATTCCCATTGTATATGTAGATCTTCTTGGACAAATGTCTGCCCATTTCTTAATTGGGTTATTTGTCTTTTGTGATTGAGTTGTAGGAGTTTCTTATATATTTTAGATCAGGACCCCTTATCAGATGGATGGTTTGCAAATATTTTTTCCCATTCCACACTTTACCTTTGGGCTCTGTTAGATTGTTTCCTTTGCTACACAGAAGCTTTTTAGTTTGATATAGTTCCACTTATGTATTTTTGCTGTTGTTTCCTGTGCTTTTGCCCATCTCTAGGAATACTGACAATAGTATGTTTTTGTTTAAAGTTTCTTTTCTTTGCATGATCCGTTGCTTCCAAGTTGTTTTTGTTAGTTCTTTCGTTTTAGTCTTTATCTTTCCTACCAAAGGATTTCCTCCACTTGATTGCTCATATATTTTTAAGAATGGTGGTAGGGCAGGGAGTGTGAAAGCTTTAAACAGGTGGGTAGGACTGGTTGATTGTGGCATTCATAGCAGAAAAGTGTGGTATGGCTTTACTGGGGAGACCCCTATATTCATCTCTCTTTAGGGTTTTTCTCTTGTGCTGGTCAGATTCCCCAGAAAAGATTTGTCTAGTCTCCTGCCTGCAGGAAAAAGACATGGCTGCCAGTATTCTAAGAGCTGATTGATGAAGCAAGAGGAAGACTGAGAGGATATCAGCTTTCAGTAAAAATGCCTCTACTTAATCTTTATTTTCCATACTCTACCTTAGTACGCATGGTGACTCAAGCCCAGAGACCTTCTGTTTAAAGCAAAAACAAACGCAGTCCTCTTCTGGGGTGAGGATGAGGCTATGTAGAAGACGGGATCTGCTTCTGCTTTTTATGTGCTTTTCAACCAATTCTCCTTATTTTAGTTCGCTCTTATTCACTTCTCTATCCAGAAGTACCTCGTTTCCTAATTCTTGAGACTTTGAAGATTGTGTTGTATAAAACGGCTTTAGTTTTTAGCTTTCCAGTTTATCATCCAGTCTTTGTTCTGTTTTTGTTTTGGGGGGTTTTTTAAAGTATTTTTGTTTCTTTTGTTTTTAGTTCCCACACTCATTCTTCTGTTTAAAGATCGGTATGAGAAGGAAGGGAATGATGAAGGGGGGGTAAACAGAAGGGGGAATGAACCATGAGAGACTATGGACTCTGGGAACAAACTGAGGGTTTCAGAGGGGAGAGGGGTGGGGGATTGGGCTAGCCCGGTGATGGGTATTTAGGAGGGCATATATTGCATGGAGCACTGGGTGTTATATGTAAACAATGAATCATGGAACACTACATCAAAAACTAATGATGTACTGTATGGTGACTAGCATAACATAATAAAAATTAAAAATAAAAAAATAAAACAAATAAAGATAGGAGAGTGCATTGCCAATCTCCCTTCTCTCTCATCCTCCCCATCTTTGTGAAAATAAATTAATATATATATATGTATATATATTTATATTTCTGGCACTCTGTTGAGGTGTCAGGAGATGATGAAATTATGTATGTGTGTGTTCAACTCTTGTCTTTATTTGGAACATCACTTGTTTTAAAAATTCTTGTTTTTATTGTTTTTCAATGAATAAAAGTGTGTGTGTGTGTATCCAAATCTGTCACTTTTAAAATTTATTTGTGACATTTTTTTTTGCGAAGAACTTCCTTATACCAAGTTTAAAACACTTCTATTTTTTCTTAAGTCCTTACTCCTTCTGGAACTATGGAATGTGGTAGAAATCTAATTTTATCATTTTCATAATATACCAACTGTTTATTAAATAACTAATCATTTCCCAATTGATTTATGACATTTTTATCTTTAGAAAACTTAAGTGTAATACATAGATCCATGTTTGGGTTTTGTAGTATAATTTCCTGTTCTTCTGCCCAGCAAGACTATTTTTAGTTATTATGGCTTTATGGTTTATTTTGATATCTGCCCATTTCCAATAGTTGTATAGTTATGCATTTCTATTATTAAAAAGTTACCTTGCATTGACTTTGAAATTATAGATTATTTGGTCAGACATGAAAACTTATGATCCAGGAGTATTATGAATTTTCTATTATAATCTCCTTTCATGTTTTGTTTGGTTGTATGAGACCCTCTCCAAAAGTTTTTTGTTTTGTTTTTATATATTTTATACTTCCACTGCTATTGTGAGCATGTTAGACAATGGCATAGGAAGACCTAGAACTTTGCTTTGCCTTTTCTTCAAAGCTTGGGCTCTTTCTCACATACTTCCCAGCCTCGTCTATATCCGAAATTCTTAAATTAAGCTATTCACAAAAATTGTAGGCAGTGCTTTTAAAATATCCACATGTCTAAAGTCTCACACCTCAGAAATTCTTATTTGATTTGTTTAGTCTGGCCTGGAGTATTAGTATATTTTTAAAACTCCCCTGCAAAGTCTAATGTTTGAACAAATTTGAGAATCACTACCCTGTACCAGGAATTCTCCAACTTTGCATACATTGGAATCATTTGGAAAGCTCTTAAAAAAAAATAAAAATAAAAACAAATATGTAGGCTGTATTCCACAGAAATTGATTTAAAATCTTTGGGGTGCATCCCAGGCAGCAGTGTGTTAAAAAATCTCCAGTTGATCCTAATGGGCAGCCAAGTATAAAAACCATTGGCCCATACTGTTACCACTCAGATGGTAGTCCAATGACCAGCAAAATTATTGCCTGTGAGTTTGCTAGACGTGTAGAAGCTCAAGCACAGCCCCAAGTGATTAGTATGCACCTTCAAGTTTGAGGTAAGTTGCCCTTCACAACACTATTGATAAATGTGTTCCCAACCTTTCCTGTGCATTCAACTCAATTCAGGAATTTAAAAAAATACTGTTGTCAAGCCTTAAACTAGATTAATTGAATTGGTGTCTCCAAGAGGTGGGGCTCAGGCATAGTTGAATTTTAAAAGCTTAAAAGTTTGTATTTAAAAAACACATTTAAAAGGTGATTCTAGGGGCGCCTGGGTGGCTTAGTCGTTAGGCCTCTGCCTTCGGCTCAGGGCGTGATCCTGGCAGTCTGGGATCAAGCCCCGCATCAGGCTCCTCTGCTGGGAGCCTGCTTCTTCCTCTTCCACTCCCCCTGCTTGTGTTCCCTGTCTCGCTGGCTGTCTCTCTCTCTCTCTGTCAAATAAATAAATAAAATCTTTTAAATAAATAAATAAATAAATAAATAAATAAATAAATAAAAGATGATTCTAATGTGCAGCCACATTATAGCCATTGACCTATATATGAAGGCTATCACATTTCATGTCTTCTCTCATTTAATAAAAACAACACATATGTGACTCTTGTCTGAACAGTCATTTAAAAGGGGTTGCTGTCTTCTTAATGTAGTTTCAAATTATTTTTGAATAATATATCATTTAAAAAATGAAACAGGATAGTTTTATCTACCACACATGACAAAAATAGACTTGCTTTACTTCTAAGAGACACAGACAAATTGAATCTCCCTAGATTACATATGACATACATGGAAATAATTAATGAAAGTAACATTTGAAGCTCAACTAATGTATGCTGAGATGATTTGCATTTTGAAGGAGTCTACAGTCCACCTCATGGACCCACATGACCTATCAGAGATCTCATTTTGAGGTTCCCTATGCTAGATTATAGATGCTTCACAAGCAGGAATACTTATTTGATTGCTGTATTTTAATTCATAGAATGGCATTGTTGATTGAGTGCCCCAAGCCAAGTAAATGAGCCACTTATGTTAGGCACTTGTTCACATTCATAAAAACAACAAATAATATTATCTTGATCAAGCCCTTCCTAAGAAATAGTGATTAAATGGTATCTGGTGGTTTGTGGGCATTTCTTTCCAAGAGGTGGAAGAAACTGATTTGCTTTTGATGAACCTGTATTGCCTACAAATTGATGGCCACAGATTTCCTACTTTATTAATTGTCCCAGCAAGTTAGTCAGCAATGATTTATATGAAATATTGCCTCTTGTTGTAGGCTCTACAGTCAGCTAATTGATTGCTGTATGAATTATGCATCCTAAGCCAAATGAAAGGGTGCATGAAAGATGCAGCCAAGGTCATTTTCCACCATAGAGAACTACAGTGACTAAATCCTTTTTTTAAGACAGACTTTATTGCTTTAATTTTGCTGCTTTCTTCATGTATACATCAAGTCCAGAGTAATGTACAAACTCTAAAGTTGCACTTTTAATTTATAAAAAGATTGCAGGCACCTACAGTTCAATGTTCTGCAGCCTGACAAGGGCTGTAATTTAATTAATTTGGTAGAGCTAAGGAAAGAACCAGAAATGGCATACAGGTGCTTTTTATCTGATTCCAAAATATGCCAATCCCATCAGATTTTCCTATAGTTTATTAACACTCAAAAGTGGCTGTTCCAAAAATAAGAACTTTGATTAGATGAAGGACATATTGAGACTAAGTACAAAATATTTGGCATTTTAGCAGATGATGGACAGTTTTGAAAAGTTACAATCAGTTACCATTTATTAATATAAAGAGATGTAAATGATGTATATATTCTAGAGGATGTATAAAGTAGAAGAGTGATGCTTTACTAAAGCTTTCAGAATTAAAGAAATCAAGCTGGAATAATGAAAAGATCTTTATTTTTGATGTCTCAGTGGCTTAGTTCGAATTATTGCTTAGCCATTTATCAGTTGTGTGATTTTAGGCTAAAATTTAATTAACCCTTCTAGACCTCAGTTTCCTTATGCAAAAAATGGGCTTAAGACTTTATTTGCATAGCTCTTGTAAAGACTGTAAGAATAATTAAAATCAGTAACTTAGCCTTAGACAGTAACTTTTATGCTTATACAATAGAGCATACTGCTGGCTTTAGCATTCCTTGAATTACAAGTTGCATGTGAAGTTTGTAAAGAGACCCTCCAATTGGCTATCAAAATCACCCCAAAATGACCATGGGATCACATTACTATTTACCCCCTAAACCAAACAGCTTCTGATACAAATGCTTTATATGCCCAGAGAACTCAATGCATTAACAGTCCACATTAAAGTACATGTTTCAGGACAAACTATAGGTACCAAACCACAATCAGACTGTGCTGGATAAAATGTGTACTTAACAAGCAAGGAATCAATCACAATCCCATCAGACCAGTACTTCATGCCTTAATGCACATAGCAGTCCACTGGGGATCTTGCTAAAATGCTAATTCTGATTCAGCATATTTGGGTTGGGGCCTGAGATTCTGTAGTTCTAAGAAGCTTTCTGGTGACAGAGTACATTTGGTTCACAGATCATAATTTGAGTTGCAATTCTGAGCACTTTTTAAACCTACCTGCACATGAGATTCACCTGAAGATGTTTTTAAAAATAATGATGCCTGGGGTCTTCTTCAGACCAGTTGAATCTCTGTGGTTGAAGCCCTGGCTTAGATCATTTTTAAAAGCTCCCTGAGTGATCTTTATTTGTAGAGCCATAGTTGAGAACTAGTATTTAAGACCTAAGGGAAGTCCTTCCATCAATTTTATCAGATGATCTTTTTAAAATCACAGGTTGGTAAAGCCCAGGCTGTAGAACATAAAGAGCCTAGGACCCATGCTTCAGAATGCAGCAATATGTGTAGCAAGTCTCCTCCCACTCATAAGAGCAGAGAGAAGTCCTCTGCACATTTTCCACATCCTCAATCAGGTGAGCATAGTCATGATAGCTTCTCATCAGGCCATGGGAAAGAGTCAACACCCCATCCCTTCCTTGTAAAATTGGATCACACTATTGGTAATTCTGGAGCTGTGCTTTGAACCTGGAGTGGAAAGAAATGCCACATAGCATTGAAGAATCATAGTATTCACAGATTCTACCTACAGAGTAAAATGTACACTGTGATAAGGAAGTTTTGTTGATATAGAAGATATCAGTTCTACTCACAACTACCAATGATATCATGCCTTTAAAATTGGTACCTACCTATATGTTGTCTACAAGTGAACTCTACTTTTTCTAAGTTCCCAAAGTAGGTTTCTCTTCTTGCTTATTATATTCCCAGCATTATAATTTCTAATCCCGTATCTGGTTTCTTTTTTATAGTGGCAACTGCATCAGATCAACAGAAATATTTAAGACCATATTCTTGTGGCTATCCCCCATAGTTTCTGGTTCAGTAGGTCTGGGGTGAGGGCCAAGAAATGGCATTTCTAACACATTCCTGGGAGATGCTCTTACATATTGGTCCAGGACCCCTTATATTTTGAGAACTATCACTTTTTTATTTCACTATCTCCATGGGAAGAAATATAGTGCCTGTAGATTCTCTATTATACTATCATGCCTACTGTCATGAACAAATATCTTTTGAATAAAAAGTGATGACTAAAGCCCTGTCTCATTCAGAGAAAAAACACATATGGAACACTGGAAAAATCTCATCAAGCCATTAAGGTTAATGCTTGCAAAAGAAACTCAAAAAATAACATTGAATTAGGGATCTCTGCTACTGTGAACTCTAGAGTGTTGGAAGCACTTCCTATGAAAGTTTTGGGTTCTTTATTCTTGAGCCACTGCTTTATGGTAATGAAATCAGTATGATATCAACAGGTTGGTTGGCTGTTCAGGCTTCCATTCAAGGTGACTTGAAACAGCAGAACCAACAGAAGTTTCTCCTCCAGGGCCATCTGCTTTCAATTTTGCAGCTGAACATCTTGAAGACTCACCAGGTGCCACAAGAGAAGGATACTAAACGTAAAATGTACCATCACAGCAAATAATGTTCCTGTTATTGTCAAAGTACTATAGGGATTACTAAATATTAGCATTCCCTTACAGCCTAAAAATATTAGTGTCTTGGTTCAATATTAGTGTTTTATAATTTTAAAAAATTTCTTAAGATATATTCACACTAATGTTTTAAGGCAGAATTTCTTAGACTAGATTTGAAGCAGTAAAGAACTGTTATATTGATAATTTACTGCTTTTTGAGTCTTTGGACCACACATTTATATATTTATATATTTATTTATTTAAGATTTTATTTATTTATTTGAGAGAGAGAGCATGAGTGTCGGGGAGGGGCAGAGGGAAAGGGAGAAGCAGACTCCCCTCTGGGCAGGGAACCTGATGCAGGGCTTGATCCCAGGACCCTGAGGTCATGACCTGAGCTGAAGGCAGGTGCTTAACTGACTGAGCCACCCAGGCACCTCTGGACCACACATTTATTTAATTATCATTATGAAATATCTGCTTTTGTGGAGGTTTTCTGATTAGAAGTCTTGGTTCTTGCCCTTTGAGAACTCAATCCAAACTTGGGAAACAACATATGAATGTAAGGTCTAGAGAACCGTAAAAAAAGATTAAAATCTCGCCAATTGCAACAACATGTATGTTGACCTTGAGGCATTGTGCTAAGTGAAATTAGTCAGAGAAGATCAAATGCTATATAATCTCACTTATATGTGGAATCTAAAACAAACAAACAAACAAACAAACAAACAACACCTGAGCATACAGACAACAGATTGGTGGTTACCAGAAGAGAGAGGACAGGGGGTGGGCAAAATGGGTGAAGGTGGTTAAAATGTACAAACTTCCATTTATAAAATAAATAAGTAATGGGAATGTAATGCACAGCATGGTAGCTATAGTTAATAATAATGTATTATGTATTTGAAAGTTGCAAAGAGACTAGACCTTAAAAATACTCATCCCAAGGAAAAAAGTTATAATTGCATATGGTGATGGATGTTAACTAGACTTACTATGGTGATCATTTTGCATATAAACAACTATTGAATCATTTTGTTAGACACTTAAAACTAATACGATGTTATGTGTCAATTATATCTGTTTTAAAAATTTTTTAAAAATCACCGTAAAGTACAGGGAATCAGTAAAAAAGTCAACAAACATGTATTTTAGCCTAGGCTCCACTGACTTGAAGCAGTATTTATGTATATTAGAGACTTGGTAACTTTCTGCCTGAAGAAAAGAAAGCCTGGAAGACCAAGACTGGAAATGTAGAAGAGGGATATCTTTTGCATAGTAAATTTTAGAGTCAGTGCTAGAACTGAAGAATGGAAAGTACTGGGAGATAGATTTCATTTAATACATGAAATAATTATCTAAAAAGTATTATTGCTTTTATGCCAATAGCTATTCTAAGTGCATTGATACTTAACTCTATGTTTTCATACATATTAAGTAATATATAGAAATCCACTTTACACATCACAGGTACATGGTAGAGGAGATTCCTCCTTTAGTTTGATGTTGTACTAGATGATCATTGATGTCTACCTATAAGCAAGTAATCTAGATTTGATAGGTTTCCTTCATCTGTTGAACTGTTGATATTATTATATTGCTACTTATTTGAGTTTGCCTATATTGCAAACCCTGATGCAGCAAATTAAGTTTTACCTGTTGCTGGAATCCACATTTATAAAGAATATAGACTGATTCCATAATATGGAAAATGATTATGGCAGCTCCAGTCTTTACAATGGCTATAGTCTGTCCAGATTGTCATGTATAATCAGAGAAATAGCTTTAGGGAAACCTGAAATCATATTTATATCTAAATTACTTTGTATAATGGAGTCTGGTACTGTCAAACACAATTTGACCAACAATGGGGCAATTTAAAAAGTGTAAGTGAAATAGATTTGCCAATTATTATAGCACTTTATAAATGTGGATAACTGATCCTGAGGAACTAATAAGTATCTGGAGAACTCAATAATCACTTTAAAAAGTAATCAAGCCATGTAATTCCATCTGAGTTTTCATGTCTTGAGGAAAATTGTCTGCATCAAGAGAAGGAACATAGAGATTTCAATTCATCTTTGATGTTACTTAATTAAGTTTGTTGCCATGTTGCTATAAATATCATACCTTTTTCTATAGCCTGCTGATTATCATCATTTTGAAATGTAATCCAGGATTAGGTAAGAGAAATAAGAAAAATTTATAGTTTTTTCTTTTAATACAATGCAACTTAAGAATAATTACTAATGAGGTGGGGGAGTTAAACTTATTTGATGTTCTAAATTAGGAATATAGGAAGAGATGATGTAAGTCTGGATGGTCTTTTGTTGGTAACCCTCATTATTACTTGAGAAATCGATCCATAATCCCAACCACACTGACATTCATTCTGTAAGGAACACTACACCCGTGCAAACTAATTAAAACTAAAACTCTGTCTATGGAAGCAGGAATTTATAGTGAATATTTAACGAAGTGTCAAGTAGAGCTAGTGAGATGTCTTGGGGCTAATTCTGGTAGCTGCAGAGTTAAGTGGGGCCACATTTTCAATCCAAATGAGTCACAAAGTTTACTTAGAATTCAACTTACAAAAACTTAAATTGATTTTTTTTATTCTTTCACATGTGTCTTTTCTAAACTCAGAATCACCTTATAATTTTCCTGTATCAGTCTAATATTTATGTTACTACTACTTCTGAGAGAAATGAGTATGAAAATAGGGATCCTGATAGAATCCATAGGGACTCATTAGAAAATCATTAAGAGATCTTGTATGCCAATACTTATCTTGAAATCATATCTACTCAAGATTTCTTAGGGTACTTAAGTATCAACCTGAAAGCAGAGAAAAATCAGTTTAGAGCCAATAATAGAGTTATTATAACAAGTAGTATGTTACAATTTATAGAAAGATGCCAAATGGTTTTATAACAGGAGAAAATGCTATTTAACAGCTGAAAATTGGGAAAATTAGATGTATAAAAATAGGAAGAATAAATTATCATAAACATAAATGGCCCCATTTTCCAAAATCTGTAGTTTGGGAAAAAAATCTCTTAATTTTTAGGAACTATTTCTAAAGTGCATGCTGCGTAACACCAGTCCTTGGAGGTGCTGCACTACAAAATAAATTTTGTAGTAAAATAACTTCTAAAGACACAGCAACTTAGATCTTTCCTTTATATGAGTATGCATATTAGATAAAGTTCAGAGAAATCCCCCCCCAACCAAAAGATGTTTATTACAGCATTGGCAAAATTTATCTGGTCATAAACCATTCCCTTTCTTCTTTCTTTCATCATACATTCTGTAGAACAAGGTTAGGGAGAATTTAAGTTACAATATTTAATTATTCTCATCAGTTATTAATACTTATGATAAGTAGGTAGTTTTGTTCAAAGATTGTATGTTGTATTGAAGAATTGGAAATTTTCAAACTTAGCTTCAGGAAACAATGTTAGGCTAAGTTATTTGAATAATTCCTCCTTCAAAAACTAACTTAAAACCCTGAATAAAATATTTTTATATGTACAGAGAGACATAAATGAACCCCAAAATTGCTTTTGGCTTGCATTTATGTTTCTCGTAAGTTTAGTGTGATAGTTTGAGGGGACAAGTAGGAGAAAAGTCAAAGCCCAGGTCTGGTAGTAGTTGGGGGTCTTAGAGGAAGCATTATCTACAATAAGCTGTGATTCCAAAGAGCTACAGGCTCAAAGAGAAACTCAACCTGAAATAGACCAGGCTGCTTCTGGAATTGCAACAGTCTTCTTCATAGCCCAGGACACCTTAAGCCTTGAAATTGTTTTAAATAGATATGTGACTAGTGTAGTGTCCCCAAGAGCCTGGCAGAGGCAAGGGTAACATCTTTCCAGAACAAGATGTCTTTATCCAAGGTCACAGATTATTTCTACAGTTTCTTTTTTCAAATAACATATCTAACAACTAGTCAAAGATAATTGGGTAAAAAAAACCAAATATATATACCAGAATAAGATTTTCAGGAAAAATTCAAATTCATGATCAGTTTCAGAAAAATTTTAGGTATTGTAATTTTCAGACTGACTAAAAGGCAACTATGCTTATACTGTAACAGGAACAAAAGATGAGCTTGAAAATACTTTGAAATCCGTAAACCATGAAAAGTGACTTAAAATACTAGAATAGAATAGATTTGAAAAATAAGTAAATAGAATATTTATAAATGAAATTTAAATTATCCAGAGTTAAGTACAATGGGTGCTTTACAGGCAGATTAGAGAGCTGATGAATGAATTAGGGAAAATAAGACATAAGAATTATATAGAGTGCAGTACAGAGAGATAAAATGAAAAATAGAGAAGAGTGGATAGGATGAGAGGGTCTAATACTATTTTGTAAGAACACAGAATGAAAGAGTGAGAGATCTGGAAGAGGCAATATTTGAAGGCCTAAGAGCTAAAAAATCTCTATAAATACTAAATGACATTAATCCATAGATTAAAGACCTAGAAATGCCTAGTAGAATAAATAAAAAGAAAATTACACTCAGATAGATTGTAGTGAAACTGCAGAAAACCAAATGCCTGAAGAAATTAGAACAACAAAGCAGTCAAATAAATTAGAAGAATAATAGTAAGTGTTAATGAAGAGGAAAGTAAACGTATGATATAGAGGATTAGCAAAGATACAAATATAGTTCTTGGAAAAGCTAACAAATGATAAAAACACGATGAGAGTGATGAGGGGGTGACAAAGAAGAGAGAGAAAGGATAGAGAGGAAGAACCTCCCCTGAAATCAGTGAAGAAATAGCATCACCTTAGATACTGTTTATGTTAAAAATTAATAATATTGAATTATAAAAAAACTTCAACAGTATATAATTTAAACTCACATAGGATATATAAGGTGTACTTATGAATAATTAGAACACACAAGTAGATCTGTTACCTTTGAAGAAATTGAGTTTGTAGTAAAAATTATCACACAAAGAAATCTGGTGCAGATGATTTCAAAATCCATCTACAAATGCTCACAAGTAAGCTAATTCTTTTTTTTTTTTTAATTTTTATTTTAATTCCAGCTGGTTAACATACAGTGTTATATTGGCTTCGGGTGTACAATATAGTGATTCAACAATTCCATACATCACAACAAGTGAACTCCTGGCGCACATCACAACAAGCGCACTCACCCCTTAATCCCCATCGGCCGTTTAACCCATCCCCCCACTTCCCTCTGGTAACCATCAGTTTGTTCTCTATAGTTAAGAGTCTGTTTCTTAATTTCTCTTTCTCTTTTTTAATTTTCTCTTTGCTCATTAGTTTTGTTTCTTAAATTCCACATATGAGTGAAATCATATGGCATTTAATCTTTCTCTGACTGATTTATTTCACTCAGCATTATACTCTAGCTCCATCCATATTATTGCAAATGGCAAGATTTCATTCCTTTTTGTGGCTGAACAATATTCTATTATATATATTTATATACACACACACACACCCCACATCTTTATCCATTCATCAGTCAATGGATACTTGGGCTGCTTCCATAATTTGGCTATTATAAATAATGCTGCTCTAAACAGGGGTGTATGTATCCTTTGAATTAGTATTTTTGTATTCTTTGGGTAAATACCCAGTAGTGTGATTGCTGGATCATACGGTAGTTCAATTTTTAACTTTTTGAGGAACCTCTGTACTCTTTTCCACAGTGGCTGCACCAGTTTTTTCCCCATCAACAGTTTAAGAGGGTTTCTTTTTCTCCACATCCTCACCAACACCTGTTGTTTCTAGTGCTGTAGATTTTAGCCATTCTGACAGGTGTGAGGTGTTATCTCATTTTAGTTTTGTTTTGCATTTGCCTGATGATGAACATCTTTTCATGTGTCTGTTGGCCATCTGTATGTCTTCTCTGGAGAAATGTCTGGTCAGGTCTTCTGCCCATATTTTAAATGGGTTAATGGGTTATTTGAGTTTTGTAAGCTCTTTATATATTTTGGGTACTAACCCTTTATCAGACATGTCATTTGCAAATTGACATTCTGTAGGTTGCCTTTTAGTTTTGTTGATTGTTTCATTCACTGTGCAGAAGGTTTTTATTTTGATGTGGTCCCAATAATGTATTTTTGCTTTTGTTTCTCTTGCCTCAGGAGACATCTTTAGAAAAAAAGTTGCTATAGTCAATGTCAAATAAGTTACTGTCTCTGTTCTCTTCTAGGATTCTTATGGTTTCAGGTCTCACATTTAGGTCTTTAATCCATTTTGAATTTATTCTTGTGTATGGTATAAAAAAGTGGTCCAGGTTCTCTCTTTTGCATGTTGCTGTCCAGTTTTCCCAACACCGTTTGAGGAAGAAACTATTTTTTTCCCACTGGATATTCTTTCCTGCTTTGACAAAGATTAGTTGACCATAGTTGTGGGTTTATTTCTGGGTTTTTTATTCTGTTCTATTGATCTATATGTCTATTTTTGTGCAAGTACCACACAGTTTTGATTACTACAGCTTTGTAATAAAACTTGAAGTCTTAAATTGAGATGCTTCCAGCTTTGCTTTTCATTTTCAAGATTGCTTTGGCTATTCAGGGTCTTCTGTAGTTCCATACAAATTTTAGGATTGTTTGTTCTAGTTCTGTGAAAAATGATGTTGGCATTTTGATAGGCATTGCATTAAGTGTGTAGATTGCATTGACTAGTACAGACATTTTAAGAATATTTGTTCTTCTAATCCATAAGCTTGGGCTGTCTTTCCATTTCTTTGTGTTGTCTTAAATTTTTTTCATCAGCATTTTATGGTTTTCAGAGTACAGGTCTTTCATCTCTTTTGTTAGGTTTATTCCTAAGTATCTTATTATTTTTAGTGCAGTTGTAAATGGTATTGTTTTCTTAATTTCTCTTCTGCTGTTTCATTATTAGTGTATAGAAATGCAACACATTTCTGCACATTGATTTTGTATCCTGTGACTTTACTGAATTCATTTATCAGTTCTAGCAGTTTTTTGGGGGGTGTCCTCTGGGCTTTCTATATATATAGTATCATGTCATCTGCAAATAGTGAGAGTTTTGCTTTTTCCTTGCTGATTTGATTGCTTTTACTTCTTTTTGTTGTCTGATTGGTATGGCTAGGACTTCAGTACTATGCTGAATAAAAGTGGTGAGAGTGGACAACCTTGTCTTGTTCCTAACCTTAGGTGAAAATTTCTCAGTTTTTCCCCATTAAAGATGATGTTAGCTGTGGGTGTTTCACAGATGGCCTTTATTATGCTGAGATATGTTCCCTCTAAACCTATTTTGTTGAGGGTTTTTATCATGAATTGATATTGTACTTTCTCGAATGTTTTTTCTGCATCTACTGAAATGGTCATATAGTTCTTATTCTTTCTCTTATTGATGTGATGTAACCTGTTGATTGATTTGTGACTACTGAGCCACCCTTGCAACCCAGGAATAAATCCCAGTTGATTGTAGTAAATGGTTTTTTTTAATGTATTGTTAGATTCGGTTTGCTGTATTTTGTGGAGGATTTTTGCCTCTATGTTCATCAGGAATATTGGCCTATAGTCCCAGAAAACAATCAACAAAACTAAAAAGCAGCCTACAGAATGGGAAGATATTTGCAAATGACATATCTGATTAAGGGTTAGTATCCAAAATCTATAAAGAACTTATCAAACTCAACACCCAAAAAACAAATCATCCAGTTATGAAATTGTCAGAAGACATTTCCAAGGAAGACATACAGATGGCTAGCAGACACATGAAAAGATATTCAACATCACTCATCATCATGGAAATACAAATCAAAACCATGATGAGATATCACCTCACACCTGTCAGAATGGCTAAATTAACAACACAGGTAACAAGTGTTAGTAAGGATGTGGAGAAAGGGGAAACTTCTTATACTGTTGGTGGTAATACAAACTGGAAAAGAGTATGGAGGTTCCTCAAACAGTTAAAAATAGAATTATCCTATGATCCAGCAATTGCACCATTAGGTATTTACCCAAAGGATAAAAAAGTACAGATTCAAAGGGGTACATGCACCCTGAAGTTTACTGCAACATTATCCATGATACCCAAACTATGGAAGCAGTCCAAGTGTCCACTGATGACTGATTAATAGATAAGGAAGATGTTGTGATATATATATTATATATATATAATATATATATATAATATATATATAATTAAATATTGTATATTTCAAGGAATTTCAAGGAAATATTATATATTTCATAAGGAAGATGTGGTTATACATATATATATAATGAAATATTATAAGCCATAAAAAAGAATGCGATCTTGCCATTTGCAGAAATGTAGATGGAGCTAGAGTGTTATTATGCTAAGTGAAATAAGTCAGTCAGAGAAAGACAAATACATATGATTTCGCTCAGATGTGGAAGTTAGGAAACAGAACAGATGAACTTGTAAGAAGGGCAAAAAAATAAGAGAGAAGGGGGGGAGGGAAACCATAAGAGACTCTTAACGACAGACAACAAACTGAGGATGGAGAGAGGTGGGTGGGGGATGGGCTAAATGGGTGGGGGATGGGCTAAATGGGTAGTGGGTATTAAGGAGGGCACTTGTTATGATGAGCACTGGGTGTTATATGTAAGTGATAAATCACTAAATTCTACTCTTGAAACCAATATTACAGTATATGTTAACTAACTAGAATTTAAATAAAAATTTGGAAGAAAAAAAATGAAAACATATTTGAATAACTTGACATAGATGAAACCTGAGAAGCACTACCTCAGCCCCGTGATAAAGGTAAATATCAACAGTGAGAAATTACATTGATAGCATGTATCCTTGTTATGGTGTGATGAAATAGCACTCTACTTTTACGATCTTCCTCCCAAAAGCTACAAACCCAATTTTATCATGATAAAAATATAAGGGAAATTCCAGTAGAGGGGCATACTACAAAATACTTGACAAGTATCCTCAAAACTGTCAAGGTCATCAAAAACAAGAAAAATGTCAGCAACTTTTACAGCCAAAAACAGCCTAAGGAGATATGACAAATAAATGTAATGTAACGTCCTGGATTATCAGGGAGCAAACACATTAGGTAAAACTTAAATCTGAGTAAACTAAGACTTATATAAACTATAAATAAATAAATAAATAAATAAATAAATAAATTAATTAATTTGGTAGAATTCACCTGTGAAGCCATCTGGTTCTAGACTTTTGGTTTTTGGGAGTTTTTTGATAACTACCTCAGTTGCTGAGGTGTTGGTTGTTATTTCTCCTCTCTCATTTGTGATTTTATGTGAGTCCTTTCTTTTTTCTTCTTGGTAAGTCTGGCTAGAGGTTTATCAATTTTATTAATTTTTCAAAGAATCGGCTCCTGGTGTCATTGATCTGTTCTATTGTGTTGTTTTGTTTTGTTTTGTTTTTATTTGCCTTGTTTTGTCTTTAGTTTCTGTGTCAGTTAGTTCTGCTCTATTATTTCCTTCTTTCTGCTGGATTTAGGTTATGTTTTGTATTCCTTTTCTAGGTCCTTTAAGTATATGGTTAGATTGCTTGAGATTTTTCTTGTTTCTTGAAGTAAGCCTGTATTTGCTATAAACTTTCCTCTAAGAACTGCTTTTGCTTCATCCCAAAGGTATTGGACCATTGTGTTTTCATTTTCATTTGTTTCCATGTACTCTTTTAATTCTTCTTTGATTTTCTGGTTGACCCATTCATTGTTTAGTATCATGTTATTTAACCTCCATGTATTTATGGTCTTTCCAGACTTTTTCCTGTGGTCGAGTTCTAGTTTCATAGTATTGTAGTCAGAAAAGATACATGATATGACTTTGATTTTCTTGAATTTGTTGAGACTTATTTTGTGGCCTAATATGTAATATATTCTGGAGCATGTCCACATGCACTTGAAAAAGAATGTTTATTCTGCAGTTTTAGGGTGGAATATTCTGAATATATCTGTTAAATACATCTGTTCCAATGTGTCATTCAAAGCCATTATTTCCATGACAATGTTCTGTGCAGATGATCTATTTATGTAAATGGGTATTAAAATCCTATTATTCCTATTATTATTGTATTCTTATCAATTAGGTCCTTTATGTTATTAACTGTTTTATGCATGTGGGTGCTCCCATGTTGGGTGCATCAATATATACAATTATTATTTCTTGTTGGATAGTCCCCTTTATTATTATATAGTGTCCTTTATCTTTTGTTACAGTCTTTGTTTTTAAAGTCTATTTTGTATCAATATAAACATTGCTACTCCAGCTTCCTTTTGACATCCATTTGCCTGAGTTTCTCTGTCCCCTTATTTTCAATCTGCAGGTATTTTTAGGTTTAAAATGAATCTCTTGTAGATAGCATTTAGATGGATCTTAGTTTTTTGTTTGTTTGGTTTTTATCCATTCTGTCTCCCTATGTCTTTTGATAAGTGCATTTAGTCCATTTACATTTGAAGTAATTATTGACAGATATGTATTGTCATTTAATTATTTGTTTTGTGTTTTTTTCTCAAGATTTTCTCTGATCCTTTCTTGTCTTTCTCTCTTTCAGGGTGTGCTGATTTTCTTTAGTGACATATTTGGATTTCTTTATCTTTATTCTTTGCATATTTATTAGTGGTTTCTGATATATGGTTACCATTAACTTTGCATATAACTTCTTCTGCATATAGCAGTCTCTAGTAAGTTGATGGTCATTTAAGTTTGAACCCATTCATTACTCCTCTCCTCACAACATTTTAGGTGTATGGTGTCATATTTTACATCCTTTTATTTTGTGAGTTCTTTGATTGTTTATAGAAATATTCATTTTTACTGCTTTTGTGTTTTCTACCTTCATACTGTCACTTTCAGTTTCTCCTTTCCACTCAAAGAATCCCTTTTTATATTCCTTGCGGGTGCTGGTTTAGTTTCATGAACTCCTTTAGATTTTGTTTGTCTGGGAAACTCTTTATATCTCCTTCTGTTCTGAATGTTAGCCTTACTGAATAAAGTATTCTTGGCTGCAGTTTTTTCCCATTCAGCACTTTGAATATATCATGCCTCTCCTTTCTGGCTTGGAAAAATCCCCTACTGGCATTTTGGGATTTCCTTTATATGTGACTGTCTTCTTTTATCTTGCTGCTTTTAAACTTTTTTCTTTATCACTGTATTTTGCAAATTTAATTATAATATGTCTTGGTGTGGGTCTCCTTTTGTTGATTTTTGGGTTGGGTGTGTTCTCTGTGCCTCCTGGATCTAGATATCTGTTTCCTTCCCCGGAGTAGGGAAGTTTTTAGGTATTGTTTCTTCAAATAAATTTTCAGCCCCCTGTTCTCTCTCTTCTTCTGAGATTCTTATAATATGAATGTTACTATATTTGATGGAGTCACTGAGTTCCCTAAGTCTATTCCCATTTTCATAATTCTTTTTTCTCTCTTTTGTTCATCTTGATTACTTTCTATTACTCTGTCTTCTTGGTCATTCATTCATTATTCTGCTTCCTCCAGTCTGCTTTTCATTCCAGAAAGGGTGTTTCTCATTTTGTTTATTGAGCGCTTTATCTCTGCTATGTTATGCTTTATCTTTCTGTTAAGGGTATCACTCATGTCTTCCATTCTTTTCTCAAGTCTAGTGAATATCCTTATAGTCATTGCTTTAAATTCTCTATCAGGTTGTTACTTATATTTGTTTTACTTTGATTTATGGCTGTGGCCTTGTCTTCTTTCATTTGGGATAAATTTCTTTGTTTTCTCATTTTGTCTATGTCTTGGTGACTGTTTCTCTGTTAGGAAAGTCACCTATGTCTTCTGTTCTTGAGGGTAATGGCCTTATAAAGAAGCAGTCTCGTAGTGTCCTGCCATGTAGTGTCTCCTGTGCCCGAAGGCCTGGCAATTCTGGGAGCGTCTCCAATGTTTGCTGCATGTGCTCTACTGTTTTGGGCTGGCTGCTTTATCCTTCAGGCCAGTCGTCTGCAGAGGCTCTCTTTGCCTGTCGTAGTTAAGTGTTTGGTCCCTGGACTAACTGTGGAACATTTTGACTAGGTGTCCCCTGGTCTGCTTTTGAAATGAGACCTGTTGCCACTGCCACCAGAACCAAGGCTCTGCAAAACTCCCAAGTCAGGAGGTATAGTTTGAGCAGGGGTTTGCCAGGCTCCTGGGGGAGGGGCCTGCTGCACTGGGACTGAGGCAAGTGAGACTAGGAAGGGTAGTACCACCAGAGTGTGGGAGGTTGCAGGAGTTTGGGGCAGGGCTTGGTGTAAGCAAATTAGTTAGTGAATGTAGGTGCGGCCCTAGGTGGCCCTGTGCTTATGCTGAAGGGCTTGGGAGAAAAACGGCCCCTGCTAATTCCTTTGTCCCTGGAAGGGCCTCTCCTGAATGCTGCCTCTCTGGCAAGCACTTTGAGATAAGCAAATATCTTTCCCATTTTGTGTCCCAAGCACTCTTCAGATTGCTGTTTCCACAGTTTGTCGAAGGTTGTTTGCCTGACTTATCTCCCAGAGCAGCACAATGCCCTCCAGGCTCTATCCTGGCCAAGCCAACTGACCTTTAAAACTCCAGGCTTTAAGCCCCACTGGTTGCCAGAAGTCATGAAATTCAGCCCCTCTCACTTTCCCAGCCAACGCCTAAGGGGATTCTGTTTTTCTCCCAAACCACATCTCTGCACTTCCTATCTTCTTTGATGTGACCTCTTCTCTACCTTTAGTTGTGGAGTTTGTTCTGCCAGTCTTCAGGTCAATTTCTGGGATATTTAGCCTTAGGGTCCTCCTACTCTGCCTCCATCTTCCCCACTTATCCATGGGAATTAATTCTAATTGTAACTAATTCTTCCAGAGAGGAGAAAAACATGGGATATTCCACATCTCACTTTATAAAGCATATCTTCAAAACACACAAAGACAGTGTGAGAAAGGATAACTACAAGACATTCATATAGATAGATGATAGATATTTACTTAAAACAATTTTAGCAGATTTAACCTAAAAACACTTAAAAAAGAAGTGGTTCCCATTTGCATTTGAAAATAAATCAATATAATTTATTACATTAATTAATTAAAAGGAATAATAATATTATCCCAATAAATGCAGAATAATGTTTGATAGAACTCAATATGCACTGATGATGAAAGCTCTTTGAAAACTAGGAATGAAAGAAATCTACTTTAACTTGATAGGAATATCTTAAAAGGGGGGCAGAGGGTATTTCAAAATAAATAAAGCAAATATTATTCTTTGTCCTTTATAATAAATATTGCTAGCTTTCTATTTTGTGTTGTGCATAAGAAAAGGATTTCCACTATAACCATTTCTATTCTGCTTCTTACTGAATATCTTACTTAGAATATTAAGTCAGGAAAAGGAACAAAAATTATTGGATAGAAAGAAAAAAACAATTCATGGAATGCAGTATATATAGAAAATTAAAAGTATTTAGAATTAAATCATTAAGACTAATATGTTATTTAGCAAAGCTGCTCCATTAAAAGTATAGAAAAATTATATTTTTACATAATAGCCACAACCAGAATATCTAATTTTAAAAGATTTCCTTTCAGAAATATCATATTCATAGGAAAAAGTCAAACATAAGTTATGCAATATCTTTATAATAGAAATATATTGAGAGACTTTAAAGAAGACTAAATAAATAGAACCATGTACGATGAGAATGGATGGAATGATGTCACTTCCTCCCAAAGAATGTGTTCTCTATAGAAACAATTTCAGTGGGTATAAATGAATAAAGTAGGCCTCCTATGTGCCTGAGCTCCTGCGTAAAGTGTAGAATTGTCTCAAGCCACTGGTTAGATAGTAAACAGAAGAATATATCATGTGATTGCAAATCCACCTTGCCTCATGATACTTGATTCCATTGCTGCATGGAAAGAGTATTGAACTAAACAAACAAAAAAACCACAAATCTTTTGCAAGGAAGTACAATGCAGAAGTACAGAAATAGTTTAGAGTGGGAATATACCTAACTAAAAGTTTGAATTTATTTATGCTTCAATGTTTCCAATAGTATTCTGATTACTATGACATCAATAATGTTTTTATGCTAATGGAAAGAAAAAAATCATGTTAGCTTGACCATTTGGAAAGCTCTGATTTACCAACATATCATTCCATTTTGTTAATGTAACCAGATATTAAAACCAAACTGCTTTATTATTAGTTTTAGCTGAATCTCTAAGATTTCAGAATGTCAACTACTTTCACATTCAAAAGTGAGAAATCTCCGTATAGAACCTAAAAAAAGATGGTTGAAAACTGTGTTTTCATCTCTTAGATGCTTACCCACATGAAGGGTATAGAGGATCAGAAGATCTAATGAAAGAATATAATTTTTTGGAGAGTACTGATGGTATGTTGTGAGTCCCAACACACCTTCATTAGAGAGTGATGGGGGAATTGGTCCTAAATTAAATACAAGAGAAGGGGACTTCATGACTCAACTCTAGAAGCTCAATATATATTCCTGGGAGCTTAGAAACTACAGTAGGCTTGTATCTGACTTTAGTCTCTGAAATCTGGTGGATAGAGTCTATGCCTGACTAGCTTCTCTAATGAGAAAGAGTGCAGATAGTGTACTGCATTTTTCAAAGGATCCCACAGAGTTTCTGAGAATATTGATGCCTGCATATTTTCCAACAACCAGATCTGGGGCACATGTAAGAGAAAGAACCAGGTATGACCCATTTCAAAAGGTCTGCCTGGAAAAACGCAGTGTCTACCATAAAGATAATGGACCAGCTTGTTCCCAGGAGCTGAGAAAGAAGATACTGGTGTTAAGTAAAAGACCTTTATTTACTTGTGTCAAGGGAAGACAGGTGAGAGAACCCAAAATGGGGTTAGAAGGTGTCAATAAGGAATGTACAAAAGCATCCCTTGAGAAAAAGATAATCTTCAAATATTCAAAGCCCAGGGAGTACTAATACCAGCTTATGACAGTATCACTGATTCTTCCTCATTTTGATATCAACTGTGGAAGAATTAGAGGCTGTCTGGTGCCTGAGAGAGGAGAAATCAACACTAGGCTAGGACCAGGAGGCAAAGCAGGCACTCTCCCCCTCTAATACAGACACCTAGCCCAAGGCCAGCCTGAGCTGATTGAGGGATGAAGCCTTAACTTTATATGGACTTGGATGTTTTGACAATTTGAAATCTTGAAACAAGACTATTTTGTGGCTTGAAATGACTTGAGAGCTGTTTATTTTCTAGGATATAGCAGAAGAATCATAACTACTACTCTTATTATCATCCAAAGAACTGAGGGAGAATTATCCACTTGCTAATTTTACCTGTGAACCTGGTTAGGCTATGGTGCCCAGTCGTTCGGCCAAACACCAGCCTAGATGTTATTGTGAAGGTATTTTTTTAGATGTGATTACCATTTAAGTCAGCAAATTCCCCTCCACACATGGGTGGGCCTCATCCAATCAGTAAAAGGTCTTAAGAGCAAAGACAGTTTTTCTAGAGAAAGAATTTGGCCTCAAAGCTGCAACATAGAAACCCTGCCTGAATTTTGAGCTTGCCTAGCCTGTCCTGAGGATTTCAAAGTCAATAATTTTACCCAAATTTGAGCCTGCTGACATTTCCTATGGCTTTTGGACTTGCCAGCCCCCACACTCAAATGAGTCAGTTCCTTAAAATAAATCTCCCTTCCTCCTTCCTTCTCTTCTCTGCCTTCTTTCTTCTCTCTCACTCTCTCTGTATATAGACATAGATGTATAAATATATACTAGTATATTCTCATTTACATACAGAAGGGGTTTAAATGGACAATGGGAGAGAAAAAATTAAGTTGCTTTATGATCATATCCTTCATCTTGTTTAACATTTCCATTTTAATATCATTTTATCCTAGTAAGTGCTTTTGACTGTATGGATAAATTTAGAAATCTAAGGGGCCCTTAGTTTTGGTCTGAAATTTAATGTTTGTTATGTGCCCACCCCCACTCCCTTTCTGTTCTCCCTCTGAAATAAGCCCTACTAAAACTTCTACATGAGCTCTAGCACTCACATGTTTATTGATTCATTAAGAGGTCATCTGATACCTGATTCTTTAGAGCTGTCTAGCTTTGATTCCAGTATATGTTGACCCAATAGAAATAAAATCATAGTTGTTACTTTTTAGATGCTTGGTTTTAGTTCACTGGTGTGTGTGTGCATGTGTATGTGTGTGTTCTCCAGATAAAGTTTAATTTTGAACTGCCTCCCAGTGGTGATATGAAGCTTAACTAACTTTGGTGAAATATGCATTCCAACAGTGATCATTTTGTAGGCTTACATGCTCAAACTTTTTTACAGCTTGGTTGTCAAAAGAATAATTAAGCATGCAAATCTCAGATACATTCTAAGGCAATTGCATATTAAACTAGGTTAAGTATTCTGTGATTTGAAGTTATTATAGCCAAAGGTCTTTGCTCCCCATGATCTCAAGAAATAGAAGTTAGAGTGTAATTTTACTAATTGTTGAGTTTCTACCTCCAGTGCCATTGGAAATAGAGCATGATTACAATCCATTCTGATTTCTGCCTCTGACTCATTGTGTATTGGAAGGAAAAGTCTAATATTCTTCCCTCACAGTGCCTAGCACAGTGCCAGGTTCAAGTTAGCATAAATAACAGCTCTCTGATTGGATTCATTATCATGATGGCTATTTTCAGATGGGAAGAACCATATTTCTAGAGCCAAAAGAAACCTTAAGAGACCACAGAATTTAATCTCTCATTTTAGAATGATGAGGCTCTCCAGATGGCAGCTATTTACTTCATAAAAAATCTGCACAAGTGGAGTCTCACTACTGTTCCTTGGTGGTCTATTCCAGCGTGTCATTCTCTTATTATTAAGTAGACAATGCATTGACAGCTACAGTTCTGGACACTGTGAAATGAAATGATGAGCAAAATAAAATCTTTGATCTCATGAAGTTACTGACTACTGAAATATTGACAAATAAAGCAAGAAGGAGCCTCAGAGATCATTCCATCTTCTCTGACTCTTTAGTTTCATAGGTCAAGAAACTTGCACTCAGAAAAGTTAAATGTTTGCTCAAGACCATACAATTGGAATTTGTGTTTTCAATTGTTCTTTGTAGTATATAGTATATATGCATTTAATTTTCTATATATACCTTATACCTGTGACCTTATGTAATTCATTTATTATTTATAGTACTTTTTTTGTAGATTCATTAGAATTTATATGATAATGTTATGTGCAAATAAAAAGTTTTACATCTTCCTTCCCAATCTAGATGTCTTTCTTTTTTTTTTTTTTTCCGCTTGCTATATTGCCCTAGCTAGAGCTTCCAGCACAGTGTTGAACAGAAGTGGCAAAGGTAAATATCTTGTCTTATTCCTGATTTTAGGGGCAAAGTCTGCAGTCTTTCACCCCAGTTTTTGGTGCTGGTGGTAAGTTTTTTGGTAGATGTTCTATATCAGATTGAGGAAATTCTCTTATGTTCCTAATTTTCTTAGAGTTTTTATAATGTTTGTGTGTTTAATTTTATCAAATTCATTTTCTGCATCTATATTCTCCTTTTTTTTCTGTTAATGTGGTGATATAACATTTATTTTTTTAATATTAAACTAATCTTGGGAGCACCTGGGTGGCTCAGTCCATTAACCACCCACTCTTAATTTGGGCTCAGGTTGTGATCTTGGGGTTGTGAAATCGAGCCCTGCATCAGACTCTGCACTCAGCAAGGAGTCTGCTTGAGATTCTCTCTCTCCCTCTCTCTGTCTGCCGCTCCTTGTGCTCTCTCTCTCTTTTTCTCTCTCTCTCTCAAATAAATAAGTAAATCTTTAAAAAAGAAACAAAAAACCAAAAACCTAACTTTGTATTTCTGAGATAAATCCAGTTGGTCCTGGTGTGTGATGATTTCTGTACGTTAGATCTGGTTGAGGATTTAATATCTAGCATCCTCTGGGATATAATTAATTTGCCCAGCACCACATCAGGGTATTCTGATGGGCTTCTCTGCTGATGTCCTTACTGCTTCTGATGACTGGGTACTCTTTGGTTCTTGCTGGATGCAGGCCCTTCTGAGTCTCTGCCATGTTGGTCATATTGCTCATGGTTCAGGCAGTCTATTTTTTTAATTTAGTGTGAATATCAGCCCTATTGCCAGTCTGCCAGACTCTCAACTCACATTTCCTGCTAAAGGAAACCAAGTGTTTAAAATTTGTTGCTCTGCATGCTAATGCTCAGAGAGAGGAGGCAAGAAAACACTTCTGAGTAGAGATAATAAAATTGCTCTATTATCTGCCTTGTCTACATACACTCAGCTTTTTTTCCCCCACAATGCTCCAGAGCCAGAAAAATTTCTTCTTCCTTATAAATTAAACAGTGAGTATTCTCTCCTTATATCCTCCTTCATCAATCCTACATAATCCCATAACCAAGTAGACACTTCCTGTTAAGGATTTGATATTTATCTTTCCAGACTTTTTTCTATTCTTAAACATATCCATATATCTACAGCTCCATCTAATCCATCCATCTTCCTATTTATATTTGCAGCTGATCTTTGAAATCAGAAATGAGATGGCACATACATTGTTTGTCAAATAGCCTATTTGTATTTTTTTAATGTAAAATACTATTTGATTACCTTTCCAAGTGAACCCATAATTTGCTTTTAAGCCTCTCTAATACATATACTGTCTAGCAATAATTGCTTGAAAACGTCCATATTTATTTAGCTCTTGATTTCGCTTGTATCACTAATTTGTTCCTTTTCATTGTTGAGTAATATTCCATTATATGTATATACAACAAATCATTGATCCATTTACCAGTTGACAGACATTTGGGTTCTTTACGTGCTTCGGCTAATATAAATAAAGTTTCTATACATATCTGTTTTTGGTGGACATATATTTGTGTTTCTCTCAGGTACTTGCCTTGAAGCATAAGTACTCAGCTGTATGGTAAGTATACTTTATAATGAATTGTTAAGCATTTCACCAAAACAATTATACTAGTGTAATACCAGCAATGTATGAGAGTTCCAATTACTTCATATTTCCAGCTGTACTTGATATTGTCAATCTCTTAAATTTTAGCCATTTAATAGGTATAGAGTATTATGTTACTATGATTTTAATTTCATTTCCCTGATGACTCACTGTTTTGTGATCATAGACTCTGAATGTATATTACTTAGAATTTTATCTAGGAGAATTATTGGAAGGCTTTTCTTTTTTTAAGATTTTCATTTGCTTCTGCCAATTAGCTTGGGGCTCTATTGATTTTCAACCACTTTTAATAGGTAGTATAAATTCAAACCACAAAATGATGAGCAAATAAAACATCTCAGGGAACATGTTTTCCCTCTTCCATTAGCACAAATGTCAAGTCAGGCAAGTGTCTTGTGAAGTAAGTTGATTTCCTGTTCACAAGTGATCCATTTAGATTTTCAGCTTTATACAGAGTCTTATTACATTCCCTATCTTTCATAAGTCCTAACTATCAGATGCCTTCTCCAGTAGCTTGTTTGACCATCAAAACAGAAGTATAGGTTAACCAGTATTCAGCAGTTTCCCTCAGATCAAAAGCTGTGCCCAATTCTTTGTATCTCCAGCGTTCTATTTTCAGTCTTTTTCAAAGTCTTTCTGATTTTTTTTTAAACTGGTTTAGTTATTCATTTAAAAAAAAATTTTTAGAAAAAGTGTTCTAAGTAAGATAATCATTCAGGCTATCTGATCCATCATATTGCAATAAATGGAAATCTTTTTTCTATTTATTAAAACATATTGATATCACTCATCATAATTTTTAAGTATTTCTTTAATATATAATTTTTGTATATTAAATACCAATCTTTTTTCAATGCATTTCAACTATTTTGTTGCTATTAATAATGAAGTCTTTTCTTTATTGTATATATTTTGTATATAGGAAAACTGTTAGCATTTTTGTAAACTAGTGATTATCTTGATGCTCTATCTAATGAACTATATAATCTTAAAATATTTTATTTTTCTCTCTTTTCAAGTGTTTGTGCTTCTTATTTCTTTGTATTATCTAATCAACATTGAATAAACTCCCAGAATATTGTAAAATGGTGACTTTAGTGTGAATAACTCCAATATATTATCATAAGATGTGATGCTGCTATTACCATTTATTTGTACTCTGAAAGTTTAAAAGTTATGGTAGGATGTTAAAATTTGATAAACAGTTTTGGCTTCAGTTGAGGTACTCACTATTTTATTTTCTCCTTTGATTTAGTAATGGTGATTTCCTGTATTTGCTTGTACTGCACATTCTATTATTAAAACATAATTTGGGCAAGGTCTATTCTATTAATGTCCTACTTTTATATTTTCTAAAATTTTTTATTAGCGTTTATAAAAGTATACATTAATATATCATCATTGTTTCTACTTTATTAATTTATTGTTAGATTATTTTTATTATTTTAGTATTTTTAGTATGACTTTTAATAACTTACTATAATAGTATATTTATAATATACTATACAATATACTATATAATACACTATACTATAAAATATACTATACTGTATACTATATAATATTGTAGTAATATAACTGTAGTAATATAATTACTATTTAGTAACTAAAAACTTTTTTTCTATCTCTACCAAATTTTACTATCACACAATTCATTATGGAATTATTACTTGACGGTCTAAAACTTTGAAAAATTTTCTGAACGCAACATCATGACAAGAGGCATGGGCAGTGGGTAAGGGGCAGGGGAGTGGAAAGTTTCTTCCATGGTTTCTGTTCTGTTTATATATTTTAATTTATTTTACTTATTAAAGATAACTGTGCTTGGGTATAAAACTGATCTATTGGAATGACTAATTTATTTTTTCCAAACAGACCAACACTAAGAAATTTGAGACAAACTATTTTAATGCTTTCTCTTAAGCAAGTAAATTTATAACATACCTATAGTGGAGAGTTACAAATAAAATGAATTGATAGATAAGAAGGTAATCATCACAGTATTCGTGTGTGAACATTACAACAGGGGTGATACATTCGCTTCCTAGGGCTGCCATAACAAATCACTAAAAACTAGTGACTTAAAATAACAAACTAATTTATTCTCACAATTCTGGAGTTTAGAAGTCCAAAATTAGGGTGTCAGGAGGGCTTGCGATCCCTCCAACGGCTCTAGAAAGAATCTTTCCCTCCCTCTTCTAGCTTCTTATGAAGATAATTTTCAGTGAATTTAGGATCCATGCAGAGAAACTAGTATGATCTCATCTCAGAATCCTTAATTTAATTACATCTGTAAAGGCCCTTCTGACAACTAAAGTCACGTATATGGGTTCTGGGTGTTAGGACATGGACATATCTTTCAGGGAGCCACCCTTTAACCCACTACAAGTGATATAAGTAAGTTTCTTACAGTCATCATATTCAAACTAATATAATTTATTGTAACAAGAATGAAAATCAAGCCTTACAATAATTATAGTCCCCAGGTTAAGGATTGAATACAAAAGTTATGGCAGTAAATTGTTTATAGTTAAAAACCAGAACATCAAGACCCTGTTTTTCTAAAAGCTGATGTAGACATATACTCGATCTTGTGATGCCAAGATACAGAATATATAGAAATATAACTTAAATAGATAGAATGTACTCACTTCTTTTTTATATACATTCTCTTTAATTTGTGATTGCCTTTGATTGTACTTGTCTTTATCATAGATGGTTTATTATATTTATAATAAAAAAATAAAGGCTATCCTAGACTTTATATTCTAAGAGGCAACTGGGTTTATAATTTGCTTTTCTTCCCAAGGCTTTTTATTGAATAAAATTGTGACGTCTGTCCTATGGTTTTTTGTTAATATTTTAAACAAGCTTGAGCAAAATTTTTAAGGCTTTAGATTTTTATTTTGACGTAAGTTCATTTTGATCATTTAAATTCTATTAGAGAACTCTATTTCAACCATGTATTCAAGGATTTTTTGCAAAAAAGAGAGAGAGAGAACAAAGTAATCATTTATAATTCCTTAATTTTCCTCTATATTTTGGATATTTCCCCATTATCATTGCTATTGTGAGGTATTTGTATTGTTTTTCTTTTGTGTTTTGAATAAGTTAGCCAATGATTTATGTAAAACTCATTAATTTTCACAAAAAACATTTCTTTAACAATTATTGTTTTTTCTTTTTATTTCTGCTTTTGCTTTAGTTTTATTCTTCTGAATTTATTTGGTTTTTCATTTTATTTTATATTTAATAACTACAGGTGGCTAGTGGCTACTATTTTTGATAGTGCAACTTAAATGAAAGCAACATTGTTGTAGCATTAATGGGTTGAGTTTTGAGGGCCTCCAAAGACTGAGGGCATAATAAACAAATCTATGGTGTTTAAAGGAAGGATAGTGGTTATTCTGTTGAAAATTGATAGTGATTAGAAGGTGGCATAATAGGGTTTCTGGTGTTTTGTAATGCTTGTTTATTGATCTGTACACTATTACATGAGTTATGTTTACATTGTAAAACTCCTTGAATTTGCCTTTTAATTTGCGCATTTTTCAATAAAATTACATTAAAAAAGAAAATATATTATGACTAAGTGGAGCTTTTTTAGGCATGAAAGCATAGTTCAATATTAGCAATGTATCATAAAATATTGACATTTGTTGGATGCCTGGGTGGCTCAGTCGGTTAAGCGTCTGCCCTCAGCTCAGGTCATGATCTCAGGGTCCCAGGTTCGAGTCCCACGTTGGGCTCCCTGCTCAGAGGGAAGCCTGTTTCTCCCTCTGCCTGCAGCTCCCCTTACTTGTGCATGCTCCCTCACTTTCCCACGCTCTCCCTCTCTCTCTCTCTGACAAATAAATAAATAATCTTAAAAAATTTTTTTTAAATTTTTGACAGTGTCATTTGCAAAATGCAACACCCATCTTTGACAAAAATATACAATAAAATAGTAATTGATAAATCCTTTCTTAATATATACTGCCTTTCAAAAGCCAACTTCTTTCTAATAGGGAAATATTAAAGACATTCTCACCAAATAAACACACCAAATTTATTCATCATTGCACTATTATGTAATAATGAACTAAAGATATTAGCTAATTAGGCAAAAAAAATAGAAATTGGGATTGTAATCAGAGTCAAAAATCTCTATTATAATAGAATATCTGGGAAAGTCCTAAGAGTCAAATTAAAACCACAGCAAATAATAAATGAATTAAATAAAATGGCAATATATAAAACTAATGTTAAAAAATTAGAACTTCATATATGTAAACAAAAGTTAGAAGATATAAAGGAAGAGAAGATCCCACTTAAAATAAGAAAAGATAAAATAAATAATTCAAGCATAAGTATACAAAAACATATTGACAAAAACTTAAAAATTTCAACCTATGTTGTGTTGGGAAACTAGGAAACAGGCACACATACATTTCTACAGTCATGGAGTGGAATTTGGCAATATCTAGTAAAAGTTCACATCCCTTTACCCTTTGACCTAGCAGCAATCACACTTCTAGAAAACTATGCCCAAAGTAGTGGCAGAGATATTAAATGGCTTATGTATATAGGTCACTCTTTTTTCATAATCCCCCAAAGCAACTTGTTTTCGAACAAAGCTAGAATTCTTTCTTAGAGGCAGGTCCTTTCTGAGAGTTTGTACTACGCTATTACTTTAATTTGGTTATCAGAGGTTTTTAAACAATTTCAAAAACTCACCTACTGAAATGAGTCCGTGTAATATTACAGTTTGTAAGGTACAGACTGCTCTGTCTGGGTGCAGATATAGATCTGTAATACCTGCAAGAGTTGTTTAAGTTGGGTCTTTATGAAAACAACAAAAAGAATTCATTAGAAATGACTGACAATTAATAATGGAAATAAAATAAATTGACCTTACTGTGAAAAAATTTAAATGCTCAATGTTCTGATACTAATTTTAATTTCTTTATTCTTAAGGAAATGGTAGAAACTTTTAGCTAACAGAACTAACTCTCTGCTCCTATGTTCTCTATAACCCTCACCCTTTCTTTAAATGTTAATGTCTGATGATTTACTCTTTGTGTGCCGTTCCATCCTTACCCTAGGCTATTGTTATTTGGACACTAATTCTTTGTGTAAGAGCCCTTACGACTATTTGGAACAGTCTTTCTGTGTGAATGCTCAAAGCTCACTTAAAAATACTCAGAGTTTTCCTGTAAAGATTTGCTGTCTCCAATGCTCTACAAAATGTCAGTGGCTAATAAATAATGTGAACAGTTGTTACATTATGTTTTAACTGTTCCACCAGGATACAATTGATTAGAAATTCTAATGTAAGGTGCTCAACCAAAGTGAGTTGAGAAATCTAAAGAATGAGTTTGCAAAACTCTTAGAGAATAAAAAAAAAAAAATTGGAGAGTGGATATGGAAGAGAAGTTTCTTGGGTGTAGGTTGGTCAGAACTAGAAAATGAAAATACAGGATGCCCAATTACATTTGAGTAGCAGATAAACTGCAAATACTTTTTTAGTCTCAATACATCCCAAATACTTGCATGGAACATACTAAATGTATGTGTTTGTATTTGTTGTTTACCTGAAATTCAAATGTAACTGGGCATCCTGAATTTTATCTGGTAATACTACTTGGGAGAGCACATTCCCCGGCTTTAAGTTCTGTCACCAACCCACCCAAAGGGAAGGGGTGCTGCCTACTTTATTTCAGTCTAAAATGAGGAGCATCTGCAGGATCAAATGGAAAACTGTTGAGAAAATGGCAAATACAACAGACTGGTTGACATCAGTCCAGGAAATCTAGAGGGCAAGGGAAACCAGCAAGCTGCATTGACAGCAAAGAAGTAATTGTTTTGAAGTCTCTCTGCACTCCCAGAACTTATCAAAGTAAAGGATGGCTGAGTATTTCTGTGAACCTGATGTGGGCCAAATGGGAGAGAATCTAAGACCACCATGGTTTTTGCTTTGATTTTTACCCAGGAGGATCACTTGGGAAGTCGTTGGGACTCCAACAGAGTGAGTCTTAGAAGGCCAAATCACCTGAAAATATGTGCTAAAAAGGGGCAAGGCCAGACGGAGAGAATGTATTGCCAAGTACCTGAAAACCCCAGTCAGAGAGGGGACCACAGATGCCTCCAAGAAATTGAGAAAAGCACCCACAAGACAAAGAGGCGTGTTTAAGCATTACCTGGATCAACAAGTGCAGAGGTAATATATGCTGTTTATCAAGTGTGTTTCTCTTCCTCTTCCTTCCCCCTTTTTGTGCTTCAACCCTGGAAGGGTCTACAACAGTAGGTGAGGAATAAGGTAACTAAGGAAGAAAGAAACTTCCACATAATCTTTCCCATTGACAAGGGGACATGGATGGGCAGGTGGCAGGCTTATGAAGTCTGGCTTTTGAATGAAGACTGAACTATTTATGATAATTTTGTATTTTGTATGTCGTAATATATAATATTGCATATTATATAATATATAATAATATAAATGTATATTATATAACTATAACCATTAATATATTGGTCTGGGATTTTTAGGTTACTGAATTAAGGCTCTGTCCAATACTTTTACTATTAAAGAATGATCAGAAAAAGCACAAAGCTTTCCAGAGTTCAGCTGCAGAGAATAAATCTTAGCCAACTGTATAAATGATTAAGGGAACGTGAGAGACAAGAAGAAAGGTAGTAGTTGTGTTTGCTCCAAGTACTAGTTATTACTGTTACTGTTCTTAATCTATACATAGCTTCTTTTTTTTAATAATAATTTTTGTTATGTTATGTTAGTTACCATACAGTATATCCTTAGTTTTTGATGTAATGTTCCATGATTCATTATTTGTGTATAACACCCAGTGCACCATGCAATATGTGCCCTCCTTAATACCCATCACCCGCCTTTCCCAGTCCCCCACCCCCCTCCCTTCTGTTACCATTTTCTTGAATCTGAAACTTTGTTCCTCAAAGTGCCCTCTGTTTCCTCTTCTCTAGTGCTCCAAGATGATGGGGTGGGGAGAATTTATTCTACGACCTTTTTGATTCTACAACCCAATTTGATTTGATTTGATTTGATTTGAGGAGCTTAGAGAAACTTCCTAAATCAAGTTGGAGACCAAAACTGCTATTTTCCCCTCACTTACTTCTGACAAAGATTCCTTCCTTGATCAAACGAACTCTACCCAGAACTCATACTCTGAGCCCTCTTTTCCACTAGACCTCAACCTTGGCCTATAAAGACTTGAACAAGCACTAACATACTTTCTAATAGCTTAAGACTGCATTCTCAGGATGACCCTTGCTCCTCTTGGAATGACCACCTGAGAAAACTCAAGGCTGCTAAAAGAATTTACTGTCTGTTTCAGCCAACTCCTGAAGGTAGAGCCCCTGTTTCCCAGGCTCTGTGGGAGGATAGGAGCCTAATGTTAATGAGCACCAGCCAGCAAACCCAGATGGGTTTCACATGGACCATCCCCTTCTGCTTTTTGTCATTTTTCACTTCCTGACTCTACTGAGTCCCTGCTCATCCCCTCCCTTTTTTGTCACCATCCTTTTAAAACACCCAGTCACCTCTGCACAAATTGAGTTCAGCTCACACCAGACCCTTTTCCCTGTTACAAAAGTATATTACTGATTAGAACCTGTCCTTACCACTCTAGCTAGTGTCTAGCTTTGTTTATCTTTGACACTTTTGAGACCATAAAATATTTTTGTCTATTTGCACCAGAACAGAATAGAATTTTACAGTTTGACCCAGTGCATTCCAAACAAGTGTTATTGAAAAACTTTTCTGGGAAAATGTTACTAAATTTATGAGAAAAGAAAAATATTCCTTTCCAAAGAAGTTTATTAAATAAAAATCTACACTCTGTTTTTATTTTTTTCACTTGTTAATTAAGTTTTTAATATTAATTCCAGTATAGATAACATAGAGAGTTATACTGGTTTTAGGTGTACAATATAGTGATTGAACAATTCTATACATTGCTCAGTGCTCATCATGTTAAGTGCACTCCTGAATCCCCATCTATTTCACCCACACCCAACTCCCCCTCCACTCTGGTAACCATCAGTTTTGGTTTCTCTATAGTTAAGAGTCTGTTTCTTGTAAGCTCTGTTTTTAAATTGAGGAAATTTCAGGGGCCTTTAATGTACTAATAGGCTTTGTGAATCAAACTTCCAAAAGGAAGATTTGGAGTGCAGCATTTTCTTAACATACATGACCACAGAATACTGTGTTTTTAAAGAACCAATCCCCAAACATACCAGAACTAAAGTTCTAAGGAAAATACTTTTTTGGAAATACTGGCTGAAGCATCTCAAATCCACCATCTGCTAATTACACTTACAGCTTCTTAGAACTGCAAGCTACGAATATAGCAGAGCATAGTGAATTTTCTCAAAGTGTGGACTTTTTACCATCTTATCAGAATCAACTCAGAGTACTTCTTAAAAATGCAAATTACTGGGCCATGCCCCAGGTCTGTTGAATTGGTATCACAGGGAACTCCAATGGGAGGTGGAATGTGGAATCGGAATTGTGATAGTATCTGATGTTGGATTCTTATCTCCACTAGAGCCCAAGATCTCAGTGAGGAATATTATCTCTGGCTGCTCTTTCAGAATCCACTACTGAAATCATTCCCCAAAGTTTGCAGTTACTTTAGAGTCTCTATTTCCCTTCCCAAGCAATACACTGAAGGAAGAAGTAAAAAGCTACTTAGACTCTTTATACATGGAGAGAAAAAGAGAAAGTTCAGTGATTAATTATTCCCACTCAGCAGGTGCTAACTTTCCACTGTGCTCTTAAAGAAGAAACATTTCTTCCTCCCAAGTGATATTTCCAGGGGTGTTTGCTGGCTGTGTTACTTGAAAATTAAATATAGTGACACCCTCCAGCCACTCCTTAAAAATTTGTAACAATTACAAACTGACTTTCTAAGCAGTAGTAGTAAAAACTTATTTTTAAAAGAATATAAAAAATCTTCTTTAATCATGCTTTTGAAATTTAGATTCAAGTTGACTTTATTCAATATCCCTGGATTTAGAAAGAGAGATCAATCCAACCGCTTTAATTTTTAAAATCTGGATTGGTTGGTTTCTACAACCTTTCCAAGTCAGATGGGGTGTTTTTAGTACCTTCTTCTTTTATTTTTGTGAAGCCTCTCAAATTTAATTTTCTTCCCAGTATAGAAAATCAGATATGTATTAACTATGTATATTAAAATGAAACCTCCTTAAACATCTTTTGAAATCTTCTATTTCTATACTTTGCAAAATATTCTGTTCCCCATTAGGGATATGGGCTATATAAGAAAATACTTCTTGAGGTTCTAGAACAGAGGCACTTAGGAGCTGAACCTGAAAGAACAGTCAATTTGAGGAGAATAGTTTTATGTGTAGCTCTGGTTTTTTAAATAATTGATAAAAGATGAAGAAAAACAAAAAGAAGTTGAGTAAGAAGTGCCATCTTCTCTATGTAAAGAACCTAAACATGGTATAGAAATCAATAGTTCTCAAACTTGAGAGTGCCTCAGAATTCCCTGAAAGCTTGTTTACACAGGTTGCTGGGCCCACACCCAGGTTTCTGATTCAGCAGATCTGGGAGAGGGCCTGGGATTGACATCTCTAGCGAGCTCAAGGGTGACCTGATGCTGCTGGTCCAAGGACACATTATGCTTTCAAATGCACAGACGCTTTCTATCTCTTCCAAGTGACCTAAAGGAAGGAAAGAACAGGGGAAGAAGATAAAACCCGCAAGGAAGCATGATCAGCATCTTGAAAAGTTGGCAGTCACAAATTTAATTCCTTAGACGCATTATCTGTTGTGGCTCATTTCAAGCAGAGTCCCGGTCCCAGTGTAGGACTCAGTCTACCTGGATGCAATTTGTTTTTATTATTATTATAAATAGGATGCTATAACAAAGAAATAGTAAAGGATTGGTAAGGAAAGTAGCAGAGGTTATTTAAAAGTTGCTCTGAAACATGATTTTAAATACATTGGTAACATGTTCTCTGATATTAAATAAATGTTTATATGAATAACAAATGAAAAACACATGTTGGAAGATCTGTGGAATGTTGAACAAAAATACTTATCTAAATTTTGTTCTATATTTTGTAGGGCAACCTTTGGATTAATTCTTTGGAAGCTGTATCCCATACATTTAATGGGTTACAACACTAAGACCCAAATTACTAAGTAATAACAGACATCAAACTATTTTTAAAATTTTTATTACAAGTTAATGCATATTTCTTCTAAAATCCCTCTCAAATACAACATGAAATGATAAGCCCTTTCTTAAGCTCCCCTCAGCCCCAATCCTATGCTCTCACCCAGTGATGAGGGTTTTAGCAGCTTTCTGTAAAATAGGCCCTACCTTGCTGACTTCCTCACTTGGTGGCCAATATGTCCTGCTTCTTTTCACCTTGCTTCTGGGTCTAAGTAATATTCTCTCTCCTGTATTTGAATTATTCATCTCTGAATTTGAAAAATTCATCTAGGACTTTCACACTCAAAAAGAGTTAAATTCTGAACATTAAGGTATAATGAAAGAACCTACAGGATAATTTAAATACACCATTAACTGGCTAATACGACAAGAAATTCCAATCAACCTTTATCAGTTGCATCTCTCTTCAATGACCCTTCAACCCACTTTCCTTTAAACTACTTTGAGCTGTAGAACTACTTTGCAAATTCTCCTGAGGAATGTAAATGGCTTACATTTTCAGTCACCCCCTGACAATTTTCATTCACTATTTAACAGGCAATTATCTGACCATCCAGAGTTACAAATAACTCTCCAGGAGAATGGAGTGTCCTTTGAGTTCAGTGAAGAGGTGCGAATCCATATGCCTAGAATATCCATGATTTTAGTCCTGTACTTCTCTTTTCTCCTTCAAGCCCCTTCACCCAGCTTTCTCTTCTCATCTTCTGAGTGTGACAAATATATTAATAGTACAACATCACCCAAGAATTGGTAAATCGTAAATTGTTTAAGAAATGTATTAAATACTTTGCATCTCTAAGTCATCCTTTAATAAAATTATGCATGCTGCCCTTTATAAACATAGAATAAAATTTCTTAAGCTCTGAAGGATAGCATAGTCAAAGTTACTTTCTTAATATTTAATTCAATTAACCAAATATTTACTAAGCACCTTTACTTTTAGGTCTCTTTTAGAAGCAAGCAGCCTACAAAGGTAAATAAGATAGCAACTTTAAATACATATAATTAAAAGGGACAATGGAAATACTCATATTCACAGTGGAAATGATATTATAATTGTTATGATTAAAGTCTAAGAGAGGTTTGGACAATGTACATGGGAAGATAGAGGAGGGGTTACTAGAAAGAAAGAATTTTTTTTTAAAGATTTATTTATTTTTTTGAGAGAGAGAGAGAGAGAGAGAGAGAAAGTGCATGCATGTGAGTGGGGACAGGGGCAGAGGGAGGAGAGACAAGTAGACTCCCTGCTAAGTGGGGAGCCCAATGCAGGGCTCTGTCCCAGGACCCAGAGATCAAGACCTGAGCCAAATCAAGAGTTGGTTGCTTAATTGACTAAGCCACCCAGGCACCCCAGAAAGAAATAATATCTAAATAGCTTCTTCATGTTCCATTTAGCTATGGTCAGCCACCACTAAATCAGTACATTTGTCTTATGATTTTAATTGAAAGTTTTTCTGATATTTAAATAAGAAAAGAAAAAGTATCAAGTAACCACTAACTTAATTCATTTTCAATTATATATAATTATATACATATATATATATATACATACATACATACATATACATATATATATAATCTTTTGAATCCCCATAACAGTTCTATAGAATATTTATTATTTATCTCAACTCTTACATTTTTTCTATGGCCTCACTTATCCCATATCTACTTTTCCCCTTTGATTTATTTAAGTAATAAGGATTACAACCTTGCTGTTTACCCATATACCTGTAAACCTATGATAGAGTAAAGTGTGGGAATCCATAGAGAGATTAGTGCATGACAGATTAATAAAGAGATACAAGAGCAGTTACAAAAACAACAACAAAACTCCCCTATCAGAAACTGTATGGAAGGAAGCCTGCTCATTTCTGTTTCTTATGGTTGTATTTACCAGGACTCACCCACTGCCTGCTTCTTTCCTCTCCCCTGAATCAGTCAGTCATTTTCAATCTCTTCTCTCTCTCTCTCACATGCACACATATTCCATCAGTACACCACCTCTATAGCCCCATCCACAGATTGACTCAGTACATTTATTAAAAATTGCTAAGGAAAGTTTTCTTCAAAATTTGAATTCTGAAATTTGAATGCAGCTACTAGGTGATAGTCTAAGGAATTATAGGGACTCTTTTATGTGAGAATGAAAATAAAAATGGTTGAATCTGAATGGAATTTTTAAATTTCCCTCAAATCTGTATAAAAATAACAAAGATTTCTAAATTTTAAAAACTCCCATTAATTCTCGAATTCAGTTGGTGATATTTTGTGAGTTAACCTAGTTCTTTATCTTTCATCAGATTACTTTTGCCATCCAAGTGTTGTAATTTCTCATCCTGCTTTTTACCTTCCTCTTCTCTATGATCCTGAGATGTACTTTGACTTGGTCCTTGGGGGTATCCTGAATAAGTTAAATTTAACTCCTCATTGCCATTCCATGATTTGCCCAGTGAAAATACATTACCACCAATTCTCTCTTACTTTTATCATTAGGCTGAGTTTTTATTTTTGTAAGTCTGCCGGTACTAACTCTATATAGTACAATGAGTACTTTTTGTCAGTGTGAGTGGCATCGGAGACCCTGGGAAGATTTAAAGATTTTTTACTATTGTAAAAAACAAACAAACAAAAAAAGAGCTGTTTCTACTTTTAACTTCTATAGCTTGTCTGTTGTATTCTAATTAGGTGTCTGAGGATTTAAAATGCAATATCAGGATTTAAATGACGAAGCATTTTTGGTTTTGTAATTCTCTAAAAGCCCTACAAATTCTTCCCCAAACTGTTTCTTAGTTGATATAGCCTATTGTACTTCATTAATGTATTCCATTCTGATGTTAATGAGTCAGTTGATTAGAAGCCCCATTCCCAAACAGGGTTGCATTATGACCTTCCTGGGCCTTAAGCACTTTGCCCGGTGGGCCCCTTTCTCCATCAAAACCCAAATATGCATATATATCATATATACATTATTACACACATGTGTAAAATTAAAATATGGTTTATATATACTTAAATTGTATTTTATGATGGTTTTGATAAAAAGATAACTATAGTCCAGTCTGTGTTAAAAATTTAAACATTTTCTTTAACTCTTAAGAGTTCATTTTTTTCCTTCTGATTAAAAAAAAAAGTAACATACTTTCGTAGGCCCCCAAAAGTATGGTGTGCCCTAGGCACTGTGCCTGCCGTGCTGTGCCTACTGGGTAAGTCAGCTCTGCTCCCAGGAATCTCCACGGTTCTTTTCTTATATATTCCAAGTCTTTGCTTCATTGATTCCTACCTTGACCACACTATTTAAAATTACGCTTTCCCTTTGCCCCAACACTTCTGACTTCCTTACCTTGTTTTTTTTTTTCCTATCACATGGCACCCTGTATTGTACTGTATCCTAATATTGACTTGTTATTCATGTTTTTCTCCTCCAACTAGAATGTAAGCTCCATGAGGTCACTGATGTCTCCTCACTTCCCTGAGCAGTGCATGGCTTTGAGCAAGGACTCAATAATTCTCTTTTGTGAAACAGGGAGGTAATGAGTCTTTGACTATCTTTTTTCCATTGTGGTTTTAAAAAATCTATTTTATTTTTTGATGGCCCCAGAAGCTAAAGGAGGAATGTTTTCCCACACCAATGAACAAATGTTTAATATGGAGGTGGTTTTAAAGGATGCACTAAAAATTAGCTACTGCTTTAAAAACTTAAAAAATAATAAAAATGTCTTATCAGTTGTCAGTCTTGATGCCTTTCTCCAAGGTTCTCATAATTTCAAATTTTCTCTGAAAGTCTAAACTTATACTTGAAGGTACCAAGCCCTTTTCAGAATATAAATATAGTTTTAGCCAAATTCAAGCCATAATCACATAATAATATTTAGAAAACAGAAATAAATATGAATATTCTCATTTACTGTTACATTGATGAAAGGAAGAAAGAAGAAAAAAAGAAGGAAACTATATTTTTTCAGACCTATTATGTGCTGGGCACTGTTAGCCTCTTTATATATAATCTCTTAAATCTTCAAAATAGTTCTGTGAGATAGGTGTTAGTATGCCTATCTTTAAAACAGAGAAGTATGTTCAGATTCTATTCTACATTACAGAATTTGCCCGAGAGCACACAATTGGGAAAGATGAACTGGGATTTAAACCAATATCTATGGAGCTTCACAGCTTGACTACTTTCAATTACATCTTGTCACAAAGAACATTGTAAGCCCTGTTTAAAAAAAAAAAAAAAAATTGGAAAGGATCTTGGGGAAAATGAGAGGCTGCAGAAGGAAGGATTGCTAAATTTGGAGTATCATTGTGTAGGATAGGGACTTTTTATCACTCATTCCTAGAGCAAAGAATAACATAGCAAATGGTTACAAGCTAATGTGACAACTTGATTGTGTATTGTCAGTGGACTTTTTAGTTTATTTTATGGAGAAAAATCCCTATTGACCGATTTTATCATGAAACTTCCTTTATTATTCCTATTGATGAGATATGACTCAAATCAGTTCGGACTGATATTGGCTTCAATGTATTGAGACGAATCTCCTGCTATTATTTCTCTTAAACATATTTGTATCATCTGTCCCTGTGTAGATAAGCAGTCTTCACATAAAGAAAAATAGTGGATTATCTGAAATCATCACATCTCAATTGATTAAAACTATTTCCCTTTGGGCCAAAAATTGGATATTTCCCCAAACTTTATTTTTTTAGATAGCATCTAATTTACTAATTTCTTGTGGCTTGAGCTTTACCAGATTAGGGTTACTCATTGGAGAGCTTGGAAGCCATGACAGGTTAGCATAACTAGACTGAAAGAGTTTAAAAGTCAGTTTAGTTTCAGGACACCTGGGTGGTTGGGTAAGTTAATATCTGCTTTTGGCTCAGGTCATGATCCCAGGGTCCTGGGATCAAGCCCCACTTTGGGCTCCTTGCTCAGCAGGGAGCCTGCTTCTCCCTCTGCCTGTTGCTCCTTGTGCTTGTACTTTCTTTCTCTCTCTCTCATTCTGATAAATAAATAAATAAATATCTTTAAAAAAATAAAAATAAATAAATAAAAACTATGTTAGTTTTTCCATACGGAAACAGGATAAATATTTAGGAATCATTCCGATGTAGTATTAGTATCAAGGACATCTGTGGGAGTTAGACTTGACATTAGGAGGAAGCTTAGTGAACATGAAGTGAACACCCCTTATTCATGGATTGATATATGCATTGATATGTTCATTTGACAAACATTTATGAAATATCATACCTGCCAGATGTCTATTTTAAAAGTAATGTCCATAGAGGCTAAGTAACTTATTCCAAATAGAAATATTGAAAGACCAGTCAGTACCAGAGGGAGTCAAGTGTCCATTCCAACTCCCTAGGCATCTGCACAGTTCACTCTATTTTTCCAAGGGAAATAATTCATAGAATTCTGTCTCCTTCCTTTACTAAGAGACACCTATTTTTATATTTGTTAAACTTGGTATTGTTAGAAGGATTGCAGGTGGTAGAATAAGGAATTCCTGAATTTGATCACTTTTCCAGCTATACTCGTTAGCTATACAACCTCATGTTTGGTAAGCCTAGTTTTCTTATTTTCAAATTAGGCTAAAAATTACCTGTGGTGTTGCTATAAGAAATTAAAATTAATTTGTATAAAGAAATAATAGAATATGAATCACAGTAAGTGCTCAAAAATTGGCATCTGTTATTTTTACTATCCATTTGATTCATTTCCAGGTTGTTCTCTGAGTTCTATGTCAGATCACTCATTCTTTCATTATATTCTTCATGGAAGACCTTCAGAAAATAAAAAGACAAGTAAAAAATAACTAAACATCGATCTGTTTAATTGAATATACAGAAAGAAAAGGAGACAATTTCTATTGAGGATAATTTATAAATATTATCTATTCTCAGTCATCCCCAATATCAGCAGCGAGTACTTAGGTTACCGAGAGTGAGGTGGAAAAAGAGAGAAACCTCGGTTCTTTTTGCTGTCACAGTAAAGAATCAGGGCAGCGAAATGAAAGTAAAGCCCGGAAGTTTTATTAAAGTACACTCCAAGGGAGGAGCGGGCCACTCAAGAGAGACAAAAGCACAGGAAACTCCGGGGTGTGGGCTTATGTCAATTTTTTTTCTTTCGGGTGGGTCCTAGAGTCGCAATATTTGAGCGACAGGCCTGGATTCTATGATAATTAGCCAACTACACATGTCCTTTCCCCAGATGTATTCAAAATGCCCGCACCGGCTAGGAAACCACATTATTTCTATTCTAGAGACACAGATCAGATAGACAGGCAGCTGCTGTTTTCTGCTCAAGTGCAACAAGCACAACAAACTAAACTCTCCCTGTGCCGGGATGGGGTGGTCCCCGGGCTGTCCTCCGTTGGGGCTCTCCCTGGGGATGTCTAAGGTCTGTCCTCCTATCGCTCATTCCTAGCTTCCTGCCTAACACTTACTTCATTTATCAATTTATCAAAAATTTATTGAGAGCCTATATGAACCGTGTTTAGTATTGCGAATTCAAGAGAATGCTATTGGCAACATCCTTGTGCTTTAATCGGGGCATTCTATCATCTTGAGAAAAACAATACAAGATAAAATACAGCATGACTTCAGTGTTGATCATGTATGTCCCTTTAAGAAGAAAATAAAACAGGTTGATGGTAAAGAAAGTGATGGTTGCATGGGAAGCGAGGGTACCTTGGAAGCCTTCTCAGAGGTGGGGACATTTGAGTAGTCATAAATATCCACAAGAAACAATATGTGGGAAAGAGTGTTTCTGGCAGAAGAAATATAAAATGCAAAGGTCCTAAGATAGAAGCATGCTTGTTATCAGTGTGAGCTACAGGGAATGGAATGGTAGGAGAGGGGTCAGAAAAGGGGGGTCAAGGGTCAAACCCAAGGTTTCTCCTGTGCATGCTGGCCCAGGATGTTAACAGTTAGAGCTCAGGTCATCTCAGTTGGCCTTGACACCGATACCACTCTCCTAAAACACTATGCTTTCAAAGTTAACTGCTCTGGAAAAACAGCCCAACTGCAAAGACTGACAGTGTGAAGGCATATCAAATATGCAAAATACTTGAGAGGAAAAATGACAGAAAAGAAGGGAAACAGCATGAAAGGAACCTAGCCTGGAAGAAAATATCCAAAGAAATAGAAGGAAATTCTTCACATGTTACTATGGTTATGGATCCAGTTAAAACAAAATGAGATTATTTAGGGGGATTGGAATTGGAAAAAGCAAACACTGAAATAGAAATAATAAATAAATAAATAAATAAATAAGAAAGAGCAAGGAACAAAAAATAGAGATAAAACTGAAAATAATGACACAGAGAAGAAATTAGAAATAGAGTGAATACAGAGAGAAGAAGGGGAAAACAGAAGGGAAATATTTTAAAGCCAATAGAGAAAATCCATGAACAGAGAAAGATGAGTTAACAGCAGTGTCCCTGTTGAAGAGAATCTCACAAGTGGCACAGGAAAGAGAAGCAGCCTCCAAAATTTTAAACAGAAAATTTTCATTAAATGAAGAAAGAACTAATTCAGCAAATTGATAGAAGACACTAAATTTCAGGAAAATATGAAAAGACAATGTTGAGTTATGTTCTCACAATGTTATTTAGTATCAACAACACACACAAAAAATGTACTCATCCAGCTACGAAAAACCTTGGAAAATGGGAGAAGTTCAGGCTAACTAACATGAGCCTTGTGCTCAGCAACATTCAATGCCAGAAAATAATAAAACAAATACTTCAGAAGTTTAAAGCAATATCTCAAAGTTCTAAGGAAAAATGAAATATCCATATGCATTTAAAAATAGACAAACATTCTAAATGGAATAGTACAAGAAATGTAGCACCCTTGAACTCTTCTCGAAAACAGCACTTGAAATCTAGCAAAGATTAAAACAAAGAACTTAGAAATAAAGAGCCATGATTAAAGAATTGATTGTGGGCACTGATTTAAAATATAGAATCAATCCAGACTATTACAGGATGTAGAATAGAATTTAAGTAATTTGATTTTTGGCAGTGTAAATAAAATAATTAAGTTTGAGTGAGGGAGGATATGTAAAACATACGAGATCGCTATTTTCTTCATTTTTTATAGTAGTGAGTAAAAATATTCTTTATAATGGAAATGTAGTTAAAAAAAACTGATGACACCCTTTTACTATTTTTGAAAAAAATATTCCCAAACTTATGACCTTGAAGGAAATATTTTCTTTGGTGAAGGAGTGGTTTCTAAAGCCCAGCAATGGTTTCACTTTTATTTCAGTGTATTTTTCTTCAGTTAAACTCAAGCACTGAAGAATTCAGTATTTTAACTTAAATACTTAAATATTATGAACCATTTATAGATAAAAGTATTTCATCCATCTATTAAACCATTCTTTCTGTGGAGATGCAGAGAATAGTATCTGGAATTTTGTTGAACTAAGATGAATATATCTTATTTCTGATGGTGAATTTGGGATTCTCTTGTCCTTTAAAAGTACTTTTCTTAATTGTCTATATTCTTTGTAATTAGTCATCACTTTTACAAGGGGAATAGTGACTTTCCTTAAATAAAAGAATCACACACACATACACATATACCCTTTGAATTTGTTTTGGTGAATTGCCCATTTAAACCTTTTGCACCTTATTCAATTAAATGTTTTTCCCCATTATCTCTTTATAAGACATCTTTTTATGTTTGCTGCAATAATTCATTTTCAATCATATGTGCTGTCAGTATTCTTCATAGTCTTGTTTTTAATGGTATCTGATATCTGGCATATATAAACATATTTGCAGTTAGAATGAAATTTGTATTATATATCCTTTGGCATTAAATATTAATTAAATTTAAATCTATTATGGATAGTATATTCATTTCCTTATGATTTTTTAAATTCCCATCTTGCCTAAAGATGTGTCTTATAGAAAGTCACATAAAATCTTCCTACACATTCTCATACTATTTTTAGTATTCATATTACCAATTATATCAAATGGATTTTTGTGTAAAATGAAAGTTGAGCTAGCTGTTTTCTTCCAGATAAATAACCCTCTATGCCAACACTATATTCATTTTTTAAAAAATCCCAATTAACTAAAATTGCAAACTCTGATCATTCCACATAATTCTGGCTTATATTTTTTGTTCTTCTAACCTATATGCCTATCCCGGTGCTTGATTGAAGCTTCATAGTAATTTTTAATAGTTGGAAAGCAAGCTCCTCATCAGTATTCTTCATTTTTATTGTTTTTATTATTCTCAGAGCTTCATTCCATCATCTACACTTTAAAATATTTTCATCTAGTTCCCCAAACAAAACAAAACAAAAAGCATTAAGATTCATGATGGGATTTTATCCCACTTAATAATATTATCTTAGTTTATATTTGTTTATATTTAATAAGTTTCTTCATATTGGCTCTATGTCTTTCCAGTAAATGCATTTCTAGACAATTAAAAGACTGGTAATTCCATTTTCCATTTCTGTGTACTGGTTGGTAATAAAGAGAAAAGCTATTACATTTTCTATATTTATGTTTTATTAGTAAAATCATGTTTTTTAAATCTTTATTTTATCCCATATTCATGCAGGTTTAAAGCATAATAGGTACCCTTCCTTATCCATCAGACCGATGAAAGTTTTAAGTAATGGTAACATCATCTAGAACATCTAGCTCTAGTGAGTATTTAAGGGAACGGGCACTACCATATATTGCTGGTAGCCTTATGAATTACTCAAGTAGTTTGAGCTTTAGTTATCAAAATTGTTCCGGCTGTAGTTATAAAAATTAAAAGTACATGTATGGGATGATACTGTTATTTTTTTGCTGAAAGTCCAAACTAGTTGACTAAAGCAAAATAAATAAATAAATAAATAGCATAAATATTTAAAATTTAAAAATTAATTAAAATTTTAAAAAATTAAAATTGTCTTAATTTATGGATGGAATATTGTTTACATAGAAAATCATAAAGAAGTTACAAAAATATACCAAAACTAGTAAGTGTATTTAGCAATATCACATGATATACAGAATACACAGGATATAAACTAACAATTAAGTATTGACAATGATATTTAAAATTTTTATTGGCATAAAAATATATCAAATGCCAAGAAATAAATCTAATCAGGGATGTGCAAAAACTCTACATAGTAAACTACAAAATATTGCCGAGGAAAATGTATAAGATTTAAATAAATGGAGAGGTATGCCCATTGTGGATTGGAAAACTCACTCATTTTTTTTAAACGCCCATTCTCCCCAGATTGGTCCATACATGGAGTGTAGTCCTAGTCAAAACTCAACAGGCTAATTATAGAAATGCACAAACTGATTCTGAAATTTATATAGAAATATATAGAAATACAAAGGACCTAGAATAGACAAAACATACTTCAAAAAGAACAACAAAGTTGGAAACCTTATACTAGATGATTTCAATACTTTAGGATAAACTGAAGATAATCAAGGTAGTGTAATATTGTGGTAAGGGCCAACAAATAATTGAACTAGAGTTCAGAGTATACCCGCACATACATACATATATTATCAAGTGATTTTTTTTTTTTTACAGCAGCACCAACAGAATTCAATGGGCAAAGGAGAATCTTTTCAAGAAATGGTTCTTGAACAACTCAGTTGTTATAATGGGAAAAAAGGAACCTCGACCCTTACCTCACATGATACACAAAATTAACTTGGAGTGAATCGTAAAGGTTAAATATAGACACTATAAACTTCTAGAGGAGAGCACAGGTCTTGGTAGGTAAAGATTTCTTAAGAAATAAGAAGGATTAAACAGAAAAGAAAAGCTGAAGTCCAAGAATTTGGACATTATCAAAATTAAACATTAATTTTGAAAGGCACCATTTAAAAAAATAAATAAGCCACGAACAGGGAGAAAATAATTGCAATAACTATCTGACAAAAGACTTATATCCAGAATATATATTTAAAAAATACATATATATTCACACACATACAATCACACATGATTGCCCAGGGGGAGGATTAAATCAAAAAAGCATGATAAAACTTGTAATGTTCTCTATCTTGGTTTGTGTGGTTAGCTATATAGCCATAAAAATTGTCAAAATGTAAAAACTGAAACATGATCTATATACTTTAGATCCATGTATTTACTGCATATAAGTTACATCTAAATTTAAAAACAACAAAAATAATAGGAAAAAGGGAAATTTGTATTCTATCTACACATAATTTGGAATATAAGTTCCTTTTGCTGCCACTATCTCAACAGAGGGCTTGGAACTGTGTGATACAGAAATATGCTTTGCATGCTGTCCTAGTGCCATCCATAAGGCTCAAAATCTTGGTGAATCATTTTATTTTATTTACATCAACTATGCTTTGCTCTTTGTTTCACGTCCTGAGTTGAGCCATTTTAGAAATTGTTATGGCAGGAAATAAGAGATCTTGATAATTATGTTAATATAATTCTTTTATCGAACAAACTTTAATGAAGAGTTGAGCTTTTGCAGACACTGTTGGCTTTAAATGCTCTGCTCATGGGACTCAGGAAATTTCTTGTATCTGACTTCTTGGGCCGGTGTTGAGAAGATAATTGGGAAGATTCCAATCAAATCCATTCCTGGACAGGGAGTGGGGGTGGGAGAATGGAATTCAACTTACCTATTTTTGGTGAAAGGACCGCTGGGAAGCTAAATGGCTGACCCTGTTTAATTCATTCCTTTGCTCCTTGATTTCCTCCAAACAACAATTACATTACTGTGGGGGAAAAGTATGTGGCCGTAAACTACAAGGTTAGATTTACTTCTCTTAAAAGAGATGGGACATTCTGTAAATCATAATTCAATATATAGAATTCCAAAGTGGAGTGGTTTGTCATTTCATTTCTGGAATCCCATAGATTGTCATCTGGAGGAACATTCAGAGCAGTAAAAGTGGCTCCTTCTGATTTAGAAATGTAGAGCCTTTAAAATTTATTTCCTGCAACCAGTGTTTCATCATATTGGCATTCCACGCACTTGCAGTGTCCTGCTGAGCAGTGACTTAACACAGCCCTGGAGCTGGATTAGATCATACATTTAGATTCATCACAGCACAACAATTCATATGTAGTTTTCCTAAATGAAACATCAGCGAAAAATCAGTTCAGAAATAAACTGAGTAAATCTCTGGAATTGAGATTGATGCCCTAGATCTCAAATTATCCTGATAGCAAACATCCTGTATATAGCAGTTTGAATTCAGGGATTTCTAAAACAGTTGACTGATTTCAGATATTGCTATAAGGCGGAAATGTCAGTTTGTGGTGGATTACAAATACTCATGATCAAAAAAATTATTTAGTAACACCTTGATGTAAAGAGCAAAAAGTTCCAATAGGTTGCAGTTCCTAACTTTTGAGATGTTCATAACAACTAAGATGTATTCTGCAGTGTGTATCCAAAAAAATCCATCTGGACCTTACATCTGGCTCTTCTTGGCAGAGGTGTTATAATTCTCCTTTAATAGACTCAACAACTATTAACACTAACAAAATGGAAAATCTTTACACCATCACACTGAGTTCACTAAGTCTCTTTCTCTAAGGTAAGTACCTGACACAAGAAAATACATATAGGGTCTTCTTATTAATGAATGAATAAATGAATGGAGTAGTTAATCCATACTGTATAGTAGTTAATTGGATACAGCTTTTTATGATTTCCTAGTGGTTTGTTATACACTGATTTCATTTCCCACAGATTTAATTTTAATCTTCTAGAGGACACTTTTTTTCTGAACACATCTATATTTTTTGTGGATAGCATAATGCTATGGCCATACTAGGTGCTTAGGAAATAATTGATAAATTACACATTGTAGTCAGCATCAGAAGGTCTTTGAGCAGTTTTATGGCTTCCTTACTCCCTTCATTGAGCTGCAACACTAAACATTTAGTTTGTTCTTCACTTACGCTCTGTCATTACAATTTCTAACTATTCCTTTATTCTGGTAATGAACTTCCTCCACCCTTATTCCTCTTGAACTCCCAGTCCTACATTAAAAATTAGTTTATTCTTGAGCTCTATTCCTGAGTTCTCCTTTCCCTCAGCCCATCGTCTCCCTCACCTACCCTGCAAAAGAGAGGCAAATTTTTATTTCAGTGCAAACAACCTTTCATCTCTCGCCAGCCATGTTCCAGGCATTGTGCTTAGCACAATCTGGTGGTCTGAAGAAGACATGGGTCCTCTACTCAGAGAGTTTGCAGTCTGGTGAAAGACAAACACCATTTTCAGAGAGAAATTATAGACGTGTGTGCATGCTATTCTCACAACACACTTTGCCTACTTTAGCTTAGTGCAAGGATACATTCTGTAGCAAGGAACCTGGAGTGGATGTGATTTCAGTAATTTGGCAAGGGTAAGGCTAATGAAGTCTCTTCCTCAAACAAAGAGATTGTTCAGGTCTACAAACACTCAGAGTTGAGAGGTGATGGTGGGTGCGTAGGCCAGAGGGAAAGGACTGAAAAGGTTAGCAAAGGAAGGAGGAGAAACAGAAGTAAATATAAGAGTGCAAATATGGAGATGAAATGAGAAAGGCAGCAAGACAGGATCATAGAGCAAAAAGTTTTGGAATGAATAAGTATTAGACATTCCTGGGTAAGTAAATTCAACATAACAGAGACTACAGCCATTGCTGGTTTCCACGATGTGAGTAGAAGGGCCAGGTGAACAGAAAGGACAATGAATAAAGTGGACATAGGCTGCACCTAGGGCTAGAAACTATCTTTAAGAACAGGACTTTGGAACTTCAAGGACAGGATCCTTTCTACTATATAGTATTTGTTCTTTCATGTATCCAGTCATACTTAGAATACCTGTGGAATACATTGCATACAATTTTATTTGAGGGTGAATTATACATTTGTAATGAATCATTTTGAGTTATTTATGAAGAGCTAAGTTACTTGCCTCCAATATCTAGTATTGTTAGACAGAGATGCCGTAGATTAACACAATAGAATTTGGAAGCTAAGGGCCTGGATCTACCTGCCTTGGTGTCAGTTAACTTTTTTCCCCCACCATTTCTTTACACTTATTTATTTTTAAATTTTTAATTGAAGTATAGTTGACAGGTAATATTATATTAGTTTCAGGTGTACAGCATAGTGATTTGACCATTCTACACATTATAAAATGCTTGCCACAATAAGTATAGTTACCATCTGTCACCATGCAAAATTATTACAATATTATTGACTATATTCTCTATGTGGTACTTTTCATCTCTGTGACTTATTTGTTTTGTAACTGGAATTTTTATCTCTTAATCCCCTTCATTATTTTGGCTATGTTCCCACTCGCCTCCCCTCTGGCAATCACCAGTTTGTCCTATACATTTATGAGTCTATTTCTGTTTCCTGTTTTTTTTTTATGTTGGTTGCTTGCTTTGCTTTTTAGATTCCACATATAAGTGAAATCATACAGTATTTGTCTTTCTTTGTCTGACTTATTTCACTTAGCATAATACCCTCTAGGTCCATCCATGTTGTTGCAAATGGCAAGATTTCATTCTTTTTTATGGCTGAGTAATATTCCATTCTCTATATATACCACATCTTCTTTATCTATTCATCTATTGATGGGCACTTAGGTTGCTTTTATTACTTGGTTATTATACATAATGCTGCCATAAACATAAGGATGCATATATCTTTTCGAATTAGTGGTGTTTTTTTTTTCCTTTGGGTATATACCCAGAAGTAGAATTACTGGATCGTATGGTATTTCTATTCTTAGTTTTGTGAAGAAATTCCATACTGTTTTTCTGAGTGGCTGGACCAATTTAAATTCCCACCAATAGTGCACAAGATTTTCCTTTTCTCACATCTTTGTCAACACTTGTTATTTTTATCTTTCTGATACTACTATTCTGACTTGTGTGAGGTGATATTATGGCTTTTATTTTCATTTCCCTGATGATTAGTGATGTTGAACATCTTTTATGTGTCTGTTAGCCATCTGGATATCTTCTTTGGAGAAATGTCTATTTAGGTTGTCTGTTATATTTTCATAAAATTATTTGTTTCTTTGGTTTTTTTGGTGTTGCAGAATAGGGCTGATAATAGTCTCTCATAGAGCTATCATCAAAATTTCAAAAGTGTATGTTTATGTAAAGCCATGAGAACAGTGGGTATATTGAAAGTGTTCGATGAATGCTCACCATTGTTATGATCATTATTTTCTGGAATTGATGGACACAGCTGATAAGTACAACTACGATTTTGGGAACCAGAGAACCGGACAAAGTAGACCATTTCTCCAAGATAGCGATGGGAATGAAGCTTATTTCTTACAGGTGTTTACCTATGATGTAAGATAATGAAGCCTAACCAAATAGTTGATTAGATGAAGAACTATCTACAATAAATAAGAAACTCAATCTCAATACAGTAGATGTATTTAGAAGATACCCTGAGGAAGTTTATTTTATTGCCTGCCAGATCAAAATTCGTGGGTAACCATTTAAATATATATAATATATAGATTCACCCATGTTATTTTGTCCCATGGAGAATTAGAAAATTTAATAACACTTCTTTTGCTTAATTTGAGGCATTTTTTGAGCTAAATTCTATGGGAAGATCAAAAAGGGAGGCTTAGCCAAATCCCTTAGATTCTGTGATAGAAGCAATGTGAAACCACATAGGAAGTGTCATAGTAAATGACTTGTTTCCTTGAGTTGAATTCAAAAGAGGAGAATCCTGAGTGAGAAGAATATTAACAAAAAACATAAGAAACATCACAGCTCTATAAAGTTAAAATGGTCCTTTTAATAGAGATGACTACAGCATTATTTATGTAACTCTGAGAGCACTGGAATTAGATGGGCAGGAGTGAGGTAGATTTGGCACAAAATGACTTTTGACACATGCCATGTATTATTTACCAGAAAATTCTACAGCATACATTAATATGACAGGCATAGTCACTTGATTAACTGAAGCCAATTGGTCAGAACATATAGTAAAATTTGGTACAGATGTTTTGGGGTATGTGTAAAGAGAGGATGACAGTAAGAAACTCAAACAGCTGCCTCCAAAATAGAAGATATTGTTTGAAATGAGGTGAGAGTGGGGGAAGATGAAAAGTGAGAGATGACAGACAAGTTCTCAAAAACATGTATCCAAAATTGATAGGCCATAGACCACTCTCACTAGCTCAGATAACAGTTTATTTCTTAGCAATCTTACATCACTACTGCTGGATTTTCTTGTTCTGCTAATAAAATAAAGGAATATTCCATCTGTTTTTACCTCAGAAAAATTTGGTGATGATTAAATGAAAGGAGAGAAGGAAAATGCTTTGAGGCGTTAAAAAAAGAAAGAATTCTATTAAAAAAATCTAGTAAAAATTTTTACTCTTTGAGATGGATTTATTCTCCTTATATTACTGCTCTGGCCTTATTTGTACAAGCTTCATTTGGACCCATTAAACTTATGGTTTTTCATGAGGACAATTCAGTGCTTTGTTCTCACCTTGTGAAGTCTCTGAAAGTGGTCTCCACTTCCCAGTCTAAAAAATTGATTTGATTATTTTCTATCTTTTCCTACAGCCTCGTGTCTCCCCTGGGACAGCTTACCATACAAATGAAATATGAAAGCCTACAGTTTTTATAGTGACAGAGCCAAAGCCTTTTCTGTTATCATTTGTGTAGTCCACGGGGAAATATCAGAATGGGGATTGATTTTGGCAAAGAGATAGTCCACAGAGGTGGCTGAGTTTAATAAATCTCTGCTATAAAAGACTCATATTTAAGTTCCAGCAAGTCTCAGAGCTCATTCCACCAGGGCCATCTAATCTCTTGCCTCCTCAGTTACAAATTAAATTTCCCTTTGTCACTATTTCTTTGGAGTCTATTTCAAATGAGATAGAAGATGAAGGTCCTCCATCAGCCCATTCTTTGCATGATAGAAGGCAAAGTCCCTTAAGCTAATTACTTTGATATGAGTTCCAGAGGAAGTGATGGCTTGGCAATAAACATAACTTAGATTGGCTGATGCTACCTTTTGAGGATCTTGGAAGTTCTATCATTCATTGCTTTTTCTTCCCAGACTTCTTAAGAGAATTAATTTTACTCATGGGGTTCAAGGAAGAAGAGATACAAAAATAGACCATGCAGTTCTTTTGGAAAATGATGCCTTAAATCCAAATGAAGTTGGTTCTAATATAATACAATTGACTGATAGTTCTGAAAATAATCTGCTAGCTATTATATATCTATATCTATCCACTCACATTTATATATACAAAAAATGTACAAGCATGCATTGTTATATATAATATATAGTATTTATATACATTATATATTATATAATATATTTATATTTTATATAAGTATATAAATATGCAGGAATATACATGTGCATATATATTTAAGATTAATAAAATGATAAATTATCCTATGTATGACATTAAACTTTCTTGGTCTTGATTCTCATAACTTTGAAAAGACCAATTTGGACTAGGTGAGCTTTTAGTTCTTAAATTTTATGATAAGTAACTTTGGGCCAATACTTTGTTATATTGTTATATTTGTTATATATGATACTTATATTAATTCTCAAACAAATGAATTTAGAGTACACCAAATATCACAGCAACTCCATCATAAACCTTTTCTCTAGGATGTGGAAAGGAAAATAAACAGGCCTATTTGAATTGAGCTTATGACCTCTTCCACTCCCCCTTGTTTGTTTTGTGTTGTTGTAATTAGGCATGTAAATCACCAGTAGATTATGATTTATTATGGGGACAGAATCCAATCTTCTTCATTTGTGAGTCCAAAAGCAAGAATTTGCACACAGTTGGCATTCATCAGAAGTATATGACCAAATTGTTAAACAGCTTAGATGAGTTCTCAATCGTGACTATGTTGGCTTTTATTGATAGCATCATCACTGGACCATTCTAACACCTACACATGACTATATCTCTCCATGTGAGCAGTGTTCTTCTTACCTCCTATGTTAATATTGTGTGGCATGGGGCAGCAGCCCCACTCACCTCAAATGAAGTATTGGAATGGATTTATATTTATGGCATTTGATTTAGTAACAATGCACCTGAGGCCTTAGGTTTTGTATGTATACATAATTCATACATATTCAGCATTTTAAACTCCACCTGGGGTTTACTTTTAAAAGTCACATTGATTTTGATTTAAAACCCTAAACATAAGCATGATCAAGCTGCTAGGTTATTTTTATCAATAATATTTCAATCCTTACCACCAGTTAGGATGGTAATGATGACAAAGCCCCTTGCTGGGCCTGATGCTCACAGTTCCAACAAAGGTCTTCGTGAGAGTTGTGTTCTAAGAGTAATCAAGCCATTGAAGTGGCAGTTGAACCAGATACCTTTTGGTTTTCTTTATAATCTGGAAATAAATAGATGTTCTTTAAAAGGATTAGCAACTTACTCCCACTCACTAATTTGGAAAATCCATCCCAATGACTAGTCTGACACTTTCAATGAGTACTGAAAAATTTTATTTCTCACTGCCAGGAAGAACTGTCAGAAGGCAGAGTCCAGGAACACAATGTCTTCCACTTTGGTCCCCAAATTGTTCTTTTCTGCAGCTGGAATGCAAATAGCATACTATCGGTATGCTTTGTTCTCACTTTAGAGACATTCAAATAAGAAAATAAAAATCTAGAATAGGAGGAGGAAACTGTTCTTACCATTGTCTAAACATGTCTTTGTTTTGAGCCTCTGTTTATTATCTGTGGAGTGAAGATGATCTCTAAGACCCAGTTCTGCTCTGTTTTTTTTTTCTTTTAAGATTTTTCTTATTTATTTATTTATTTGAGAGAGTATAAACAGGGGGAGGGGCGGATGGAGAGGGAGAGAATCTCAAGCAGACTCCTCACTGAGTCTGTGGAGCCCAGAGTGGGGCCAGACACTGGCTAGAGTGGGACAATCTCAGGACGCTGAGATCATGACCTGAGCCAAAATCCAGAGTTAGATGCTTAACCACTTGAGCAACCCAGGCACCCCCTTTTTCCCTCTTAGTTCCTAACTGAGCCTGCAAAGGAATGGACTAGACACCATTCTCATAAGGGAATTCCTGGGAAGTGTTTTTTTAAGTGTAGATTCACATTTCAGCCCACAGGCAAAAGCTTGCAGGTTAGTTTGCCTTAGGGTAATTACTCAGAGAAGTGCTCTTCAGCATTCCTTGGTTAGCTGAAGGGAACTTTACATTCAACACATGACTTTGGGGAGTAGATCTGACTGTGGGGAGAAGATTCCCTTGGGATATATATATCTTCTGCATATCATGTGAGAGGAGCTATTTCCTAGGCTTACTGGTAATGATGTATGTGTTTGTGAGGTGGTGGGTGGTTGTACACCCCAAGCACACACCCTGTACTGTCCTTAGGTGGTGCCAACTAAAGGGATAGTAAAGGGAGAGTTTTTGTTCTGATGACCATCCACATGCCCAATACTCTTGTACCAGGGCTGTCTCCTAGCACTTTCTGATGACATTTTAACTCAGCATGTCCAGCATGAAGCTCCTTTTCTTCCTTCCCATACCTTTTTCTCCTTATGTACTCCAGTCACTCTCATGTGCACCACCATCCAATCATTCACAAGGGAAAATGTGTCACTCTGACACACTGCTCTTCTTTGGTCCCTGAATCCCATGCATCCAGTCCCTTCAATTTTACCTCTAAGTGTCTCTCAAATCTGTGCACTCCTTCCATCTCTGCATATACCACCCTCTCACACCCATCATCAGGTCTCACTGGGATTACTCTCACATTCTCCTGGCACCCCACTCCAGTTTATTCTCCATACTGCTGGAGCTTTTGAACACTAGGACATATCTGATAAAAAAAGTCTCTAAAGATTTCTCATTATTCTTAGGGTAAGAGGACAATGCCTAACATGGCCCACAAGGCCCTGCACAATTTGGCCCAGGCCAAGCTCTTCAGATTCATCTTGCACCACTCTTCCTGACTCCACATCTCAGTATGTCAGCCAAAATGGGCTCAAGTGAGCTTCTGACTCATGCCTTGTTTCCTTCTTGTTTCTTTCTGCTTCAGAGACTCAGTGGTTGCCTCCTTGCCACAATTTTCTCTCCCATATCTTTGCCTGTTTAATTTTCACTTGTTTTTCATATTACAACTCCAATGTCACTTCCTTGGGGAAGCCTGATGTTATGGATTGAATGTCTGTGTGTCCCCAGAATTCATATATGGAAACCCTACCTCTCAATGTGACTGTAGTAGCAATTGGGGTCTTTGGGAGGTGATTTAGGTTTATGTGAGGTCATGAGGCATTAGTGTCTTTACAAGAAAAGGAAGAGGCCAGAGCTTCCTCCCTTTGCCATGTGAGAACACATCCAGAAGGCAGCCATCTGCAATTCAGGAGGAAGGCCCTTATGAGGAACCAAATCTGTAGGCTCCTTGATTGTGGACAGCCTCCAGAACTATGAGAAATAAATGTCTGCTGTTTAGCAGACCCAGTATACATGGTATTTTGTCATGACAGCCTGAATTGACTAAAATACTTTCCTTAAGCCCCCTGGTTGGACTGTATGTACCTACTTTGTTGTCTCGTGGCTTTTTGTGGATTTTCTTCATAACACCTATCACGATTAATACCTTGCATGCCTACTCAATCAATGGCTCTTTCCTCTAAGGTCAGGAACTGGAGGCTGTCCTTGTTCATTGTCATAGCATCTAACATAATACCTGGTTCATAGTCAGTAAATACCTACTGAATGAATTTAAAGACGTTCTAGATAAATCAGTTGATTCATTAGATGTTTAGAGTGAAAATTTCTGTTTCTATAGATGATTCTAAATTGTGGGAAATAGGCTTGCTAACAAACACTAAGCACATATAACAGCTTGTTACTATTAGTCCATTTTTAAAATCTTTCAAGGAAATAGATATTCCCCTTTTACCTCAAAAAGGAGACTTTTCCAAAAATACTTAAGACAACAGCTCAATTTGGATATAACCAAAATGATTCTAAAACTTGGGTTTTTCCTTTAATGACATAAAAAATTATAAAATTCTTAGTTTAATCCATAAGCATCCTCTACAGTTACTCATGTCAAGGGTGAAGAAATCTAGAAACCATGTCCTGCTGGAAAGTGGCTTAAGCAAGTAGAGGCAAGAGGATTAATAAAAGGTATGAGGCAGCCTTCAAATGTTTATAATGCTCTGGGATAGAGGAAGCAGTTTTGTTTGAACAAAAGGCCAAACTAAAATTAATGAGTAAAAATTATACAAATCTAGGTTTCATTTTAATTAAAAAAGAGCTTTTTAACATCATACAATGCATGCTCAGATGAAACAGGCCATTTCCTGGCCAAATCAGAGATGCTATAAAAAAGATTCTTACATCAGGGGCACCTGGATGGCTCAGTCGGTTAAGCATCTGCCTTCAGCTCAAGTCATGATCCCAGGGTCCTGGGATGGAGCCCTGCATAGGGCTCCCTGCTCAGCGGGAAGTCTGCTTCTCCCTCTGCCTCTGCCGTTCCCCCTGCTTATGTTCTCTCTCTTGCTCAGTGTCTCTCTCAAATAAAAAAATAAAATCTTTAAAAAACAACAACAACAACAAAGATTCTTACATCGGTCTCTGTGCTACCAACATAGAGACTCCTCCCTTGCTTGGGATTGGCGAAGGGACAGTAACTATCTAGGGCTCTGCTTGATACCTAAAATATTGTCCTCCCGTAAATTCAAATTTGCTTGAAGTTCTCTGCTTAAGTGACAAAATTTGGTTTCTGTATAGATTGAATCCATGTCTGTGGGAATAGTCAACTCTTGAATGTCTTTGAAAAAAAAAAAGAAAATATAGAGTTAAAAAAAATTAAAAAGAGGGGTGCCTGGGTGGCTCAGTCATTAAGCATCTGCCTTTGGCCCAGGGCATGATCCCAGGACCCTGGGATCGAGCCACGCATCGGGCTCCCTGCTCCACTGGGAGCCTGCTTCTTCCTCTCCCACTCCCCCGGCTTGTGTTCCCTCTCTCAATGGCTGTGTCCCTCTCTGTTAAATAAATAAATAAAATCTTTCAAAAAAAATTAAAAAGAAACTTTTTCAGTTCAATTTAAGGAACATGAGTAATAATGAAATGCATGACATTTTAGAAAACCTGACTATTTCACAATTAATTGTTAATATTTCAAATGGGCAATATATTTCCTATCTAGGTATTTTGCCAATATTTGATTATGGTGAAGCAATTTATGGACAGGTTAGCTTGCTGTTTTTAATGAGCTGGATGTGCTTTCTAATGGAATTGCTAAATTGGTGCTAAATTGTAGCTTGGGGACTTATTATTGTGAGATTTTATCTTCTTTTTGTTAGTTTTCTTCAACATGGAGAAGAAACTTGAATTGGGTTCAGGGTGAATAGTGAATAATAATTGTTAGTTTTTGTAGGAATTACCCTATATCATCAACTCAGTTTAACTTTTATCAGATGTTTAGTCTGTGCAGGATATAAAGACTTCTTTACTTTGTATTTTTATTGTTGAGTCTAAATTATCCTAACATTGTGAGTCATATTGATGGCCTTAATCACAGATGCTTTATCTTTTAGTTTGTGGTAGAACTTAATTATAAACTCAGTATTAATAGTAAGATCTATCACATTTTGAATTTTCTTTACGTCATATGGGACTCCTGTGAGCCCCAATTGATTTGTTTAGTGGGAGGTTGAAATTCAGTTGAGTTTCCTCCTCACTTCGATGGGATGGAAGGGAATTTTATGTGGTCTACCTAGAGGCCAAAAGAGAAATCTCTTCAGTAGCATACTGGATTGGCTAGGTGTTTCTTAATTTGGAAAACTGATCCTGTCATTGAGAATTTAGGGCATTTTACAGTGCCAGAAAATCAGGAAGTAGCCACATCTTTACTTCATGGTGGAAGCATCTTCACCTACTACTCTTTCTGCTACCTGATGCTGGCATTAATCTGGACCCTTCAACAGCCACAGTCTGCTGCTTGGGGCACACCTGAGGATGCCCTTGAGGATGTTCCAGTCCTCTGACCACAAACTCATTAACAGAGACTTTAGCCACTGGTCCTAAGGCCCCTGTGCATGATGGCAGCCTCTACAGACATGTTGAAGAAATCACCCACTTAGGGGATTCTCCAGTTGCAGAAACTTTCCAAATGCAGATCTATTTTTGCAGGCTTAATCTTTAATACATATATTGCTCCCCAGGCCTTTTGACCCCTCTTTGTCAGAGTGATTTGCTCTATCTCATCCTAACTCTTCCCTAAACAGACTTGAATTTAAAAGCTGTTTATTTCTTCGCCAGTGATGAGGATTAAGGACAGCAGAAATAGTGCCCCCTTTTCCCCATATATGGTTATAAGTCTCATTTACTCATTCATGTATGCAAATTAGCTACTTGGTCAGGTATAGTCCTGTGCTTTCCTTTATGCTCTTATTGGATTCTAAGTTTCTTAAAAACAAGGGTTGCATCTAATACATCACTGTGTCAGCCCCCAAAGCCAGTACAGGGTCTTGCATATTGCAGACTCAATAAACACTAATTGAATTAATTAATTATTTGTCCACAAGGATCCATGTCTCCTTTATTCCAGGCATTGGTTTGACCCTACAGTACTGAATAGAGGGCAAGACTGTCAGTGTAACTGGGACTTACATAGAATGCAAAGAATTACTGCCTGCACCAGTGGAGCGTGCATGTGTGTGCATGTGTGTGTGTGTGTGTTCCAAATGGTTAAGTGCATGAATGAGTATGCAAAAATCATTAAACATATTTAAAGAATATTAAATTAATTACTAGATTCTCTGTATCCCTTCTACCTTCCACTTACCTGAACTCAACTGAGCTTCCCAAATGTTAAATACATCTGCTGGATCAGAAGAATTTAGTCCAAAAGTTATAATGTCCTGGGTAAGTGTTTAACCATTGTTCTGGATTGGAGTAGGGGAGATGGTTCTATTCACCATCTATCCCCAAATTTGAATGTAAGGACTTTCCTCTTCAACAATCACAGGTCCTTAGACCTACCTCCGGTTTTCTTGTGCTCATTGTTCTTAAGGGACGTTGGGTATATGTCTAAGAGTTTATATAGATGTGTATGTGGGTGTTGGGGGAAGGTAATCTACAAAAATTCAGGTGGAACCCTAGAAGCCTTGAGTACTTAACTTGCTATAAAGTATACCAAATGGACAAGTTGTACAGCTTAAATTTACACAAGGTTATATGACAATCTTGTCTCAATATATCAATTAGATCTCTCAGAGAGAGAGCTCTGCTCCAGATTGCAATGCAAAGGATAGCTGATGCAACTGCATGAAAACTGAGACTGCTGAGTACAGAGACTCAGCTTTCGTCCACAGAAACAATACCTCTCGTATTGTCCCTTTATTGAGCTGTGCTTCACACTTGTCTTCAAGGCCCTCATGCACAGACCTTCTCTCAAGAGTGTAGCCAAACCACCCACTCATGTCTGTTCTTCCACATTACTTCATCTCTCTCTCTCTCTCTTTCTGCATATTCCTCTTTTCCGAAGCTCTCCTTCAACTTTAAAGCCCAACTCAGAGACCTGAGGCATAACCCCTTTAACTGGCACTTTCTTTTGGAAACAAAACTAGGGAAGATTAAGCTGTATTCTTTTTACTTTCTCTTCTTAACCAACTGTGGGAGAGGGGAAATCCTGCTTGAGTTACTATCTCAAAAATATGATCTGTCCACAACATTGGATATACACATTTTTTCCCTATGGCCCACATTACTCTTTAGTAATTAAATACCTTTCATTGAATAAACTACATTAAAAGTATATAGTACCTTCCAGAAAGCCCAAGACTCCCCTACCCCATCCCTACCCCCAATAATTGTATGATTAGAAAGTCTTCACAGTCCCACTGGAAGACATAATATGCTGGTGGAGCATAAATAAAATTCATTACAGGTGTCCATGCTATAATCCCATTGCATACCAGCTATGCTCCTCTTCATATGTCCTATCAAGAGTAAGAAAAGGAGGCTTCCAGCTGATGTGGTAGCATTCCTAGACCACGTAGATGGCTACCCCAAGGACAATAATTATAATCTGTGTGTGTTTGTGGTGACAGAAACTGCTTTTTGATGTAGACAAAAGTAATTCATTGCACTACAGCTGCTAAAGCACAAAGGAAAAAATCAAGTTTCATAAAAGAAAGCAACTTTGAAAAGTACACTCATATAATGATAGTTTTCTCATTTTGAGGAAAAGATGGGCACCTTTTGTAAGGAAGATAGATTTGGAAGATGCCAAAGAGCATCATGGAAAAAGACTTTCCTGAATAATACCAGGAAAAAGCAGTTACTCATATGGTAGCTTCTTTTGCTATTTTTGTCTGTTTTTCTTCTTTTTTAGTGATCTCTCCTTCCTTCTCTTTTCTATTTTTATTTCCTTTGTTCTATTATATCCTTATCCATTCCTCCTTTAGCGTCCATGTTTTCCCCCTTTCCCCATACTGCCCTTGCCTCTCTACCTTCTGCTGCTAATCCTTAGCCTAAACACATATCACTGGGATTCAATTCCAGAGACCACTGGTCAGCTTGGTAACTCACCTCTATCTGTACCCATACCTCTGATAACTTACCTCTATTCATCCATAGCTCTAACTTTTTAAATCATCGTCTTGGAATTAATGATTAATTTTATGAGATCCTTGGCAACATTTTAGATGCCAAGAATGCATGTTTCTGGATATAAAGAAGTGTTTTCTAGAGAATGTGACCATTTTAATCTGCTGCTTTACTGCATTACAGAATTTTAAAATATATTTTAGCTCACATTTTCATGAGAACAGTGGGGGATACACAGGACATGTTCAATGGCACTCACCTGAAACACCACATTTTATTAATAGCAGGTCTTTGCGAATCTCTGCGGATGTTAATTGGATCCATTTGTCTGTCCCCCAGCCAATCAGGTGGCCAATGGCTGAGGCAGCACTCATTATCTGATCTGCATATCAAATATACATATGGACAGGCTGAGAACAGAGTATAGTTCCACCCATATGGACACATTTCACAAGTGAGTTTCTCAGCCACTCACAATTCCAAACACGAAAGGATGTGCTCCTAGTATGTGTCCACTCTGACAGCTATTGGAAAGCAAACAGATTATAGTCATTCCCCCCAGAAGTTTACAGTTGACCTATAAGGACTAAAATGTCCCCGTAAAAGAGAGAAACATGAACAAACATTACAGTGTACTTAGCTAAAGGGTGTGGTGGAGATGGCTGCTGCTAACATAGTCTGTATCCACACAAAAAAGAGATTTCTTGGGACTCTGACATTTATCTCTTTTGCACACAAAGAAAATTTTAGTTGGCATGTTCATTTTAAGTTTTTAATAAATACGTTTTGAAATCCTAAATAGATTAATGGATTTTATATTTTGTAAATGATCTTTTACATTTATATTGTTTGTTATGCAATTTCATTTGATTCTCACAATTCCTGGGTTAAAAAGAGAAGGTATTATTGCCCCTATTCCACAAATGAGGAACCACAATTGATTTGTCCCAATACAAAGTTTTACTTGGTAGAGAACCAAACCAAAAAGCAGACTTTCTGACCCATAAGTTGAAAAAAAAAAGTGTTTCTCCATAACGACAGGCTGTGAGATGAGTGTCCTCACTGGGAAACTGAGGCTACATGCACACATATGCCTTGAGCATAAGAGTGTGTACAGTGAGAATCTAGTTAAATTTAAATTCTTTTAAAAGTTAGTATTTAATAACAGAATTACAAGTTAACATATGGGTGTTACTTAAAAACATTGGAGGTAATTCTTCATTCACCAAATATAAAGGCACAAAACGATTTCATCTATCCATGCTAAATTTTGACTCATTCACTTACCAGGAAATGAAAAAAAATTATATTAAATATAAAATATAGATCTTAATAAAAATGTAAACAAAAACCCTACCTAAATTAAAATACTTCCGAAAACAGAGACTGTTGACTCTGCTAATTCAGCATCAACTTTCTGTAAGGTCTTTGGCTGAATTTCAAAATTCCAGCTCATTACTACATTTAAAAAATGCCTGGCTCTAATAAATGTACAACTGTCACAAATGTGATGAAGATTTTTTTGTTTAATTTTTCTTTTTAAGAAAGGTATTCTTTATTTTGGGGACCTATCTATACTCTAATTTATACATATTAACTTTTTTTAAAGTCAGGCTTTGTTTGTTTTATAGCCCATAAACCGAAGCCTGGGTTTATTTTATGTAATTTACTTTTCTCCACTTTTATTGTTGCATATGTTAATGTTTTGGCTTCAGAAATAAAGTATTATGTAGGTAAGCAATTAACTTCCTTGTGTAATTTTTCTTCAATATGGAGAATAATTGAGCAATTTTCATTGAGTAAGAAATACAGATAAAGATAAATTATATTTTTCTTTGGAATGTTCAGAAGATATCATGGGATTAATAACCATAATGTAATCTACTCTGAAGTATTGGACAGGATATGAGCTCTTAAACAATGACCCAAATGAACTGTATTTTATAAGTTTATATTCCTTATTTCTGCCTGTGGCAAAGATTCAAGTGAAAGGCTCACAGAGTTTGCTTTGCAGTCACAGCCAGTGGACAATTAAAGTAGAATCAATTTATTTTGCGTGAACAATAACTTCTATCAGAATAAAAGAATGACTGAATTTCTGATAGATGAATACATGTTTTTATTAAATAATCCAACCTATGTGGATCAGGCAGTTAAGAAGCCTCTGCTGCATTAAAAATCTTTGGAGTTTGGATTTGTTTTTTGTTTTAATCTTTCAAAGGCAGTGATAATATTGAATTTGTGTTTTCTAATCTGTTCTGTATATTCCAGAGCCAAATATGAGGTTATGTTCTCTGGGGCTTATATGACTCTTTTCCTGGTGCTTCCGAGCAAATAGCAAGTACACTAATCAGTGTCCTAGCCTTTCTGTAATCCATCCAAAGAGCCAAAAGACTGCTTTCAGAAACAGCACTTACTTCTTTCTTTGGAAGGAAATTTCTGACTTTTAGTAATTTGGCACAGAGAAGTTTATGAAGTTATTATAGACTCTTTTATGGATCTGGCTAACAGTACCTTTTTATGTGGTAGAAGCATGTACAAGGAACTATATGTTGAGGAGCTGAATTTGATGTGTTGTACTAGAATGAGCAACGGAACCAGAAGACCTGAGCCTAGCCTCAGTCCCCTGACTGGGACTAGAATCATAATTCTTCTTGCGTAAATTCTTCATCTGAAAAGTGATGCTTTTCTCTATACTATCTAACTCAGCAAAAGGTTATTATAGGAATAAAATTAGCTTATAAATGTGAAAGATTTTCCAGAAGATTATAAAATATGCTACAGAGTGAAAATTTTAGTCTTGAAGGGTTGGAACTGGTTTGTTATCTCCAGGTGATCCAAGGTGAAGTAGGTCTCTCCTAGCCTTTATTATCTGAATATGAGAAGAGAGCCATGTTTTCTACCAAGGTAAAAACCTTTTGGGGTATTTAGGACTAATGAGAGGATATTTAGGACTAATAAGAGAGATTCTGAGCTTTTCAAGGTGGTCTCATTGTCTTTGGCATTGGACTTCTGGTTTCACTCAGCGGCAAAACTAACGGAGTGGTTCCTGGTCACAATAAAATGAATGAACACAAAGATCTAATTTCTGGAAGTTGATTGAAAGCTCCCTGAGCACTCATGATATTCAGTGCTGCTTCTCTGACCGAACAAACAAGTTAGTGCCCAGATGCAGACCTTAGAAATACAGTGCTCTGATTTTAATCAATATATGAAAAAATAATAAGAAGAAAAATCAATCCATTTGCCATGATGCTAGAAAAAGGTATATCCTTTCCAGTGGCCCAGAGATCATGACCCTGAACCTAAGAAGCAGGAACTGTAGCAATAGCTCACTTTTTTGACCCGAAAGTAAATAAGTAAACAAAAATATGTAATTAGCAATATATAAGCTTTTAGAGACCATACACAGAGATTTGGTTGTCACTTCAGAAGAGAAGGTAAATACTAGTAACATCACATTTTAAAACAAAAAGAAACTTTATGTAGTTAACAAGTTGTATAGAACACCAGAAAGAAAGGTAGAGGAAGGGGTAAAAGTATCAGGACCTTCATCTTATAAAGTTAGGAGATACTAATTAGACTAGAAAATGGTAATTGACCCTTGGAGTCCATTCTTCCTTCTTTGTGTTAGTAATAGACCCTCTGAAATTTTAGCTGAATATACAGCTACATTTCTCAGCCTCTCTTGCTGAGACCATGATACTAAGTTTGGGCCAATGGACTATGAGCCCAAAGATCATGTCACCTTCTTTACAGACACACTCACTTACTTCAGCCATCCTCTTCCCCTGGGAAATGGCAACAACTGTAGCAGCATGCCTGGACCCTGAAATGGAAGCTACATGAGGAGGAAGGTGGCCTTAACAGGTCATGAAGCAAAGCTATTCCCCAATCCATCCAACTGTGGGCTATTACCTACCCTGGGCTACTGCTTATGAAAAATAAATTTCTGCTTATGTAAGTCAATAAATAAACAAACAAATAAATAAATATAAAATATGCTACCGATATAATATACACTTTATAAACTTAGACCATTGAGAAAATTAGATGGATTTTCCTGTCTTAGTAGCTGAAATAATTGGTCTACACTCAAATATTTAATAGTTACTGAGTGCCTTGCTAGGATGACTCAAATAGGTATTAGATACAGTCACTTCCTTCTAAGAAGTTCCACTATAGTTGAAGAGGTTAGGCATAATCACATGCACAAATAAAAACACAAGAGTTACGAATTTTAAATATAGAAAAATTACATGACATTATAATACAGCTCAAGGTTAACTATCAAATGGAAGACTATAAACACTAAGTTAAGAAAAAGGAGGTATATTGAATACTGGAGTGGTCTATGGTGGATGGAGGGGGGGTACACTGGATTTTGGCCATAAAGAAAGGTGAGACTTAAATGAGTTTAAAAACAGAGAAACTAGCATGAGAGATAAGAAAACAATGTATGATTTATTTTGGTAATATTAATCAGCCAGTTCTTGGATGGGAGGATGAATTCATTCTTGAGCAGGGTTTAGTTACTATGTGCCTCCACATTCCTCCACTTGTCTATCTGTAAGAGCAATAATAAAAAAGTTATAAGTCCTAACAGTCTCCATGGCCACTGCACCAATGTTTTCCATTGGTTCCAATGCTCAGCCTTTGTTCTACTAGTCATCTGCTTGCTTGACTGATGAGCAGAGACTCCCTGTCTAGTAGTCAAATGAGCAAAAAGAATCCTTGCTCATATGATTGGGGGCATGAATGAGAGAGAAGCTATACATTTCACCAACACTCCAGTTAATTTTATAATACCAGGAGCCTGAAGAACCTGAAGAGAAAAGCCACAGTGAGAACTCAGGAAGCAGAGGCTAAAGGAGTGGAAGTACAATTGCCTAGTTGCAGTGATTTGAAATGCTGCCAATTCCCCCAGTATCTCTATTCCTTATGTTTATTATTTGAAGTAATATAAAGTTTGAGCTAAAGAAGTTTGAGAAAAATCATCTACTTCACTCATCTGTTCATTAATTTATTCTTCCATCCATCCATCCATACTACATATAGTTATTTAGTGTTTGTTTCCAAGCAACTCGAAGATGAACTGGACATGAATGTGTCTCTCTAAGAGCATGTATATTGTAGGGTAGGAGAGACATATAAATATATGTATATAAAACAAGGACTAACAATGTTATAAATACAGTGACAAAGCCATATAGATATTTTGTGAAGCCCAGGGAGTGGCATATAATCTTTTCTTTGTTGAGTGTAGGGAAACTTCTTATAAGAAGTAATACTTGAAATAATAATAATAATAAGCTTAAAATAATAGAAATTAGCAGTAAATATGTAGGGATGAGGGAGGCTGGGGAGAGGTTAGGGAGCATTTCACAGGGAGAACACAACATGTATGAAATTATAACAATAGCATGAGGCCTGCTTATTCATTTTTCAGAATGGAAAATTGAGGTTCAGAAGTTATGGCTTGTCAAAGTTATAACCATGTGGTGACGAACCTAAAGAGGAAATATTGATTCCTAACTCCCTCTGAGCACATACACCATGCATGCTTGTCTTAGTATTAAAGGGCAGTTTTCCTCAAGAGCCCTTGATATAGGCAAATATATAATAACTAGGGAGAATTATGGTATTGGAATGAGTTAAGTACCTAGTTTTCAGATAGAGAAAAAAATTCTTAGTGAATAGAATCCAGGATAGATGAACAGAAAAAAGGAAAAAATTCAGAAAGAGAGAGAATCATTCCTTTATATGAAAGAAAGAGAATGTAAGGAAAGAGTAGAGAATAACTCTTTTCCTTTTAAAGATTTGGTCACTTGGCTAGTTTTCAAGGTGTTAGAGTTTCTAGGACCATTACTGTCCTAAAATAAGGACATGTGAAATCTAAGTAGATCCCATACACACATATTAGTCATTGGGATAAATGAAAGAATGATTCTTTGTGGCATGAATCAGCCTGCACTAATTTACCTTCTACTTCTTTTAGGTAGAAGTAATACAGTATAGATTTTATGTATAAGCATCTGACAATAATATTAGTTATAGTTAAGTACCTTGAAAAATTGGACCAGTAAAATAGGAGTCTGATGCTTCTCAGATTGTTGAAAGACAGTCCTGCTGTAGCAGGAACAGACTTTGATAAACACTTATACCGGGGGACAGAGTACTGTCTAATGTACCAGAAATATTTATTTTCCTCCTTCAGTCATAGAGATGGCTTCTGCCTCTCTAATAGTAAATCCTAATTATTGTGGAGATATAATTTTTCAAAGACTGACAATTGGATCAATTTCAAATACTAAAGTCAATTGATTGGGGAAAAAAACCTTACTCTAATAAAAAATTACCATTTACTGAACAATTTCTATATGGCAGGAGTAGGGCTAATTGCTTTGCATTTGATATAGATAATTTGCATTATTACTTGTGCAGTCATCTTTGTACTCCAGTTTGCTTCTTCTCCCATGTACATTCTTCTCCCATGTACATCCTCCCATGAAGGATAGCATTTCAAAGTGAGGCATGGTGGAAACATGAGAAGAAATGACTCTTAGCTGAATTGAGGCAAAAAATTCGTTTATGAAAATAAAGAATGGGATGGGATTAAATATGCTTTCAAGCACCTCAGATGGGAGAACTTACTTTACTGGTTTTACCACTCTCCACCTAAGATATTGTTTCACCTATAGTAGGTCCTCAGTAAGACTTTGTTGGCTTTGAGTAAACACATGTAAAAAGAATGACAAAATTGGCTTTATAAGTTTTATTGAATAAAACACTTAGCAGTTCTAGACTGAAATACTTCTAGACTGAAAAAAAGTACATATTGTAATTTAAAAAAAGAAAGATAAAAGTAGATATTTACTGATGAGTCTTTTAGCTTTGCTTTTTGAAGTATATTTACTTCAGTACTTGACTACCTGTTAAGTTCAAGATTCCTACCACCAAAATAAATAATAAAATAATAATCCCATTAAATTTCCAATTATTCAAAATCCAGCAAACAAAATGGCTTCTTCTTGTCAAGAGATTTCATAAGTTAAGTAATATAGCAGGGATTTCACACTTGCCCTTAGGATGAGGAAAGTGGTTTTGTGTTTGTAGCAAGTGCAGTTAACAGTGCTAGTGAGTGATGGCTGTGCTTAGGCAGACTGCTGATGCAGGAATACAAAACTGGAGAGATATCAAGCAGTCTGATTTAGGGCTCAGAGACAGTTGGGAGCGGTGAGATTGATAGCCCAGAAAGGAATCTTTTGGTAGAGGTCCATGGCCCGCATCAGAGCTTTTGGGATTGATAGCATACTGTGCTATCAATCTCAGTACTGTAAATGGGACTACTATTCTCTATGAAAAATGGATCATATTAAATACTCTGACATTGACTAGATTGAGAACTGCAGATGACTAAGGAAGAACACATGTTTGCAGGGATTTGCTGTACCATTTTGTTTACAGTTTGTTGAAGAAGGGGAATGAAACCCAATTTTAGTTACACATATCTTAAAGAAGTGATCATGTTGATGTTATTGTTATTCTTAAGTTGAAATTAAAATTGATGAGAGCATAGCATAGCAGTAACTGAAATCTTGTAATCTTTTAAAGGATGTTAATGATAGACTTATAATCAGTCAGCAATAATTCAATAAAATGGAAGCATATGAACATATGGCTAGCTAAATTGATAAAGAATAAAAATTGACCCTCAATTTGTGAAATGAAAGATTTAAAAGAATGAGTGTAATTGGAACCCCGAGTTTTCCTGAGAAAAAGTGTTGTGAATGAAATGTTTCTTGAAATGAAGACAATTGTGTTCCAGTAAGATCTGTCATAAAATTTGCTCAACTGTGAAAGAGATTTGGTCATTGCCGCTCACAATCATTCTAATTGATTGCTTCTCTGCAGTTAGCCTTACACAATATCATATAAAAGATGACATAACCAATTAAAGCTGACAAAATTAAAACATTATGGAATTCCAGAGTCACAATATCTTTATAATATCTACACTTTAAGCAGTATGTCACTGGTGAAGCCATTTGAAGAAAACAGGTCAAATCGCATTATGTCCATCTTCTGTGTTGATAGTGTACCCATATTCTATCCCTTAAAAGAATTTGGAAAAATATGTATTCCCCTTGTACATTTTAAAGGTAATACTTAAAATTTTCTTTTCTTGAGTTTAAATAATACAACTTTGGGCCTGTTGTGTACAATGAAATTTAAGAACAAAACTGGCACTTTAAAACCCTTATTTTAAAAATGACTAGGGGTGGGGCGCCTGGGTGGCTCAGTCAGTTAAGCGTCTGCCTTCAGCTCAGGTCATGATCCCAGAGTCCTGGGATCAAGTCCCACATCGGGGTCCTTGCTCGGTGGGGAGCCTGCTTCTTCCTCCCCTTCTGTGCTTTCTCTCCCTTTCTCTCTATCTCTCTCAAATAAATAAAATCTTTTTTAAAAAATAACTTGGGGTACCTGGGTGGCTCAGTCAGTGAAGTGGCTGACTCTTGGTTTTGGTTCAGGCCATGAACTCACCGTGGTGAGGCTGAAGCCCATGTTAGGCTCCACACTCAGTGGGGAGTCTGCTTGAGACTCCCTCTCCCTCTCCCTCTGCTCCTCCATCCACCCTGCATGTGCACTCTGTCTCTCAAAAAATAAATAAATTTTTTAAAAAGAAAAGAAAAATGCCTAAATATGATAGTGACTTGAAACCCAAATTATCCACTCAGACAGGCAAATTCTTCTGTAACAGCAAAAATGTTAAATTGTTCCTTTACCTTTGAACTTTATTTTTAATCCACTTCCTTGACATAATTTTATTATAATTCAATACCTTTTATGCTTGAAAGTTGTTTATTAGTTAGATTGTTATAATTCTCTAAAATTAAAAGAATTTCAAAGTTTCTACTATTTAAAAAATTCCCTGGAGATTTTGGATTGCAATGTTTAAAATTTTGGATTGAATTATCATAAAATTATAATAAGGATATCACAGATCAAAATAACAAGTATATTTACAATTTTACAGGTAGTTATTAAATATAAAAAGTAGACATTTTTTAAAAGATTTATTTATTTGAGAAAGAGAGCAAGCAAGAGTGGGGGGAGGGGCAGAGGGAAAGAGAGAGAGAAACTAAGGCAAACTCCATGCTGAGTGAAGAGCCTAATGTGCCACTCTATCTCATGACCCTGAGATCAGATCTGAGCTAAAACCAAGAAGGAAACACTTTAAATGACTGCACTATCCAGGCACCCCAAAAGTAAACATTTTTAAGAAGTGCATCTCAGTGCAATGAGAGGGATTTTCTTTCAATTAATGTAGTCTTCTATAAATATTACTTATTGTCAGAGCTGAATAGAATTCAGTATCAATTCTATTCCTATTTTTCATTTTATAGGTGATGAATCATTTCACTTCAGGTCAAATTTGTCTAAGTAAATAAATATTGGAGATTGGATAGTGTTCATTTGGGGATTTTTTTCCCCCATTGGCCGTGAAGATCTATGTTTTGTGATGAATTTCAGTTTTCATAGTTATATTTTTAGTGCTTTAGAAAATGTGTAGAAGGAGGGAAGTTGGTGGAAGAGTAGGGGACCCTCGCTTCATCTAGTCCCTTGAATTCAGCTAGATTATCTATCAAATCATTCTGAACACCTGTGAATTCAGCCTCAGATCTAAGAAAAGAATTGCTCCAATTCTACAAATAGAAAATTGACCACTTTTTGCAAGTGGTGCAAAAAGCCTTTAGGGAACAAAAGCCACATAGAGCAACCCAAAACAGCTTACACTGAGCCTGGCCCCCTGACAAGTGGTGGTGCAACTCCACCCAGGCAAAGACACCTAAGAATCAGTGTCATAGGCCCTTCCTCCAGAAGACCAGCAGGAACATCAGTCAAATACCAAGTTTATGGAGGACTCAAACTGAAAAACTTCTGTGCTAGGGAAAACAGTATATAGAATTTGAGTTTTTTTCTCATGAGTCTTTAGTCTTTCAGTTTAAAATTTTCTTTTTCTTTCTCCTTTCTTTTCTTTTCAACTAGTTTCTCATTTTATCAACTCATTGTTTTTAAATCTTTTTTAAAATTCTCATTTTTACATTTGCATCTTATAGATACATTCTTCATTTTTTGCTTCCTTTCACTGTATTCAACTTTATATATCTATATCTATCTATATTTTTATATATGTATATAAAATTTTTCTTTCTTTACAATTTTGGGATATAGTATCGTCTAACAAACAGACCAAAATACACCCAGGACCAAGTGGATCACCCTGTTTTGCCCACCTGTGAGATTATATTCTCTCTTCTTTCCTTTTCTTTTTTCCTTTTCTTTTTTGGTTTCTGAGCTCTTTAGATTTGTCTAGTGTGTATTTCTCTGGGATCATGGTTGATATTTTTTATTTTGTTCTCTTGTTCATCTAGTCTCCCTGGAAAAAATGACTAGAAGGAGAAAGTCACAGCAAAAGAAAGAACCAGAGGTAATACTCTCTGCAATAGATCTAATTGATATGGGTAAAATATCAGAATTTGAATTCAGACTAATGATTATAAAGTTATTAGCTAGGCTTAAAAAGAGCATAAAAGACACTAGAGAATCTCTTAGTGCAGAAATAAAATCTAATCAGGCCAAAATTAAAAATGCTTTAACTGAGATGCAGTCTAAAATGGATGCTCTAATAGCTAGGGTAAATGAGGCAGAAGAGAGAGTCAGTGACATTGAAGACAAAAAGATGGAAAGGAAGGAAGCTAAAGAAAGGAGAGAAAAACAACTAATGGACCATGAGGGGATGCTTTGAGCAATCAGTAATACCATAAAGCAAAACAATATTAGAATTATTGGGGTCCCAGAGGAAGAAGAAAGAGAGAGAGAGAGGGGCAGAAGGTATATTTGAGCAAATCATAGCTGAAAACTTCACTAATCTGGGGAATAAAACAGGCATTCAAGTCCAGGAGATAGAGCAAATCCCCTCAAAATCAATAAAAATAGATCAACCCCCCAACATATAATAGTGAAACTTGCAAATTCCAGAGAAAAAGAGAAAATCCTGAAGGCAGTATGAGACAAGAACTTCTTAATGTACAGGCATAGGAACATTGGACAGGCAGCAGACCTATCCACAGAGACCTGGCAGGCCAGAAAGGGCTGGCATGATATATTCAGGGTATTAAATGAGAAGAACACGCAGCCAAGAGCACTTTATCCAGCAAGGCTGTCACTCAGAATGGAAGGAGAGATAAAGAGATTGTAGGACAAACAGAAATTAAAGAATTTATGATCACTAAACCAGCCCTGCAAGAAATATTAAGGGGGATCCTGTAAATGAAGAGTGAGCCCAAGAGTAATATAGACCAGAAAGAAACAGAGACAATCTACAGAAACAGGGATTTTACAGACAATCCAATGGCACTAAATTAATATCTTTCAATAGTTACTCTGAAAGTAAATGGGCTAAATGCTCCAGTCAAAAGACACAAGGTATCAAATTGGACAAAAAAGCAAGAACCATCCATATGCTATCTACAAGAGACTCATTTTAGAACCAAAGACACCTCCAGATTGAAAGTGAGTGGGTGGAGAACAATTTATCATGCTAATGGACAACAAAAGAAAGTTGAGGTAGCAATCCTCATATCAGACAAATTAGATTTTAAACCTAGATTTTAGACTACATTCTAAACTAGATTTTAGACTCGTCAGGGATGTAGAGGGACAATATATCATACTTAAAGGGACTATCCAACAAGAAGATCTAAACGTTTATGCTCCTAACTTGGGAGCAGCCAATTATATAAGCCAATTAATAACCAAATTGTAGAAACACATTGATAATACAGTAATAGTAGGGGACTTCAACACCCCACTCACGGCAATGGACAAATCATTTAAGCAGAAGATCAACAAGGAAACACCAGATCAGATGGATTTCACAGATATATACAGAACATTCCATTCTAAAGCAACAGAGAATACATTCTTCTCGAGTGCACATGGATCATTCTCCAGAATAGATCACATTCTGGATCACAAATAAGGTCCCAACTGGTACCAAAAGATTGGGATCATTCCCTGAATATTTTCAGACCACAATGGTTTGAAATTTGAACTCAATCACAAGAGGAAGTTGGGGCATAACTCAAACACTTGGAGGCTAAAGAGCATCCTGCTAAAGAATGAATGGGTCAACCAGGAAAGTAAAGAATTAAAATAATTCATAGAAACAAATGAAAATGAAAACACAACTGTTCAAAATTTTTGGGATACAGCAAAGGTGGTCATAAGAGGGAAGTAACATATCCATACAAGCCTTTCTCAGAAAATTTAAAAATACAACAAGCTCCAATACAACAAGCTAACCTAACACCTAAAGGAGCTGGAGAAAGAACAGCAAATAAAGACTAAACAAAGCAGGAGAAGAGAAATAATAAAGATCGAGCAGAAATCAATGAAAAAGAAACCAAAAGAACAGTGGAAGAGATCAATGAAACTAGAAAGTGGTTCTTTGAAAGAATTAATAAGGAAGAGAAGAGGAAGATGGTGGAGGAGTAGGGGACCCTAGTTCTACTGGTCCCCTGAATTTAGCTGACTATTTACCAAACCATTCTGAACACCTACGAAACCAGCTTGAAATGTAAGAATATATATCTGGATCTCTATAAGCAGAAAAACACCAACTGTCCTAAGGTATGAAGGGTGGAGGCATGATTCTGCGGGTAGATATCAGAAGATAAACAGAAGGGGGAGGGAGCCACCAGAAGCTGTCACCAGGAAGGTGATATAACACCAGAGCACAAAAGCGACCTGCCCTGGGGACCTGGCACAGACTCACAGACCAGTAGCAGCGGGGAAAGGACTTTAGTCCAGCCCCCTGACAGGATCCAGTAGCTGGAGGTGCACATGTGTGAACCGGGGGCAGCTTGCGGTTTTAGAAGCAAAAAGGGCAGAGAAATGCCCGGCCCTGGGATCGATCTCTGGGAGAGTTGTTGTGGGGCGCACAACTAGGGAGGCTGCAGTTTTTAGTAGCACAGACAGAAATGGAGAATGTGTGTCCTGGAGAGCTCAGTGAAGAATAGACTGCGATTTCTCTGTTTTGAGACAGAGGTTTGGATGCAGTCACTTCTGCTCTGACTCTCGGAAGAGACATGGAAAAACACCAGGGAAAGCTGCCTGAGAACAAAAGCCCCAAAACCAGTTTTCACTGAGCCCACCCCCCTGACATGGGGCAGGGCAACTCTGTCCAAGCAGAGTTGCCTGAGTAACAGTGTGGCAGGCCCCTCCCCCAGAAGACAGGCTGGAATAACAAGAGGACCACAACCATAAGGTCCCTATGAAAAGTGCATCTTGCTTGGGTTGTGGTTAATACTTTGAACTCTGTAAATTCCCTCAACCACTCCCCAGCAGAATGACTAAGAGGAGGAATCCCCAACAAAGAATTAATAAGATTGATAAACCTCTGGCTAGACTTATCCAAAAGAAAAGAGAAAGGACCCAAATTAATAAAATTAGGAACGAAAGGGGAGAGATCATGACTAACACTAAGGAAATAGAAACAATTATTAGAAATCATTATCAACAACTATATGCCAGTAAATTAAGCAACCCCAAAGAAATGGATGCCTTCCTGGAAACCTACAAACTACGAAGACTGAAACAGGAAGAAATCGACAATCTGAATAGACCAATAACCAGTAACGAAATAGAAGCAGTAATCAGAAACCTCCCAAAAAACAAAAGTCCAGAGCCTGATGGATTCCCAGGGGAATTCTACCAAACGTTTAAAGAAGAAATAAATAATCCTGAAGCTGTTTCAAAAAATAGAAACAGAAGAAAAACTTCCAAACTTGTTCTATGAGGCCAACATTACCTTGATCCCAAAACCAGACCCCATCAAAAAGAATTATAGACCAATAACCCTGATGAACATGAATGCCAAAATTTACAACAAGATCCTAGCCAATAGGATCCAACAGTAAATTAAAAGGATTATCCATCACGATCAGGTGGGATTTATTCCTGGAATGCAAGGGTGGTTCAATATTCACAAATCAATCAATGTGATAGAACACATTAATAAAAGAAAAGACAAGAACCATATGATCCTCTCAATTGTTGCAGAAAAAGCATTTGACAAAATATAGCATGGTTTCCTGATTTAAACTCTTCAGAGTGTAAGGTTAAAGGGAACATTCCTCTATTTCATAAAAACCATCTATGAAAAGCTCACAGTGAATATCATTCTCAATGGGGAAAAGCTGAGAGCTTTTCCCTTAAGATCAGGAACATGACAAGGATGCTGATTTTGGCCATTATTGTTCAACATATTACTAGAAGTCCTAGCATCAGCAATCAGAAAAACACAAAGAAATAAAAGGTGTTCAAATTGTCAAAGAAGTAGTCAAACTCTCTCTCTTTGCAGATGACATGATACTTTATGTGGAAAACCCAAAAGACTCCACCCCCAAAGTACTAGAACTCATACAGCAATTCACTAATGTGGCAGGATACAAAATTAATGCACAGAAATCAGTTGCTTTTCTATACAGTAACAGTGTAACTGTAGAAAGAGGAATTAGGGACTCGATCCCATTTACAATTGCACCCAAGTCCATAAGATACCAAGGAATAAACCTAACCAAAGAGGTAAAAGATCTGTCCTCTAAAAACCACAGAACACTTATGAAAGAAATTGAGGAAGATACAAAGAGATAGAAAAACATTCCATGCTCATGGATTGGAAGAACAAATATTATTAAAATGTCTATACTATCCAGAGAAATTTACACATCCAGAGCAATCCCTATCAAAATACCACTGACATTTTTCACAGAGCTGGAACAAATAATCCTAAAATTTATATGGAACCAGAAAAGACCTGGAATAGCCAGAGGAATGAGAAAAAGAAAACCAAAGCTGGTGGCAACACAATTCCAGACTTCAAGCTGTATTACAAAGCTGTAATCATCAAGACAGTGTGGTACTGGCAGAAAAACAGCCACAGAGATCAATGGAACAAAATAGAGAGTCCAGATATGGACCCTCAACTCTATGGTCAACCAATCTTTAACAAATCAGGAAAAAAATATCCAGTGGAAAAAAGTCTCTTCAACAAATGGTACTGAGAAAATTGGACAGCCACATGCAGAAGAATGAAACTGGACCATTCTATTACACCATACACAAAGATAAACTCAAAATGGATGAAAGACCTAAATGTAAGACAGGAATCCATCAAAAATCCTAGAGGAGAACACAGGTAGCATCCTCTTTGACCTCGGCCACAGCAACTTCTTGCTAGACACATCTCCAAATGCAAGGGAAACAAAGAAGTCTGCTCCCCCCCCCCCGGTTGCTCTCTTTCTCTCTCTGTCAAATAAATAAATAAATAAATAAATAAACAAACAAACAAACAAATAAATAAATAAAAGAAGAGGGCACATGATGTGATAAGCACTGGCTGTTATATGCAGTTGATGAATTATTGAACTTTACATCTGAAACTAATGAAGTACTATATGTTGTCTAATTGAATTAAAGTTTAAAAAGAGAAAATGTGTAAAAATTACCAGAAAGGAGGCACTTAAGACATATCAAAAAATTGGTAAGTGATTTTATTTCATGGTTGAATGATATTAAATTTATAATTTGTATAATTTGTATACTTGGTATGCAATATATCAACATCTGAGTAATCCAAATTAAATGTCATTAAATTTTTAAAGTTTAAGATATTATGTCCCAAATTGCATTTGCAGGACATTTGTTATTCACCTATACAGAAGAAGATATTCTGCTTTAAAGAGTACAGTTAATTTACTTCGAGGAAATTATAAACCTAAAAAAAAGGATGGTATTGGGCATCTAGTAAGTGCAATCCTATCAATGATGTACTAATGGAAATTGTTGATGCATTATTTAGCATGGAATCCACCATATGATACATTAATTTAATATAAGCCTAATAAATGCAAGGTGGGGATAAATGCATGAATAGAAAAGTGGATGATGAGTGAAAGAAAGAAGGATACTTACTCCAAATTAAAATATGATCATGGATTTGTAATGTCTAATTATTGCTTGAGGAAAACTAAAATATTTCTCATCCAAGTATGAGTATCCTGGAAATATCAATCATTTATTTTGATATATGTTACTTTTTTCCAAAGATGTAGTATTGATCTAGTGTAGGTAAACAAGCTTTTCACCTGTTCTCCTTAAAGTGATGACAAATGAAGTCACATTGATACATGAGACAAAATGTTCACCAAGCCATTCTCATTATTAAGAATGGTAGGGGCTCCTGACTTTCCTGGTCAGTGGAGTATGTGGGCTCTTGATCTCGAGGTTGTGGGTTTGAGCCCCATGTTGGGTGTAGAGATTACTTAAAAATAAGATCTTTAAAAAAATGCTAAAAATGTAAAGATGACTCATTTCTCATTTCATAGCAGACTGATATTTTATTTTGTACTATTTACAAATCTTGAATATTCTAATTCTAAAGATAGATAAATAGATAGATGGATGAGATGTGCAGTCTTGCTCGGATGAAGCAAGGTTGCTGCTCCCTAAGTACAATTTACCTAAGTTTCCAGTGCTTTGTACTCCTGAGATCCCATCTTTGGGTGTGAGGTATTATTTGACAATAGTTAGTGAAGGAAAAGGTAAGGTTGTTAAAAGTGTCATCGTTCCCCAAACCCTTCCCCTTCTCTCACGACATATACCTGGATCTAAAAAACACTAACATGGGCTCATGTTTCTAATGCTTTGTTGCCTATGAATGAAATATTTAAAATAGGAGAGATGGGAGATGGAACACCTTCTTCTGGTTTATGGTGCCATAGAGAAGGCTTTGCTGACCCTGGTATTTTATATTGAAACTTTAGTGCCTCCATAAATTTTCTAATTTCAGGAAAATGCAGCATACTATGATTGGGGATTGGTGAAAATATTGTTTTTTTTTTCTTTCAAATTGGAAAAGAGCAATGTGAAGGGGCAATGAAAGAGAAACTGCATGATGCTTTGACAGCAGACAGCTTCTCAGATCCATCTACCTTTTAACAGATCAGAGGTGCTTTATTTAAAACTGTCCCACACCCACATGACTCCTGGGAAGTTTCCATGTACCCCAGTCCACAAAGATTACTGTTGTAGACACAGAAATTGAGAGCAGAAATATTAAGTGATATATCCAAGTTTCTATAGTTGCTATTTGTAGAGTAAGGACAACAATTAAAGCTAAAATGTTTAAATTAAGGAGGTCTTGCAATCTATAAATTATATGTTCCCTGTGCAATCTCTTTTCCCATATGAAAGACTCAAATTAATGAGAAATCAAGATGAGCCCCATGGGTTCATTTAGGAAAAGCTTGGGGCTGGTGATTATTATAAAGTGGTTATGCATTATCTCTAATTTTGTATTATAAAGTAAGACAATATTTGTGAATTATTATGTAGTCTGAAATGAACACATAACCAATTCTTCTATCATAAAACTCTAAGGTATTGTTTACATTTCGCTATTGCTCAGAAATTTTATTTTGACATTGTCTAGGATAAGTACACTAGGGATATGAGCTTTTAAAATTTTTCCCTAAACAGATTTCTATAATAGAGACTCTAATTTGATCTATATAGTGTACTAATTCTAATAGGGAAGTAGAAATTGTGCATATACAGACTCAGGCTGCCAAAATATGGAACTATGGAGTTAATTGGGTTGACAATGTAAAAAAAATTTGAATTGATACTTACTCTTAAAAATTATATGAAATGTTTCCTCTTAAAGTTAGCAAGCTGTGTCCAGGAAAAGCACATTAAAAATTTAGCTGTAACTTGCTTTTTTTTTTTTATAAAGATTTTATTTATTTATTTGACAGAGACAGCCAGCGAGAGAGGGAACACAAGCAGGGGGAGTGGGAGAGGAAGGAGCAGGCTCCTAGCAGAGGAGCCTGATGTGGGGCTCGATCCCAGAACGCCGGGATCACGCCGTGAGCCGAAGACTGATGCTTAACGACTGTGCCCTATAACTTGCTTTGATGGCAGTTTTGAAAACATGTGAAGAGAAGTAGAGATATATACAATATTATATATCCTTCCCTAAGTAAACAATGAAGTTGTTATAGAGACAGGGTAAAAAGGAAATCTAGGGAAATAAGCCTGGGTGGCTCAGTCATTTAGCATCTGCCTTCAGCTCAGGGCGTGATCCCGGCATTATGGAATCGAGCCCCGCATCAGGCTCCTCTCCTGGGAGCCTGCTTCTTCCTCTCCCACTCCCCCTGCTTGTGTTCCCTCTCTCTCTGACTGTTTCTCTCTCAAATAAATAAATAAAATCTTTAAAAAAAAAAAAGGAAATCTAAATTGAGGTTAACAGAAATAACTTCTATTTTACCCAGGTAAATCAATAATAATGAACATTAGAATAAATACATGAAATAAAAGCGAAATGAGTGGCACCACGGTGGCTCAGTTGGTTAAGCGACAGCCTTTGGCTCATGTCATGATCCTGGAGTCCCAGGATCGAGTCCCACATTGGGTTCCCTGATCAGCAGGGAGTCTGCTTCTCCTTCTGACCCTCCCTCCTTTCATGCTCTCTCCCTCATTCTCTCTCTCTCAAATAAATAAATAAATAAATAAATAAATAAATAAATAAAGTCTTAAAAAAAAAAAAAAGCTAAATGAAAAAAATCTAACCCAGAGACAATCAATACAATTTGGGAAGTATTATGTTTTGCAAAGTCTAGAATCTTTACTTGGTGTATAATGGCAATTCAAAAAATCCAAAACAAGCAGGAAATTATATTAAGTAAGAAACTATATTCTGTTGTTCTAGATGAGGGGTATTGCTAAACTCATTGTGTAGTTTAACATTTGACAATCTATACTGGCTATGGATTACTTGAATAATAAAGTTGCTTTGTATAGATACTTCAATAATCAGATTACAGGTACAAATTCTGGGGAGATGAATATGAAAGATTTTTTCTTAATAGAAAACAAAAATGATGACTGAAGATCAAATTATTATTATGTGCTTTGAGTGTGTGTGTGTGTTGGGGGATAGACGAAAAATATGATGAATTAGAATTCAAGCAGATATCAGATTACATGGTAAGATTGTCATGTAAAAGTTATCAATAAACTGAGAGATTAAAGTAGTGATTAGAAAGTATCCACAGAGTTATATACAATTTTACATTCTCATTTTCAACACATATCCAAGTGGAACATAGTTAGTTTGTCATGTGATCATACAGTCAGATAACAACTCCAAGAAGATTGTATCAACCTAAGATTATTCATCACTTCATTCCAAAGTAACCCGGTGTTTCTGATGCTATACAGAAGCATCTAGGTGAATATAAAATAGGAAGGCTCTAAATTCCTCCATTACTCTCCACGTTTTGGAGCAGAGAGAATGCAAATTACCTGACCTTCAAAAGCCTTTGACCAGGTCCAACAGTTGTTCTTAAAAATTAAATCAGACTTGAAAAAAAAAATGTCATCATGTATCCCTATGGACTGAATTTCTATCCATAAAACAAAGAATAAGAATACACAGATCTAGATACAGGGAATATAAACGGAGAAATCCTTTAAGGATTGGTCTTAGAGAACATTTTTAGATGTGATCTGGAAGATGGAGTGCACAGTGACATCTCCAAATTTGCTGATGACACTAGCTCTTCCCGATAGTGAAATGCCAGGGTGACATGAATAAATTGCAGGGACATCTTGAGAGACTGTGGGAGTAAGCCAAAAAATAGTAACGGAGCTTCAGTTTCAGAAAGTGTAAGGAAGTGTGTTAAATTCAGGAAAAGTAATCTAAACTCTATTTATTGGATGAGTCATTCATTCTTTATATACATATTTGTAATGTTATGGACTAAATTTTTGTATACTCTCCAAATTCCTATGGTGAAGTCTCAACCCCCAATGTGGATGGTATTTGGAAATGGGGCCTGTGGGAAGTAATTAGCTCTGGATGAAGTCGGGAGGGTTAGTCCCTCAAGACAGGCTTAGTGTCCTTCCAAGAAGAGGAATACAGATCAGGGCTCACTCTGTCTCTTTCTCCCTCCTCTCTGCATGTGAGGATACAGCAAGAAAGCAGCTAGCCTTCTGCAAGATAGGAAGGGGCCCTCATGGGGAACAGAGGCAGTTTCCCTGGACTTCCCAGCCTCCAGACTATGAGAAATAAATGTCTCTTGCTTAAGTCACCCAGTCTGTGGTATTTGTTATAGCAGCCTGAACTGACTAAGACAAGGAATAAGCTGAAAAATAGCAACAATTTCTGTTTCAGAAAGTGTAAGGCAGTGTGTTAGATTTAGGGAAAATAATATAAACTTTATTTATTGAATGAACCATTCATTCTTTGTGCAAATATTTGTTGAGCACCTACTATGCCCTCAGCATAATGCCAGGCACTAGGAATAGTGAGATAAAGAGGGCACAGCTGTTGGTGGACTGGGGGGAGACAGCGCCATATAACTTATAATATTGTGTGACATATGCTATTTCAGGAACAGTAATAAAGAGCTCTGGAAACACACAACATGGAGCCTGAGGGAACCAGGAAGGCATCTTAAAGTAGGTGACATTTGAGTTACACCTTAAAGGCCAGGAAGGGAAAGGGGAAGTTTTCCATGAAGGGAGAAAGGCAGGGGAACAACACAGGGCTTGGTCTAGTCTGCTCCAATTTATTTTTTTGAAACTTTCCTTTATTTCTAAATAAAATGGTACCCAGAAACCTAACTTATAAGACAGATCAAAGCAGCCTTTTAGCCTGGGCTTGCTCCATAATCTTCACCTTTCCTCTGCTCCAGTGTCTCCCCAAGACACACCACAGGTCATGGGGACTCTTGGAACATCCCATGAAAACTGATGTGGTCTTGCTTTAATTTTACAGATAGATGAGGAAAAATGGGGCCCATATATTTTAATTTACCAGTCCAAGTTCTCAAAGAAAGGGAGAAAGATAATTTGTATCTTGATTTATAACTTGGTAAGCAAACATTTAGAAGAATATTGGAGAATGTTTTCCTTGACAAAATTAGCTGAATCTACTGTGATAACCCAGTGGCAACCAAAGCTGTGAGACATTATCAGGGAGCAAGTTAAAAGGAAAAGAAAATTTTTCCACCTCAGACCCCTTTATAGCCATGGTTTTCCTGCTGTGGGAAAGCACATGTGCCTTGAGTTTTCATCATTCAATAAGCATCATGTGGCTGGAGAATGTTGGAAGAAGGATCTGTAAAATAGGTAAGGGGATTTGGATGGCCTTCTCAGGACCAATGTTAATCCACTTGGGGCACACAGAATTAGGCCCTCCAGTGCTGGGGGTCAGGTACTGGCAGCAATAATCAGCCAGAGCCCTCTATGCTGAGGAGGGGAAGTGGCTGAGATAGGTAACAGAGCTGGGTTTGGGTTCAAAAGGAAAATCATGGAGACAATCTAATGAAATCAGAGATAAAACTGGAGGGACCCACACCTGGAGAAAGAAAAGCAAATGCCAAAGGACAGACCAAATATAAGGATCATCAAATCAGAAATGAGACTGGAAAGGAAGATTCCAGAACATGAAATTAAATCTCAGAGCCAAATCAGCAAAGGACTGAATATGTTAGACTAGGTCTTGGCAGCGAAACCAAAAGAATCAATTGTCCAGATACATTTGTGCAAAGCAATTGCTTTCAATGCGTTGGGAGCAAGAAGGGTCCTTTGAGCTGCTGACTTTGACTCTTCTGTTGTGGGTACTGTAGGTTCCTTGATTCCATATGAAGACACACTAAGATCTTTAAGCTGCATGCAAGGACAATGGTACAGTTAGCAGCTCCTTGACTTTGACATCAGAGGGACTCTTGAGTACGATCTTGTCTCTTCCACGGGCTACCTATCAGATTTTGGGGAAGTTACATAACCTTTATCTGAGGTTTTTCACCTAAAAATGGAAATTACAATATATAGTTGCCACAATGGTTGTACTAAGTATAAGATACACACAAAACATTTAACAAATTCCCTCACACATAGTGCGTGATTAATAAATGGTAGCTGTGAGGATGTTGATGATAATTACAAGCATGAGCTTGCTGAAGACTTTATTATCTAAGCGAAAGAAAGAAAGAAAGAAAGAAAGAAAGAAAGAAAGAAAGAAAGAGAAAGAAAGAAAAAAGTGTATAGAATAAACAACCATTGATAAAATCCTAAAATAGAGGTAGAGAATACTTTGCAAGGAGGCAAATTTAGGTGAAACAAAAATAGTAATACTTAATAAAATAATTAATAGAATGCAGTTAAATTTAAATTGCTTCTGAAAAATGATGTTTATGGCTATTTGGCTATAATTAAACAAGATGGAAATGTTTGGAAAATAGACTTTATAAATAATAGAGGCCTGACAATCAATCAATCTTTACAAAATAAAAATATCAAAATGTCTAAAATGTTTTGGAAACAACACAAATCAGTCAGGTGTCTTTATTACAGATCTTCCCAGTGCCTTTAATACACTATTAGGAATCATGACTCTCCAAGTTGGGGGCCATAGTATATATAATTTCCCAAACACCAATGTCTATAGACCTTTTATTTTTCTTAGGAAACCTCAATAAGGCTGGTTTCTATGTTGTACACTTTAGGAAATGTGGCAATGGACAATTAAGACCACAGATACGTAGATCGCACTTAGAATCTAGGTGAGTCCTGACACTCAGCTCAGTTGCTCTTTCTACCAAAATATTACTATTCCCTCTCATTGTATGGATATATCATTATGGAGAACAGCAATTTTCTCCCATAAAACACTATCTGCTACTTTTCTAACACAGTCGGTTGGGGGTGGTAATTACTGTGTTCATACAGCACTAAATGAATTTGTTTGCTGTTTTTTAACTCACATCTAGTTTTATTATTTCCATGTGTACCAAGCTCATGTTTCCTTTCCAAAGCCCTCAGAGGCTATGACTCAAGTGCTATGTTAATTTTAAAATGTGAAGGAATGAAACATCTGTTATCATGACAGGCCCTCAGGACTTTCATTTTTGAATGAGAAGGGTGAGAAATAGATTTAGAAGTGAGGGAAGATAAAAAGACCCAGGTGATATTCATTTAACACAATCCCCAGATACTGGGAAAAACATCTCAGATATGAGTCAAGCTCACAGAAATATCTTGTCCCCCTCTGTGTGTTATAAAGTAACCTCTAGCTGGCTGATCTGTGTCTTGCCTTGACTCTTCAATGCTATGTCACCTGAGCCAACTGCAATCTTAACTTCTGAGGATATATCTCTTTGCCAAGTGGAAGATGACACTTTCAGCTGAGAAATTAAGTTTTACTTTTTTGTTTTTGTTTTTTAATGTGAAATATGGGTTACCATTGTCTGGTCACCTCCCCAAACTTAGGATGGAGTACAGGGAAACAGAATTTTGGGGCCAGCAGAGAGTAGAGAGGACAGTCCCTGGGCACCAGTGCGAGATAGTAGAGTTGGTAAGCAGCTTCCTGGATAGAAATCCACACCAAAACAAGTCAGAATGTCAAAAGAAGCAGCCCCAAAGAGTGCTAGGAGTGGAACAAATGTTCAAGTGCAAGATAACTGGGACGAGAACAAGAGTGAGTGAGATAGTTCAAAATCAAAGATGGTGCCTACTTTCTGGGAAACATCCATGACTCAAACACAGCAATGGCATATTTTTCAGAAGGTGTTGTGGCCTCTGACAGTCATAGAGAGGCATCCAGTGAGGGCTATTACATGGCTGGGAACGTGATCACCTTTTACATTGTCAACACTGTAATCAACAGAAATTTTCATTTAATCTGACTGAATAGACCATCCTGGGAAGAGAGTTAAAGTCACAATCTAATTTTGAAAAGAGTTGGCCATCATCTTCCCTCCATTTATTGAAGATCTATTATGCATTCTATGAAAAACATATTATTCAAAGCCTCTAATTCCATCTTAAGAATGAGCCTGTAGAGTGTTTTATTTTCATTTTATTGATGAGGAAGCCATGTCTCACATAATTAAGTAATTTGCCCTTGGTTGTACTTGTCCTAGTTGTAAATACAGACTAACACCTGCTATGTCTAATGCCATTAAACCAAGGGGAGCCACTCCTAATCTGTCTCCCTGTGCTTATTTCAGACATTACTAATCAGTCATGAATCTCCTTCCCACTGAACATGGTTTCAGAATCCTTCCTAGCATATTATAAGAATTCACAACAAATTAAGGAGTGAATACCCCTGCTCTGCACCATTTTGCATCCCTCTGTTATGCAGGTAACCAGGTGTAGACAGAGGAGGCTAGCAAAATAGAACCAAGATCAGACCCAGATAACCAAGGGAATATCTGATTAAGAAGAAGAAGAAAAAAAAAAACAACACGCAAAAAACTGAGTCCAGGAAAATCAAATAATACCGGGAAGGACTAAAAGTTCTCTCAGTCCTGGCAGAGCTGAGAGGGTCAAAGAGTGGTGCTAATGAGTGGTAGAAAAGGTGAGCTGAGACTTCAGGGATGAAGTTGTTTAATCTTAGACTTGGTTTATGCTACTTTCTGAGTGTGGGCAACATTGGGACCAGAAGTTTTTGCTGTAGTCATAGGAAAACAAAGTAAAATAAAATGAGATACTCTAGACTGAGCTTGCAAAGATTTAGTTGGCTTGTAGAAATCTGTAAGTACAAATATCTGGCATGGACTGATGAGTCATTCATTGAAAACAACAAATTCATTGGATTTTTCACTTCATTAAATTAACTAAGTCAACCAGTCCAAGTTAACATCTCTAGTCAATAAGTATTTGACTCAGTGGTGAAAAATCTGTAAAGAATAACTCTTTGGAAATAGAAAAAAGACAAACAAACAGTTGTTGTACTTAAGAGTTCGTATTTTAACCAGATGGCACAGGGTAAGTCTATGTCTCCTTTGCTGGAATTATTTTTAAGGTCTACAAAATCACATTTATTGATAAATATAATGTATCAATACCTCTACACTGAATGCCAGAGCTTACAACAACTTTACAAACTAGGGATGTAATGGTGGATACTGAGCCCTGGAAGCTTACATCTCATTAGAGGCAAAAGACATGTAAGTAAACAGATGAAATTTTGATATATGCAGGGATAAACAAAAATGGATTAAGAAGTATTACAGGGGAAAACTCAATTGTCTCTTGAGGGTAGCTCAGAATGGCATCATACAGGGGCTGATGACAAGCACAGAACTTGGTGAAGCAGACAAGAGGAAGATGAGGGAAATGGGGATAAAGAGGCCATTGAGCACAAGGAACAGAACCTGCAAAGGGATAGAACAGTAAAAGGCTACAGTGACAGGAAAATTATAAATAGCACAGAATGATCTACTGTGAAGTGCAAAGTCATGGGAGATGAAGGGTGGGAGCTGACACTGCCCAGGCAGGTAGAGACAGGGCTGCCAAGGGCTATATTTCATGCTAAGGAGTCCCAGTGACGAGAAGTGATGAAGCTTTTAAGCAGTTGTTCATTTTGGAGAGATTGGTATGCAAGTTGAGAGGAGAAGGCACTTGAGAATGGTGAGATGGGATCCAGAAAGATTTGTGAACAGAAAAAAAGTGATTAAGACATGAACTAAGGTGGTGGTGAAGGGGGCGGAGGAGTAAGCTCCTGAGACATTGAGCAACAACATAACTTAGCTGTTGTGTGCTTGTGGGGAGCAAAGAAGAAGTGTACATTCAAGGATGACCCTGGGAGCAGGTACGCAAGGGCGTAAAAGAAAAGAGATTTTAGAAGTGACTAGCCTGAAGCTTACAAGTAAGAACAGAGCTATTAATGTACATGTAGTTGAAAATATTTCAATAACATTATTTTTTATTAGAGGAGTAAGAATAGCTTTGGTAGAGAAGTTGAAATATGGGAAAGGGAACAAAGATTTTAAAAAAGCCATTCATAATCCCACTGCCCAGAAATAAACTATTGGCAACATTTTAGTATACATGTAGATGATTTTCAAAATTTAAAATTATATTTAGAAATTTTTGTTTTGCTTTCCCTACTTAGTATTAAGAAAATATTTCTCATATTACTAAAAATTTCTTTTAAAAATCATGTTTACTGAATATATCACATTCAATCATATAATGAACTGTTGGACATTTCACCACTCCCATATTTTGGAGCACATAGTTCAGTATGACTACGTCATAAGTACAAGGAAGTCTTCCAAATCTCTGTTCATATAACTTTTCCTTAATTTCTGATTGTTTCCTTAGGATAGGTGAATGCATTTGTAAGTTTCACATCTACTTTAGGAATACAGATCGTTTGGTATAAAAAGGGCATGAACTTATATGCCTTCTCAGCATGACTGAATTCTATTCCTCCCTAGTTCTAGCACTTTCTCCATTTTATGTATGTAATGCTCACCAGGTATTAATACCTATTAGCAGTTATTTTAAAAATGGTAATTTTTGTCTGAATTCAACTGCTGATTTCCTAAAAGGCTTGCATGTGTAGGGAATTTACAAATCTGAAAATAAAAACTTGAACATATAATACTGAAGGATTTTTATCTTAGTAAATTTAAAGGGATTTATCATTATCAAACCATGACTTCAATATCCTTCATACATAATACAATCTAAAATCGTTCAGAAATTTTGCCATAAATTATCATTTGTAAAGTTTACTTTTTCTCTTAAAACATATTCTACATAACACTGCTGTTTTCACACCTGACAAAAAGAACTTAATGAACTAATTTAAATTTTAGATGACATGGTGAAAGTCCCATCAATTCCTCATGTTGACCTGCATAATCAAAAAAGCTCAATTAACATTTTTGAGGTGTTATGTCATTTTGGGGCTATCCAGTATCTTGAGAAACCATTTTGTTTTTCTTATGTTTAGCTTAAATGACTTCTATGTTTTCACAATGCTAAATTAAGCTAATGAAAAATAAAAATTCATTCCAATCAACCTTTTTTTATCATATGATAATGATAAAATAAATACTTATTTCAAAGATTATTTCACTGCATTAAACCTACTTTTATTTATTCCACTAAATTTAGTGAAAAAAGATTTTATATTTATTTCTCCTTAATCATCTTATGTCCTTTGGAATTTTTTAAAAGTAGGTTGCGCGCCCAGCATGGAGCCCAGTGCAGGGCCTGAACTCACAACCTTGAGATCAAGACCTGAGCTGAGATCAAGAATCAGTCACTTAACTGACTGAGCCAACCAGGTGCCCTGGAATTCATCCTCTTTGAAATTTTTCTAGAGGAGTAGATTTTATGACCAACACTTCTATGTGAATTCATACTTTCAAAGCTCTTCCATTATGTTTGTAGGAATTGAGTAGTGCTTGGGTCTGCAGACACATGGACACATGGAAAGTGGGTCAGAGGGAATTCATTTTCGATTCACCAGAGCTTTAAGAATGTCCTTAGCTGTTACTAGTGATTTGCATCTGGTGGGCAGGCAGGTGAGTGCAGAGTCTCCAGAAAAATTGTGAAAATCTATTAAAATATATATAAATATAAACTCATATATGTGGCAAAGGGTGCTGCTCTGTTGACCCATGAACTCCTCACTCTGATTTTCTTTGTTATTGTCAGTAGGGCTCGAAGGCCAAGGTAGCTAGCCCCCTAATGCTACCTAGTCTAGCGCTCTGTGTTGCACTCTTTGTGTATAACTCCATTTAACAAATTACAAGAATTTGTATTTGTTGCGTGCTGCATCTTTCCATCCATTGTGACATTCTCACATTGTAAAATCTAATTTCGAATTCTAATAGGTTTAGAGCATCTTTTCTTCTGTCCTTCATAATGCCATCTTTGTATGAAGTTCCTCAACAAGCTCATAGAACGTGAGCATCTTATTTGTTTAAGTCTGGTGGTATTTAATCCAGATAACTCTGCTAAGAAATCAATTTTCTCTTTAACAAATCTTTACTTGATGTTCAATGATCTTCAGTTTTGCCATCCTGTGGCCTGTGAGTCAGAAGGACTGAGGATGTGAGATCTGTGAGTGTCATTCACATGCAGGCAGAGAAAGGTTCTGGAAGGAATTAGGAATAGTTGCATAGCACTGCCACTTACCAGTATAAAAGTTGTTCAAACAGGAGAGCAAGAGAGTTGAGAATCATTTATAGTGGTTGTAGATCACTCTGCACAGGAGAAAAGATAAATCACACAGGAAGAAATTAAGAGAGCAAATTAAAATGTTTTTTTCTCCTAGAAAGTCTAAAAGAGAAGAGCTTCCAGGTTAATTTGCCTTTAGTCTTAGTACTTCCTGAGAAGAAGCTGGGGCAGCTTTTATTTTTATTTTTTTCTTTTTACCCAATTTTGATGCCTTAAGTGTGACTTTAACTCTTATTCTCTCATAATACTTCACTGTAAAGAACCAGTTGAGCCCACCCTAATTCCATTTCTTTTGTCTTTGTTTGTTGCTGTTGCTTTTGTTTGCTTTTATTTTTGCACTTCTGAGGAAAGATTGGCCTACATGCTTGTTTTGGTTACTGTAAGGAACCCATAACTTCCTGGGGCCTTTCCAGCAAAGAACAGAAAATTGAGAGAAACTAAGCTGTAAATTAGGATATGTCCTCAAATTCCTAATCCCAGAGCCAGGACAGCTTCCTAAATTCAATCCTATGGTAAGCTTTTTATTGATTCTTACCAAACTTACAAACCCATGTTCTAATCATGAATCAAGGATTAGGGATGGAAGGGGGCAGAATTCCCTTGGCATGAGTAGTCTGTTAAGGGAAGCACAGTCCCCAATAAATCATCATCATGAAATAATGTTGACAAAATAAGGCCCTGTCCTCCAAAGCCATGAGCTTTGTCCTTGCATAACCACATGTGAATTGGAAATGATTACCTTGCCCATAGATGCAGAGTATTCCAGCCAGCAGTTATCATCAGGCTATGTTCTCAGAGCAGAGCGAACAGGACAGTGAACACTGAAAACACAAACATAGAGAAGGAATTTGCAAATAGTAGTTTTCCTGTTAAGATGTATCATACCGATTGCACAGAGGAGAATTGTGGTCCTAATTTAGTGCAGGTTTGTATTTGGCACATGTTACCTGTAGAGTATTTGGGTAAATTACTGATGTCAGTTGTATTTCTCTTGGAGACGAGGGAAATAGGTTATTGGCACAATAAAACATCCAAAGGCATTTAAAATGTCAGTCTAATCGCAAGAACCAGTAAGGCTTTTAATTACCTTCTGTGCAATTTTTTTTTTAATTGCTCCGATGGCTGTAGCGCTTGGTAAGTTCCTGACAGAGCAGCTGCAACAAACTTAATTTAAACATTTTTTTCCCCAAAGCTCTCTGAAAAAAAGGAATCTGAGATGCAGGGTAAAGGTTGGGCGTCTCTTTTGTCCCAGGCTCTCTGTAGAAATTCTTGTTGTTTGGTCACTAATAAAATCCTACCTCCATGTTCATCCAACTACCTTCAGGGTTTTGTTTGCTGATGACATTCTTTGGAAAGGGTATGTTTGTCATTACCCTCCCTCTCAGAATGTTCTGTATCAGCCAGTCCATGGTGTTAGACCATCACTAACTCCAATTCCATATATTCTTCGGTGCTTGTTTAATTCCTAATTTGAAAAAAAAGAGGATGCACAATGCCTTTCTTGAGATTGAGGTGAGGGAGACTTCTGTTTCCTACAATGACTTCATCCCATTTAGCTCTGCCTGCCATCTTGATAGAGAGCTATTCTTTATTAATTCACAAACACCCTCTATCCTTAAGGACTTAATTCTCTCCTTCTCTAAGAACTAGTCTCTTATTAGGTGGATATGTGAAGTGTCTAATGCCTGGGACTGAATCCCAATTTGCTTTATACTATTTCTATTTAACCTTAATTTCACATCCATAGAAAGCAAGAATAATAAAAATTCCTGTACAGTTTAGTTTTGTTTTTGTTTTTTAAAGATTTTATTTATTTGAGATAGAGAGCAAGAAAGAGCACAAGCCTGGGGTTGGGGCATGAGCCTGGGGTTGGGGGGAGGCAGACGGAGACGGAGAAGCTGGCTCTCTGCTGAGCAGGGAGCCCAATGAAGGGGTTGATCCCAGGACCCTGGTATCACTACCTGAGTGGAAGGCAGACACTTAACCGACTGAGCCGCCCAGGTGCCCCTCCCCAGTCAAGTTTTGAGGTTTCAATAAAGTAAGGTATAAAGAGTGACTGGCAAAGAGTAGGTTTTCAGTGAGAGTTAGTTCCACGGCAATACCTGCCTCCACCTCTACCTTCAAAATGCTGGTTCCCTCAGGTACATGTATGTAATCACATTTACATTACTAACTTTGTCCTGATACATGGCAGGTTATGCCTCAATTAGACTATGGGTAGCAGGGACTAGGTCTGAGGTTTGTTTTCTGCATTAAAGGTATGAAGTATAATGCCCTTACCAATCAGTTTTTTTTAATTGATGTGCCAGCAGATTGAACAATATTCAGGGAACTTAAGCATGTTAGGAAGTGGGTTGTTAATTAGGTTGGATTTGAAGCTAAATTTTCCTAAGGTGTTTTATGCCCTATGAAGGATAAGAACTAATTAAGTAGAATCATAGAATGTTGATGCTGGGAGGAAACTGATATCATGTCGTTCAACTGGCTATTTAATACAGAAGGCAAGAGAGAGCAATAAGGCAAAACTAGTTAATATCTGATTTAGCCAAGAATTCTTTTGGTCTCGTATTCTCTATTTCTGGGTTGTTTCCACCATGCCATATTCCTCCATCCCATTGGTGTTGCTGCTGAACCCCTGACATTTGCAAACTCTATTCTGTATATCTATTTAATTATAGGATATTGGGGTTTCTTAGTTGAGCTGGTGATGTAGCCATTAATACTAAGAGTACCCTATCATATTTTTTTGGAATCTCAGGAAAAGGTTAAGGTGGGCATAAGGTGGGGAAAAAATGACAGAAATAGTTAGGCAGGTAGAGTTAAAAAAAAAATCTCCCGGAGAAAAGTAAGAAATGAAGAAATAAATGAGATAATATTTATTTAAAGCATAGAATATGCCATATGCTTAGTGTATGCTAAGCACTTTATGTGCATTATCTAGTAAGACAAAATAGCCCTGGAAGGTGAATATCCTTTTCCTCATCTTTCTAGCTAGTTATATCACATCTTCCACCCAATCAGCTGAACATAAATCCCCATGCCTGCGTACATAGATTCAAACCATATCTACCCAGTTCTAAAACCTGAGCCTTTATTCATTAAACTCCAGTGCTTCTGCAAGGAGAACCTGATAAAGATATTGGGTTAAGAGGATTTTCAAGGAGAAGTAGAGGAATTATGAAAATAAGGCAAATTGTAGGTAAGCTAGAGAATTTGGTTGATGGAGAGAAAGAAATAAGATCCTGGACCATATTATTAAAAAGTAGAAATAGGGGTGCTTGGGTGGTTTAGTCGTTTGAGCATCCAACTCTTGATTTCAGTCAGATCATCATCTCAGGGTCCTGACATCTAGCCCAGCATCAGCTCTGGGCTCAGTGGGGAGTCTGCTTGATATTATCTCTCTCAGGATGCTTGGGTGGCTCAGTCAGTTAAGTATCTGCTTTTGGGTCAGGTCATGATCCCAGGGTCCTGGGATTGAGTCCTGTGCGGGGCTCTTTGCTCAGCAGAGACCCTGCTTCTCCCTCTGCCTGCCACTCCCCCTGCTTATGCTTTCTCTCTGACAAATAAATAAAATATTTTTAAAAAAATAGTTATTCTCTCTTTTTCTGCCCCTCCCTCTGCTCTCTCTAAAATAAATAAATTTTTTTTTAAAAAAAGGAGAAATAGATGATTAAAAGCAAAGATGCCTGAGAACTCTGACATAGTTTTCCTGGCCTTGGTGATTGGGATTTGTTACCATGTTACTATTGTTATTAGACTGTGCAATAAATATTGCCCCTTATCCTATCCTACCTATTGCATCTACAACCTACCTTTGCATTCGTTAAAATCTCTTTGTTTTGATGCTGTTTGTGCATGGGGGCGGGGGTGTGTGCTCCAGGCAGCTTTGTCCTCAGGAGCACGAAGGTCAATCCTATTTCTCTAGTAAGAGTCAAATGTGATGCTACAAATGGAGAGAAATATGACATGGAGTGCAGAGGAAGAGGAGGAATGAAGTGAAGCTGAAGGGCCCAAGACAATTGCAGAGCAGGCACAATGTATGGAATAGGGTGGTCTTCCTTTATAGACTCACAGCGAGGCTAGAATCTATACTTCCAGGAAGTAATCCAGGAAATGTTCTATGGCTCAGATTAACCTTAATTCACACCTTCTTCTGAGACTGTCACTTCACACTGTTTTTGATATTGTATAACATGGTTTTCCTCTATTTCATATGGTTATATACTTGCCACATGCATAAAGCAGTCCTTTTTGAGGCACTGGTGCTACAGATTATAATTAATAATGGCATATGGGAAGTTTTTGAATCCAACTTCTGGGCAGAAGTCACCTTAGCAGGTCTTATTTTCTTTTTAGACTTAGTTCTGGATTATAGGACCTCCTAGGTGATTGACACTTTTTGGCATCAAGGTCTTTCCTTGGTTTTCCTGATGGTCTTGTTAACAGGCCACAGGGGTTATACAGGAAAGAGGGTATAAATCTGACAAGTTGAGGACTAGAATACCAGGGACTGAAAAGAGCAATCTAAAGGGAATATTGGCCTAAAGAAGGCAGAACATGATATTGCATCAGAAGTTCCTAATAACAGATTTTCAATGTCCAGAAGGATGATGCCAGAACTTTTCCTTTCTGTTTTCATTTTCCTATGCTCTCTCCAAACTTCGATATGTTCCAAACTTCTTAGTATAGGAGGTAAATCTTCAATTCACCTACCCCTGCTTCTGCAAATACACTGCTTCTACTGTCCTACCGATATTGATTTCTACCTTTCATTGACATATTGAGCATTTAAAACATCTCATTTCAAATGTATTATATTAATACATTTATGTAAATAAATATATAAATATGCATTACATTACATAAAAATACATTTATGTAAATATATATTTTTACATACATGTAAAATAAATAATATACATGACACATCTCCTTATTCTTATGAAAATGCTTCAATATTCCAATTTTACAGATGAAAAACATTCCAAATGGTGCTAAGAGGCAGATAATTTGAGATTCAAATTCAGGTATATAAGACCCAATAGCCCCAAATATTTCTACTATACTTAATTTTCTTTTCTTTCGTTCAGGAATAAAAGGGAACCTGGTAAAATCTTTAATGTTTGAAACTCTAGTTAGGAGAAGGAGTACTTCTCAAACACTTCTTGAGTGTTTAACATAAGGGCCATGTTAGATTCTCCTGGAAAATTTTGAAAATCTCTCTTTAAGATCCATTAATACTAATATACTTCTGGTCACTTAGAATCATTGTCATAGGGGCACCTGGGTGCCACAGCGGTTGGGCGTCTGCCTTCGGCTCAGGGCGTGATCCCGGCGTTATGGGATCGAGCCCCACATCAGGCTCCTCTGCTATGAGCCTGCTTCTTCCTCTCCCACTCCCCCTGCTTGTGTTCCATCTCTCGCTGGCTGTCTCTATCTCTGTCGAATAAATAAATAAAATCTTAAAAAAAAAAACAACAACAAACAAACAAACAAAAGAATCATTGGCATAGTGAAAGAAAATTACTCATGGAAGGATCAACTACCCCTTAGCAGCAAAATCTTGAGAACTCCTGATCTTGGCATCTTTTTATATAATACTTTTTCCATCCACAGGACGTGATTCTGTGTATGTGTGTGTGTGTGTATGTATGTGTGTGCACGTGCACACGTGTGTGTGTGTGTGTGTATGCATACCTAAGGCAGTAAATGCTGTGCCTTGAAAAACACTGGAATTTACTCATCATATTACTTATAAAATAATTGATGGAATTAATTATATTGATGTATATTCACATGCATGCTCCTGTCCTCCACTTTCCCCTGACACACATACCCATCATACCTATAGGGCCTATGGGAGGAAATCTGCCCCTTTGTTAATACCTCAGTGAGGATCCTGGTGGGAAACAGTTGGCACACTCAAACTGGGAATAACTGAGGAGGGATTATTTACAAAGTCGTGGTTAGGAAACCAATCAAGTGCAGTGCCGTAGGGCATAGTAACCACAGTAAGCCTTTATCACTCACAGTCTGAAGAAACAAGGGAACCAGGAATTTATTGGAATCCAGAGTGAGGCTGTATAAAGAGATTCACCTGTCAGCTGTTGTGATCTTTTATGGAGGGGATATAGCCAATCTGTGATGATCCAGAAAGGAGATTATGGGGGTAATAGACACCATGAACTCACTTCCTCCTGTTGTCTGATTTCCTTTCCCTTCCTCCCATTGGCCAACCCAGTAGGGAACTGGAGGGCACAAGAACTAAAGAAGGAGATGTGGGGCAGTTTCCAGGGGAACAGAGAAGGGTGAAAAAAGGTAGCATGTGATCTATTAGGGCAAACAGAAGATATATAGCTAGGTAAATATGTCGGCATGCCGTAAATTGTCAGAAGGGTCTTATCAAAGCTTGGGAAAACAAAAAGGATCACAGCAATACAAATTCTAAATTACCCCTGAATCCTCTTGGGTTACTATTTAATGAAGGTTTACTCGTTGCCAGGCACTGTGCCAAACTCTTTAAATATATTGTGTCCTCACTCATCACAATAACTGTTAGGAGGTAGGTACTATCATTTCTGTTTTACAGGTAAGAAAACTGAATTGTCCAGCTCTCAGAAACTTGTGAAAGCCCATAGATAACAAACAGGAGACCTTATATCCGAAGTTCAGCCTGACTCTCAAAGCTACTCTTCCCTAATATTACAGTTTACTATCTACTAAATGAGGGACAATCTAAGCAATTGCTTGTGGAAAATCTAGGTATTATATATAATGTTAATAATACTCAGAGAAAGCAACAGAAATTGAGCCAGAATTAAGTTACACCATTTAGTTTACATGAAAAGTATTTAACATTTCATCTTTTAAAGTATGAAGGTGGCAGATGTTGTCAATGCCCCAACCATATCCATTAGATGCTATCATTTCAAGGTGCTCTAGATGATTTTCAATTCCCAATGTCTACATCCAGAGGTTCAGAAGGCCATGCTGACCTTGTGTGTGGCAAGTCATAAGGACCTTGAAAGAAACATCCCTGAATAAAGCCCTCAATCAATGACTCTTCAAAATTGATATAAAAATGTCCCAGTGGCCTTGTCGCTTGTGCAGGATAATTCTTTTCCCCCAGAGTTTTCCCACAGGATTAAGACCCAGTTTACCATTTCTTGTTAATAATGGAAAGGCTTAACAATGCACCACTTTTTGGTTTTCTTCTCTTCCCTATACCACTTTCCCATTTCACTGGTGGTATTCCCTGCACTCAAATCTTTCTGGGACCAACTAAACTAGAAGTATTTCTGCCAGAATTTTTATACTGTTTTTCCTAAGGACAAGCTCCTCAAGAAGGGATTCTAAAATAGAAGGGCGGTGGTGATAATCTTGGGTGTGCTCTAGCACTGCAATTACCAAGATTCTCATCTGTAGTGAATTGGGATGGAATAGAGGTAGGAGTGGTTGCACTGGCTTATGCAATACTCAAGTAATGAGAAAATGGCTGCAATCATAATTAAAAGAAGCATGGATTGGGTTGGAGCCATTAACACAGTGATGGCTAAACATGACTGGTTCAAGTAAATCAACTCCCAGTTCAGAAGCATAATGTGAAAACCAGAATGTATCTATGGTTAAAGAGACCCTTACCTCCTGCAGTCATAGGGTAGAAACTTCTAGGCATTGTGAAATAATTATCAGCAAGCACAAAATATCATGATCTTGGAGGAAAGGTAAAGATGCTAAACAGATTGGAAGACAGAATGATGAAGTCCCCGTTTTCCCTAAATATTTGATTGACTTAGACTTGAGCAAGCATTCTTCCGGTATGCTCATTCACCAGAAAAAGATGAAATCTGCAAAGCTGTGAAGAACATGTATCTTGGTTGAGAGTATTTGAAACTACGTTTCAGTGTCTTCTCTTTAATGAGACAATGAATTATTCCAAGCAGCCAGCACTCTCTTCCTGAGAAGAGCATAGGAACAGAGCCTGCTGTTATGCCACTTGGGATAAACAATTACTCTGAAAACTGAGACAGTCAATCAATTAAATAAATAAGATACTCAAGGCAAATAGTCATCTGCAAATAAAGTGTACTGTTGGTGGCAAAGAAGCTGAATAAATGAAATTTAATCTGTAGTTATGACCTAAAACAAACCTTCTAACCACAAGGTCAGAGTTTCCAGGCATTTTATAGAGGTGGAAGGTTGGCCCAGAGGGTCTGATGGGGAATTTTTCCCTGGGAAAAGAAGCAAGGGTGAGTAGGGAGCTGAAAGCAATTCTTCCTTGAGCCTAGAGATGGTTCTCTTGGTAAGGGTTACCTAAATCTGTGGGGAGTCTGGATAGGATTAATATTATATACCTGTCCGTGAAAGATATTGCAGGATTATAGAGTGATGTGAGAAAATTCCAATGAGTAAAATGTCCTTGCCCTGATGGGATTATTAATAGACCCCCCTTTCCCTTTCATAAATGCTCCAGTTTTGTTGATAATGTATGTTGCTACTTCACAACCGTGCTATCCGAGATACTGCTCATTTTCTCAGAAACTGGGTATTTTAATCCCTACCTCGGACAGCATGAGTGGTGGGAAGCATGTGGGATACAGAGTCAAATGACCTGAATTTGAGCTCTCTGTCCATTTCTTATTAATTATATCAAGTAGTTTTCTTCTGCTAGAAAATTAACATGGCAATCTTTTCTTCTTTTTTTTTTTTAAGATTTTGTTTATTTATTTGCAACAGAGAGAGAGAGGGAAAGAGCAAGCACAAGCAGGGGGAGCTACAGGCAGGGGAGAAGCAGGCTTCCCACTGAGCAGGGAGCCTGATGTAGGGCTCAATCCCAGGACCCTTGGATCATGAACTGAGCCAAACACAGACACTTAACCGACTAGGCCACCCAGGTGCCCCAGCATGGAAATATTTTCTTTGCAGTGGTAGTGTGAGATTACAAAGCAGCTCACCAGTGTTAGGTATTATCATTATTAATTCTTTGTGTCAAAATTATTAGAATTTCGGATGAGCCACATGTGATCCACGTTTGTGGTATAACCCAAGGTCTAATTTTAAGACTATGGCAATCAAGACAATGAAGCTCTCAGATTTCCAACAGCAAGGAAATTGTTGAGGGTCTTGGCTGCTACTCCTTAAAACCCAATGCTGGGTTTGTACAGAGGCCATGCTTCTTGTTGGCTGCTCCCAGACAATAATTCAGCCCAAGGAGGTATTAAGGTAGACCCATCATGGGAGGTATGGGGCTTCTCTGAAGGCTGACCTTAGCTTGAAGAGTCTCTGACAGCTTCACAAACTTTCCTTAGAACTGCACTGCAGCCTGCGATGCTTCCACCCAGCCTGCCTCCCTTCCTCACCCACTGCCTGCTTTCCTTCCTTCCTTCCTTCCTTCCTTCCTTCCTTCCTTCCTTCCTTCCTTCCTTCCTTCCCTCTCTCACAGTCAGCCTTCTATCACAGTCTGACAGCTCTCCCAGACTCTCTCAGCTCCCTCCTTCTTCTCTCACAGGTATTTTTTCCTAATAAATTTCTTGCATGTCTAATCACGTTTTAGCATCTGCTTCTTGAAGGACTACCACAAGGATAAAATATTATAAAGTTATAAGGATACTCCTGCTTTTCAAATATGTATAGGTATTGCTATTATTTTGAGTAAATAACAATGCCATTTATTTATATTTTTCTATGGTGTTAGAACATACACTTTTCATACCTGGTGCTCAGTACGGCTATTTGTACTTTAAATGGTGGGGGGGAATGGCCTGAAAGACCTTTTATTATTTCTGCATTGGACTTTATGAAAACAGGTGAACCAACACTCCTCTGGCCAATGTGACCAGAATGGATCCTGCCTCTAAACTTCCTTCGTGTTCTTTCATTACCGGTGATTATTTTACTCTTCCTTTCATTTAATTTGACTCTTCCTCAACTTCAACATCCAACTTAGGTGTTCTCTAAGAAACTTCCCAGACAATTCCAAAACCACATTGATTTTTCACCTCTACCATCTGCTTTAGTATATTAAAGTGATCACAACTTGGCTTTATTAAACTGATATTTCTTGGTTGCATGAAAAAAGTTAACTTGATGAGAAAGATTAAAGAACAGAGACAGTTTCAAAAATTTTCCTTAAAAATATTTAATAAAATAGTTTTCAAGCTCTTTAGCAAGCATTTGCTAATATGTTCATTACAATTGGCCCTTAGCCACTTACTAAAGTAGATCCAGCAGGAATTCTCCTGAGGGCCATTTTTATGGACTTGAGTGAGTTTTTGGATATGGTACTCCAAAGAAACTACATTTTCCAGAAATACTCAGTAGCATACCAACTCTCTGACATACACCAATTAGTCCTATTTGCTGTTCAGTTCTAGATGTTTACTCATGAAGAATTTCTTTGAGGCAGATGAGGAAATCGATGGAACTCTGTAAGAGAATAATTGAGGAGAAACTAAATCTAGACTAGGGATCAAGAACTTTGGTCTAAAATAAAGGTAAAGACTTGAATCTCATAATATTCTCTGGGACCATCTGTCCAAAGCCAGCCTGAGTTTTTTCCTACTAAACCACAAGCCCTTGAAAGGCAGGGACCCTACTTAATAAATGCTTAAGAAACTTATAGAATGGGCCTATGGCTGGAAGGACAAAAGGGGACAGAAGTCCATCAGAAGGTTTGTACTGTTGGATATGTTTGTGGATCTCTATCGCCTGGGACTGGCTGCCAACAAAATCACGTAGTAGACATAGCTATCTTCCAGTGCTGCCTTCCCTGTATCTCTTCCCCCAGGATGTAATAGTGACCAGTCTGCCTGATGCCACTCCACAGAAGACAGCCCAGTTGGAGAGTGCTGGGCCAGTCCTGCTTGTTTACTCTCTCTCCACTCTGCCAATGAGACAGCACATGTTAATCAGCTGAAGTCACTAGTCAGGCACCCAGTTTATATTTATATTTAACCAAGGACTTCCAGAGCCCAGTGGAATCATGTAACTCACTCAAGGTCACAGCAGCAGTTAATACTGGGTATGTGGAAGCCATGCTTTCTGACACCTGGCTTGTTGCTTTTTCTATTAGAGGATGCTATTTTGTATCTGCTGTATGTTGTAAACGTACTCTAACATTGCCCTATATTTGCACTTAGAAGATATGAATTTTCTATAAGTTTTATCTGCTTCAATTTTCTATAGTTCAATCCTTATTTTATTTGCAAGTCCCAATGTATTGAGGAAAGCCACAGTAGGACAGAGTTCTTTTCCTGAGGAAAATGTATCCTTCCTCTTTCTTTGGTTAGAGTGTACCTGGCATTGCAGTTAGATGCAGGTGTATTTGCCCCTGACAGCAATGGCATCTTTGGATCTTGAGGCAAAGGGCATGAAGTTTAAAGTAGTTTAAGCTGAGATGCGTAATTCAAGGTGCCTTTCCATCCAAGTACAGCCTGAGTATTCCAGGAGCATTCGAGTTTTGTGGCAAAAAAATCCAGAAGTGAATTTTCAGGCAAAGTAGCATAATTTGTGATTAAGGTTATCGGTAATATCTAACCTTTAGTAAATGCCAGCTGCATAATGATGGCTAGTGTGCTTTCTACAGATACTGCACTGCAGTCAGTTCAGCCAGGCCATAAGAATCTATTTAATAGAACCCTAATGGGAAATGACCAGGATCTGACTACAGAAGATTAAAAGTGACAATGCTAATTGACTGCAGAGGTATCTACATGAAGAGGGGCCAGAAAAATCATTTAAGTCTAAATGAAATTGGACTGATTTGATATTTGAGAAAAGTATTACCTTCCTGCTGTGTTTAGCAGGGGGAATTAACTGCTTCATGTTTCTTAGAGAAGAGTCTTTGTGGAACAATGGGATACAGTCGCTGGGAAAAGAACTTTCCTCAGCTGATTAGAAAAAAAGAATTGCGGCTAAAGGTTTCAGGGCTCCTGCAATCTCAGTGCTTATTATTTGTGAACAGTACTGGTTGAAAGGGCCCCAAAATAGTGAAGGTGGCCAATTCCTCACCCCCCCGAGGACACAATAGCAAAGAAGTGCAGCTGCTGATGGAGAATGTAATTTAACTATTTAGAATGTCTTTTTTTTTTTTTTTAATTTAGGAAGGACACAAACTAATGACACTTTGAAGTCAATATTATATCTCTCTTCTGACTTGTTTAATCATACATAGGATCTTCTCTAATTTTTGTAGAATTAATGTACAACTTTCTCGTCCATCAAGTCTGCCATGCTCCCAATCACATCAGGGAATTTGCACACACTCTTCTCCCAAGTAATTCCTACCCATCTCTCCAATCTCAGTTTGAATGGTTTGTTTTTTTCTCAGGGACATTTTCCTGAACATCCAGATCCGGTGGGTATGCACTGTGTCACTGTGGTTAGGAACACAGAATCCAGGTCCTGGATGAAAACTCTGGCTTAGCCACTGTCTAGCTGTGTGATCATTGGCAAGTTACTAATCCTCACATTGCCTCAGATTCGTCAGCTATGAAATGGAAATGAGAATGACTGCATTTATTTTGTAGGATTGTTGTAAAAAATAAATATAAGGAGTTGCTATATTGTTATAAGCTCTCCTAGCCCTATGTACTTTTCCTCCATTACTCTTTTCATGTTAGTACTTTCATCTTAGTACATGTATTAGTGTGATTATTTGATAAAGATCTGCCTCTCCCACTACAATATAGGTCCCATGATGTTAAAGAGTTTACTGTAAAATCTCCAGGGCCTAGGACAGTGCCAGTTGTATTAGACACTGATTAAATATTTTAAATATTTGATTGGATGAATACATGAATAGTGGCTTCTGTTGGTAGAAGCTTACAACTTCTTACACTGTGGACAATGGCAGCCCCTTCTACCTATAACTTTCCACACTTGCTATTCAGTGCTTCTCATCTCCTGTATCTCTGCTAGGGTGACTTAGCTATTAGAGTCTCCAAACTACTTCTAAATGACTCTTGCTTGGCTTCCGTCTGTACGTATGCCTGAGAGTAGCAATTCTCAACCCTGGTATGCAGTAAGGTGGAAAGTGTTCCTTAAAGTTCTGTGTTGCTCTTTTCATATTTTAAGGAGAAGTTACTTCCTCCAGTCTTTAGTAACTGCTTTCCACTCCACTGTGTCCGAACTCATATTTTTTGCTCCAACAGTATGCTGTAACTTCTCCTCTGGAAAGCTGAACTTCTACGTAGGCTCTCTCAACCATGGCTGATTGTCTGAGTCAATGTTTTCTAGGGGTTGCTGGCCTATGGCCAAGAGAAAGAGGCTGCAGTCGCTTCATTGGCTACTGCAGGGTCCACAGCCTAGACCAAGGTCTGTCTGCCTATTGCCCTGAACACAGGTGGGCAAGATTCCTCCAGGTCCCCTGGCATAGGCTAGATGCCACAGCTCCCTCAAAAGCACTTTTGTCTGTGGATGGATGCTGAATTTTTGTGGTTGCAGGGAACAAAAACTAGGGACATCTTATGCTGCCATGATGCTGATATCACTTGTGGTCTGATTTCTATCACCATAGATTAATTTGCTTGTTCTTGAACTTTATAAAAGTATAGTGATCTTTTGTATTAGACTTTTATTCTTCAATATAATGATTTTGAGATTCATCCATGTTGTGTGTTCTAGCAGTTTATTCTTTTTATTGCTGAATAATTTTCCATTATATGAATATAAAACACTTTGTTTACTAATTCTCCTGTAGAGGAACATTTGGGTTGTTTTCAATTTGGGCCTACTCTAAATTAGGCTTCAATGAATATTCTATGTCAGGTCCTTTTGTGGACCTTGTTCTAATTTCTCTTGGGAGTGAAATTTCTGTGTAATAGGGTTGGTGTATGTTTAACTTCATTGGCAAAACTACCAAATATTTTGCCTCAGTAGATGTACCATTTTATATTCTCATCAACAATATATGAGAATCTTAGCTGCTGTACATTCTTGCCAATAACTGTTGTCAGTCATTACTAGTAGCCTTCTAGTGAGTGTGAAGTGGTATCTCATTTTGTTTGTTTGTTCGTTTTCCAGATGACTAAGAAGGTAAAGAACTATTTTGTGCTCTTATTGGCCATGACTATATCTTTTTGTGAAGTGTTTCTTCAAACATTTTGCCCACTTTTTGTTATTGTATGTTTGACTTTTAATTGTTGAATTGTATCTGGATACAAGATCTTTGTCAGACATATGTAAAATGAATATCTTTTTTCAGTTTATATCTTGCACTTACATTTTCTTAATCCAATATTTTGGCAACAAAAGTTTTAAATTTTGGTAAAGTCCAATTAATTGTCTTTGTTGTTGTTGATTTATAGTTAGTGCTTTTTGTGTAATTAGTAATCTTTTCCTTTGCTAATATGCTTTCAGCTATTTTTCCATGTTTTCTGCTGTGTTCTTAAAAGTTTCATGTTTTAAGCCTCCAACTTTAAAATATATATTTTATTAAATTTTGTAATATATTATAGGGAGAGACAGAAAGACCCCAACCACGGGGAGGGGCAGAGAGAGAGGGAGAGAGAGAATCCTAAACACAGGGCTCGATCTTACAACCCTGAGATTATGACCTGAGCCAAAATCAAGAGTTCCACACTTAACCAACTGAGCCACCCAGGCACCCCAAACAACTCTGTATTTTTTAAAGATTGTTTTGGCTATTGTAGGTCTTTGTAGTTCCATATAAACTTTAGAATCATATAGTCAATTTATACAAAAGTGTTTGATGGGCTTTTGATTGAAGTTGCATTAAACTTATAGATTAGTTTGAGGAAAACAAGATATTTTAATAATATTGAATTTTTATAAAGCATAAACAAGGTTTATATCTCCATTTCATTAATTTTCATTATTCATTATTAATTTTTCACTTTCATTAATTTCTCTGAGCAATAATTTGCGGTTTTTAGTTTAGAGGTCTTACACATCTTTCATTAAATTTAAGATTTCATTAACATTTTTTTCCATTAGTTCTGTCAGTTTTTGTTTAATGACTTTCCGAAGGACATCTATCAAAATTTTAATGAACGGTGCAGTGAATCCATCATACTTTATTAGTTCATTATGAGCATTTATTGTTATGCTGTTTTACATTAGAGTACACAACAAGACCAGATGTCCATCAGGCATGCTCAGTTGCTCATGTTTCTGCTGACTTTCTAATACCTCCTTCTTCTCCACCTATAGATATGTCAGCTTATAGAAGTTCCTCCCCATACTCCACCTATAAGTAATCTCTCTGAATCTGCTTGGCAATAATATTAGTTTGCTGAGAAAAAAGATAATTAAGATTATTGAGTAAATAATTTTGATTTCATAATCACATAAAGAAAGTAGAATAGTAAAGATATGTGAGCTTTGTGACTTTTTTGCTCATTGTATAGTATAACATTTAAAACAATTATTTCTTGGTAAAGCATGTTTGTGTTTTGATTGTTTGCTGTAATGCTCACCTCTGTAGGTTATGGAAATACCTTAGAGTTTAATTGTCCCTGGGGAGGTCTGTAGCCAATGACTAAGGGAAGATGGGGTAAAAAGTCTGATCCCTTGCCTGCAAAGGGAAAATACACTGCAGTCTTCAATCTTCAGAGGTCCCCATGGGATTAGGCTGAGGCTAGTATGACACCTGAATTGCACTCTTGCTTAGTTTCTTACTTCTCCCTACTCAATGTCTCCTACTCCTTTACCTGTTTCTCCTGGGAGCATCCCCTAACAACTCCGTTGTATACAAATGCTTGTCTAAGCATCTGCTTTGGGGAAAATCTGACCCAAGATAATGAGTCTACTTTTCTAATTCTTTCCATTCAAGGATCCAAAAATAATAATAAATAATAATAATAAACTGTTAGCCCCATACATAATTGTGAAGTAACTGAAAAAATTCATGGTGTTAGGAAGGAGCAAGAATCTTTAGTTTTGACTGTCTTCATTGACCATGGAGGGGTCTGAGGACCATTTAAGAACTAAGAGGTAGGAAGAGGAGAAGAGAAGGGGAGGACAAATTAACATAATAGAGAAAGAATTCAGTCCATGATTCAATTAAAAAAAAAAAACTTTTGAGCATCATCAATATGTCAGGCTTTCTTCTAAGCCACAAGGATTGTGATCCTGACCCTGGAGTTTATATTTTAGTTGGAAAAGAGAGAACTACAGAACTGTTGTTGAGGGAAGAAGGAGGTATTTGTTCCTGGTGGGAGCCTGTTTCTTACAATGCTGCTTGTTGCTTAGTCTTCCAAGAACATATCTTATTCTCTGACTCTCAATTAAATGCAATATGAAAGCTGACTATCCTTGACTTCATCAAGGTTTGGATTCAACTTAACCACAACATAAACAACCAACTGCCTATTCTGAATTTTTACTTCTTACACTCCCTTGAGGTACCACTTCTATAGAAACAATAGCCACAAGTCTGCTTTCTCTTTTCCTCATTTATAAAGCTGACCTCAGTCACTTGCCACTTTGCATATTCTCTTTCCTAGAGAGGTTTACAGATTAAGTTTTCTCTAAAAATATTCTTGCTGTGTAGAAGGGATTGTAGGAATCATTGAGCCAGTAAGGGTGGACTCTTTCAATAAATCTGCAACCTTTTCTTCACTGCCAATTTCACAGCACGTGCTCTGACTTCATGTGATGTTAGTTTGCCAGCCAAAAGATCTCCTCCACTGACATTTCAGAGAAGTCTGTTTCTCAGAGATGATTAGATCAATACCTGGTTTTTAATAATAATATTAAAAGATTAAATCTGGCTTACAAAAATGTTACAAATATACCTTAAACAACTTTAAACACTAAACATATAAATGCAAAATCATATGGTAGGTTTTTGATATAGGACCAATGACTTTTCTTTGACTAGGGTCCATTATTAGAGTTCTATTTCTTGCATAAACCATGAGCATAATATATTTTCCATAATTTCCAATTACACATTTTTAAAATGAAAGAAAAAGCTAAAGAAATTTGTGAGGCAGAGTTTAAAAATTCTTTTCATTTTTGTAAATTATTTTTATCCTTATCTATTTTTTTCACTTTTGTAAATTATTTTTATCCTTATCTATTCCAATTTAATTTTCTTATGACTAGCAGTTATTGAGTCTGTGGAAAACTTTCAATTTATTGTTTATAGGCACAACAAAACTCTTTTTACTTTCATATTTGCATACTATTTTATTTTAGTTATTTTTTAAGTTGGAATACTATTTAATTAAGTTACACAATATAATAATAAGTCCAACTGGCACGAAAGGTTTCAGAACCTACAATTAAACTGATGGTGAAATCATTTTTTAGTCATCCTAGAGATTATCCAGGTAATTAAGTGATCCATCGGAATCAGTTTCCTTTACAGAAGGAATTGAGAAGCTCAGTTATTTTGCAAAATTGCTTATGTGGAGATAAGAAAGATTCTATGGAATATTCTCCTGCCTTTGGAAAGTAATGAGGTCAATAGCACTGGGAATGGGTGGATACCAAGAAGTAGAGCAGAACTTCTAGGTACAATATCCTCTTGGAAAAAGCGAGTAACTATTGGGAACACTCCAACCTAAACACCCAAAAAACCAAAGTTGTTCCAGTTATCCTGATCACACTCCAGTTCAAACATAAAATATGAATCTAACACTATTGTTTCTTTATAAGTTTATGGACACCATCTCAGAAAAAGACTTGTCTTTGTATTTTGAGATTAAAGCTCTAGAAAGTTTCTCCTCCAGTTATTTCTTGAATTCTGCAAATAGTGAGTTATGCATTGTCTTCATTGTCTTTCTTGGGCTCTTTTGTTAATTTCTAATTATTCTTATCCTTATAGCACATTAAATCCCTAAGCATCTATCCTGAAAGAATTTATCAGATATCCTCTATGAAAAGGGCTACAATAGTATGAGAACATTAAGTGACTCTGTGTGTTGAAGAGTGGTTAATAGGAAAGAAAATCTAGAAAAGACCTTAGGAAAGATGGAAAACCTGAAGCATAATTTTATCTCTTTCCTAATTTTCTTGAGTGGGAACAAACTCCCTAGCCATTTGTTCTATATGCCAGCCTATGAACTACTAGATGGAGACTGATGATTTTTAGGTAGTTCTGATGTCACTCTTCTATCGTGGAGAATATCCAATCAAATAAAAATGAGACAAGTCACAGTGATCTTTTTAAAAAAATTATCTGTGGTTTTGATGAAAAAATACATTTCTCCAACAATAATCCAGTTAAAAATGGGCAGAAGACATGAACAGACATTTCTCCAAAGAAGACATACAGATGGCCAACAGACACAGGAAAATATGCTCAACATCACTCATTATGAGGAAAATGCAAATCAAAACTACAATGAGATATCACCTTATACCTGTCAGAATGGCTAAAACCAAAAACACAAGAAACAACAGGTGTTGGCAAAGATGTAGAGGAAAAGGAATACTTGTGCAGTGTTGGTGGGAATACAAACTGGTATAGCTGCTGTAGAAAACAGTATGGAGGTTCCTCAAAAAGTTAAAAATAGATCTACCAAATGATCCAGCAATAACACTACTAGGTATTTAAGCAAATAATTCAAAAACACTAATTCGAAGGAATACATGCACCCCTATGTTTGTAGCAGCATAATTTACAATGGCCAAGATATGGAAGCAGCCCTAGTATCCATCGATAGATGAATGGATAAGGAAGATATTCTATATATATACACATTTTATATATATATAAAACACATTATATATATTATATATAAAACACATTATATATATTATATATATAACACATTATGTATATATTTATATATAATATATATATATATTATTTGACCATAAAAAATAATGAATCTTGCCATTTGCAACAACATGGATGGATCTAGAGAGTATAATGTCAAGCAAAATAAGTCAGAGAAAGAAATATATATATTATATATATATATATAAAACACATTATATTATATATAAAACACATTATATATATTATATATATAACACATTATGTATATATTTATATATAATATATATATATATATATTATTTGACCATAAAAAATAATGAATCTTGCCATTTGCAACAACATGGATGGATCTAGAGAGTGTAATGTCAAGCAAAATAAGTCAGTCAGAGAAAGAAATATATATATATTTATATATATATATATATAAAACACATTATATATATTATATATAAAACACATTATATATATTATATATAAAACACATTATATATATTATATATATAACACATTATATATATGATATATATAACACATTATGTATATATTTATATATAATATATATATATATATTATTTGACCATAAAAAATAATGAATCTTGCCATTTGCAACAACATGGATGGATCTAGAGAGTATAATGTCAAGCAAAATAAGTCAGTCAGAGAAAGACAAACACCATATGATTTCACTCCTATGTGGAAATTTAAGAAACAGAACCAAGGAACGTGGGGGAAGAAAAAAGAGGTAAACCCAGAAACAGACTCTTAACTACAGAGAACAAACTGATGGTTACCAGAGGGGAGGAGGGTGGGGGGGGATGGGTTAAATAGGTGATGAGGATTAAGGAGTGCATTTGCTGTGATAAGCACTGGGTATTGTATGAAATTGTTGAATCACTATATTGTACACCTGAAACTAATATTACACTGTATGTTAACTAACTGGAATTAAAATAAAAACTTAAAATTAAAAAATACATTTCTCCATTAAAACTTTATTTACTATTTTTAAAGTTGTCAGTATGGTATGTACACCATTTATAACCCAACACACCTGGATTATCTATCATTGCTACCAGATATAAAAATTGCTGTAGTTTTTTTTCTTTTCATCAACTTACTACTTTGACATGTAAAGAAGAGTCATTTTGTAAAATTCTAAACTTCTACAAAGGTAAGAAACGGTGAAATAATAACAACATTTGTCTTCTGTCAGGAAGTATTGACACAGTATTACTATAGCAAAATTGGTTTGTGTTCTGAAGTGTGTCTCATAGATAAATCAGATTTTAGATTTTTTTAAAATAACCTAAATTGTTCTTTTTATATTAATGCCTATAAAAACATCAGGGCACATAAGTGTGGAAAAAAAGATTTTATGAAATAGGCATAAAATTTGGATAGAAACCATGAAATTCCCTGAACACTCATTCTCCATATTTGACATTGACACAAGGTCATTTTCAAAGTATAATGTGACATATTTCATATTTCATTAGTGTCTAAATTACGGACTTCTTGGGCAAACAAAGCCCTTTGTAAATGGCAAGGAATTGTCTGTTTACTCTCTTTGCAAGATTCTATCCAGAGAATTGAGGAAAGAAAGGGTGCAGTATATGAATGAAAGCTTAAGACTTTATATAGCAAATTCACGTAATAAAGAAGAGCCCAGAATAATTAAAACATTATCAGCAAAGTCTCTTAGCAGTGAAAGTGGACTATAGTCTATTAGTCAACAATTTCTGACCTTGGAAATTTATTTCACTTCTTGCTTTTTATCCGTGCCCATCAACACATGCCAGAATCAAATGCCTAGTGCCATATGTCTAATCAAACAAGCAAAACAACAGAGCATGAAAATGCAGACAAGGATGCCTTTTATACTTTTAACAGTTTTATTTTGATATTAAGAAGAAAAAAATGTCATAAGCGAAATGTGTGTTAATTTAATTGTCTTTTAAATTGTTTAACCAAGAAATAGTAATATTCCAACTCATTTTCTTCCAAATTGATAACAGAAAATTCAAATTCAACTCGTATTTATTAAAATACCTACAATATCATGGCATGTTCCCGGCAAAGTGAAGGAACACAGATGAATTGTAGGGAGCAAATAGTATGTACTGGGTGCTCACTGGCTGCTGTGGCCTTTTGGGTCTGGGATACTGGAAGAGCTACTGTCCTAACAGATAAGGCTGGCAGAGCAAGTAGGGATCAGTTGAAGAAGACCTTGAATGCAAGGCTCAGCAATATTGTCTCTGTGTTATAGTGCTATAGGTAAGGAGATGCCATCTAAGGTTTTTAATGAGGGAAATGAGCCACTTAGGGAGAGTCAGTTTGATTCAACTTTTATAAGAGTAGTTATGTGTGTGTGTGTGTGTGTGTGTGTGTGTGTGTGTGTGTGTGTGTAGTATATATATATACATATATATATACGTATATATAATATATATGAGTAGTTATATATATATGAGTGTGTATATATATATATGAGTGTGTATATATATATATGTATATATACACTTCAGTCCATTCACATCTTGGTGGAGTAAGGAAGGAAGAAAGAGGAAAGAAGAAAGGGACAAAGGCATAAGGAGCAAACACTAGAGAAGTAGGAAAAAGGAAAACATTGTAAGGAGGGGAAAAAAGGTGAGAAAAAGATTAAATAGGAAATGTAAGTAAATTTTGAATTGAGAATTAAGTGCAGGACATAATCTGCTGTTTCTTGAGGATGTCAGCTTCTGAGAACTCACCCATCATTTCCTAAACTAGAGGTTAAACTGGTTGCTTGCAGACTATAAGCACCTCAAGACTTAGGTTTGTTTTACTTTATTTTTATTTAATTATCTATTTTTAATTTATCTACTCATTTTAAAATTTATTTTCATACATTTTAAACATATTTTATGTTTGAGTGTCTTTATGAGGCTATGCCATTCTGTGATTCGCCATTCCCTATTTTCTTATATCTGTGTTTATATCCCTGGCTCACGTCTGTAGATGACTAAGTCTGTGGTTTCATCTAGAAGACCCGTACTAAAGACTTTATCACTGAACATTGGTAAAAGTATTTGCATTTATACATCCCTTAAAATTAAAAAAAATTAAAACACACATGTTCAGAAATTTTGGAAGATATGTTGTATGCTCCCATTCAATATTTCCAAAGAGAGCAGTGGGATCCTTGGAGAAATGTATCAGATGCTCTCAAAGTGCCTGTCATGCTTTATCAGCAGCCATTAAAAAAGCATCTGCTACAAATATTCAGCCTCCATGATGTTTATATATACTCTTTTGTACCACTTTAGGCAGGAATCATTTCTTCAAATCTCAGTTTTGCTCATTTCCCTTGGGCTTGCTTCAAAACTAGTATATTTCTTTTCTGCTTCTTTTCTTATTTTTTGAAAAAAAAATGATTGAAACCAATTAAGCATTATCGACTGGTACAGTATAGGATATTCTTCTGTTTTCATCATGATTGCTTATCCATAAACAATAGCTCTGTTATTGGTCTCATTATAGTTAAATATATTGCCAACTATATTGGTCTCCCACTTATTTTCATTCAGATCTATGCCAAACATCTACAGTTATTCTCTTCTAACTGTTAAGGGATTATAATTCCTCCACTCTTACCAGGAAGAATGCATGTATTTGTCTATGTGAATTTAATGGAAAAAAGGATATATGTAATAATGATGGTTCTGCATATTACTATTGAGTAGGGCATTTCAAATATCTAGAGTCTAAAAATGTTATAAACTTTTATGCTTATAAAAAAGATGGATTTTATTGTATATGAAAAGTGATTTAATTGGAAAATATTTTTGTAAAGTATGATATTAAGTAATTGGATAACCATGGCAGAGAACAGACACATTTATATCTGCTTCCACTTCAAATCCTACCAAAATAAAGGTAAAGAAATAAACCAAAAAAAAGTTATAAATCCATAAGGACGAATTGACCGGGAGTGGAAAACCAGTTAATTAAGTATGAATGCCAACACAATTTAGAATAACAGTAATGAAAAGGAAGAACCTTAATCCTAAATGCCTACAGAGGTGGGTACAAACAAGTAGTCAATCATAGGCCCTCAGATAATCAGTTCTCAGAAATTAGTCTTGAGTACTTCAAATGGGTGACTAGAGTACAGAGCTGAAAATGGGGTGATTAAGTCATGCCAAAAGGGGCCAGCCTGACTTTGAAGATTGGTGAGAATGACAACTCAGACTTGGTTCAAGATCGCTTGCCCATTGGTACCAATAGATCACTAAGCAAGCTTTACCAGTATAATCTCAAAACAAAGATAGAAAGGCATTTCCTGCCTGTCAAAGACTTTGTATTCCCCTTGCAAAGGTACATTTGAACTGTGATAAAATGGCTTCATGTGCAAGAAATCCACAGATCGGAAGGTTCTGAAACCATGGGCTTTGTACCATTATAAAAAGTAATAGACCCCATTATTCCTCAAAGATCTGCTTAGCACCCTGTGGTGTTTGTTTGTTTGTTTGTTTGTTTAATTTATTTATTATTAAATAAGTAAGCTCTAAGTCCAAAGTGGGGCTTGAAATCATGACCCCAAGATCAAGAGTTGCATGTTCTTCCAACATGGCCTGCCAGGAACCCCTGTGGTGTTAATTTTATGTGGCAAGTTGGCTGGGCTAAGGGATGTGCAGATATTTGGTACAACATTATTTCTGGATGTGTTTCTAAGACTGTCTCAGAAGAGATTAGCATTTGAATTTGAGCAAAGAATATCACACTCACTCATTCATGTGGGCATCATCTAATCCATTGAGGGCCTGAAAAGAACAAAAAGAATGAGGAAGAACGCATCATTCTTTTTGCTCGAGCTAGGACATCCATATTCTCTTGCCCATGGACTTTAAGCACCCCTGGTTCTTGGGCCTTTGGACTCAGACTGAATTACTCCACCAACTTTCCTGGTTTTCTAGCCAGAAGATGGCACATTTAGGACTTCTTGGCCTCCTTAATCACATGAGACAATTCCTATAATAAATCTCCTCTCTCTCTCTCTCTCCTGTTGGTTCTCTTGCTCCAAAAACCCTAATACATCCCCTATGAATAAATTTTTGCCATGTTCATAGTTCTATCCTTTTGAGTTCTGTAAAGACCTATAACATGTCTAGTCATGGCCCAATTCAGAGTGAAAGTCTGATCTCCAGAGGGCAGTTGGACCCCCAGACTCAGTGACTCCTCACCTCAAAGGTCCACTTACCACCCTGTGGTGTTTGTTTATTTATTATTAAGTAAGCTCTAAGCCCAAAGTAGGGCTTGAAATCATGACCCTAAGATCAAGAGTTGCATGCTCTACCAACATGGCCAGCCAGGCGCCCCTGCGGTGTTAATTTTATGTGTCAACTTGACTGGGGATAGAGCAGTGAGCAAATTAAAAACAAAAACAAAAACAAAACCTTGGGGGTGCCTGGGTGGTTCAGTTGGTTAAGTGTCCAACTCTTGATTTTGGCTCAGGTCATGATCCAGGGTCATGGGATTGAGCCCCATGTTGGGCTCTAGGCTGGGTGTGAAGCCTGCTTAAGATTCTCTCTCCCCCTCTCTCCCTCCCTTACCCCACTCACATGCTCGCTTGCTTTCTCTCTCTCAAAAAAAAAAAAAAAATTAGGGCTCAAAGTCAATAAATACTAAAAATAAACTCAGAGAAAACTGCAGAGAACAGAAGTGTGTGTGTGTACACAAAAATATATTTATAGATAGATATATTAGATGAAACTATTTTTGTAGATAAAATGATCAAATAGCAACAATTTCATGCAGCTCAACAAGATTGTAAATATAGATTTTGATATATATTTTATATTCTCTAAGAGATCAATAAAGATACACATCTATAAAATAATAATAAGATCCCATAAACACAGGAGAAATAAAAGGAGAATAAAAAGTCTTTGGAAATTAAAAATCACACTGGAAATTTTTTAAAAGGTAGAAATGTTGAAAGATAAAGTTGGAGATTCTTCCTAAAATTAAAGAAAAAAATAATCGAAAACCATAAGACATGAAATATAAGAAAATTAGAGGGCCAGTATTGACCCAATGTGCTATTAATAGAAGTTTCAAAAAAGAGAAAGAAGAAAAAGAGCTAGGTTTTTTTTGGGGGGGGCAGGGGAGAATATCAAAGAAATAATGCCAGACAATTTTATAGAAACAAAGGATATAATTCTGTTGATTAAAAGGATGCTCAGGGAAATTAATGTATAAATATGTCACTGCAAAATTTTTAAACATGAGGAAAAAGGAAAAGATGCTAAAAATATTCTAGGTGGAAAAAATGGTCACAATTATATATGGTCATCCAATTATATGAGGATATTGCTTATATTAGTGACAACACTGGAAGTTAGAAAACAATGGACAATGCTTTTATAATGCAGAGTAAAACAATTTCCAAGCAGTAATTCTCTCCTGGGTGAACTGGGTGAAAGAAATAATTTTCATACTTGCAAAGAATGAAAATATTTAACTTCCTCCCTATGCACTTATCTCAGGAATATACTGGAGGGTGAGCCACACTAAAATCAGGGTGAAAGAGAACAGCATGGAAAATCAGGTCCTGACCCAGGAGGGAAGTGAAAAGAATTCCCAGAACAAAAGCAATGGGAATGTAGCTATGCACTGACCAGGAGAGCAAGTTTCCAGCAGCCGGAGGAGGCAGGGCTCCCTCAGGAGTTTCCAGTATGAAATAGAAATGATAGCTCATCTAATACATTTTACCATTTACTAAATGATATTACGAGGCTGTTGGATGGTGAGAGATAATTATTTGTAGGTCTATATGAGAATAAACAAATGAAAAAGTGAGGCAACAAAAAGTCATATGAGAAAATAAAATTAGATATACCCATTATTAGGTTCAGCAATGACTGGTGTCTACATTTAAAAATAATGTAAATAGGGATGCCTGGATGGTTTAGTTGGTTAAGTGTCTACCTTTGGCTCAGATCATGATCCCAGGGTCCTGAGACTGAGTCCCACATCGGGCTCCCTGCTCCGTGGGGAGCCTGTTTCTCCCTCTGCCTGCTGCTACCCCTGCTGTGCTCTCTCTCTGACAAATGAATAAATAAAATCTTTTTAAGAAATCATGTAAATAGTGAATATTGATATAACTCCAGAATTAACACATAATTGAACTTTGTTGGAGAAAGAAAATAGTGAATGGGAGAAATTGTAAAAAAAGCTAAATCTTAGTTACCAATTAAGAAGTCAAAAGATAATGTCTAATGAGTATTCATAGTAGTTTTTTTTTTAAAAAGATTTATAGATTTATTTATTTATTTATTTATTTATTTATTTATTTGAGAGAGAGAGAGAAAGAGACAGAGTGAGCAAGGGGAGGAGCAGAGGGAGAGGGAGAAAAGCAGACTCCCCACTGGGCTGGGAGCCCAGTGTAGAGTTGGATCTCAGGACCCTGAGATCATGACTTGAGCCAAAATCAAGAGTCAGATGCTTAACCAACTGAGTCACCCAGGTACCCCCATAGTAACTTAATTTTTAATAGCTAGATGTCCATCAGTAGTTGAACGGATGAAACAGTATATCCTATCAATGGAATACTACTCAGCCATAAAAAGGAATGAACTGTTGGCACATGAGTGAATATAAAAATAATTCTAATGGAAAAAAACAGATTATAGAAGTACATACTATATGGTTCAATTTGTATAAAACTCTAGAAATAAACTAATCTGTAGTGACAGAAGACAGATAAATGATTGCCTGGGGATGAGAGCCTGGAGGTATGGAGGGAAGGATGAATTCAAGGGGCATGAAGAGAACTTTGGGAGTGATGGGAATGTTTGTTATCTTGATTATGGTGATCTTTTCGTGAGTGTGTGTGTGTGTGTGTGTGTGTGTGTGTGTCAAAATTCTTCAAATTATAAACTTTAAAAATACCCAGTTTATTATGCATCAATTACATCTAAAGAGTGGAAAATAGCCTGTGAGAAGCAGGATTGGAAAAGAGGCAGGCATTGCTGGTTCTTAATGTAAGCCTAATAGTACAATTTGATTTCTTAACTATGTGCATGCATCATTTTCATAAAATTTAATGAACTCTTAGGTCCATTTTGAAAGATACACATACTCTACATAAATGCTCACATAAACTCATGATGCTTTCACCAAAGTAGACACATAGAGGTTGACTTCTGTGTTTAGTGTTTGTTGCTGAATAAATATTTAGGAAATGAATGACAAGAGCTCACTTCTACTCACCTGAAAGTGGAGATCTGGAAAGAAAATCCTTCACTTGCCTTCTGGGACTATCTGATCATATTCCTTCTAGGTTGCCACTGAACTGCAAAGATAAGAGTGCTATAATTGATAAGAGAAGTTTGGGAGAATCAGGCAAATAAATCTGATCCACCTTTAACGAGTCTCAAACCAGTTCTCCAAAGTTGGGAAGAACTTTTGTTTGGGCTTTCCAATGGCCAGTTGCTGCAGATGTGGAACCCTTTGATAGTGCAACTTTCCCATCAATATGTGTGATGAATTGGCTACTATGTCCTCAGTATGTCCACATAATCAGATGGCATGAGTTAAAAGTAGAGATTTCAGAAAAAAAATTGTTTTCATAATGAATATTTATTAAATAAATGAGTAAATATATGAGCAAATGTACTACCACCAATACTTTATGGTCTAACTAGTAGTTAGAACATAGTGTGTAAGTCAGGGAAATCAGGCACAGCTAAGGCTACTGCAGGTGACACTGTCACACTGCCCATTTGACTTTGTGCCTCAGGTCTTCTTGGATTGCTATGACTCTGAACTGAGACATGTATAAGAAAATTCTTTATAAACAATCAAACTAATATAGTGGTAATTTATGATTAATTATACGTTGGCTTTATAACGTGGGTGCCATGGAGTTTTGCAGTGAATATTCAGAATAGTACACTTTATCGTAACTTTAAAGAACTTCTGAAACTTGGTCATAGTCTTGACCATTGTAGCATCACTTCTGCATCTGATTTGGAAAATAGAATTTATCAGCAACCTATTAAGAATATAAATGCCTTGTTAAGTAACTATCAAATGAGCCTTCCTCATGTGGAAAGACTCTTAAAGGCTATTTTACATAACAAAGAAGATCAGCCACCTGGACTTGATGACTTTATTGCTTTATAGGAACAGACTGTGCTCCTTTCAAAGTCATCAGATCAGGGGTGGAAAACCCTGCCTGTCTTACAAATACTTCTTAATGAGTTCACAAGTTTTGTTTTGTTTCATTTTTTTCTTTTTCTCCCAATTAGTACAAAACTGTACAATTCAATATTTCATTACCCAAACCTTTTTTCAAGACACTTTGGTACTTTGCTTAAAGTTGAAGCAACCTATTCTCCTAGTCTGTTTGCCCTATACCAAAATACCATAAACTGGGTGGCTTATAAACAAAAGAAATTTATTTCTCACAGTTTTAGAGGCTGGGATGTCTAAGATCAAGGCACTGGCACAGACGTGGCATCTGGTGAAAGGCTACTTTCTAGTTCATAGAGGGGCTTTTTTGTTCTTTGCTGTCCATACAAGGTGGAAGGAATCCAGAGAGCTTTCTGGGGTCCCTTTTCTAAGAGCACTAATTCCATTCATGAGGGCTCCCCCTCATTACCTAATCACTTCCTAAAGCCCCCCCCCCCAACACCATTACCTCAGGGGTTAGGATTTCAATATATGAATTTTGGAGGACACAAATATTCAGACCACAGCACTGCCTAAAACAACAACAACAACAAAAAGCTAGGACAAAGAAGAATTATTACAACGTGCATGGAGATATCTGTCAAAAAGCTGATTGAATCTATATGTGGACTCAAATCTGGTCCAATGAATCATCTTCACTTTTCTTTATCAGCATCTCCTTAAAATATTTCACCTTCCCTCTACCCCTCCCACCACAGACACAGACAAATACAGGTGGAAATGAAGGCTTAGAAGATTCATTATTAAACTTAATTCTTATTCATTCTCAATAGAAATTTGTTGCTTAGAGAGAGATAAACAATTTCCAGAAGAGAAAGATGTTTTATTATGACTGATATAAAAATCAATGATAAAAGATAGGAGGGGGGAACACAAAACCTCATATCCTTGACTCTTTACTGGCTTTTTTTCTTTCCATTGGGGTGGTAGGAGAGAGTACAGTTCTAGCAAAGGAAGTAAAGAATGTGAAAATATCAGTATGAATGAAAATATCATAACCTTCAGGTTATGGTGACTGGCCATGAGCATGAATTATAGTATGTCCGTCTATATTAGCAGTGAAAAAAAGCAGAAGGTCCAAGTCCTTCTAGCTAAACAGAAAATAAATAGCCATGTACTGTGTTTTAACATTTATAAACAAAAACCAGAACAATTAAAGAGATTATTATTACTCATTAATTTCAAGTTATAGTCATTTTCTAATTGGATTTGCATGTTGACAACAAGCTCCATCAATTCTGAATCCTTGCCTGTCTTCTGGATTTTATGTGTTTGAAAAACATGGAAGAATCCTTTTATTTCACTGGTTTGGAGGAATAGGGCTAATGATACTATAGGTGATGTGGCATCAGGCATTTTATAATTCAAGTCAGTGAGATTACAGAGAGCATAAATGGTCTATTAATACATTCAAAACTATGTAATAAGAACCCAGTTTCTCCCAAAAATCTTCTAAGTAGGGAAACTCTCAGGTGCCATGGCAGGAACACGGTGTGTTGAGACACTGATCATGCTGGGAGATGATGAGCCTAGAATTTGGGGTCAGAAGCGCTTGGTTTAAGAGGAATCCCTACCACTTGCTCGGTAACTGTGCAACCTGGAGCAAGGCTCTTGACTGGCTTCTTCAGCTGAAGCCTGGGCATCAATATGCCTGTCATGTCTTCCCAGAGTAATTATATCAAGATAAAATAAGATACCATGTAAAACTGTCATACTTGATAAAGTGTGATACAAACATAATGCATTATTTTTCTTTCTTGAGTAAAACTGAAAAAAGAACCCATTATAGGATCATCTGAAAACTTTCTAACCTAAGCAGCTGTAATAAGATCCTGCTGTATTAGTTACTGTGGAAAACCATATTTTATTTACTGGCATTAAATATTTTTATAGCGGTATTCTGAATAAAACCCAATATTATTAGATTCTGTCAACTGCTATAGAGAGACCTAGTTTTTAATGAAATGATTTTAAAATTTCATCTTCACCCTTTGGTTTGGGGGTGGCCAGTTTTAATGATAGTGGGACCAACTTTTAAACAGAGAAAGATTGAGGTCAAATAAGAGGCATTATGTTATGCACACATAATAAGTATTTTGGGGTGCCTGGCTGGTTCAGTCGGTAAGCAACTGACTTTGTCTCAGGTCATGATCTCAGCATCCTGGGATCCAGCCCCACATCAGGGTCTGCGCTCAGCTGGGGGTCTGCTTGTCCCTCTGCCCTTCCCCCCCCACACTTGTGCCCTCTCTCTCTCAAATAAAAATATAAAATCTTCAAAAAAGGAGCTTAAAAATAAATAAAAATAATTTTAATTCCACACGACCTAAGTTTTACAGTGATGATGACTGCACTTCCCTATTTAGCAGAGATTCTAAGAGAAGAATCAGCAATAATATGCAGAGTCTTTGGCAAGAAGGCCTGGGTCCATAGTCATCATGCCAGGCTGCTTAGCCGTGGACTGACACCCAAATAGAAGGTTCATGTAAGGCCCAAAGGTGGCTTAATAGGAAGAACAGCATTGCAACAACCTGAGCTCCCATATCCAAGCACTGACTTGATCTATCACTTGGATACATTGCTCCAGATGGTTTCAAAATCCCTTTCAAAGCTATAGTGTTATGCCTTGCCTTACATTGCCCTACACTGTAAATGCCTCCAATTTAGAGACAATGTATTTTCTAAAGACTATGCAAGGCTATACACATAATAAGAAATTAGTTTTCACAAACTATATTACCTTAAGTCAGTAAGTTTGGGCTTCAGATTCCTCATTGGAAGAATGGTTTATTGAACCCTTTCTGTCTTATCAATGTATTTGTATGTGAAGGTAGGATATACAAGCATTAGGTGGTCTTAGTAAATTCACTGTTGAAATTCCATCCTCCTGACTCTAACCTGGCCTTTTCCATCAAGGGTTGCTATCTGACATGGTACCATTCCACAGCACTGAGAGCACTCTACTATTTCATGAGATGGGCTACAGGCCCCAGCCAAAACATTTTCTTTCCAACAGTCATGCAGCTGCCACTTCACTCCCAAGCAGGGCTGTTGTGAGACAGTTCATATTCATAAGCACATCATCCCAAATGGTAGAAGGATTTCTCCTCTCCTAGCTCCTCACTATGGGCTAGTACAGTAGCTCCGCTAAGTAAGGAACTTTTGCTGTCTTTAGATCAGCAAGTTTATTCCCTCTTCTAGGTTTTCCAGAGAACCAATGATGCCATCATACCAAAGACATAATTCGGAGAGTCATTATTATATATAGTCATAGTATGTCCTGAGGATATGAATATTATTAGTTGGTTTTCTCTTGAAGGGAGGTGCACAGGGGATGCACTGCCTAGCTGCCACTGATATTCTAGACTCCAAATTCCTTTTAGCTCTGACATCAGGATTCTTAGCCAGTCCTGGGAATAACAGCAGAGGGAGCTGGCAAACCCACAGAACAACTGGAATAGTAAACCAAATTAAAAGACAGGAGCAGGTTTTACTTAGGCTTTCAAGTTATTGCATTCAGTGTAAGTATTTAGATGTATTTGTCCTCACAGTCTTTAGTACCTTAAAAAACAAACAAAGAGAAATGACAACAAATTCTTGCATGCTTTTCTTGGTTATCTTTTTTGTTGTTTTTTATTTGAAGAGAGAATATGTTTATATTCACCTTCAAATCTTTTAAAATCTAAATTGAGGTTTGAATTAGCTCTCAAAGTATTAACAAAGTAGTTAGATACTTTATGAAACTTTACTTCATTATTATTACTATAAAATGTCAACATGAGATTAGGCCACATATATAGAGGAGAAACTTGGAGGCATCACAAGAGTATTATCCAATGAAAACAGTAGGTCATATTTTCTCTGATTATAGAGTCTAAAAATCACATCTTTGGTAGGTATAAAGTTCCAATGCAGTATTCCATATTAATTAAGATATATTCGGTAATTGTCAAATCTCAATTACTGCCTGTGCTTTATTCTCATTGTATGTATGTGCACACATGTATATGTGTATACACAGCTGCAGCTGAATTAGACCTGGGTCTGAGGCACACTTAAACTTCTGACAGGTGCCCAGTGAAATACTCAGTCAGGACAGATTCAGCCATTCCCATGCAGCCTTGGCCCCAGTCGTTTTAATAGTTAGTCACAAGCATTATTTTATAAGTATCATCACTGTTTGTGCTATTAATAATTGGATACTTACATAAAAAATGGATCAAGTCAGACGTACTTGCTCCTGACATCTTGCGAGACACATACATAACAATGGAAGAAACTCATTCCATGCCATCTGTGAAATAAAGAATACTTTTAGGGGTTAGATGCAAAGGCTTTGGGAAGCTTCAGGAAAAAAAAATGTTTTCATGCATTCCAAGAGATATGTATTTTCTTCTATTACCTTTTCTTGATACCATTTTCATCAATAAAGGTCTTCATCTAGTTGCAAAAGATACAAAGAAAATTCTTTTTATATCATAGTGAGAACAACCTTGATGTAGTTCCACTAGCTTTGAATTATAATGTATGTCATCAGTAATGTAAGTTGTTATAATTTACTTCTGACATTAAGATGTTGCTTTAGGGCATATTGTTGCAAATGTATCCTATTCACTTTCTTGCCTTCTAAATGCCCTTCATGTTTCAGTAAAACAATCCAATCAAAACTAAAGACCAAAAACACTGTAAAACAAATCAAGCATATAAACAGTTCCTAAGCACTCCTGTTACATTTTAGCCCTTTAGCCAGAGGCTCTTAAATGTCTGAAGCTGTACATAGTAGTTTAACTTAGCAAACTGACCACAGAAAATGTCATCAGTGCACACTTTTTTAGTTAGGTTCTTAAGGACTGTATCTTCAAAAGACCTGGAGGATACTGGAATTATTTGGAGAACCAGAAGCTGCTTTAGGTAGAACTCTCTTAGAGCATATCCAAGTTTAATTAACCATGTCCCTTCCCCTTGTGCCAGCTTGGGGTAAGAGCCTTGAGTCTGTGACCTCATTCTGGAGCCAGCAAACAAGAGTCCTGCACTTTTCCAGTGAGATGTTCCCAGTAAGATAGGGATTATTTTGGAAGGATTTGGATGTTTGTGGTTGGTAGCAGAAGCATTAATTCAAAGTTGTTAAGAAGTCTTCCACTTGTGCAGTTTCTGGAATAAGGATTTTTATTATTGTTGCTAATAGTGATAAATTAAATTTCTGGAGCAGGATATGAATTCACTGTAGGAAAATATTGCCAGATGTTTATTGCAAAAATATCAGGCCACTAATGGCAAAAGTAGTGAAAAAGTTGTTTCTGTAGTGATACTTTCCTTCCAGGGTCCAAAAGAGGGCTTTTAATATTAACAAACGGAATGATTTTAATATTAATTCTTAAATACCCTACTCTCAAACAATTTAAAGAGAGAATATGTATGTATATATGTATGTATGTATGTACATATAGTTTTTCACATTACAAAATGATATCGGAGCCTAGTCCTTTTAGGTAAGATCGTCACGAATTTCTGATTATTCCATGTATTTCGTAACATGTATCAAGCACCTGCTTAGTACAAAGCATAGTACTCTCCTGGGTACTGGGGATACACCAGTGATTGGCATAGATATGGTCCCTGGTCTCATGGAGCTAGGTAGCATTCTACTTGGGGCAGGCAGACAATACACAAGTAAAGAGACAAACAATACACTTTTGGACAGTAATAAACACTATGAATAAAAAGAATAGGCTGATGTAATTCAGAATAACTGAACTTAAATGTTTTTGCTTTACAGCATCAGAAAGACTTCTTAAAGAGATATTATGTGAACTGAGATGCAAATAGCCAAAGAAATTTGTTCAGAGTTAAGTGCAAAGGCAGGGAGGGAACAACCTCGGCTTAAATGAGAAATAGGAGGGAATAAGATCATGATGTCCAGGGAACAAAAGGAAGTTGATGCAATAAGTAGGTTTGGGCAGACAATGCAGAGGCTTGTAGGCTGTGGGAAGAAGTGTGGATTTTGCTCTGAATGCAACAAGACACTGTTGAAGATTTAAGTGAAATTAATAACATCAAGTGTCATTTTCCAATTGTTCCAACCTTTTTAAAGGTTACTCTGGATAGTCTTGGATGATGGTATAGGGTGCAAAAGTGGAAAAAAGGAGACCAGAGGACTATCAGAATAAAGGAAAGAGGGTAATGGCATGGGCTGGGATGGTGGCAATGGACAGAGAGAAGGGGCAAGATTTGGGCATATATTAGAAGTAGAATTCTTAGCTGATGGTTTGTAAAAGAATTCTAAAATGGCCCCTAAGGTTCTACCCCCTGGTATACATGCCTTGTATAACCTCCTCGCCTTGAATGTGAACAGGACCAGTGAATATGATGGGATAGTCACCTCCCATAATTACATCACATTGATTGAGATTTCCTTACAGCAAACTGGAAAGAAATTTTTCTGCTGGCTTTGAAGAAGTAAGCTGCCATGTTGTAAGAGGGCTATATGACTGGGACCTGAGAGTGACCCCTAGGTCCTGAGAATGACCCCATATAATGAAGGACCTTAGCCCTAAACCACAAGTCTGTAAATTCTACCAACAACCTGATGAGCTTGGAAGAGAACCCCATGCCTTGGATGAGATCACAGCCCAGCTGACACTTTGATCACTGCCGGTTAGATCCAGAGTGGCTAACCAGTGCCTGGACCCCTGATCCATGGAAAATGAAAGAAAATAAATTGTGTTGCTTTAAACTGTTAAGTTGGTGGTAAGCTGTTACAAAGCAGTAGAAAATTAATACATGATTTATAATATACAGGTCAAAAGAAAAGCATAAAACAAGAGGAAGTTCAAAATTGTTGACTTGGTGCCTGCCATCTTCTCCAAAAAAAAATTAGCTGATTCTGGGGCTAGATCAGAGAAAGAACAAAAGGAGCACAAATATCTTTTTGTGCCAGAAAGGAAGGAAGTACTCAAAGAATGAGGGGGATGTGTCAAAAGGGACATGGGGCCCGTCTAAAGGGGACTCCCACTGGCCAACTCTAAGACCACTTGAACATCAGAATTAATTATGAAGTAATGATTTACAACCCATCAAAAAAAATAGCAATTCATAGGTCCATAACATATAAGTGAAGAGATAAATGAATTAGGGAGAAGGGAAAATTCTTCCTTAGAGCGGAATGCTAACTAATAAATCTGGAAGGAATTTTGGATATAGAAAACTCAGCATTTGATAAATATCATAGTCATGACTGATTCAAGTGGAAGGTATGAAAGGATGCCAAGGCTGCTGGCGGGGAGGCTTGATGGGGAACGACAGATCAGTCATGGTCCAAGCGGAGAAGCAGAGCCATCAAGAAATTATATATATGTATATATATGAAATATATATGACTTAAAGACATATGATATATATTTTACATATCATTTTAAATATATACTGTATAATTATATTTTATATTTATATATTATTTATACTACATATTTATTACATATAATTATAATAATTATATACATATTTATACTATATCTATATCTATCTCATATACTTGCAGAAAGATTTGGCCTTCTACAATTGTGGAAAACAGTTAAACAGATGATGCAGGCTGCTGTCTCAGTGTGATACTGGAGTTTTATGTCCAGTAAGAAAGGGAAAAATGAATGGAAAGAAGTTGGGGCGCAAGGGAAGCAAGCATGAGCTGGAACACAAGCACAAGCTGCAGACCATGACGATGTACTGAAACCCGAGGTAGGTGATGGTGTGTGTGTCCTGCAGAAGTCAGAACCCTTCAACCCTGCCCAGGCACCAGAGAAACTGAAAAGGGAACCAGGGAGAACTTGTAGACCTGGCTGCGGCACACCAGTGAGGAAAACCGATAGGTAAGTGACAAGGTGTGAGAGCACAGAATGGCTGGTGCTTCACTTCTATGCTCTAAGTGACCCACAGGAACCACGTATGGCCCAGCATAATCACAAACATTCTGGGAAGTGTAGTTCAGCCTAGCCAAGTTGACGCACTGCAAACCCTCATAGTGAGATATAGGTTTAGATGTTAACTTTCCACAAAATACCTATCATTTATAAAGGGAAAAGTGATTTTAAGGTAGAAAAATTTGGCAGACATCAATTTATGAAGGCTTACATCACCCCTTGTGGGAAGGATTGTCCTGATGCCCTGAGAATGATATAACTTCATTTCTCTGGTATTCCTTGTCTGCACCTGGGGAAGCATGCATAACCCTAGTCTGCACCTCGGGAAACTCAGGCTGAGTGACATCCTATAGAATGAAAGATCCTTACTCTTTAAACACCAGACATAAAAGGCAGGGAAAGGTTAAAGGACTGTTCTAGATTTCAAGTGACATCAGAACTAAATGAAAAGCATGACCCTGGATGTCATCTTGGAGCAAAGGCGAAAGAGACTTGACTGAGACAGTTGGAAAAACAAATGGATTTCAGATTTGGCCATGGTGATCAATCAATGTAGATTTCCTGTTTTGGATGGTTATGTGGCAGTTTTGTTGGAGAATGTCCTGATTTTGGAAAACACACACTGCAGTATTTAAGAAGAAAGCAGCACCAAAGCTGCAAGTTGCCCTTAAGTTGGCCAGGAAAAAAAAAAACAAACAATAATGGAATATATGTTATATGTATTCACAGGGAGAGAGAGATGGAACAAATGTAAAATATAAACAATTGGGGAAGCTAGATAAGGGAGATTTGGCAGTTCTTTGGACTGTTTTTGCAAATTTTTTTATTAGCTTAAAAATGCTTCCAATTATATATATATATATATATAGAGAGAGAGAGAGAGAGAGAGAGAGAGAGATATCTATATACAGATAAATCTATATATAGATATACGCATGGAAAACACAAAAACCACTGACCATGAGTTTTCCAACTGTTGCTGCGAGTCGGGGGCTGAGAAATGGAGAACTAATGGGGATATTTGGTCTCAAGGAAAGGTTCTTTTAAAAGTTGGCTGGTAAAACTTGTTTGTATGTTCACGACAATATTACAAGAAACTGCGAAGAGTAATTTCAGGAATAAAATCCTTGAAAAGCACCAAAGAGTTGATGTCCATGTGACAAGTAGATGGGATGGTCTTTGTGAGAAGCAGAGATGTTTGCTCTTTGAGACAGAAATGAAGCAGTGAATTTAAATCTGGATTCTGGTAGGATTTACTAAATATGTAATACTTAAAATCAGAAATATCCCCAGCCACGATGATTAGTAATTAATCAGAAAAAAAGGGTAAACCAAAAATAAATTATATTACAGGATTTCTTTCCTTTAGTACCCACCATTCTTGGTCACGCCGCTTCAGAGAATGAAGAGGTAGACCAGACAAATGAAGAGTGGTGGGCAACAAAGCAAAGTCTATTGAGTGATACTAAAGCAAAGTTTATTCAGAGTACAAAGCTCCCGAAGTGGGAGGGGACCCAAGAGGGTTCCCACTGGAGTTTCTAAGTCTAGGGGTTTATACAGGCTTGTTGGTGGGCTGTTTTAATCTGATTAACCCTCCATGTGCCTGTCACCCAGTCAGGTTTTTGTCATCTGTCTATCACGTGGGAAAGGGTAGAGGGCTCCTTCCAGGACAGTGTAAAATCCTTTTAATGGTGGTTTCCTCCTAGGTCAGGGGTCCCCTGTCCCTGCCTGCCTTTCTTCCAACTATCCTTTATTAAATTATATTCTTCTTCTTATTATTATTATTATTAAAGATTTTATTTATTTATTTGACAGAGAGAACACAAACAGGGGTAGTGGGAGAGGGAGAAGCAGGCTCCCCACTGAGCAGGCAGCTGGATATGGAGTTCCATCCCAGGACCCTGGGATCATGACCTGAGCCGAAGGCAGACGCTTAACCAACTGAGCCACCCAGGCACCCCTAAATTATATTATTTTTTAAAAAGAAAAGAAGCCTATGCCAGTTCTGGGGAAGGGTGTGTGATCCCACCCAGTCAAGTTACCCAAAGATTTACTGATTTAGGCGTTGGCCCCACTCTGGACCTCTCAGGAAAGGTGAAAACTAATTTCCATTTGAAGCAGAAAAATGCTTTGGTTAGACAGAGTATGTGTGTGATTGTCTAGTGGAAAAGATAATTGAGGAGTTACACTTCAGTGTCTTTTGTTCAAAATTCTTCAGGCTTTATTGAGATCTGTCATTGAATCATAATCCTTTTCACAAACACCATAAAATTTTAGCATTTTAAAACTCTGTACATTGGAATTAGTTGCTATTTTCACTTACTCATCAAAGCATAGTTGTTGTTTTTTATATAAATCTACCAAATTATCCTTCAGGAGTATTGATGAATTTGCCAATGTTCCTTCCCCGCTGTGTACATTTTTCTCTGTTTATGTTTCAGCTTAAATGCATATAATTATTCTCTGTTTTATAAATAGTCTGTTTCTAAACTCTTTGCTAACAAAGGAAATTGTATCTTTTTGAAATGTGTACACAATGCCACCTCCACAGGCCTTGTGAATTGCACATTGGTGCTACCAGGGGCTCAGGGTTAAATCTCAGCTCTATCACTTACTACTTTCTTGACCTCGGAGAATATATTTATCTTCTCTAGCTTGAATTTCCTAAAATGTAAAATACAGGAGGAGTTATCCCGTGCTCCATATGAGTGTACTCTTTTTATAATTCATCCTTTCCCTGGGGTTACACTAAGTATTTTAATTCTTCTCCTGGGATTTTACTATGTAATTAGTTTAAATCATGTGTATTAAGGTCACTGAGACTTAATACTAAGACAGAAACAAACAAATTCTTTAGGAAAGCAGGGACTCTTCAGAATTATCCAACCAACCCACATTTACCTCTAGGGGTTTCCTAGTTGTTTTTATGTTATTTCGTAAATAGTTAAGGGCTAATTTTAGGACCTAATCCTGCACAATGTGGTCCTGCCCTGCACAGCCTACATCACTGTGATGTTGTGCAGATTAAATGAGGGCAGGAACATGTAGCACCCTCGTGAGGGTTCTGGCACATAGAGTGCTGTTGTAAATGTTAAAATCATCATTATTGTTGGTGGTGGTTATTCCTGATCCTCCCTTTTACTAAAAATCATGCTGCTCTCCAGAATCCATGCAAATAATATACTTCCCTTGGACAACCAAGTTTGGAAACTGATTTTATACCAAAATGTGTAAAATACCTTGAATAACCTTCACAAGGACACAAGGACTCCCAAGTTAGGAAATGTCACTAGCAGCAGCAAAACCCAAGTCTTTGGATTTCTTTTCCAGTCCTCCCTAGTAGTCCTTTTAGTAGAGATACTCTGTTGTGCTCCCAGACCGCTTCCAGTCTAGTCTTTAAGACGGCTTCTTATTACCCTAGCTCAGTTGGGGGGTAAGCCTCTCTCATTGTTTAGATCACTGCACAGAATATCGCTCAAGTGAGAATTCATTTGTTTCTTATGCTTCCACCCAATTCTATTCTCTTACTAACAAAGATAGATGTGCATTTCCTGTCCTTACCATTTCTTTCTCCAGAGAAGTTAGAAATCTTAATTTTCGTTGTCCCTGTCCAGTGTTAAACAGAGTTTCATTTTTATTTTGGTTAAGTTTTTCTAATTTAATGGTTAAGTACTTTTGCTTTTAGCCCATTGATTTGATTAGCTTGAGCTTCTGTGGATTCCTAGAGGAGTCCTGGGAACTTTGTATTTTATGAAAGCCTATGTTTTCACCAGGTTAGAGAAATCTTTCACTATATCCAATATGGACAAATGCATTTGTCTATATTAGAGATCAGCATGTAGACTTACGTTATTATGACTTCTGTATTAGTCATGAGAGGACCTCCAGGGCTTTTAGCCACACAGAAATGGCTGCCTCCTTAGAAAAGCAGTCTAATCACAAATGATTGTCAAAGTCCAGGAGTTTAAACCCTATTAGGGACCATGCTAATGATGGGCATTTTAAGTACAATGAGACCTGACACTGTTTTCTGTAAAACCATTTGCCCAGCTTCTTAAAACTTAAAATTGAGAATCCTTACAATGACCTGGGAGGTACAGGATTACAACACAAACAAATAGAAAGCAGATTTATAAAATCATTCTCGATACGATCCTATCATACTGTGCTAAATTACTAGATGAATGGAGTGGGAGGGCTTCAAAAATATTTCATTACCCACTCACTACCATTCTTCTACTTTTGCTGGCTCTTTATCACCTCCTGCTATATGATACTAATTAGCAATTTGGAATTACTGACTCTTCAGGTTTTCCTCAAGTACCTGAGCTACAACTGGTCATTCTGAAGTTGGAGGAGATTTGAAAAGTTCTAGTGGAAACTTTTTGACTGGGAGCAATGCCTTTAATCTTTGGGGATTGAGAGAAGGAGGGACAAGGTAAATCTTGTGTCGAGAGTGACCATTGGACTGTGGATGATTTACGATTTCAAGGAGAAAGGTGTCAAGAACTGATTGTTTTCCCCCCAGCTTGTCTTGGGATCTTCATGTTTGAATTAAATACACACAAGAGATGGGCTATGGTGTGAACCCAAATTATAGGATGGTTTATGTGCAACCAGAAGACCTCAGGTCTGTATTCAGCTGTCTTTTCAGACCACTAGCGTGGGGCAGAAAAACTTTTCCTTTTTCCCTTCCAGGTTCCTTGGCTGGTGCAATAATTAAATTGCTGTAAGATAGACTAATAGGAGAGAAATTTAATTTTGTATGTATAGAAGCCTCATAAAAATAGACTCAAAGAAGTAAAGCAGGAAGCTTTTATACCATTTAGACAAAGGAACAATAAATTTATGAGAAATTGACAAGACCAAGAGGTTTAGGTTTAGGGTAATAAATTGGTGAAGAGGTAACAATGTTTGTTTATATAGCCTTCTGGGCACAAAATTCCCTATCTCTGGTGATAAGGATGCCTTCTACCCTCCCGGGACAGAGAGGGTACCTCACATGGGAGATTTAGCTCCTGATTTCAGGGGGGACAAGGCATGTCAGTGTCCTTTTTGCACTGGCTATTTCATAAGTACCTTTAATTAAAAATAATCAACCTACCAAAGTGGTATATTTTGGGGTGACGTATCCTCTACCCTTCACTAGCACAGCTTTTTTGTTTGGAATTTCTGTAAATGACCAGCAATCTTTAAGGCCAAATGAATCCCCAACTTATATATATGCTGAAACTGAGAAGTTTCTTTCTAGATGTTTCTGGTTGCAAAAGCCTGAAAGACTTTGCTGAAGTAAAACCTTTCTCATATTTTTGGCGCCCCTACTTCACTGATTTGCCTGCACCATATTTAATCTGCCTTCTCTTAACCTGTTGGTCAATTTTAAAACTTGGTATTTCTTCATCAATTTATATGTATTTATTTATCATATTATGTGACTTTATTGTGCTTATGCTATACATTAAGGGCTATGGAAACACTAAAGATATAGCAATGAACAATAACCTATCCCTGAAGTCAACAAACTAACAGTTAGTAAAGATGACAGACAAGTAAACTGGCAATTATATCTCAGTATTGTATGAGCCACAGAAAACAAAGTGTTGGGAGGCAGGGTAGCACAAAAAAAGGAACAGTAATTCAACTTTGGCTTGGGTAGTCAAGAAGGTTTCTCAGAGATGCAGTCTAAACCAAGATCTAAGGTCTTAGTAGGTGTTTTAAGGAGAATTGAGGTAAGAGCCCGAGTGTCTGCAAAATCCACAAGATTATTTCATACTCGTTTCTTCCTTCCATTCATGTTTATTGGTTAAATTGAATTACCATTTAATTCATTTATTTTGGGATATTGGTAAACAAAGCTGATCTGCTTACCATTTAATAAGAGATTTTTGAAATTGAAAATGAGCCAAGAGAAGAAAGAGCATCAGTTTGGATGCCAGATATTAGAGCTTACTCCTGGGCCATTAGCTTCAGATTTGTGATTTTTAGTTTCCATTTCTTATAGCAGCTTGAGCTCAAGAGTGGCTTGAAATTATCAAACTGGCTTCAAGAAGACACTCAGGAGGTTCATTAGCATGAAGCATCATGTCATGGTTACCTATACCTGTATCTTCCGTTCGGTTCCTTAATGACAGGGTGGAAAGCCCTAACTCCTTCCACTGAGAGCAATTTCCCTGGGCAAATTATTTAAACTCTGTAGGCATCATTTCCTCTATTCATAATATGGAAAAACACATACCTATTTACCGGATTGTTGTAAGGAACACTTATAGCTATATTAATTCTCAAAAACAAAGCAATGTACATAGTAAGTGCTCCATTTATTTTTACATGAATATATAGAAAGTGATCTCAGCTCATACTTCAGCAGTCCACAGAAAAGTTCTCTCAAATTTCTTTGATTGTGTACACCAGCTGTTTAAAAAAAGTAAATTTTGGGGTGCCTGGGTGTCTCAGTCAATTAAATGGCCAACTCTTGGTTTTGGTTCAGGTCATGATCTCATGGGTCCCAGGACTGGGCCCTGCCTAGGGCTTTGAGCTTAGCAGAGAGTCTGCTTAAAGATTTTCTCCCTCTGTTCTTCCTCCAACTCACATGTGCTCTCTCACTTTCTCTAAAATAAAAAAATAAATCTTTAAAAAAAGTAAAATTTAACATACATATTAAACCCATATACATATTACATCTATTTTTATACTAATATATATTTCAATTTAAAATTATACATTAAAATTGGGACATCTGGGTTGCTCAATTGGTGAAACATCCAACTCTTGATTTTGGCTCAGGTGGTGATCTTGGAGTCTTGGGATCAAGCTACGCTTCAGGCTTTGTGCTCAGCGGGGTGTCTGCTTGGATTCTCTCTCTCCTTTGTCCCTCCCCCCAAATAAATAAATAAATCTTTAAATATATATATATATATATATATATATATATATATATACACACACTAAAATTATATTGAAATTACATTGAAATGTATCAGATTTAAAAATAAAAATGAAAATTCTAATTTCTTTTCCTACACATTTTCTTCCTTGATGACACCCATTAGAGGGGGCTTAATTCATTCATAGTCTCTTATTTCAGAGCATCCATGCTGAACAAACCATTACTAGTTATTTAAAAATTCTATATTGCACAATTAACAGGCTATAAATATTTTGAAATGTGTGTGTTAACAGTGAAAAATGATCCCTTTCAGAGGGCTGTTGGTAGTTAAGACTCATTGGTGGTTAAGCCAAGATATAGGGTAGCTTTTCTTTGGGCTAGATTTTATTTTGTTTCCTTTAATCAGGTAACTGGGAATTTTAGGAAACCAGATGGCAGAGGACACCAGACACGGGCCATGAGGTTCATAAGCTCTCTCTTTGCTATGTGAATGTCCAAATGGTATCTGTATGTTTCTGACACTGCTGTCATTTCTCTGTGTGGTGACAGTAAACTTCAATCTACCTAAAGCATGCTGGGCTCCAGAACTGGCAGGAGTCTTTTGTATTTGGATTCCTAATGATGATACAGTCGTTGTCCCTGTTCCAAGTTTCTCCAGGTTCATATGGACTACTGTTGTTGTAAGGTTTTTTATTTCAACTCTCTGGCAAGACTGTAGCCTAGGTATAATTAGTTGTAAAAATTCGGGAGACTTAAAAAACAAACAAACAAAAACAACAACTTAGGAGATTTTACCCATGTAAAAAACCAATATAATCTTCCTTTATGTTATTTTGAAATGAAAAGGCACATGTGGAAGATGTTCATGTGTAATTTATTCTTCTTGGAACAGTTGTGAACATATCTTAAAGGAAAAGCACAGTGACCTTGATTGTTATACTTTGCTTATCAAAATATTGCAAGATATTTCCATTTTCTATTCTCCTAAGAAGGAAGAAAAGATTGCTAGAGGGAAGGTAGCAAGATACTCAAGTTCCATCTGAAGAGTTTCCTCAGGATCCCTGAAACACACTACAGAGTGAGAGACTAGACTTTTCTACTTTCTGTGGTAGGTGGTATGTACTTCTCTCCATCAGAGCCAGATACAAATTTTTATGATTTCACTGCTCTCAGGGATAAAAAAAAAAAAAAAAAAAAAAAAAAAAAAAAAAAAAAAAAAAAAAAAGTGATCAGCACAAGAGAGAATAAGAAGTACACAACAGGCACTAATTCATAGCAAATATCAACTCCTTCTGGATGGAAATAGCAAAGATGTCTTGCTCTATAGAATCAGTTGTTTGGTTAGTTAACATGGCAGCTCTCCAGGGAAATATCCCTTATCCGTTATTCTCCATACTTTTGAGGTTGCCCTCTGAGGCACTCATCCCTAATGTTCAAATTCAGGCTGACTCCCTTTCTATGGGACACAACACGTATACTCTGTGTCTCTCCTTGTGAGTCTGAAGGTGCAAGATGAGGGGTGTGTTTCTGATAACTTAGTATAATCAGACGGTAGCTACTTTATCATCTCACCTCCAAATCTATTCATTACATGCATCTATACCCATATTTTCTGTCTGTCCTCCGTGAGTATGGATAAACACCCTTATCTGTGCATTCCTTCTAGGTTTGTTCTGCATCTCATCCCCTCTTGTCATATCAGGTGTGGGAGCCACTTTTGGTTAGTCCTCTCTACTCTACATCATCATGTTCTCTCTCTGTCCATGAACTATTCCCTAAAGGACACAAATATGCTCTCATGTCACCTCTTTAGTGAGTATATTATTTCTTCACTCTCCTTCCCAACTAAACTTTCAGAAATTGTTCTGTGTAGTTGCTGTCTCTATTTCCTTCCATCCTTTCTTTAGTCCAGTCCAGGATGACTTCTGTTCCAGACTCCTTTAAGAACCCACTTGTGAGTGTCATCAGTGACCTGCAGATGGCCAGGCCAATAGTCCCTTTTCTCACTTGACTTATTGTCTCTCACATGCTTCCACAGCAGCTTTGGACACTGTTCACCATATACTCTTTTTCTTGAAAAATTTTTTTCTTGGGTTTCTTTGCATTCCCTGGTTTTCTAAATGGAAGAGTGCTCCAAGGCTCCTTCTTAAGCAATTACTCATGTCCATCTACCCACTCTCTCCTTAGATTACCTCATTAAGTCTCGTTGTTTTACATACAAACTATTTGGAAATAATTCATAAATATGTATGTCGGGTCTGATCCCTCCTGGAATTCCAAATAGGCATATTCCAGTCTGCTTACTATCAACACTTAGATATCTTTTAGGCATCTCAAATTTAGTATGAACATCATACTACTATTCCTTATCTCAACATTTTCATCTAAACTGGCTTCTCTTGAGCTTTCCCATCTCAGTAAGGAGCACCACCCATATCCAGCTTATACAACTTATCTATATTGTGTTGCTCACACCTGGCATCCAATTCATTTTCAAGTTCTGTATTCTACCTTTAAAACATATCCCAAACATGTCTAATCATCATGATCTTTCACTTGAACAGCAATAGCTTCCCAAGTGGTCTCTCTAATGCAATACCTGTCCTTCTCACCTCTACCATCCATTCTCCACACATTAGTTTAAATAAACTCCTAGAAATGTCCACCAGACTGTGTTCCTATATATCTGTACCATGTTCCAAACCCTCCAAAGACTTTGCATCACACTTAGAATCAAATCCAAACTCTTCACCCTGTTTAAAATGTCCTACATTATGGTCTGACTCCTGCCCACCATACTGATCTCATCTCTTCTTACTGTTTTTTTTTTTACCATTTGCCTGTCCCTTTGTTTCTAACTCCCACCATAGGGCCATTACACTAACCATTCTTTCTCAATTCAAAAGTCATCACAGAGAAATCTTCCTTGACATTTGGTCTAAGGATCACTTCCCTGTCACTTCAGGCTTTTTTATCTACATCACTCTTATTTATATCTACATTTTTTCTTGTTTATTTTTTGGTCTTACTCCAATTCTAGAATGCAAGTTGTGTGACAGCAGGGATTTTCATGTCTATATTATTTTATCTATAGAGCCTGAAAAAATTTTGGAACATGCTCAACTAAATATTCTTTGCTCATGACCCTTTTGGTCTTCAAAACCAACAACAGCAGGTTGAATCCTTCTCATGTTGCCATTTCTCTGGTTCTTTTCTATCATCATCTCTCTCTCTCTGGTGAACGATAGCCAGGAAGGATCCTCTGCTTTCAAAGACTCATGTGGTTAGATTGGGCCCACCTGCATAATCCAGGATACTATCCCCATCTCAAGGTCCATAACCTTAATCACATCTGCAAAGTGCTATTTGCCATGTAAAATAATATATTCACAGGTTCCAGATGATTAGGGTGTGAATATCTCTGCAGGAAATTATTAAGCCTACTATACCTCTTAAGACTCACAGATTTCTATGCTCTCAGCTTCTGGACTTCTTCCAGAAACTCAAGTACATGTTCATGGGGATCCTATTACTGTACAAATCCAGATGATTTTAGGGCCTGAGTGGATGTACCTGTAGGTATCCTGCCTCAATGCCTGTAAATGAGTGTGTTGAGAAAGGTGGGTGGGCTGACACAGAACAAGCATAATGATTAAAATGATCATTTGAAATGTTATTCCGCTTTTATCATTTTAAAAATATAATATTTAGAAAAATCAGCTGCTACCTTTATATGAGGTGGCTTTTTATATCTAATTCTCAAAGCAACCTTGTAATTATGAAGATGAGCACTGTACAATGAAATTTAATTTCACCAGGATAATAACAAGAGAAAAAAATATTCTTTTTTTTTTATTTTCAAGGAAGATTGGAAATTACTCCTTCCCATCCTCCTTTGCAGTTTCTAGGCTGTGCTCCCATAATGGATTTTTATCTATTTTATAAGTAATTTCCTTAATATTTCAATGGTCACAGATAGTGAGGATCGCAGGTCTCTTCAGGAAACATATATTTTATCAGCGCTGTCACAGTCTAGAGTCTCAGAGCTTGTAGACTGATGTTTTTGCCCATTCTTGCTATCAGACACATAGCATAGAAATAAATGTGTTTGTCTATTTGAGACTTTAATGAAATTGAAAATGTAGTAACATTTTTCAATGTCAATAAGCTCATTTTCTTGTTTAGATGCTAATGTTGGTTTTTCCTGAGGATTTCATCCTCTAATTGTGAGTCATGACATTTTTTTCTAGGTCCAAATACTTGATTCCTGAAAATGACTTGAATTATGCTGGGTGGTTTTCAGCGCCAGAGAGGACTACCTATTTTTATTTGCCTAAAACTTATGATATGGGGTAAAGAGATCAGAATGGAAGAGAAAGTGTAGTGCTTGAGCTTTACTAAAAAGTGTTTACCATGATTTTGAGAGCATAGGCACCCAGCACTCTGTTAGGAGCTGAGCAGACTCTATACTTGTTTACTGGTGCTATCTTTATTTCCATTTTACTGACAAGGAAGTGAACTCAACGGGGCAGTAACTTGCCTACGTTTTTACAGTAAGTATGTTAGGCATCTGACTCTAAAGCTTTGCCAGCTTCTACTTCCACTTGATCTTCACAACTACTGCCCATACTCGTCCTTCTACTGCACCCTGGGGTCAAGTACAAGGAGGGGAAAGATGTCCTGTCTTTCACTCTCTTGCATCTCTGCTCATTTCTACCAATTTTAATTCTACAGTCCGGCAAGTCCACAACACTTTCACTAGGCTAAGACTAGTTTCTGTTCCCAACTCCAGGATGTCAAGGGTTTCTTTTTTAAAAAGCCATGATATAAGATCTTGGTCAATTCACATTCTTTTTGGGCCCCTTTGTCACTTATTAATTCTTTCTCCCTTTGTCCCTCCTTTGCATATTCCTGCTGTAAACATCTGTTTTATTAGTAGGTTGCCTAATATCATCTGAATACCTTCCCTATTTGAAGGACATTCCCTGCATCATGAGTCCTGGCTGCCAGAGGTGGAACCTGTGGAACCTGAGCCCTTTCCCTCATTCTCCTGGGCTGCCTGGGTCCAGGCAAGGGATCCGGGCCACACATCAGATACACACATGAAAAACCTTTTTGAATTTGGAAAGCAAGATAAAAGTTTACTTTTCTCTTATGGAAGAGTGAAAATCTTCTATCCTGGCCTGGTATGATGGCTCTGTTCTAAGAAGTCCATAGGGACACAGGCTTCTTTTAGATAACAACGCAACCAACGCTAGAAGTGACTCAACTTCACTGTGTCAGAGGCTGCCCCACAATACTTCTGAATAGCCCCCCTGGCCAAAATTTAGTCACATGGTCACATTCAGCTTCAACAGAGGTTGGGAAATGTAGTTTTTACTCAGTGCAGCTGGTCATGTGACTCACTAAATGTTGTTACAATGGAAAGGGAGAATATATATTGGGGTACAAACAGCAGTCTCTCCTACAGAAGGGAGAAATATGAGGATATATCTTTTGGCACTCGGTGATTCCCAGTGGTTCCAAGCATTTGGTTCCTCAGAGGCATCTAATGTCCAATCTTGAGCTTAGCAGGTACAAGCTGTGATTATTTCAATGAGCTGAGATGTAGGCACCACATGTTGACAGCAGTGGCTTTTTATAAGAGATCAGACTGCACTGAGCATTGCCCATGGCTGTGGCTCATTGGATCTCTTGGTGATCCTGTAAGCTAGCTAATACCCCTCAATAAATTCTACTTTTACCAAAACTAACTAGAGTGAAGTCTATGGTTTGCAAATAAGAACAATCTCCTTAGCAATTTCTGCAGAAGGATGATTGTAATTTTTCTGTTTTTCTCAAACTCAGCTAACCAATATCCTCTTCTTCTACCTTTTGGAGTAAAAGTCAATGAGCAGCAGCTCAAGTCATCCTTTCCATCTCTTTAAAATTTCTTACATTCATCACCCTGTTCTTCTGTCCTGAGGACTATGGGTCCCTGATCCTTATCAGGGAGAAATTCTCTAGCTTTGAGGTTGAACTCAAGCCTTCTATTTCTTTTACAATGTGCTCTAAAAGTGCCCTCCTCCCCCAACCACAAACATACCTTAAATCTTAAATCTCTTCCTCTCCTCTGGCTCTTTCCATTCAGCACACAAACTAGCTTGGGTTCCTTCTAGCATTGCTACCTCTCAACACAGCTATTTCTCTAAGCTGCCATTCCATTTCTACTACTTTGTCTTCCATTTCTTCACTCACTTACTCACTCACTCATTCACTCCAAACCTCTTATAATCTGGCCTCTACACCCACCAATTTGCTAAGACTACTTTCTCAAAAGTCATTCATGAACCTCGAATATCCAAATATGAATATTCTTTCTTACTCAGTATCCTCATGTTCTTCGCCACACTGGCACTGATGAATAGCACCCCTTTCTTAAAATTTAGTCTTCTCCTTGATAGGTGAATAAGAATTACTCTGATTCTTTTAATTTGTCCTTACCAGCTATTTGTTCACCTCCTTTAATTTTTTTTTTAACATCACCTCTAAGTCCTCATCATCAACTGTGTAAACCTCCATTGCATTTTGTGTTCCCAATGGCATCACCCTTCACTGATTTGCCCAAGTCATGTTTCCCTCTCCTCTAATCCAGGCATGCTCTTCTGCTGATTCTACCCCATGAATGTTTCTCAGTTCTCCTTAAAATCCCTCAATGGTTTCTCCTTGTTCTCAAATTAAATTCCAAACCCCATAACATGACTTATGATCTGGCTCTGTTTACCTTTCCCACTGTCTCTTAAGAGAAATCACCCCCTCCCTGGACTCATCATCTTTTCTCTTGTCCTTGAGAATCTTAAACATTCCATTCCTTCTACCTGGGATGATATTTTTCTTACTCTTGACTTGAGTAATTCTTATTCTTCCTTTAGATTTTCAGCTTAGGTGTTACTTTCTCTGTGAAATCTTTCTGGTCCTCTCCCTACTTTGTTCCATATACTTCCATATTATAACACTTAACACCATATATTAGAATTGCCTCTTTGCTTCTTTATATTTCTAACCAGATAATAACCCCTCTGAGAGAAGTAATTGTGTTATTTTCATTTACCATTATGTTCACAGTGCTCAACAAATATTTGTTTAATTTAAGAACCCATTGCCTCTTTCTATCTCATAAATGTAGGTGTTACCAGAGTCCTATCCTTGTTTTCATGCGTAAGTGAATCTTAGAAACTAATGATATCATCTGAGCTTTTCTCTCTTTACGCTTAGTATGTTGCCAGGATCCCCCACATGCTTTCTACATGTTTAGCCTCCTCAAGCTATTTACTTCTACAGACTTATCTCCTTCCTTGCACTCCATTCACTCTCTGTCATAATACATGTCTTACCATGAAGTAAATGACCACATCTTCTAATTTCTGAGTTTTTGAGCATGTTATCGCCTCTGCCTACAATAATGTGAATAATCCCTACTCATACTTCACCTCTGATAACACTTCCTTGAGTTGTTAAGACTAGTTTCAGTCCCCCTTCTAAGTCATCCTATAGTAAGTATGTGCTTGTCCATAACAGAAAGAGATTGCACTGTATTTTAGTTACCTTGTCAAGTTTCCTCATGTGTATTTTCTTCACTGTGTTTCTCCAGTATGTAGCACAGTGACTGGCACATTATAAATGATATATATTATATATATATATATATATTATATATATATTATATATGTATTTGCTATGTATATTTATATATGTGTGTGTTATATATATTTGACTAATTTACTAAATTAATTTTTATACTTGAGGATTTTAATGTCAATATTCATAAATAAACTCAGAAACTGCCTCACTCAGCTTTTGCCACAATAATACTGCATAATAAACTGTATCAAATCTAAGTGGCTTAAAATACCAAGAGCTTGTCTTTCATTTATGAGTTTGTAGGTCACCTTCAGCTCAGTTTGATTAGGTTGGACTCCAGGCTCTGGGCTCTAGGATCCAGATAGGGTTCTGATGTGTTACATATAATTTTCACACTCTTGGAACCAGTAACCACCTGGCCATTTTCTTCTCATAATGAATGTCAGGAGTCCCAAAGCCAAGCCAAACCCTACAAGCATATTTAAGACCTTTCCTGTGTCACATCTACTAACTTTCCAAGCCCAATATCAACAAGGCAAGAAAATTTACTCTGCCTGCAGTGGGAGTGGCAGGGGAATTGATATTTGCTGAACAGTAATCTAAACCATCACAAATCCCGCTAAAGAACACTAGCAAGAGTAGATATTGAGGTTTCTGTATTGTAAAAATCAGTAAAAAACAAGATTAAATATTCCCAATATAATAATGCTCTTGGCATTGTTTTTGCTTCTCAATTTCCAGTTTGTTCACTGGGGATTCCTTGGTATGCTAGTAAAGGGATAAAAACAAAGATTCTCTCAGACACACAAAACCTTAAAAAAACAAACATGTTGCCTGGGTCTTCAAATAAATTTATTTTGATCTGGAGTAACAGCATATCTCAAAAATTCTTTGTAGACATGTATTTGATCTGCTTAGTCAGAATATAAAAATGAGATTGAAATCAGTACAAGTTAGGATTAGAAAATATTAAACTTGAACATGAAGTCAAAAATCTAAATCTATCTCTCCTCACAGGTTCTCCTTTGTACATATTTGTCACCTTCATATATCTGAACTTGTTTTTGCCCTTTTTCTGTGATGAGGGTGAGTGGTAGTGGGGATGGTTTTTAATGGCTTGAGAAATACAGAGATATTATCATTGCACATGCCATTCTATGTAAGTTTTGATACAAAAGGTATCTGAATATTACAGTTAGAATCCACTCTACTTGTTGATAATTGTAAGATATCCATTAACACCAATAAAATTACCCTACCTCTTTGCCAAATATTTATCAGGGTATAGAGATAAAGAATATATTTTTAAAAACTGTATTTAGAAAATGTGTTGACTTTTAACCATGCTATTATACGAGGAAAATGTTGATGTACGATAGTTGTTCATTTTTAGAGTAAGAATCTGTAGTCTCTAAGAAAAAAACTTTTCAGAGCATCAACTAGTCAGTTGCTTACCATGAAGAAGCTATTCTAGGCTAAGATAAATCTATCACATCAAAAGATCAATTCTGCCAAACCAGCCTTGGAATTAGAAAGAGCTTAATTACTTGAGTGATTAGAGACAGACAAATTAAAATACAATGATATACCAAGGGTTAGCAAAGATATGGAGCAACTGGAATTTTCATAAATGGCTAGTATGAAGATAAATTTGGTACAACTACCTTTGAAAAAAATTGACAGTACCAGCTAAAGTTAAACATACACACACTCTGTGACTCAGCTATTAATACTCCAGATTATAGACCCAACAAAAATAAGTACTTAACAAGTACTCAAAACCGTACACAAAAACCTTTATGGCAACATAATTCATACTATCCCCACACTGACAGAAATTTATATATCAATCTAGAGAAGAACAGGTTAATCATGATATAGTCATAAAACAGAATGCTATGACAACACAACAACAAAAAACAAGCTAATGTTACATGCAATAACACTGACATATATGAGAAATATAATGTAAAGTGAAAAACCAAAACACAGAAGAACACATACTGCATGATTTTATGGATGTAACATTTGGAAGCAGATCAAACTAATCTGGTAGGCAGTCATTGAAGGGAGCAACAAGAGAGCTTCTGGGGTGCTGGTTCTCCATTTCTTCACCTGGGTAGCGGTAACACATGTGCATTCACTATGCTAGCTCATCACTCTGCCTTTATGATGTATGCATTTTTCTAGGTGATTGTTTTACTTGAACAGAAATCTACTAATTCGGAAGAAGAGCAAATAAACCAAAACAATCTGCAAATATGCACTGTGCTAGGTGATTTCATAGTTTATGTAGCTTTCGTTCTCACATCTAACCTGTGAAGCAGATATCCTTATTTCCAGGTGTAGAAGATGAAAGTGAGGCTCAGAAATGTGCTGACAGCACCAAGTTTAGACAATACCTTGTCACTCTCACAAAAATTCCCCAATTCAGGTGTCTGAGTCCCCTCACTCAATTTTCCCTTTAGAATCTGTTTTCAGAAGATGTGAGAAGAGTGGTGGGCCCGATTTGACCTATGGGCCATATTTGCTACCTCTGCTATAAATGAAAGACATGTATATGCTATGAATGGGACCTGATTTTGAACTCCAGCTCTGTCATTTACTGTGTACCCCTCATGTTCTTGCTTTAAATTAGGATACATACTGAGTTCAAGGGACCAGACACAGGATTGAACAATATAATGCATACAATGCTTCTGACATGGAGCTTGCTTAATATATTTTCATTTTCAAATTCCCTTATAGAAGGGATAGCATTAAGTAAAGTAGCAAGATTAGGGAATGGTTAAAAATCCCACTTGTGATAATATGTGTGAGATGTCAGAGAGCCATTCAATGGATACTCAACAAGCAACAGGAAATATGGATATGTAGTTCCAGGACAGAGAGCAGAGAAGAGGTGAGTTGGAATTTTAATTTTGTTGATCAGAGTTTGCCTCACTGAGAAAGTGGCCTCTGAGCAAAGACTTAAATGAGTTGAGAAATTGGCCCTAGGAGTATATATGGAGAGAGAATTCTGGACAGAAGAAACACCAGTACATTAGACTTGAGGGAAAGCATACTTGAGATGTTCAGCCAATAGCTGGGAGGCCAGTGTACCTGCAGCAGAATGAAAACAAAAGTGGGAAATTATAGGAGATGAGATTAGAGAAATAAGCCAGAAACAAGTCATGTAGTACCTTGCAAGTCATTGTAGGGACTGGCTTTTTGCCCAGATCCATGACATGATGTGATTTCCATTCTAAAAGTATCTCTCTGCTGTGAAGGGAAAGTCTGTAGTGGGCAAGGATGGAAATGAGGACACCAGTTAGGAAGGGAGTTTGGTAATCCAAGTAAGACCTACCGGTAGTTCGCACCAAGGTCACTTCAGGGGAGGTGGTGAGAAATAGTCTTGTTCTGGATATATTTAAGATAGAGGCTAAAGGGTTTGCTGGTGGATTGTTTGTTCAGTGGATTTGGAATGTGTAATAGAGAGAGAGGGGTCAGGGATGACTCCACGTTGGAGGTGGATCAGATTACATCTAAGATCCCCCTCTCTCTCTCTGTCTCTCTCTCTCTGAGCAGGGAGAAGGGCAGAGAGGGGTGGGGGAGAGAGACTCTCAAGCAGGCTTCATGCTCAGTGTGGAGCCTGATGCAGGGCTTGATCTCATGACCCTGAGAACCAAAATCAAGAGTTGAACACTTAACTGACTGAGCCACCCAGGCACCCCCGAAGATAATTTTCTATCCATCTCCATAGATGCTCTGAAACCAGACCCTCCTTTGCCAGTTTTCCTATGACTAAAATATTGTGCCCCCCAAAAGCTGAGCCATGTCCAGGAGTAGCCTTTAACACTGGGTTACCTGTTACATCTATGCCCCCCAAAAAGTGTTCCCAGCCACTCATACATCATTATTCCACCTGGGCCAGAAGAAGGAATGAGCTATTAACATTCTTTTTGTATGTATCTTTCTGTCCTTGTCCATAGTAGGTGGCCTTCTTTTATCTCTAACATTCTCAGTATTAAATATTTTCTATTCAGATCAAATATGTAAAATTGCTGAGGAGAATTACAATTTACTATAATTTATTCAAGTGAACCCACAGAAACTCTGAATGTTCTTATTTATTCTGCTCTTTAATAGACAAGTGGTCAAAAACAGTAGGTAACATACCTTTTGGCACATTAGAAACTACTAGAAAATACTTCTCGTATACATATTTTTAGGCCTCACACCAGTGCTACTAAGTCAGAAGTGATGGCCTTTGGGTTTGGGTATTGTGTTTTTGTTTTGTTCTGTTTTGTTTTGTTTTGTTGTTTTGTTTTGTTTTGTTTTGTTTTGTTTTGTTTTAATCTCCCCAGAAGATCTTGATGCAGTTGACCTGGATCAAATTTTCCAGAATGGTGCTTCAGGTCTTCCCACAATTACTGTGAACATAATACTTAGAAATGATTCCACAGCATTTGTCACTAAAGAATTGAATGAAGGCTCTAAGAAATTGTAGCATAGATGTGATTTGGGGCAGATTTGTCATTCACTGTGAACCTGTGATCTGACCATTTGAGGTAATGAGCTCAGTTCAGTCCCCTCTCTATGGGACTTCTCTATGGCACTCTTAAATGATCACCTATAGCTTTATCTCTTTAACTCTTGATTACCGAATGATCAGCTTTGTGGCCCGTTTGGAGAATGTAATGTTGTTTGTTAGTTTATTTTCATCATCAGTAAATTGCTGATCCCTGCTAAAGTTCACTGAAACAGCCAACCATACAGTCTTCAAAATAATTCACATCAATAACATGAATTTAAAAGCCCTTTCATACCTTTCTGGGCAGGTACAAACTGCTGACTCACACACCTTTCCCTGTCGAGTGTGTTTAACTTCATATCACAGCTTAATAGTTTCATTCCAAAACAAAGACTGGAATTGGAAAGCGCAGGGAGAAAGTGCAGGAGGTGAAATGAAAGTTTCAATCTATGTTACCATATATAGGAATCTTAAATTACCTCTAAATAATACACAAGCTATGATATAAGGCTGAAGTGAATCTGTGGCAGAATGTCTTATCCAGACCCAACTTCCCATCTTTTCTCCTAGAAAGGATAAGAAGAGCAAACTCACTTCGTGGAGTGTTTTCCAATTAAGGCGTATCTATTTCAACCTCAAACTTGTCACTTAAGTTTCTGGATGACTCAGGGAAGAGAGCTGTTTCACCCATCATTTAAACCAAAATACTGGCTCTTTATTATTAAAGCATAATGTTATTAAATCAGTTGCCTTTCCCAGAACAAAGCTCAATATGTTATAATTATAGCCTCGGTTTGTCAAGCATCCAGAATTATCAAGTTCAAGAAAAGTAGTAGTCAATTTCTGGCAGATATGCAGTGAAAGTCCTCCACCCCCACCACCTCTACTCTGGGGCAAGATTATGAAGTCAGCAGGTAAAGTGAAGGGAAAATCACATGCATTATGGTTTTCTAAAAATGATGTTTACAAGGCTATGACTGGCTGATGTTCTTGCTGTAGGGATGGACTAAGTGTGAGTTCACTGTGCCAGTAAGTTCTACTTGAATCAATGGTTTACATCTAAGGGCCTAAGTTGGATACACTTCTGTCTGCCTCCTAAGCATGTTTCTTATGTTGTCCCTGAGGCATAGCTTCCAGGGACTTCTCTTCTTTCTTTTATTCAGTCTCCTCCCCATCTTACATCTCCTTTGTTAAGTTATCCTTTTCCCACCCACGTATTCCCTCTGCCTTATGAACCCACTCTCCCTCACAGCTGCCCTTCTCTATATAATTATTTCCACTAAATTCAAAGAATGTCTAACAGTAGTTCCTAACATTGACTGCACACTGGAATCAACTGTGGGATTATTCCTTCTGTACTAGTTTACATGGCAGTAATTTCATTTTTAAAGATCTCCGGTGACATTTAGAAACATTGTAGTAGACTTTTGGAGTTAAGAAATTGGCTCAATTGGGCAAGAGGAAACCAGTAACAAAGTATCCAAGGGCTTGTGAAAATTTGACATAGGAGCCTGATGTCCAAATAAGAGTAGGAAAACCACAAGAAGATCAATAAAGTTTGGGGTAAGAGGCCAGAAACTGGTACAGATGTTTAGGGTCAATGGGTGAGCACAAATTAAACAGAGTGACTGGTCTGGATCCATATAAATAAGCATACTGGACACTTCTGGGATGATGCTTTTCTTGAAGTCTCAGACTTGTTAAGGATTTTTCCCCTTGCCACATAAGGACAGAATCCTAGTGCTGGTTTGAACAGAAGCATTGGGCATTCATATTCACCATGGAAAATCTGAGATGTAGACATTGAAGATGGATTTCATTTTAACTCAGGAGTGCTCCAATCCAGGTGGATCTTAGACCAGGCTAGAGTGAGGGGTTAGACCTAGACTCTGTCCATGGATGCTTAGCCAGAAATGTGTTCTCCTTTGTGTTTAAACCTTGGCTACTTTACCACCACTCACCCAGAGTTCAGTCAGCTCCTTGACTTGAGAGACATGACTCCTAACTCAAGCTTTTGGATTCAACCTCCAGGATCTTTATGAAAGTTTGTAAGCCTAACCAGCACCCTAAGCTGGGTCAGGCAGCTTCACAGGGGAAAAGCAGTGCTGCTATCAGCAGGGTTCATTCCCGAACTCATGTTTTCTCCATGGTCACTGAGGACTTAATTCTGTACTCCCCCCCCCCATCTTCTGTGTTTTGCATTTTTGCTGATGATGTGGTAAGACTTTGGTGTAATTGGCAGTGAAATGGGATTCAGAAGGCTCAGATTTTAGCAGGCTCTGTCACTACCAATGTAAATTTAGATCAGTATTAAACTTCTCTAAGCATCAATTTCTTCTTCAGGAGAATGGGAAAGTGATACCCTGCTCATTTTGTCCTTGAATTTCAATATAAATCAGATGAAACTCTAAATACAAACTAGAGGGAAAAAAAAAAAACAGGACGAAACTATCCATTTATCCATTCATTCACTCTTAAAGAGTTAATTGAGTCTCTATTTATGTGCCAGGGAGAACTAAGTACTGGGGCTACCAGCCAAGGGAGATGATGATTGATGATGATGATGATGATGATGTTTCAGATATAAATAAAAAATCATTCTGACAAATATAAGTTACAAATCTGGCATAGGCAATAAAGGAGAGGTATGTGGTTCATACGATATGTGGGATCCAACCTCCTTATGGTGTCATTTAGCTAAGCTATGTAGAATAAAGAGAAGTTAACCAGGAAAAGAGGATAAGCAAGAGAATTTCAGTGACTAAAAACAGCATAGTTTAGGAGGGAGCAGGCCAGATATAAAGGACCACCAATAAGCCAGTGTGTCTGACTAGGGAGAAGGATCAGAAGATGAGGCTTGGAAGGCAGGTATGCAACAGATCACGCATTGCTTTGTTGGTCATGATAAGGAGGTTTGGCTTTAACCTAAATGCAATGAAGTTTTAGAGGAGATGATAGAGGGAGGAAGGGAAGTGATATGGCTGGATTTACATTTTGAGAGCATCCCTCTTACATATATTTGACTGCATTTCTTTTCTTATTTCTTCATTTTGTTTTTCAAGGATGCCACTTCAAATCCTTTTGTTTACTCTGGAAGGATGGTCAATGCCCTTGGAACTTAAAATATTTGGCATACTTTGTACTTAAATTTGAATTTCCCCATTTACTAATTGTATAATCTTGCAGAAGGTATTTATTCTTTTCTAAGTCCCCATTCTCTATAACATGGTGATGATAATTCATCTCATAGAGTTTCCTATGAATAAATGAGATATTATTTGTACAATTTCTGGCACATAATAAGTCAATAAATGCTAGTATTATTACCCACCCCCTCTGATAATTTACTCCTCTTTTAATCACATTTTTCAAATATGATACATTTTAGCTTTCTTTTTTCTTGTTAATAAGAGGGTGACAGTGGATTATCAATTGCTAGTGGAAGATGCTACATCATTTACTTCTTGTGGAGGGGATGGATTTGCATCACATCATTCACATTTGCTTCTTATGACTTCTAAAACTAATACCCAGGCTCTGCATTACTTTATTTAGCAATAACTTACCTGAAGTCAGGAATTAATATCATTAACCTTTTAGGATTTTGCCAAGCTGAGTATAAAATGATCCTAGACTCCAAGGAAAGGGTTAAGCATGAGTAAGTTTAGATTGTGTTGGTACCACTATCCATAGTAGCCAGTCAGTTCAGACAATCTTCTGCTGGATGGCTCTTATCTTTTCAAGTGGATGCAGTGACCCCATATAAAGCAGGTGTAGTTGGTTTTACAGCTTTGAAACACAGTTCACCCTACCCAATAAGCTGTTGGGTGTGTGATGATTTCAATAATCAGGCTCCAGGAATTATTTTAAATGAAAATGGCCTCTTTTGAGTAAGACTCATTGTTAGGTAGGATTTGACCTACAAAGAGTAAAAACATCAAAATTCATTTGGGGGAAAAATTAAGATTCCCCTCACAGTCTCAAAGCTTTCTTCTCTAATCACAGTACAGACACTATCAGTGAACAGAGAATCTTTGTATTATTTCCAAGTTTCTCCCATTGTCAGTCACTGTGACAAAGCACTGGCCAATCTGACACAATGATGAATCACTCCAGACATTGAGTTTTCACATGGCTGTCGAGGGTTCTCAGTAGACTCTGTTGTCTGGAAATGCTATAGACCAGCACTGGGTGCTCTGCTCATGAACAAAGCTAGGACTTGGTAGAAATAAACAGATACATTTTTAAGGAAAAGAGATGTGTAATAAACATGTACTGTCTGTTTTTACCATGTCTTCATGTCACTATTGATTTAAATGCCTATTAAGCAAATCCTGACTTTCCAAAACCCTTCTTGTCGGTTCTCTGCTGAAATGAATTAGATTTGAGAGCACACTGAGAAGTTTAAATATTAAATAAATGTCTTGTTTATTGTTTTCAGCTATAAATAATATTGGGGTTCTTCTAACCCTTTAGCCTTGAAATTTTAACAAACAACGTAATTGCTAATAATTTCTTAACCAATTCGATCTTACAAACCCAATGCTCTTGGAATTTATGATGGATTGATGCATCATCCAATGCAAATGTACTTGTAATGTCTCCCTTAGTTTCCTGTTGGAGAGCTTGTCAATACGCCAGTGCCTCAAATCCATTTTCTCGGTAAAAATGTTGCAGTTTTCTGATTATTATTCACAAAAGCAGCTTCCTGAGTTATTTCTGCTCCTGCACAATATTCATGATAGCAATTTGATACCTTAGCAGTTTCAAGGTTATCAAATGATTGAAAATCCTACTGCTTACTTCAAGGTGTAACATATACAACTGTGCTGTCATCCATTATAGCAGTATAATAGTTTTTCGTAATGCCTTTCATGAACTGCTGATTTAGAAGTGTAAGCCTAACTTCTGAAGGCACTTATCAGTCTCAGGCTGGGGAAGTATTGCTTAACTGGAAAATATCAGTCCAGGACTCTCTGGTGCTACTTGGAAAAAAAGAAACCAAGTTTCATTTCTCTTTTACATAGTGCTGGAGTCCTGCCCTCTGAAGTCATTAAAGTGTATTTGCAAGAAGAAACAAACAAACAAACAAAAGCCATGGTTCATCTGGTTCTCTGAAGGGCTAATGCTAATCAGCAATAAATCTTGGAAGGAAGTATTGAATTTTGCAGCTTGTGGAGATTAAGTGCGAAGCAAGGAATTACTGAGAGAGATGATGGAGATTTTGCTAAATTAAAAACATAACAAAAGTCAAACAAATTCATAGTAAAGCTGGGAAGTAAAACCAATCATTATTCAAAGCCCCCTTTTAAGCTCCATCCACACATTGAATTTTGGTTTAGGGGTCTCTGGTTGGAGCAGAGGGTTGCTTGAGTGAGTTTAGAAGGTGGCATCTGTTTAAGTAACAGATGTCTGTGTCACCGAGGTACTATGTTCTCACTTTTTATATATGGGGAAATTGCTGCTGACAGAGTTTTATTGTCTTTATGCAAATGAAAATACCGTATTCTTCTCCTTAAAGGGTTCTTCTTCCTGATGTGACTTTACAACAACCGTAAAGGGCTTCAACCTCATCCTTTATATATATATATATATTTTGGAACCTGATAAAGTTCTTATGAACTATCAATTATGCATGAAATGAGGTTTGGAATTGCAGGCATACTTGCTGTTATTTAAAGAGGCCCCACTGGATTGAAGCAAATTGAGCAGGGTAAGAGATGGTGCTGCTGGCTGGCCCTTCACCTGCTGTGGCACTGACAGAGGCGAGACCTGGAGAGGCACTAGCTTCCCCCCTCCACCCCCACCCCAGCTAGCTCTAAGGGTTTGGGGCAAGGCTGCCTTATGGAATGATTTTACCTTCATTCATTTGGTTGTCAGTTTTTAGAAATCTCTTTGCTCCTTTTATTTTTCAGGAGAGATAAGGGAAAGTAGAACCCTCCAAAAATACCCTCCATGTTAACACATAAAATTAACCATAACAAATATTCTGGTGACAAGTTGGGAAGTATACATAATGAATGGTTGCCTACAGAAATACAATGGTTATCTTTAAAAGAAGCACTTGTGCAATTGTTTGGGTTGCAAGCTGAACTACTGATTTCTTTTATAAATGCCATTTTTACTTTAAAGTCCAAGAGAGAGACAAACTATGGATATTCACATGTGGGTATTTGGGAGACTTTACAAAAACGCGTATCTGTCACTTTGAGAAAAACAACTGCCAGTATTTGTTATTAATGATAAATTTGAACTTTCACTTGAAAACTTGTATCCACAACCATGAGCTTGGCAGCTTCCCAATATTTAAAGACTTTTCTAATGAGACTGGTGATATAATTAATAAATGTGATTTTTGATATTGTATAATGAAATATGTAAACATTTGTAAAATTTCATGACTCAGTGAACCAATATTTTCCAGGTCACCAATGGGTGATGTTACAGAATCACACATGGTAAAAAGATCCATTCAAAGTGCAAGATAGGCTAATGGACTATAATGTAACAGAGTAAGAAAATTTCATTGATAAGGTTTCAAATTCCACACACAGCTCACCTTTCAAAAACTACTACTTGTTGATTTTTGGTGTACTATCAAGAAAGAATATTTATAATTATCTGAAAAGGTAATTAGAATTCTCCTTGCTTTTCCAACTACATACCTGTCTGATGCCAGATTTTCTTCATGTTTCTGGAGAAAACAACATACAACGGAATGAATGCAGAAGGAGATATGTGGATCCAACTATCGTCTATTAAGCCAAACATTAATGAGATTATACTCACAGAGGTCTCCAGAGACTATTTATTGAATCGACTTGCTTAGTAAAATAATTCTGGAAGGCCTTTTGTCAAAATTATTTTTTTGTGGACAATTAGAGATATTAAAGTGATTTAAGAGCTTGTGAAGGAGCTCCTGGGTGGCTCAGTCAGTTAAGCACCTGACTTTGGCTCAGGTCATGATCTCAGCGTCCTGGGATTGAACCCTGCATCAGGCTCTCCACTCAGCGAGAAGTCTGCTTCTCCCTCTCCCTCTCCTTCTGCCGCTAGCCCCCCCCCACCCCAGATCATGCTTTCTCTCTCTCAAATAAGTAAATAAAATCTTTTAAAAAAATAGCTCATGAAGAGCTCCATATTTTCCAAGAAGCACTGATTCTATATCCATGGAAATCATGTAGTTGTGGTAGACCAAATATTCCTAGTTATCAGCAGTCTAGTACCTGTGAGGTCAAATGAACATTAAGGCCCTACCTAGCTCATTAAGCCCCACCTGCATATTTCAGAACCTCAGCATACCCTCTTCTGGGTCCTGCATTTCTTCCACACCAGCAGTGTTTCTGAAGCTATCAGAGTGTTTTTCATATATGTTTGTGAAGCAAGTAAGTCTGCCAGGAGCCTCTTGTCCTGCTTCACATAGCTCAAGCCAATGCTCATACGATTCATGCTTTCCCTCAGGCTACTAAAATCAAATGGACTTAATGTCATTGGCATCAAGTTGCATCAGTCACCACTTGCTTTGAGAAAGCTGGGACGATGTCCTTTTTCCTAGGAAATGGGAATGTAATGACAATCCCCGAAAGGACTGTGAGCTATGAAATTTAAGATAAGACCTGCTGCCTATTTAAGGCCATGGGGAAGAAAAGAGATGGTAGGTTCTGAGGAAAGCTGAACACTAGTGGAGGAGACCAGGTATAGGGTCTAGCTTAGCATCTGGCAGAACAGGGGTGCTGGAAAGGAGAAGGAGATGAGGTAAGGAGCTGAGCTTCCACAAAGAGCATAGCTCTGTTTGAAACATAGTTTGTGAAAATGTTCTGGTAACATAAAATTGGTCACAGAAAGATGTAGTTCCCATGACTTCAAGATGTCCCTAAAGTATCTATAAAGCCACTCCAGCTAGAGGAGAGGATGTGATTCAAGGTCTAATGCTTCTCCCTTGTCAAGACTTATCATTCCTGCTGACCCTGCTTTACATCAGAAGCTAACAGAACAATATTTAGTGAGTGACTCTTCCCAGGGAGTAGAGTTTTCCTAACTCAGTGAGGCACATTTAATGTTGGAAATATAAGAAGCAGGTTGAAGTAAGCAAGAATTTCAGAATTCTCAACACCCGAAAATAGCTGCCAACCCCACTCACTCTGGGGCAATTGCCTGATCTGAAGGTTGAACCATTTTTCTCTATTTCTCATACTTTCAATTTTCCTCATTTTTAAAGTCCATTTGGGGGAAAGAAGCCTCTGAAAGTTTTAATCTCAGAAAATGCCCCTCAAGGACTCACGTAAACTGCTGAGACCCTTCACCCCTCCTACTGACTGCAAATGTTTATGGAAAATAAACTTGAATATCTCAGAAAACACAGCACTCATTATGGAAACAAGGATGACTTTATAATTTTTTATTTTATTTTTTAAGATTTTATTTATTTGTCAGAGAGAGAGTGAGAGAGCACAAGCAGCAGGGGGGAGCAGCAGGCAGAGGGAGAAGCAGGCTCCGCATTGAGCAAGGAACCTGATGTGGGACTCAATCCCAGGACGCTGAGATCATGACCTGAGCTGAGGGCAGTTGCTTAACTGACTGAGCCACCCAGGCATCCCCACAAGGATGACTTTAGATAAGGTTTTTATCATGACTCAAAATTATTTTGAATTATAAATGCTGAAGTTTATGTCCATTATTGTAGACTAATATGATGTAATAATCCTCAAAAATCAGTTTTCAGAAACTGTTATCAAACTCTGATGAGAGTGTTTGAATTGAAGGGGGTAGAATATACCAAAAGGTCTCATAAAAAATATGCACAAGTCAGTATTATGACTATAACTGATAGGAAGGCAGGTGTGGAAGCTTCATCTAAAAATGGCAAAGCTCACATGTCATCTCTGTATGTTAATTTGTGGGAAAACTATTTATAGATGTCATTAGAATGGTCATATTAGTCCCGTGTTTTCCCAGATGACCTAAAAATGAGAAAGGGACAGCATAGCAGCTAAATGGAATACCAAGTGAAACCTCTGGAAACTTAGTCACATATCTCAATGACCAGATTTGAACAGCGAGAGACACATAGTACATCTGGGTGTAGAGATACAGAGAAAACCTGTACTATCTGTCTCATCATCATCTTCAATCCACTCCATTCCTGTCTTTAAGAAAACAACCCCCAATCTTGCCTGGATATTATGGAGCAGGAAGTCACAGAGTAGCGTAGAAAGCAAAGTGATATAGCTGTAATGGTGAAAGAAAAGTAGGAGCCCATGACAGGGCAATCATAGTAAGGGGTGTGATCACACCTAGAGTAGGAGCAGAAAGCTCAGGGTCAGAGGTCAGGTGCTCAATTGCTTCAGTCGAGCCTAGATCACAAGTCCTTGGACCTGAATGAACAGGCAGGTGTTTGGGGACCATCCAGTTCATGGGGAGCAAGTATTTTTCTTCTGGTACGCTGATACCATTTGATGGATAATGTATCTGGCACTCTGTATTAAAGCAGATTTCTAAGCTAAGTTTAGGTTGAGGGGAAGAGGTTGTAATTCATTTGCAATATCTGCCATGGGTATGACAAGGGTGATTGTGACCAAGGGTATTTACCACTCTTGCCCCGTGTGATTCTGACTAGCCTGCTAAATGTGTGACTACCTCTTACTTCCACATTCTCAGGTTCTAAGGGCACCTTGATACTTGGTGACATTGCCTGCTGTAAGAGATTGGTATATATATGACAATTCCTGGCAGGGGGACTTCTATCTATTCTCGTCCTTCCATTTCTAGAAGACACGAGGAACTCAAGTCTCTATGTTCATTATTTTCACAACCCTCTTCACTGGTCATGTTCCCAGAATAATTTTCCTAAGACTCTGCCAGAATGCCTTCCATCAGTCTCTGTATTCTCCCAAATGAATGACAAAGACAAAAACTAAGCTATTTGTAAGGGAGAGAGGTTTCGATGGGACTATTCCCCTGGGCCACTTAGATCCTATAATAGTTCAAATGAAATGACAGCCAAATAACTTCTTTATTTGTTGCCTTCCCTTGACTAGCCACCAGAATATGAACAGTTTTTCAGGAAACCCGAGTTAAAAACTGCTTGTTCCCTCTATTTATATTGCATTTTAATGTAATTGGTTGCTTTACCCCATTTGTTTCAGGGTGGTGACACAGCTCTGGGGGCCTGGTGATGATGAAGTGAATGAGGAGGGAGAGAGAAAGAGAGCACACACATGAAAAACCCCATCAGCAATACTTTCTCTTATTTATAGTGACAACTCCAAGCAAAATATAAAAATATATTTAGGGAGATGACAGCTTTGTTGCTTCTTGATCACAAACCAGCACTTAGGAGTTCACTTTTGTGAGCAGATAAAAAAGGCTGCATCTTGATAAAGCAGAGTAAGGAAAAAAGAGAGAAACCAGGAGAAGGACAATCTGTCCTAGACGAAAACCAGTACAAGGACCAATACGCTAAATGGAAGGGCGATTCTCAAATTATTGCCTGTGGGTGTCCTGGACCGCGGGTGGATAAAAACCTCTTCCTATCCATAAAGGAGGATGCCAGGAAGGCGAGATGACTTTAGATTTGCCTTCTAGTACTAGGATTTACATTTGATAAAACAGTGTTCAATTTACCTCATGTCAAAATAAGAAAGGGAGGAAAAGGGTACATGAAAGTATTTGAGGCATTACTTATTCCTGTGTCTTTAAGTAGAGGCTGTTGCCAACTCATAAATGCGTCCGTGTTGGAAAATTCAATATAAATGTGCTCTATGCTAAGTCCCACAGGTACAATGATAAGAAAGACACAGACCTTGCTCACAAGAAACTTGCTGCAATGGAACCAAAAGTTTATTTGGAACTCGATTTGAAACTTATAATGCCTTCTCCATAGAGATAAATATGTTAAATGCAGCAGTTGGTTTTCAGTTCCCAATCCCTTTGTTCTGGAATATTACTCCAATAAGGCTATTTAAAATTTTCTTTCACTAGCACTGTTACCATTTTTTTCTATGGTGGGAAAATTTTTTTTTTTTTTTTTTAGATTTTATTTATTTATTTGACAGAGATAGAGACAGCCAGCGAGAGAGGGAACACAAGCAGGGTGAGTGAGAGAGGAAGAAGCAGGCTCATAGCGGAGGAGCCTGATGTGGGGCTCGATCCCATAGCACCGGGATCACGCCCTGAGCCCAAGGCAGACGCTTAACCGCTGTGCCACCCAGGTGCCCCAAGGGAAAAATATTTTTTGAGCTCCAGTGTAGGACACAGGAAGTACTTCTCTGAAAGAACCCATTCAAATACCTGACTTCCCTGGTGTGAAGTCACTTGCAAAGGGAGGAGAGCTCGGGAAGAGTAAAAGGCAGAAGGCTCCCTGCTTGCAGAGATGTCAACAGTGACCCCTTGCCCCATGCATGAGCACCTGACAGCGCCAGTTCTGAATTAGCTGATGATATTTCATCATTGTTTTGAACACACTTCTCTGTTTCTGTCCTTCTTATCCATGCCCACTGGTTCACCTAACCTAACCAGGTTTGAGAGCACATGCAATTTTACATAAATTTCCTTTCTCATGCAGGACAATGCCCCACTGCCTCCAGCCCAGCCTTGTTTCTGCTCTTGATTCATCACCTCTTACTGTCTCAGCATTTCCACGCTGGCTGATTCTTACTCTGAATACCCAGTCTCTATGAGTCTGCCTTCACTCACCTTAGCTTACCTTGGTCATGGGTGAGGCATCTTCTTTGATATGTAGTTCTGCCTTCCAGAAATCATCCCTTTACTACCTTTCCTGACCTCTACGTACAGAAATAAAGAGAAGATACTCCAACAAGGAGTATGAAGAGGGAGAAAAACGAGATATTTTCGGGCTCTGGTTAACTCCTACTAACTATATCATTGTTTAAGGAAGCTACCTCTCTAAGTCAAACCACATATCCACCCCTACCAACCCAGCCAGTTGATTTGAAATGAGATACGTTGGTTGATATTGGGATGGATCACTAAATCCCCATCTACCTTTCTGAGTAGAGCATTTGTCATTAGTGTTAATTCATGGGTCTGATGGTAGTGGTTCTCACATTTTGCTCTATTAGAATCATCTCAGAGGTTTCAGAGATCTTGAACTCTAGACCAAGTGTCACATCAATTAAATCCAAATCTCCAGCAGTAGGACATAGTTTTCCTTAAAGCTTCCCTGATGATTTCAAGATGCAACCAAGTTTGAGAACCAGTGGCTGGGCAGAAGAAGCAGCAGAAATGGAAACATTGTGGAGAAGGAATTATGTGGACCGTCAGAAGGACTGAGTTCAAGATCTCTGCACCTCAATAACTTTGTTACTTTGATAAGTCATTACACCACTCACAGACTTGTTTTTATGAGTCATAAAATGGAGTTAATTTTAACTGCTCAGACTAGCGCTCAGATTTTAAGGAAGATTTGGACAATCATGGTCTTCTGTGGTTCGGGAAGTACTTGTCAAACTATAACATACATTTTGAATGCGAATTATTATTAATAGCACGTCCTAATATGGTAAGGCAGATATTCAGACTCTCTAATCTCTCATTTCAGTCAGTCAACATTGGCAAAATTGGAAGATACATGAAGTATGATTGGCACCCTCTCTCCAACTCCATTTTTGGCCACTCTCTCCTCTATTGGTGCTTATGACTTGATTCCTAGTGTCATTCACTGACTGCCCAGGATCCTAGACATGGTAGCCATTTGGTCTGTTTTCAACATATTCAGGATGGTGGGAGGAAGAAGGTAATTTGGGCAGCCAAAAGCTAATCTTTAAGCCAGAATATGGTGAATAAAAAAGTGTACTATGTTTACTAGGATTTCAAGAACAAAAGTACTGTTCTTTTTATTGGAACTATTCTGTTATTTCCAGTATAGTACTTCCTTTTTTTTTCTGACTGGAAGCTTAATCTTCATGACACCTCCTTTCTCTGTCTTGGATTCTTCTGCAATTGTTTAATATCTTGACATGATTCTTACATGTTTTAATGCTTATAGCTTTTGTTTAGCCTTTTCACGCAGAGACTATATTTCTAATTTTGACTGGGGCCCTACCTTCTACTTTTGACAACTATTTTGCTGGCATGTTGGTTTTGGACCCACACTGCCTCTATACCATGATTAGCACAGGGATAATATTCTTTTCTTCTAACATAGCTGTATTATTTCTGCTCTGATATTGTTCAGTTATTACCAGCTCTTATCTTTGCTCCTTTAGCTACTAAAATATTTAACGATCTGCTACAGGATGATAATAATGGTATGAATTTTTACTATGCATACTCTTGTGTGTATCACACTTTAAATCAAAGGAGTGATTGTCTAAAAGTGAAAAATCAGGCATGCTGGGAACTAAATCAAACCACATGAGAGTTTATAAAGTCTTTCTCTGTATAGAAATGGTTCCTCACCTGAACCCTCTGTTCTCTCTCTTACACATTTTCTTCTATTCACTTCCTGAATACCTCATTTCCCCTCAATTCTTCTCCCAATATATGAGATAAAATGAGAACATATGTGAGCAATGTTTATTTCCCTGGAAATAGTATAACAACATCAAGACTACCTAAACAAGAACTGAAGTCAAATAGATAATATTTGGTTATAACTTAATGAAAACTTTAAAAAACTTGTAAAGAAAACTACAATTCTGAATTGTAGAACCTGACACAAGTTTTGAAATGAACAGAGAAATATAGTCTTCACTCTGTGACATAAGACTGAACTTATATAAAATTCTGCCAAGTTAATTTATAAGTTCAATAGAATCTCAACAAAAATTATAAGTTAAGTTTGAGTTGTTATAACTTAAAGAGTCTAAATTTCATCTGAGTGAACAATCAAGTTAAGATTGCCAATGCTGGGTCACCTGGGGGGCTCAGTCTGTTAACCATCTGCCTTTGGCTCAGGTCATAATCTCAGGGTACTGGGATCAAACCCCAGGTCAGGCTTCCTGCTCTGCTTCTCCCTCTCACGCTGCCCCTCCCCCCTGCTCATGTGTGTGTGTCTCTCTCTCAAATGAACAAATAAAATCTAAAAAAAAAAAAAAAGATAGCCATTGTTATTTTTATTTTTTAATGTTTTTTATTATTATATATATAATATATAATATATTTATTATATTATATTATATTATATTATATTAGTCACCATATAGTACATCCCTGGTTTTTGATGTAAAGTTCGACGATTCATTAGTTGTGTATAATACCCAGTGCACCATGCAATACGTGCCCTCCTTACTACCCACCAGCCTATCCCATTCCCCCACCCCCTCCCCTCTGAAGTCCTCAGTTTGTTTCTCATAGTCCATAGTCTCTCATGCTTCATTTCCCCTTCTGATTACCCCCCTTTCTTTATCCCTTTCTTCCCCTACTGATCTTCCTAGTTCTTATGTTCCACAGATGAGAGAAACCATATGATAATTGTCTTTCTCTGCTTGACTTATTTCACTTTGTTCTGGTCTGATCTATTGGTTGAATCTTGCACCAACACCATTCTCTTTCAGATTATTAAGGAATTACTATATGGTTTGTGATCGGGCAAACTATATGTGATCAGGCCTGATCACAAACCATATAGTAATTCCTTAATAATCTGAAATAGAATGGTGTTGGTGCAAGATTCAACCAATAGATCAGACCAGAGCAAAGTGACACCCTACTGACAGATATTAGCCTATGGAGCATTTAGTATATGAGTGCTGATAGCATAAATGAATAAATAATGTTTGGTCAGACGTAAGGATAGGGAACAAGTAAAGTCCCAGTTTATGTACCAAAAAATTCCAGGTGGATTAGGAATTAAAGTAAATAATAAAATCCTATCAGAACTAGGAAAAAAAAAGAATATCAACTACTATCTGATCTAAATATAAGGAAGAACACTCTAAGCATAATAGCAATGAAGGAAATCACAGCCAGAAGAACTATCAATAAATTTGACTACTTAAAAATATAAAGTTCTTTGTCATATACAAATTTAAAGATAAAAGACACATTTGGAAAATGTTTGAAACATTCATGATAAATGATAAGAGCCATCAATGTATAATATCCTCATAAAAATTAATAAAATGAAAAAAATCCTTAAGCCCAGTAGAAAAATAGTCAAAATAACATACCAAGCAATTCTTAGGAAAGGAAATACAAATGTCTAATAAATACACAACACATGCTCAGCTTCACCAGAAATCCAAACATTAAGCAATAGGAAACTATTTCTTACACTTAAGAGTACAAAAGATAAAAACAAAATCTCATTCAACACCTAGGAGATGGTAAGTGTGAAAACTGGTACAACCTCTAGTGGGAAACAGTCTGTCATAATGTTCAGAGTGCCATAATAGTTCTTATCTTTTGTGTATTAATTCCATGTCTGAAGGACCATCCTGAAACGTTAATCAGATATATACTCAATTTATTATGGTATATCACAGGTAAGTTTAATGTAAATACAATAACTCAAAATGTCCAGAAATTGGGGGAAGATTTAAAATTAGTACACATCCATGGCACCTGGGTGGCTCAGTCATTAAGCGTCTGCCTTCAGCTCAGGTCATGGAGCCCCATATCAGGCTCCCTGCTCCACTGGGAGCCTGCTTCTTCCTCTCCCACTCCCCCTGCTTGTGTTCCCTCTTTTGCTAGCTGTCTCTCTCTCTGTCAAATAAATACATAAAAATCATTAAGAAAACAATAATAAATAAATAAATAAAATTAGTACACATCCACATAAAGCATTAGTCACTAAGTTATGTTTGCAAAGAATATGTAATAATATGCAAAAGTGCTCATAAAGTGTCAAATGCTAATGAAATATGCACAGTGGGATAACAAGATATAAGAACAGTTATCCCACCATATGATCATATTTAACCATCGTTTGTGTAGTCAGGGCACTTCCAAGCACATCACCCATTTGATCCCTACTTGGTAGGAAGGGGAAGCATTACTTGCCTTTTTGATCTGACGAGGAAAAGGATTCAAAGCTGAGGTTTTATCATTATAGGCTCTGTACTTTTTCCTCTCAGGGTTGGTAATATGTACAAAGAGCTACTTAAAAATAATATAGGATGTGTCAATTTTCTGAAATTGTTCTTGAGTTCCTTGTACCATTAAATAAAAGGTAGTATTTTTTTGAGTTGCTAGTATGTACCAGTCTTTTCCCTGAACACAGGGATACACTGGTGAACAAGAACAAGAGGTTTTGTTTATCTTGGAATGTAACGCTAAGGAAAAGAATATGTAGACCAAGGGCAAATACACAAACAATATAATGCCAGACCTCACTAAGTGCTAAGGAGAAAAAAAAAAAAGAGTGCTTGGTGGAGAATTGAGGTTTGTGGAGTGATCAGGGAAGGGTTTTATTAGAGTAGTCAGGGAAGACTGCCAGGAGGAGGTAATACCTGAGCAGAGACTCAGATTGTAAAGAGGAGGCAACCATGGGAAGATCTGGGGAAAGGGGATTCTTGGCAAAGGGAATAGCATGTAAGAGGGTCCTGAGGAGAAAAGAGCTTAATGAAAAACCCAGTGTACTAGGGTTCTCCAGAGAAACAGAACCAATAGGAGATAGACACACCACCACATGCACACACACACACACACACACACACACACACACACATATATATATATCTGTATAACATACAATGGGCTCTAGTAATTATGGAGGCTGAGAAGTCCTAAGATATGTAGTCAGTTGGAGACCTAGGAGAGACAAGTGTCAATCTCATTCAGAAACATCCTTACAGACACACCCAGAATAATGTTTGATCAAATATCAAGGTATCTTATGGCCTAGTGAAGTTGTCACATGCAATTAACCATCATACCCAGTGAGACTGGAGCATGATGAACAAGGGGGGTAGTGTTATAAGATGAGACTGGAGAAGAACGCTGGGGTCAGATAATTCAGGGATGTATTGGCAGTGGTGTAGAATAGATCATGAACAATATAGGATCAGTGTAGGTCCTATAGGATAGGAAGGCACTGTTAGGAGGAGGTCATTGAGAGGGCATGGCCACTGCCCATTGATTCATGAACTGGACCCTGTCAATGGGAAGCTCCTCACCCTGCCCCCTATTCTTGGAAGGTAAGTCCACCCACCGCTCCCATACGAGGAGCCACTTCAAGGACATAGCCATCAGAGAATAATGCATTATTCAGATCATCTGGATGGTACATGTGACTGAACCACATTAAGGCCTGATATAAACTCTAAAGATTCTGGTGGGTGGGTATGGTGATCTATTTGTCTTATGGCTACCTAAGACAAGCCTTGTATATATGTTTCCTTTGCCTATAAAAACAGCCATCTAATAATTTGAGTGGTTTGAATCTTTCTTTGGTCTCTCCCTGCCCTCCACACACAGGGGACAGCTTTGAGTATCACCCAAGGAACTCCTAATGTTGTGAACCAATAGGCACTCTGAGGAAGTAGAACTGAAACGGACTGCAGACCGATTGCTCAGAAGATGTAGGATTTATATGGACAGAAGGGTGGAGAGGAACATAGTGTCAACCTGAACAATAAGATCATGATATAAAAGCAGATTTATATTATGACTTATATGAAAGCCTTTTGTTCCTTCAGTTATTCTATTCATTGCTAGGGAGTGGAGCTGAACTAACTTTTGCCAATAGTACTTTTATTTTAACTAACATTTCAGACAAGTTACGTATAATCAATGTGAAGCTCAGTTTTAGAATCTCAGTTTTTCCTTTATCATACTATCTTATGTTTAATAATAGCAAAAGGAACAATTCCAGAAAATTGAAACACCATATAAATTAAAAGTATCAAAATTTGTTTACACTTTAAAATTAACAATCAAAAGTTTAACCATAAAAGGCAAGTGGACAATAATGTCCAATCTTATCAGTCTTGTGAGGCTAATGATGAGTGCAAGTGGACTCATCATAAATTAAAACAAAAATAAATACTTATTGTGAAAGAGTAAATACAAATCTGAAAACTTAGCAATGAAACATAAATGAACAAAAAAATTCTGTTAGATTTCAATGTTTGGTCTATTTAATTTTATTACAGCTAAACTCATCTCTTCCCTGTGAGCAGATTGCAACATAAATTGATATTTATGACATTTTATAACTATTCATAGTTCAGTGTTAAGAAAACATCTGAAAATGCTTTTTATTTATTTATTTATTTATTTTAAAAGATTTTATTTATTTATTCGACAGAGATAGAGACAGCCAGCGAGAGAGGGAACACAAGCAGGGGGAGTGGGAGAGGAAGAAGCAGGCTCATAGCGGAGGAGCCTGATGTGGCGCTCGATCCCATAACGCCGGGATCACGCCCTGAGCCAAAGGCAGACGCTTAATCACTGTGCCACCCAGGCGCCCCTGAAAATGCTTTTTATTTATTCCTTTTGAGATAGTAAGAAAGAAGTCAGGTTCTCTGTTGTACCTTTGCTGTGTTTTGCTTTTTTGCTTTCTCTTAACTTCTCGTTTTATGCTAAAGTTTGGGAGGAAAAAAATCTTTCCTATTCAACCCACATACTGGGGCCTATATTCAACCATTCTGGCTCTTTCTGCTTCCTTTTCCCCTTAACATCTGAATTGCCCACCTTGCAGAAATCCAATTCTGGACCAGCTCAGCTCTTTCTTTCTCTGCATTTTCTTCATCCTGCTGTTGGAAGGTGCCCCATGTATCCTGAGTTCAGAATCTTCAACTTCTGCTGGGCTCCTAATACTGTAAATAATGCTGAACGTTCTTCATCAGCATCTTGTCTTTCCCATGCCATTTCCCTCAAGACCCCTGCTCAGCACTCTGCCTCACACTCTGCCTTTGGCACAGAAAACAGATGCCTTCCTAAGTGTCCTCATTTTTTTTTCATTTCTCCCTATCCACTGTGGTCTTAACACTCACTAAATTATCCACACAGCCTCCCATCCTTGCCGCACCTCACACTCCAGTGTAGAAGGGGTTCCTGGGTCATCTGAGCTGCTTTCCTGCGTTCATGGCTGCTACCTGCCAGCCCAGCTAGATGCAATCAGACATACTTCTCCCATGATCTCCTTTTCCTCCCATGATCTCCTTTCCTCTCCCATGATCTTCAACTTCTTCTCTGGATATATTTCAATGTCTTTTATCTAAAAAAAAAAAAAAAAAAAAATTAACAACAGGGCCCCTGGGTGGCTCAGTCAGTTAAGAATCAGGCTCTTTTTTTTTTTTTTTTTAAGATTTTATTTATTTATCTGACAGAGATAGAGACAGCCAGCGAGAGAGGGAACACAAGCAGGGGGAGTGGGAGAGGAAGAAGCAGGCTCCCAGTGGAGGAGGCTGATGTGGGGCTCGATGCCATAACGCCAGGATCACGCCCTGAGCCGAAGGCAGACGCTTAACCGCTGTGCCACCCAGGCGCCCCTAAGCATCAGACTCCTGACTTCAACTCAGGTCATGATCTCAGGGTGGTAGGATGGAGTCCCACATGGGGCTCTGTGTTCAGGGCGGAGTCTGCTGGAGAATCTCTCCCTCTGCCCCTCCCCCTGCTCATGAGTGTGCTCAATCTCTCTCTAAATAAATAAGTATATAAATAAATGAAATCTTAAAAAAAATTAACAATGACAACAAAGCCCAAACATATACCTCCCCTCACTATTAAGCAATATCTCTCTCCTTTTCACAGACAAGCTTCTTAACAGAGAAACCCACACTGATTATCTCCCTTTCCAGAGATCCCTATTTGCTTTTGTCTGGGACTCCACCTACCATTTCACCAAAATTGCTCTTACCAGCATCATTAACGCTATTCCATGGAGCAACCTTCATCAGCCTGGCGCACACAGACATATAAAGAGTTAAAAGAGCAAAATGAACCTGCTCAGGTTGTTGAGAAGGGTCTTCCAGGATGGCAGGAGGAAAGCCATGGACCAGTGTTACACATAACTCAAGGGGAAAGAAAAAGCAAAGAGAAAGCAAGCAATGTGATCTATGGCTGCAAAACGATCTTTTAAAAAAATAAGAATTGGGACTTGTTCAATGGAATAGCATTAATGTAAAGACTTATCGGATCACTATATTTTATACTTGAAACTAATATAATGCTGAAATTAAACCATGTCTCTTCACATTTACAAACTCTCTTGTTGACTATCAGCTTCCATGTAGCAATTTTCCTACGCCTTCTAAGTACTGACTATAATCATTGCTACCTTCTTCAGGTCCAGAACCTTACAGCTTTGGTGATCATATGATATAATGTCCTGATTTGGGCTCTTTTAAGAGTGAAAGGGTGCACTATTAATAACGTCACTGTGATAACAACCATAGACTAGGACTCTCCCTAGCGAACAAGTCATACGATTACTTTATTTAAACCAACTGACATTCTCAAAAAATTAAACATGAAGTTACCATATGACCCAACAATGACACTCCCAGGTGGCATTTTTATGTTCACATAAAAACTGGTACATAAATGTTCATAGCGGCATTTTTCATAATGGTCAAAAAGTGGAAGCAACCCAAATATGCATCAACTGATGAATGGATAAACAAAATGTGGTATATCCAGACAATGGGATATTATTCAACCATAAAGAGTAACGAGTACTGGTGTATGCTACAATATGGGTGAACCTTGAAAGCATTATGTTCAGTGAAAGAAGCCAGACACAAAGCTTACATGATATATGATTCTATTTATATTAAATGCCCATAGTAGCCAAATTTACAGAGACAAGTGTATTTGTTGTTCCCCAGGGACTTGGGGAAGGGAGTGACTGGTAACAGGTATGGGGTTTATTTGTGGGACAATGAAAATGTTCTGGAATTAGGTAGTGGTAATGGTTACACCACTTTGTGAATATACTAAGAACTACTGAACTGTCCACTTTATAATTTTATTTTTGTTTTATCTTTAATTTTTTAATTTTAATTCCAGTGTAGTTAACATACAGTGTTATATTAGTTTCAGGTGTACAATATAGTTATTCAGCAATTCTATACATTACTCAGTGCTCATCATGGAAAGTGTACTCTTAATCCCCTTCACCTGTTTCACCCATCCCTCACCCATCTCCACTCTGGGAACCATCAGATTGTCTCTATGGTTAAGAGTCTGTTTCTTGGTTTGTCTTTCTCTTTTTTCCTTTGCTCATTTGTTTTGTTTCTTAAATTCCACAAATGAGTGAAATCATATGGTATTTGTCTTTCTCTGGTTTATTTCACTTAACATTATGCTCTCTAGCTCCATCCATGTTGTTGCAAATGGCAAAAATTTCATTCTTTTTTATGGCTGAATCATATTCCATTATACACACACACACACACACACACACACACACACACACACTACATCTTTTTCATCATACATAAATGTACACACACACACATATTTACCCAAATAAATGTATATACACACACATGTATTTATCCATTTATCTGTTGCTGGACACATGAGCTGCTTCTATATCTTGGCTATTGTAAATAATCCTGCAATAAATGTAGGGGTGCATATATCCTTTTGAATTAGTGTTTTTGTATCCTTTGGGTAAATAACCCAGTAGTGCAATTACTGGATCGTAGGGTAGTTCTATTTTTCACAGTGGCTGCACCAGTTTGCTTCCCCACCAACAGTGCAAGAGGGTTCCTTTTTCTCTGCCTCCTTGCCAAAACTTGTTGTTTCTTGTGTTTTGATTTTAGTATTCGGACAGGTGTGAGGTGATATCTCATTGTAGTTTTGATTTGCATTTCCCTGATGATGAGTGATGTTGAGCATATTTTCATGTGTCTGTTGCCCATCTATATGTCTTCTTTGGAGAAATGGCTGTTCATGTCTTCTGCCCTGCACTTAATTGGATTATTTGTTTTTTGGGTGTTGAGTTATATATGTTCTTTATGTATTTTGGATACTATCCCTTATCAGATATGTTATTTGCAAGTATCTTCTCCCATTCAGTAGATTGCTTCTTAGTTTTGTTGTTTCCTTCACTGTGCAGAAGCTTTTTATTTTGATGTAGTTCCAATAGTTTATTTTTGCTTTTGTTTCCCTTGCCTTAGGAGACATATCTAGAAAGATGTTGCTATGGCCGACATCAGGGAAATTACTGCCTGTGCTCTCTTCTAGGGTTTTTATGGTTTCAGGTCTCACACTTAGGTCCTTAATCCATTTTGAACTTATTTTTGTCTATGGTCTGAGAATGTGGGGCAATTTCATTCTTTTGCATATAGCTATCCAGTTTTCCCAATAGCACTTGTTGAAAAGATTCTATTTCCCATTGGAGAGTCTTGCCTTTTTTGTCAAAGATTAATTGACCATATAGTCGTGGGCTTATTTCTGGGCTTTCTATTCTACTCTATTGACCTATCTGTCATTTTTTGTGCCAGTACCATACTGTTTTGACTACTACAACTTTGTAATATAACTTGAAGACTAGAATTGTGATACCTCCAGTTTTGTTTTTCTTTTTTAAGATTGCTTTGGCTATTTGGGGTCATTTGTGGTTGCATACAAATATTAGGATAGCTTTTTCTAGTTCTTTGAAAAATGCCATTGGTATTTTGATAGGGATTGCATTAAATATGTAGATTGCTTTGGGTAATATAGACATTTTAACAATATTTGTTCTTCCAATCCATGAGCATGGAATGTCTTTCCCTTTCTTTGTGTCATCTTCAATTTCTTTCATCAATATTTTATATTTTTCAGAGTACAGGTCTTTCACCTCTTTGGCTAAGTTTATTCTTAGGTATTTTATTATATGTGGTACAATTGTAAATGTTAATTTTTTTTTATTATGTTATGTTGGTGGGAATGCAAGTTGGTATAGCCACTTTGGAAAACAGCATGGAGGTTCCTCAAAAAGTTAAAAATAGAGCTACCCTATAACCCAGCAATTGCACCACTGGATATTTACCTCAAAGATACAGATGTAGGGAAAAGAAGGGCCACATGCACCCTGATGTTCATAGCAGCAATGTCCACAATAGCCAAACTGTGGAAGGAGCTGAGATGCCGTTCAACAGATGAATGGCTAAAGAAGATGTGATCCATATATACAATGGAATATTACTCAGCCATCGGAAAGGAGATTGTTTTCTTAATTTCTCTTTCTGCTGTTTCATTATTACTATATAGAAATATAATGGATTTTTGTACATTGATTTTATATCCTGTGACCTTACTGAATTTGTTTATTAGTTCTAGTAGTTTTTTGGTAGAGTCTTTAAGGTTTTCTATATAGAGTATCATGTCATCTGCAAATAGTGGAAGTTTTCCTTCTTGCTTACTGATTTGGATGCTTTTTATTTCTTTCTCTTATCTGATTGCTGTAGCTAAGACTTCCAGTACTATGTTGAATAAAAGTGGTGACGGTGGACATCCTCTCCTTGTTTCTGACCTTAGGGGAGAAACTCTTAGATTCTTACCATTCAGTATGATGTTAGCCATGGGATTTTAATATATACAATCTTTATTATGTTGAAGTATGTTCCCTCTAAACCTACTTTGTTGAGTTTTTATCATGAATGGATGTTACATTTTGTCAAATGCTTTTTCTGAAATGATCTATTGAAATGATCATATAATTTTTATCTTTTCTCTGATTGATGTGATGTATCACACTGATTTGTGAGTATTGAACCATAAGAGGGACAATTTTATTGTGTGTGCATTATATCTCAATAAAAATAAATCTTAACAAATAGTCCTTCCTACATTAGTGTCCCACATCTAGTTAGCAAATTAAATTCCCATTTCTTATCTCATTGAATGGCACCATCCTCCATACAGATTCTAAAGCCCCAAATCTGGGAATCATTGTTTTTACACTTTTTTTCTATCCCTGAATTAAATCAAAAAGATCTTTTAATTTGACCTTCTTAAATCTCTTGTGTCTTCTCTTCTCTCCATTGATATTGTCCCATTTTAACTCCACATCCTTTAGTTACTTCTTAACATTTATCATCATTCATTCACTCAGCAAATAGTCATTAAATGCCTATTATATGACAGATTCTGTTCTAGGTACATATCATGCATAAGGGAATAACATGTAGAAATATCTACTCTTGAGAAGCCCATATTCCAGCTGGCAGAGAGCAGTATAAACATAAAATATAATAAATAAGTACATTATTATATGATAAGGTGGTATAAATCAAAACAGTAAGGGTAGATCAAGAATGCTGGTGGGTAAGGGATTGCTATTTAAAATAGGGAACTCAAGGAAGATCCTACAAAAATGTTTCATTTGGGTAAAGACTTAAATGAGGTGAAGGTGTAGGTGTATCTAGAGGAATGCATGGAAATATCTAGAGGAAAAAGATTCTCAGAAGATGAAACAATCAATACAAAAATACTTAAGAGGAAGTACATCTGGAGAATTTGAGGACTGACTAGGAAGGAGCCCAGAATGGCTGAAGCACAGTGATTAAAGGAGAGAAAGTAGGTGAGGACAGAAATGTGATGGAGAGGACAAGTTAAGTAGCACCTTTAGGTACTTTATGTGCTTTGGCTGTTACTCAGCGTTTTCTGCAAAGCATGGTTAAGTTTTAGTAGAATTGTTCTAGTGTGAATGCAGATTTTTTGAGGGTAAGAGTAAAAGCAGAGAGACATGTTGGGAGTTTTTTGTGGGTTTTTTAAAGATTTTATTTATTTATTTATTTATTTATTTATTTATTTATTTATGAGAGAAAGAGAGGGAGGAAGAGAGAATCTGAAGAAGATTCCACACTGAGCACAGATGCAGCAACTAGACAAATGGAGATGCTGTTGTCTGAGGTGGGGAAGGCTACTGATGAAATTAAGCATTGTGGGGTAAGACCAGGAGTTCAACTGCAGACATGTTAAGTTTGAAATGTCTACTAGATGTCCTAGTGGAGGTATTGCATAAGTGAGGCTGCAGTGTAGAGGAATATGCCAAGATTTATATATATATCAGTAAGGCATCAGCATGTAGATAACATGAGTACAGAGAAAGAAGACAAGAGGTTGAAGGACAGTATCCCAGGGCACTGTAACCTAAAGGGTTAGTGAGAAGAGGTGGAATCAAGAGAAACAGACCAAAAAGCAATGATCAGTGAGTTAGAGAGAAAACCAAAAGATGTGTACCCTGGAAGCAAGGTCAAGAAAGGATATATAAGAAGAGGATTTATGTAACTATATCATTACTAGTAGGTCACTTAAGATGAGCACTGAGAACTGACCATCACATTTAGCAAACTCATTTCTGTGGAATGGTGGGACTTAAAGCTCAGTTGAAGTAGGTTTACAAAAAGAAACTGAGAAGAGAGGAATTGGGGCAGTGAATACTGATAAATCTTCTGAAATTTGCTACAGCTAGGAGCAGAAAAACATGGCAGTAGTTGGTGCGGAAAGTGGGTCAAGAGGAGACTTTAGCATATTTGTATGATGATGGGAATGATCCATGGGTGAAGAAAAATGCCTTGGGAGAGGAAGGTTGAAAACTGCTTTGAGTAAGAGACAGAGAATGGATCTAGGAATGGAAGGGATTAGTTTTCAGTGGGAGCACAGCAAGTTCATCTCTGGGGCCAGGCAGGGCTGTCAGGATTTGCAGACACTGAGGGTAGGTAAATGCAGCACTGAGAGTCTCTGGAGGTTCTGTTTTGGATGCTTCCATTTTCTCAGTGAAGTTGAAAGCAAAGTCAGCATCCAAGTAGGAGGGAGTGGAGGGGCAGTATAAGGGAAGAGAAGTAATAAAATAGTATCCAGGGGAGAAGAGGGATGAGTGGATGTAAAGCATGATTGCTAGACAACACAAAGAGCCCATTTGAAGTTCCTGGTCATGAATATCAAATAAGATCTGCCAGTGAAACTCTCTCTTGCCTGTTTGCTCCTTGGTCACAGAACATCAGTGGCTAGGACAGTGCCTTGCACACAGCAGCCACCCCACCCCACCCTGCCTGTAGTCTCACTTCCTTCTAATTCATACTCCACATAGCTGAGAGATTACGCTAAAACAGTATCATTCTTCTGCTTATATTTCACATACTGTGGCTTCCCATAGACCCCAAACTTTTCACCACAATATAGAAGCTCTTCATAATCTGGTCTTTGGATAGATTTCAACCTCACCTATTGTGTTTACCCTCATACCCTCCAACAACAGTTACTTAGAAGTCCCCATAATGTTCCCTGCTACCTTTTTTGGACGATAGCCTTCACTTGATTAACTCCTACTAATGTTTCAGGGACTCAGCTCAGGAATCACCTCCTTCAAGGAACACTTGCTGACGTCTTCCTAACATTACCACCTCCCATTCTGTATTCGATGCCCCTTTGTGACCTCTATCACAGCAGTTCCCTTTCTATATTATAATTATCTCTTCTCTTTGTTCCCCAAAGTATTGTATATAAATTCTAGAACAACAGCATGGTATTTATCTGTATTCTGAGCTATGACCATGGTGTCTGGCATATAACAGGTGCTCCAAAATGTCTGTGGAATGAAGAAAGGAAAATTAGAGTCAGTGATAGTTGTCTATTGTCTATCTAGGCGGGGACCAGCGAATATCAACACATAATATATAGCAGGATGTTTCAAGACGACCATTCTTGATCTTTTTGGATAATTTGCTTAATTGTTTGACTCTTCCTTACTCCTTTTTTTTTTTTTTGAAGATTTTATTTATTTGACAGAGATAGAGACAGTCAGCGAGAGAGGGAACACAAGCAGGGGGAGTGGGAGAGGAAGAACCAGGCTCATAGCAGACGAGCCTGATGTGGGGCTCGATCCCATAACGCCAGGATCACGCCCTGAGCCGAAGGCAGACGCTTAACTGCTGTGCCACCCAGGCGCCCCCTCCTTACTCCTAAATATACCTTATGGTGTATCTTTGATTTTTGCAACTAAAAAAGTTATGATTTACTTGAAATTTGATTTATAAACACCATCAGTAGGACATACTCTTTGAACAGTTTTTCAGATCCTGGAATTAGGTGGCTTTGAGCCATGCTCATTCTCTTGCGTACAAGTAGCTAAGAGGGAAGAAGCACACACTCTGAAGTCCATTAGACCTAAGTTGGATCTCCACCCCTTCTCTTTACCTCTCTGACTCTTGGTTTCCTCCTTTGCAATAAACTTACCTGGAGCAATGTTGTAAGATGGCATTTTGCAGATGAACAATGAATGCTAGTTAGCTATTATAATTGTGACCTAGGACTCTCCTTGTTTAGGCAGCTGTTCAACATAATGAGTGGCTTAGAGCTGAACAAAACCAACTGTTAAATTTGACAAACTATCTCTTGCCTGGCTCTCTAACGCCTGCCTCCTTGTCCCCTTTAGGTCTTACATTCTATGTCCTCACCCTCTCTGGCTACTTTATCTAAGTTAGTTTTCACTATGCCTCTCCCACTCCCTCAGCTCACAGGTCCCTGTCCCCACTCCAGCTCCTCCTTTGTCATCACAACTCTCCAGTTCTTTTGTGGTGTGGATCACCATTTGTAATTCTAGAGTATAAGTCCCATAATTGTCTTGTTCACTGTTATAGCTCCTGTGCTTCACCCAGAGTCCAGAACAGAGCTATTAGGCAATCAATGAATATCTGATGAATGCACAAATTACACTATATTTTGATCATATTGGACAACCAATCTGTATAGGAATTTTTTGGAGTTAACTTCAGTGAGGTCCCTGGAAACTGTTTCTGACCTCCTAATGTGAGGAAGACATGTTTGTCATCGAACAGGATCAGCTCCAGATACTAGGGGTCACTGTCTTGGAGACTTCCCCTCTGTCCCCCTACTCCCAAGGGCTTCACCACTAAAGAATATTGACAATTATGTCAAAGAAGTTTCTATTCTTGCGGAACAATTTGTAAGCCTGGATCATCTTCAAAAGTTCTTAGTAATGCATGAATAGAGAACATCTAGAAAAATAGGTAGTTTCTCAAACGAAGCTTCTGTCAAAGAAAGGAATACAATGACTATAAAATCTATCGGTCATGGTTTAAGATGAGAATCACAACCCAGCTACCCGCATTTTGCCAGATGCTGAGGGAGCATGCCAGAACGCGTTAAAACACTGATCATGCCCTGCAGTCGCTTCCAAGCTGGCTGGAGAAGTCGAGACTGACATCCTTGAAATCTAGTGAGAATACAAGTCGACATAAATTATGGACTAAACCGTGTTTTACAGAGGAGTACTAAAGTTACTGTAACTTTAGTCAGAATGCCCAAGGAGAGGGAAGATCATTGAAGGCTGAAAGCTTTCCAAGCTGGGGCTTAAGAAAAGAGCATAAAGAACAGGGAGGCGTGGCCAGCAGAAGAGGGGCTGATAGAAGAGCAGCGTCCCCTGCTGGTAGTAGGCTTGCCGTTCACCTAAGGACGGAAGGGAGGTGGGCACTAGAAGGGGGGAAGTGAGTGCAGTCCCAGAACTGAGTGGGCCGGCGGTCAGGCAACCTGCATTACACATTGGACGGCCCACCTGCAAAAGTTCTGGCTTCCTGGCAGCTTCTCTGGGGACTCCTGCCTTCTCCGGAACAAAGCAAAACTAAACCAACACCACCATAATAACTGCAACAAAAGGAAACAATAAATTCTCAACCCACAGGATTGGCAGCCGGTGGAGCTTCCACGCTCCTGCCAAAAGGAACCATAAGGACAAGCGTTTGTGAAAATGGGTCTGGCTAAACAGTTGTTATTTCTGATAAAGGACGAAAGATTGAAAACAAATGACAGCAGGACACAGAGCATGCCTGTGTGTGAACGTATGTGTTTTGTTCATGCATGGTGTGTGTGCGTGGGTGTGACCGAGTGTTTGTGTCTGGTGTACGTTCATGTTATATGTATGGTACGTGGTGTGTACGTACATGCACTGTATGGTGTATATGCCTCTGTGTGTGTGTGTGTGTGTGTGTGTGTGTGTGTGTGTGTGTGGAGGGCGCATGTTTCCCTCCCTCCCCTGGCACCTGCTTGGCTATCCCTGGTTCTTGGCTCCCTGAAGGAGGTTTGGGGCACAATCCCCTTTCCCTTTTCCATTTCTGGCATACTTGGCATCCCCCTTATGACCAGTGCCCACTTGTGGGGACCCTCCCTTCCACTGATTTCCTCCCCCGTGGTGGGAGGGGAGCCTCGCGCCCCCTGTGAAGTGGGAAAGTGGAGGAAGTGACTTTGATGGATCACATTGTACTGGAGGCCCAGCGCCAGCAGATTAGAGAGGCTGCAGCTGGGGCACACTGGGCCTCCATCCGGGGGTGGTTCTGATGAGATAATTTTTCTCATTAACCTTGATAACTCTCTGCCGTTACATGGATCTGTTTGCACTAACGTAGGACTTTCTTTTATCTTTTTTTTTTTTTTTCTTTTTCCTTTTTAAATCCGTCTACACTTAGCAGGGAGGAGAACGCAGAGCTTCGTGGCTCCCTGCAGCTGCGCGGGCTCAGCTGTTGAGTGGCCAGCTTGCCAGCTTCTGGGTGCCCTGGGCAGACCCAGAGGGAGGAACGCAACAGTCCCTGTTTTCAGTACCCTGGCTTTTCTTAGCCATAAAACTCTCAGCAAATACAGACCGCACGTTGGAGGGAGTGAGAGGTTCAGAGATTTAAGTATTCCGCGAGGGCGGGAGGTGAGACAAGTCCGATTGGCTCCCACTCTGATTTCAGGGCCTTGAGCGGGCAGCAGAACCCAGCCGGCTGTTCTGGCTCTACACAATCGCCCTCTTTGTTCAGATGCTCCAGCCTGTGCCCCAGTCGTTCTATGCTGTAAAGCAGTACGGCACATTCATAATCATCCAGGGTGTCTTTCCCAGAACACTTTCTCCTCCCCAGTTAACATGAATTTCTATATCATGTACATACTTCTTTTACTGTATTTATTCTCTCCCCTGGGGAGGCTGGGAGCACTTTGAGATGCGGGTGATCTTCTCATCTTTGTTTCCTGAGTATTAGTATAGTGTCTGGCACAGAGTAAGCACTTGATACATGCTTGTTGACTTTTGATATGAATGAAAATAAGACATTAAGACATGAAATTCAGAAGTACCTTAAATGCCTGAGGGAATTCAGTTTTAAGGGGAAGTTATTAGCATAAGTCAGATTGTATCCATTTGGGGCCTAATGTATTCTCCTATCTGCTCATTTCGACTCCTGAGTACCTTCCCATGGTTTCTCACAGAAAGAGAGGACAAGGCAAGTTGATATACTGAGGCTATAGTCCACTATCATGCAAAAATAGGGCCCAAGAATTTAATATATTAACAAATTAAATACTTTTATGAAAATCCAATGCAAGATAATTATGTTGTTTATGAGATAAGGACAGCAACTTTTATTCTATTTTATTTTATTTTATTTTGACAGCAATTATTTTAAAAATAATTCACAATATACCACAGTAAGTATGCTCCAAATATGGGACACAAGTGAAATGACCATCTTTCACATAAACTAATTTAGAAACTATATCAAAATTTGAAAACAAAGCTCCTTCCTTAATAAGATGCTCGGGCAGAAGCTTTTCTTGCTCTGATCCCCCCCAGCCACATACACACCCCAAACACCTTCTCCCTTCCACCAGGCAGAAACCATTCAATAGCCTTTGCTTATAGACTGATGCTCAATTTTAGAAAGACGCCATTGTTTCAAGAATCCTCATAATTCATTAATGAGGCCAAGAAAGATGTCATGTTGGGTCATAGGACAGGGGGAGTGGAATGTAGAGAACTCTCCAGGCACTCTCCTCTCTGCAGAATGCAGGAGGTGTCAGCTGGCAGCTGCTATGGAGTTGGAGCCAGTGTTGATGTTCAAGGAAAGACTCCGGCTAGAGAGAGAGATGGCATTCTCCCTTTCAGCAGGGGTGGTTCTCAAGCTTAGTGAACTTGTCGTTGCTGACACCGCTGGTCCTGAGAGCCACTGCTCTATAGGAACTAGACCTCAGAAAAATGCCAGGTTACCTCAAAGTTATTGGAGCTGGGAGAGAAACCAGTGAGTACCATTTGAATTATAGAGAATTGAAAGCTGTAAAGATCTTATAAAGCACCTGGTCCGTAGGCTCATTTTATAGACAGAGAAACAACAGGGATTCTCTGAGGGCAGGTGGCATCATTTTAAACACAAGTGACTCAAGGGGCACCTGCGTGGCTCAGTCAGTTGAGCGTCTGCCTTTGGCTCAGGTCATGATCCCTGGGTCCTAGGATCAAGCCTGGTGTGGTGGGGGCGGGCGGAGGGGGGGGTTCCTGCTTAGCGGGGAGCCTGCTTCTCCCTCTCCCACACCCCCTGCTTGTGCGCTCTCTCTGTCAAACAAATAAATAAATAAATCTTTAAAATATACAAATAAACGTAGGTGACTCAGTATTATACCAAGAGAGATACATTTTTGGTCATGAGGCCAACTGAGACCACTCAAGTGGTAGTTTAAGCTACTAAAGGTGTTGTAAAGATTACAGCAATACACACCATGGGATTAAAAAGGGAGTGCTTGGGGCGCCTGGGTGGCACAGCGGTTAAGCCTCTGCCTTCGGCTCAGGGCGTGATCCCGGCATTACGGGATCGAGCCCCACGTCAGGCTCCTCTGCTGTGAGCCTGCTTCTTCCTCTCCCACTCCCCCTGCTTGTGTTCCCTCTCTCGCTGGCTGTCTCTATCTCTGTCAAATAAATAAATAAAATCTTAAAAAAAAAGGTGGGGGGAGTGCTTGTTCTTTATCTAAAGTTACTGGTTCCTGAATTTGACGTGTGGAAAACTATGTTCAAGTTGTGCTCCGTACAATGATCTCTTCCTACTAAGTGCCAGGCATCCTGCCAGGCCCTGGGGATGGAGCTCACAGTCTAGTGGAGGAGGCATATTTTTGACATTACGGTTGGCGTTGGCCAAAGACAAGTTCTCAGAAAAGTTTGGCCTCCAGCTTTTTATAAGTATATTAGACTTACAGGTTATGGATGAGTGGAAGAAGCTGAAATGGTTGCAAAGAAGTGGAGGTCCCTTCAAATGTGTCCCAGCCTTTTACAAATGTACAGATACATCTGAAGTCAATGAAAATCATTATGCTGTTGGCTTATGCTTTGAGGAAGCCTCGCAAGTCCCAGGCAGAGCTAATGACCTCATTTTTGCTTTCATCACATGGCTTTCAAACTATCTCGGCCTTAGTTTCTTGTCTAGCTAATGAAGTAGAGATTTAATAAAATGAGATAATGAGAGTATCTCACATAGGGCTTGGCATGTAGAAGACACGCAATAATATTGTAGCTGATGCCAAAGTGAGGGGAAAGAATGTTTAAACTAATACCAGATAATACTTTGATTTTGTTTATGCTTTGCCTTCATGTGATGAAGTGGATAACATTATTATCCCCACTTTGCTAATAAGAAACAAAGGTTCAGAAACATGGAGATATCTGCTTAAAGTCACACAGTTAGTAGGTGTGGATGATGAATTCAAACCCAAGGCTGTCTAAAACTAAATTTGTTTTCTTAATGATGCATTCTTAATGATACTTTAGCCTGTGGGAGAGAAAAAAGTCTGAAAAGAGCTGTTTGTTACCTGATCCAAGGAATGAGTTGACCTAGAGTACTCTGCTTTTGCTGCTGCTGTACATTTTCACGTCAGCTTTCTTAACGTTAGTTCATAAGGTAAGAGTTAAAAACTGGATCTGTGGTCAGTTGCTACGTCCCTCACCACCCCCTCTTACCTAACAGTCTGCTTCGTGCATTTATATTACCTGTTTCTCCTTTGGTGTCTGAACTCATGGCCCTAGAATATTCATTTTATATTTCTTCTTGTAAAAGCACCTGATACATTGCACCAAGTCTGTACAGCTAAGTTCATAGCAGATTTACTCAAACAGAAAAACAAAGAAAAACCAAAAAATGGAAACAACCCATATGTCCATTAAAAAGTGAATGTACAAAGAGTGTGGTATATCCATAAAATGGAATGTAGCAGTACTAAAGTGGAATGAACTACCAATACACATAGGAACATGGATGAATCCTGAAAGGCGTTATGAGTGAAAGAAGTCAGACATAAAGAACACATAGTGGGTGATTCAACTGATATGATATTCTAGAACTACAGTTTTATAACCAAACTCACCTATCGTGACATAGGGCACATCAGTGGTGTCCTGGGGTCAGGAGGTTGAATGGGTGGGGAATTGACCTAGAGACATAGGGAGCTTTTTGAGGTGATGAAAATGTTCTGTATCTTGATTGTGGTGGTGGTGGTCACACAGTGTATATATTTGCCAAAAGGCATTATTCTGTATACTTAGAATAGATGCATTGAATTACATGTAAATTATATCTCAGTTAAACTGAGTTTTAAAGTTGGGTCTTGTTGGGGTAACACAGTGGGTTAAGTGTCCATCTCTTGGTTTAGGCTCAGGTCATGATCTCAGGGTTGTGAGATCAAGCCCCATGTAGGGCTTGGCACTCAGCACAGAGTCTGCTTAAGACTCTCTCGCGCTCCCTCTCTGCCCCTCCCACGGACACACTAGTGCATGTGCTCTCTCTCTCTCAAATAAATATATCTTAAGAAGAATTAAAAAATTAAATTAAATTAAATTAAAAAAATAAAAAAGTGTTTTTTGCTTTGACCAGCAAAAGGATGAATGGCAGCACAAGACCTTTGAGAAAGGAAAGTACTAGATAATGGGATAAGGTCAAACTATGCCCACTTGGCAAACATGCTGAGGGCTTGATGGTAGCAAGCTTCCTTGTGTCTCTGAAAATGTCTGCTAATCGATATTTGCCTGAAAAATTCCAGTCCTAGTACTCTGGATTTAGTTCACGGAGACAGTAAAAGAAAGCAATATAAGAAACAAACTCATACTATGGTGGAAAGCATATTTAAGGAGGTGGCCCTTCAAAAAGACTGTAGCATGCCAGGACTCTGAGGATTTTACCAGGAGCTTGAGCCCATGGTGGCCAAGGACCGGATGCAGAAGTGCTGGGAAGAGTGAAAGGATTGATTCAGAGAAGGCAGCTGGCGTTAAAAGACAGAAAATCATATTACTTCTTACTTGAAACAAACGAAGGAAATTCCCAATATTTCTGAATGAAGAGGAGACTGGGTTAAGGAATCTAGTTCTCCAAACAAGCTAGATAATATATGGCCCAACACCACAAGAACCACAATTAAATGTTGGAAAATATTCCACATGGGAGCTTTTGTTTGTGCTATTTGATCTGGAACTTTACATCTCGTCAAGATGCAAATAATGAAAGAAACTTAAAGATTAGCTAATGGAAATATAGGTAGTTTACATGCAAAACCTGGAATTCACCCCAAATGCTTTATTGTATTGATAATTCACACAAATCCCCAGTGTGGTACGTGGCACAGAATGGGAAGTAAGTAAATCTTTGCTAGAAGGAAGAGAGGGAAAGAGATATAGAAGGAAGTACTATATTTTAAGTTTTGGCCGACTCCATGTATTTAAAGACAAAAAAAAATGTATTAGATAAAAAAGTTCAGTAAGTAAAAGACATCAACTTTTAAAAAAAATTATGTCACACCTTCCAACCTATCCCCCTCCAATAATCTATTGATAAGTGAGTTAAAATATATATTTAGAATAATTTTAGAAGTCCATAATTATGAAAGGCATACATAGGGATGGATGCTTAGAATGGATTTCTATCTCTGTGGAATATTCCTCAGCAAACTCTGGGTGAGGAAAGAGAAAACATGCTTAGAGTGTGCAGTGGATGTCATGCCCTCAACTAGGCATCTGACTTAAGGAATCAGAAATGGGCCATGATTATTGAGTAGCCATGGCAGTTCAGCTGATGGATGATCAATGGACTTCAACTCAGATGCACAGTTTGACTGACAGAAGAAAATTGTCATTCAGGCTAATGGGGGACTTGAATTGGACTCATGGTGTTAGAAAGTGAGAAGAGGGTAAGCCTTCCCAAATGAGAAAAAATAATCTCTTCGGTGAGTCCATCCTTTTAGCCTGAGTCCCTTTGATAGTCAACAATATAAAAGTTTGCATTTTCAAATGATCTTTTCAGTTAGGATTTTATCAACATTCTTTGTTGGTATTATTTAGTATCTTTTCTCAGAAAGAGGCTAGAAATTGGCTTCTTTCCTCCAGGAGAGAGTAACTGAGCATTATAAAGGTTTTCTGCCAAAAGCATGGGGCCTCAGATAAGTAATCTCATCCTTCACCCATGATAAATAAGCTATTAAAAATCAAGGAAAAAAAGGTAACAGTTGGAATGTCTGAAATGCACAATGTTGTAGAAACCTCATTTATAAGACCACAAGTCTTCTCCATTGTTTAGCCACAATGCTGGAGTCTTCTCTATTTATATTTTTGTTTGGGGATTTTTCTCTTCCTCAGGCTGAAGTGCTTTGTGCATGAGACAGAAAAGCTGCCAGGACTAGTCCATCTGGCTGGCCAAATGGATTGTGCTCACTGGAGCATTGCCAGATGTGTATCAGTAGAAAGTTTAATTTCTGGGCAGTCTAAGCCCTTGGTTCCTTTCTCAGTTTAATGGAAATCATGTTTCATTTTCCAGAAACTTCTGCAATTGGCCCAAGTGTCGTCACCCAGTTTTGCCTCCCAGTCTTAACAGAGATCACCCTCTTCAAGCGTGGAAACTCTCCTCTCTCTCAAGTCCAAAGCAGTGCAATGAGTTTGACAAAAGGTTTTACGCCGAGTGAAAAATCATGATGTTACATTTGATTACATTTGTCTGACCTTGAACAATTTTAGGAGCCAGAGTAGTCATTTTAGTTAAGTAATTTAGTTTAAATTGCTTAATTAAGAAATAAAATTTCATGGAATTCCCTAGATTAATTTGCACTTATACTTAAGAGCATCAACATTTATAATCAATTTAAAGAGGAAATAGGCCTAGAGTATTTTATAGTTTGCAGTGAAACCTAATTGGATTCATTTGGGCTGAAATAGGAAATACAGAGAGATCTGATATATTTTTAATTTCCCACATCTTAAGGACAAATAATGGGCATTTAATCTTTGTGAGGCATTGAGTTTTAGACTTGAAATTGCAGAAATTGTGGATTTCAAAGATAAACTTGGCTGATTCTTCTGTGTTCTTACCTTTTGGGGAATACATTCGGCAGAGCAGGTTTGTGGCAAGAACTCACAGCCCGGGTTGGCCTGCACGTGGTGAATAGGTGATCACCACCAAGAAGAGTGTTTGGGACCAACCTGGGCCTGTTCTTGTCAGCCCTCTGTATGTGTTCTCTACCCACACTTGTGACTCCCGTCTTTCTCTCAAAAAAAGTATTTTAAATGAGAGTGTTAGGTTTGAGTGTTTAAGAAGATTCTATCTGAGGTATAGAGAAAGTATTTGAGGGGAAATTGATGGAGGGAACAAAGGATCATTTTTAAGCTCATCTGTCTATCCTAGTCACAGATCCCGAGATCCTGAATGGAGACAGCATAGTAGAAGTACAGAAGAGGAGATATTTTGGGGGCACCTGGTGGCTCAGTCCTTAAGCGTCTGCCTTCGGCTCAGGTCATGATCCCAGGGTCCTGGGATGGAGCCCTGCATCTGGCTCCCTGCTCAGCAGGAAGCCTGCTTCTCCCTCTCCCACTCCCCCTGCTTGTGTTCCCTCTCTTGCTGTCTCTCTCCACCAAATAAATAAATAAAATCTTAAAAAGAAAAAAAAGAAGAGATATTCTAGAGGTAATATCAAAAGGACTTGGTGATCTATTGGGAGAAGATGTGAGGGAAGGGAGAAATGAGGGAGTGGGAGAAAGCAAGGATTACTATCAGGTTTCTGCCTGGGGTGACAACTAGTTATCCACATACCCAGACATCCGAGTCTGTCCAGGGCTGTGCTAATTAAGGCCTGTAGTACTATCCTTTTATACTCCAGTGTGTCCCATTTTGGCAGATAGATTTGTATGGTCACTTTAGTAAAAGAATGAATGATAGTCATATCGAGAATATTAGGAAAGAGATGTATTGGAAATGGAGATTTTGAACTTGAGATGCCTGTGGTATAACTATGTATTCATTCATTTCCTTCAAACCTTTGTTCAAATCTCCCTTTCTCAATGAGGTTCCCTTGAGCATCTAATTTAATCCTTCCACCCACCCCCTTGTCCCATTCCTGATCCCCTTTATCTTGCTCTACTTTTTCTTTAATCTTAGCACTTAACAGCTTCTGTATGTATAATCAACTTGGTTAACATGTTCGTTGACCATTGCTTACCTGCTATGATGGGAGCTCCTTGAGAATAAGGATCTTGATCTCTTCGGTTCACAGATGTATTCCAAGTACCGAAAACAGTGCCTGCTATTTAGGTAGCAGCTATGTAGGTAATCAGTGACTATTTTCAAATGACTGAATGAGTGAATTGAAAGAACTCAACAAATACATATTGAGAACCAACTATTTTTTGAACTCTTGTGTGTGGCTTAGAGATGTTCAGTAGATTTCAGGATGCTCAGTAGAAAGTGAATACACGTGACTCTGAGGTTCGAGAAATGGTCTGGGCTAAAGTTATGAAAGTGTGTATCAGTACTAAGCAGATTGTGTTTGCACTGTGGCATGAGTAATACCCCTTAGTGAAATCATTTTAAGAGGGGGCTCAGGATTGAGCCTAGAGATTAACAACAATTAAGGGAAGGTGTGGGGTGAGAAATTTGAATGGAGACAGAGTAGGAAGAGCCAATGAAAAAGCACAATAAAGAAAGGGTAGTGTCATGAAACTGACGGGGACTAAAAATAATTTTTGTAAGGACAGAGTTATAAAAAGTATGAAATAAACCACATTATTCAAGTAAAGCCAGAATTGCCATTGAATTTATTAGAAAGATTGTTGCAATGGAATGAATTGTATTCACATTTAGAAGGCTTTACCCCTAATATGACTGCATTTGGAGATAGGGCCTTTAAAGAGGCAATTAAGGTTAAATAACTTCATAAGAGGGGGTGGTTGCAAAAAAAATAGGACTGATGTCCTTGAGAGACACCAGGATTGCACTTGCACAGAGGAAAGCCATGCGAGGACACAGAGAGAAGGCAGCTGTCTGCAAGCCAAGGAGAGAGACCTCAGGAGAAACCAGCTTTGCCCACACCCGGATCTTGGACTTCTAGTCCCCAGATCTGTGAGAAAATACGTTTCTGTTGTTTGAGCTACCCAGTCTTCAGTATTTTGTTACGGAAGGTTTACCAGGCTATTACATTGGCCATTACTGATGTTGGAATAATAACATTTTCAGAGGTAGTAAAAGTTGATATCATAGAGCAGTAGAGTAGGGAAAGAGGAGGGTGAATACATTCCCCTTTGTATAGAATCGTGGCTAATTGTGGGAGAAAGAAATAGCCCAGGAACCAGAGAGGCTGTGTTGAAACCCTAGGAGAGCACAACTAAATCGTGGTTACCATAAATTTCCAAGAGACGTGTTGATCATCTTCACGCTATGATATGCATAATTATGCATGTTGATTAGAGCGTATTTCTTTGTTTTGTAACTGAAGGAAATCTTGGGAGAGTTTTTAATTTGAACCAGGCAGGAGAATCTTACAAAGACATTAGCAATGAAGTTGGCGTTGGCACTCTATTAGTGTGATTTTAGGGTCACTAATCCAGCTGGACTTCACAATCTAAATTATATCATGTCGATGCTATTCCCCAAGTTGTAGAAAGTTTAGGGTTGTTCGAAGTCATCTCTCAGAATTTTTTAATGCACATCTTGGGGTTTTTTCTCAGAGTTTATCACTGACAATTTAATGTCAGAACTGAGTTTAACTCAAAGTGAGTTTGAATTTATTGTTTCCTAATTCCTCTCTCCCTTTCAAGGAATTTACTCTTGCAGGTGTTTCACATCTTCCCTGAATCACCCATTTCCCATTACCATACAAATGTATTGTTAGTCTCCAATATTCAAAATAATAATAAAACACACCTACCCACATTGTCCAAGATATCAGTAACTTTGTTCTATCTTCTCTACAAAACTCACTTCTTAGATGGTCTCATGGTGATTCTCAGGTATGCACATCATCCCCTCTAAGCTGACTCCTTAACCTTCCCCTGGGCTTCAGTCTGATAAACCTAGGCATTGAAAATTAATATATTCAAAAAAGCAAGCAACTTGATTCTCAATATCATCTCTAATCCAGCCCTTGCCATTAATATTCTACCAATAAACAGCTTAATTGACCCAGGCGCTCGTGCCAAAACTCATCAATCACCCTTGAAACTTCTTTTTCTCAGTCCATCGCCAAAGTTGTGTTTGCTGTACCTTAAAATGAGACACCAATTTAAAAAGAAAAAAAGCAAAATGAAAAAACAGAAACCCATGTGCTCATAAAGGCTGGTACATGTAGCCAGGGGTAGGGCTTACTGTCCTAAGCTTCCAAAGGGTTCACTTATTCCGTGAGTCCCCAGGGGCCCCTGCGCAGCCCCCCCTCCCCCCACACACACCTTATGTGAAATGTATGTGGATTCAAAAAAAGATTCAAGTTTTTTTGTTGTTGTTGTTGTTTTGTTTTTTAAAGATTTTTCATTTATTCACTTGACAGAGAGAGAGACAGCCAGCGAGAGAGGGAACACAAGCAGGGGGAGTGGGAGAGGAAGAAGCAGGCTCCCAGCGGAGCAGGGAGTCGGATGCGGGCTGGATCCCAGGACCCTGGGATTACGCCCTGAGCTGAAGGCAGACGCTTAAGGACTGAGCCGCCCAGGCGCCCCAACATTCAAGTTTTGACAGCAGATTCCTTCGTGTTTTTGCCTCAAATCCCGTTCCTCTCCAAATATTTCAACTTCATCTCCACAGCTGACATGGGCTAACCACTTGGCTGCATTGAGGATTCCCTGCCGGTGATTTCAATATGTACAAAAGGGGTAAAACATCTATATAAATAAGAAAGGCCAGCCAGGCCTCCCGGGTTTCTAGGGACCACCTCCTGGCGGCTCCTCAGCTGCACCACGGGGCCCTTGACTTGTTCCGCCTAATTTTCCCACAGCACCTCGCAGCCCTGGGCGGGGCTTGTTCCGGCTGAGACAGCCAAACCCACTCGGTGGTGCATCCGGGAGCTTCCCAGCCGGGCGGGGAGCGTTCGCCAAGGACGAGCCCTGCCAGAGCGCATCTGGCCTGCCCCACTAGCTACTGCATTTGTTCCACAAGCAGTTCTGAGACGGATGGACTCGGACCTCTTGAGGCTGCAGCCCTTGTGGCCGCCATTGCCTACCCGCCTACCAGTGAGTAACGGCACAGGTGCGTGTTGGATGCAGTTGCCAATTGATAAGGACTTGAGGTGACTGGCAGTGGGAGTTTGTCTTTGAGGGGTACGGGGCTATAGGAGACAATGGCCTGAGCACTCGGTTGGGTCAACAGGTCTTTCCCATGCTGTGCTGCCCGAGCACGATCCGGGGCGGTCCAGTGAAGGACTTGATGACGCTGAGGTACAGCTGGCTGACCGTGAACAAGGTTGGGCAGTTCTCTTCCACGCAGGTGCACCTGCTCTATCGCGACTTGCTGTTGAAGGACAGGTGTGGCAAGTTCCCGGCCAGGAGCCTGGAGACTCTGGGGCGCATGCTCATTGATCTCCTCGATACCCCCATCTGCGCTGTAGAAGGACTAGCTGTTAGTGATGCCGCACACCCAGAGGAACCTCTGCGCGCCCCTGGAGTAGGACCCGAACACCGTGCGCAACCTGCCCTGGCCAGACATGTTCGAGAACTCCAGCTTGACCCACTGGCCCCCCTCCAGGATGGTAGTTTTCTAGTAGTCGATCCGGTTACTGTAGGCCTACGCGGCCTAGGCTGTACTTTCCTGCACGCGCTCCAGGATCTTGCCCTGTCCCACGTCGCTGTCATCCACCAGCAAGAACTTGAGCAGGTAATTGTAGCTCTTGACAGGCTGCCCTGGGTCCCCATCCTTGTTCATGTGCACGCAGGACACAACGCTATGCTCATGGTGCTGGCTGGGTAGGAGGCCACCGGCCGTCCAATGGGAGCCCTCAGACCAACCTATTCATGGTGTTTCAGGGAAGCACTGCAGGGCGATCCCTCCTCGGCACCACCCCCATCACCTCAATCTGAGGTTCCTGCTTCTGCTAACAACCTCCACACCATTAGCCTGTCTTTCATGGGTAACTGAAGTAGTCTCTAAACCGGTATTCTTCCTTCTTCTGCTCTTGCTTCCATGATATATTCACCATATAATAGCCAAGATGATACTATAAATCATATCAAGTCTCTCCTGTCACAGTCGTTAGTACTACCCATTGACCGCTTTCCCCCATGCCCCTTTGGATACCTGGTAGGATTATGTTTACCTACATTCTTGTGGATGAGTGGGGTTCTGTGGCTTGTTCTGGCCAATGATTTTTTTTTTTAATTTTATTTATTCCAGGGAGAGTGCATGAGCAGTGGGGGAGGGGCAGGGGGAGAAAGAGAGTTCCTGCTGAGCAGGGAGCCTGATGCCCCAGGACTGTGGGATCATGACCTGAGCTGAAGGCAGATGCTTACCCGACTGAGCCACCCAGGCATCCTTGGCCAGTAAGTTTTAAGCAAAAATGACAACTGAATTACTGAGGCAGAGTATTTAATTGCTGTTCTGAGACCCTCCAGAATATACTCTTCCCACTGCCATACAGACTAGCATATCCCAGACAGTGGTAACTTCATCAGCTTGGGTCCTAGAGTGAGGATAAGGATTGTCACCATGGAGAGTGGAATCTTTAGCCAACCCACAATAGACACACGGTGCAATAATTGAGAATGTCTGCATTTTTTTTTAAGTTACTGAAATTTTCTTTTTGTTACTACAACATCATTCAGTGGCATCCACTTAGACTTTCTCTTTAAAATCTGTCCTCTACCTTCCCACCCATATTCATTGATATTTTAAATTTCTGAATTGGAGAAAAAAAAGTGACCAGGTTGTGCTAAAGTAACAACAACAATAACAACAAAACTCCAAAATCTAAGGAGTTTAGCACAACACAAATGTATTCCTTGTTCTCACTAAATGTCTAACTGAGGTTAGCAGTGGATCTTTCCATTCACTGCACCAAAGGGAGGATCCAGGCTAATGGAAGTTGCATTTCATCACAAGATCCCGAGAATCCTGTGGCATAAAGTATCTTGCACAACTAATTAAATACTAAATTGCACTCTGGTATCATGGCTCTGACTTTCATCAGAAAAGTAAGGACTGTCCTATCATTCTTCTGCATTTGATGTGAAATAAGGACTGAGAATGTTTCCTTTTATATCATATATGTTCCCCTTTCAATGTAGGAAATCTGCAAGTTTGATATGAAGAAAACCTTTTTTTCCTGGTGGAACAAAATAGATTAAGACCTCACCATACTTTCCTCTGCATATTGGCTGCCGAGAAACTGTGCATTTTAAGTTCAATTCCAGAAGCTGTGTTGATCCCTATTGTTGTAATATTACCTGTAGTCTCCCAACTCAGACCTCTTCAGGCTACCATATGTTCAGACAGGGTAAACTGCACCCTCATGCCTAAGGTGTACATGTGACTGTGTGAAAGAGATAGAAGAAGAAAGAGTATATGTTGAGATGGGGAAAAGCAGATGAAAGGTGCGTCAGGATCCAATGAAACCACATGCCATCAGACAGATTGTGGCTTAAATCCCACATCTGCCATTTGATCGTCAGAACTTACATATCCTCTGTAAGTTTAGGTTTCTTCATCTGTAAATTGGTAATGAAAATACCTGCCTCATAGAGTTATTGAGAGGCTCAATAAAAATACCTAAGTAATTAGTATAATGTCTGGTTCTTAGTAAAACCTCAAGGAATGATAGCTCTAATTGTTATTTTTATTAATATTATTGAAGAAGAAAAATGGGGGGAGGAATCCCAGCAAAAAAAGTCAATAGCCTCAAAATGGAACTATTAGGGAATTGTCTTTAACATACTTTGAGAGAAGGTTGTGCAAAGCCTCAGACTCCAGGAGAACTATGACATGGTAATGTTTTTCCTCCAAGAATTCTTTTTTTTTTCTTTCTCTATTGCTTCTTTCAGGATTCGTAACTAATTGTGGCCATCCATCTTCTCAAGTGTGTTCATTCATCCACTTATTCATCATTCATTCATTCAAAGGCATTTACTATAATCTGCTTTGTCCAGGTACTGAGTTAGGTGCTGGGGACATAATAGTTAATACAGGCACAGCTCTGCCTTTATGGAGAGCCCAGCATAGAGAAGGAGACAAAGTCTATCACAAGTGGTAATTGTATATGCTTCCTCTTATTGTAAGCAACAGTGACCTGGTGAGCTATTTCACACAAAGGTCTTAATGAATCCTTCTAGGATTATTTATGACTAATGAAAAGCTGCTGAAGAGGTGAAATCTTAATCCAAATAAATGAATCTCTAATGACAGAAGTTCTGTTAATGTGACACCAAGAGTAAAGCAGATATTTAAATCAAATGCTCTGCCAAGAACCCCTCAAGTCCCATGACATAGTTAACTCCTATTCTGCCAGGAAGTAAGGCTTTGATATTTTTTGTACACAATGGTTGTTAAACAGTAAAGGATGTTCTCAGCCCTGTGCCCCAAAGTGACACTTTCCCTCCTTATATATAAGCTCACGACAAGCAGAGTCAGTTTTCTATTTTAAAGATGAAAAGCTCTTCTTGACTGGGTGAGCAAACGAGGATCCACAGTTGGAAGAACAAGAGGCTTTTTAACTCTAAGCTGAGACATTTACACATAGAAATATGGAAAATGTAATTAAACTACAAAAGGAAATGTGATTCAAGTTGAATGGAGTTAAATGTAAAAATAGTCCTCGAATCTTGCTGTACATTAGAATCACCTGAGGAGCTCTTTAAAAATGTTCATGCTCCATTTTAGACCAACTAAATAAGCATGCTTGGGATCTGGACATTGGATTTTTTTTTTTTTTTTTTTTTTTAGATCTCCCAGGAGATTCTACAATGCAGCCCAGGTTGAGACCACTGGAGCAGAAAGTAGTCACAGGGACTAAAGATGAACCCTGAAGCCTTAGCCAGATTTTGATACATGGAGAGGAATAAAAATGGCAGCCTGGCAAGGGACTAACGTGAGAACAAATAGTCACACTTGAGTATGACCCCACTTTCGGCTGTGAAGAGATAGATGACCTGAGCTAATGCCTCCTGCTGAAAAGGTAGAAGGTAGGTCTGAGTTGGGTGTACCAAAATTCTTCTGCTACAAATATCCTTACTCCAAGTTGTAGTGTAGTTATGAAGGTTTCCGTCTTAGCTTTTTGGGAACAATGAATATTTTGGTCGCAGTGAGTTTGAGGTACTTCTTTTGGTGTATCTAGAAATAAGGGTAAAAAGGATTCACAAATCAAAAATAAAAGATAAAGTTTTAACCAAGAGGTTTTTTGTTTTGTTTTTGGCACCCCCCCCCCCATGGGTTTCTTAAAGGAGAGAAAGTGCTGAAATAGTTAAATGATGCGCTAAACCTGGGTCACAGATCAGTGCCTCCAGAGCTCATGCAGGTAGCACAAAAGTGGTAGACTACTGTGAGGCTTCCCCTACTTAGGACCCTTACCTCAGGAGTTCTGCTGGCCAAGGTGGGAATTTCCGAAGAGAATCCTGAGAGGAAGTGATCATAAGTAAAAATTAATCGTATATTTATTTTTTTCATTCTTTCCTTTTCTCTCCTTCCTTCTTTGTTTTATTGCTAATTTAGGATATCTAGATCATAATTGGTATTCTCTTTTTGTTCCATCTATATTGTCTTATTTCAAAGAATATGAAAGTATTTATAAGGAGTTCCGTAGTTTCATTTACAATGTTACCACTCCACCCTAATTTCTCTATAGGTTAGTAAATTCTCCAAACCTGAATTCTAACAAGGTGAAGTTTCCAGAAACCTAAATCAAGCAGTTAGAAATAGACACCTAGATAGTTAGAGGTTATTCCAGTTAGTGTTTGGCAAAACTTAGTAATAATTAAGGCTGTTACCCATCCTAATTCTTTGCATTGCCAAGTTTAAAAACTCTGCTAGTAAGTATAAAAGCACAACTCAGTTAAGGGTACAGTCTTTTACTTGGGAGTTGATCTGTTAGACTCTGCTATATGCTCAGGAATGGAAAGAGTTAGAGAAAATCGAATTTACCAAAATTTGTCTTAGGATGAGTATTGCCTGTAGTTAAAAGGAACAATGTTATAGGATACTTTGGGTTAGGATGGTGAGGCTGTGGATAACATAACTGAATACCAGGTGATGGTGACTAGACTACCTCCTAAAGGATGTGGTGGCAGTTAAATGCAAGGATTTACTTTACTTAGTGAGTTTCCAAATTTGACTGCTGCCCTCAGCGTTCTTTTTGTCTCCCCTCCCTTCACAGCCCTTTATTTCTTCACTATATAAATATGGAACAAATATTTTTTGTATTTTTAATTTTTTATTGAAGTATAATTAATATAGTATTATATTAGTTTCAGGTGTATAATATAATGATTCAACATTTCTATGCATTACTCCATGCTCATCATAAGTGTACTCTTAATCCCCTTTATCTATTTCACCTATCCCCCAACCCACTTCCCCTGGAGCAAATATTTATAAAATATGAGTTTAGAAATGTACCAAATGTTAGTCTTACTGGGCTGGTAACATTATTGTCTCCATCTCTGCCTTTAACTTTATCTTCTTGAAGAGTGTTGGTGCCCTGAAACCTCTTTTATGCCCCTCCCAATATTTTGCCTTTTGTACCTATTGTATTGGACAGATTCTAAAATGAGCCCTACCCCCTATGACTCCTACCTCCTTATCTTCATGCTCTTTTATAATTCCCTTTCTTTGACTGTGGATGGGACCTGTGACTTGATTTTTACTGATAGATTACGGCAAAAGTAAAGGACGTCACTCCCATGAGTACATTGTTATTTAAAATGACCTTGGCAGCAAACCGGCTATAGAGACTCACCCTGCTAACATGAAGTTAGCAGCCGTTAGGGAAAGTCTACATGGTGAGGAATTGCAGGCAGGTTCTATGAACGGATGGCAGCCCCAACCTCCAACCAGTAAGAAGCCAGGGCCCTCAACCCTGCAGCCACGAGGAAAGTAAAGTCTGTCAACAATGGTAATAGGTTTGGATATGGACAATTTCAAGACTTCAAATGAGAACTCAATCCAGCTGACAACACACTGATTGCAGCCCTGTGAGACCTTAAATAGGGGACTCAAAGAGGTGCCCAAATTTCTGACCCACTAAAACTCTGAAATAATAAATGTGTGTTGTTTTAAGCTCCTAAGTTTGTAGGAATTTGTTACATGGCAACAGAAAACTATTATACCCATTCAGAAGTACAAAGCAAAGTGATGCTAAAGATGACCAGGTGTAAGTGCTAAGACTCCACCTTATCTGTAGCATTTGTTCTGAGGCTGGAGGTTCTGTCTTTCAGTAACTCATTTACAAAAGGTTTGGTGCATGGAGTTACCACTTTGACTCACTAGAGCCCAGTCAAGCTGAAAAACAAGTCAGAATCAGGCAATTTGAGGACACATTTAATGATTAAACATAGTCCACGTCATTAGAGAAAAATAGGTCCACGCAATTCACCAATTGTTCACCAGCATGAGAAAGATTAGTTTTACCCTGTGGATATTGGCTTGTTATTGTAGTTACTGTAATCAATATAAGAAGAATATAATGAAAATTCCAGTGTTTGAATCAGACCAGTTCATGGCTTTTGAAAGCTATTTAAGGATAGATTGATCACCTAAAACAAATGAAAAATGCCAGCTACTCAACTCAAAACAGTATGTGTGTATACATATAGCTATGTATTGATTAATTCCATCTGAATTCTATCACCTACCCTTTAAATAAAAGATTAATTCCATCTGAATTCTATCACCTACCCTTTAAATAAAAGATCAAGAAAGTCCTTGTATATGTACACATTTTAAAAATGATGACACTGAGTCCAGCTGCATTACTTTCCTTTGTAGGAACTAAGTGGCAGTCCTGGGTGACAGATGAAATTGTCTAATACAAATCAAATATAGTGCAAGACAGTATGATCCCTTCACCCAGTATTCTTTATATAGGGCACTTTAAGGACATTAACTTCACTTAAATTACTATTTTCTAGGACAATCCAGAGTTGAACATAATATATATCCAAGGAAAACTGGAGACACAGCAATAATGTTTACATAGTTAAAAATAAGAGCTTATGTTTGCCTATAGTTTTATAAGGATGTTCATATTAATAATCTCATGAAATGTAAGCCTGAGACGGTACATTCTCCATTTGGAAAGAGAGAGAGAGAATGAGAAGAAAGGATAGAGAGTGAGCAAGTGAGCACAAAGACAAGATGAGAGTGGCAATTTTACACTTTCTTTCCTAAGGACTTACCATCATCCTGTTCAATTTTATTAACACCTGTGCATATCTGAAGACAGAAATTTTGCCCATCTACCATCCAAACACAAAAAGGAGAAGAAAGAGACTCATCAACTTATGTCAAGAAAATCCTGATTCTTTATATCATCGGTCTTTCTTCCATAAGTATAACCACTAAGTTTTGAATCTTTGAGCTCTAGACTTGATTCTTTGAGGAAAAACCTGGAGCCCAAAGACATCATGTGTCTTATCCAACAAGAGTAAGAGTTAGCCTACAGTTCCCTGAGATCTTACACTGTTCTAGCCTCTTCATGCACATCATCCTTAATGCTTCCAAAAAGCTTTGTGCATATGACGAAACTGAGGCTCCGGGTGGTTAAGGTACTTGCTTACAGTTGCACAGTTAATAAATGGAATCTGAGTGATTTAAAGCTAGGTCTCTTTAATTATAAAGTCCATACTCCTTTCATTAAAGTAGGCTACTTGTTGAGAATCCAGTTCTCTTCATTCCCAGCAATAGTGACTTTCCAGTCAATGAGTCTGAGTCCAGAGTTCTAGATCATAGATAAAGTCAAAATGTATCTCTAGCCTATGAGGATTTATCCAGAGATTGTTTCTCTTTCACAATATTTAGAGCATGGGCTTGTGAGAAGACATAAGGACAGCTGCTCCCTTGCAGAGAGTCGTGTGTGTCTGTGTGTGTGTATGTATGTGTGTATACATATAGTCACATTGGTCTCTCTGATTTTTCTACATAGTGATATATATTTTAAATTATTTTTTATTTTTTTGGCTTTTATTTGAATTGTAGCTTTTCACTGTCTCTATACACAGGCTTTCATCAACATGTATTAAAGATGCCTGAAAAAAATAAGATGCCTGTTGGAAAGTTCACAGTGACTGGGCCAGCATGAACCATTTCAATCCTGGCTAGACTGTTGCTTCCTTAGGGCATCAGTCTGGAGTCATAGAGTCTGAACTTCCTTGATATTTCCCTTCAGGAAAAGAAACAGAATTTCACAGCCACCAAAGGACCCTATCAAAGACACCAGACTTTGGGTGGAGCCAAGGGTACAGTGTGGCACAGTGCAGCACAGTGCATATTTACAGGACAAATGGAAGGCTTTTCTTGGAATTTCAAGAACAGAAGGTGCAGACAGACACAGTAGTCTCTCAGCCATGCTTTAATGAGCCAGGGCCCTTGGCTGCCTGGATGCTCAGTAACAGGACGTCTGTGCAGTGAGAATACAAGCAAAGGATGTTCGGGCTTTGCTTGGGCAGGTGTCTCCAAAGGGAGGGAAATATGACTCATGGCACTTGAGCTAAGTTGACCCTGCTGCCATCACCCTTGGAAAACTATTTGTGGGCAGAGATCTATGCTGTTTATAAAAATGACATGAGCAGAGCTTTAACCACAGGAGGCTTCATAGGGATAGATAAAGAGGAGGATTACGGAAGCTAAAGCTTTTGTTTAACGAGAGATTACAAAGCATTTAGGTCAGATCAAGTTGTCCTGAAGCTTAACTGCTAAAATGTGCCCCTTTTCTCTGCTCTGTGATGAATTTTGCTCTTAAACTTAGTGCTCAAATGTGAAGATGAAGATGAGGCTGTATTTGGAATAACAACAAATGAGATTGCTGGTCTCTTTCCCTTCTGTTAGTATGAATTCAGGAAACATGAAGATTAGAAAAGTTTCCAATATTAGTTTTTATAGTAACAAGGGCAAGTGCTTTCTAAGTACTTGAATGTGAAGAGGAAATCATGCAGCAGAAAAGTGGATGCAACCAGGTTAACACTATAGAGATTTTCATAAATGTATGGTTTTTGTGTTAGAAATTGCCCAAGGTATAGACTGCCCCTGTTGGGAGAATAAAAAATATAGGTTTAAAAACATTCAATCTATTTCCCACCTCTGAGGTTGAATTGGATTGACTGCATGGCTGATCCAGTGACTGCAAAAACCTACACTTTCAGGAGGTGACTTTAAAAAATGAATTGACCAAAACTCAGCCAATTTGTCAACTATTTGTAGAATTGGCCTTTGTTCAGCTAGGGATCTTTCCTGATCTTCTCTATGTCAGAAATATTTTCCACCTCAGTGAATCTTTCCCTTTCATTTAAAAAAAAATGATAAAATTCCAAAAGAACCATATGCAAAAGTAGACATGTGTAACTTATTAATTCATTCATTAATATAATAGCAATGCACAGAGCATTTACTAGATGCCTGCCTTATTCCGAGCACTGGAAATCCAGTGACAAACAAGACAAATTCCCTGTACTTAAGTTATATTAGGGAAGACAGAAACGAAATAGTTGAATAAACAAGTATATACAAGAATATACTTTTATAGTGTGGTAAATGTTACTAAGAAATTGAAAGTGGGACATAGTGTAGGAAGTTGAAAGGTTGTTTTAGAATGGATGTCAGAGTAGGCTTTTCTGAGGAGGGGATATTTAGGCAGAGATCTGAAGATATGTAGGAACAAGTAGTGCGAAGATTTAAAAAACAGTGTGCAGTAGAGAGGTAACAGCATAGGAAGGAAATAGCAGATATAAAGGTCTTAAAGCAAAAACTAGCCTAGATTGTTTTAGAAACCTCAAGGACGCCAACATAGTTGAAGTGGAGAGGTTCAGAAGGAGCAAAGCAGGAGGTAAGGCTGGAAGGTAGTGGAGGCCAAGTTGTATAGGCCAAGGGGGTAAGCAGCTGGGCTATTACTCTAAATTTGATGAAAAGCAGTAGAAGAGTATTGCAGGGGAAGTGACATGACCTGATATATGGTTTTAAAGAGTTCCCTAGTGACTGTATAGAAAATAAACTGTAGTGTGGTGAGAATAGAAGCAAGGAGACCAGTTTTGAGTCAATTTCTAAAGTCCATGAAGGAGATGGTATCTTAGAGGTGTGTGATGTTTAAAGAGGTGAGCAGAAGTAATGGGACATGGATATGTTTTTAGAGTAAACCCAATAGAGCTTTCTGATGGATTATATGTGGGTAAAGTTGAGATTGGAGAAAGAATAATAAAAAGAATGGAGCCATCTAGAATTTTAGCGGCACACAACATTCATCCACGCATAGGCCATGACTGAGTCTAGGAAGTGAGTGAACGTTAGTGGCTGCAATGAGGAAAATAGTAAAGAAACCAACGTTTAGGGGATTGAGATAGGAATAAAAAGTTTTGACTTGAACATGTTATGTTTTAGATACCTCTAAACTATTCCTATTAACTACTCAGGGATGAGTCCAGCATTAGGGAGAGGCCTGGGTGATGTATACAAATGAGGTGTCATCAGTATATAGATGCATGAAATGATAAGATCACTGAAGGAGATAGAGAGAGAGGAGGGCCAAGGACCAAGATTGGGGGCAGGACAATATTTGGGAAAGAGTAGAGAAAAAGAAGCTGGCAACCAAAACTAAAGGGAAGTCATCTGTGAAATAAACAAATTTCACTGAGAATAAAGCATGATAATAGTTGAATAACATAAGGACATTGAACTGACTGATGGATTTAGTGACATTTTTAAGAGTGAGGAAAAAAGCCTGATTACAGATTTTTTTCTTAAAGGCAAGGAAGTGGAGACTGAATGTAGTAATACATTCAATGATTTCTCTCTAAAGAAAGCAGAATAAGTTGACACTAGCTGGAAGGGAATTTAAGGCCAAGAGATGTTTTTTGATAAAATATTTTATGCTCTATTAGGGAGGGTAGGCTAAGTTATGCTGCAATAACAAATTAGACCCCAAATTCCAGTGGTTTACTACAATAAAGGTTTATTTCTCACCCAGGCTACATGTTTAGGGAGGGTATGCTGGAAGCCCTGCTACCCATAGTTTCTTGAGGCCACAGTCTGACTGAGGCTCCATGGTCCTATATGTGCATGATCTCAATTATGCAAACTCTTCAACTGCTATAGCAGAAGAATAAGCCTAGAAAAGTGTACATGGGATTTTTCACTCTTTTAGTCTGAGATGGTTATATGTTTACTTGGTCAGAAATAATCACATGGCCTGCCTAATGACTGGAAAATTTAGGAAAGCAATTGAAATCTTTAATGGGCATCATTGCCTCTACCACATAAGTCATTAGGAATGACACAATAAGTAGAGTAAATGAGATGTAAGAGCCAAATTCCTGAGCAGGCAGGAGGATTGAAAGACAGTTCCCTTTTCGACTAGATTTAGCAGCCCTGTTTTAGTAAGGTTGTTTCACCTGCTATATCAGAAATTTGGATATATGGATACTTATTATAGAGACTAGGAGATTTGATGATGGAAAGATGAGCTAATTGTCTTCTGAATACTTTATTTTCTTAGGGAAATTAAAAAAAAACAAGATAATTAAGAATGAAGAAAGGGAGTGATTTTTGTAGATTTTAAGAGAATGTCTGTAAATAATAGTCGTTAACAGTGGAAAAACACGTTTACTAGGAAAATGTGATAAGATGGCAGAGGCATTATAGTGTAATGGTTAGTCTGCATAGATCCTGGAGCCGGACGGTCTGGAATTCAATCTTGGCTGTATCACTTATGAGTGTGACCTTACTTACTTAACAATTAAGTTCCTCAGTTTCCTATTCTGTAAAGTTGGGCTATAATAGACTTACATCATAGAATTGCTTGAGGTTACCTTACCCAGGGCACTGCACAGACAGCAGACTAAAACACACCCCCAGTATGTCTATGAAAAAGACTCATTTACTTATCATGGACCTTTAACCTAAGGTACAGGCTTCAGATTTGCCACACATGGAGAGGCATTCTGTAAGAACATGGGCAAGGAGACACCATCTTTTCACCCACCCTTGGTCTTGCCACAGCTCACTCCCAGAAAGGAGCAGATACACTCCTCTGAAGTCTCGATTCTTGCACCTGTCACCCAGGGAACACCTCCAGTTCTAGTCTAGAGGCTATCAGGGCCTGTGATTGTGGCCCTACAGAATTGTGTGTATTTGTGTACTTTTTTAATATGTTGCTTTCAAAGAATTGACTTCCAATTAGCCTGAAACTAGGTACTGGATGAGATCACTCCATTTTGAACACTGACAGGTCTTGGCACACTCTCAACAACAAGGATCTGTCAAGAACAAATCAGGCTACTAGGACAATCAAAAAGATTTGAGAGACAACTAAGAGCTGAGCAAGCTGGTTAAATGATAAAGTTCATTTCTTACCCAAGGCCATTCCCTCAAGACAGGGAGAGGTAGTTACTGTCTCACATAACGCATAGAAACAGATACCAAGCAAAATGAAGAAAGAAGAATATGTTACATATAAAATAATAAGACAAAAACCTGAGGAAAAGATCTCAATGAAATGGAGATAAACAATCTACTTGACAGCCAGTTCATAGTAATGGTCAAAACATGCTCACTGAGCTCAGAAGAATGGATGAACACAGTGAGAATGTTAACAGAGACAGAAAATAGTACCAAACAAGTCACAGAGCCAAGGAATATAATAACTGAACTGAAAAATACACTGGAAGAGATCAATAGCAGACTGGGTAAAGCAGCATAATTTATCATTATTTTGAAGAAATAATGGTTGAAAACTTCCCAAACCTGGGGAAGGAAACCAACATTCAGATCCAGGAATCAGAGTTCCAAATAAGATAAACCCAAAGAGATCCATACCAAGACATATTATAATCAAAATGTCAAAAGTTAAAGAGAGAATTTTTAAAGTGGTGAGAAGAAAACAACCACTTACATACGAGGGAACTTCGCATAAGACTATTAGTTGATTTTTTCAGCAGAAACTTTGCAAAGCAAAAGAGAATGATATATTCAAATGATGAAAGGAGTAAATTTACAACCAAGAACACTCTACCCAGTAAGGCTATCATTCAGAATTGAAGCAAAGAAGGAGAGATGAAGAATTTTCCAGACAAGTAAAAGCTAAAGGAATTCATCACCACTAAATTGGCCTTATAAGTGTTAAAGGAATTTCTTTAGAAAGAAAGGGTGCTAATTAGTAACAAAAATACATATGAAAGAATAAATCTCACTGGAAAGGTAAATATGTGGTACAGGTAGTGAATTAATCACTTATAAATCTAGTATAAAGGTTAAAAGACAAAAGTAGTATAAATAAGATTATAGTAATAAAGACACAAGATTAAAAGGTATCAAATGTGACATCAAAAACATAAAATGTGAGAGGAAGAATAAAAATGTTGAGCTTTAGAAAAAGATCAAACTTAAGTTGTTACTGACTTAAAGTAGACTGCTGTAGATATAAGTTGTTATATGTAAGCATCATTGTAACCACAAACCAAAACATTTTAATAAATACACACAAGATAAAGGTATATAAACATAACACTAAAGAAAGTCATCAAAGCAAAAAGAAAGAGAGCAAGAAAGACAGGAACAGAGGAGAACTACAAAAACAGCCAGAAAACAACTAACAAAATGGCAATAGGTACATATTTAAATATAAATGGACTAAATTTAAATATAAATGAACTAAATTCTCTAATCAAAAGACAGTGGCTGAATAGATTTAGGGGGAAAAAAGCAAAATATTCATCTATATGCATATGAGATTCACTTGAGATCTAAAGATACACACAGACGGTGAAGGTATGGAAAAAAAATATTCCATGTAAATGAAAATAAAAAGTAGCTGTACTTATATCAGGCAAAGTACACATTAAAACAAGGACTGTAATACAAGAGAAAGAAAGCACTGTATGATGATAGATCAATTCAACAAGAGGATATAACATTTGTAAATATGTACTCAACATAGGAGCACCTGAATATATAAAGCAAATATTAACAGACATAAAGGGAAAAATTGATAGCAGTACAGTAACAGTAGGGGACTTTAATACCCCCACTTACACCAATAGATAGATCATCCAGACAGAAAATCAATAAGGAAACATCAGCCTTAAATGACACATTAGACTAAATGGACTTAATAAGAATATATAAAATATTCCATCCGAAAGCAATAGAATACCATTCTTCTCAAGTACACATAGAACATTCTCCAGTACAAATCACATGTTAAGTTTAAAAACAAATCTCAATAAATTTAAGAAGACTGAAATTATATCAGCATTTTTTCTGACCACAATGGTATGAAACTAGAAATCAATTATAAGAAGAAAACTGGAAAAAAAAAAAAACACAAATATGTGAAGACTAAACAACATGCTCTAAGCAACCAATGGGTCAATGAAGAAATTGAAAAGGAAATCAAAAAATATCTGGAGGCAAATGAAAATGGAAATGCAACAATCCATAATCAATGGAGTATAGCAAAAGCAGTCCTAAGAGGGAAGTTCCTCAGTGATACATGCCTACCTCAAGAAACAAAGAAATTTCAAGTAATCTAACTTTACATCAAAAGAAACTAGAAAAGAACAAGTGAAGCCCAAGGTTAGTAGAAAGAAGGAAATAATAAAGATCAGAGCAGAAATAAATGGAATAGAGACTGAAAAAGCAATAGAAAAGATTAATGAAACTAAGAGTAGATTTTTTGAAAGTGTAAACAAAATTGACAAACCATTAGGTAGACTCACAAAGAAATGAAGAGAGAAGGCTCAAATAAGTAAAACCGGAAATGAAAGAGAAGTTACAACTAATACCACAAAAATATAAAGGATCATGAGAGACTACTATGAACAATTATATGCCAACAAAATGAATAACATAGAAGAAATTGATCAATTTCTAGAAATATGCACTCTTCTAAGACTGAATCACAAAGAAATAGAAAATCTAAGTGACCAATTACTAGTAAGGAGATTGAATCAGGAAACAAAACAAAACCACCTTCATACAAACAAGAGTTTAAGACCAGATGTCTTCACTGGTGAATTCTAAACATTCAAAGAATATTTAATATCTATCCTTCTCAAAGTTTTCCAAAAAACTGAAGAGGAGGGAATGCTCCCAAATTCATTTTAGAAGGACAGCATTATCCTGATATCAAAAACAGACAAGTATGTCACTGAAAAAAAAAAAAAAAAAAAGAATAATACCCCTGATGAAATAGATGCAAAACTCTTCAATAAAATATTAGCATACCAACTGGGTGTTATACACAACTAATGAATCATCGAGCCTTACATCGGAAACCGGGGATGTACTGTATGGTGACTAACATAATATAATAAAAAATCATTATTAAAAAAAATATATATTAGCATACCAAACTCACCAATACGTTAAAGGATTATATGCCATGATCAAGTGAGATTAATTCCAGGTATGCAAGGTTGGTTCAACATCAGCAAATTTATCAAAGAGATACACCATATGAACAAAATGAGAGATAAAAATTGTATAGTCAATAGAGGCAGAAAAAGAACTTGACAAAATTCAACATAGCTTTAGGATTTAAAAAAAAAAAAAAACCACCCTCAACAAAAAGGGTATGGAGGGAACATACCTCAACATGATAAAGGCCATATATGACAGACCCACAGTTAACATACTCAAAAAAAAGCTGATAGCTTTTCCTCTTTGATTAGGAACAAGACAAAGATGCCCACTCTTGCCACTGTTATTCAACATGGTGTTGGAAATGCTAGTCACAGCAAGTGAACAAGAAAAACAGAAGCCATACAAAATGGTAAGAAAGAAGTAAAACCATCACTATTTTCAGATGATGTAGAGAATCCTAAAAACTCCACCAAAAAACTGGTACAATAAATGAATTCAGTAGAGTTGTGGGGTCCAAAATCAATATATAGAAATTTGTTGCATTTCTGTAAAATAAAAATAAAATATTAGAGTGTTGAGAAAATAATGATATTTACAATAGCACAAAAAGAGAAAAAAATACATAGGAATAAATTTAATCAAGGAGGTGAAAGACTTGTACACTGAAAACTATGACACTGATGAAAGAATTGAAGAAGACATAAATAAAAGGAAAGATATTCCATGCTCATGGATTAGAAGAATTAATATTTTTAAAAATGTCCATATTACCCAGCATAATCTTCAGATTCAGTGTAATCCTTATCAAAATTACAGTGCCATTTCACCAAAGATCATAAGGGTGGTTTACAAACAATCCTAAAACTTGTATGGAACCACAAAAGACCCCAAATAGCCAAAGCAATCTTGAGAAAGAAGAACACATTCCCTGATTTTAAACACTCCCTGATTTTCCGGCTCACTGATTTTAAACTACACACAAAGCTATAGTAATCAAAGCAGTATGGTATTGGCATAAAAAGAGACAAAAATCAATGGAACAGGGGCGCCTGGGTAGCTCAATTGTTAAGCGTCTGCTTTGAGCTCTTGTCATGATCCCAGGGTCCTGGGATCGAGCCCCACGTTGGGCTCCCTGCTCAGTGGGAAGCCTGCTTCTCCCTCTCCCACTCCCCCTGCTTGTGTTCCCTCTCTTGCTGTCTCTCTCTCTGTCAAATAAATAAATAAAATTAAAAAAAAATCAATGGAACAGAATAGAGAGCCCATATATAAACCAAATCATGAACAATCAATTTATAGCATAGGAGTCAAGAATATATAGTGGGGAAAGGACAATAGTCTCTTCAATAAATGGTATTGGTAAAACTGGACAGCCACATATAAAAGAATGAAACTAGACCACTACCTTATGCCATACAAAAAAAAATTAAAATGGATTAAAGACTTGCCTGTAAGACTTGAAACTGTGAAACTCCTGGAAGAAAACATAGCAAGCAATTTGACGTCAATCCTGGCTTTGAATTTTTGGATCTGACATCAGAGAAAAGGCAGCAAAAGTAAAATAAACAGGTAGGACTGTGTCAAATTAAATACCTTCAATACAGCAAAGGAAACCATCAATAAAATGAAAATAAACCTACTGAATAGGAGTAAATATTTCCAGAGCATATATCTAATAAGGGGTTGATATCCAAAAAATATAAAGAACTCTAACAACTCAATAGCAAAAGCAAAATAAAACAAAAACAAGCAAAAACAAAAACAAATGACAACAAACAAAAACCCCAGAAAAAAAAAAAACAGGCAGAGGATCTAAATAGATGTTTTTCTAAATATGATATACAGGTGGCCAAGAGACACCTGAAAAGATGTTCAACATCATGAAGTATCCAGGAAATGCAAATTAAACCCACAATGAGATATCACCTCACACATGTTAGAATGGGTATAATCAAAAAGACAAGAAATAACAAGCATTGAAGAGACTGTGGAGAAAAGGAAACCCTTGTACACTGTTCTGGGAATGTAAATTGGGGCAGCCATTGTAGAAAACAGTATGGAGTTTCCTCAAAAAATTAAAAAATAGGTCTACCATATCATCCAGTTATTCCACTTTTAGATATTTATCCAAAGAAAATGAAAAAACTAAGTAAAAAAGATATGAGTACCCTTACATTTATTGAAACATTATTTACAATAGCCAAGTTATGGGAAAAACCTAAATGTTCAGCAGTGGAGGAATTGATGAAGAAGATACAGTATATATACAATAGAATACTACTCAGCCATAAAAAAGAAGTCTGTCCATTTGAACAATGTAGATGGACCTCGAACGTATTGTGCTAAGCAAAAAAAGTCAGAGAAAGAAATACCATGATGTCACTCATATAAATCTAAAAAACAAAACAAACAAGCAAACAAAACAAAACAAAACTCGTAGATAAAAGAAACAGGTTGGTGGTTATCAGGGGGGAAAGTGTTTGGGGAGCGGGCAAAAAAGGGTGACGGGGTCAATTGTATGGTGATAGATGGTTAACTAGACATACTGAGATGATCACTTTTAGTGTATACAAATATCAGATTATTATGTTGTATGCCTGAAATTAATGTTATATACCAATTTTACCTCAATTAAAAAACAAACAACTTCCTCTCTTGGAAGTGAAGGAAATTTTTTCTGTATCAAATATAATTGTATTTTTGAGATAAAGCTCACATTATTTTTTCCATAGGTTACTTCTTTTCCTCTATTTTAGAATCCCTGAGTATTTGGACCTTGATTTTTAGTGGGAAACAGTAAACCAAGGATCTCTACTTCAATTATCCTGCCAGCTTACACACTGCCTTCTTAGTTGCTAATGATCTGAAACAAATGTCACTAAGTAGAAAGGAAGATTAATTCCAATGAGACTGTGCAAGTATGCCAAATCTATTTTCTTCCCTCATGCAGGAATCTGTGAGGAGGCCAACAGCAGAATTTGTTATTGTATAATAACAATAGGACAAATTTCTCCATATTTTTCTTTGCCTTTAGAAATCTTTTTGCATTGGCTTTTATTTCTAGAAATCCTCTCTAGCTTCCTTAATAAACCGGGCTACAGAAATCCTTATGATGTTTGATACTAGCTATTACTCTAATTCATTGGGATTCCTCATCCTATAACTATTAGATTTCTGACTTAAAAAGCAATCACCCTAATGGCCTCTCCCAGTTCTCATTAAAATATGCTTACAAATACATGCAACAAAAAATATAGAAACAGCAAAAGATGAAAACTCAGAAAAAAGGAACTAAAATGGGAAAAATAATATGCCAAAATCAAATAAAAATTCTAATTGTTTATGTTGTAGATGGAGCAAGATGTAAAGAACTTCCACATTCCATTCTTCTATCCCTGGACACATTCTTCTGTGCCTAAGACCTGGACAACCACGGAAATAAGCAATACTTCTGCAGCAGCAAGTCTATGATGCTTACGTCATTTGATTGATGGAATTGTGAGTAATTTTGATATTTTTTGCTGATATTTATTCTTCTAATCTTTTTATCTAAATAACTTTAAAAAGAGAATATCTATCATCTATCTATCTATCTATCTATCTATCATCTATCTATGTAATGGCAGAAGATAATCTCAGATTAGAAATGATTGTCTTTGGGATTAGGAGTTTGGGTGATAATTTTATCTTTCTATGTTATTTTGAAACATTTTTACTATATTTAATTTTTACTACATTTATCATATAATTAGGGAATAGAATATAGTTTTCAAAAGATAGTATGTTAGAGGACTTTGAGGAAATTTTTTTCATTACCTCTTATTTTAAGTCAGATTTGCAACAAAATATTTTCTACTTGGTGTGTGTGTTTTTTTAATGCTAAAGTGAGAAAGATTACCTTATTTATGAATATTAATATACATGTAATTCAAACTGATGGTCTGGGTTCTCACCCAAAATTGATGGTGTTTTGGATGGTCTGCCTTAAAATATATTCTAAGTAGTATACAGAACTCACAATGGTGGTTCCAGAGGACCATTAAAGAGCTAGATTGTCTAGAAGCTAAAACTGAGGATGGCTTTTTAATAAAAATGACTTTAACAATATGGAAATGATTATTGAGATAGTCTGTTATTAATAAAATTTCTTTAGATGCATGAGGGGCTGTGGCATGTCTTAAGATATTAGTCATCCTCAAAACAACTAAAACTGAGGTACAAGAGACTCTTGTAAATGCTGATTTGGAAGCACCTGCTTTACACTCATTATTTTATCATTATTGTAATTGTTATTTAGGCATAATTTAAATATTGAAATGTACAGATCTTAAGTGTGCAGTTCTAACAGTTTTGACAAATACATATACTGTGCAATCTGCATCTATATCAAAGTATAGAACATTTCCATTCACTGGGCTTCATCCCAGAAAATTTGATTTCTTTCCAGTTTGGGGCTTATCTGGGTACTCCTGCCTATCATGGTAGGACACTCATTCCTGTGGGCATATGTCTGGAAGTGAGATTGCTAGGTCATGGGATATGTGTTTGTTTTTAGTAGGTACTACATAACTTTTTCCTATGTGATGGGATAAATTTACACTCTCCCTGCTAGGTAAGAAATTCACAGTTATTCGATCTACTTGCCAACACTTAGTATTGGTCATCTTTTTTATTTTACTCATTCTAGTGAGTGTGTAATGGGAACTCACTGTGGTTTTAAGTTGCATTTTTCTGGTGACTAATGATGTGAGTACTTTTTCATTTGTTTACTGGATATTTTGATACCTGTATTATGAAAAGCCTACCTATCACAATATGTTTTAAATGGTCTATTTTCTTACTTATAATTATGCCCTAACACTGGTCTGTAAATTCTCTAAAGGTAAGGAACACTTTCAATAGATTTTATTCTTGATACTTAGCACATTGCATTAGAACATTGCAGATTCTGGAAAAAAATTGGTTTGAATGAAATAAGGATAATTATTAAGTAACTTTTTCTATCTGCCAGGTGCTTTTCATGTGTCACATCAATTAATCTCTATATCAACTTCATTTACAGATGAGGAACTTGAAGCTTAGAGAGCTTTAAGTATTTGTCATGATGACAGAGCTAGTAAGTGGCTTGCATTGCTATAGTCTGAAACCAGGACTTTCTTGTTCAAAAATTATTTTCTTTGTTCCTTTGAATCCACCACAGTGGCTTCAGATTAGAAAGACATCTTTCATTATACTCTGCACATATTTATTGTACAAGATGACAGAGAATGCACTCCAACATCCATGTTTCTGGGCACACAGCTAAACTATATTTCCCAGGCCCCTTGAAATTAGTTTGGGTCAGTGACCAAGTTATGGCAATAGAATGTGATTTAATATTGTGCATGGTATGTCCAGGTCTCATCTATAAAAATCTCCCACATGCAATCTTCCACTTAATGTTTCTGTGGCACACTTGGAGGCACATGTTGAAGATGGTGGTATCAGAAGATATAAGAAGCCTTGACCCCTGAGTAACTGTGTGGAACAAAAATTCCTCTCCTTTCCCTATCACATTGGTCTGTCATGAGTGAACATTAAACTTTTGTCATGATAGACCACAGAAATTTCAGAGTTTGTTATAGCAGCCCAGCCTACTACAATCTCTTTCTAGGTATTGGTGATGCAGAGATAAAGAGCTGTTAGCTTTAGAGAATGTAAGTTTTGTAAACAAAGAATTCTAACGCAATAGGACAAATGCTTTATAAAGGTACAGACCATCATCTATAGCAAATGATGGAAAGAGATCAATTCTACTTTGTAAACTTAGGGAATATGTCACTGAGGGGATTACACATATATATGTATACCTGGGTCCTGGAAGGATCAGATGAAAGTGATGGGCATTTTTGTTTGTATAAAACAGCAGGAGGATATGGGTGGAAAGCTAAAAAGCATGCTGTACTCCTTCTTGGAGATTTGTGAAGTTTTATGTGGCTACAATACAACTTGTATAGGGAGAATGGTAAGAGAGAAGTCTAATAAAATAGACTGATAGCCAAAATTGAAGCATCTATATGCCATGAAAAAGAATTAGAACTTGGTCTTATGATCAATGGGAAGCCATCTCTTAAGAATTGAAGGGAGAAGAAACTGGAAGCAGGAGAATCATTTGAAGGTATTGCAATTATCTTGATAAAAAAAATAATGAGGATCAGAACTAAGACATTGTCAATGAGAACTAAGAGGAGGTGGATTCTTAAAAATTAATACTGCTATGGAGGCAAAGAGAATGATATTTAGACTATGTCTTTGGCTGAATGCCACCCACTATTAGAAAAATATTATATAAATCAAATCCAAATGAATCTTTTGTATTTTCAAGTCTTATTCTATAGTTCATGTTTTTTGTTAAAAAATGTCAATTTTTTATTTCTTTCTCTAACTTCTCAGAACTTTCAAAAACCTTGTTCTACTTTAAATATGCTCATCAATAACATTGCATCAGTGAACAAAAGTTATGATGCTATAATTGTTAATTCCTCATACATTCTTCCCCAATTTATTGGTTTCTTTGTTTTCTATTTTATATGGAAGAAAAACAATTAAATCCACAAATACTTATTGAGTTCCTATTATGTTCTCAGCATAGTAGGAGGCACTAATGATAAAGAAAGTATAAACCTCAATCTCAGGCTTTAAGGAATTCCTGGTCTAGTGTGGGTAGAGAGACAGTGGATTGAGAAGGATCAGATAACTCCAGATGGCCACAATGCAGTTTAAAGTAACTACTGAAATGAGGTATTATGAGGGTTCAAAGTGCTAAGAGGGTTCAAAACAGTGATGTTACTGATTAAGAATGGTACATACGGTCTGTGTAGACCACACAATGTAGTACAGGTTTCAATGACAGGATGCTGCCAGTGCTGATATTGATAATGGAGGGCAAATTCCTTTTAACATCTACAATTATATTAGTTGCTGTTGACATGTCTATGGGCACATGGCCAGGCAAGCTATTCATCCACATTCATGCCTGGTCTCCTGCATTAATGATTCCAATCACTAATTATGTAATAAGAATAATGAGAACTGTTAGCCAAAAAGTCAATTTCCACTGTTTGTTTTGTTTCTTCAGGGGAATAAAGGCAGTTTTAGAAAACCTCCTTTGAATTTACAGAATAAAGCAAACACACAGGAGGAAAAGTATCACCAAGGATTAAGGAAGCTTATGCATCAGGATCAGAGTAGGAAACACCAAGAAGCTTAGCAAAAGGAATGAAAGAGCAGTTTCTTCACTTCTGCCCCTGAAAATATACTCAAGAACTGAATCACAGTGGAAAAGATAGGCTGTTGTATGACAAAGGGGAGGTAGGAGGGGAAAAAAGCAGCAAGCAGGATTTTAGTTTGTTTTTTAGAGGATTAAAATAAGGTTTATGCCAGGAACATGATGAAGTAAATTTCTCAAAGGGGTAAAATTTTGGCAGAAAATCAGAATCATGTATTTAGAAATGAGCACTATTCTTTAATTGTAACAATAAAAACTCTAAATTATTCAGCCTAGAAATGAATTTTGGAAAGAATATAACAGATGTATTCATTCATTCATTTATTCTCCAAACATATATTGAATGTCTATTATAGACCCAACACTGTAGAAAAATATGGTAGAAAAAAATTCTGAGACGTGTAATTACCCTCAAGAAGTTCATGTGGGGTGAGTCACAGGAAAACAAAAACAGCCAATAAACATGGTGATGTGTATTGTGAAGCTATACAGGAAATGGGGAGAAGGGAATTCTTCAACTGTTTGGGGCAGTCCGGAAAGGTTTCACAGAGGAGAACGACAAAACAATCTGGAACTGGGATGTGCAGGATGAGTAGAAATTGGCCATGAGGGAAAAGTGGGGATAGATATTTAAGGCAAAGGGAAAAATAAAATACGAAAGAGATCATACATCAGTAATAATTGTTGTAGACAAGATTCATTATTGTATGCTAAAATTAGTGAGTAAAATCTTTAGAACAAACAAGACTTACATAGTCTCAAAGTATATCCCCCAAGATATGTATTAACTACAAAGGCAATGATAGAAATTTTACAGTAAAAAAATCCTTCAGAAACTACCTAACAGAGAGAGGTCAATATCACTAGTAATGAGACATATCAACATTGTGGACCCCATGATATGATGCACTGAGAAGAACACAACATTTCTGTGCTGTTCTTGCCAAAACCACATAACTTCAGTCCAGTTATGAGAAAACATCAGACAAACCATAACCGAAGGATATTCAGCAAAACAACTGGTCAGTACTCTTCAAAATGGTCAAGGTAATGAAAGATAAGGAGAGACTGAGGAACTGTTACAGACTGCAGGAAACTAAGAAGGAGTTACTCAATGCAAAGTGGGATCCTAGATATGATTTGGAACAGGAAGAAAAGTTATTGAAAAACTAGTGAAATTTGAATAAGATCATTTCATTTAGTGAATATTATCTCAATGTGACTTTATTCTACCTGATAAATGGACTGTTTTATGTAAGATGTTAGGGGAAGTAAGGAATATATGGAAAATCTGTACTATTTTTTCAACTTTTCTATAAGTCTTTGCTTCAAAATTTAGAAGTTAAAAGACCTACAGGTTTAAGATAATAGAATGCACATATGAGAGGATGAATACATTGATAGAATCTTGGTGTTAGGTACTTGTGGGAGATGAAGTGGTCCGAGTCCTTACTAAAGAGTTTAGGTTTAAACTTGTAGGTGATAACCAGCCATTTGGGAGGTTAAACAGCAGAGCATCACAACCAGATTTGTGTTTTATAAATATCCTGGCAACAGCATGGATAGAAGGTAGGGTCACTGGAGTTGGGGATACTGTTAAAGTAGCTATAGGCCCATGGAAAGATGGTGGTGGCTTGTACCAGGACAGTTGTCTAGGTGATGGAATGGAATGACAGAGTTCCATAATAGTCTTTTAAGACATTCTTTGTCATTCCTTTGTTAAAATTATATATGAATGTTTCCTACACCTATTTTCAACACTCATCAACATATAGCTGTGTTTGTAGCCTACACTATTGTCAATTTTATCCTGATAGTAATTCACTCACTCTCTATCTCATTTGTGCTTCTCCTTCCTGACTTCTGGCTTGAAGTTTGGTGTCATTACTTGGAGATCAGTTGCTACTCCTATAGAGCAGATCAGATTTCTTTCAGTGAATCATCCAACCTGACAATGGTCTTTTGCATCTCTAGAACATGGTCCATATAGGCAATAAGAAACAGAGACAAGGAAATTCCACTCTTCCTGTGCTAAAGTTGCCAATCCATCTAGTTCATCAAGACCACTTAGGACTCAGGATCAAACACGTTCTTAGTCCAGAGTTGCATTACTCTTTTGCTAAAAGAAAGGGCAGGGGGGGGGGGAGAATGGAAAATAGAAGGGAAGGATAGGAGGGAGGGGGAAGGAGGGAAGGAGAGAAGGAAGGGAGGGAGGGAGAGAAAAAGAAGAAAAGGAAGGAAAAAAAGGAGTGAGATTGTCAAGGAGAATTTCTTGAAGCTCTAAATGAAACAAAACAATACAATACACCATCAAAACCATTTTTCATCTTTGGTCCTTGTCACTACTTTATAGTGTTTTACCACTCTCTCCAAAATTCAGCTGCCTGTGGTTCTGCTTGAGGCTGTTTAATTCTGTTTTGTAATTTACTCTGGAGCTTCTATTTTAAAAGGCCCAGAAATGGGAAAGGCTTCATTCAAGTAAGATAAGAAGGCTGGCAAATGTATTCTTGAAAACTTCTATTTTATCCTGTACCTTCTATTAGTTTTTTGTACGCTTACTTGCAAATGGAGCCCAAATGACCATCAGGTAGCTTAATAATAAAGCAGATTTGAAGTGGTAAGTAGAGGAAATAAGAAGTTGCCTTCCCCGGTGATCTACTCTTTACATTGTTCTTGGGATTAGGGATGCATGCCTTTTAAATTAAGTATAACTTCCAGTTCTTCCCAAATCTTTTTCTATTGAAGCAGAAACTCCCGATAGAAGGGCTACCTTATGCCACCACTGCATCAGTGTGTTCAATGTTATTAGATCTCTATGATTGAGTAAAGGAAGTGAAAAGCCTGAATATGCTGGACACCTCAGAAGGAACAGTGGCATAGGATCCAGGGTAAAAAAGACACAGAGGAGATCCTGCCCTCCCAAAGATACCAGGCCTCCAGGTATTAGCAGAATACCCAATATACTCCCACTTCTGCCTCATCGCTTTGCATGAGATTGCCTGAAATATTAGTTTAAATACAGAGCTGCCCACTGCCTTGAAGACTGGAGTAAGGAGTAATCTTGGTCTAAAAGTGAAAGGGAGTAGAAAAGGATTCCTGAAAAAGATTTTAAAGGAGAGACTTTACACCTAAAAGAACTGGAATTACTTAAGAAAAAAAGTTAAGACACAAAAATCATCTCAGTGCCCAAATTGAGAGGGGGTACAAAGAGTAGAGGAACAAGAATCTGTAACCAGAAGGGCAGTGTAGACCACCTAGTGGCTGGGAAAGGTGACTTGGAAAGACAGTACAGACACACAACCATCTATTTGCCTGAATCCTTGGGTCTAGCTACTGAGATGCGGCTTTGCTCCCTTAACCCAATGTAAAAGAACATGATAAATGTAATCAAGTCTAACAAGTTTGGTATTAAGGTCACTGAAATTCTTAGTCTGTTTTATGATCTTGTTATAGGGAGGGAGAAACCACTGTAGATGGGAAGTCCAATAACAAAACCATTGCAGGGAGAAAGAGCGTGTATCTGTTTTTGGAGAACTGTTGTCCAGATATTATGGGAGACTCATAACTCCTTCTCAAAAGCCAAATTAACTGGTTCTTTTTATAAGGAAATAAGGAAAATTCAGAAAATTCAAGAGAAACTTTAGGCAGAAAGGCTTTTACAAAGTCCTTTTATTTTCTACTCAAAATGACATTGATTTTTCAACTTGGTATGAATGAAATCTTTTGCCTTTAATTTCTCAAATGTCAGAGTATAGATTTAGGATCTGTTCTATTTTAGGAGGAGGAAACAAAAGAGATTTATCTACAGTTAAATTTGTGGACCATGCTTCTCCCTCTTGAGGGAACCTGTAATCCTCTGTCATACCCAAGACCATTAACAGACATAATAATCTGTTACATCATTCCCTTTTTCATTTGAATGTAAGAGGTAGGTTGCCTGTTTTCTGCTACCCAGATTTTACAGAGTAACAAGCAGGCGAAATTAACCAGCCATACAAAATAGAAAGCCCAAAGGACATTCTCTGTGTACCCTCCCATTCCCTTGCTATAAATCACATGCTGTTCTAGGGACAGTACTATATTATGCTTATAGATCTTGAAGGAAACACTGTCATGTGGAATGTGGCCAAGCAGAATTGTTCATGGGACATGGGATAGAATTCCGAAGAAAAAACTTCACCTATTTCACAATTTTGTTCTGAGTCAGCCTTGACTTCATGGGAAGAATCCTAATAGCACTGTGGGAGTGGTCCTCTCTCCATCACTCTTCCAATACTCATGACTATAGAATAGTAGAATCATTGCACCACTTGATGCACTGGCTCTCTTCTAGTAGTATGAATGGCTGCTGTTGGGATGCAGAGGTTGTCTATGGGGATTGGTGGGATTTTGTAAGAATTACCAAGAACTAATTTGTATGCAACCTTTATTAAGTATAATGTGCTATTTATTAAAAATATTACCAGTGATGATTTATCCATGACCTTTTAGAATATGAGGAATTATCTTGTCATGTATTATTATAGTAAAGCCTCTCTCTCCTTTACCTAATAGAAAACATTTTTAGTAGGATTTTAAATAGATCTCTGAGGATCTATTTTAAATGTTCAACCTAATACAGAATGCTGTAAACATGTATCTTTTATCTACAGTGAACAGTTTCTCTTTTTTCCTTGGAGATCCTGGGCTATAGATACAGAAACTGCTGGGGAATGTGCATACAGAAAGCTATGCTTGTGAATCAACCCCCTATCTTTGAAGTAGAAAGTTAAAGTTAAGAGATTCGTTGGTTGTCCTGAGTTCATGGGCAGATCAGAGGCAAGGCCTAGACTCACACTGAGTCATCTTCATTCTCTCTGTCCTGCAAATCCACACAAGGATGAGAGAAAGGAATTCATAACATAGCCAGCGACTCATATTACCATCTAATATTATGCTGCTGCTAGGAGATGAAATATTTGGTTTGGTGGAGAATGAATAGGTGTCCCTGGGCTTCCATTGTAGGCCAAGTTACATGTGTGTGAGTCATAGATGTCCCTTCTTAAACAATTATTCATTGCATGCCTACAGCATGCCAGACATTGTGGTAGCTGTCTAGGGATATCAGGAACAAGGGTGAGAATCTCCCTTCCCTTGTTTCAGGTTTCTATGAGAAGAGACATCCACTTGGTATCTTTCTGCCCCCACACACATATCTTTTCAGGTGGGCAGTGACCTACCTCACTGAAGAGTTTCTATGAACTCAGTCCCTTTCCCTTTTCCTTCTCTTTGGAATCTATCTGATCAACTCTTGGTTGTGTTGTTAAGCTTAACAGTAAAGGTTCTATTTTAATGGGGGCCAGTCTGTGGTTTCCCTTTGACTTAGGGGTGGGCTGTATGGCTTAAACTACTCAAGTTCAGCTTGGGCTGGTATTGGAAGATCATTTTAGATAGAATATTTGCCACTTCTAAACCTTAACATGGCTGAGATCTGTGTACAGAGCACCGGTAAGATTCTAATAGTAAAATCTTAGATTGCACTCGACTTGCTCTCCCAAATTCCATTCCATATACAGGAATATGGAGAGTACTTTGAGTACATTATTTGTTTCTGATGCAGTGTTCAATGATTCATCAGGTGCATATAACACCCAGTGCTCATCACATCACATGCTCTCCTTACTGCCTATCACCCAGTTACCCCATCCTCCCATACACCTTCCCCTCCTCAACCCTCAGTTTGTTTCCCAGAGTCAAGAGTCTCTCATGGTTTGTATCCCTCTCTGATTTCTTCCCTGTTTTCCCTCCCTTCCCCTATGATCCTCTGCGCTATTTCCTATATTCCACACGAGTGAAACCATATGATAATTGTCTTTCTCTGATTGGCTTATTTCACTTGGCATAATACCCTCCGGTAGTTCCATCCACATCAAGATAAATGGTAGGTATTTGTCCTTTCTGATGGCTGAGTAATATTCCATTGTATATATAAACCACATCTTCTTTATCCATTCATCTGTTGAAGGACATCTCGGCTCCTTCCAGTTTGGCTATTGTGGACATTGCTGCTATGAACATTGGGGTGCAGGTGCCCCTTCATTTCACTACATCTGTATCTTTGGGGTAAATACCCAGTAGTGCAATTGCTGGGTCATAAGGTAGCCCTATTTTTAACTTCTTGAGGAATCTCCATACTGTTTTCCAGAGTGTCTGTACCAGCTTGCATTCCCATCAACAGTGTAAGAGGATTCCCCTTTCTCCACATCTTCATCAACATTTGTTGTTTCCCGACTTCTTAATTTTAACCATTCTAACTGGTGTAAGGTGGTACCTTATTGTGGTTTTGATTTGTATTTCCCCGATGACAAGTTATGTGGAGCATTTTTCATAAGTCTGTTGGCCATTTGTATGTCTTCTTTAGAGAAATGTCTGTTCATGTCTTCTCCCATTTTTGACTAGATTATTTGTTTTTTGGGTATCGAGTTTGGGAAGTTCTTTATAGATCTTGGATACCAGCCCTTTATCTGAAATATTCTATCTAAAATGCAAATAACTTCTCCCATTCCATGGGTTGCCTTTTAGTTTTGTGGACTGTTTCCTTTGCTGTGCAAAAGCTTTTTATCTTGATGAAGTTCCAATAGTTCATTTTTGCTTTTGTTTCCCATGCTTTGGAGATGTGTCTAGCAAGAAGTTGCTGTGGCCGAGGTTGAAGAGGTTACCGCCCATGTTCCCTAGGATTTTTTGAGAGAGGCATGTATTGCAATGTACTTCCTTCCTAGGACCGCCTTTGCTGTATCCTAAAGAGGTGCTGCCCATGTTCTCCTCTAGGATTTTGATGGAAAGACCTCACATTTAGGTCTTTCATCCATTTTGAGTTTATTTTTGTGTGTGGTGTAATAGAATGGTCTAGCTTCATTCCTCGGCATGTGGCTGCCTCATTTTCCCAGCACCCCTTATTGAAGAGACTGTCTTTTTTCCGTTGGATATTTTTTCCTGCTTTGTAAAAGATTAGTTGACCATAGAGTTGGTGGTCCTTTTCTGGGCTCTCTATTCTGTTCCTTTGATCTATGTGTCTGTTTTTGTGCCAGTACCTTGTTGTCTTGATGATCACAGTTTTGTAATATAGCTTGAAGTCAGGCATTGTGATGCCCTCAGCTTTGGTTTTCTTTTTCAGCATTACCCTGGCTATTCAGTTTTTTTTCTGGTTCCATAAAATTTTAGGATTATTCGTTCCAGCTCTGAAAAATGTTGATGGTATTTTGTTAGGGATTGCACTGAATGTGTAGATTGCTCTGGGTAGCATAGACATTTTGACAATATTTATTCTTCCAATCTATGAACATGGAATATTTTTCCATCTCTTTGTGTCTTCCTCAATTTCTTTCATAAGTGTCCTGTAGTTTTTAGAGGACAGACCTTTACCTCTTTGGTTAGATTTATTCCTAGGTATCTTATGGTTTTTGGTGTAATTGTAAATGGGATAAACTCCTTAATTTCTCTTTCTTCAGTCACATTATTAGTATATAGAAATGCAGCTGATTTCTGTGCATTGATTTTTTTATCCTGCCATATTGCTGAATTGCTGTATGAGTTCTTGCAATTTTAGGGTGGAGTCTTGGGGTTTTCCATATAAAGTGTCATGTCATTTGTGAATGAGAGTTTGACCTCTTCTTTGCCAATTTGAGTACCTTTTCTTTGTGTTGTCTGATTGCTGAAGCTAGGACTCCTATTAATAAATTGAACAGCAGTGGTGAGAGTAGGCATCTCTGTCATGTTCCTGACCTTAGGGGAAAAGCTCTCAGTTTTCCCCACTGAGAATTATATTCTCTGTGGGCTTTTTGTAGATGGCTTTTATGATATTGAGGTATGTTCCCTCTATCCCTACACTTTGAAGAGTTTTAATCAAGAAAGAATGCTGTACTGTGCCAAATGCTTTTTCTGAATCAATTGAGAGGACCATATGGTTCTTACCTTTTCTTTTATTAATGTGCTCTATCACATGATTAATTTGTGAGTATTGAACCACCTTTGCATCCCAGGAATAAATCCCACTTAGCCATGATGAATAATCTTTTTAATGTACTGTTGGATCCTATTGGCTAGTATCTTTTTTTTTTTTTTTTAATTTATTCGACAGAGATAGAGACAGCCAGTGAGAGAGGGAACACAAGCAGGGGGAGTGGGAGAGGAAGAAGCAGGCTCCTAGCAGAGGAGCCTGATGTGGGGCTCGATCCCATAACGCTGGGATCACACCCTGAGCCGAAGGCAGATGCTTAACCTCTGTGCCACCCAGGCGCCCCCTATTGGCTAGTATCTTGATGAGGATTTTGGCATCCATGTTCATCAGGGATATTGGTCTGTAATTCTCCTTTTTTGGTGCAGTCATTGTCTGGTTTTGGGATCAAGGTAATGCTGGCCTCATAGAACAAGTTTGGGAGTTTTCCTTCCATTCCTATTTTTGAAACAGCGTTCCAGGAATGCATCCATTTCTTCCAGATTGCCTAATTTGTTGGCGTATATTTGCTTGTAATATGTTCTTAAAATTGTCTGTATTTCCTTGGTGTTTGTTGTGATCTCTCCTCTTCCATTCATGATTTTATTAATTTGGGCCCTTTTTCTTTTCTCTTGGATAAGTCTGGCTAGGGGTTTTTAGATCTTATTAATTCTGTCAATGAACCAGCTTCTAATTCTATTATGCTGTTTTATTGGTTTCTTTTTCATTGATTTCTGCTCTATTTTTTATTATTTCTCTTCTCCTGCTTGGCTTAGGCTTCATTTGTTGTTCTTTCTCCAACTCCTTTAGATGTAAGGTTAGCTTGTGTATTTGAGATTTTTCTAATTTTTTGAGAAGGCATGTATTGCAATGTATTTCTTTCTTAGAACTGCCTTTGCTGTATCCCAAAGGTTTTGAACAGATGTGTTTTCATTCTCATTAGTTTCCATGAAATTTTTTAAGTTCTTCTTTAATTTCCTGGTTGACCCATTCATTCTTTAGTAGGATGTGCTTTAACCTCCAAGTGTTTGAGTTACTTCCAAATTTCCTCTTGTGATTGAGTTCAAGTTTCAAAGCATTGTGGTCTGAAAATATGCAGGGAGTGATCCCAGTCTTTTGGTACTGGTTGGAACCTGATTTATGACCCAGTATGTGATCTATTCTGAAGAATGTTCCATGTACAGTCAGGAAGAATGTGTATCCTGTTGCTTTAGGAGGGAATGTTCTCAATATATCTGTGAAGTCCATCTGATCCAGTATGTCACTCAAAGCCTGTGTTTCCTTTCTGAACTTCTGCTTAGATTACCTGCCCATTGCTGTGAGTAGGGTGTTGAAGTCCCCTATTATTAATGTATTATCGATGTCTTTACTTTGGTTATTAATTGGTTTATATAATTGGCTGCTCCCATGTTGGGGGCATAAATATTTACAATTGTTAAATCTTTTTGTTGGATATACACTTTAAGTATGATATAGTGTCCCTCTTCTTCTCTTACTACCGTCTGATTTAAAATGTAATTTGTCTGATATGACGATTGCTACCCCAGCTTTCTTTTGAGGAACATTAGCATGGTAAATGTGTTCTCCATCCCCCCACTTCCCATCTGGGGGTGTCTTTAGGTCTAAAATTGATCTCTTGTAGACAGCATATGGATAGGTCTTGCTTTTTTATCTAACCTGTTACCTTGTGTCTTTTGATTGGAGCATTTAGCCCATTTACATTCAGAGTAACTATTGAAAGATATAAATTTAGTGCCATTGGATTGCCTGTAAAGTCCCTGTTTCTGTAAATTGTCTCTGTTTCTTTCTGGTCTGTTACTCTTGGGCTCTCTCTTCACTTACAGGATCCCCTTTAATATTCTTGCAGGGCTGGCTTGGTGGTCACATATTCTTTCAGTTTCTTTCTGTCCTGGAAGCTCTTCATCTCTCCTTCCATTCTGAATGGCAGCCTTGTTGGATAAAGTATTCTTGGATGCATGTTCTTTTCATTTATTACCCTGAATATATCATGCCAGTCCTTTCTGGCCTGCCAGGTTTCTGTGGGTAGGTCTGATGTTAGTCTGATGTTCCTCCCTCTGTAGGTAAAGCCTCTTGTCTCAAGTTGCTCTCACAATTTTCTCTTTTTCTCTAAAATTTGCAAGCATCAGTACTATTTGTCAGGGTGTTGATCTATTTTTATTGATTTTGGGAGGGGTCCTCTCTGCCTCTTGGACATGAATGTTTGTTTCCTTTCCCAGATTAGGGAAGTTCTCAGCTATTATTTGCTCAAATATACCTTCTGGCCCTCTCTGTCTCTCTTCCCCCTCAGCCACCCCCAACAATTCTGACATTGGTACATTTCATAGCATCATTAATTTCTCAAAGCCTTTGTTCATGTGTTGTTAATTATTTTTCTCTCTTTTCCTCAACTTCCTTTCCATAAGACTTTCTTCTAGATCACTTTCTTTCTCTCCTGCTTCATTCACCCTAGCTGCTAGAGCATCCAGTTTAGACTGCATCTCAGTTATATCATTTTTTAGTTTTGCCTGATTAGATCTCATTTCTGCACTGAGTTTCTCCACTATCTTTTATGCTTTTTTCAAGCCCAGTTATTAACTTTGTAAATGTTATCCTGAATTCCATTTCTGACATTTTACTTATATCCATATTTGTTAGATCTGTAGCAGAGAACATTACCTCTGGTTCTTTATTTTGTTGTGAATTCCTCCTTCTAGTCATTTTGCCCAGAGAAGAATGGGTGAGTGAGTGAGCAGAATCAACAATATCAACCACAATCTAAGCAAAATACACACTAGAGAGATCCGAAGCCAAGGGAAACCAAAACAGAAAAGTAAACACAAACAAAACAAAAGCAAAAAGAAAAAGGAAAAGAAAAGGGGTTAGGTGGAGAGACCATAATCTCATAGGGTGGACAAAGCAGGGTGATCCATTTGTTCCTGATTGAATTTTGCTCTGTGTGTTAGAAGACACTAAATCCCAAAATTGCAAAGAAAGTAAAATTTATATATATACAAAAATAAAATTGAATAGAGTGAAAAAAGGCCCCCAAATTAAGCATATATCTATAAAATCTAAATATAAAAAATCAAAGTCAAAAAGCTACTTAAAAACAAAGAGTTGATAAAATAAGAAACTAGTTGAAATGGAAAAAAGAAAACAATGGAAAATTTTAGACTGAAAGATGAACAAATCATGAGAAAAAAACACTTGAGTTTTATATACTATTTTCCCCTAGTGCTGGAGTTTTACAGTCTTGTGGGATCTGTAAACTAGTTGTGCACCTGTTCTTCTCTTTGTCTTCTGGGGGAGGGGCCTGCTGTGCTGCTTCTCAGGTGTCTTTGCCTCAGCAGAATTGAACCGCCTCTTGCCAGGGGGCTGGGCTCAGTGTAAGTTGGTCCTCCATGTGGCTTTTGTTCCCTGAAGGCTTTCTGTGCCTCTTTAGAGGATCACAATAAAAATGGCCATGCCCTGATCTCCAGCCCCAGAGCTGAAAGATCATGGTCCCCCCTCTTCAGTAAACCCTCTGGGACAAGCAGTCTTTATTTTTGTGTGTGCCAAACTCCACAGACTCTGGCAATGCATGCCCACAACAATCCTCCTGGGGTGGGGAGGGGAGTCCAAGGGACCTGCATTACTGCCCTTTATATACCCTGGGGCTGAGAGTGGTTGTGGGCTCCTGTGCTTACCTGCTCTGCTGCTCCCAGGGGATGGCTGAGTGTCACCCTACTGTCCTTTCCAGGGCTGTCACTCTAAGAGCTTTTACCTGGTCATGGTCACACCTGTTTCACCCCTCCCAGGGATGGCAGGTGGTCCACGTGTTCTAGTCCTTTTCAGGGTGCTCAGGTGGAGAGCAGTCACCTGATTGGCTAGCTCATGATTTATGGCAACCCAAGCTAAGTGTCTCCTCCTGGACTCACTGACTGTAACCAGTTTCCCTGCTCCAATGCTTGGGCACTCTACCAGCTCAGGCTCCCCCATTAGTTCCGTGATTCCTGGGATCCTGAGACCACACAGACCCACCAAGAATTCTGCCCTTTTCATCCACTGAGACCCTTTCAGACAGGGATGTTTCTCACTGGAGCAGATTTCTAAGGGTTCCAATTTTGCCCTCCAGGGCTACATCACTTTCTGGTAGCCAGTTTATGGAGGCTCCCTCCCCTCCTCCATTTATCTTCCGATATCTCCCCTCAGATTCACATCTCTGCATCTCCTACCTTGTGAAAAGGAGTCACTTTTCTATTTATAGAGTTCCAGATATATTTTCTTACATCTCAGACTGTATTCATGGGTGTTCGGAAGGGTTTGATAGTTATCCAAGTAAATTTAAGGGACCAGATGAAATGAGGTCTCCTACTCTTCTACCATCAGAGGATCTCCTCTGATCAGAAGTATGAACTTTAATGAAGTTAATTTCCCTTTGGTATAAGTGAGACCCATGAAAACATCCAAACAACAAAAAAAGAAGAGGCAAGAATTAAGACAATCAAGTCTCCCTTATCCACAAGGCCTAAGGAAAGAACGGTGACTGCTTCTCTGTCTTTGTGATGGTGCCAGTCCTAGTGCAGGCCTGACCTATAAAAGGTACTCCATAACTGTAGGTCTTTACTTTCCTCCTTCTGAAACTGTAACACTCATGGAGTCAGACTTCTTACTCTCAGCCTCATGATAAGAGGGCCAATTTTTTCTAGTCCTAGCTCATAACTAGCTTTCCTCTGAGCCAGGTATCTCTAGTAGAAAAGAATGCTGCCAGTCCCAATTGCCTCACAAGCTCTATATTACCACTCCCACCCCCAGCAAAACACACAAAGTGGCCTCAGACTGACTCCAGATTAGTTAATTACTAATATCTTTCTGTATTTTACTGATTTGAACAGCACATGTCAGAGATTTTGGTCCTCACAAGGCCCCCATGTACAAGTTTCAGAAGCAGTAAAAGCAGCTTCCATTCTAGGTAGGGTTTTTGTCCCACTGACACCCAGGTAGGGAAAGGGAAAAACTTTCTCTTGGAGGCAGCTTTCATAGGCCTAATCACTTCCATAGCAAGGGCTTTTGTTAACAAACATTGAGGCATAGGAGTAAGAATGCCTGACACCATGAGAATGTGGAAAGATACTTCTAGAAAGAGCCATACCCAATAGAGGACCGGGATGTCATAGACACAGAGATCAAGGAGAAATTGAAATTAGGAAAGTTTAAATACACTGAACGGAAAAGAGAGATACCTTGAAAAGGACCTGATGTTTGGACTGCTACATCGTAAATTTCTAAACTCCAAAAGACAGCATATCAGATGGTACTTTCTGTGATAAGAGACAGAACCTATAGGTGGAGTTCCCTAAATTAGGTATGGTGCCTAAATCAACCCTTCTTTAAAAAGATCTCTCAACTGAACAGGGGATGGTCTTAATAGGCTAAGCCTAATTGACATTTGGAGTTGAAACAAAATGTTCTCCATATAATCACTTCTTTCAAATATCATTGTATCTTTTCTGCATTCTTTGGCAGTCCTAAGTTCTGGGTTTTTTCCTTTGGATGAGGGCTTGAGGACTGGGAATTGCCTTCCCTTCTACATTTCTAGGTTTGCAGCAGTATTAGAATAAACTCTCATGTACTAATCTTTGAACTCTTTAAAAAGTGAGGTGTATGACAATCTTGATGTGGAAGTAATTCAATTCCTGTGGTCCAAAGGAACTATATTCTAGTAGTCAGCATAGACCGTAGCTTCTAAGGGAGCCAAACTCTATTCAGGCTTTGAAAAAACATCTTCAACTAAGAGCCGAATATGAAAAAGACTTTACTTTTTTTGGGATTTTCATATCCAAATTCAAGAATATTTGATTTTGGACTTTTTTTTTTTTTTTTTTACTTAAAGAATATTCACTTTACTTTTTTAAAGTTTTTATTCAAATTCTAGTAAGTTAACGGGTTAACTAGATAGCAGGTGTACAATATAGTGATTCAACACTTCCATATATCACCTGGTGTTGATCACAAGTAGACTCCTTAATCTCCATCACCTATTTAATTACTTTGAAATTTGATGTATTTGAACTTGAATTTTCAAGTAAATCTAATCTATAGACTTTATTTTCTACCGAGGAATTTGATCCTGGAAGGGGGTTCATATCCAGGTATTGGAAATTTTATTATTGGATTAATTTTAAGTTTCCTGGTGAGTTATATGAGGCAATGTGCTTGAACAGAATGCAGGATTGGGGAAAATAGGTAGACAGATTTCGGTTGTCTACAGTAGCCTTGGAATTCGTTTATTTAATCATCTATTTCAGTGAAGAAACATCTATACTGTCATCAGCAACCTCAGGAGAGTCCTCCATGAAGGAGTGATTGGTATGTGGGAGAGCTGTATGAAGGTAGAATCAGATCACCCTAATGGGCTGCCAATCTCCTCCCTCAAAGGAAACATCGATACCATTTTTGACCATATATTTAAGGGTAAGACAAATGGGTTAAGAGAAGCAAGGTCTTTGGAATGTCAGTTGGAAAGCATCCTTTTTACTGATTAATGTTTCCAAAGGAGAGAACATCAGTGTAACCTTCTGGCTTCTCCCCTCTCATCTTACTTCCTCCTCTCTAAGACAGATGGAATGAGTGATCAGTTTGATGAGATAGGGAGAGGAACCAGGATGCTTAGTCCCTTCTTTGCTCTCTTTTTGGTCTCTCTCTGATTTCAGCGAACACGTGTTCTTCTCTGCTCATGGCCATGAGCTAAGCTTAGTGCTTAAGACTTTGCTTGGGGAGGTCTGCCATTTTCTCATACTATTCAAGATTGGGGTTCAATATTATGAAACTTACTGTTGCTTTTCACTTAAACCACTACCTCTATCATCTCTATCATTGAAAAAGTTGATATTTTGAGCACTCTCTGCCTTGTTGTAGACACTAGAAAGACTATTTATAAGCTAGATGACCTTTATCAAACTACTTAACCTCTATTTCCCAGTTTCCCTATGTGTAAAATGGGAGAATACCTCTATTTACTTTTATAGGATCGTTATAGATTGAAAGAATTAATAGAAAGTGCTTAGACAAATGCTATGTTAGTGTTTGTTGTTACTCTTTTATCTTATCTATCAATTTGTACATAATTTGGGGAGTTGGAATGAAACATGCTTTTTGCTAGGTCTCCCATGAAGTCTGACAATTGGTACTAGGTGTATGCATAATAATGTCACGGTTCTAGCTTTATTTTAGTGGTAGAGACAAACAAGTGAATTGATAATTGTAGTAGAGCATGTGACATGCTATAATAAAGAAAAGTATCATGTGCTATGGGAACTCAGAGATGGGAGCAACTGACAATTTAAATGTTCCTACAGCTGTACCTAAGACTAGTCCAAGACAAATTATGAATTAGAGGCTAATATTTTTCAGCCTCACAGTTAAATTTTCACGTTAGTGATATTCCCCATTTTTCTGCCACACAGTGATCTATATATGCTCTCTCACCAGTCCCTGGATGTCCTCATGGAGTTTCTCCTTTTAATATGCAATTCCAGATTCAATAGCAGCTTGACACAACAGTTGCCTGAGGCACCCATCCATATGAGCTGTCAAATCATCAGCTGAGGATTGAAAACACCACTGGATATGTAACAAGGTGGAGAAAATTGAGTTTATCTGAAAGTGAAGGACATAGTGTACCAGAGGAGAATTGTAGTGCCAAGCAACAGAAGCTGGTTCAGGGTGATTAAGCAGAAAAGTAATTTATTACAAAGATATTTAGCAGATCACAGAATCATTGAAAGCAAGCTGGAGACTGAGGGCTCAGAACAGTGCACCAACACCACACTGTAATACTGGTCTGTGAGAAAACTGCAGCTGAGGCCACTGCACAGTAGGTAAAATGATTGCATCACCACCACTTGTGCATCACAACCTCATTGCTTCTGCAATTACTATTGCTGCCTGTACTGATGCCTCTTCTAAACCATCAAAGCAGCTTTGCATCTTCTACAGCCACCACAGACCCCAGATGCTAGATATTTCTCCTTTAATCTTGCAACACAACAGCAACAACAACAGAAAAAAATGGATTCTGTGTAGTTTTTGCTTTTACCACTATTTACTTTCTATCACAGTTTGCAGAGGTTCATCCAGTTGGTGGAGCCCAGGGAACATACCTGAATTCGAGATGTAAGAAGCTGACAAAGCCAGTTCTCTGGCCTGTACTTTAGGGTACTATTGGAAAAGTCTTAGGGAGCCAAGAAACATGACAAATGTTTAGGATGCTATTAGAATCTTGGAGGAAGAATGAGACCTTTTAAAGACTTGATTGAATAATGATTGATGCCAATAAAATATAAGGTTTTTTCTTTCTTTTTCAAGCTGATGGAAAGGTTTTCTTTTTTATTTTTATTTTGCATGCAAGCTTGGAGCCGGAACTCAGAAAAATACGTTCAAGGCCAAGGAATTCCATTATGGGTTCCCTTTATTCAACATTCTTCACACAGTGATCTGCCTTCCCTCTAAGTATTGAATATATATTAAAAGCAAATTATTTTGAAGGTGTATCAAATTATCAGCTTACCTGGGGCACCCATGTGTCTTGATATTTAAAAACAGTGTTCCATGGTAAAGTTCTCTCCTTGCCCCCACCAAAGTACAGTGTTAAGGGTTCTCATGTTCAAATAAGTTAATGTCAGGTATGGTCTGATCATCAAATCCTTCTAAAATTAAACTAAATTATCTTTTTATCTTCTATTACATTCTTTCTGACACCAGATGCCATGACTATAGTAGACACTGTGGACCTTGCTAAAATACATCATTCTATTTGTGCCTCCAGGTATATAAATTCAGGCCCTGATGCCCAGATTGCCATCAGATTTTGGTTCCTAAATGTCATAGATAAGATACTTTAAGTTTTCTTCCCAAAAATGAAAAACAACACTATTAAGTAAATGCTCAGATTACCTATTATTATTATTATTATTATTAATTAGGCATAAAGGATAAAGGATTTTAATAGAATGATGTGTCCTCTCATGTAACATTTATCTTTATAAGGAGTTCCTGAAACCATATTGCATACTTCTTAGGTTTAGGGAGGGGTTCCCTGAGATGATACACATAACATTCTTGAGAAAAGCAGTCAAATAAGGACTCATGGTCCGGAAGAGAGGTGGGATAACCCTTTGTTTCATGGGAAAAAAAGAAAACGTTCCTGATCCTTTAGAGAAGGATGACAGTGAGCTAAGAGAGCTGATCTCAGGAACCAAGTAGGGTAGATCTGGGTAGAATTCAGCACCAAAAATTGGAGTTACTTTCAATCTCTTCTTCCCTTGAAAGATCATTGATGGAAGCTGACCTAATGAAAACCTGCAGTGCTGGACATCATCAACCAAATTCCTCAGTGACATCTTTTGGTGGTAAAAAACCATGGGTACAGAAGCTGCAATAGACTGATTAGAAAGCCAGCCTCTCCTTCTTTGGATGTGGAAATCCGACTGACAAGGATGGCCATCTCTCTTCTCAACTTCCTCTGGGGGGTTGATCTGGTTGTATTTTAATTTGAAGGAAATAAGGTGTGTCATCAAACTTGTGTGATGATTACAGTATTTAAAACTGTAATTATGTTTTTACTGTTACGGCAATTGACCACATGTGCCAATATACATGGAAAGGTCATGGGGAAGACTATGAAGCTATGATAGGGAAATATAAAACAGTATAAAACATAAGCATAGGTGATTTCATGTGTTCACAGATAACAGCTTCACTCTAGAGTAAGTTCTAGTTGTTATTTATTCTTACACTGTCTCACAGGGTCCTTTTGAGAGAAGGATCACTGAATGTTTGACCTGGAAGAAACTTGGAAATTGTCCAGTTGGTCCACTTGACAGAGAAGTATCCTGAAGGCCAGTGAAGAAGTGAGACCTGACAAAGGTCACACACCGTAAACAGCAGCAATGAGACTGAAATCATGTCTCTTCTGGTACCACCTGGCCCTGATCAAAAGCTATCTAAGGATCTACTTAAAGACAGATCCTTTGCTTTCCCTCTAGGCATCAGGGCAACTTTTTCAAGCTCTACTTTTCAAAATGATTACTTTGCAAATTTTAACAGCCACATTAGAAAATAACACAATTCCAATGTTAATTATTATATGAAAAGGGAAAGGGGACTTTGCAAATATTTTACTACATCTATAAACAAACCCAGCTATGGGGCTAATCTTTTCTTTATTACCATCATCCCCAATCCTAGTTTATAAATACATGCTTATAAATAACCTGCCCAACAAGTCCATTTTTCAGAAGCCAACACATGTCTTTGCCTCTCTTTAACATTGGCCATCTGTGGATCCTGCTTTGGCTTTGTTCCTAATTACTATACTATTAGCTCACTCTTCATCTGTTCTTGGCCATTTAGTCTGTGTGGACTTGTTTTCTTTGCCCTACTGATTATGAGTTGGGCAGTGGGATAGCAATCCCACTCAGACCTAATAGATAACCCTGCATAGTATTAATTGTCTCATTTGACCAAGCTATCACTAGCCACTCCCTGAAGCATTCCTTTTGAATCCTAATCCATTATTTAATAAAGTTCCCAAATTAGCAATCAGGGTTCCATATGGCTTAGGCAAGCAAATCCTATGAGCAAATTCTAATAATCCAATTTTGAGGGCACAGCTTAGACCTGGGGTACTTCTTGAGAATCTATATGTAGTTTTAAGATTGTATTTGGCAGCTTATTTGGAGCAAAATTTACTAAATAACAGGATATAGTTTTCTCTGGATACCTCTGTGTGTAAGTAGGCTTTGCATACCACAAGTGAGACTGGTTGATAGTTCAGCTATATTGAACTAAATAGAAAACACACCCCAGATGGTCTGTCCAGAGGAAAAATGCCTGAGATTCTGACCTATTCCCATTGCATTTGAAAAGTTCTAATTAATTATCCTTAATGGTCTCCATTTTCAACTATTTATTGGTTACTATGGAGCAGTGAGAGCAGGGCCTCAGAAGAACCCCACACTTGGTTTAATGTTCTATCGTTGCTGTCTTGAAACTTAATAATTTAATCTTTGTGTGTTTTGTAAGTGAAGTCCTGTGGGACAATGGAGCATACACTTGAGCAAAGGACATATTTGGAAGAAAGGTAAAAACTTCATATTTTAGTATTTTTAATGAACTGTTTTTCTGATTTTTGAGCAAGGAATGTCATCATTTCATTGCTGTTCTGAGTGAGAATGGTATATCTTGCCACGTCCTTACTTCACCTTGGCCATTTATATTTATAGATGGTCTTATAACCTTCTTTCCTGGTTTATATCCTACTCACAGATCACCTCAATGACTACGGTTCACTTTCTCTCACTTATAGCAACAGTTATTGAAACTATAAGTACTGACTTTGTACCAGACATTGTACCAAGCACTTAATCCATATTATACATGTAATCAACATGGCAGCTCTCTGGGATCACTGTTTTCATTATTCTCATTTTACAGATGATGGAATTGAAATGTAGGTTAAGTGACATGTCCAAAATCACACAGTAAGTGTTGAAGTCAGAATTTAAACACTGAAAGACTCCAGAATTATGAGTATAAGTGAAAAATATCTAAGAAAATACTCAGTCCAAAAATGTGATCTGTAAATTACATTCTTATTAATCTACTCCATTATTTCATCAGTGGTATTTGACCTTTTATTGATTTATTTTGACTTAAAAATACCTTTCATATAATAGTATTTTGCAGTAAGTTTATGGTCTACTAAAATACATCTTAATGAGACATTGATGACGTGATAATAGGCCAATAATCACCTGTCTTCTCCTGTTTCATCTCCTGTTTCATTTCTTTGAGAGTAAGGAATATTTGAGTAACTTTTGTTCTGCTTAAGGTCCTTGGGTCAAAATTGCACTCTAATTCAATTAATTGTCTCTATTTCCTGATCATTCCTTCTTTCTCTGGGACTCAGTTTAGAAAACTGTGTGCAATGTGATGCCCCCAGCTTTGTTTTTCCTTTTCAACAATTACTTGGTCATTCGGGGCCTTTTCTGGTTCCACACAAATTTAAGGGCTGTTTGTTCCAGTTCTTTGAAAAATGTCATTGGTATTTTGATCAGGATAGCATTGAAAGTGTAGATTGCTCTGGGTAGCATAGACATTTTAACTGTGTTTATTCTTCCGATCCATGAGCATGGAATATTTTTCCATCTTTTTGTGTCTTCTTCAATGTCTTTCAAGAGTGATTTGTAGTTTCTAGAATATAGAACCTTTACGTCTCTGGTTAAGTTAATTCCGAGATAACGTATGATTTTTGGTGCTATTGTAAATGGAATAGATTCCCTAATTTCTCTTTCCTCAGTCTCATCGTTCGTGTATAGAAATGCAACTGATTTCTGAGCATTGATTTTGTATCCCGCCACATTACTGAATTGCTCTATAACTTCTATTAGTTTGGGGGTGGAGTCTTTTGGGTTTTCCATATAGAGTATCATGTCATCTGCAAAGAGAGACAGTTTGACTTCTTCTTTGCTGATTTGAATACCTTTTATCCCTTTTTGTTGTCTGATTGCTGTTGCAAGGACTTCTAGTACTATGTTGAATAATAATAGCGAGAGTGGGCATCCTTGTCGTGTCCCTGATCTTAAGGGAAAGGCTTTCAGTTTTTCCCCATTGAGAATGATATTCACTGTAGGCTTTTCATAGATGGTTTTTATGAAATTGAGGAATGTACCCTCTATCCTACACTCTGAAGAGTTTTAATCAGGAAAGGATGCTGTATTTTGTCAAATGCTTTTTCTGCATCAATTGAGAGGATCATATGGTTCTTGACTCTTTTCTTGTTGATATGATCTATCACACAGCCATCAAAAAGAATGATTTCACAACATTTGCAGCAACATGGACGAGACTGGAGGAGATAATGCTAAGCGAAATAAGTCAAGCAGAGAAAGACAATTATATGTTTTCACTCATTTATGGAACATAAGTAGGAAGATCGGTAGAAGAAAGGGAAGAAGAAAGGGGGGCTAAACAGAAGGGGGAATGAACCATGAGAGACCATGGACTCTGGGAAACAAACTGAGGGCTTCAGAGGGGAGGGGGGTAGGGGAATGGGATAGTCCGGTGATGGGTATCAAGGAGGGCACGTATTGCTTGCTGCACTGGGTGTTATACGCAAGAATGAATCATGGAACTTTACATCAAAAACTAGGGATGTACTGTATGGTGACTTACATAATATAATAAATTATTATAAAAAATAAAAGAAAAAGGGAAAAAAGAAAACTGTGCAGTACAGATAGTAAGTTTAATTTGGAACTCAATTTCTGTAGAACTCAATTTCTAGAACCTGATTCCGAGAAAGTATACATGGTCTCCACACCAATCCTGCAGATATGTCCAAAAACTATTCTCTTTTCCAATTTACCCTTTAACTCCAAGAACAGTTCAAAGATCCTCCTGCAAGGTTCTTACTCTCCCCTGATTGCCACATCAGTCATTCCAAATCAGATCTTAGATGATATTAAAGTCTGTGAATAAAAGTTCACTTTCACTTTCTTCATCTTTCCCCACTGCTAGGTCTAAATCAAAATGTTACACATTCAATAGAATTCCAGTATGAGCCTATAAGGAGTTGGCAACTGAAGTAAAGAATGTGTAGCTCTTATGATAAATGTTTCCTGTTCTGCTTAGGGCTGTTGTATTGCTGGCACTTCACTGTCTATAGTGGAAAGAGTGAGGGGAGGTGCTTTCTCCCTTGCAATTACTGGAATGGGCAACTCTTGGTAGAATGCATACATTAGTCTGCCTCTCCCAGTGATTAACAAAATTTCATCCTTCTTCCCTTATGATCTTTGATCTGAGAAGTACAAAACGAACTATTTTTCAGGAGATTTTCCTATGGATCTATGTTCTGTTCCACATGAGTTTTCCATAAGAAAATGTTCTTGACTAAAAAGGAACAGGAATTTGGCAGTGGCAGAAGACTGCAGAGAAGGATAAATGACTTTGTACACACTCAGGTCACCAGAATATTCATAACCATTGAGTGCATCCAGGCTGCGTCCTCTCTTGCTCAAAGTCTTTTCAAAGAGAAGATCATTTTGCCATATTACAACTTGTACTGGCCTCTGTGCTATTCTGACAGTTTCTTGAAGTTAGAGCAATTTAGTGAAAGTTTTCATCCGAGGGGCTCATCTTCCACTTACACCAGCCCAGCTGGACTATTGTTCCATCCCTGTGACCAAGAGTCAACTGCTTCCCTACCCCAGAGAAGAACCATTTATTTTGAGCTCTCCCATTGCTGCAAGCCATGATTATACTCACTGCAGGCTGGGAAGTAAAGGAGAAGATGACCCCTTATAACACACTGGGCCTTACCCCCAGGCCACGGACAAATACTAGTAGTCCTAATGGTCATTATCCTCCATCAGTAGGAGACTCCTACCATCACATCATACCTCAATGTTACAATATAGGCATCACAAGCCACTGATCACATTCTGATCTTTCACACCCACCCCACTCCCCAACACCGAGGCTAACCGTCTACCCTCCCTTTTCCCAAACCCTTCCCCCATTCCTCTGGAACATATGACCCTAATAGGCAAAATCCTCTCACCTTCAGCATGTCTTGCAAAGGTCCCTCCATCTATTTGTTTTTGTATGAACTTCATGTCTTGTAGCCTACTGAAGAGGAGGGAAGCTTTCTCTCCTAATAGGAATAGGAGGTAGAATTATTATCTCCCTTTCTCCTTGGGGGTAATTCCAGACCATTCCATTTTTCTTTGAGGAGGACAGAATCCTACTGATCCTTTACCAATGTTGAGACATAATCCCTCATTCAGTAAATTTTTTATTTTATTTTTTAAGACTTTTATTTATTTGAGAGAGAGAGATAGAAAGCATGAGAGAGAGCCCAAATGGGGGGAGGGGCAGAGGGAGAGATAGAAGCAGACTCCCCATTAAGCAGGGAGCCTGACTCAGGGATATCCTGGGATCATGACCTGAGCTGAAGGCAGACGCTTAACCTGACTGAGCCACCCAGGCACCCCTCCATAATTATTTTACATGCTTGTTCATATTCTACCTCAACTTTGACCCTACTTCAGAAAACTTCCCAGACAATATTTGGTTTCTACAGTTCATTGATCTCTTACTTCCTTGAGTTATCTCTTCATTTCAAATGACCTTTACTCCCATTGCACTTCAACCACCAATTTCCACAATCCCTTTCATATCTGTATCATCTCTAATAGATAATCTACTCAGAAGTCACAAAAGTATAGTTTGCTTTCTTCTACCAGAACTTTTTACTTCTTTCCAGTTGACATACTCAGACATGTGTCCACCACAGTACATCATTGACTTCACTGATACAGCAATCCATTGTCACGTCCAAATTTGATCTATCACACCTCCCTGTCTTCAGGTCTCTCCTTATCCAGTATATGTTCCATGGCACATTATAACAATCATTCTCCTGCAAAAACACACTTGCACCTCCTTCTTCATATCCAACCTATCTGGCAAAACTACACTCCTGGGTAAATCTTAATATCTGTCTTTTCCATGCTTGCATTCAAACAGATGAGTATTGCTGCAGAAAAATCACAAAGCCAGACAGAATAGTGTGATTATAAATTTATGATCTCAGATTTCAGCTGAGCTTTCAGAAATGCTTAACTTTCTAACTTGGCTGTGCTACTAAGAAAATTTTTGTATTTGCTTTAAAATATCATTCATATATTCTCCACTCTCTTCATAACACTTAAACTTCCCCTGTACTCAATTTCACTAACCTTTGAAAACCTTGCCTTGTATCACAAAGATAAAAGAGAAATCATGAAATGTGAACTCTACATTCCTGCTACCAAATCTATCAAGTTTTCAACATAAACACCCATCCTCTTCATCATCTCTCCTGCTTTAAAAGAAGTATCCTTTACCAATATTCAGCCTCCCAGGTCTCTAGTTCCCATCTCACTTTCCCACGGTCCCCTCTATATCAATTATATTTCTTCCTTTTATGTTTGAATTATTCTCCCTTAGTGGATTCTTTTAATTAGCATCCAAACATGTTCTTGAACCCACCACCTTGATCCCCATCTCTATCCAGCAAATACTCCCTATTTTCAACTCCTTTTCACAGTTGACTTCCAGAATCATCTATCTCGGCATCCTTAACTTCTCTGTTTCACTTATACTTAGCATCCAATTTAACAGCAAATTACATCAACTGTAGCTTCAAAATACTTCCAGAATGTGACCTTTTTTCACCATATAAACCAAAACTACCTGGTGCAAACTGCTATCATCCATTACCTGATTGGAACAATTGCTCTTCCTGCTTCCTCTACCCTGTCGGCCTGCAGCAGCCTCTACTGAGAACCCTCCAATGGCTTCCCATCTCAGAGAAAAGACTTAGGTCTTGAAAAAGATTTTCAAAACCTGACATGACCTGCCCCATCCTATTCCCCTCACTACTCTGACCTCACTTCTATCCCTTTCACTTTATGTGCTTTACTTCAGCTAAACTGGCTTCATTGTTTTTTCTCCAAAGCACTCTGTGCAGCTGCCTCAGATCTTTTGCATGTGCTGCTTCGGCCTGGAATGTGCTCCCATAGGTATCTTCATGATGCACACACTCTCTCTTATTTCCTATAAGTCTGTGCTCTAACATTACCTTATAAGAGAGGACTTCCCTAAATAAAACAGCAACCACCCTACTCAGTAGTTCCTATTTCCTTTAATGCTTTATTTTTTCCACCAGACATATTGCATATTTAATTATTTATATGCTTATTGTCTGTTTCTCCTCCTTAACAGAAGTGCCTTAAGGCACATTTGTTTTTGTTTTTGATTTTGACTTTCAATTTACTACTTTAGCCCCAGCAGCACCTGGCATGTAGTAGGGCTCAATAACTATCTCTTAAAGAATGTCTCCATCTTATTATATCCCCTTTATTCTCATATTCATTCCAAACAGGTTTGCCTCCTTTCCTTCTAAATTTGCTCTTATTAAGGTCTTCAAAGACTTTTTTTTTTTTTTTGCCAAATCCTCATCTAATTTTTGCCCCACAGCAGGTTTTCACAGAATAGGTAACCACCTTCCTCTCAAATCACTCTTCATGGTTTCTGTGATACCCTTCCCTTTCTGCATCCCTGGTCTGCACTCTCATTAATTCTTCCTTTTGCATAGCCCTTAAGTTATGGAGCTCTTCAGGGAACTCTCTTCTCATGCTTTACCTTCTTTCCAGGTGACCTCACTTTCTCCCATGGCTTTATAAATATCACCTATTGCTAATGGTCCCAAACTTATTCTCTTGCCCAGCACTTTCTTCTGATCTTCAGGTCTTTAGTGTTTCCACTAAAAGTCTCAACACGATCTATGTTGAGAAAAACTAAATGCCAAACTTACTTAACCTTGACTATTACTCAGAAAATGATGTCATTACTTAACTCACAAAACTGGGAGTCCTTTCCCTTTCCCTCATTTCCTACATTTAATCCATGACCAAGTCCTGTCCATTCAGCCATCACACCATGCCTTGTGTGTCTGTTGCCTTCTCTTCACCTCCTTTGTTGTACCTACACCACCATTGTTTCCACCGAGAACATTGCAACAGTCATCTACATGGTCTTTCTACTTCTACTTGTCTCCTTTTTTTTATTGTAAATCTGGCAATTTTATTTTGTTGATTTAATACAATTTTAATAAAAAAAGCTTAATAGAATATCAATGGAATTTTACTTTGGAGCTTGAAAAATTCCTCCTAAGATTTATCTGCAAAAATGAATGCTTATGTTTAACCAAGAAATTTTGGAAAGAGACTAATAAGGTAGATTTACAAACATAATATGAAGCTACAGTAATTAATACAGGTTGTTAATGGCAAGATATAATAGATTAAGCGGTCAAGAAACAAAATGTAATATATCACAAAGATATCATTTCATTTTTTTAGATTGGTAGTGGAACTATATAAACTATATATATTATTATGTTCATTTAGCCAGCATATAATACATCGTTTTTGATGTAGTGTTAAATGATTTATTAGTTGCCTATAACCCAGTGTTCATTATCACACATACCCTCCTTAATATCCATCACCCAATTACCCCATCCCCCCGCCTTCTGTCTGTTCTCTACACAGGTCCAGTATGATCATGTGACTTTCTTGCTTAAAACACTTGAAGCAACCTCTCATCACAATTAGGTTATAGTGTCCATCGTGATCTGGCCTGTAACTGTTCCTTTGCATGATAACTCATATCTCTCCCTCACTGATCATATGCCAACACATATAAATGGCTTTTATTCAGGCATCTATTATTTGCATTGTGGTAGTTATTTAACCTATGTTTTCATGCCATTTTCTAATTTTCATGCAAAAATGAGCATCAGTGTCACTAAATTTTAGATGAGGTTGCTGAATTCCATGGAAATTAATCTGTCACTGAAATCATATTTTTTGAATGAATGAATGAATTGTCCAAGGCCACACATACCTAGCCATTGCCGAGATTCTCTACCATACAAGGTTGTTGGGATTACATACATGCCAATTTTTTTGAGAAGCAGAAAGTATTAAAATGTAACTTCGAAAACATCATGGTGCATTTTGGAAGTTTGTGTCACCCTGTATTACAAAGGCATGTCTGCCGGGTGGGAAATAAATAACTAAAAGACTGAGTCCCCACTGTTAAGGAGCTTATCTTGTCACTAGGCAGGCACGGCTTATGTACACTAGAACTCACTGAGAACAATATGACACTTAGAAATGCTGAGGAAAATAGCTGGGGAAGGCCTCCCTCTTTGTGTTCTGTTGAGGAAGAGTGATAGCCAGATCTCTATACTAGACGTGAAAGCCCCCAGCACTGGACTTAGCTCACAAAAGTGTGTCAAATCTGATCCTACAAAAGTGTCTAATAAGATAGGTCTTCTCTGACACTATGTCCACGCTACCCTGCAACGCCCCACCCCTTTAATCTCAGTGCTCTTTAAAATAATCAATTTTCTTTCTTCTCACCACCCAACACCATGTATTTATTTGTTGCTATTTCCTCATTTTTGTTTATTTTGTCTCCCTCAACTAGAATGTAAATTTAAAGAGAATAGGGATTTTGCTTTGTTTTTTTGTGTGTCCCTGGTCAGTAAGGGGCTAGCAATTGGCAGTCACTGAATAAATAATGTGTTAAATGCATGAATAATGAAGCACTATGTTGAATAGGAATCCATTCTTTAACTGAGGGACTCTGATTAGGATGCTTATTTAACAATTCTTTAATACTATCCTTCCTTGACTGGAAAATACCACCTAACTCTCCTCTCTCAATTTTTAGGACCAACTTCCCTGCCCTTTTCCAAATTTTATAATGGGAGAAATTGCAGCCTCACCCACCCAGTGTCCTTGGGGAATATGCCCAAAGGCATGGGCCAGGCCTTCCTCAGAGGCTCTCTGAGAGCCGCAATAGGCAGCTGTCTGGTATCTCAGTAGGCCTCACTTTGAGCATGGCTGACTCCACCCCAGAGGATCACTAGCTCATTTCCAAATGTGCTATTTGAGGAGTGATCCAAATAACCACTCTACAACCCAAGAGGCTCCACACTGGCTCCATTCAGCTGTGACACTGCCCAAAAGCTACTGCAGGTTTCACTAAAGTACAGAGGAAATATCAGACTTCCTTTGCATTATCAGACACACGTCTTACATGACTTCTTTATTGGGTTTTATATCTTGAGGGGGGTCTTAATAGGATGAAAGGGAGGCTTGCTAGGTGCAAATGAGTGCTGTTCAACTATTTAAAGGCACATTTAATTAAACTGGATTCATTGCCTGCGTGGGGCAAGTTAAATGAAAACTAAATAGATGGAGTATGATTACATATTATTAAGAAGAGAGACAGCTCTGGAGACCAAATTCTTTTAACACAACATTAAGCTGAGCTCATTTCATATGCACAGTTTAGCACCGGCCTATAAGGAAAATGTGTTTTGAGAAAATCAGCAGAATGGTTATGAGCTCTAAACAGCTTTTAATAAAATGCAATGTTTCAGGGAAGGAGCAGCTTCTAAACTTCACTTAAATATGCTAATTAAAGAAAATGAAGTTTCCCACTGATTCCAGGTTCTCTTTGTTTTCCATTTTTTTGTTGTTGTTGTTGTTGTTCATCTCATCCAGGCTACTCTCTATCTTATTTTACAAACTCCCAGAAATGCTCCAGAATCCTTATTAAAAAGACGTCAGGACTTGCTGAGAGTTGGGGGGAAAAAACAAACAAACCTGAATCTAGCAAATTGATGACTTTAATTGGCTATCTGGGTCTGATTGACAATAGACTAAAGCTTCTAGCTGGTATCTAGACCATTTTGAACAAAAAGACCCCATCAAGTTTGGCAATAATAATAAAAATAGTTGTAATCTATTGAGTCTTTTGAGTAGGGCAGATGCTTTCCAGACATCACCTCATTGAATGCCTACCATCACCCTAGAAGATAGGTACTGATATCCACAGAGATGGGAAGGTCAAGGGAAATAGTCTGTGGTGTTGCTGGTATTCAAACTCAGGTCTGGCTAACTCCAGAACCTCTGCTTACTCATTGACATCTCCTGTCCTGATCCCATCTAGGGAATTACAGCCCTGGAGGAGGGAGTGATATTTAAAAAGTACATAAAATAGTCAACATAATTTTATATTACAAAATGGGAAAAAATAACCTTGTGATGACTTTCAAAGTAAACCCCTTTAAAGAAAGTTTTATAAAATGTTCTTGACTGCTGGTTAAAAAAAGATGCTGAGAAACATTGATCTGATTTACTCACTCCTGAGTTGTCTTTTGACTTCGTCTCACCATTCCTGGCTCTTCTGAGTGCAACACCTTGGTGTAACTTCGTGGAATTAGCTCTCCTTTACTTTCCATCCCTGTGGCCTGAGCTGCGTCTACCCTACCCTTTAGTTCCATGAAGTTGTACACATCCTTGGTCTGGTCAACAGAGCCCCAAATCAGCTCATTCCCAGAAATGAGCATCAGCCTTTATACTTTTGGCAAACTATCGAGAAAGAGATACTATCTAAGGTTGCTAAGTCTGTAGAATATATGTCCGGCATTGCTAGTAGTTCTCTTGCCATCATGAGGAGAGCCTGCCTGAAGATGAAGACAGACCCAGACACGGAGAGACACAGAATCCTGATGACATTGTTTGAGAACCTGTGTCCAGCAATGTATAAAGTCAAACACCTATACATGGACTTTCCAGGCTCACAAACCAACCAATTCCATTTTGTTAGTGAACCAGTCTGGGTTGTTTTTCTACCTAGCATCTGAAGAAGTATACCCTCCCCATCCCTACCAGTTTTATAGTTGTAGAACCTAAAGCTCAGAGAGGAAGAATGATTTTCTCAAAATTTTTACTCCTAGTTAGTAATATATCTAAGCCTGGAATCTAGGGCCGCTTCCCCCCAAGCCAGTTTTGTCTCCCTAGACCATTCTTTCTTAAAGTGTGATTACCAGATCAGTAGTATCAGCATCATCTTGTTAAAAATGCAGATTCTGCAGCCCCATTCCATATCTGCTGAATCAGAAAATGAGGGTAGGACAGAGCAATCTGTGTTTTTAAAAGTCCTTCAGATGACTCAGATACCTGCTCAAGTTTGAGGACCACTAGATCAATGTTTTTCAAATTTTTGAAGTGCAGAAACACTTTCCTTAAACAGAATATTGCCTAGAAGTTCAATATAAATGCAGGTAAGTGTAAGCCATTTTGCTTGAAAGGGAGATGAGGAGCCTAGAGATACACTTGTTCCTGAAGACATATGGCAGCACCTGAGAACGTTTCCAGGGACGCTCTAGGACCCCATGAGATACAATTTGGATAAGGACTGGTCACATGCTATGTTAATGAGCAACCACCCCAATTTGCATCATGTTAAGATACTTTCCCACTAATATTTCTGCTCAAATTTTCTGTAATCCCTGAAGCTCTGTTTTAGGATGAGCTATTCACAAATCTCTACATAAAAAGAGACTTTTGAATATTTACAGAATCAGAAGAGAAAGTTGGGATTAGGGAGTGCAAAGTAACAGAGATCTGCCGTGGGAGGTCCCAGTTCCTGGTGGAGCTCTCCTTCAAATATGCATGTGGATGTAGGAAGAGAAAAAGCAGCTCTTTTAAAAAGAGCTCCAGACCTGAAACTTTCGTGCCTGGAAATGGCATAGGAAGCTATGAATATTTCCCTTAGACATGTATTGCTCTGAATGTTAAAAGTTCTGAATGACAAATTTATGAAAAATTGGAATGTGTCATGGAACCTAGTTTGCCCTGCCTTATGCTCACCTAGCCTTGCTTGGGGGGAATTATCTTTTCTACAGAAAACTGTGTCTAAACCATACATGCACACTGCAGCCTCATACACTTGGTGTTCTACCTTCCCAGGGAGAGGACAGGGCAGTGTTCAAAAGGAGGAACTAATTGTTGGGGAAAGATTTGGGGTCAAGGAGATTTTTACAGCCCTTTTAGGAACACTGGTAATTGCTTCCGTGTCTTGGCAATAGCTAGTTATTATCCCTGAAATACTCTGTGACCTTCAACTCAGCCCATTTCCAAAAATTCCTATTATTATTATTATGTAATTTCAGGTATCACTAACAAGTTTACCTCCCTATAAAACTATCCCTGTCTCCCTGTCTTGTCTTCTCTGACATTCTTTTTAATATGTTCCCACTGATTCTTGTGCATAGCTGTTAAAATGTTCATCATATTTTAATGCTAATAATAACATTTTTATAATAATAGATAATACATTTTATACTTACTATTATTATCATTTTAAGTATATATCTCTCCACTTTGTGGTGAAAGTAGAAACCATACTGTTTCATCTGTGTATCTCAAGAGCCAGGCACAGCATCTGTCATACCACGGGGGATCAAAAATATCTTTTCTGTAAAAAAAAATAAAATAAATCCCTTACTAGACCTATTCTCCCAGGGTCAGCTATGGAGCTTACTATCTTGAGAACTTAATAACAGCTGCCATGAATTGAATGCCTAATATAAGCCAGACCCAGTGCCTGGTAGTTTCAGATGAGAAAATTGAGGCTCAGAAACATTATGAACTTTTTTCACATCAAGTAGCTGGTAGAGCAAGGACTTAATCCTAGTCTTGTTTGATTGCAAAACCTTTGCTTTTATCATTATATCTATCTTTCCCTCTCTTTCATTCACTCATTCATTTAACCCATGCTTAAGGATAGCCTCCTTTGTTTTGACAGCATGGTAGGGTATGTGCACATTCCAAGGGGCTGTTATCAAGGGTCCCTGACTTCCCTAAGCTCACAGAATGGTGGAGAGAAGCTCCCCCACCCCCCACCACCTGCAACAAGCAAACAGACAAACACAGTATGATAAGGGGCTTTTGTCTTAGATCAAGTATTACTTTTCTTTGAAAGAATACAAAGCTCTGAGTACATAAGCAGTGAGATCATAAAGAGATTGCCCTTGTTTCACTATATTCCCCTATAGAAACAAAGCCCATTCCTTTACAACATCCTCAGACTTGGAGGAAGATCAAATTAAGCAGGTTATCTTGGTACTATTCATTATCCCAGGCTGCTCTCCTATCCCTTGCTCTAATTGCTAACTTTACCGGGCAGAAATATTTCCAAGTTGCACGTTCTGCACTTTCTGCTCCTTTTTAATATCATCAGATTTGAAATAGACATACGCTGCAGCACAGTTGCTGGAAATATTATAGAAGCCCAGTAGGAGATATTTGCATATTTATGAAAATAGTTTACCTTCTGCTATGACAATAACAAATGCTCACAATCTCAGCGGTTTGTTCACTTTGTCCAAGGAAAGAGCTAGGAGTGTATTAGCAATTTAAGAATAACTTCTAGAGGATGATTACAACATGATTTTCTTTTCTTAAAGTTATCATTCTGAGAGGTTTTTTGGGGGCATAGTTGCTCATTCAGATATAATCTTCTTCTGACCATGAGAAGCATGGAGACTTTTGGAATCCTCCCCAAAATTTGCTAAGAATTTAGGTCAGACCTTGCCAAACTTCATCTAACCCACCTATACTCTAAGTCCATATTCAACAAATAAAATTTTTGTTGATTTTGGGGGGTAATTACTTAGAAGTGAACTATGAGTCTCATGAGTAATTTTTAGCTTCTAAAAACCTTGCTGAAGACATTGAGCAAAGGAGGATATAAATCTGATTCACCAATAGCTCATGTATAGCCTTTTACTAGGAAGAGAATGCAGAAGAAATATTTTAAAACTGGAAGATGATAAATATAGTGCTTTTAATGACATTAAGTCTCTGTCAGCCAACATTTGTGTTACACTATCTTCAGCTATACCACCAGTTTACTGTAATTTTGAGATGGTCTAAAATCAATGAGCGCCATGGGGGACAGTCTGAATGGTATATTAGAAAGAGCAAAGGTTTTGAAGTTAGATAGACTTGGACACGAAGCCCCACTCTCTTACTTCCTTGCAGTGGTCTTCAGGAAAAAATCTTAACCTTTTTGAACCTCAGTTTCATCAGCTATAAAATCAGGATGGTCTCACCCATTTTGTATGGTTCTATAGGCTTGAAATTACAGAGAAATTGGGGATAGTCTCAGCACAAATTGCTCCCAAAATGTTAGTAGGTGTTCAACAACCTCACCTCTTATTCAGTAACCATACTTTTCTAGTATGTATCCCACTTTTTACAATATTTGTGTTATAGTTATTGTATAGTTTCAATGTTGCTACTAATTGCATTTGTTTCCTGTGGCCACTGTGACAAATTTCAATGAATTTAGTGGCTTTCAATAGTAAGAATTTATTGTCTCACAGTTCTGGAGGCCAGAGTCAAAAATGAAGATGTTGACAGCACTTGGCTTTCTCTGAAGACTCTAGAAAATAATCTTTCCTTGCCTTTTCCATTTTCTACTGGCTCCATGTGTTCCTTGGCTAGTGACTGCATAACCCCAACCTCTGTATACATATGGCCTTCTTCTCTTTGTTTCCTCCCACTGTAAGGTGTTAAAAGGACATTTGCCATTGGACTTAAGGTATACCTAAATAATCCAATGATATCATCTTGAGATCCTTAACTGACTTACATCTGCCAAGACCCTTTTTCCAAGTAACGTCATAATCACAGGTTCTAGTGATTAAGGCATGGTTATATCTTTGTGGGGACCACCATTCAGTCCACTACTAAAATATATTTTGAAATTACAGTGAACCAGCTTTAGAAGATAAATTCCTTTAGTAGCATGGAATGATAAATTAAAAACTTTAAGTAAACTAGGACCTGAATGGATGCATAAAAGTTAATGGATTCACTGAAATAATAATGAAAAGTTAGGCAGGAAAATAAGAGAGAATGAATTTAGGTAAGATTGTCTTAGTTTGTAATAAGCTTGGGTGAAAAGAGTTTTACTGGACATTGATTGTAACACCTATGTAAAATATTCCATTTTCTGAGTACAGATGTGATTATTTTAATATTAATATCCAAGTCTGACTAGCTCTGAACTTTTGCCCTGCTTATCTGCAGTGAGCACAGTCTTCCTAGAACCCCCTGGCCCAAATATTTCCATAAATCCTCAAGTAGGAGTAGGACATGGTAGTGAGTTGAGTAACACAGTGAATTAAGTCTTACACATTTTAAAGACTTGCTAGTTAACCTGAAAATCAGAACCCCCTTGAGACTAATTTTAAGAGGGATATTCCAAGGCAACCAGCAGCTGGACTTCATAAATATTGGCATCCACTTTAGTTCCTTGAGAAACCCACTACTGCGTCTAACATTTGTGAGTGTTATAGTATTGGAGAATGCCACCTGTTTGCCCAGCATCTTAGGTCTAGGTCCTCATCATTCCCCCTTTGTAGTAAAAAGAAGAAAACATTGTTGTATTTGAATAAGGCAGAAGAATGAGGTAGCATGTGTGTTATCCATAGCTGGGTCCTCCGTTAGATAACCCAAGCTCCTAAGTGTTGCAGCAATTCAGTGCTTACCAGACCAGATGTTGGTAATAATGTTCTGGTATCAACTAACACACTTTTTTCCAGATTCACTAATGGCCTCCAACAATTTCAGCCTTGGTGGGAAAGCTCATGCATATGTCCAGCCTCCCTACTCTCAGAGTCCTGTTTTCCTTTTCTGCAATCTCTTCTTCAACATAATTCCTGTTTTTCAGACAATCTGTCATATCCCTGGGTATAAAGCTCTGGAGCTCAGAATTCTATTCCTTTTTGTCCAAAGCTCCTTCAACACTTATGCAAAAGTGGGATACAAATAGACAGAAAAGTTATATACTTTATGACTTCACTTGGTATCATTCCCTACCTACATCCCCAACACATTTTGTAAATTCCTTGGGAAAATATTACTTCTGAATAAACCGTGCTTAAAGACAAAGAGGAGTGCAATCTTTACATTACAAGGACAAAAAGAAGTACAAGGATCAACGAGTGATGACCCACTGGGAGGCGTTCCCATGGGGAGAGAGTCAAAGACTAGGCATATAGAATTCATTTCTCCCCTGAATCTTATCTTCTGGAGTTCATTTCTATTGCAACACTGAAGAGACTTGGAACATCTAAGGATAATAAGCTGGGTCTTCATGGTCGATCTTGGTATGGGAGAAAATGTATGAACCTTGGAATCAGAGGGACATAGATTAGAATCCTAATCTACCATTTACTAACTTTGCTTTCTTAAACAAGTTGCTTAGATGATTATTATTATTATTATTATTAGGACCATCATTAAGTTGAAAAAAATACTACTTAACTGGAAGCATTGCAGGAAAGATTAAATGAGAATTGAAAACTTTGAGCTTTTTCATAATAAGAATTCATTATCTTATAACTTACTTTAAACTTTAATAATTTATAGATTAACTGTCCATGGCATCTTTAACTCAGAGCATCGTTGTTACTAGACCTACCTTTTTGGCTTGTTGTCTCTTCACCTTGTGATTCTCTGGCCTCCATAAACTTTGCTAAGTTACTTGATGGGTGCTGAAGATTTAGATGAAAATACTGTCATTTTCAGAAATCTCTCTTTAAATAAATATACAAAATCCATATTCTTATATTTCATTTGCCTTTAAAAATAAACCAATATAGATAGAACTTTCTGACACACTTAAATGCTAGTTTGAGATCACTCAACTCATTTGCATGGATGACCTCTACTTGAACTCATTTCTCTGGAAATAAAAGTTTAGTGCAGTACTAATTCAACTTAGAAAGTAATTGGAAGACTTCAGCAAATGAGGAAAATTCTAATTTTATAGGGACTAGGGACTTAATTCAAATGAAAAAAGCTTCATTGATGACATGAGTTAATTGTGCAGTTAGCATGAAATAACCTTACCTAGCATTATGAAGACTCTAAAAGCATCAGTTTGCAGGTATCAATGATTAAAAGATCTGTAACAGAAAATCTCATTTCTTGAATTTTCTCCATGTTGTATAGTAAAGGAAACAGTCAATGGTCACTAGGGCATCTAATACTTTCCATGATATTATATAGTGGAACCCTATTATAACCCCAAAATCTAGGCATAAAGGTAAAGTTTCTTCAGATTCCAAGATATCATACTTCCTCTTTTGCAGGATCTACATCTTCTACCTCTAAATGTTGTCAGTCTCAGGGCTCAGTCCTAGACTCTCTTAAAATACACCTGTTTGGAGACTTCATCCATTTCTCTGGCTGTTAATACCATTCATATGTCCAAATACTCTATCTCTCCAAGGTTCAGTCATGTATCAACCTACCCGCTTAACATTACCACTTGGATGCCTCAAATTCATGTCAAAAGTAACATGTTCAAAATTAAATACCCTCTCAGTTTGGGTTCCCTACAAGCAAAGCCTCAGACAGGGATTCTCTAAGTCATTTATTGTATTGATATTGTTTTAGTGGTATTCAAGTGACTTATTTAGTGAGTGCCCTCAGGGAAAGGGGGGAGAAAAACAGGAGAGGACTGGGAGAAAGAGCTCAGTGAGACTAGCTCCAGCATGGTCCCAATGGGAAACTGGAGTGCAAATTGTACACTAAGTTGTTTTCACCTTGAGGCAAGGATGCTGGCCTTTTACAACCACATGTCAGGTTTCTGGACCCACATAGATGGGATATTGGAGAACATAAATTTCTGAGTACTGTAGTTACTATTTAACTTGTGAAAATTCTCCAGAGAAGGTAGTAGCTGTAAGCAATTAGCAGCTAACACTCATGGCAGGTGGGAAATGGGTGTATCTACCAACAAAAGCAGGTAATAGCAGGGCACCAATGGCATCCACTAAAGACTTTTAATTGACCCTCTCAATGTGTGGCCTAAGTTCTACCTACAACTTGTTTCTGAAATCCACCCACATCGCAGCCAGCTTTGCTTATACCTCGGCCAGGGTGCCATCATATCTTGCCTACACTGGTAAAATGCTTCCAACAAGTGTTCCTATGTCAACCTTAACTCATCAGCATACATTGTCCTCACAGAAGCCAGAGTTGTTTTCTTTCCTTCTTGTTGTTGTTGTTGTTTTTAATACAAATCTTATCACCTTCAAATCCTTTAATAACTTCTTATTGCCTTTAAAATTAATTTCAAACTCAAGACCAAGATCTAAAAGGCAGTTCAGAATTAGGCTTCTGTTTCCAATGCCAACCTTTACCAAAGGCCTCTTTTCTCTGTTTCTGATGCCGTCCTTTGGTCCACGCCTGGGTTATTAAAATCTTCTGTCTCATGGCCTTCATTCTTATTGTTTTCTCAGGTGAGAATGCTCTTTCAGATCTCTCTGGTTGGCTCCTTCTCACCACTCAGGCCTCAGATTCAAGGACATTTCTCTGAGAGAGGCCTCTCCTGACCTGCTTAATTCATTGACAGCACTGATCACAATCTGCAAGGTTATTTGTTCTCTAAAACCCTGACTATCGAATGAGCAGGATTTGGGTATGTGAAAGCAGAAAACAACTTTCTATTAACCTTGATCCCTTGACTCATTATCCTCCACAGTGGATAATCCTATAGCTTCTATTTCCTCTCAGATATTAAAATTGCAATCCAGTGAAATATCTACACTTTAGTTTTTTTGATCTACACTCTTTGAAGCCTTTTAGCTCTCTCAGCTTGGGCCTGCCTCAGGCTAGAAAGACTGAATTGGAAAAGAGAGCAGGATCAGCTTCTTTACTATTCCCCTTAGCTTGCATTCCCTTCTTCTTTCCACCCAACGTGTAGGCTCCCAGAACCTTCAGAATTGGAACAAAGGCAGAACTAGGTGAGATATAAAAGGAGTTAATTCACTTGAGTCATTGTAACCTGGCATCAGGCCTTCTATGTGCTGTAGGCCTAACTGCTGATTCTTTTTCAAGTTGGAAACTTGCAATCTTCAGTTTTCTGACACAGTTAATACTTTAGATACTGGTTGATTGCACCTCCTTCAACTCTTGGCTTCTTACAGACTACTCCCCCAAACAAACATGTTGGGATCACCTCACTCCTTTGAGCAATCCCCTTTTGAGATAACATGATATACAGATCCCTTTCACATAGAATGTATCTGGAGCAGGGACAATAATTCAGCTTTGTACTATCAAAGCAACAGTATACAGGGTGGTCTCAGTCCATTCAGGATGCTATAACAAAAATATAAATTGAGTGGCTTACAAACACCAAACATTTATTTTTTATAGATTTGAAAGCTGGGAAGTCCAAGAACATGGTGCTGGCCAATTTGGTGTCTAGTGAGAGCCGTCTTCCTCATTGATGGCCACCTATTCAGTGTATCCTCACATGACAGAAGGGGCAAGGGAGCTCTCTGGGAACTATTTTACAGGGCATTAATCCCACTCATGAGGGCTCCACCCACATGACCTAATCACCTCCTAAGGACTTCACCTCCAAACACCATCACATTGTGGATTAGGTTTCAACATATGAATTTTGAGGGGGTAGGCACATTTAGATCATAGCAAATACTTTCCAATGAAACCTGCTACCAAAGGTTACTCAGGTTTCCTGGAGGCTTTCAGCCATGAGTAGTAAGATGTCAGACACTATGTCTCCTAAACTTCTGCTTTCTGAGGATTAAACTTTCTGAGAATGAAATAATCTTCTCCTTTATACTGTGAGCTGCTTGCTGACAACACCCTTTCCATCACTCTTTACTTCCAGGCCCCTCTGTTTTCTGCTCTTTATAGCCAGGAGGTGAGTGTTGGCAATAGATGGCAGAACCAATTTTATCCAATCTTCTTGTATAGGCAAACCTCAAAGATCTAACACTTCGATTTAGAATTTGGAATATATTATACTATTCTCAGCTTTAGGACCTCACTTAAACCCCAAGATGGTGAGAGTCCCATTTAATACCCTTTTATTTTTTTCCCCTTTTCTGTAACTCTCACTAGCATATACACAGTGAGAGCTGGGATCTTGTTCATCTGGGTTTTTTGATGAATCCCCAGCTCTTAGCCAAGTCCCTGGCCCATAGTCTGTGCTTGGTAAGTATTTGCTGTGTAAACTAAACCTTGCTATGTATACAAACTTTGTTGTTGTTGTTGTTTCATTCCTTTCTCTATAAAATTTGTTTAAAACAACTTTCAGAGTAAGGGAGACAAGAGAAAAAATATGCAGGATACAGAGAAAAGAGTAGGAGACTGATATTTATTTTTTTATTTTTTAAAAAAGATTTTATTTATTTATTTGACAGAGAGAGAGAGACAGCGAGAGAGAGAACACAAGCACGGGGAGTGGGAGAGGGAGAAGCAGGCTTCCTGCTGAGCAGGGAGCCTGACATGGGTCTCGATCCCAGGACCCTGGGAACATGACCTGAGCCAAAGACAGACACTTAACGACTGAGCCACCCAAGGACTGATAATGTAGATTATAACCTTTATTTAGGATTTGAAGGGTCTCAGAAACCAGTCAGTATCAGGGGTTTACAACCTTCTACTGTTACCATATGGGTCTTTTGTTTAAAATGTAGTGTTTAAACTGTTGAGTACTTTTTTTCTATCCCAATTCTTTTTTTTTTTTTTTAAGATTTTATTTATTTATTTGACAGAGATAGAGACAGCCAGCGAGAGAGGGAACACAAGCAGGGGGAGTGGGAGAGGAAGAAGCAGGCTCATAGTGGAGGAGCCTGATGTGGGGCTCGATCCCGTAATGCTGGGATCACGCCCTGAGCCGAAGGCAGACGCTTAACCGCTGTGCCACCCAGGCGCCCCTCTACCCCAATTCTTTGTAAATTCTTCCCAAGTCATTCATCTCCTCACCTGCTCTCCCCAGAGGAGCTGTTCAACATAAAATGGTCTATGTAGTTCTCCAAGGTGAGAAGCCCTTGCACTCACCAGGTAAGTATGGGTCTTACCAACATTGTCCTACATCAGCTACCCTTGTCTCCCCCTGGGAGTTCAGAGAGGCACAATAATTGCTGTCTTTACATGAGGCAGAAAAAAAGAGAAATAACTGAAAAAATGTCTCTGTTATTGGTTGACCAGTACATCCTACTTATTATAAGAATTTTTATCATAATATGTTAGCAGGCCATCCTGTCAGAATCTTCTATGTAGTGCAAGTAGTAAACTTCCTCTCATCACAACTTTCCTTTGTCAACACATATTGTTTCTCCAACTAATTAAGCAAACTAGTGTGTATTTTCGTGGTCAGAGTGAGCAGTAAGTTTTGCAACAAAACCAAACCAAAGGAAGGGTGTCTGTCCAGAAGAACTGAGGATTCTACTCTGGAAGGTCAGCTGCCTGATGAGAAGACATCTAGCTTCCTTAAGGAGCTCCTTATGTGTCAGTAATGATTTTGTCAGGGTCAGTACAGGTGAAAATGCTGTGATTGGATGCTTGGAAAAAGGTCAAGAGGAAAATGTATGTAGACAATTTAATAAATTTAAAATACACAAAATTTAAAATACACACATACACAAAGACACATATTGTCCTTACCTTAAGTAAGATAAGGACAAAGCCCAGCTCTGAATTTTTTCCTCAAGTTTCTCCAGAACTAGTGGAAAGGAAAAGAGGAAGGAGGAGAAAATTATTCCAAAGAGGAATGAGGGGAAAGTTGTTTCAGATGTCTGTGAAGACTGTCAGGTTTATTATCAAAGTAAGTGAATGTGGACTGGCAAGATCTGAAATAAGGGTAGGAAATCACTGCTCTTCCATAACAAACGAAGTGCTCAGGCCATAAAAATGAAATTCTGTGAGTTCTGGTAAAATATCTAGAAACAAAGGAGCATTATAGTTCTGTATTAGTACAGAGATATTTTCTTTTTCCCTGAGAATTATGTGGCAAATGTTTATGCTTTATGTATGGTACCTTATTTTGTTTTTGCAATTTAACTTGAAGTCACACATCCTTCTAACATACTTCTAGCATCTCCCTGGAGCCTGACTGCCCAGATCTGTATCCTGGTTCTACTCAATGCATTTGCTGGCTGTCCATATGGCAAATTTGTGCATACTTGAAAAAGGTGCACTTCTTAAAAAATGCTTTACCTCCATCTGTCAAAAGTGTCATAATATACTGCTTTTGTTAGAATAAAACACTGTGCTGCCATCTTCCGGAAAATCGTCCTATTTGATATACCAATCTACCATGACTATAATGGGAATGGCGGACCCTTAGATGGGACATCTTTTGTGGTATACAACATATAAAAACCATTTAGTTCTGCTCTTCTTTAGCTATGTGAGGTTGTACGATTATTTAACCTTTCTCTGTTTCTGTAAGATGAAGCCAATAATAGTTTTCTGGGGATTAAATTAGTTAATGCATATAAAGTACTTAGGTACTTGGCAAATAGGAAGCATTTAGTAAATATAAATTTTAATTATTATTACTGATGAAGAAATATACTTTGATTAGACAGCTTCCCCAATGATATCCAAATAATAAGAGGAAAAGCTGAGATATGAATTGGGTCTGTTTGGATTTGAATTGGGTCTCACCCAGTGTTCATCTTCTTGCCGCTGATTTATGACCTTCCTGGGTCGGGGATGTGCTCACTTTTGCTTGATCAACACTGACTCTAACTGAATGGAAAGTAGCTGTGTAATAATCTGTTACTGCAAGGAATAGTATAGATACACATTCTATTGTTTGCATTTAAATTTAAAAAGCATAAATAGTTCCCTCCAGAAAATCATGTGGTTCTGCTCAGTGTACAGTTCCTTTCTCTTATCTAACTTCTTGTAAAGAATGTCCTGTGTTTAATACCTAATGTGGAACCTACTATAATTATAGCCTTTAAAATATAATCTTTTAGAACTATGCCCTTTTGAGAGCTTATGGATTCATAAAAATCAAAGCCCTGGTCATGGGAAGAAAGTTTGCAAACAACTATGAACCCTGGGATGGCATGGGAAACTGATGCCCATGTTCCAGACCAGACCTTTCTCTCAATTCATGTTCCCCTTAGAAGCATAGGAGACAGCCTCAGAGGCAGTTCCCCTCTCACTCCTCCTTCTCACTATGTTTCTGCCATCTCCCCTCTGATAAAAGCCCCCCACCTCATCCCAATCTGTTAAAAGTAAGCAAGCTTGGCCCTACTTCATATCCTGAAGGCCCCCATATGCATCTTCAGATATTTTGGAGGAAATTAACTTCTGACAGCTAGAAATGAGCAAAATCCCATTTCGTGTGCCTGTTAATGGAGCTACTTGCCTTCAAATTTATTTCTCTGCTTTTCCCTTGCTCTGCTCTGGCAAAAAGGGTAAGGAGGCAGTGACAGGGGAAGGTTGACTAAACCCCATAGGCTGTGTTTTCCAGAGTCCGTGCTGAGTCCACAGGCACACACTTATGGATGTGTTTGGGCAAGAAAGGCACTGATGGAAGACTGGAGGTTGGTGGGAAGAAGGGAAAAGCTGCAACTTCTCTGCCTGCAGTAGGGTTTCCAATATCAGCTGATTCTCTTCTGTGTCTCCAGCAAACTTTGCAAAGACCTACCTTGGCTCCAGCTGGCACTGAATGCCTCCCTCCCCAGGTCTCCACTGACAACACTCCTATTTTGTCCCTTCAAACTTGGGATTGTAGGGGCCTCCTGTTGTTGCTTTACAGCCTGCTCCCTGCCCCTACATAACTTTGGAACCAATTCCCCGTGGTGTTTTTGTTTTTGTTTTACATACTTGGACTGGTTTCTGTTTTCCTGGTTGGGCCCAGACTGATAAAGGCTGATTTAACAAAAGGTGGTTGTGGTGATGTAGAGTCAAGCATAAACTTGTGAATATAGTATGTAGAAGATGAGGTACTGTATGGTGAATAACATATCATGATAAAAAATAATTTAAAAATAGTATGTAGAAGAAAGAGTATGCTGTGAGGAATGTGTATGTATGTTGTGGGAAATAATTAAGATTACAAATAAGATATTGCTGGCTCCAGGGCACCTGGGTGGCACAGCGGTTAAGCGTCTGCCTTCGGCTCAGGGTGTGATCCCAGCGTTATGGGATCGAGCCCCACATCAGGCTCCTCCGCTATGAGCCTGCTTCTTCCTCTCCCACTCCCCCTGCTTGTGTTCCCTCTCTCACTGGCTGTCTCTATCTCTGTCAAATAAATAAATAAAATCTTAAAAAAAAAAAAAAGATATTGCTGGCTCCTAAATGCTGTGTTGCAGGAAGGAAGGAGGTTAGTACTCACCAAACTACAGAGCAAAAATCACACTTAGACCATAACACATAAAACCACAACCTTTCTTTAATACAAGAATATAGTACTGGGCCTTCCCTCTGAGAATTGCTTTGTATTCAGCAGGGAAGGAATGGACTCCTGCCACTAAGGCAGCAGACTAGAAACCTTGTGATACTCAGGATGGCTGGTGGGGTATAAAATTCGAAACAGTTATTTGAAAGTTGTAGTCCTAACACATAATTCACAAGGTGACAGTGTTTGTCCTATAAAGCATTAAGGATAACTGTTTTGTTCAGTCATTCTATAACTCTTAGTGAATGCCTACTATGTTCCATGCTATTTTAGGTACTGGGATAGAGTAGTGAGCAATTAAAAAAAAAAAAAAAAAACTCTGGGGGCGCCTGGGTGGCTCAGTTGGTTAAGTGTCCGACTCTTGATTTAAGATCAGGTCATGATCTCAGGGTTATGAAATAGAGTCCCATGTCAGCACAAAGCCCACTCAATATTCTATCTCTCTCCCTCTCCCTCTTCCTTTCCCACCCCTGACTCATGCAAGTGGGCCCCCTCTCTCTCTCAAAAAAAAAAAAAAAAAAGACTTTGTCTTTATGGAGTTTATAATTTAGGGGTCAGGGATAGATGAGAGAGGAGATAGACCATTAGACCATAAGTAAAATATATAAGTAATATTTATGTTAAAATGGTAATGTATTTTATAGAGTAAAATAATGCAGGGAAATAAATAATAAATGTTGGAAGTAGAAGGTTGAAATTTTAAATATGAAGGTCTCTGGGGAGGGCCTCACTTAGAATGGTATTTAAGTAAAGACCTGAGGAGGTGAAAGAAAGAGTCATGGGTCTTGTGAGTAAAGAGTATCCAGGCAGAGAGAGGGAAAGGGCTTACAGCATCATATTTGGATGGGGTGGGAGTAATAGAAGGGACTTGAGGAGAAATACACAGTTTCTGATCAGAACCTCTGGAAGGACAGCATTCTTATTAACTGAAATAGAGCAAAGATGAGGTGGAGAAGATTGAGTTGGGCTTGGAAGATTGGGAGCTTAATATTTAGACATATTAAATATGATAAGCTTATTGCACATTTAAGAAGAGATGCCACATAGGTAGTTGCTTCTGTGAATCTAGAATTCAGAGAGAGATTTCAGAGTTGTCAGCATATCAAGAGTACTTAAATTTAAAGGCCCAAGGAAATGAAAGTGAACATAGATAAAAAATAAAAGGCCAAAGATCGAGTCCTTGTCACTTCAAAATTAAGAGGTCAGGGAAGTGAGGAGGAACTCAAAAAGAAGCTGTATTAGGGTTCTCCAGAGAAACAGAATCAATAGGACATATATAGAGATATAATGATACACTGAAAGAGATTTATTATAAGAAGCCAGCTCATGTGATCATGGAAGCTAAGAAGGCTCATGATCTGCTGCAAGCTGAAGGCCCAGGAAAGCCAATGATATAGTTCTGGTCCAAACCCAAAGGCCTGAGAATCAGAGGAGCCAACGACATAAGACCCAGTTCTAGTCTGAGGGCAGGAGAAGATGGATGTCCCAACTCAAGCCGAGAACAAACTAACCCTTCCTCTGCCTTTTTTATTCCATTCAGGCCCTCAACAGATTGGATAATGCTCACCCACATTGATGGGAGCTATCTTCTTTACTCAGTCTATCAATTGAAATGCCAATCTGTTCCAAACGCACTAACACAGGAACACTCAGAAATAATGTTTTGCCATTTGCCTGTGCATCTTTTAGGCTGGTCAAGTTGACACTAAAATTAACCATAACAAAAGCCTTAGAAATAGTGGCAAATGAGGTGTGAAGAAAAACATTTGAGGGGGATATCTTGAAAGTCAAGTGAAGAAAGTGTTTGAAGAAAGAAGGTGTCAAATGCTACTAATAGAATAAGGTGAGAACTGAGGGCTTACTGTCAGATCTAGCCATCTGGAGGTCACTAGTGATGCTAAAGTAGCAGTGTCAGTGGAGTATTAGAGATAAAACACAGAGTGGGCCCAAGGGAGAATGAAATGACATGGCAATGAATGACAGAATAGAAAATAAGAGGAGAAATATATAATAGAAAATACCAGGAGAGTTTCTGTAAAGGAAAAGACAGAAATAAATGGTAGCTAGAGAATGAAGTAGAGTTAGTTAGGAAGAATTTTTTTTTTTTTGGTAGAATAAATAGCAAGTTATTATGTTGATATGAAAGATCTAATAGAGAAGAGACAATCATGGTTCAGGAGAAAAAAGGGGGATAATTGCTGATGCATGATCTTTGAGCAGACTGGAAGAGTTGGTACCCAAGGCAGAAGTTAGCTAAGAGCACAGACAGTGCATCCATAGTACCAGGACGAAAGAGGAGTGTGTGGGCACAGATGGAGGTAGGTGAGTGGATGTGGTAGGAGTTTGTGAACTGGTTGCTTTTATTTTCTCAGTAAAATATGAAGCTGAGGAGGAGGAATCAAAACATCAACTAGAAAAAGAGGATGGGGAAGAAGTATCTGAGATTTCAAGTATGAAATAGTCCACTAGTAGATGGAAAAGAAATGGATATGGAAATATAATTTCTAGTTAGTCTTAAGAGCCCACTTGAGATTAGTGGTCATGAGTTTAAACTGAGGGGCTTTATCATGGTTTTATGCTCTTCTTTAGTCAGGTTCAGTTGCACAGTTGCAGGCATAGAATGGGCAGAGATGGATTTAACCAGGGATGTGTTTTGGCCTATGAGGAAGCTAGAGAGCAGCAAAGAGGGATTACAATTATTGGTCACAGGATTAAGGCTGGAAAGAAGGGGAGTGAATCCAAGATGGGTCAGAAAAAGAGAAACAAAAGTTAAACATGTCATGGATGAATTTTGCATCCTGATGGGTTCTAAGGAAGATTGAAGAGAAGATCATGGAAGGAGTGATCTGGAAAGATGGCAGGTGGTGGTCAAAGAGTATGATGCTAGAAATAGAGAATATGGAGGGGATGAAGTTCAGATAATGACAAAATCTACGATATAATCATGGGACGAGATCATAGGAAGTTAGGAGGAAGTTAGGAAGCCAGGGTATCAGAAGGATCATGTTAGATTGGAAGGACACTGAAATCACCAAGAAGCAATAGTGGTATAAAAGAAAATGACAATGAAGCAGGATCAAAAATCTTCAAAAATTAAGAGGTGGCCTTAGTATGAGTTGATAACTCTAACCAGGAGGACTAGTATGTAGAAGAACCTGATCATTTGCGATTCAAAACTGAGTGTTTCCATGGAGAAGGAAGAGAAAATAGACAGGAAGGAGCAGTGAGGGGGTAAGAGGGCACCTTTCCCTCCTGCAAGCCCAGTGTCTGAGAACACAGAGGGGTTAACAGCTATTATTTGAAAGGGCTATGGGGGAAGTGGTATTCTCAAGAAAGAGTCAGGGTCTCGAACATGAGGTGTCTTTCGTTATAATGGACCAGGAGTTCTATAAGTCGTATTTGAAGAATTTTAGGAACTGGGTACAGTTGGAAGATGTGATTGAAAAAGGGATTCCATGGAGTGCCTGGGTGGCTCAGTCAGTTCAATGTCCAACCCTTGATTGTAGCTCAGGTCATGATCTCAGGGTGGTGAGATAGAGTCCCAAGTGGGCTCTGTCCTGAGCGTGGAGCCTGCTTAGAATTCTCTCTCTCCCTCTGCACCTCCCCTCTCACTCACATGGGCTCTCTCTCAAGAAAGAAGAAGAAGAAGAAGAAGAAGAAGAAGAAGAAGAAGAAGAAGAAGAAGAAGAAAGGAAAAGAAAGAAAAGAAAAGAAAAAAGAAAAGAAAAGAAAAGAAAAGAAAAGAAAAGAAAAGAAAAGAAAAGAAAAGAAAAAAGAAAAGAAAAGAAAAAAAGAAAAGAAGGAAAAAAGAAAATGGGAACTTGGTCAGGGCAGGGAGAGAAAATCATTACTTACTGAAGTCATAGGCTGGAGTAAGGCACTTGATGTCCTTGTACTGTGTGGTTCCCCATGAGGAGAAAACTTGGAGGATATCATTGGATAAGATACAGAGTAAGTTTTTAGTTTCTCCTGAATTATCTGTTTTTATTTTAGTGAAAACCTTGGGTTGATAAGTGAAATAATACATATGACAATTGCCAAACTCTTTTAGAAAAAAAGGTACTATATGAAAGGAAATAATGTTTTAAATTTTTGAGAATGAGAAAGAAGGAATGAGCAGATGGCTCGTCATGCTTTCATTGGTTTTCAGGTTGGTTCCAAATAGTAAACTATTGCCTGGGCAAATATTTGGAATCAAAATGACCCTATTCCATTTGTTCAGAATATTTCAATACTCTGTGTACTATGCAAGTCATGTTCACCATTATAAAAGGACGTAAAACTTGCTAGGAAAAAATCTGTGATTTTTTAGAGCACTGGGATTAAGTTTGAAAAGAAAGCAAGTGAAGGAACAGATATCCATCACCAAATGGCAAAGATGTTAACCGAGGAAGAAAAGACTGAGTATGTTGTGGAATTTGAAGTTTAGGTGGCAGAGCTTTTATCTAAGCATGGGCAAACTCTTTATGCTACATTGTTGTAGAGACCAGGAGTATTTTTAAGTGAAAAGTGGATCTTAAATTATGGATTTTGTTCTAAATAAGTCAAAGAAAATATTGTGAAACTTTGATGGAAACAATCATCTTTGTGAGTAAATAACATTTTTTTAAAATTTTAGTTAAACTTGAAATGACTGTAGTTTGGAACAGTTCTTGAGAATAAAAGTAAAGCTAAGTGTGACATGACTGAAGAGCATCAATCAAATTATTTGGACCTAAAAAGAAAGAAAGAAAAAAATATCGAAGCCTGCATAATTAGTAATATGAACAAAGTTTTGGAGGATGGGAAGTGGCTGTCTCAATGCTCTAGTTTATTACTTGAGATTAGCTCAAAGACAATAGTTGTGTATCAAGGCTAAAGTGTGGCACAGCATGTGCAATCAGTCCTGAGTCTGATATCCCACTGTACCATTTGCCTAAGTATCGGTTTCTCCTGTAAAGTGGAAATATTAAAATCTCCTTCATGATTTGCAGAAATGAAGTGAAATACATGTATTGCCTAGCATAGTGTCTGAAACAGAGAAGTAGGATTTTGCATATAGTCCCTCCCAGTAAATTGTTATGCAACAGACTGCACTGATAGCTCCTGAACTATTCAATTTTTCTTTCAAAGATGTTCAGGAGTAAATTTAATAAAAGAACCCGTTTGCTTTGCTTTTTTCCCCGCATAATGACTAAGCAAAATTTAAGGCCTAGTGTCCCATGGGAAGAAGACTAGATGGACCTAGATATTGGAGTTTCTCTTAAATAAGCAGAGTTATTCCTTCTGGCTATGCTTTGGTTGCTGCCTCTCTCTCTAAGCAATTGCTATGTTTTGGCTATGATTTTGTATTTGTCATTATTGGAAGTTGGGCAAGTATAAATTAGTCCATCCCAAGCCAGTGGTCATTCCTGAAATAGAAATCTATTATTCCCTTCATGTTGTGACATATCTCAGAAAAGGATATTACACTGGGTAGTGGGATGGGAGAGGAGTCTCTAAGGAAAATGGAAAACATAGATGGGACTCTTGAAGTTTCTGCTCAAATGTGTGCTGTTCAAGAAATCTTCAATTGTCTAGTAAGAATTAATTGTTTTATAATCCCTCAAGTAATTTTACTGCTTAATTTTGCAGTTATGCCTCACTTTATCCTGTATTATATTTGTTTTCTTGTCAGTCTCTCTTAGCTGTCAGTAACCACTGTGAGAGCTAGGCTGTCTTCTCATTCACTGCCACTTTCTTATTATATCTAGCATCCAGTCCTGTGCACAGGTATCCAAACAAAGTCAGCCCCTGTCAATCACTCCCTCTCCGCAATAACCCCAAGACTTGAGAATCTTAGTTACTGTGATTGTATCCATGGAAATGCTTAATTTGGGGGTTGGGGAGATTTTTCAGGTAACTGTAATTAAATAAAACCCCATTTTGAGGTAGGAGAAATAGAAGCTTGTGGAATCAGTTACCCTGTAATGCAGAAGTGCCTTTCTGGTCCTGCTGCCTTCCATCTCCTTCGCTGAGAAATGGCATAGACTGGTAAAACTGGCTTCCAAGCCAAAGGAACACCTATTTACAAGGTTGTGGTTATTTATTTCAGTATTACTTTTGCTTCTCCAATTCTTCTCTCCCTTCTCAATAATGTTTTCACTGTTCTATGCAAATTCTTTTATTTTTCAAATTACTGATCCAAAGAGCGTAGGAGTGGGTGATCTTGCGTGAAAGAAAAAATCAATTGGCATATATGGTTATCTTGAATACCTGACATTTGAGTTTAGTTGTTACCCTCCTAAAAATTAAATAATGTCTTTTTAAGGCACAAAACTTAGACTGCTAAAAACTCCGATTTTAAATAGCCATAGGGATCTGGGCCAGATTGAAACATATTATTCTTAGAGGGAAATGATTGTGTCTTACAGTTCCCTTCAATACTATTGTGCACGAGCCAGCAGATCTCTGTTCTTTTTGATTGGAAAATGTAAATCAAACTTAAGAATTGTTCCAAAAAGAGTCTTGAGCTGAGTCCTTGGATGCAAAGTTGCAGCTCACTGCAGATTCTGATAGTTGAGTTACAACTCACTGAAAATCAGGGGTTTAAAATGGAAGCACTGACAAACCTTCAAGCCAGGGCAGCACAAATGGCGCCTTGATAATTTATAGTCTACAGGCAGCTCTTGGGTTTATTATCACAATGACAAATGCACTGTCATTGTTAATAGGATATTTCCCAGCAAGGACTTCTTGTTATGCAAGCCAGGTTCGGTATGTCATGCAGCATGATAGCAATAAAGTCTACAAGAATTTGTAATGAACTTCAATTACTAATAGATTATGGTTAATGGGAAATATGTGCAGTAAAGATATGGGTTTTTATGTGCGCCTTCTGGTATTCTACAAGGCAATGATTTATGCTACAATTTATGTTAACATTTTCTGCTATGAAAAGGCCCAATTTGGTAGAAAGCCACTTCATCCATAACAAATATTCAAGATAATTTTGCACATAATATAAATGAAAGTATAAAATTAGATATTAATCTATTTAATCTTAGCATTTTTATTTTTATTGAAAATGGAGACTTTTTTCTCTCCTGAGTAGTACTGTTGGTTAAAATTCTTGATGTAAAATGAAAGCATGAGATATATTGATGTCTTTCAGTAAAATATAACATTTTATATGTTAATTTCTTTGTTTAACTTCCTGCTGTAATTAAGGACCCAGTTAAGATTTGATATATGCTAGTGTCTTGCTTATGTAAGTATTTTTAAATTAAGAAAACCCACAAGTATTCATGTTAACATGAATTTATAATCCACATCATGACTCCTCTCACTATGGAGATTGACAGCTGTGATAATAAATGTGGAAGTACATATCAAAATGATTTATGTGTGTGTGTGTGCATGTATATGGCATAAACACACAGACACACATATATACAGTCTATATACATATATACATTGACAAAAACAGACAAAACTGGAAAATGTGAACCACAGCTTAGCCAAGTATAGACCCAAAAAATGCATAAAATTAAATTATAAAAAATGAAACAATTCACCAAAAGACTTTGAGTTAAATGATAATGAATTTAAAATTATGAACATAGAGGAGGCACAGTCTTGGGAATCCCCTGAAAACATTTTGCATCCATAAAATTTGTGTGTGTGTGTGTGTGTGTGTTTGTGTAAAAGCTAAGATGACTTTTAAAATGATGAATTTTAAAAAAACTTGATCCTTAAACTCAGAATACGTATTTTTAATGTTCTTCCTTTTCTTTTAATCCCTGGAATCATTATTTCCATAGGTCCTATATGATATCTTGCAAATGGCAGGTATACACATAATGAATGCATTTGTACTCACTACTGTCCTTACTTGAATAAATTTTGAACTGTGGATTTCCCCTCTGATGCATAATGGAGCTAAGAATGATGAACAGCCTTAGTATACAAGAGTTAAGCTCCTGGACTCTGGAGAAGAGACCCAGCTCTGCCCCTTCTTAGCTTAGACTGTGTGAAAGTCCATCTAAACCTATCAAACCTCAGAGTTTTCATATGAAAAATTAGATTTGTAAAGAATGCTTTTTATTTTGAAAATCAAATGAAATATTGTCAAAACATTTTCATACTGCCTGACACTTAATGAGTGCATAACTCATTTTAGATATTATTTTATTTGCATCCTTTAGAGAAATACTAGCCTAGATATGTCAGTGAATGATTTAATATATCTATAATTGTTGCTATCATTATTATTAATAGTCCTTACAAGCTTCCATATCTTGTAGCTTTTGAGACTCTAGTGAGCCAGAGAATCATCTGGTTGATTCATAAAAAGACAGATTTCTGAGCCTCCCACACAAATCTAGAGTAGGACCTAGAAATTTCCATATCTAACAATCCTCCCAGGTGATTCTTCTGCCCACTGAAATTTTAAAAGCAGTGCATCGGTACAATTTACAGAATGTATTGATGCTCATGTCTCTGTAACTTGTTGAAACAGAACTAAAATACCATGATGACTGACTAGATCACCTGCTAGGTGAGATTTGACATCATGCCAATTAAACATCTAGAATCCAAGTGATTGATAAAATATGTACACTTCTCATCTTGATATTTTGGTCCTATTTGGGGAAAAAATGTTTTCTCCTCAAAAATACCCATCTACCCTCCTAGACCAAATATAACCTATGTTGTATTTTTCAAAAGTTTTTCTCTTATCAATGTTCTTCTTGGTCTAATTTACAGATTAGAAAAAAGATTCTGAAAAAGATAGGAAAGACTTGGATTAGATTAACCTACTTGTGTTAGGGCATTATCTTACTCCAAATAACTTAGCATTGTACACAGAGGATAGAATGTTGTTTCTCTCTCATGTAACAGCCTGAGGGTAGGCAGTACATACACCCCTGTTGTAGTAACTCTGCTCCATCAAGACTCAGCTCCTTCTACCTGTTGCTCTGGATTTCCTATGGCATTGATGCTTTTTCTGTACATTCTGAGATAGCACACTACCACATCCACATTCTAGTCATCCAGAAGGAGAAAAAGTGGAAGAGGAAACTATAACTCTTGCTTTGTCAGCATGACCCACAAACTGTGTTGCTTCTTCTCATATCCCATTGACTAGAACTTGGTCATATGACTCTATGTAGCTCAAAGGCAGTATGGGAAATGCAGTCTTCATCTGCAGAGTCATGTACCTCTTTAAAAATTAGATATTATATTACCAGAGAAGAAGGGGAGAATTGCTATTGATTGGGAAATAGTTTCTGCCACATTACCTTACAATTCTCCAGCCAGCTGGAGTTACATAGACCTTATCATTTGCCAATACCAAGTCTCTTTTGTTATGGATATTCAATAACTGATATGTTTACACAAGACCAGAATACTAGATCAATTTACTGGAATTGGCCTCCCCTGCCCAAGAAAGCAGGCCAAAGTTATATAGGAGTTGCTTTTTGAAGGTATTACATTGTAGAATCAAGGTTGACTAAGTCAAACAAGTGCTGTCTTTGTACCAGAGTCACCAACTGAGATCAGTCCCCAGGAAATAGAATGAAAATTCAACAGCTAGGAGGTGATTCCTGTAATGAAGCTTGGAGGGTTAGGAGAGAAGGAACAGAGAATCAACAAGGATCAACATTAAGGACAGCCAGCATGTGGTGGTTAAGAACATAGTCCCTGGGTTTCATCTGCGTGGGTTGGAATTCTGGTTCCATAGGCTGTGAGAATGTAGGAGAAGTGATACAAGCAACTTACACTTCAGCTTCCTTCTTTGTGAAATTAGGATAGAAATAGTTACTAATTCATAAGCTTGTTGGGAAGATTAGATTAAATAATGTAACACAGTATCTAATACATTGCTACTCCTCAATAAATATTAATTATTATTAACATGGAGTCCTTAAAATTCTTTAAGGTTTGTTTTATTTAGCAAAGAATCTTTCTCCATGATCAACCCTTTTTCAAGATGGAAATCTATAAATTAGACAGACCAAAGAAAACACAGGGAGCCAATGTTTATTCCACCATTCCTAGGACACACAGATGGGAAACCCATGGGTTACCAACCTTGCCCAAACAAATCTGTCCCATGAGGTTTCTTCTGAAGCAGTAAGCCCTGGCTCATTTCCTTGTCTTGCTTTCTGGGTATTTTTTTAAAAATGAGAAAGAAGTCCAAACTCTTCTCCCAACTGGACCTGGAGAAATAAAAAACCTAATAAAAATAGAAATAAACAAACCACAAAAACTGTAAAGCACCTCCCATTAAAAGCTATTGTGAAGTAGATTAAAGGTCTTGGAAAGCATGCAGAGTGGTAGCAAAATCTTGATAAATAAACCAAGGCTGCAATGTGCTTGTGCTGATAATAAGTAGCATGGAAGAACTGTCTCTTCTACAAAACCCTGGGATTTATGTCCAGTCTGCCTGCATCGGAAACTAGAAAATTAACTCATGAAATCCATCTATCAACACAAGTAGAAAGAGGAATCAAAGTACAGAAATGAAATTAGCATGAAATTAGTTAGCTGTAGGACATAAATAGAGGTACTGACATTTTCTTGCATCTTCTGTATCAAATGTCTTTGGAGAACTCACCAAGCTTGGACTGTAGTTGATGGGCCCTATGATTTATTTCAACATTTTCTACCCTAGGCAGGTTGTTTGCAAAGTCCTTCAAGTATCATTAAGACAAATCAGGAAACAGGTAATTCTTCAAGAGAAGAATATGATCATGGGAAGACACTGCTTATACAGAATATCCGTAATGTGTCATTGCAGCCTCCAGAAAACGCATCACTGTATTTATTAATCCATTGCTACAGAGATTACAGCAATCTGACTTGAAGCCCTAGTGAATTTTTGGCACATTTGGAAATTGTGACTCTTGTTGCCCAGGGAACCTCTTTTTTTTTTTTTTTTAATGTTTTTAAATTGTATTATGTTAGTCACCATACAGTACATCCCTGGATTCTGATGTAAAGTTCGATGATTCATTAGTTGCGTATAACACCCAGTGCACCATGCAATACGTGCCCTCCTTACTACCCATCACCGGTCTATCCCATTCCCCCACCCTCTCCCCTCTGAAGCCCTCAGTTTGTTTCTCAGAGTCCATAGTCTCTCATGCTTCATTCTCCCTTCTGATTACCCCCCTTCTTTATCCCTTTCTTCCCCTACCAATCTTCCTAGTTCTTATGTTCCATAGATGAGAGAAATTATATGATAATTGTCTTTCTCTGCTTAACTTATTTCACTTAGCATAATCTCCTCCAGTGCCGTCCATGTTGCAGCAAATGTGGAGAAATCGTTCTTTCTGATAGCTGAGTAATATTCCATTGTATATATGGACCACAACTTCTTAATCCAGTCATCTGTTGAAGGGCATCTCAGTTCCTTCCACGATTTAGCTATTGTGGACAATGCTGCTATGAACATTGGGGTACATATGGCCCTTCTCTTCACTACGTCTGTATCTTTGGGGTAAATACCCAGTAGTGCAATGGCTGGGTCATAGGGTAGCTCAATTTTTAACTTTTTAAGGAACCTCCACACTGTTTTCCAGAGTGGCTGTACCAACTCTTAAATCAACTCCCACCTTTACTGCAATTGCCTTTTCACAGTGTATATCACATTGAGAAATGGATTACACAACCCGTAGCTTTAACTACCCTGCATTAGTTGATTGCATACTACGGATGTGTATTGCACAGTTTACGAATCATAGGGGAGCTAGGATATGGGTGACAGATAATTTAAACATGAAAGTGGTGATGCCTGGGACCTGGTAGGAATAGAGGTAGAAAAATAAAGGCAAAAGTCAAGGCAAATGGTTGGGAGAACCCAGGTATTTGGGACTTGATTAAGGCAAACTTACTAGTGAAGCATAGTGTTTAGAAAGAGTATTATTTTACCATTCAAGGAGGTGATTTTTTTTTATATACATATACTACCCTTTGGCCGTCTGATGCTTCTTCTGCCCTTCTATAATAAGATCAATTCCCTTCAGTTTGCAGATGGATCTTTGGGAGCAAAGGGAATTTAGTTCTATGAAGTCTTATCTTTTAAGATAAGCTACATCTAAGATGAAAGAGCATATTAACTTAATTTGCTCACTGTACAGACACACGGTGTGAAGTCAGAAGGTATCGAGTCTAGCTTACACCTGTTACAAACTTGCTTTGAGAACTGTACTAAATTATTTAACTTATTAGTATCTCAGCCTCCTCACCTTCAAAATGGGATAATAACCATCAGTCTTTCAAATTAAGAAATAATCGAATGAGATGTTATATGCTGTTCTGTCTAGGACATCTGGGTGGCAAGCAGATACCCATGAGGATACTGCAAGGAAAACTGTATTTGTTGCCAGGATAGACATAGACAGGGATTAGAAATGGCAAGGAGCATTACTTGAGACAGCCAAAGCTAATCTCCCATTCAAATGCCCTGTGGTTTTACACTCCTGACATTCCTCATTCCTGTGTGTGCCCCATTCCTGTTTCTCTAACTAATATCCTAATGAGGGCCTCCCCATATGGCCCACAGTGGCTACTCTGGATTGACTCTACCTTAAGACCTTTCATCTCAGCTACTACAGAAAGCCGCTTACCCTCTTGACAACCCTTCAAATATATTAAGCTCATTCCCACAACAGGGCCTCTGCGCTTGCATGTCCTTTCTGAAATGCTCTTCTCCCAGCCCTTTGCATAGCTTCCTTTGCACTTCATTTAAACCTCTGTTCAAATCTCATCCCTTTAAAAAGGACTTCCCTGATCATTCTAACTAATATTATACCCTCTGGTACTCTTTTCTCCTTATCTACTTTTATTTTCTTAATAGTGCCTACTGGTATCTGGCATATATCTATTTTTCTGTCTGTCCTCCCACTAGAAATCAGGCCAGTGGCATTTAGAACTTTGTTTTCTTTACTGCAGTATTGCTCTTGCTTAGAACAAGGCCTCACACAATAAATATTGGTTGAATATATATTTCATGAATGAGTGACAGTACAAATGCCAAATCTCCCCAGATTCATAATTTCAAAAAAAAATTTTAAATATTTTATTTATTTGAGATTTAAGAAAGAGAGCACGAGCAGTGGAGTGGGGCAGAGAGAGGGAGAAGCAGGCTCCCCACTGAGCAGGGAGCCGGACCCGGAGCTCCATCCCAGAACCCTGAGCTCATAAGCTGAGCTGGAGGCAGATGTTTAACTGGCTGAGCTACCCAGTGCCCCTATAATTTCAAATTTTTTAAGAGAAGAATTAAAAGGATCCATTTCATATTTTTCAGGAGAAACCACTCCAATCAGTTTCTGGCCAACCAGTGCGTTGCCTCCTTGTGTTAGCTGCCTCCTTGCGTTTCCTCCTTGTGGTCTATTCAGTCAGGGTTGAGATGGGACCACTTCGGGTAATACAGAGCACAGGCACTTACAGCATTGGATGGGCAGATATCCCAAGATGGGGCTAGAGTGGCCCAACCCTGACGGCACCTTGGGCTTCATGAAGCACCAGCTCTGCTTCAAGAGACACGGAGAGCCCATCAACCTTTGACTAGAAATGTCAAGGTTTTGAATTATTAGATTGACTTCTCTAGGTACTAGCTCTCTGGCCTCAGTCATAATTTTCTTTAATTTTAATTTTTTTATCTGCTCTGCATTTTATATTAAATTTTTAAGAGCAATTAATAATAATCATTGATAATATTTTTGAAATTCCCTGAGTCTGCCATTTTATGAGTATATTTATGTAGCTTAACTCCTGGAATCCTTACGACCATCCTCTGAGGTAGATACGATGATTATATTTATTTTGAAGGTGAAGAAATGTGAGAATCGAGAGGAAATCAGTTACCTGACATCTTTTAGTGAGTAACTAACAGAACTGGGGTTTAAACCCAGAAGTCTGGTTCTGCTTCCTCATCTAAAATGACAAAATATTCTGCGTAACCTATTCTTATTAAGCAAACATTTAAAGCACATTAAATACACATTTAAGTCTGGGCAGTGTCACAGACTTAGGATCTAGTATTCTTTGTGACCTTTGAATCTGTTTTTATGGAGATACACCAGAAATCATTACTTTTTATTTTTTGCCCAGATTGGTGGAATTTTTTATTAAGAAAATTGCGAATTTTTATAATAAACAAATATCAGGGTCTTGAAATGCTGTGCTCCACTTAATGTTTTCTCTGGATTTTGGCAATACTCCCTAACAACAAAATCAAAAAAGTGTCCGAAATACATTAAATAAGTTAAGGTTTATACAAACAGTAAGGGCAAACAACAATTTATTGGGTTCTTGAGCTATGCATGCAATAAGAATACAAACACACAGTAAAAAAAAAAAAAAGAAGAAGAATATAAACACATAGATATAAGATGAATATTTGAGAAAGAAAGAATTCACTGAACACCCATTACTTGAGATCCATATGCATGGCACCATATTAAACACTGAGAAGTATACAATTTTGTATAAACATTCCAAATTCATGTTACAGGCTTTTTTCTGAACCAAAAGAACAAACTTGAAAAGTCAATAGTTTCATCCCTTTGTACCTATGTAACTTTCCATTACTGCCTGGTAGGTACTAATGGGGATTGTTTTTTTTTAAATAAAGGCTCAAGTGTTCCCATTATATTAACAAATTAAAGCAGTGAGAATTTATCTTTTTTTTTTTTTTTTAAGGAATGTTATAGGGATGAGAAAGGCCATTTTTATAAATATCCATCTATGGAGTGCTATTTTTTTCTATCTGTAAGTAGCATGTTAATTCTATTCTTGTTTTGTTTTACACTTGTGCTTTTCAGAGAAGGCCATAATTTGCTCTATAGAGTCTTGATTTTTATCCTTTTGGGGAAGTTGTTCAAGGTCGTCATGGCCCATATCCATCAATTATGCCTGCCTCACAGATTTCCTTTGTCAGTAGTACATATCAGTATGATTAATGGTTCAGGGTTCATATTCAGGAAACTGATTGGATAACTGTCATTTCATTTGCTGTTACTGATAATTCAGAAAACATTGATGAGGTTGTCCGAGAAAAGAGGGCAATGCAAGCCAGTTTTACTTATAATGAACAACAAAGCTTGGTCTTTTGTTAGCAAAAATAGGCTGTGCACTCCAATATACTTCCTGGACCTCAGCTAAGAGATTAGGGAGGGGTATTAAATCTAAGTGATTATCCTGCATCATTAAGTGTGGTAGTTCTGTTATGAAAGAGTGAACGCCACACTATGTTGAAGGCTTCATAACTGGGAGAATGAGAGCTCATGAGCTCTTCAGGAAAACCTAACTTTCATTCTGTATCTAACAGAAAGTAGTAATTATTCACTTACTTTAAATATATCTTTATTTGTTAATTATAAATTACTGGATTATTTACTTTTTTAAAGAGATGTACTGTTTTTATAAGAATGATAGATGTTTGCCATTAAAGATAAGATAAAACACATTCAATAAGTTTTCAAAAATCCTCTAAAATCCTGTCCAAGGATGACTCTTGGTCTTAAAGGAGATCTTAGAGGAACATAAAAGACTCTAGAGTGTTGAAATAGGTTCAGGTTTTCTGGAAATTTGGTAAATGATATAAAGTGCATTTTAAGTCAGTGGAGATTCCCCCAGCCTCCAAAGAAATCGTGTTGATATAGCTACCTATCTTTTTGAGGGTAAACATTTTGTTCTCATTTTAACTTCTTCCACTTATGTAACTTTTTATTAAGTTTTTACATTTTAATTCCAATATAGTTAACATACAGTGTTACATTAGGTTCAGGTGTACAGTATAGCGATTCAACAATTCCATACATTACTCAGTGCTCACTGGTAAGTGTACTCTTAATCCCTATCACCTATTTCACTCACCCCCTCACCCACCTCCCCTCTGATAAACATCAGTTTGTTCTTTATAGTTAAGAGTCTGTTTCTTGGTTTGTCTCTCTCTCTTTTTTTTCCTTTGTTCCTTTGTTTCTGAAATTCCACTTAAATTCCAAATATTTGGAATCATGAGCGAAATCATATGGTGTTTGTCTTCTCTGACTTATTTCACTTAGCATTATACTCTCTAGTTACATCCATGTTGATGCAAGTGACAAGATTTCATTCTTTTTTATGGCCAAATTTTTGGCCTCTTCTTTATCCATTCATCTTTATCCTCTTCTTTATCCATTCATCAATTGATGGACACTTGGGATGCTTCCATATCTTGACTATTGTAAATAATGCTGCAGTAAACATAGGGGTGCATGTATCTCTTTGAATTAGTGTTTTTGTATTTTGGGGATAAATACCCTGTAGTGCAATTACTGGATTATAGTGTAGTTCTGTTTTTAACTTTTTGAGGAACCTCCATACTGTCTTCCACATTGGGTACACCAGTTTGCTTTCCCACCAACAGGGCTCTGGTGTTCCTTTTTCTCTACATCCTTGCCAGCACTTATTTCTTTTAGCCATTCTGACAGGTGTGAGTCGTATCTCTGTAGTTTTGATTTGCATTTCCCTCTTGATGAGGGATGTTGAGCATCTTTTCATGTGTCTGTTGGCCATCTGTATGTCTTCTTTGGAGAAATATCTGTTCATGTCTTCTCATTTTTTAATTGAATTGTTTTGTTTTGGGTTTTTGTTTTGTTTTGATGTGGAGTTGTATAAGTTCTTTATATATTTTGGATACTAATCCTTTATCAGATATATCGTCATTTGCAAATATCTTCTCCCATCCAGTAGGATGTCTTTTAATCTTGTTGGTTATTTCTAACCAGTTTTTCTGTTCAGAAGCTTTTTATTTTAATGCAGTCCCAATGGTTTATTTTTGCTTTTATTTTCCTTGCTTCTGGAGACATATCTAGAAAAATGTTGCTACAGCTGATGTCAGAGAAATTACTGCCTGTGCTCTGTTTTAGGATATTTATAGTTTTGGGTCTCACATTTAGGTTCTTTTTTATTTTTTTCAATGACTCTCCTTTAATTACAAAACCCCATAACCCACAGTTGTTGAAAGTTAAGTGTCTTTATTTTTTTTTTTTTTACTTTTTTCTTTTTTTTTTTAATTAATTTATTTTTTATTATTATGTTCAGTTAGCCACCATATAATACCATGAGAGACTCTGGACTCCAGGAATCACATTTAAGTTTTTAATCCATTTTGAGTTTAGTTTTGTGTATGGTGTAAGAAAGTGGTCCAGTTTCATATGTTGCTGTCCAGTTTTCCAAACAGTTTGTTGAACAAACTGTCTTTTCTCCCATTGCATATTCTTGCCTCCTTTGTCAAAAATTAATTGACTTTATACTTATGGATTGATTTCTGGGTTTTCTATTCTGTTCCATTGATCTATGTGTCTGTTTTTTGTGCCAGCACCATACTCTTTTGATCACTATGCTTGGTAACACAACTCAAGGTCCATAACTGTGATGCTTCCAGTTTTTTGTTTTGTTTTTTTTTTCTTTTTCAAGATTGCTTTGGCTATTTGGGGTCTTGTCTGGTTCCATACAAGTTTTGGAATTGTTTGCCCTAGTTGTTTGAAAAATGCTGTTGGTATTTTGATAGGGATTGTATTAACTGTGTAGGTTGCTTTGGGTAATATGGACATTTTAGCAGTATTTGTTCTTCCAGTTCATGCACATCGAATGCCTTTCTGTTTCTTTGTGTCATCTTCAGTTTCTTTCATCAAATGTTTTATAGTTTTCAGGGTACAGGTCTTTCACCTCTTTGGTTAGGTTTATTCCTAGGTACTTGATTGGTTTTGGTGTAATTATAAATGGAATTGTTTTCTTAATTTTTCCTTCTGCTGCTTAATTATTAGTGTATAGGAATGCAACAGATTTCCATACATTGATTTTGTATCCTATGACTTTACTGAATTCATTTATCAGTTCTAGTAGTTTTTTTGTAGAGTCTTTATCATGTCATCTGCAGCAGTCCTTTTTAACATTTCTTGTAGGGGTAGTTTGGTGGTCATGAAGTTCTTTAGTTTTTGTCTGAGAAATTCTTTATTCCTCCTCTATTCTGAATGCTAGCCTTTCTGGATAGAGGATTCTTGGCTGCACGTTTTTCCCATTCAGCACTTTGCATATATACCACTCCCTTTTGGCCTGCAAAGTGTCTGCGAAAAAATCCACTGATAGCCTTACGGAGTTTCCCTTGTAGGTAATTGTCTTCTTTTCTCTTGCTGCTTTAATTTTTTTGTTTTTCTTAATCACTTCTTTTTACCATCTTATTTATTATGCGTCTTTGTGTGGACCTCCTTGGGTTGATTTTGTTGGGGGATCTCTGTGCCTCCTGGATCTGGGTTTGTTTTCCTTCCCCAGATTCAGAAAGTTTCAGCTATTATTCCCTCAAATACATTTTCTGCCCCCTTTTCTCTCTCTTCTTAGAGATCCCTATAGTGCAAACGATATTATGCTCGATGGAGTCACTGAGTTCCTTAAGTCTAGTCTCATTTTATATATTTGTTTTCTTTTACCTCCTCAGCTTGATTGCTTTCCATTACTATCTTCCATGTCATTAATTTGTTCTCTTTCCTCTAGCCTGCTGTTTATTCCATCTACTGTATTTTTAATTTCATTTATTGTGTTCTTCATCTGTGATGGGTTCTTTTTTATCTCTTTGTTAAGGGTCTCACTGATGTCTCCACTCGTTTCTCATGTCCAATGACTATCTTCATGATCATTACTTTAAATTCTCTATCAGGCATATTGCTTATATTCATTTTACCAGGTCTCTTGCTGTGGTTTTGTCCTGTTCTTTCATTTGGAACATATTCCTCTGTCTCCCCATTTTGTCTAACTCTCCATGTCTGTTTCTGTGTGTTAGGAAAGTCAGCTACATCTCCTACTCTTGAAAGTAGTGGGTTGGGCACACACTTTACCTAGGTGCTGTTGGTCCTTTTCCATTGGGTACATGCAGTTGCTGTGAAGACCAGGCCTGGCCAGTGTGCTCTGCAAAGCCCACATGGGCATAGAGTACAATTTTAACAAGGTTTGTGGAGGTGACCTGCTGCTTGGAACAAGGCCCCACAAAACACATGGGAGACTCGGTGCTGGCAAGTGTTATGCCAGTCTTCTAGGAGAGGGGACTACAGTACAGGCAAGTGACTGGGAAGGGCAGATCTGCTGATGTGGGGGGCTTAATGTAAGCAAGTTAAGTAAGGAGTGTGGGGTCTGCTGGTTTCTAAAGGTGGTGAAGCGTTTATGCTGAGGGGTGGGGGATGGAAATGGCAGCTCTTTTGTTTCTGGAAGAGTCTCTCAGGGAAATCTGTTTCTCTGGGACATGCTCTGAGATTAGTAAATAACTCTCCCTCCCATATGCCCTAGGCATTTTTCAAACTGCTGCTTCTATGCTGTATCTCTATGGGCTATTTGTTATGCTGTCTCTTTATGGTCAGGGACTCAGTTTCCTATAACACACTGGGCTCTCCCAGAACTGAGCCTACTAATTTTTAAAATTCCAATCTTTAAGTCCCACTGGTTGTAAGAACTCATGAAATTCAGCCCCTCTTGCTTTCAAAGCTAAATATTATGGGGATTCTTCTTCCCCCTACAGGCTCCCTGGTGTGACAGTCTGTTTCTCACCCTTCTCTGTGCCCCTTGCTCCCTCCCAACTGCAGACAGCCAGGGCTCTTTTAGCTCCCCACCTCATATTCATTGTCCCTACCCTCTTCCATTGGCCTCTTCTCTACTTTTAGTTGTGGAGTTTCTTCTGTCTGTCTTTGGGTCATTTTCTGTTATTTATGCTGGTTTGAGTGTTACCATGGGACTAGGTGAGCTTAGGGTCCTTCTACTCTGTCATCTTCCCAGACCCTACACTTATGTAAATTTCAAACATATCAAAGATTTATTTTTTTTAAGTGAAACTATAATTTTATAATAAAATATATAAATATTCTAAAGCCTTGTTTTCAGAAGGCCTTTAAAAATGTGTCAGAAACCCAGAAATCAAAAAAAAAGAAACCCAGAAATTAAGAAAGAAAAAACCCTAAAATTTGACTGAATAAAATAGAAAAAAAACTTCACTTTATCAAAAAACAAAATACTATAAAATCAAAGATAAAAGATAAACAATAAAGATAAAAGAGAAAACAAAATGGAAGCAAATGGGACACATGACAAATAATTTTGTAAAATCTTAAGGCGCTTACTTTTAGTCATCAATAAAAACAAGACAGAAACTACTAGAAAATGTGCACAAATTCTTCACAAAAGGGGAAAAATTAATAAACATATACCTTTTCATAATATCAATAAGTATATACTTTGTAGTATTTCAAGAACCCATAGCACATGTTTTATTAGTATTTTGGGAAATTCCAGTATAATCAACAAATGAAAGGATTTACTTGTCAATGAGCCAGTGAAACTTAGTTGTTTCATTTTTCTAGCTTATGTGGTATTTAGCCTGAATGTGGCCTCTTGATGTGGGGAAGGAATGGGATAAGACTAACAGTATCCTATATGATACACATGGAAATCTGAGAATGTCTTGGAATTTTCTAGATTTTATACATGAGACAATGCTCTATTTATACTGAGATGTGTTTATAATTTTAATATAGAAATAAATGATCAACATTATTCAAAATATAATTTTTGAATACACCTTCATGATTGATATTTATGTCTCAACCACTATGAAACTCAGACTATTATTAAAAAGAACCTTTCCCTCTTTCTTTACACTGAATTCAGACTCTTGCAGATCTTTCATAATTTCTGCTTTGAGATCAGGTGGTGCTGTTGTATTAAAGTTGCAGGTTTCTGTCAAAAAATCACAAAGTAGTTCTCCATTTTCATTGCCATCAATAAAACAATCAGATATGTCCATGGTGGACAGAAGGTCATAACACTCATACTTAATCCCCAATTTATCCAGCATCTGAGTGAGGTCAGAAGATGTGACATACTGACAGAGGTCATCCTGAGGTAAGCGGGATCCATATTTTTTCCACAGCTTGTCCCAGCCACTGACTCCTGTGTGATAAAACAAAGTTCATGCTTTTACTTATTCTTCTTTTCATTTTCCTACTCTGCCAGGGAGCATACTAGATGCTTAGAATAAAGCAGCCAATAAAGAAATATTCTTGCCTTTGGGTAGCTTAATTTAAGGGGTGCACGGCAGGGGGAGAGAAAGTTAAAAACACAAGTAAATAAGTCACATATCAGATGGTGCTATGTACTAATGAAAAACAAATCAGAACAAGGAATAAGGAGGGTCAAAGAGTTGGATGGGTTGCTGTTTTGTATAGAGTGGTCACAGAAAGTCTCTGCAATAATGTGACATTTGAGCAGAGATATGAGAACAAGTCATGTAGATATCAGAGGAAAGATTACCTTAGGTAGATAGAAGAGCAACTACAAAGGACCTGAAGCAGGAGCATGCTGGCATGTTAAGAACTAGCCAGGAAACCAGTGAGATTGGAATTCAGTGAGCAAAGGGGAGAGTAAAAGAAGATAAGGTTGGATGAGTGGTGGGGGGAGTGGCTAGGGTGCCATATCATGTGAGGTGAGATGGGAAGCCATCGTAGTGTTGTCTGAAAGAATTTTCTGGATCGATGGACATATTCTATATCTGCATTGTCCAATATGGTAGCCACTAACCATCTGTGGCTAAGGAATATTTGAACTGTGGCTAGTATGACCAAGGAAATGAATTTTTAAGTTTTATTTCATCACAACTCATTTACATATCAATTTCAATAGCCAAATGTGGCTTTTATACTGGACAACACAACATTAGAGTGACTCAACCTGATTTACATTTTAATAAGTGTATTTGGTCACACAGATGAGAATATACTATAGGGGCATAAGGGCGGAAACAAGGAGAACAGTAAGGAGGTTATGGCAATAATCTGAGTGAGAGATGATGGTAAATTGGAGCAGCTAGCTTTTGGAAGTGATGAGAAGTGGTTGGATTTTTTATATATTATGCTCCAGTGAGATCTGCCAAAAATTTGGATATTGGATGTGAGTGAAAGCAGAGTCAGTGACCCCAATGATTTTGGCCCAAGCACCTGAAAAGAGAAAACTGCCATTATTGGAAATGGGAAGAATGAGGGAGGAGCAGTTTTAAATGTATCATCAGGTGTCAAGTTTTGGAAATGTAAATATGAGCTATCTATTGATATCTCTTGGATAGTCCAGCAGTGATAGGAAGAAGGCAATTGTTTATGTGAGTCTTGAGTTCAGAGGAGAGGATCTAAGAGTAAGAATTGAAATAGAAAGAGCACAGTAAATACAATAATTTTCTCAAACAAAAAAAGGGGTAGCCTCTCATGTCTCCACATATAAGATGTTGCCTTGCGCTGCCAATAATTAGACTGATTCTTACAAAATTTGTCCCCAGCTTTAGAAGATGTTTTAGCAATGTCTATTGTATTTAATTGAAAACCCAGCCCAGTGTAGAAGCTAAAAGATGCAGCCCCTGAGCGGGGGAGACACAGGTTGGAATGTATTTCTGACACTTCATGAATAAGATGAGATTTGTTATTTAGTCTCTGAGAACCTCAGTTTTCTCATCTATAAAGTGGGGATAACCAAACTTACCTCAAATGCAACTGCAACTATTAAATGAGGTTACATAAGTGGATTGTTGTACAATGCTAAGCACATGGCAGATGGGTAATAAGTACTTACAAAATAAATGAACATTCTATGGAATTAGTTTGATAATGTATTTTCACTGGTTGTAATCTTGAGCCTATGAAAAAGCAAACTTGCTGCTTGGGAATCTATAATACTAATACATCAACACAAATGAGCATCTATTTGTGGACCCTTTAATACCTGCATATGATAATGGGATGTCACATGCACAGTTGATACAAGTATAGTAATTAAGAGGGTCTCTAAAGCCAACTGCCTAAGTTCAAAGCCTGGCTTTTCCTCTGAATAGCTTTATGAAATTTTCCTCAGTTTTATCATCTGCAAAACAGGGATAACAATAAAATTTATGCATAAAATTGGGGCAAGAAAAAGCAAAGGAACTAAGAACCATGACTGGCACACATAGTAATTAAACATTGTTCAAGTGTTAGGAAATTAAGTTGGACTTGGCAAAACAATGTAAGAAAGAACCTATATTCCAGGATTAATAGTGAAGATTTCAAAGGCTTGAGATTTTTTTGGTTTCCAAACGTCTTTTACGGTCTAATGAAGTAGTTGACTCTCCGGCAAAGTACACAAACGATAAATACCCATACAGTTGTGCATATAACTATTGGATGCTCAAAGACCCCTGGCCCTCATCCATGGCCTGGGCTAAAGTCTTCCGACTGAACTCAACAAAAGGGACTATCCAAGGCAGAAAATGGTAAAAATTAAATAGCTTAGATAATTGACATTCGACTAATATTTCAGAAGAGGGAGCAATAACTGCAGGGTATGCTCTAGAAGGTAAAACTGGAATGAAACAGAAAAAACAAAACCTCAGTCCAATGGAAAAAAAATAAGGTCATGAGTATGTATTAAAAAATCTTTCATTACAAAGACAGTGATTATCTGCCCAACTAAGAATATGCCTACAAATAAGACTTTACAAGAAAATAAATTTTTCAATGGTTGAGAAGAGGCTCTATTTTCATTATTATTTTTCTTTTTAACCTGACAGAGAAAAAAAATAACCAAACACTGTTGGTGTCAGTGTTGTGTGACTTGGTGCCATTTCTGAGCTGAGCAATTATACACTTTCTAACTGATGCATTATCATAATGGCTCTCAGTGGGCACAGCATATGGTGTTACTTTTGTTTCCAACATGATATAAACCAGATTCTTTTTTTCCCATTGTATTAAAAATAACACACCATGATTTGCCTCCTTCCTCAGTCAGGTAAGGAGAGGGAAGAACAAAAAACAAGTGTCTTCTTCAGGCTAAACCGCCTTAACCAGAAAAGTTGCTTTTTAACTAGCAACTCTCAAAACTAATGCCTGGCTACTACATTTGCAGAAAAACATACTACTACTGATATCATTGTAGTGTGAGACACTCATTTCAAAAATTCACCTCTTTTGTCCTTATTTCTCTTCCTTTTCATCCCCAAATCAAATCTTTTATCTTTATATAATCAGGAACTTCTGCTTCTTATAATTAAATGAATATTTACTGAGCTGGGCTAGTTCTGTAACTGATACTTACAAACACAGAGAAAAGCCTCTCTTCCCTCAAGCAACATGTATTCTAACAGTAAATGCTGTCGTTTAATTCTGATTTCAATTTCTCTTTCTTTTCCTAATGAGTTTCATTTGCCTACCCTTCATCGCTTTTCTCTGCCTATTCCAGCGTGTGCTTTAATGTGTGTGCGTGCGTGTGTATCTTCTTTATTGAGTCTTTTACTCCTATTTACTAAACCTATCTTCAAATCTCCAAAATGTCCTATGTTCTCTGATTCCATGTCCAACATGTAGTAAGTTTTGGCCAAAACATGTTCTTTTTTTTAAGACACATTCAGAACTAGTAGTTTAGAATATTATAAGGCAGAAATAATAAAGTATTATAAAATAATTTATTCAATTCAAATATCTATTGGGTGTACTCTAGGTGCTGAAGAGATAAGAAGCATAAGGAGCTCTCTTTAAACTCCTCCTATGCCTCTAAGAGGAAACTTGGCACACTGCTCCAAGTGTTTACATGCCTTAATCCTCTACTACATAGGAGCCATTCAAAAGTAGAGGAAAAGTAATAGTCACCTGCATCCTTCAGAGCCTAGCAGTGACTGCCCGTAGAAACTCAAGAAAAGCTGAATGGATCAAACCTACACAACAGCTATACTGTGCTGCAACACAGGACTGAGAGTACAGGCTGTGTACTGTTTTCAATATGGCTGAACACACATGATACCTAGGTACACATGGTACACATGGACCATATATATAGCCAACCTAGGTTTCTGCATAATTCTAGAAACTGACCCCATATTTCATTATCTTATGACTAATAAATGCAAAAGTGAGTGTACATATGGTACTCAAATAATAGTAATTCAGTCTATTCAGAAAAATAACTTGTCAATTCAGTAATAGGTCAGTGCCTGACTGAGATGGACAGGAAAGAGCCTTTGCTCTTAAATGTGGTGTATTTAAGATAACCCTTTAGAGCAAGATGGCAATCCAGACATACCATTATCTGCCTAGGTATTAACCATATGAGTGTTCCTGGAAATTTAACTTAGTAACTAGTTCCAGGCTTGTCTGAATCGTCTACAATGAGCACCCAGTTTTCTGCACTGAAGTGTAGCTATGGATGACAGCACTGCCCTGAAACAAAGCTTTCTTCCCAAACAGGTTTCTGCACTTTGAGTAATTAGAAAGCAAATTTCACTCAGATAGTGACTGCAAGAGGCTTGATAAGAACAGAACTCAGTGTGAACCATTTTGTTATATGTGTTCCAAGTTTTAGGGCAATATTCAAGTTTAAGGAATGTTTTCATGAGGCAAATATGGAGAAGGGAGTTTCAAGAATTATAGTTTGGGCTGAGAAGACAGTTTAGGGCAATGGTTTTTATACAGGAGTGAAGGGGGGAGTTGCTCGGGCACCTCATACGACTTGGCAAGCATTCTCAAACTTGGTTGCTATCTACAGACTGGTCCGGGCAGATAGGGATTTGAAGTGATATCAGCAAATGAAAAAACGAACATTAAAAATGTAGATTCAATCCTATACATGTTAACTGACAAGGATATAAGGCAAATCTGATTGCAAATTTCTTGTGATTCAATTTGTTTTCACTGTTGGAAACTGGCCATGATCTATTTTTCTAAAAGCTGACCCATATGACTTTGTTAATGCAACAAAGAAAATATTGCTATTTTTTTTAAAAAAGGAAACTGCAGCCACTTCCATACACTGAGGGACAATACAGTTTATCCTGGGGAAATATACTGTGGCTAAGACAGGTTCATAGGTGCACAGGTTTATTCAGGTGAGAGAGGTAGAGCAAAAGGGAGTTAAACTGGTCCAAGTAACAAGATGGATAGAAGGGGAAAGTGAGGAGTTGATATCTTAGGAAAAGTACTGAGCTAAAAGGATATGGGTGAGGTCTGGGAGGAGTTACGAGCAGATGCAAGGGAGAAGGGCACCACTAAGCAGGAGAAAAGCTAGGAAAAGAGTGGCTGTGGGATTTCGTGCTGAATTCTGTTCCTGCCGTTCTACTCCATCCATCTTGCCGTCTACCAAAATTAAAGAATGGTGCTTTGGAGAATGAAGGAAGTAGGGCTCTGCCTAGGTTTGAAGCAAAGCAGAACAGTATTAGAAAAGGCAGCTGAAGGACATGCAAGGTTTGGAGATAGGAAATCAAAAATTGAACTGGGAGCAAAAATTTGGAGCAAACAGTGGTTGGCAACCATCACGAGCATGTAAGCATGATCCCCAGGATCCTCAGGAGTCATGGGGCAAGAAATGGATGACCCAAATTACTTGAGATAAGGGATCCCATCATTTTTCCTGGATTTGTAAGAGTTATGAATGATCCCCTAAGACTGGCGAATCTGGAGACATTCAGATTATACTAAACTGGTGACAAAATCAACATATATGACAATTTTATTTACCTTTTCAAGTAGAACATTTTCTTTACTGAAAAGGAAACTATATTGAACAAGGTGGCTTATATTTTATTACATATATTTAATTAATTTCTTTCCTTAATAACTCTTCTGATAAAGGCAATAAAGCTGTAAATTTTAGCCTTAGGAGGGAATTGGAAAGTCCAAAATAAAATACCTAAATTTATCTTCTCCTTATGTTAAGCGGTTCTTGTATGTATGATATTTCTCTTGTAGCTGCACAAATCTCATCTAAGAAGAGTGCATGTGATAAAGGCAGGGGGTCATTAGAGTCCCTTTAATAGTTGGGCATTTGTTATTTGTTGCATTCTTATGTGTAGAAACAATGTCTATGAATAATGTTGTCCTCTTTGGGATACCTGTCTCCCACGCTGAGTACAGTAATGAAGAGTTGTTTACTGCATACAGAAAAAGTTAGCAAAATATTTCCACCATCAAACTATATTGACTGAATAACTTTTGACTCAAAATACTTAAGAAAAAGCTAACTGATATTTGAGTCTTTACTCCCTTTCTTTGATATTTCCCTGTGAATGTATACATAGTACATATGAACCACATACATGCATTGAGGCAATATAATGTAGCTGTGATTATCTAGAAATAGCCCTTGAATAAACTAAGACTCATAGACCAAGTTCACACAGCTAGGAAGTGCCTCGGCATTCTTGCTGCATGTATCACTATATATTTCACTGCGCTTGTTTTGGTTTGCACATTTCTTGATGCCAATAAATCATGGATTGTATTAATGTAATTCATGACAAAGCCAGCAGAATACTGTATTTATAAGGTTACTTAGTTCTCAGTTGTTTGTAGACTACTCATGCCACTTTCTAAACCTTAGGCTGGCTTTTTCCTACTGGGAGAAATACTCCCAAAGAAAACTGCTTTCTGACACTGAAATACTTAACTTCTGAAAATATTTAAGAATAAACCAAATATAAATAAGAGTGGATCTTCTATTGATATGAAATATATCCTAAAATCAAACATACATGGCTTCTGGATGAATTATTTCTATCAGTAACACTTTTTCTTTGTTATTAATACAGATTATCAAGAATAGACTGCCCTCATTGGTGACAGCTAAGTTTTCTTTTGCATTCCTAAATGTAGTACAATGGCTTTGCCCAAGTGTCTTAATTTAGACAGAGGTTAGTAGGAAGTATCCAGTTTACATAAGCCATTCTAATTGGGAAGACAGAACTCTCCCACATAAATAAGTATTTTTAATTAACCAGAGATAAAAATAGTATATCAAAATGTTCCTTGGGGAAGAAGCTGTATACAGGAACTCTCATTTGCAAAACTCTGACACAAGTTCAAACCTAGAATTATAAGCAACAACCCTGTTTGCCATCCTTAAAGTCATTCCTCATATTTAAGAATTGATGAATTTTGTGACATATGGTTTTGAGTATAGGGTCTGGTATAAGCTTAGGAAGATAGAGACTTTAGTATATCCAGAATCAATTTGCCTAGCACTGTGTAGACAATCCACGAAGATTGCTAAATGAAAGAAGTAATGAATTAATGAACTCAACAATGTCAGTGTTTCATTTATTAATATGTTATATACTGGAAGCAACATGACATGATCAAATGCTCTCTTTGGAAAATAAGACAGTAACACAAAACAAAACAAGTGAACAATTTTTGCAGTTATTTGAGAAAATCTACCACGAACAATATTGATAATGGCTCTAGAAATGCAAATTAATCTAATATGAAGGCATCCCAAATATTCAAACCTTTATTTATGTATTAATAAACATCACAGAAGGAAAGGAGACATTCAAGAAACAAAAAGGAGGCAAATAGAAATATTTGTTATTTTTGGTCTCATTAAAAAAATTCCTATTAGTGGTATTTGTTCTATGTTATATAATAAAGAATTTATATATAGACAACAATGACAAGTTTTCCCAAGAGAAAGGAGTAAATAGACATTTTATTCCACTAGACCCCTTAAATTGATAGCTGTTGTGAAGGAATTCCCTAATACTGTGTTAATTAATTAACTACAATCAGAAGCCAAGTCAAGAATGTCATAATGAAGACAAAATATAGCAGCTGCTTTCAAACACATATACCCATGCACATATGCACTACTACTGTTTTAAAATTCAGGGTGAATGTAAATAATTTACCTGACACAAGAATAATGAGCATCTTAGCGTTGGTAGCTAAGAGAGTATGGAAGAATTTCAGGGTAGCTGGGATATCTTTTACATAATACAGCATCTAGAATGAAGGAAAAGAGAAATCAGACGCTTTTCTATGTCAATGGCTTTGTTACTTGGGCTAGATACTCATTAGAAAGTTTGATTTTCAAGTTGAGAGTTTTACTCAACAAAACACTTTAAGAATTTAAAAATTAAAGATGTTATATGGAGAAAGAAAGTAATAATGTGATAAAATATTTAGGAAGAGGGAAAACTATGGTATTTGCTCAATTACAGCCAAATAATATTAAATTTTCTCTTTCTGGCTTCAATAACAGAGACATTTATAGCTGGAGATACTTCGTCTCCACTCCACATCAGGGCATTGATGCTATGCTTACTCTATATTTTGTGAATCGTAGTTCTTCTGGGAGAAGATGGTGCTGGCACCATAAAAACAGACCCCATTTCATGGAACGTTGCTTTAAAATTAAGCCCTTTGCACTAGCTTTACCATATGCTCACAGATGCTTTTTTTAAATCACAGGAAATATGGCAGGCTCTGATGTTGACAGATTCTCTAGGAAAATGGACTGAATAAAAGCATGAGGTTACATGCTTGGCCACAAGGTGGTAGGGGTCAACCCACCCCTTTTTAATAACTCTGGACCATCTCTGGTGAACTGCAGGGAGAGTCCTTTCCACTCAACACAGGTGGAGCTTAGAATTATACATTGGCAGGGCTTGCATCCCTGGAATCTACCCCCACAGATACTTACTTCTTATGTTGCATCTCCATCTCTCTTGGACAAGAATTTAATACTCTGTGTAGATGCCCATGATAGAATTTATTGCATAAAGCAAACACAACTTAAACTATGCCCCTCTCACATGAATGAATGAAATAAAATGGAGTTGCACATGGCCTATGCTGCTTCAGGGCCATATTTAGTATCATGTCACTCCATGCTGTTCATGAAAGGGATAGATACTGAGATACATAATCTGTAAGATGGCTAACAGTCTATGATGGCTAAAAAGAGGAGGCGGGCCATAACAGATGCTCTGAAATATGATCTAATAGATACTGAGATTCTCTGAAGTTGACCGTGAACATTAGGTTGAAAGAATGTCATGAGAGTGTTAAAACTATAAGGAAAAATGAAGAGACAAAGACATAACAGGAGAAAAATGTATAGAGACAGGGAAGAGAGAGAAATAGAATAGTAATGCAGAGGAAGCAGAGTTGTTCTAAGAAAGAAGGAAGATGCATGGAAATTTTGAGAGAAATAGGAGATCCAGAGCACAAGTGGAGGGACTGGTTTTTGATAAAACGGGGGTTTTGTAACAAAATGAAAGAAAGAGATGGGGATACAGATGCAGCTGTGTTTATAAATTTGGAGGGTGAAAGATGACGTTCTATCTGATGATTTCTCTTTCTGCTCTACAGTAGGAAGTGAGGTCATCAGCTGGAAATGAGTGGTGGTGGAGGGGTTACAGGAAGTGTAAGGAGAGAGAGGGAGGTTTGTAACAGTTATATGACGAGGGAGGAAATCAAGTCTAACAGAGAAACATTATAGGCTTGATGGACAATTTAAGTACTCTCTTATAGGTAAATGCTTTTGTCAGCTAGGAGAGCAAGAGATGTAGGATTGCTTGGATATACTAACGTTAGAGTCATTTCTTCCTTATAAGTTTATTTCTTTGGGATGACGGCACTTGTGGACTGTAGAAAGATATCTCTTACTGTTAATAGTGATATTTCTAAAATACACATTTTCAAATGTTAGATAACACCCAAACTCTATACACCCATATGCTATCCAGAAATATCAGTGATTCTCATAAATCCATCCCCATAACATCTAATGAATGGTCATCCCCTTTCCAAGAAACTCCCTAGTGTATTTCTAAGAAATATACTATCAGTGCGGGATCATGGAAATAAATTCCTACTGAATGACTGACTGATATAAGTAAACTTTATCAACTTAAGCAATGATCTAACCTGCCCCTTCTGTCACATGCACACTAGCCAGGTCATCACAGAAGGGAAAAGAAAGGAATCAGAAAAACTCTGGGACATTGGTCCCTCCAGACCATTAGAGCTGTGCTAGGATATGTCACGCTCTACTGTCCTCAAAACTATCTATGAACTTCCAATCCTACAAAAATTAATTAAGCCAACATTGAAAAAAATCAGTAACTGAAGGTGTTTGCGTATAAAAAACTGGCTTTTGGGATGTTACAGAGAATCTCTCAGTATTATCAACATCTTTATCCTCAATTTGGACAGATAATGTTCACTTGTAAAATCAGAAATCAGATTTTCATTTTTCTTCCTAAAGGTACAATATTAGGCATTCTTCATACGTACTTCTGAAAAAAAATCTCCTTTCTGAGAATATATAACAATAAATATTTCTTACCTGAATCATATGAATAAAGTCCCACTTCTGAAATTCTTTTTTCTCTATGATTCTATTTTGATATTCAGATGATGTCTCCTTATGCCAAGCAAACTTTATGTTCTCGAGGTTTGATGTCTTGGCTACAAGCTCTAAAATACAGAAAAGAGATGGCACACCATCAATTTTAATTGCAAATGCAGAATCCATTTCCATTTCGAATTTTAATGCAATCAATGTTATATACATAACAGATATAAAGCACATTTTTCTTTTTTATGTAGCTCTGGAAGACCAGAGAGTTCATCCTGATTTTTTTTCTAGTATTAAATGAAATTAGAGATGAAAGAAAGAGTCAATAAGAAATAATTATGAGAACCCTGATCAGACATTGGTTACATTATCTCAGGATTAATGGGGAATCAACTGGTGAATTTTATCAGTGGGGAAAAAAATGATATGATTCTGTAACCCAGGAGTCAGCAGACCATGGCTCATGGACCATATCTGGCCCACCACCTATTTCTAAATAGACTGCAAGCTAAAGACATATACTATTGCACTTCCTGACTTTATGCCTGTATTTCATAACTCATGTTGTTAGACTTTTACATGGTTGAAAAAAATCAAAAGAACATTTTGTGATATGTGAAAATGATATAAAAGTCAAACTTTAGTGTTTATAAATAAACTTTTATTGGAACATATGAACACTCGGTTTATCAGCCTTATCTATGGCTGCATTGGTGCTACAATAGGGAGAGGTGATTAGTTGCGAGAGAGATCATGTGGCCTAAAAAATATTTATAGTGTGTGTTTTTTCAGAGAAATTTGCTGACTCCTGCTATAATCCATTAAACACAAACACTTTAAGAGCAAGGATTCTGTTTAAATATTTCTGAATGAATTAATGATTCTGTCTCTAAGAATAAACATCAAAAATAACAGTTGATGACCAGGAAATAGAGGAATCAGAAAAAGGAAAGAAAGAAAGAAAGAAAGAAAGAAAGAAAGAAAGAAAGAAAGAAAGAAAGAAAGAAAGAAAGAAAGAAAGAAAAAGAAATCTAATTATTCATTGTTCATATTTCTGAGGTGTTAGTCATGTATGCCAAGAAAACAAATTAAATATGTTCTTTTCCCACTAAACGTACAAAGAACATACCACAGTAACTATGTTGTTAATGATTGAGGGGACAAATTTGGGATGAAAAGCCTTTCAGGATAGGATTTGACATAGAGCACCATGGGTTACAGGTACCTTTGTACTTGGCAATTTGCTCAGCACTTGGCTCAACAACTTCATTGTTGATATGAATTCCCGGATATTGAATCTGCACTTTGGAAAGAATTTGAAGATCAATTTCACCTAGAAGACAATCATATGGAACATATAATGTAAGTCCAGAAAGAAATGATTAAGAATAATTTGAAGTAGTGTATCATCTGTCTTACTTGCACTAGGAAAACCCAACATAAATAAAGAATAATGCTCAACTGTCGTCCTGCCACATTGTCTATGATGTAGAACAGCTAGGTTGTAAGTAGGAATAATAATATGACTTGAGGAGAGCTATGATTGCTATTCCTTACTTCATTCATATAAACTTTGTTTATTATCTATTACCATATTATGTTAAATCTAAGATCCCGTTGATTATAGGACTCAGTCAACTCTACTTTTTGTATCGCTAGATCAGAAAAAAACAATGTCGATTATAATTTTAAGATCCCATCAACTGAAAGATGTATCCCAAATTCAGAGATGTTAAAATATGGGGGGAAAAAAGCACCTGAGAATTGATAAACTACATTAGGCCAGAAGCATATAAAAATATGTCAGAAGAAAAATATGTTAGGTACCAAAAAAAGATACAAAAAGATGTCAGGCATCCACTTTCAAATACACCGTGGTTTAGTGGAAGACACAGGCATGGAAGGAACCCTGTCGAGTTGGGCCACGGTGGGAAGAAGAAAGGAGACAGTAAGGAAAAGGATAGTTGAAGAGGTCAGAGAAATGGAATGCCTTATGGAGGGAGACCACTTCTGAGCTCTGTGTTACAGGGTAAGTGGAAGTTAGCTCAGATACTTCTGGGAAAATGAGGAATTGCAGGTAGATAGGACAGCAAGGTAGAGACATGAAGTCAGGGAACAGACTGGTATATGTGGACTACTGGAACTTCAGAATTTTGGAGTATTTGACAAGGTAGGGCAAAACATGATTCTAGTGATGTAAATGTAAAGGAGGTTATGGCAGAATAGATATGTATTCATTAGTTCATGCGTCAAAATTTAATTGCATACTATGTATCTGACACTGCACTAGGCTCTAGCAAATAATGATAGGAAGAACTCAAAGATACCTGCCCCTGATGAAAATTTAGCCTATAATTGATTGAGTGAGAGAGATGGTGATAAGTTTGATGGACTTGAGTTCCAAACCTGTCTTCTCCACTTACTAGGTGTATATAACTTTCAGCAATTTGCTTTACCTCTCCAAGCCGTATTTTCCTCATCAGAAAAATAGCAATAATGATAGTATGTAATTTATTAATTGTGAGGGTTCAGTGAGGTGATGCATATAAAACTCAGTGTAAAATAGACACCCAATAAATAGTAGCTGTTCATTAGTTTTACTGTTATCGTTGAGTGCCTCTCTTTGAAAATACCTCCTTTGTCCCTATTGCTGATGCCTCCAACTCAAGTTCTGCACTTTTATTCTCTAAAGGTTATGATATTGACCTTTACTAAAATATACCTATGTGCTGCAAGACTAGCCTATGAAAATGATGTTAGTCTTTAACATTTTGGTATAAATGACATTAACAGAACCTCTACAAGGTTAGATATGGCAGGCAACAAAAGCATAAGTCATAAGACTAGATGGTCTGGAAGAAAGGAAATAAGGAAGATAAATCAGGAACAAAAAGATGCTAGACTAGGAAAAAGGGCAGTCAAACAGCACCATGAGAGCCCCAAGTCCTGGTTATAGGAGCTGGTGGGGGTTGGGAGGGGAAGGAGTGAGAAGGAAGCTGAAATGAAGAATAAAGGAGTCTATGTGACAATTTTCTGGCCTCACCAACATGAAACCTTTTATACCTTCTATAATAACTCTAGCTGCCACTCATTGGCCACCTACTATTTATCAAACACTGTGCTCAGCACTTTACTTGGATCATCTCACTCAATCCTGACCACAAAGTTATCACAAACTCCACAACATTATTCCCAACCAGATAAGGTAATTAAAGTAATTTGACATTCAGTAGATATTAATATGCCTAAAGTTTAAGGCACTTTTTTCTGACTCTAAAGTATTTGTTCTTCTAACTACTTCATACTAAGAAATAGGAAGATACCAAATACTAAAGGGCATAAGAAGTTTCTTTTTTCCTTCTTTGCAGTAACTGTTTTTGAATGATTAAAAAAAATAATAATTACTAGGGCAAAAGGCTGATAAGAAAATCTGTGGACTGATGAGAAATAGATTCCAGCTTGCCCCAAAGTGCCAGAGGCCAGAAATTCTCTTCTTGCCTCTACCAACCTAGATATACACATTTTAAGAGAGAGAGAAAGTGCCTGAGCAGGGAGGGGAGGGACAGAAAGAGAGGGACAGAGAGAATCTTAAGCAGGCTCCATGCCCAGCTGAGAGCCCAATCTGGGGCTGGAACTCACAACCCTAGATTCATGACCAAGAGTCAGACACTTAACTGACTGAGCCACCCAGGCACCGTCCAACCTAGCCATATATTTTAAACAAAGTCATTATTTCTGAGGATCCCAAATCCAACATTTTGAAACTCAGAAGGTTGCCATAATTTTCCCCTTGGGGCTTAATGAGCTCTTCTTCTCCTAAGATGGACCCCAACATTTTGGATCTGCCCAACTGGCAGAATGTATCTAGCACATACCCAGGGTATATTCCTATATTGTTATTTTCCCAACCAGCAGAATATTCTACCACGGTGAACCAGCCAGTCCCTCTTTTTAGGGCAATGATGGAGAGCACAATATTAGAATAGGTTTACCTAACAACCACTGGACTGTGAGTCTATTGTGGACATAAACTCTCTGTGCATCCTCTGCTGGATCCCTAGCAGAAACGAATGAACAACAAAAGGAGATAATAAAACTATTTCATCAGGAATTAGCACATAAAATCCATTTCCATCTTCATAAGTTGAGTAACCACACTTCCTATTTGCCGGGGACAGTTCTACATTTTGGTCATTGTGCTGATGTCCCATCTGGTTTTATTCTTGTCCTAACATTTTTTTTTTTAATTTTTAACCAAATATTATTATTAGAATTTTATTTTTGTGAATAGTTTTTTTAAATAACTATTTTATAAATTGACCAATATAATAAAAACCTGTTCAATAAATAAATATATTTTTTAAATTATAATTTTAATTCTTTATCCACTCCCTACAACTCTCACTCTTTTTTAAAAAAAAGATTTGTTTATTTTAGGGAGAGAGAGAGATAAAGAGAGTGGGGGGAAGGGCAGAGGGAGAGGAAGAGAGAGAATCCTCAAGCAGACTCCCCACTGAGTGTGGAGCCTGACACGGGGCTCAATCCCAGGAGCCAGATCATTACCTAAGCCAAAATCAAGAGTCCGACACTCAACTCACTGATCCATCCAGGTGCCCCTACAGCTCTCACTCTTAAAAGTATTCTGGGTTTGACAATAAATAATGCCACCATGCTTATGATACACTTATTCTCTGTGCTATGTTCATTATTTATAACGGACTGTATTATTTCTTATTATAATAGATGATTGATAGATAGATGTAGAGATCACCCAAAATATAATACATTCCTACATAGTTTACTTTCTAGCGTCCCTCAGAAATAGGAGACATGCATTTAAAAAAACGATTTATGTAAACATCTTCCTCAACAAAAAGAGAGTAATGAAGAGGTAGTTCAGATGTTCTATAGTATTATGTCCTATGGTTTAGCCTAAACACTTAGCATTTAGTTGTAAATATATTTTTTAATACATTACCTATAGTGTTCACTATCTATCCAGTCTCCCGAGCTTTGCTCCTTCCTTCTTTCTCCTTCTCTAGCCATGTGTAAATTTTCCTGCTAAATGTTTCTTTACTTTTTTCCATACTTATAAGCAATCCTTGTTCAGTCCCAAATTATCTATGTCTTGGAATTCTGCAAAAATACCTTAAAAATTCACCCAATCTTTGCTGAACTTTGTGTCCCCCAAAGCCATCATTACAACAATCATTCAAAACTCTAAGCTAATCAAGCCCATTGCTTCCCTCTTAAAACCTTCTGACTAATCAACTATATAAAATCCAAGTTCTTAAACTGAGTGTAGACCACCCAGCCTGCTTCCTATTCTAATCTCTCACAGCTTCATATTTTGAAATTTTTGGCTACAGGAACCTTGAATTTTTTACAATTTTACCCTTCTTTCTCTCCCACTGCCCTCCACATACACCATGCTCTTCTCTCCTTTTTGTCTTCTGGCAGGAACCCTCTCCCCTCACTTCCCTACATCATCTAACTCCAACATCTTGAACTCTTCTACAAATGACTAATTACCTTGCTAGTCTCTCCCACAGAGCCTGGAAGTAGCATCAAAATCCTTCAGACAGAAACTACCCATCAATTGACTGGATTTGGCAATATAGATAAAATCTTGTGTTCCCTGATCTAAATTATTGCTTTACTTCACTTATTTTATCCACTAGCAAAGACTTGATTCCAATGAGTTTGTTAAAAAGTATCAAGGATTCTAAAATACTAGATTGAACAACTTGATCATCAATCACTGAAAAGCATGTGAGGGGTTATCTGACCTGTAGTACCATGAGCCAGCAATAAGAGAGGAAGGAAGGAAGGAAGGAAGGAAGGAAGGAAGGAAGGAAGGGAGGAAGGGGAGAGAAAGAGAAAGAAAGAGAGAGAGAGAAAGAAAGAAAAAGAAAGAAAGAAAGAAAGAAAGAAAAAGAAAGAAAGAAAGAAAGAAAGAAAGAAAGAAAGGGAAAGAAAGAAAGAAAAAGAAAAGAAAGAAAGAAAGAAAGAAAGAAAGAAAGAAAGGAAGAAAAGGGAGGGAGAGGAGGAAGGGAGGGAGGGAGGGAGGGAGGAAGAGCAAAAGGAGAAAGAAAGAAAAAAAGAAAAGAAAAAAAAGAAAGAAAGAAAGAAAGAAAGAAAGAAAGAAAGAAAGAAAGAAAGAAAAAAGAAAGAAAAAGAAAAGGGAGGGAGAGGAGGGAGGGAGGGGGGAGGAAGGAAGGAAGGAAGGAAGGAAGGAAGGAAGGAAGGAAGGAAGGAAGGAAAAAGAAAAGAGACCATTTGTTCTTCCCTAACTGAATCCTCCCGAGTAGGAGCTATAACATTATGAATGTGTTCCACTATCAGACATTAAGCTCCCTATAAATGCTTTTAGAGAGCACACAAGCCAAATTAATATGCCAAAAAAATGTGAGAAAGTAGATTAGAAATGAATCAATCAAATAATTCAGAAATTCTCGGCAAATTCAGAGGTAAACAAAAGAAATGTGGAAGCCAGCACTTTTATTGTGCATTGCACAGCCTCCTGGGAATCCTAACTTTGAGATCCAAGAAAACGTTTAAGGGGAAGAAGGCAATACATGTTTATCTCAAAGTCAGTCTCTTTTTACATATGATCTCTTATTAGGCATTGCTTGATCATAATTCTGACAATTGTAGACTACTTGTTTAAAATAACAATCTAAGCCTTCAGCTACATAAATGCCAACAGTTGTTTGGATTAACTAAAGCCTTATTATGTGTTTCCACTTAAAGGTTTGGAATAAAATCTGCAGTTTCCTTGACAAATGGAAACATTACAATGAATAAACAACTCTATTTCAATATACTATCCTTCTTTTGGAGTCTGGGCATTTTATGATTATGTAACTGATTTTCTCAGTTGGTTAAAATGTGAAACTTGAGCAAAGTTGAGAAAATCCAATGTGTACTTCGTTTCAATACACGGTGCTTAAAAATATATGCACCAGTTTACAATCATTGGTTATCTCAGGTGGTGGAATTATAGATTATTTTTCATTCTCCCCACCTTTTTTTTTTTTAACCTTTCATTCCTGTGATTTTTTCATTCCAGAATTAGAAATCTGTACCTCCCACTCACCTTCATCCATTTTGCCCATACCCCCAAACCCCTCCCCTCGGCAACCACCAATTTGTTCTCTATATATAGAAGACTGTTTCTGCTTCACTTGTTTATTTTGGTTTCGTTTGGATTCTATTTATAAGTGAAATCAAATGGTATTTCTCTTTCTCTGACTTATTTCACTTGGCATAAGCCACATTGTTGCAAATGGCAATATTTTATTCTTTTTTATTGCTAAGTAATATTCCTGTGTGTGTGTGTGTGTGTGTGTGGACACCAAATCTTTATTCGTTCCTCAATTGATAGAGACATAGTTTGCTTCCAAATCTTCACTACTATAAATAATGCTGCAATGAACACAGGGAGGCATATAGCTTTTCAAGTTAGTGTTTTTGTTTTCTTTGGGTAAATACCCAGAAGTGTAATTACTGGACTATGTGATATTTCTATTTTTAATTTTTTGAGGAAGCTCCATACTGTTTCCCACAGTGGCTGCGCCAATTTACATGCCCACCAACAGTGCATGAAGGTTCTTTTTCTCCACATCTTGGCCCACTGTTATTCCTTGTCTTTTTGATACTGGCCATCCTGACAGGTGTGAGGTGATATCTCATTATGGTCTTGATTTTCATTTCCCTGATGACTAGCGATGTTGAGCATCTTTCTAGGTGCTTGTTAACCATCTGTATGTCTTCTCTGGAAAATTATCAATTCAGATCCTCTGCCCATTTTTAATTGGGTTATTTGGTTTTTCTGGTGTTGAGTTAGGAGTGCTTTATATATTTTGGATACTGACCACTCATCATATATAGGATTTCCAAATACCTTGTCCCATTCAGTAGGTTGCCTTTTTGTTTTGTTGATTGTTTCTTTCACTGTGCAAAAGCTTTTTGTTTTGGTATAGTCACAATAGTTAATTTTTGCTTTTGTTTCCCTTGCCTGAGGAGACAGATCCAGAAAAACGTTTCTAAGGCCAATGTCAAAGAGATTACTGACAATGTTGTGTTCTAGGAGTTTTAGGATTTCAGGTGTCACATTTAGGCCTTTAATCCATTTTGAATTTAATTTTGCATATGGTGTAATACGGTGGGTCATGTTTTGTATGAAGCTATCCAGTCTTCCCAGAATCATTTACTTAAGAGACTGTCTTTTCCCCATTGTATATTCTTGCCTCCTTTGTTGTAGATTAATTGACCATATGAGTGTAGGTTTATTTCTGGGCTCTCTACTCTGCTCCATTGATCTATGTGTCTATTTTTGTGCCAGTACCATACTGTTTAGATCACTGTGCTTTGTAATATAACTCAAGGTCCAGAATTGTGATGCCTCCAAGTTTTGCTTTTCTTTTTCAAGCTTGCTTTGGCTATTTGGGATCTTTTGTGGTTCCGTCCAAATTTTAGAATTGTTTGTTCTAGTTGTTTGAAAAATGCTATTGGTATTCTGATAGGGATTGCATTAACTGTGTAGATTGCTTTGGGTCCTATGGACATTTTAACAATATTTGTTCTTCCAACCCATGAGCAAGGAATGTCTTTCTATTTCTTTATATTGTCTTCAATTTTCTTTCATCAAGGTTTTATAGTTTTCAGAGTATAGTTCTTTTACGTCTTTGGTTAGGTTTATTCCTAGATATCTTTTTATATTTGATGTAATTGTAAATGGGATTTTCTTAATTTCTCTTTCTGTTGCTTCATTATTATGTATAGAAATGCAACAGATTTTTGTACATTGATTTTGTATCCTGCAACTTTACTGAATTCATTTATCAGTTCTAGTGGTTTTTTGGTGGAGTCTTCAGGGTTTTCTTTTTTATTTATTTATTTATTTATTTATTTATTTTTTATATAATAAAAAAATCATTAAAATAAAAAAAAATTAAAAAAAATCTATAGAGAGTATCATGTCACTTACAAATTGTGAAAGTTTTACTTCTTCCTTACTGATTTGGATGCCTTTTATTTCTCTTTGTTTTCTCATTGCTGTGGCTAGGAATTCTAGTACTATGTTAAATAAAAGTGGTTGGGGGCTCCTGGGTGGCACAGCGGTTGGGCGTCTGCCTTTGGCTCAGGGCATGATCCCGGCGTTATGTGATCGAGCCCCACATGAGGCTCCTCTGCTAGGAGCCTGCTTCTTCCTCTCCCACTCCCCCTGCTTGTGTTCCCTCTCTCGCTGGCTGTCTCTATCTCTGTCGAATAAATAAATAAAATCTTTTAAAAATAAATAAATAAATAAATAAAATAAAAGTGGTTGGAGTGGACATCCTTTTCTTATTCCTGACCTTAGAGGAAAAACTGAGGATGATGTTAGCTGTGGGGTTTTCATATAAGGCCTTTATTATGTTGAGGTGTGTTCCCTCTAAACCTACTTTATGGAGGGTTTTATAATGGATGGATATTATACTTTGTTAAATGCTTTTTCTGTATCTATTGAAATAATCATATGGTTTTTATCTTTTCTCTTATTATCACATTGATTGATTTGCAAATACTAGACCATCCTTGCCTCCCAGGAATAAATCACACTTGATAGTGGTGAATGATTTTTTTAATGTATTGTTGGATTCTGTTTGCTAGTATTTTGTTGAGGATTTTTGCATCTATGTTCACCAGGGATCTTGGCCTGTAGTTCTCCCTTGTAGTGTTGTCTTTATCTGGTTTTGGTATCAGGGTAGTGTTGGCCTCATTGAATGAATTTGGAAGGTTTCCTTCCTTTTTTTTTTTCTTTAATAGTTTGAGAAGAATAGGTATTAACTCTTTAGATGTTTGGTAGAGTTGACCTGTGAGGCCATCTGGCCTAGACTTCTGTTTGTTGGCAGTTTTTTGATTACTGATTCCATTCCTTTGCTGGTTATTGGCCTGTTCAAATTTTCTATTTCTTCTTTTTTTTTTCTTTTTTTGGTTTTGGTAGTTTATATGTTTCTAGGAATTTATCCATTTCTTGTAGGTTGTCCAATATGTCGGCATATAGTTTTTCATATTATTCTCTTACAGTTGTTTGTATTTCTTGGTGTTAGTCGTTATTTCTCCTTTCTCGTTTGTGATTTTATTTATTTGAGTCATTTCTCTTTTTTTCTTCATTAAGTTTGGTGAGGAGTTGATCAATTTTATTGAGTTTTTTTCGAAGAAGCAGCTCCTGGTTTCACTTGCCTGTGCTGTTGTGTTTTTAGTTTCTATATCATTTATCTATGCTCTGATATTTATTATTTCCTTCCTTCTACTGGTTTTAGGTTTTGTTTGTTGTTCTTTTTCTTGCTCCTTCTGCAGTTAGGTTATTTGTTTGAAATTTTTCTTTCTTCTTGAGGTCTGCCTGTATTGCCATAAACTTCTAAGAATTGCTTTTGCTGCATCCCAAAGGTTTTGGACTGTCATGTTTTCATTTTCATTTGTTTCCATGTACTTTTTTATTTCTTCTTTGATTTCCTGGTTGACATATTCATTATTTAGTAGCATATTATTTAATTTCCATGTATTTGTGATCTTTCCAAATTTTTTCTTGTGGTTGTCTTCTAGTTTCGTAGTGTTGTGGTCAGAAAAAAATGCATTGGATGACTTGATCTTGAATTTTTTGAGGTTTCTTTTGTAGCCTAATATGTGATCTCTTCTGGAGAATATTCCATGTGAACTAGAAAATAATGTGTATTCTGCTGTTTTAGGAGGGAATGTCCTGAATATCTGTTAAATCCATCTGTTCCAGTGTGTCATTCAAAACCATTGTTTCCTTGTTGATATTCTGTTTAGATGATGTGTCCATTGGTGTAAGTGGGGTATGAAAGTCCCCTACTATTTTTGTCTTATTATCAATTTGTTCCTATGTATTTGTTATTAACTGTTTTATGTAGATGGGTGCTCCTATATTGGGTGCATATTTACAATTGTTAATCTTTTTGTTGGATTGTTCTCTTTATTATTATATAGTGTCTTTGTCTCTTGTTAGAGTCTTTGCTTGCAAGTCTAATTTGTCCAATATAATTATTACTACTCTGGCTTTCTTTTTGACATCCATTTGCATGATAAATCCCCTCATTTTCAATCTGTGGGTGTCTTTAGGTCTAAAGTGAGGCTCTTAAAGGCAGCATATAGATGGATCCTATTTTTTTATCCATTTTGTCACCCTACATCTTTTGATTGGAGTATTTAGTCCATTTACATTCAAAGTAATTATTGATAGGTATGTATTTATTGTCATTTTATTTGTTTTGTGGTTGTTTCTGAATATTTCCTCTGATCCTTTCTTGTCTTTCTCTCTTTCATGGTGTGCTGATTTTCTTTAGTGATATATTTGAATTTCTTTCTCTTTATTCTTTACATATTTATTAGTGGTTTTTATTTATTTTTTTTTTTATTTTTTTTTTTAAAGATTTTATTTATTTATTTGACAGAGATAGAGACAGCCAGCGAGAAAGGGAACACAAGCAGGGGGAGTGGGAGAGGAAGAAGCAGGCTCCCAGCGGAGGAGCCTGATGTGGGGCTTGATCCCAGAACACCAGGATCACGCCCTGAGCAGAAGGCAGACGCTTAACGACTGCGCCACCCAGGCGCCCCTATTAGTGGTTTTTAATATATGGTTGCCATTAGGTTTGCATATAACCACTGCTGCATACAGCAGTCTATATTAAGTTGATGGTCATTTAAGTTTGAACCCATTCTTTACTCTTCTCCTCCCCATGTTTTAGGTATATGTTGCCACATTTTGCATCCTTTTACTTTGTGAGTTATTTGACTGATTTTTTACAGAAATATTTGTTTTTACTGCTTTTGTGTTTCCTACCTTTATACTGTCACTTTTGATCTCTTTCTACCTGAAGAGTCCCTTTTAATATTTCTTACAGGCTGGTTTAGTGGCCATGAACGCCTTTAGTTTTTGTTTGTCTGGGAAACTCTTTATCTTTCCTTTATTCTGAATAGTAGCCTTGCTTGATAGAGTATTCTTGGCTGCAGATTTTTCCCATTCAGCACTGTGACTATATCATGCCACTCCTTTCTGGCTTGTTAAGTTTTTATTGAAAAATCTCCTGCTAGCCTTATGGGTTTTCCCTTGCAGATTATTATCTTCTTTTGTCTTGCTGCTTTTAAATTTTTTTCCTCATTATTGTATTTTGCCAATTTAATTACAATATATTTTTTATGGATCTGCCTTTGTTGATTTTGATGGGAGTTCTCTGTGCTCTTGGATCTGAAAATGTTTCCTTTCCCAGATTAGGGATGTTTTCAGTTATTATTTCTTTCCATAAATTTTCTGCCCACTCTCTCCTTCTTCTTCCTGTGTTATTTTCTGTGAAACAAAATATGCTGATCTTGATTTAGAAAGTTAAATGAAAATGAATTTCTTAAAATCCCCCTCCTTGCAAATCTCCTTCCTTTGTACCACCCTATCCCTCAAATCAGCCACAACTATAAAATGATACTTCATCTCTCTTTTTGTGCTATGTTGACTCTTTATTTAATTTTATAGTCAGATATTTTTGTGGTTGTAATATATCGATTTCATATGAGCCATATTTTAAATGCATCATGCCTATGTTTAGAGGGATATATATAGATATCTATAGATATAGATATAGATATATAGATATAGATATAGATATAGATATAGATATAGATATAGATATAGATATCTGAAATCCCTGACAGTGGAACTTACAAAAAGTTCAAAAACAAGGAAAGGATGGATCTCATCTTCTAGACAACTATTCTCCACTCCCTGAACTTCAATGATATATTTAATGAGATAGCAGAGGAATGTTGCATTCTTGCTTGAAATCCGAAGTTAGCTGATTAAAAATAGAAAAAAATATGAAAAGGAAAACTTAGAGGTTATGGATAGACAAAACTGAGCTCAAATTTAGTATCTGACAGAATTATCTTATACAAATTTATTAATATCTCTGCCCTTTAAAGTACATATCTGTAAATTAGGGATAATGTGGTCTATGCTATTGTAAAGGTCAGAGGCACTATATGGAGATCTTGTACTTCAGTTCATGATTATATAGTAATTGCTCAATAAATTGAAGCTATTATACATTAATTCAATGAATATTTTGAGCAGCTACTAAATGCCATGTCCTAATCACTGGAGATATAACAATGAATACTACAGAAAAAAAAAAAAAATTCAACTGTTACAGATGGTGATAAGTCTCACGGAGAAAACCAAGGCAAAAGGAGCAGGGGGAAGCCATGGAGGGGAGTTTGTGATTTTCAATTGGATGGTCAAGTAGGCTTCATGTAAAAGAAAGTTTAAGGGGACTAGAAATGAGGGAATGAAGTTTTGTCCTTCTAAATGGGCAGCTCCATAATAAAATGACAACTTGTAAGAGCACTCATCATGTATTTGTATTGTCTGGCTTGTTCTTCTGACTTATGCTCCATCACATGAAACACAAATTCCAGCTTGAGAACCCTGGGGTTTCCCAAAGTAAGAAAATCTGCAGGTCAATAAAATGGAGGATTAAAGAGTGGAAATAGAGTTTGCCATTTGATTTCCTTCTATTCTTGCTTCATTTCTCATATTGAAATGTATGTGAATTCTTTAGATTATCAGCAGGAAAATTTTTATTCTATTACATGTTGCATTAAGATTATTATCTTCCTTGTTCTCTCTACTAGAATATCGGGTGCAAAAAAAAAAAAAATTGTAGGGAGAAAAATTGCCCAAATAACTCTGTGCTTAGTGAAGAAAAATAATTTCAGCTATGGTTTGCAACCACAGCAGGGACAATCTGATGTTGAGCTTCAGTGGGAAAGATAGAAGACTCCTGACATGATCACCTCAACTCTCTCTCTCTCTCTCCATCTCTCTCTCTCTCTCTCTCCCTTTCCCTGGGTGTCTCAGTATTGAGGCAATTCTGTCAGTATAGAAATATGAGATAGAATATTAAAATAGCTGTAGGGTCTCAGGAAGGAATTATAAATATAAATTCTGAGTCGAAAGGGCATTGCCATTTGCTTTCGTGTGTCTTCTGGCTGTTAGCCCAGGAACAAAACTGCCTGAATACTTTGCAACTGCAGGAGGCCTAAGAAGAGCCATGTTACCAAAATGTTGTATGAAGTACAACTTAGAGAAAATATTCCAAAAGGTGCTGAACACTGAAATGTAGAGATATTTGATAGACAATTCACATAAAAGACTGAATTTTGCCTTAACTTTTAATTTCTAAAGTTTAAACATATAGATACTTAACTGCTACTTCAACACATACATAGAAAGAAGTAAATTCTATCCATACAATATTGTAATGTGTAAAAATTGTATTGATTTACCCTTAATGAAGTGCTAACTTTCTCTTACCTTTTCTTCCTCATGCCCAAAGACAGGACTTGTAAGATGAAACTACTTGAACTGGCAAAGGTAGTCCAATATAATCATGTAGATGGTGTGATTTCATCAACAATGGCATACGTGCATGCTCTCTCATGCCTCTCTGTCTCCCAAATAACCTTCACAGGCTCTTATATGAGCCTGCAACATTAATAATCATTAAAACACAAATGTCGTTGAGGAAAATTATCAGTCATTTATGCCCTTGAATGAACAGAGTCTGAGGACCTGCTGTCCTCATGGAATAAAAAGCAGGAAACAATTATCAAGTGTCTCAAGGAAGAGACAGTGGAAAACCACCATCCTTTTGACCACCATCACCCTCAGCAAAATAGCTAACATGTACTTGGATCAGGCATGGGAGAATCTGTGTGCTCTGAAAAAAGCTCAGCTAAGCTATAACACAGATGACATGGTTCTTAAAATATCTGTACAAGTATAATGCTGTTGCCAGTGAGTCAAAAATGGCCAAAGGAAAATTGTCCCCACAACATGTATGTGGGAGTAGTGCTATGGGCATCAGCCACATAGCTAAAGTTGCTGTCAAAAGTCAGTGACTCTACTCTTTACCATCATCTCTCATCAACTATAAGATTATAGTTTTAACTGGGTTTATTCTTTCTGTCCCTCTATTTACTTATAAAATTAGTACTGCAAAAAACTTGAGAAATAGATACAGATATGAAGTAGAAAATCAAATAAATGGATCACTACCAGAGAAAGCAAAAGTTAACATTTTGGCTTATTTCCTTCTAAGCTCTTCCTTTTTTACTTTCAAACAAATAATTTCCTTTAGTCTACCAGGCGAGATCATTATGTGTATGAACTATTTTGATTTTCTTACTTGAGAGTTAAACCATGAATATATCAAAATGTACTTAAATGTGTTATTTATGGTGGCAACACTCTGAAATGGAATAATTGTTTTAATTATTATCTTTGATACTATAATATAAATGTAATATAAATGTATATAAATTTATACATTTATATGTGGAAATACATGCAAATACATATTTATGTGTAAATATATTTTTATATATAGTTAGTTGGTATGTAGTTAATTTTTTTCTATTATGAAGAACCTGACAACAAACCATGCCTTTTTGTGCAAAAGGAAGATTTCTTTTTAGATTAATTCCAAGAACCACAATTAATGGTTAGAATGAGCCCCTTGGTCTTTGAGGGTATTAAAAATAAAAAACAAAGAGCAAAAGACAAAGGCCTAAGGACAAAGGGTGCCAGATGCTGAGAAAGATAGCAGACTGAAAAACTATAGCACATTCTTAGAAGCCTCCTTGTTGGGCAAGATCAGTCTAATTGCTGGAGCACCTAGAGATGGGGGGCAGGGGCAGGGGTACAGGGTGGGAGCAAGGATGTCCATGAATCCATGAGGAGGTGCTGAAGCTGTAGCTGGGGCTGTGGTGGGACAGCAGGTGAGTGGCTTTCTATGTATTAAGTATGTCATTCTTATGGCCAGCATGACAGGTCTTTGTGTATTTGAAGAATATCAGAACTTTTTTGATACATTACTTTCAGGAAAATTTCATTTCATTTCATGCCTTTAGGTTTTGTAAATGAAAGCTTCCATATCACTGTAATCTCATTAGTATTACATATTTGCTTTTCAAATCTTCTCAAATTGTTCTCAGTAAAAATTTGAACTTTTCTTCAAATAGGCTGCTTATTTTCATTTTAAATATAATTTTTAGCTAATCAAATACTTTTTCATCACTTCTACCAGTTTGTTATTGTTGATAGAGACAAAGCTGAGAAGACCCTGGGCATTGACCCCAATCTCTATAATCCCCAAGCCCTTGTGGCATATATTATTAGGTTCACCATCGGTAAAATGGAGATGACAACAGACCCCCTACACCAGGGTTGCGTGAGTGTGTATATTAAATCACAAAGTTTTATTCAATAGTAAATGTCAAGTGGAAGTCTATTCACTAATTGAGAGATTATCCCAAATTGTCAAAAGAACTGACAAGATACAAATTTTTCCTTCAGCAAAACTGAAGATAACCACATGCTAAGGACTTCCAAGTACATTGTAGATACTCAAAAGTGTGAATAAAAAACTCATATGTTAACAAAAAAGTAATGTGGATCTTTCATATTGCTTTTTATCTGTTTTACCTATATCAGCCCATTACTGCATTCTTATGAATTCTAAGGCTGTACAACTGAGTTTATTTGCTTTTCTAAGTATGCAGTCATTTATTCTGCAAATAATGGTAGTTTTGTCTTCACTCTGCTCATTATCCTGTGTTCCTGTTTCAAGCCTTATTGAATTACCCAAAACAATCTTGTTTACTCTGGTTTTAATGACAATGGTTCCAATGTTGTAGCATTATGCTTGCTTCTCTCAAATTGGTAATGTATTTGTTGTTAATAATACTTCCATTTCACTTGAAAATTTTAAATACAATACAATGGGGTAAGCTATTTTGTTAAAATTATATGTATTTTTAATAATATGGTTATGAATGCCTTTAACAAAACTTTTTATCTGAGGCCCCAAACTATGATTACCCAAAGTAGACAGTCCTAAATTCTATAAATCAGTGAATCAGTAGAGTCCATATCATACAGTAACTGCTAGCATGCTAAACATGAGTAAAATAGTACTTACTCATTTCAAGTTATAAGCAACTAGAATACAGATTAAAAATTATCTGCATGTCTAGAAGTCCCATTTAAATTCTACTTCCTTGATATAGCCAAACATGGTGTTAGCCATACCACTCTGGAGAAATACCTACCTCTTTCTAGAAGGTTACTCATGAAACCTAGATTTTCTGGACCAAAAGCACCTTTAATGGCCTCAACATCCAAGAAATCAGTGCCTAAGTCCCTTCCACAGCATGCCTGAAAAGTATTTTTGTAGCCTATGCTTACTCCTAGAGTCACAGATAATACCTTATCTCTCAAGATGTGTGCTTTCATTCCTGGAAAAGTTTGATCAGTAAATTGTAATATTGACTCAAGCAATCTTTCTCACTTAACAACCATTGATTCTTTAGGGGTAAATATTCTGTAGTTTGATCAATAGGAAATATCTGAAAATGGGAATAAGCACAGTCAATCCCCGCCCTCCTCCCAGGGCCAAAATAAAATAAAAAAAAAAAAAAACACCTAATTCTCTGTATTTCCCAGTCATTCTCAATTTGCTGATATAAACTGTTGGCTTACTCTGAACCACTGAAAAACATTAACCCTTGCTTCCTACCACCTCCTGGCTTCTAAACTTCACACAGTGGCTCTTTCAGTTCTTGCCCTAATTATACTTGGTTCACTTCTATCCAACTAGCTTAGAAAATAAAACTTCTGTGTCACCTTAACATGTCACTATGAGCGGAGACAGGATTAATAATCTAAAAGATTAGATAGCTAGCTATTACTAAGTACCTAATATCTCCTTTTCCAAGTCAATAATTAACTTTTATACTTGTTTTGTATAATCTGTTGAACTGGACTAAAGTTAAGAGACCTGGTTTTTGTTCTGCTTTGGTGGTTTTCAGGTTTCTTATCTGTAAAAAGAGATGTTGATGGTTTCTAAACTCTTTTCTATTTTTTAACCTCAGTAAGAATGCCGATGTCTATGTGTTGCAGAACAAAAAAACCATCTAATTGCTCTCAACATATGTCAGTTAAATTATTACCAAAAAGATGGCATGAGAGGGTTAAGACTACCTGTATTTCATATGTGAGATGTTTCAGTTGATTAAAGATTATCTATAGGGGCACCTGGGTGGCTCAGTTAGTTAAGTGCCCAACTCTTGATTTCGGCTCAGTTCATGATCTCAGAGTCCTGAGTTTGAACTTCGTGTGGGGCTCTGTGCTTAGCCAGGAGTCTGCTTGAGGATTCTCTCTCTCCCTCTCCCTCTCCCCTTCCCCCTGCTCTCTCTGTCTCTCTAAAATAAATAAATCTTTAAAAATTATCTGTAAACACATATACCATTATATATGTTAGAGCAACTGAGTCAGTACACAAAAGGTTAATAAAAATAGAAGTAGAAAGCTGGATAAAACGAGATTATTTGAGTTATCATCTTGTCTAATCCTTATAAAACTTTCTGGCATTTGGACATAAGAACTGAACAGTACAGCAGGTTCTCCTTTAAGCAGAGCCCAGAGCAAGAAGAACACATTGCCCATTACTGCTTTCTGGAACATTTTTCCAGGCATAAATGCATGCAGTGTAAATTACTAGCATTCTCTTCTATCAAAAATAATATGTTTTTTACTTTATGTACTATCTAGCATAAAGACAATATTCATTAAAAATCAAATAATAATGAAACCCCATTGGGTGGTTCAAGCATCAGTACTGAGGATGAATCCAAAACATATTCTATGAGACTTAGAATACAATGCAATTGTTCTCAATGTCTAAAAACAACTGCTGAAATGAACATGGTCTGAGTACTTCAAGACCTTGAATAAAAGCAATTCCAGTTGCTTTGTGTTTCATTAAAGCACAAACACATGCAACGTACACAATACAACTTTACACTTCCAGTTTGGGCTCCATAAAAGCTACATGATGTTTTTCTCTTGATTTCCTCTCCTTCTTCATTTTTGGGTTCATGTATTTATTTCATACATTTTCCTAACATTAGGCATACAATCTATGGAGAGCAGTGCTATCAATTGTATTTTATTGATGTGGTAGATTAAAGATAACATTAAAAAGTTTGCCATGAGTTTCCTCTCTTTTGAACTGTTCAGAGCCCTAATAATTGCTCAGCTTCTGAACTGAATTGCCAAACATCTTTTTCAAAAACCTTACATTCTCTCTTAAATGGTGGAATCTCTCCACACAATCACCAACCTGTACAGAAGAGAAGCAGAAGACAGAAAGGGTGCGTAGGTATCCCTGGGCTCATGTTTGTGGAAGGAAAATCAAATAGGCTGACAAAGAACATGAGCATTAAGTGATAAAAGCAGCAATTTCATTTAGAAAGGTTTTTAGTTTCTTTGCTTTTATTTGTTTTTTCATTGTAGTGGGGAGAAGTGGTACCACCAGTAGGAATGCAGAGAGAATATTTGCACCAAAGATATCCAGAAAATTATCTGCAGGTATCTGGGCAACCAGGAGCAGAATATTACACAGTGAAACCAGAGAGGTCTGTAAGCTAAGAAGGAAGTAGAACCTTGTAAGATACATTATGGGAGCTGAGCACAAGTACTAGACAGGGCCAATGGTCTTGTTTGCCATGGATTGGAGTTCAGTAACTACTTGAAAGGATACTGAGGTCACAGGAGAATGCAAAACTCTCAGGTACGCTATAGATTGTAGAACATGTGGGGAGACCATGTCTCTAAAAGATAGGAATTTCCTCATTGTATAGTAATATATGGTTCTTCTGCCCAGTGCTTGCAGTTAGGCAATGATGTTATCATTGAGGTTATCAGATGAGCATGTCCCAGTTGGTATGTGAGCACTCAAACTAGCTAAATGGGGTCCTCCCACTATAAAGCACTGCTTTTTCATCCCAGAAACATGTAGACCTAGGAATTTTAAATAAATCAATTTTATTTCATATAGCTTACTTACTTGAGCAGAGAATGCTAAGTATCTATAGCTTGAATTTCCCTCGGAGTTCTTCTTATATTTCTGATCAATTTCTTAGGAAATGTAACCTTAAAGGGTACCCATATTCTCCCCAAGGCAGAGCCTGTTATTAATACAATTTTAGGGCTCAGTCAGAAAAATTCCAAGTGTTGCTTCCTCTGTTTTGATAAGTTCTCTATATTAGCTCCTATGTGCACTTTTATGTAAGGAATCACTGTGCAGGCCAAATGTTCTTTTCTCTAGATATCTTATAAGCATCTGGATAAATTTACATTAGAAATTCAATTAACTTTATATTAAAAGGTCAATTAACTTGGCCATGATAGAGATTGTTTTTAATTACTTTTCCTTGTAGGGCTTCTCTTCTTGTCCAAGCACAAGTGACACTATCAAATGATAGTCTCATTGCCTGTTGGGTGTCTGAAACTCATATGCAAAACTCACTGGAAAGGACTGTCCTGGTTAAATGAATTTACCTTTATAATCCTTAGGACTTAGAATATCAGTAAGGAATGATAGGGTATTTTTGCTTAAACAGTCTTTATAATATTGTTCATGACAATATCCTTCATTATTTGTCCTTGCTCGTTTCTATTTTCTTGGTGGAAGATGATAATAAATAAAAATTATTTTAAAGAGTTAGCCCTCCATGATCCCAGCATTCTGGGATCGAGCCCCGCATTAGGCTCCTCCGCTGGGAGCCTGTTTCTTCCTCTCCCACTCCCCCTGCTTGTGTTCCCTCTCTCGCTGGCTGTCTCTCTCTCTCTGTCAAATAAATAAATAAATCTTTAAAAAAACAATAAAGAGTTAGCCCTCATTACATCATATCACAGTATATTGTATGAAAAATGAACAAATGATTACATTAAAAACAAGTGATTCTATTCCTTTAGAGGGCTCTTAGTTATCTTTGTATTCATATGGATCACTACTTAACTTGCTCATGTGTCACTAGAGCACTTATTCTTGAGAAACCCAAGGGATTACCACTTGACACAATATAACAAGCTGTAGTGTAGTGTCTACTTATTACCAGGAGGTAACCAATACTAAGCCGTCACTCAGTCAAAATAATATAATGAAAGAAAGAAATATAGAAATATATAAAATATATGACTATATTTTACATATTACTATATTAACTCCAATCTCCAGATGACTAGCAACTTAAAAATAAAAATACTACTCAGGAGTTTGATTTGAGGTGAAGTCTGCAGATGAAATTTTTTGTTTTACTTTTGAAGAAGGGACCAGCCTGTACCTTACAGGAGCGGTAACAATGTGCTAAGCATGATATAAATGTTATCTATATAGTTCTCACTACAATCCTATGAGATCTAATTCATTGTTTCCATTTTACTGATGAACAAACAGAAGCTTATATTCCAGCCAATGTCACACATTGTCACACTTTAATGGCAAAGTCAGAAACTACACCCACATCAATCGGCCTTTTCAGATTTCCCATTTTCTCCCAGGGTACAAGTACAGCTCTAAGAGTAGTAAGACCATGAAAGTGGGTTTGGAAGTATGTTGACTGTTTGGAGGGCAGTTTGGGAACTGAATCAGAGGGATGGAATGGTTTTGGCCAGTACAACTCAAAGAGTGGGGCCACAAGAGTATAAATTAACTATGTCATTAAACATATTTTCCCCCCATATTGATAGTTTCTCAATGAAGGGAGCTGTGCACTGATTTATATTCCAGTGCATGCTTCTAATCTCCTCCTGGACCAATAACAGTTTGCAAACCAGCAAGCAGTCCATGGACCACACTTAAGTGGCATAAGCTTAAGGAATGTCTTATGAAATTTTCCTTTACTGTGAACAGTTAAATAATTTTAGATAAAAGTTCTCCTTAAAGTTACTCTATGTATTTTTCCATTTATAAAAAGTATTAAAAAGCCACATTGGGGCACCTGGGTGGCTCCGTCAGTTAGGCGTCTGCCTTTGGCTCAGGTCATGATTCCAGGGTCCTAGGATTGAGCCCCACATTGGGCTCCCTGCTCAGTGGGGAGCCTGTTTCTCCCTCTCCAGCTCCACCTGCTCATGCTTGTGTGCTTGCTCTCTCTCTGTCAAATAAATAAAATCTTAAAAAATAAATAAATAAAAATAAAAAGCCACATCTTATCCCTATTTCAGGGATATGAAGCCTTAAGTCTTGAATGTTATAAAACTATGGGGGCCCTTAATCTTAGTTGAAGTGATACTACTCTTACTAATTTTAATAAGACAGTTTCTTCTAAGAGCAAAGAAAAATAGTTATCGTAAGAATGAATAATATTGCCATCAAACAGCATGATGTTTGGAGTGAAATACAAATTTTAAAAATGTGTTATTCATACCTGCACCTCCGCCAATGCTTAGAATCTTAATTTCTGATTTTCTATCACCAATCCTGAAAAAAAAAATTATGTATTTTAAGAAAAATGTGCTATGTGCTTTGTAAAATCTGATTATTGCGTCTAGTTGAAGAGAAAAAACTAGAATTAGAATGAACAAAAACTAGGCCAACATGAAAGGTCACACTCATGTCAGTGGTTATACTGCTGTGTTTAGAAATCTTTAGAAAATAGGTTCTACTCATTAATGATTTTGAACTGGGAGACTTTTAGAAACAGCACTATAAACATTTATTTCTGAGATAGGAAATGCCATTTGTTTAGAGATTGTTTGGAGAATAAGAACAGATAAAGTGGGCCTTTGAGTCTAGTGATCTAATAAGCCATTCATTATAGATGGGAAGAAGGCTAAGATGATTCGTGCTATATCTGCTTTCCCTCTTTCTTGCTAACTTCCTTTCAATGAACAAATGTTTATTAAACATTTATTATGTGTTTATATTTAGCATTGGGGATATAAAAACGAAAAAACCACTACTTGTTCTCAAGTTAAAATGTGAGATAATAAAGCCCAGTATTAAGAGAAGGGAAAGATGGCAGAGTAGGAGAACCCTGAACTCATCTCCTCCCACAGACACACCGACACTACAATGACATATGATGCAACTCACCCTGAAAACAACTTGAAGACAGCAGAACAGATTTTCCACAGCTAAAGACTTTTTAAAAAGACATAAAGGAGCCATATCGAGAAGGGTAGGAGGCGTAGAGATGTGGTAGGAACCAAACCCCAAGCATGGCAACTATAGGGTGGAGGGATATCAAAGGCATGGATATCCTTTCTAAGGAGTGAGGGGGTGAAGCCCCACCTGAAGCACCCCCTGTTATAGGAACCTGTACCAGGAAGACAAGCCCTCATAACATCTGGCTTTGAAAATCAGCAGGAATTATCTCCAGGAGAGCCAGGCTATAGGAAACTGAGACTCTGCTCTTAAAAAGGCCAGCACACAATATCACTTCATCAGAGACACAGTACAGAGACAGAAGTTTGAAAAGTACCTGAACATGTTGGGAGGAAATTTATTGACTAATTTTGGGATTTGTGCTGGAGGGACAGGGGTCTACAGAAGCTTTCTCCAAGAATGCAAGTACTGGCAGGCATCATTTTTCTTGCCCTTTTTCAGTCTAGCTAGCTGGATGCTGGTAGGAGCCAATGTTGACACTCTCCTTCTACTGCTTGCTCTTCTCAGCATGCCCCTGCAGACCTGCCCCAGCAGGCAGCCCTCCAAAGCAGGTCCTACCCCACCACACCCAGAAGACAACTCCAGCTGAGACCAGTGCTCCTCCAGAGTGATTTCTTCACTGAGGATACTGAGGGGCAGCCCCACCCACCAGTAAACTTAGTAATTGTGGCTGGGCCTCTCTGCCAGCTGTGTTGGGAGCTCACACCACTGACTAGCAAGCCCATAGAAGCTATAGCTTGGTCTGTCAGCCTGCCAGACTATGGGCCATCTCCGGCCATCACTGTGCTCACAGTAGTTGCAGCCTGGTCACAACAGGAGGGCATACACAGTCCATGCAAGGGACACTCCTGGAGCACCTGGTTCTGGCAAATGGGGACATTGCACTACTGGGCCCCACAGGATGCCTTCTCATAAGACCACTACTTTCAAGACCATGAGATACAACTGAGCAACTAATGCATAGAAATATACAGAGAGTCATATAAAATTAAAGACACAGGAATGTGTTCCAAACAAAAGAACAAGACAAACATCAGAAAAAGAACTAAACAAAACAGATAAGCAAGGTACCTGATGAAGAAATGAGAGTAATATTTATAAAGATGCTCACCAGATTTGGAAGAAGAGTATGAGCTCCATGAGAACTTCAGTGAAGAGACGGAAAATGTAAAAAAGAATCAATCAAAACTAAAGAATATAATAATGAAAAATACACTAGAGGAAGTCAACAGCACAGTAGAGGATGCAGAAGAATAGATCAGCAATCTGGAAGTCAGGATAGTGGAAAGCACCCAAGCTGAACAGCAAAAAGAAAAAAGAATTTTCAAAAAATGAGGATAGGTTAAGGGACCTCTGTACATCAAGTGTACTAACATTTGTATTATGGGGGTGCCAGAAGGAAAAGAAGGGGCCGAAGACTTACTTAAAGAAATGATTGCTGAAAACTTCACCAACCTGTAGGAGGAAGCAGTTCCAGGAGTCACAGAGATCCCCAAACAATATGAACCAGAGGAAGTCCACACCAAAATACATAATAATTAAAATGCCAAAAATTAAAGATAAGTTGAAAATCTTAAAAGCAGCAAGAGAAAAGAAAGCAGTTATGTACAGGGGAAATCCCATAAGGCTATAACCTGATTTTTCACCATAAATTTTCCAGGCTAGAAGATAGTGGCATGATATATTCAAAGTGCTGAAAAAAAAGCCTACAGCCAAGTGTATTCTACCTGCAAGATTAACATTCAGAATTGAAGGAGAGATAGTTTCCCAGACAAATAGAAATTAAAGGAGTTCATCACCACTAAACCAGACTTACAAGAAATGTTAAAGGGACTTCTTTATGTGGAAAAGAAAAAACCATAACTAGAAATAAGAAGATTATGAAAGGGGAAAAAAATGCACTGGTAAAATCAAATAAAGCTAGGATGAAAGGTAAAACACAAAAGTAGTGAAATAAATTCTATCTACAAAATTAGTTAAGGATTAACCAGAATAAAAAGATGTAATATATGACATTATACACATAAAACATGGAGGGGGAGTAAAGATGTTTTTATTTTAGAATGTGTTTGAATTTAAGCAACCATAAACTTAATATAGATTGTTATATACATAGGACATTATATGTGAACCTCATAGTAATCATAAAACAAAAACCTATAATAGATACACAAAAAATAGAGAAAGGGATCCAAGTATTACACTAAAGAAAGTCATCAAATCACATGGCAATAGAGCAAGAGAAAAAGAAAAGAGAGAACTACAAAAACAATTATTAACTATTGTAAACATTTATTCACCCAACATAGAGGCACCTACATATATAAAGCAAATATTATCAGACATAAAGAAGTAACACAATACAATACAATAATAGTAGGGGACTTTACATCCCATTTACATCAATGGATAGATCATCCTGGCAGAAAATTGATAAGCAAACAGTGCCTTTGAACAATACATTAGAACAGATGGACCTAACAGAAACATACAGAACATTCCATTCAAAAACAGCAGTATACACATTTTTTTCACGTGCACATGGACATTCTCTAAAACAGATCACATGTTAGGCCACAAAACTTGTATCAATAAACTTAAGAGAATTGAAATTGTTATCAAACATCAGAAAAGATCACAATAATATGAAACTAGAAATCGATTACAAGAAAAAGAAAAAAAACATGGAGGCTAAATAGCATGCTAGTAAAAAACCAATGAGTCAACTAAAAATCAAAGAGGAAATTAAAAAAAAAAAATACCTGGAGACAAATAAAAATGGAAACATAGCCGTGCAAAATGTTTGGGATGCAGCAAATGCAATTCTAAAAGGGAAGTTTATAGCAATACAGGTCTACCTAAGAAACAAGAAAAATCTTAAATAAACAATCTAATCATACTCCTAAAAGACTGGAAAAAGAAGCTCAACGTTAGTAGAAGGAAGGAAATAATAAAGATCAGAGAGGAAATAAATAAGTGAAATAATGACTTAAAAAACAATAGGAAACATCAGTGAAGCCAAGATCTGGTTCTTTGAAAAGTTAAACAATTCATAAACCTTTAGACAGATTCATTAAGAAAAGTGGAGAGAGGACTCAAATAAAATCAGAAATGAAAGAGAATTTACAAATGACACCATAGAAATACAAAGGATTATAAGAAACTACTATGAAAAATTATATGCCAACAAATTATACACTGAGAAATAGAAGAAATGTATAAATTCCTAGAAAAATACAATCTTTACTGAATCAGGAATAAATAGAAAAATCTGAACAGGCATATTACTGTTGACAAAATTGAATCAGTAATCAAAAAACTTCCAACAAATGTCCAGGACCAGATGGATTCACAGGAGAATTCTACCAAACATTTAAAAAAGAGTTAATATCTATTCTTCCCAAACTATTCCAAAAAACGGAAGAGGAAGTAATGTTTCCAAATTCATTCTGTGGGATCAGCATTACCCTAATACCAAAATGAGATAAAGATACTAAAAAAATTTTTTTAGAAACTACAGACCAATGTCCAACACAGATGCATAAATTCTCAAAAAAATATTAGCAAACCAAATTCAACAACATATTAGAAGAATCATTCACCACAATCAAGAAGGATTTATACTGGGATACAAGGATGATTCATTCAATCTGCTAATCAATCATCAATATGATATACCACATTAACAAAATGAAGGAAAAAATGATACGATCATCTCATTAGATGCAAAAAAGCATTTGACAAAACTGAACATCTATTCATGATGAAAACTCTCAACAGAGTGGGCTTAAAGGGAGCCATAACAAAGGCCATATAAGAAAATCCCACAGCTAGCATCATACTCTGGTGAAAAGCTGAAAGCTTTTCCTCTAAGGTCAGGAACAAGACAAGGATGTCCACTCTTACCACTTTTGTTCAATGTAGTACTGACGTCCTAGCCACAGCAATCAGACAAGAAGAAGAAATAAAAGATATCCAAGTTGGTAAGGAAAAAGTTAAACTGTCACTATTTATAGATATGATACTATATGTACAAAACCCTAAAGACTCACTAAAAAACTATTAGAAGTAGAAAATCAATTCAGTAAAGTTGTAAGATCCAAAAGTAATATACAAAAATCTGTTCCATTTCTGTACATTAGTAACAAACTTGCAGAAAGAGAAATCAAGAAAACAATCTCATTTACAACTACATTAAAAAGAATAAAATACCTCAGAATAAATTTACACAAGGAGGTGAAAGACCCTCTGAAAACTATAAGACATTGATGAAAGAAATTAAAGGAACAGAAATAAACAAAAAGATATAACATGCTCATGGATTAGAAGCATAAATATTGTTAAAATATCCACACAACCTAAAGCAATCTACAGATTTAATGCAATTCCTATCAAAATACCAATAGTGTTTTCACAGAACTAGAACAGATAATCCTAAAATTTGTAGGGCACCATAAAAGACCTCAATCAGCCAAAGCAATCTTGAGAAAAAAAGAACAAAACTAGAGGTAACACAATCCCAGATTTTAAACTATATTACAAAGTGATAATAATCAAAAGTACATGATACTGGCACAAAAACAAACACATAGATCAATGGAAGAGAATAGTAAGCCCAGAAATAAACCCACATTTCTATTGTCAATTAATCTATGACAAAGGAGTCAAGAATATACAAAGAGAGGGTGTTTGTGTGGCTTAGTTGGTTAAGGATCTGACTCTTGGTTTCAGCTCAGGTCATAATCTCATGAGTCATGAGATTGAGCTCCACGTTGGGCTCCATGCTCAGCAAAGAGTCTGCTTAAAGATTCTCACTCTCTGCCCTTTCCTCCACTCACTCATGTTCTCTCTCTCTCTCTAAAACAAATAAATAAATATTAAATACACACACACACACAACAAGGGAAAGACAGTCTCTTCAATAAATGTTGCTGGGAAAACTGGATAGCTACATGCAAAAGAATGAAACTGGACCACATTCTCATACCATAAACAAAAATAAACTCAATGTGGATTAAAGAACTGAATGTGAAACATGAAACCATAAAAACCCCAAAAGAAAACATAGGCAGTAATCTCGGACATTAGCCTTCACAAGATATTTTTGGATCTGTCTCCTCAGGGAAGGGAAACAAAAGCAAAAATAAACAGTTGGGACTACATCAAACTAAAAGGTTTTTGCATGGCAAGGGAAACTATCAACAAAACAAAGGCAACCTAGTGAATGGGAGTAGATATTTGCAAATGATATATCCTATAAAGGATTAACATTTAAATATATAAAGAACTCCTACAACTCAACACCAAAAAAAAAAAAAAAAAAAAAAAATCCAATTAAAAATGGGCAGAGGACCTGAATAGACATTTTTCCCAAGAGGACATACAGATGCCCAACAGACACATGAAAAGATGCTTAAATCACTAAATGTCAGGGCAGTGTAAATGAAAACCACAATGAGATATTATTTCACACAGAATGGGTAGTTTCAAAAAGAAAAAATAACAAGTGTTGGTGAGGATGTGGAGAAAGGCGAACCCTGGTGCACTGTTGGTGAGAATGTAAATTGGTGCAGCCACTATGGAAAACAGTATGGAAACAGTATGAAAAACAGCTTCCTAAAAAATTAAGAATACAAATATCACACAATCCAGCAATTCCACTTCTGGGTATTTACCCAAAGAGAACAAAGACACTAAATAAAGATATATGCTCCCTTATGTTTATTGAACCATTATTTACAATAGCCAAGATATGGAAGCAACCTAAGTGTGAATGAGTGAATGGACAAAGATGTGATATATATACACAATGGAATATTATTCAGCCATTAAAAAAATGAGATCCTGCCAAAAGTCCAACGTGGATGGACTTAGAGGGTATTCTAAGTGAAATAAGTCAGACAGAGTAAGATAAATGCCATATGATTTCACATATATGTCAGATCTAAAAAACAAAACTAACAAACATCAACAAAACAGAAATAGACTCATAAACAGAGAAAACACACGTGGTTGCCAGAGGGAGAGGAGTGAGGTGATGGGTGAAATAGGCATAGGGGTTTAAAGGGTACAAATGTCCAGTCATAAAATAAATAAGCTGTGGGAATGCATGTATAAGATAAGAAATAAAGTCAATAATACTGTAATAATGTATGGTGACAAACGGTAACTACACTTCTTGTGGTGAGCATTTTGTAATGTATATGATTGTGGAATCACTATGTTGTACACCTGAAACAATATTGTATATCAACTATACTTCAATTAAAAATAAGGGAAAAAAATAGAGCCCAGTATTACAGTTCTAGTACTAGAAATGGAATGGGATTGATGGACTGGGAAGTAAGAGTAGGACTTGCTTTTGATCGATATTAATAAAAGGGGGAAGGGTATTATGACTGCCTAATTTCCAACTTGGCTGACTGCATATGGTGAGAAAAAGGAAGCTGGAGAATGTAGTTTGATGGCAAGTCTGTGTTTTGTCAGGGTTTTTTTGTTTTGTTTTGGTTTGGTTTTGTTTTTTTAATAAATCTGAATTCTACAGACATTTGGATATGCAAGATTTAAGTTGAGTGGAGGACAGATCAGGGTCAATGATGTATTCTGGAAAATTATCATCATAAATTTATGCTCAAAACTAGAAGACTAGATTCTATCACCCAAACATATTGCAAAGAATTAGATGAGCATTGGGATAGTGATGTAATGCCAACTTTTAAAAGTCACTGGATTATGGGGAATGCACAAAGGGGACAAAGAAGAAAACAGTAAAGCTCAGAGAGAATAGAATTAGAGAAGGAGAAAGCCATTAGTAGTGTTAACAGTAGCAGAGTGTACTACCAAAAAATAAAGGAGGAATCATCTCCATTGAATTTGGCAATATGAATATCTTTGATAATAGTTTTAAAAGAAGGTTGAGGGCAGAAGTCAAATGGCAGTGAGATTAAAAGTGAACTGAATAAAGAGGAAGAAGATGTAGAGATTGTTAAATTAGGATGAAAGAGTGAGAATGGAAAAGGGAAACAGGAACTGTAAGAGTGGTGTTTGTTTATTTGGACTGTAGCTTTTTTCTTTTCCTTTCTTTTCTTTTCTTTTCTTTTCTTTTCTTTTCTTTTCTTTTCTTTTCTTTTCTTTTCTTTTCTTTTCTGATGTGAGAGAGCATGGACAGAGTAATAGGACAAAAACAGATGGAAGCAGTTTTTAAGGAAACTGGAAAGGATAGATTCAAGGACACCCATGAATGAATTGCCTTCCTTAGTTCTAATTATCTCCCTGCTCATAATCATAGTCCTAATACACTCATCCCTAAATATGCTCTTGGTTAATTCTTTAAACTGCTCTATATCTGTAGATAGCATAGTGAAGCTATGGAGCACAGCACCAAGGTTGAAGTCCTAACCTACTGATATGTTACCTTAAGCAAGTTTTTTAATTTCTCTGCATCTTTATTACCTATGAAATAGGATAATAATACCACTTACTGTATAGAATTGTAATAAAAGTATCTAGTTTAAGGAACAGTTGTGGGGATTAAGTGATTTAATTCATGTAAATCTCTTTGAAATGTGTCTGCACATGACAAGCACTCAACATATATTAGCAATTTTTATTATTCCAGCCACAGCTAAGTGATTTCACTCTTTGAATCTTCACAATTTTTCTATGAATTAGACACTATTATGAACCCATTTCATATATTATGATTAATAATTATTGAAAACTTATATTTTATAGTCAAGGATCTAAATGCATCACTTATTACAACAACAACAAACTTTATTATTTACAGCTATATACTGGAACTCTCCCCACCCCACACTTCACCTCCAGATGGGAATTGTTTCCCCAAGGAAACAAACCACCTTGGTGAATAAATGTATGATACTGACATCTGAGAATCTCCCAACAAACAACTGAATCCACATTCAGTTGCTACAGTGAGCCACTCACTCAACAAACTTCACTTACATACACAAAGAAGATCTGAACACTTTTTTAGTGTCTCACTATTGATTGGATAGACAATCATATCACATCAGGTAGTTAGGGAGCTCTCCTAACATGAGAGAGACCAAAAGAAGCAGAAAAAGAACACTCAGAAGAAACATGCAGAGAGCAGAGGAAAATTTTATAATAGATAAAAAAGGTATTACATCTGTGAAAGATGACCAGGATGCTATAAAAAAGAACATTTTTGAAAATTAAAAATATAATAGTGAAAAATTAATAGAAGGGCTATAAGATAAAATTGTAAAAATTAGAGAATTAATTCAGGAGGCCTGGTGTTTGATGAATAGAACTTCCAGAAAGAGAAAATCAGAGAGAAGGGATGATAAAATAATACCAAAGTTTCCCTGAAATGAAAGATCTGAATCTTGATTGAAATGGCCCAGGACTACCCACAAAAATGTGTGAAAAAGGGATGCCTAAGTGGCGCAGTCAGTTAAGCATCTGCCTTTGGCTCAGGTCATGATCCCAGGGTCCTGGGATCAAGTCCTGCATTGGGCTCCTTGCTCAGTGGGGAGCCTGCTTCTCCCTCTGCCTGCCACTCCCCCTGCTTGTGCTCTCTCTCTCTCTGACAAATAAATAAAATCTTTAAGAAAAAAATGTGTGAAAAAGTCCCACAACACAACTCATCTTAAAATTTCAGAATACTAGGGGCGCCTGGGTGGCACAGCGGTTAAGCGTCTGCCTTCGGCTCAGGGTGTGATCCCAGCGTTCTGGGATTGAGCCCCACATCAGGCTCCTCCGCTGTGAGCCTGCTTCTTCCTCTCCCACTCCCCTGCTTGTGTTCCCTCTCTCGCTGGCTGTCTCTATCTCTGTTGAATAAATAAATAAAAAATCTTTAAAAAAAATTTTTTTTCAGAATACTAGATAGAAGATCCTTAAAACTTCTAAGTAGGGAAAACAAAAACAAAACAAAACAACAACAAAAAAGAAGTCACAAGCCAAACATGAGCAATTTGAAGGACATTGGATTTCTCAATAGAAACTCTAGCTGCTAAAAAACAATGGAAAAATAGCTTTAAATTTCTGATGTAATATCATTTCAGGATAGAAATTACTCTCTAATAAAGATGACCATAGATTGAAGACACTTTTAAACATACAAAATCTCAAAAAGGTTTACTTTTCATGCACTCTTTCTTGGAAAGCTCTAAAAGGACCAATAGAAGGAGGAGGAGGAGGAGGAGGAGGAGGAGGAGGAGGAGGAGGAGGAGAAAGTCTAAAGAAACAAAGAAAAGAATGACATGAGATCCAGAATCAGGTAGTTCAATACTGCAGAGAAGGGAAGAAAATTTCTAGAAGAAAATTTCTAGAAGGTGAAATAAATTCTCTTATCAATAATTATATGGCAGATCACCAGCAAATCACCACAGACTGGGAAAGATGAACAGAGAGCTCCAGAAAAGATGTTCCCATGGGGAAAAACTAACAGATGACTTGATTTGTTGGACTATATTGAGAGAAGATTAATACCCCTGCTTGGGGTACAAGTAGTGACAGGTATATAGGAAACTAAGAAAAGAAACTAAAATCAAAACAATAGTTAACTCTAGGAAAAACAAAAAGTACCTGAAAGGAAATGTGATTGTAGTATAATGTATAGTTCAATTATGTATAATATGTACATAGTCAAAATGCTATAAACATTCAAATTATTGAACCCAAAATTTTGACATAAATATACTGACATGATAGGGGAGGAAATGTATATGTTTATTAGCTATTTTAATACAGTAAAATTAAGAAAGAGAAAAATAACATGTTATTTAGAATTAGGAAAGAAAATTTCATAAGAAACAACTAAAATACTTCAGAATGTTGAAAGTGATTGCTTCTGGAGAGTTGGAGTCAGAGATGGGAGTGAGTAAGGCTAGGAACCAGTTTGTTTGTTTGTTTGTTTTACTACTGCAATGCTAATTTAGTTATGCCTTTGAAAGTTATTCAGTCTTTCACAAATTCTACATTCAATATTTCTAACCAGGTTGTGTACAGCATGAAGATAGGGGTCATCATTCATTATGTTATATCCATCCAAGGTGTCTCTTCAAACCACTGAAGCCTGAAGAAAACCAAGGGTCTGGATAAGCTACAGACATGAACACACACCTTTAGTACTGCAAAAGAATTCAGAAATTAACTCATTACCTTTAATATTAGAAATGAGCAAAAAGATTATTAGTTCCTAGATAAGAGGTTACCTGTATTTGCTGTATGCTTTGATTTTGACATCACTTAGTTCTAATACTTACTAATTATTAATAAATTATATAATACTCTTTTTAAAAAAATTTAAAACTGAACCATGAAAAATATAAGGGGAAATGGAATTCCATACACATTCAACAATGCCTGCTTTCATCAGGCAGAGGTACAGTCCTGGTGAAAGAATTTCAGGCCTACAATAGAGAAATCCAGCAAAAGATAAAATACCAGTTTTCTTTGCTGTTGCAAATTGGATCCACAGTCAGTCATTTCTTCCCAGTTTTCTATCATTATTTCCTGAAGCCAAGTAAGTTACAGCAATCCACCCCCAGATAGGTGATTTGATTATCTTTAGCATGTGGAATCTTTTACTCTCATAATGCTTATCAGCTCTGGCACAAATTGAACACATTAATCACCAAAAAAAAAGAAGTCTGCAAGAAGGATAGGAACTAGTGAGTTTCACTGATAATGGGAAAATGCTTTTCTTTTTTTAAAGAACCACATTGCTAATATTAAGTTGAAAGGAAAAGGCATTTTTTTTTTTTGAGAGTGATAACTATAAGAATGGATAAGGAAGTGAATTTAAATGGATATTAGGAGAACTGAGAAGCACCCACTCCTCAATCCACAGGGACAAACAGTATTTGGTAATTATTTATATTTTATTCTAATGGAAAGAATACTAGACTGCATTTGGGACTTTTTTGAAACGCAAAATCTGGAGGAGGGCTGAAAAATCTGAGCTCAAAGATTTGTATCTTTCCCCAAATGAACATGGATGTGTGCCTTCAAATGGTTAACGCTTATCCCCACGCAGCTGGAAATACTGCACAAATCGGAGCCTTTGAACGTGGAAAGCGAGCACCTAACTAAAGCAGGCGGCAGGCGAAGGGGCGCAGGGGCGAGGAGGGCTGGGGGGGAAGCTGCTATCAGTAGCTCCTTCTTATCCCCGCGCCCAGCCTGCAGGGCTGGGCTCGACCCATCTATCAATGCACACGAGGAGCCCGAGGCTTGTCTCTTTGACAAAAACGTCCTTTTTTTGTTACCTTGCTATTATGCCTGGCAGCTTCTTGTCCATGAATTCCTGCATGCACTGGTGCTCCGTGGAACTGTTGAGAAACCTCCGGAAAGATTCAACGTATCTGTTGTGGTCAGAAAACAAGCTCCTCATGGAAGATGCCATGTTTGGTTTTCTGATGCAAGCCAGAGAAAGAAGTTTTAACTTCCTCCTCCTTTTCTTCCCGGTTCCTTATTTTTTCTCCTCACCGCCACCAATTCCTACCCTCCCTCCCCCAGAAAAAAAAAAAAAAAAAAAAAAAAAACCTGCTTTGAATTTAACAGACACTGAAGGCTGGTGTGCAAATCTTATTATTATTACGTCAGTCATTTGTACAGGACTTCGCGCTGCTACTTTAACCCCTACATTGTTGTTTTGTAAGAAAGGGAGGTGGTAAAGCAAAGCAATAAATCCACTGCTATATTTTGTTTTTTAACGTCTGAAGTTCAGAAAGCTGAAAAAACAGACTGGATTCTCATCACTTCCTGTTTTGTCCGCAGCAACCAGAAGAAAATTCCAAGTGGGACAGTGGCTGCTTTAAGGGCCAAAGGACACAAACACAGGGATAAACACCCACATAAAAGGCTACAGATCACTTTCAGAAAGCTACCCCTGCTGAAATCCCTGACAGAAGACTGCCCTCTGCCTGCCTCCATGCTTGCTGCAGGAGAATTTCTTGCCTTTCCCCCTTCTCAGTACTTGAACATTACACTCATTCACTGCATTTCTTCAACTGCTGATTGGTTTGTTGTGATTCAGGAAGTCTCTTTAGCATAAACTCTGCATGAGGAACTATTAATTAGAAAGTCTGAGAAGCCTGCTGGGGGGCAATGAGGTGAACTGGAGAAGACGCTCAGGGGAAAAGGCAGGAGAAAGGGTAAAAGCCAGCCAAGTTCTCACAGCCCCAGTGCAGCCTCTCTTTCTGCCAAAGGGTCCTGTCTCCGTGCTTTAATGAAACCACCATTTGCACCAAAGATGTCTCAAGAATTCTTCTTGGTCGTGGGCTCCGGATCTCACCCCACCCAGCTTCTCTTATATTCCAAAACCACGTCAATAGGATAGCCCTACTCTCAAAGTATCTCTTTCATAATTCCATAATTCTTAGTCTATTTGGACTGCTATCACAAAAATGCCATACACTGTGTAGCTTAAAAAGCAAGCATTTGTTTCTCAGAATTCTGCAGGCTGGGAAGTCCAAAGTCAAGGTGCTGGCAGATTGAGGGTCTGATGAAGGCCCATTTTCTGGTTCTTAAAAACAGTCATCTTCTCACTGCCTCTTCATATCAGAAAGGACAAGAAGGCTCTCTGGAATCTCTTTTATAAGAGCACTGGTCCTGTTCATGAGAACTCTGTACTCATGACCTAATCACTCTTCAAAAGTCCCTACCTCCAAGTACCACAACATTGGGGGTTAAGATTTCAGCATATGATTTGGTGAGTATACAAATACTTGGTCCATAACAGTTACTAATTATTTCATTTCCAATATAGCTTTATATAATCCATTATGCTAGTTTCCTCCTTTGGACAAACTAGTTTGTCAGGGGTGTTTTTTTGTTTTTGTTTTTGTTTTTGTTTTTTAAATCAGTGACTGGAAATAAACACAATATCCCAAAAGTTACCTAACCAGTACAGATTATTACTGTCCAGGTTAGACTAGATTAATATTTCCCAATGATGTTCTGCCCAACCTGAGTTCTTTCAGATGTTACTAGCTGCTTTACCAAAAAAAAAAAAAAAGTGTTCAATAGATTTCTCTGATAGTCATAATGCACCTTAACATATAAAAACTTCATAAAACCTTTGTCACATGTCCTGTTGAAATGCAGATATACCCTGTCTCTGGCATTTGGGCATTTCTCTGATTAGTCTTTAAGCCCCTCCAAAAAAACCCGAAAATCTTGTTGCTTTCAGCATGACCTGCACGTGACTAAATGCTGGTTTCAGCAATCACAACTTCCTTTTAAAATTACAAATAGAATATCTGTTTCATAATCCATAACGAATCTGGAATGTCCCTGGAGATTAAAACATCTAGTGGGCTGGCTGGAATTATAAAATTTAAAGAATCCTATTTTCCCCTCTTTCTTGAAAACTGGGGCAACAGACTAGCAATCTATCATTTGCCGTGACTTCTCAAAGGTTACTGGCAATAACATCATTATTGCTCTTATAAATTATTTCAGTACTTTAGGATGTGATTCTTCTAGACTTTGAACGATTGTCTTAATTAGAATTCTTAGATGTTCTCTTACCTCTTTGAGGCTTCCGTCCTCTATTGCCTACCATATATTACGCCGTTACTGTGTCAAAGTGCCTTTCACACATTATCTCATAATACTCTTAATCCTCGGGGAATGGAATGATTGATATCATCAAGCAAGACACAGAACAAATAAGTTGTACAAAATCATATAACTCATGAAGCAAAGGAATCTGGATTCAAGTTCATGTTGTTTAACTCCATGGACCATTTTTTAAAAAATTATATCATACTACTTCTTACCACTCTGTGCCTTTTCAACTTGATTATTTTCATGTTAGAGAACTCTGGAACAAACAAAAAGTAGAGGAATACAACTGTTCGGGAATCCATCCAATTTTTCCAGTTGTTCAAATAGTCATATTCCCATGGGATCCCGTTGTTATTCCCACAGAATAACAAGCATGAGAATTGCCTACACATGAGCTATTATGGTAATTTCTCTTTAGTTTACCTCAAGTTGTCTAGCTTAGGCAAACAACAAATATTCAAAGCCAATCAGAATTAGAATTTAACATCCTCAAAGATGCATTACTGAAACACAGTTATTCTCTCTAGAATCACCCTTATTTCCAGAGAGAGCCAAATTAAGACTACTTGATTTGTAAAACAAGTCCAATTTTTAACAAAGTTGGCCTAAGTAGTTACATAAGCCTAGCAAGTATAGTAATTGGCCATATAGAGCTTTCAAAATTTGCTTTGCTGGAACTCTTCATAAGGAATCTAGATTGAACTTTTAGTAGTGTCTTTAGGCCAGAAGCCAAGCTAAATACTTGCCATGAGACGTGGCTGTGATACTTATAGATTTGGGTGAATTCGTCTTCTAAAAGTCCCTAAAGTATCCTGAGGTTCCTGCACCTGCCAGGAAGTGACATTCTTTACTATATGGTAAGGCTGCTGAGAACTCTGTAAGCAAAGTATCAGGCCAACATTTCTGAGGGGCTTTGTGGCTCCATGTTTCATAAAGTCAACCTCAATTCCTTAAAGCTGTCTGGTCATATCTGAGTCTATGCATGTCTCTCAAATATGACATTCCAGTCAAAGCCTTGGTAAAATAACCAATGTTTCCAATGGTGTCCTGTTATAAGGAGAACAGATTCTTATTGAACTTATGCAAACAACTCTGATTGCCATGAAAGAAAGAATACTTACTGAGACTTTTTGAATTTCAGAGGGTTCAGGTAGAGACAAACATTAAATGCTTCAATTTATTTAAGGGATATTTTACCACATTTCTGTAAGTCATAGATATCTTAAGAGAAAGTTTCCTTAATCTGGAAAAGCAAACATTAGAGAACCAGCAGAGTTTCAAACAAGAGTCACAAAACTATAATCCTCTTCCTCAGTTCATTTAGTTCCATGTTACTAATTCTTATTCAGTTTGAATGTAACTTTTTAGTTAGTTCTGAAATTTTTACCCATTTCAGTTTTAGGATCTTAAAGACACCAAATACCTGCATTTGTCCTAAAAGTCCTTTTTATGAATCTCCTTGAAGATGAAACACATTTCATTTTTAATGCTGATAACTCCAAAGATATGTCTGTCTTAATTAAACCAACAAACAAATTAACTTAAATACTGAGTTATGTTCCACCTGGGTCCACTTAAAAGTCAATCAATTTGTTCCCCATTGTTAATTTTTACCTGGGGCACCAGTGGGGAAATCTGAAGTGGGCAGTGTAAGTCCAAAGGGGTGCCCTTTGCTCCTTTATAGCAAGGCTAGAAGGAGGAGGTGCCAATGGTGTCAGAGGCACTCAGGCTGATATAGGAACCAGTTATACAGGCCACACCCAAGGTGGTGCAGAAACAGGAAGAGGGGAAGGAGGAAGCAGAAGAGGTGAAGTGCTGCCAGAAGACAGAGAAAGAGGACTCCTTGTTCTAAAGCTGGTCAGCTCAGACAGATGAGCAGATGCCATGCTTTTTTCAACAAAGTGGAAATATACAGTCCACGTTGGGCCAGAGAAGACAGGGAACTTCTCCAAAACAAAAGGAGTTTTGGCAGCTGCTTGGGAATATTCCTTAAAGTCCGCATCCCGAGGGGGACCACAGTTGGCTCCGATTATCATAGGCATTAACCCAGGAAATGAATGAGGAGGAAGCCCCCACATTTATTAAGAGAAGGAACAGTGAGAGAGGGTCAGCATCCGCTTTGTTAGGGATGGCCTGTGTTTCCTCCAGCAACATGAGTTCTATCAGGAGGAGGCCTCTTTAGACAGTTATCATCCAATATATCAGGAGGGAGTTTACTGGCCTGGTTAGTGACCAAACACATTCCACAAGAGGCAGTTAGGTCTGGGTCCTGATTTAGAGCCATGAAGGCCTGGACCTAGGATATCTCTGTTCACTTGCCCTATTTCCTGCAGAAGAAATCTGATAGATCCCACTAAGGCCATTCAGTGTTTTGAAGATCAGTCCTTTCTTACATTTTGCAATCCAAATTGTTTCCAGTGGATTAAAAGTCATTCTAAGGAAGTCTTTGGGACCTGCAGAAAGCCTTGCCTTGCTGTGCCTTTGCCTTGCCTTGTGGTGCTGTGAAGGCCGTGCTGTGAAGAACCCATTTTTAACCCGCAGAAAATAAAAGAAAGGTTTGACAAGGGGAAATTACCCAACTTTTGTAATTTAAGTAGTTTGTAGGGGACATTGATGGAAAACAGTAAAGATAGAAATCCATCATGGTCTAAGTGACATTCTAACACATGTAGTCTTTTACAGACAACATCCCTGGGAAATGGTTCCCAGTTGGGTTTTAATTCAGTTGGGTATTGGTTTCGGCTGGCTCTGAGTGGAGGTCTTGTGATCAGAAGTGGCTAGACCAGAAACGTGGAGGGGATCACATTAGACCAATGAAGAGGAAGCCTGACATGGGAGTCTTAAGACTGCAGCTGTCCTGTGACTTAGGTGGCTGTCCCATGTCTTAGATAGACAACTTTGTATAAGGACAGAGAGGACATCAAGTTTCTGGGTCCTATGACCATACTGACCAGGGTACTAACTTCCAGCTAGGAGAGGCAGGCTTTCTCCTCCCCATAGAGTAGACTTGGGCCAGAGGATTACACCCGGAGCAATCAACATGAAAGTGTTTTAATAAGACTGTACTCCCTGAAAAGCCCCTGGAATGAAAGTAAGAGGAGAGGAGAGAAAGTACTCACAAAGTTTGCCTCGAGGCTTGGAGTCCAGATGAGAAGACCCAGTCTGGATGTTTGGATGCCAAAATGATGTGAAAATGTTGGGGTTCAGGAGCAAACAGTAAAGAAAGAATTCTTGAGATGTTTTTGGTGCAAAAAGGGTAGTTTTATTAAAGCAAGGGGACAAGTCCCAAACTGGGGTCATGAAGAGTGGCTGATTATATACTTTCAAGTTGGGGGGGGGGTGTTAGGGATAGCATAGTCTCTAAGGAATTTGGAAGCAAGGTTTCTAGGACCTTGAGGGGCTAGCTGTTGTTAGGATAAGGTCATTTACTGCTGTAAAACCTTAGTCATGAGATTCTTCAGATGTATATCAGTGGGCCATATGCTTTGGGGATGATTGCTAACACATATCTTGGAGGGGATAGAGATGAAAGAAGTTTCCAAAGGGATTTATTTTATTTTATTTTATTTTATTTTATTTTTATTTTTATTTTTATTTTATTTTTTAAGTGGGCTCCACATCCAGTGTGCAGCCCAACTGGGGCTTGAACTCACAACCCTGAGATCAAGACCTGAGCTGAGATCAAGAGTTGGAGGCTTAACCAACTGAGCCACCTAGGCACGCCCCCCCCCCCCCAAAGGCTTTTGCCTTTAGCAAAGTATTAACATTAAGCTCCTTGAGGAAGGTCATTCTGTCTGTCTCAAGTACTTGTCAATGGCCCGCAAAAAGGAAATTTAATTTTTTTCTTTTTGCTTTGTTCTCCACATCACTAAGGACCCATTTTATTGTATATAACATTCTTCAGCTATCTGTATACACTCTGGTCTGTAGTCTTTTGAACACTGTTCTTATTGGCCTGACTTCTTATCCTTAATCATATGCCCCATCATGTAATGTATATGTAGATGATAATGACAATATTGTTAAATTATCTAAATCAAATAGTTAGAAGAGTCCCATTTTATTTTCTCTTGACAAACAAGGAGGAAGAAGGTATTTTATGCAAACTGATCGGCTCATTTGCTATGCTGGTTTATTTGAAATTTAGCAGGCAGTTTGAGCCAACTGTGGTCTTGAAGGAAGTTTGAAATTATAGTACATAAAAAATTAGAGCTCAATTAGCTTGGTAATGTCGAGCAGATATGATAGATACTAGAATCTTACTTTTAACAGGACTTTTGGCTAAGTTTCTCATAAGTGTAGAAATACGCCAAGAAGGGAGAAACTTCAATGCTCTACAAGCTTAGACTCTTAGTAGGTAAATGACATTAGGTAAATGATGTAACTGCTTTAAATGTCCTGTTGCACCCCCTATCATCCCTACCATATATAAATATTGGGAAAGAAGGTAAACTAGATGATCTTTAAGGTTCCTTGAAGTTCTAATAAGTCTTCATCTTTTAAAAAAGATAAATTACTGGGGGCTTGTGAAACTAAAAATAAATGTATTCATAACTAGCAGAGCCACTGTATTCAGAGACTATCAATGAATCATAAATGATAACCTGAAGATAGTTTCTGCATAAGCAGCCCCTTGGATGTACCTGAAATATTCTTGGCCACGTTTTATCAAAGTAAGTTGCTTAACATCACACAACTGGTAATAATACTATATGTCTTGTTTTTAATGACATAATTGTTTCAATTGCACTTTATTATCATGGAGTTTATAATGATTTTATTTTGGGATGCCTGGGTGGCTCAGTCAGTTAAGCATCTGCCTTTGGTTCAGGTCATGATCCCAGGGTCCTGGGATCAAGTCCTGCATCAGGCTCCTTGCTCATCAGGGAGCCTACTTTTCCCTCTGCGTGTGGCAACCCCTGCTTGTGCTCTCTCTCTGATAAATAAATAAATAAATAAATAAATAAATAAATAAATAAATAATTTTGTTTTAATTAACTTAGAACAGAAGAAAATTTTGAAAAGTCCAAAATACCCAGTAAAAGAGGACACAAACCAAATGAAATAATGCAGAAGAAATATTTGGGGACTAATTAGTTGATAAGTAAAAGAATGGATGTGTAGACAAATAATGTTAAGAACTATAGAAGAGCAACCCATGACAGTCGAGAGATTGCAACTTATAAGGAATGTTTATGGGAAGAATAAGTAACGAGACAAGACAAAGGAGAAATAGAGAGTTCCTATTTAATAATCCAAATATTTAAAAATCCACCTGGAAAGGTCTAGATCTTCTTCCAAAGATAGAAATTGGTAAATATTTGGAAACTGGTATATTATCAGGAACTGGGCAGTTATGAGAACAAAAAGAAACATAAAAGAATACAATTCATCAAACAAGCTTTGCCTGAATCCATAATACAGATCATCTCAATTACTGTCTCAGTGACTCTAAGAGGAGGTCTAATGTTGAATTAGAGATCTGTGAAGATAAAGGATTCCTGTAAGAAAATTTTTTGTAAAGGGAGTGGTAATGGTAAGCAGATGACTCTGGCTTTTGGTACAGATGCACGTGTTCAAATATATGCTGGGTTAGAATAGTCTCCCATATGGGAAACCTTGCTTGTGCATGATCCAGAGACTAAAAAGATATACATGTCCATGGGTCCTAAATATTACTTTTAAAAAAAAAATCCAAGCATAATTTACATATAATAAATTATACAAATCTCAAGTGTACAGCTTGAGGAAGCTTTATATATGTAAACATCCTAAAGACTAACTCATGCCGGCAATCAATAATACTGCCTCCCAACTCAGATAACCACCATTCTGATTTTTATGCCCATAGATTAGTTTTTCCTGTTATTACACTTCATATAAAAGGGCTATACAGAATGTATTCTTTTGTGTATGGATCTGTTCGCTTCATAATATTTTTGAAATTTGCCCATAATTTTTTTGGAGGGAAGAGACAGCGCCAGTTAATTCTTTTTTTAATTGCTGGATACTATTATAATGTATAATTTTTTAAAGATTTATTTATTTATTTATTTTAGAGAGAGAGATCTCACAACCCATGAGATCGTGACTTGAACCGAAACCAAAAGTCGGATGCTCAACTGACTGAGCCACCCAGGTGCCCCTAATGTATAATTGTTTAATTGGTTTTTCCCCTTAATGGACATTTGAGGCTATTCCTGTCTGGGACCATTATAACTAAACCTGGTGGAAACGCTCTTATACATGTCTTTTGATGCACTCATTTTTGTTACAGTGAATGGAATTATGTAGAATAAACAAATGTTTAGCTTCAGAAGATATTGCAAAAAAGATTTGCAAATATCCATAATCACCAGCAAAATATAAAGATATTAGTTGTTCCACAGTCTCATCAGTTCTTGGTATTGCCAGCCACCTTTGTTTTATGCATTCTGGGGGTATATGGCAGTATTTCTTTGTAGTTTTAAGTTTTATTTTCCTCTGATTAATGACTTCGAGTGTTTCTTTCAAATACTGTTGGCCATAAAAAAAGTGTATAGTTTTTTATGAAGGTCCTGTTAAAGTCTTTCATCCATTTTAAAAACCGTATTGTTTGCTTCTTTTTTTATTGATTTATATAAGATTTCTTTATATATTCTAGATGAGTCTAGTATCTGTGTGTATATATATATATACACACACACACACACACACACACACACACATACATATATGTGATTTCCCAGTTGGTGGCATGCTGTTCATTTTTTTGATGATGTCTTTTGAAAAACAGAAATTCGTCAACTTATATTTTAAAATCCTTACTTAATCTGAAAATATATTCATTTAATATAATCAGGTCAACAAAAACTAACCATGTGCCTTTTAGGCCTTTAGCCAGTGGTGTGGTGGAGTTTACAGAATTCTGGATGCTGGTTAACAGCTGGAAATCAGTTATGGTGGGGATATTTACACTATGCCAATGGACAAACACTATGAATCAGGACTTTATAATTTTTCCTGGAGGGCAGATTGTTAACCAGTTAGTAGCACACCATTACTTTTAGCCCTGTGATTATTTGCAAAGCAGCTATGGTGACCTTGAGCCTTCTGATAAACCATCTGAGCTGTGGTAATGTGACGGAGGTCCGGTCTCCTTTATCCACGCTCTAGCATGATGTTCCTGAAGAGTCTGACCAATCAAACTCTGGAAAGGTGGTACCCTCTTCTAGCACCTCTTACTTGTTATTCTCTTACCGTGATCTGGAGACTCTCCGCAGTGGGTTTGCCACTAACTAGTAAGACATTGGACAGGTTATTTATGTTCCTTGAGCCTCATTTTTCAATCTGTGAAATAGGAATAATAATATCTCCCTTATGAAGGTTTTGTGAGGATTAAATGAAATAATGTGTATAAAGTGTTCAGCATAATATCTAGTCCATAATAATGTCTCTGGTGTGAGACAGATCTATCTAACCTTCAGTTTCTTCATTTACAGGATAAGGACAATAACGCTCTATTAGCCAGGTTTCAGTCCAAATGGCAGAATCCACGTCAGGTGGTTCAGACAGAATTTTTAATACTGACAACCAATTGGAAAGGTCCTGGAAGGGCCAAAAGGGCAAACAAAGATGGTGAGGCAACCCATCAGGAAGCTCCCACCACCTGGGGTAAAGGGAGGGCACGTGTTACCAAAGCTCTGGAGCATGGCCTACCCAGTAAGAACTAGAACAATGGAAGGGAGACAGCTATTCTCTAGATGCTGCCTGAGACCAAAGGAAATGGATAGAAATACCCAGCATCTTCCCTCTTCCTACCCTCTCATCTTTTCCAGTTTCCCCTTTACTGCAGTTCACTGCAAACCAGTTGGCAAAAAGCATGAGTGATGTAACTTGCAGGATTCAGCCCCCTATAATACTGAACAGAGCAGGAGAATGACCAGAAATGGATCTGACATCAATGACCAGCACAAGTGCTTACTATCTTAATTTGTTGTGAGAATTAAATTTTTAAAAAAGCATAAAGAAAAATACCTAGAAATATTGAATGCTCAACGAGTGCCAGGCAATCACAGTAAAATAGTGAAAATAAAGGTACTGTCAAGGCATTATGATATTATTATAGCTATTAAGGTATTATTATATGTTACATATTATGTGATATTATTAGAGTTAATATGATAGCTACGGGGTCAAAAGAAGGCTGGTAGGGGCTCCTGGGTGGCTCAGTCGTTAAGCATCTGCCTTCAGCTCAGGGCGTGATCCCAGAGTCCTGGGATTGAGCCCCACATTGGGCTTCTCCGCTGGGAGCCTGCTTCTTCCTCTCCCACTCCCCCTGCTTGTGTTCGCTCTTTCGCTGGCTGTCTCTATCACTGCCAAATAAATAAATAAAATCTTTAAAAAAAAAAAAAAAAAGGCTGGTATTCATGAAAGCTTAAAGAGCTGGGATGATTGACTATGATCATTGACTCCCTCAGGTCATTGGAATAATTGGCTTTGTTTATGAAGAAGGCATTTGCTTGGAAATTGTCTCTTGGGAACCAACAGGGTTCATTAAACTCATGAGGAAAAACTATCAGGGACCTCTAGGACTCCCCTCTGAAAGTTTCCAAGTTGGTCATGAGCAGGGTCAGGAGGTCCTTCTCTCCTCAGTCAGAGGAAGTTACTAAGTAGTGTGTGACCCCCTGGTTCGTCTTGCAACTAGCTCCCTGTGTGACTTGGAGTAAGTGCTTAAATCAGTGGGGGTTCAGTTTCTTCGAATGTGAGGAACTAGATCCCGTCATCTCACTTCAGTTCTAAAATTCTAAGACTATTTGAGTTTAAACCCATTATTTAGAGATGTGGTTAGTATTTCAGGTTGGAAGCAGGATGCCACTTCTCAGATATTCAGCACTCTGTCTACCTCATTCTCTGACTCTTTGGTACCCCTCCTTCCCTAAATTCAAAGCTGTTTTCCATTGTGAGGCATACATTATACCATTACAGTGCACTATTTGGAAAACACGAGGAGATCATACTGATCACTCATACGCTTTCAGGCAGTACAAAATAATTAAGATCTGTTTATCAATATGGCTAATTAAAAACAAAAAGCATGTATATCAATGTTTGTTTTTATTATTTCCTATATAAGCCTCTAAGAGTTGTTGCTGATACCTATAGGGCCTAAAGAGCTAGCTCCTTTCCCAAGCTGTTCTATAATCAGACATTATACATGGGATGTCAGCCAGTTTAAGTAGCTAGAAGATAGCCTCCCATAAACACAATTGCTGTTACATTTCAGAGTTATCAATTGTGAATACATTTTGTGCAGTCAAGTGAAATTTGCAGCCAATAAACATGGTTAAAGAAGGAGGCATAAATGTATACAAAGTGCATACAAAACCTCTTTATTCCGCTTGGCCAAATAAATACTTCCATTGGTACAGTTCTAGCAGAAATGAAATGCACATTGGGTCAAGCATGGTGAAGGTATGTGGAATTAACTTGTTAACTTTTGAAAATTTGCTTTTGGGAATTCTGAATACGCATGTGGGCTCTCTTGCCTCTGGAATGTCATGCCACCAAAAAAAAAAAAAAAAGAAAGAAAAAGAAAGAAAAGAGAAGGAAAGGAAAAAGGCAGAGTGATTTTTGTCCCCCACAATGCCTGCTCTGTATTATATAGTCTGATTCTAGTTTGAATGCCAAAGGAAACGCTGGTTGGAATTTCAAAGTTGGTTAAAACTTCGCAGTTTTACTGTGAGGAGTGGCCTTTCACTACTCAGATACACAGTAAAAAGCTTACCTCTTTTTCCTAATATTGCTGTTAGAATCACTTTTCTAAAGTTCATTTTATCTCCTTTTTATCTCCAGTCAGGATAAGAAATGAATGCATATTGGAATTTAATTTGTTTAGGGAGTTCGTTTTGTTTCATTTAGTTCTAAACTACGAACTGCAATCCAGTTTTGAGACAAGATCGCTCAAACTCCTTAATAGCCATATCCAGAGAGATTTCCAGGGAGAGAGCAGAGGGAGAGGAAGAGGTAGATATTGATGATATTCAAACAAATAATTTTTAGAAAACTCATGGAATGAACCAAAATTATGTATAAAAACTCAACTTGGAATTAGAATTCAAAGCAAGATCTCAGTGAATGCGGGGCTTGCGCGCTGCTTCTAGACGGCAGACAGAAGGAAGAATAAATGAGCTCCAGCTTTTGAGAAACTTAATTAAAAGTTATATCAAACCTGGGATTCTCCTGAAAGAATTTGTACTTACTTTAATAAAAGCTGTTTCTCCTCGAGAAGCATTTCTAATTTTATACCAGGGTTGCAATTCTGTGCTGAAAATGGCCTCTCTATGCGATCGTGTTCATTTTTGCAAACACAATGTATCCCCACCCCCAGGACCTTCTTCTGGCACCCAGACAGGAGAGCATTTGCCCAAACAATGATAGGGATGCTTAGAAAACAATAGCTCTTCTTCGAACTTTATTACTATGAGCTACAACACAGCAAAAAGCCAGAGCAAGGGCAATGCTGACACAGGAAGGAAACCACACTTACCAACCGGTTTGGAAATTTTCATTTCCCATTTTAAAATTCTGGTAGCGACAGAGAACAGCTCAGTGGTTGGCAGGGGTTAAAGTTCGGGGGAGGAGCAGATTCCGAAGGAGCAGCAAGAGAGACTCCTTTTGGACTGATGGACTCTGTTCTGAGTGTGGTGGTCATGTCGAGTGTCAAAACTCCTGGAACTGTATGCCAAAAAGAGGGAACTTTACTGTATGTAAATTAAAAAAAAAAAAAAACAAGAAAACATTATCAACTTTGATGCTTTTAAAAAGTGTGTCAGCTTGATTTTATGTTATACGTGTCCACCAGTAGACTTGACATCTAACCTGGTACTTCTCCACCTCCCTAATTATTATTTCAAAGCCCCCTTCCCTCCCATCTCTCCTGAGTTTCTCCTCTTTCCCAGGGTTTGCTTCGATTCCCTGATTGTTCTTCTTTTGCAAAGCAAAACAAAACAAAACATAAAAGCCTTTGAGTACCAAGCCTCAAAAAAAAATGATGATGAAAAGAATTCAGATCTGGGTAAGAGCAATCTGATTCACCCCAAAGCAGTGAATTGCCTGTGGTCACAAGCCTAGTACATGAAAAAGCTTGCACTTGACCTGGCGTTCCTTGTTCTAAGCACTGGCATTAGTCTACAACCAACCGCATGCAGCCTGTGTGAAATTGCTATGGATCCAGAGGTACTGACAGCCATGGCACACCTAGGGAAATCCTTGAGGCCCTTGAGGCCCTTGAGGTCCTTGAGGTTGGCTGCCCAAAGGGCATAGGAGGGAAGTGAATCAATGATCTCCACTTCCAGTTTGTCTTTTAGGGATGGCTTTGCAGCTAATTCTGAGTCGATGGGCTCACTCTTTCAGTTTGATATAGAAAAGCCACAGAAGCAAGTAGCTCAGATAGGACAGTGCTCTTTAAGCCAAAGACCACCTCCAGAACAGGCAGCCTCAAACTGAAATTCTAAACTCAGGAAATAGTGTCCGAGATCTCATCTCCCATGTGCCGAAGGAGAGAAATTTGACCAGTTCAAGGATGAACATGTAAGACACGTTTTCTTTTATGAGGCAGGAGGCAGTTAACTAGAGATTAATATCTATTTATTCTGTGCCTTGTTCTGCAAATGGTTTGAGAGAGCTAACTAGGAAAGCATAAATCTTGTCCTATTAACCAGACACAGTTCAAGAAAGATGGGCCCCAGCACTTCCTGAGAAATTTCCTCAAGAGACTGGTTTTGCCAAACGTTGTATGTTTTGCTTTCCGTAGTGGCTTCAGTATTTCTCAATATGTTTCAAAGTATAAATAGCAAACCAGTTGAGCAAATGCCCATCTGGTTGTCGGATCTCCTCTTTTTAAGTAGAGAAAAAGAAATTGCCTTTGACTTGAGGAAAAACGGGGAATATTGTTCATGGCTGCCTTCTAGATCCGATCTAGCCATACCAACGCGTCAAGCAGTACTAGAGTCATGTTATCAGAGGGGTGGTCCTTGACCCCCATAATCCCGTCTCCTTCCTGAACTCCTCCAACCTGTTATTCTCTGATATAACTTAGATCTTTTCCTTCAAAGCATTTGTGAAAATCTCCCTCTTTAGGCTGAAATGCCAAGGAGGCAAGGAAGTGTGTGTTCGAGCCATGATTGGATCCCCAGTGCCTCTCACAGTTGCTGGCACATGATAGAAGTTAAATTAATAGATGGACTGGACTGCTATGGAATGCCCATAACTATGTTCCAGAAAAGCTGTGCTGCCTTCCCTTCGAAAGCCAGAGAAAGACTTTTCCTCTCTCCCTTTCATTCCTAAGTTGGCTCTGTAGGATGAATTCATCTCACATCAGACAATTCGGAATACGTGGACAGCCCACCAAGGATGTGTGTAGCAATGGGAAATTATAAAACCATCTTTCTGCCTTAACACGGAGAAAAGGTTTTCTCTTATGAAGCTGGGACAAGCTGGGAGGCAAAAAATTAGGATGATTATTCCTGGAATTTGCTCCATTTTGGTGTGAGGAACTGTTTCCTATGAAATAAAATGTACAAAACACTGTGGAAAGAGCACTGGGCTTGTTGTCATGAAAACTTAAAAACAGAGATGGAACTACTTTAGAGATCATTGCAGCCAATGGTTTTCAATGTTCACTGTGTATTAGAATCCCCACGAGAGACTGAAAGAAACGTATCGCTGCCTGGGCCCTACCTCTAGGGATTCGGATCCAATTGGTCTCTGTGTTATTTTGTCACTTAATTTATCCTCAAAGCTCTCCAGATGATTCGTCTGGGTGGCTAGGTTTGAGATTGACAAACCTGAATCAAAGGTCACTCGTTTCGGCCTTGAAACTTGTGAACCCAGGCTCTGTGTTCAGGATGTCCCCAGCACGCGAGTTGTCCCGGGGGCTGCCCGTTCCCCTCAGGTTCACCTGCTTCCTCAGAGCTAAAGCAACTGTGCCAGGGCTTCCATTAGACCCACTCCTGGACTTTGAATGAGAACTGGAGACCCCAGGATGCAGGAGTCACAGAGACTTCTCTTTGCTGACAGTGGCATGACACAATCAGCAGAGGAATCAGGTTCACTGCTGAATGTTTCCGTGGCGGCAGTGGCACCCTCGTCATATCAGTCCCTGGGCGTCACCCTAGGCTTGATTCTGGCGAGCACCTGGGCAGCAGCACTTCTCCAGGCACCCCTGGGACAGAAGCAATGTCCTCAAGAGGATTAAAGTAAAAATAGGTCTTTCTTTCTTTTTTTTTTTTTTTTTGCCTAAATCAACTAGTCTGTTGCCTGTCAAGAAAGACCCTGAATCCTGCAAATGCTTTTTTTTTTTTTCTTTTCCTGACCGTGTTTCTTGGAATCTTCTGGATCTGCAGGTACCTCAGGAACCACACAGAGAAAACAGAGTAAGCCAAGCTTGCAGTTTTCTGGGTTCTGTCAATGAGAGCAGCTCGATTTAACATTTTCATATGAAGAAAGGTTTCTGAAAAAAAAGAAAAAAAGGTTTAGAAAATACATTTGGGTGGCAGAGAAGTTCAGTAGTCAATCAAATTCCATTAATTTTTCTGGACTTTCCCTAGATACCAACACAGAGCTATTCTCCAGACTTGGGTAGAAGATTCTAGTAGGAAAGTGAGCCAAAGTGACTGGCTGCTCCCTCTCCAACATTACAAGTTTGTCCAGTTAATATTTGTAACCAGGGGTCTGGAAATCCAGTTTAAGTCATTATTTCTGCCACTTCTTGTCCTTGTCACCATGGGCAAATACGTTATTTCCGCTAAAATTGAATTCCTTTTTTCTGTAAAATAGAACAACTAATACTTTTCTATCAACCACATGTGATACCTGGAGGCTCAAATAATATAATAAATTTAAGTGATATAATAAGTAAAATCATGTTATGCACTTATAAATCATTCTATGCATGCAAGATGAAATTCTTATTACCATTACTGTCAGCATGAAATCTTAAATCAGTTGGTGAGTTTGTTTCCTGGATGTGAATGAACTAAACTAGTTTATCTGATGAAAGAAAAAGCTACTTCTTGTCACAGGGGGATGTGTAGTCTTCTGCCACAGGTCTGTGGTTAAATTCTGAGGTGATACTGAAATCTTATATAATCTTTTTTCTTCAGCAGCTTGTAAGCTTTGAAAGACTTACTTGCTTTGGGTATATTATTTGCAGAGAGATCTGACCATAATAAAAATTGTTGAAAGACAATACCCCTTATATTTTTATTTGTATTAATTTGTGTATTTATAATTATATACAAATATTAGTTAAAGAACAAAATTTCTTAAGCATCTTCTAAGCACACCACCATATGATTCCACTGTTATATATAGGTGAATAGGCATGGATTGTTAGAGTTCTGATTATTAGCCTGAAATGCTTAGATTCTGCTTAGTAGCTAAGAAACCATTGGGAGAATTTGAGAGGATTTGTTTGATAACTACAGTATTTTATCAAGAAGTAAAGATTGATTGGATAATAGCAATTAAGGAATTAGAAGAGTGAAATATATTTTAAAATTCCTAACTTGGTGGGGGCGCCTGGGTGGCTCAGTCGGTTAATCATCTGCCTTTGGCTCAGGTCATGATCCCGGGAGGTCCTGGGATTGAGACCCACGTCAGTCTCCCTGCTCCACGGGGAGCCTGCTTCTCCCTCTGCCTGCTGCTACCCCTGCTTGTGCCTGCTCTCTGTCTCTATCAAACAAATAAATAAAATCTTTAAAAAATAAAAAAATAAAATTCCTAACTTGGGAAATTGAGAGACTGCCCATAGAAAAGAAAGTTCTGGCTGGGTGGTTTAGATGAAGTTTTCAAACATGTAAAAAGTTCTTCAAATAATGGCCAGAATGAAAAGAGGAACAATGAGTACAGAATAGTCTTGACTTATAGCCACTTTTAACAACCACTGCCACCTGGTGGCTTGTGACCCTGTTTCCATTGAAGGGAGAAACCCTGTTGATTCTTGATGCGGTCACCTAAGCAAGGGCAGAAACAGAATAGAAAGAACACTGACCTGGTATACCAGAGATCTAAGTTTTTGGAGCACAGGGGTTAAGGGCCATGTAACCTCATGCAGTATTGTAGCATGTCTAGATAAACATCGTCTAGCTATAAATATCTATACTTTAATGATTTCTTATGAAACTCACAGTCAAAGCTGAAATCCAGCAAGATTTCTGGTAGCAGTAGATGTGGATTAAAACTCAAGTTCCCATCACATTATGCTTAAATTACTCCTTTCTGTTTCCTTTTGATTGAGTCAGCCTCATATCTCTCCTGAATTACTGAGTAATGGAAGACCTAGGAACCACGGTAGTTAAAGAAAAAGGAAGCGATAGGTGGGCAGACAGAGTCACATTGAGAAAGATGATGAAAATGGGCAGCTTGAAACATTTCAGGGAGTGAGTAACCAATTGTATTTTTCTGAAGCAATATCATGATATGGGCACATAGCTACCGCAGATCTTGATTCTGACAGTGAGTAAATATTTCTTTTCAGGGCCAACAGTGCTTCACTCATAACTTCTTTGCATTTCTCGAGAACAACAGACCATTTTAAGATTTCCCGATACCTCACTTAATGCCTCTTGCTACTTGGAAATTCCATGCTATCTACATTTCTTTCAGAAACTCCTTGTTCAAAGTTTCCTCATGCTGGAAAAACTTCTAAAACTCTTCCCAAGAGAGACAACATTTCTCTCCTCCGTGTCACCACTCATTGTGTTCTGTGTTCATCTTAATATGTTCTCACCAACTCCGCATTATACTCCTATCAAAGCAATGTGTTTCATACCTGTTTAAACACAAATGATTATCACCATAGTTTGGCCTTCTTTGGATCAGACAATTTGTCTTTCAATTCTGTATTCCAGATATCATTTTGGTTGACAGCTGCTAGAATATATAATGCTTCCTTCTCACATCCCAGGAGGATAACTCTGGAGAAACTGAGTAAGAGTGTGATGGATCTAGACACCAAGTTCTCTGAGGGTTAGGAAATGAAGCCAGAGTTTATATAAATGTCTGCATGCTTGTCACACTCATGGATTCTGAGCTTCTAAAGAGAATCTTAGGATCTCACTCAGGGTGCAAAGGTAGTGTTTGCCAACAAGAGAGTTTTATCACAATGGGTGACCAGAAGCTGGGCTTTTTCATTGAGGCTCCCCTTACTGACAACACGTAGACATAGTTTCTAGGGCTTTTCCATTTCTCTAGAGAGGACTTCGCCATTGCCAAGGGGTATAGCTCCTGACTGCTAGGGAGTGTTCTGGAAATAAGGCAAGAGAGGATGTTCAGAATATGTAAAAACAGTGAAAGAAGGAAACAGAAGAGGTAGAATCAGAGAAATGACATCATGAGAAAGATTTGATGGAAGAGGGCCATGAATCAAAGAATGTGGGCAACTTCTAGAAGCTGGAAAAGGCAAGACCTGGATTATACCTTAGACCTCCAGGAAGGAAAGCAACTCTGCCAACACTTTGATTTCATCCTGGCGAGATGAATTTCATATTTCTGGCCTCCTGAAATATAGATGATAAATCCATGTTGTTTTAAGCCCCTAAGTTGGTAGTAATGTGTCACAGCAATAAAGCTTTAAAAAGACCACATTGCATTTATTATTATTCCGTTGCTTGGTTGTTTTAGTTTAGGACATTTACTTAGGTCTTGCTGTCCTTGTCCCTAATCCCTGATTCCCAGGAGTCTACTCTTCCCATAGGATATGTTCTCTGCTTTGCTAGAACACCCAGTCAGCTCTACTCATGCATGTGGACGAGTCCTGACTCTTTATTGGGTTTGAGTCCCAGGACTGCCTGTCCTCCTTCACATTCACCCTTAGCCCCTGGAAAAAGGCATTGACAAGACACCAAACCTCCAAAGAATCTTTGACATCTCACATGGACAAAGAGGGTTGCACCCTGTGCCTTCTTTTCCCCTTTCAGGTTTCAGACACACTGATGTGACTGTTTTCAGCAAGCGGATGAATCATAGTTATCTTGATTAAACTCCCCATGCACGCTTTTTAAAACAAAATGCTTTCAGTTACCCAGTTCATCTCTGACTGAATCCTTGGTATCAGCCAGACAAACTATCCTGCTGGGGTCCAGTTCTTGCCAATCCACAAATAATTACTATGTAAGGGCCTTTCCCTTAGAGTTGCAAAGTATTGTGGACTGCTGAAAACAGGGATCCTTAGCCATAGATCTAAGGGGAAAAGAGTGAGAGGGTCTATCAAGAACATAAATAATGACTGAGAGATCCCAAAAAGGACCGCTGAGGGCAGAGGGCTGTTAGTAATGAGAGAGACACCAGGAGTGACAGGAGAGACACTGCAGAGGCAGGACTCTGCAAGAGAGGTCAGGTTCATTTGAGTTCAGAGTCTAAGTCATATGAGAAAGTGCCTGGCTTCATAGCAATTTGCCCCAATTACCCATTTCTCTCTGACCTAAGACTAAAATCTAATTATACTCAGCATGAGAGGAGGCCTGGTGGGAGTTTAATATCCACAACCTCTCTCTGATCTCTTTTACAGAGCACTAAGAGGTGGTCTGTGAATGTAAACAAAACTTGCACCCGGGATTTTGCATCAGGCTGGCAAAACCTCATTTCAGGAGACAACCAAACTGTCAGGGATAAAGAACAGATTCTCCTGTCTCCTATGATTCTCCAAGGTTGTTTTTATTAAAATGGAAATTTCCAAGGCTTTACGCGGAGCTTACATGTCAATGAAAGAGCTGCCTCCCCAGCAGCAGAGCTATAATTGTCTTCTCTTGTTCCTGAACTCAGCACTTGGCTGTTCATTAATTAACGGTGTACCCCATGAGCATAGCATTTCCAGACTGCGGGCCCCTAAACAATCCCTTCGAAAACACAGCATCGCCTGCATTAGCATTGCTGCTGCTTGCTGTTATGGGCTTCTAATTATAATTGTATTCATTTTTTATTTGGCACATCTATATTGAACTTCCAGTGCAATACGCCTCTTTATTAGCTGTTGAGGAGGACATGGAGATAAGTGGGATGGAGTCAATGCCTCAAGGTACTAAGAGCTCGCAGCTGGGGTGACCCCCAGAGGAAATGTAGAATGTGTGACCACCACCTGGGTGTTAAGAATGCAAACCCCCAATTACTTGCCTCTAACCTAAGCCTTCTATTTTTACTATCAATATTTTTTTTCCTAAATAATTTCAGATGCAAAATAGCAGATTCAAGAAATGTTTGGGCAATGCAATTAGACTCTATTGGATACTATGGTTGGTGGCTAACTCTCATAAAAACCTTATGAGGAAAATTACGTACTTTCCTATTATACGTAACCTGCATTTCACAAGCTTTCATGAGACTCACAAGTGAAGTTAAAAAATTGACCATAACCCAAGTTTTACTTACTTTTGCCTATAGTCACCAATGAAGGGTTTCCAGCAACATGTGTATTTCCAGTCAAATAAGCCATCACTCATGCAAAATGGACTCAGTGCTGTCCGCTTCTGGTGGGCCCACACCTTGGCCTCCTCCAGAGTTGGGATCCGTGTTCTGGGAAGATGAGGACGTTTGGGCTGTGTATGTCAGGGAGTTACCCAAGGGCACATGCTTGTAAGAGACAGACTCAGGTCACACTTTGCACTTCTGAGTCCAGTAGCTTCTGGGTAAGAACCAATCCATCTCTTGTCTAAATACAAAAATCATCACCCAGCCCCCTCATGTGTATTAGTATGTACTTTCACAATTACACAGGCTAACAGAGAAGGGCAGGGTAAGGGGTTCAGGCCTAAACGAGGCCTCATGAGACCAAAGGGCAGCAGTCCCTGAAGACAGCAAACACAGGGACTCAGTGTGCAGGCCCAAGGAGGAGGCAGTGCCAAACTCAGGCCTCACTATTTGTCTGGGATGAGCATAGCTTAGATGATCTTATGTACTTAAAATCTAGTAATATCTAGTACATAGACCACAAACTTCATCACTAAGCAGAAATCCATGTCACTATTAACCCGTTGCCCACTCTATGCCAAGCATATATGCCATTGTTTGGCCACTTTTATGTATGTCTGCAATCTTCACAACAGCCCTCAAGGTCATTTGGGACAGAGAATGTCTCTTGCTTCTCATACTCCCTTACTACCTTGCTCATAATGCATGATTCATAGACTTCACTGTTTAAAATTCCAAAGAGAACGGAAATTCAATAATTACTAACCTAATGGATCCTCCTTGAATAGGGCCAGTGTCTTTCCTTAGGGGGTAAATCCCATGTACCTCATTGTAATGAACAACTCTGCAGTCAGTGATACAGCAATTTCGGACTTCCCTCTCCCTCTAAACATCGGTGGCTGCATTTTATTTTTCCTCTTTTGCAGAATTAAGGAAATCAAGCCCTCAGCGTCTTGGAGAAAGTGGTCATCTACTGCCCTGAAATATCTCTTCTTGGAAGGCCATGACCTCAGGAAAGTGAGCACTCGACTTTCTCCAAGGTAGGGACTATTTCACCTCCCTTACCTGTGGCAAGTATTGACTCACATACTGTTCCTGCTTGCTGCCCCGGTCCGCTCACTCTTAGCTCCTTCCTCCTGTCTCAGCTTCAAGCGAGAGCTTCAGGTTGCAAAGGATTTCTAACTGCACCATCCTTTTCACTCTTGACATTTCTATGAGCTTCAACAAGAAGAATTCTGTTTCTCTGTGCTTACCAAGTGAATTAGTGTGGACAGAAGGGCACATACCATGCACCATTTGCAGGAACTACTTCTTACGATCAGTAATTTTAAAGCAATACACCTCCTCAGGCTCCTAAATATGTCATCCCAGGAGCTGCTGCTCCCTTTCTCCCACCCCCTCCATCATCTGTGTGTCAGACGTGCCCTAGGCCTGCTGGGCATCTGCTGTTTACCAGTGAGGCCCTCCGTGCCCCAGCCCCCTGGGAAAGCCCTCTGAGGAATGAATTATGGAAAGGGCAGCAGCTCACAGGGAATATGAGCCAAAAATGTTTTAGTTCCCAGCTTGGCAAAAATAGGTACTAAATTAAGTAAAGGTTTGCTCACTGTGTGCTCTGTTCATAAGCATAATATTTAAAATGTAAAAATAAATAACTCCTTCTGCTCTTGTGGCTTCTAAAGTGCTCTGGAGAGCTCAAACTGGTGATTTTGCACATTTTATTTAACCAAAGAACATAGTTCACAGACAACTGTGCACTGGACGTTTTATATCACTCTGGTGATATTTCGATGAATAAGGCATGGACCAGGCAAGGCCATAGAGATTTTGGGGGAGACAAACATATAACAGCTAATTAAAGCAGAGTGTGTTTAGAACAATAGTAATGCTGTTTACCAGGTGGAGTACGGAGGAGGGTCATCTCATGCAGCCTAATGGAGTATGAAAATTTTCTGGAAAGAAGAGTCACCTAAACTGAGAGTGAAAGACTGAAGAGTTAGTATCTTTTAAAAAGGGAGGAGATTAGTAGAAAGGAGAAAAGGGAACTCTTAATTCTATTGTCCTCTAGCGTGTGTGTATTATTAGCACCCCCTGGGAAATCTATAACTACTGCTTCTTTAGAATTCATTACACCTGGTGAATTCCGTGGGCCTCTGCCCCCTTATAATTTCAATGCATTTGCTTAATTAAGACTCTGTGATAGACTGGGCAGACATTTCCTGGCAATTAATAATCAGCTGGCAGAGCTTAAGTCTTGAAGCAGAGCTGTGAAAATATGCACTTATATTTATATAAAAAGTAGTCAAATTGTTACCTTTTCATGTCTTGATCAGCCAAAAGTTGAAAAGCCACATTGTTGCCGTTGACAAGCTGCATTTACAGTTTGGTTCTTTTCCTAATCACTGAAAACTATCCACAAATAAACAGGAAGAGAGAAGCCCGTACTTTGTCTTTTGCATTAGGTATTTGGAAAGCAAGTTAATTTGGAGAACTTTCCTAAGAGTAACTGCAGACCAATATTGGGATTAGTTACTTCGGTTTATGGTGCAGCCATCATAAAGGCCTTTACAAATGTCCTTCATCAGTATAGATTTGGCAGAATTCTGCCTAGAGTTGGTGGGGTGGGCATATCTAGTCTGCTGTTTGTCTTGGAAAATGTTTTGAATTCAAGAATTCAAAGCATAATACTGGAATTATGCACAGAAATGACCATATAGTATAGGTTATTTACCTATTGCAAATACATAGAAGAGTCTAGGCTTTGGTCCAAGTGTTTTTCATCTGAAACAATTATGAGGCTTTGAAGATCCTTTCTTACTTAGGTTTTCTTATGGGTGGACTGATTTCTTGCACCCCCTCCCACCATTTGGACTGAACCATGACACTGGAGTCTTAAAGGAAGTTAGGAACAAGGAACAAATGATATAGGACAAATTCCTTTCAGACAGGAAGGAAAGGGAAAAAAAAAGGAGGGAAAAGCTTATCCCTTCTTGCCCTGAGGGATCATAGGGGGTAAAAAAAAGATAGCCGAGCAACAGTGTTCTCATTTCTACTTCCCCACCTAAGAATCATACAGCAAATTGCAGAAGTCTTTTAGAAACATAGATATGAGTGTGAGGCAGCCCATAAATAGCAAAGGAATAGCTTAATTTCCAGGACAGAGTGTGGGGGAGGTTGCAGGCCCCTGAAATGGCTTGTTCTAAGCTGACGGCAGATCCAGTATGGCACCAAAGCCATCCCACACGGTAGGTTCAGAGGCATGAGCCTGAGATACAGGACTGGCTCCTTGTGGTCTGCGCTTTGTATGACAGGAATCCAGAAGCCCCTGGTGCACTAGAGGGGAGGAGGAAGTGTTAAGAAAGTAGTGGGGCAACTTTTCAAAGGCTTGGGGTCAAAGCAAACAGGAGAAGGTGAGAATGGAATTGGGGAGCACGTGTGAATGCCTGGAGCAGCAGACTCCTGTGATGGGTGTTGACGCTTCGTTTCAAAAAAAGAATAGGGAGAATCAGACACAGCTCAGCAATTGCCAGTATTGGGGGAGGAAGACCAGTCTGTCCACAGCAAGCCATAGAGAGCATAGGAGACCCTGCATGATCTGAGCCTTCTCTTCCCTCTACCAAAAGGACAGGGTGAACCCCCTCATATGCCTGGTGATTTCCAAGGGAAGATCAGGGAAAGGGGAGGGACTCTAAAAGTCTGAGCAGCATCTGGAACAGATTGCATTACCTAAACGACTTTCAGTTCCTGGGTCAGATGAGGATCACACGATTGCCTCCACTATCTACTAGAGTGTGAACTCAGAAAGAGCAGACCAGCTACAGAATACCAAGAAGCTACATTTCCTCGCTCGTGTTTGACTCTGAGTACATTTTCAACCCTACTGCACATGTGTTTTCTCACTGAATTCCTGGATCATCCCTGCAAGTAGGCATGACTATTGTGCCGATGATGGAATAGACCGGGAAAGAGCATGTCACCTCCCCCTGGTTTCACAGCTACAAGTGCAGTGGCGATTAGAATGCAGATCAGTCCAAATCCAAAATCTATGGTCTTCTCATGATGACTCATGATTTTCTTTCTTTCTTTTTTTTCTGAATGTAGAGACATCTGGTGCTTTGTACTTGAAGGAAAGTAAATGTAATAAATGGTGGGGATTCCATGTGCCTTTTGTCTTCGGGGACACTTACTGGGACCCGTAGGGAGATACAAAGGAAGAAGAGCTGCTTTCTAGTAGGTCTGAAGGTTACTATGGCATAAGGAGATGAGTGCAGGCAGGGCTCGCACAAATGAGTTAAAGCCTGAGCTGTTTCATTGGAGCTATTTGTTGGAGAAATGAAGAAACCACAAAAATATTGATTCCTCAAGAGGTAGCAAGCAGCATGTGGTGTTGGTTTACTTAGAAGAGAACAGAGCTTAGCAATTCAATGAAGTGGACATTTATTGAGCTTCTACTGTATGCATGGCATGAAGTGAGAGTAGGAGGAAATAGACATAACAGGATACAATAGATTATACTACACGCTGGTGGGTGCACTGAAAACGCCCCCTCCCCCACCGTTTTCAAAGCAGCTTCTTTCTAGCTCTAATCTTTGTAAAACTAAAGGCAAGATCTGCACCTGTGCGGAGGAGATACGGCAGACAGCTCTCAGGAAGGACTGAGTCACTTAATAAATTTGCAGCCTCTTTTCACCTTGTCACCATCTCGCTCCCTGTGCTACAGTATCTGTGGACTCGATCACATATTATGCTTCTCTTATTTTCTTTAAGCTCTTATCCAGTTCAGCTTTGTTTGCCGGCTCTTATGCAACCTACACAAGTAGAATTCTCCTTGGACTTTTCTGGCTCACACATAAATTGAAAAACAGCAACTTTGGCAATGGCCCATTGGACACATTTCAGTGCACTCATATCTCAATGGACTGAGTCAGAGGCCAACTTGTTTTTACTGACAACCTAAAGACAAAAGCCTTCAGGGTTATGAAAAAGGCTTACTTTGAAAGTACAGTAAAGAGGAGTATATGGGAAACAAAAAAGAATGGCAATGGAATTTTACTGTTTTCAGGAAATTTTTTAAAAATCATTTTTAGTCTATTAAACCCAGATTGCTTAAAAAAATAACAGGCCTTCATTTGTACCCTTTGGAGAAATGTGGGGGAAAACACTGAATTTAGTTCTACTAGGAGAATTAACTGGAGGAGGGAGCAGTGTGTCCTGCGGAATTTTTCACCAAGGAGGAGTGAATGGCACACCCAGCCCACCCTGCCTCCGCACTAGAACAGCCTGTTTTCTTGTCTGGGAAATCAGGATTCTCACCTCATCAGGGTGGCCCTAGGAGGTCCCCTACACACCTGACCCACTCAATAGCTTAGCCTGAGAGTAGTGCCCTGAGAAGACCCCAGTGGCATGGGGGAGTGGCATGGGGGAGTGGCATGGGGCATGGCGCTTGGAAGAGAAACCTGTCTGAAGACATGGTTTTGAAGTGTGCTTAAGGTTTACATGGGATTTCTTGGCAAGATAGAGAGAGTGAAAGGAAGATAACTGCTTTGCACTGTCTCTTTTTCTAGGGTCTTATCCCAGCTCTCTTGCTATCCACTTTTTTTTTTTTGTTTTTAGATTTTCTTTATTCAAGAGAGAGCAAGCTAGAGACAGAGAGCACAAGCAGTGGGGAGGGGCAGAAGGAGAGGGAGAAGCAGACTCCCCGCTGAGCAGGGAAGCCCAATGTGGGTCAGATCCCAGGACCCTGGGATCATGACCTGAGCTGAGGGCAGATGCTTAACCAAGGGAGCCACCCAGGTGCCCCTCTTGCTCTGCATTCTTACCATGACAGAAAACGTGAACCACACACAGGGCTTCTCTCTTCTTGTATACAACAGCTACTGTGTACAAATCGGATGATTCTGCAGTGCAGGGTGAGGGCTTCGAGACTTCTCAGACTTAACGTGGTGGGAGCTCTTCACCACTCACTGCGCGTACATTGTCAAACTGACGCACATTGGCTCTTCCCTCGTTCTCTAGATTTAAAACCTAAGCTGGGTGTGGCCTCACACTCCCTCTTCCTTTTTCTTTCTTCCTCTTCCTTATATGAACACATTGTCCATGCACGTCTTCTTTTTTTTAAGATTTTATTTATTTATTTGACAGACAGAGAGAGAGAGAGCACACAAATGGGGAGAAGCAGAGGGAGAGAAGCAGGCTCTCCACTGAGCAGGGAACCTGACAGAGGGCTCAATCCCAAGGCCCTGGGATCATGACCTGAGCCAAAGGAAAGGTACACTTTTTTTTTTTTAAACCATGTCTGGGAGCATCAAGGGCTACAGTACAGATTGGAGAGATATTCATCAAACCCATTTCTTTTACACTGGGCACATTCTAGATAATATTTCCCAATCTCCCATGCAGTTAGATGACCTATGACTGCATCATCAGTGAGACCTCTGCAGAAGTGATGCATGTCCTTGGCCCCTTACCTTGCTGTGCACAAAACTCTTTCTCTTCCCTTGTTGCTGCTGAATGTTGACACTCAGGGAGACCTGGGAGGAGGGTGGTGGATCTTCTTTCAGCCTAGATGGTAGATCTTCTTTCAGCCTAGATCTCTGAAACACTGTGTACGCCATTGTTGTGGACCAAATCATGTCCTTCTCTGAATATTCATATTTTGACATATTTTGTCCAATGTGACTATATTTGGAAATAGGGCCTTTCAGGAGATAATTAAAGTTAAATGAAGTTGATAAGATTGGTGTCCTTATAAGAAGAAGAAAGGACTCCAGAGCTTGCTTGGTCTCTCTCTCTCTCTCTCTTTGAGCATGCACAGAGAAAAGGCCATGTGAGGATTCAGCAAGAAGTCTACCTTTTACAAAACAGAGAAGCCCCACCAGAAACCAACCTATGGGCATTTGATCATGGACTTCCAGCCTCCAGAACTTGGAGCAAATAAATTTTGGTTGCTTATGCCGCCCAATCTGTGCTGTTTGTTATGGTAGCCCAAGCTGACAAACACTAACATAGATCCCACTCTCATCTCTACCCCCGCTGTGGATTGGTTTTACATAATGAAACAAATGTGTTAAGCCACTGAGATTGCAGGCTTTATCTCTCAACAACAGCTAGTGTTCACTTTTCTGATGCAAAGACCAAGCAGAGCTAATCAAGTTTCTGATATCCTATTTCTCAAAATACACAGGCTGGAATTTATGTAAACTTTACCTAAGTGCAAAAACTTCCCTGGGGTGAGCTCCACAGATAGAAAAGAAAGGAGAGGAGAGGAGAGGAAGAAAAATAAAAAGAAGAAAAAGGAAAAAGAAAAAGAAAAAAAGAGAAAGAAAAGAAAGAAGGAAAAAGAAAGAGAAAAAGAAAGAAAGAAGAGGGGCGCCTGGGTGGCACAGCGGTTAAGCGTCTGCCTTCGGCTCAGGGCGTGATCCCGGCGTTATGGGATCGAGCCCCACATCGGGCTCCTCTGCTATGAGCCTGCTTCTTCCTCTCCCGCTCCCCCTGCTTGTGTTCCCTCTCTCGCTGGCTGTCTCTATCTCTGTCAAATAAATAAATAAAATCTTTAAAAAAAAAAAAAAAGAAAGAAAAAAAGAAAGAAAGAAGAAAGCATTAACACCTCTTTTGTTTGCAGTGTACAACATGACAGTTTAATATATACACATTGTGAAATGATTACCACAATTAACACATCCATCACCTCACATAGTTACTATTTTTTTTTTTTTTTGGCTTGGTGAGAACACTTAAGATCTACTCTCTTAGCAAATTTCATGTATACAACACAATATTATTAACTATAGTCACTATGCTGTACATTCGAACCCCAGAAACTTTCATTTTATAAAGTTTGTATCCTTGGTCAACATCTTCCCATTTTTCACCACCTAACCACTACCATTCTACTCTATGGTTCTATGAATTTGACTTTTCTGGATTCCACATATAAATGAGATCATACAGTATTCATCTTTCCATGTTGGGCTTATTTTGCTTAGCGTAATGTCCTCCAGGTTCATCTAGGTTGTCATAAATAGCTGGATTTCCTTCTTTTTTAAGGCTGAATAACATTTCATTATATGTATGTATATGTGTATATGTGTGTATGTGTGTACACACTTTCTTTATCCATTCAGTTATTAACAGATACTTAGGTTGTTTCTATATCTCGGCTTCTGTGAATAATGTTGCAATGGACATAAAAGGACAAACGTCTCTTTGAGATACTGATTTTACTTCCTTTGGATATATCCCCAGAGGTCGGATTATTGGATCATATGGTAGTTCTATGTAATTTTTTTGAGGAACCTCCATCTTGTTTTCCATAATGGCTGTACCAATTTGCATTCCCACCAGTAGAGCACAAAGGTTCTCTTTTCTCCACACCATTGAAAACACTTGTTATCTTCTCTCTTTTTGATAGTAGTCATAGTAATAGGTGTGAGGTAATATCTCATTGTGGTTTTGACTTTTATTTCTCTGATGATTAGTGATGTTGAGCACATTTCTTCTACTCGGCTATTTGTATGCCTTCTTTAGAAAAACAAAATATTAACACTTTATCAAGTAGATGGCTTGCATGTATTTTCTGCCATTCCATAAGCTGATTTTTTATTTTGTTGATTATTTTCTTTGCTGTACGGAAGCTTTTTAGGCTAATGTAGTCCCACATTTATTTTTGCTTTTGTTGCCTGTACTATTGGTGTCATATCCAAAAAATCATTGCCAAAAACAACATCAAGGAGCTTTTTCTCTGCTTTATTCTAGGGGTTGTACCGTGTCAGGTATTGCATTTAATCCATTTTGAGTTAAATTTTGTGTATAGCATAAGGATCCAATTTCATTCTTTTGCATGTAGATATCCAGTTGTCCCAATACCATTTATTAAAGATGTTCCTTTCCACATTGTGTATTCTTGATTTCCTTGTCAAATATTAGTTGACCATGTATATGAGGGTTTATTTCTGGGCTCTCTAGTCTGTTCTATTGGCCTATGTGTATGTTTTTATGCCAGTATCGTACTGTTTGTGATTATTATAAGTTCATAATATAATTTGAAATCAGAAAGTCAAGAGACAAAGAAGATCACTACATAATGATGAAGGGGTCAGTTCATCAAGAGGCTATAACAGTAGTAAATATATATGCACCCAACATTGGAGCACCTAAATATATAAAGCAAATGCTAGCAGAATGGAAGGGAGACATAGACAGCAGTACAATAATAGTAAAGGACTTCAATACCGCAGTTTCAACAATGGATAGATCATCTAGACAGAAAATCAGTAAGGAAATAGTATTCTTGAATAACACTGTAGTCCAAACGGACCTTACAGACATGTTCAGAACATTCTATTCAATGCAGCAGAATACTCTTTCTTCTCAAGTCACACAGAACATTTTCCAGGATTAGATCATATAAAGGGTCGCAAAACAAGTCTTACCAAATTTGAGAAGATTGAAATCATATCAAGTGTCTTTTCTAACCATAATGGTATAAAACTAGTAGGAAAATTGAGAAATTCAAAAATAGGTGGAAATTAAAAAATAGACTCCTTAACAACTGACATAAAGCCTAACGTTAATTTTTCTTAGTCTGAAGAAACTTTCAGCACAAGGCTGAATTAGGGATAGATATCAATGAGGAAACAAAAAGTGCAGCTGGGGTACTTTTAAAGTTCACACATTTGTAACATTCTTCAGAGATGGTCTGTACAAGCTGGAGTCATCAGCTTAATATTTATAAATAAAAATCATAAAAATCTACATTTAATGTAGCCAAAGAGCATTCTAATTAAAATATGGTTCTCAGCCAGTGTTTGGAGGGTAATGGAAGGAAGCTCAGGGGAGAATATATGAATTTGAAAAAAATATATTATTCGCCCACAGAAAAATAAAAGCTCAACCTAATCGGTGTGTAGAAGTATATAGAAAATAAACCATCTTCTAATCATACCTGTGATTTTAAAGGGGCTGAATTATGGGGAAGAGAAGGGGAGTTTTCTCTCAGAAACTTCTTGCAAGTTCATAAAACTTTTATATTTATCAAAAGGGAGTTTGAGTTAAAACACCCTGAGAAACAAGAGCTGAAGGTATTACACCATTGACATTAATAGACTGTGTGGCCTTGCCATTAGTCCCATAACCTGCCTAGGCCTCAGTTTGCTTGTCTGTAAAATGAAGAGATGTATGTATTGAATAGTTTATGCATAACATACGTTCATGTGTGTTTATGAGCAATGTGAATTTATATTTACAAAAGTCAAGATTTCTTAGCTGTGGTACAATGACAATAAAACAAAAAAAAAGTGAAACATTTTATTTTCATGACAATTAGCTCATCTCATCAGGTAATTCTGGTCTCAGTGCAATATTGTCTCCAGTTTCCAAAGCATACATCTCTTGTCCCAAAAACAACAGTACTTAACTAGAAACACTTTTTATATTTGCTTTGCAATAAAAAAAAAAAATGAGTCCATTTGTACGATTAACAATAGCTGAGAGTCATGTCCCTTGAAAGACCGCATTTTCTGAACATTAGTTTTATCTTCTAGAAGAGTAAGATACAACATATGTATGTAGTATTTGCAACCTAAAGCTTCTAATACCACAGCGGGAATTAGATAATTAAATCATCCTCAAGAGGGGCCGTCATTCTAAGGTTATCATAATTCAACAATGGCAAAGGGGAGACTTACTCAGAAATTTTGATTCCTCAAACAATGAGGTGGGTTAATTTAGAAACGGAAATGACCCTATAAGGCACATTTACTATCATCACCATCAAGAAGCATGTCAAAAAAATCCAGAGCATTCATCTCTGGGTGATACAAATTTGGAAGTGTTCATACTACACCAGATCTTTTTTCCCTTCCTGGGAAACTGATACTCCCCAGTTAGCAACTCCATTCAAAGCAGTAACGTACTCTGAAATTTTATCTAACACTTCTAAAGGGTTGAACAATCTGAAGAAAAAAATAAAAGATATTGGTGGCAGTTGGGAAGGGTGATGGAGAATTTCTTGGGCAGAAAGTATTTTTATATAGAGATAAATCATGCAATGACACTTTATGAACAGTAAAGAAATATTTTTTTCCTGTTGCGTTAAGAATACAACATATTCTGTGCATTATGTCCTCATGACTTACTTATTTTGTAACTAGAAGTTTGTGCCTTTTTTTTATTTTAATGTTTTTTTAATTATATTACATCATGGCAACTATAGTTAATAATACTGTATTGATTGAATATCTGAAAATTGCTAAGAAAGTAAATCTTAAAGTCCTTATCACACGAAAAACTTCTGGAACTATGTATGGCAACAGATGTTAACTAGATTTATAGTGGTGATCATTTTCTCAATATATACAAATGTCAAATAATTATATTGCACACTTAAATTTAATGTAATGTAATATGTAAATGATACCTCAACTTCAAAAATTCTTTTATTTAAAAAAAAGAATTCAACATATTCTATTAATTTAGAACTTTAAAAAAAAAATAGAAGGGCTTAAATTGTGATGAAAAATAGTAGGCAGAGTGTACACCCATGTTCATAGCAGTGCAGTCAAGAGGTAGAAGCAACCCAAGAGTCCATTCATGAATGAATAAAGAAAATGTGGTATTTACATACAATGGAATATTATTCAGCCATTAAGAGGAATGAAATCACACATGCTACAACATGGATGAAACTTGAAGACATTATGCTAAATGAAATAGACCAGTCAGAAAAAGACAAGGAGTGCATAATTCCACTCATGTAAGGTATCTTCAAGTAGACAAATTCATAGACACACAAGGAAGAATGGTGGTCGCCAAGGGCTGAGGGCAGGGAGAAAGGGGGAAAGTTTAACTGGATATAGAGTTTCGGGTTTGAAGGTTAAAAAGTTCTGGAGATGGGGCACCTGGGTGGCTCCATAGGTTGAGCGTCCAACTTTTGGTTACGGCTCTGGTTGTGATCTCATGGGTCGTGGGGTTGAGCCCCACATCAGGCTCCAGGCTCAGCAGGGAGTCTGCTAAGATTCTCTCCCTCTCTCCCTCCCCCCACTTGCATGTGCTCTCTCTTTCTCTCTCTCTCAAATAAACAAATAGATCTTTAAAAAAAAGCTCTGGAGATTGGTTGCACAGTAATGTGAATATACTTAACACTACTGAAAGGTACATTTAGAAGTGGTAAAGATTGCAAGTTTTGTGTGTATTTTTTTAATTAGTTTCAGAGGTAGAATTTTGTGATTCATCAGTTGCTTATAATACCCAATGCTCATTACATCAAGTGCCCTCCTTAACGCCCATCACCCAGTTACCCCTCCCCCCACACACCTCCCCTTCAGCAATCCTCAGTTTGTTTCCTAGAGTTCAGTGTCTTTTGTGGTTTTCATCTTATTTTTTTTCCTTCCCTTTCCCTATGCTCATACGTTTTTTTTTTTTCTCGAATTCCACATATAAGTGAAATCATATGGTATTTGTATTTCTCTGACTTATTTCGCTTAGCATAATACCCTCTACTTCCATTCATGTCGTTTCAAATGGCAAGATTTCATTCTTTTGATGGCTGAGTAATGTTCCATTGTGTGTGTGTGTGTGTGTGTGTGTGTGTGTGTGTGTGTGTGTGTGATATATAGATATAGATATAGATACAGATAGATATAGATATATAAACATATCTATACCACATCTTCTTTATCCATTCATCTGTCAATGGACATCTGGTTCTTTCCATATTTTGGTTATTATGGACATTGCTGCTATAAATATTGGGGTGCATGTGCCCCTTCAAATCACTATGTTTGTATCCTTTAGATAAATACCTAGTATTGCAATTGCTGGGTCCTACAGTAGCTCTATTTTTCACTTTTTGAGGAACCACCATACTGTTTTCCAAAGTGCCTGCATCAGTTTGCATTCCTACCAACAATATGAGTGTTCCCTTTTCACTGCATCCTGGCCAACATCCATTGTTTCCTGAGTTAATTTTAGCTGTTCTGACCAGTGTGAGGTGGTATCTCATTGTGGTTTGAATTTGTATTTCCCTGATGCTGAGTGATATTGAACATTTTTTCATTTATCCATTGGTCATCTGTATGTCTTCTTTGGAGAAATGTCTGTTCATGTCTTCTGCCCATTTCTTGACTGGATTTGTTGTTTTTTGGGGTGTTGAGTTTATAAGCTCTTTATAGATTTTAGATACTACCCCTTATCTGATAAGACATTGTAAATATCTTCTCTTATTCCATAGGTTGCCTTTTAGTTTTGTTGACTGTTTCCTTTGCTGTGCAAAAGCTTTTTATCTTGATTAAGTCCCAATAGTTCATTTTTGCTTTTGTTTCTCTTGCATTAGGAGATGTGTCTAGCAAGAAGTTGCTGTGGCCAAGGTCAAAGAGGTTGCTGCCTGTGTTCTCCTCTAGGATTTTGATGGATTCCTGTCTCACAGGAAATTCCTTTCATCCATTTTGAATTTCTTTTTTGCGCATGGTGTAAGGAAGTAGTCCAGTTTCATTCTTCTGCATGTGACTGTCCAATTTTCCTGACACCATTTGTTGAAGAGACTGTCTTTTTTCCATTGGATATCCTTTCCTGCTTTGTCAAAGAATAGTTGACCATAGAGTTGAGGGTCCTTTACTGGGTTCTCTATTTTGTTCCATTGATCTATGTGTCTGTTTTTGTGACAGTACCATACTGTCTTGATGATTACAGTGTTGTAATACAGCTTGAAGTTGAGAATTGTGATGCCTCTAGCTTTGGTTTTCTTTTTCAACATTCCTTTGGCTATTCAGGGTCTTTTCTGGTTCCATACAAATTTTAGGATTGTTTGTTCCAGCTCTGTGAAAAATGTTGATGGTATTTTGATAGGGATTGCTTTAAATGTATAGATTGCTCTGGGTACCATAGACATTTTAACAATATTTATTCTTCCAATCCATGAACACGAGATGTTTTTCCATTTCTTTGTGTCTTCCTCAGCTTTATTCATTAGTGCTCTATAGTTTTGAGAGTACAACTCTTTTACCTCTTTGGTTAGGTTTATTCATAGGTATCTTATGATTTTTGGTACAATTGTAAATGGGATCAACTCTTTGATTTCTCTTTCTTTTGCCTCATTGTTAGTGTACAGAAATGCAGATGCCTTCTGTTCATTGATTTTGTATCCTATGACTTTTGCTGAATTCCTGTATAAATTAAGCAATATTTTGGTATAGTCCTTTGGGTTTTCTACAAAGTATCATGTCGTCTGTGAAGAGTGAAAGTTTGACTTCTTCTTTGCCAATTTGGATTCTCTTTATTTCTTTTTGTTGTCTGATTACTGACACCAGGACCTCTGGTACTATGTTGTACAACAGTGGTTAGAATGAATATCCCTGTAGTGCTCTTGACCTTAGGGGTAAACTCTCAGTGTTTCCCCATTAAGGATGATATTCACCGTGGGTTTTCATATATGGCTTTTATGATATTGAGGTATCTTCTGTCTGTACCTATACTGTGGAGAGTTTTTATCAAGGAAGGATGCTGCATTTTGTCAAATGCTTTTTCTGCATTTATTGAAGGGATCATATGGTTCTTCTCCTTTTATTAATGTGGTGTATCACACTGATTGATATGTGGATGTTGAACCACGCTTGCAGCCCAGGAATAAATCCATGTCATGGTGAATAATCCTTTTAATGTACTGTTGGATCCTATTAGCTAGTATCTTGGTGAGAATTTTTGTATCCGTGTTCATCAGGGATATTGGTCTGTAAGTCTACTATTTAGTGGGATCCTTGTCTGGTTTGGGGAGTAAGGTAAGGCTGGCCTCATAGAAGAATTTGGCAGTTTTCCTTCCCTTTCTATTTTTTGGAACAGTTTCAGAGGAATAGGTAGTAATTCTTCTTTAAATGTTAGGTAGAATTACACTGGGAGGCCATCCAGCCCTGGACTCTTGTTTGTAGGCCAATTTTTGATTACTGATTCAATTTCTTTGGTGGTTATGGGTCTGTTCAGGTTTTCTATTTCTTTCTGTTTCAGTTTTGGTAGTTTATATGTTTCTAAGAGTGCATCAATTTCTTCCAGATTGCCTAATTTGTTGGCATATAGTTCCTCATAATATTCTCTTATAATTATTTGTATTTCTTTGGTGTTGGTTATGATCTCTCTCTCCTTTTTCATTAATGATTTTATTTATTTGTGTCCTTTCTCTTTTCTTTTTGATAAGCTGGGTAGGGGTTTATCAATCTTATTAATTCTTTCAAAAAACCAGCTCCCGGTTTCATTGATATGTTCTGCTGTTTTTTTGATTTCCATATCATTGGTTTCTGCTCTAATTTTTATTATTTCTCTTCTCCTGTTGGATTTAGGCTTTATTTGCTGTTCTTTTTCCATCTCCTTTAGGTGTGAGGGTAGGTCGTATATTTGAGACATTTTTGGTTCTTGAGAAGGGCCTGTATTGCTATATACTTCCCTCTTAGGACCACTTCGCTGCATTCCAAAGGTTCTGAACTGTTGTTTTCATTTTCATTTGTTTTCATGTATTTTTTTAATTCTTCAATTTCCTGGTTGACCCATTCGTTCTTTAGTCGGATTCTCTTCAACCTCCATGTGTTCCTTCTAATTTTTTTTTTCTTGTGGTTGACTTCAAGTTTTAAAGAATTGTGATCTGAAAATATGCATGGTATAATCTTAATCTTTTTGTACCTGTGGAGACTTAATTTGTGACCCAGTATGTGATCTATTCTGGAGAATGTTCCATGTGTTCTTGAGAATAATGTGTATTTTGCTGCTTTAGGATGAAATGCCCTCAATATATCTGTGAAGTCCATCTGGTCCAGTGTGTCATTCAAAGCCCTTGTTTCCTTGTTGATCTTCTGCTTAGATGATTTGTCCATTGTTGTGAGTGGGGTGTTAAAGTCATCTACTATTATTTTATTATTATCAATGAGTTTCTTTAATTTTGTTATTAATTGGTTTATATATTTGCCTGCTCCAAAGTAAGGGGCATAAATATATACAATTGTTAGGTATTTTTGTTGGATAGACCCTTTTATTATGATATAGTGTCCTTCTTTACCTCTTATTACTGTCTCTTTGGTCTAAATTCTAGCTCGTCTGATGTTAGGATTGCTATTCTAGCTTTATTTTGATGTCCATTAGCATGACAAATTGTTTTCCACCCCCTCACTTTCAATTGAAGGTGTCCTTGAGTTGAAAATGAGTCTCTTGTAAACAGCATATCATGGGTTTTGGGGCTGTTTGTTTGTTTGTTTGTTTGTTTTATCCATTCTGATACCTTAGTCTTGATTGGAGAATTTAGTCCATTTACATTCAGAGTAATTATTGAAAGATATGAATTTAGTGCCATTGTATTACCTGTAAAATCACTGTTTCTGTAGATTGTCTCTGTTCCTTTCTGGTCTGTTATTTTGGGGCTCTCTTTACACTCAAAGGATCCCCTTTAATATTTCTTGCAGAGCTGGTTTAGTATTCACAAATTTGTTTAGTTTTTGTTTGTCCTAGAAACTCTTGACCTCTCCTTCTATTCTGAATCACAGCCTTGCTGAATAAAATATTCTTGGCTGCATATTTTTCCCATTTAGCACATTGAATATGTCATGCCAGTCCTTTCTGGCCTGCCAGGTCTCTGGGGACAGGTCTACTGCCAGCCTTATGTGTCTACGCTTGTAGGTTAAGAACCTTTTGTCTCAAGCTGCTTTCAAGATTTTCTCTTTATCTTTGAAATTTGCAAACTTCACTATTATATGTTGAGGTGTTGACCCATTGTTATTTATTTTGCAGGGGTTCTCTGTGCTTCCTGGACTTGACTACCTGTTTCCTTCCCCAGATTAGGGAAATTTTCAGCTATAATTTATTCAAATTAGTCTTCTGCTCCTCTCTTCCTCTCTTCATCTTCTGGGGCCCCTATTATGCAGATATTATTTTGCTTTATGGAATTGTTGAGTTCTCAGAGTCTCCCTTTGTGATACAGTAGTTGTCTTTCTCTTCTATTCAGCTTCCTTATTTTCCATCATTTTATCTTCTATATCATTGACTCTTCTGCTTCATTTATCCTCACTTTTAGAGCCTCTGTTTGGGACTGCATCTCATTTTTAATTTCGGCCTGACTAGATTTTAGTTCTTATTTCTACAGTAAGGGATTCCTTATGCTTTTTTTCAATACCAGCTAGTATTTTTATAATCATTGTTTTAAATTCTAGTTCAGACTTCTTACTTATATCCATATTGATTAAGTCCCTGGCAGTGAGTATTACCTACTGCTCTTTCTTTTGGGGTGAATTTTTCCATCTTATCATTTTGTCCAGAAAAGAAAAAGAATGAAAGTGAAAAGACAACAACAGCAACAACAGAAGAAAACAAACAAAACAAAACAGAAAAAAAACACAAACAGAATTTTTAAAAAATCAAACAAGAAACAAAGCAGAACAAAACAAAAAACTAGATCCTGGGTGTGTTTTGGTCTGCTTATTAAAAAAACTAGATCCCAAAATAGGAAAGAAAGAAAAACTTATATGTATACAAAAATAAAATAAAATGAAAGGAAACCAAAAATAATATCTATATCTATCTATATCTATATCTATATCTATCTATATATATTAACATATATAGTTAAAATTTAAAAAGAATAAAAAAATAATTGAAGAAATAAGAAAACAGCTGAAAAAATAAAATTGATAGGCTAAAGAATAAATAAACCTACGAACGCTATATACTGTTTCGCCCAAGAACTGAAGTTTTGCAGTTCTCTGTGATCAGTAGACTTGGTGCTAGTCAGTTGTTCCTGCTGGTCTTCTGGGGAAAGGGCCTATTGCACTGATTCTCAGGTGCCTTTGCACTTGTGGAAATGCATCTCCCTTGCCAGGGGGCCAGGCTCAGTGTAAGTGGCTCTGGATTGCACTATGTACCATGATTTTGCTGCCTGAAGGCTTTCAGCACCAATGGGTGGGATAAAAATGGTAGCACTCTGCTCTCTAGTCCCAGAGCTGAAAGTTCACACCTCCCCTTCAATGAGCCCTCACAGAAAAACAGTCAGTCACTCTTGTCTCTCTGGTTTCCATCCAAACTCTGTGTTCACCCAGCCTGTGACTGAGCTTTTTTATCTCAGGCACACAACTGAGTTTCAAGACTCCACATTCTACAGACTCCTGCACACTGTTCCTCCTGGGGGATGGAGGTGGGGTCTCACCAAGCTTCTGCTTTTTGCTGGGCCCCTGCTGGGGAGCAGTTGCATGACTGTGCAGTGGTTTACAGTTTATGGCAACACAGAGCCGAAAGGCACCACCTGGACTCGCTATTTTTGGCCAGCTTCCTTGCTCCAATATCTGGGAACTCTCCCAGACACCCCAATTCTTCTTGTAACCTCAGGGATCCTGAGACCACACCGACCCACCTAGGATCCCACCACCTCAGCTGCTTTAAGCCAGGGATGTCCCTCACTGTAGCAGACGACTTCTTCTTCTTCTTCTTCTTCTTCTTCTTCTTCTTCTTCTTCTCCTTCTCCTTCTTCTTCTTCTTCAACTTTTTAAATTTAAATTCAATTAATTAATATGTAATGTATTATTGGTTTCAGAGGTACAGGCCTGTGATTCATCAGTGTTATATAATACCCAGTGTTCGTTACATCACATGTCCTCCTTAATGTCCATCACCCAGTTACCCCATCCCTCCACCCCCTGCAGCAGACTTCTAAAAGTTCTAATTTTGTGCTCTGCTGATTATAATACTTTGCAGTAGCCTCCTTAAGCAGGCTCCCTCCCCTCCACTGTATCCTCCAGTATATGGCCCTGGTTTCAAGTCTCCACACCTCTTACCTTCCAAAAAGTGGTCACTTTTCTATTTGTAGAGCTGCAGCATTTCTTTTCTCAGATCTCCACTTGATTTCACAGGTGTTCAGAATGATTTGATAACTATCTAGCTGAATTTCGGGGACCAGATGAAGTTAGGGTCCCCTACTCTTCTATCATCTTAACTCCTCTCCCCAATTTTATGTGTATTTTATCACAGTTTTAAAAATTAGTGAAAGACAATGGTGGTGGGCAAAAATGTATTACTAATCGTGGCTTCCTGCTGTCAGATTTTGGGGTTTCGTTGTAGAATTTTAGATTATTTGCTTAGTCATATTTTATTGCAGTATGGGTTTGTTTTCCTACTAAAAATGACTAAATGAGGGAGCCCAGAAGCATAAGTCATTTACAGGGGTTGCACTAAAAAGGTATGCCCATGACTTTGACTTTGAGAAGAGTTATAAAAGCTATGCCATTTTTCTTCCTTTCCACTCCATCCCATCTCCCAGGGCCAATCTACTTCTCAAACATAGGAGGAGCAGAAATGTAGGGAAATTACTTCCTATTATCCCAGTAGACCATGTAAATGAGTTAAAAGAATTATTAAATTTTAGTCAGCCAGTCTACTATCCGAGCTTGCCTTATAAACCACTGTTTACTCTCACAGTGCCTGGCAAAAACTAGGCACCCAGTAATTGTTTTGTTTTGTTTTCAGTAGACACATGGTGTCTGCCCTTCCTGAACTCAAGAAGGGGAGTAATCAAACAAACAGGTTTAAATACGTTTTTAAGGAAACAATATGTTACATGGTCCTGTGACTAGACAGTACTGGTTTCAGCTCCTGATTCTGCCATTTACTATCTGTGTGACCCTAAGCAATCCACTTAACTTCCTTGATCTTCATTTCCCTCTGGTGTAAATGATTACATTAATAATAAACAATGTCTGTAAAATGAAGTTTAAGAACCTGCATACCTTCTAGTAATGATCCAAGCATTTGTCCCAGGACCTCAACTAATGCAGCTGATGGTTTTTATGCCTGGATAATAGCAAGGAGCAATCTGGAGACAGAAATCCTTGAAAATACCTCTCTGGAAAGGTAGATTCAAAACTGATCTCCCAAAGGGAAGCTGCAGAATGTTTCTCACTCAGCCTATAGTTTGATAGAGTGATGAGGTAACAAGAGGAAATCCTATAAAACTGAGAGCTGTTAATAAATGTCATTCTTTTATTGAGGACCTAAAGGAAGTGATTGATCATATATTTTTAGGAATCGCTTCAATATAGTTTTTATTATTAAATTAACATTTATATAGTTTCTATAAAATCTGCATATAAAAGAGGCAAGGAGTTATCCATGGTCTATAGCCATGGTAGTTTTTAGAGGAATCATTTAGAATAAGAAGCCCTGACTCGACTACCATAAGTACAGTTGGAATTCTGGTATTTGCTTTTGTTGGCAGTACTGATTTCCCACTTGTAGAGTGTATATTCAATATGGTGTTAATATGAACAGTTTACCAAACTGTCTCTCTATGGAATCTGCCTTCCTACTCAAATCAATGCCAAGTATAAAACCCCTGCATGTGTTTCCTCAGGGCAATGTAGCAAAGTACCACAGACTTTAGGTGGCATTAAACAATAGAATTTTCTTCTCTCACAGTCGTAGTCAGAAGTTCAAAGTCAGAAAAACAGAAAGGAGCTGGCAGGGCCACGCTGCCTTGGGAGGCTGTAGGGGAGAATCCTCACTTGCCTTTTATAGTTTCTGGTGCTCCCTTGGGTTTCTTGGCTCATGGCGGCATAACTCCAATCTTTGCCTCTGTTTGCCCATGGCCTTCTCTCCTGTGTCTCTGTGCTCTTCTCACTTCTTACAAGGGCATCAGTCATTGGATTTAGGACCCACTCTAAATCCAGAATGATTTTACTTCAAGATTCTCTTTTATATCGTACTTGTATCTACAAAGACTCTATTTTCAAATAAGGTCACATTTTGATGTTCGGGGTGCACATGAATTTTTTGGAGGGAGGACATTATTCAGCCCACCATACCTCCTTCCCTTTTAACTAATTTCTATTGGATCAATGATGCTTAAGGTCGACTTAGGGACAAGAGCATCTATAGCTGATTGCTGAGTTTCTTATTAGAAAAGGAAATATGGCCACCAGGAGCCAACAAAAAACATGGCCCAATAGATATCCTACCTCATTCCCCATGATAGAGAAAAAAAGATCAAGATATGAAGACATGAAATATGCTTTGTGGGTCTATGTTTTCCTGTAGCTTCTATATATTTCAATCTTTTACTTTGAGCTGTTTTTACTTTTAGTGCAAGTTAATGGATATTTTTGCCTTTGCCTTACCATTATTATTATTTTTGCAACCAGTGGGGTGTGTGGGTGTGTGTGTGTGTGTGTGTGTGTGTGTGTGTGTGTGTATAAGTTTTTTCCTAGGGAGAAAAGATACCAAAATTTAAAAATTAGGTCAACAGAACTGACTTTATTAAATACCTACTGGTTGTCCAGGCAAAAATAAGAATGATGAGGGGCGCCTGGGTGGCACAGCGGTTAAGCGTCTGCCTTCGGCTCAGGGTGTGATCCCAGCATTCTGGGATCGAGCCCCACATCATGCTTCTCCGCTGGGAGCCTGCTTCTTCCTCTCCCACTCCCCCTGCTTGTGTTCCCTCTCTAGCTGGCTGTCTCTATCCTGTCGAATAAATAAATAAAATCTTAAAAAAAAAATAAGAATGATGAGTAAAGGCAGTTTCTGCTCTTAAGGTATTCACAGGTTAGAAAGGAGCCTACAACCTTGCAGTGGAACAAATAAACACAAACCATGGGAATGTTTCACACTACAAAGCTCTTCTCTCTTCACCAATTGTGAAGGCTCTGGGGTAACTGGAATTTTGTAGAAGAAAATGCAAGAAGGTCATTGCTGCCTCAACTGTGTGTAACCATGTCTGCCCAGAACCACAGGAAACAAGTGTCCTCCCTCAGAGTAGACTCTGACCACAGAGAGTCTTTGTTTATCCTCCTCTGCTCTAAACTTTCTTCAAAATAAATTTCACCCTTTGTGAATCTGCTTTTGGAAACAAACCTCCCCAGTTTGGGGTCACGTCAATGTTTAAGAAACAGGATTTTAATAATTGTGGACATATTCTTTTGTTATCATTAAATAAAGCTTCTGTCTTCCTTGGCCTTCAAAGTCAGTGCTTTGTCCACATGTAAATGTCTCACTGTGGTGGATTCTTTCTGCAAACCACAGTGTTCATTTCTCTTGCATATTGGACCCTCTACGATTCTCCACATAAAAGGATACTGCAGAACAGAGCTTTCTCTCTCAGCAGGACTTGTCTGGTCTACTTTTCCTTCTTGCTTCGCTGAATTGGACTCCAATGTGTCAAATCTCAGATGTATCAGAGGATTTGTCTTTCCTGCCTATGCCCTTAATTGTGCTTTATTCCAGCTATTATTTTCCATATAACTTCTTAGGCTTGGGTAAGGAGGTATAATGGAAATGAAGTGAGAAGGAAATGAATCTTAGCGCTCTGGCTCAGGTCTTGTTTGTATACGTTACACATTTGTTTTGGGGCCTTTCAAACACTATATTTTTATACCCATGAGCCCTGAACAATAAGTTGTTAAATACTTACATTGATGAATTATACTTTCATGAATCTGATGCTAAAGCAAGTTCTATGGTAAAGAATTAACAGTAATTAGGCCACTTAAAAGAATCTGTTTACAATTATAGCTAAGAACCACTGAAGGTGCTTCTCATAAATCCTGCTCCTGTTGCTGACCTTCTCAGAGGATTAAAGTTCATTCAAGTTTCCATTAGACTGTTATTTTCCCCCATTTTCCTCCACAGAAACTACATATTTCCAAAAAAATAAGACCAAGAACTTACTCTCTCGTGTATTAATACTATTCATTCTAAGAATGGTACAAAGACAGGGGTGAAGATTACAACAGCAAAACTTACTCTTTGGGTGGACTTATGAAGGGCCCATTTCCTCACAGACTACGAGAAATTGAATACATGCATTATCAACAAACAAACAAACAGACAAATGAACTGGATTCATCCACCAACGTTAAGTGTTGGGTGCGGTTGAATTCTCTGTTTTATTCCCCTTTGCTCTTTAATGTAGGAGCCATTTTGACTGTAGGAGACAAAAGCTCTGTCTCCTGGTCCACCGTGTTTGGTAGAGTATAATCATCAGACAAGGACAATGACAATGGAATATGTCCTTTCGTGTTTATGTATCTGTCAGAAGGAGAGAACTTGTCATTTCAGAATCCAGACTTTGAAGACAGATAAACCAGAGCCTTAAATTTAATCCCAGCCCCCCATAACTATATGATTTTCAAGAACTTTCTGAAAATGCTGGAGCTCTGGCTTGGTAAGCTATAAAGTAGGAATAATCATTTCACCAGCAAATACAAAGTCCTGCTGGGGACATTTGGCATGCTAAAAAGAGTAACATTAAAAATTGACAGTAAGAAAATAAATAGCCTGATTAAAAAATAGGCTTAACCGATACTTTGCCAGAGAAGATATACAGATAGTAAATACTGTGCATATGAAAAGATGTTCTACATCATATGTCAGCAGGGAAATTAAAATTAAAACAACAATGAGATACCACTACATACAAATTAGAGTGTCCAAAACCTGGAACACTAACAATGCCAAATGCTGGTGAGGATGTGGAGCAAAGACGCTCATTCATTTCTAGCAGAAATGCAAAATGGTACAGCCACTTTGGAAGACAGTTTAGTGGTTTCTTACAAAACTAAACATCTTCTTACCATATAATCCAGCAACCACATTCCCTGGGATTTACAAAAAAAAAAAAAAAAAAAAAAAAAAAAAGTTGAAAATGCATGTCTACCCCAAAACCTGCACATGGAGGTGTGCCTAGGTGGCTCAGTCAGTCAAGTGTCTGCCTTCGGCTCAGGCCATGATCTCAGGGTCCTGGGATTAAGCCCTGCATCAGGTTCCCTGCTCAGCAGGGAATATGTTTCTCCCACTCTCTAACTCTCTGTGCACTCTCTCTCTTTCTCAAATAAATAAAATCTTCACAAAAAAAACAAAAAAAAAAAAAACAAAAAAAACCCTGCACATGGATATTTATAGCAGCTTATTCATAATTGCTAAAACTTGGTAGTGACTAAGATGTCCTTCAGTAGGTGAATGGATAAACTGTGGTACAGACAATGGAATATTATTCAGTGTTAAAAAGAAATGAACTATCAAGCTGTGAAAAGTCATGGAGGAAACTTGAATGCATGTTACTAAGTGAAAAAGGCCAGTGTGAATTGACTGCATATTGTATAACTCCAGCTATATGACATTCTGGTAAAGGCTAAACTGTGAAGACAGTAAAAAATCAGCAGTTGCCCGGGTGAGGGATGAGTAGGCAAGGTACATAGGATTTTAGGGCAGTGGAAAAACTGTATAATACCATAATAATAGATATATGTCATTATGCATTTGTCCAAACCCATAAAATACATAACACCAAGAATGAACCCCACTAAACTGGGGATTTGAGGTAATAATGCTGTGTCAGGGTAGCTTCATCAATTATAACAAGTGTACAAATCTGGAGGGGATGTTGATAATGAGGAGGCTATGCATGTGTGGGAGCAGGGGTGTATGGGAAATCTCTGTACCATCCTCTTTATTCTGCTAAACCCACTCTAAAAATAGTTTGTGTGTGTGTTTTTTAAGAGCAATTGAAGAGAGTTTAGGGTGTAGACAGAGTTAAAAGAAGCCACCAGGAGTAGTGAGGCACCCAGGAACTAGCACTGGTAAAAGCTATTATTCCTCAGGCCTGTGAAAGCAGGGGAGGTGGCAGCACTTACCAGAACATTGGGGAACGTAGAAATAGGAGAGAATGCCCAGTAAAGGGCCATTAGTGAGGGATGCTTCCACTGCCGAATCACTCTATGGTGGGGACTAGAATATATGCTTCTACGGCTCTTTCCTTCTGCCTTCTGATCAATCACCTGGCAGTGTGCTCCATCGGCTGCGTTCAGCAAAAAGTCAGAAGACAAAAAGGAACAGGGAATAGAAGTCAAAGAAGTCAGGTTCCTGGACACAAACTCTGGCCAGAAAATGACGAAGAGAAGAAAAGAAAATGATGAAGAGTGGATGTGGTGGTGCAAATGTAGACTTTTCAGCATCTCCTGATATCAGAAGCTTGTTGTTTGTCCAGTATCCCTTCTTTTGAGTAAGCACTACTCTGCACTCAGTAAATTGATGGGGCTCACTCTGATACGGTGGGAATAATAACATTCTATCTCACATGGCCAGGACCAATCAGAGAATTCCATTCTTCTTAGAACTCTAGTAAATCAATCAGACTAAACCTGGGGATTTAATAGAGAGTTCCTGGAAAAGAGAGTCTCTTTTTCATTTGTAGTATAAACCTCAAGGGTATAGACTTATGCCAACAAATACTCATCTTTCTGGCTATATTATCTAATAATATAATATAATATAATATAATATAATATAATATAATATAATATAATATAATATAATATATTACATTATAGTTACAATATGTAATACATATTGGCCTAACAAAACAATGCAGAGAGAATACAGAAGAGTCTGGAAATGGAGAGAAAGAGATAAATCCATGATGACTTCGTTTGAAGCTCTGGTTCTAATTATATCTGAAGATAGCTTCATTTTTTAACATTCCAGTTACATATATGTATCTTTAATTTCCTCTGTTGGAAGAGTTGAAAAGGCAAACAAGGAGGTGTGAAGCATCCAGGGGTTGGCATTATCTGGAAGTCTCTATCCTGCCCAAATTGGGACCCAAACGAAGGCTTTGGCACGACCAGATTTCCAGCAGGACATGGAACCATGAAGAAGGAGCTGCCCAGAAAATGCTGAGTCTGCCAGATTGGAACGACGGCAGAGAGAGCTCTGCAAGAGCTGATGCCGGAAAGGCATGGGACTGCTATGGAGTTACTGCCTCAGCACTGACTGAGAAGAAATATCCTGACTTCTCCTTTCCTTCCATCCTGATTTCAGTGTCCCTCTCCCCCCGCCATTAGTTGAACCGGCTGGGTAGCTATTTGGTAAAGGGAGCCTGAGGAATTTGGTTTGCAAAGGTAAGATTGCAATTCACACGCAGAGCAGGAGAGGGGCAAGGATAGCTTTGAGAGCAAACAAAACAAGTGACCGATACAAGTGGTTAGGGCACATCAGTTTTCTTTTCCTCTTTCTTATCAAAATGCCTTAGAAACTTTGGTAAAGGGTGAACAACTTGATTTTGTTCCCAGAGTCCAGAGAATGGCAATAAGTTATTTTCTGCTTAGGGACTTCAGTGAGTTACTATTAAGACAAGGCTACTTCATCTGATATTTATTGAAAATATGGCCGTAATGTATGGGCAGGAAATAACATGACAGAATAATGTGAATGTAAATTATAATACAGTCACATTAGATGACTTGTTCTTCTTCATCACCGTGTACTTTCCTGTCCTTGTTAATGATACCCCTCTGCCAGGCTTACCATCCTCTTCCCCATCTCTCTTTATTGAAATCTTACCTTCACATCACAAATGAAGTGCTATTCCTTTAAGAAACTCACACTGCTTTGCCCAAACTTCATTTTATCTTTTCCTTCTTAAACCTTTATATCACTCTCATGGCTTTTAATAAATTGAATCTTGTATTTTAGATATTGAAACTTCTGTTTTATCCTTTGATAATAGACTAGGGTTCTCCAGGGCAACGAGTAAGTATATTCCACAACTTTGTATCCTTCACAGAAAGTTTCAATGATCCCTTGTCCATACTGGTTTCTTCATAAAAGTATGTTGTAATAGGTGGATATCCAGAACAGTAACAGAAACCTAGATTCCAATATTTTCTAGACCACACTAGGGTGACTTGAAGGATCACACTGCTTAGTTTTCTGATCTACACAATGAGAAGAGCTTAGATTAATTTGGAGGTCCCTCTCGGCCCTTTCTTCAGTCCCTAATTTAAATTGGAAGGTGGAAGATTAAATTTGTAAGTGGAAATTTTATAACTGTGTTCATAATTTCTACTTTGGGAAAGCTAACATTCCATGATCTCATTCTTGCTGGATTATTTCTCAAGAGTTTCTGTGAGACTGAAATTTATCCACACCTTAGAAAGAAACGGAAATGTCCCATGATCCTCACTCTACTCTTGCTTTTCTTATGACTTTACCCTGGTGACTGCCCATTTTCCACCAACAAGCACCTTATTGTATACACACTTTGTGAGATAAATGAATAAAAGATAACAAAATAGTACATTCTATAAAGGGATACTTCTGATGCATCCACAAAGAATCAAGTTCATAAATGCTGGTATGTCAGTTATGATAAAATATGTATCTATATAATACATGTGATATGATGGATGCCATTGGAATGCCTTTGGCATATTTATTAAAATTTATTTTTCTGAAAATGGATAAAAAATAAAATGTCTTCTGTAAGCAGTCACATGAAAGTGGATAAATACAAAAGCAAGCATAAGAGTATTCAGCAGAGAATTTTGAGCCTGAACAATCAAGTTTCAGACAAATCTTATGTGGTTCATAATTTTAGCCCTTTATTATGCAAAGCTGCCAATTCAATTTTACAATGCAAAGAAATGTTTGGCATGATTATCAAGTTATATTTACTGTTCTGTGGATCTACTAAAAGATGCAGTATCTTGAAAGAGTCTGTTCAAATTACCTCTGAACATACTTTTAGATCCTCAATGGTAAGCAAAAGTTGACAGAGTAAAATGTATTATTCTTAACCCGCATCAGCATGTAAGACTGTAGAAAGACTGGTAGAGCAAATGATGATTCAGTTGCAGAACCAGACAAATGATTTTCAAATCAACAAATTCAGAGAAAAAGTTGCTGATCCTAGTTGAATTGCCACATGTTGCCATTTCCTTTGACATGTGTCTTGGTAGAAAAATCTCTTCTAGAAGTTTTCTCACCCATCAAAATAAAGTGGTTGTTATTTTGAATCCCTGCCTGCTGAAAAATCAGGAACTCAGAGGACCCATTGTGAAATCCAAAGATGAGAGGTTTGGGTGCAAGTTTGAGAAACTGGAAGTGTCCTAAATTCTGGACTTTTATTCCCCTTGCAGCTTCTCTCTCCCTCTGCAGCTTCTCCCTCTACAGCTTCCCCTCTCCCTTTTCCTTGAAAGAGTTGTCCATATTTACTGAATGCTATTGCTGACTCTCCCTCTCTGCTCAATGTACTCTGTTTAAGCTTCTGTTCCTATCTCTCCACCAAAACTGTTTTTCATCAACATCAATGACCTCTGTGCAGTGGATGCCAATGTTGCAGTCTCAATCCTAATCTAACTTGATACAGCAGCATGAAACTTAACTGATTACTCCCTGCCCCTTGAAGCATTTTCTCTTGTCTTCCAGGACTCCACAGTCCTAGTTTTCCTTCTCTCCCTGGATCCTCTTTTTCAAGGTCCTTTGCTGGTTTCTCTTCATTATGACCAAAAACAAACAAACAAAAAAACCATTTCCTGGCTCAGTTCTTGAATATTTTCTCCTATCTATCTATGCTCACTGCCTTCATGAATTGATCTAGTCTTGTGACAACCCTCTAATGTGTAACTTTACTCTAGACCTCTTTCCAGAGATACAGAATCAGTGATCCCGCTGACCACTTGTTTTCTTCTCTTGGATGTTCAGTGGCTTTCTCAAACTTAACATGTCTAGAACCAGACTTCAGACATTCACCCCACCCTCACCAAACCTACTTCTGCACAGCCTCCCCCACTCAGTTTATGCATCTAGTCAGTACTGGGACTAGGCTGAAACAAATGAGTTGCTTAGGCAAAAATTTAAGGCATTTAGAGTACCATGCAAGTGCCAACCCTGCTTTTGCATGACCCTGAGGATGAGTGCCTCCTTAAATTTGCTGTCCTCAACCCCTCATTCACCTCATCTTTATCCTATCCTGCTTCTACTTACTCAGCCTAAAAACCTCAGCATCATCCTCTATGCCTCTCTTTCTCTTACTTCTATGCCCAATCTATGAGGAAATCCTGTTGGCTTTACCTTGAGAGAGAGTGATGTCCTGAGGCTGCTCTTCCGTGGAAAGTCTCCAGGAAGAGGCAGCAATGGTCTCCTAGGACAAATTTTAGACAACTCACACTTTCCAGGAAGAACAACTGGCACTGAGGGTTGCTATGGCCTGGGACCTTGGCAGTTGTGGGATTGGAGTCCCAGTTGCCATCTTGAAACCCTTGCTGTCCTGGGACCTACAGGGACCTGGAAGGCTATAGATTTGCAGTTTGCAGAGGTTTAGGTCACTCTCCTTTATGGCTTTGGACAGTCCCTGTCCTGCACAGTCTGCTGGTTTTACCACAACTGGCCAGGTCTCTGGTCAAGTAGGGAGAGGGAGAAGCATCCACAGATATTGGAGTTTGCATGATAGGTGGTGTGAGCCAGACTCCTTACAGAGAAGTCTGGGTGGAGGGGCCTTTAGCACCTGGGCAGCCCAGGTGTTTCTCATCCCAGGATTCTCTGCAGGCCCAGTAGAAAAATTTTTTAAAATTTTTTATTTAAATTCAATTTAATTAACCTATACTGTATTATTAGTTTCAGGGATAGAATTTATTTTCCCAAAGGAAGGAAACTAATAAAAGCTAAATGCTTTGTTTCAGAGGCTATTTTTTCTCTGCTAGCAGTGACATATGCAGATACAAGTAAAAACCACTGTATTATAACTTGATTGCTACCATCTCTGTTAAGTGAGTTAGAGAATGAAGGCAGAAATGCTATCACTTGCCCTCCATGCGATAGCCTGTTTTTGATAGAGCCCAGGGCCCATCTGTCCATGTGCCCAAATTACTCTCTCCCACACTCCAAAAGAATGACCTCCCAGACATGTCACAAGTACCAACTCCTCTGTAGAACTGTCCTGATTCCTCCCAGGAAAATTATTTGCTCAGTTTTCTTTATCATGTTGATTATATTGGATACATAATTATGGTCCTCATCAGGCTGGCTAATTCTTTGTTTTCATGTTTGTCTTCCTGACTCAACTGTAGGCTTTTCAAGGGCAAGTGCTCCCTCTTCATCATCTGTGTCTTCTTTAAGACCTGTACTTGCCATTTTGTTAGTGCGTATTGATAATGCGGGAAAGAGTTGGGAGTTGTTTATGAGTAGGAAATAGGAACGAATAAAGGGAAAACAGACAGAAGAAAGGAAGGAGGCAAATAAACAAGACTGCAAGGAAAGAAGAAAAGGAAGGAGTTTGCGCATGTGTGCCTTTTGTCACAAGGCTCCATGGCTTGGCACAAGCTTCAGAATGAGGATAACAGGAAGACAACCAAGAGAGGGTATCTCTGGGTCAGGGTGGGCACATTTCTCATACCCAACAATGCAGCCATATAGACTAATTCCAGGATATTCTACTTCTTCCCAGCTGCCATAATTCAACATGTGAGACCGTTTATCCCCTGTAATTTCACTTTACAGAGTCCTAAACATTAAGGATAAATTACATGGAACAGTTCAGTTTGACAGGTTATTCTAGCTTTATATATAAGGAAACTCAGCTAACTTATACTATTTGATAAATTGGTTTGATATATTTTATCAAATGCTAAGTGAGACTGCTTTAAGGTGGACCAGAGGAAGTCTCTAGGCTCCCAGAAGTTCTCAAGCTTTAGTGTGGACAGCCAGTACCTCTATGTTGTACTTGTTTGGTCAATCACTCCAGTCTCTCTCTCTCTATATATATATATATATTGCATAAGATAAATGAGAAACAAAATATGCTACATTTTGTGCTTAATTTAAAGAATTAAAACTTTTAGTTTAAAATGGAAATATTATTAAGGGAAAAAGTTGAAGTTTTATGAGTTATTAAATTGAAGATTCAAAAATGTACCTAAACTTTGGAGTAGTGATTATGATTTTAATGTTCATATTCTTGGATCCAACAATACCATTTCCAAAATTTTATCCTACAGAAACACTAAAACAAGTGCATGAAGTTATGGGTAAAAAAATGTGTGGCAAAATTATTTGTAGTCATGCAAAATTCAAAATAATGCAGATGGTTTTAATAGGGGACTAAGTACAATTAATGAATAGCATATAGTAGGTTAAAAGAAGGTTATTTTGAATAACAAAAAACCCCAAAATATTCTAAGAAGTATATATATATTCAGTGACAAAGAGTTTCAGAACCACATGTATACTATTATTCCACTTTTGCAAAACAAACAAACAACATATAAAAACAAAGGTCATATTCATATGTATATGCACACACACACACAGCAGGACACTTTTGTGAATTACATCTGAACTATCAGCATGATACAGTAGTGTCTAGAGGAAATCAGGATCTATAGTCACCTTACTTTAAGGTACTTTATATTCTGGATTATACATTTTTTATAAGTTTGTTTTAATAGTACTAGCAAGCATGCGTTATTTTACAAATAAAATTAAATTTTCCATACTTGAAATATCTATGAGAAGAATATGAGTTAATCTTTAATTTGGATCTTAAGCCTGGTACCTCCAATTCTCTTAGAACTACCTCTCTTTTTTCCAACACTTTTAGGCTGATCTGTTTTCTTCAGAACATGCCCCACAATATTTTAAATTCTTGTATAACTGCAATACTCTTTTCTTCTATTCTCTTATTGCCAGAAGGTACTATTAATCCTTCCTGAAAATCTGACCATTGCAGAGCTCCCAGTCTTGTCAATTTTATCTTTCATCATCCAAGTATCCATTGCAATAATTTATGGTATTATATAGTATTTATTTTTGTCCTTTGGATTTTTCCAAAGATAAATTTCAGTATCTATTTAAATTAATGAGTGGTGACCACTACGTTTTGCTAGTTCCTGTTGCTAAAGAGGCCAAAGCATGGGCCTTTGCTGAATTCCCACATCAACTTGGTTGACCAGTTGTATTTTTGGTGTAAGTTGCAAGCCACATTCACGTGACAGTCTTGCAGAAGTTGCTATGGGTCACATGAAGATTGGACAAGAAAGTGCAATGATAAGATCAATACAAATTTATTCCTCTAGAAAAACACAACAATCCAAGGCATATGCATTATTAATGCTGCATCAGAGGTATTAGCTTCATATTCAAAGACTAGCATATAATTATAAAGGACAGAAAAGTAAAGAACATGAACAGCCTGATGATGGAATTGGTTTGCATTTATTATTAGAAATCCTTTTTGAAATCCAGAGAAGAACAACTGAGTAGATAAAAACATGTCAGACAGTAGGTGACAAAGAATATGAGAAAATTAAAACTTTTTTCCCCACTAAATTTAACAATGTTTTGCACCAAAGTCCTTACTTGACTGACTGAGTAATCTGGCTCTGCAAGGATGAGGACTCAGGGAGATATTCTTTCTGCCACTGTTTCCACCTGTGATACAGTTAGTCTGGAATTTGCATGCTCTACTGGTCAGCATGACTCCAGGAAGACTTAGCAGAGCAGAGGAATACATTCTCTCCTTCAGCAAAGATCCATTGACTGAACATGAAATCAGGCTTTTCCTGGTGCTAGAGTTACATTTCAGAATCTGTCAAAGGTTGTGAAATTGGTGTTTGGGCTTAAGAAGTAAAAGTTTTCATATGTAAAAAATTGCCACCATGGGGGCATCTGGGTGGCTCAGTCAGTTAAGTGTCCAACTCTCAATTTTGGCTCAGGTCATGATCTCAGGGTTATAAGATCAAGCCCCACATCCAGCTCCACACTCAGCATGGAGTCTACTTGAGATTCTCTCCTTCTGTCCCTTCCCCCACCCTCTCTCTCAAAAAAATTGCCACCATGAGGACCAAACATATAAGATAATGTTATTGTGAAATTTTTCTTTCTTTTTTTTAAGATTTTTTTATTTATGTGACAGAGAGAGTGAGAGAGCACAAGCAGGGGGAGCAGCAGAGGGAGAGAGAGAAGCAGGTCCCCACTGAGCAGGAAGCCCAAAGCAGGGCTCAATCCCAGGACTCTGGGATCATGACCCAAGCCAAAGGCAGATGCGTAACTGACTGAACCACCCAGGCACCTGTTATTGTGAAATTTGATCCAAAATCATTGGCTTCTTAAGCTGGAACATGTTGTCCTTTGCCTTGTCCTATGCCTCAGTTGGAACATGTTTAAACCTAATGGACAGGAGGATGACAGTGTAGGCAACATCTCCCTAGACACCACCTACACCATCTGTCACCTAGACAACAATTGTACTGGCAGAATCTGTCTGATGTAACTAATTTGGAAATCTGGAGTCTATTGAAGGCTTAAATCTCCAGGGAAATGTTTGGATGGTAAGTTGCTGTTGGTTATCAATTTTAGCTCTTTGCACAGTAGCACCTACCTGTCCCCACCCACTGCCTTAAATTTATGTCTCAGGTTGATCTTCAGTACAGAGAAAACCTACATCAATCAGAAAAACAAAAACAATAATAAAACCCAGAAAATTCTGGAGAGGGAGTACCCTATGTTCAGAGTTACCACATTATTAGATTCAAAAGACCAGCTTTCAACAACAACAACAATCACAAATCATGAGGCATACAAAGAAACAGGAAAATATGACCAATTCAATGGAAAAAAATAGAAACTACCCCTAAAAAAGACTTCATGGAAGATATACTAGGCAAAGACTTTTAAAAACTGTCTTAAAACAAGGAACTAAATGAAGATGTGGAGAAAGTTAAAAAAATGATGCATAAAAAATGGAAATATCAATAAAGAGGAAATCTAAAAGAAACCTAAAAATTCTAGAACTGAAAAATACAATAACTGAAATAAAAAATTTACTAGAGGGACTCAAAGGCATATGTGAACAGGCAGAAGAAAGAATCCGTGAACTTGAAGTTGGGACAATTAATTGTTGAGTCTGAGGAACAGAAAGAAAAAAGATTGGTGTGAACAGGGCCTAAGGGACTGTGAGACACCAACAAACAGAACAACATATGCATTCTGGGGATTCCAGAAGAGAAGAAAGAGAGAAAGGGGCAGGGATAATATTTGAAGAAATAATGGCTAAAAACTTCCCAAATGCGATAAAAGTATGAACATAAACATCCAAGAAGCTCAACAAACTCCAAGTTATATGAACTCAAGGAGATTCATACAGAGACACATTATAATCAAACTTTTGAAAGACTAAGAGTAAATATTAAAAGAAGGAAGAAAGAAACAAATGATCACATACAAGTGATCCTCAATAAGATTATCAGCAGATTTCTCATTAGAACCTTTGGAGGCCGGAAGTCAGTGGGCCAATATAGCCAAAGTGCTAAGAGAAATAAAAAAGCTATCAACCAAGAATCCTATATCCAGTGAAACTCTCCTTCAAAAGTGAGGGAGAAATTAAAACACCCTAGATACAAAAGTTGAGGGGATTCATTACCATGAGACCTGCCTCACAAAAAATGCTCAAGGCAGTCCTGTATGATAAAATTAAAGGACGCTTGACAGTAACTCAAAGCCATATGGAGAAATAGGTACCAGCAAAGGTAAATACATGGGCATTTATAAAAATTAGTGTTATTGTAACATTAGTTTAAAACCAGAGTTTTTGTTTTCCACATGATTAAAGAGACTAATATGTTAAAAAAAAAGTTATTAGTCTAAAAGCTAGTATTACTATAACTTTGGTTTGTAACTCCAATTTTGTTTTCTATGTAATTTAAAAGATACATGCAGTTAAAAGAATTATTAGTTTATGTTTTGTGGATACACAACATACAAAGATGTAATTTTGGGGACATCAACAATAAGAAAGAGCAGGAACAGAGCTGTAAAGGAACAGAGTTTTTGTATGTTATTGAAGTTAACCTGGTATAAATCCAAATTATAGTGTTATGACTTAAGACTTCAAATGTAATCTCCACAAAGAACTAAAGGAACTAACCACAAAACAAATAGCTATAGAAGATACACAAAAGGAAATGAGAAAGGAACTGAAATATTTCACTATAGAAAATCAACTAAACATGAAAGAAACAGTAATGCAGGAAATGAGAGACAAAAAAAGTTGCTAGACATAGAGAAAACAAATAGCAAAATGACAGAATCAAATCCCTCATCAGTAATTACTTTAAATGTAAATAGATTAAGCTCTTCAACCAAAAGACAAAAATTGACAGATGGCTTAAAAACACATAGTCCACTCATATACGAAATCTAAAAAGAAAAAAAAGAATAAACAAAAAGCAGAACTGAAACTAGAAATACACAGAACAAACTGATGGTTGCCAGAGAGGAGGGGAATAGGAGGTTGGGCAGAATTGATAAAAGGAAGGGGAGATACAGGTCTCCTGTTATGGAATGAGTGAGTCACGGGAATAAAAAGCACAGCATATGAAATACAATCAATGATATTGTAATAACAATGTAATGGAACAGATGGTAACTGTGCTTGTGGCGAATATAGCACGATGTATAAACTTGTCAAATCATTAAGCAGTATACCTGAAACTAATGTAACATTGTGTTTCAACTATACTTAAATTAAAAACAAATAAATAGGGATGCCTGGGTGGCAGGCAGAAAAAGCTTTTGACAAAATTCAACATCCATTCATGATTAAAAACACTGAAAAAAACTAGGAGTAGGAGGAAACTACCTCAATACAATAACAGCTATACATGAAAAATGCACAGTGAACACAAACTCAGCGATGAAAGACTGAAAGCTTTTTCTTTCTCTAAGGTCAGGAACAAGGCAAGTATGCCTGCTTTCACCACTTTTTTTTTTTTTTTTTTTTTTTTTTTTTTTTTTTTTTTTTAAGAGAGCACATGCACGAGTTGGGGGTAAGCAGTACAGAGGGAGAGGAAGAGAGAGAATCTTAAGCAGGCTCTACGTCCAGTGTGGAGCCCAGTGTGGGGCTTGATCTCACGACCCTGAAATCATGACCTGATCTGAAATCAAGAGTCAAACACTTAACCAACTGAGACACCCAGGAGCCCCTGCTTTTACTACTACTATTTGACATAGTAATGGAAGTTCAAGCTAGAGCAATTAGGCGAGCAAAGGAAATAAAAGGTTTCCAAGTTGGAAAGGAAGAAGTAAAATTATCTCTGGTCACAGGTGATATGATCTTATATAGAGAAAACCCTAAAATGCCACAAAAATTGTTAGAACTAATAAATGAATTTGGTAAAATTGCAGGGTACATTTAATGCACAAAAGCCAGTTGTATTTTTGTATACTAACAATGAAAAATCTGAAAATGAAATTACAAATACAATTTCAATAACAATAGCATCAAAAATAATAAAATACTTAGGAATTAACCAAGAAGGTGAAAGACTTGTACAATTAAAACTACAAAACATTGCTAAATGAAATTAAAGACAACACAAATATTGAAGTGTAATTAATATGTAGTGTTTATATTAATTTCAGGTATACAATATAATGATTCAATAATTCTATACATTACTCAGTGCTTATCACAATAGGTGTACTCTTAATCCCCTAGATCTATTTCACCACAAAGAAAACATAAATAAATGAAAACGCATCCCATGTTCATGGTTTGGCAGACTGTATATTGTTAAAATGTCAATATTAGGCAAAGCAATCTAGAGGTTCAATGCAAACCTTATCAAATTCCTAATGATGCTTTTTGCGGGAAGAGAAAAACCTGTTCTAAAATTCATGTGGAATGTTAGTGGACCTCCAATAGCCAAAATAATTTTGGAAAAGAATAAAACTAGAGACTCACACTTCCTGATTTCAAAACTTACATTCAAAGCTGCACTAATCAAAACAGCGGGATGCTTGCACAAAGACAGGCATATTGGCAAATAGAAGAGAATAGAGAGCCCAGAAATAAATCCTTACATATAAAAGGACAGTCTTTTTAACAAATTTTGTTGGGGAAAATGGATATCTACATGCAAAAGAATGAAGTTGGATTCTTATCTAACACCATATACAAAAACTAAGTAAAAAGTCAATCAAATATCTAAAGATAAGACCTGAAACCATAAAACTTTTAGAAGGAAAAAAAATAACAAAAAAGATTTACATTGGATTTGGCAACGATTTCTTGGATATGACACCAAAGGCACAGGTAACAAAAGAAAAAATAGGCAAATTGGACTTTATGAAAATTTTTAAATTGTGCACATCAAAATACACTATTAACAGAGAACAAAGGAAATCTACAGAATGGGAGGAAATATTTGCAAGTTATATATTTGATAAGGGATTGATATTCATAATATGTAGAGAACTCTTAAAACTCAACAACAGTAAAACAACCTGATTTAAAAATGGGCATAGTATTTGAATAGACATTTTTCTAAAGAAGATAAACAAATGACCAATAAGAACACGAAAAGATGCTCAACATCACTAATCATTAAGGGAAGCAAATCAAAACTATAAAGAGATACCACCTCACCGGTTAGGATGGCTACTGTCAAAAAAACAGACAAGAGGCACTGGCTAGGATGTGGAGAAATTGGAACCCTTGTATACTATTGGCAGAAATGTAAAATGGCACGGTCACTATGAAAAACTGTATGGCAGTTCCTCAAATAATTAAAAATAGAATTACCATATTATCTTGTAATTCCACCTCTGGGTATATTCATAGAAGAATTGAAAGCAGATGTCAAGGAGATGTTTCTACATCCATGTTCACAGCAGCATTATTCACAATAGCTAATACATGGAAGCAGCCTCTGTGAATACTGATGGATAAATGGATAAACAAAGTGTGGTATATACCTACAAAGGAATATTCATCATCCCTAAAATGGAATGAAATTCTTCAATATTTTATGCCACGGGTGGGCCTTAAGAACACTAAGTGAAATAAATGAATCACAAAGAGATGTCTACTATATGATTCCACTTAGAGTAGTCAAAGTCATGGACACAAAAAGTGGATTGGTAGTTGCCAGGGGCTGGGGCTTGGGAGCATGGGGAATTATTGTTTAATGGCTATAGAGTTTCAGTTTTACAAGCTGAAAAATTTATGGAGATGGGTGGTGGTGATGGTTGCACAATATATGAATGTGTTTAATGCCACTGAACTGTGCACTTAAAAATGGTTAATAGATTTTATATGTGTTTTACCACAAAAAAAATTGAAAACAAAAGTGACAATGGACACCACTTTTTATGTTTCAAAGAAGACAAATAGAGGATTATAAGGACATGTGCTTCTAGTATCTTCAGGTATTCAAATAAGTAAATATTTCATATATACCTGTTTGCCCCATTATTTTTGAAACATTATTTTCATAATAATGAACATGTATCCAAAATGCCTTAATAATTTATTCTTTGATTAGAGAAATTTGGATATCATAAATTTGAGTTAATCTTTTTTATGACTAAAGATCATCACTGGAAATTGTTCACTTTGGGGCTATGTTTTTAAAATGTAATGCTGGGGCACCTGGGTGGCTCAGTCAGTTAAGCATCTGACTCGATTTTGGCGCAGGTCATGATCTCAAGTTCCTGGGACGGAGCCCGGCATCAGGCTCTGCACTCGGCGAGGTGTCTGCTGGAGATTCTCTCTCTCTCTCTCTCTCTCTCTCTCTCTCTCTCTCTCTCTTCCCTCTGCCCCTCCCCCCACTTTCTCTCTCTCTCAAATAAATAAATAAATCTTTAAAAAATAAAAGTAAAATAAAGAAAATGCAATGCTTGTTGTGTTTTCAGATATAGTGCCTGCCCCTAAACTAAAGGACCCCAAACTGCTTTATAGTTGTTGATTCTACTACCAATATTTTCTCCTTCTTCATTTTGTATTTCAGTATATAAAATTCTGTTTTTGTTTCCAACTGAATTAGAATCCAAAGTTACCGAGATAAGTAACCATCAAACTAAAAAGTAAATACAATGATATGTTTTTGCCAGAGGATAGGTAGATAGATAAAGGTACTGCATGTAGAGCAATAGTTCTCAATCGTGAGTATACCTCGTAATCATATAGAGAGGGCTTTTGAAAACAGAGATTTTCTGATTCAGTAGGTCCAGGGTGGGACCTAAGACTTTGCATTTCTGACAATGTCCCAGCTCATACTGCTGCTCTGGGAGCCACACACGGAGAACTGCTACACAGCAAAGTGAGATGGGAATGATTTGAAATATCAGTAAGACTAATAAGGGGTTTTAGGAAACATTGGAAATACCTAGAAGTCTACAGGTGAGAAAAGGAGAATGTTACTTTTCACATATCAGACATTACAACTACGGAGCTTATAACACAAAAACTGAGAGCTGCTGAAAAAAAAAATCCAGGAATTTGTATAAAATGGTGGATTACAGTACATGTCAGTGCACTAACAGATTTTAGGAAGATATATCAAATGCTTCCATCATTATAAACTGATACCACATCAGACAGCCTTGATCTCCAAAAAACATCTCATGTTGCCTCTGTAATAGGCCATCCTGGATGGACCATTGGTTTGACCCCGTGTGGCATGCCTAATGTCTCTATATTCTAATCCATTGGTTGCCACTAAAGTGCTTTGCCAACAGATTTTGTTCTCAGACAGGGCACAGCACTGAAAAGAAAATCACTTTGCAAATTCAGTGATTTCATGGGCCACTAGGCTCTCTGCATTCTCTATTACCCAGTTTATCTTTTGTTCATTTAATGCATTGCAAACAACATTGAATTAGTTTGTTGGACAATTAGGTAAGATATTAAACTAAAGATGTACATATAAATATGTCAAGTAATTATTTTAAGAATACATCTGTAAGGAGTAGCTGGAGAAGGCACTTTGTGAAGGTTTTTTTCTCCCTGCTTTGTCTAATAGTTCAACAATCCCAACTTTTATAAATAATACACCTTTTTCTAAAGTATACACAGAAAAAAAAATTCTATAATGAATGTTTAAAAAATCATTCCCAAGGAAATTAGCTCTTATAAACATCCTGGATTTGTCAGCTAATTAAATTGGTGTTTGTTAGAATGAACATCCCAAGTCAAACCCACTATTGCAAATGTTAGTCCAGGCGTGGTTTCCAGGCTCTGACAGTCTCTTCCTTCCTGAGCTGTGGCCGCCTAAAGACCTCCCACAATTTCACCCCTGTTTGGACTCTCAGCACTAATCCGGAATTGTTGCTGGGGAGTTTTACATGGCTCCATGTCTAGAAACTGTGGTTGATCCTGTTTACTTTGCTTTTGCTCCGATGTCATACCTTAGGTATGGTAAATGGATCTGAGTCTGTTCTGAAGTGTTTTTTGTTTTTTTGTTTTTTTAAGAGAGAGAGTGCGCACACGAGCCAGGGTAGGGGGTAGGGGTGGAGGGGCAGAGGGAGAGAAAGAATCTGAAGCAGGCTCCACACCCAGCCAGGAGCTGATGCGGGGCTCAGTCTCACAACCCTGAGATTGTGCCCTGAGCCGAAATCAGAGTTGGATGCTTAACTGACTAAGCCACCCTGGTGCCCCTGTTCTGAAGTCTTATTTGCCTGCTCCCAGGCACCCAAACTTGATGACCAAGCTTCAGCATGATCCCTGTTCCTGAGGTTCTCTTTCGTTATCTGCCATTGCCCTTCTCATAAAGGGATATCCCAGTCCTGGATCCTAGCCAATTAGCTTGGGCTCTCCTCTATAATGACAGATACCTCCCATTTCAATTTGCTATCCTTCCTATAAGAATGAATTGTCTCATATTCCACCCAACTGTTTGTAAAGGCCAACATTTCACTTTAACACTTTGCTGATATCTACTTATCTGGTGTAGAATCTGCTCTCACTCTGTTGTATTGGGCATGCTGCTTTGGTTTTTCTTCAAATCTGTGATGGGATCCATTTGCACAGATCCTATTCAGTGATCGAGTCCTTTAACAAATTCCAGCCCTTTCTCACCTAAGCCATATGGCAGTAAGTAACTGGACTTACCTGGTTTGTTCATTCTGAAAACACTGAATGCTTATTGGATGCCTGGAACTATATTGGCCATTGGGGAGATGAATATAAACAAGACACAGTTTCTCTTTTGAAAAAAACTCATTCTGGATGACAGAGAAGAGAAGCAAACAACAGAAATACAATTCTTTAACAATAAGATCTAAGAACATTTCTCACTGGGATATAGCACCTTAGGTCAGACAATTGTCCTTCCGTAAACACCCATTCTGCTAATGCTTGCTCAAAACCTAATGTGTGCCACCCAGAGGTCCCTCATGAGGATTGTGAGTCAGACCCACATATTCACTGTGACCTGGAGTTTCACCTCCTGTATACTAATGATGTATGTCTTCTGGACCTAAGAAGTCAACAGGAGCCTTTATAATACACAGCCTCTGAACCTGGCTGCTGCTCTCTTATCCCCATGTGATCTACCATGATTGAACCTTGATGATTATAGTATGGGGGCTGTAAGTTCCATCATTTCATTGTTCAGAACCTCTGAATCATGTGTCAGCCTGTTTCATTTCATCCTTCGGGTTTAACTAGAGCTGGATATCCTGAAGGGATGAAAGTTTTATGAGTCAGTTGCAGGGCATGTTGGAACAGGTAGAAGGAGACCCTGGTGATAAACGTACTATAGCTTTCAAAAGTCAGCATTATCCCGTAAGTGGCAGAGCCGTCTTGAGTTTGTGTTTCTGGTGGAAATGACCACCAAGGTGTCTCTACTGCCTCCTAAACCATTGAAGAGACAACTGAGTGGCCCCTGGAACTCTGTGAATGACTTGTAACTACCCAAGGACTGCTAAAACTTTCTTTACTCTGAGTTGTTAAGGCTGCCCATGGCCTTTGGCTGGTGGAGTGATATCTGGACCTGATATGAACATAGCAGGGATTCCTTGGGACATCCTAGGGAAATATGAGATTGCTTTGGCGCCCCTAGCCTTAAACTCTAGAACTAATAGACATTTTACTGAGTCCTCTTGCTTCTCTCCCCCAGTTCTAAACCAGCCCTAGCCCACTGGAGGATAATTCTGAAACAAGCCTGGAAATAACTTCCTTATTCATCAATGTTCTTGAAATTTCATGAGGATTCTGAAGAGAATAGGCAGGTGTTTGGCCAGAGAAGGTAGAAAAAACAAGGTGAGAAGAAGGCTCAGAGGCAGTGTGGTCAGCATAGGGTACTCCAGAGACCTGCAGCAAATAGAACTAAAGCACGAGCTTCAGGCACAAGTAATGATTCTAAGTGTTAATTTCAGTCATGCTTTTGAAAGGAAGATAAAGAACCAATCACTTAACCCCTTTTAATGTCAGCACTCTCATCTATAAAACATACCCATTCTAACTCCCAACATTCTTCACATCTTCTAGTAAAAAAAAAAACATGTTAAAGTGATAAAACTATTTTAAGAAGTTATGTAAATATACCATTAAGGTAGATGATAGATTATAATTCTGTCATTTATTGCTTTCTCATTTGTTTATTTGCTGAGAAGCTTTTATGAGCCTCCAGTTAATTATTTTCTCTCCCCCCCCCCTTATTTATCAGCAGGCATATTCTATTGTCTTATTTCAGTTTTAAAATACCATTTCAAAGTTAATAAGATGTTTTGAAAATCTAGCTGTGTCCTCTATTTGCTCATAATATTTTGTCTGGGAAAGTCATTCTTAAAAAAAAATAAATGAACTATTTATAAAATTGTGATATGATCAAGGCCAACTATAAACAAATGTGTGCAGGCCAATAGGACCAGTATGCCTTGCTGTATGGATGACTTTCCCAGTGTGCCATACTAGTTTCTTAAAGCTGTTGTGAATTATTCCATAAACCCATATTTAGAGACTTTTAAAAATGCAGATTATTGGCCTGAGAAACCATTTTGTCTCCAAAGGAACATTTGCAGGCTGTCGTGCAAATCTGCATTTGAGCTACTTTCCCATTATGATCTTAGTGAATTCTTGACCAGATGGACCTGAACAGCTGCCACCCATGCCCAGTAAGTCCCTTTGCTTGAGAAGACAAAATAGCTCATTTGTTTGCAATTCCTTCCTGGAAGTACACAAGGGCAATTTTCTACATTGTGAATTACTTCTATCAGAGCAACATTTTCCCTGAAAGACCATAGCTCATTATGCTATTTAGAAACAAACAAAAAAATATGCACAAACATTTTTTTTCCAGGAGTCTTATAATTTGTGCCCAGAAGGGACAAGTCTCTTTTCAGATTAAGTTTTAAAAAATGTTCCTTGGTTGCCATTATGTTCAAGCTGACATGTAAGGTTATAACTGAGAGAACCCCCTCTGAAATAATAATGCCTTACATTTGGATAGCACTTCATACTCTTCAAAGTGCTTTCAGACACATTATCTCATTTGAGCCTCAGAACGACTCAGGGAGGCAGGGAAAGTGGGTGTTTTTATTCACTAGTTTATAGATAGAGAAATTCCCTTCACAAATATTATCTGAGTATCTACTAATGCTATCATATTATACTCAGTATCACAGAGGAAAAAATAACACGTATTCCTAAAAGAGTAATCTATTTTGCAGATAAGACATAAAAATACAATGCTAAATAATACAAAAATACAAAATATGTTTCAAAAGCTGACAAAAGGCCATGTATAGGGTTAAAATATTAGAGGCACCCATAATGAGCAAACTGTTCTGGAGGATTCAGGCGGCTTTTGAAAGCAAGTGCCACCTAGAATAGATATGCTTGGAAAGAGGCTTAGAATTTGTGGAATCCGTGAGAATGTCTGCTCTTTGGCATCACAATCACATGGCCCTATATCCTTAGAATGTACACGATTTTGGCATTCATCTAGTTTACCCTGATACTCCATGCTGGAAATGTTTCTATGGCACCCTGGGCCAAAAAATGTTTGAACAGCTATAGTTTTTAGAAAATCCTACCTCATATGAAGTCACAACGTCAATGTCTATAATTCTGTGCCTTGCTGACTACAGCAACCTTGCCAAACTATTTTTCCTTTCTGTGGAAAGCTTTTAATACATCTGTAGACAGTTGCAATATCTGCCTTTAGGTGTTTTCTTCTTTCCATGAGCTCTTTGAACTTCTGGTACTTACATTCAGTATTATACTGCTGGACGCCTGTCTTATCTGTCCAAATTATATGTAACTTTGCCGTCCACAGCTGATACACTGTTGTAGGCGTGCAGTTACGTGGGTTTCTTACTTCCTGGGCTCAAAACACTATCTAAACACTGTAGTTATGCCTTCAGTGGACTTTCAGCACGTAAATTAACACTGCTGGTTATAAAGATTTCTCACACGTAATAGTAACGATCATGTGAAAGCTGCTTAATTAAAATGCCCGGAATGAGTTAGGAATGCTTTCCTGAGGAACAAAGGCCACTTTCACTGCATGGCTTTTTTTCCCCCTTTAAAAATTTTTCTTCTTTTTCTTAAGTCATTCACGATATATGCATATCCACCCAGAAGAAACTTTCTTAAGGAATTAATACCAAACTCCAGTATAACGATGAGCCATGGTATTTTGTTTCTCATTTTTATTAACTGGGAAAATAACAACTAATAGCTCATGCAAATTAACAGGCCAATACTGACCTCTGGTGTGTAAGGAAGAAATTGCTTAATGGGTGAACGAGTGGACACTTGGGAAAAGTTTCATTTAATGTAAGAACATCTTTGTCCAAGCAAAGAAGTTTCCTGAGTTATAATTACAAATGTGGAAACTGGGGAATATCACACTAACTGAATGGAGAGAATTTCTCTGTATTAGTCCCCTGTGGTAGGAAGTGAAAAGGAAAAGAGAGAATTGCTGAGTAGAACGGCCCCATTACATCCTGTCCTTGCCCTATTTGGTCTGCGTTTAAGCAGCTCTAACCGCAGTGAGTGGAGAAATGATCTACACGCCCTCACTTGACTCCATACAAACTGGATTGTTTTTAAGGCCTATTGTGAGTTTGTCTGAGTTTTCTCCTTAGATGGTATGTGTATCCCCTGCCTGCTATACCTCCAAATGCCTCTTCACTTACTTCAGACACAGGCCCCAAGTCATCTTTTTCTATTTTTATTTGCTTTTGTTCATACTCCTGGAATTTTCCAAAGCTGTGTCATGTGCCTGGAATACACTTGCTTTGTAATTTAAAAATCTAACATTTGTTAGAGTGGTTCTTCTTTCAGATGCCCCATTCTCTTCTCTGTTCTCAGTGTGTGCCCTTCCCTCTCACTCCATGCTGAAGCCAAAGTCTCCATCTACCTCTCCCTTCTACGTCCCCTTTGGGCGGAGCCTCTAGGGAGTGCCCAGCCAGGGGCTTCAGGCCAAGGCAATCAGCTGCAGAGAGAGGGGTCAGCTGTGCAGATTCAGCAACTCTTGCTGGCCTACCCCCACTGTAGCAGGGCCCATAGAATCTTAGAAACTCACCTATTGGGAAAAGTATCACAAGGCCCATAACCAATGGACCCAGATTCCAATTTAATCCTGATCCTGTCACTGACTTGCTATAGGACCTTCTGCAACTCAGTTCAATTCCTAGACAGCAGACTTCCATAACCTAATCTACAAAAGGGGGTGATTAGACCAGATGATCGCTAACATCCCTTGTGATGCTCTAATTCTACCATTCTGTCAATCTGGACTCGGGAAGCCAGCTTGCAGCCCAGGGCTCTTACTGCCTAGGGCTCCTTCACCTCTTCTCTCCCCCATCCCCCTAGTTTGTTTAGGCGTTTCTACTGCGTGCTTCCTATGTTTACTAAACCATTGTACTGATTACACTGTATGTATCGATTTGTCTGTCTTTTTTCCTGCATTGGCCTAACCTATGGCAGACTGTTAGTAACTATTGAGTGAATGAAAAAAGAAAAATATCTTATATTCGTCCCGCAAGTCTGTATCTGCCGTGTGTTCCTTAGAAGCTCCTGGACCCTAGAAGCTTTGCAGTCAGCCTCAACCCTTTGTCCCGATTCTATAAACTAGATAATATGCAAGAATGTTGCCTCACAACAACTCTCACGGGAGATGAATAGCTATAGCTCATGCTGCAAGAAAGTGGAGGATGCCAGATTGTTAGCAGGAGCCGAATCACTCTGCGTAAGAGAAGTTTTACTCCCCATGGTCAGGCAGACTAGTAAGAAGTGGGCAAAAAGAGATTGGGGTAGAAGGGTAAAGTGGAGCCAGCGAAATGGTTTGGAGTGAAGGTGATGCTGGGTGAAGGCCCAGTGAATGTGTCCAGTTCTTGGGGTGGCCATAGGAAATTTTTAAAAACTCGGAATTAAATTTGATTTGACTAAATTTGCTTACTTATTCAACTCCCAATTTACAATCTTCAGTAAACTCTAATGTGTTCACAAATGACTTGCATGGGTAGTTTATTTGTGCCAGAGAGGTGAGGAGGACAGTGGGTCTGTGGTTCTCCACCGTCAGGCACTTTAGAATCACTTGGGGAGCTTTTAAATACTGGATGCTGACGTCACAGAATGGAAGGGTTCCAACAGCATCTCTGGGGGTGAGGCCCAGGGATCATTGTTTCTTAACAGATGCCCAGATGAATCTGACATGCAGCTGGGGTAGTGAACCACTGGCCGAGGGGTGCGAGGACAGCTGGCGAGCAGAGAGCAGAAGCAGCTCTGGAGTGCGTTGTTAAGCCACAGTGGATTACGGCTGCAGCCGTCTATAGGAACTCATCGAAAAAATGACACAGCTACCACGCAGGCTTTGTTTTCTCATCAACTCTATTTCTCACTGTTGGCAGTAACTGTTTCAATTTTATAAACCTCTACTTTCCTCAAACCTTCGCTTCTCCCAATTCTATAGGTACTCCCGGCAAATGACCTACTTTCTACTTTTCAGAGATAATTGGTGCCCAAAGTGAAAAATTCCTTAATTCTCTGCCACCAAATCTATAAATCTGTTTTGTTCTGCCTTCTTTTTTGTTGTTGTTCACCAATATTTAAGCATCCACAGGCACCCCCTCTTTTTAAAGCAAAGATTCAGAAACACAGATGTGTGTGTGCATGTGTTTGGGGAAAATAAAACAGCCCTGCCAACAAAAGACCCCTCTGAACTAACTAGAAAAGAGAACACAGTTTATTTCTAAGTAAGAATTAATAGATTTACATGTATGTAAGATATCAAAAAATGTGACAAAAGGCCTGGACAGATTTTCACATAATTTCTTTAGGAAGGCAGACACAAGAATAACTTCTCTTATCTCCTCAAGAGACAAAGAGCCACACCTGATGATGGTCTCCTCATGAAAGTCTTCTAAAAGCAAACCTTTGGTAAAACCCAAACCAAAACCAAAACCAAACCAAAAAACTTGAACTTCAAAGTCACCAGGAGTTGTTTCTTGACTTTAAGTTTTACATTATAAATCTCATTGCTGTTATCTTGGCCAAGAGCCAAAAATCTAGATATCCAGGTTCCCCTGGAGATAAAGACAGCTTCTCCTGTCCACCTGTAAATCCATACATTTTCAATTAAAAAAAAGGGGACAAGAATATTTAAAACATCACATTCATAAAACATCATATTTTAATAACCAAAACCTAAAACCAACTCACATGTCCATCAGGAGGAGAAAAGAGAAACTATCATCTATTTGCATATTTGCATATGGAATACAGTAGAATAATGAATAAATATGCATTACTCCCATGTGGAACAGCATAGGTGAATATCACAAATAATGTCCTAAGTGAAGATAACTGGCAGAGTTGCTGGGTAAGCATTATTTACTAACTTGGTAGATAGTTAAATGGCTGTATTCACTTTGTGAAATTTCATCAAGCTCAACATTTGTCCTTATATGTACGTATGTGGTATTTCAATAAAAGTAATTTAAGGGGCACCTAGGTGGCTCAGTTGGTTGAGCACCTGATTTGTGATTTCAGCTCAGGTCATGATCTCAGAGTTGTGGGATCTGGTCCCATGTCTGGCTCCACAATCAGTGGGAGTCCTGGTTAGGATTCTCTCTGTCCCTCTCTCTGTGTCCCTCCCCCTACACTCTCTCTCAAATAAATAAACAAATATTTTTTAAAAAGGAATTTAAAATAAGTGTTTCATATACATATGCACACACGCATACTCAAAAGCTTTACCTACTTTAAGAGTTTTACAAAAAAAATTCATTTAACTTAGCACCTTTGGGGTAATGACTTCACAGGATGTGATTCATTAGTCTACGTTTTAATTTTTTTTTCCTATTATTTCTTTGAGTGTTTCTTTATTTTCATTTTCTCTGTTCTATTCCTTTGTGAATCCTTCAGGTGGATATTATGATTTGTGGATTTAATTTCCATGCCATTTAGCTTTTCTTTCACATTTTTCATCTTTCTATATATTTTAGAATTTATTTTGTGGTAATAACTCACTGAGATTGATTTATCTTTTAGATTCTTAATTCAACACAAAGGCATTGTTATAATCATGCATATAATGCTAGGCAGGTATTTTTTTTTCAATGACAGATATTGGTCCTATGGTACAGATATGCTATAGTGTATAGGAACGTCACTTTGCTTTTTTAAATGAAAAAATAGTACAATTTATAGAGTATGATGCTTTAATTAAAAAAGATCTCCGTGTATATATGGTCTGCGTTTCTTGGTATATTGCTAGAAACATGCTATATTAATTAGGTGCTTGTGGTTGCAAGTAACAGAAGAGTCACTAATAGTGGCTTAAGCAATATAGTCACTCAGTTTTTCTTTATAACAAGACCTCTGGAAATGACAGCTATGAGATTTTCTGTGGCAGTTCAACAATGTCATTAAGCATCCAGCTTTTCTCTAGCTTTCTGCTCTGCTACCCTTAGCATGTTTCATTTTCATCCTGTGTAAAACTTCACAGTTAAAAGATCACTACCACAACTCCAGTAATTATGTCTTTAAACGATAAAGCCAACAAAATTTTTAAAGTGCATTTACTTTTTGCCTTCTTTCTTTTTCATCAGAGGTCAAAATCCTAATCATAAGCTCCCTCCCATAATATACTTTTCTAATACATCAGATTGGCTACAAGAGGGTCAAATGTTCATCCCTAAACCAAGCACAAGAAAGGAAGAATTAAGTCAACATTTATATTAATTAGCTTCTGCTACAATAATGCAGCTGAAGAAACACACTAACATGTCAACAAACATGTTTATTGTTTCTGGCTTGTAAGTTTGTGGATCAAGCACAGCATTTCTACGTCAGACCATGAGGGAGGTTCAGGTGTGCTCCATGAGTCCTTCATTCCTGGAAGACTGAAGGACAGAGACTAGCTGGGGCACAGGATTTTCACAATTCAGGGCAGTAAGGTAAGAGGAGAAGCAGAAACACATGATGCTTCCTAGTAGTTTCTCTTAAAATAGGCACTCTCTCTTCTACCCATGTTCCTCTGGTAAAGCCATCATAGAGCCACGCCAAAGTCAATTGGCTTCCCTCATTGAAGCATGGTGAGGGTGCGAAGGGAACAAAGAATTATGAACAAATAAAACAATACCACAAACGTTCATGGCTTAGACCAATCATGGCCCATCCCCTCGGACTGGGAGAGGAATCCACATTCTGTGAACTTGTTGCAACATGCATAAAATATGATTATTATAAATTAAGGGAATAAGGAATTATGTCTAGGAAGAAACCAGTCAACATTATCTGACATAGTTCACATCAACATCATAACGAGTATGCCTGGACTGGAGAAGAGAGAGTGGGATTGGCAGAGCCCACCGTGAGACGAGAACAAAATAGTTCCATGTTGACTTCTAACTATTCAAACAAATTAACTAGCAGCCTCTTCTAATTGGGAAAAAAGAACAACACCCTGGAAAAGCAACTCAAATATTGATGAAAATAGCAGTGGTTTACTTATTCATTGACTAAGCATTTTAATTCAATAATTTGGAAAGAGATTCACTGTCTTCCAGAAACCATTTTGCCTTTTTTGAAAAAGGCTGACATTCATGTATATGGAATATTAACTTCACAATATATCCAAGAACTCTCTGATGCCTTGGGTGAAGAACTCCCAACTGTCCTACCTGCAGGACCACACAGTGTTTATACCATTTCCATTCTGGCCCGTCCACTGGCATAGATTGTTCACTGCTGTTACTGTCATGGCAAGTGATGCAGAAAGAGAAACATTGCTGATCTGTGAAATTGGACAATACATTAAATCTGTCTTGGTATTTAAGCCACAGTAAGTACCATGTTTAATTGGGTTTATGAAATGACATCTTGTTCAAGGATCAGGATGGAAGAGAAGCTATAATGGATGATAAATTAAATGCCTAAGTTAAAGCTAAATTGTTAGATGCCCGAGTCAGTAATTTCAGAACTGTGACTCCCAAGTGAATAACAAATTGACCTTTGTGTGACATTCCATGTCATTAATTTTAAAGGCCTAATCTGACTTCCAATTATAGACCTCCCCCAAAAACATAACTGGGAACTTTTTCTCTCTCTGCATTTCCTGACATTATTTCCCTAGTACTAAGTTAATAGACGGCTTCAAATCTAAAATCATGGGACGTGCAAGCGTTTGCTCAATTGTTAATATCTGAATCTTAGGATTTATCAACTGTGGCATATCTAAAGATACAAACCCCACCTTTTCTAGTTTTCTGAAATGTCTAGATGTAGAAATAAAGACCTCATTGCATGTGGAAGTGCCCTACCAGGCACAATTTTCATAAAGGAAATTTAAATAGCTGTTTAATTTGTAGACCAGACCGTGTACGCCTGGAATCTAAGACTAATGAGCCACTTTCTCAGAGAACTGCCTCTTCTAGATAAACAAGGCTTTTGCACTGACCCAAGAATCCAAGTTGCATCCGAAAGAGTAATTAAACCAGTATTATAATGGGCACATCCACAACAAAAGAATATTCTCTCCATCTTCAAAGTTAGATGAGTATTCAAATGAAATGAGTATTACTTACCTGGATTGTCTTTAATGTTTTCCTTTGTACCTCTATAGGAACTGAAAAAATTTTTCAAGAAATAGTTTGAAAATCCATCATTTTTACTTTTTTTCAATATATATAAAACCTCCCCTACAAACAAATTCAAACTAAATTTTTCCCTTGGTAATTGTATTTGAAAGGAAATTAGAACAAATCATTATGAGCAGAATGATTTCAATTAAGACATAATTAAATGTGTAAATGTAAAATACATTTGGATATGCAATTAGATGATTGATTACCCCGGAAATCTAATTTCACACTTACATTGCCAACCACACCCCTGTCTTAAGCTATTGACCCACCACCAGTGACCACAAGTCTAGACCTTACCTCTGGAGGAAGTGACCTCGGTAGAATAGTGTTTTTGCCATGATTCTATCATCATTTGATAGCGTCTTCTTCAGATAGTAGTCAGAGGCAATATGCACGAAGGAGCTTCCTTCTTGCCTTCCTTCTTATTTTTCAACCAGGATTTTGTTTGATTTTAGATAAGTAACGTGAATCGTGGCAAATTGTGAAAGGCCTCTTTTATCTCTTTATACTTAGTAACTTTTTCCTATTTAGTTACTCTCTAAAAGAAAGTTGATAATCAAAATGTTAAACATGTGTAAAAAAGTACTGAGCTTTGAATAATTTAGAAATCATTTAGTATTGCATTTTTTTAAAGATTCATTTATTTGAGAAAGAGAGTGTGTGTGTGCATGCACCGTGGGAGAGGGTGGGGAGAGGCAGAAGGATAGGGAGAATTTCAAGCAGACTCTCTGCTGAGAACAGAGCCCAATGCCGGGCTAGATCCCAGGACCCTGAGATCCCAGGACCCTGCGATCATGACCTGAACCAAAACCAAGAGTCAGACACTCAACCAACTCAGCCCCCCAGGTTCCCCCACTTAGTATTGCATTTTAAGTTGTCTTTAACTTTTATATGCAAATGTCTGAAATCTATTCTTTGTTGTTGGTAATTACGGGTTAGGAACTAACCCAGACAGTGAATGTTATTACCACAGGCGTGAAAGGGATGGTTTAACAAGGCTTGTAGCTGATGTGTATCCATGTTGCTCTAAAAATTGACGAGATCCCCATCACATGCTAAAAACAATTTGCATTTCCAGAAATTCTTTTGCATTATATCTATATATATCGATCAGTAAGGTATATCATCTTTCAGCCCATACTTCTATATCATTTCCCGTGATGCTGGGTCTGGAAATCTGCAAGTTGCTTTTTCCAAGGCAGCACACTTTTCCCCAGAGCATCATGGGACGGTCTCTTAGATCAAAGACACATCTCTTTTTTTTTTTTTTAAAGATTTTATTTATTTATTCGACAGAGATAGAGACAGCCAGCGAGAGAGGGAACACAAGCAGGGGGAGTGGGAGAGGAAGAAGCAGGCTCATAGCAGAGGAGCCTGATGTGGGGCTCGATCCCATAATGCCGGGATCACGCCCTGAGCCGAAGGCAGACGCTCAACCACTGTGCCACCCAGGCGCCCCCAAAGACACATCTCTAACCTGAAATGCAGTCATTAGCATTGAGTTAGTACATTCTCAAGCCCTATGAGTTTGATGTTTTCCTCTTCAGGTAACTTTTGAAAATGCAAAAATCCATCAAAAAGAATAGCAGTTACCTTTTGGGTCACTGAAGCTTTATTATTAGCAGGTTTGTCAGATAGTTTTCTTCAGTAATGGTGGGTACTTGGTCATAAAGGCAGAACAGGGGTCCTGGATAGATAGGAAAAAAAAAAAAAACAGATGCAAAAAAGAGAGAGGGCATCAGAATTTATTGATCATGTAATTGTGTCTTATTTTGATCCCAGAGCTATTTAGGGATGACTCAGTTTCCCTTTTTTGTGCAGTTCTTTGATCCACTTGTAGGTCTGACCTCTGGGAGCTGGAACATTGAGAAATAGGCAGACAGCTCATTGTTAACAATCTTTAATTAGGAAATCCAAAACAGTGTTTTTCAGCCTTAGCTACTCATTGGAATCACCTGGGAAATTTGAGCACTACCGATACGTGGGTCCCACGCCCAGAGATTTAAAAATAAATTCCCCCAGATGGTTCCAACATCCTTGAGAAGGTGGAGAGTCACTGGTCCAAAGAGCTAACCAAATAAAGATTTACCATGTGCTCAAAGGACTTATGATTTAGGAAGGCCTAGCACAAATTAAAAAATAGAAAGTTCCGTGCTCTCTCACTTTGTCAATCAGCATCCGGTTCCAGGTCCATGTTTGTTCCTACTTGCAGCTCTGATCTTGGCCCGAAGCAACTGTGCGCTCCTGCTGCTGCACAGAGCCATCAGCTAAGGGACTGTGGCACTGGACGTCTGAACACTATGGCGGTTCTAGAAAACGTGAAATATCAGAGCGCCCCATGTTTCGTGAAGACGTGCAAATAGAAACAGGTTTTGCTGGAGAACTCTGAGTGACTCCAGATGCCCTAGAAATCGCGCGGTTTTGCAGTGATGGCTGGCTTTCTGTGAAGACATCAACTCTGAAATATGAATAAAGGCCAGAAAGTTAAAGAAGATTTTTCTCAGGACCTGTGTGTGACCGTGCAGACAACGTCAGAGAGGTGTGTGGAATCACACGGCCGGGATGAGACAAGGGAAGAAAACGAACAGGAGATAGACAGGTATGTTGTATTTCTTTTTGAAGACTCAGCTCCCTCTACGGGCCCACAATTCCTACTGCATCCTTTTTATCTTTTTCCTATTTTCTGCCTGGAAAGGCTGGGTTCCCCTAATTTTAATGGCAGCTTGAAAGGAAGGATTAACAGAGGCAAACTAACAGGCGTTTACTGAGACACTACTCTGGGGCAGCGAGCCTGCTAAATGGTCATGAAATTTGAGTTTGTGATGGGAAACACCTGGGGGGGCCTGATGAAAGAGGCTTCTGGGTGCCCCACTCCCACAGTTCCTCATTCAGCAGGGCTGAACTCCCGCACGAGAATGGATAGTTCTAGGAAATTCCCAGGTGAGTCTCCTAGTGCTATCCGGAGACCACACTGTAAGGAATACTGTCTCCAGGGATGAAAAAAGAAATGGCTTATCCGAGATCTGTCCTTGATTCAAGATTCGTAAGGAGATGTATTGGGGGTGTATTTTGTCACATGTTTGATGAAATAAGAATACTGGCAAGTCACATATTTTTTAAGTAAAATATAGTGCAGACACTCCAGAAGTTCTGAGACAATAGCTAATTAAACAGCAGTGAAGCAGAAGAGGTCACAGATGACAAAGAATACAAGCCCACGGCCTACAGACATGAGGGTGGCCTGTGGAGCTGACTTTATTAGGAAGCATGCACCGGTGAGGAAATCCCCTGAATATCTGGGCCTAAAAGGCAAAGCTCAGGGTCTTAAATGCTAGAAAGTGGAGGGCCATAGTGCTTATGCTAATTAAGCACTGAAAACTCACATTTCTCCTACGACTGAGGATCGGTGCATGAGCTCTGGAAAGTATCCCCTCTTGTTTCCTGGTCATGAACAAAGTCAATTAGATCCAGAAAGGGTCCCTTTTGTCGGGGGTGTCATTCCCAGTCCCTAGTGGTTAATCAGCTTCCCCTGGTTAGGACCCAGTGTAACGAAACACATTTAATTTTGCCATCTCTTAAGCAAGTGCTGTTGCAAGTGAAATTTTTTCTTTTTTTATAGAAAAGAATACTTAGGGCGTCCAGAGTCAGATCTCAAAAACAATGCTGGACATGGTTGACAAAGGGTTGAGGAGGGTCCTTAGGCCAGGGGTATTTGTGACATAAATAGTATCCTGAAGTTGGAGATAGCAAGACCTTGGACCACGGTTGGGCAGATTGGCTTGGCTTTAGTGAACAGACCATATGGGTCTAAAAGAAGAAATAAAGATATTTATGCATCTGTGCAGCATTTAAAAGGTGTGACTGTGAGATGGCAAATATAATCCCCTCAAATGACAGCTGTATCCCTGTGAGTGCTGGCATTTAATGTAGTTACCCAGAAATAGTAAATATTTAGAATCATGTTCAAATTCGAGACCTCTAAGAAACTGTTACATATGTATGTAGGAGCTTACACACAGGATTATTCAGGGAGTTTCCCCATCTATATTCTATATAACTACATATATGCTTTCCAACTTTATTCTATATGACTACCCAGCTTTTACTCGGTATGATTTTGGCTATTTTCAGATTGTGCATGTAGTTTCAAAAACTCATGGAAGAGATTCAAAGAATCTTTGGCTCTAAGGAAAATTCTGAGAAAAGAGCAACACACCTAGTAGTTACAGCAATGACAATGTCATGGGATACTTTGGACACGTATTTAAATATATAAATTCTGGTGTGTTTAATAAATAAAAAAAATCTCAATGAAGTAATTCTGAGCCTCTACATTTACACCATTGTAAAATGTCTACAGGTGTTTAGGTATGAGAAGAAATCCTACTCAAAGCCTGCGTGGCTATCCACTATGATGCAGTGTGTGACTGAGGTCAGTATAATTTCCCACACGCTGTTCTGCTGGGTTAGCCAATATACTCGACGCCAGTTTACCATAGAAATTTTCTAATTTGGCAGAATTAATTTTTAGACCAATTAAATGCTTAAGATACCAAATATTTTCAACTGAAAAGTCAAAGATAGGGGAGCACCTGAGTGGCTCAGTTAGTTAAGCATCTGACTCATGATTTTGGGCTCAGGTCACGATCTCAGAGTCGTGGGATGGAGTCCTGTTTTGGGCTCTGCGCTCAGCGGGGAGTCTGCTTGAGGTTCTCTCTCCCACTCTCCCTTTGCCCCTCCCCCCACTCACGCTCCCTCTTGCTCTCAAATAAATAAATAGATAGAGAGATATTTCTTTAAAAAAAGAAAAGTCAAAGAGAACATCTTTTTCTATAAACAAGAAAAATGAAAGGCAAAGTAACCACTTTTTTCTTCTAGTCATCATGAAGCTAGAATTTTGTGACAGGTTCTAGACTCGAAGTGGTCTCCATGCCCTGACGCTTCAGGTTGCGGTGAGGGTATCATGAACAATGCTGCATGAAAGGTGCTGCATGCGAACGACCACTCCAGGCTCCATTTCCCTTCCTCTGTGTACCCAAGGCCTCCAGTGGAAGGGTAGATGGGAATGGTAAGAATTTCTAAGCAACTGAATGGAACAGGATGCTGTTGGAGGTAGTTTTGAGGGCCTGAGAAGAATAGAGGAGAAGGGGAAGAATTGGAATGATTGCCAGAGGAAAATAGAGAAGGGAAGCTACAGAGCAGTCCTGGTTAAGAAGGTCCCACCCATCCCTATTTTCAACATGAAGTCTCCGTAAGAGTCTACATATGTATATATGTATACATAAATATTATTTTACTGTACATTTAAAATGATAAACAATTTTGAGTTTGCTAGTAAACATTAAAAGATGGAGGTCCAGTTTTACTTCCTTCCAGGTGTATATTCAGTGGTATTAGTACTATTTATTAAATAATCCACCATTTTCTCATGCACCTGATCTGATCATCTGTGACTTCTCATACAATTGGGTGCCATTTCTGAATTCCCTGTTCTGTACCACTGATCTATATGTCCTGTCTTATATAACGATGAATTAATTAGCCATAATATTTTCTAATAACTGGTAAATCATTATGGTCTTTTTCTCAGCTGTTCTTTGGTAATGGTAATCATCTTTAATATAAACTTTAAAGTCAGTTTTTCCAATTAAAAAGAGTTGTTGAGTTTCTGATTGAAATTCCCTTAAATTTATGTATTTATTCAGGAGAATTAACAATGTTATGAAATTAAGCTTTCTCACCAAAGATTGTGTGTTCCTTTCAGATTTTGCTTTATACCTTTTAATACAATTTTATAATTTTCTCCGTATAGACTGTGACTCTTGAACTCAATATTGCCATTGGAATTACTTAAAGCTTTAAAAGATGCTGATGCTTGGGCTTCACGCCTAGAAATTCTGATCGGTTTTGTCTGAGGACATCAGGATATTTTAAAATTCCCCAAGATAATTTTAATGTAAATCCAAGGTTGAAAATCATAAATATAGATCCTGTGTCATTCATGTTAAATTTATTTAGTATTTTATAGTTTTCTTGGAGCCTTTTCCAATAATATATCTTTATTCACCTTTGAAATATCTTCTATTGGGTTTGGTCCATCCAAGTTTCCTGCTACTTAATTTGTCAATGAGGACATGGTTAGCAATTCATTCATTTACTCTAGGTTTTCAAATATGTTTCTATAGAGTTCCAAATTCTCTTTCCATTATTATTTTTTGGTGTTGCACTTGACTTTCCTTATGTATTTTTTAGGTTTTCTTCTTTTTCTCTAGCAATTTTCTTCTCCTGGGTGTGTATTAGATTGTTCTGCCTGATCTTCCTCTCTCTTGCTGCTGGCCCTATTTTCTTTGACTTCTCACCGAGACCCATTTCTGATTATTGGAAAAATGCAAATGGTGCAAAAAAGGGGCTTTGTTGCTATAGGCCTACTCTGTCAGGCCCCTATCAATGCACCTGGAGGAAGCCTCTTTGTACTTCAAATATTCTATTTACTGTAGATGCACAAAATCCACCACTTACCTATTTGTCTTCTTCATTTTTGGGAGATCAGGAAATCCAGCACCTTGTAGGACCCATGTTGCCATTTTTCCAGATATGTGTTTAGATCTCTGAAAGCCACGCTCTTCCCTAGATAGGTCACTTTTCCTTCAGTGCTTATCCCTAGGCTCTGACACTGTTCTCTCATCCTTTGATCCCTTGCCTACCCATGAGGGAGATACCCCCACATTGGTGCTCTTTGTTGAGGCCTGAACAGTCTCAGTTGAGCCTGACCCCTTCCTGCTAGAGTGAAGAGAAAGCTAGTTATATTTGGGATGCCACTTTCTCTGCAAATGTAGGATAAGTGAAAACTTAGATCATACACCAAGCATTTCACTGAGTCTTTCAACTTGTCTATCTTTGGTAAACATTCAACTTCATCCTCCCTTGTACTAGCCTGTCCAAACTCATATTGCAAAGATATTATTCCCAAATTTATAGTTATCTCTAGTTGGCTTCTTACACTTATTTGGCTAGTGTTGTATAAGGAGAAGAAGGGAAAAAATTCAGGTGTGCAAAAAAGTACATATTAGGAAAGACAGCACTTAATGGTCATGAAATAGATGCATCTAAAATCTTTTCTATATTAACTATAAATGCACTGCATAAAATTTTATTATTTAAAAACTTCCTTTCAGAGTTGATGACAAACCAATGCCCCATGTCAGAAAGAGTGTTTTATAGTTATTCTAATTATCAAAGGGACATCAAGTTAATTAGGGAGCCTCATATAAATAGCCATCATATTGCATTGAACTTATTTTGGTAGTGTATCATCTCTGGTAGGTGGTGAAACAGTCAGATGTCAATTATGTTTTCTGTGGTTGCATGAATTTCTGATCTGGTATTGGATTTCTTTTCTTTTCTTTCTTTCTTTCTTTCTTTCTTTCTTTCTTTCTTTCTTTCTTTCTTTCTCTCTCTCTCTCTCTCTCTTTCTTTCTTTCTTTCTTTCTTTCTCTCTTTCTTTCTTTCTCTTTCTTTCAGATTTTATTTGTTTATTTGAAAGAGAGAGAGGCAGCCAGAGAGATAGGGAACACAAGCAGGGAGAGTGGGAGAGGAAGGAGCAGGCTCCCAGTGGAGCAGCCCGATGCAGGGCTCGATCCCAGGACCCTGGGATCACACTGAGCTGAAGGTAGACACTTAATGACTGAGCCACCCAGGCACCCCCTGGTATTGGATTTCTTGATGGAAATTTAACACCCCAGGTCAGCTACCAAGAAAAACCAGGATAAAACATGGAGGCAGAGGGTAGACACAATACTACTACTTTTCTTCTCCAAATACTTACGCTTTAGCTTTTAGACAAGTAAATTTTTGCTTCTCTTCCAGTTCAGGGAGTATGAAGAGAATTATTCTAGTCTCATTTTATCCCCACACTGAATATTCAGTTATTTTGCAAAGCTTGTGTTTGCAATGCCTGAAAAACACTGGATCACATTATCAGTGGAAAAGGTAACTAGCCCCCAAAAAGAAAATAGGCTTCTCCCAGGTTTTTAAGTCTGTTTTCTTTCCCTATACTCTGTCAGGACAGACATGTACTTATACTCCTGGCCCCGAACTGCAAGCTATTGTGGGGGAAAGCCCAACATTCTGCCACTTTTCTGCTTAAGTTTTGACAGTAAGTCCTATCACCTCTGCCTCTCATGATGACCTGTCTTCATCCCTATATCCCATTTTGACCTCAGCTTCCTTAGAAGTCTTTTAATTAAGCCATAAGAGAATTTCTATGGGAATTTTTAGACCTCTGTCAAAGCATTCAGTACTCCTAATTGTCATGTGGGGCCTCAGATTTGTTTTCCACATGTTAGAATGTAATGCAAGAATAGGTAACTCATTGCCGTTCCTGGTCTCAACAATTTGTAGAATTACTTCATTGTTAAGCCGGTAGATAACTAACTTAAAAAAAAAAAAGTTTTCCCAATAAAACTGACATTGGTTATTGCCTTTACACAGAGATAAGATTAGACTTCATGCACTAACCTTAGTGCTAACTATACATTTTGCTTATAATTTCTAATATTTTACACTTTTTCTATGAAGTCATCTATAAAAGATCTGAATTTTACAAAGACTGAAGTGTTTTGGATTTCAAATCAAAACTAGTTTGACTGTGAAATGGCCAAAAGCAAACTGATTTTATGGAAGCTTCTAATAAGATTGAATTAAACATGCACTGCCCTTAATAATGGAATCTTCTGGTAGATATGAGAGATATAAAGTCACACAGCCCAGATCTACAGTTTAGTGAGGATTTTGGCATGTATAGCTGTCTTAATCAGTTTGAACTGCTAGAACAAGATACCATAGACTGGGTGGCTTAAGCAACAGAAATGAATTTCTCACAATTCTGGAGGCTGGGATGTCCAAAATCAGGATGTCAGCACATTCAGTGTTGGGTGAGAGCCCACTTACTGGTTCATTGCTGGCCAATCTTCTCATAGCCTCATATGGTGGAGAAAGAGATCATCTCTCCTGTGTGTCTCCTTATGAGAACACTAATCCCATTCATGAGGGCTCCAGCCTCATAACCTAACAACTTCCCAAAGGCCTCACATCCTAATACCATCACATTGGTGATGAGGCTCAACATGTGAATTTTAGAGGAGACACAAACATTCTCCACAACATCAGTGAGCACTACCGATGCTCCAGCAGACATCCAAATCCCTCTAAACCCTTTGCCACCTGCTTTGTGCTGCTTCCAAAGGCCTGCACCTAAGACTCTTGGGGCGCCTGGGTGGCTCAGTCAGTTGAGCATCTGCCTTTGGCTCAGGTCATAATCACAGGTCCTGGGATTGAGTCCCACATCAGGCTCCTTGCTTGGCAGGAGCCTGCTTCTCCCTCTCCCTCTGCTGCTCCCCCTGCTTGTGTGCTCTCTCTCTCTCTGTCAAATAAATAAATAAAATCTTTTAAAAAATAAAAAATTTAAAAAACAAATAAAGGCCTGCACCTAAGACTCTTTCCCGAGACCGCTGGAGCAGGGGTTGCTGGGGGGCGGGGGTTGCTAGAGAAGTTAGGGTCCGCCCAGCAGCAATTTATCAATTACCGATCTTCAGCTTGAAGTGTCTGACAAGGCCATCCCCTCAGCCTCCTGTCGGAGGAGCCTAATGCTGGACTTTTCTGAAACCACAACTTACTTGTATCCCTACCTCTCTTACTTCTTCCCCGTTTATCTCTGACCTCACTTTCTTAATAAATTACTTCCATCGAAATCCTCATCCCAAGGTATTCTTGAGGAGAATCTGCCCTAAGACAACTTACAAATAAAGAGCTTTACAATCAAATAAGAGGATAACTTTTGTAGACAGGATATGAGCAGAGCCCTTCATAGTACGGACTGTGAAGTACGGATTTCATCTTCAACCACAGGAGCCCAATACTCTGTAGGGATCCCGCAGGAGTCTGTGGGAAAGGTAAGAGGGGGAAATGACAGTCATGGGGCTGAGAACATAAATCAATGAGAGCAGATTTATGACAGTGATCCCATTTCTACTCACAGGTCACTGAGGTCCAAGGAAATGAGGGCTGCACATTGAGTAGGTAATGAGAGACCAGCCCAAAAGGTGAAGGAAGTTGGCAGCCTGTTTTATATCTAAACTCGGAACCCCAGAAATCTGTTAGATGTGTAAATTTGGAATGCAATGCCAGAAAATACCTCCTTTGCAGGTTTTCCACAGAGCCTGAAATATAATTATGGGCACTTGTTGAATTTAAGATACAGTTTTGTCTGGGAGAACTGAGGTAATAGAGCATACATAGATTGATCAACAGATGGATAGATTGATCAAACCATCTGGAGAGGCCCAGAAATGGCCAAAGACTTCTGGAACCTGGAAAAAATTAACTAAAACGTGACAACTGATTACTTTGGGAAGGAAAGAAATAGAGATAAATTTGTTTTTAATTTGCTGTAATTTTCTTTATTCTCCAAATTTTCCACAATAATGTGTATTAATTCTATTATCTGAAAAGGTAAATTAAATTTTGGTTACTTCATAACTTTGTGCTTATAAGAACTTTAAAAATAAAAAACTTTGTTAGGAAATTGTTGGTAGTTATGAACATTCATACAAGGTAATATTATTGTACAATCAGTAAAAATATTTATAAAATATTTTGAAGGATTGAAAAATATGGAGTAATATTAAATAACAAAGGCAGGACTTAAAATTTTATATATTTTTTGATATCTTTTATGTTAAAATGTATAGAAAATATAAAAGGAATGATACTCTGTGGGTTTATTTTCACTAGATAATGAGGTTATGGGTTTTTTTATTCTTTACAATTTACAAATATTCTATACTGGATTTTTAGGATCAGATAAAAGTAAACTTAGGAAATTTAGCTGTGTGTACTTAGATACTCAGAGGTCTGAAATGGTAACATCTGAGGCTGTACTTCTTAACAGGCCTAGGAATAATTAGTTCTAGCTGAAACATTTGAACTAATTTATGCTTTTAAATAGCTTACATTTTTCTCTGCTACACGTCCCCCATTTCCTCTAAGCATCTATCTTCCTTTGAATGCCTGCCACTTCTTTGTCTGGGGAAAGCTTAAATTTATTTCCAGCACTTTCCTTCACATTCACATGAAAAATACACATCTGCTTGTGTGTGTGTGTGTTTTCTTTTTTTCTCATATCTCCCTGAGAGTGTGCTAGCATTTTTCTGATGATTTATGGAAAAGTAAATATAGTTTTCCAGTGCTTTTCACCCCATGTAAATTTCTAATGATCCCCAATGTGAGGGTGTGTATGACAATGATGCCTTGGTAAAAAGCCAGCTGCTCTTTTCATTTGAGCAATAGTTTGATATTATTCAACTCACTAAGTGAGCTTGTTTGTTTCAACAGCTGTTGACTTCATCTCCCTCTCAATGGATAAAAAGAAAAAGAAAAAAAAAAAAAAAAGGAAAAGCTTCCCTCCATATTCCTTGGCTGGCTACCTTTCAGCAGGGCTCCTTACTAGGTGGTAGATTTCTTATCCTTGATTAGAATCAGGGACATTTGGAGCTAGAAAGAATCTAATAGATTATAATTGTCCAGCACCCTCTCCGTGAAGTAGTTTTACATTGCATACATTATGGTAAGTGTCATTAACCACTCTTTGTCAGATAGGAAAATTGAGGCTCAAATCCATTATGTAGCTTGCCTGTGGTCGCAAACCTTGTGGAGTGAGAATTTGAATTACCACCTTCTTTCTCTCGCAGATGGAACTGTGAGGTCTAATAAACGTATTTGTCTTAAGGTCTAATGAGGGGTATAAGCTATAAAATAAATCTCTCGTTAGGCTTCTGTGCATTTGTACATTTGGTTATAATCTTCGAGCAAGGTTGCTGCTGCCCTCCAGCAAGAGGAGGTGGGCCCTTCTGCAACCAGGATTCAGGGTTCAAGTCTCTGGCTCAAAGTCCTGGGGTTCAAGTCTCTCAAGTGCATCTATTCTCATGTGATAAGATTCTTAGTGCTCTTTGGCTGGCGATTCAACTCTAGCCCACCATCATAGTGCCCGACTTCAAAAACCACCACTGCACTCTTGGTACCAAATATCTTATGTAAACTTTCTGGAAGCAGACCCTGAGATACAGTTTCATGCGTAAGAGGTCCACCAAGGGTCAGGAGAGGCATGTGAAAGAGAAGAGAATGCAGAACAGAGACAGACATAATTTTAGACAACTGCCCAGCCTCCGCCTGATCTCTTGGGGAGCTCTAAGGCATAAATTATGTCAGAATTCACCCCACCTGGGAGCAAGGGAGCCAGGCTTTCAGACTCTTGCAACAGTCAGTCATTGCTTACGAGCTGCTCTGGACAGACCTAAGCTACTGAGTCATGTCTGACTCTCTGTGTGGGCTTGAGCTGATTCATGGTCAGCTCTTTGGAGAAGGCCACAGGTGCGAGACATTTGGAGCCAAGCACAGAAACGAAAGGATGTGTGCTTGCAGCTGGTAAAGTGGTTGGAGGGGCTGGGGGAGAGCAGGGATGGGGGCCATTCCACCACGGAACACAACTCTTCCCTCTTGTGTATAAAACTTCCTGGGGTTTCAACACCTGAATGTTTCAGATAAAACAGGGTTACTTTGGAACACTAGGGGTTCCAGGAGGATCGGGAATGCCTCATGATGGGACTCAGCACCTCCTGGAAGGAGTGCGTTACAGTGTGTGAGGGAGGTGTTTGGCTGAGGTCATTCTCAGATCAACGGCAGCAGCAATGGCACGTAGGAGGCAGCTTGACTGTGGGCTGGAAACTGGCAAACACACCAGCCTTCCTGAGTTAGCGCAACAGAGTAGCAATAGTGGGTCCTGCCTGAGACCCTGCTTGTGAGACTGCCCCCTACCCCCAAATTCCAAAGACAATGCAAGGGAGGCTGCCCTGGCAATGCACGGAGGGCTTCCCTGTAACGTCAGTCAGTACAGCCTGGGGAGTCATGCTTATTATTTTTAACATCTCACACTTTTTAACGATGGACAAGTATGGCCATCCTTTGTCAAGGACACCATTTATTATTTTTTTCCCCCATAATGGTACAGAAAATTCACACAGCTCATTATAAAAATTTAGTGGAGGGAAGGTAATTTGAAGAAATAGATGAAGTTGAAAGTAACAAGGAAAAGAAATCAGAATTGGGCAGAAAGAAGTAGGAATTGACTTGAAGGCAGGTAGATTTCAAACCAGGGATTTACGAGGAAAAACGTTACATAAACTCTCTCTTTGAAGTGGGGAGTGTGCAGGAAGGGCAAAAACAACTGTTGGAATGCTCTCTGCTAAAGATTTAGGCCTGGGGAGTGCAGATTAGATATATCTGAGGAAACTGAGGTTCTGAAGGGTTAAATGATTTTTCTCAAAATTACACAGCTGAGGACTTTGCAGCTTAAAATGGGGGAAAAAACACTAAAAAGAATTATAACTGAGAAATAGGTCGTTTTGCTAACAGAATATTCTCTGGCAAATCCTGGACTCAGGTTTATATAATCATAGCCCCAAACTGTACTCAACAGCTACCCCACCCCCCTTTCCCATTCTTACCAGCAGACCTCCTAAATTACCTTAACAGAGGAGATCTCTGGTACAGCTAGCCAGCATCAGCACTCGGTTGCCGTCTGTTAAGTTGTTTGGCAAACGCACATCTGGGCCAATGTCTCTCCCATACTTGACCCTTTAGCGGCCGTGTATTTGTTGGAGCACCTTTTGCAGCACTGCGGTCCCTTGGATCTTGTTAGGAGAGTGGTGACCCCTGAAGTGAAGCTTTCTCAGCGAGGAATTCAGGTGTGGGGCAGCAAGCGTCTGCTCGCATTTGGGATTGCTGCAAGCCGCTTATATAATAAAGCTTGTAACTTCTTTTTGGACACGTGGGAGTTTACCATCCCCAGTTAAGTCTAATGCGTTCTAAGTGTAATGCTGAAACCACAGAAAGAGGAGCAAGTTAGGCCAGGATGGGCTTCACCTTTCCAAGTCCCCCCCTTTTGTTTTAAGACTTTTTTAATTTATGTGACAGAGAGACAGCCAGTGAGAGGGGGAACACAAGCAGGGGGAGTGGGAGAGGAAGAAGCAGGCTCCCAGAGGATGAGCCTGACATGGGGCTCGATCCGAGAACGCCGGGATCACACCCGGAGCCAAAGGCAGACGCTTAACGACTGAGCCACCCAGGCGCCCCCACCTTTCCAAGTCCCTTGACGTGGAGCGCTTTTTTGTCTCACTGGGTGCGGGCGCCCTCTGGTGGCAGAAGATCCCACAGGTTCAAGGAGCGGCCGGACCTCGAGGAAGGTCGCAGGAGCTAGTGCTCCAGGCTGTGCGGAAAGTGCGCATCAGCCCAAAGTCCCAACGCTTTCCCTGTCTCTTCACACTCCCAACTGCCACAGCAGCCAAGCTCACATTTCAACGTAAGCAAGATTGTGCTTTTTATACAAGTATTTCTATTCTGAGGATGGATTTCGTTCTATTTTGACAAAGCCGTATTGGAGAGTGTGGGAATGTTTGCTTTGGAATGCTTCCTGTCATACATACGGCTTCCAAAGCTCACTTTTGCTCTCCTGAGACCATGGCCCTCACTTCGTGACAAGGAGGACTGGAAGCTCATATTCTGTGAGAGTCAAGCTTATTTTATCTTTTAATGTGAGCTCTTCGTTCTCAGACTGGATCCCTGTGTTTTGAAGGATCAGCATTGATCAAATCATGCCCACTTCTGCAAGTTTTACTTGTTGTTTCTAAACAAGAGAGGTTATTTTAGAACTCGTTTAAGTTATATTATATTTCAAGATATTGGAATATAGAGGTTAAACCACCACAATCCTACCACCCACCGGCACTATTAAATTTTAAAATATTTCCTTTTCTTCCTATTCTTTGCAAATTTACACTATATGTATATATATAAAGATGTATATATAAAAAGATGTATATATAAAACATCTTTTTATAATGTCTCCTAAACATTATGATTATATTAAATCATATATATCATGTTATAATTATCTACGATCATTTATAGCTTTTTTGGTAATGATCAATTATGACCTCGAATGAATTATATTCAGAAAATATGCTAGAGCTATTCAAAGCTTAATAACAAAAGTTCTAGACAATGCATCTGGGGTGAGCCTACATCCAAAATATGGGAAATTATATATATATATATATATATATATATATATATATATACACACACAGACACACACACACACACACACACATATCCCACCTTTCTCCTGGAAGCAATGAGGTTATTAAAATGTAACTTGTATTCCTAAGTTTACCATGATTTGTGTGTCCCTTTCACCAAGGATAAACTATAATGAGGAAGAAGAGAATTTTATACCTGAAAGATCTGAGACTGTGTTGGTTTGCAGAGAATATTCTTACAGACTAGCACCAACTCTATCTCTCATCGTCCCTAATAAGTTACCCAAGAATTTAGAGTTCGTGCTGCCTCAAGCTATTCAAGTCATTCTCCTGCTAAGACATGTTTGCCCAATAAACTTTATATACACAGACCCTGTGGAGAATATCTATCTGTCTTTAGTCACATTTCATTATCGTTTTGCTTTCAGTTAGCCAATCATGTATATAATTCTTACTATGGGTATTAAGGTCTATTTTGGCCAACAAGGTGGCCCCCAACAATTTGGGAATCACAGGGCATTCAAAGTCTTTGAAATTGCTCCATGGCCTGCAGGCAATACCTTCCCCAGGGTGGGCTGGTCTCACGGAAGCCCCCCAGAGCACAAGGCAGGCTGTTCTGTATCTTTTCCCTCCTTAAAACAGAGAAGGTGACGTCATACATCCGTCCTCCCAGGAGAGCACCTAAGTGTTAGGAAATGCTGAGTTCGATCACAAAAAAAGAGAGATCACCTTGAATGAAATGGGCTGGGACTTCCAATCAGCAGCTGAAATTCCAGGCATTTGCCCATGACTTGACCCTTTTACTGTCCACAGATATAGGGAGTCTGGACTTGAGAATTGGGGAGCATGGGGAGCCCCCACTCAGACTCCCTGCTTCCAGAGAAGGGGCTGCCTGCCATTTTCCCCCAGCCCCGCCCTCTGGCCCAGTCCTTCTGACCTCCTCCCCAGGTGGTAAAAGCTTGAGTTCACCTCTGCTGGGGAAGGGCAGAAGTGAGGACAAGCTGGGGAGATGATGGTGGCCTACTGCTCCTCATTTTCCGTCCTAATTTATGTTATTTGTCAATCACATTAGGATTCTCTTAAAATATACTCACCTGTTGCCATGTATCTGGCAGACATACACTAACGTATGTTGTTGTAAAATACACTTACAGGTATTTAATGCCAGACGTAATGATTGCGTTTCCTTTCCACTTCAGCCCACAGTGTGGGACCTCCTCTGAAAGTGCATGTACAAAAATAATTATGTCCAGTATGGCCCAAAGCATTAACTTCCTTTCCTCTCATTCCTGGAAAGTATTATATTTTTCCTCCCTCCAGAATTTTATGATTACTGTGGGGGAAAGAAAAACTAAATGGTGCTACATTTGCCTAGTGCAAATTTTTCAAAACTTCGCAGGTAAAGTTGCCACAAGAACATTTTTTTTCCCAAAATGGTTCTTACCACTGCTTAATGAAAGAATTAGCTCAAGACTTGCTGTCTGACATGAAATTATGCTCTTCTCACACCTTTCTCTCTGTGATTAAAATTTATAATCTTTGTGTCCTCATTTAGCTTTATTACCTAGTCTCTATAAGATATATTTAAGCTGACGTGAATTTCCTTTCCCCTACCCCATTTCCCTCTTAAGATCCTTAAGCTGTTTTCATTTACTGACACACGTTTAAAAGTCTAACATACGAGGGGAAATTAAGGAACTGTGACAGAGCCATCATCGGATCGCAACCAAACACTCATTTACTGAGTGCTAAGCATTGTACTAAGTGCCTCACACCCTTTCATTCATTTCTCATAACGCTCTCGGAGCTAGGAATGATGAGATGCTCATTTTGCTGGAGGGGGAACAGACCTGGAAAGGTTGTACATTTTCCTAGCATCCCTAGCCTGGATACAGTGGCCTATCAGAAGGCAGTTCTGTCTGACTTCACATCCCGAGAGCTTAGTCGTTAGGCTTTACTGTCTCGTGTGTTCCACGGCGAAGAGAGAGACAACCCGTTGGACTCAGTCACGTCCTCTCCTTGGTACTGAAAGACTGTCTGGCCTCCTGTTTGTCTTCCGTATAAAACTTCATTTACCCCGAACCACTCCCAACAGCCTTGCTTTCCTGAATACTGAGAGCTCTCCAAGTCTGTGTTCTCTCTAGATTACTTTAGCCAATGTCAAAGCTTTAAATATTATCCCAGCGCTGATTACTTCCGAGTGAACACCTCCAGCTGTGGCTGGTTCTAGAACTTCAGATTCACATCTCTCACTGCTGAGTTAGCACGTCCACTGGGATGTCTGACAGACATCTGGAATTTATGTCCAAACAGACTTGATTGCTCCCTGCCCCAAATCTGATGCTGCCCTTCACTTCCAATCTTAATAGAAGTATCATCTCTGATCCCCCAGTTGCTCAGTCTCCAAATTCAGGAAGCAGCCTGGATTCCCTGTTTCTCACACACCCCACATCCAATCCCTTGCCCAAGCCTGTCAGCCTCGCCCTCGAATCTGTCCTAATGCCGGTTTGCGTCTCTTCTGCGGCTCCCACGTCCCCACCCCGCATCCACGATCTTAAAGCACCGAGGTACCTTCCTGCTGGTCTCCCCACTTCCATTATTGTTTCTTTACCTCCCCAATTCCAGCCTGTTTCCCAAGCAGGAGCCACACTGAGTTTTTCAGAAACATTTATCAATCACATTAATTTCTGCTCAAATTTTTGCGAAGGATTTTCCTCACATGCAGAACAAATCCAGAGGGTCTCTCCCGTCCACCAGCTCCAGGGACTTTGGGTCCTGGTTGTCTTTAGAATTCACCCCCTACCGCTTTTCCTTCACATGCTGATCACTCTTGCGCTAAGTTTCTTGCTCTTTATTGAACTCTCCTAGCCCTTGTTGCGTTAGGGCCCCTGAGTGCCTCTACTCTCTTCCCCCAGGTGCTGGTGTGGGTGTTTTGCCATTTCTTCCCTTTCTGAGCCATTTCCCAAACTCAGATACTTCCGCCACACACTCCCTGTGTCCCTGTGTGTTCACCAGGCCTTGCTCCCTCCTAGCCCTGACACAATCTCACCCCGTACCGCATGTTGCTTTCTGAACCTGGTCACTCTATTTTCCTCCCTGGAATGAACACTGCATCCTACTCCACCAGGTAGAGACGCTGCCTGTTTCCTCACCCGTGTATCCCAAATGTTTAGAGTGTGCCTGGCACACCGTACATTTTCAAAATAAATATTAAATAAAAACTGCTTAGATTTATTTCTCTAAAATAAGCTTGTATACATACTGTCTGTATTGTGAGATTATGCTGAGCACAATAGGCTTTTCTCTCAGATTTGCAGAATTTCTTAGAAATACAGGTTATGTCTTCCGTTAGAAAGTTATGGAGATGTATGATAAGAGAGCATGGAAGGCTGGAGCTGACTGTGGCCTTAATCTTTATTTTTCTTTAAATGAACAATAGACATTTATTCCTCACAGTTCTGGGGGCTGCAAGTCTGGCATGTGAGCGCCTGCACAGATGGGTGAGGGCCCCGAGGGCGGACTTCTTGCTGTGTCCTCACGTGGCAAAATGGACAAATGAGCTCTCTGGCGTCTCTCAATATGTATCTGTTTTTCTTTTTCTTTCTTTTTTTAATTGAAGTATCGTTGACACACAGTGACACATTAGTTCCAGGGATACAACATAGAGATTCAATAACTCTCTGCCTCATGTGCTCACACAAGAGTGGCTCCCGTCCGTCACCACACAGCAGTACTAGAGTACCACTGACTTATTATTTATGTTGTGCCCTTCATCCCCGTGACTTCTTGACTCCACAACTGGACGCCTGTACCTCTCACTCCCCTTCACCTCTTTTGCCCATCCCTGTCCCTCCATCCCCTCTGGCAACCATCAGCTTGTTCTCTGTATTTATGGGCCTGTTTCTGCTTTTGTTTGCTTGTCTGTTATTTAGATTTCACACATAAGTGAATCAGGTGGTATTTGTCTTTTCTGTCCCACTTATTTCACTTAGCATCATACCGTATCCATGTTATCACGAATGACAAGATCTCATTCTTTTTTATGGCTAAATAATATTCCATTGTATGCTTATACTGTATCTTCTTTATCCATTCATCTATCAATGGACATTTGGGTTGCTTCCATATATTGGCTATTGTAAATAATGCTGCAATAAACATAGGGGTGCATCTATCTTTTAGAATTAGTGTTTTGGTTTTCTTTGGGTAAATACCCCATAGTGGAATTACAGGAGCATATAGTATTTCTATTTTAAAATTTTTGAAGAACCTCCATACTGTTTTCCACAGCGGCTGCACCAATTTGCGTTCCCACCAGGAGTGCAAGAGGGTTCTTTTTCTCCACTTTCATACCAACACTTACTATTTCATGTCTTTTTGGTATCTGCCATTCTGACAGGTGTGAGGTAAACTATCTCATTGTAGTTTTGATCTGCATTTCCCTGATGATGATGGATGTTGAGCATCTTTTCAGGTGTCTGTTGGCCACCTGTATGTCTTTTTTGGAAAAATGTCTATTCAAGTCCTCTTTCCATTTTTAATTGGACTATATATGTGTTTTGTTTTGTTTTGTTTTGGTGTCGAGGTGAATGAGTTCTTTATATATTTTGGATATTAACCCCTTATTGGATAACATAATTTGCACATATCTTCTCTCATTCACTAGATTTCTCTCTTCTTTTGTTGATGGTTTCCTTCACTGTGCAAAATATTTTTATTTTTTAGTGCCAATAGTTTATTTTTGCTTTTGTTTCCCTTGCCTGAGGAGACATATTTAGAAAAATGTTGCTAAGGCTGATGTCAAAGAGATTACTGCCTATGTCTTTTTTTTAGAAGTTTTAGGATTTCAAATTTCACATTTAGTTAGATCTTTAATCCATTTTGAGTTTCTTCTTGTGTATGGTATAAGAAAGTGGTCCAGTTTCATTTTTTTGCATATGGATGTCCAGTTTTCCCAGCACCATTTACTGAACAGTTTGTCTTTTTCCATTTTATGTTCTTGCCTCTTTTGTTGTAGATTAACTGACCACATAAGTGTGGGTTTATTTCTGGGCTCTTTATTCTGTTCTCTTGATTGATCTGTTTTCATGCCAGTACCATGCTGTTTTGATTACTATAGCTTTGTAGTATATCTTGAAGACTGTAATTATGATACCTCTAGCTTTGTTCTTCTTTCTCAAGATGGCTTTGGACCTTTGGGGTCTTTTGTGGTTCCATACAAATTTTAGGATTATTTGTTTTAGTTTTGTGAAAAATACTACTGGAATTTTGATAGGGATTGCATTAAACCTGTAGATTGCTCTAGGCATTATGGACATTTTAACAATATTACTTCTTTCAATCCAAGAGCATGGAATATCTTTCCATTTGTGTCATTTTCAGTTTCTTCTGTCAACATTTTATAGTTTCCATGGTATAGGTCTTTCACCTCCTTAGTTAAGTGTATTCCTAGGTATTTTATTATTTTTGGTGTACTTGTAAGTGGGATTATTTCCTTAATGTCTACTACTTCATTATTAGTGTATAGAAATGTAAGAGATTTCTGTGTATTAATTTTGGATCTTACAACTTTACTAAATTCATTTATTACTTCTAATAGTGTTTTTGTGGATGTCATTTGTCATTTTTTCCTTACCAATTTGGATGCCTTTTAAAATTGACTTTTAATCTTTGACATTTTAATTATTATGTGTCATGGCGTAGACCTCTTTGGGTTCATCTTGTTTGGAACTTTCTGTAATCCCTGAACCTGGACGTCTGTTTCCTTTCCCAGGTTAGGGATGCTTTCAGCTCTTATTTTACTTGATAATGTCCAAAAGATCTTTCTCTCTCTCTCTCTCTCTCTCTTTTTTTAAGATTTCGTTTTTAAGTAATCTCTATACCCAACATAGGGCTTGAACTCACAACCTCCAGATCAAGTGTTGCATGGTCTACTGACTGAACCAGCCAGGCACCCCTGTCCAAAAGATCTCTTAACCTATCATTGTTTAAAATTCTTTTTTTTCCTTTTTCCTGTTCAGCTTGGATGCATTTCATTACCCTGCCTCCCAGGTCACTGACCTGTTCTTCTGCATTCTATTGTTGATTGCCTCTAGTGTATTTTTCATTTGAGTTATTGTATTCTTCAACTCTGATTGGTTCTTTTTTATACTTTCTCTCTTTTTCAAGTTCTTGCTAAGTTCATCCTTGCTTCTCTCCAGTCCAGCAAGCATCTTTATGACCATTACTTTGAACTGTTTATCAGGCAAACTGGTTATCTCCATTTCACTTAATTCTTTTTTCTGAGGTTTTGTCTAGATCTCCAATATGTTTGAAGCATATTCCTCTGTCTCTTCATTTTGTATAACTGTGTTTATTTCTATAAATTAGACAGAACAGGGGTGCTTGGGTGGTGCAGTCGGTTATGTGACTGACTTGGTTTCTGCTTGGGTCGTGATCTCAGGGTCATGGGATGGAGACCCACATCGGACTCTGTGCTCAGCACAGAGTCTGCTTGGGATTCTCTCCCTCTCCCTCCTCTCAGCCCCTCCCCCTCCTCATCTCTTAATTAATTAATTACTTAAAATCTTTTAAAAATATATAAATAAATTAGGCAGAACAGCTACTTCTCCTAAACTGAGAAATGGTCTTGTGTTGGGTGTCCCCTATATAGACTGTGTGTGCCTGGTGATTTTGGCTGGCTTATTGGAACTGTGGCTGGCATGGGCTGGTGGTCCCGGAGCACTGTGTGCTGGGGTTACCCTGGTGGGATGGCTGAAGCTGACGTGGGTATTGGGCTCTCTGCATGGAGGGTGCCCTGGGGAGACAGCTGAAGCTAAAGTCGGTACAAGCTTGGAGTCTTAGGGTGCACCTGACCAGGCAGCTGAAACTAAAGTGGGTGCAAGTTGTGGTGTCCTGGGATGCTCAGCGCAGGCAACCTGGCAGGGTGTTTGGAATTGAGGCCAGCATGGCTTGGGGGGTCCTGGGGCATTCCCCTAGGAGGCACCCTGTGGGGCAGCTGGAGCCAGAGCTGCATTCAGGCTGGGACATCCTGGGCTGCTTCACACAGGAGGTTCCCTGGCTGGAGCCAGGGGGTCCCAGGCACTCTACACAGGGGCCACCCTGGTAGGGCAGCTGGAGCCAAAGTGGTGTGGGCCTGAGGTGTTACAGTGTGTTTTTCAGCTGTGTCACTGTGGTGAGGTGGCTGGAACTGTACGAAGCTCTGATCAGATGTGTGCCACCAAGCTTGGTGGGACAGCTTGGGCTGGTGTGAGCCAGGGGCTCAGGGCTCACTGAGGGGATAAGCTGGCTAGGCACCCAGACCCTACTGCTGTCGGCACTATCAAGGTGTAACGGGAATGTAACTGTGGCATTTGGCAGCTCCTCTGGACTGGAGAGAGTTCTAGTAGCTCCCCCACCATTCGGCAGAGTTCTAGGGGTAGTTCCTTAATAGTCTAGTTGCTCTTTTAAACCATGGCTTTTTTTTTCTTTTAAGATTAATAGGTTGATTGGTTTGTCAGAGAGAGGGAGAGAGCACAAGCAGGGGGAGGGGCAGAGGGAGAGGGAGAAGCAGGCTCCCGGCTGAGCAAGGAGCCCAATGTGGGACTCAATGCCAGGACCCCGGGATCATTATCTGAGCCAAAGGCAGATGTTTAACTGACTGAGCCACCCAGGCGTCCCTAAACCACAGCTTTTTTCTGTGCCCCAATGCAGAGGAATCTCTCTGAGTCCCTCAGTACTCTCCCTCCCAATTGCAGTTCTCAGCATTACAAGTGGGAGTTTTTCTGTCTTGCCTTTCTTCCTGTGGCTTCTCTGTCTTTTGTTATGCAGAAGCTGTTCAGTCAGCCCTCAGTTCTTCAGGATGAACCGCTCTATCAACAGGTGTAGACTTAGCGCATCTATGGGGGTGATTTCGGGATCCTCCTCTGCTGCCCTCTTGACCCGGAAGCTCTTAGTCTTCATTTGAATATCAATGGAATGGTTCTGTGACACAGGCTTTTCTACCCTTTGTTAAGTACTACTGATTACACGGCCTCTATTTTTCTCCCATACCCCTTATATTCTATTCCATAAAATACATTTCTTTTACAGTTTGGTTGTTTGTTGAGGCTTATTAATACCTCAAGAAGCAGCTAAATTTTACCCTCATAAGTACTCACAGTTGTAATATTTTCTTCCTTCTCTTCAAATATATAGCTAATTATATACAATTTTCCTGTGGGATTTATGATATTATTACAATTTGGCTATTGAATGAGCTGGTCTTGATGGGATACAAGCAAAAAGTAGTACTGATTTTATCCACTAACCTTCAAATTCTCTGTTTTATCTTTTTTCCACACCTGTATGTTAAAGAGATTCCAGAATTTTTCTGGTCATGTTAAGACATTGAATGCCTCATTTTCATTAATTAAAAGTCTTATCTAAAGGTATTTAAATATTTACTGGAAATACCAAGGTTCTAAAATAGCCAAAATAATTTTGAAGTACAAAATTTGAGGATTTGCATTATCAATATCAAACTTTACCATAAAGCTCAAGTAAATCAGACAATATGGTATTAGACAAGGATGGACATATAAAACAATGAAACAGAATAGTCCAGAAACAGACCTGATTTTTGACGAAGGTGCTGCTATGACTCAGTGTGGCACAATGATCTCTTCAATGAAAGGTGCTGGATCGATTGGCTATCTACAGGGAAAAATTTATTTTGATGCCTCTTCATACACTACACAAAGATTCATTAGCTCTGGACCTGACACCTCAGTAAGAACTATAAAACAATATAGGCTCTGGGAAAAAATATAGATTAATTTTGTGACCTTGGGATAGACAAAGATTTTCTATACACTACACAAAATGACTACTCATAATTGTTAAAATAGAATTCGTTAAAATTAAGCATTTCTGTTCATCAAAAGACCACTAAGAGAATGAAAAGCCAACCCATACACTGGGGAAAATATTATGATTTTCTATCTATATATCCAACTAAGGATTTATATCCTCCGTATATAAAGAACTATAAGTACAAAGACAAACTGCAGTAAAAATGGTCAAAATGGCCAAAAGATTAGCACAGAGAATATACACAAGTGCGTGCACACACACGCACAGCCACGATCAATAAGCATCGAAAAGTGTTCGACATCATCACTTACGGGGAAGTGCAATACGTTCCCACTACAAAATGGCTCAAGTGTAAAAGACTATCAAGTATAAAATTTTTAAAGTGAGGAGGTAGAGCAACTGAAATTCTCCAACTCCGCCGTTTGCAGGGTAAAGTTTCACATCACTTAGGGAAATAATTTGACAGCATCTCCTGATGTTAAATGCGGTCCTTCTATGACTCAGCAACTCTCCCGGGTAGGCAGTTGGGAGAAACACTTGTACAAACATGTTCATAGCAGTTCTATTCATTACAACAAGGAGAAAGTACCACTGATACATACAGCATCCTGAAGGATACTCACAGGCCTCTTATCTAGGGAAGGAGATTGGATACAAAAGATTTGATACTATGATTCCATTTGTGTAAAGTCAAGAGGAGGTAACCATCTAAAAGTGAAAGAGATCAGTTTAATGGCGATTTACTCAGCAGATGTGAGGGGTGGTTCTGCACAGGTAGAGACATATAAAAGTCATCTAGCTGTACACTCAGCATTGTTCATTTCATGAGAGTGATTTCTTCACAGGAAGAAGAAAACCCCGTCTGGCTAATGTAAAACTACATAGTCCCTGTCTCGCCCCAGGCTGGACTGGGGAAGGTGGAGGCACTTGCCCTTCCCTCCTCTCTGTTTTTCCCTCCCACCCACTCACTGGTTGCACTCGGAGGTCAGGCACAGGAGAGAAGGAAGATTTGTGGAAAAGGCCAAATCTCTCTGGCCTGGCACTTGTGTGACAGATGTCCAAATTCTGCCCCTTTAATCTCTGGGATAGGGAGAGGATGAAAAAAAAAAAAAGTTTATCCTCCTAAATTCCAAGGATAAGGCCCTGCCTGTTAAACTGTCAAGAGATAGATTAACTAGAGAAAAGGAAATCATTTTTGCACACAGCACCAATACACCCAGGAGAAACTCAGTGATGAGTAATCCCAAGGGATGGTTAGAATTTGGGGTTCACATACCTAAATTAGTAGGTGATGGGAATACAAATGTAAGATAGTGTTTGTCTATACAAGTAGGTATAAGTGGTCTTTCCCTCTCCTCAGGGCCATAAAACTCCTCTGGAGAAAGGATTTGAAGTAGGCTTGATCCATGTACTCCCCCCTAGAGGTGGATAGGCCCCAAGAAGAATTTATGGCCGCCTTATTTCCCAGAAATTGCTGCTTTCAGTCAGGTAATGAATGCTCCAAAGAAAGCTTTTAGTAATTTTTTTTTTTTTTGCATCTGTTGAATCTTAAATGTCTTCAGGTTAAAATAATCATTATTCCAAAGTGGCATATTTTGGGGAGGCATAGCCCGATCCCCTTCAGATGTTACTGCCTGTTCTTTGCCAGTATCCTAATCCCGCAGGCATCGGACGGCGCCGGAGAGCTCGCAGGAGCAGTGCGCCCCCTGGTGGACTATCAGGGTCACTTCAACCCATCGGGTCCTCCTTCGGCACCGGGGTCTTTTTTTTTTTTTTTTTAATGTTGTTAGTCACCGTACAGTACATCATTAGTTTTTGATGTTGTGTTCCATGATTCATTGTTGTCTTTTAAGATAACTGTAGTTCTACTCTCTCCCACAAACTCTTTTCCCACACGAAAATCCCACTCCCTTTATCTTTCTAAACTCTAGAATTTCAGACCGCTCCTAATATGTCCTTCTGTCTTTGCAAGCCAAACCACTTCAGGCAGCTTCTTACAAAAGTGGTTTGTATCAAGAGTCAAGTTCGAGTCGCTATCCCATCAGACTCCAGGTGTCTTGTCAAGCTCTTCAAGCTGGTCTTTGAGTGCTGCTTTCACTTGTCTTGAGGTGAGGGGGCGGGGGTTCGGGGGAAAGGGAAGGAATACAATTTTCTAACAATTCTCTTCAAGGAAAACCTCACCAATCTCCTCTCCCCAATTTTTGGCCACCTCTTTACAAATACTCTTATTTGGAGGTGCATGATGAGCTATTGATTGCAGACCCAGGTGGGGGACCACCTATCAGGAAAACCTGTTAGATGGATTTTCCTATTCACCTGTCACCCATTGCCCTTCCTACTGAATCTCAGGAAAGTATGAGACCGTTGGAAAAAATGCAGTTTAATATCATGTTTTAAATATATATTTCAATTTACTTATTTGTAAGCATAGCTACCTTCCTCCCCCACATTATCTACACTTTGGAAACAGAGATGGGAATGTATGTCTTTGTATCCGAAGTACCTAGCTCAAGTCTGACGTGGCCTGATACCTTACCAGGTTTGCTGGGAAAAAATGGGTGAGAATTATATTTATAGAGGAACAAACAGATCTATTGTAATTTAAACATTACACAAGCCTCACAGATTTATTATAATTTAAACATTAAATGTGGATCACATACTAGTTTTTCAAGATGGTACTCAGAAGATACATGTTAATTTCCCTCCCATTTCACTGACCCAGGTAAATTGCAAAGTGAAGACAGATGGCAAGGAAACAGAGAAGTCTAATCGTCTCCTAGAAAAGGGCAATGAATATTTGTGAACACTACTTCAAGCTAGCATACAGTTGTATTTCACAAATCAGAAGTAACCACTATTCATACTTACCCTATTTGCCACCCGTGCTTTTTCTTCTGTTTGTAAAATTATGATTGTATTCAATATTTGTGGATTGCCATATTCCGGTCACTGTTCTAAACACTTAAATATATAAATTAACTGAATCCTCACAATAAGTTATGAGGTTAGTGCTAATGTCATCAGAATTTTAAAATGAGGAAGTAGAAGCTCAGAGTAGTTAGTTAATTTGTCCAAAATCACACAGATAGAGGCAGAGGGATTCAAGCTTAGCAAGTGTGGTTGCCCAGACTAAAACCTTAGTCATATCTATTTGTCTATCCATCCATCTGAAACAAACTATATAATTACTATACATAATTCTATATAATATATATCTGAACAGACATATAGATATAAATACATGTGATGTATTCCCTTTATAATTTAAAATATTATAAAAGATTGCAAAACCTTTTTTAGATTTTATGTGGACCCACTTTTTCTGTCTGAGTATTATGAACTTGGTGCATGTACTTCTAATATTATTCTCCACATTTTCATAGTAAAAGTTTCCATTAAAAATGTTAATATTGTTTTTGTGCTTTATACTTTGACAATACAAATGACAACAAATGACATATATAAATAACGTTAGTTTTGCTACTTGCCTCTTTTTTCTTAACTTTTCATATATTTATATAAATATAAATGCTAAATATAAATGATATACATATATATATATGTATCTCTCCTTTTTTTTTTTTTTTTGTGGGCAGCAATGCAAGATTTATTGAGCAATAGCAAAGTGAGAGTACAAAGCTCTCAAGGAGGGGGGAGACCCGAGAGGGTTACCACTGGAGTTTCTAAGTCTAGGGGTTTTTATGGGCAGGCTGTTTTAATCTGATTAACCCTCCCCATGCCTGTCATCCAATCAGGTTTTTGTCCCCTATCTATCACATGGGAAATGGTGGAGGGCTCCTTCCAGGGTGGTGTAAAATCCTTTTAAGGATGATTTCCTCTTAGGGTGGGGGCCCCTTGTCCCTGCCTGCCTTTCTTCGGACTATCCTTCATCATTTTTCCTTCTGAAGAGGTAACCCTAACTGCTGTTAGGGAAAAAGGGCAATGACAATCATAGCTACTTCCTGCTGGTCGGGGTGTTGGATGGGGCAGCAGTCACAGTTCCTCTCATTCCAATATCTATCAAGGGGTCCCCTGTAGATGTCTCGTTTGACCTCCGTGAGAGACTCCATCTGAACCACCATTTGGAGTTTGATGACCTTTATTCTGGAAGATAGGAAGCGGGTTACGGCATTTAGGAGGCAAGGCCCAAAGCACAATGCAAGACTGAGTACCGCCAGGGTGCGGTGAGAGATAGAGGATGTTTTAGTGAACTCCCCAGATACTGAGAAGGTGGGCGAAAGGAATGCAATAAGGATTATGATTTTGATGGGATATAGGGAAAGTAACTTTTAAGAAGACTTATCTGTGTCTTGTTGCTTCAAGCCTAGTTTGAGGTCCTCTCTGGGTTCACAGAGGGATTTTGGTCTCTTGTTGTTAGGCCCCGTTGGGGACCAGGGTTTGACTCTGGAATGGTAGTTCCAGGCTTCAAATTCAGGCACTTTGACTGCTGTTGGAATGGCTAAAATCACTGTATGCGGGCCTTTCCAGACTGGCTCTCCAAGCACTTGGTGCCCGGGGTGAAATGGGACAGGTTGTTTCTTTGGGGGCTGGGAGTTGGGAAGATCCTTGCAAGAGGGATGAAATGATTTATCATATCAAAGACTTCCTTGTCTGTCAGCAAGCCATTTACAAAGAAGGGTCTCCCATATCAGATCTCGAAGGGGCTCAACCCCTTTTTCCTGGGGGTGTTCCTATTTCTGAGTAAGACAGTAGGGAGTAGAGACTCCCAATTTTGACTTGTTTCTCTGCTACTTCTTTTTTCCAAAGTGAGATCTTCAGAAAACAGTGTAAGTGACAGTGCCCCAGACCTTGGCCACTCCCTCTGTTATCACTCTGAAGGGACTGGGAAAGTCCAAACTGAGGGACTTACTAGTGCTTTTATCACCTTTGAGCGTTTTTTGGTTCTATAGGGGAAGACCTCAACCCAGCGCATGAAGGTATCTACCCAAACCGGGAGGTCCTGTACCCGTGCATTTTAGGCATGTGTGAAGTCCATTTGCCAATCTTCCCCAGGATAACTTTCTACTCACTGCATGGCTCTGGGGATTTGTGGATGAGACAGTGGGTTATTCTTCTGGCAAACTTCACACGTTCTTCCTGTCCCAGAGTTAGTTTCATAGCTTAGGGACTCAAGAGGGCGGGCAGCTGCCACTGCCCCAAAACATGCTGGCAGCCACAAGCCACCAGATCCTGCTCTTCGCTTAAATATCCCACCAGCTGTTAAGCTGGGCCCCAGGCCTGGACTAGGAGGCCCAAGGCCCTTCCCTTTCTTTCTTTCACTTACAACTGTTAGCTCTCATGGTAGGAAGACTTGAAGCTGGGGCTGAGCAAAGCCCTCTTAAGATTTTTTAAAAGCTTTTTCTGACTCTGGATCCCACATTAATAGGTGGGTACTGGCCGTCTGGGTGTCCTTGATCCAACCATGAGAGAGGGTGTGCTATTTTTCCATATCCTGGTATCCGTGAGTGACAGTGTCCTACTATGCCCCAAAAATGATTGGTTTTCCTTCTATTTCCAAAATTACCTGAGGCTCTGGGTTCCCTATGGTGAGCTGTTTCGGAGGGGCCACCATGTAGAGCCCCAGACCCCATCAGTCTCGATCAGGGGCACTGGCCACCTTGCAGATTGAGGTCCCCGAGGGCATTCAGATTCCCAGTGTCCCCCTCCACAAGTGGGACAAGGGATACAGGGCCTTGGTTTTTGCCACTGGGGACATTCTCACTTCCAGTGTCCTGGGCGGCCAGAGAGATGACATTTGGTGCCAGAGCCTGGGAGGCTGAGCTGGCAACAGCCTGCAAGGCCGTAACCAAAGCCTCAGCTTTCCCCTTTAGCTTCTGTTCCTCACTCTCCTCTTGGTCCCGATTGCAAAAGACCCTCTGGCAGCTCATAAGAGCTCTTCTAGGGTCCCCTCGGGGCCAACAGTCAACTTTTGCAGTTTTTTCCGAATATCGGGGGCAGATTGGGTCTTTAAAAGTGATCTTGGCCTCAGGAGAACAGAGGGAGATAGTAATGCATTTAATGAGAGCCTCTCTCAAATTAAGAAAACTGTTGGGTTTTCTTCCTGAGTTTGGGTTGACAGTTAATTTACTAACAAACCTAGATATCCTTTGGTGATATCCTAGATATTAAAATGAGAGTTAATGTCTCTACCTAAGAGAGGTATGGGGTTCTCAGGCAGTAAGCCTATTTGGGAAAGACCTACATGTAATCCCATTTATCATCCAAGCAAAGCCTTCTTAACAATTACCCATGAAAACTTTGAGACAGACAAGATTAACCACCATTTTAATGTGAGCTTATTTGACCTTCAGCAAATCTAGATAAAATCATTCCTGGTTATAAACCTTGTCAGCTTGGACAGACAAACAGATGCCATGTTTTTCCACCAAAGTGGAAAACGAGGTCCATGTGAGGATGGAGAAGATAGAGAATTTCCCCAAAGCAAAGGGAGTTTCAGCAGCTGCTTGGGAATATTCCTTGAAGTCTCCATCCCGAGGTAGACTAACCACAGTTGGTTCCAATTATAGCCATTAACCCAGGAAATGAATGATGGAGAAGCCCTCAATCCCTCTATGATGCAGGCTTGAAGTGACAGCGATACCAGTTCCCAAGGCTTCCCAAGGGCACTGTCAGGATCCTAGTTGGGGTCTTGAGGTACAGCCTGGGCTCCAGTTAGAAACTGAAGCCATCCATGGGCTCACCCATCCCTTGATCCCCATATCTTTTAGCAGTGGCCAGAAGCCCACCTTTTTCTGCTTCAGAGAGGCTTTGATTTAACAGAAGCATTACATCCAAGTTTGGAAAACTTTGAGGCCCCCCCTTCATTTCAGGTCTTATAGTGGTACTCCCCCTTCCAGCATGACCTGTTCTTGTAGAGGGTAAAGCCCTTGAGCGCTGGTAGGGGTTCCAGCATAGGGCGGGACAGGTATGGGGACCTGATCTTACCCTAGGAAGGATGGAGCCAGGGGTGGAGGCTCCCCTGCAAACTCCACTTGCCTATCTGCTTGATGTGGGTGTGCTGTTCCTTTGCCACCACCCTGGGGTGGGGGGGGGGCAGAAGAGAGCAGTCAGGAGGCTGGGATCAATCCTACATTGCTGAGATCAGAACAGAAGAAAGTGAGCCTCCTTTTTTCCGGTTAAAACCAGGAAGGCAAAGTCCACCAGGTGGCCATGTCTATTCCTTCAACTTGTATTGTGGCCATGACTCAGAACAAAAGAAAATGAGTTGCCTTCATTCAGTTAAAACCAGGAAGGCATCTGAGTAAATGATATTGAGCGATTTATGGGTCCGGTACTCTTCCTATAGCCTATAATGCCAAGAAGGGACTCTAAAGGAGTAGGGGTCTTGGTCAGGGAATTACCCATCTACAAGAAGAGAGGAACAGGAAACTCCCACCTCAGTTCCTCTTCATCTTTTCCTGATGTGTGGCCCTAGATACTCATGCAACGGACAGCCAGAGCCCCTGTCCTCTCTGCAAGGTGTTGGGAGAAGTCGCACTTACCCAGGCCTGGCCCTACCTCCAGAGAGTGACCCCAGTTTCCCCCACCCTTCAGACTCCCTTAGAAGTCAATGGATATGCTAGACTTCTTTTAGTGGGTTGTTCTGTCTGCAATAGCCACCTAATCATCTTTTGGTAGAATTATTCTGTCTGGTATAGCCACATGGAGGGACAAGGTAGGGCACTCGGGGAGGGGGAAATCCACCCCTTCCTGGGAGCTCCCTTAGATCTTAGTTCTTTTGCCCTGCTTGGCCATTCCTTCACATAGGTGGTATAGCCAGTTCAAGGGATGTCCTAGTAATGCCCAGGATAGAAGGAGTCAGAAACAGGAAACTGTCCCTTGCAGTAACAGAGAACTGTGAGTGAGATCCCATGGAGGCCAACCAAACCACTTGCGAGAGAATGTCTGGGGGACTATCTGGGGCTTTCCCACTCTTTCTCCTAGGGGAGGAATCAGCCGAGAAAAGAGTAGTGGAGGGGTTTCTCTCTGGATGCCTGGATGGGCAAGTGAGGAACCAGGTCCCTCCAAGAGCCTTCGGGTGCCCAAAGGGTAGCCTTGATCAGGCCTTTCAGTGCTACTCAGTTTTCCCTAGGTCCCTCACATCCGATGATCTGCCCCCAAAGGAGTTTTGAGTCCTTACCAAACTGTCATTCCCAATTCTGCTGGTGGATCAGTCAGGAAGGAGCCCAGAGAGCCTGTCACCCGATATTTGAGAATGGCAGCTGCACTAAATGCTCTTACATGGCTGATGGGTGCCTGTTGTTTCGACAAACAAAATGGCGGGAGAGAGAGAGAGAGACTTGCTGCCCACTATTCATAGTTAGTTGTCCTCAACAATGGAGGAGATCCCTGACAAGCCCCCATAAATGTTATAGAATTTTATTTCTCTGTTGGTGCCCGTGGTTCTTGGTCACGCTGCTTTGAAGAATGAAGAGGCAGACAGAGTGGTGGGCAGCAAAGCAAGGTTTATTGAGCGATAGCAAAATGATACAAAGCTTCTGAGGAGGGAGGAGACCCGAGAGGGTTACCACCCTTAATATATTTTTAAACTATATCCTTGTTGATACATACAGACCTCAGTTGACTCATCATTTTCTAGTTACACATCATTGTTATCAGGTCATATACTTGTTTTCTCAAGGGTCAAATGTGTTTTGTCTTGTTTTGGTTCAAACAATGTTTTTTTTTCTCTAAAAAAAATCAGGGAGTTTCAACAAACAGAAAAATGTGTTCCGTGACTTCCTTCAGTTTTGTCAATGATGGGGTCAGGAGGAGAAGGAATCATGTTAGTTTACAAAGTCGACTGTGTTATTATTCACTCTCACCCTGAGAAAAAAGACCAAAAGCTTCACATATCACTACAAGTCCAGCAATTTGGAAGAAACCTCATATTGTGATGTCCAGATATGTCCCATGCATGACATCACAACCACTAACAGCTGTATATTCGTAGGTCAACTGGTTTATCTTCTGGATGATCTGCAGGATACGAATGCCTACTACTCTGTAGACAGAAATTCCTAGGGTTGAGAAGTACAATGCTTTTTTTTCAACAGAAGTTTAAGCCTAAAATAGTCATTGATCCTTGATACAAAATATTCCTGTTAGAAAATATATGATCAAATGAAACTTCAAAGGCACAGGCAAAAATATGATCTTATAAGCCATATAATAAAGTTGGGGAAGACTTAAAAGTATATATTTTCTTTTAAAATCAAAGATAATATTTTTTCTTCTTTGGGCAAAAACATTTGGTTGCTTGGAACATGTTTGTATTAGACACATTTACCTTTCCTATTTTATGACCTGATTTTAATTGCTTAAGTTTGGCACACACATTGACTGACATATTTTACAGTGAAGTCAAAACCTGACAGATTTCTTTTCCAGTTTCCAACGATGTTGAGAGAATGCTGTCTGTGATTTGACAGGTGTATAGAATGCTGTGATTCACTCTTACAGGTAGACAAGTCATTGTTAATTTTTTCCAATATTTATTAATGGAACAATCAGCTTAACACAAACTTACGCATTTTTTGGAAATACTAGTTTTTCAGCTTACAATGTTGGTGAAGGACTTTTCTTGATAAGAAGGAAATGTGTGGAAGGAAATTTCACTTGCAGTCATTTCCACTTCCTCAAACCATTTTTATATGGGAACAAAGAAGGAAGGTCAGAGATTATACATACACACAGCCTGATTGGAGGTACTTCTTTTGCAAATGATCATAAACTTCTCTTTCAAGTGGTTAATTGAGAAAAGCATTTTAGTTATGAACAAGCATTTAGCAAGTTATAAACATCAAATCTAAGACCCCATTAAAGATACCACTCTTTCTTCTTGTAATTTCTTTTCTCAGGGAAATAAGAGCAGGAGTATGAAAGCCTCTTTTTTCCCCCCATATGCATAATATTGACTGGATTGAGCTATACATTCTTCATTATTTTAGGAAAATATCCTGTTTATGAAAAGGTTTATTTTTATGTTATTTCATATAGAATGGATTTAAATTTAATCACCTCATTTTTGCTTGGCCTCAATCCATACAGTCATTTTTTTTATCTGACGACTGATATGATGAAAAATATGATGACATAATATTGAATTACACTTACACTTCTCGACTAAATTGCTTGATCCTATTTTATATTCCTTTTGGCATCATACTCGATTTAATTTGTTATGTACAATTTTTGTTTTTATGCTTTTCAGTGATACTGATATTGTTTTATTTTTCATTCTCTGTTTTGTTAATCTGAGCTTCTCAAGAAGAATTTTTAAGCTTTAAATTTTTTTTTTTTTATATAGCCTGGAAGAGTTTCAATAGCCTAGGATTTGTCCTTTAATGTTTAAAACCTCTATTGGTAAGGCATTCTGGGTCTTACGTATCTCAAGGAAATAAGTTCTAAGTCTTCGTTCAAATAATAGGGACATTTGAAGTTATAAAATACTATTCTGAGTTTAATTTGGCTAGTCACAAGTTTTAATAAGAATAATTTTGTTACCATTTTCATTTTCAAAGTACCGTACCAATGCAGGTTATATTTCTTATTTGATGTGAATTACTTGAGATTTTTTTTAAATGTCCAGTAAGAGATCTTGGGGAATTTGTTGTTCATTTGCTGTTATTCCTCAGCTTAGTAAAATGTGGCCAGGGAACATTGGCACTCAAGTTTTGTGATGTGGATTTTTCTCTATTGCTTACTATTTTGATTTGTATGAAAGGAAGCACTGTGACATCGTACTAAAGTTGTCCTATCCATGTTGGTTGTTACAAACCAAATTAACTAGGATACTGCTTTTCTTCTAAAAGACCAAGGATGACAGTGGCTGACTCTCCACTCCAACTACATATACACACCCCCATACACACACAGACTCCTGCATCCTGCGATGAGGGCAAGCTGGGGGTGAGGATGCTGCCTGACATTCTGTGTACAGCACAGAATGCTACTCTCAGAAGAACTGGAGAGATTAATGGTCGCCTCTTCTACTGCCCTTACCCCCTTACCCCTGCTTCTGAACTTGGAGGCATGAGGTTCTGGTGGTTATCTATTGGACTTTGACCTTACCCATGATATCTTCACTGTTGCTCAGCCCTCCCTCATTCTGATCTCACCTGTACTATATCTTGCAAAGATGCTACAACATTTCTGGTATGTGGCTGGCACTTGTCCTCTATTTCCAATGTGGTATAAATAGTTCCCTGTGGATAGGAGGGAATTGGAAAGGTGGTAGGGAAAGTAGCCAAATGAGCAAGGCCAGTTTGTGCTGTTATATTGAAATACGGCATTTAGTTAATTCAGATTGTTTAATTAACCATATTAACCTTCTAGTGAATTGCTATGTAATAGTTAAAGGTGTATTGGGCTGAGATAAGGACAAATAGACCTGTTAAAAACCTACTACGTGAACTTACCCCAGTCACTTCATCGATCAGAGTTTCAGGTTTGTTACCTGAAATATGAGATAAAAAGGGTTTTGATCTCTAAATTTCCTCCCACCTATCTTACTTACTGACTGTGGGTTTTGTTTTTTTATTTGTTTGTTTGTTTTGTTCTTTTTACGGACTCTGTAGTTTTTAATAACGGAAGCATTTCACTAGGACCACATTTCACTGCAGGTTGACTATTATGCGCTAACCCTCACATGTATGTAAAGGCTAATCCTAAATAAGAACGAGGGTCATTCCCTCTGCGTTTTGAGCAGACTGCAATCATAACAACCTCTGTGCACCCACTTTATGTATCTGTCACGTGGTAATTAGTCATTTATGTTACCTGATACTGTAGATATTTTAAGGGCCATTTCTCCTGGCTGTTCTTGATGAAAAATGTTATGCTCCATTACTCAGCATTTAGAACTAATGACTGCTCCTCTCAGCTTGTTGTCAGCCAGCTTCCTCTTTTATCTCCAGAACACTTACGATGGCAAAGAGCATCTTTTGAAAGATTTTAAAATCAAGAGAGGTCATGTTCATGAAGCCCCTGGTCCCTGTCAATTCTTCAACAAAATATTTAGTCACGTGACAGCTTGCCCATCCGGAAGCTCCAATTCACTAAGGAAATAGCAAACAAGACTGCTGCTTATAAAAAGGAGGTAGTACTTATGCTTTCCTAGCAGTCTAGTTTATTTATTTGCTTCATGCCATGATAACTCACGCAAAATTGTCAGATATGGAAAATGCTCTTGGGATTGGTACATGCAATGACAAAATCAATTACATTAACTAAATTGACCAGCTGATTTTTCAAATATCTTAATTATCTAATATCCAAAGAGTTTTTTTTTTTTTTAATTGTGGTTTGAAACACATTTGACTCTTGGAAAGGATCATAGGTGTTACCTTGTACTCCATCCCAACCAGTGAGTTCTAATATAGCCACGGCAGGTGGCCATCAGTCTTTGTTAAGCATGTCTCATTATAAAGAAATCTCTATTACCAATACAGATATTTCTCTTTTGAACATGTTTTTAAAAAGTTAAGTTTATTAATTTCCTCTTGGTTCTACCAATTGGTCCTAATTTTTCATCTACGCCCTCACCCCCAACCTTATCATCCACCTCTATATCTACATTGAGAAAGGAATGGTTACCCTCTTTCATTCACAGGTGTAGTCATCTGACAAGTCGATTACTGGATACATAATGTGTGTGTATATATTTAATACCTACTATATGTTAAGCATCATGCCAGATACTAGAGTAAAATAGTGATTCTGGTAAACATTGTAGCAGTCCTCAGAGAATTTACTGGCTAGGAGTAACATGGACTAAATGAACTGTTCATTTCAATATATGGTCAGTGTTTCCAATCTTTGAATACAAATCTTGGGAAATACCTTTGCATAGAATAACCTTATTTGCATTCAATCCTCCCTAGCCCACAAATTAATAATTTTGATGATATAGTACATTTTTACAGTACTTAAAATATAATATTGCATTGTATCTGTGGAGTACTTAAAGGAGTAATAATGACAAACATAACTGAGAGTGCCACTTCACTAATACTTTAATGTGTATTGTTACCTTGGCTTCATTTTTAAGGAAAGGAAACTGATTCATCCAAGTGACTCATTCAAAGTCATAGGATTGGTGAGGGAAGAACTAGATCCAATACTCAGTTCTCTAACTCTGGCCTCTGCTGAATATTAGCTATTGGAAAAGAATCTTTGCATTTGCATGGGGAAGAGGTACCCTCTGCTTTTGAATCAATCTTATCAAGTGATACAAAGTAGCCAAATGACAAGCAGCTCCAAGAGCAGACATTTAGAAAAGACTTCTTGTATATGCATATTTAAAATAGGAACCTTTATAATAAAAATGATTTTAATTGATGCTCAAATAATAGTGATATGGTTATTAGAAACATGCATCACAATTTTAGATGTGGATAATTTAAAATATGTGTAAAGAAATAAAGACAGTTCATTAGATAGCTCTGGAAATAAGTGTTGAGGACATCTACATTTACTATTCCAGTGGACTTCAGGCTTCACCCAGTCAGATAAGCCTACTGCAGATAAATTGCAAAGGTAGCTATGAAGTAAGTACCAAAAAACATCACAGAACATTTGCACTTCATAACTCTCAGAAAGTTATCTTGACTCATTTTGAGAGTGAGTGGTATCTGGTACTTACAGATTGTCCGGAAATGTTAATCAGTCACAGAAGAGGCTGGGGTTAAGTCCGTGTGTCCTAGGTTTTTCTTCTGTACAGAGCTCTTTCACTCAATTTTTGCTGCTAAAGATTTATTTATTTATTTATTTATTTATTTGAGAGAGAGAGAGGAGGGGCAGAGGGAGAGAATCTCCAAGCAGACTCCCTGCTGAGCACGGAGCCAGTCCTTGCGGGGCTGGATCCCAGGACCCTGAGATCATGACCTGAACTGGAACCAAGGGTCCAATGCACAACCAATGGAGGCACCCAGGCAGCCTGAATTTTTGCTGTTAATGAATACATGTGAACAAGAAAATTTTTTAAAAACACAACTATATAGGTATATAGACTCTTCTCCTCCCATGGAAACTTGCTTAGAACCTCAGAAATAAAGGCAGTTAAGTTTCTCTTTCTTAGGCTGAAAAATAACAGAGAGAATTTATATTTAATTGAGAAGGCTTAATCATCACCATTTCTAGTTAACTTCAATTTCACACAATTTATAAAACACACACACACACACACACACACACACACACACACACACACACAACACCCTTTAAATCCCTTTCTAATTCCGAAAGTGAGAAAGAAAGTCCAGAAGTCCCTTAACATTTTCATGGATGCACTGAGTCTTTAAAGTTCATATTTGCAAGTACATTTCAATTTACAAGTGACTGTAAAACAGTCATAAAAAAAAACCAAGTACACTATTTACCCTCAAAGCCTTATTTCAAATATGTTCCACAATAGATAATAGTATGACACTTAAGGCAAGACAATTTTAGAAAACTGGAGAAGCAATATCACTTGTTGGATAAAACAAATAATTGGAAGTTATAGAAAACAATAGTTAGATACATAATTCATTCACCTTATATAAGTCAACAAAGAATATTTAAAATCCAATTTCCTTCCTCGTAAGTCAAGTAAATGCCTCTGATTCCCTTTACTCACCCTTTACATAATTCTGACTCTAAAACTGAGGGTAGGAGGAAGATGGAGCCAGTTAAGGTTGGAGAAGGGAGGCTTTCTGAACTTTCATAAATAAATATGTAATAAGGTAAGTGGCAATGGGTATAATTTTCTCACTTCATACAGTACATAGACATGTTATATACTCCCTTGCATATTGTAAACGCTTTTTTTCCAATCCCCAACCTGCTCCTTCTGGCAATCACCACTTTGTTCTTTGTTTTTATGAGTGTATTTCTGTTTTTAGTTTGTTTGTTCATTTGTTTTGTTTTTTAAATTCCACATAAAAGTTAAATCATATGGTGTCTTTTACAGTCTGACTTATTTCACTTAGAATAATACCCGCTAGGTGCATTGATGATGTTACAAATGGCAAGATCTCATTCTTTTTTATGGTTCAGTAATGGTACATTGTGTATATATACATACATATATATGTAGATAGTGGTATGTGTATATGATGAAATTTAATTTAATATATATATATACACACCACTTCTGTTTTTTTCGGGTTTTTAATTTTAATTCCAGTTATAGTTAACACAGAGCATTATATTAGTTTCAGGTATGTAGTATGGTGATTCAACAATTTTATATATTACTCAGGGCACATGATGATAAGTGTACTCTTCAATCCCCATCACCTATTTCACCCCCCCCCCCCCCACTCATCTCCCCTCTGGTAACCATCAGTGTGTTCTCTATAGTGAAATCTGTTTCTTGGTTTGTCTCTCTTTCTTCTTTCCTTTGCTTGTTTTGTTTCTTAACTTACAATTAGGAGTGAAATCATATGGTATTTGTCTTTCTCTGACTGAGTTATTTCACTTAGCATTATACCCTCTAAATCCATCCATGTTTTTTTTTTTTTTAAAGATTTTATTTATTTATTTGACAGAGATAGAGACAGCCAGCGAGAGAGGGAACACAAGCAGGGGGAGTGGGAGAGGAAGAAGCAGGCTCATAGCGGAGGAGCCTGATGTGGGGCTCGATCCCATAACGCCGGGATCACGCCCTGAGCCGAAGGCAGACGCTCAACCGCTGTGCCACCCAGGCGCCCCTATCCATGTTTTTGCAAATGACAAAATTGTGTTCGTTTTTATGGCTGAATAATATTCCTGTGTGTGGGTGTGTGTGTGTGGTGTGTATGTGTGTGTGTATCACATCTTCTTTATCCATTCATCTACCAATGGACACGTGGGCTATTTCCATAATTTGGCTATTGTAAATAATGTTGCAATAAACATAGGGGTGCACATATCCCTCTGAATTGGTGTTTTTCTATTTTTTTGTGTGAATACCCAGTAGTGCAGTTACTGGATCCTAAGGCAGTTCTATTTTTAACTTTTTATGGAGCCTCCATACTGTTTTCCACAGTACCTGCACCAGTTTGCATTCCCACCAACAGTGCACGGGGGTTCCTTTTTCTCCACTTCCTCGCCAATACTTGTTGCTTCTTGTGTTTTTTATTTTAGCCATTTCTGACAGGTGGAAGGTGACATCTCATTGCAGTTTTGATCTGCATTTCCCTAATGATGGGTGATGTTGAACATCTTTTCATGTGTCTGTTGGCCATCTATATGTCTTCTTTGGAGAAATGCCTGTTCATGTCTTCTACCCATTTTTTAACTGAATTATTTGAGTTTTGGGTGTTGAGTTGTATCAGTTCTTTATATATTTTGGATACTAATCCTTTATTGGATATGTTGTTTGGAAATATCTTCTCCTATTATGTAGGTTGCCTTTTGGTTTTGTTAATTGTTTCATTCATTGTACAGAAGCTTTTTATTTTGATGTAGTTCCAATAGTTTATTTTTGCTTTTATTTTCCTTGCCTCAGGAGACATATCTAGAAAACAGTTGCTATAGCCAATGTCACAGAAATTACTGCCTGTGCTCTCTTCTGGATTTTTGTTGTTTCAGGTCTCACATTTAGGTCCTTAATCCATTTTGAATGTATTTTTATGTATGATGTAAGAACATGGTGCAGTTTCATTCTTTTGCATGTTGCTGTCCAGTTTTGTTTCCCACACCATTTGTTGAAGAGACTGTCTTTTTCCTATTGGATATTCTTTCCTGCTTTGTTGAATATTCATTGACCATATAATCGTGGGTTCATTTCTGGGCTTTCTATTCTGTTTCATTGATCTATGTGTCTATTTTTGTGTCAGTACCATACCATTTTGATTGCCACAGTTTTGTAATAGAACTTGAAGTCTGGAATTGTGATACCTCCAGTTTTTTCTTTTTCAGGATTGTTTTTGCTATTTGGGGTCTTTTGTAGTTGTGTATACATTTTAGGGTTGTTCTATCTCTGTGAAAAATGCTGGTGGTATTTTGATAGGGATTGCCTTAAATCTGAAGATTGCTTTGGGTAGTATAGACATTTTAACAATATTTGTTTTTCCAATCCATGAGCATGAAATGTCTTTCCATTTCTTTGTGTCATCTTTAATTTCTTTCATTAATGTTTTATAGTTTTCAAAGTATAGGTCTTTTACCTCTTTGGTTAACTTTATTCCTAGGTATTTATTATTTTTGGTGCAATTGTAAATGGGATTGTTTTCTTAATTTTTCTTTCTGGTACTTCATTATTAGTGTATAGAAATGTAATGGATTTCTGTACATTGATTTATATCCTGTGACTTCACTGAATTAATTTATCAGTTCTAGTAGTTTTTTGGTGGAGTCTTTAGGGATTTCTATATATAGTATCATGTCATCTGCAAATAGTGAAAGTTTTACTTCTTCCTCGCCAATTTGGGTGTCTTTTATTTCTTTTTGTTGTCTGATTACTGTAGCTAGGACTTCCAGTACTATGTTGAATAAAAGTGGTGAGATTGGGCATCCTTTTTTTGTTCCTGACCTTAGTGAAAAGCTCTCACTTTTCCCCATTGAGTATGATGTTTGTTGTGGGTTTTTCATATATAGCCTTTATTACGTTGAGGTATGTTCCCTCTAAACCTACTTTGTTGAGAGTTTTTATCATGAATGGATGTTGCACTTTGTCAAATGCTTTTTCTGCATCTATTGAAATTATCATATGGTTTTTATCCTTTCTTTTATTTATGTGCTGCATCGCAATGATTGATTTGTGAATATTAAATCATACTTGCATCCAAGGAATAAATCCCATTTGATCATGGTGAATGCCTTTTTTAATGTTTTGTTGGATTCCGTTTGCTAGTATTTTGTTTTATTAAGATAATGCTACCTTCATAGAATGAACTTGGAAGTTTTCCTTCCTCTTCTACTTTTTGGAATAGTTTGAGTAGAATAGGTATTGATTCTTTAAACATTTGGGAGAATTCATCTGTGAAGCCATCTGGTCCTGGACTTTTGTTTGTTGGGAATTTTATGATTACCACTTCTTCTTTACTCATTTATCAGTTGATGGACACTTGGGTTTCTTCCATATCTTGACTATTGTAAATAATGCCACAATGAACATAGAAGTACATATATTTTTTTCAAATTTGTGTTTTTGTTTTCTTTGGGTAAATATCCAATAGTGGAATTACTGGATTGTATGGCATTTCTATTTTTAATTTTTTTTTCAAAAACCTCCACACTATTTTCCACAGTGGTTGTACCAATTTACATGCCTACCAACAGTGCATGTAACATGCAACAAAGATTTCCTTTTCTCCACATCCTTGCCAAGACATTTCTTGTCTTTTTGAAACTATCATTCTGACTGGTGTGGGGTGGTATCTTATTGTGGTTTTGATTGCACTTTCCTGATGATTAGTGATGTTGAACACCTTTTCATGTTTCTGTTAGACATCTGTATACCTTCATTGAAAAAAAAAAAAGTCTATTCAGGTTCTCTGCCTATTTTTAATTGGATTATTTGGTTTTATTTAGTGTTGGATTATATAAGTTCTTTATATATTTTGCTTATTAACTGTTTATCAGATACACCATTTGCAAATATCTTCTCTCATTCACTAGGTTACTGTCTACTTTTGTTCATGGTGACCTTCACTGTGCCAAAACATTTTATTTTGGTGTAATCCTAATAGTTTGCCTTGCCTGAGGAGCCATATCCATAAAAATGTTGCTAAGGCCGATGTCAAAAAGGTAACTGCCTATGTTTTCTTTTAGGAGTTCTTTGGTTTCAGGTCTCACACGTAGGTCTTTAATCCATTTTGATTTGTGTGTGTGTGTGTGTGTGTGTGTGTGTGGTGTAAGAAAGTGGTCCAGTTTCATTCTTTTGCATATAACACCATTTATTGAAGAGGCTATCTTTTCCCCATTGTATATTCTTTGTTGTACATTAATTGGCCACGTAAGTGTGGGTTTATTTCTGGGATCCCTATTCTGTTCTGTTGATCCATGTTTCTATTTTTGTGTCAGACCATGATGGTTTTTTCTTTTTCTTTTTCCAAATTTTTATTTAAATCCTATTATTTAACATATAGTGTAATATTGGTTTCAGGAGTAGAATTTAGTGATTTGTCACTTACATATAACACCCAGTGCTCAACACAAGTGCCTTCCTTAATACCAGTATCCATGTAGCCCATCCCCTGCCCTGTTTTGATTACTATAGGTTTGTACTATATCTTAAAATCTGGGATTGTGATACCTCCATCTTAGTTCTTCTTTCTCAAAATTGCTTTGGCTCTTTGGGGTCTTTGTGGTTCCATAGACATTTTTACATTATTTTCCGTGAAAAATACTGTTGGTCTTTTGATAGGGATTGCATTGAATCTATGGATTGTTTTGGGTATTATAGACAATTTAACAATATTACTTCTTCCAGTCCATGAGCAGGATACATCTTTCCATTTGTTTTTGTCACCTTCAATTTCTTCCATCAATTTCTTATAGTTTTCGTAGTATAGGTCTTTCACCTCCTTGGTTAAATTTACTCCTAGGTATTTTATTCTTTTTGATGCAATTTTAAATTGGATTGTTTTCTTGATTTCTCTTTCTGCTAGTTTGTTACTAGTGCATGGAAACACAACAGATTTCTGTATATTAATTTTGTATTTTTTTTTTTTTTTTGCTTTACTGAGTTTACTGAGTTCATTTATTATTTCTCATAGTTCTTTGGTGGAGTTTTTAGAGTTTTCTGTATATAGTATCATGTGTTCTGCATATACTTACCAATTTGGATGTCTTTTTCTTATCTCATTGCTACAGCTGGGAATTCCAGTACCATGTTGAATAAGAATAGTGAATGTAAACATCTTTGTTTTGTTCCTGATTTTAGACCAAAAGATTTTAGCTTTTTACTATTGAATATTATGTTAGCTATGGGTTTTTCATATATGGCCTTTATTATGTTTAGGTATGTTCCCTCTAAACCTACTTTGTTGAGAATTTTTTTCATGATTGGATGTGGAATATTTTTAAATGCTTTTTTGCATCCATTGAGATGTTCATATAGTTTTTGTTCTTCATTTTGTCAGTGTGATGTATCACGTTGATTTGTGTATATTAAACCATATTTGCATCCCTGGAATAAATCCCACTTGATTTGGGTGACTGATTCTTTTAATGCATTATTGAATACTGTTTGCTAATATTTCGTTGAGGTTTTTTCCATCTATGTTCGTCAGAGATACTGGCCTGTAGTTTTATTTTTCTGTAGTGTCTTTGTCTGGTATGGTATCAGGATATGCTGGCCTTATAAAATGAATTTGAAAGCATTCCTTCCTCTGCTATTTTTGAATAGTTTGAAAATAGGGAATAACTCCTTATATGTTTGGAAAAATTCACCTGTAAAGCCATCTGTTCCTGGACTTTTGTTTGTTGAGAGTTTTTAAATTGCCGATTCAATTTTGTTACTAGTAATCAGTCTGTTCAGATATTTAAAAAAATTTTTTTTCTGATTCGGTGTTGGAAATTATGTTTCTAGGAATTTATCTGTTTTTTTTGTTAGTTGTCCAGTTTGTTGGCATATAGTTTTGTATGGTAGACTCTTATAATCCTTTATATTTCTGGGGTGCCCATTGCTACCTCTTCTTTTTCATTTCTGATTTTATTTATTTGGGTCCTCTCTCTTTTTTTCTTGATGAGTCTGGCTAAAGATTTTTCTATTTTATTTATCTTTAAAAAACAGATCTTGGTTATATTGATCTCTTCTATTTATTTATTTTTTAGCTTCTATTTCTTTTATTTCTGCTTTGATCTTTATTACTTTCTTCCTTCTCCTAACTTCTTTCTTTCCCTTCCTTCCTTCCTTCCTTCCTTCCTTCTTTCTTTCTTTCTTTCTTTCTCTCTCTCTCTCTCTCTCTCTCTCTCTCTCTTTCTTTCTTTCTTTCTTTCTTTCTTTCTTTCTTTCTTTCCTTTCTCCTAGTTCCTTTACGTGTAAGGTTAGACTGTTCATTTGAAATTTTGTTTGTTTCCGGAGGTAGGCCTATATCACTGTAAACTTTTCTGCTGGAACTGTTTTGTTGTGTCCCAAAGATATTGGACTATTGTGTTTTCATTTTCATTTGTCTCCATGAGTATTTTTATTTCCTCTTTTTTTTTTTAAATTTATTTGAGAGAAAGAGACAGAGAGCATGAGCACATGTGGAAGGGTAGGACAAAGGGAGTGGGAGAAGCAGGCTCCCTGCTTAGTGGCACAGAGCCCAGTGCAGGGCTCCATCCCAGGGTCCTGGGATCATGACCTGAGCGAAAGGCAGATGCTTAACCCACTGAGCCACCCAAGTGCCCCTTTATTTCCTCTTTTATTTCTTTGTTGACCTATTACTTTTAGTGGCATGTTGTTTAGCCTCCATATGTTTGTGGGTTTTTTCTTGCGATTGATTTCTAGTTTCATACCATTTGGTCAGAAAGATGTTTGACATGATTTCAATCTTCTTAAATCTATTGAGTTTGTATTTTGGCCTAACACATGATCTATCCTAGACAATGTTCCATGTGTATTTTGAAAAGAATGTATATTCTGGTGCTTTTGGGTGGAATGTTCTGCATATGTCTGTTAAGTCCATCTGCTCTAATGTGTTTAAGACCACTGTTTCCTTGTTGATTTTCTGTCTGGTTGATCTACCCATTGATGTACCTGGGGTATTAAAGTCCCCTACTATTATTGTATAACTGTCAAGTTCTTCTATTATGTCTGCTAATATTTGATTTATGTATTTAGGTGCTCCTATGTTGGGGGCATAGATATTTATAATTGGTATCCTGCTGTTGGATTGACATCTTAATCATTATGTAATGCCTTTCTTTTTCTCTTGTCTCTGTTTTAAAGTCTGTTTTGTTTGCTATAAGTATTGCTACCCCAAACTTCTCTCTCTCTCTCTTTTTAAAGATTTTATTTGACAGAGAGAGCACAAGCAGAGGGAGCAGCAGGCAGAGAGAGAGGGAGAAGCATGCCCCCTGCTGAGCAGGGAGCCCAAAGCAGGGCTCAATCCCAGGACCCTGGGATCATGACCCAAGCTGAAGGCAGACACTTAACTGACTGAGCCATTCAGGTGCCCCCCCTTCTTTTTGTTCCCATTTGCATGGAATATCTTTCCATCCCTTCACTGTCTGTATGTTTCTTTTGGTCTGAAGTGAGTCTCTTGTAGGCAGTATATACATTTTTTTTTAAAATCCATTCAGTTACTGTATATGTTTTGATTGCAGCATTTAGACCATTTACATTTAAAGTGATTATTGATAGGTGTGTACTATTTTTTTTCCATTTTTATTTATTGTTTTCTTGATTGTGTAGTTCTTCTCTTTCCTTTATTCTTTGTCTCTCTTTCCTTGTGATTGATGATTGTCTTTAGTGTTATGCTTAGATTTCTTTCTCATTTTTTTTTTTTTGTGTGTATCTAGGATAGATTTTTGGTTTGTGGTTACTATGGATCTTATATATAGTATCCTCAGTATATAGCAACCTATATTAATGTGATGGCTGCTTAAATGCTTTCTTAATTTTATCAGAAGAATAATCTTTTTCCTCTCAATAAGTGCCAGCAAATACTCCATGTGTGGTTATACATTTTTTTTTTCTGGAGCACTACCTACTAAATAACTTTGCACAATTGAATGATAATTGACACATCTGTAGACAGCAAAACATCAAGATCCATATAGAAATGGCGTTCTTAATTCATCAGGACATATTTATTTGGTGTCACTGAACATTGGTCAAGATCATGTTTAAGATCTAGAGCCCTTTGTAACTGATCGAACATTTCTGTTGTCAAGTTAATATCAGAACATAATTATATGTTTTCCAAGTTTGTACTTAACTTCTTTTTTCCTTTGTGATGTTAAAATTGCCTCTGAAATAAGGGTATTATCTAATCAAAGACTATTTTTACATTAAAAGGGTAAGGAGAGTGACATGTTTATCATTTGTGAGGTACCGTGAGTTCAAGAACCATGGAAGACATGTCAGCCTTAGGACCAGAAATACATTTTTTTTTTTTACATGATGGTGGGCATGAGAGCATAACACCAAAGATGCATGGGCTTAGTGTTTCTGTCTGTAAAAGTTAGATAAGCTTTTAGCCACAAGTAAAGGAAAACTTGAGTTACTCAAGTTCTAATGAATATGGGTGCATTTTTCTCAAAGAATAAAAAAAAAAAAAGAGTCCGAGTAAAGCAGCTTCTGCTACTGTTTTAACAGATTGATAACAGGGATGTTGTCTCAGATCCCTTGGTCTTTCTCCATCCTTGCCACCCATCCTTGGTCCAGAATATCTATCCAAGTCCAGGTGTCTTATCTGTATTCAAAGACAAAACAAACAGGAAGGAGACTGAGCCACAGGGTAGAGTCTTTCAAGAAATCAAAAGTATTTCCGTTTTAATTGCCAGTGTCATGTGGCTATTCTAGCTCCAAGGAATCATGTCAAAAGGAGCATTTGGATTTTCCAGCCTCTAAGTGTAGAAGTGAGCAAAAAAGCGATGGGGTTTGAGTAAGTACTGGGGGTTACAAACTCATAATGCCTGCTGTAACTATTGATTTTCAATATTTTTTGGTCAAAAAGCTACACAGAAGCTACCTGCTAAAAGACTCTATAGATTGTCAATTCAGTGAAGTAAGTTTGAATTATCAATACTGAACAGGAGAATAAATTAATTGGTTATATGTCTAACGTACTGGCTGAATTTATGTCATATAGATACTTCATTATGTGTATTAATATATTATATTATTTTAAGTTATATACATGTACATTAATTTTTCCCCATTGGGTCTTTAATCAAATATCATCTTCTCAGTGAGTGGCCTTCTTCTATGGCCTTCTGTCTGAAAGTATAATACCGTTCTATCAAAAAATATGATCACTTCTCTCTATTGCTTTAATTTTTTTCCATAGTACTTCTCACTGTGTATTTTATATATCTACCCTACTTAGTGTTTGTCTCTCACCATAGAAAATAAGTTTGATTAAGGCAGACCTTCTGTCTACCTGCTCCGTGTCTATCTCCCGTGCTCCTGGTACAGTACCTGTTTCATGGTAAATACTCATAAATGCATGCTATAGAAACGAGTAAATGAATGTCACCACTGAGTTCAGAGAACTTCCTCATTAACTAGACTTATATAAGTAAGGACTTTGATTCTACTTAGATTGTTGAAGATTAAATGGAGTTATTTGTTTATTGCCATTTTAGCATAACAATGAGCAAACTAAACTCATCATTTCATATCTCCCTGTGTATAAGACACTATCGATTGACCATCTGGAAGCCAGGTAGATTTGCTTTTCCTACCGAGGGTATGGTAAGTTTCTGCTGGACTCTTCATAGTTACAAAATGACAACTTCTTTTTCGCTCAGTGAAGCTAGCCAATCTGGACAGGGAGAAAGATAATTTGAATAAAGCTATATAGACCAGATATGCTGAGAAAGATGAACATGCACAACTCAACAGAAATGTGGGATATAGTATAGAGAAAAATCTAAAATTCTCCTTCACGATTTAGCTTCATTTGAAAGCAGTTCATCCTAGTACATAACAGTAGATTTAAAGTGCATGCGTTTAACTTTTCAAAGCCCTTGCAAACTGTTGCCTCATCTTATTTTCATTACTTGTATAACTAAGTTCGTATAAGTTTTCTTCTGTCATACCACTAACTCTGGACCTGACTCCCCTAAAGTCTCTAATGCATTGAAGATAGGGATTGTGTCTTCATTTACGTGCCATTTAATTAAAATACATTTTTAAATTATTTATTTAAATTCAGTTTAGTTAACATTAACTGTATTATTAGTTACCAGGGTAGAATTTAGTGATTCATCAGTTGCATATAACACCAGCGTTCATTACATCAAGTGCCCTCCTTAATGCCCGTCACCCAATTACCGCTTTCCCCCACCCACCTCCCCTCTAGCAACCCTCGTTTTGTTTCCTAGAGTTCAATGTCTCTTATGGTTTGCTTCCCTCTCTGTTTTCATCTTATTTTATCTTTCCTTCCCTTTCCCTATGTTCATCTGTTTTATTTCTTAAATTACACATATGAGTGAAATCATATGGTATTTGTCTTTTTCTGACTGACTTATTTCGCTTAGCATAATACTCTTTAGTTCCATCCACACTATTGCAAATGGCAAGATTTCATTCTTTTTGATGGCTGAATAATATTAGTTTTATGTAATATATATTATATATAATTTTTATAATTATATGTAACTTACATTATATTAAATGTGTATATAAATATACACACATACACACACACACACACACACACACACACACACATATATATATAAACTCTTCCAGTGGTAATTGTTAATTTATTATTTCTTGGACTAGGAATTGGTAAATCAATTCTTTCTGTATAGTTCCAGAGACAAAAAGAGACCTACTTTTTTATTTCATTCTGTTATGTACAAATTTGACATTGACAACCAAACAAATCTATTCAACTAAAAATTATGGATACAGAGGTTATGAAAGTTATGACTTATTCTAGTTTGTCAATCACAAGATCTTACTGAAAATCTGAAAGGTCTTAGCACAAGATTAGATAATTGGAATGCTTTTTTGATACTACATATTTTACATGCCTGCAAGAAATATATAGTTAGTGACCACTTGTAACCTGACCAATGGGCTATTGCCTAAAAGTCAGAAGCCCATCTACCAATACAGAAATGTATGCTTATTGTATAGAAATGTTTCCATTTTGGGGGTTAATATTGCTTCATAGTGCTAAAATGCAACTCATTCTTCTAACATACCTAGTGTTAACTCTTTTACCTCATGGATTTTACAAAAATCGTAATTTAAATTATTGCCACAAAGAAAGAAATGCAAGTACTTTATTTTTTTTAAATTCTAATTTGAGTATAGTTGACACACAATATTGAATTAGCTCAGGCGTACAACATAGCAATTCAACTTCTCTATTTGTTATGCTGTGCTCACCATAAGTGTATCTACCATCTGTCACCATATAACACAATTACAATATTATTGACTGTATTCCCTATACTATGCCTTTTATTCCCGTGATTTATTCCTTCCATAACTAGAAGCCTGTATCTCTCACTCACCTTCACCCACTTTGCCAATTTCCCTATCTCTTCCCCTCTGGCAACCATCAGTTTGTTCAACTGTGTTTATTAGTCTGATTCTGCTTTTTGTTTGTGTGTTTATTCATTTTTAAAAAAATTCCACATATGAGTAAAATTATACTGAATGCTAAGTGAAATAAGTCAGATTGAGAAAAAAATGCAAGTACTTTAACATGTATTCCTCCAATCCAAATTTTATCATTAAAATTCCATGAAGTGTCTCCAAGAGCCTACCAGTCATCTTAAATACTAACTGCTTATTGCTGTTAGCTTCTTGGGAAGAAATCCAGTGGGGCATTGCTGAAATTTTTTCTGAGGCATGTCATTGAAAAGACTTTGAAGATATGTCCAAACAAAGGCCTACGAGGCCAACTCTTTCCTTATTTTTAAAATTTATTTCAGTGAGCACAGACTGCTCCCTGGGTCAGATGATTGATTAGAGTTTTTTTTTTTTCCCCACTCTGGCTTATTTACCTGGCAGGCTGCTACCAACATTCTCTTAAACACATATTGGAAAGTTTTAAAAGAGATGGTCCTGTCTTTGAGTCCTAGTTTTCAGGTTGGTAACCAGATACTTGACAAGCTTTCACCAACATGGTCTACTCATTCCAACTAAACAAAGGGTGTTGAATTCTTTCCATGAAGACATTAGACCTAGCTATATGGTAACATATAGCAATGAATGATGCTAAAGAAATTATAAGTTTTCATTGTGAGCCACTATGTGTTCTGTTTAGTGTAGTAAGGGATCCTGATACAGAGTATTGAGTGGTCAGACCAACCAGTGTCCAAGCTGACATAAAGTGCCAGATATTTCAGTTTCATACTTGTAGTTGACCTATTTTCAAAGTTGTTTTACTCAGAACTATTGTAATTGACCTACAAAGAGAATGAAATGTCTTTATAGTGAAGTTCTAGTTCGGCCAGTTAGACTAATCCCAGCCCTAAAGACAAGAGAGCCCTTTGGAGATAGGTCACCTAAGAAGAGGTAGGAAGTAACCCAAGGGGAGAAGCTCAGTCTGGGTGATAAGCCCTTCCAATAGATGTGACACAGGCCTACACATTCACATGCATATCATGGCATATAAGAAAATGTGTGCTTCTGGAAAAAAAAAAAAGGAAAAAAAAAAAGAAAGTGTGTGCTTCTGTAATGCATGGATTTGCAGAAATCCATTAGTAAAGGAAATAGAAATATCAGAACATAAAAACTAAGTTAATTATGTATATTTGGGATATATAGACATACGCATTAGATCTTACCATTGAATAGCTATATGTAGAGATACAAAGAACTTCTTATAATTTGCATATCAACTGTACTTTCAGGAAACAACTCATTTACTCTGAGCTATATACAATAAAACCTAGATGTCAAAGAAGGTAAAGACCTGAACTAACACTTCCATAGTTACACAAAGTCACTAAGTCACAAGTCTTTAGCCTATTTGCTCTGATCGTGATGTTACTGGAGATGGACTGACCTTTAATATTGTGGTTTCAATTTCACTAGAGTTCTTATAAATATTATATGTAATTTGTGAAACATGTTTATTTTCATGAAAATATTTAGCAGTCTATGTATAGTATATTCAATATTTTGTGTAGTGCATTTATCAAAAATTTATCTCATTAGCTATATAAAAGGCTGTTATAGAACATTTCCCATTTTGCCCACCTCCCACCCCCCACCTCTGACAACCACCAATTTGTTCTCTGTCTCTCTGAGTTCAGTGGGTTTTTTAAAAATATCTTTTAAGTTTTAATAATGATTTTCATAGAAAAAATTTATTCTCCATCCCCAGGTTCTTGAATTTTCTACTTAACATCTGTCTCATTAGCAAAGGCTGTTATCACATAGTGATGTCCTATTGACTCTGGCAGACCTTTCATACTTTTCTTGCTCTTAGGTGGCCACAAATGTGTATACTGACAACTGATAATTGATTGAATAAGATGAAGTAAGCATTGCTAAGAGATGTATTTAGAATGGAGCTGGGAGGATATTGAGGAAATGAGGCTTATGCATGTCACCTATTTCAAATACTCAGAATTATTGTTGAACTCAGCTAAAAGCCAAGGCTTCTGCTGCATGTTAGAACCGACATAAGTGGACTTCCCACTCAGCCTAGCCCTGCAACCAATCAGGTGTACATTAGTGCAAGTGTAGCTATACCAGCACCATTTCATTTAAAAGAATTTACATAAATCTCCCCTTTCCTCTTAAAAACCTTTAACCTCCTTTGTCTCTGGAGCATGATTTGAATTTTGGTCAACTCTGTGTCTCCTGGATTGCAATCCTTCAGATCCCAAGTAAATGAGCAGATTTTTATTTTGCAGCATGCGGTTTTATCTTTCATCGATCAACACAACCTCACTGAATAAATATTTGAAGAATGATTTTTTAAATAAAACTAAAGAGGATGTATTATCTAGATACAGAGTTCCCAAAACATTAATTTAGTATTTTGCTTCAACATGACTCACTTTGCCACTGTTCCCATACATCCATATTTCTCTGACCACAAAGTATAGACAACAAAATATAATTGTTGAGACCTTTGAATGGAAAATCTTATGGAGGGACTAGAAAACACATCTACCATATGTATATTTCATATACCTCCAATTTGAGAGTTAACTGCAATGTCACCAAAGCAGTTTTTCCCTAATGGATAATGTTCATGAAACATTACTTTTCTCACATCCTGTAGCCAAGTCATTGGATATAATCATGATATTGTTTCTGCAAATAAGTGAGACTGGTGTTTTAGCCTTTCTTATTTTCTTCCCTGGAAGGAAGTGTAAAAGAATGGGGATATAACAATTTCCTTTCTGTTGTTTGGGATGTTAAGAAGTATTAGTTGGTACCCTTTTCATATACAGATATGTGTATATACTGACATTAAAAAATTAATTCACCAAAGGAAGATTTTAAAGAAAAAATCAATAAGTCATGTGTTATTTCTTGGTGCAGATTTGCAAGAGACATGGCAAATTTGGAAATACTTGACTTAAAGACAATGAAGCCATTGTTTCTTAGGCCCATACTCTTCACATGAGAAGGAAAACGATTGTAGTAGATATTAGGTCTCATTTGAGTTTGTTCTGAGGGTACTAAAAACATTGCTGAAATTGGCAGATCTTGATTCATTTGTATTCTACCATTGAAGGTATTGTTGAGAAAAAAAAATGAAAGCAGAAAATAAGAATATCATTATGAAAGCACATCTACAATCTTTGATTAGCTTTGTAAAAACTTCCTTTCATTGATTACAACTATGGTAACTTGAACTTTGAAAATTATCCAATTGTGAAAGAGAGATTTATCTTCTGTGCTTTCATAGATAGCAGTCAAAATGAATATAATCATAATATGTAACTGTAATCAGATTTATCATCCATACACAAGACAATTGATAATTCTTATATGTACAGAATTATTCTCATCAAAGTTCCTAATTGCTTGACTAGATGTTGTCAGAGCCGATCAATGTGCATTCATAACTCAACCAGGTTGGTTCTGTATTAAAATTTCGAGGTAATATATTCTTTGTAAAAACATTATAGTGTGGGTTGTGGGGGGGGCGTGAATCCTATCATCTGTTCATTAAGAATGTTTTTTAATCCATAAATATTAATCATTACCCATTTACCATAGAGCTTAATGAGCTTTTGTTAGAATCACTTATTTGGTTCAAAAACAACCTTAAACATCCTCAGGAGACTGAAAGTCAATATGGTCAGATAATTAAGCTTACCATTTATTTCAGCAGTATACACTACACATTGATAATTTATTTATCTTAATTGAGAAGTTTTTTCTTTTAAAAAACATACAATTCAATAATTTTTAGTGTATTCACAAGATTGTACAACTAACATCTCTATGGAATTCCAGAATATTTTCATTAACACCAAAACAAACCCTGTACCCAATAGTAGACACTCCCTATTTCTCACTTCTCCTAGTCCCTGGCAAGCACTAATGTACTTCCTGTCACTATTGATTGGCCTATTTTGGACATGTCACGTGAACTGAATCATACAATATATGGCATTTTATGTCTGGCTTGTTTAATTTAGCAGAATGTCTTCAAGGTTCATCCCCACTGCAGCGTGTATCATTACTTCATTTCCCTCCTACCTCCCTTTTAGAAAGCTTTATAGAGATACAATTTACATACCAGACAATTCACAAATTTAAAGTGAATTGGCTTTTAGAATATATACACAGTTGAATATCATCACCAAAACCAATTTTAGAACATTTCCATTGTTCCAAAAAGAAGCTCTACTCCCCTTAACCATAACTCCACAATCTCCCAGCTGTCCCCTACCAGTCCTAAACAGCTACTAATATAATTTTATCTCTATAGATTTGCTTATTCTGGACTTTTCAGAGAAAGGGGTCATACAATATGTGATCTTTTGTGACTAGCTTTTATTTAACATAATGTTTTCAAGGTGCATCTATTTTATAGTAGACATCAATGATTCATTCCTTTTTATTGCCAAATAATATTCCATTGTCTGGATACACTGTATTCTGTTAATTATTTTATCGGTTGTTGGATCTTAGTTGTTTCCACTTTTTGGCTTTTATGAATAATGCTGCTGTGAACATTTATGTACAGTAAGTTTTTATGTAAACATGTATTCATTTCCCTTGGGTATATATTTAGTAATGGGTGGTATAGCAACTCTATGTTTAACCATTTAATGAACTGACAAACTTTTCCCAAGTGTCTATACCATGCGCAATGAATAAGTGTCCCAAATTTTCCGCATACTTTTCAACACTTGTTATTGTATGTCTTTTTGGTTTTAGTCAACTTAGTGGGTATAAATTGGTATCTCATTGTAGTTTTAATTTACATTTCTATAATAATGAGTTGCATATTTTTATATGATTACTGGTCATTCATACATCTTATTTGATGAAATATCTATCCAAATCCTATAGTCTTTTAAAAACTGGGTTTTATATCTCTTTATTGTTGAGTTATAGGTGTTCTTTATGTATTCTGATGCAAGACTTACCAGATACATGATTTTAAAATTTGTTGTTTCATTGGAACATTGTCTTTTTACTTTCCTGACAGTGTCTTTTTTTTTTATGATTTTATTTATTTCTTTGTGTGTGTGTGGGGGGGGGGGGGAATGCAAGCAGAGGGAGTGGCAGACAGAGGAGCTGCCCACTAAGCAAGGAGCCCAATGTGGGACTCTGTCCCAGGACCCTGGGATCACAACCTGAGCTGAAGGCAGACACTTAACCAACTGAGCCACCCAGGCATCCCTTGATAGTGTCCTTTGAAACACAAGAAGTTTCTTAGAGGAAAAGTTTTCAGCTATTCACAATTGAGTATGTTAGCTGTGGGTTTGTCATACATGGCCTTTATCAGGTTGAGGTGTATCCCTTCTGAACCCAATTTGTTGAGAGTTTTTATCAAGAATAGATGTTATTTTGTTGAATGCCTTTCTGCACCCATTAAGACGATCATATTGTTTTTATCCTTCATTTTGTTAATATGGTATATTGCATTGATTAATTTGCAGTTGTTGAACCATCCTTGCATTCCTGAAATAAATCTCACTTGATCATGGTGAATGATCCTTTTATTGTATTGTTGGATTTGGTTTGCTAATATTTTGTTGATGATTTTTGCATCTATGTTTATCAGGGATATTGGTCTATAATTTTCTTTTCTTGTACTGTCTGGTTTGGATATCAGGGTACTGCTGTCCTCATAGAATAAATTTGGAAGCACTTCTTCCTTTTCTATTTTTTGGACTAGTTTGAGAAGAATAAATATTAAATCTTCTTTAAATGTTTGATAGTATCCGCTTGTGAAGCCATCTGGTCCTGGACTTCTGTTGCATGTTTTTTATTGTGATTCAGTTCATTACTTGTAATTGGTCTATTCAGATTCTTTATTTATTCATAATTCAGTGTTGGAAGATTGTATTGTTGGTTATGAATTCCCTCCTTTCCATTTCTTCTTTTGTTTATTTTTTTTCTTTTCTCGTTTTTTCTTGATGAGTCTGGATAAAGGTTTATCAATTTTATTTACCTTTTCAAAGAACCAGCTTTGGTTTCATTGATCTAATTGTTTTTTTTGTTTCTATTTCATTTATTTCTACTCTGATCTTTATTATTTCCTTCTTTCTATTAACTTTGGGCTTGTTTGCTCTACTTTTTCTAGCTCCTTTAGATGTCAGTTTAGATTGTTTGAGATTTTTCTTGTTTTTTGAGGTAGGTCTGAATTGCTATAAACTTCCCTTTTAAAACCACTTTTGCTGTGTTGCAAAGATTTTGAACTGGTGTTTCCATTTTCAATTGTCTCCAGGTATTTTTTTATTTCCTCTTTGATTTCTTTGTTGACTCGTTGGTTGCTTAGTAGCTTATTGTTTTGTCTTTATGTGTTTGTGTTTTTTCCAGGTTATTTTCTTGTGATTGATCGCTAGTTTCATACTATTGTGGTTGGAAAAGATGCTTGATATGATTTCAATTTTCTTAAATTTATTAAGATTTGTTTTGTGGGGCAGGGAGTTAAGATGGCGGAGGAGTAGGGGACCCCTTTTTCAGCCGGTCCCCTGAGTCGAGCTGGATAGGTACCAGACCAGCCTAAATAACCACGGAATCAGCCTGAGACGGAGGATGATGCATCTGGATCTCTACAAATGAACATCTCCAGCGCTGAGTATTGAGGTACCAAGAGGGGAGCTGTAAACCGTGCACGGATATCGGAAGATAAACGGAAGGGGGAGGGAGCCGCCGTGTTTGGGCGCCGGGAAGCGGCAGCCACCTGCACGGGGGAGCGGGAAGACACACAGAGGGTACCCGCGAGAGAGCGGACTGAGACCGGTGAGCCGTGAACGCGCGCGCCACCAGGCATCTCCCGGAACACCGGAATCCCGGTGTGCTCACGGGATCCAGACTGAGACCGGGAACTCCCGGAGCGCGCGCGGGGCGGCTGGCGGCTGGCGGGCCACCTGCACGGGGGAGCGGGCGGACTCGCGGTCGGCACCCGCGAAACAGCAGACTGAGACCCTGAACCGGGTGCGCGCGCCACCAGGCTTCTCACGAAACTCCGGAATCGAGGTGTGCTCACCGGATCCAGACTGAGACCGGGAGACCCGGGAGCGCGCGGGGCGGCCGGTGGCTGGCGGCATTAGAAACACAAAGGACAGAGACGCGCCGGCCCTGGAAGTGAGGGCAGGGTCGCCGAGTTGGTGCGCACATCCCGGGACGCCGCAGGGTTGAGCAGCACCAACAGTAACAGAGTTAAAGTGGCCAGAACATCAGTGGAGAACGGGCCGCAATCCCTCTGTTCTGCGACAATGCAGCCTCTGCTGCTCTGACCCTCAGAAGAGGCATAGCCGGCCGCCAGGGAAAGCCGCCAGAGAACAAAAGCCTGGAAATACCGGCTCAGAGAGTGCCCATCCCCATCCTCCCTCGCAGGGGCACGGAGACTCTACCCAAACAGGGTTGCCTGAGTATCGGCGCGGCAGGCCCCTCCCCCAGAACACAGAAGGCAGGCTGAAAAATCAAGAAGCCCACAACCCAGGCGCCTGGGTGGCGCAGTCATTGAGCGCCTGCCTTCAGCTTAGGGCGTGATCCCAGCATTCCGGAAAGGAGTCCCTCATCGGGCTCCTCCGCTGGGAGCCTGCTTCTTCCTCTCTCACTCCCCTGCTTCTGTTTCGTTCTTGCTGTCTGTCTCCCTCTCTCAGATAAGTAAATAAATAAAATCTTTAAAGAAGAAGCCCACATCTCTAAGATCCCTATAAAACAAGGGGCACGGCCTGGGACCCAGTCAATAATTTTGGGCTCTGGAAACCCCGCAACCTCTCTTCATCAGAATGACAAGAAGGAGAAGCCCCCCCCAGCAAAGAAAGGACAGTGAGTCAGGGGCCTCTGCCACAGAAGTAACGGATATGGATGTAACCAAATTATCAGAAATGGAATTCAGAGTAACAATGGTCAAGATAATGAGTAGACTTGAAAAAAGTATTCAGGAAAATATTACTGAGAATATACAATCCCTAAGGGCGGAAATGAGAGCGAATTTGACAGAAATTAAAAATTCTATGAGCCAAATGCAGGCAAAACTAGAGGCTCTGACGGCCAGGGTCACGGAAGCGGAGGAAAGGGTTAGTGAATTGGAGGATGGGTTAATAGAGGAAAAATTAAAAATAGAAGATGGTCTTAAAAAAATCCACGCCCACGAATGTTGGCTACGGGAGATTACTGACTCAACGAAACGATCCAATGTTAGAATCATCGGCATCCCCGAGGGGGTGGAGAAAAACAGAGGTCTAGAAGAGATATTTGAACAAATTGTAGCTGAAAACTTCCCTAATCTAGCAAGGGAAACAAAAATTCGTGTCCAAGAGGCAGAGAGGACCCCTCCCAAGCTCAACCATGACAGACCTACACCACGTCACGTCATAGTGCAACTCGCAAATATGAGATCCAAGGATACAGTATTGAAAGCGGCCAGGGCAAAGAAATTTCTCACGTACCAAGGCAAAGGCATCAGAATTACATCAGACCTGTCTACACAGACCTGGAATGAGAGAAAGGGTTGGGGGAGCATTTTTAAAGCTCTTTCAGAGAAAAACATGCAGCCAAGGATCCTTTATCCAGCAAGGCTGTCATTCAGAATTGATGGAGAAATAAAGACATTTCAGAATCGACAGTCACTAGCCAATTTCGTAACCACGAAACCAGCCCTACAGGAGGTATTACGGGGGGTTCTATAAAAGTAAAAAGGCCCCAAGAGTGATACAAAACAGAAAGTCACAGCCAATACAAACAAAGACTTTACTGACAACATGGCAGAATTAAAAGCATATCTCTCAGTACTCAGCCTGAACATTAATGGTTTAAATTCTGGTTTCAAACGCCACAGGGTTGCAGATTGGATAAAAAGAAATGACCCATCCATTTGCTGTCTACAAGAGACTCATTTCGAACCCAAAGATGCATTCAGACTGAGAGTAAGGGGATGGAGTACCATCTTTCACGCAAATGGACCTCAAAAGAAAGCTGGGGTAGCAATTCTCATATCAGATAAATTGGATTTTAAACTACAGACTATAGTTAGAGATGCAGAAGGGCACTATATTATTCTTAAAGGAAGTATTCAACAAGTGGATATGACAATTATAAATATATATGCCCCCAACAGGGGAGCAGCAAGATACACAAGGCAACTCTTAACCAGAATAAAGAGACATATAGATAAAAATACATTAATAGTAGGGGACCTCAACACTCCACTCTCAGAAATAGACAGAACACCCTGGCAAAAACTAAGCAAAGAATCAAAGGCTTTGAATGCCATACTCGACGAGTTGGACCTCTTAGATATATATAGAACACTACACCCCAGAACCAAAGAATACTCATTCTATTCTAATGCCCATGGAACATTTTCAAGAATAGACCATGTTCTGGGACACAAAACAGGTCTCAGCCGATACCAAAAGATTGAAATTATCCCCTGCATATTCTCAGACCACAACGCTCTGAAATTGGAACTCAACCACAAGGAAAAATTTGGAAGAAACTCAAACACTTGGAGACTAAGAACCATCCTGCTCAGGAATGACTTGATAAACCAGGAAATCAAAAATCAAATTAAACAATTTATGGAGACCAATGAGAATGAAAATACAACAGTCCAAAACCTATGGGATACTGCAAAGGCAGTCCTAAGGGGGAAATACATAGCCATCCAAGCCTCACTCAAAAGAATAGAAAAATCTAAAATGCAGTTTTTATATTCTCACCTCAAGAAGCTGGAACAGCAACAGAGGGACAGGCCTAATCCACGCACGAGGAAGCAGTTGACCAAAATTAAAGCTGAAATCAATCAAGCAGAAACCAGAAGTACAATAGAGCAGATCAACAGGACTAGAAGCTGGTTCTTGGAGAGAATCAATAAAATTGACAGACCACTGGCAAGACTTATCCAAAAGAAAAGAGAAAGGACCCAGATTATTAAAATTATGAATGAAAAAGGAGAGGTCACGACGAACACCACTGAAATTGGAAGGATTATTAGAAATTTTTATCAACAGCTATATGCCAATAAACTAAGCAATCTGGAAGAGATGGAATCCTTCCTGGAAACCTATAAACTACCAAGATTGAAAAAGGAAGAAATTGATTTCTTAAACAGGCCAATTAATTATGAAGAAATTGAGTCAGTGATAAACAACCTTCCAAATAACAAAACTCCAGGCCCGGACGGTTTTCCTGGGGAATTCTACCAAACATTCAAAGAAGAAATAATACCTATTCTCCTAAAGCTATTTCAAAAAATAGAAACAGAAGGAAAGCTACCAAACTCATTCTATGAGGCCAATATTACATTGATCCCCAAACCAGGCAAAGACCCCCTCAAAAAGGAGAATTACAGACCGATTTCCCTAATGAATATGGACGCCAAAATCCTCAACAAGATACTTGCTAATAGAATCCAACAGTTCATTAAAAGGATTATCCACCACGATCAAGTGGGATTCATACCTGGGATGCAAGCGTGGTTCAATATTCGCAAATCAATCAGCGTGATACATCATATCAACAAGAAAAGACTCAAGAACCATATGATCCTCTCAATCGATGCCGAAAAAGCATTTGACAAAATACAGCATCCTTTCCTGATTAAAACCCTTCAGAGTGTAGGAATAGAAGGTACATTTCTCAATCTCATAAAAGCCATCTATGAAAAGCCTACTGCAAATATTATTCTCAATGGGGAAAAGCTGGAAGCCTTTCCCTTAAGATCAGGAACACGACAAGGATGCCCACTCTCGCCACTATTATTCAACATAGTACTAGAAGTCCTTGCAACAGCAATCAGACAACAAAAAGGGATCAAAGGTATTCAAATCGGCAAAGAAGAAGTCAAAATGTCTCTCTTCGCAGACGACATGATACTCTATATGGAAAACCCAAAAGAAGCCACTCCCAAACTATTAGAAGTTATAGAGCAATTCAGTAACGTGGCGGGATACAAAATCAATGCTCAGAAATCAGTTGCATTTCTGTACACGAATAACGAGAACGAAGAAAGAGAAATCAGGGAATCCATCCCATTTACAATAGCACCAAAAACCATACGTTACCTTGGAATTAACTTAACCAGAGACGTAAAGGACCTTTATTCTAGAAACTATAAATCACTCTTAAAAGACATTGAGGAAGACATAAAAAGATGGAAAGATATTCCATGCTCATGGATCGGAAGAATTAACATAGTTAAAATGTCCATGCTACCCAGAGCAATCTACACTTTCAATGCTATCCCGATCAAAATACCGAGAACGTTTTTCAAAGAACTGGAACAAATAGTCCTTAAATTTGTATGGAACCAGAAAAGACCCCGAATCTCCAAGGAACTGTTGAAAAGGAAAAACAAAGCTGGGGGCATCACAATGCCGGATTTCGAGCTGTACTACAAAGCTGTGATCACAAAGACAGCATGGTACTGGCACAAAAACAGACACATAGACCAATGGAACAGAATAGAGAGCCCAGAAATGGACCCTCAGCTCTTTGGGCAACTAATATTTGATAAAGCAGGAAAAAACATCCGGTGGGAAAAAGACAGTCTCTTCAATAAATGGTGCTGGGAAAATTGGACAGCTACGTGCAAAAGAATGAAACTTGACCACTATCTCACACCATACACAAAAATAAACTCCAAATGGATGAAAGACCTCGATGTGAGACAGGAATCCATCAAAATTCTAGAGGAAAACATAGGCAGCAACCTCTACGACATCAGCCAAAGCAACCTTTTTCATGACACATCCCCAAAGGCAAAAGAAACAAAAGATAAAATGAATTTATGGGATTTCATCAAGATTAAAAGTTTCTGCACATCCAAGGAAACAGTCAGAAAAACTAAGAGGCAGCCCACGGAATGGGAGATTATATTTGCAAATGACACTACAGATAAAGGACTGGTATCCAAGATCTACAAAGAACTTCTCAAACTCAATACACGAGAAACAAATAAACAAATCAAAAAATGGGCAGAAGATATGAACAGACACTTTTCCAATGAAGACATACAAATGGCTAACAGACACATGAAAAAATGTTCAAAATCATTAGCCATCAAGGAAATTCAAATCAAAACCACACTGAGATACCACCTTACGCCAGTTAGAATGGCAAAAATAGACAAGGCAAGAAACAACAATTGTTGGAGAGGATGTGGAGAAAGGGGATCCCTCCTACATTGTTGGTGGGAATGCAAGTTGGTACAGCCACTCTGGAAAACCGTGTGGAGGTCCCTTAAAAAGTTAAAAATTGAGCTACCCTATGATCCAGCCATTGCACTACTGGGTGTTTACCCCAAAGATACAGACGTAGTGAAGAGAAGGGCCATATGCACCCCAATGTTCATAGCAGCAATGTCCACAATAGCTAAATCGTGGAAGGAGCCGAGATGCCCTGCAACAGATGACTGGATTAAGAAGCTGTGGTCCATATATACAATGGAATATTACTCAGCAATCAGAAAGAACGAGTTCTCAACATTTGCTACAACATGGACGGCACTGGAGGAGATAATGCTTAGCGAAATAAGTCAAGCAGAGAAAGACAACTATCATATGATTTCTCTCATCTATGGAACATAAGAACTAGAATGATCAGTAGGGGAAGAAAGGGATAAAGAAAGGGGGGGTAATCAGAAGGGGGAATGAAACATGAGAGACTATGGACTATGAGAAACAAACTGAGGGCTACAGAGGGGAGGGGGGTGGGGGAATGGGATAGACCGGTGATGGGTAGTAAGGAGGGCACATATTGCATGGTGCACTGGGTGTTATACACAACTAATGAATCATCGAGCCTTACATCGAAAACCGGGGATGTACTGTATGGTGACTAACATAATATAATAAAAAATCATTATTAATAAAAAAAAAAAAAAAAAAAAAAAAAAAAAAAAAAAAAAGATTTGTTTTGTGGCCTAACATGTGATGTACCCTGAAGAATGTTCCATGTTCACCTGAAAAGAATGTGTATTTTGCTTTTTTGGATAGAATGTTCTGTAAATATCTGTTAAGTTCATCTGGTATAATGTGTCATTTAAGGCTGATGCTTTCTTATTGACTTTTTGGTCTGAATGATCTATCCATTGATGTAAAGGAGTTGTTAAAGTCCCTAGTATTACTTTATTACTGTCCATTTCTCTTTTTATATCTGTTAATATTTGCTTTATATATTTAGGTGATCCTTTGCTGGGTGAATAGATAACACAATTGTTATATCCTCTTATTGAATTGATACCTTTATCATTATGTAATGCCCTTCTTTGTCTCTTGTTACAACCTTTGTTTTAAAGTCTACCATGTCTGATATGAGTATTGCTACTCCAGGGTTTTTGGGTTTCCATTTGCATGGAACATAATTGTTCATCACTTCACTTTCATTCTGTATGTGTCTTTACATCTGAAGTGAGTCTCTTGTAGGCAGTATATAGATGGGGTCTTCTCTTTTTATCCATTTAGCCACTGTATATGTTTTGATTAGAGAATTCAGTCCATTCACATTGAAAGTAATTTTGGTAGATATGTGCTTATTACCATTTTGTTTATAGTTTTTGGCTGTTTTTGTAGTTCTTTTCTGTTCCTTTCTTTTCTTTTCCTTGTAGTTTGATGACTTTCTTTAATGGTATGCTTATAATTCTTTCTCATTATCTTTTGTATATTTACCCTAGGTTTTTGCTTTGTGGTTACAATAAGGCTTACATATAACAACTTACATCTATAGCAGTCAATTTTAAGTTGGTAAGAACGTAAGTTTTTTACCCCATTCTAAAGCTCAACATTTTTCCTCTTTCCCCCCCAAATTTTGTGTTTTTGATGTCATATGTCACATTTGCTATATTTTAATCATGTATATCCTTTAACTAATTATTGTAATCATATTTTTACTACTTTGTCTTTTAACTTCCATTTTGGCTTTATAAGTGATTAACTTACTATCTTTACTATATGCTTCCCTTTCCAGTAATATTCTTTTCTTTTTTTTTTTTTTTTTTTTTTAGATTTTATTTATTTATTTGGCAGAGAGAGAGAGAGACAGCCAGCGAGAGAGGGAACACAAGCAGGGGGAGTGGGAGAGGAAGAAGCAGGCTCCCAGCGGAGCAGGGAGTCTGATGCAGGGCTCAATCCCAGGACTCTGGGATCACGCCCTGAGCTGAAGGCAGACACTTAACGACTGAGCCACCCAGGCACCCCCAGTAATATTCTTTTCTATGTATTCTTGTTACTAATTAGTGCCCTTTTTCTTCTCAGCTTAGAGAAATCCCTTTAACATTTCTTGTAAGGCTGGTTTAGTAGTGATGAATTTTGCTTGTGTGGAAAATTCTTTGTCTTTCCTTTAGTCTGAAAGATGTTTGTCAGGCGAAGTTTTCTTGGTTGAAAGTTTTTCTTTCAGCAGTTTAAATATATCATGTCACTACTTTCTGGCTTGCAAAGTTTCTGCTGACAAATGCTCTGTCTTATGGGGTTCCCTTGTACATGACAAGCTGTTTTTCTGTTGCTCCTTTAAAATTTTCTCCTTATCTTTAACTTTTGATATTTTATTTATAATATGTGTTGATGTGGGTCTCTTTGAGTTCATCTTATTTGGAACTCTCCACACTTTCTGGATCTGAATGTGTTTCCTTCTCCAGGTTAGGGAAGGTTATAGCCATTATTTCTTCAAATAATATTTCTGCCCCTTCCTCTCTCTTTTCCTTCCAGAGTCTTATAATGTGAACATTCAACCATTTGATGTTGTCCCTTAAATCTCTTAAGCTATCTTCACTTTTCTTCATTGGGTTTTGTTTTTTGTTTTTCCTACTTTGGTGTGCTTCACTGATTTGTCTTTGAGTTGACTGATTCTTTCTTCTGCTTTCTCTAGTCTGCTGTTGAACCTCTCTAGTGTATTTCTTAGTTCTTTTATGTATTCTTCAGCTATGTGACTTCTTTTTAGTATTTTCTTATATTTTCCAACTTTTTTGTTGAAGTTCTCACTGAGGTCATCCATTTTTCTCTCCAATTGGTAAGCATCTTTATGACCATTACTTTGAACTCTTTATCAGGTAATTACTTATCTCCATTTCATTAAGGTTTTGGGGGTTTTTTTGTTTTGCTTTTGTTTTCTGGAGTTGTATCCTGTCCTTTGATTTGGAACATATTTCTCTGTTTTTCGTTTTTTGGGTTTTTTTCTTGACTCTGTTGGTATCTATACAGTAGATGAAACAATCATCTCTCCTGGTCTTGAAAGAGTAGCCTCATGTAGGAGGTGAACCTTATTGTTTAACCCTTCTCAGTTCTTGGTTGTCTGTCAAACCTTTGTGCTTTTCCAAGCAGCCTATTACATTTTCAGTAGCTCCCAGTATTTGAGGATGTGCCAAGTCCTATCAATGTCCTAAAGGAGAAGATCTCAGAACCTAAATTCAGGTTGGCTGGAAGCCAGACCCTCAGGCAGCAGCTTTTAAAAGTATGCAGATATATACAGTTCTCTGGAACCACAAGCATAACCTGTGCTGGCCACCAGAGCCATGAAATCTATAGATATTCCCCTGGGAAGCACTCACAAAAGTCAGGGCTACAGAGAAGTATAGAAGTGCTTTTCTTGGAGATATCAGTGATCTGGAGTAAGGCAGAGGGAGAGCACCAGCATGCTACCCACAGCCTATGTTCCTTGATAGCAGTCAGTAGACCCCTAAGTGCTTGACAAACCTGAAGCCTACTCCTTAGACTGAAGCTCTAGGATAAGCAAAGAGGCCTCCTTCACCGAAAGACTTGGGAGAGGGGTGCCGCAGGCTGCTCTCTGTGTAGTACCCTGGGGTGATAGGCTTCCAAGAACCATCTCCCCAATTTCTACAGTGCTGTGGGACCCAGGGATGAAAGCCCCCCTTGCCACAGGTGATAAAAGGCCATCCTCTGGCTGGCAGCTGCAAAAATTAGTGTACCAGAAGTGTGCACAGCTCCCTTCTAAAAGACACTGGTATTCTACAGCAAGGCACAGGGTGAGCAGGAAAATAACACTTACCCTCTGAGGTCTCTGGAAAGGATTACAGTTGCCCCTAGGTGTGTTTTTAATTAGAAGCCTACCCCTCAAGCCACAGCCATGACGATTAGCTAATAGGTCTCTTCACAGAAAGACCTCCTGGGTCTGTTGCCTCTTTGTGTGCCCTGGGGGTGGTAGCTGTTGAAAGATTCTTTATTGGTTACAGTTCTGTAGGACCACAAGCAAAAGCCCTGCTAGCTGCCAGAGCCAGATTTGGAGGTGTTCCCAGAGAGCGGTCATAAAAATCAGGATTGCCAGACAGGGATATGAGCTCCTATCTGGGTGACACCAGTTTTGCCTGTCCTGTGGGACCAGGAACATAAGCTACCGGGGCCTCCAGAGCCGTCAAGAGGTACCTCCCAAGCAGCAGCCACAGAAAGCAGTGCAGCAGACATGTGCAAGTTCCCTGCTGGGAGATGCTGGTGCGCTAGAGCACGGTGAGGGGACAGTGCGCAGACGGCACCTGCCAGTCTCCACCCCAGAGTGTGTTCCAGCAGGCTCCTAGATGTGGACGTTAGATACACACCTACCTCTCAGGGAAACACTTTAATACAAGCAGGGCAGCTTCCTTCCCTTCAAGTCTGGGCATGCTCAGCTGCCTCTGAGCTGGGCTCTGGGCACTTGAGCCCTTTAAGAGCCATTTCTCAGATCATGAGTCTTGTGGGTGGAGCAACATGAGCCTCATGTTTTCAAAGTTGGATTTTGGGGGGGGGGTGGCACTCATCTCTCAGGTGCATGTCTTAAAAGTTGGGGTGCCTGATGTGGGGTTCAAATGCTTTACTCCTCAGGGAGCAGATCTAGATTTTAAGTTCCCTTCCAGTTGTGGGTCCCTGCCCCTGGGGTGGGGCTTATGGCAAGATTGTGTCCCAGCCTCTCCTACCCGCTTCAGTGTTGTTTTCTACTCATTTTCTTGATGTGTAATCATCACTCAGCCAACACATTTTTTTAAAGAGGAAATTATTCCATATGAGCTGTAGACTCATTGTGTCCTTGGGAGGAGATGAGTTCGGGATCTTCCTACATCATCATATTGAACCGAACCCTTAAAAAGTCTTTTGTTAATTGACGTATAGTTGACACACAGTGTTACATTAATTTCATGTGTAGGACATAGTGATTCCACAAGTCTATTCATTAACCCTAAAAGGTTTTAATTTTGATGAATACATTTTACCCATTTTTTATTACTTCTGCTTTTGGCACCATATCTGAGAAATCATTGCCTAATCCAAGGTCATGAAGATTTATACATATGTTTTCCTCTAAGAGTTTATTGTTTTAGCTTTTACATTAAGCTCTGAATGATTCTGAGGTCATTTTTGTATAAGGTTTGAAATATATATATTTGTATATCCTAATGACTTCTACTCATCTCCCTTTTTCCCTTCTCCTTCCATTTTTTTAAATTTGTGTTTGCTTTATGTCCGAGCACATTACATTTCCATTGTGTTCTTCCATGTTTACCCACCTTTGAGTCTTAGATCTAAAATTAAATATTCAGCTCTTCCCACCAGTGACTTTGCCAGTTTCCTCAATCATCTCTTAGACGGAAAAAGTTATCTACTAGTAACTTCTGCAAAAATAATGCCTGAAAAAATATTCATAGATTCTTAAGGGTTTATAACTGTTTTTTTTTTAATTCCCATGGCCTGATATTGTAAGGAAAACTGAGTTGAATATAAAATAATTAGATAATTTTTATTGAGTTTCTTAAAATTTTTTTCCCTTTTGTTTTGCTTTCTGTATTTTTGTTGGAGTCTAATTTCAACCTAATTTTCTTTCATTTGTAAGTGATTTGATTTTTTTTGCCTGAAGTTCAGAGGATTATTTATTCATTTTAAAGTCCAATAATTGAATTAAGACACATCTAGGAGTTGATAATTCAGGGTTTCTTAGGAAACTTTTCTTGAATTACAGTTTTAAATATTGATTCCATTTCTATTTTTTTCTTTTTCATAGATTCCAATTTGATATATATGTTAGATCTGCTTTGCCTCTCTATCACTTTCATTGGACTTTTCTAATTTTCTATGTGTTTTGGTTTCTTTCTTTCTTTCTTTTTTTTTTTTGCTCTTTTTATTTCCATTATTTATACTCCTATTGAATTTTCAGTTGTTCCTATTTTCCCTTGAGCATCTTGTAACTATTCCTTTTCTTCTAGGATAAGCTTATTCATTTATCTATCTATCTATCTATCTATCTATCTATCTATCTATTTTGTCCTTATTTCACATATCTGCTAGCTATGAGTTTTCAAGTTTATGATTTACAGGATTTATACTTCTTCTTTTCATTGTTCAAAACAGTCATACTTCAGGGCCCTCTCTTGAGCTGCTTCCTACCTTCCTTTCATCATTTAATCAAAAGTAATTCTGGATTGTCTCCTCTGGCCCCTCACATATTCCAATCCTTTTTCTTTTCTTTTCTTTTCTTTTCTTTTCTTTTCTTTTCTTTTCTTTTCTTTTCCTTTCCTTTCCTTTCCTTTCTTTTCTTTTCCTTTCTTTTCTTTTCTTTTCTTTTCTTTTCTTTTCTTTTCTTTTCTTTTCTTTTCACTCTCCAGTAGTCAGTGCTCTGATATGCCAGATTTCAGATTTATTTGTCACATTTATCCATCCACTGGGTTTCTTTTCTTATGAGGGTCAACCATAAATGGTGTCATCTGTGTTCTCCTACAAGCATCCTATACATTTCCCGTCTTCTGTGCTATCCACACCTGACTTGGCACACATGCAAGGACTCCATAGCCAACTCAGCCAACTCTAATGGTCTGGCTTGCTTATTTGCCCACTAGCATTTAACTGGAAGTTCTAGTATTTTCTGATTTTTACCTCTCTGTGGGTGTGTAGTCCAGGTTATTTTACTTTTATAGTTAGTCTGTATGCGATTTTTAATATGTGGTAAAATTGAAATTAGGGGGCCATCATATTTTCAAAATCCTTCTTCATGAGGAGTTTCTAAATTAATGTACTTTTTTAAGTTCTTTTATTCTAATTATAGTAAATTCTGAATTAATGATTAAATTAATGAGGTAATAGAATAGTAATAAGAAAATATATAGAGGCTTATTTTTTAATTTTTCACAGTGCTTTAAGAATTTTTTAAATTGTTAAATAGATATTTAACAAGGCTAGAACTTGTTTTATGACTTGATAAAACTTCAGATAAAGTCAGTAGAATTGTTGATATGCTCTTTGATCTAATTTCATGTAGTCCATTAGGTTGTGTTAAATAGCACATTGCAGCTCGTCAGAGTAAATAAAGAGAAGGAAAAGTAAGCTATGCTAGTCCAGGGGAAATGTTCACTTTAATGATTTTTTGATAATCAAGTTGTCATTTCATTTCCAATAGTCAACCTATTTGGTTGAATAATTTATCATATTTTTGACCCTTTTCAATCTATCCCTCAATACCATTTTATAAGATATTCACATCTAGAAATATTGGCTAAGGCATCTTTAATTATTACTCTGAGGTTATCATGGTATTTAGATGGTCAAGATTTAATTCAATGTACTGCCCTTTCAACAAAAATTAAATATCCCCGATTTAACAAATGTAAGTAAAGAGTGGGTGTCATCAATGCAAACATCTTGTCATTTCTTTGGAGGTTGGTACCTCTAACAAAAGTGATCAGCTCATTTCCCTTTGTCATTACCCAGACATGTGCTACTAATTTTAAATGTTTTGTCTGAAAGAAGATAGTAACCTGAAACTTCAAACCATATAATACAAATGGAAGGCAAAGATGTTTAAAATCTACATTCAGATTTGCTCTAAAATCTATGCAAAGTATTGTATGTCAGCCATATCTCAGTTCAGTAGGCATAATTAGTTTGAATCCACTTACATGGATGGGATATAAAGATAATTGTACTTGGGTGCTCTTTCAAAACCTAAGAAGAATTGAAGAAATCCAGTTAGACTATCTTCATTTGTTACTATTAATATTTAAAGGTAAAAATGATTTGAATGTACAAAAAAATTACAAGGAGAAAATTTACTAAACTGAAACCTGTTTCTGAGAAAACTAATGACAATTGACCAAGATGGTATTTTCTTTATTCCTGGTTAGGCATGATATGATTGGAAAAGTTGTTTTTTCTAACCCTAAGCTTCCTCTCTCTTTTTCTATTTAATTCAATGGTTTTAACCAGAAGTCTGCATTATCATCACCTATGAAGATTTTAAAAAATATATATGGAAAGTTGTAACAGCCTTTTGGAGAGCAATCTGTCACTATCAAAATATACATTATGCATGCCTGGAGCCCAGTATTTCTATTTCTACAAAATTGTGTGACATGTATATATGTAAGTGTATATTTGCAGGTTTATAGAAAAAATTATTTAGAAACTAAAAAATAAATATCAGTAAGAGATTGGTTAAATGCATAATGGTATAAATATATAAAGAAATACTATGCAGCTTTTAGAAAGGATGAGAAAACCCAAAAAAATATGTTTTTAATTTAAGTGATAAAACAAGTTGCAAATCAATATATATGGCATAATGCCATTTATGTAAATATATATGTGTGTGTAAATATATTGACATCCATATATGCATGTATATAGACACTCATGTATATGTAATAAAATATATAACATACACACAAAACAGTAACAGAATGGGAAGATGAATTCAGGAGCCTTATTTTAAATTCTGTGTGTTAACGTATTTTTTAAAAATGAAGAACATTTATTTCTTCTCTAATATTAATAGTAATATTTAATACAAGTATTTGAGTTCAACACCCAGAGATTCTATTCTGGCTCCATAACTTAAGATATGGCTCAAGCACTTTTACAATTCTAGAATCTCCACAGCTAGATTTTTATGCACACCACCCTGATTTTCTGAGCACCTATTTTTGATAGGAACCACTCCAGCACTGTGTAGCTAAATGTTGATCAAAAACAGACGTAAGGGGGCTCCTGGATGGCTCAGTCGTTAAGCATCTGCCTTCAGCTCAGGTTGTGATCCCAAGGTCCTGGGATCTAGTCCTGCATTGGGGTCCCTGCTCTGCTGGGAGCCTGCTTCTCCCTCTCCCACTCCCCCTGCTTGTGTTCCCTCTCTTGCTGTCTCATTCTCTAATAAATAAATAAAATCTTTAAAACAAAACCAAAAAAGCAAACCCAGATGTAATATGCACATATGAAGCTCATAGTTGAGGGGAGTATATTATCCAGTTTATGCTGCAGTAACAAATCAACCCTGAAATACTTAGGATTTACCGTAACAAGAAATTATAGCAATCAGTAGGACAGCTCTGGGACCCAGGCTGAAGGAGCAACAACTCTCCGGGGTCTAATCTTCTCATGACAGGTGCCAGGAGTCTAAGTGCAAACAGGCAGAAATAGGCAAGAGCATTTGAAGCATCTGCCCTTTTTCACCCAGAATAAAAACCATAGCTGTTGCCTCTGCTAACGAGACTACCCGGTTTGTTCACCGGATGCATTAGTATCTCTCTCCCCCTCCCTCCCCCTGGCCTTTGGCCGTTCTTTAGACCCTGCAGACGTGCTCATGTTTTTGCACACCTCCAGCTGCTGTCTCTTCTACTTGAGGCAATTACTCATTATGTGCAAAGGAAATTCAAGTTGAGAGAAGAATGTTTGAATCTCTGTGTTTCAATATTAATTTTCACCTGTTTATTTAAAGTCGTATAGAATCATTTTGGGGTTTACAATAGGAAAGGGTGGTTTTTGGATTAATCAATAGAATGAATTCCTTTTCAAAATTTCATTTACTCAAATTGAAAAGAAATTACATTCACGTAGTATGTTCTTGACTGATATTTAGGATTCCTGAAGAGTGGCTCTTGGCTTATTATACAGACATTATTTGAATTTCAAATCTAGTAATGTCTTGCTACCAAAAAAGAAAAAAAAAAAACAAACAACCAAACAAAAAACCTTGCAAAGTGTAACTATAGCTTACATATTATCTTCTTTATCACAGGGAATAATGGGACAGCTGGAAATTGTTTCAGCCTCATGACAAAGATGGGAGAATCTCTTTATGGTTTCTAATTATACTCTCTGGAACAGACACGTGAATTCTCCCTGAAATATTCTAGTTTTTGCAGAGCCTTTGCTTGAATCTTATAGATCCATTTCCAGTATGGTTGAATAGTTAAGTGCACCTCGTTTTGCATTTTGTCTCCTGTGGTATTTACATGACAATGGTGAAGTAAGACACAATCAGAATAACAGCAATGTCCCAAATACCAATTCATTTCAAAAGCACAAGTACCTTAGAATTAAAGGAGGCAGTAGCATTGGTCATTGACCATCCCCTCTCAACCCTTTTTCATCCTGTTCCTGTATCACTTGCCCTTTGGGTATGGTCAAAAGAGAGCACTGGCCAAAGGTCCGAGGGCAGGAGGAGCAAACGTTCTGCAATCCTCAGGTTGCCTCCTGCCGTTGGGCAGTGGCTATGTGTCTCCCTCTGCAGCAGCTCCTGATGGGTGGCCCCTGTTTTCCAGCTGCGGCCCTTAGAGGTTCTGGCTACTGCTTCCCTCTTCCCTTCAGGCACTGAGGTGGTAATGGCCTTATGCTCTTACATTCCTTTGCTTCATTCACCTTTTCTTGTTGGTTCCCTTCACTCGGACTCCAGCTTTCCAAATAGTCCCTTCATTAAACTCTTTCAGTAGTGATCCTGCTCACTGTGCCATTTGCTTCCTGTCCAGGACCACGTCTCATATAATCATCTATCATGCTCTGTGTCCTAGAAAAGTTTTCAAATAAAAGTGGCGACGATGAGAATAAACTATACTTTTCCAACTGGCAAATATTTCAAATCATAAAAATAGGATTCAACTGGGGCACCTGGGTAGCTTGGTAGGCTAAGTGTCTGACTCTTGATTCTCGCTCAGGTCATGATCTCAGGGGCGTGAGAGCGAGCCCCACATTGGGCTCTGCAGAGTGTGGAGCCTGCTTAAGATTCTCTCTCCCTCTCCCTCTGCCCCTCCCTGCTCATGCCCTCTCTCTTTCTCTTAAAAAAAAAAAAAAAAAAAAAGATTCAACTAATCTATTCTCTTTCTGGTAGACTTGCCCCTAGTGTTCCTCTGACAACCCTGCTGACCTTAGTCCCTCTAATCCTCTTTCTCAGTCTAGTTCCCCCACCCTTCGACTCTCTACACCTCTTGGAACCTAATGTCCACTGAGGGAAACCATGTGGCTTACCTCCTTGCTTGGATGTTTTCAGCATGTTGGGATAATCTATTTACTTTTTTAAAAAATCCTTTTCTATAGGTAAAGGATTTTTCCTATGGTTTTTTAAAAACATTAGTCCTCCTTTTTAAGGACACAAGTAATATATGAATGTATTATTATTTCATAATAATATGAAACTATTATTTCCAATAATATAAGGTATACAGAGTAGAATGTAAAAAGCCCTCTTTGTAACCTCCCAGTCTTTCTTTGGTCCCCAGAAATAACTGCTCTTCGACAATCAGCTAAGCCTCCTTTCCGTCTTTGTCTATCTAATTTTTGTTTTTAACATCAATAGAATCATATTGCATGTATAATTATGTGTCATGTATGTTACATCTATGTCTTATATTTGTATGTTACATAAAGGCACGTCTCTATATGTATGTTGCTCTATGTTCACATACATATTATCATATAAAAGGAATATCTCTATCTCAATTCATCTGTTTGTCTAGTCTAACTACAGATGCCTTGGGTTACTTTCCAAGTCTGTACATATAATTTGTAAGTGCTGCATAATATTCCACAGAATTAATCTGTTTTCTCACTGTTGCAAACAATGCAATAATAAACAACTTTCTCATATATGTTTAATTGTGCTCTTACTTTGGGTTAGATCTCTGAAAGTAGATGGCTGAGTCAAAAAATATGTCCTCCAAAATTTGTGATAGATGCAGTCCAATTGCTAAACCCAGTAGTAGTCACTCCCCATCTCCCTTTGGCCCTAGACAACCACTAATCTGCGCTCTGTCTCTGTATATTTGCTTATTCTGGACATTTCATATGAGTGGAGTCATGCACTTACCATCAGCATCATAATGTTTACAGCGTCCAGCCTATTGTAGCATGTGTCAGTACTGAATCACTTTTTATTGCCAAATAATATTCCATTGTATGACTATTCCACACATTTATTCATCGGTTGTTGGAAATTTGTGTAGTTTATACTTTTTGACTATTATAAATACCACTATGAGCATCATGTGTGAGTTTTTGAGTAGACGTATGATTACACTTTTCTTGGGTATATAGGAGTGGACTTGCTGGGTCATATGGTAACTATAATGTTTAACATTTTGAGAAACTTTACCGTTTATATTCAACAATAAATTTGGTTCTAATTGTGTTGGTAACATTTGCTATAGCATCACTGAGTCTATAAGGTAGGTAAAGTTTTATAAAGATCATCAATATTTTATCTGTATAATTAATCAAGAGACTATGATTGTGTTGAAAATGTAGATTTGCTATTCCAAAAATATTCATAGAAACCATAAAAAAAAAACTGGAAAAAATATAGTCGTTTTGAACCAATGCCATTTAGATGATGGTACAATTTGAATGATTATTAGAAATGTTTAGAGTTTGAATTCCAAAGATTTATAGATCTTAGAAATCATCATTTTTAATGTCTTTATTTTACACTTGAGAAAATAAAATAATTATTGTCCAAATATGATAAACTTGGAGATAAAATTTGGGTTTCAGTTATGAAAATCTCATTTTCTATTGTGAGAACCATAAGATTTTTTGTTGTGTATTTGTTTTTACTTGTTTGGGGGTTGTCTGCTCAAAATTAATATCCACTTTCTTACGGAAAAGAGATGGATTGGAGAACACAAAGATTTTCCAATAAAGCCTGCCCTGTTTGGTGTCAGATAAAATACTATGTACACATGATGGGCAATCTTTTGATGATGATAAAATGATATATAATGATCTTTGATTTTTATGTGGAAATTTTAGTTTTTATCTATCTAAAAAGAGTCTCTTCAATTTAATAGAGTTTCTATACACTAATCACCATGACAAATGGTGATTTTAAATCTTTATTTATTTTTTAATAAGTTTTGCCATAGATATTATTGCGTTTATGTTTGAGGTAGAAACCACATGTTGAGTGGTGAGGGACTTGTTTAAAGTCAGGTGGTAAACAGCTATAATTTGAATCCCCATCTCCAAATTCCACATCTAGATTTTTATATTACTGCTACAAAGACTTGCAGATACAGAGGGAATTCACTTTCTAGATTAATTGCCCGAAACAAGTGACTGTCCGTGAACTGTGAGTGCTTCACAAGAATACTGCTGAACGTCATTGTACCTCTGCAGATTGTCTAGGACGAACTGTGGTTCTTCATCCTGTCAAATGTGGTGTCTCGAAAGGAGACCTGCCAGGATCATAGAATACATCCTAGGGCTTCTCAAGGGGTTGGTAGGACTGAGTTTCCTGTAATTTTGGCTTTATTTGAAGGGCTGTGAACACTCCTAGGTATGTAATTTGGGGTAAATAAAAATGCTTTAGGGGCGCCTGGGTGGCTCAGTCATTAAGCGTCTACCTTCGGTTCAGGGCGTGATCCCAGGGTGCTTGGATCACGCCCCACATCGGGCTCCCTGCTCTGCTGGGAGCCTGCTTCTTCCTCTCCCACTCCCCCTGCTTGTGTTCCCTCTCTCGCTGGCTGTCTCTCTCTCTGTCAAATAAAGAAATAAAATCTTTAAAAAATAAAAATACATAAAAATGCTTTAAATCAAAACTATGTCCTCCATTGGGTCACAGTTATAGTTGTTCAATAGTATTTTCTAAAAAGGTTCTGACAATTAATATTGTAATTTTCATATCAAAAGTCCTCAGGCCACCAGCATTTCTCCAGATATTTTTATATTCTTTCTTTAAATTTTAATTCCAGTATAATTAACACAGAGTGCTAGTTTCAGGTGTGCAAGACAGTGATTCAACAATTTGAAATATTTTTTCTTTTTAATAAACTATCCACAAAAGACATTAGAACCGATGACTTATAAGGTCTATAATGTTGGTTTTATAAATTCAATATCTTCTGGGCTCTCTGAGGATAGTAAAAGCATCAATTTTTTTAAAAAAATTTATTTTGTGTCTTATTCTTTGAATTAACTACTTTCTCTAGTCACCTGCCTGCCCTTTCAACCTTCCTTCATTTTTTGTTTACTTTGGCTTTTGTATCGTGTTGTCAACTTTTCTTGCATGACTATAGATTCTTGGTTTTCTGTTCATATTTAAGTACAAGACAGTTGAAGAGTTGATGGGGGTTTTGGTTTACATGAATGGGGATTGTTAATTGGCAGGAATACCTAAAGGAGAAGTAGATAAACTCTTTCATTGGTAGGAGAAATTTTAAATGATTGAAGCTGGATTGCTTTGAGGCAGAGCACCAATGCCCACAGTAGTTGAGCTAATACACCAAATGGTATATTTAGTTATTGCTGGGTATTCTTATCTCAGGAAGAAGGGAGGGGAAGGTCTATGATCAAGCCACTATCTAGCAACACATTATTTAACACCTATTTACATTATTTTGGGAATTGCTGGTTCAAGGGAAGCAATCATAAAACTTGAACTTTGCTCTAAAATAAACCCATACTGTTATATTGTTGTTAAAAAAACTTAATTACTGGGAACCAGCACGCTCTCTCATTTTTACTATTTCTGTTAGTGGTCCTACTGCTCTCCTTGTATCCTAGAGTCAAACACTTGAAGTTGTCCTGACATCTTCATCTCTCTTCTGGAATTCAATTTAGTAATGTATCTTATATCTGTTCCTCATTTCCATTTCCCCTGGAACCAACCTTTACCTTGGTTCTTTTAGTAAATAAATCATATTTGTCAGAATGAGTCCGTACTTGAAGGAAGATAGTGTGTATCCCCTAGAGCCAGGTAGAACCAGGCTTAAATCCTGGCTGTGTCACTTATTATCTGCATGAAATAAGATACTTACCCTTTCTGAACGATTTCCTCTTCTATAAAGGTGAGATAACCATAATTCCTACCACACAGGTTTTTTTGGGAGGTTAAATGACACACAAAATGTAAAGCACTTCACCCACTGCCTGACACACAGTAAGTACTAAAACTATTATGTATGGCTGTTTTCTATTTTACATGTCAATTTTTAAATATTATATTTAATCCAACATTCTTATTACAGAAAATAAGAACTATAGTTATTGCTTTTAAATATTTCTTTTGTATAGCAAATCACTTCTAAATTCTAAATGACAAATCAATGGCTTCCAGTATTTTTAACCACTTACAATCTACATCCCACTTACCGTCTAAAACTCACAGATTTCTATAATGCTTTTTGACATGTCAGTCTCATCCTCAGAAATCTTGATTTTTCTTCCAGTGGCCTGGATAATAAAGCCAAGATGTCTTAGTTGATCCTGAAGCTGTTTTCCTATCTGATCCCTACCTACTTTTTATTCTCCACTGATGCCCTGTTATTTCTGCATATGAATGAACCGTTCATTCCAGCAAAATTTATCTGTTTATTGTCTGCAAGTAAACTAGTATATATCCCTGTCCTTGTCCTTTTTTCTGATGAAGTGATCTAAATTATTCCTTGAATTCTCAATTCCAGTTTCTATTCCTACCTGAAGTCTAAAATTCTGTGGTTTTTAGTTTCTGCATCATTTTTTCCCACACTTATGGCATGCCCCTGCAGTGCTCTCATTAATCCTTTTTACAAATATGACAAATCTCTAAACTTAAAGTCCAGTATGCCGTGCAGCTCAACATTATCAATAAGTAGAGGATAATCAAGAATGAAGAATAACCCACAATGCAGAAACAGGGTTAGACATTCCAATAATTATGATGAGTGTGTTTATTTTTATTTATTTATTTATTTATTTATTTATTTATTTATTTATTTATTTATTTTTAAAGATTGTATTTATTTATTTGATGGAGAGAGAGACAGCCAGCGAGAGAGGGAACACAAGCAGGGGGAGTGGGAGAGGAAGAAGCAGGCTCCCAGCGGTGGAGCCTGATGTGGGGCTCGATCCCAGAACGCCGGGATCACGCCCTGAGCTGGAGGCAGACACTTAAGGACTGAGCCACCCAGGTGCCCCGATGAGTGTGTTTATAATTGCAAAAATTTCAAAATAACCATAATGTCTAACTATAATGAGTTCCTTAAGAAATCATAGTTGATTCATTTGGGGAATAAATATATATTGTTAAAAATTAGATTGTAATCTGTCTGAAAAACAGAGGGCAATGCCTCTCCTCATATTCCTCACCATTTATAAAATGCTTTCTCTACGCCAGAGTTAAGAGGTTACACACATCCATTATTTTATTCTCCTTATATAACCTGATACGGTTGGTACTCTGACCGTTTTGTTATTTACCCATTTACAGCACGGTAGCCTCTACATTTGCAAACACTCTGAGAAACCTTGCTGACAACGTAGATAACGGTCACAGGCCAGTCTGCCAAGTAAAGCACAGAAAAGTAGACCTTTTGGTCTTTTGACCTTTTTTGAGGGGACTTGTCTTCATAGGTTTGGGCTGTTATAGTCACAGATAGAAGGAAGGTTGAGTTCCTATGTTATTGCCAAGATAGGTGACCCGGTGTCAGTATCTTGTCAGGGGTTCTAGATTTCCCTACGGGTAATCACCCATTAGCAGAACAAGTGATGTTTGTAATGTTTAAAAACGAATACAGCATGGACAATGGCCAATCAGAACAGTGCCGCAGCCAGTAAGAATGGGTACCTGTGTAAGTAATGAGGCCATACCTGAGCAGTGGGTGAGTACCCACCCTGAGACTGGGAAGTAGAAGGTTACTTGTGCTATCCTGTGTCCTTTAAGTCACACTTCGCCAGTAAGCCCAGAACTGTTAGACTCTCAGGAATCAACTTGCGTTTCCACGGATGGCTGAGCAAAGTTTTAATGAGATGCTCCTTTAATACATTGAAAGCAGTTTCCTCATAAAATCCCAATAACCAAGGGAAGTAGGGTTTCCAACAAATTATACTGGGAAATCTGTACAGAGTTCTTAATGAAGTGGCAAAGATAATTACAGACTTCTAATTAACTACTTAATTGCTATGAATTAGTGAATCTCCCAGCTTGGATGGCTTTTACTCAGTTTCGTGGTTGAAAAAATACATTCTATTCACCTTTCTTCTTGTTCTTTCAGTGTAATTAACCATTTCCTTGTACCACTGACCTTTTCTAAGAGATGTTTAATTACTGCTAATCCTTAGCTCTTGTTTTTAATCATCCAAAAAAAATTAATGGCTTTAGCAGCAGTAAGCACCTTAGCTTAGAACCGAGTCTATGTAAATTATAGAACACTGAGTCACAGGGCCTTGAAACTAATGTAGCCTATTTCTTAAATAAATGAGAAACTGTTCCAAACATCTATTACCAGGAAAAGGAAAGAATTAGCTAATATTTTATGATACATTCTGGTCCCTGTTATGTGTTAATGGATTTCTCCTCCTCATCACCTTCTCATTATAAAAGAGAGAAATGCATCATAATGGGACAAGTGAGTTTCACCTTTAATCCAGGTCAACAAGTGGGAAAACATTAAGAATCTACTTCAAAACAACCTTCTTTATTTTCTAGACTCATTCACAGAAACTTGACACAAAGATTCATTGATCCCTTTCTGTTGATTGTAGGAATTAAAAAAATCACAGAATAGAAATGAAATTTTCATCCAACTTGTTGATAGAAGAAACTAAGAAATTTTGTCATAACTAATATATGACATGTGATATGAGTTATCACACAGTTGTCTTCCTTAATCTCATGGGGGGGGTAAAATATTCCACTCACTCCTATTTTCTCCAACTGGTTACTTTTAACAATTGTTGCACCCCTTGCTCATCTCCTCTTTTATTATTTTATTTGATAAATCTGTTATTACCTGAATGATCTCATCCAGAACAAAGGGAAAATGATAGTTCCTGACACATTTTGAGCGCTCTTGATAAAAATCCATCCCATTAACTGTCCAAATGAGACTCAGAATCATTTCCTACAACTTCGCAAGGAGAGTGTGAGGCGATGTAAGGTGGAGAGAGGACAAAGATAAACTGTGTCTGAGGAGATTCTCAGCTAAATAAAAATTAGAATAGTCAAATATGTTTAGGATTTACTTTTTTTTATTTTCTTGTTTATATATATTTGACTGCTGTGTTCCTACATAACTTAGGGAAAACCAGAGGGGTTACAGATGCAAGGGGAGTGTCAATACTCGTTTTTACTCTCCGTGGGAACTTGGGAAAGTCATTGGAGTTCTTTAGGCCTCAGATTCATCAAGGATTAATTCTACCCACCCTTACAGTGTGGTTAATAAATAACGCATATACATTTCTTAGTAGAGTGCTTGCCATTTATTAGGTACTAAATAAATATTAGCAACCAGTCCAACCTAAGTTCTGAATTGAACTAGCTGCATCTCTCTAAAAGCTAAACTCTATGTGACTTCAGTTTTCAAAATTTCCCAGTGAGGTGAGAGGAACAAAATATGATGGATTCTGGGGTGAATCTGTTCCAGCATGCCTCTGGCAGGGCTCCCTAACTCCCAGCTCTGCTGGGATGTGGCCTTTGCTACCACCAACTGGACTGAGCTGACAGTCTTGTCACACTGAATTATTGTGCTTGCCTTGGCATTTACATGGAGCCGAGGGTCGAAGACTTCTCTAATCAGAGCTCCGTGACTGTCTCTGACGGAGGTACTTAATAGAATGTTCTTTCCAAGGTACACTCTGCCATAGCCTCATTACCCAAGCCCTGACTGCCTCCCCACCAAGTCAGTCTTAACCTAAGCTGTGTAAACTCAGGACAGAGGCTGGGTTTGCCACACTGCCTTTAATGTCCTCGTGCTGAAGTCCCTGGGGTATAATGAACAGTAAGCTGGTGCAAACATGAGGTGCAATATGGTTGCAGGTTCTAGGGTTTCTAGTCAGACTGTAGCCCTCCAGCTCCTGAGCTTTACAGAGGTGCCTCAGGAGAAGAGCTGTAACCACATCCAAAATGCAGTGACCTTCTCAGTGTACTCGCCTGAGTGAGAGGATGGGCAAACCCAGGAAGGACTGGTCACGGCCGCGTCTCACCCATTTGTTCCAAGGTCTGATAGTCCTGGAGGGAAGTGTTCTGTTTCCTAATCCTATCAGGGAAGCTGGGGAATCAAAAAGATCATAGGGATAAAAGTAAAACTTGGAGTTTTGGCATCCTTTCTATAGTTTTAATGTGCAAATAGCATTTTACTCCATAGTTCTTATATTCAAGGAATTCATGCATTATAGTCAAAGAGTTACGTAAAATCCTAAAATAAAATAGTAAAAATGTATTAGATACTACAAATTCAGACATATTTACTGAAGTTGCAGAAATTACTTTCTCTAATGAACATGTTCCTGAGTAAATTTATTATTAAAACAAGATTATAGGAGACATAGATTTAGCCCATCTAAAAGCATGACTTTTTTTTACATCCTAAGTACATTGTGTATGGGTGGCTTGTAACCAAGGCAATTTTTAATTCATTATTTCAGAACTTCGTTAAAAATAAATTGTAGTGTCATAAGAAGGTTTTAAAAACATTTTAATTTCATTGCCTCAAATTTACTTCTTATTAGGGCAAAAATCGATTTTAGTATAACTTGATGGCATATGTTTGTGTATGGTAGCAATACACACACACACACACACACACACGCACACACAACGTTGCTGCCCTCAGCTTTAGGCAAAATGGCCATCTTTCAGGGCACCTGTGTGGCTCAATCAGTTAAGTGTCTGACTCTTGGTTTTGGCTCAGGTCATGATCTCAGGGTCATGAGATCAAGTCCCACATCAGGCTGCACGCTCTGCATGGAGTCTGCTTAGGATTCTCTCTTCCTCTCCCTCTGCCCGCCCCCCCCCCAACTTGTGCACTCTCTCTCTCTCAAATTATTAAATAAATCTTTTTTTAAAAAGAAGATCATCTTTCTGTGTATCATACAATATATAATCAGTCACTGAAGTACTGACATTGGCATACATGTTCTGGACAACAAAGGATAGGAAAGAACGAAGGAAACAGTGTCTTCCTCTTGTATGTTCTCTTCGGATGCTCCCCACCTGGAATGTCTGACGGGGCAAAGTTTATCCCGATACATAAGGTACAACAGAAGCCTTCATTTACCTGTTTTAGAAGAACCTCACAAGACAGCATGTCTTGGTCTCGGATTCTACTGAACTGGACAATGTTAACTGGGTGAAGACAGGCATTGCCCTTTCCCTGTGCCCCAAGTATCCAATGCGGTGCTTAGTTAGGTGGTTAGTTACTCTCCCTTTGAAGATTGAATGGAAAATCCTCATTCTCAGAAATTATTCCTTCAGACAATCCGAGATGCTCGTGTATGCCACATGCTCTGCTAAGTGCTCTTTGGAGACTTATTTAAGCCTTACAAGAATACTACGAGGCAGATATTATGCCCATTTTAGGGATGAAGAAACTGAGTGTAGAAATGCTAAGTAACATACGCAAGTTTTCACATCGGGGAAGGATCTGGGATTTAAACTGAAGTCTGTCTGAATCTATGCTCTTATCTACTATTAAATGTGCTGGCCAAAGTGCAGGTGGAATTTCCGGGTAGATGTGTCCTCATGCATGCTTACAAGGCCCTTGCAGTTTGTGAAGTGGGGGACGGGGTAGGAAGGGAAAGGAGACCGAATGCCTTCCCCATCCCCAAGATGTCCATGCTTAATTCCTGGAAACTGAGACTATATTACATTAAGGTAGCAGCTATAATTGATGCTGTTAATCATTTGCCCTTAAAACAGGGAAATTGATTATTAACCTGGGTTACTCTGGTAGGTCCAGTGGCATCACAGGGCCCTGCAGAACAGAAAAGGGAGACAAAGGAGGGAGTTTGGAGAGATGGCATTGCGAGTAGGCCTGGGGCCAGTGCTGCTGACTTTAAGGCTGTCTCTAGAATCTGGAATAGCCTAGGGAACATATAGTCCCCTGGAGCTTCCAGAAGGAATGCAGACTTGCTGACACCTTGATTTTAGCCCATGAGACCCTTTTAAGGTTTCTGACCTCCAGAACTGTGAGATAATAAACTTATGTTGTTTTAAGCCACTAAATTGGTGGTAATTCATTACAGCAGGATTAAAAGACTAATACTAATAAGTGTTTATTTATTTATTTGAGAGAGAGAGAGAGAGACCGGGGAGGGGCAGAAGGAGTAGGAGAGAGAGAATCTTAAGAAGGCTCCAAGTCCAGCGTGGAGACCAATTTCATAACCCTGAGATCATGACATGAGCCAAAATCAAGAGTTGGATGCTTAACCAACTGAACCACCCAGGTGCTCCCTAATAAGTGTCTTAGATACCTTACAATGTATATTTAATAATGGGGTGATAGGAGCAGCACCTTCTTTTCACATTCATATGGAGGCATTCATCATTGTGTTACCTACAGGGCGGTCTTACTCCCACAGCCGGCTCCCTGGACACCACCAGTCTAGAGTCAGCTCTGCCGTGCACTCAGTATAGAAGCTGTTTGTGGTGGATAGAAATTGTGGTTTTAGGTGTAAAAAATAATTAAAGATAAACCTATTAGTCATTTCTGCCTGAACTCCTCCCTAAAATTTTAGTCAAATTAGTCAATGCCAAAGGGTCACAATTTCATTAGGGGGAAGTTTGGAGAGCACATGTTTTTGCTTGTGATTTTAACTATTGCACATTTGCAGTCATGATCCAAGTATGGAAGGTGGGTCTAATTCTTTCACTTCCCTGTTACACGACATATAAATATATGTGAGACAGTTGTACAGAAGGAGTGTACATGTGTATATGGAGGCAGGGGTGGGAATTTGATGTTGATTTTGATAGGTTCTCAATTTAAAAAACTTTTTTTATTTCAAATTTTTATTTAAATTCTAGTTAGTTAACATATATGGTAAAATTGGTTTCAGGTGTAGAATTTAGTGATTCATCGCTTACATATACCACCCAATGCTCATCCCAACAAGTGCCCTCCTTAAGACCCTAAAAAGCAAAATTTAAATACAAACGAATTACCAGTACCAAAAATTTAAGGTGCCAGAAAGGGTATCTTCTGACATTAATTATTTATCCACTAGGTGGCAGTATAGTGTAAGCAAAAAGAACGATTCCTTAGCCTTGGGCTTCTCTAGCTGCTAGTAAAGGATGCTTCATTGCTCTTTCAGAAAAGGAAAGTTGGCCCGATTAACACTATCTGTTTAAAGGGGTAGGGCTGATCTAGACTGATCCCAGGGCAGGGGAGTCCTAGAAAGAGCATGGATTCTGTGGCTCTTAGCACCTTTGATTCCGAGCTATGGGATCCTGGCCGGTTACACAATGTCAGGGCCTCGGTTTTCACATTTGTGTAATGGGTGTGAATATTACTGTCTTCCCTAGAGGGCTGTTATGAAGATAAAATGAAGTAATATAGTTAAAATTCTTAGGACATAATAGGCAGTCAGTTAGTAACAGTCCTTAAAACAGGGATAAAAAAGGGATTTCTCCCTTGCCTAAGGGGAGAAATAAACGCATAGAATGTCAGTGGTGGACCTTAAGCTCATATAATCTCCAATTACGGCTGTGATGAAGTGAAGAGGTTTGAAAAGTAAGGAGAGATGATTTATTCTTTCCTGAGCTTCAGTCTGACGAAGACTTTCCTAAAAGCAGTGCCATAACCTTCTCTTCGTTCTCTCAAATGTGGTGGCTGTCTGTCCCATCTCTCTGTCAGAAGTGAAGTTTATCTCCTGTGAGGAGGCCTGTCCCAGTGCTGGGCTAACGCCCCCTGCCTCCTGGGCCTGCAGCTGGCTGCCCTTCCCTCTGCGCATGCACAAGAATGCTGTCCAGATAGTGTAGTGAGTGCAATGGTGATTCCCAAAAGACAAGTCTCCCAGAACCTGTGAATGTGACCTTGTTTAGAGACTGGGTCTTTGCAGATGGAATTAACTTAGGGATCCTGAGATGGGTCATCCTGGACTATCCAGACGGACCCAAAATCTAATAAGTGTCCTTAAAAAGGCCGAGGGAGATTGAGGCAGAGAGGAGAAGGCCCTGGGAGATGCAGGTGGATGGGAGCGAGGCAGCACCCCAGAGAGAAGGAACCCCTGCCACCACCAGGGCCTGGAAGAGGCAGGACGATCCTCCCCGGGAGTCCTCAGAGGGAGCGTGGCTCTGCTGACACCTTGATTTCAGACTTCTGGTCTCCACACTGTGAGAAAATACATTTCTGTTGTTGTAAGCCACCAAGTTTGTGGTTATTTGTTATGGTAACCCTAGGAAACTAATGCAGATTTATGTCAAGAAAATCCCTGTCCCCAAATATATTTCTGCTGTTGCTAGAAATTCCATCATTAGGAAATTTATTTCTTTGGTTTAAATTGCAGCCTCTTTTAAAATAAAATACATAAGGTCCCTTAGGAAAGGTAACATATTTTGGAGAATGAATTTTTCACATTACGTGCTCCGCGAATGGATGGCTTGGACCTGCAGAAAAGCACTGGGTACTTGGAAGGGAATGATTCTAAAAAGGTGAAGGGAATTGGCTCTAAAAGACCAGCTTGACTTGCAAAGCAGTTTGTCTGGCATTTGGTCCAGTGATTCATTACGTCAATGGGTCTCAATGAGAGAAGCCAGGATTTGGAGAAATTTCACGCAATATTGCCATCTAAGAAGATCCCTCTCTGGACTAATTTCAGTATACCCCTTGCCATGAAATAAGGTCCATGAGGCCAATGGAACATGGCCTTAGAATTAGCACCTTCCCCTCCCAGACCATGATGCAGGTACCCAGAATCCCCGAATTCTTTGCCCAAATGGCCCCCAAACCATTTTCAAGGTTCACACAGCTTGCATCTCTGGTCTACCCTCGCTAGGATGTATCACACCACCAGCACCTAGGCCCAGGGTGGTGAACATGAGGGGACTTCTCAGTACAGTGGAACTAGAAGTGGAGAGAAGAGGCTTACTGGGGTCCAGGACCTGTCTCTTTTGGAACTCAAACATGGCTTTCTTGGTCTTTATAAAGGTATATTTGTCAAGCATTGAACATATTTCATTAAACAGTTTGTTAGCTTCGTCTGTAAATATTTAGAATGTGGGCCTGCATTCATACCTTTCCCAAAAGCTAAGGGTGGCCTTCGCTCTGAGATATGCAATTCTCTAAAACACTCTGTGAAGGCAGACTAGTGAGCCAACAGCAGTCCATAAAAGGCAGGGAGTAAAAACAGAATCATAGCCCTGGAAGTACCGTGAGGAAAAAAAAAAACAAAAAAAAACTTGGAAAGGAATTGGTAGTAAAATCTAAAAATCGCACCAAGCGTGCAAATGACTACACGGTAAAAAGCAGATACAGGTCCCATCATATTTCAGTTATTTGACTTTTAAAAAAAGACACTTTGAACTGCTGTTTCTTCAAATATAAAATTGGGATGATTAAACCTATGCCAAAGAGTTACTCTGAGAACTCAGAAAGGAGTATATTCAAGTCACTGCTTTAAGTGAGGGCACATACTGTGTGCCGTGTAAGTTGTAACTGTCCTTGTTATTACTGTGGACAAGTCCTCCCGTGGGATCACTGGGGCTTGGCAGGAAGAGACTCACACGGGCTACGGCACCTCATTGGGCACCTCGCTCCGAGCGTCGACTGTCTCCAGAAATGAGGCAAACCCTGCCTTCCAAAATTGAGTTTTGCTTGGTCATTCAGCTACGTATGGTGAAAATAAGCAGCCTAGACAACACTGCTCGTCTGGTCTTCTCATGTGAAGCCCGAAAGTCATAAATGTGAATCTTAAATGTGATTTTTAGTTTGGGTTAGTTCAGAGCAGATACCTCTCTGACATGATACAGGAAGCTGTTATTAATTTTTAATAATTGGGTACTTTATGAGAAAATAGAATAGATGGGCTGCTTTGAAATGAAAACTATATGTAGTGTAGTGAAAAGTAATTTGAGAATAATTGCATATATTAAAGTAAAAGTTATAAATGGCACACTCTTAAATTTCATATTGTCTCTGCTAGTATCTGGTGAATCCCAGGTCAGCAGGGACTGCTGTGGGAATGGCTTTTGTTTGGTTTAGCTCTGAGTTTCTTCTTTCTGCCAGCAGAATTTGTTAAGTTCCTTTGTGGGTTGCATCCCTCTGGGTCCTTCTCAAGGGCTGGGATGATTGCTTCTTTGTATCACAATCTTTGTTGTAATTGCAGAGATTTTTTTTCTTCTATAACTATAACTTCTTCTATAACTATAACCACTGAAAGATTTTAAGTAACAGAGTCTTTACCAGGTGTTTCCAAGAAGGGCTCTTCCTCCACATGGTCTGCAAAAAGCCAGGCTGCCTGCTGTGGGATATTTGATGGCCAGGAATGAATGGCCTCTCTTTTCGCTTTCTTGGGTCAGTATCTTTGTACTTTCTTGACCTCATGCATTTGTTCTGTGTTCTGCCCAGTTGATTTCATGTTGTTCATAAAGCTGTGGCAGTGGGTAGTTTTGTTGCTTTTAATATTTTATTTATTTGAGAGAGAAAGAGCACATGCAAGGACATGAAAGAGAGAGAGAAATAGAGACAGAGAGGGAGAAGCAGAGTCCCTGCTAAGCAGGAAGCCCAATTCAGGGCTCAATCCCAGAACCTTGAGATCATAACCTGAGTTGAAAGCAGATGCTTAACAGACTGAGCCACCCAGGTGCCTCAAGGCTCTTAAATGAACATCTTTTCTTTTGATATGCAAAGAAGAACTTTCCAATTAGATCATAGCTTAATATTGATTCTCTATTAAGCAGGCATGTAAATACCCTTTTGTTTCCTATGTAGCAGCATTAAACACCCTCCCTGGCTACAGTAGTCAAAATTTTATGATTTTCACTGTTTAGTCCCTAGTGGTCATTTGGCTGCTAAGGCACCCAGGATTCTGCAGGGTGAGAAAAAGGGAAGAGGATGGCCAATGTTCTATTACGACACAAGAATGCTATGGCTTAGTGGTGACCGACAATTTCAATTCTAATTTTCAGGCAACATGCAGTACGATCTTCCTTGGGAGCTTGTCAATAGCCTGAATAAAAATACTGACAAACGTAGAAAGCTGAAAGAAGTAGCTAATACAGGAAAAATTCAGAATCAGGAGACAAAAATATCTTTATATTGGAATAATGAGTGGAAACCAACAACGTCAAATGCAAGATAGATAAATGTAAATTCCTCTACTGAAGTTGGAAAAGCTGTCATTTCAGGAGCAGGTGGGGAAATACGTCTTAACAGCGGGGCATTTACCAGGGGCTCAGTCTTCATATCAGCATTAGACGCCCATGTGGTCTTCAAAGCACTTCACGCTCTGGCCTTTACCTTCCTGTCTAGCCTCATATCTAATGACATTTTCTACCAGCCCACTGTCTTCACACAGGTAATGGGGTGGTAGATTTTTAGCTCAATGTAAGGAAGAATTTTTTAACAACAGAGCTGTCCAAAAATAGCACGAACTTTCTCCAGAAGCAGCCACTTCCCCCTTCCCCTGCAATAACAGGGGTTCCAGCAGGGGCTTAATAACCTTTTGCAAGTAATTGGAAAGAGGACTGAAACCGTATAACTAAGAAAATAGACTCTGGAACTAAAAAAGTTCAAAGACTCAAAATAGATGCATTATTTGGGGCAAAGTGGTGGTTTCTAGAGCTTTTCAGCCTGGTGTGCAGTCCCGGTCTGCCACTTGCTAGCTGTATGACCTTGGCATGTCATTAAAGCTCTTCTGGCCTCAGTGGTCTCATCTGTACAATGTGGACGGTAGTACTTGCTTCACAAGTACTATTCTCAGCATTGTCTGAGGATGGAGCATGTTAACATACGTGACACTCAGAACACTGTCTTGTGTATAATAAGCATTTAGTAAATGTTAATAATTATCTAACGACTTAAACCTAAGTTTTCTCCTTGTGAATAGATTTTCTTTGAAAAAGAATTGAAGTATGATTGATATAATGTTTAACACACTAAACTATGGTTATTACTTTAATGAAACATTTTGCAGTATATAATACCTAACATTTCTTATAACCCTGAGATTCGTGATGAAATGACTCACCAATGCCCAGATGCCAGAGGAATCTTTCCAACATATGCCGTGGAGGCAGATACTATAACTTGTGTATGGAAACAAAGCAATCCATCATTCCATCATCTTAGTACATTAATGATGAGGTGGCGGGTGTGAGGGAAAGGGAGAAAAAAAAGAAGGGAATGAAAATTTGAATTCTCACTCCCAAATTCTCACTCCCAATAGTCCATGAAACAACCTATGGATAACTAGGTACCAAAAGAGAGATTAAAAAAAAAAAAAAGCGCAGAATAATCATTCTGATGTGCAATATGTTTGTTATTCCTCATTATCCTTGTATCCTTATTGGGTTTGAAAAATTTGCATTTTTCAGTTTGAAGGATGGAAATTGATTTCAAAATCCCTACATAATTTTTCAACTATATTCTAACAGCTAAGAGATTCCTTCTTGATCTAATCACCCACACGGAGCTGTCAGCATCCTGACACATGTCAATTGTGCTTCTCTGTGAGTAATATTTTTAGGACATATTTTTTGACATTGTGGATTTAAAGAAATACACATCTTTTCACTTCCATCTTCCATTCTGGTATTAGCATAGTAGGACAGAGACACCTATGCTCACGGTTTCCAGCTCTTGTGAATGCAATTGAGCTGTCCCTTCAGCCAGTTTTATTTTAGCCCTCGAATTGGACATTTCACGTATACCTCTGTGCAGCAAGCACAGATGGGTGTGCACACACAGGTTTGCATCTAAAGGGAGCAGAGGATTTCATGCCAGGTTTCTAGGTTAATACACTCTGGTTGCGGTGGATGAAGGAGGACAGAGTAAGAAGTGTGCCTGTGAGATAGTTACGTAACAACACAGGCAGCTGGCTGTTTACAAGGTAGATGCTATCAGTACTTTGAGGCTCAGAGATATCTCTGGACAGATGTAGGGAACAGCTATCTTTTTTAAAAAGATTTATTCATTTATTTTCAAGAGAGAGAGAGCCAGTGGGGCGGGGGGCAGAGGGCGAGGAGGAGATTCTCAAGCGGACTCCTCGCTGAGCACGGAGCCTGACATGGGGCTCGATCTCACAACCTTGAGATTATGACGTAAACGGAAATCGAGAGTTGGCGGTTTAACTAAGCCACCCGGGAGCCCCGGGAGCAGCTACTCTTCAGCGGCGCTGCCACAGGGCACGAGCAGACACTCTCGGACCCCGGGCAGGCTGACCTCACAGAAGCTCTGTTTCGTCATCTACAGAATGAGCATACCCATCGATGCTTGCCTCGTGGTGGTCGTAAGAACGAAAGCCAAGGTGTGGACACTGCCTGGCATAAGAAAACAGTAACTGTGAGCTTCATCCTTGACGTGAACGTGGCTGAGGTTCAGAAGGGTAAGTAGAGTTTAGAGACCCACACAAAGATTTGAGGGGAAGCAAGAGGAGTAGAAGTCCTAGGCTGGCAGTAGGGGAACAGGGGGTTGGGAAAATGTGGGAAAAATATGACAGGCCCGGAAGAAAGGGACCTGAGTCTCAAACGAATTGTATTTTTTAATATAATATAAGCAGGAGTAGATCCATTTTTTTAGCTTGAAGCTTAGATGATTGGGTACCCTCATAAGAGTTTTTATACAAAATCGGGTACAAAGTGAATGGTTATTTCAAAGGAGGATACAAATGAACAACATGTTATAAATTTGTAAAGGCTGACAGATTCCAAAAAATCACAAAATTTAGGAAAAGTACATAATATGATTGTGAACCAAAAAGGTTATATGCTGCTAAATGGGATTGAAATATATTCTCAGTGAAAATTCCTGTTATAAAATCCAATATATTCCTCCGGCTCCATCACCTCCTGACAAAGAGGGGTACATCAGCAAGCAGAAAGACATGGTGGTTTTATTTGGGTGAAAATATCTTACTTTTGCTACTTTTGCAACAGCGTATGACCCCATGAACGTGATACTGGATTTCCGGCCAGTGAGTAGCCCTCAGCATTAAGCCTCGTTAAATTTGTCGCAAATCACCTCTGCATAAGGACAACGGGAAGGCTGTAGGAGGGAGTCATCAGAACTGTTGCTTCAGGAAGATAAATCTAGTGTGGTCATAGCTAGAAAAGCAACTGAATAGAGAGAGAGCAACATTTAGAATTCAGAAAAGTGAGAGACATCAGAGAATCCACACTTATTAGATGACTGACAAGATATGGACAGCGACAGAAAGCAGGGGCCCAAAGTGCCAGGGATGTTGAGCTCATACGAAGGAGGGAATATGCCCTAGAGACTTTGGCAAGGAAACAGCTGCTGTCTGTAAGGAAGTCTGTCCACATTGACCATGGTCTTCAGCAGGCCAGCACATCCAGTGGCTGGGGAGGAAGGAAAATGCCCCCTTTCCAGTCTGAGTGACCACATCAAACACAGAAATAGAATGGTTATTTCAGTACTAACGATGGTTAGAAATCAGAGAGAGATTGAGGTCCTCCTATGGCAACACTATCACCAGAGTCTAGGGATACCCAACTTAACCTAAATCCAGTTTCCAGGAGACCCAAAGAACATACTCATAGCAAGTAGAAGGGAAATTATTCTCATTTACTGTGGGGCCCCTCAGCACGTCCTTGGATGGGAACTGTAGCAATCTGGGATCCACCATGGGCAGAGTTCCTTTGTTCAGGTTAGAAAACTTCTCCTGAAATCTAATCCAGAGTCCCAATCCCAACCACCATAGGGGCATGGAAGCAGATAGTCAGCAAGTGAGAGGTTGTTTGCCCACAGCTGGGCAACAGCCCATGATCTCCAGGTGAGAGGAAGAGCAAGCATCCAAATTAAGAGTGGGTAGCTGGCCAAACCCGGGTAAAATAAGTGCTCCAGCCACGGAAAGCAGAAGCTAAAAGGGGACCCATACATATTGTCTTTGGAAAGCAACTGGACTCAATCTAGCACCTTCCTTGACACAGACTAACCTAGAGAATGATTCCAGCTACCTGGCAGCAAATTTACTTTCTCCTCATATCAGGCCAGCTTTATTTTACTTCACAGATGAGCTGATAAGCTCCAAGTTTAGCCACTTTATCCAAGACTATGTAGCATAGAAGCAGCACTGAGCTAATATTAACGATAGGTAACATAGTATGTTAACTAGTTCCACTAGGTTAGCTCACTTGATTACCGCCACAACCCTGTAAAGTGTGCTGCTATTACTATCCCCGTTTCATCCGTGAAGCATAGTGAAGTCAGGTAGCTTGTCTGAGGTCACACAGCTTATAAAAGGCTAGGGTCTGAATGAGGGCAGTTAGGTTCTAGAATGATATTCATCACGTTCTGCCTCTCCAAGATTTCAAAGTGTGACTGCTGATTTCACAGACATCGTTTCCACCGCTCCACCCCTCTGGCCTACGTTCAAGGCCAGATCCCCCTCACAGAGACAGAGAGCATAAATCTGTCCCAAGGGCCAGTAAGGAGAAGTAGGAAGAGGAAGGAGCAATTTTCCAGGAAGGTACCTTGTTTTGGAAAAGGAGAATGGAGATTTGGAAGTGTCCCTGAAGAAAAGGAGCCCTCAGGGATTTATTTGTCCTAGGAATGTAGATATGAGAGTCGGCAGCAGGAGGGAATAGTCGGCGTTATGAGGTAAGATCTGCTCCTGTATAATTATGTAATTAAAATAATGATACCTTAGAGCCATTTACTACGTTATAATTTTCAAAACACTTTTACATATATTATTACATCTAATCACCGGTAATATTTTAAAATTTAAGTGATACTGAATCTGCTGCATATTACAAAAAAAAAAAGTTTGAATGTATTTCCATTCCAGAGATAAAAGAACAAGATGACACAGGAAGGCAAGGAAATGTTGAGGTCATGCGGTGTGCCAAGAACTGTGCATGACGTTTATGCCACTGTCTTACTCAATCCAACAACAAATATACAAGAAAAATCACATCCTTACTTTACAGGTAAGAGCACAAGGGCTCAGAGAGTTGATGTAACTTGCCCAAGGTCATACAGCTAGCAGGTGTTCAGGTCAGGTTCTCCCGGGTCTATCCAACTGCAGGGGTCATGCCCTGATGCAACAGGCAGCTTGTTTCTATTGCAAAGTCTTTCAGGGGGGTGCCAGGCCCTTCTGCGTCATCCAGCACATGACACTGCCCAAATATCTGTTTCTGGTTTTGATGCTTCATGGTATTCATTGTTTAAGTTCTGTCTGTTCTAGATACATACCACTCACATATTCATACAAAATGAATAGACTGCAGATCTGGAAGGCTGTGTCAGTGCAAACCCCATCACCACCAGCCTGCCACTCCTGCTTTAGGCTCAGATCTGGAAGCCTGTGTCAGTGCAAACCCCGTCACCACCGGCCTGCCACTCCTGCTTTAGGCTCAGATCTGGAAGCCTGTGTCAGTGCAAACCCCGTCACCACCGGCCTGCCACTCCTGCTTTAGGCTCAGATCTGGAAGCCTGTGTCAGTGCAAACCCCATCACCACCAGCCTGCCACTCCTGCTTTAGGCTCAGTTCATCTGCTTGTGATTACCTTCCACGTGAACAACCTTTGATCTAGAATCCAGATGCATCCCCTTCAGTTTGCTATTTCTTATTTACTAAGACTTGCTGAATTAACAGTTTCATCTCCCCCCCCCCATCTCCCCTGTATTCTTTAATATCGGTCTCCCAGGACTTCTGTTGACCTTTAGAACTCATCAATTTCAACCCTGACACCTGCTGTGTCTCTTCTAAACTCAGTCCCCAGCTGACTGAGCCTGATTGTTGACGACTTTTGCTAAGAGATTTAGGGGTCAGGAAGGCCATTCAAACAAGCATAACATCATATTAGATCCAGACAGAAAAAGCCTATCATGCCAAATTGAATGAATGTGTTTGTTGGATTCAGTTCTCCCTCGGCTGGACCCTTTTCTGGGCAGGCTCCAGGCTACGTGTTCGAAGCTACTTTTCAAACATCTAGGATAAAGGGTCTTGGATGGGGGGCAGTAGGCTGTAGTGGTTAAGATCGACTGGTTTGGGGTGAGTCTTGTGTGATCCTGCTCCCCGTCCTTATGTACCCTGTAAGTTTGGACAGTGTGCTTTAAGACATTTGAGACTCAGATTACCCCGTTATAAAACTGAAGGACTATCCACCTCAGGGTTGTTACATAAATTAATGAATGAGAAACGTAATTTACCCACGGAGTGTTCAATGAGGCTGCTATTAAGGGCTTTTATCACTAAGAGTCACAGGCGTAAGATTTTTGAAGATTTATCAGCCTGTTCAAAATGTTACTCTAGTTACTATAGCCTCGGGAGTGAAGTGTGACATAGGGGTTTCCAAAGTGTGCTGCATGTTAGAATCACCTGGGACAGCTTTGAGAAATTCTGATGCCCATGCCGCCCTGGTTGAATCAGAATGTCTGGGAGGGGGAAGTAAGCGTCCAGAGTCGTCGGAGATCCCCAGGTGATTTCAATGTGCAGTGAAGTTTGGAATCAGCTGATACAGGGAGAGCGGCTTTCAGTTCTTCAACTTCTGTTTCAAGGACCAGCATCTCTCTACACTCACCCCGCTGGGGAGGGCAGTGACCTGGCTCCCCGTTCTGGTCTGCCTTCCCTCCCTTGGCCCATCATTGGAAATTTTGCTGAGCACTTCTTCAAGCAAATGGCGAAGGCAGAAGGAGGTGGGATATTATGCAGCGGGCGGGACGTTGTGGAGGCCACAGCAAAAAAGGGGAGGACGGATGTGAGCCTTTGGGGGCTGCAAGGTGATCGGAGCAGTTATTGATATCCTGGTCAGTCTCTCTCTAGGGCCAGAGCCTTTTCAATGCTTTCAGGGTAATTTCACTCCGTTTGCTCCTCCTAATGGGCTAATGTAGAATTCTTCCCCGAGAAAAGGCTGAGCGTTTCAACTAAAGCTTACAAACAATGCCCCTTCTCAAAGGAATTAATGAGTAGGGGGGATTAAAGATGCCAGAGAGGGTATTCTCGTGGAGACTGTCAAAGCTGAACAAAGCCGGACACTAGCTAAAAGGGTAAGGACAGATTCTAATCAGTAATATCCTGTTGCAATAGGGAGAAGGGTCCAAAGTGAACTGAACTCAACTTTGATTTGTGCAGAAGTGACTGGGTATTTAAAGGGAGGGTGAGGGAGTAGAGAGGGGAAAGCAGGGGCTCAGTAGAGTCAGGAAGTGAGAAATGACAAAAAGCAGGAAGGGGTTAGTCCATGTGAACCCCGTCTGGGTTTGCTAACTGGTACTTATTAAAGTCAGGCTGTGGGAGCCCCTGGGCGGCTCAGTTGGTTAAGTGACCGACTGGATTTCAGCTCAGGTCATGATCTCATGGGTCCTATGATCAAGCCCAGCATTGGGCTCCCGGCTTAGTGGGGAGTCGGCTTGAGATTCTCTCTCTCTCTCTCTCTCTCTCTCTCTCTGCCGCTTCCCCCACTCACACACTCTCTCTCTAAATAAAAAGATTTTAAAAAATAAAGTGAGAGGGCGCCTGGGTGGCGCAGCGGTTAAGCGTCTGCCTTCGGCTCAGGGCATGATCCTGGCATTGTGGGATCGAGCCCCATATCAGGCTCCCCTGCTGGGAGCCTGCTTCTTCCTCTCCCACTCCCCCTGCTTCTGTTCCCTCTCTCGCTGGCTGTCTCTATCTCTGTCAAATAAATAAATAAAATCTTAAAAAAAAAAAAGTGAGGCTCCCACCCTCTCACTGAGACTGAGAATCAGGGTCCCTATCTTCAGGTGTTGGCTGGAGGTAAGAGTAAATTCTTTTACCAGTTGCGAGTTTTGTCAGACAGGAACTTTAAGAGAACCTGTGGATACCATAAGGATGCATTTTAAATTGTCGGAAACTGTGTTAGTGTTTGTTCAAGTCTTTATAGTGTTCTGTACAGGACAGGCCTGGTGGAGAAGAGGGCTCAGAGGAACCTGGCTAGAATTTGGTCAAATGGAGAGTCGTTGTCAAGGCAGAGGGTTGATGACAGTCTTTCTTTCCCTTACGTCAGCAGGTGCCTTTCTGGCATCCGCAGGATTCAAGTTCGGCAGCTACGTCATTGTGTGTGCTCAGTGGCGCAGGGCAAAGCGGGTAGCCCAGGCCTGACTCACAATGAAACAGGTCCTGCTACTTGATATCCTGATATCAGGACCTCCTCTTGTTTAGCACGGACTTGGACCCCTTGCTCTTCTCCCATCATCTGTCTTCTTTGTATCAGACCTGTGGTTCCACTTGGCCTCTCTTACTGTTTGGGGGAAATATGCTAGAAACAAAGGGTCAGGTAGTGAAAGAACCTCCCCCAGAAGTGGTGGTCCTGGCCTTCAAGGCCTCAGCCCACTTATCAAGCTCCAGCAACCCTCGGGGGTGGGAAGCTACGGTGTTCGCACAGCAGCACAGCTAGGCTGGCCCTTCCTGGACTCCAATTCCGTGGAAGATTTTGGTTTTTGGTTTTATTTTTCTTAGGATTCTGCAGAAGAGGAAGTCCCTGAGCCAGCTTATCCCTCAAACCAGTACTTTATCGCAAGATGGGAAAATACCATCATTTAGCCATTTCTTCATAGGCCACAGCCTGGTGAGTGGAGGGGCCGCTCTCCTGAAACTGTGGCAGGGGGCTGGCGGGTGTGTATGCCTGCACTGGACTCACAGGTGGCATCACGGCTCTGGTTCTTAGAGCCGAGTGACCCTGGGCATTTCTTCTCTGCATCCGCTCCCAATCTGCACAGTGGGATCAACATGTGATAATTATCTGATTAATATGCATAAAGTACTTAAAACAGTTCCTTTTATACATAATAAGTACTTGCCATAATTATCCCAAAGTTTTCTATAACCTTCTACTTGTCTTTCCCTTCAGCAGCAATTTGTACTGTGGATTACAGACTTTTTCTTGAAATTTCTTATTTTCTGTGACTCAGACCCACTTCTGTCTTCTGATTTCTGCCTTTATCCTTGTTCTTATCTCTTCCGATTTTCCACTATCCAGCCAAAATAAGCTCTTCCAACATTTTGTCTATGGCCATCCTTCTCTTGATGTCTCTATGTTCCCTTTAAACAAGTTCGATTTCTTCCTGTAGCTCCTTCTCTCATGAGAAGCTAGATGACTCACACCGTCTGGCCCTTCGATGGGGCTTGAAGCCCCACTTTTTGGCTGGAACTTGTCTATCGATTCAGTGGTTGATTAACTTTGGCACCAGAAAGACCGTGTCTGGGCGTTGCTAAATGAATGGTATAATTAGCAAATTACTTAATTTCTCCAAGAACTTTTCTCCCAATAAAATAGAGGTAATAACAATAAGTTTCCACTTCATAGAATAGTTGTAGGCATTAAAGGGATATTTCGTATCAAATGCTTGGCAGAGTGCCTGGTGCATAGCCCGGGTTCTAGCTATTGTATCCACTTCTCAAATCCAGGGTGTCTAAAACCCAGATTACTGTCCACTTCCTGCAAAAACCAGCTTGTCTTCTAAATTTCGTATTACTGGTCATGGTCCTATCCTATTCTTAGTCAACTGTTTTCATGAGTTGAGTCATCCTTGACTCTTTCCTCATTCACTCCACACCTGATGGGTCGGCAAGTCCTATTGACTTTTTTCAGGTTCTTGCTAATAGCTATTTTCCCCTGCCTCCCCCCTTTCCATTTTTAGTCACTGCCCTATATCTTGTTTGGTCTAATACAGCGATCTGCTAAATAATCTCTTTGATTTTAAAGCCCCATTACCTTTATTGGGAACATCGATAGCTACTGGAAAAATCAGGGTCGCGGACAATGTTAGAGGCCTGAACAGGATGGATGTGTGTGCGAGTGTGTTTAAAAATTTAACATTAAATGTTCTCAGTCTTTGCAGTATATCCCAAGCCCCACCGTTTACTTTGTTTTTTACTGTTTGGTGCCTCAAGATTTTTGGGTTTGCAACATGTGTTAACCCTGTTCATGTAAATCCTTTGAGGATGTCATGAGCAGAAGTGTCCAAAAGTGACCCTGGCAGTTAGCTGGGACTTGGAACTTCTATCAGGACTCAGTTTCCCAGGTGGTCCCCTCCTCCCACAGAGGACACCGCAACATCCACGGCTTCCATGCTCTCCAGATTCTGGCGACCTGCCTTCCCCAGACACTACCTATAAATAGCTGGCCCCTCAGACTCAGACTCTGTAACTGAGTAATCTGCACATTCACTCATTATGATCATTAATTTCATGTGTCGACTGGACTAGGCCAAGAGGTGCCCAGATTAAACTTTATTTCTGGGTGTGTCTGTATGGGTGATTTCCGATGTGGTTAGCATTTGAATCTGTGGGCTCAAATCTCATGAAGTAGATTGCCCTCCCCAATGTGCCGAGGGCCTGAATAAGCAAAAAGGCAGAGAAATATGGAATCCATCCTTTTTGCTTCCTGCCTGTCTGCTCGAGCCGGGGCATTGTTCTTCTCCTGCCCTTGGACTGGTACTTACATCTCCAGCTCCTCTGGCTCTCAGGGCTTCAGACCTGGACTACAATGACACCACTGGCTCTCCTGGGTCTCTAGCTAACAGACAGCAGATCATGAGACCTCTCAGTCTTCATAATCACATGAGCCAATTCCCTATAAAAATGCCTGTATAATTGGTTCTGTTTCCCTGGAGAACCCTGACCAGTACATCTACGGATGGGCTAATTCCTCATACTTATCCTGTAACAAGGGAAAGTGGGCTGTCAACTACTGCTTGCATACTTGTCAGGTTCAGCACCACCTTGAACCCAACACACTTTTCTGTGGGATGAAAGGGGGAATCAGGGCTCTCATGACTACTTTTTTCTTCCTTCAGCCTATTTAAGCTTCCCTAATAAAGCCTGTTTTTAATGCATACCATGGGAAGTTGTGAACTTTGTCCCAAATCCTAGTGTATCACTGGTGGGGACCCAGAAGTGATCTACCTTGCCAAAACAACCTGCTAGCCTGTCACGTAAAGTTTTTGACCAACCTGTCTCTCTAGTTTCTTCTTCCACCGGTCTTTCCAGTTAATCTTTTATGCATACTGAGATCCTTAGCCTTTTAAGGCACTGCCTTGTGGTTCACTACCTCTATGCTCAGTAAGCCCTTATCCGCTCCTGTCTCTTCCTGTGGGGATCCTGTCTGCCTTCCACCATCTATTTTAAAGGCCATCTTGGAAAGCTTCCCTTCAAGACCAATTCGATTAAGGTTTCTTCCCTCGATGTTCTTTTCCAAACCATCCTTATGGCACCTAACACACAGTGCCTTGGGCTGTGAACATTTAGATACACTTTTTTTTTTTTTATCCCTTTCTCCTTCAGAAATAAGACCGCTGTTACTCATTGTCATATGTCCCGTGGTTGGCACGTACTGCTCTGCTTGAAGTCCTCAATAAATGTGTGGTGAAATAGGACTTCTGTGTCGTAGCATATGTGAAGAAAAGGTGGTCCATTGAAATGTCAGGGGCTTTCAAAAGGAACACAAAGGTTTTCTTGGATTTTAAAGACGATACAAACCAATGATTTACCGAATGCAAACTACAGCTACCTCCTTTCTCTGCCATTCTGACTCACTGGAGATTATCCTCCAGGCCTGAATATCTGGCAAGTACTCTGAATTGAGTTTTTTGTTGTTATTATTGCTTTTCTAAGATACACACAGTGAATAGCCCTGATATTTTTATTTAATTGTGTTTGGCCCTTCAGTTACTCTTAAATTAAGCAGTTTGGTTAGGCATTGGGACCTCATTTCCTAGCCAGCCTGTTTATCTACAAACCAGCTCTTTTCTGTATGTAGGCCACCACACCTATTTTACTGTTTTACTTTTTTATAGTAAAATATATTTTAAATATGAGTGAATACTTGAAAAGAAGTCTGAGTGATAAAATATCTCTCATCTTATGTAAAATAGGACTGTGTCAACCGGGTGTAAAATGTCTGGATTTAACGTCAAAACAATCTCAGTATTTGACGTAAGCCATACATCTGCCAAGTATTTGCCTTTTTCTCCCACAAGATGTTTGGTATCCTTCAGAATAAATTTTTAGATTTATGATATTTGGACTGATTTATTCTGGCCTAAAATAGGGATAAATGGAAAGCAAAGCTGTCTATATCCATATTCTGACTAACAGCTAGTTTTTTTGACCAAATTCAATTGGACATAAAGTGACTAAAAATGCCACTTCCAGTCAAGAGTAACAGGGAGTGGCTTTACCTTCTGCACGCACTGGATGTGTATGTTCCCCCCCCCCCCAAAGTCCTATGGTTAAGCCCACCCCTCAAGATGATGTTAGTGGGAGGTAGGACCTTTGGGAGGCCGTTAGGTTCAGGTGAGGTTGTGAGATCTAGAGCCCCCATGATGGGGTTAGTGTACTTAGAAGAAAAGGAAGAATCACCAGCACTCTCTATCTCTCCGCTACGTGAGGACGCAGCAAGAAGGCAGCAGCCATCAACAAGCCAGAAAGAATATCCTCATTGAGAACCCAATCCTCTAGCTCCTTGATCTTGAACTTCGCATCCAGAACTGTGAGAAATAATTATCATTTGTTTAAGCCATGCAGTCTGTGGTATTTTTGTTATGGCAGCCTGAGTTGATTAAGATACCTTCCTGTCTTAACCAATTAAAAAAACAAGAAAAAACAGGCAAAACAATAGTTTTCAGATTGAACAACAGAATATGCATAACAATGATCCCCGAGAGAAGGTCCAAAGATGATGAACCCTTACGATTGTTCCAGCCTACTGACTAAAGAAAATTTTCAGCCAATGATTTAAGGAAGGGAGCCATAAATGGAGCCTGATGGTCTTTCTGTGTTGAGGGAAACACATTCGGATTTCAGAGAGACCAAGGAAACTAGAATCTGTGGGGCAGAATACCAGAGACAAAATAGCTTCATAAAGAGTTTCAAAGATCTTCAGAGACTTGTCCTTGGGCCTTTCACTGAGTATTGATCAGTGTACATTAACAAACAACAAATGCCTAACAAGGAACCATCAAAAAGAAATAGGAAGAATAATATTTGGAGTTCACACAGGGTCAGGAGCAGTTCCACCTGCCTAAATGGAAATATTTCCTAGTTTATGTGCATCAAGTGGAGTCTTCAAAAGGGAATTATCTTAGAAATAGGATAAATTAGGCCCCAAATAAAGACGTTCTATCCTCAATTAATGAATTGTAAAATTAAATCTCAAAAGGCTAAAACAAGTGATTTAACTGCATCCCAGAACAAAGCTCTAAAATATTTAAGGATATACCACACACACACACACACACACACACACACACACACACACCCAGCCTCCACCAACATAAAATTCACAACGTCTGGCATATACTGATAATGTCACATATACCTAACATACCTAATTCGTTGAGGAAGGAAGAAACATACTGTTGACTGAATGAAGAGAATGACTTGTAAGCTGTCCTTTTCTAACCTTTCATTTAGTGAGAAGGATACAGTGAGAGAAGACTAAGCTAGGTTTACCCCCCTCTACTGTCTCTTATAGTCTGTGGGCTCCAATGCGCAGCATCTATTGTCTTAGCCTTGATTTGACATTGAAGAACACTAACATTTACTTCTTTGTCACTATCTCTGAATACTTTACGGAGAAGAAAAATATATATCACTGGTTGGATTTTAATGAAAGGTAGGAAAACAGTTGCCCCTCCATTTATGTCACCAATAAAATGTGTTTAAAAAATTCCCTATAAATAGGATTTTTCTGAATTTCTAAATAACAAATAAATAAGATCTATTTCTTATTCTCTTATTTTAAAAACAATAAAATACAACAACTCACCATGTTACAGCATTGAGTCTAAACCTTCCAAAGGCATTTAGCATGCTGGGAAGGAACTAGCAAATGATTTGGAGTCAGAACGTCCGGAGTTGGTTCTGCTATTTATTAGTCCTATGACTTGGCCAATTTATTTAAACTCCCTGAGTTCCAATATATACTTTTATAAAATGGAGATAGTGACACCTCAGAGGGTTATTGTACAGATTAAATGAGGTCATGAAAATGAAGAATCTCTCTCACTCAGCTCTTGGCACTCACTAGGTGATCAACAAATGTTATTCCTCTTTCCTTCCCTTCCTTTATCATTCTTGCCCAAATATCTTAGTATAATTTAAAATTGTAATCCAGTGATGAGCAGATTCATAGCTTTACTCAATATTTGGAAAAATAAATTTGGTTACTTCCTGATCAAGATGACGGCCTGAGACACATGCATGCCAAAATGTCATTAAAATTGGAGTACGAAAGTACAAAATGGAATAACTCCTTAACAGAATGGGAGAATGCCTCCACAAATCAGACGTTTGGGGAAAGTGAATGGGATCACATTGACATATAAGCCAGAATACAAGAAAAAGCCCAAAGAAGGCAGCATTAGGAATATAGGCTGTGTTGCCTGGTAGAACTCTGGCAAAGCTTCAGGCTCCGAATAATCAGGCAGGGAGAGCAGGAAGAGCTATAGGGTAATAATTTGAATAATTTATTTTGAAATTGTCTATATAAAAGCTTAGTCAATTGACTTCTTTCAACTCAAATACACCTACATTCTCCAAGAATCAGAAAGCAGTGCAGTTTGCCTCCCTAGCTAAACGTGGAAATAGTTTTCCAAAAATTTTGAACAACCTATCCATATAAGGTTAGGATTCCTGACACAGGTATGAGTGCCTAAGAATAAAGCACTCCTCTTCCAATAGAGGGGAAGGGCAGTTTGTCTATCTAACCCCCACCTGTGCACCCTAAAAGGACATTTGAAAGCAGCTTGTCCTGCCCAGGTGCCCAGAACTTGTAGACATGTGGTCAGCTCTTCAAATCAAGGAGGGTTTTTGGTTTGTATGTTTTTGGTTTGGTAGTCAGATTGTCAGAAGCAGCTTAGGTCAACTACCCAACTATCTGCAGTCATCCACTGCACTAATTACTTCTAAGTATGATAGAACGTGGAAGACAACTGGGCATTTCAGGAAAAGAAATGGCTTGATATAGGAGTGCCAAAATGAATATACAGAACGACTGAGCCAGAGGAAAAGGTGAAGTAACGTTCTTTAAATTCCAATTTTTATTTTTAAAGGGTATTGAGAAGATAATCAGCTTCATTATAAGAGAACCGCTAGGGGAAAAAAGAGCACTGAGAGAACACAGAAAGTGCCTGAGCTAAAAAGAACTGGCAAAAAGGTGAGAAATGAAGAAATCACATAAAACCTACAGCCAGTAGGCTCTTTATCGTATGACTTGGACAATTTATTTAGACAACAATTTATTTAATTTCCAGTTAAGTTGAGAGTTAAAACTATGGGAGGAAAATCAAAGATACGAAATTAGAAGATCTGTATTTAATAAGAATCTAGTACTATGATTTAGAAGCTGGAAGATTTCAGCACAGATTGAAAAGTTAATTGAGGAAGAAGGAAAATTAATTAAGGTATAAATTACTTAATGAAGAGAAGAAAATTTACTGGAACTAGAGAAAAATAGAAGAATTTAACTGAAGTATGAATAAGACAGAGTTGAAATCTGGACACATGCTTATGAAATTTCACACCACTGAAAACAGAAGATCCTAAATGTCCTTGAGAGAATAAGATAAAATACCTCAATAGTAAATAAACTGCAATTAAATTGGTATCAAAACTTTTATCAAGAGCACTAGATGCTAGAATAGTAATTCAAAATTATGGAGAGATAAAATCCCAACCACACACATCAAGCCTCTATCAGTCAGAGTGGGCTACGTAATGCTGAGGTAACAACTGATGCCACATGCTTCATTTGCATGACCTGGGCCTCTTTCTGGTTATGGCTGTTCGAGGGACAGAGGAAAAGAGTGTATCCAAAGGAATGACTGAAAGAAGATAAGTGGCCTTTTTCATAAAATAAAATGACTTAAAAACTGGAAGATTTCAATTACATCATAAAGAAATCATGGTTTCTTCTACTCAAGAGAATAGAGATGTGAGTAGAAACCATCAGACGACAAAGAGCTGCATGAGAAGGTCATGCTTGAAGTATAAAGCAAAGAAAAATGGGGCATGCTTTGAACAACTGATGTAAAAATTTAAAAGATAATTATTTTGACTGATGCAGGGCACATTCTCTTTTAATTGGCATATTCTATATGATGTCAAATTTTGTTTCTATGGGTTCAAGTGTACTACTTGGTTTTAAAAAGAGTAGCATTTGGATAATGAAAATATTGATACTACTTATTGGCATTCAGATTTTTAGAATCTCAAACTATTTAGATATCTAAATTAATTATGGTTTTATACTCTAAAGTAAATTTCATAAGTCGGTAAGTTTCCTAAACTGAAAAATCAAGCAATTGACTCATATCCATATTATTAAAATATTGTTGACCAACAGAAATCTAAAGACATGAATAGTTAAACGTGGTTACCTGTGAAATAATTGGAACTGGCAATGGCATAATAACATTTTACATTGCATTTAACACCATATGTGCACACATTATTTTTATAATGAAAATCTGACCAAATTAGATCAAATTCAGGTAATTTTAAAGTAGAAAGTGCCTATAAGCTATCATAATATTTACTTGGCAAAGTTATTTGAGGAATAAATAAGATAACAAATTCAGGAATGATTAGCACATAGGAGATTCACATCCACAGAATTCTGTTGTCTGTCATTTATTCATAATTTATTAATGTCTCATTCCACATAGAGCCCAGTTTCATTCCTTTACTACAATAAGATTTATCTCCTCCCAGGCCTTAGACGAAACCATATGCCTTTTGACCACCATGTCTTTGTTCTATTTTTAAAAAAACACAATTGTTTTAAAAAGTTGATGACCTACATAACTAGAATATTCTTACCAAATACTCTTTCATCTAACCATGTGATAATTTTTGGAGAACCCATTATGTGCCAGGCATCATTCATTCTAGGCGTTAGTGATGGCGCCCATTCCTATAGATACGCTGCCTACAAGGAGCGTACAGGCCTGAATCAGGAAGAGGGCAATTTCAGGACATTGTGGTTAACCTCTTGGACCAAGGTAAGTGATGAAAATATTTTCATAACACAAAAAAGAGTTCCTTAATGCAGCCAAGCAAGGTCTGAGAGATGTCCCAGAGTAAGTGATGTTTGACTTGTTCTTGAATTGCTAAAAACTGGTCATCAAAATAGGGTGTAGAATTAGGAATAGCTTTCTAGGCAGAGGGAGTAGCAAGCGTAAGTCATGGAAGCGTCAGACCAGATGGGGTTTGGGGTCACATTAAGTGGTCTCTGAGCCTGGTCTAGCAGCTTCATGTGAAGGAATGGATGAGGTTTAAGCCAGAGGTGGAAATAACTCAATCGTGGCAGGTTTATTTTGGAAAGTTATTCTGGAGCTGCCGCTTCTTGAAATAGCAACTGGATCATACAGATCAGAGACATCACTCCCTCCTCAAACCTTTCGATGCCACATACTCAGGGTCTTTATCAGTTTGTCTTCCACTCATCAAATATGTCATATGCTTCACTTTTCCTCAGCAAGACTCTACATTTCAGGAGGCAGAGACTGTGATTCATTTGTTTCCACAGTAAATGGTGATATTGTTCTTGGTATACAGTGGCATTAAATAAGAATTATTGCATTAAAATGTTTAGGGATGTATTTATTAAATACAATGTCATAGATGTGTGATAGTCTACTTCGTAGGCTATCAGCTAAATGGATAAACATAATGTTATTGTAGATATATTTATTTCTTTCACATGAATTTTGACACATTTGATTTTAGAATATTTCTCTTTTGGTGGGTTGCTGAAATTGAGTGAGAAATACAAGTGAAATCCTACACTACTTTCTCAATTTGGTTTTACATTCAAGACTTTCCCTAAATTTAAAATGGAAATGATTTCATCAGCATATGCTTACATATTCAAGACTAACATCACCGTAAAAGGAGTGTTAAAAATAGCTTTTTGTTCTCTTGTCAGTCCAAACTGCCAAAGTATTGTGGCATTTTGAGCAAAGCCTAAATCTTCATTTTCAAATGAGAGCTTGATTTGTCTTCTAAATTCTAGGCTATGTATCAGCCAGACACCTCATTAAAGCCTAGGTTTATTAAAATAGAGGAAGCGGCAACTCCTGGCATTGCTTTTATAATGTGCACTATCTATAACAAGCCCAACAAATAGAACCTGAACGGCTGTAGAGTAAGGAAATAACTAATTAGTAAGATGCATTATAATGAAATAAAAGGAGTTAGAAAATGCAGCCCAGATAATATAAGGCCAGAATATTTTATTTAATGTCACAAAGGGACTCTAGGAAAATATCATACTGATCCCGAATAATGTAAAGCATTAAGTTCCTCATGGCTGAGCATGTAATAAATGATTTCATCACTTTTCCTTTTGATTTATTTGTTAATGTCATGGTAAATGAAATTCTGGCTTACTTATTATGCAAAATAGCTTTCCTTTATGTCCCCATCCCACTATCCAGACCATGTGTCTGGACATAAATTCTCAATAAACATTGTTTGGTTAGAATTGGGCTTCTAGATTCATCACCATTTCCTGAAACAAAAGACAGGAGAGTCAAGTCAGAATAAATCCTTTCATATGTTCGTTTTGTTTGCTTTTGTTTAACTTAGCTCCCTGCTGTAACCTTACCCTTCGCAGGGCTGCTCTGCACCCACATCTGTTACCTTGCCCTAGTGACACGTCATGTTCATACGGTTTCCTGAATTAAATTACAGTATGCCTCTGACTACCCCCACTACAAAACTCTTCCTTCTCAATGTTCTCTGAAGGAATCACCTAACTAATTACTTATTGCAGTTATAAATTTGTGGTCACCAACCTTCGCCAGACTGTCACTTCTGTGCTTCTTTATTCTACTCTGTCCCACTTTCTTTAATCCTGGTGTGCTGATGCCTTGTCAGAACTCACATTCTTTTGATTATCTTCTTTCTTTTTGGTACCTTTAACCTTTCCTTCTCTGCCAGCTTCACATGCTAGCTTTTCATTACACTTCACACTTCCCTGTTAAAGACAAACAAACACACTTACCCTATTTTCACTGCTAGCTGCTACACGCTGTGCTCCCCTTCATAACCAACGCTTCTTAAAAGAATTTTCTACGCTGTCTTCAGTTATTCAACTTTTGCGTATGCGTCACCCCCTGGCAAACTAGCTCACCATGCCCGTGCAGAGACTGCTTTGCAACGTCACCAGTAACTCCCTTGTCACATAATTTCATCAGACTCTGCGGTTCTCTCTAGCTTTAACCCTTGTAAACAGCATCTTACTCCTTGACACCGCAGGACAGTTAACAGAGCAGGTCTGACTGCTTATCCTTAGGTCTGCTTGCTCGTAAGGCTGGCCCAGTGATGAATCATTAAATTCTATAGCTGAAACTAATATTGCCCTACTGGAATTTAAATTAAAACGTGCAAAAACAAACAAACAAAACAAGGTTGGCCCCGAAGAGGCAGGCATCTGGGAACTTGGATTTCAGGAGGGTTTCTGCCATTCCCAGAACTGGCAAGAGCGGCCCCCATACCTAGACGGCACGCACACAAAATAGGGTTTATTCTGAACACCTGCTTTCCTTCAGCAAGTCTGGAATTTTGATGCGTGCCAGACAGAGGTGACCACGTGACTAGCCCCCCATGAAAACTCTGGCCAGCTGAGTCTCTAATGAGCTTCCCTGGCAATGTTTTACTTATGTTGTTAGAACTTGATCCCAGAAGAATTAAGTATGTCCTGTGTGACTTTCCCTGGGAAAGGACACTTAGAAGCTTGTGCCTGCTTTCCTCTGAACTTTGCTTATGTGCCTTCTCCCTTTGCTGACTTAACTCTGTCCCCTTTCACCGCGTTAAATCACCCAGGAGTACAATTATATGCTAAATCCTATAGATCTCCCAGAGAATTCTTGAACCTAGGGGTGGTCTTGGGGACTCCAATGCAGACACCCATTCCTTCAAAAAAAAAAAAAAAAAAACACTTTCTGAACCTCAGGCAACACACTTTCCTGCCTTTGTATATCTTTCTTAATTTATTTTTTTAGATTCCCTTTGTTCTCCCCATCTATGTAATATTAACGTACAATGGGCTTTTTCTCTTGGTGATATTTCAGTCATTATAGTATTATCTGTAACAGTTTTCATGCCAGTAATTCCCAAATGTGTATCTTCTCTCCAAGTCTCCCTTCTGAGTTTCAGATTCTTGTATCTAATTGTCAATATGTCCACTTCAGTGGCTCACGATTTCTCAAATCTAGCAGTACTAGCACCATACTCTTGCTTCACCCTTCAAATCTTTCCTCCCCAAGATTTTCTTACCTCTGTACTGGCACCACAACCAAACCACCCGCTAATTCTAATGTTCCTACCTCTGAACATTTCTTGAGTTCATCTACTTTTCTCTAACACACTAGCGTTATTTGCTCTAATGCACAATCTCAATCCGAGCATACTTTGTGTCTTTCCGTTTCTATAATCTTGTTATGGACTGAAACGTGTCCTCTCAAATTTGTATGTTGAAGGCCTAACCCCCAGTGTTAACTGTATTTAGAGATGGGGCAATTAAAGAGGTTAATTAAGGTTAAATGAGGTAATAAGGGTGGAGCCCTAATCCAATAAGATTAGTGTCCTTACAAGAAGGGAAAAAGATACCAAATCTCAATCTCTGCATTCGCACAGAGAGAAGGTAGCCATGTGCAAGTGAGGAAGAAAGCTCTGACCAGAACGCAACCCTGCTGACACCTTGCTCTTGGACTTCCAGCCTCTACAACTGTCAGAAAATAGGTGTCTGCTCTTTAGGTCACCCAGTCCATGGTATCTTGTTATGGCAACCCACGCTAATTATTACAAATCCATTCTCCATACAGCAATTAGAATAAAATTTAAAAACCTAAAGCATAAAGATAATATGGCAGGTCATATTACTTTCTGTTTCTTATTGCTATTCAAATGAAATACAAACTCATTACTGGTGCCTACCAAGCCATGTATGGTAAATGTTCAACTTCATTTTGAATCATTCTGCCCTTCCTTTTATATCCCGGTGACAGTGGCTCTCTTCCATCTCCTCAGATGTCTCAAGATACGTCTACCCCGGGACCTTTACATACACTGCTCCTTGCCTAGAATCTTCATCCCATTCTTTACATGGCTTCCTTCTTAACCCTCCATTATCAGCACAAATTATACTTCCTCAGAGATATCTCTCATACCATCTTATCTGGGAGGGTTAACTCCTATTATCCTCTATCACTGCAAGGAGGTTATTTCCCTCACTGTAGTAGTAATAAGCTGTATCATATATTTGTTTATTTACTTGTGTATTGTCCATTCCTCCCTCTTCTGTGTAAGTTTCACAAAGACGGGAACTATGTCTATTCTTTAATACAATGCTTAGTCCTGCCAAAATGTCTGTCACATAATAGACAACAAGTATTTGTTAAATAGATAGATAGATAGATAGATAGATAGATAGATAGAAGGGTGGATGGTTGGATAACTGTCTGAAAGAAATTTCAAATGCCAAATTTAAATTCTTTAAAGTAATCTATAAGATTCTCCATGATCTTGAGTCCTGATGATTAGTCAATGGGCAGCTGAGCACAAAAAAGAAAAAAACAAAAAAACAAAAAACAAAACAAAACCCAAAAAAAGTTGGTGTTAGGAATTTGACTCTCCTAATTTAGAGAGCATTGATCTGATCCTAGAGACATTAACTGGTTCAATATTTTTTGGGTAACTACTTATAGTGGTTACTAGCTTGGCCTGTCTCCAGTCTCCTATCACCCCACCACTGTGTGCAAACTCTAATGAGCACATTGTACTTCCACCAAGGGTCAACGTTCTCTTTCTCTTGCCTTATCCTTCACACACACTGTTCTTGCTGCCAAAAACACTCTCTATAACCGCTTTCATTTGGATAATCCCATTCATCACTATGGTCTTAGCTTAAAGGAAGGAAGGAAGGACTTCTATGCCTCTCAATCAGGCCCTCCAGCTGCAACTTCACCTAGGTCCCCAAACTTCTCACACTTCTCTCTCCTCACAATATCATTATACTTGTCTCGACTCTTCCTTCCCATTAGACTAGCAGCCGCATGACATTAGGGACCATGACACACTTGTACACCATTGTGTCTCTAGAAACTAGCAGAGTGGCTAGCAACAAACACCTATAAGATTAGACTGGTATTCTATAAGTTAGCAAGGTCAGATTCCAACTCCAGGGCTTTCTTTCTTTCTTTTTTTAATTATTTTATGTTAGTCACCATACAGTACATCCCCAGTTTCCGATGTAAAGTTCGATGATTCATTAGTTGCGTATAACACCCAGTGCACCATGCAATACGTGCCCTCCTTACTACCCATCACCGGTCTATCCCATTCCCCCATCCCCCTCCCCTCTGAAGCCCTCAGTTTGTTTCTCAGAGTCCATAGTCTCTCATGCTTAATTCCCCCTTCTGATTACCCCCCTTTCTTTATCCCTTTCTTCCCCTACCGATCTTCCTAGTTCTTATGTTCCATAGATGAGAGAAACCATATGATAATTGTCTTTCTCTGCTTGACTTATTTCACTTAGCATTATCTCCTCCAGTGCCGTCCATGTTGCAGCAAATGTTGAGAAATCGTTCTTTTTGATAGCTGAGCAATATTCCATCGTATATATGGACCACAACTTCTTAATCCAGTGCTTTCTGACTCAACCATCTACCAACTGGTGGTTGTTAATATGAAGATTCTATTTACTAAATTTAACTCCTGAACTAAAAGATTTTAAAATTGTGCCTTAAATAATGTGTCACAATGTTTTCACAGGAGCAGTCTTTATACCAAGGTACTTGACTTTCTACTCTTCATGCAATTCTTCCTTTAGTCAATGGTTCTACTTCAGAAGAAATCATTATCCAGAAACAAGAGTTTTTATGAATGTTTAAATGAGTAAAAAATAGAATAATTCCCATTTTGCTGAGTGGCTTTAATTTCTTGGCTCCTTAAAGAGGATTTAATTAAGCCCAGTGCTTTCCTGAGAAAGCAGGCTTCTATAAGCTCTGGATTTCTCCACAGGATTGCAGTATTAAATAAGACTAGTTGTTACCCCCATCCTAGGACTAGAATTTTGCTAGTAAACAAAGGTTGCACTGAGACTGGCTGATGGAAAACAAGAGTATACACTCCAGAGGCAGAGAGACCTTAGTTACTGGGTACTTGTGGACTAGGACAACCTGCTAGACATTCATTGATTTATTGGGTGCATTGGGCAAGTTGACCAAGTTGTGTACATTAGACTATTTACTGACCTGAATTACATTCTTGAGTCTGATGATGACACACATTTCTCATTCTTTACTCCAGCTTTCCTTTCCTCTACCCTTTTATCTCCACCTGTCTTGCATGCCTTTCAGGGTCCCTCCTTGGACATAGAAACTTGAGTACACTGTAGCAACTCTGCCTTATTTATCTCCTAAAGTTATTCTTCTAATACCTTTTTTTTGAGCTTCATTATCTCATGTGGGGTTGAGTCATTTTTGTATTCTGACTAGAAGATGATTTGTCAGCTCACCTTATTTATCTTTGTAATTGGTTAAATGTTGCAAGGGAGAATACCATACCCCAAAGCAGCTGAAACAAACTAACAAACTGGGACCATTTAATGGATCAGAAGCTAGAAAGGATACCTGGACTTGAGGAAGAGCTATACAAACAAATGTGTTACCTCATGGACTAACACCAGAATTCAAATCCCATTTCTTTTTTTTTTTAAATCCTTGTCTTAATAATATGTTTTCTCTAAATTTATAGAAGACACTTTCCAACAGTTCCAGAGTCATATCACCAGTTCATTAACCCCAGTGGAAAAATGGCTTCATTCTCTGAGTATCTGCATATTAAAAAAAAAAAAAAAGCTTAATGTCAGCAAATGACAAGAAAAGTAATGTCTACCTCTTGGACTAGTCACTGGTTCAGTGAGAAGGGATATAGCAGTTGGCCATACTTGGGGCATGTGCCCATTCCTATATCCTGAGGAATGTAGATTAAGAAGGGATGGTCGCCTGGAGGGAGCGGGGAAAGGCCAACAATGGGTATCCGCTGATGTGCTGTAAGAATACTGAGATAGCAAAGAGCTCCTGTGCTGACGTACCCAAAACCAAGCTGAATGGCTTACCCTCCCTTTTTCCCCAGGGCTCTCTTTTTCCTTCACCCCCATAGGACTAATGGTATCAACTATAATGACATAACTACCCAAACTATTTGAAAACTTCTAGAAAGCTATACATAATTAGGGTGTTGACCTCTTCCAAGTTTTGTTGACTTTTAGCTTTTTTTAAATTGAAATGTAGGTGACACAAAATGTTGCATTGGTTGTAGATGTACAAATAGTGATTCAACATCTCTATGTTAGGCTGTGCTCACCACAGGTGCAGCTACCATCTGTCACCATACTATGCTATTGCAGTATCATTAATTATATTCCTTATGCTGTACTTTGCATCCACGTGACTTATTTACTCCATAACTGGAAGCCTGTGCCTCCCACTCCTCTTCACCCATTTTTGTCCTGCCCTACCCCCTTCCTTCTGGCAACTAACACTTTGTTCCCTGTATTTACAGGTCTGTTTCTTCTTTTTTTATTTTTCATTTGTTTGTTATGTTTTTTAGATTCCAGTTATAAGTAAAGTTATATGGTACTTGTCTTTGCCTGACTTATTTCACTTAGCATGATACCCTTTAGGTCTGTTCATGTTCTCACAAATGGAAGATCTCATTGTTTTTAATGAAGGAGCGATATTTCATTATATATATATATACATATATATATACATATATATATATATACATATATATATACATATATATATATATACACAAACACACACACACACACACACACACACACACGCACACACACACTATACCTTCTTTATCCATTCATTGATCAACAGACACTTAGGTTGCTTCTATGTCTTGGCTACTATAAATAATGTTGCAATAAACATAGGGGTGTATATATCCTTTTGAATTAATCTTTTTATTTGCTCTGGGTAAATACCCAGTAGTGAAATTCCTGGATTGTATGGTATTTCTACTTTTAATTTTTTGAAGAAGCTCCATACTGTTTTCTACAGTGGCTATACTGTTTACATTCCCACCAACACTGCATGAGTGTTCCTTTTTCTCCACATATTTGTAAAGACTTGTTACTTCTTGTCTTTTTATACTAGCCATTCTGACAGGTGTAAGGTAATACTTCTTTGTGGTTTAAATTTCCATTTCTCTGATGATTAGTGATGTTGAGCATTTTTTCATGTATCTGTCGGTCATCTGTATGTCTGCTTCAGAAAAATGTCTGTTTAGCTTCTCTGCCCATTTTTAATCAGATTATTTGTCTTTTTCGTGTTGAGTTGTATTAACTTATTATATATTTTGGATATTCATCCCTTATCAGATATAGTACATGAAAATATACTCTCCCATTCAGTAGGTTGAATTTTGTTGTGTTGATAGTTTCCATCATTGTGCAAAAGCTGTTTATTTTGGTGTAGTTCCAGTAGTTACTTTTGCTTTTCCCATTTCTAAGGAGACATACCCATAAATAGGTTATTTTTAATAACCCATAGGTTAATAAGGCCTATATCCAAGAGATTACTGCCTATGTTTTCTTTTGGTTTTATAGTTTCAGGTTCACATTTAGGTCATTAGGTTATTAGGAGTTTATTTTTGTGCATGCTATAAGAAATTGGTCCAGTTTCATTCTTTTGAATGTAGATGTGTAGTTCTCCCAGCACCATTTATTAAAGAGACTCTCTTTTCCCCATTGTACGTTCTTGCCTCCTCTGTCATAGATTAATTTACTATAAAGAGTGGGTTTATCTCTGGAGTTTCTATTCTGTTCCATTGATCTGTGTGTCTATTTTGTGCCAGTACCATACCGTTTTGATTACTAGAAAGTTGTAGTGTAACTTCAAATCTGGTATTGTGATACCTCCAGCTTTGTTTTTTCTTTCTCAAAATTGCTTTGGCTGTTGGATTTTTTTTGAAATCCCATGCAAATTTTAGTATTACGGATTCTAGTTCTATGAAAAATACTATTGGTATTTTGATAGAGATTATATTGAATCTGTAGATTGCTTTCCGTGGTATGGGCATTTTAATTATATTAACTCTTCAAATCCATGAGCATGTCTCTTTCCACTTATTTGTGTTATCTTCAATTTTTCTATCAGTGTTTCATAGTTTTCAGAGTCTTTCATCCTCTCGATTAAGTTTATTCCTAGGTATTTTATTCTTTTTGGTGCAGTTGTAATTGGAATTATTTTCCTGATTTCTCTTTCTACTTCATTATTGGTGTATAGAAACACAACAGATTTCTGTATATTAATTTTGTATCCTGCAACATTACTGAACTCATCGATTACTTCTAATAGTTTTTGGTGATGTCTGTATGGTTTTCTCTATCCAGTATTATGTAATGTGCAAATAGTGACAGTTTTACTTCTTCCTTACCAATTTTGATGCTTTTTATTTCTTTTTCTTGTCTGATTGCTGTGACTAGAACTTGTACTATGTTGAATAAAAGTGGTGAAAGTGGACATCCTTATTTTGTTCCTGACCTTAGGGGAAAAGCTTTTAGCTTTTTGCTATTGAGTATGATGTTATCTGTGGGTTTTTCATATATGGTCTTTATTACATTGAGGTATAGTCCCTCTAAACTTTGTTTTTTAAGAGTTTTTATCATGAACAGATGTTGAATTTCGTCAAATGCTTTTCTGCATCTGTTGAAATGGTAATATGATTATTATTCCTTATCTTGTTGGTGTGGAGTATCGTGTTGATTACATTGTACATATTAAACCATACTTGCATCCCTGGAATAAATCCTACTTGATTGTGGTAAATAATCCTTTTAATGTGTTGTTGAATGTGGTTTGCTAATATTTTGTCGAGGACTTTTGGTTATATGCTCGTTAGACATATTGGCTTGTATTTTTCTTCCTTCCATCCTTCCTTCCTTCCTTCCTTCCTTCCTTCCTCTGTTTATTTGTGGTATCTTTGGTTTTGGTATCAACATATGCTGGACTCATAGAATGTATTGGGAAGGTTTCCTTCCTCTCCTATTTTCTTAAGTAGTTTGAGGAGAATAGGTATTAACTCTTCTTTAAATGTTTGGTAAAATTCACCTGTGAATCCATCTGGTCCTGGACTTTCATTTTTTGTTATTAGTTCAATATTGTTTCTAGTAATTGGTATGTTCAGGTTTTTTACTTCTTCCTGATTCACTTTTGGAAGATTGTATATTTCTAGCAATTTATTTCTTTCTCCTAGGTTGTCAAACTTGTTGGCATATAATTTTTCATAGTATTCTCTTATAACCCTTTGTATATGTTTTGTGTCAATAGTTCTCAACTTCCATTTTTTATTTTATTTATTTGGGTCCTTTTTTTTTTCTTGATGAGTTTAGCTAAAACTCTTGGGTTTTATTAGTTTTTTTTTTCCTATAGTTTTTCTAGTCTCTATATTATTTATTTCTGCTGTGATTTTTATCATTTCCTTCATTCTACTCACCTTGGGCATTGTTTGCTCTTCTTTTTCTAGTTCCTTTCGGTGTATGGCTAGATTGTTTATTTCAATTTTTTCTTTTTTTTTTTTTTTTTCTGGTATGCTTATATTGCTATATAGTCCCTCTTAAAATTGCTTTTGCCGTGTCCCAAAGATTTTGGATCTTTGTATTTGCATTTTTATTTTTCCCCATGTATTTTTTTTATTTCTTCTTTGACTCCATTGTTCACTCGTTTGTTGTTTAGAATCCTCTTGCTTAGCTTCCACATATTTGTGTTTTTTCCAGTTTTTTTTTTTCCTTGTGATTGTTTTCTAGTTTCATACCATTGTGGTCAGAAAAGCTGCATAGTATGACATATCTTTTAAAAAAATTTATTGAGGCTGTATTTTTGCTGTTCAGCTTGAGTGCTTTCCATTACTCCGTTTTCCAGATCACTGATCTGTTTTTCTGTAGCCTCTAATCTACTATTGATTCTCTCTAGTGTATTTTTCATTTCAGTTATTTATTCTTCAACTCTAATTGGTTCTTTTGTATGTTTTCTATCTCTTTGTTGAAGTGTTTACTGAATTCATCTACTCTTCTCCAGTCTGTTGAGCATCTTTATGACAATTGTTTTGAACTCTTTATCAGGTAGATTGTTTATCTCCATTTCATTTATTTTTTTATTATTTTTTATAATAATATTTTTTTATTATGTTAGTCACCATACAGTACATCCCTGGTTTTTGATGTAAAGTTCGATGATTCATTACTTGCGTATAACACCCGGTGCACCATGCAATACGTGCCCTCCTTCCATTTAATTTAGTTCTGTTTCTGTGTTTTGTCTTATTTCATTTGGAGCACTTTTGTTCAGTCCTCTCATTTTGCTTGACTTTCTGTGACTTTTATTTGTTTGATTTTTGTTCTATGGATTAGGGAAAACAGCTTTTTCTCCTAAACTTGAAGGAATGATCTTGTGGTCATCACTTGTGTAGACTGTGTGTGCCTCGTGACTTTGGCTGGCTGGCTTGAGCTGTGGCTGTCATGGGCCAACACAGAGAGAGTTCCAGCAACTCCCCACCATTTAGCTGGGTTCTAAGGCTGGTTCCTTCATATTCTAGCTACCATTTTAAACTGTGGATCTTTTTCTGTGACCCAGGGAAGACAAATTTCCTCACAATCCTGCAATACTATCTCTCCCCACTGCAGCTCACAGTGTTGGGGATAGGGGTTCCCTTTGTTACTGTGTCTCTATTTCACTTGCTGTTCTCTACATGCTTTCTATCTTTTGTTGAGCTGTTGTTCAGTAAGAGCTGAGTACTTTTTCCAGAGGAATTGCTTTATTAATAGGTGTATATTTGTAATGTCTGTGAAGGAAGTTAGCTCAGGATCTTTCCACAGTGTGATCTTGGGCCTTCTCCCCAACTATTAGCTTTTGATTGCTGTTACTTTTTCCCCCTATTTGCTATGACAAAGCCTGGCTTAGATGACTTCTGGGTTACTTTTCACCTGAGTATGTTAAGTTTCAAAATAGAATTTCTGCTATGCTGTCATAACAGAAAATTACACCACAGATACCCTTAGGCTCCAAGTAGTTCTGGAGGATTGTCACTACATGTCCCAGGAGAGGGCTGCAGACCTTGTCACCTACACCTGACTAGATATTCTGTTGCATGGTGGCTGACTTGTCTGTTACCTTGTCTTAAGTTTGAGAGATTCTCTGTATACTGGGGTCCATAGCGCATTCTCAGGTCAGACTAGAAATAGCAGGTGTTATTCCACACAGCAAGTGCACCAGACATTTATAGATATGAGATGACACAAACTGAAATCTGAGGGTCACATCAGTCAGATAGCAAATCAGAAAGCCAAGGAGATTGAGCGAAGGTATTTAAGAACATCTTCCTGCCCCTGTTTCTGACTTGCATTTATAAGATAATACATCACGTTGGACTCAATCCTTTTACCCACTTATATATCTGCATTGTTTGGTTCTTTAAGGTTGCAGGTAGGGGAGTATAAACATGTTGTATTTGGTAATGTATTTTTTCAAAGATAGAAATGTAGGATGGCAAAGAACTTTAATGTTTCATCCAGATAAATTTTGGGGGCTTCCAGTATTTCCAAGACCAGGATTATGGCAGGTTCTTATGGAAAACTAGAGAAATGTCTCAGAATTTTTCAGAAGTCACACATTGGGAGATGTATTGCCTTCTCTCTGCACCTACGAATTCATTTCCACAAGAGTGAAACTGATACTCTGGTCACCAGGCAAAAGGGCAACCCTACCAGGTGAAATTTTGCCCCAAGACATTTTAGAGGCTGCCTTTCTTTCAAACACTAATCCATGACCTAATGAGTTAAGATTAAGAGAAAATGTTTGCTATTATTCAACACATGGGTCCCAGTTATTTATGCAACTTCTTTCTTGCAAAATCAGCTGGGCTTATGGCAGGAACATGAGGGTTTGTTGTCCAGGGAACATCCTTTTCCTAATTTATAAGTCTAGTACTAATTTACAAAGGGAATAGGCCCAAGAATTTACTCACGCAAATCACTCATTCATTCACTCATTGAATATCACTTAAACATACCAGATACTGTTACGCTCCAGGAATTGAAAGATTAATAAACCAGTATCCTTAGATCAGGAGGGGCTTACAATCAATTGGAACAGACATATTTGTAAATTGTCATTATAATTTAATATAAGTGCTGTAAGGGATGTATGAATAAAATGTCAAAATACAAAAGGAATGAATTAAACTTCCTGGTGATTTCTAGAGTAACTAGAATATTCCAGCTATGTGTCTCCTGGAAGATGCAATAAGAGGAAGCGAAAGGCTATTTAGAACTATTGACTCAAAGTAAATCTTGAAATGAAGAAAGTAAGATATTCTGTAATTTAGATGAGTCCAACAATGATATATCCCGATCTAAGGATATATGTAAATTGAGAAAACTTTAAGAAGCAGAAGAAACTCTTCAAAATTACCCACGGGCACCAAGCATGTCTTGGGTGTCTTCCTGTCGATTGAGACTTGGAGACAAGAATTTGAAAGTCATGTATTTGGGAAATTACTCCAGGAAGCAGCAGTGGGAAAAGACAGGAGGGAAACCAGTAGTAGATACACATCAAGCCAGTTACCACTGTGGTCAGCTGGAGTTCAATCCTGCTTCGAAACTGAAAATCAATCTAGAATATGCCTCAGAGTTAACCCCCCAGGAGACAGAACCTGGGATGTTTATTCTTCAGCTCCAACTGTCATTATCTGGGGCCCACTCCTAGAGAAATAAATTATTACACACTCTGGCCTTTCTTTCAAGCCAAGAGAAAGCCCTTATGGAGACAGCCTCAAGTGCTTGCACTGGGACAGTTTAGGCATGGACTTGAATGTGATGCCAACGTGTTATAGGTGGAAACAATAGCATCTGCTCTAATATATTAACTAAGACTGTCCCAGGCAAACTGGGACATATGATCTCCCTGCTAACGGCCTCATATATTAGGAATACACATTTGTCCATCTCTCCTTGGGTTAAATATGAATCTGAAGAGTTCAAAACAATTAAATTTTAGGGAGGCAAAAAATCCCCAAAAAACAAAAAAATACCCTTCTGTTATTAGACTTCTATTAAGATCGTCTCCTAAGACCTTGTTCAAACAATTCCACAACTATATAAAAGCTCACTGGATTGCTATGTTCCCTCATTCAATTACATTTTCTCCATCTGCACTCGCTTGTGAAAACTCCCTAATTACCAAGCACACATTTAATTAAGCACCTTTTTAGTCACTTAGCATGAAGTTGTGAAAGTTGTAAGACTGAGAATCAGTCATATGAGACAAATAGCAAAAAGCATAATAGACCCACCTGTTCGAAATTGGTAGAATAAAATAAATATCTAGAGCATTAAATATTCTGAGGAGCAACTTCCACTTTAGTGCTTTGCAAAATGGCTTTTGATTCATCATTAATACTCTCAGTAATTAATGAACACCAGATGGAATGTGCAATAGACAGGGCCACATCTACCAAGAGGTATTTCCTCAGAGTTAAATGAGGCAATGAGCCTGGAAAGTTTTCCCTCCCTTAGTCTTGGTTCAAAGAAGACCCTTGGATCCATTTTTACATACTTTGGAGGAAACCTGTGCATGAGTTGACCTCTCTGATACCCAAGTGTGAGATACAGCACTTTCCTCCATCCATCTACAGGCATACCTCAGAGATACTGCAGGTTTGGTTCCAGACCACTGCAATCAAGTGAATATTTCAACACAGTGAGTCAAATGAATTGTTCTGCAGTGTATGTAAAAGTTCTGTTTTTGCTAGACTATAGTGTATTAAGTGTACAATAGCATTTTCTCTAAAAAATAATGCACATGCCTTAATTAAAAATACTTTATTGCTACAAAATACTAACCATCATCCGAGCTTTTAGCAAGTTGCAATCTTTTTGGTGGTGGAGGATCTTGTCCCAATATTGATGGCTGCTGACAGATCAGAATGGTGGATGCTAACGTTTGTAGTGACTATATAAATTTCTTAAAATAAGATAACAATGAAATTTGCCACAACAGTTGACTTTTCCTTTCACAAGTGATTTTTTTTGTAACATGCAATACTGTTTAATGGCATTTTACCCACAGTAGAACTCTTGCTATTTCCTCCACTGAAGTCTTGAACCCCTCAAAGTCATCCATGAGGGTTGGAGTCAACTTCTTCCAAACTTCTAGTTGTGTTGATATTTTGACTACTTCCCATGAATCATGAGTGTTTTTCATGGTATCTAGATAGGTGAATCATTTCCAGAAGGTTTTCAATTAACTCTGCTGAGATCCGTCAGAGCAATCACTATGTATCGTAGCTATAACCTTATGAAATGTATTTCTTAAATGATAAGACTTGAAAGTCAGAATGACTCCTCGGTCCATGGGCTGCAGAATGGATGTTGTGTTAGCAGGCATGAAAACATTAATCATGTTATTCATCATTTGATCTCTTAGGTGACAGGGTGCATTGTCAAGGAGCAGTCATCTTTCGAAGTACTCTTTTTTTCTGAGCAGTAGATCTGAATAGTGGGCTTAAGATGTTCAGTAAACCATGTTGTGAACAGCTGTGCTGACATCCCGGCTTTGTTGTTCCATTTTTAGAGCCTGGACAGAATAGACTTAGCCGAAGTCTAAGGACCTAGGATTCTCGGAATGTAAGTGAACATTAGCTTCAACTTCAAGTCGCCAAGTGTGGTGGGCCCTGACAAGAGTCAGCCTGTGCTCTGAAGCTTTGGAGCCAGGCATTGACTTCTCCTCTTTAGCTATGAAGGTCCTAAACGGCATTTTTTCCAATATAAGGCTTTTTGATCTACACTGAACAATTGTAGCCGCCTTCATTACTTACCTGCGGCAGATCTCCTGGATAAGTTGCTGCCGCTTCTACATCAGTACTTGCTGCTTCGCCTTGCGCTTTTATGTTACGGAGACGGCTCCTTTCCTTGAACCTCACAAGCACACCGATGCCAGCTTCAAACTTTTCTTCAGTTTCCTCACCTCTCTCAGCTTCAAAGAATTGAAGAGAGCTAGGGATTTGCCCTGGATGAGGCTTTGGTTAAGGAAATGTTGTGTCTGGTTTGATCTTCTAGCCAGACCACTAAAACTTTCTTCATATCAGTCATGTGTTCACTGGATTAGCATCTTTATTTTATTAAAGATTGTTTATTTATTTATTTATTTATTTATTTATTTATTTATTTATTTAAGGGAGAGAGAGCATGCGTGAGTGGGAGGAGGGGCAGAGGGGGAGGGAGAGAGAATCTCAAGCATACTCCCTGCTGAGCATGAAGTCTCACATAGAGCTCAATCTCCTGACCCATGATCATGCCCTGAGCCAAAATCAAGACTCAAAGGCTTAACCAATTGAGCCACGTAGGCACCCCTGCACCTTTAATTTCTTTCAAGAACTTTTCCTTTGCATTCACAACTTGGCTAACTATTTAGTGAAAGGGGCCTAGTTTGGGGCCTATTTCAACCAAGAGGGAAAGAGCCAGAGGAAAGGCTGATCAGTGGAGCAGTCAGAACACGCACAACATTTGTTGATCAAGTTCATCCTCTTGTATGGATACAGTTCATGGCGCCCCAAAACAATTACCATAGTAACGTCCATGACCACTGATCACAGATCACCATAACAAATATGGTAACAATGAAAAAGTTTGAAATATATTGAGAATTACCAAAATGTGACCCAGAGACATGAAGCAAGCAAATGCTGTTAAAAAAATTGCACCAATAGACTTGCTCAAAGCAGGGTTGCCACAGACCTTCAATTTGTAAAAAAAAGAAAAAAAAAACCCCACAATATCCATAAAGCACAATAATGAGATGCATAATAAAATGAGGTATGCCTGTATTTCTAATACAAAATTCTACAATCTGACCCCAAAGGTCTTCAAGCAAGCTGCTTTCTTCCTTGTTAAGTAGAAAGAACAATTTTGAGAATCTTAAAAAATGGGAGAAAAGAGAAAGAAAGCAATCCTTATCATTCCACATGGCAAAATCATGGAAATAAATGAGTCCGCAGTTATTGCATGGATCCTTGCTTCGGAGGCAAGGTATGTATTCACAGCTGCAGCCTATCACTAGTAATTAGCACTTCCAAAGAGTAATAGAAACTCTAAGGTTCTGAACGACGGGGAGCCCAGAGTAGAGCTTAAGGAACTTTGACATGCAGAGAGATGATTGATGATGAGCTCTTGTGGGATTAGGTAGTAAGTCAGGACGCAGTGAGTGCATTCTGCAATACAAGAGTGGAGAGAGTATTCTTTAGACTTTTCTATAACTTTCCTTGTATCTGAAACTTCAGGGAGTCTCAAAGGGAATGGAATCAACTCGTTCGTTCTAGCAATGATCATTTAATTGTTAGAATAGTTTCTGTGGAAAGGACCGGAGATGAACCACAGGAGGGTGGGCTGTAACGTGGGAACGCTCTCCTAAAAAGTAAATAACACACAAATGTGTATGGATCACTGATTCTACTCTAGGTCTTGGTTTGATCTTTAGCCAAACGGATCAGAAAGTTGGAAATCCAGCTTAGGCAAGTTAGAAATGGACACATTTCTGCTTTGAAACTAATATAGTGAGCCATTTCCTTACTTTACCATGCTCTCCCTCAGATCTGGGCTTCACGCAGCCGACATTAATTAGCTTACTCTTAACCATTTATTTGCCTCCCCTTCACTATACGATGAATCCACCTGCTTTGAAGGCCCAACCCAAATCTAACCTCTCTAGAAAGACTGACTCCTTTGAAACCACCCTCTTCTGAAATATTTTGACACTCATGACCCGCTGCATCCAATCCTGACTAAAATATGGTTGTTCCATCACGCTTACTATTATTTTATATGCACAGCCTCATAGCTCCAGCTAAATTATAAGTTCCTCCAGTCATGACTGTGACTTCTACCTCTGTGTACCCACAGCATTGGTCATAGAGTAACATGGATTCATGGACTTGTTTGAATTGAACAGAGATTTAATTTAAAACCCCAAATTTAAGGATGAGGGGATGGAGACTCAGAAAAGGCAAATAACTTTTCTAATGCCTTTAGTGTCAAAACTGGAATATAAAATTTCTGACCCAAATCTAATACTTTTCTAATATACTAGATAGCTTCCAAGATCTGATATGTAACAGGACAAATATAAGTGCTTTAAAGTCCTCGAAATTCTTACAGGCATTTTCCAAAACACAAGGATCAGAATCTACCACTTTTGGCAGGGGGAGGGGAGGCTTTTTCAAAATTGGCAAACTGAAGGGTTTTCCTCAAAAGACCTTTTAACCTGTTTGGTTGAAGCAGGGACTTTGGATTTTTCTCACCACTGTCCTCGCTCCTTGATTCTATCTAAGAATCAGTACGAAGGAGGGTTAATGTTATTTAAAGTAAATCACACTACCTGACTATGAGACCATCTTTCTGTCTTCTCTGGTAGTTAGGAAGTCTATAAATTGGTGCCAGTGCCAAGTGAAAAAGGTCTAACTACAACTTGAGACTTCATCAAAAACCTGCCTGTCCCTTCCAGCTATAGATCACTCAGCACTGTTTGAGCAGCATATGAACTTTTTTCCAAGGAGAAAGTAACAAACACACAGTAAGTGAAGAAGAGGAAAGGGCAGAGAGAAGGCACAAAGTAATAGGAAACCACAGGAGAGGGTCTCTTTTGCAAGGCTTATACTGTCTGACCCCCACCTGACCCCCAAGCCTCACCCACAGGTAAGCAGGCGACAGCTGCCAGTTGGCAGACACAGGTGTGAGCTGCTGAAAATACACAACACCTGGATTTCTTTTTTTAAGTTTTTATTTAAATTTCAGTTAACATACAGTGTAGTATTAGTTTCCCGTGTACAGTTTAGTGACAACACTTCCATAGGACACGCAGCTCATCACAAGTGCCCTCCTCAATCCCCATCACCTATTTCACCCAAACATCCCCACCCACCTCCCTCTGGTATCCATCAGTGTGTTCTCTATAGTTAAGAGAATACCTGGATTTCTTAAAATGTAACAGCAAAGATTAGATGGACGGAGTCTTGTAGGAAGAGTGCCCACCGAGCATAAGTACAGAAGCAACGGTGGGGATTTAATGAGTGCCCTGTGAAGTTAGCAATCACTACACATTTTCCCTGAATCCTGAACAAATAGCAAAGCCTTAATCTTAGGGGGAAAAGATTGGCCAACTGATAAGTCCAAGGCTTGGAAACTTGAAGTGCTTCTACTAAACTTCTTGATTTTTAAATTTGTCTTAAACTCGTATTTTTTTTTCTCTTAGGAAGTTACCAGGACTGCCTTAAACACTCTTTCATGCTTCTTGCTGTTTGTGAAAGTGTTCACAAAGTTGGATTTCTAAAATGTGCTGACTTTTAAAATTAATTCACATAGGAGATAAAACACCTAGGTATCTTTCATGTTTTGAATAGCTCAGAAAAAAAATTGAGACTTTACTTGACAACTAAAGGGAGCTCGAAAAAAAATTATGCTTATGCTTCCTTGGGAACCACTCCTTCAACATATCCATGATTTTCTTCCTGCTGTGCTGAACTAAAATGATTCCTGGACCCAAAGATAATAAAGGCATGTCCTACTTGGTGCTGATTAATTATAAAACGACTGGTTACTGAAATATATTTATATGTGTGTGTGTGCGCATGTAAATTCTAACCTTGGCTTGGAAAATGATTCACTACAAGTTAAAGCAGATTTGCATTTCCAAGCTTTGAATGCTACTATACATGTATAGTTAATGTGACATAGTGTCACAATTCAGAGCCAGGACTAAGATGGAGTGAGTGCGTGTGTGTTTCTCGGAGGAAACAAAACTTAGGAGACCTTCACTCTCAGGACTGACACAGCACTTGCACGACGCTCTGAGTCAGTGCCTTCTTGAATTGCACCCTGCGAGCTTCATGGCCTCACTTTGGTTCCAATTCTAGTGGCAAATTGTGCCCAACATTCTTCCCCAATAAATGATCTGCCATACTATCTTGACCTGAGTATTGTAGTGTTGCCCACCGTGCTGCAGCCTCTCTTCCTACCAGCTCTTTCTGTTCCAGTAAACAGGTTAGACCTTAAAGTGTCTGATTAAATGTAAGGGATAGGAACAGATCAAAGACATAAAAGAGAGTATCATCTTAGAAGCTAAAATGCCAACTACATAGTGACTGAAAGAACTGGAAGAAACAGTGGTGAAATACCGTGTTCTTATTTCAAGGGATTCAAAGTCAACAGGAGAAAAAAATGCCAGTTTATGGATCTGGCAACCATGTCCTCAGAGACTAAACTATAAAAACTCAACACAGCTGGGATTCAGCTATTTCTGGAGCTCATCATTTTTGAGCTTCTACCTCATTCTAGGTGTGTTGCTAGGTGCACAACACATATTATCCCAATTCCTACAGCAACGTGTTTTACAGAGAATGTGACAGAGTATCAGTGATTATGGGGATTGCTTGCACCCATGAAGCTAGCAATCGTCAGAACCTGGACTGCAGTCCATATTCATCTAGATCCAAAGCCTTCAGCATAGATCCTTGTTTACATTACAGGACTGTAAGGTGTAAAAACGAAATAACTACTGTAATTAAGGAAGCCCGGATGATGTTATCATCCATCAGAATATACTGCGATTAGCCTTATGACTTGGGCAATACTTAAACATCTCACCCTGAACCCAGACTGCTAGACTATATTCTCAGTGGGTTTCCCAGTAAAAACACTGCACTATGCTACTCTACACACACCCTTTAACACAGATTGAAACAGAAACACGTTTTTCTCATATCAATATGCAGAATTAAAGATCAGCCAGCTTCCCCAAAGCTTGCTAGGCTAGCATAAGCCGGCAAATAATTTTCTTTAAACTTTTAGGAAAGCAAATATCTCAGTTCAATTAGTAATTATAGCAATGTTGCATGGATTCAAGAAGATTAAAGTGTCTCATATTTTATTATTATAATCTTTACTTATCAATAAGAGGTTTTTCATTTGCCTTTGCTTTTCTTGGATTTGGAGAGGAGCTTCTATATCTTGTGCTTACAGGCAGTTAAAAACAGTGCTCTCTTTTATAAAGAAAATAAAACTGAACTCATAGTTATTAAGGTTTTTTTTTCCTAAGTTGTTTCTTTTTGGTTTGGGGGATACCTTTGAATGACTCCATCCATTCTCACGCATCTATCACTGTTTGTGTTAGGACAGGGAATGTGTATGTGTGCGGTGCTTTGGGATTTGTGTGTATGTGGGAGAGCGGGACAGATATTTGCTAAACATCTTAAATGTGTCAGACTCTCTGTTTAGCTCTTTCCATAGTTTTTCATTTCATACTCACAAAATTTGATGATGCTGTATATTTTTCAGAACACTCCTGGTTACAGTTGGTAGAAACCCAGCTCAAAATGGCTTAAGTCAAAAAAGTGGTTTATAAAACAGGCACATCTAGTCACAAATGCAGAGGTGGGCTGACTGCAGGCACAGGTGAATCCAGGCGCTCAGAGAAGATCATTAGGACACAGTATTACTCTCCAGCTCTGAGGTCTACAGTGTCCTCGTGGCTCAGCTCTCCAGCAGGCTCTCAAATCATATTAGCAAACCAGCTGTCAGCAGCTCCAGGCTTCCATCTGCATCTCAGCCCCAAGAGAAAGTAAATTTTTCTTGAGTTGTTTCAGTGAGTCCCAGAATTGGGTCCAACTGGACCCTGCAGATCACACGCCCAGCTCTGAGCAAGAAACAGTGACAAGGAGATTTTTGGGCTTGAATGGCCAAACGTGCATTCTATTGCTTGTTTAGTACTGAGGCGATAGTAACTCTACCTGAAACACATGGATTTCAATTGGGAGGAGGGGTTATTCCCCAGAAGAACATCAGGAATTATCAGAGAATAGCCAGATGGAATAAGCTTAAAGTTGCTGGATAAAATATAAATAATCACTTAAACTTGTATTTCAGACAAATAATGAATAATTTTTTAGTATAAGTATGTTCCAAATATTGCATAACTTTTAATATAAATAAGTTCCAGCAATATTTGGGACATTCTTGCACTAAGATGTGATCATTTGAAATTCAAAGTTAAATGACTGTTCTTTATTTTTATTTGCTAAATCTGGTAACTCTAAATAAGCAGAAACAGCAGAGGCCCCCTACAGATGTCCTATTGTTTACATTCTTTATATGAGAATGTTATAGCCCAGAGAATTTTTCATAAGAAGCTCCAAATCATACTCCTATTACGTATCTTGAAAGGATATAAACCCATGGCTATCTGATTATAAAGCTCCTGTATTCTACTCCTATCCTTCCCTACCGCACACACCTTAAAGGGTCCCATGTGCTCACTGGACCTAAGGAACTAATCTTGGCTTTCAACTTGGTGGTGCTCAGCTGGGATCAACTGAAAAGACCCCTTGACTCAACACTAACTTCAGCAGGATCAACAAACATTTGCAGCTTCGTGTTATTCTAAGAATTAAATTAGCCAATATTCTTTAAAGTGCACCTTTTCGGGGTGCCCAGGTTGCTCAGTTGATAAGCGTCTGATTCTTGATTTTGGCTCAGGTCAGGATCTCAGGGTAGTGGGATCAAGCCTGTGTCGGGCACCGTGCTGGCATGGAGCCTGCTTGGGATTCTCTTTCTCCCTCTCCTTCTGCCCCTTCCCTCCAGCGCTCTCTTTCTCTCTCTCCCTGAAAGAAAGAGAGACAGAGAAAGAAGAAAGGAAAGAAAAGAGAAAAGAAAAAGAAAGGAAAGAAAAGAGAACAAAAAGAAAGAAAAGAAAGGAAAAAGAAAAGAGAGAGAGAAAGGAAGAAAATGCACCTTCTCCCACCAGGTTCCTTCTTGATTACCTGGCACGTTGAGAGGACTATTCCTGGGCAGAAGGAGAGACTATCTGGGAAAGGACACAGGGTGATTTACACAGAAATTCACTTCCATTCACAGACATCTTACCAGTAAAAAATTAAAGGAGCTTGGCAGTGCCTGGAACCAAAAGGTTCAAGGTGACAGGAGACACTGACTACTTGGGCTGGGTGGAAGAACAAGAAGTTAAAAACCAATTAAAACAACAACAACAACAACAACAACAACAACAACTATTTTTCAGGATACAACTAAGGAAATATCTGGACATATATTTTGGAGGTAAAACCTATATATGGGCTGCTCTTCATTTTTCTTGATGCCCCACAATTCCCAACCTGGCCTCCTGAACCTCCTCTTCTCAGTAAATAATGCCACCACTTACTCAGCTGTTCAGGCTGATGGATTGGTCAGGTAACCAATTATCTACAGCTGTGGGGTCAGAGGTGATAGGGTGGAAGTGAAAAGAAATGAACCGTACCCACCTGGCTGAGGGCTCATGCCCTGTTTAATTCTGTGACCGGTTTTGGGCATGGTGCTACCATCAGATTAGCTGTGAGCATCTTAACAAGGACAATAAGGAGACACCCTCTTAACCCAGAGGAATGAGTGTAATATTTGGAATCCCCAGTCCCAAGTGATGAGTACAGAACAATATATAAGCAGAAATTTACTTTTCCATACCTCATATCATATTTTCTTATGTTTCTGCCATTTTATTGTAAATACAAAGCCAACCTTGGCCACAAGGATGAAGGACAACACCTGTACTGGGAGTTAAAACCAAGGACCTCAGTATTGGCTGTCGCTTTAAAGGCAGGATTTGGGGGAAGGGGAAAAGCCATTTAATCCCCTTAAGACTGCTTACTAAATTGTAGATGCTCTCTAGAACATTGTCCTGATTGTGAAGTTTTACTGATTCTATACAATCTAGTAAAAGATGAATCTCTTCACCTAGAAGCATCTGAGCACTGGCCTTAGTTCAGGTGGCTGTCACAGAATGCCACAGTCCCATCTGCTGAGACCTTCTTCCTGGTTTGCCGAAGGCAGTCTTCTCCCTATGACCTCACAGAGGTAGGGGGTCTAGTGTCTCTTCTATTTATAAAGGTATATTAATGTCTCCACTCTCAGGACCTAATCTATTCCTAATCACCTCTCGAAGTCCTCATCTGCAAATACTTTCATATTGATACTAGGGCTTCAACATGGGAATTTGTAGGGGCACACATTCAGTCCGCAACAGTATTTTCTGTCTACACATCACTGTTATTACACTCATTTAAAGTATTTAAGGGTCTGCTAATGTTTCTGTGCCAACAAGAATTCCACAGACAGGGAACTTTCCTGGGTAATTCTCAAGCAGATAGTGATTTTTGAGCACTTACTATAGTCTAAAAAGTGTGCTAATATATATTCTATTCTCTCAAACAACTCTTCAAGTAAGCATTATTTCTTCCTTCTTTGCAAGTGAGAAAAACTAAAGCTTGGCAAAAAACTAGTTGGTAGAGGCAGCAGGATTCAGTTCCAAAGAACCGGATCCTGCTTCTGTTTATAGGAATGAAAGGAAAGCTAGCTTTCTTTCCGAATTGCTTGCCGCTAAGCGGAATAAACTGGACAGAGAACACAAGGGATGAAGGAGTACTAGGGCTTCCCCCCAGGGTAAAAGAATCGTCATTGAGGGATTGTTCTGTAGCTAGACCTGAGATCAAATTCTGTCTGTCTTTTCAGCTTTGTGACCTCAGGTATTAACCATGTGTTTCTGATATGATAACTAGGGTCCCCGGAAAGACTGCCTCTCCCAGGTTGAGCCAATTCCTAGAGTTAGTAAAGGACTCAGCTGGCAAGCCTCCTTTTATCTACAAACCAACCAATCCAGAGTCTGTATTCCCAACAGCCTCCCCTGATGGGGCTTTTATGCTCCAGACCACTATCCCCCCAGCCCCAATCACTCAAGGCCACGTACCAGACAACCTGGGGAAGCACTTCCACCTTAGAGCCAATGGAAATTGTTCCAACTAGCCAATCCTAAACCTGCTTATCTTACCTATTCCCGCCCAGAGAAAACACAATATAAGGCTCTTGCCCACATTTCCCTCCCACTCGCTGCCTCGTCGTCAACCGTGGTGCGTTCCTGTGCGCTGTCCTTGGCATGCCTCCTCCTCTCGGGAACTGTGAGTAACAAACTGTCTTTTCAGTTACAGTTGTCTTCTGAACTGTTGGCTCCACCAAACCTGACTCAGAGTAAAATCCACATTTTGAAACACCTCGGCAAGTTCACTTAACTTTCCAGTCTCAATTTGTTGTCTGTAGAATTGTGGACCCAAGTTTGTGTATGAGAACGTGCCTGAAAGGCTCAACACAGGGCCAGGCCTGTGGTATGAATTCAACAGCTAGTAGTAGTGTTGATGTGATCCTTACTCAGATTATAATCGTTACACACTTGGCTTCTGGAAAGCACAGACCAAATCTGGTTCATCTTTGCATCTCTAGTGGCTGGCAGAGAGCAGGCACTAAAAAACGGTTGTTGAATTTTAAATAATTTCAAGCTTTTATTCTTAGAGGCCCAGACAGCTGACATTAAAGACCTAATTGGGCCAACCTGTCTTTCTGATCAGAGCGCTATAAATTATCAGTACCTTTGCAAAATGGCTGCGCAAAACCACTAGTTCTCCAGTGTGTCTATTTTAACCTGTTTATATTCTGGGTAAGTACATCAACCTATTAAACACACAAACAATAAAAGGACAGGAAAATACTTTCATCTGCACTTCTCTCAATCTTGCTCTCTAAACTATTAAGAGTTTGGAGCTTGGGATGTATCTTTTGAGGAAAATAAAACCTTACAAATTCTTTTTAAAATGAGATAAATAATACATGTTCTCACCTCACAACATGGTGTCTGCCGGGTACGAATGATTGCCACATTAAGTGGAAACAGCGTGCATCCTTTTTAAAAAGGGCTCTTCTAGAATTGTTCCAGCGACTTTTACTCTAATTGTGCATTCCAGAGGCAGAGCATAGCACGAAGTCCTGGTGAGTGAAGTGGAGCCACTCGCAGGAAGGCTTTGGACTCAAATGACAATTAGCGAGGAATGAGAGTATCTGAACTTCCGGGCCATATGCACAGGCTCTGATCCGCCTCCGATGTGGATTTCTTTGCCTCAGATGGGGAAATGTTACCCAGGGTGCCAAACAGAAAACATTGGTATTAAGGGCAGATCCTGTCATGTCTGTAGAATAATTTCTTGGAACCTAAAATTCTGGAATAACTTCAAAACGTGTGGTACCTGTGGGAGAACAGGATAGAAAGAGAATAAACGTGGTAGGAAACTTCTAAACATCGTTACTGCCGATTCGGACCGAGAAAGTGATTACAAGGGAACAGCACAAACTGCCCCAGGATCACCTCTGCGGCTCACTCTTGAGTCTCTCTGGGTAACCTCTCTGTGGGCTGATATAGTTTGGTTTAGGGACAGACCTCCCTTCTCTTCCAGGTCATGGAGTCTCCCTTTCTTTTTCTTCGTGGTTTGTCTTTCATCTGTGTTGCAAAACTTATCCCTTATTTCACCTATGAATTGGGGCAAGAGCAGAACTTGGACCAATATTGATAACACATACCTTTTTTTTTTTGAGGATTATTTTTATTTTTTTATTTTTTATCATATTTTTATCATATTTTTATTATATTTTTTATTATATTAGTCACCATACAGTACAACCCTGGTTTTTGATATAAAGTTCGATGATTCATTAGTTGCATATAACACCCAGTGCACCATGCAATACGTGCCCTCCTTACTACCCATCACCAGTCTATCCCATTCCCCCACCCCCTCCCCTCTGAAGCCCTCAGTTTCTGAGAGTCCACACATACCTTCTTGATAACTTACGACTTTTTTCTAATGCTACTTTTAAACACACAGGTGTTACATGGCTAAAATTGCTTTTGTTTTTCCGACATCAGCTAACCATTATGATTGGCCCGAAAAAAACTTAAAAATAGTACTTAAATAATCATTTACTGTGTCCCTACTGTATGCTGGGCATTGTGCCAAGTTTATTAGATACATTATCTCTTATTCTTACAAAAATTCTCCAGGCTGGACATACTCATTTTATAGATGAGGAAACAAAGACCCAGGGAGGTTAAACTGGGCAGCAGAAGTCACTCAGAAGTAGGAGCTTAGAAACCTTACAGCCCATATAGTCTACTACATCTTGTGTTTCAAATTACTGTCATTTTCAGTGAATTCCCGGAGGTTTAAAAAAGCATTTATTTAGTTATTGAACATAGAAATTCGCACTATTTCTGTCCTTGAATGTATTAAGGATATAGATATTAAGAACCTAGGAAACAAGGACCGGTTTTTCTGGTTGATTCTGATTTGTCTAATTTCATAGCATTTCTGAGGAAAGTTGATCTTTTAGGGCTTGTCCAGCCTCCAAACTGAATGTGTAACTCTATGCTTTTTCCTTCCCCATGGAAACCTTTCTATTCAACTGTGGAGTCCCAGGCCCCCCCCTGATGTCACAGTCCTCAAAGCTGAGCTGGGATGGCAGATGTTACATGATTTCGTGAAGGCCTGGGATTAGGTGGGCCTTTTGATGAGGCATTTAATTTGGAGTTTAGCCCTCTTTCATGCAGCAACACCGCTGGGCCATTGATAATGCCTGGGACCTAGGCCTTTAATCACTGGATGTTTGTTCTGCCTTGCTAAGGTGATTTCTTCAGCTTAGCATATAAAACAATAAGAATTATCAAACAGAAAGCTGCTTGAATGCCAGCAAACAAGCACTGAGATATAAACTGTCTAAAGTTTAATAGAAGTCACCCACAAAAAGCTCATCCTGGGGATAAATTATGAAACAGAGGAGGGAGGGATCCAAGGTCCACCCCTATCACCCACTCCCCAGGACCCCCGGGAATCACAGGGCAGCCAGCCTCCTGGTATGTTCCCTTTATCAGCACCCACAGGAACAAATGGGACATTGCGGCTCTACTTTTTCCCCCCTCCCTCTTCTCTCCTGTGTTTTCATTTCTCAAGTGTTTGACTTAAAGCAGAGTTACTTTTGCATGTTTTTTTTTTCTCTCTCTCTCTCTCCTCACCAGCCTTATCCTAAAGTGTTAATGCTAAGAAATTTGAAATCTCTCTGAACTAATGCCTCTCTATAGCCTTAACTTTTTAGTGGTGACAACAGGGTCTGCCTTGCTGACCTTACAGACTTAAACATGAGAATTTTACTTGTTCACGACTCAGCTCCCATTGTCCCCTAAACTTTGGTGGTTATCGGGAAATATTTTTTTAAAAGGCAGATTTGTATGGGAAAGAAATGGAAGTATAGCAGGTTGAAGATCAAGAGGGGCAGTTCTTGCAATGCCTCTTTGTTGGGGTTAGAAGAAGAGAAAGCAGGGGCGCCTGGGTGGCGCAGTCGTTAAGCGTCTGCCTTCGGCTCAGGGCGTGATCCTGGCGTTATGGGATCGAGCCCCACATCAGGCTCCTCTGCTATGAGCCTGCTTCTTCCTCTCTCACTCCCCCTGCTTGTGTTCCCTCTCTCGCTGGCTGTCTCTATCTCTTCAAAAAAATAAAAATAAAATCTTTAAAAAAAAAAAAAAAAGCAAATGACTCCACTCCTACATCTCTTGTGGTCAAGACACTGGGTCAAAGGACAGAATGTGGTCAGGAGCAGAGATGAAGCTGAGAAATCCAGAGGAAAATGAGCAGGTGTGAGGAATATCTCTCAGCTCACACCTAGATCTCATCTGTCCCAGGTGGAGTTGGTTACATAGTTACCTCAGACACTTTTTCTTTTTTTTTTTAATTTAAAAACACTGGAAAAAATAAAGAGAAAATAGGATAATTCATATTCTCTAGTCCAAACTCACCACTGTTACGTCTTGGCATATTTGCTTTGAGCGAGTTGTTTCCCCCTTTAAAGGAAAACTTTCTTAATTGTTCTTATAAACGGAAAGGAGTTTCCTATAGAATTTAAACAATGAAAAAATCAATAAAGACCTATGAGAAAATGTTCCATAGGTCATCAGGAAAATGAAAATTAAGATGAGATTCCACTACATATCTACTAAATGGCCAGAATCTGGAACACCGACAGCACCAAATGCTGGTGAGAATGTGGAGCGGCAGGGACTCTTCATTCCTGCTAGGAGTGCAAAATTTTGATACAGCTGCTTTGGAAGACAGTTTGGCAGTTTCTTAGAAAAGTAAACATGCTCTTAGAAAAGTATAAAGCAATCTTACTCTTCAGTATTTATCCAAAATAAATGAAAGCTCATGTCCACACAAAAGCCCGTACATGGATTTTTCATAAGTTATGCGTGATTGCCAAAACTTGGAAGCAACTGAGGTGTCCTTCAGTAGGCAAATGGATAAATGGTGGTACATTCAGACAGTAGGATGCTATTCAGTACTTTTTTATAATTTTTATTTTTTTAGAAGTGATGTATCCATGAAAAAAAATGAAGTTACATGCATATTAAGTGAAAACCAATCTGAAAAAGCTACGTATTGTACAATTCCAATTACATGACATTCTGGAAAAGGCATAATACAGAGGGTAAAGTGATCAGTGGTTGCCAGAGTTTGAGGGAAGGAAGGAGTGAATAGGGGGAGCACAGAGGATTTTTAGAGCCGTGAAGCTGTTCTATATGATACTATAATGGGGGATACATGTCATCGTATATGTCAAAACTCATCAGGTATACAACTCCATAAACTCTAAACTATGGGCTTTGGGTGACAGTGATGGGCCGATGGAGATTCACTGATCATAGCAAATGTACCACTCTGGTGTGGGGTGGTGATAGTGGAGAAGGGTGTGTGTTTGTGGAAGGGAGGGATGGGTATAGGATGACTGTCTTGCCACTTAATTACCATTCAATTTTTGCAATGAATCTAGAACTGCTCTAAAAACGTAAACACACAAAGGTGAAGTGTTTTTTTTTTTTTTTCAAGATGTAGTTCTCACTATAGATGTTACTAAACTAGTTGGGTATTTTCTAGATATCCAGATAAATGCATAAAAAGATGATGATAAATACATGTGTAAAATGGATTTGTAAAGTACGTTCGATTTTAATAACAAGATGTTGACTATTCTGGGTCTTTTGCCTTTCCACATAAACTTTAGAATCCATAAAATCACTTGCTGCTACTTTGATTGACATTGCATTGAATCTGTAGGTCAAACTGCCCTCTTGTCAATATTGAGTCGTTCTATCTATGAACATGGAATTTCTCTCTCTTTAGTTCTGTGCATTAGTTTTGTAGTTTTCCTCATATAGATGTTGTACATATTTGTTAAATTTTAAGTGTTTCATTTTTGTGGGGTGCTAACATAAATGGTTTTTTTAAATTTCAAATTCTAGTTGTTAATTGTTGGTATTCAGGAAAGCAAGGGACTTTTACACATTAATTTTGTATCCTATATCTGGTATAATTGCTTATTAGTTCCATTGGTCAGTTATTTCCAATTTCCAGCCTAGATGATCATGACATTCATAAATACAGTCTTAGTTCTTCCTAATCTGTGCATTTCCTATTTCCCTTTCTTTTCTTACTGCATTAGCTACGAATTCCAGTATGACGTTGAAAAGGAGTGGTGAGAGGGGACATCTTTTTCTTGTTCCTGATTTTAGTGGGGAAAACACCTAGTTTCTCACTAGTAAGCTATAGGTTTTTTTGAAGATGTTCTTTATCAAACTGAGGAAATTTCTATCTATTTCAAGTTTGCTAAGAGTTTTTATCATGAATGAGTGTTGAATTTTGTCAAATGCTTTTTCTGCATCTATGGGTAAGATCCTGAGATGTTATTAATTGACTTCCATATATTGTATCTTTTGTAATTGATATTTTTACAGTTAATTTGTCTCTGACTGATTTAATCCCCCAACCCACATACAACAAAGATTAAATTTTAATCCTATCATGTGGCCAGACTAGGGCTATGAACTCAATCCAATCAGGAATTGAGCTAATTTGAAGTTGGATTTGTATCTGTGAATCCTTGCTGTTTCCAATTTACATTTATTTTTAGTGTGTGATTCTGCTAGAGCCTCCTATTGTGTGGTCCTTTTGAGTTGATTGTAACTGGAAATCTGGAATACTTAACAGGGCTTTCTCCCTGATGGTTTCTGCACTTCTAATTTTTGCTGTTCATTCATATGAAATAGCCCAAATTCCTGTTCAGATTCTGTTCTACTTTCTGCTTAGATTCTCCCACTCTGTGCTGCAACTTTGAATTCACAAAGTCAGAAATGGAAAAGTAGCACAAATATAGGCTTCGACTCTGAGATTCCCTTCACTTCATGGTTTTGGCCCTGTGCTCATTTTTTCCTTTATTTCCACTGGATTTAAATAGAATATTTACTTAATGTGTAATTTTTCTTACTACCAAAGGAGAGTTGGTGTGGGTGGTTTGTCCACCAATGCCAGAAGGATATTTTTTTTGTCGTTTTTATTCCTGAAAGATATTTTACCAGAGTAAAATGTTTTTGATTCTACTTTTTCTCAGAACTTTGAAGTCACTGCCATGGTTTCTGACATTGAACAATGCTGGGAGAAATCTCCGTCTCATTTTGGCAACAATTTGAGTCTTCTGCCAGGATATCTTTGAAGAATGCTTCTGACATTTTACAGATTAACTAGGGTGTACCTTTGTTAAAAGCTTTAGGATAAAGTTTTCTTAAACATGAAATGCTCTTTTGATAGGCAAATTATTTTGTTCTGTAGATATAGAAATTTTCTTGTATTATATTTTGAATGTTTTTCCTATTTGTGTTCTCTACCAACTAACATTATAGTGCAAGGTTGTCTGTAGAATATCATTAACTTTTACTATCTTTGTCTCTACTAGTAGTTATTGTGTTTATATCATGTTTTTCATCTGTCAATAATTTGAATACTAGAAATGTTTATTGTTACTTTCTGTTCCTAATTTATTCAACTCCATAATATTTTTGGCTTTGTAGGCAAGTTCATAGTTCTTTTTATGTATTTTATTGTTTTAATGTTTTTAAGTTCTCGTTGCACTAACATTTTATAATATGGAACAACTGATGACCATGCAGGTTACTTCCATATCTTGGTTATTGTAAATAATGCTGCAGTAAGCAGTGTGTCTTTTTAAATTGGTGCTTTCATTTTCTTTCACATAAATATCCAGATGTGGAATTGTTGAATCATATGGTAGTTATTTTTTTAATATTTTGAGGACCTTTCATACTGTTTTCCACTATGGCTGCGCCAATTTACATTCCCACCAAAAGTGCACAAGTGTTCTCTTTTCTCCACATCCTTGCCAACATCTATTTCATGTCTTTGTGATAATAGCCTTTGTGGCAGGTGTGAGCTGATAGCTCATTGTGGCTTTGATTTGAATTTCCCTGATGAGTGATGTTGGAGTATCTTTATATACCTGTTGCCTATCTGTATGTCTTCTTTGGGGAAAATGTCTACTTGGGTCCTCTCCTTATTTTTAATTTTTTAAAATACTGAGTTGCATGAGTTCTTTATATATTTTGGATGTTAATCCCTTATTAAACATATGATTTGCAAAAATATTCTCCCATTCAATAGGCTGCCTTTTAATTTTGTTGATGGTTTCCTTTACTGTGAAAAAGCTTTTTAGTTTGGTGTAGTTCCTATTTGTTTGTGTTTGCTTCTGTTATCCTTGCCTGACAAGACTAGTTCAAAAAAATATTGTGAAGACCAATGTCCAAGAGCTTACTGCTTATGTTTTCTTCTAGGAATTTTGTGGCTTCAGGTACTACATTTAAGTCTTAAGCCAATTTTGAGGGGTTTTTGTTGTTGTTGTTGTTTATGGTGGGGAAAAGTCATACAGTTGTATTCTTTAACATGTAGCTGTCCAGTTTTCTCAGCACAACTTACTGAAGACATGGTCTTTTTTCCATTTATATTGTTATCTCACTTATCATAGGTTAATTGGCTCTATAAGTGTTTATTTCTGTGCTCTCTATTCTGTTCCATGATTGACATGTCTGTTTTTGTGCCAACACCATCCTGTTTTGATTACTGCCATTTTATAGCATAGTCTAAAATTCAGGAGTGTGATACACTAGCTTTGTTCTTCATTCTCAAGATTGTTTTGGCTATTCTGTGGCTTTTGTAGTTCCATACAAACTTTAGTATCTTTTTATTCTGGTTTTGTGAAAAATGCCTTTGGTACTTTGATAGGAATTGCATTGACTCTGCTTTAAGTAGTATGGACATCTTAACAAAATTATTTCAATCCAGGAATACAGAATATCTTCCCATTTGTTTGCGTCATTGTCAATTTTTCATCCACCCATAGTTTTCAGAGAACGTGTCTTTCACCTCCTTGGCTAAATTTATTCCTAGTATTTTTTTGTTAGAATTATAAATGGGAATTATTAATTTCTCTGATAGTTTATTACAGTATAGAAACACAAGATTTTTTCTGTATATTAAATTTATATTCCTCAATTTTACTGAATTTCTGCCAAAGTGTGTGTGCGTGTGCGGTCTTTAGGGTTTTCTATATAGGCATCTTGTCATCTGCAAATAGTGGTGTTACTATTTTCTTTCCTATTGAATGCCTTAAATCTTTTTTTTCCCCCCCTAATGGCTGTGGTAGGGCCTCAAGTACTACATTGAATAATAATGATATTGGGAATCCTTGCCTTATTCCTGATCTTAGAGGAAGAGCTTTCTGCTTTTCACTGTTGAATATGATGTTAGCTGTGGGTTTGTCATATTTCATTATATTGAGATATGTTCCCTCTATATCAACTTTTTGCTACCTTTTTTAAAGTTTTTAAATTCCAGTTATATACTGTATGATGACTAACATAATAAAAAATATTAAAACAAAACAAAAAAATAAATTCCAGTTAGTTAACACAGTGTAGTATTAGTTTCAGCTGTAGAATTCAGTGATTCATAACTTACACCAGTGTTATCACAGGAAGTGTCTTCCCTAATCCTCATCACCAATTTAACCCCATCCTTCCCCAACCCCCCACCCACCTCCCCTCCAGCAACCCTCAATTTCTTGTCTATAGTTAAGAGCCTATTTTATGGTTTGCCTCTTCCCCCCCCACTATGTTCATCTGATTTGTTTCTTAAATTCCACATATGAATAAAATCATACGGTATTTGTCTTTCTGACTGATTTATTTTGCTTAGCATAATACTCTCTAGTTCTATCCACGTCAATGAAAATGGCAAGATTTCATTCTTACTGATGGGTAAGTAATATTCCATACCACGTCGTCTTTATCCATTCATCAGTTAATGGACATTAGGGTTCTTTCCATAATTTGACTGTTGTTGATAATGCTGCTATAAACATGAGGTTGCATATGCTTCTTTGAGTCAGTATTTTTGTATCCTTTGGGTCAATAACTAGTGGTGCAATTTCTGAATCATAAGATAGTTCTATCTTTAACTTTTTGAGGGACCTCCATGCTGTTTTCCAGAGTGGCTGCACCAGTTTTATTCCCACCAACAGTGTAAGAGGGTTTCCCTTTCTCTGCATCCTTGCCAACATCTACTGATTCCTGTATTGTTAATTTTAGCCATTCTGACAGGTGTGAGGTGATAGCTCCTTGTAGTTTTGATTACATTTCCATGATGAGTGATGTTAAGCATCTTTTTTTTAATGTTTTTTTATTACATTATGTTAGTCATCATACAGTACATCCCTGGTTTCTGATGCAAGGTTCGATGATTCATTAGTTGCGTATAACACCCAGTGCACCATGCAATACGTGCCCTCCTTAATACCAATCACCAGGCTATGCCATCCCCCCAACTCCCCTCCCCTCTGAAGCCCTCAGTTTGTTTCTCAGAGTCCATAGTCTCCCATGCTTCACTCCCCCTTCTGATTACCCCCCTTTCTTTATCCCTTTCTTCCCCTATCGATCTTCCTAGTTCTTATGTTCCATAGATGAGAGAAATCATATGATAGTTGTCTTTCTCTGCTTGACTTATTTCACTTAGCATTATCTCCTCCAGTGCCATCCATGTTGCAGCAAATGTTGAGAACTCATTCTTTCTGATAGCTGAGTAATATTCCATTGTATATATGGACCACAGATTCTTAATCCAGTTATCTGTTGAAGGGCATCTCGGTTCCTTCCACGATTTAGCTATTGTGGATAATGCTGCTATGAACATTGGGGTGCATATGGCCCTTCTCTTCACTACGTCTGTATCTTTGGGGTAAATACCCAGTAGTGCAATGGCTGGGTCATAGGGTAGCTCAATTTTTAACTTTTTAAGGGACCTCCACACTGTTTTCCAGAGTGGCTGCACCAACCTGCATTCCCACCAACAATGTAGGAGGGATCCCCTTTCTCCACAACCTCTACAGCAATTGCTGTTTCCTGCCTTGTCTATTTTTGCCATTCTAACTGGCGTAAGGTGGTATCTCAGTGTGGTTTTGATTTGAATTTCCCTGATGGCTAATGATTTTGAACATGTTTTCATGTATCTGTTAGCCATTTGTGTGTCCTCATTGGAAAAGTGTCTGTTCATATCTTCTGCCCATTTTATGATTCGTTTATTTGTTTCTCGCATATTGAGTTTGAGAAGTTCATTGTAGATCTTGGATACCAGTCTTTTATCTGTAGCATCATTTGCAAATATATTCTCCCATTCCGTGGGCTGCCTCGTAGTTTTTTTGACTGTTTCCTTGGTTGTGCAGAAGCTTTTTATTTTGAATCCCACAAGTTCATTTTCTCTTTTGTTTCTCTTGCCTTTGGAGATGTGTCATGAGAAAGGTTGCTTTGGCCGATATAGAGGTTGTTGCCTATGTTGTCCTCCAGGATTTTGATGGATTCCTGTCTCACATCGAGGTCTTTCATCCATTTGGAGTTTATCTTTGTGTATGGTGTGAGAGAGTGGTCAAGTTTCATTCTTTTGCATGTAGCTGTCCAATTTTCCCAGCACCATTTATTGAAGAGACTGTCTTTTTTCCACCGGATGTTTTTTCCTGCTTTGTCAAAGATTAGTTGCCCAAAGAGCCAAGGGTCCATTTCTGGGTTCTCTATTCTGTTCCATTGGTCTATGTGTCTGTTTTTGTGCCAGTACCATGCTGTCTTTGTGATCACAGCTTTGTAGTACAGCTCAAAATCCAGCATTGTGATGCCCCCAGCTTTGTTTTTCCTTTTCAACAGTTCCTTGGCGATTCAGGGCCTTTTCTGGTTCCATACAAATTTAAGGACTATTTGTTCCAGTTCCTTGAAAAATGTCCTCGGTATTTTGATTGGGATAGCCTTGAAAGTGTAGATTGCTCTGGGTCACATGGACATTTTCACTATGTTAATTCTTCCAATCCGTGAGCATGGAATATTTTTCCATCTTTTTGTGTCTTCCTCAATGTCTTTCAAGAGTTATAGTTTCTAGAATATAGATCCTTTAGGTCTCTGGTTAATTCTAAGGTAACATATGGTTTTTGGTGCTATTGTAAATGGGATGGATTCCCTAATTTCTCTTTCTTCAGTCTCATTATTCGTGTATAGAAATGCAACTGATTTCTGAGCATTGATTTTTGTATCCCGCCACATTACTGAATTACTGAATTGCTCTATAACTTCTAATAGTTTGGAGGTGGATTCTTCTGGGTTTTCCATATACAGTATCATGTCGTCTGTGAAGAGAGATAGTTTGACTTCTTCTTGGACGATTTGGATACGTTTTATACCTTTTTGTTGTCTGATTGCTGTTGCAAGGACTTCTAGTACTATGTTGAATAATAGTGGCGAAAGTGGGCATCCTTGTCGTGTTCCTCATCTTAAGGGAAAGGCTTCCAGCTTTTCCCCATTGAGAATAATATTTGCTGTAGGCTTTTCATAGATGGCTTTTATGAGCTTGAGAAATGAACCCTCTGTTCCTACACTCTGAAGGGTTTTAATCAGAAAAGGATGCTGTATTTTGTCAAATGCTTTTTCTGCATCTTTTGAGAGAATCATATGATTTCTGAATTTTTGTTTCAGAATAAAATCTAAGACACTGATAGATTTGCAAATGTTGTACCACCCCTGCATCCCAGGGATGAATCCCACTTGGTCATGATGGATAATCCTTTTAATGTACAGTTGGATTCTATTTGCCAGGATCTTGTTGAGGATTTTGGCGTCGATATTCATTAGGGAAATCGGTCTGTAATTCTCCTTTTTGAGGGGGTCTTTGCCTGGTTTGGGGATCAAGGTAATATTGGCCTCATAGAGTGAGTTTGGTAGCTTTCCTTCTGTTTCTATTTTTTGAAATAGCTTTAGGAGAATAGGTATTATTTCTTCTTTGAATGTTTGGTAGAACTCCCCAGGAAAACCGTCCAGGCCTGGAGTTTTATTTTTTGGAAGATTGTTTATCACTGACTCAATCTCTTCATAATTAATTGGCCTGTTTAAAAAATCAATTTCTTCCTGTTTCAGTCTTGGTAGTTTATGGGTTTCCAGGACGGCCTCCATCTCTTCCAGATTGCTTAATTTATTGGCATATAGCTGTTGATAAAAGTTTCTAGTAATCCTTCCAATTTCATTGGTGTTGGTCGTGACCTCTCCTTTTTCATTCATAATTTTATTAATTTGGGTCCTTTCTCTATTCTTTTGGATAAGTCTTGCCAGAGGTCTGTCAATTTTATTAATTCTCTCAAAGAACCAGCTTCTAGTTCTGTTGATCTGCTCTACTGTACTCCTGGTTTCTAATTCATTGATTTCTGCTCTAATCTTGGTCATCTGCTTCCTCGTGCGTGGATTAGGCCTGTCCCTCTGTTGCTGTTCCAGCTTCTTGAGGTGAGAATATAAAAACCGCATTTTAGATTTTTCTATTCTTTTGAGTGAGGCTTGGATGGCTATGTATTTCCCCCTTAGGACTGCCTTTGCAGTATCCCATAGGTTTTGGACCGTTGTGTTTTCATTCTCGTTGGTCTCCATAAATTGTTTAAGTTGATTTTTGATTTCCTGGTTTATCAAGTCATTCCTGAGCAGTATGGTTCTTAGTCTCCAAGTGTTTGAGTTTCTTCCAAATTTTTCCTTGTGGTTGGGTTCCAATTTCAGAGCGTTCTGGTCTGAGAATATGCAGGGAATAATTTCAGTCTTTTGGTATCGGTTGAGACCTGATTTGTGTCCCAGAACATGGTCTATTCTTGAGAATGTTCCACGGGCATTAGAATAGAATGAGTATTCTTTGGTTCTGGGGTGTAGTGTTCTATATATATATCTATGAGGTCCAACTCATCGAGTATGGCATTGAAAGCCTTTGATTCTTTGCTTAGTCTTTGCCAGGGTGTTCTGTCTATTTCTGATAGTGGAGTGTTGAGGTCCCCTACTATTAATGTATTTTTATCTATATGTCTCTTTATTCTGGTTAAGAGTTGGCTTGTGTATCTTGCTGCTCCCCTGTTGGGGGCATATATATTTATAATTGTCATATCCACTTGTTGGATACATCCTTTAAGAATAATATAGTGCCCTTCTGTGTCTCTAACTATAGTCTTTAGTTTAAAATCCAATCTATCTGATATGAGAATTGCTACCCCCAGCTTTCTTTTGAGGTCCATTTGTGTGAAAGATAGTACTCCATCCTTTACTTTCAGTCTGAATGTATCTTTGGGTTCAAAATGAGTCTCTTGTAGACAGCAAATGGATGGGTCATTTCTTTTTATCCAACCTGCAACCCTGTGGCATTTATGGGAGCATTTAAGCCATTCACATTGAGACTGAATACTGAGAGATATGATTTTAATGATGCCATGTTGCCAGTAAAGTCTTTGTTTGTATCGGTTGTGACTTTCTGTTCTGTATAACTCTTGGGGCCTTTTTACCTTTATAGAACCCCCCTTAATATCTCCTGAGGGCTGGTTTTGTGGTTATGAAATTGGTCAATGACTGGCGATTCTGGAAGGTCTTTATTTCTCCATCCATTCTGAATGACAGCCTTGCTGGATAAAGGATCCTGGCTGCATGTTTTTCTCTGAAAGAGCTTTAAAAATGCCCCCCCAACCCTTTCTCTCATTCCAGGTCTGTGTAGACAGGTCTGATGTAATTCTGATGCCTTTGCCTTGGTATGTGAGAAATTTCTTTGCCCTGGCCGCTTTCAATACTGTATCCTTGGATCCAATATTTGCGAATTGCGGGGCGCCTCGGTGGCACAGCGGTTAAGCGTCTGCCTTCGGCTCAGGGCGTGATCCCAGAGTCCTGGGATCGAGCCCCATATCAGGCTCCTCTGCTGGGAGCCTGCTTCTTCCTCTCCCACTCCCCCTGCTTGTGTTCCCTCTCTCGCTGGCTGTCTCTATCTCTGTCAAATAAATAAATAAAATCTTAAAAAAAAAAAAATATTTGCGAATGCACTATGACGTGACGTGGCGTAGGTTTGTCATGGTTGAGCTTGGGAGAGGTCCTCTCTGCCTCTTGGACACGAATGTTTGTTTCCCTTGCTAGATTAGGGAAGTTTTCAGCTAAAATTTGTTCTAATATCTCTTCTAGACCTCTGTTTTTCTCCACCCCCTCGGGGATGCTGATGATTCTGACATTGGATCGTTTCATTGAGTCAGTAATCTCCCGTAACCTACATTCATGGGCGTGGATTTTTTTAAGTCCAGTTTCTATTTTTGCTTTTTTTTCTACTAACCCATCCTCCAATTCGCTGGTTTGATCTTCTGCCTCATTGACCCTGGCCGTCAGAGCCTCTAGTTTTGCCTGCATTTGGCTCATAGAATTTTTAATTTCTGCCAGATTCGCTCTCATTTCCACCCTTAGAGATTCTATATTCTCATTAACATTTTCGTTAATACTTTTTTCAAGTCTACACATCATCCTGACCATTGTTACTCTGAATTCCATTTCTGATAATTTGGTTATATCCATGTCCATTAGTTCTGTGGCAGAGGCCACAGACTCATTGTCTTTTCTTTGCTGGGGGGGATTTCTCCTTCTCATCATTCTGATGAGAGATCGTGGGGTTGTCCAGAGCTCAAATTATTGACCAGGACCCAGGCCGTGTGCCCTTGTTTTATAGGGATCTTAGGGATGTGGGCTTCTTGATTTTTTTCAGCCTGCCTTCTGGGGGAGGGGCCTGCCGCGCCGATACTCAGGCAACCCTGTTTGGGTAGAGTCTCCGTGTCCCCTGCGAGGGGGGATGGGGATGGGCACACTGTGAGCCGGTACTTCCAGGCTTTTGTTCTGTGGCGGCTTTCCCTGGCGGTTTGCTGTGCCTCTTCTGAGAGTCAGAGCAGCAGTGGCCGAATTTCAGCCTCTGTCTCAGAACAGAGGGATCGCGGACCGTTCTCCACTGATGTTCTGGCCACTTTAACTCTGTTACTGTTGGTGCTGATCAACCCTGCAGCGTCCCGGGCTGTGCGCCCCACACCCGGAGTCCCAGCCCTCACTTCCAGGGCTGGCGCGTCTCTCTCCTTTGTGTTTCTAATGCCGCCAGCCGCCAGCCGCCCCGCGCGCGCTCCCGGAGCTCCCGGTCTCAGTCTGGTTCCAGTGAGCGCACCGGAGTTCCGTTTCAGTCTGGTGGCGCGCGCACCCGGCTCACGGTCTCAGTCCGCTCTCTCGTGGGTGCCGTCCATGTCCACGAGTCCGCCCGCTCCCCCGTGCAGGCGGCTACCGCTTCCCGGCGCCCGAACGCGGCGGCTCCCTCCCCCTTCCGTTTATCTTCCGAAATCTGTGTGCGGTTTCACGGCTCCCCGCTTCGTACCTCAATACTCAGCGCTGGAGATGTTCATTTGTAGAGATCCAGGTGTATCTTCCTGTGTCTCAGGCTGGTTCCGTGGATGTTCAGGCTGGTCTGGTACCTATCCAGCTCGACTCAGGGGACCGGCTGAAAAAGGGGTCCCCTACTCCGCCATCTTAACCCTCCGTCGTTAAGCATCTTTTCATGTGTCTGCTGGCCATCCATGTGTCATCTTTGGAAAAATGTCTATTCATGTCTTCTGCCAATTTTTTTAATTGTATTATTCATTTTTTTGAGTGTTGAGTTTGATAAGTTCTTTATATATTTTGGATACTAACCCTTTATCAGATTGTCATTTGCAAATATCTTCTCCCATTTTGAAGGTTGCCTTCTAGTTTTGTTTCCTTTGCTGTGCAGAAGCTTTTTACCTTGAAGTCCCAATATTTTGTTTGCTTTTGTTGCTCTTGCCTCAGGAGATGTATCTAGTAAGAAGTTGCTACAGTTTATGTCAAAAAGATTACTGCCTGTGTTCTCTCTAGGATTTTGATGTTTCCCATCTCACATTTAGGTCTTTCATCCATTTTGAATTTATTTTTGTGTGTTCTGTGAGAAATTGGTCCAGTTTCATTCTTCTGAATGCTGCTGTCCAGTTTTCCCAACACTGTTAATCAAAGAGATTGTCTTTTTTTCCACCCTGCTTTGTTGAAGATTAGTTAACCATATAGTTGTGGGTCCATTTCTGGATTTTCTATTCTGTTACATTGACCTATATGTCTGTTTTTGTGCCAGTACCATGCTGTCTTGATTACTACAGGTTTGTAATGTGAAGTCTGAATGGTGAAACCTCCAGCTTTGCTTTTCTTTTTCAAAATTGCTTTAGCTACTCAGGGTCTTTTGTGGTTCCATACAAAGTTTAGGATTGTTTGCTACTTTTTATTATAAATACATGCTGAATTTTGGCAAGTGCTTTTTCTGTACCACTTAAATGATCACATATTTTTATCCTTTGTTTTATTTTGTGGTGTATCCTGTTGACTTGTGAATGTTAAGCCACTCTTGCTTCCCTGGTGTATGATCCTTATAATATGTTGTTGAATTCTGTTTGCTAGTATTTTGTTGAATATTTTTGCATCTATATTGATCAGGAATATTGGCCTGTAATTCTCTCTTCTGTAGTGTCTTTGTCTGGTTTGGTATCAGGCTAATGCTGTCCTCATAAAATATCTTGGAAACATTTTATCCTCTTCAAGGATGGAATAAGTTAAGAAGGATAGGTATTAACTTTTTTTTTTTTTTTTTTTTTTAAAGATTTTGCTAGAGACCAAGCACAACCAGGGGGAGAGGCAGGCAGAGGAAGAAACAGACTTCCTGCTGAATAGGGAGCCTGATACAGGACTCAATCCCAGGACGCTAGGATCATGACCTGAGCCAAGATTGACAATTTTGTCAATTGTAAATGGTTTTTTAAAGTTTCTCTTTCTGCTATTTCATCCCTAGTATATAGAAACTCTATTTTTTTATTTTTCTCTCACTGTTTCAATTTTGTTACTTGTAATTGGTCTGTTCAGATTTTTCTATTCCTAGTAGAGTTGTGTAGGATTGTATGTTTTTAGGCATTTATCCATTTCTTCTAGGTTGTCCAGTTTGCGTCTTTAGGTCTGAAGTGAGTCTCTTAAAGGCAGCATATGGATGGGTCTTGTTTTTTGTTGCTGTTCTTGTTTTTATCCATTCTGCCACCCTGTGTCTTTTGATTGGAGCATTTAAACCAGCCCTATTTTTGCCAAGTTTTATTTCCAAGAACCCAGGTTCATTCTTGTTGATCCACCATTTTTAACACCTAACTTTGAGCTCAGCATATTCGTATCAAGATGACAAAGGCAAACAACCATATTGTATTTCATGTGGAATTTTTCGATGGGCCAATTCTTCCTTTATCTTCTTCCCTCCCTTCCTTTCCTTTTTTTCCGATTTTCATGCATCTTATTTCCCCCTTAGGTTGGCCTATTTGCCAAGATTGCTTTATTTTCTATTTTGCTCCTTTTTTTTTTTTTTGAAGTCTCTATCTACACATGCTATTTACTCTGATATATTGTGGTTACCTTTTAGAATTTCTCCAGAAGTCCATTTTTTTTCCTTCTTTTTCACCATGAGCTATAGTGAGAGAAGAATACTTTGTATTATTTCCATTTTTGTACAGCCTGAGGAAATGGCAAAGAAATGGATAAAACTCAGCTGAGGTGATGTGTATTCCAGTTGGAATAGCTCAAATTGGTTTCCCCTCCTGAGACATTTGTAATGGGAATTAGGAAGTAATAACATTTATTCTTCCTAGCTCTGGTTATGGTAAGTTGGTTACAATATTCCAATGGGAACAGACCAGAGATATTGGCTTTCCAGGATTCATTGCACTTAATCAAGTTGTGTGAGGGTGGGAGACATTACTCCCTTGCAACTCACCTCAACTCTAGATCATATTTTATCTTCATTATATAGCCCTCAAGCTCTTCCATCTTTCCAAGATCTATTCCCTACTTTATTTTGTTTTTCAATTTCCTATCATAGGGACTCCTAGTATTTCCAGTATTTCACTATCCAGAATTTCCAAAGTGTTCTCAAGCATTAAAGTTTTCAGTTTCTCTAGAACCACAGAAGCTGGGGTAAACATCCATTGTCATATGTCACATGAAGCAAAATATGTCAGTGATGTTCCTAGACTAGACTGTAAATAGGGCACCAATAATAGGTTCCTGGTAGATTAAAAAAAAAAAGCCACCTTACTTTAAGAATGGATGCCCCCCCCCTACTTCCCTAATATAGGAAAAGTGATTCCTAAATCATATGCCTTTTAGTTGGGCTTTTTAATTACTTTTGTGCAACGCACAAAACAGAACACTATGACTTCCCTAATAAGAAAGATTGGATTGAACCCTCTGTTAAATGAGTATTTCTACCATAAAACTCTCCTTTGGCAAGGTAAATAACATCTAAGGATAAGATATTTGTAGGCAAATTAGACTTATTAATGAAAAATGGAAACAGCTTTATTATTCCCAAATAGATAATTATGTAGACAATGGTAGTTCTCAATCATGGGAGATCATGAAACTTAAAAAAATATTTAAATATTTGTAAATGACAGTATAAACTGATAAAATGTAACTAAGCTGTCAGCTCTGCAATGTCAAATACAGTGTCTATGCTCCTCACCATTTTATCCCCATGCCTATTATAGTGTCTGGCAGTATAAATGGACTAAAAAAGCAAATAAAATGGAGAATGAATCTGACTACTCTCCTGCAAGAAAGGGGAGGGGGGAGGTGATAGATGCTATAGTGTAATCAATTCTAAGATGCCACTTACAAATAGACTCACATCTAAAGGATACTACACACTTGATACTACAGATTCTTTTTCTCTCTCAATGGAACTTGAAGTTTTTGAGTCTTCTAATGAATTCAGGCCACTTTTCAAAATCTCAAAAGAAATCTATTTCACACTGAAATTCTACCAAGTTCAAGCAGCCACATTTTTCTTAGCTCCTAATTACTATGAAATTTTGACAAGTATTTCACACATTGAAGATTTTGCGCTCTATTTTTCAGATCCTTTAATCATCTCACCACGTCAACTGACATGTGCAGAACCAGGGGGGGAAACCATAGTCAATAAGGGGTGGAACAGCCCAGCGCTTCCTCCTTTCAAGCCTGGAGTAACAGACAAGATACAAAATAAAGCATAGCCACAAAGCCAGGGTGTCTTTTTCAAAGATCAGCTGAAATTTAATGAAAGGGGAAAGTTTTCATTAAGCTGAAGAATCAGAAAACAAAGTTTGAGACATTCTACTTCTTAGAGGATTCAGAAAATAAAAAATAATACTTAGGGTTTTGTAATACATGGTCAGGTATCTTCAAAGTACCTACTCTGCAAAGATTCATGTAAGATTACAAAGAGAGAACAATATGACACTTCTCATTTTTCAGCAGTTCAAAGTTTATTCATCTGATCCTCAGTTTTGTGAACTGTTAGGAATTATTACCTCATTGAGAGTAAGTCTAAGAGATTGTCCATTCATTTATTCACTCATTCAACAAACAAGCGTAGAGTCACTTGGCTAGGCACAGGATAAAATACAGAACCTGACCATGTTGTGGATAGGCAGACAAATGAACAGATAAATAAGAATGATAAAATTCTGGCTATCGGGAAAAAAATTCATAGTTCAATCCTAACCTCATTCTCTATGGTAAAATAAATCATACCAAAAATATTCATGAGGCATTGCTTGAAATACATACAAAAAGGTTCAACTTGAATGTTTTGAATGATGGGAGCAGATAAAAAATAAGTAGAAAACATGCTATTTCGCATAAAGACTTCAAATTTTTTCAGCTTTTCCAGTGGTAGGGCAGTGGGGGTGAGGGGGGGAGTAGAGAGTATGAACTCTGGGACTTGTGTTTGCATCCCAGCCCTGCTTCTTTCCAACTCTGCAAACTGGCCAAATTATTTGACTCTAGATACTTAATTTGGTTGTCCTGAAATGTGAATAGTAATGGCACTTTTCTTGTGTGTTTTGTGTGGATTACATCACGTTAAGATATAAAGGACTTAGAATGTTGCCTGGCTCATTAAAAAGTGGTTTATAAGTGAAAGCTATTATTCAAGATATTTCATTTTATAAATGAAATGGCAAACACAACACAGTCTGAGCACAATATAAAAACTATTTGTATATTTTCACATATATATGTAAATGCACATATGAAACTATTTTGGAAGCATATACAACTACTAGCAAGAGTTATTTGAAGACTAGAGGTCTGGGGTAATTTTTTTTTCTTTTAATGAGGGATTTTCCAGTTGTCCAAGCATCATGTATTGAAAAGACTATTATTTCCCCCTATTCTATTGAATGATTTGGGTACCGTATGTGAAAATCGACCAAGACACATGGGTTTGTGGACTCTCAATTCTATTCCTTTGATCTATACATACTTCTGCCAGTACTGCCCTGTCTCGATTACTCTAGCTTTGCAGTAAGTTTTGAAATTACGAAGAGTGAGTCTTCCTACTTTGTTTTTGTTTTGTTTTTGTTTTGCTTTTTAAGAATGTTTTGGCTACTGTGGGTCCCTCAGAATTTCATGTGAATGTTAAAATCAGCTTGACAATTCAAGAAATCATTTAGGAGTCTAATAGAGGTTGCCTTGAATCTCTGAATTGATTTGCGGAATATTCCCATATTAATATCATCTTCTAATCCATGAACATGACATTTCCTTTTATTTAGATCTTTGATTTTTATCGAATATTTTGTAATATTCAGCATATATATTGTGCACTTTTGTTAAATTTATTATACCTAAGTATTCTTTGTGATGTTATTGTAAATGGAATTTTATTTTGGATTGCTCATTGCAAGTGTATAGAAATGTAATTGAATTTTTTTGTTTTAACTCTCGTATCCTGTTATCTTGTGGAACTTGTTAGCTCTAACAGTTTTTAAGTGAATTCCTTAAGTTCATCTGTATACGTAATTATGACATCTGCAAATAGATAGTTTTACTTCTTCCTTTCCAATCTGGATGCCATTTATTTCTAATTGCCCTGACTAGAACCTCCATTGCAATGTCTAATAGAAGTGATAAGAGAGAACATTTTGTAGTTCCCGATCTTAGGGGAAAGAATCTAGTCTTTCACCATTCAGAATAATGTTAGCTATACATTTTTCAGAGATGCAGCTAAAAAGGTTGAGGAAGTTCCCTTATATTTCTACTCTTCTGTGTTTTTATCATTAAAGGTTAGACTTTGTCAAATTCTATGTATTGAGATACTGTAGCTTTTTGTTTATGCTTTATTGATAATGGTGTATTACATTAATTTATTATTCAGATGTTAAATCAACTTTACATTCCTGGGACAAATACCACTTAATCATGTCACATAATTCTTCATATGTTGCAATTTAGTTTGCTAATATTTTTTTTGAGGATTTTGGTGTCCATATAAATGAGAAGATGGTTTGTAATATTTAGGTGATATTTTTATCTGTTAGCAAGGTAAGACCAGTCACACACAGTTGGAGAGTGTTTTGTTTTCTTTGGTAGACCTTGTAGCAAATTTTTTTTTTTTTCTTAAAGGTTGGAAAAATTCAGCCATGAAGCCATCTGTTCCTGGGTTTTTCTTTGTTGGCAGTTTTCTTAGTCCTAATTAAATGTTTGCTTACTACAGATTTACTTAGTTGTTCATCTTTTCTTGCATTAGTTTTAGGAGTTTGTGACTTTTTGGGAGATGTGTCCATTTCATTTCAGCTATTTAATATATTAGCATGCAGTGGTTCAGTATTCCTTTATAATCATTCATGTTAAATCAGTCCTAACGTTCCCTTTCATTTCTAATTCTAGTAACTGGAGTCCCTTTTTTTTTTTTTTTTTTTTCTTGGTCAATCCAGATAGAGGTTTGTGAATTTTGCTGATCTTTTCAAAGCTGGTATTGGTTTCATCAATTTTCTATATTTTTCTATTTTCTACTTCATTAGTATCTATTCTAATCTTATTTTCTGCTATTTGGTTTAGGTTGATTTCTCTTTTTGTCAGTTGCTAAAATTGGGAGAATTAAGTTTTTAACATTATTTAAATATGAGTTCCCTCTAAAGACTGCTTTAGCTTTGTCCTGTAAGCTTGGTATGTTGGGTCTTCATTTTCATTACTATCAAAGTAGTTTTCCAACATCTTTGTATTCATATGACCCACTGGTTATTTCGGAGTGTGTTTTTAAATGTCCACATACTTTTGATTGCCCCAAGTTTCTTTTGTTGTTTCTAAATTTGTTATGCATACTTCACCACAAAAAAAGCCAAAGGAAAAGAAAAATACTATGTTAACTGCAAGAAAACAACAGCAATCATATAGTAACAAGGTAGACTTAAACCCAATCATAGCAATAATTGCATTAAATAGAAATGGGCAGAACACTTTAAAAGACCGAGATCATCACACTGTATAAAAAAAAGCAAGATACAACTTAGAGTGTCTTTATATTTATCTGCCTTCTTTATAAAAATATTAGGTTACTTTAAATGTATTTTTTATCCTTTATAATTTTTTATATTATGCAAATATCAAACTTAAGACAGCTAGTATGACTGCATTAATATCAAACTAGATTTGAAGACAAGGAATAAACCGTAGAAAAAGAGAAGACCTTGTCATGATTACAAAAAGGAAAAAAATCCTGTCTAAAACATGCATGCACTTAAGATAATTTGAAAATACATCAAGCCAAAAAATAAGACTAAAAGGGAAAATGGGCAATTCCATAAACCTATTTGGATATTTTTTGCTAATTGTTTTTTTTTTTGAAAGCCAGCAAATGATTAAATATACAGATGATGAGTAATAAATTGATATTCGCACACAGAAATTTAATGAATACTTTCGTAAACAACTTTAAAGTGACAGAAGCAGAATTGAACAGAACTGAAATGCTACAGAATAAAATAAGAGAAATTGTGTTCTTGGTATAAGGATAAATTTTAGAGTCCAAAAATGACTAACACCTATACAGTCAACAGATGACAAGATGCCAAGAAAATTAGCACTCCTTATAACAGATGTGATTTGACAAAGTGGTTATTCATGCAGAAAAAAATATATAAAAAAACATAACTGTTACATATGACAAAGGACTTTTGTCCAGCATATATAAACAACTACTATGAATCAATTATAAGAAAGTTGATTCACTTTGAAATGAGGTCTAAAACAGATACTTTGCAAAATAGGATTGAGAATAGCTAATAAGCACATGATAGGATTTTCATCCTCTCTAGTCATCAAGAAAATACACATTGAAATCATGACCCACCATTTTGCACACACACTATAAAGGGTAAAATTAAGATTTACAATGTCAAACATCGAAGAGGGTATGAAACAAGGGGATCTCTCAAACACTGATTTGAGAGTAGCATTGTTCCATTACTTGGGAAAACAGTAATTTCTGAAATACCAACATAAAGACCCATAAATTTCACTCCTGTTTACCAAAGAGAAACAAAATTGTTCAGAAAAATTGTAAAAGAATGTTTATTTCAGCCATATTCAGTATAGCCTCAAACTGAAAAATATTCAGCTATCCATCAACTGGTAAATGGAATAAGACCTTTTGGGAAAATTTACACAATCTTAGCCATAATAACAAGGAATGAATCGCTGATACATTCAACAATACAGATGGATTTCAAAAAAATGATATTGAACAAAAGCCAAGCACAAAAGAGTATATACTGTACAATATTTTTTAAAGATTTTTGGGAGAGTGAGGGAGAGCAGCAGACTTCCCACTGAGTAGAGAGCCCTACAAGGGGCTTCATCCCAGTACCCTGAGATCATGATCTGAGCTGAAGGCAGACACTTACCCAACTGAACCACCCAGACACCACTACTGTACAAATTCTAAAATGAAGTTCTAGAAAAGACAAAAGTAAACTATGGTGATAGGGTAACAAATCCTGTCAGTGGCCGTTTTTGTGTCAAGAGTAGGGAGTATCAGGGGAGGTCATTGTTTGGAAAAAGCACAAGGGAACTTTCTGGGGTATGGAAATATTCTGTATCTTGATTGCAGTGGTAGTTACGTTGGTAGATTAATTTCTTCAAACTTAATGAAATGCACACTTAAAATCTGTACATTTTATTATATGTAAGGGACCTCATTTTAAGCCAAAATTTATTTCAGCCCTTGAAAAACAAAAGTATTTAAAAATGAAACCTCATAAATCAGAAATTAAAACTAAGACACCAGTGATAGAGGAAGTCATGTTTTAAAAAGGATTGAATCTACTTAAATATAGGACTAAGTGATTGTAGAAATTATGGTATAGAATATAAATTTTAAAAATTTGATCACCAAATATTGACATACATGATGGGGTCAGGAGTAGGGAGAGAAATCTTAGGCACATTTATTTCATCTTATGTAGTGTATATTCTAATTATAAACTTTTACTCTTGATTTCAACTGCATGGTTATACATGTAAAGCCTCTTTTAGTCAAAATTTTTGAAATAACCTCTATACATATATAAAAGCTCTGTAAATGTGGTGAGAGGGTCCAAGGATACATTTGCATTGAAATATCATGTTTAATCATTATGTATTAGGCAAACCATGAAAGGTGTGCTTTAGCATTTATAAAGATCTTTCACGGACACAAAAACTGAAGAATTTAAATAAAGTAGTAAAGCTGGAGAAAATCCCCAGAAAGCATGAGCGTATATGAATATTCTAAGAGGTTGGCCATCAGCAGCGTGATTTAGCTCCAAACTTCCAATCTCTGTATGCTTCTGTTAAACTACATATCCCCTGAAAGAAGACTCTAATGAGCCCATCTTGGATCAGGATCTGAAGTGGGCTCATTGTCTATGGCCAAGAAGGGAGGGTAATGTTAAATGGACCTGAGCAGGTGGCACCCCCCCCAGTGTAATTCCCATAGAAAGGAAAATAGTCGTGAGCTGGGAAGACAGACCAAAATGTGCCTACTGCACCAGATGTTTAGTTTTCTCTTATTCCTCATATTTTATTCCCTATTTACAACATTTGTTGTTTCTTTTGTTGAAATTACGTTCTTCCATGTATCTCGGAGGAAGTCTGCCTGAATTTGTCTAGTTCTGTGCAAGTGCTTTTGCTCCAGTTCTAACAGTGATACTGGGTTTGTGGGGTTTTTTTTAAAGCCTTTATTAGAAGAATCCTCTAGATCAATTAAACAAACTAAAGATGAAGTTCACATAGTCTATTAGTCTTACATCATTAAACTAATAACCAGTTATAGACTTATCTTGAGTAAACCCAGTTCCGCTCCCAAATAATTATTAAATAGGTCATGGGAAATTAAATTTTTTAAAAAAGTTTAATTATAAGGCAATTGATTAATTTTATCACAATTACCTGGGTTTTTCCAAAGAAATTCCTCAACTTAATTATTTACCATATGCTTTTAGTAATTTTATAGCCTTAAACTAACAGTCAATAACTTTAAAGATACACAGGAGTAAAAGTGTTCTTTAAAATTCATTGTTTTCTCATTAATATTTTATTGCACGTATTTCTGGCCTCATGAGGAAATTAGGTTTGATATTCTATGTACTTTTCTCATGCTATCATGTATGATAATGGTGTGGTGCAAGGATCTGGTTTTAGAACTGAGACAAACTGAATTCAAATCTTAGTTCTGCTCTTTTAGCAGGTGAATAATTGTCTTCAATTTCCTTAACCACTCTGAATCTTATTTGAGTCCTATAACAGAAAAAAGAGGCATAACATGATTTGTAACTATAAAATGTATTGATAATGAAAACATTAAGTCAAAACCTCACACATGGTGATTGCTTCATAAAGGGTTACACTTCTTAGTTTTCCTATAAGGTATAAAAGAGTGAAGAAAGAAATCCTAACACTTGGCTGAACGTAATGGATATTGAATGAATCATTGCTTAAGAAGGGAGAAAAGGAATGAGAATAGAGAGAACTTTGATTCCTAGTAGCAGATACCGACAAAGGCATCGAATAGACCATCTTAACAGCAAATGAACAAGAAAGAGGGAAAGCTAATAGCTTTCTATTTCCAGAAGTTGTATTCTTTGAATGTACAGAATTTGTGGTTCTTTAGACTTAACAAAGTGCTCTTTGTTAATTTTATCCACCTTCTGTGGTGGTAACCTTTTCCATTGCCCCTACGTCACACATCTCAGACTAACTTCTGCCTCGGTATCAACCCCCTAAGTCCAGTGACTTCAACAGAAGTTCGGTAGCTTGAACCAAAACCTATCTGTCATGGATTAAGCAACTCAAAGACACAGGGTGAAGGAACAATTCCTACTTGGGACACTTCCAGTGTTAAGGCAGAGGAAAAAGGGAAAAATTTCAGAAGGACATGAGGGTTCCAAAAGCTTGTACTCGTCAATAACACATATCCTTTCTGCTTAAATTTTATTGGTCAAAACAAGTTCCAGCTAAGACTGAAGTTAACAAGTTGGGGTATGTTATCCTCACATAAGAAAGGATAGAGAATACTTCGTATAATAATCAAATAGAGGCTCCATTCTTCCTCTTTAAGATTTTATTTATGTATTTGAGAGAGAGGAGCAGAGGGAGGGAGACAAGCAAACTGCGTGCCGAGTGTGGAGGTGGATGCGGGGCTCAGCCCATGACCGTGAGATCATGACCTGAGCCGAAACCAAGAGTCAGACGCTCAACCAACTGAGCCACGTAGGTGTTTAAAAACAAAACAAAACAAAACAACTTCTTATGAATTAGGTACGTATTTAAGTATTGCTATGGATATAAATTCATACTTCCTTCCGATATGAGTTAATAGATCCCAGTATCCTTACATTATGTCTGGTAGATCTTAAACAAGCACTCCTTCAAGTGTCTGGTGATCTATCAAGATACAGAAAGGTATGCGTATCGGCCTTCATTATGCTATGAAAACATTATCTTCGGCTGACACGAAGTGTTACACTACCAAAAGTTATGGATAACTATTGAAACCTAATTCTAAGGAGAATTTCTCAAGTCTAAAATATGAGTTAGGAAAAAATCAACTTTAGAAGGAAAGAAAACATTAGCCCTGTCAGCTTAGTAAGATTACCATTGACATCTGCTGGGTAGAAAATTAAACAAAACATTTAGTCGCCTTGTGAGAACTATTGTTCTGATTGGCATGTGTTAAACTAAAACCTTTCCAGAACTGACTTTTAATGTCCTTTTGGCCATCCAATTATACTTGGAAGTCATTCTTTTATGGCATTATTATAGTGGCTATGAAACTCTTTCACAGGAACTTCATTGAAACAGGGACCAATCCCTCTGTCCATATGAAGCATCCCTATGCTATGTACTGGTTGTTGTGATACACATGGGAAATAATATCCAACAGCTTCTAATAGTTATTCACTGCACCAGAAACTGTATTAGCTGCTTATGTATAATGTTACACATTATCAAGAATGCTGAAGTCTCGGAGATTTTACTCTTGCACACTAACAAGTTAGTCTGCCACAGTTTCATCACTGCAGGTAGACTACACAAGAACCCTGGTTCAGAAAATGACTGTTTATCACTCATACCGGTAGCCAGCTAGAGTAGCTGCATTCGTTTGCACTGCGTTTCCAAGTCCCAATTTCTACATGGCTATATGAAGAAAAATAGCATTTGCACCTGCTATGGGTTGTGTTAGAGGAGAACTTTGTGATTAGGACCCTAATATTTCATAAGATGCCTGTCCTTTGCTCCAGAGGGAAATGTTATATTTGAGAATAAGCGTGTTTGCTCTTTGCTTTGGGTGGGAACACTATCGCTGTTTTCCAAGGCTGTTCTCCATATAAACATCCTTACAAAGATAGCTCAGAATAAAGAGTAGTAACTGCCTTCTTTATGAGACCTGCCGAAACATGAGAGAGCCCTGGATAATCCTCTCCCAACAATCTCAGATCCTGGTGAATTTCTCCAGGTGTGCACCACTCTTGCCCACCCTTATAAATCTGAACAAGGTAGGCTGGAACCAAGTTCATGAATTTGTTTCACGTATTATTTAAGACTGTCCTCATCAGGACTCCAAGTAGCAGGAAGAGGGCAATCTGCAGTATCAACCATTCCCCCCAGCTGGACTCAGCTAGCTGAATAAGTTCCATTAAACTACCAGGGTCTACCATAGAATCCCAGACAATTTTCTTCTTAAATTTCTGGATTAATCTTTTTGGTCTAAAACCTTTGATCTAGGTACAATAAAGTGTAACTTTGATTACACAGACTTAATCTTATCCTGCCAGGGGGAATGTTTAGGGCAATGTGGTCATGTATCAAAACTCTGGCCATTGAGTTGTTGGTTATATGAATGCATTGCAGAGCTAAGATAATATTAGTGATCACGTCAGCTAAGTTAGGGATAAATGTTTTTCCTCTTTAAATTCAATTAGCCAACACACAGTACATTATTAGTTTCAGATGTAGAGTTCAGTTATTCATCAGTTGCATGTCACACCCAGTGCTCTTCACTTCACGTGCGCTCCGTGTTTGTCATTTCCTGAGGAGGCTGTTGCAATGTACAGTACCAGATACATGTGGGTGAAAGGAAACACGGCAACTCCATCCAGTACCTCAATAAGCAACTCATTAAATGCTTTTTATCATGAAAACCACCTATCAGACTGCAGAGGATTTGGAAGGCCAAACGCATGAGAAGGATTGTTTTTAAGGATCATAATTGTGACCAGATGTAGCTGAGCATACAGAAATATCCTACAAGAAAAATTATAGAGTGATAAAGCACCATTATTGCCTTCATAACCAGTTTTGCTCTAATCAATTTACAGGTTGGTAAGAGCCCCGCACTGTCCAATATGGTCTCCCACACCACAAGATAAATGGGTCAGCTTTTGGCATGGGTCATGAATCTAGCAAGTGGTGGAAACCTCTGCATCAGAAATAGTCCTTTAGATTGTTCCAACCTATGATGGTGAATGTATTGCCCTATTTGGTGATGAATCCAGGCAGCCATGGTGGCAATCTGAATAGTCAAACTCAAGCAATCTATCTCCTCAGAAAATGGACCCTGACCACTGACATCTGCATGAGTCCAAGATGGTTCCATTATTAGCCATGATTAGTTTCACTGTCTGTGGCTTCAGAGAGGGATTACTTTAAACAGCTAGTCTGTAGTGTACCAAATGGCAGACTGAGCAGATAGGCCATTGCCAAAAGCCCAAAAGCCAGTAAAAAATAGAAGGTTCACCAGGGGAAACATTACCCACCAGCCAGAATTATCACATCCATTTGGGTTCTTCAGAGCTGGTGCTGACATTGAATAGCTGCAGCAGCCCAGTGGGCACCTTTGGGTTTCAGCTTTGGTGTCTCATCAGTGTAGTGAGAGTACAACTGAGCTAGCAGCTTTGTTTTTGGTTGTGGAGAAGACAAAGATTTCCCCCAAAGTAATAGCTGTCAGGTTTAAGGCAGAGCCAAGATGGTGCCCCAGGTCAGGCCGGCTGTGTTCTTACGTATATTGCTTCCATTCGACAAATGAGGCTTGATGGGCCTTTCATACCTTGTTAGCCACTGAGTCTAAATGGACCCATTCCACAATAGGAATATCAGGCTGGAGAGTCTTTAAAGCCTCCATGGGTTCAGTGTTCAAGATCAACAAGAACCCAGTAGTAAGCTGATAGCTTCTATAGCCGTGTACAGGAAGGCAGCAAGTCCAGAATCCAAACGGGTGCCTTCGGATGGAGGCTACCTCTCTTTGCAAGGGCATACAACCAACAAAATCATTTGTCACAGATTCGTAGTTGCAAGGGTCATTAGAGAAACCCAAGCAAGATGCAATGAATACAGTGAAGGCACAACACGGCCAGTTTGCTCAAATTCAGGGATTAAAAATAGTCTTCAAAGTAGTAAGAGAAAAAAGATGCATTACATAAGAGGTAATAATAAGAGTAATGGTCCTCTTGTCAGAAACAATAAAAGTCAGAATGAATTGGAATGACAACTTTAAATTACTGAAGGAGAAAAATTATCTAGAAAAACTATCTTTCAAAACAGAGGGCAAAATAAAAACCTTTTTAGATGAAGAAAAGAGTAGAGAATTCATCTCAAACACCGTGAACTGCAAGGAATGTTAGAAAAAAATTCTTCATGCTGAAGGAAAATGATACCAGACAACTTGAATCTCTAGAAACAAAGGTCACTGGAAATAGTAAACTTATTCTCAGAATATTGTAAATTTATTCTCAATTATTAATTTATTCTCAATTTTGTAAAAATTTATTCTCAATTATTAATGACCTATTTAAAGCAAAAATTTAATGCTGTATGATATATACAACACATAGATATAAATACATGACAATAACACAAAAGGCAGGGTGTTAAATGAAAATACTCTACTTTCACAAAGTTCCTATATCTTACACAATATTTTAAGCAGATTGGGATAATTAATGATCCTACTGTAATCTTCAGAGCAACCACTAAAGGAAATAAGGGAAGTACAGCAAACAAGCCAAATGAGGAATCAAAATAGAATATTAAAAATAAACTTGTTTAACCCAAAAGTAGAAAGCAAACAGTAACAACAAAGTAGATGAGTGAAATAGAAAACAAATACCGAACGGCAGATTTGGTAATTCTAAGATGAAGTGGACTATAGACTCAAAAGGCAGAACTGATCAGACTAGATAAAAACCGAGCCAACTATTGTCACTGAGGTGCGTGCTAAAGTTAGAGTAATCTGTATTTGACATTGTCCCAGACCTTAGGCACACTATGTTAGGTATCTAAGCTTAAATCAGTCAGCAAATATTTACAGATAAAAAGTATGGAGACTGAGCCAGAGTCCCGCTGAAGTTTGTTACAGTTATCACAAGAGTGCAGTCCCACATCCTCAAGAGAGAAGAGTGAAAACAGAAAGGCGTTTTAAAAGAAAAAATCTGGACTTAGTGACAAATAGGATACAAAATGGAATAAAAGAGTGAAAGATAACTGAACTTATTACGAAAGCATTTTGAAATTCACATTTTATCGAGCAACCCTATCTTTGTGAATTCAATGATTTTAGTGGTTGCCCTAAAGGAAGCAAATATACTCATGTATCTGATTTCCAGCCCCCACCCCCTCTTTGGACTCAATTAGTGACACACGGGTTCCAGAATGGGGAGACAGCCACCACGCAGAGCCTTGAGTTATGGAAAATGATAGACCCCAATTAATTCATGAGAGAAGGTGAGTTGTTACCAATTTTGTTCAGGAAGTTTGTTCTCTATTCCTCAGCTAAATTTCCCTTTCTGATGTTATCAAAATGCTCAGCTGTTTTCTCTTTCCTAATCTTACTAATTCTTACATGTGATCCTATATGTTCTTGAAAAGCTCAGCTTGTTGAGGAAGTAAAACTCCAGACAGAGTATAAAGAAGCCACAGTGTGCTTGTCCTCACCACTCAGTACGTAGCGTCACGTGCAATACCGTGTTGTGAGAATCCAGAGCAAAGTCTACACATTAAATCACATTCAACCTCAGTATCTCTAACTTACAAATAAATAATACCTACAATTAAATCTGCTTTACTTTTTCTGTAAAATGAAAACGTTCATCTTCAAATCACTCTAGGAATCTCCCTGGCGTGCTGGATTGATTTGAGAGCACATTGGCACGTTGTGCTCCTTATCTTTTTTTTTTTTTTTTTTTTTTTTTTTTTGCCAAGTCTCATGGGGATGTTTTTGCTGAACAGATTTTCCTTTAATGTCAAAGGTGTCCCTATGTTTAGATTAGCTTTATAAGCTATCAGAACAAGAAACAGCCTTGTGGGGATAATACCTCTGTAAAGGAGACATTAATAATCCAAATAAATCCCAACTGTCCTGAGGAGATAAGATATGAAGAAATGAGCAGAAAGCTAAATGTAGATTGAAAAAGAGATGTCAAGTACACAAAAGACAATTCTAGGAAGGAAACCACCTACTATTCTCCATTTGAATACACCGTTTTAGACACTGATGTAGTGATTGACTAAAGCAAATACTGCAAGGTTGATAAGAGTTACTGTGTTTTCTAAAAGCACATATCCTCCATCTCAGAACATACATTGCATTATAAAGTCGGTTGAGCAAGAATCATGTAAAGTAATTCTTCATTTTTCTTCCCTTCCCAATCCTGCTGAGATGTCCTCAGCTAAAGCAAAGAGATTTCACATTCAATGGAAAATATAAAATATTTTGGAAAGTAAATTTTGTTTCTAGAGAGTTAAAGTACAGTCTTGGATAAAATATATATTTTTGAAATAGTTACTGATTTTTGTTTCTTGGGCTGTATTGTTCTTCATTTGGGTAGCATGTACAAGGACAGTATTAATCCCCATTAGGACTGTATCCTAAACACATAGCTGCTTACCTGGTTTGTCCACTCAGGGTACCAGAATCTTGAGTCTAATTTTGTAAGGTGGTCATAACAAAATAGAGGGTTCCTTAGTTGGGAAATATTGTCTCTCTTTTGTCCTCTCCTATAAAAACTATATAAAATTTAATCTACACACATATAACGAACTGTGAAATTCATTGTAAAGTAATTCAGTGGCTCTTGGTCTATTTGCAGTTCTAATTACCATGGAGCTGATGATAATCTCTAAGCATGTGATAAGCGACTAGTTCTGCTCTTCTGAGTTCTCTTTTTTGGTTATGCTCTGACGTCTGCTTCTTTCTTTGGGTCCTAATGACTTGTTTCTCCTTTTGCTCATGGGACAGTCATTGGCAATTGATTTCTGTAGAAGCTGTATTTTACTCCCACAGGTTCTGTGCAATGCTAGCTTCCTAGTTTTCTTATCAAAAATAGATGTGGACTCTTGTAAGCCTCTACTCTCTGTCTCAGGGATGTGGCTGTGCTCCATGTCCCCCATGTCCTCTGTGAGATCAGTATTATCTTGGGTGCTATTGAGATACAAGGGCATTTCAAAACCTCTTCAGTGGAAAAAGTCATTTTCTGCCCCGGGACTTTCTAGAAGTTGTGCTGCAATGTAGTGTAAGCCAATGTGGTGTTATGCACAACTATGAGGTTCTTTCTTGGTTGATAATGGGAAGTCTCCAGTAGCTTAGAGGTAGTTGGGAGCTATAGTCTTACTACCACAGGTAGCAGGTTACAAGGAAAACTTCTTCCATACAGGATCGAGATTTATTAACAAGCATGCACAAAAATCATAGATTGTGTTCAATAGTACTTATGCAGTCCCAGGTCTCTGACCAGTTCATTACTCAAACATTACCATATGTAATTACTGGAGATGGATGTGACATCATTCTAGAGCAGCACTGACTTAATGTTTTGGTTGGGACAGATGTCAAAATTCTTAGGTAGTTGTGATGGTTAATTATATGTATTAATTTGGGCTTTGGGGTACCCCAATATTGTTCATACATTACCCTGTTTCTGTGAGGGTGTTTTTGGAGGAGTTTAACATCTAAATGGATAGACTAAGTAAAGCAGATTGCTCTTCCTAATGTGGGTGGGCCTCATGCCATCAGTTGAAGGTCTGAATAAAGCAAACAGGCTGACCTATTATCCTCAGATAATAGGAAATTCCTTCTGCTTATCTCTGAGGAGAGACTCTGGTTTTATCTTGACCTCAGACTCAAACTGAAACATCAGCTCTTCCTGGGTTTTCAGCCAGCCAGTCTTCAGACTAGAACTTACATCATTGGCTCTCCTGGATCTCCAGCTTGTCTGCTACAGATCTTGGATCTTGTCAGCTTCTGTAATTACTTTAACCAATTCTTTATAATAATTATATATTCAATATCCTTTTGGTTCTATTTCTCTGGAGAATGCTAATATAGTGGTAAAATACAAATCTAATTTCAGAATCCTAAAATCAAGATTACATCCTGGAGGACTGAGCCTATTGGATGTGCTGATTCTTATTCTTACAAAGGTGTCGGAGTGAAACGTCACGATGAGCAATAACTCCACACACATCTTAAATGCCACTTAGTTCACTGATGAAAACACATTTTCTCATCCAATATGTTAGCTTTTAAGGACTCTGATGTTGACTGGGGACAAAAACACAAAGCTTCTTGACTAGAAACTCAAATGGTTGCAGGCTGGTATAATCCAGTCGAGGAACTTGAAATATTCACTCAGTGCCCCTAAGTTATAGATTAAAAACAACACATACATATTGTCTATGCTGAGGTATTTTAAAATCCAGTGTGGACAATATAACATAACCAGCTCCTTACCACTAGCACATGGGCAGCCGCACCCTTCCTATATAACCCCTTAACTTCCTCTCAGTGGCAGTAACTTGAGGTCCCCCTGTCTCATTATTCCATGTCCCATATTATGGGACTATCCAAGAACTATAACACTTCATATTTTGTATAAGACCAAATATTCAGATCAAGCTCTATTATCAACACCTTTAAAAAGCATTTAGAGACAGGTATCTTAATGTGACAAAATCTTTACATCTCAGCTCATAAGCTTTTTCTGAAGATAAACAGTTTCATTGCCCAAGTATAATGTATCTGGCAAAATTTCATGGAAGCAAATTTCACGGTTTCTGTGTTCCTTTGAATGTATGAATTTACAGACACAGAACCGACATTAATTCCATATTATTCTAGCCTCACTTTGTTAGCTCTTACTTTAAAATGATTCCAATTCCTTTTTTCATTTTATTTATTTTTTTAGAGAGTGTGTGGTGGGGAGTGTGGCTGGAATCCAAAGCAGGCTCCACACTCATCATGGAGCCCAATGTGGGCTTGATTTCATGACCCCAAGACCATGACCTGAGCCGAAATTAAGAGTTGAGTGCTTAACCAGCTGAGCCACCTAAGTGCCCCAAAAATGATTGATTCCTAAACACACTCCTTCATATTTATTCATTTGAGTAAGGAAATATATTTCTCAGTCTCTACGTTTTTTTAGAAAAATACCACAGAAACTGGGGCTGGTGTTTATTGCCTCCCGTGTAAGCTTGGCATATAGATTAGATCATCTAGGAACTAAAAATCTCTTTCCTTTTGATAATAGCCTTTGTATTTTAACAAAATCATTGCTAGTAAGCTTCTGATATTGACTCAGTTTAGCAATGCCATCAAGGCACTTAGTCTGAGTATCGCTAACCACCCATTGTGCTAACTGCACTGATTTTCAGCCTCAAATGCAGTGACCGATATAAATTCCAAATATTTGAAAAAATACTACTTCAAGCCAAAGGCCGTATCCAAATAAAGTAGCTCTCCTATCAATTTGGCGTTCAACACAGGAGAGCAACAAATTAAGGGAATTTCCAGATCTAATCTGAGTGCTTCTGGGGGAACAATCGGTTCCTTTCTCATTTTTCCTTCTCACATCATACTGGGCTATCAGGAACACTTCAGCTCCATTTTGAGTTTTAAGGTATAATAACACTACCCTCCTTAATTAAGCTCACGATTCATCATTTGGCCTAAAATTTGGGCCATTTCACCTGAATTCAGTCTGAGATGGAAGCATCAGTCATCTGGTCCCCAGGTTTAGTCAACTAATGTGCAAAACAGTTTTCATAATTCCTTAATAAACAGACCAATTAGCGAGAATAGACCAAGCAGTTATTTGAGTGAATTCCTGTTATCCGATTAAATTGAGCAGCCTGTTTAATTTGTTATTTCCAGGTTGTTTTGAATGGGCTCCTCTCTAGTAGGTCAGAATTTACTAATCTCTATGGCCTGATCGGATAGACTGCTCTAGCACTTTCTGGTTTGATGACCCAAACTGTAGGGGTAGAAACAGAAATGTTATGATTAATTTCACTCTTGCATCCTCCTCTTCCTCTCCAGAATGATTTTGGAAGCTCCTGCCAAATCCAGAGAGGCCACAACAGACTGTGAAAGCCAGGCAGTTTTGTTTTAGCAAGTCTTAGTATTACTCCATAAACTGGGATACCTGCAGGGTAAAGGAGGGTACAGAGCTGCAGGGTCACTGCCTTTAGGGTCTAGGTCAGAAAAAGCACATTGAATCAACATTTCTAGGGAAGAAGAGAACATAGTTAAATCCTCTGTGGTAGCAGGGAAGAGGTTAGAGGCAGATGACAAAGAGCACAATGGCATAGGGAAACTTGGCATCACCCCCATCACCCCAAAAAATAGCAGGGCCGAACTGGTTGGTAGAGATTAGAGCGGGTGCATGGAGAGAAGCAGCTGATGAAGTGCCTGTTTAATAATCAGATCAGTAGCTGCCTGCGCACTGCGATAAGGAAATGCAAATGCCATGAGGTTAAAGGGGGAGAATAATGCTGAGCCTTCAACTGACAAGTTCTAATTGTCCTGTAGGATGGGCAAGGATCAGCCTCATAAGGAATACCCTTCAAAAAACACCAAGTGGAAACGTCAGGGCTTTCAGGCTGCTTAGAAATCTATGTACTCTTTCAGTGTCTCTCATTTAAAGGAGCGCTCGGCCCGGCAGTATTTGCTGGTGTTAAAATGACAGAGGGGCAGGAGCTGAACACATGGGCACATAACAGGCTGAATTTCAAGGTGAGCATTTGGGAAGCCATATTTAAGACTGGTTGGTTTCTTTCTTAAAGCAGTATTGGTAGAAGAGTGCTCTGGAATCCTGTAGAGTCCCATTCTAGCTCCACTACCCACTGTGTGGGCCACTGTGTGACCTTAACAATTTCTCTGTCTTGGCTTACTTAACCTATAAAATGAGGAAACCAGTGTTGAGGGGATAAAAGGGATGAAGGGCATGGAGGGCTTGGACCAGTGCCCGGAAACAACGGATTGTCAACAGATTTTCGTTGGGATTTCTCATGGCTCCCACATGCTGCCTAGGCTGAAAGAAAAGCCTTTAGAATTCGGTTTTCTCTTGACAAGGAGAATGAGCACAGTCGGATGGCCCCTTTCTGTGTGCCTTTTTAGGTGAGGGATTTGGGTGGAGATTATAGGAAGGAAGTTGCCAATGAGACCTCCAGGGAATGGTGACACCCACAGAAGTCTACTTAGAAGAGAGTGACAGGCTCCTGCACAGATGGGATTAAGAGTTTACTGCTGTTTTGTCCTGTTTTCATATGTGACTGAGGCAAAAAAGCCTCCTGATGTCTACTCCTGGCATTTTCATCACACCGCCAGTTTCAGATGTCACAACGGGATAACTTGGGGGTGCTATTTCCAGAACTCTGTTGGAAAATGGTTTTTGAGAGAAAGAGGCCAAGCACCTTATGCAGCTAAACTATTATAGGTTTTGTGAAGGGTCAAAATCTTTTGCTAAGTTAATGAAGTAATAGCCTTCCACCTACAGCTTACATCCCCTCGTCGGTTGGATTTACTTTCTTGCCCACATTCTCTTCAGGATGCAAGGCTGCTGGAACTGAGCTTCCTTCCTTTCTGTGGAGGCACCTGTTCTATATTCATTTAGTTACTGTGTGGCATTTTTATGTTCAGAAAACCACAATTGCTGTCATGAAATGACCCTAAGGTAATAAACCATGAATTATCTTTAAAACCTGGTAAAGGATTTTGAAGTTATAAACAAGTAATATAATTTGCAGGCACTGTTATTTCCACATCAGATTTACCTAAAGAGACGATTTTGTGGCAAGATCGATTTATGACACAAATCACTGTAAAGATGGTGAATGGATATTCCAATTTTTATGTACTTTGCTTTCGCATTGGGCGAGAACTGGAGGTGGAAGTTGTGAGGGAAAGCTCCAAAACCAAGTTCATTAAAGAATTAGAGAAATAATTTTAAAGTGAGCAAGCATCTTTAAGACTCACATCGTGGTTAGTATAAGAAATGGGGAAATAGCAGATTTAAAGCAATGGAATAGAATTTTTAAGTGCATGCAGTACATGCGTACACACATTTTATACCAGCAAGTTCTCTGTCCTGCGATGAAAATCACCGGAATCAAGAAGTACTAAGAGGACTTTCTTACTTTTCTTTTTTGCAGTGATGTTACCATTTTGCAACAAAGTTCTCTCTAAAGAACACCACCAGTATAATGTGTATATATATTATATATATAATGTGTGTATACACACACACACACACACACACACACACACACACACATATATGTTTATACATGAATTAGGGGTGTGTATGTATAGCCCGTCTACTGACAGTATGAGTCACTGTATTTGCCTCCTAAAATGACTTGTTTTAATATTTCCCCTAATTTCAGTAGCTTAAACATTTGGAATGGTGGGAAAGAGAATAGACTGATTTTTCAGAATTGCAGTATATATTTAAAAATGCATACGATGGAAAAAGAAAAGACAAAATAGAGGTAAAGACAAGCTAAGAGAAGAGATGAAAGCCAAGGAGAAAAGTAGAGTAAGAAGGAAAGTAATGGGGTGTTGAAGAAAAAGAATCAGAAATTAGGGAAAGGAACTAAAAAAGAATTTGGAGACAGTCTCTCAATTATCTATGAGTAAGAGGCTCAGAAATAGTTCCCTGAAGGAAGACTCTTCATTAAAGAATAGGTGAAAAAGAGAATGCTGCAAGCTTCTCTTCAGATTGAAGACCTAATGGGAAGAGGAAATTTTGCCGATCAAAGTACAGAAAAGCAGACTTGAAAATCGTCCTTAAAAATGATCATTTCTTATACTCCACCTCCTCAAATACACATAATTTGTTTCCTTTTTATTTATTTTTCCCTGTAGCCCTGTAACTGTTGGAGATTGAATTTGCCACCTGGTGTCCTATAATTTAAATTGGAGACTTCTAGTCCACTCACACAGTGAATCTGAAGGCGAGCATTCGTGGGCATTGGGCCTGCTGCTAAAATGTATCTGAGTCCAGGTTTCTGTGCCTTTTCTTGGCTTTTCCTTAATGGTCTTAAGCTGGCTGCTCCAGCATCAGCTCTCATCCTCGCACCAGGAAGAAAGGAGATGGTAAAGGGTAAAGGGGCATGGATGTGCTGACTACTCACTTTAAAGGAGATTTTCAGGAAGATCTGTCAGCTACTTGGACTTGTATTTACTTGGCCAAAATTGCGTTAGTTGGTCTTTGCTGTTTGAGAGAAGGACAAAGTAGTGCAGGTTTTAAAACTGAGCCCTTTGGTTGCTGCCCACACAATTGGGATCTCAGTAACAAAAGGGAGAACACCTCTCCTTCTGAATTAAGAAAATTAAGTTTACTGAAGCCTAAATAATATGACTGGCTTTACCATTTCTTTGATATTAAAGTATTACATTTTTTAGTAAATACCTATGTCTTATAAAAAAAACTATCCTAAAGCATAACTCAATGTTTAATAATGGCAACATTTTCTTTTCTTTTAATATAATCACTGGGGAAAATTGAAAACCTACATGCAAATGAACGGGTGCCTGGGTGGCTCAGTCAGTTAAGTATCAGCCTTCAGCTCAGGTCGTGATCTCAGGGTCCTGGGATTGAGCCCCGCATCAGGCTCCCTGCTCAGTGGGGAGTCTAGTTCTCCTTCTGCCCCTCTACCCTGCTTGTGCATGCTCTCTCTCTCTCTCTCAAAATCTTTTAAAAAAATAAATGCAAATGAATAAACTACTTACATGAATAAAATCAACATGAATAAAAAAGGATGAAAATACTTCTTGCATCAGTGATATGGATGTCCAGTCTCTAGAAACTTTGAGGAATTGTCAGCAAAACTCCTTATTAATAGTAATGTTCAACAGCTTTTAAAGGGATATGAGTTGGAATAGTTTGGCTGCATGAAAGAGAAAGTCTGAAATAACGAGATAAAAACACATGAATAGTGTCAGTCAGTGGTTTGCTGAATTGCTCAGCCACCTAACTCCTAGGTTTCTGCTCAAGAGTCTTCACTGCAGGGCTCTATCTGCAAGCTTGCTTTCTTGACAAAGATGAATTCTGGGGTTCAAGTATCTTATGTTCAACACAGGTCATAAGAAAAGTGAAAAAAGGGCAGAAGCTGGGGAGCTGAGTCAGCACCCCCCACTTGCAACTTTGCAGGAAGCCCCATTCCACGCTCCTGCGTATGTCATGGCAGGGACATAGTCACATGCTCATACCTTGTAGAAAGGAAAGCTGGAAGTGGAAGGGGAAATTTCATTACATTATCATTCTAAATAAAAATTTAGGGTTGGGTTTTTAAGGAAGAAATGGAAAATAAATGGGTGGCGATTGGTAGTGTCTGCTAGAGCAAGTTAAACTTCTACTTGCGGCAATTTGCAGGGCTCTTGATACACAATAACTAAAGCGGGGACCACTGAGGCAAGTCTGTGATTAGAAATAGAGCTGCATGGCACAGATAACACAGGAACAACAAAGAAGAAAGGTTTGGGTTCATACCGTAACTTACACATGAAGCTTTGCAGCTCTGCCCTTGTCTTTTGCTCCCGTTCAGACGAGGTGTAGCATTTAGTAATGTCTCCTGCAAATCCCATACTTTCAGCCTTGGAAGACTGGCCGATAATAAGGATGTCAGAGAAGGTTTGTGCAGGGAAAGAGATGATCTCTTAGCACATGATGCGGGAAAGGCCCTTGGATGCCACATCAGACCACTTGGTCTTCCTTCATGGGTTTTCTCCCTTTGGTAGCCATATCTCTCCCGTCTTTTCCAACCCTTGCTTCTGCAGAAGCTCCTCCTGCCTTCTGTTTGGGCCAAACCCTTACTCAAATTCTCAGAGCGTTCATATCTTATCCATGGTAACACCAACAACAAACCCAGAATTCTGCTCCCCTTTGCCTGCCAAGTGAAGACCATGCAGTGTCTCTTAATATCATTACATATTGAATAATTATTTAAATTTGCTATTCGATATAGCAGAGTTCTGAATTCTTAGCAAAGGACAAATGTATATAAATTAGTGTCTTGTGGCTCTAGGACTTTGAGCTCCAGTGTAACGTAGAATGTAAATTCCATGAGGACTAAGGCTGTTCTGCTGGGCCACCAGCGAGAGCTGTGAGTATCAGTGAGGAAAATCATGAGCTAGTGTTGATTTTATTTCTCATGGGGCCCAGCATACCTTCTATGTAGTTACGTGTTCTCTCCTTGGTGGTTACTTTCAACGAATGTTATTCCAGAGTCTTTTCTGCTTACGTTTTTCCAGCTGCTTTTTAAATGAACATTAGAAAAAGAAATCTGATTTTTTTTTTCTTTCAATAGTACCAGAAAGTATGTGTGTGTTTCCCGTAGGGTTAATAGAAATGGCTACCATTGGGGCACCCAGGTGGCTCAGTGGGATAAGCACCTGACTCTTGATTTCAGCTCAGGTCATAATCTCAGGGTTGTGAGATTGAGCCCCATACTGGGCTCCGCACTCAAACTCTGCTTGAGATTCTTTCCTTCCGCCCTTCCCCCGCTCCACTTGAGAATGTGCTGTCTCTCAAATCTTTAAAAAAAAAAAAAAAAAAGAGAGGGAGAGAGAGAGAAATAATGACCACTTATTATACTTTACTGTGTGTCAAGCATAGTGCTTATAAGTGTTTTTTCATCTTTTTTAAATTTAATTTGTACAATTTAAGTATAGTTGATCCACAATATTATATTGGTTTCAGATGTACAACATAGTGATTTGACATTTATATACATTACAAAATGACCAACATGAAAAGTCTAGTCACAATCTGTCACTACATGGTTATTCAATATTATTGACAACATTTTTTTATGTTGTACTCTGTATCCCTGTGACTTATTTTATAACTGGACATTTGTACCTCTCAACCCCCTTCACCTATTTAACCCATCCCCCTCACCTCCTTCCCCTCTGGCAACCACCAGTTCTCTGTATTTCTGAGTCTGTTTCAATTTTGTTTTATTGGTTCATTTGTTTTGATTTTTAAATTCCACATGTAGATGAAATAATATGTAGTATTTGTCTTTCTCTGACTTATTTAACCTAGCATAACACCCTCTAGGTCCGTCCATGTTATAGCAAATAACAAAATTTTATTCTTTTTATATCTGAGTAATAGTCCATTGTATATCCCTATGTATGTGTACACCATATCGTCTTTATCCATTCATCTCCCAGTGGACACTTAGTTTGCCTCCATATCTTGGCTATTGTAAATAATGCTGCAATAAATGTCTTTTTGTTTTGTTTTTGGTTTTGTTTTTTTTTTTTTAAAGATTTTATTTATTTATTTGACAGACAGCTAGCGAGAGAGTGAACACAAGAGGGGGAGTGGGAGAGGAAGAAGCAGGCTCCCAGTAAAGCAGGGAGCCCGATGTGGGGCTCGATCCCAGGACCCTGGGATCATGCCCTGAGCCGAAGGCAGACATTTAATGACTGAGCCACCCAGGCGCCCCAATAAATGTCTTTTTGAATTAGTGTTTATATTTTCTTCAGGTAAATACCCAGAAGCAGAATTTCTTGATTTTGGTATCTCTATATTGAATCTATAGAGAAACCTGCATAAGGTTTCCCACAGCGGCTACACCGATTCACAGTCCCACCAACAGTGCATGAGCGTTAGCTTGTCTCCACACCCTTGCCAACATTTGTTATTTCTCGTCTTTTTGATGCTAGCCATTCTGACAGGTATGAGATGATATCTCATTGTGGTTTTGATTTGCATTTCCCTGATGACTAGTGATGTTGAACATCTTTTCATGTGTCTGTGACCATCTGTATGTCTTCTTTGGGAAAGTCTATTTAGGTCCTGTGCCAGTTTTTTAATTGGAATTTTTAGTGTGGAATTGTAGAAGTGCCTTATATTTTTTCGTTATTAGCCCCTTATCAAATATATCATTCGCAAATATATTCTCCCTTTCAGTAGGTTTCTTTATCCGATTTATTAATAGTTTCCTTTGCTGTGAAAAAGCTTAGTTTGATGTAGTTCCTATTATTTGTTTCTGATTTTGTTGTCCTTCCCTGAGTAGACAGATCCAAAAAATATTGCTAAGACCAATGACAAAGAGCTTATTTTTTTTTAAAGATTTTATTTATTAGAGAGTGAGAGAGCACTAGATGGGGGAGGGTCAGAGAGAGAAGCAGACTCCCCACTGAGGAGGGAGCACGATGTGGGGCTAGATCTCAGGACTCCAGGATCCCGACCTGAGCCGAAGGCCGACACTTAACTGACCGAGCCACCCGGGCACCCCTGACAAAGAGTTTATTGATGCACCTTTTAGGTGTTTTGTGGGTTTGGGTCTTAGATTTAGGTCTTTAATCCATCTTGAATTAATTTTGCATATTAAGTACAAAAGTAGGCCAGTTTCATTCATTTGTAGGTGGCTGTCCAGTTTTCCCAGCACCACTTAACAAAGAGACTGTCCTTCCCCCTTTGTATATTCTTGCCTCTGTTGTGATATGTTCATTGACCATATGAGTTTATTTCCAGGTCTCCATTCTGTTCCATTGATCTGTGTGTTTTTGTAACCATACTCTTTTGATTCGTATACATTTGTAATATAGTTTGAAATCTGAATTGTGACACCTCCGACTTTGTTATTTCTCAAGATGGCTTTTGTGATTTATTGTCTTTTGTAGTTCCAAACAAATTTTAGGATTTTTGTTCTAGGTCTATGAAAAATGGCACTGGTATTTTGATGGGAATTGCTTGAATCTGTAGTTTGCCTTGGGTAATATAGACAATTTAATAATATTTTTCCAATCCATGAACATGATGTATCTTTCTGTTTATTTGTGTCATCTTCACTTTCTTTCATCAATGTCTTACACAATCATATTCTTCAGAGTACCAGTCTTTCACCTTGTTGGCTAAATTCTAGGTATTTTATTCTTCTTGATGCAATCATATTTTCTAAATTTCTATTTTTGGTAGTTCATTATTAACATATAGAAATGAAACAAATTTCCATATATTCTGTATTCTTCAAGTTTACTGAGTATTAGTACAAGGTTTTTTGGTGATCTTTTGGGTTTTCTGTATATAATACCTGTCACCTGCAAATAGTGACAGTTTTGCTTCTTCCTTTCCCACTTTGATGCTTTTACTTCATTTTCTTGTCTGATTTCTGTAGCTAGGACTTCCAGTACTATGTTCCATAAAAGCGGCAAGAGTGGGAACTCCTGTCTTATCCCTGATCTAGGTGGGGGGGGGGGGATGCTTTCAGCTTTCCACCATTGAATATGTTAGCAGTCAGTGTGTTTGTTAAATATGGCTTACATTATGTTGAGGATGTTCCTTTTATATCTGCTTGTTAAGAGTTTTACGTGAATGGATGTTGAATATTGTCAAATCGTTTTTCTGCACCTATTAAAATGATCTTATAATTTTTGTCATACATTAATGTGGTTTATCACATTGATTAATTTGGAGATAACCATCTTGTATCCCTGTAATAAATCTCACTTGATTGTAGTTTATTTCCTTTTAATGTATTGTTGAATTTTGTTTGCTAATATTTTATTGAATATTCTTGAATTTATGTTTATCAAGGATATTGGCCTGTAACTTTTTTTTTTTTGAGTGTCCTTGTCTGGTTTATTGTCAGGTTAATGCTGGCCTGGTGGAATATATTTGGAAGCATACCTTCCTCTTCAATTTTTTGGAATAGTTTGAGAAGGATATGTATTAACTCTTCTTTACATGTTTAGTAAATTCAACTGTGAAGCCATCTGTTCCTGGACTTTTATTTCCTGGGACTTTTTGATTACTGATTTAATTTCATTTCTAATAATCAATCTGTTCAGACTTTGTTTTTTCCTGATTCAGTCTGAGAAAATTGCATGTTTCTAGGAATTTACCCATTTCTTCTGGATTTCCCAATTTGTTCACATGTAATTTTATATAAAAGTTTCAGAATATTTGTATTTTTGTGGTGTCAGTTGTAATTTCTATTCCATTTCTGATTTTATTTATTTGAATTCTCTTTTACTTGATGAGTCTGGCTAAAGTTTTATTAATTTTCTTTATATTTTCAAAGAACCAGCTCTTAGTTTTGTTGATCTTTTCTATTTTTTTCTCTTTCTTTCTTTTTTTTTTTTTCTTGGTCTCCATTTTCACTCTAATCTTTATTTTTTCCTTCCTTTTGCTAATTTTGGGGGTTTTTTTTGTTCTCCTGTTACCAGTTCTTTTAGGTGTAAAGTTAGGGTTTGGTTTCTTTGTTTTGGTTTGTTTTGTTTTTAGATTTTTTTCTTATTTCTTGAGGTAGGTCTGTATTAATATAAACTTCCCTCTTAACACTGGTTTCCTGCATCTCTTAGATTTGGGGATGTTGTGTTTTCATTTTCATTTGTCTCCGGGTATTTTTTCAATTTCTTCTTTGATTTCTTTGTTGGCCCATTGGTTGGTTAGTAGCATGTTTAGCTTCCAAGTGTTTGGTTTTTTTCCCATTTTTTTTTTCTTGTAATTTCATACCATTGTGGTTGGACAGATGCTTGATATGATTTAAAACTTAAATTTATTAAGATTTATTGTGGCCTAACTTGTGATCAATCCTGGGGAATGTTCCACATATACTTGAAAATAGTATGTATTCTGCTGTTTTTGGTTGGAAATTTCTGTATATACCTGTTAAGTATATCTAGTTTAATGTGTTATTCAAAGCCAATGTTTCCTTTCCAAAGTCAATTTTCTGTCTGGATTATCTATCCATTGATGTAAGTGAGGGCATTAAAGTCCCCTACTATTATCATATTACTGTCATTTTATCCCTTTACATTTGCTAATACTTCATATAATTGGGTGTTTTCATATTGGGTACATAGATACTTACAATTGTCATATCCTCTTGCTGGATTGATCCCTTTATCATTATACAATACACTTCTTTATCTCTTGTTAGTCTTTGATTTCAAGTTTATTTTGTCTGATATAACTATTGTTACCCTAGCTTTCTTTTTGTTTCCATTTGCATAGAATAACTGTTCTATCCTTTCACTTTCAGTCTATGTGTGCCCTTAAGTATAGAATGAGTCTCCTGCAGATGGCCTTGTTTTTTATCCATTCAGTCATACTGTATCTTGGAGCATTTATTCCATTTACATTTAAAGTAATTATTGGTGGGTATGTTATGTACTTACTGTTATTTGTTAATGGTTTCCTGCTTGTTTTTGTAGTTCTCAGCTCTTCTGTTTCTCTCTTGCCGTGTAATTTGATGATTTTCTTAAGTGTTATGTTTGGATTCCTTTCACGTTATTTTTTGTGTATTTGTTATAGAGTTTTGGGTTGTGATTACCATGAGGTTTACGTATCAATGTATATCGCAGTCTATTTTAAGTCGATGGTCACTTAAGTTTGAACAAATCCTTAAAACCCTACATTGTCACTGCCCACTCCTTGTATGTATTTGGTGTCATATTTTACATCTTTCTTATATCTCTTAACTAAATATTACTGGTATAGTTGATCTTATTACTTTCGTCTTTTAGCTTTCATAGTAGCTTTATAAATAGTTAATCTACTACCTTTACTCTGTATTTGCTTTTACCCATAATTTTTTTTTTCTTGCATAATTTTCTTACTTATACGTATGGTCTTTTCAACTTAAGTCCCTTTGGCATTTCTTTAATCTGGTTTAGTAATCAACTCCTTTAGCTTTTGTCTAGGAAACTGTCTTCCAAATCTGAATGATCATTTTACTGAGTAGAATATTCTAGATTGTTGGCTTTTTTCTTTTCAGCACTTTGAACGTATTATGTCACTCCCTTCTGGCCTTCAGTGTTTCTGCTAAAAAAATCAGCTCATAGTCTTATGAGGTTTCTCATGTATGTGACTATTGGCTTTTCTCTTGCTGCTTTTAAAATTCCTTATCTTTTATTTGCCATTTTATTTTATTTTTTTTTAAGATTAAAAAAAAGTAAGACATAATTTTTTTTTTAAAGCAGTTTTAGGTTTACAGAAAAAATTGGGTGAAAATTACAGAGGATTCCCATATACCCCCTTTACCCACCACCCCCTGAATTTTCCATATTTCTAACATCTCACATTAATGTGGTACATTTGTTGCAATGGATGAACCAATATTAATACACTAGTGTTAATCAAAGTCCATAGTTTACGTTAGGGTCACTCTTGTTGCACATTCCATGGTTTTGAAAAATCATAATGATGTGTATTCATCATTATGGTATCATACAGAATAATAGTTTCACTGCCTTAAAATTCTCTGTGCTCTGTCTGTTCATCTCTCTTCCCTCCCTCCACTAACCCCTGGCAGCCACTGGTTTTGTTACTGGCTCCTTTGTTTTGCCTTTTCCAGAACATCATAGCATTGGGATCATGCAGTATGTGGCCATTTCAGAATTTTTTTTTTCTCAGTAAGATGCATTTAAGGTGCCTCCATGACTTTTCATGGCTTGATAGCTCCTTTTTTTTTTTTTATTAATAATGATTTTTTATTATATTATGTTAGTCACCATACAGTACATCCCCGGTTTTCGATGTAAGGCTCGATGATTCATTAGTTGTGTATAACACCCAGTGCACCATGCAATATGTGCCCTCCTTACTACCCATCACCGGTCTATCCCATTCCCCCACCCCCCTCCCCTCTGTAGCCCTCAGTTTGTTTCTCATAGTCCATAGTCTTTCATGTTTCATTCCCCCTTCTGATTACCCCCCCTTTCTTTATCCCTTTCTTCCCCTACTGATCATTCTAGTTCTTATGTTCCATAGATGAGAGAAATCATATGATAGTTGTCTTTCTCTGCTTGACTTATTTCACTAAGCATTATCTCCTCCAGTGCCGTCCATGTTGTAGCAAATGTTGAGAACTCCTTCTTTCTGATTGCTGAGTAATATTCCATTGTATATATGGACCACAACTTCTTAATCCAGTCATCTGTTGCAGGGCATCTCGGCTCCTTCCACGATTTAGCTATTGTGGACATTGCTGCTATGAACATTGGGGTGCATATGGCCCTTCTCTTCACTACGTCTGTATCTTTGGGGTAAATACCCAGTAGTGCAATGGCTGGATCATAGGGTAGCTCAATTTTTAACTTTTTAAGGGACCTCCACACTGTTTTCCAGAGTGGCTGTACCAACTTGCATTCCCACCAACAATGTAGGAGGGATCCCCTTTCTCCACATCCTCTCCAACAATTGTTGTTTCTTGCCTTGTCTATTTTTGCCATTCTAACTGGCGTAAGGTGGTATCTCAGTGTGGTTTTGATTTGAATTTCCTTGATGGCTAATGATTTTGAACATTTTTTCATGTGTCTGTTAGCCATATGTATGTCTTCATTGGAAAAGTGTCTGTTCATATCTTCTGCCCATTTTTTGATTTGTTTATTTGTTTCTCGTGTATTGAGTTTGAGAAGTTCTTTGTAGATCTTGGATACCAGTCCTTTATCTGTAGTGTCATTTGCAAATATATTCTCCCATTCCGTGGGCTGCCTCTTAGTTTTTCTGACTGTTTCTTTGGATGTGCAGAAACTTTTAATCTTGATGAAGTCCCATAAATTCATTTTATCTTTTGTTTCTCTTGCCTTTGGGGATGTGTCATGAAAAAGTTTGCTTTGGCTGATGTCGTGAGGTTGCTGCCTATGTTCTCCTCTAGAATTTTGATGGATTCCTGTCTCACATCGAGGTCTTTCATCCATTTGGAGTTTATTTTTGTGTATGGTGTGAGATAGTGGTCAAGTTTCATTCTTTTGCATGTAGCTGTCCAATTTTCCCAGCACCATTTATTGAAGAGACTGTCTTTTTCCCACCGGATGTTTTTTCCTGCTTTATCAAATATTAGTTGCCCAAAGAGCTGAGGGTCCATTTCTGGGCTCTCTATTCTGTTCCATTGGTCTATGTGTCTGTTTTTGTGCCAGTACCATGCTGTCTTTGTGATCACAGCTTTGTAGTACAGCTCGAAATCCGGCATTGTGATGCCCCCAGCTTTGTTTTTCCTTTTCAACAGTTCCTTGGAGATTCGGGGTCTTTTCTGGTTCCATACAAAATTAAGGACTATTTGTTCCAGTTCTTTGAAAAACGTTCTCGGTATTTTGATCGGGATAGCATTGAAAGTGTAGATTGCTCTGGGTAGCATGGACATTTTAACTATGTTAATTCTTCCGATCCATGAGCATGGAATATCTTTCCATCTTTTTATGTCTTCCTCAATGTCTTTTAAGAGTGATTTATAGTTTCTAGAATAAAGGTCCTTTATGTCTCTGGTTAAGTTAATTCCAAGGTAACGTATGGTTTTTGGTGCTATTGTAAATGGGATGGATTCCCTGATTTCTCTTTCTTCAGTCTCGTTATTCGTGTATAGAAATGCAACTGATTTCTGAGCATTGATTTTGTATCCCGCCACGTTACTGAATTGCTCTGTAACTTCTAATAGTTTGGGAGTGGCTTCTTTTGGGTTTTCCATATACAGTATCATGTCATCTGCGAAGAGAGACATTTTGACTTCTTCTTTGCCGATTTGAATACCTTTGATCCCTTTTTGTTGTCTGATTGCTGTTGCAAGGACTTCCAGTACTATGTTGAATAATAGTGGCGAGAGTGGGCATCCTTGTCGTGTTCCTGATCTTAAGGGAAAGGCTTCCAGCTTTTCCCCATTGAGAATAATATTTGCAGTAGGCTTTTCATAGATGGCTTTTATGAGATTGAGAAATGTACCTTCTATTCCTACACTCTGAAGGGTTTTAATCAGGAAAGGATGCTGTATTTTGTCAAATGCTTTTTCGGCATCGATTGAGAGGATCATATGGTTCTTGAGTCTTTTCTTGTTGATATGATGTATCACGCTGATTGATTTGCGAATATTGAACCACGCTTGCATCCCAGGTATGAATCCCACTTGATCGTGTTGGATAATCCTTTTAATGAACTGTTGGATTCTATTAGCAAGTATCTTGTTGAGGATTTTGGCGTCCATATTCATTAGGGAAATCGGTCTGTAATTCTCCTTTTTGAGGGGGTCTTTGCCTGGTTTGGGGATCAAGGTAATATTGGCCTCATAGAATGAGTTTGGTAGCTTTCCTTCTGTTTCTATTTTTTGAAATAGCTTTAGGAGAATAGGTATTATTTCTTCTTTGAATGTTTGGTAGAATTCCCCAGGAGAACCGTCCGGGCCTGGAGTTTTGTTATTTGGAAGGTTGTTTATCACTGACTCAATTTCTTCATAATTAATTGGCCTGTTTAAGAAATCAATTTCTTCCTTTTTCAATCTTGGTAGTTTATAGGTTTCCAGGAAGGATTCCATCTCTTCCAGATTGCTTAGTTTATTGGCATATAGCTGTTGATAAAAATTTCTAATAATCCTTCCAATTTCAATGGTGTTCGTCGTGACCTCTCCTTTTTCATTCATAATTTTAATAATTTGGGTCCTTTCTCTTTTCTTTTGGATAAGTCTTGCTAGTGGTCTGTCAATTTTATTGATTTCTCTGGAAGAATCAGCTTCTAGTCCTGTTGATCTGCTCTACTGTACTTCTGGTTTCTGCTTGATTGATTTCAGCTTTAATTTTGGTCAACTGCTTCCTTGTGCGTGGATTAGGCCTGTCCCTCTGTTGCTGTTCCAGCTTCTTGAGGTGAGAATATAAAAACTGCATTTTAGATTTTTCTATTCTTTTGAATGAGGCTTGGATGGCTATGTATTTCCCCCTTAGGACTGCCTTTGCAGTATCCCATAGGTTTTGGACTGTTGTATTTTCATTCTCATTGGTCTCCATAAATTGTTTAATTTGATTTTTGATTTCCTGGTTTATCGAGTCATTCCTGAGCAGGATGGTTCTTAGTCTCCAAGTGTTTGAGTTTCTTCCAAATTTTTCCTTGTGGTTGAGTTCCAATTTCAGAGCGTTGTGGTCTGAGAATATGCAGGGGATAATTTCAATCTTTTGGTATCGGCTGAGACCTGTTTTGTGTCCCAGAACATGGTCTATTCTTGAAAATGTTCCATGGGCATTAGAATAGAATGAGTATTCTTTGGTTCTGGGGTGTAGTGTTCTATATATATCTAAGAGGTCCAACTCGTCGAGTATGGCATTCAAAGCCTTTGATTCTTTGCTTAGTTTTTGCCAGGGTATTCTGTCTATTTCTGAGAGTGGAGTGTTGAGGTCCCCTACTATTAATGTATTTTTATCTATATGTCTCTTTATTCTGGTTAAGAGTTGGCTTGTGTATCTTGCTGCTCCCCTGTTGGGGGCATATATATTTATAATTGTCATATCCACTTGTTGAATACTTCCTTTAAGAATAATATAGTGCCCTTCTGCATCTCTAACTATAGTCTGTAGTTTAAAATCCAATTTATCTGATATGAGAATTGCTACCCCAGCTTTCTTTTGAGGTCCATTTGCGTGAAAGATGGTACTCCATCCCCTTACTCTCAGTCTGAATGCATCTTTGGGTTCGAAATGAGTCTCTTGTAGACAGCAAATGGATGGGTCATTTCTTTTTATCCAATCTGCAACCCTGTGGCGTTTGAAACCAGAATTTAAACCATTAATGTTCAGGCTGAGTACTGAGAGATATGCTTTTAATTCTGCCATGTTGTCAGTAAAGTCTTTGTTTGTATTGGCTGTGACTTTCTGTTTTGTATCACTCTTAGGGCCTTTTTACTTTTATAGAACCCCCCGTAATACCTCCTGTAGGGCTGGTTTCGTGGTTACGAAATTGGCTAGTGACTGTCGATTCTGAAATGTCTTTATTTCTCCATCAATTCTGAATGACAGCCTTGCTGGATAAAGGATCCTTGGCTGCATGTTTTTCTCTGAAAGAGCTTTAAAAATGCTCCCCCAACCCTTTCTCTCATTCCAGGTCTGTGTAGACAGGTCTGATGTAATTCTGATGCCTTTGCCTTGGTACGTGAGAAATTTCTTTGCCCTGGCCGCTTTCAATACTGTTTCCTTGGATCTCATATTTGTGAATTGCACTATGACGTGACGTGGTGTAGGTCTGTCATGGTTGAGCTTGGGAGGGGTCCTCTCTGCCTCTTGGACACGAATTTTTGTTTCCCTTGCTAGATTAGGGAAGTTTTCAGCTACAATTTGTTCAAATATCTCTTCTAGACCTCTGTTTTTCTCCACCCCCTCGGGGATGCCGATGATTCTAACATTGGATCGTTTCGTTGAGTCAGTAATCTCCCGTAGCCAACATTCGTGGGCGTGGATTTTTTTAAGACCATCTTCTATTTTTATTTTTTCCTCTATTAACCCATCCTCCAATTCACTAACCCTTTCCTCCGCTTCCGTGACCCTGGCCGTCAGAGCCTCTAGTTTTGCCTGCATTTGGCTCATAGAATTTTTAATTTCTGTCAAATTCGCTCTCATTTCCGCCCTTAGGGATTGTATATTCTCAGTAATATTTTCCTGAATACTTTTTTCAAGTCTACTCATTATCTTGACCATTGTTACTCTGAATTCCATTTCTGATAATTTGGTTACATCCATATCCGTTACTTCTGTGGCAGAGGCCACTGACTCACTGTCTTTTCTTTGCTGGGGGGGGCTTCTCCTTCTTGTCATTCTGATGAAGAGAGGTTGCGGGGTTTCCAGAGCCCAAAATTATTGACTGGGTCCCAGGCCGTGCCTCTTGTTTTATAGGGATCTTAGAGATGTGGGCTTCTTCTTTAAAGATTTTATTTATTTACTTATCTGAGAGAGGGAGACAGACAGTCAGCAAGAACGAAACAGAAGCAGGGGAGTGAGAGAGGAAGAAGCAGGCTCCCAGCGGAGGAGCCCGATGAGGGACTCCTTTCCGGAACGCCGGGATCACGCCCTAAGCCGAAGACAGGCGCTCAATGACGGCGCCACCCAGGCGCCCGGGTTGTGGGCTTCTTGATTTTTCAGCCTGCCTTCTGTGTTCTGGGGGAGGGGCCTGCCGCGCCGATACTCAGGCAACCCTGTTTGGGTAGAGTCTCCGTGTCCCCTGCGAGGGAGGATGGGGATGGGCACTCTCTGAGCCGGTATTTCCAGGCTTTTGTTCTCTGGCGGCTTTCCCTGGCAGCCGGCTGTGCCTCTTCTGAGGGTCAGAGCAGCAGAGGCTGCATTGTCACAGAACAGAGGGATTGCGGCCCGTTCTCCACTGATGTTCTGGCCACTTTAACTCTGTTACTGTTGGTGCTGCTCAACCCTGCAGCGTCCCGGGATGTGCGCACCAACTTGGCGTCCCAGCCCTCACTTCCAGGGCCGGCGCGTCTCTGTCCTTTGTGTTTCTAATGCCGCCAGCCACCGGCCGCCCCGCGCGCTCCCGGGTGTCCCGGTCTCAGTCTATGCCCGGTGAGCACACCTCGATTCCGGAGTTTCGTGAGAAGCCTGGTGGCGCGCGCACCCGGTTCAGGGTCTCAGTCTGCTGTTTCGCGGGTGCCGACCGCGAGTCCGCCCGCTCCCCCGTGCAGGTGGCCCGCCAGCCGCCCCGCGCGCGCTCCGGGAGTTCCCGGTCTCAGTCTGGATCCCGTGAGCACACCGGGATTCCGGTGTTCCGGGAGATGCCTGGTGGCGCGCGCGTTCACGGCTCACCGGTCTCAGTCCGCTCTCTCGCGGGTGCCCTCTGTGTGTCCGCCCGCTCCCCCGTGCAGGTGGCTGCCGCTTTCCGGCGCCCAAACGCGGCGGCTCCCTCCCCCTTCCGTTTATCTTCCGATATCCGTGCACGGTTTACAGCTCCCCTCTTCGTACCTCAATACTCAGCGCTAGAGATGTTCATTTGTAGAGATCCAGATGCATCATCCTGCGTCTCAGGCTGATTCCGTGGTTATTTAGGCTGGTCTGGTACCTATCCAGCTCGACTCAGGGGACCGGCTGAAAAAGGGGTCCCCTACTCCTCCGCCATCTTAACTCCTCCTATTTTGCCATTTTAATTATTATGTATCTTGGTGTGACCTTCCTTGGGTTTATCTTTTTGGGGATCTTTGTGCCTCCTGGAACTGGATGTCTGTTTTCTTACCCAGGTTAGGGATATTTTCAGCTATTATTTCTTCAAATATGTTTTCTGCCCTTTTCTCTCTTTTCTCTTTCTGGGACCCCTATAATGTGAATTTTAGTATGCTTGATGTTGTCCTAGAGACACTTAAAACTAATCCTATTTTTTGAAAGAAAATATTTTTGCTCTCTGGTTGGATGATTTCCACTACCTTATCTTCCAGATTGTTCCATTCTTCTGCAACCTCTAGTTGGCTGTTAATTTTCTCTACTGTATTTTTCCCTTCAGTTGTTGTATTCTTAATATCTGGTTCTTTTTTTTTTTTTTTCCATCTCTTTGTTGAAGCTTTCTGTTTATTCTTCTATGCAGGTCAGTGATTACGTTCATTACCATTACTTTGAACTCTTTATCGGGTAGGTGGTTTATCTCCATTTCCTTTAGTCGTTTTCTCCTGAGGTCTTTTGTTTGGACCTTATCCTCTGTGTCATTACTTTGCCCGGCTCTCTGTGTTTGTTTCCATGTAGTAGGTGCATCAGCTATGTCTCCTGGTCTTAAAGGAATTGCCTTATGTAGAAAGCATCCGGTGAGACCTAAAAGTGCAATCCTTCATGGTCACCAGAATCAGGTGCTCTAGGAGTTTCCCATATTTGGGGTTGTATATTTTCTCCTATTGTGAGTAGGTTGCTGCAGATGCACTGGCTGGTGGGCTGACACCCTGCCCAGCTGACTGTGATTCCCAGCTGTGACTCCTATAGACTCCCTGCTGGGTGGGGCTGCTCACCACCCTCCCCTCTCTCTTCCTGCATGACTGGCTGTGTGTCTCAGCTGCAATTGCTGTAGATGCACTGTTGGGCAGGGCTGCCACCCTTCCCCAGGTGTCAGCCTCTTTGGAGGGGCACCAGTCTCAGCTTATATCACCTGCTGGGTGTGGTGCAGTGGGAACCACTTGGGAGGTGCCAGTAATGCCCAGTTTGCCTACCAGTGTGGCACGGTGCTGGCTACTTTGGAGGGGCACCTGCCAAGGCAGGTGGATTGGGTGGGGGTGGGTCTCCTGAGGAATATCAGGTTGAGTGAGCGTTGCTAGCAAAGCAATGGAAAATAGCAGAACTGGTGCCATCAGTGTCATGCCAGCTTAGCAGAAGGTGGACAAGAAAAATGGCACTCACTAGTGCTTCTGTTCCCAGAGAAAGTTCCCACAAATCCCTGCCCCTCTTGTATATACTCTAAAATTAGTCAATAAATATTTTTCACATATAGTGAAAAATGCTTTTCAAACTGCTACTTCTGTGCTAGTTATTGGAGCAAGTGAAATTGCATCTGGGTCCTTTAAGAGCAGTTTGTTTCCTATAGCCCTTTGGCTCTCCCAAGATTAAACCCCACAGACATTCAAAACTCTTGCCATTAGGCCCACTGATTTTCATAGCTAGATGTTATGGGGGCTCATCTTCCCCAGTGTGGGGCTTGAACCCCTTGCTCCTTGGTGAGGACCTCTGTACCTCTGATATCCCTCCCACTTTTGGGTCACCACACCAGCAGTGTAGTTCCCAACCAGATCATGTCTCTAACACTCCTACCCTTCTCAGTGTGGATTTTTCTTTCTACATTTGTGGAAGAGCTATTCTGCTAGTCTTCAGGTCAGTTCTCAGAGAGTTACTCCATATGTAACTGCAGACTTGGTATGTCCATAGGAGAAGGTGGGCTCAGGATTCTACTCTACCATTGTGATCAGGCCGGTGTAGTGTCTAAGCAGATCATAACTAAAATGTTGGAAAAGGAGACTTGATTAAGATTTTATATTTATACTAATACAGAAAAAGTAAAATCATAAACTATGTTTCATTATTTACATAGATTTTCTTCTCTACTTGTGACAATTTTGTCATAGTTTTGACAGTTAAAATATTTCCTGTCCAGTAATCCCTTTCTTCCCTCTAGGAGCTTAAGAGTAAGGTACTTGCCTCTCCTCTCCCTGGGACCTCTATACCTTATTTTAGATAATTAACAAGTTTGTGATTTATAGGTGAAGAAGAAACTTAGACATTAAATAACATCCCCAAGGTTATGTAACTAGTAGCAAGACAGGAATTTAAAGTGAACTATCAACCACAAATTTCATTCTCCTAATCATTATATTCAGCCCTTTAGATTCCTAGTATTAGAGGAGGCTCTCCTGTAAACAAAGAATAAAACCTTGAAAGGGCCAAACCTCAAATGACCGTATTACTCATTAAAAAGAATGTGCTCGTATGTGCTCTCTTGCTTGCTTTCTCTCTCTCTCTGTCAAATAAATAAATACAATCTTTTTTAAAAAAGTGCTGGTAAGTGTTTAATGACTGGCTATCCAAAAACCTGTCATTTTTAGCATTTTCTGATTTTCATGATATAAATACTCTCTCCATGGCTGATTTCAAGCCATCAGTCTGACAGTACTGAAAGGAGTTGAGAAAAGATTTGCAGAAAAGGCTGTCATTATCCAGTGTGAGCCCGCACATCAGTGACTCCATGAAAATTAAAAACAATATCTATGCTTTGCTTTAACAATCACAGATCATTAATCTGTGAACTAAATAAGGTGCATGTGGTGTGGAAAAGAATTTTCAGCAAGGTCAATCAAAATTGAATCCTGGCCATACTACTAAATAGCTAATAGCTAATATACATGTGTATATATCTACACACATATCACACACATTTTCTTTATTCATCCATTGGCAGACATTTAGGTTGTATCCACGTCTTAGTTTTTGTAAATAGTGCTGCAGCGAACATGAGGGTAGTGATACCTTTTTGAATTAGCTTTTATTTCCTTCCAACAAATACCTAGCAGAACTACTAGATCATGTGGGAATTCTATTAATTTTTTTGAGGAGACTCCGTACTGTTTTCCATAATTACTTCACCAATTAACATTCCTACCCAAAGCATACAAAGGTTGCCCTTTTTTCCACATCCTGTCCAACACTTGTTATTTCTAGTCTTTTCTGATAATAGCCATTCTAACAAGTATGAGATAATAGCTCATTGTGGTTTTGATTTACATTTCCCTGATTAGTGATGATGGGCACTTTTTCGTGTATCTATTGGCCGTCTGTATCTCTTCTTTGGAAAAATGTTCAGATCCGCTGCCCATATTTTAATTGAAATGTTTTTGGTTTTGTTTTGTTTTTTGCTATTGAGTTGTATGAGCTTTTTAATATGTTTTGGATATTAACCCCAATCAGATCTATGATTTACAAATGTGTTCTCCCGTCTTTTGGGTTGCCTTTTGTTGATGGTTTCCCTCGCTGTGCTAGTTTGATGTAGTCCCACTTGTTTGTTTTTGCTTCTGGTGCCTTTGCTTTTGGTGTCAAATCCAAAAACTTATCATCAAGACCAACATCAAGGAGTTTATGGCCTGTTCTTGTTTTTGTTTTTTTGTTTTTCCCTAGGGGTTTGATGGTTTCAGAGCTTACATTCAAGTCCGTAATCCATTTTGAGTCGATGTTTGTGTGTTGTGTAGGATAGTGGCCCAGTTTCACGCTGATTTTTAAATATCTTCCTTTAAAACTCCATAAAACCAGTGCTGGGTTAGGCCAGGTCTAACAGATCTGCTATGAGTTTTCAGCTTCTAAATTAGCAAACGAGGAGGGCTTGGGTAGCAAAAAAATAGAGAAAGGAGCCTCAATAATAAGATACAGAGACGGGAATAATGAAGAGACGGACATTTGGGGCATTCTTCAGGCAGAGTAGGAAGTCTGCTACTGCTGGGGAGAAGCACTCTTGCAGTAGACAAGCTTGGATCAGTATCATTGGGAGAAATGGAACATGGGCTAGAATTCCAAGAAATATGACTTTTCCTCTGTAGGAAATGAATTTTTGTCAAAGACAGTGATATAATCAGGTAGTTGTAGATGAATTTGAGGATGAGAAAGCAGTATAGGTGTTTGTGTTTGTTTTTGAGTCTCATCCTTGGGGTGTCTGCGTGGTACAGTCAGTTAAGCTCTAACTCTTGGTTTCAGCTCAGGTCGTGATCTCAGGGTCCTGGTATCAAGCCTTGTGTTGGGCTCCATGCTCAGTGCAGAGTCTGCTTAAGACTCGTCCTCTCTTTCCCTCTGTCCCTACCCCCTGTGTCCCCCCGCCCCAAATAAACACATCTTGAAAAAAAAAAAAAGGCTCATCTTTGGTGCCAGTCTGCCTGGGTATGCATCTGGCTCACTTTATAGTGCTGCTACTATGAAAAAGACCTTTTATCTTTCTGTGTCTCATGATAATACGATTATTTTGAAGATTAAATGAATTACTGATTATGAAGTGTTTAGATAGTGCCTAGCACATAGGAAGCATTCAAAACAATATTATTATCAGTGTTCAGATAAAGGAAATGAGCAGCAGAAACATTGGCTAAGAAGTCACTAGAAAATGCAGGTGCAAATTGTTAAAGAATCAAAGGCATTTGGTGGCTTTTAAAAAGTGTGAAAGTGAAGACTGAGGTCTTTTCTTTAACTTGACTCGTAAGAAAAATGTCCCACCTTGACAAAAATAAGGAATTCTAAAGGAAGAACCTTGTGATTGGGGAAGATGAGTTCAACTTCACATGTGAGTAGAATTTGAGATAAAATATAAAAATGTGCTGTCAGCAGTTAGATATAGGACAAGAGGTAGCTTGCAATTTAAATACAACACATTTACTGAACAGTGAATAATGGGCAGCATTTTATGTTCGGTGCTTTAGAAAAAAAACATATGCAAAATAAAATCTATGTCCTTCATCAAACAATATGCAGTTTATTTAACACAGAAAATTAGACAAGGAAAATTAGACAAGGGTGACCATTTACCAGGTAAGCACTAAAGAAATAGTGGCAACAGTGCACTGGGTGTCACAGAAGAAAAAGAGAACGGAGATGGCGGAGCATTGGAAGCTTTGAAAACGGCTCCTGCAGGATGTTCAGTGACATAGTACAGAGCTGGAAGGGAGAAAGTAAGCTTGAGGAAACACATACTGTGGAATGTACAGGGCATATTGGGGCTCCAGGCTCAAGTTACTTTGGCTCTAATGTGAAGTTCCTTTGGGTGTACACATTGTTAAAGCAGGAAAAAATGGTTTGGAACATATTACAGAAGGTCTTAATGTCAGGATGATGACTTTCTTTTAATGCATTAGGTGAAGAGTTGGCACCGGGCATTTTGGCAGTGCAATAACACAAGGAGAGTCTGCTTTTGAAAGAATGCCATTTTCGAATAGGACTGAGTAGATGGAGAAGGCAGATAATTACACGAGATGCAATTTGCATGATTTAGCACAGACTACGCGAAGATGGTGAGCTTGAAGGAGATGAGATGTGCGTTTAAGGAAAGCAGCACAGTTGGGCAAAGCAGCTGGAGCCCAGGAAAACATCTGCAACTCAGAAAAGAGACTGAGCTTTAAATCGCAAATTTAATAATCATCTAGAAATCACTGTTGAAACCAGGAGGTGAATGGGATTGTCATAGAAGCAAATTCAGAAGAAAAGAAAGGGATTTAGTGGTAGAGCCTTGGGTGATGCATACACAGAAAGAATTGGAGGAAGAAGAAAACTTAGTGAAAAGGACAGAAAAAGTGTTCATCGATGTAGAGGAGGAGCCAAGATAGGTCACTCTTACGGTTAACAAAGACATGAGAGTGCCAGGCAGCAGGGAGCCAAAATCATGATTGGGGATGAGTTCCTGCACCATCTTCACTTTTTTCCTTCAAAGGAAAGGGTGTCTTCCGGGAGCCGACTGAGCTCCATCCAACAAGGGGGAAGGCCCTACACGGGGGGACAGAATAGGAACAACCAGAAATCAGAAGTCCAAAATATTCCCAATTAAAACTAAAAATGCAATTGGATTTCTTTGAAATTTATCTATATGATATATACCTATATAAATTATTTGGATTTTGAAATTGTTTCCTTTTAATGGAAATGTCAGGTTCTATGTAGACATACCTTGATAATGTAACTCCATTACACTAAGAAACCATTCTGTAGTTCAAACTTTATCAATCTTGGCACTACTGACATTTTGGGCTAGATATTTTGTTTAGGACTGTTCTGTGATTATAGGATGTTCGGTAGTATCCCTAGCCTCTGCCCACTAGAGGCCAGTAGCATCCCTCAGCAGTTGTGACAACCCAGAATTTCTTCAGTTACCAAATATCCTTTGAAGGACAGAATTGCCTCCTTCCCCCTGCACTGGAAATCATTGCTATAGTTTAATAGTAGCCAGAGTAAGTGTGTTGTTGTTGTTGTCCTTATTTTCCTTCCGTAGCGGAAAGAAAGCATACCTAGGCAATGAAGTTCCTGGAGAATAAAATTATAGTTACCAAATTTGTGACATAAAGATGTCATATACATAAACGTATACCAATATTGGCAGAAAGAAAAAGTTACGCTTTTAAGTATCTAACGAGTAGAAGAGGCTGAGTTATAAAACCACAAAATAAATTAACCATTATATCTAAACAGATATGCCAGAGGGTAGTATTTCCATTTAGTGGCAAATACAATTAAGCAGACATTTAGTTTGAAGCAAATAAAATCCTCCATATATCTGGTGGCATCTTTACACTGATATAAATTGCAGTGAGAAGCAATTTGTATAAATCACTATTATTCTGCAGAGAGATATATAGACCAAGCAAATCTAATGTGACAGATGTTATAAATGTCGTCATTATGGTTTTCATTTCAATTCAAACAGTTCATAGACTTCCTCCACTGATTGTATTAAATAGGGGATTGGATCGTCTCTCGTCAAAAAAGACAACAGCCTTGTCACATAGTAAATTAGTTCACTCAAGTTGAGCCGTTTACCTTCCTGTGGATAAAATGGGCTCCATAATATGGTATTCAAAACAAATGCCTGGGATCAGAAGTAGTCTGAGAATCTATCTGAAATCACAGATCAAGACAAGGAAAAAAATCTAGTCCATATGTAAGCAATTTTAGATAAGTCTATGCAAAATAATGATTTTATATTTTTCATATCAATAAATTTCAAAATGTACAATACGAGGCCATATCAGTGGCCTATAAAGGTCTCAATTCTCATATGCAGACACTGTAAGAGCTGTCTTGCGGCAGAAGTTGGCAATTTCTTTTCATTCCCTCAAATACAGTGGATGATGTAGAACAGAATTTATCTGTCTGCATATGTAGGTCTGTAAATATTATTTCCTAAGATCTTTCTTAAAATAACAATATACTGCTATCTATTAGAGGTGAGTTGACTAATCTTAACCACAAAATGCAGACTCTATTTTAAGATCCTTCTCAGAATAATACGTTTAATACTTAAAATATTTATATACATATTTCTGTACCTAATATTTATGAATGTGATTCATTATATATATATATATATATACACAATCAAAATACAGCAACATTAAAGATTACTCTTTTGAATGAGCAGCTACCTATGAAACCAGTGTATCCTAAGGTTTATTAGATGTTATGGACTGAGTTGTGTCCCCCTAAAAATTCATATTTTGAAGCCCTGACCCCCACTGTGCCTGTATTTGGATATAGGGCTTATAAGAAGGTAATTAAGGTTAAATGAGGTCTTATGATTGAGGCCCTAATCCAATATGACTGTTCTCTTTCTAAGAGGAGGAGACACTAGGGAGGCACCTGCTCAGAGAAAAGGCCACCTGAAAGCCAAGGAGAGAGGCCTCAGGAGAAACCTAATCTGCTGAACCCTTAATCTTGAACTTCCAGCCTCCAGAATTGTGAGAAAATAAATTTCTGTTGCTCAAGGCACCCAGGTTGTGGTGATATTCGTTATGGCCGCCCTAACAGATGACCACACCTGAGATGGTCACGTTTGCCTACGTTTCTCAAAACCTCTGTGCTCACTGCTACCACCTCTTAGATGTGTAAGAACATAAAGAATTTGAAAGATTCTGCCTCTGCAAATATTCCCCAAATGCCTTTTGAATTCATATGCTTCTATGCAAAATGAGAATTGAGTAAAACTCTGCCCTTTCTCAGTGGAATAGCAGTGAATGTAGCCTTGTCAAGACAGACCTTTAAACCATTGGTTTTAGGTTAGTTGCCCAAGAAAGCTTGGGCTCCTGTCCTCTCAGGGTATTGCCCTACAGTGATGGTGGTAGAAAATCTGACACAGCTGCTCCTGTTTTAAAGGACTAGCTTGGAAAATGCATTGCCGCCATCATATTCTAGATGTCATTTCTACAGAAAAAAATTGGGCTGCTGCCACATTTGTGGCCATTATTGAATACAGATCTAAAAGCAGCAGGGGCAAAACAGCCACATGGAGCTTGTAATCTAATGAGAGAGGTAGCAATTCAGTAAATTATCTTGTGTTTAAATAAGAGCGTTTTCATGTAACCAGAGTACCTAATATAATCTTAGAGGCTGAAAAGTTTTCTCTGAAGAAAGCTGCGGCCAGAATGATGACTAAGTCAACTACTTGGAGAGTTAACCAATGAAATACGTCAGTGAAGACATAAGGAAGCACAGAGCTGGGGGAACCCGGGCAGTAGAATGCCTGTATGCTAGGCCACAGTACACGTGCACGAAGGGGCTGACAGGCAGTGGGGAAAAGGTGGTGAGGATACGTGCTAGAGCAGGACAGGAGCAGAGCCCATGCAATATTATCCTTGCAAACCATTTTTGCATCTGGCAAAACATGAAATCTACTTTGTGATGCTTCCAGGTGATTAATTCTATGACAAATAATTTTGAAACGCATTACCTTGAAGTGATGATTTAATGTGTACACTGGCAATAACTGGTCAAATGAGATTAATTCAGTTGAGTATGTGAGAGTATTTCTTTGGATCTGGTGCAGAAATTGCCTGTGTTTGATCTGTTGCTTGAAATGTATGCTGGTGGGTATTCGAAATACTTAAGGTATTTCGAACAGAGCTAGAGAGGGTGTTCAGAATTTGCAAAACTCCTTGACACCTGATAATAGTCTTGCCCACAAAAGAATGGGTTGTTTCCTAGTTTGTTATAGCCTCAAATGTCAGCTGCCTGAAGAATTACAGCTTCTGAGACTAATTCTTTGCCAAACTAGAGTTGCCCAGAGTTTGAGAGTTGAGGCTTCTAAGACCGGAACACCACCCACCTGCCATAGGCTGTGCTCCCAGCAGAAAGGCAACAGCATGTGATTGTCTCTGCTGTGTTAAGCACCCTACTTATTCTTAGATATAAGAACTGTGTCTTCAGTGGCAGGTCAACAAAATTAGGAAGTATATCCTCAGTACATGGTATTACTAAAGATTCCTGCTTACTTCTGAAATAATTTCCAAGTCAGAGTAGCTTCTGAAAGTCTTAAGCAGCCAGTGCCTCAGCTGCAATCTATTATAACCCAGTCTCATAATTTCAGCAAACGAGTCTTAAATGCAAATGGCTCAACAATGCTTTTAGCCTATAATTTATTTCCAAAACACTTATTATTGTCTACCCTAGAGCTATTGAAATTGTTAAGGCTAGAAAAATGTTGATGACTTTAAAAATGAAAACTTAGTCATTAGGGATGGCCCTCGAAATACCCCCCAGGTAATCCTGGAATTCATAAAGCAAAGATAATTGGTGAAATAAGACTTTAAGTCTTTATCATTGTTGAGTTACTTGGTAGTCTCTACAGTAGAGATTTAAACATAGGTAAAAAGTACTGGTTAGCCCAAATCTTATTCTCACATATTTCTCACTCAGCCCTGCACTAACAAAAAAGCAAACAAAAAACAATAAATTTCTCCCAGGATACATGCATGGCACAATCTTCAATAACTTATATACAGTCAATGCTCAGTAATAAGACATGTGTTATGGGCTGCCTGGGTATGATGTGTAGGAGAACCAATTTCCCTCCACGGGGAATACCATTTAATGGAAGAGAAAGTTATCTTCATAAATATAATACCAATTATGAACTGACAGGTGCTAAAAGTGAAGGATAAGTGCCATCAGACCAAGGTTTGGTGCCAGTTGATCATGAAGTAAGAAAAATATAAAGAGATTTTTCATAAATTTAAATAGATTTAGTTGAAAGAACTCAGGGGCACCTGGGTGGCTCTGTCAGTTAAGCCTCTGACTTAATTTTAGCTCAGGTCATGATCTTAGGGTTGTGAGATCCAGCCCTGCTCTAAGCTCATGCACTGGGTGTGGAGCCTGCTTGTTTCTCTCCCCCTCACTCTCCCTCTGCCCCTCCCCTTCCCTGTGTGTGTGCATGCACAGTCTCTCTCCCCCCCCCAAAATATATAAATATATAAATATAAATAAATAAATATATATATATAAAGTCCATCCTAACTTTTTTTTAAGGAAGTGAACATAATTATTTTATACAAACATGTTGTTATAGATGGTAAGATGAAAAATCTAGTGATGTACTCAATCTCTTTACTGGACAAGTTCTTCTAAATATCTGAAATCCACAGTTTCGAGAGCCAACAAGGAATAATCAGTACCTGTGTTTAAGTATGTCTTCATAAAGGAGGTGGTTTTGAGATAGGTCTTCCTTGAATGGACTACTCAACATTTTGATTTTGTTCTCTGCTACCCACAATTCATAACTAAAATATTGTCAATAGGAAAATAGGTATTAAACAGACCACCCTAGTCACCTTAACATTTAACTAGTACTGGAATATTCCCTACAATCAAGAGATTTATCAACTCCTACATATTGTGAAGTCTCTTGTTGAAAGAAATAGAAACCAAGGAAAAATGTAAACACTAAATATGGAAACCCATGAGTGTCCACTAGAACTAAAAGGCAGAAAACAACTAGAGCTGGATCTCAACCAAAAACAAACAAACAAAAAACAACAAAAAACCAACAAAAAAACAGAAAAGAGACCCTCAAAGGTACAGCCACATCACAACTCCCAATTTCACTTATTCCAGTTTAAGTCGTCAATAGAGACCAAGTTTCTCAGTGTTAATTTCATATCCCCAGGAGATACCTGCTTGACTCACCCCAAAACAAGCAATTCCTTCCCAGCAAATTAATTCTACCTGGGATGAAGAAGGGGCAATCTGTAAAATAACAGTCTTATGTCAGGTGCTATTTTAAAAGCAGTACTTGTATTACTGTTGTATTATTTCATTGTATTAGTATTGAATTCTTATTGTATTTATTATTTAATCCACCAGTAATTCAAGAAGGAAGCATTATAACTATTATCTTCAATCTGAAGATGAGAAAACTAAGATCCAGTAGGTTAATATCCTTGCTCAAGGTTGTACAACACTTAAGTGGAAGACCTGTATCTAGACTCTTGTAACTTGACTGTGGAACCCGAACTTAGGTCACATGACTCCTGAGCTCTCATACCTGTGAATCAGAGAACAATTCCCTCAAAAAGGGTGAACATTATGAGCTGGAGAAACTATAAAAGCTCTTCTAATTGTAATCACTGAAAGATTCAGTCGTCGAAATGGTGAAAGAGCTTTAGTTTTTCAAGACCACTACAAATGAAAATTGAGTTTTTAGAATGTGCAATTAGAGTATGAATTCGATACAGCATATTATTAAACTTATGTTGATGAAGTTATGCAAATATGTTCTACTTGACAGAAAAGACAATTAGTATCAAAATAGGGTAAGATAATTGTCATGCTGAATTCTTTTGAAACTGCAATACTCTAACAAAATTAGAATAACAATTTACAGAGATTTTAGTATCTGCATTCTAATAAATACTGCTATTTTGGACCTCAGAATATATCTTGAGTAGGCTTTCCTATACCAGTTATAAATATCAAGTTACCTTAAATACCAAAAGACAATTAGTGCAGACTATCATTGTGATGAAAGACAGCATCCAAGATGAGCTAGGGAAATACAAAAGTATTTTAAAAATATAAATTGGTATAAATAGATACTGGTAAACTCTCCTGATCTAGGAAAATGAGCTAACAAAGTTGAATTTGCTATGAAGAAAATGTGATGTACCTCAATGTCTTAGATATCCAAGGAAAAATAATAAGTAAACTAAAAGGTGGAAGAAGTCAATTTTCCTTTATATGAACCTAAAGGCAGGTTAAAAAGTAGATTGGATATATATAAAGTAATATCAAACAGCATTTTTATTGTAAAATATTTTCCAAAAAAAGAAAAGGAAGAATAAGAAAATATCCTAAGGAAAATAAAAATCAAAGTTAGAAAAAAGAAAAATAAAATCCTAGGTCTATTTATTAGCTACTGAAGTAAAGTTATATTGTTTCACATCAGATGTAGCTGAACTGAAAATACATTTCCATTGAAATTAGTAGATACATGTTTCAATTATAAAAATTAGACTATTTCCATCATGAAATAATTTTTTAATAAATACTTTAAGACTTGGGCAAACTTGAACAAAAAGTGCACTTATTTTAAGTCCATCTAAAGTGAACCCAGAGATGTTTTCAACCCAGTTGGGGTTGGAAATAGAAAAACAGCCCTACAGGTAGGTTCCCCTTTTTCACAGATCTTGGCCTGGTGATTGTACAGGAATCTCCAGTTAGATGTGTCCCCAACTCTGCTCATCCTTTTTTTCTCCTCATACAAGATCTACACATCTTTTCAGTTTATCTCCTTTTTGTTTCGATAGCCACCTTCCTTTTGCTTCTATTATCCTGCCTGCTGTTCCATGCTACTAAAATACAAATCTAAATTGTGTTCTGCTTAAGCACATGAAATGGATCTCCATGCCTTTGGGTAATGTGTACACTGCTTACTATGCTATGGATAACTCTCTACAATCCAGCGCCTCTCTCCCTCTCAAGAAGTCCATTCCCTAGTTCCACTTACACCTATGCTCTGTCATATACTGGTCTAATGACAGTTTCCAAATACATCAGGTATCTTATACCTCCATGATACCCTACCCCTGTTTCCTCTGCCCAGAATGACAATCCCCAATCTGTCTCAAAATTTAGCTCCAAATCGTTAATGTAGATATCACCTAGTCATTCTAGGCAACCTTCGCATCTTCGGTCTTTCAATATATTCTGTATTTATGAGTCTTCCTTCTCCATAATAGATTATAAATTCCTCAAATGAGTGAAACTGTATGATAATTGTCTTTCTCTGCTTGACTTATTTCACTTGGCATAATCTCCTCCAGTCCCATCCATGTTGATGCAAATGTTGGGTAATCATTCTTTCTGATGGCTGAGTAATATTCCATTGAATATCTTCTTTATCCATTCATCTGTTGAGGGGCATCTCGGCTCCTTCCACAGTTTGGCTATTGTGGACAACATAAGGAATAGCAGGGAGATAGTTCGGCGAAGGGAGGGAAAAATGAAGGGGGGTAAACAGAGGGGGAAATGAACCACAAGAGACTATGGACTCCGGGAAACAAACTGAGGGTTTGGGGGGGGGGGGGCTAGCCTGGTGAAGGGTATTAAGGAGGGCACATATTGCATGGAGCACTGGGTGTTATATGCAAACAATGAATCATGGAACACTATATCAAGAACTAATGTACTGTATGGTGACTGACATGTCATAATTAAAAAAAAAGAAAAATGAAAAAAAAAAAAGATTATAAATTCCTTGAGGGCAACATTCCTATCCCAACACCTAAAGCATAACATTGCTAAGTAGATGTGGTTACATACTACTGTCCTACCGATTGTGACTTCACAATGTCCTAGATAAACTAGGAAAGATAGAGACACTTCAGATTGTAATAACAAATTGTAATTTTGTTATCCTCTCGAAGTCAAGACTCTATCAAAACAAATAAATGGAACTCTCAAAGTCATCTCAAAGGTGTATATTTTGTCATGTTTATATCATAAATACTTTCCTCTTCCATTTTTATAATTTGCTTTATAGATTTTGGCCTTTTCCATATGTTAACAATCTCATTATTTTGAATAATGACAATGTCTTTAGAATAATACTGAATAATAGCAATCATACTAGGTACCCTTGACATATTCCTGACATGCCTCCATTAGCAATGATAACCCATGCCGATGACTTACAGTAGGCTAAGGAACTTTTCAGTTATTATTAGTTTGCTAGCAGTTGTTAATCATTAAAAGGTAGTGAATTTAATCAAATACTTTTCATATATTTGAGATAATTGTTTCTCTTAATTTTAAATGTAGCAAACTACATGTATAAATTTGCTTTTGAATGTTAAGCATCATTACATTCTTGAGAAAACCTGGTATGGTCATGATACTTTTTTTTTTTTTTAAGATTTTATTTATTTGACAGAGACAACCAGGGAGAGAGGGAACACCAGGGGGAGTGGGAGAGGAAGAAGCAGGCTCCCCGCAGAGGAGCCCGATGCAGGGCTCGAACCCGGGACCCTGGGATCACGCCCTGAGCCGAAGGCAGACGCTTAAAGACTGAGCCACCCAGGCACCCCTGCTCATGATACTTTTTTTAAAACAAATGTTTGGTTTGGATGCTAATATTTTTTTAAAGATATTTGCATCAATGGGCAGAGTTGGCTGTAATTTTCCTTTTTACTTATTTTTGGTCTTTTATTCTTCTAAGTATTTTCATTTTCTATTTTATAATTACACAACTGTTTATTTACTGTAACAAAAACTAATCTGTTAGGGTTGTATTTTTCTTAATTTAAATTTGTCTAATCTATTGTTCTCATCTTTCCACACATTATCAATCCTCACCTCCTACCCGAGAATGTAGGCATTATTCAGATTTCTCCATGACCTCACAGTAATATATAAAATTTATGAATATAAAAATATATATACATATATATGTGTGTATATATATATTCAAACATAGAAATTTTGAGTGATTTTTTAATGAAAAGTGAATGTTCTATATCCTTTTCCTACTTTAAAGTGCACCTCACTTTATTCGCGTGATATTTCACAGAAATATTTCCAAGTCAAATAGGAACTCTAATTCTTTCTAATGGCTGTATCATAGTTCACAATGTGCAGATATCATTATTAAACCATCTTCATTACAAAGCATTTGCCTTTTTTCTTTTTCTATGAAAAATGCTGCAGTTAACATCATTGTATATATGTGGTTATACATTGATGCTTTAATTTCTATTATGGTTTCCTAAGAAATACATGTTTGGAAATCTGTAAATGTATATTTGATTCTTTTACAGTAAATGTTTAATAACCTATCATGCATACCAAGAACTGCACAAACCATAAATGTACTCCACATAATTTAACACATACAAGATTAGCAGCACTCCATTGTTGAACTTCCCATAGAATCATACAGTATACATTACATTGTATAGGACTTCTTTTGCTTAACATGTGTGTGAAATTAATCCTTGTTTCACGTAAACCTACATGCATCATTCTCATTGTATGGCTTTCCATTGTATTAACTGACACTTTATCCAATCCGCCACTGAACATTCGGGTTGTTTCTAGTTGAGGGTAATAAGTAAAGGTGCAGTTATGTACATTCTTCTATGTATCTTTTGGTGCACATAGGCCCATTTATACAAAGAAATGGAATCAATAGGTCATTGGATGTGCTTTTATTCCACTTTAGTGAAAACTGCTGCAAAGTTTATCTAAGGTTACAGTACCAGTTTACACTCCCTATGGTAGTATACAAGGGTGTCCATTATGCCACACTCTTACTGACCCTTGGTATTATTTTAAATTTATTTTTATTTTAGCCATTTTGCAAATGTGTAGTGATAGCTCATTGTGGTTTCAGCTTCGGTGTGTTGAGGACTCGTGAAATTTAGCGCTTTTTCATGTATTGGTCATTTGGATATTTTATAGATTGGTCAGGTCTTTGGTTTATTTTCCTATTATGTTGTCTTCCTTTTATTGGTTCATAATAGTTCATATGTTCTGGATGCATATATCTTCTTGTTTTACCTTTTCACTTTCTGTAATGGTATCTTTTGATTAATAGATACTTTAAACTTTAATGTAGTTTGTCTATCTTTTATTTCACGGTTTATGTTTTTACGTCCAACGTAAGAAATCTTTGTCAACCCAAAGCTTATTAAGATATTCTAACATATTTGCTTCCAGAAGTTTTATAGCTTTATCTGTGACATTTAGATTTATAGTCCTTCTGGAATTGATTTTTGCATATGGTGTGAGGTACGTGTCAAGATTAAATATTTTTCTATACAGGTATCCTGTAGACTCAGCATCAATTACTGAAAAGATGATTCTTTTCACGCTATCTTACAGTCCTCTTTGATATAAATCACAGATGTGTAGAGTCTTTTTTTAGATTCTCTATTTTATTCATTTGATTTATTAGTCTGTTCTGCATCAACACCACATGGCCTTAATTGGTGTTGCTTTATAATAAGTTTTGGTATCTGGTGGTAAGATTCCTCCAACTGTGTTCCTCTTTTACAGATTTGTCTATTCTTGGCCCATTGCATCCTCATATATATTTAAGAAAAAGCTTACGAATTTATACACACATATATTTTGAGATTTTCTTTAATTTAAAGATAAATTTGGAGATAACTGGCATTTTTGCAGTTCTTAATATTGCAATTCATAAAGCTCCATTTACTTGGGCAGGTTACCTTTAAATACTCTCAAAAGTGTCTTGTAATTTTTCTGTCTCACACAACTTTTAGTTTTGCTCTTTGAAATTTGATTCTTGATGCTAATGTAAACAGTATAATTTCAAGAACACATGAATTTGTAATTGTTATTGCATAGAAATATGTATTTATATAATGACCTTGTATCTAGAGACCTTGTCAAATTCATTTTTCAATTGTATTTTTAATATTTTGTTTTTTTATATACATGATGATGTGAAATGTGAATTATGACCATTTTGTTATTTTTTCCTAAGCCCTATGCTTTTTTCTTCTTGCCATATTGTAGTAGAGAGGAATTTTCACAATGTTGTACAGTGTTAGGTAGAAGTAGTAATAATGGACATCTTCATCTTGTTTTTTCTGTCACAAGGAAGATTCAAAGTTCATTATTAAATGGAATGTTACATATAATTTATATTTTATATATAAATATATATTTTATACATTATAAATATATAATTTATATAATGTTATATATTATATATTATATATATGATTTATATATATGATGTATAAATATACAAATTATACATATATATTTATTATATATAATGTTTTATATATAGTATAAATTTTGGTTTCAAGTTTTTATTTAAATTCTAGTTAGTTACATATAGGGTAATATTGGTTTCAGGAGTAGAATTTAATGATTCATCACTTACATATAGCACCCAGTGCTCCTCACAAGCTGGAGCTTACATACACAGTGAAGTGCAATATTAAGTATTCAACTGAACATGTGTGTATACTTCTGAAGCCACCACTGAATCAACCGTCACAAATCCTGGTACAGTGCAGTTATCTCAGGATGCTCAGATGTGGCCTCCTCCCATTTCTACCAGTGTGTCTTGCTTAGTGACTAAACGAAAATGGTGCTAAATGGGTAAGGGAGTTCACTGGTGAAATTTAAACATTATTTTCTGGAGCACAGAGTATGATGAGAAATGTGAAGGTTACATTTGCAGGACAAAGGTAAGATTCAGCCTTTTTTTTTTTTTTTCTTCCTCAGAATTCACTTTTCCCTTCTCTTCTGTTAAAAACATCTGGCTAGTCCCATGGCTACCTTATCATCTTGAGATGATAGCAGCTCAGTGAAACCTAAAACACTGCTCTTTGTTCTTCATATGTGACAGCAGGAAAAAATATAGTGAAGGGTGGGAGAAAAATGAATTAACATAAAATATGTATGTTGGAGTTCTGATCTCAATTAAAATAGAGTCACAAAAGAATTGAGCACACTAATACTAAGAAAAAACTTTAAAAATTATATACCTTTTAAAGTCATGAAAGAACTACTGGCACAAAGTCTAAATAAAATAATTTTTGAAAGATGATGGCCCTTCAGAGATGAGAAAGACCAGCAACATTCTTTATTTCTTAATGCAGTTGTTGAGTCTATAGAAAAAAAGAAAATGGGTGCAAAAGTAAGACCATTATAGACAAAGGAACATTAAGGAGAAATCAGCTGAGATTTTTGCTGCTGCAATTTGGCTGACATGGCTGCTAACCAACTCTCCACATAAGAAATCTGGGTAACTGAGCGGTGGTCCTAGAAAATTGGAGGCTGTTTGGAAAATGAAGAAAAATTGTTTAATTTCTCTTTGATTAAATTTCAAAGCCCTGCTGGAGGGCAGGGCCTAATCTCACTGTGGAAAAACTAAAATACAAACCACCTAACCTACAGATTAAAGTAAGATAAAAGTACCTAACAGCATAACAAAGGAGCAAGGCAAGTCCTTTCTGGAAGAATTTATTATCCACTTGAGTCTCTACTGCTATTTTATACATGCAATACAGGACACACAAAAATAATTTAGAGGGACACCTGGGTGACTCAGTCAGTTAAGAGCCTGCCTTCAGCTCAGGTCATGATCCCAGGGTCCAGGGACCGAGTTTGGGCTCCCTGCTCAGTGGGGGGTCTGCTTCTCCCTCTCCCTCTACTGCTCCCCCTGCTTGTGCATGTGTGCTCTCTCTCTGACAAATAACTAAAAAAAAAAAAAAAAAAAAAAAAAAAAATAGAAGGCCTGCAAATGGCAGGTCAATGTGACCACAATAAAAAGTAAAAAGTCCCAAGAAGCAGAACCACAGATGACACAAATGCAGGAATTAATAGAGTAAAAAATAAAAATTATAAACAAGTAGTTTAGAGGAAAATGTGGATGAAATGGTATAAAGATGAAGAGTTTAAGCAGAAAAAAATTTTAAATCTAAAAATTATATTTGAAATGAATTCATTTGATTGGCTTAAAAGAAAACCAATTAACTTCAAAGGTCACTTGAAATTAAACAAAAGCACAGAGAAAAAGAAAGATAAATTTAAAAATTGGGGATTAGAGCCTTTTAAGAGACTATCAAAGTTTCCATTTACGCGTAGTAACAAATAATTAGAAAATAAAATTGAAAGATATAATTTACAATAGCAGCCAAAAAAGCATAAAATGCTTAATTTTAACGACATATAAGAAGTATACGTTGAAAATTGTGCAAGAAGTTAAAGGTATAAAGTTAAAAGTAGAGATACTATTGTCATAAATTGAAAGTCTGAATATTAAGATGTCATTTCTCCTGAAGCTGATCTATAGAATCACATTTAACCCCTTCCAAATTCTAGCGGGTTTTTATTTTAGAATTTAAAGTGGAGGGGCGCCTAGGTGGCTCAGTCGGTTAAGCATCTGCCTTCAGCTCAGGTCATGATCCCGGGGTCCTGGGATTGAGCCCCACATCGGGCACCCTGCATGGCAGGGAGTCTGCTTCTTCCTCTCCCTCTACCTCCCCATCCTGCTTGCACACTTTTGCTCTCAAATCTTAAAAAAAAAAAAAAACAACAAAACCAAAAAACTTTGAGTTGATTGTTTATAAAAATTAAAAACCTTAGAATAGATACATAATTACATATTAATATATTTTAATAATCCTGTATGTTACATGTTAAATAATTAGAATTAGAATTCTAAAATTTAAAGTCCATACATAATTGTAAGTATATATTTTATACACAAATTGAAAGAAGAGCCAAGGCAGTCTGGAAAAAGAAAAGGCTGATGTACCATATTTCAACATTTAGAATAAAACTACATTAATTGAGCCAATGAAATATTAGCATACAGGTGAGAAAATAGAGTAGTGGAACAACAACAAAAAGTCTAGAAATAAACCCCTATATGTAATTACTTGATTTTGACAGAGGCACCAATGCAGTTCGGTAAGGTAAGGGTAGGTTTATTAAATTAAAAAAAAAAATTAGGGCTCCCCAGAGAAACAGAACTGATTGGATATGTGCATATATGTGTAGATAAAAGGAAATTTATTATAGGAATTGTCTCCTGCAGTTCTGGAGTCTGTTTCACAATATGCTTCCCCTGCAAGCTGCAGCACCAGGAAAGCCAGTGACATAGTATAGTCTAAATCTTAAGGGTAGGTGCTTGTTTAAGTCCCAAAGTCTAAAGGCCCAAGAATGAGGAGCTCCATGGACTTGAGTGCAATAAAAGACGGATGTCTCAGCTCAAGATAAGAGAAAGAGAGGATTAATTCTTCCTTCACTTTTTTGTTCTATTCAGATCCTCAATATATTGGATGGTGCCCACCCACATTGGTGAGAGTGGATATCTTTTTTTTTTTTTTTTAAGGGTCGGGGGAAGGACAGGGGGGGAGAAAATTTTAAGCAGGCTCCATACCCATCATGGGCCTGATGTGGGGCCCCAGCTCACAATCCTGAGATCATGACCTGAGCTGCAATCAAGAGTCAGATGCTTAACGAACAGAGCCACCCAGGGGCTCCATCGGTGGATGTCTTTAGCATTTTGATTCAGTAGACTGAATAATGTCTTACAGATAAATCCTCACAGGTACACCCAGAAATAATGTTTTACCAGCTAGTTGGGCCTCCCTTGCCCAGTCAGGTTGACATACAAAATTAATCATCACAACAAATATTGCTGGAGAAATTAGATATCCAAATGGGGGGGTTTATAAAATTTGTCACTATTGATCCCCCCCACCTTATCCCTTGCACCAAAATTAATACAAGATGGATCATAAGCTTAAAAGTCAAAGATAATATTTTAAGCTTCTAAAAGGAAACAGAGAAATATGGCATAGGCAAATATTTCTTAATCAGAACAAAAAAGATGCTAAGCATAAAAACAACGTGACTTATAATCTCCTATATGCCAAAAGACAAAGTTAAGGAAGTAAAAAGACAAATCACACACTTGGAAAGTATCGTTACAAAACCTGTATCTGACAAAGGATTTACATCCAGAACATATTTTTTAAAAAACTACAAATTATTAAAATGCTAACTTTTTTGTTTTTTCAAATAACCAAATAATTTGGGCAAACACTTCAGAAAATGAGATATCCCTGTGGTCAATGAGCATATGAAAATGTTCTCAATGCCATGACTATAATACAAATTACATTTACTATGAGACTTTAAAATTAATAACAAACACCATACATACAAACCAGCTAATGTTAAACTCCAAAGGTTTGTAAGGATGTATAATAACTAGAACTCCCGTATTGAGAGTCTAATATTGTACAACCACTTTGGAAAACTGTCTGCTAGTCTCTGGTAAATACCAAATTTTGATCATATGAACCGGCAAAACTCTATGACAATGCACATCTTGCACAAGAATCTTCATTAACATTTAACTTACAGAAGTTTATCACTGGAAAGAACCTGAATTTTAAGCAATAATATATTGGGTCAATAAATTGAGGGCTCTAAGACCTCTAAACATACTAATCCCCAGCTGCTATGAACAGGAAGCAAAAATTTGTTAGGTGATTTGGTGAAATCTAAGAGTAATCCTACCCTGCAATGGACTGAACATTTATCTGCCCAAAATGTAGATGTTGAAACCTAATCCCCAAGGCAATGGTATTTGTTGATGGGGTCTTTGGGAAGGGTTAGATCGTGAGGGTAGAACTCTCATAAATAGGATTAATGTTCCTATAAAAGAGGCCCGCAAGATCTCTCCCACCCATTCCTCTCATGTTGAGGTCAAAGTGAAAATATAGCTCTCTAGGGGATGAAAGGTGTAGCCTAGGGAATATAGCCAATGGTATTATAATAATGCTGTATGGTGATAGACGGGAGCTACACGTGCGGTGAGTAGAGCGTTGCATAGAATTGTTTTTTATTTTTTAATTTTATAAAACATTTTATTAGAGAATTTCAGAATATTTATTGTGAATATACACAATATACCCAAGGGAAACCCTTTCAAGCGCAGAAGATTGCAGCTCCCCACTGCATGAAACTCTTTTTTCAAGGTACCTTTTTTAAGACTATTAATTTGTGAATATAGTTTAGTAAAAACAGCAAGGGTTTTTTTGTAAGAAATACTTTGAGAGGGAGTTTGTAATAGGTTCTGGGGTTATTTCCAATTATAGTGTTTTTATTTTTTCCCCCATGGGTCAAATAATTTGTGTTATAATATTTTAATTTTTTTACATTTTATTATTTTTATTTAAATTCCAGTTAGTTAACATACAGTGTAATATTAGTTTCAGATATACAACATAGTGATTCCACATTTCCATGTAACATCGTGCTCATCACAAGTACACTCCTTAATCCTCCCACCCACCTCTCTCCAGTTTATTCCCTATCATTAAGACTCTGTTTCTTGGTTTGCCTCTCTCTCTTTTTTCACTTTTCTCATTTGTTTTCTTTCTTAAATTCCACATTATACCTTCTGTCCCTCTCTCTCTTTTTCTTCCTCTCAGACCCCAATAATTCTAATACTGTTTTGCTTTATGGTATTCCTGATTTCTTGACGCCTCCCCTCATGGTCCTTTAGTTGTTTCTCTTTCCCTCATCTTCTTTCCTTTCCATCATCTCGTCTTCTATGTCACTGACTCTCTCTTCTGCCTCATTTACCCTAGCTGTTAGAGCACCTATTTTATTTTTTTATTTTTATTTTTAATATTTATTTTGTTATATTAGTCACCGTACAGTACAGTACATCCCCAGTAGAATTGTTGAATAACTATACACCTGAAACTAATGTAACATTGTCAGCTATACTCAAAAACAAACACAAAAAAACAAAACAAGCTTATCAAGAAAGTGGGCTCTTACCAGACACAGAATTTGCTAATGCCTTTATCTTGGACTTCCCAGAACTGTAAGTTCATACGGTTCCCAGAACTATAAGAAATTTCTGTTTATAAGCCATGCAGTATATATTTTTGTGTTACAGCAGCCCAAACAGACTAAGATATACCCCCACATTTTATTTTACAACCCATTTGTGGGGGAGATGATTGCTGGTGGACAACTTGAAGGGGCTCCTTTTGACCTTGAGGCAATCTCCCAAATGTTGCCATCCGTTAGCAATTCCACCTTCAACAGAGTCAGTTTTGTGTGGGATGTGGAAGCATGGGGTTAGACTTCTGAATTTAGTGAGCCTATTGTGACACTTCACGTGTGTAAAATGAGTTCTCTAGTCCCAGGTAATATTGTGCGGAATACCTTACAAATGATAATTCTGTAAGTCCATTAGTAGAGGTGCTGGAAAATGTAATTGATAGTGGATTCAACCCAGAGTATATTTCTATCTTTGTGAGATCAACCCCTTTTTCCCTTCTATGAAGAAAGGTCCAGTATAAACAATCAGCCATCTGGTGGCTATCTGGTTTCTGGAACTGGTGACACTTTGGTCTCAAATTGGTCTCTGTTATTAGCAGGTTTTGCACTCAACAATGATAATCTTTTGCAAGAGAAAGTACTGGCTATTGAGCTTTGTATAGCCTCCACCCCTGTTCTCAGGGCCTCATTATATATGAGCTCGTTGAGCAAACACCAGAGTGCCTGGGGAAAGAGGCTGGCATCAGAGAATGGATCTTATGCATTAATTATTAAGAGTGTCTACTGTTGTGGATATTCTTGATAGGCATTTATGTAGAACAAGGATATCTTTATACTCTGTGCCAAGATATTCATCAACTTACTTCACTTAGACCTGTTGTCACCAGTTTTCCAATTTTAAGTCCCTGATTTACCAGCCAGCATATAATATCACCTATGAATTAGTGTCACTATTTACCATGGGTCATCTGTATCTTATGTAAGTGAACAACCAGCTCACTGGGAAGATACCCATCACCACTGTCTTTCTCTTTTCTTCATTTCCACCTAGTGAGAGAACACCATGTTGATTTATTCATAATCTAGATCTTTCCTTTTTTTCCTTTTCATTAACTCATTTACAGCACTTTGCATGAGGTCATACTGGGATGAAGAAGAGACCGTGAAGCAGCAGGAGGACACTGAAATCTCAACCACGGTGCATTTTAATCCATACATTCAGGACCTGCTAGTGCTGGATTGCATGCTATTTCCACTTTATAATACAATTACTGCTGAAAATGTTCCAATTTTATGATTTGGTAAATTATACAACACCAAGTATATAACAAGTACATAACAAGCCATTTAGATTGCATAAATACTTAGTGCCCTGTAGTCATGTGTTGAGTTTCTCCTGGTGCCCAGTAGCAAATCAGGGGCTGCTTTTCAAATGGAGTATAGTTGTTCGTTGAGGAGAGCAAAGAGGACACGAATGAACTCCAAAGTTCTCAGGGTCTGCACTGTGGTTCTCCTAGGGGGGCTTGCTAGATGTTTCATAAGCGTCTCTCTAGCACAGATACTTCCAAAACAGTATGTCTGTGGGTCACAAGTCCCAGGGACAGTGCAGCCTGTACGAGCTGCAGAGATTTTTGGTGCCAGCCCCACCCAAATCAGGAGTCTTCCACTTAACCCAGGAAACACCTTGAAACAATGCGCCTTAATAAAGGATACTTAGCCCGAAATCTAGAGTATCACCACAATTGGATCTTTTTCACTGATGAGCAGGGCAAAGTACAGCAGTTTTGTTTTGTTTTGCTTTGTTTTTAATTTATAGGAGATATCCCAACATGTTGCGGATCAGTGGTTCCAGAAATTTCAACATGGCAGGCCTCTGACCGTTCATAGGTATTGCCCACTGTCTGGCACACATGTATTACTTTGTACTCTTTAAGTACAATGAGGAAAGGTTGTCAGTATGATGACATAACGTTTTTTTTGGATATCAGGAAAATCAAGCTCTTTGGAATATATAATGGACCAAGAACAGAAGGGTTATTATGGTCCAGTGACAGGATAATAATAGTATACCTTTGCCAACATGTGAAGATAAACAGCTTCTAACTTTGCTCATACCAATAAAAGGAAAACTTGCCAAGTTAATATCTGTATACTAGGTGCCAAGGACTGTGTTGTTTTGCTCCAGAAAAATACCACATCCAGAAAGACCGCCGTAATTAACATCACTATCTAATTAAGTTTGTGCTGATGTATACTAGAAGACCGCTGGCTTTTGCACTGTTCAAATAAGACAAAAGGGAATTCCACGTACCAGAAGATGATATCTTGAGAACCACTAAGTTAGAAAGACACCCAATTGTTTACCTGAACCATAGAACAAGGGATATTATGGTCGGTAGGGTCCTCGAAGTGTGATCCCCAGATTAGAAGCATCGCTATCAATTACAAACTTAGATGTGCAGATTGGTGGGCTCCACCAGACACCTAGAGGCAGAGACTTTGGGGGGCTGGAGGGGAGTGCCCTGCAATCTGTATTTTAGCTAATCTTCTGGGTAACTCTAGGGTATAGTAAGGTTTGAAAACCACTGTTCTCTTTACTTATTAGACTAAGTCTTCATTCTTGGACAGGGTGCATCCAGCACAGGATGTGTACGAGCTCTCACTGGACTCATTGTGAGATAATGGATCAGAGTCAGAAGTTTACCTATCACCTGACCTTCATAATTCTTCTCTTTGATCTTGTGAAACGTAGTAATGTTTTCAGTACCTAGGGATTTGCATCAGTGAATAGCCAGTACCTAATTATGTCCCAAAGTCCAGAATTATGTGTGTATGTTTCCATTTCTGTAGTGCAAAAAGATGATGGAAAATGGCCACAGGTATCTCTGGGGAAGACTTGAGCTATGATTTATAATGTACTAGTTACATTGTAGATCTCCTTTCCTATCAAGGGGCTCTAGATCCATAAATTAGCCTAAGTCTGGGTATTGTGTAAGAGATCACAATTCTCTAATATTAGTTAGCCAGATCTGTGCCACCGATCTAGAATTTGTCTTTCTATATATGTAAAGCAGTGCCATGAAGACCTTCCCATCTATATCTAGGGACCTTGTGGTCAATTAACAATCACCACAGATCCTTATGGATTCAAATATTCTGATTACCACTCTGTCCCTGTGAATTTTTGTGAAAATTGTTCCCAATTTCCATTGCTGATTTTAAAGTACAGCAGCCTGAGCTTTCCCATGTAGAATCTTATTATTCTCTTTAAAGACAGGGAACCTAATTCCATTGCAGCATTATTCACCATCATCTCTGGTCTACAGAAGTCAGCCACTGCAGAACTTATTATGGAAACTGGAGCTCTCTTTTCAATGCATTTTTAAAAATTTTTCTTTTAGTTTTATTGAGACATAATTGGCATACAGCACTATATAAGTTAAAAGCATAGAGTATAGTAACTTATATTGCAAAATGATTACCACAGTAAGTTAATATCCAACACCTCATATAGATACATTTAAAAATTTTTTTCCTTTTTCTATTGCTATTTGTCTAACTTCTCATTTTGTTCATGTGTTGTCTTCCTAATTCTGTTTAGTTGTCTGTGTGTGTTCTTTAAGTTCACTAAATTTCTTTAAGAAAATTATTCTCAATTCTCTGACAGCTCATCGATCACCATTTCTTTAGGATCAGTTATTAGAGCTTTATTAGTTGCCTTTGGCATCATATTTACCTCCTTTTGAATAATCCTCGATTCCTTACACTGGTACCTTTGCATCTGAGTAGGCAGTGTCTTGTTCCAGGCTTTATGGGTCCGTTTGGCAGAGACATTTCTTCACCAGTACGTTCAACTTAGGGTTCTGGATACAGTCAGCTGGTAACATCGTAGGGTAGGTGGAACCTGCTATCAGGATCTATTTTTGGGCAACGTTACTGCCTAAGTTCTGAGGTCGATGGGGGTGAAGCTGCTGGCTGACAACAGCTAAATGGGACAATTGGCTTGGTTCCCTGCCCAAGCAAGGCTCTAGGATGGGTTCTATATCCATTGCTTGGATTCTCTGATTAGGATTCCTAGATGGCAGGACTGGGTACTATACTCAGCAATAGATGTGGCTATGAATTAGCTTCCCTGCCTTGTTGGGGCAGCAGAACAAGCCCCAAGGCCTCTATGGCTCATTGTTTGGGGACCAGAATCAAGCAAGTCTGAATATTGAATTCCCTGGCTAGACAGAGCCACCAATTTTGCTGATGGGGAAAGCCATGGGCTCTTTTCTCTGTTCAAGTTTCAACTGTAAGCAAGGCTGTAGGATGGGCTAGACTGCTTCCCCTGTGCTCTATTTAGATTACCTTGTCAGGCAGACACAAAGCTGTATTGACCTATGGGCAGGGCTAGAAATTAGTTTTTCTGCCTAGGCGGGGCCCCCATACATGCCCCAAGGCTAGCAAAGGTCTTCTTTAGGGATCAAATTAGACAGAACTACACATTAGTTTCCCTAGCCTAGTGGGCCATTATCCTAGCACTGCAGACAGGTAGAGTTGTCAGCCAGGTTCTCTACTCAAGTGCCACTGTAATCAGAATTTCAGAATGGACTACATAGATTCTTGGGAGCTCCTGGTTAGAGATTTTCTGGTCAGGGCTGGAGACTGTATTCATCTTTGCACAGGGCTATACATAAGCTTCTCTGCCCAGCTGGGACTGCAGAAGAGGCCCCAGGGATGGCAAGGCTCTTTGGGAATTAAATCAAGCAAAACTTCATTTTAAGCTGCCTGAACAGATGTGGTCACTGTCTTCATTCTGCAGATGGAGAGCCACTGGTCAGCCTCTCCACTAAAGTGCCACTATAATTCGAGCTGCTGAGTAAGCTGCCAACATTCCCCAGACTTCTGACTAGGTATCCTGGTTGTCAGGGATGGAGGATGTTTTCAGCTGTGGGCAGGACTACAGATTAATTCCCCTGCCTAGGAAGTGGGAGCACAGAACAGGCCCCAAGGCTGGCAAGACTTTTGGGGGGCGGGGAGCTAATCAGACAGACTTATGCGCCAAACTCTTTGGCCAAGCAGGGTTGTTGACTAGGCTCACCGCTTGAGTGCTGCTGGCCTAAGCAGTTTCTCAGGAACTCAGGGCTGGCTCTCTGGTCAGGTGGGTGGAAAGCTATCTTAAGCAGTAGACAGGGCTATGAGTTCACTCCCTTTCCCTTCGTAGAATGGCAGAACAAGCTATAAGTTTGGCAACACTCTGTGTTTGGGTCTTGACTCAAGCCAAACTGTGCCCCAAGTTCCCCAGGCCAATGGAGCCACTGGCTTTGCTGTGTGGGATGATCATTACTGCTTGCCAGACTCTCTGCTCCAATGTCTTGGGCTAAGTAGCTCACCAGGTGTCCCAACCAAGCTTTCTGGCCAGGTGGGGCTGGGAGCTATACTCATCATTGCACGGGGGTACGACTTTGCTTTCCTGCCCCAGTGAAGGGACCAACCAAGTTCCAGGGCCAGCAGAGCTCTTCCTTTAAAGTTCCAATCAGGTCGACTTATACACCATCAAGCATCCTGGTTAGGTTTGGCCACCATCTTGACTCTGCGGTTGAACAAAGCTGCTGGTTGGTACTACTACTTGTGTGTTGCAAGAAAGAACTTAGTATGCCAAGTTTCAAGTGTCGGTTACCATGAGCCCCTCTCCCCTTCTCCATCACCATTCAATTCCTAGTAGTCAAGGCCTGCCGATTCCTCCATGATCTCCATGAGGAGAGACCAGAGTGAGACTCCCAACAAGCAACCCAAAATGGTGGAGGAGCTAGATGTCCACCCTGAGCTCCTTTTTACCACTGGAGGAACTATAGACTCAGGGGAGCCCTCTTTGGTGAGAGGTCCTGTGGTTAGTGTGTAGCCTCTCCACTTAGCCTCGCAATGCATTCTTTCTCTGTCTCTGTGGTGTGGGGAGGGGAGGTTGCTTCAGCCCCAACCCCATGCTTCCAGGATTTTCACAGGGCATCCATAAATAGTCGTTCTTGTGAGGGGGAGTGAAGTCAGGAATGACCTATGTTACCACCTCGGTGAAATTACTTGCCCAGTTTACCAGTGCATTTCTTAATGCCTTGGTAAAGGCATTATGCTCTGAAACTTTCATGAAAGCAAAGTTAATGAGTGACTGAGCAGGTTCAAAGTAGTTCCATTCAAACTCTTCATCTCCTTGAGCTTTTGTCCTGTTCTTCTGGAGCATGTTTAATCTACCATTGACTCCAGGCTTAAATTAGCCAACCTAGATATCTATTAATAGGATTCCTTAGGTGTTTCAATGTAACACATTAAACCATAAATTCTAGGTGACAGTATCCATGGCAATAAACTTGGGTTAATCAAGTCTCCTACTTTCCATTTTGGGTCTAAATATCACTAGAATCTACTCACATGAATGCTCCTCAGATTCCTACCTGAACAAATTTGGTGAATATTTTCATTTTTTTCACCGGTCTGTACTTCACACTGGTATCTAATTCTATGAGTCTACAGGAAATAAGTAGTGATGGTAATGGATTACTGAGGAGAGTTGACATCTTCTGTGATAGAACTTTCAGACGTTTTTATGCATGGAGAAAGTTCCCTTAAGGGGGAGAGGAGCTGCCTTTGCTTGCAAAGAAATCCCAGGGTAATTTCAAGTTCACAGGATTATTTGTCTATTCAAATGCCCTGTCTCATATCTCAGAGTCACATTTCTTTCAAATCAATGGCCTAATTTAGTGGAAGATATCTGCAATGTTTACAATCAAAACTTGGAGTTATGTCTCAGTCATAACTGTCCTGAAACGAGCTGACATACCAGTGTTCTAATTTTCACCCACCTATATTATGAGTTGGTATTTAAGACCTTTAACTTTTCATTTCCTTTGTATGTGCTTTCCATCATTATCACTTTTGTCATCACAGCATTGAAGGGCCATAGGTAATCCTCCAGGGCTTTGCTCTGTTTGTATTTCATAACATTTTACCACTAGTTGTTAATCTAGGTAATTGAATCTATTGCATATGAATTACTAGGGTAAGAAAGTAATTTGTGTTCTCCTTAAACATATGAGCAAGGTAATACTGGAGTCCCATTTCCTAGGATCACATTGGTACAAATTATCACTCAGCTTAAGCAAGAAAGCAGTGGCTTCAGCAATTGATTGATTTGAGTCTAATGAAAGTATTTTTAAATAATTGAGCGGGATTAAGGGAAGCCAATAGTCATAAACAAGTATCCCTTTTATGCCTAAAGGAGTGAAGGAAGTGAAATGGAGAAATTAGGTACTGGAACCAAGAGGGAAAATCTCTAGTTGTATGAGAGAGTCACTCAAAAGAAGCTGTAGACTTGATTAGAAGAATGAAGCAGGACAATCCAGCAGGGAAGTGGTTGGCTGAATGAATAATCTCTGTTTGCTCTTTGATCTCCTTCCAGTATCTCTCATTGGCTGATGTCTACCCAAATCCAGAACTCAAGGAGGACCATTGATGTAGTCTGCAAATTCAGTCTTCCAGAGTCGGTAGAAGAATTAAGAGTGAGTCTGGAGAGAAAAGAGGAAAACATCTAAGACATACTCCCATTTATTTAAATTTACTCTTTTACTTCTAAATAAGTAATTACCCTACAGAAAGGTCTTATACATCCTTTGTTTACCCTGTCTTCTAGATCACTGGTCCATTCTTTAATCTCCTCTAAGCTGGTATTTATTTTCTATAGTGTATATTTTTTTATTTCAGTTATTGAATTCTTCATCTCTGGTATTTATATTTTCTATCTCTTTGTTGAAAGTATCACTGAGATCCTCCACTCATCTGTAAGTATGATCATTACTTTGAATTATTTATTAGGAATGTTGCTTATCTCCACTTATATGTTGTAATTTTGTCCTCTTCTTTCATTTGGGACATATTCTTCTATTTCCTCAATTTTTCTAGCTCTGTGTTGTTTCTGTGTATTAGGAAATACAGCTGTGTGATAGCTGGAGTGCAGTAGCCCCAGTTCACCAGAGCCAGGTGCTTCAGGGCTGTCTCCTATGTGGGTGGCATATGCTTTTCTGTTATGGTTGAGCTGCATCTGCCTTCAGTCCAGTCAGTCGTGATTGTACACTTTGCCTGTTGTGGGCACACTAGGTAAGGTTTTGCCCCTGTGCTGCTACAGGGCCAATCTAGGGAAAGATTTATAGTTGGGTAGTGTCAGCAGTGAGACCAGAAGCCTGCCTGCAGCCCATCTGGCAGGCTGCAGTAGCACCAACCAGCAGTGCCTTCTCCCTGCATTGTCCCTTGAGAGGCTTTCTTTGTTGGGTAGAGCTTGCAGTCAGAACACATGCTTGCTTCCACCCCAGGACTGATTGGCAGGGGACTCTTTGTGCACTACTAGTCTGCTGGGACTGCAGGTGCATTGGTGTGTGTGTGTGGTTATTTTCCCCCCTCCCCAAGGCAGGGCACACTTTGGAGTGGTGCCAGTTTCTCCTGGGGTTGCTTGCAGGATGTGTTGGGCAGAAATACTTTGGAGTGATGTTTGTCAAGGGGGCAAGTTGGATGGGACAGATCCTCAGGGGTGGGGCAACTGTGCTAACAAGATAGGTGGAGAGTGTTTGCACTGGTTCCCTCAAGTGTCCTGCTATCTGGGATGTAGGCAGTGGGGGCAGAGAAGTGGTACCCACTAGCACTTCTGTTCTTGGAGAAGTCTCCTAAAAATCCCTGCCTCTCCAGAGCATGTTCTGAAATTAGTAAATCAATCTGCTTCAACCCCGGGCCCTTTTCAAACAGCTTCTTGGATGGTACTTCTCAGCTGGGTTATTTATTATCCTGTCTCTTTAAGGATGGGAATTCAGTTTCCTATTTTCTTCAGGCTCTCCCAGAGCTCAGCCTGCTGATTTTTTAAGTACCAGGAGTTAAGCCCCACTGACTGTAAAAACTTCTGGAGTTAAGACCCACTGGTTTTCACAGCCAAATGTTATGGGGATTATCCTGTCAGTGCAGGCCCCCCATACCTGGAGTGCCTGGTATGGGGTCTAATCCTCTCACGTCTCATGCTTGAGGTGTCCCTTCTATTTGTGTTAGTCTCCTTGGGGGTCTGATTTCCAACCATGTCTGTGGCCCTCCTACCCTTTTTTGATGTGGCTGCCTCTTTAGAATAAACTGTAGGAAAGCCTGAGCTGCCAGTCTTCAGGTCATTTTCAAGTTACTCGCACTGATATAGCTGTTATCTCAGTGTGTCCATGGGACAAGGTGAGTTCAGGATCCTGCCATTTTACCATCTTCCCAGAACTCCCCATGACTCATTTATCTTATGACTGGAAGTTGGTACTTTTTGAACTCCTTCACCATGTCCCTACCACCCAACGTTTGCTTCTGGCAACTACCAATCTCTTCTCTATATTTATGAGGTTTTTTCAAATGAATAGTTCACATACAACTGAGATATAAGGTATTTTTCTTTCTCTGTCTTATTTCACTTAGCATAATGTCCTTTAGGGCCATCCATGTTGCTGCAAATGGCAAGACTCCACTATTTTTGTAGCTGAATAACACTCCATTGTATACATATACCACATTTCCTTTATCCATTTATCTGTTCATTGACACTTAGGTGATTTCCATATCTGGTTAGTGTAAATAAATGCTACAGTAAACATGGGAAGGTGCATATATCTCTTGAAGTTAGGGTTTTCATTTCCTTTGAATAAATACCCAGAAGTGGAATTCCTAGATTGGATGGTAGTTCTACTTTAATTTTTTGAGAAATCACCATGCTCTTTTCCATAGTGGTGGCACAAATTTACATTCTTACCAACAGTGCACAAGAATTTCCTTCTCTCCACATCCTCACCAACATTTCTTTCTTGTCTTTTTGATAATAGCTATTCAACAGGTCTGAGGTGATGTCTCACTGTGATACTGGTTTGAATTTCCCTGATGATTACTTATTCTGAGCATCTTTTCATGTGTCCTTGTTTATCTTTATGTCTTCTTCAAAAAACGTCTTTTCAGATCTTATGCTCATTTTTCAGTGGGATTGCTTTATGCTTTCGGTTTCTCTTTTGCTGTTATGTGAATACTTTATACATCTTGGATATTAGCCCCATAAGATATGATTTAAAAATGTTTCTTTTATTCAGTAGGTTGCCTTTTTGTTTAGTCGATGGTTTCCTTCGCTATGCAAGTTTTTACTGTGATATAGTCTCACTTCCTTATTTTTGCTTTTGTTTTGGTGTCAAATCCAAAAGGTCTATTATAAGACTAGTGTCAAGGAGCTGACTGTGCTTTCTTCTAGGAGTGTAATGGTCTCAGAGCTTAAGTTCTAGCACCTTAATTCATTTTGAGTTAATTTTTGTGTGTGGTATAATGTAGTGGTACAGTTTCATCCTTTTGCATATGGCTTTTCAGTTTATAAAAACCATTTATTGCCAAGATGGTGCTTTCCCCATTGTTTATTCTTGACTCCTTTATCATAAATTAATTGACCATGTATGTGTTGTTTTATTTCTGGGCTTTTATTTTGTTTCATTGATCTATGTGTCTGTTTTATGATGCCATATTTTTTACTATTATAGCTTTGTAATATAGTTCAAAATCATAGTGTGATGCTCCATCTTTGTTTTCTTAAGATTGTTTGGCTATTTTGAGGTCTTTTTTGGTTCCATAAAAGTTTTAGAACTGTTTATTCTATTGTGTGATAATTGCTATAGGGATTTTGATAGGGATGGCCTTAAATCTTAGATTGCCTTGGGTAGTATGGACATTGTAGCAATATTCTTCCACTCCACGAGCACAGATTATTCCATTTATTTGCACCTTTATTTATTTATTTAGTCTGTGTCTTAAAGCTTTCAGAGTATAGATCTTTTACTTCCTTGATTTAATTTGTCCCTAGGTATGTTATTCTTGATAAAACTGTACATAGGATTGTTTTCCTAGTTTCTCTTTCTTATAGTTTGGCATAGAAAGGCAACTGAATTTTGTATATTCATTTCAGTATCCTGCAAGCTCAACTGATTTGTTCGTTAATTCTAACAGTTTTTTGGCAAAGTCTTCAGAGTTTTCTTTGTATAATGTACGCCATCTGTAAATAGTGACAGTTTTACTCCTTCCTTTCCAATTTGGATGGCTTTTATTTATTTTTATTACCTCATATCTCTCACTAGGACTTCCAATACTATCTTGAATGAAAGTAAACGTGGGCATCCTGTCTTGTTCCTGATCATAGAGAAAAAGCTTTCTGCTTTTTACTGTTGAGTATGATGGGAGCAGTGGACTTGTCATATATGGCCTTTATTATGTTGAGAGTTTTTATCATGATGTGGAATTTTATCACATGCTTTGTATCTATTGAGATGATCACAGTATTTTTATCCTTCTCTCACTTAATGTGTTATGTTAATTGTTCTGTGGATGTTCAACCATCTGTACATTCATGTAAAAAATCCTACTTGATTATAATGAATGATCCTTTTAATGTATTGTTGAATTAGGGTTGCTAATATTTTATTGAGGATTTTTGCACCTATGTTCATTAGGTATATTGGCCTATACATTTCTTTTCTTGTGGCATTCTTACTTGGTTTTGGTATCAGAGAAATGCTTGCCTCATTGAATGAGTTTGGAAGTATTCCCTTCATTTTTATTTCTGGAAGAATTTGAGAAGAATTGGTATTAATTCTTCGAATGTTTGGTAGAATCTACCAGTGAAGTTGTCTGGTGGCACCTGATGTTTGTTGGGAGGTTTTTGATTACTGATTTAATCTCCTTGCTAGTAGTCTGTTCAGATTTTCTATTTCTTCATTATTAAGTCTTGGTAGAGTATGTTTTCAGGATCAATCCAGCTGTTCTAGGTTGTCCAATTTGGTGGCATATACTTGTTCACAATAGTCTCATGTGATCCTTTACATACAGATACATCAGTTATAATGTCTTCTGTTTCATTTCTGATTTTGAGTCCTCTTTTTTTTCTCGTTGAGATTACCTAAGGTTTATCAATTTTCTTTCTTTCCAATGACTAGCTCTTAGTTTTATTGATATTTCCTACTGTGTTTTCCTTTATTTTTTCTCTACCTTATTATTATTTTCCTTTTTCTACTACTTTTGCCTTTGTTTGTTCTTCCTTTTCTACTTCTGCAAGGTATAAAGTTAGGCTGTTTAAAGCATTTCTTGTTTCTTGAGGTAGGCATTTATCAACATGAACTTCCCTCTTACAACTGCTTTTGCTGCATCCCATAAGTTGTGTTATGTTGTTTTCCATTATCATTTGTCTCGCTGTATTTTTTATCTCTTTCAATGTCTTCTTTGACCCATTCGTTGTTCAGTAGCATGTTGTTTAATCTCCACATACTTAGTTTTCCAGTTTTCTTCTTGTAATTTGATGTCTAGTTTCATATCATTGTGGTTGGAAAAAATGCTTGATATGATTTCGGTTTTCTTTATCAGGACTTGTTTTGTGACCTAAAATAGGATTTGTCCTGGAGAAGGTTTCATGTGCAATTGAGAAGAATGTGTATTTTGTTACTTGTAGATGGAATGATCTGTATATGTTCAGTTCAGATTTGTTATTTAAGGCCAATGTTTTCTTATTGATTTTCTGTCTGGATGATCTATTTATTGATATAAGTGGAGTATTAAAATCACCTATTATAGTACTGTTACTCTCTTTGTATCTATTGATATTTACTTTATATATTTCGGTGCTACTATCAAAAGTGCATAAGTATTTACAAATATTATATTCCTGTTGGATAGCCCTTTTGTTATTATGAAATGACAAATCTTTGTCTCTGATTACAGTCTGTTTAAAATTTATTTTGTCTGAGATCACTGTAGATACATCAGCTGTTTATTTCCATTTGCATGGAATATGTTTTTTTTATCCCTTTATGTGTCCTTACATCTGAAGTGTGTCTCTTATAGGCATTATATAGTTCTGGTTTTCTATCCATTCAGCCACTCTTTATCTTTTAAATTGAAGAATTTAATCCATTCAATTTACTTATTGATACATATGTACTTATTTTCATTGTGTTGTTTTCTTGCTGATTTGTAATTCCTCTTTGTTCCCTTCTTCTCTTGTCTCTTCCTTTGTGGTTTGATGACTTTCTTTAATGGTGTACTTAGAGACATTTCTCTCTCTTTTGCATATTGTTTTCGCTTTGGGTTTTCAGTTGATGGCTTTATAAGTTTGAACACATTCTACAGCTGTATATGTTTACTCCTCTCTGTATTTTATGTTTTTGAGTTCACATTTTATATCTTTTTATCTTGTGCATCCCTCATATTACTGTAAAGTTATTTTTACTTCTGTCTTTTAACCCCCTCTTACCAGCTTTTTAAATGATTAATGCCCTACTTTTACTATATTTTTACCTTTACCAGGTGAGATTATACATTCATATATTTTTCTGTTACTCATTAGTGCATGTTCTTTTCAATTTAAAGAGATTGCTTTAAAATTCCTTGTAAGGCCAGCTTAATGCTGGCGAAGTCCTTCAGTTTTCACTTACCTGTAAAGTTCTTTATATCTCCTTGAATTATGAATGATAATCTTGCTGTATAATGTATTCTTTGTTAGAATTTTTTTCTTTGAGCAGTTTGAGTATATCTTGCCACTATTTTTTGGTCTGCAAACTTTCTTCTGGAAACTCGAATGATTTTATGGAGTTTCCCTTGGATGTAACAAGCTTTTTTCTTTCTTTCTTTTTCTTTCTTTTTTTCTTTCTTTCTTTCTTTCTTTCTTTCTTTCTTTCTTTCTTTCTTTCTTTCTTTCTAGATTCTCTTAATCTTTCAACATTTTAATTATGTGTCTTAGCATGGATTTCTTTGGGTTTTTCTTATTTGAAATTCTCTGGGATTTCTGGATCTAGATATCTGTTTTCTTCTCTAGGTTAGTAAAGTTTTCAGCCTTTATTTCTTCAGATAAATTTTTTGCCCTTTCTCTGTGTCTCTTCTTCTCAGTCCCCTATAATGTGAGTGCTAGCCCAATTGATGTCTTAGTCCTTTAAGCTGTCACTACTTTTTTCCTTTTTCTGCTCTGATTGGGAGATTTCCACTGCCTTGTATTTGAGTTCACTAACTCTTCTTCGTCTAGTCTGCTGTCAGACCACTTCATTATATTTTCAGTTCCATTATTTTATTCTTCAACTCTGTAACTTCTATTTGGTACTCTATGATTTTATTATGTCTCTTTGTTGAAGTTCTTATTGTGCTTATCTATTTTTCTCCCAAGATCAGTGAGCATCTTTTTAACCACGACTTTGAACTCTATATCAGGTAAATTATTATATTTATTTCATTAAGGTTTTTTCTCGAGGTCTTATATTGTTTTTTCACTTGGAACATATTCCTCTGTTTCTTCAGTGTGCTTGACTCTGTGGTTTCTGTACATGAAATGAAACAGCAGGTTTTCTTAGTCTTGAAGAAGTGGTCTCTTTGTCAAGGATAAAACTTGCTTTTTAACCTTGCCCTAGCTCTTGGTTGTCATTCAAACCATTGTGTTTGTCCGAGTGGCCTGTTTATTTTTGTTTATTCCAATAAATTATCTCACAGTATTATATTAGTTTCAGTTGTAAAATATAGTGATTGAGATATTTTATGCGTTACTCATTACTAATCACAATAAACCTATTCTTAATGCCCTTCACCTATTTCACCCATCCCCTAACCCACCACACCTCTGGTAACCACCAGTTCTCTATATTTAAGAGTCTGTCTCTTTTTTTCTTTGTTTTGTTTCTTAAATTCCACATATGCGTGAAATCATATGCATTTAACTTTCTCTGACTTATTTCATTTAGCATTATACCCTCACGATCCATCCATGTTGTTGCAAACAGCAAGATTTCATTCTTTTTTATGGCTGAGTTATATTTCATTATGTGTGTGTGTGTGTATGTATGTACATATGTACACATATACATACACATATATACACACCCCATCTTCTTATCCATTCATCTATCCATGGACACTTGGGTTGCTTCCATAATTTGGCTATTGTAAATAATGCTACTGTAAACATAGGGATGCATATATCTTTTCAAATTAGTGTTTTTGTATTCTTTGGGTAAATACTCAGTAGCGGAATTACTGGATTATATGGTAATTTTATTTTTAATTTTTTGAGGAACATCCAAACTGTTTTCCAGTGACTACAACAGGTTGCATTCCCACCAACAGTGCATGAGGGTTCCTTTTTTTCTGCATTCTTGCCAACAATTGTTATTTTCTTGTGTTTTCAATTTTAACCATTCTGACAGGTGTGACTTGATATCTCCTTGTGGTTTTGATTTGAATTTCCCTGATGATTAGTGATATTGAACATCTTTTCATGTGTCTGTTGACATCTGTATGTTTGTTCATGTTCTCCACTGATTTTTAAATTGGATTATTTGGGGGTTTTTGGTGCTGATTTGTATAAGTTTTTTATATATTTTCCATACTAACCCCTTATCAGATATATTATTCGCAAATATCGTCTCCCATTCAGTAGGTTATCTTTTTGTTTTATTGACTGTTTCCTTTGCTGTGCAGAAGCTTTTTATTTTGATGTAGTCTCAAAAGTTTAATTTTGCTTTTTTCCCTTGATTAGTAGACCTATCTAGAAAAATGATGCTATGGCCAAGGTCAGAGGAATTACTGTCTATGCTCTCTTCTAGGATTTTTATGGTTTGATGTCTCACATTTAGGTCCAAAAATTCCCTTTTGAGTTTATATTTGTGTATAGCATGAGAAAGTGGTCTAGTTTCATTATTTTGCATGTGGCTGTCCAGTTTTCCCAGCACCATTTGTTGAAGAGACTGTCTTTCCCAATGGATATTCTTTTCTCCTCTGTCAAAGATTAATTGACCATATAATTGTGAGTTTACTTCTGAGTTCTCTATTCTGTTCCACTGATATGTGGGTATATTTTTGTGATAGTATATTTTTGTGATAGTATATTTTTGTGACTGTCTTAACTATAGCTTTGTAGTACAGCTTTGAAAACTGGAATTGTGATCCCTCCAGTTTTGGCTTTCTTTTTCAAGATTGCTTGAGTTATTCAGGATCTTTTTGATTCCATACAAATTATTTGTTCTAGTTTTATGAACATTGTTGTTGGTATTCTGATAGGAATTGCATTAACTTTGTGAATTGCTTTGGGTAGTATAAACATTTTAACAATATTTATTCTTCCAATTCATGGACATGGAATATCTTTCCATTTGCTTATATTATCTTCAATTTCTCTAATCAGTATTTTTTAGTTTTCAGAGTATATGCCTTTCACCTCCTTGGTTAAGTTTATTCCTAGGTATTTTTTTTTTTTGGTCTAATTATAAATGGAATTGTTTTCTTAATTTCTCTTCCTGCTACTTCATTATTGGTGTATAGAAATGCAACAAATTTTTGTGTATTGATTTTGTATCCTACGACCTTCCTGAATTCATTTATCAGTTTTAGAAGGTTTTTTTTTGTTGTTGTTGAATTCTTAGAGGTTTCTATATATAGTATCATGTCATCTGTAAATACTGAAGGTTTTACTTCCTAACTAATTTGGATCCTTTTACATCTTGATTGCTGTGGCTAGGACTTCTAGTACTACGTTGAATGAAAGTGGTGCAAGTGGATTTCTTTGTGTTGTTCCTAATCTTAGGGAAAAACCTCAGTTTTCCACCATTGGGTATGATGTTACTTTTGGGTTTTTCATATTTGGTCTTTATAATGTTAAGGTATGTTCTTTCTGAATCTACTTTGTTGAGTTTTTATCATGAATGGATGTTATACTTTGACACATGCTTTTTCTGCATCTATTTAAATGATAATATGGTTTTATCCTCTCTCTTACTGATGAGATATATTATTCTTAATTGCAAATGTTGAACCACACTTGCGTCCTAGGAATAAATTCCATTTGATCATGGTGAATGATTTTTTAAAAATATATCGTTGGATTGGTTTGCTGATATTTTGTTGAGAATTTTTGCATCTGTGTTCATCAGAGATATTGACCTGTGGTCCTCTTTTATTATAGTGTCTTTATTTGGTTTGGGTATCAGGGTATTACTGGTCTCATAGAATGAATTTGGAAGCTTTCATTCCTTTTTAATTTCTGATAATTTGATAATGATAGGTATTCACTCTTCTTTAAATGTTTGGTAGAATTTACCTGTGAAGTTGTCTGGTCCTGAACTTTTGTTTTTTGGGAGTTTTTGATTACTGATTCAACTTCATTGCTGATAATTGGTCTGTTCAACTTTTCTATTTCTTCCTTGTTCTGTTTTGAGAAGCTACATGTTTCTTTTCTTCTAGGTTGTCCGATTTGTTGGCATATAGACTTTCATAATATTCTCTTACAGTCCATTGTAGTTCTGTGGTTTGGGGTGTTATTTCTTGCTTTTTCATTTCCAATATTGAGTTCTTTCTTTCTTTTCTTTCATTTCTTTCATGTCTAAAACTTTGTCAACTTTGTTGATCTTTTCAATGAACCAATTCCTGGTTTCATTGATATGTTTTATTGCTTTCGTTTTGTTTTGTTTCTATTTCATTTGTTTCTTCTCTAATCTTTATTATTTCTTTCCTTCTACTGGTTTAGCATTTTGTTTGTTCTTCCTTTTCTAGCTCCTTTATATGTAAGGTTAGGTTGTACATTTTGAGATTTTTCTTGCTTCTTGAGGTAGGCCTGTTTTACTATAAACCTCCCTCTTGGAGCCACTTTTGCTGCATTCCAAAGATTTTGGACCATTGTATTTTCATCTTCATTTGTCTCCATCTATTTTTTATTTCCTCTTTGAATTCTTGGTTGCCTTATTCATTGTTTAGTAGCATGATATTTAATCTCCATGTATTTGTGGGGTTTTGGGGTTGTTTTTTTTTTTTTTTCAGATTTTTTTCTTGTGGTTGATTTCCAGTTTCATAGCATTGTGATCAAAGAAGCTGCATTGTATAACTTTGATCTTTTTGAATTTGTTGAGGCTTGTTTTGTGGGTTAATATGTGATCTATTCTGGCAAATATTCCATGTGCCCTTGAAAAAATGTGTATTCTTCTGTTTGGGGATGGAACGTTCTGAATATATTTGTTAGATCCATCTGGTAAAGTATGTCATTTAAAGCTACTGTCTCCTTTTTTTGATTTTCTGTTAGTAATATCTATCCATTGATGTAAGTGAGGTGTTAAAGTCCCCTATTATTTATCACTATTAATAAATAAATAATAAAACTGTTAACTTCCTTTATGTTTGTTAATAGCTGCTTTATGTATTTGGGTGCTCCCATATTGGATGGATAAATTTTTACAATTGCTCTTATCTTTACATTGGATTGTTTCCTTTATGATTATATAGTGTCCTTCTTTGTCTCTTGATACAGTCTTTGTTTTAAAGTCATTTTGCCCTATATAATATATATCATCCCATCGGCATGATAAATGTTTTCCCATCCCTTCACTTTCAATCTTCATGTGTCTTTAGGTCTGAAATAAATCTTTTGTAGGCAGCATATAGATGGGTCTTGCTTTTTTTTTTTTAATTTATCCCCTCCTCCTATGTCTTTTAATTAGAGAATTTAATTGATTTACATTTAGATTATTGATAGGAACGTACTTATTGCCATTTTGTTACTTGTTTTATGGTTGTTTTTGTTGCTCTTTTCTATTTCTTGCTCCCTCCTCTCATGGTTTGCTGGCTTTCATTAGTGATATACTTGGATTTCTTTCTATTTTTTGCGTATCTATGACCAGTTTTCAATTTGTAGTTGTCATCAGGTTTATATATAACATCTTATGCGTATAGCAGTCTATATCAAGTTGATGGTCATTTAAGTTTGGACCCATTCTAAAGGCACTAAATTTTTATTCCTCTCCCTCATCCCGCATTTTAAGTATATTTAGTCATACTTTATATCTTTTATTTTGTGATCCCCTTTGATTTTTTTTGATATACTTAATTTTACTGCTTTTATGCTTCCTAATTTTCTTACTCCTGCTTGTGATCTTTCATTTATACTCAAAGAATCCCTTTAACATATTTTATAAGGCTATTTTAGTGATGAAGAATTCCTTTAGCTTTTGTTTGTCTATGAAACCCTTTATCTCTCCTTCTAGTCTGGATGATAATCTTGTTGGATAGAGTATTCTCAGCTTCAGGTTTTTCCCTTTCAGCACTTTGAGTATATCATGTCACTCACTTCTGGCCTGCAAAGTTGCTGCTGAAAAACCAGCTGATAGTGTTACAGTGTTATAGGGTTTCCCTTGTATGTAACTGTTTTCTCTTGCTGCTTTACAAATTCTCTTTATCACTAATTTTTGCCATTTCAATTACTATGTGTCTTGGAAGGGACGTCCTTGGGGTGATTTTATTGGGGGTTCTTTGTGCATCCTGGATCTGGATATCTGTTTCCTTCCTCAGATTCAGGACGTTTTCAGCTATTTACTTCTTCAGGTATATTTTCTTCCCCCCTTTCTCTTCTGGGATCCCTATGACATGAGTGTTATTACTGAGTTTCCTTAAGTCTAGTCTCATTTTTAAAAATTTTTTTCACTCTTGTTCTGCTTGATTGCTTTTATTTAGTCTCCTTCAGATTGCTGCTTGGTTTTTCTGTTTTTTCTAGTCTACTTTATTCAATTTACAATTTTTCTATTAAAGATTTTATTTATTCATTTCAGAGAGAGAGTGCGAGCAGGGAGGGGCAGTGGGAGAGCGAGAAAGAATACAAAGCAGACTCTATACTGAGCTCAGAGCCTGACTCGGGGCTCAGTCTCACAACTGTGAGATCACCACCTGAGCCAAAACCAAGAGTTGGATACTTAACCAACTGAGCCACCCAGATGCCCGCTCCTACAGTATTTTTAATTTCAATTACTGAGTTCTTCATCATTAGTTGTTTTTTTTTTTGTTTGCTTGTTTTGTTTTTTACATTTTCTCTGTTTAAGTTTTCACTGGGGTCCTCCACTCTTTTCTCCAGTTGAGTGAGTATCTTTATGAACATTCAAATTTTTTTCTCAGGCACATTACTTATCTCTGTTTTGTTTATCTCTCTTGCTGTGATTTTGTCCTGATCTTTCATTTGGGACACATTCCTCTGTCTCATTTTGTCAGGGGAGGATCTCAGCTCCTAGATTCAGGCTGATATAAGCCAGACCTGAGGTAGCAGTTTATGAAGTATGCAAATATATATAATCCTTTGGGACTGCAAGCATGAGCCCCACTGGCCACCAGAGCTAAGTGTTCTGGAGTTGTTCCCTGTGAAACAGTCATGAAAATTGGGGCTTGAGGGAATTGCTCCTCAGGCTGAAGCTCCTGAGTAAGAAAACTGACTTATTTCACAAAAAGACTTACATGGGCATTTCATCCTTCTGTCTTGAGGATGGCCTGTCAAGAACTGTCTCTCCAATTAGTTACAGCCTCTAGGACCCAGGAACGCAATTCCCATTGGCCTCTAAAGCCAGGCAATTATTGGGTATCCCCTGAGCTGTAGCTACAAAAACTAGAGCACTAGACATAAAAACCAGGTCACCTCTGGGAAATGGTGGCACTATGGAACAATGGCAGAGGGAGAGTGCTCAGACGGCAACTGCTGGTTGGAGCAAGGCAGTGGGCGAGCATAAAGATGGCTCTCTGGGGTAAGGGTCAAGGGGGAAAGCCTAGGATTTGGGGGAAAAAAGATGGTGTGCATAGATTGTGCCCACTAGTCTTCATCTCTGGAGATTTTCCCAGAAGACCCCTAGATGCTAACTTAGATGCATGCCCATCAGGTTGATGCTTTATGATTAGCAACTGAGCTGTTTTCACAAAGTGTGGGCCTGATTAGCTGCTTCTGAACTGGGCTCTGGGGTGAGTGACTCCAAGTATGGGTGTCCTTTAAGAGCCATATCTCAGATCACGATGCCCTTCTGGGCATCCTTGAAGTAAGCCCTGTTTGTTTACAAAGCTAGATATTTTGGGAGCTGTCTCTCAGTTGGGGTTCTTAAAAATTGGGATGGCTGATATGGGGTTCAGACCCTTCACTCTGTGGAAGCAGCTCTGGGGTTTTAGTTCCCTCTTGGACTACAGGTGGGGGTTGGGGTGCCCGGGTGGCTTAGTTGGTTAAGCCTCTGACTCTTGATTTTGGCTCCGATCATGATCTCAGGATCAAGAGATTGAGCCCTGCATCAGGCTCTGCGCTCAACATGGAGACTGCTTAAGATTCTCTCCCTCTCCCTCCACCTCCCCTTTCAAAAAAAAAAAAAAGTAGCTGGGGTTTATGGTGGAATTTTGTCCCAGCTTCTTTGATGTGTTTTTTTCTGGTATGCTCAATGTGTAATTGTTGCCTAGCTAGTTTTTAGGGTTTTTTTCAGAAGAAATTATTCTACATGTAGCTGTAGATTCAATGTGTCAGTGGGGGAGAAGGCAAATTCAGGATCTTCCTATGTTGCCATCTTGAATGGGCAACATCAGTGTTTTGATTTCCTACCTGATTAACTTATTAAATTCTCTTACTAGTTGTAATTGTTTATAGATTTTCTTTGCCGCATCCGTCAAGACAAATTTCCATCTATAAATAATTTTTTTTTCTGATTTCACAAACTTTCACAACTTTTTCTTCCATTTTTGTTGTTTTTTCACCACTTCTTTAATCTGGTCTTTATTCAAAATGAGCTGCCCAAAATTATTTGACCTTTATGGAATAAATTAAGTTTTTGCAGCATGTTGTTGTTTTTTTTTTTTTTTTTTTTTTTTTTTTTCTGTGGTGGGTGTTTTCTGCTGGCATCTGTTCAGCTGCTAGTTTCTTGGCAGCCGCAACCTTTTTTCCCACCAAAGAGTTCTGCCTCCCTTTCTTCCCTACCCCTGGTTACTTGCCTAGAACCCCCTTCTTATCTGATTTGGCTTCTAGTGCTGCTGCAGATTTATCCACCTGGAGCTTCCAATTCTTGACCTGGTGAAGAATGTTGTTCTAGTTTATGGTCTTTAAATATGAGTTTAGCTTCAACATCATTCTCAGGTTTTTCAGTGGATTCTTCTTTAGGACTCTATAATGAAACTTTTTGTGTTATTCTAAGAGGGATCTTTGGATCTCTGTGATTTTTAAGATTCTGTTAAGGTCTGTATTGAAAACTGTGTGCATGGAAATTGTTATTTACTCTTGAGAGTAAATCATCTATCTTAGAGAAAGCACTTTTAATCCAAATGTAGAAACATTCCACATCCCCACCAGGAGCAAGTTTCAAAATGTTCAGTTTGTTTACATGAAGCAGAGTAATTCCTGGTATGTTTCTGAAGACCTTGATGACACTTGTCCTTTTTATTGGTGGTTCAGAGCCTGCTGCTCTGCATACAATCACCACTTTTTATTTTGCTTTTGCAGCTTTTGTTTGCTGAGAGGCATGGAACTTTATGATATCATCCTAGGCCCTGAGTCTCTTAAGTGAAGTAGATTCCTTAGTCGTCTCTTAGCTTTCAACTTTATTTTCAACTATCAAAGGAAGTTCAGGAACTTTCTCAATATAATGACCTTTAGATATGACCAGCACTGGTAAGGCCAAAGCAGCCAGGGCAGAGCAAAAGACATAACACTTCCGTGTTGTGTTCATTCTGTGTTTTCAATGGTGTGAGGTTTTGGCTGGCACAAACATGGGGTCTCGCAGCACTTAACTCCAAAAACACCCTGGGCAGAACTGTGAGTCACACCGTATTGAATTCTGGGAATTCAAGCCACACTCTGTTCATACCCCAACACCCAGCACTGGTTTGATGGCCTGCTAATTGACTGGCAGCATAGTGCTCTCTGTTTTCGTTGCACAAGTTGAACAAAGTTCACGATATATGGTCAAATGGAAGCCTGAACACAGCAGGCAGTTGCATTTTTTGCCAGATAACTACCCTTTTTGGAGTAATTATCAATGGTTGATATCAATGGTTGCCCCACACCATAGTGGGGAAAAGAAGGAAGACTACACTCCCCTCAACCCAATAATTCCCACAGGAAAAGCTGCCCCCTATCTTACTAAGCTAAATAGAACTTCTTCTTTTCCTTTTTTTTTTTTTTTAGATTTTATTTATTTATTTGAGAGAGAGAGTGCACATGCAACAGAGAGAGAAGGAGAAGCAGGTTTCCTATTGAGCAGAGAGCCCAACACAGGGCTCTATACCAGGACCCTGGGATTATGACCTGAACCAAAGGCAGATGCTTAACTAACTGAGCCAGCCAGGTACCCCTGGCTAGAACTTCTTAAATATGTACTAAAAACAAGTGATATCAGGATTCCTCACTTTATTTTTTATTTAAATTTAACATTTTAATATTTCATTATAGTATATGAAGAATACTATTTTATAAAAACATATTATCAGGTATCTAACTTATCTATTGTCGCATAACAAGTTACTTTAAAAATTAGTGCCTCAACACTGTTGCCACCTCCTTCCTCTGCCACTGCTGGTGTGAAGTGTGCTTGTGTGCTCTTTCGGTGCACAGCAGGTGCTTCTTTATGAAACAGCAGCGAAGGACACCCGAGCACTTGCCATGGCCTACAAAAAGGCAAAGGAAGGAGTCCAGACTGAGAATAGTGATGATATCAATTTGAAGTTGATGGGGCAGGATGGTTCTGTGGTGCAGTTTAAGATTAAGAGGCATACATTACTTAGTAAACTAATGAAAGCCTATTATGAATGACAGAGTTTGTCAGTGAGGCTGATCAGATTCTGATTTCATGGGCAGCCAATCAATGAAAGAGACCTACCTGCACAGTTGGAAATGGAGGATGGAGATACAATTGATGCGTTCCTGCAGCAGACAGGAGGTGTCTACTAAAAAGGGAACCTGCTACTTTACTCCAGAACCCCTTCCTCCAGACCAAGGAAACATTCTCAATTAGGAAACCACAATTTGGTTCCACCACATTCTAACTTACTTCAGCGTAGTTTTTTTTCTCCATTCTTTCATTTTTTCCCCTTCCCCATTCCTTTATTGTACATGAAGGAAGTGTGTATGTGCACAAGCATGTTGTTTTTTCTTAAAGCCAATGATATGTTTCGATCAACATCAAAAGGAGATGGGATGACCTAAAAATACTGGTTCTGTGAAAATACCCTCTTTCTCCATTAGTGGCACTCTCATTCAGCTCTTATCTTTATATTCCAGTAAGTTATTTTGCTCTCACTGTTTAACAACAACAAAAACAACAACATAAAAATCCTTGCCCACCTTGTTCAGTTGAAGAATTTTAATGTTTTTCATTTATCATTGTAAAACCAAGGACAATTTTATAACTTTTTTGTACGTATCTATCACATGTAGGGCAATCTGTCTTTAAGGATAAATTACTCTAAAAAAAAAATGAATTCCAGGTAGTTTTCCCTTCAAGTCAAGCATCTTATTTAAATAAACTTCTTATTTAATATGAAAAAAAATCAATATCTCAAAATAACAATAAAGCATATTATATTACCTGTGGGTGAGTTATGAATCTTGGTGCACCTTAGGACTATGATTTTGGCTTGCGGTCATCTCACGAAGATGTATTCAAAATGTCAGCCATGGGTATGGTTAAAATGTCAATCAGGGCTCTAGTCATCTAGATTGGAGTTGGAGTATCAGCTTCCAAAATGGCCAACACATATGGCTGGCAAGTAGGTGCTTGTTAGATGGAGACTTTAGATCCTTTCCACATGGACTTCTCTGTAAGGTTGCTTGAATGTCCTCACAACATAAAAACTGGCTTCCCTTAGAGTGAGCAATCCAAGAGACAGGAAAGCAGGAGTCAAGATGTTTTCATGACAACCCACAAATCACATACTGTTATTTCTACAATATCTTATTGCAGCCCAATACAATAAGAGGTAATTACATGAGTGCATGAGCACCAGAAGGTAGGGCTCAGGGACGCCTGGCTGGCTCAGTTAATTGAGTGTCTGTCTTCAGCTCTGGTCATAGTCCTGGGGTCCTGCAGTCGAGCCCCATCTCAGGCTCTCTGCTCAGTTGGAAGCCTGCTTCTTCCTCTGCCTGCTGCTCCCCCTGCTTGTGTTCTCTCTCTCTCTCTCAAATAAATCTTAAAAAAAAGAGAGAGAAAAGAAAAGAAAAAGAAAAAAAGAAGATAGGGATCATTGGAGACCATTTTAGAGACTAAATGCTATATCAAATTAGTATCTTCTATTAATAGTTTTGTCCTATTTTATCAAATTCTTTATCAGCATTTGAGGTGATCATGAGATTTTCTTTAAAATGTAAATGCAATTAATTACTTTAGTTTATTAATGATCAGCAAATCTTATATTCTTAGATATATCCCAAAACTGTATGATATAAAATACATATTTGAAACTACTCTAGAGTATTTGCTAGAACTAACAAAGCCGTCTGGGCCAGTTATTTCTTTTATAGCTAAATACTACTATGTTTTTAATATTAAGAAATCTGTTCAGGTTTTCAATTTCTTTTTTTCTTAAAGTTTTAAGTTGCCCATTATGTTCTCGTAAAGTTGATGATGTTATTCCCATTACTTTTCACTCTCTATACCATGCAATATATCCCTCTTTTCATTCTAGATATTCTTTATAATTTTTTTCTTTTTTCTTTTACTTTATAATTTTTCTTTTTCTCTTGATCTCTTTCAAGAAGATAATCTGTTTTTCATTAGTTTCAAAAACACAACCCTTGACATTGTTGATCCTCTATTTCATTTTCCCTTCCAAATTTCCAAATCTATTTGACGTTTGGTCTTCATAATTATAATTGTGGTCATACATGCTTTTCTATGCATGATATAAGTGTGTATTCTTTACTTGATGCCTACAGTTTTCCATAATTTGTAACTAAGTCACAAATTTATCTTTTATCTGTTTAATTGACAATTTGCTGGAAGAGATCTTCCACTATAACAGGGAATCATATCACATTATAGTTTAGTTTTTTAAAAATATATTTGAAGCTATATTAACATATTCTAATTAATGACCTAATATTACAGTTTTTGCAAAGTTAAACTTTTCATTATTATATAAAAACCATTTAAGCTTAGACTTAATTCATAGAAAGGTGAAATGTGGTCTTTTCAGACGTGAAAAGACAAAGTTTGCCTCTTAGCATCTCTTCAAGGAAATTACTTGAGTTGTTCATCATCAAAATAATAAAGTAATCCAAGAGAAGGAAGTCCCGGGACCTAAAAAATGTGGATCCACCCAGATAAATAATAAAGGGAAGTCCTGGAAGGAGATCTCTATTTAAAAAAACAAAACAAAACAAAAAAACCTAAGTACAACCGGTTTGGATTGTAGAAAGAGAATGAACTCAGAGTTTGGTAACTAGGGAAAAGTCTTTATAGCACAAAATGTATATTTATGAGGTTAAAAGTTTGTCTATGATAAAGACACAAAACGCAAGAGGAGAGGAGCAACAAGACACTCCAAGGAGGGAGGTGGGGAAACTGGATGAGAAAGAATTTGTCCAAATATGAAGCAAAACAAAAAAAGCATACTTTTAAGTACCTGATAAGTCATCTATTTAAGTCATCACTAGATGCCTACTGAAGAAAATATAATCCAGTATGCCACTTGGTCAACTAGAGCACAATTTTTATTTAGTCATTAAAAATGTTTGGCATATGGATGAGGGCAGTTAGAGAAGTGTTAATATGCTTATTGTAAAAAAATAAGGAATCAAAAGATTGCTGTTGAAGATACAGAGGTTTGTATATGTTTTTACATTTAAAATGGAAAGGACAGACTATCTAAAATGTAAATATGAAAAACTGAAGAAACTACCTGTGAGCTGCATAGTCGTCTTTCATATCATGATATCAATAGCTACTTTCTACAGTTAATAAATCAATAGTGATGTATTTTCTGGAATTATGGAAATACGCATTTACGTCTGGGAGGCTGATGAAATTACTCAAGAACTTCCATGTGTTTGTAGTCAGCTGCAACATCTCACATTGAGGGTAAGAGCTAAGTACTCCCTGTCCTGTAAATAAAAGGGTGGGCCACTTTGTGGCATCCTTTATGTTGTCCTTCTAAGACATACTTGTCAAAAATGTCCCTCTTCAAAGTAAGATTTGAACGCTCTGACTAGATGCTGGTTGTGGGGGAATCTGCTAGGCCATGCTCATCTGAAGAAGAGGGAGTTTCTTGGCAATTCCAGGCCAGCATGCTTGCCAGCTATTGGGGGGAAAGTAACCAACACTCAAACCAAAACAATAATTGAAAACCTCAACTTTGGGGAACTGTACCAGTGAGCAGACAAAAGACCAGTTGGAAGCTAAGGAGCATGTTCTGCAGTGACTGCCAGAAGCCCAGAGGATTTTGAGGCCTTGCCTTTATGGCCCAGTTGCTGCTTGCTATTAGTGTTGGGCTGGCATGAAAGTATGGCAGCAACGGGGACGCTGGCTTTTGTAATCTGTAAACCCATGGTTTGCTAGTGAGCAGAATGGTGACGGAGTCTGATGATAATTTTCAGCTCATGGTGAGGGTGTGGGTGGTTGAATCCTTTAGGATAATATAAACCCAACCACCATGAGCTGAGTATAGCTTTGAAGAAAATTCTTGACGTGAAGCAATTACAGCATCTTGGTGATGTCTAAGAAGGAATTCACTGAAAAGCTAAACTAACAGGAATTTATTTGGGCAATTAGAATTGCAGTTTGGGAGACACAGGCTCAGGTAGAAACTTGATTCATGTTCTAAGGGAAACAGATTGAGCAAAGTTATAAAGGCAAAAAAGTTTTAAGTGCAGTTCTCATTTAGGTCTTCTGTGCAAAACAAGGATTAAAACTAGGTTAACTGGGATTACTTTGGTTGATATGCAAATGGTGGATCAAAACTTGTTACACTGCATTGGCTCCTTTCAAAGTGAAGAATATGAGTGATTCAGTGTCATGGTGAGAAGAAAGTTAAGTTCAGGCTGAGGACTTGTGTCTGGCAAAGAGTTGATAATTCCTCCTTTCTTATGGCCTCCTGACCCCATTTTTAAAAAGAGATTCTCTTAGCTAGGCTTGATTGCTCAGTTTTGAAACCTTCTATACATTTCCCTTTTGTGGTCAAGGTCTTTCTTAAGAAAGCAGCCATAATCAGTCCTTTGGTTTGGGCCCCACTGCACTGCCAGCAGGGTTAGTACCTGCTCTGGGTCCATCATGTTCTTCAGAACGGAGACTCTCATATGCTTACACTCTATCTCTAAGCCTGTTGTGGGCGAGTCCTAGGACCACATCTGAGAAAGAAGGAGACCTTTTAGGGAGAGGGACTTTAGGCTGTGGTTAAAGTTTACTTTTTTGTTGTCAAAGGGTAGGTCTGATTAATACTTTTTACGTTCCAACCATTCCTTTGACATTTTGAGTAGCAAAATTTGAAAGTACTGACATTTGAGTAGTGAACTACAAACAGCTTAAATATAACAATTAAGACACAGGTTATGATAATGGTTAATAGTACGACTTGTAAACCCAAACACAAAAGAGCTCCAAGCCCCAAGAGAGCCAACTAAAAATCTTAGCCAATGTAAAGTTAAACCATCCTGGGGAAAATTGTGAATATATCTTTAGGGACTTGACCAATTTAAATAGCTTAATAGTTTTTAGTTCCACCTTTTGTGAAGTGACAGCAAGCAGTGTTTTCTATTGCATAGGCTCCTCCTGGGGCAGCTAGAGGGTTATCTGAAACTATTCTGTTGTCTAGTGTAATATACTATAACTAGTATAGGGAGTCTAGGGGCCTCTGGTGGGCTCTAACGGTTCTAGCAATGGACAAGACAATTCTATTTACAGTTTGAGATTTCTCATCATAAATTCTAGAGCACTGCCCCCTCATCCCTTTGCCTATGTCTGCCCAAGAGAAAAGGATTTTGATAACATAATTGCCTTTGACTCCAGAAAATAAACCTGGGAGGTGACAACCTTGACTGTGACTGTAAGAGCCATCCTCATATTCTGAGGGATCTTTATATGGGTAATAGAATGCTGAGGGCCCTCTTTTTTGAGCTATGAGTACCTTGAGATTGTTTTGTAACCAATTTTAGGAAAAAGGGCAGCCTAAAAAGCAAGTAAGACCAAGTTCCCTCTAGTTGTCAAGGCATGTGTAGGCCCAAGGTTAATAACCATAGCCACAAACAAAAATATATCCTTTAGGGGTACCAGATTGGTTTTAGAAATTGAGGGATTGGTTAGTAGGTAGGGAAGTTGTAATATTGAAAGGATGGTAAAGGTAGGATATAGTGTGTTAATCATTTAAAATGGTGATGGTGGTGGATGTATAAATACAGGGCCGGTCCTGAGTCTTGGGAAAGCAGTCTATCCAGATGTTGTCTTCTGATCCTCATTAATTTGAATCGGAGGAATCTAGTGTCTGTAAAGGACCAGGATCACGTGTCGGGTGGAGCCTTCTTTAGCTGTGAGATGTGTACCCAAGGCTCAATATTTTTTTTAGTTGTACAGCATGGTTAGTGGTCTGGAGCATTTGGTAAGGTCCCTTCCAACAGGGCTTGAGGGCTATCTTTCTCTGATAACATCTCTAGGATACCCAGTCACCAGGCTCCAGATTGGGAGCAACAGGGTCCTTTGAATTGGTACCCTGGAAGCCTTTCTTAACCTGCTGGTGATAGGCTTGAGCATAAGGTATTAGAGACTTTCAGTAGCAGGTCATACTAAAATAAGACAATAAAGAATCAGCAGAAGTTTGGAATAAGGATTCCAAGAAGTTTGCAAAGTTTCTGTTAGAGCTTGTATAATTTGCCCAGTGAAGTGGGTGCTTCAACCATTGGAGGTTATGGAAGGTACACCCCAAGGGGGAAACATTTTATAACAATTTTTGTTCCATTGTGAGGGCATCAGCCTTGCAGCAGGGAAAAGTTTCAACCCATCTGGAAAACATAACAAATAAGAGCATGTTGGTAGCCCATACTAAGTGGTAGTTGAATGAAGTCCAGCTACAGGTGTTCAAAGGGTCTAAAAAGAGGTCTGAAGGCTCTGGAAGCAAAAACAGTTTTTCTGGGATTATAGACCTAAGAGATTAGATCTTCTGGTAGACTGTTTTTGTAACTTTGTAGAAGTCTCATTACCAGCGTCTATATTTATAATTTGAATCATTTTAAATGCACTATGGTGCGGGAAGGAATAGAAAAACTGAAAAATGGGGTTAATTAGGAAGCCAGGAAGAATGAGGCAGCTATCTTGGGTTTCCCATAGCCCTGACTGTCCCTTAATTCATAGTCACTGTTTTTCCATCTTAATTTCTGGTTTAGAAGTGAACTATTGCCATGTTACAAGCAGAAGTCTGGTAATGAGGGACCATATTTCGTAGAAGCAGAAAGGACTTTATGCATATGTGCCAGTCTTATAAATATAGTATAAAGAAGGGTCAGTGTTACTTCTTTGACAATGTTTCCCATGTAATTTACATATCAAATAAGCCTAATTAGATTAATAAATCCTTTGGAATATTCCAGAGCAGAAAGACTTCATTTAGATTTGGAGAAGTTTGTCAAAAATACCTTTTAAAGATTTTATAGCGCTTGCCTAAATAGGATCACAGGGTATTATGAAACTTAATATGTAGAAGTTAAAGAAACTTTCATAATCTTATCAGAAACAGACCAAAACTCCAAGAAAACTTTGTCCTTTTAAAAGAAAACTAAATTCTAATTTTGTATCAGCGTATGATACTAAAACTCATTTTTAAATAACTTTTTTAATTCTTAGCGAGCTTGACCACAAATTAAAATTCCTTTTTAAAGATTACTTTTGTGCAATCCTTCCTCAACTTTTCCCCCCTACATTCTGATTTTTGTCCTGTTTGTTGTTGTTGTTGTTTTTCCTTAAAAAACCAGACTCACTTTAGGAAAACATTACTTTCAAAAGAAACACGTCTCAAAACACCCCCCCCCCACACACACACACAGCACATCTCCATTTCTCCTACCTTCTCTTAGAAAACACATCCTACTTTGCTGGCATTTTGAGATTTCCTTTGTTATTCCTAGTAGTTTTAATTACATATATTAGAATTCTTAACCCTTAGAAACCTTAATCTGTAGTGAGAACTAAGGAATAAGCCTTATTAACTGGACTAAAAACAGAGAGAATTCCACCAATATATTTGAAGATCTAATTGGCGGTATCTAATGATTAATGAATTGGACAACACCTCATCTAGCAAGTAGAGAGGCACTGCAAGTTGTATAAAACAGGTTTTTTTCCAGGCACAGTCATTCCCCTTTAGAGGAAAGAATGGGGGGGGGGGATCTTATCATGCAGATTATTTCCTCTTCCTTTGGGGGGGATGAAGAGTGCTCATGTGACTGATTACATCACTGGCGCTGACCGAAAATTTGTAACTGACCAGTATTCTTAATCTCCTTCATTTTTTTCACCTGTCACTCCACCCACCTCTGGTGACAATCAGTTCTCTGTAGTTAAGAGTCTGTTTTTTTGGTTTGTCTTTTTTCTTTCTTTTGTTTTCTGTCTTAAATTCCACATATGAGTGAAGTCGTATGGTAATTGTTTTTTCTGACTGGCTTATTTCACTTAGCATTATACCCTCTAGATGTATCCATGTTGTTGCAAATGGAAAGATTTCATTCTTTTTATGGCTGAGTAATATTCCATTGTGTGTGTATGCTGGGTGTATGTACACCATAAACACACATCTTCTTTATCCGTTGATCTGTCCAACACAACTTGGGTTGCTTCCATAATGTGGCTTTTGTCAGCAATGCTGCTATAAACATAAGGGAGCATGTGTCTTTCTGAATTAATGTTCTTTGCATTTTTGGGGTAAATAACAGATAATGGAATTACTGGATCATATGGTAACTCTTTTTTTAATTTTTCAAGGAATGTCTATATTGTTTTTCAGTGGCTGCACCAGTCTGCAGTCCCACCAGCAGTATTCAAGGGCTCCTTTTTCTCCACATCTTCACCAGCACTTTGCTTTTCATCCATTCTGATAGGTGTGAGGTGATACTACGTTGTGGTTTTTGAGTTGCATTTCTCTGATGATTAGTGATATTGAACATCTGTTCGTGTGTGTGTGTGTGTGTGTTTATGATCTGTATGTCTTCTTTGGAGAAATGTCTGTTCATGTCTTCAGCCCATTTTTTTAATTGGATTATTTATTTCTTGGGTGTTAAGTTGTAGAAGTTCTTTGTATTTTTGGGATACTAAGACTTTATTGGATAGATCATTTGCAAATATCTGCTCCCATTCAGTAGGTTGTCTTTTAGTTATGTTGACCATTTTATTTGCTGTGCAGAAGCTTCTTATTTGGATAAAATCCCAATCGTTTATTTTTGTTGTTATTTCCCTTGCCTAAGGAGACATATCTAGAAAAATGTTGCTACAGTTGATGTCAGGGAAATTACCGCCTGTGCTCTCTTCTAGGATTTTTGTGATTTCAGGTCTCACTTCTAGATCCTTAATCCATTTCGAGTTTATTTTTGTGTGTGGTATAAGAAAGTGGTCCAGTTTTATTCTTTTTCATGTAGCTGTCCAGTTTTCCCAATTCCATTTGTTGAAAAGATGGCCTTTTTCCCATTGCATATTCTTGCCTCCTTTGTCAAAAATTAACTGACCCTATAATTGTGGTTTTATTTCTGGTCTCTCTATTCAGCTCCATTGATTGATGGATGTATTTTTGTGCCAGTACCATAATGTTTTGCTTACTACAGCTTTGTAGTATATCTCAAAATCTGGGATTTCGATAGCTCCAATTTGATTCTTCTTTTTCAAGATTGTTTTGATTTTTGGGGGACTTTTGTGATTTCAAGCAAATTTTAGGATAATTTGTTCTAATTTTACAAAAAAATGCTGTTAGTATTGGGGCACCTGGTGGCTCAGTTGGTTAAGTGTCTACCTTTGTCTCCCGTCAAGATCCCAGGATCCTGGGATTGAACCCCGCATCGGGCTCCCTGCTGCTTCTCTGTCTGCCTCTTTCCTCTGCTTGTGCTTGCTCTCTCTCAAATAAATGAGTAAAATTAAAAAAAAATTTTTTTTAAATGCTGTTAGTATTTTGATAGGGTTTGCATTAAATATGTAGATTGCTTTGGGTAGTATGCACATCTTAACAATATTCTCCCAATCCATGAGCATGAAATATCTTTCCACTCATTTGTGTTGCCATTTTCTTTCATCAATATTTGATAATTTTCAGAGTACAGGTCTTTCATTTCCATGGTTAAGTTTATTCCTAGGTACTTTATTCTTACTGGTGCAATTATAAATGGGGTTGATTTCTTAATTTCTTTTTCTGGTTCATTATTGGTGTATAGAAATGCAATAGATTTCTGTACATTTATTTTGGATCTTGTGACTTTACTGAATTCATTGATCAGTCGTAGAAGGTTCTTGGTGGATTCTTTAGGGTTTTCAGTAAATAGTATCATGCCATCTGCACATACTGAAAGTTTTACATCTTCCTTACCAATTTGAATGCCTTTTGTTTCTCTTGTCTGATTGCTGTGGCTAGGACTTCTAGTATTATGTTGAATAAAAGTGGTGAGAGTGAGCATCCTTGTATTGTTCCTGAACTTAGGGGAAAACTTCTGTTTACCCTTGAGTATGAGGTTCACTCTGGGTTTTTCACATATGGCCTTTATTTAATGTTAATATATGTTCCCTCTAAACAAATTTTGTTGAGGATTTTTATCATGAATAGATGTACTTTGTCACACACTAATTCTGCATCTACTGAAATGATCATATGGTTTAATCCCTTATTGATGAGATGTATGATGTAGATTGATTTGTCAAACGTTGAACCACCCTTGCATCCTAGGAATAAATCCCACTTGATTATGGTGAATGATTTTTTTAATGTATTGTTAAATTTGGTTTGCTAATTTGTTGAAGATTTTTCCATCTATGCTCATCGGAGATATTGGCCTGTAGTTTGGGGGGGTTTTTTGTTTGTTTTGTTTTCTGTTTTTTGTAGTTCCTGTGGTTTTGGTATCAGGGTAATGCTTGTCTTATAGAATGAATTTGGAAGCTTTCCTAACTATTCTGTGTTTCAGGATAGTTTGAGAGGAATAGGCGTTGACTTTTCTTTAAATATTTAATCGAATTCATGTATGAAACTGTCTGGTCTTTGACCTTTGTTGGGAATGTTTTGAATACTGATTCAATTTCATTGCTGATAATCAGTCTGTTCAAATTTTCTATTTCTTCCTGATTAAGTTTTGGGAGGTTATGTTCCTATGAATTTATCTATTTCTTCTAGGTTGTCCAATTTGTTGGCATGTGATTTTTCATAATATTCTCTTATACCTTTGTATTTCTATGGTGTCGATAATTCTTTCTCCTTTCATTTCTGATTTTGAGTACTTTCTCTCTTTTTCTTTCTCTGTTTTTGTTTTTTGATGAGTCTAGCTAAAGGTTTATCAATTTGGTTGATCATTTCAAGAATCACCTCTACGTTTCATTGTTTTGTTTGTTTGTTTCTAATTTGTTTATTCCTGCCATAATCTTTATTATTTCCTTCCTCCTATTGGTTTTGGATTTTGTTCTTTTCTAGCTCCTTTAGGTAGAAAGTTAGGTTATTTGAATTTTTATTCTTGGGGTAGGACTGTATTGCTATATACTTCCCTCTAAGAACAGCTTTTGCTGCATCCCGAAGATTTTGGACCACTGTATTTTCATGTTCATTTGTCTCTGTGTATTTTTTTATTTCTTCTTTGATTTATTGATAAATTTATTTTTTAGTAGCACGTTGTTTAACCTCCATGTATTTTTGTTCTTTCTGGATTTTTTTTCTCGTTGTCAATTTCTAGTTTCATAGCAGTGGTTAGAAAAGATGCATGGCATGACTGCCATCTATTAAATTTGTTTAGACTTGTTTTATGCCCTCACATGTGCTCTATTTTGGAGATGTTCCACGTACACCTGAAAAGAATGTGTAGTCTGTTTTAGGATGGAATGTTCTGAATATATCTATTAGATCCATGTGGTCCAATGTGTCATTCAAAGCCACTGTTTTCTTTTTGATTTTCTGTTTGGATGGTCTAGCCATTGATTGTACTGGGATGTTAAAGTCTCCTACTAGTATCGTACTACCGTTGATTACTTTATGTTTGTTAATAGCTGTTTTATATATTTCAGTGCTACTATGTTGGGTGTATAAATATTTACAATTGTTAAATATTCATGTTGGATTTTTCCCTTTATGACTATATAATGTCCTTCTTTGTTTTCTATTACAGTCTTTGTTTTAAAGTCTATTTTGTCTGATGTAAGTATTGTAACCCAGCTTTCTTTTCACTTCTATTTGGATGAAAAATGCTTTTCCATCCCTTCATTTTTAATCTGCCTGTGTCTTTAGGTCTAAAATTAGTCCCTTGTAGACAGTATATTGATGAGTCTTGCTTTTTTATCCATTTGATCACACTGTGTCTTTTGGAGCATTTAGTCCATTTACATTCAAAGTAACTATTTTTTTTCAAAGTAATTAGTGATAAATATGTACTTACTGCCATTTTGTTAATTGTTTTAAGTTTTTTGTCATTCTTCTCTATTCGTTTCTTCCCTTGCTCTCTTCTCTCACTACAAGTTGGCTTGCATTCCTTTCTCTTTATTTCTTGCATATCTATTACTTTTTATTTTTAGTTACCCTTAGGTTTGTACATAACATCTTCTGCATATAGCAGTCTATGTTCAGTTGACTGTCACTTAAATTTGTACCCATTCTTACTCCTCACCCCTCATGTTTTAGGTGTATGCTGTCATACTTTACATCCTTTTATTTTGTTAATCCCTTGACTAATTTTTATAGATATACTTTTATTGCTTTTGTGCTTCCTAATTTTCTTCTTATGATCTTTCCTTTCTGCTCGGAGTCCCCTTTAATATTTCTTGTAGTGCTGGTTTAATGTTCATAAACTTCTTTAACTTTTGTTTGTCTGAGAAGCTCTTTATCTTCTATTCTGAATGATATTCCTGCTGTATAGAGTATTGTTGGCTGCAGGGGGTTTTTTGTTCAACAGGTTGAATATACCATGCTACTTTCTTCTGGCCTAAAAAGTTTTTGCTGATGGGGGGCGCCTGGGTGGCACAGTCGTTAAGCGTCTGCCTTCGGCTCAGAGCGTGATCCCAGCATTCTGGGATCGAGCCCCACATCAGGCTCCTCTGCTATAAGCCTGCTTCTTCCTCTCCCACTCCCCCTGCTTGTGTTTTCTCTCTTGCTGGCTGTCTCTCTCTGTCAAATAAATAAATAAAATCTTTAAATAAATAAATAAATAGAAAGTTTCTGCTGAAAAATCAGCTGATAGCCTTATGGGGTTCTCTTTGCATGTTACTGTCTTTTTTCTCTTGCTGTTTTAAAATTCTTTATCACCACTTTTTACAATTTAAATTACTATATGACTTGATGTGGACTTCCCTGGTTTGATTTTGTTTGAGTTCTCTGTGTATCCTCAATCTGGATTTGTTTCCTTCCCCAGATATGGGAAGTTTTCAGTTATGATTTCTTCAAAGAAACTTTCTGCTTCCTTTTCTCTCTCTTCTCCTTCTAACATCCCTATAATGCAAATGCTAGTGTACTTGATGTTTTCTCTGTGTTCCCTAAGTCTATCTTCATTTATTATTTTCCCTTTCCTGATCAGCTTAATTGTCTTGTATTACTCTGTCCTCCAAGTCACTGATCTGCTCTTCTGCTTTCTCTAATCTACCATGTATTCCATCTAGTGTCTTTTTAATTTCAGTTATTGAGATCTTTATCTCTGATTAGTACTTCATGTTTTCTCTTTTTATTAAGGGTCTCACTGAGGTCCTCCACTCTTTTCTCAAGGCCAGTGATTATCTTTATGACCATTACTTAAAATTCTCTCTTTCCTTAGCTCTCTTGCTGTGATTTTGACCTGTTCTTTCATCTGGGACATATTCCTTGGTCTCCTCATTCTGTCTAACACTGTGTCTGTTTCTGTGTGTTAGGAAAGTCAGCTATATCTCCTGCTCTTGAAAGTAGTGGCCTATAGAGGAAGAGGTCTTATAGTGTCCTGCAGTGTAATGTCCCCTGTTCACTAGAACCCAGTGCTGCAGTGGCAACTGGGTGTGTTGTGCATGCCCTACTGTTGTGGCAGAACCACTTTGCCTTCAGTCCAGTCATTTCCAGCGGCTCTCATTGCCTGTCATGGGCAAGATGTTGTCCCTGTGTTGTTAGTAGAGCAGTGTGGGGCCGCTTTGGTTGAGTCATGAGGCATTTGCCAGAGATGCAGTAGTACCAAACTGCAGTGCTTCCCTTTGTTGTCCCCTGAGAATCTTTCATTGGTGGCCAGGGTCTGAAGCTAAGCCAGGGGTATGTCCTCAGCCTGCTACTAGGGTTGTAGTCAGACTAGTGTTCATGGTTATCTTCCCCTCTTTCCGGGGCAGGAGTCACTTTGGATTGGTGCTGTACCCTACTGGGGCTCCTTGCACACTGCCTGGCTAGTAGCACCACTTAGGACGGACTCCGAGTGTGTAGTGGAGGGGGCAGGTCTGCAGAAAAATGCAGGGATGAAGAGAGAGATGTTAGCAAGATTTACACAGATCTGCTTTGGGGAGGGAACTGGGAGCTGCTTTAGAAAACTCCTACTGCAGGGCTGGAGGGGATGAATCCACAGGAATGTAGGGGCAAGACACACAGTGCCAGCATGTTCCTCACTGTTTTCTGCAGGAAGGACCTGTAAGTGCCCCAAACTGCAAAGGCTAGCCGGGTTGGAGTGGGCAGATCTGCAGAAGAATATGGGGGTGGGGCATGCTGTTAGCAAGTGAGGCAGAAAGTATTCCAGCTCTACTCGTTCCTACAGGTGTCCATGGGTCTATGCTTGGGGACTAGGGAAGGAAATGGCAACTGCCAGCTCTTCTGCTCTTGAAGAAGTCTCCCAAAGATCCCTGCCCCTCCAGCACACACTCTGAGATTAGTAAACCAATCTCCCTCCCTTATACCTCAGGCATTTTTCAAAATGCTTCTTCTATACTGTATCTTTGTGGGTGTGTTTGTTGTGCTGTTTCTTCAAGGGTGGAGACTCAGGTTCCTATTGGCCTACAGGCTCTACCAGAGCTGAGCCCACTGATGTTTAAAATTCCAGGGGTTAAGTCCCACTGATCATAGGAATTCATGAAATTAGTTTCCTCTGGTTTTCAAAGCCAAATATTATGGGAATTCATCTTCTCTGTGTGGATTCCCTCTGCCTGGTGGTAGAGCTGGTGCGAGGCTCTGTTTATCTCTACTCTTTACATCCATGGTATTTCTCCCTCCCAGGGACAGTCCTGAGGGTCCATTTAGCTCCACACCAGTCTCTGACCCTCCGTACCCTCTTCAGTGTGGCCTCTTCTCTATATTTAGCTTTGGAGAATCTGTTCTGCCAGTCTTCCAGACATTTTCTATGTTTTTTTTTTTTTTTTTACATTGATGTGTATGTTATCTAGGTATATCTGTGAAATGAAGTGAGTTTAGCATCCTCCTACTCCCTCGTCTCCCCCAGAAGTACAGTTCAGTTTTTGTAGCTCCTTTGGTATCTATATGTCCTGATTTTTGTTTTTTTTTAAGCCAAGCGACTTATTCCTATGTAATTGAGATTTAACTTCCCCAGAAGTGTTAATCCAGGCACAGCAGGTAGTTAGACACAGCACAGACACCCCCTTGCTCAGCTCAATGATACTCAAGAGCTATTCTATGATTAAGTACAACTTAGGACAGAGAAACTAAGGATTTTTATTAGGCTGTTATTGCTTTTAGATGATTTTGTAATAATTTTAAGGATTAAAAAGTTTTTTTTTTATCATAACCTCATTTACATTTTTATCCCTAACAGGGGAAATGGGGATCCACCAAAAGAAAAGAGGCCAAAGAGGCTTCCTTTTTAACTCAGCAGTGTGAACTTAGGGGAGTGACCAATGAGATGTCTTATTTTTTTCTTGTGAAAAGTTAGACACACGGTTAGATTTTTTTTTTTTCTATCCTGAAATAAAAGAGGTCACTTTCGCTTAGCAATGGCCTGGGAGATACTAATGAGGTCGCCATCCTTTTAGGCCAATGCCAGAGAAAAGAAAAGGAAAAGAAAGAGAAAGGATGTTATATTTTGTTGAAGTATGAAGTCTTGATCTTGTGTCTTGGGTGGAAGGAGTCCACACCTTGGTGTTAGTTAATTCTCTTCCTTGTCAATTTGATTTAGAGGTCTCTAGTATCTTTTAGTTTTGCAGCTTGTCAGTGGTCAGAAGCACTTGGTAAGGTTGCTTTTAGTGGTACATGGGCTGTCTTTCTCTGATGTTTTAAAATACCAAGTTACCAGGCTGTAGACTCCGATGGACAGGCTTTTTTGAATGAGTTTAGAAAAGGTTTTTTTAACTGGTTGATGACAGGCCTGAGAATAAACATTAGACACTTAACAGAAGCAGTTCATACTAGCATAAGACAACAATGGATCAATAGAAGGTTGCACACTGATAGAATTTCAAGACTTTTGGAAGGTTTTTATTAAGGCGTCTTTGATTTGTCCAGTGGAGTGGGTGCCTTGATCACTGGACATAATGGAAAATACACCCCAAGTGGGAATTTTTTTTTTTTAACAATTTCGTTCTGTTTTGTTTTACTGCAAGGTCATCAGCTTTGTAGCAAAGAAAGGCTGACCCATCCAGAATTCATATATACAGTAACAACATATTGATAACTCATACTAAATGGCAGCTTAATGAGGGCCAGTTTCAGGTTTTAAAATCTTATAGAAGTCTCTACACCAATGTCTATTCATAATTTGAGTCATTTTAAATGTATTATTGTGGGTGAAGGAACGTAAAAACTGAAAAGGGGTTTGTCAGGGATCCAGGAAGAACCGAGTGGCTGTCTTGGGCTTCTCATAGCCCTGTTTGTTAAATTTACAGCCATTATTTGTATATATTAATTTGTTTTCAGAAGTAGACTATTGGCATGTCACAAGAACATTAGAATGGCAAAAACCTGATGATGGGCCATTTTTGCAGAAACAGAATGGACTTTATCTACATATGCCACAATCTTATAAACATAATCTAAAGAATGCTTATTATTTGGCAATATTTTCTACATATTTTGCATATTAGATAAACTAATTATCAAATCTTTTGGAATGTTCCAGGAATATGTTTTTCATTTATTTCATTCTTAGTTCTGACTACTCATAAAATTCTTTCCTAAAGATTCTTTTTTCACAAATTTTCTACAACTTTTTCATTTATATTTTATCTGAAGTTTTCCTTCACTGTACCCACCCAGTTTCATTTTAGGACAAAATTACTTACTTTCCCTTCCACAAAAATGTATTCCCATTTCTCATATCTTCTTTAACAAAAATATATCTCTTCTCTTGCATACAGAGTTGCTTCCCTTAGTATTTCCAATAGTTTTAATTGCATTTATTATAATCCTTAATGCTTAGAAACCTTAATTTCTAGTAAAAACTAAGTAGTAGGCAGCATTTTTTTAAATTTGCGAATTTATGAATAAATCTAAAAATTTTTGGAAACGTGCTTTTTTGTAGTATGATCATTCAGTAATGCATAAAACATCTAACAGACCCGAATTTATCTTTAGTTTTTCTGTGATACAACACAAGTACATAAATCTATGTTTGAATCAATAGTTTGGTATTTTATCTTGTTTGGAAAAGACATAGGTACCCAATAAATTCAACCCAATATATCACTTAATCTAGCAAAACTGCAAAGTTTTAGGTTAGCAAATATTTTGGAACTATTTAAAAGTTTACCTACAAAACTTAATTTGTTCAACATATTTGTTCTTAACAATTACCCATGAAAACTTCGTGAGACAAAATCATCATATTGATGAGATTGTGGGATATGGGTGAGATGGGGTGGGGTGGGGTTCAGTCCAGAGCCGATAACCAAGAAAGAATTCTTGAGACATCTTTGGTGCAAAATGGTGGTTTATTAAAGCACGGGGACAGGACCCGTGGGCAGAAAGAGCTGCACTGGGGTCCTGAGGAGTGGCCCATTATATAGCCACAGGTTGGGAGGGGGTTCGGGATAGCATAAGTCTCTAAGGAATTTTGGAAGCAAGGTTTCCAGGACCTTGAGAGGGCTAGCTATTGTTGGGGAAAGGTCATTTATTACCATCTAATAAAACCTTAGTCATGAGACCCTTCAGATGTATATCGGTGGGCCATATGCTTGGGGGATGATTGCTAACAGGTAACTTGGGAGGGTTTAGAGATAAAGGAAGTTTCCAAAAGAAGTTTAATACATTAAAATAGACTTTGAGGATCCTGGGGGAGGGGGGAGCCCAGGCTAGGATTGCCTTTTGCCCTTAGCAAAGTATTAACATTGAGGCAGTTGACTTCCTAGGGGAATGTCACTCTGCCTGTTTCAAGGACTTGTCAATGGGCTATAGGTAGTAAGGAAATCTAATTGTGTCTACATACATAACCTTCTGGAAGCTAGGTTATTGATAGCTTTGTTCTTGTAAATTGCTAAGACATTTGTAAAACTGAGGGAGACTCATGTCCTGCAGGATTGTGATCTCCGTAAGTTAACTATTATTTTTTTTCCCTTCAGCTGGGATGTCCCGGCGGGGTGGGGGGAGGGGTTGCAGGGTGTCAGTTTCTGCTTTGTCCTCAGCTTGCCTTCTGTTCCCTCATCACATTAATCTATGTGTTTGCTTTTGTGCCAGTACCATGCTGTCTTGATGATCACAGCTTTGTAGTATAGCTTGAAGTCAGACATTGTGATGCCCCCAGCTCTGGTTTTCTTTTTCAACATTTCCTTGGCGATTCAGGGTCTTTTCTGGTTCCATATAAATGTTAGGATTGTTTGATCCAGCTCTGTGAAGGATGTCAATGGTTTTTTGATAGGGATTGCATTGACTGTGCAGATACTTCTCAAAGATGATATACAAATGGCCCAAAGACACATGATAAAGTGCTCCACATCACTCAGCATCAGGGAAATGCAAATCAAAACCACAATGAGATGCCACCTTACACCAGTTAGAATGGCTAAAATTAACAAGACAGGGAACAACGTTAGCGAGGATGTAGAGAAAGGGGAGCCCTCTTATACTGTTGGTAGGAATGCAAGCTGGTACAGCCACTCTGGAAAACAGTAAGGACGTTCCTCAAGAAGTTAAAAATAGAGCTACCCTACGACCCAGCAATTGCACTACTTACCCCAAAGATACAGTTGTAGTGAAAAGGAGGGACACATGCACCCCAATGTTCATAGCAATGCCACAATAGCCAAACTGTGGGAGGGGCCTAGATGACCTTCAACAGATGAATGGATAAAGATGTGGTTCATATATATAATGGGATATTACTCAGCCATCAGAAAGGCTGAATACCTACCATTTGCATCAACATGGATGGAACTAGAGGGTATTATGCTAAGTGGAAATTAGACAACCAGAGAAAGACAATTATCATGATTTCACTCATACATGGAATATAAGGAATAGTGCAGAGGACAATGGGGAAGGGAGGAGAAACTGAATGGGAAGAAATCAGAGAGGGAGACAAACAATGAGAGACTCTTGATTCTGGGAAACTGAGGGTTTCTGGAGGGGTGGTGGGTGGGGGAATGGAGTAACTTGGTGAGGGGCATTAAGGAGGGCATGTGATGTGATGAGCACTAGGTGTTAAATGAAACTGATGAATCATTGGACATTACATCAAACACTAATGTACTATGTGTTGGCTAATTGAATTTAAATTTAAAATATTTTTTTAAAGTTTATTAAGCAAGGATACAGAAAAAGCTCTGACAAGTGAGAGGAGTCTAGACAGCATTTCCACTGTGGGACTTTAAGGTTGGTCTTTTATAGAAATTTAACCAGGGAACTTAAGTCCTTTTAACATCTCTATTGACAGCACCACTTAATAGGGACCAGTGATAACACTTTCAATGGCTTACTTCCTTTTTAGGGTCCAACAATTTTTTGTTGGTCACATGCAGCTGTTATAACAAGACCCCACCTCTGACATCTAGGACAGGATGGTCTGGTTTGTTCCCTTATCTCTGGTTTCCTTACACCTCCACATTTTTGGGGATTTTTGTGAGCCCGATCCCATAGCCTCCTACCTACCTCTCCCTGCCTAGCCCCACCTGTCCCTTACTCAGTGTCACTTACACCAAGTTCCCAAACTGGGGCTTAGTACTCGATATAATTGTAATTTCAACCTCCCCCAGAAATGTGGCCTTAAATAGTCAGGAGTTTTCTGATCAGCACCAGTGAAGAAATCCATGGCATGTGCCCTCTCCATCCCCTAAAGGAAGATGAAGTAAAATGCCTGATGAGACCTTCTGCCCTTTCCCCCAAAGGAAAGTGACCCGGACTGAAATAATCCTTTCTTTTCTTCTGCTCATAACTTCTTTGCCCCACTCTCCTTCCTATAAAAACCTTGCATTTTGTACAACTCCTCAGAGCACCTCTCTACTTGCTAGGGGAGGTGCTGCCTGATTCGTGCATCATTTAATAAAGCCAGTTAGGTCTCCAAACTTACTTAGTTGAGTTTTGTTTAACAGAGTTGGTGGGAGTGGTGGGATCCAGAGTGAACTTGCAGCAGCATCTTTAGACAGTAAGAAACACAGGCGTGGAATCTGTGAACCCTTTCAGTTCACTGTCTTTCTTGCCATTTCCGAGGGCTGTATGTAAATTCCTTGAAGTCTGAGCTCTGTTCTATTTCATTTTGAGCTACTGATCTGATTGGCTTTCCTTTACAGAGCTGGTCAACTTGAGCTGGCGGACAGTTATACTCAGAGCCCAGTAGAGCTGGTATATTTTTGACTAGACCCAAGCCCCTAGCTTTTCCAGTCCATAATTCCTGGGCAGAAAATATCAGTAAGGTTTTACAGGAATTGGTGGTGGTGTTCACAGGGCCTTCTTATGGTCAGGATGCAGTACTTCGAATATATTAAGGCCAGTGTTTGTCGTGTCTTGTGTAAATAAAGGCTATTGCCAGTGGCATTTAGGAGCCCAAAAAGCTGCAAAAATTGATGGGCAAAGGTTAAGTATTTAAAGGATATTACAGTGCTCGCTGATGTGGGAAAGACGATAGGGTTCAAAGCTGACAGCCAAGAACGAATTCTTGAGATGTCTTTGGTGCAAAAAGGTGATTTTAATTAAAGCGTGGGGACAGGACCCATGGGCAGAAAGAGCTGCACTGGGGTCATGAGGCGTGGCCCATTATATACTTTCAAGTTGGGAGGGAATTAGGAATAACATAAGTCTCCAAGGAATTTTGGAAGCAAGGTTTCCAGGACCTTGAGAGGGCTAGCTATTGTTGGCCAAAGGTCATTTCTTACCATCTAATAAAACCTTAGTCATGAGACCCTTCAGATGTATATTGTTGGGCCATATGCTTGGGGTTTTAGAATAAAGGAATAAAGGAAATTTCCAAAGGAATTTTTATATGCTAAAGTAGACTTACAAGATCCTGGGGAGTGGGGTGCGTTCAGGCTAGGACTGCCTTTTGCCCTTAGCAAAGTATTAACATTGAGGCAGTTGAGTCCCTATAGGAATGGCACTCTGCCTGTTTAAAGGCCTTGTCAACGGGCTGTAGGTAGTAAGGAAATTTCATAATTTTTCTTCTGCCTTTGTTTCCCACATCACTTGCCATCTCAAAAAGACTCCCGTAATAGGACAAGTTGGTCATGGAACAGGTTAGATTGACACTGGATCACCTGCCAACTTGAAGAAAACTTCTGTGCAACAAGCTCCACTGTGTAACATGCACAATCCCCAACCCAGCAGCACATTCCTTTTCTGGACTAGTTTGGCTCCAGGAAACCCAAGTCTTAGCTAATGAGATACTTGGGTTTTAAAGAGTCAAGCACACTACCTTCCTGCACACCTGCTTATCTTTAAGAATTACAGTCCCAGAAGTTGCAGCTATCTAACAAGATGAAATTTAAAAAACAAAAAAACCAAAACCACATAAAATTGCAGTGGTCATTATGGGGAATGTTCCAATTAGACAAGATTGTTCATTTAAGAAGTACACTTAAGTGTTCCCAAATTAAACAAAATGGCATGTCTATTTTAACTGGCATACAGAAGCTTCCAAAAGCCTTCAAGATTCCAAAGTAGTCTCATTAAAAGATTCGTTACAAAGGTTAACACACACACACACGCGCGCGCGCGATACCTAAGACAAAACACTGTACGACTGAGGTGACTTCTACTCCTCCCTTCTGCCCGTCTTGACCTGAGTACACCAGCTACTAATTTTGTGTCTCAACTGCCTTTCCACTCTGAAGAGACAATTACATTTTAAAACAAAACCACCTGAAGTGACAGGAGATCTTCCTCAGACATTTCACTCCTTGGTTAAAGAGTAAGGGCTATAATAAAAAATGTAAACCCAGGGAGAATCCTACAAAGTTTTTTGTTTTGTTTTTGTGGGGGGGGGGGTTTGGTTTTGGTTTTGTTTTTGATAGGTTACTTCCGGAGCACAGTTGAGAGGGGGGAATAAAAATTCATGTTATCCTGGGCACCTGGGTGGTTCTGTCGGTTGTGTGTCTGCCTTAGGCTTGGGTCATGATCTTGGAGTCCTGGGATCAAGCCCCGAGTTGGGCTTCCTCCTCAGGGGAGAGTCTGTTTCTCTCTCTCATCTACACTTCCCCCGCCCCGTGCCATCTCTGTGTCTCAAATAAATAAAATCTTTAAAAAAATTCATGTTAATGAGGGAGCAGAAGGCTAGCTGAGGACAAAGCACAAGCTGACACCTGCAACTTCCACCCCCACCCCTGGGTGGGATGTGTGTGACATTCCTCCAGGAAACTTCCAACTATCTTATGTTAAGGCCTTGCTGGAGGGAAAAACAACCTTAACAAGACAATAGCCAGGCCTCCAGTATCCTGTGAGACTTCTTTAGTGTTTGAAAATCCTTTTGGAACTTCCCTTATCTTTCCTGCCCCCAACCCCAAAGTATATAATCAGTTCCCCCTCACAGTCCAAGGGCAGCAGGGAGCAGCAGGCAGGGCCAGAAGCAGCTCTTTCTGCCCATGGGTGCTGTCCCCTTGCTTTTAACAAAACCACCATTTTGCACCAAAGACGTCTCAAGAATTTTCTTGGTTGTCGGCTCTGGTACCCCCCACCCCCCCCACAACCTCATCTACATTCCAAACTACATCACGTGTTATCCCTTCCTTTCCAAATCCAGACCCATTGCTTATTAATCCTTTTTCTCCTGGGAATAACTATTTCCTTCTTGCTGGTCTTGTTTTACAGCCGAAGAACATGATTGGCTTCCTGCCTGCCTGTGACATGCAGGTTGTCGTTTCCTTATTTGGCTATCTTTGGGATGGCCAATAAATTTATGGTAGAAATTCTGGCCTTAGGAGAACAAGAGTCCTTCTAGAAAGTGCTTGCATGTCCCCCTGTGCCTTTACAATGTAAATATACAGTGTACTGCTTGGTCTTCTGCAAGAATTCTTCATCTAGCCCATCTTTTTTAAAATGCAAATTTCAGGGAGGTAGTTCTCATCAAATAAAAACAAGGGGGGAAAGCCATTTAAAGCTTAACCTGTCAAAGACAAATAAAAATCTTAAGTGTATTCCCCACAGATATTAAAAGAAGGCTCTAACCAGCTAGACCAATACCTTTAACTTATTTCATCTACCAGGAAAGCAAACTCAGAACCAGCTGTTGTAAGTAGTAAATTTTGTACCTATTTGATGGCAGTAATTTTAGATGCAGATCTTATAGCTTCTGTTTTGTCTCTAATGTTGACATGTGTTTATATTTGTGTCCTAGATGTGTTTCTACCTCCAGATGGTATAGCTAAAATTAATTTGTAAAATAACATTTCGTTGGTTTGAAGGCAAGCACTTATAAAGATTGGGCATTCTAAAACGCAGAAAGATAAAAACTACCGCAAATGCTTTTAACGTTCACAGGAGATAGACAGATATATCTATCTCCCTGTATCTGTTGGGTGTCAAAGCTAGTTTGAGATTGATGGGTTTTTTCAGGATTTCTTTTCCTTTAGTGCTCACGGTTCTTGTGATACAGTGTTGGAATATAGGTGAGGTTTGTTTAAAGTTCATAGGATACAAAGTATATTTTGATACGAAATATGTATTATGTATGTATATATATTATATTTGATATAAAAGCTAGTTTGGGATTGATGGTTTTGTTTCAGGTTTGTTGGGGTGAGATCTGGAGCCGATGATCAAGAAAGAATTCTTGAGACGTCTTTGGTGCAAAATGGTGGTTTTGTTAAAAGCAAGGGGACAGCACCCATGGGCAGAAAGAGCTGCTTCTGGCCCTGCCTGCTGCTCCCTGCTGCCCTTGGACTGTGAGGGGGAACTGGTTACATACTTTGGGGTTGGGGGCAGGAAAGATAAGGGAAGTTCCAAAAGGATTTTCAAACACTAAAGAAGTCTCACAGGATACTGGAGGCCTGACTATTGTCTAACTAAGGCTGTTTTTCCCTCCAGCAAGGCCTTAACAGTAATACAGGAGCTTCCTGAAGGAACACTATACTCTGCCTGCCCAGGTATTTGTCAGCGGGCTGCAGGTTATACGGACATGTAATTTTACCTGCATTTCCTTCTGCCTGTTTCCCACTTCACTTGGTCACACAGGTGTAAAGAAGGAAGAGGTAGATCAGACAAAGAGTGGTGGGCAGCAAAGCGAAGTTATTGAGGGACAGTACAAACGTCCCAAAGGAGGGGGTACCTGAGAGGGTTGCCCCAGAGTTGCTAAGTCTAGGGGTGTTTATGAGAATGTTGGTGGGCTGTTTTAATCTGATGAACCCTCCACACTCCTTTCAGGGTGGTGTAAAATTCTTTTGACGCTGGTTTCATTTTAGGGTGGGGCCCCTTGTCCTTGCTTGCATTGCCTTCAGCTCAAAATAGTCCATAGGCCAAGGTGGCACATATTGGGGTAAACTTGCTTTCAACCCCTTCAGTCCTCCCTTAGAAACTTTAAAGAACATTCACAATCAAGAAGCTAAAATGATTTTTCTTTAACGTGCTGTTTTGCTAAGGCTATAGAGAAGAAGGTGGATAGGAAGGGGTGGAAACGGCATGGGGAGAGAGAACAGGAGGAAAATGTTGAGAGACTTAGGGGAGAAATGTCGGGTAGTGCAAAAGGAGGAGGACGAGAAGCTGTTCATGAGGCTTCAGCCCACATACCTAATTTGAAAGATTCTCAAAAGATCTCAATTAGCTTTTGAACATTTTGAGTTAACTCCTTGAAGGGAAGCAACCTTTTTAGTATTTCTTTTGGAGGCCTCCACATGCCAATTAAAATAAACTTCCCACTCATTTGCTTATTTGCTTTGATTTTTATAATCTCTCTCTTTCCAATTTTGCACACATTAAATAATTCAGAGATAACGAAAGTGTCCCATCTTAGCCAAAGACGTTTTAAATTATCCTGGGTAAGGTGAGTCTAATAGGGCAAAAATTTATAATATGAAGGACCATATTCTTTAAATATAAACCCAGCGGGGGTTCCCAAAGAAGGTTGGTCATGTAGGGCTGTTATAGAGGAAATCTTTCCCTATGAATAAGATAGGATTTAAGTTGAAAGAAAATGTGGCCGCTTGAAAATAAGTTGGACACTCACCAATAAATATCTTGCAACCCAAATCCTTCCCCATTTAAGGGGAGAATGGCATTCTCTAAAGAGTGACTACAGAACTGGTTACTTTGCTCAAATGAAGTCTGGCCTGAATCTTGAGTAAAAAAGATAGGAGTTTCAGATCCAGGAGAACTCACAGCCAGACCTCCTGCGCCTCACCCTTTGGAAATGCATAGAGAACAATGATCTCCTAGAGCCACCATCCACACGTCCACACAGGCAACCAGGATCCAGGATCCATTCCTCCGGATCCTGCCAGCGATGCCAAGAAATGTCAACCATGAAAGAATTCACTAAAAATTTAAGCAAACAGGCATTTTTTAAGCAATTGGAGTTAAAATTTGGGAGACATATTCAAGTAGAAACATGAACCCTGGTCTAAAGAAGACAATAAAGGGGAAGAGGTAGAAAGGTGAATGGTCATGAGGACAGTTCTCATTTATTTCCTCTAGGAAAACAGGGATTGAAACTAAGTTAACTGAGGTTAATATGCAAATGAGAAATTAAAATTTGGCAAAAGACATTGGCTCCTTTATAAGTGAAGAATTACGATGTCATAGTGAGGAAGCAGTGAGGTTCAGGCTGAGGGCTTGTAGCTGGCAAAAAGTTCGTAGTTCCTCGCCTGAGGACACGCATAAATTCTTCACCCCTTATGGCCTCCTGACCCTATTTAAAGGAGATCTCCTAGCTAGGCTGGCTTGCCCCATTTTGAAATCTGTTACAGTGCCTGTCAACCTGATGCAACATTTGATGGGAGCCACGTTGCTGTTATATTAAAGCACCCATATTTATTTTGAAAAGCATGACTTTTTCTTATTTTTTCATATATTATTATAATAGGTCACTTTATAACATCTAGCAATATACTACCCCTGCTCTCTTGGTCTTGAATTTTATATGAGTGAGTGTCTTCCTTAACATATCCACAATAATACATTCTTCGCTTCCCAGCCCTTAGGGAACAGTGTGCTTTAATTAACATATACATTACACAAATATCTGCTCATCTTAGTCTTCTGCCTGAAAGGGATTGAAATTTGTTCCACCAAAGAAGCAAAATCAACACACTTGGAGCCTGGGTGCAGGTTCATTAGCATTTCAGAGGCTCAAGTGTCATAACTGGTTTAACTAAACAAAGCCATAATGTACACTTCAGAAAACTGCCGGGAAGGAAAAATCAATTCTGTATTTCAATTGAATTCAAATAAATCCAGCACCATGTATCTGCACTCTGCATATCTGTGCCAGGATTTTTATGAATAATTTGCAATCAAAGTTTTACTTAAGCTTGTTTGAAAAGAGGCACAAATTTGCCATTTTACTTAAACTGAAAGGTTTGTCCTCAACAGATTTATGGATATTTTGTATCCTTAAAAGTGTCTAATGTTGACCTGTTTTTTCAATTTATAACTGCATTTAACTAGTAAATTTTCAACTTTAATTATAAATTAACTCATTATGTTTGGGGGACAGACTATGTGAATTGGTAGTAGTATATAATACCTAGAGTCAGATGAATCAATGTTAGTGAAAGAAAATGTACCAAATATTAAGTCATGTGTACATTTAGTGTTTCTGTAAATTGATACAAGACTGGCCCTTTAAGGGAAATCTAGGAAGCTAATGGATTGGTGGATTACTATTTAGTACTTAAAAGTTATTTTCTATTTGTTTTTCCTGAATCTTAGGATAAGACAAGATGCTAGTGGGGTGTCATAATATCTGAAAGACACACTGCAGATGAAAAGCTGACAGACTGAAGGCCTTATACTTAAAGTCGATCTGTTTAAAGAATAGATCAATAAAATACAGTTTTTCAGGTAAAAAAAGTAGATTTATAAGCCTTTTTTTTTTTTTTTTTGCTTCAAGCTTCTGTTTATTTTGTGCTCTATCTTCAGTGTAAAACATTCTTTTGTGCAGGGGAACAGAGGGAGAAGAGAGAGAATTTTAAGCAGGCTTTACGCTCAGCACAGAGCCCTACACAGGGCTCAATCATAGAACCCTGAAATCATGACCTGAGCCAAAATCAAGGGTCAGAGGCTAAACCAACTGAGCCACCTTGGCACCCCTAAGTTGAGTCCTTTCAACTAAAGTTATTTAACTTTATGAAAAATCTCTTTATATTTTCCTTATTTTTCTTATTTCACGATCAACTGGTACCAAACATTAGTCTGATGGCCCTTCTTACCCTTCACTTTTAGCACCTGTCGGTTCATAGTTGGTACTGCATCTGTGAAATTATCGTTCTCTTCCATTAAGTGGTATTCCCCTTGGAGAAAAGATGGTTTTCTTATTTGTCTTTGTCTTCTGCATCACACCAAGTCAGCCCATAGTATATGTCTTATTACTGAGCATTGACTGTATGTAAGTTACTAAAGGTTGTGGCATGCATGTATTCTGGAGAAATTTATTCATTTTTATTTGCTATTTTAATTATTAGAGCAGGGTTGACTGAGAAAATGTGAGAATAAAACTTGGGCCAACCAGTACTTTTTACCTATAATGTTTGTATTTTTACTGTAGAGATTACCAAGTAGCTCAACAATGATAAAGACGAAAAGTCATTTCTCACATTTTCTTTGCTTTAGGGGGGGTATTTTGAGGGCCATCCCTAATGACTTAGTTTTCATTTTGAAATGCATCTCTATTTTTGTAGCTTTAACAATTTCAATAGCTCTAGGGTAGACAATAATAAGTGTCTTAATAAATATAGGCTAAAAGCATTGTTGAGCCATTTGCTTTTAAGACTAATTTACTGTCGGGGCGCCTGGGTGGCACAGTGGTTAAGCATCTGCCTTCAGCTCAGGGTGTGATCCCAGCGTTATGGGATCTAGCCCCACATCAGGCTCTTCCACTATGAGCCCGCTTCTTACTCTCCCACTCCCCCTGCTTGTGTTCCCTCTCTCACTGGCTGTCTCCATCTCTGTTGAATAAATAAATAAAATCTTAAAAAAAAAAAAAACTCATTTACTGTAGCTATCGTGCATGTATGGTATAAGGAGGTTGGCCAGCTTCATTCTTTAGCATGTTGTTGTCCAGTTTTCCCAGTACTATTTGTTGAAGAGACTCCCCCCCGCCCCCATTGGCTATTCTTTCCTGCTTTGTTGAGATTACTTGACCACACAGTTATGTGTCCATTTCTGGGTTTTCTATTCTGTTCCATTGATCTATGTATCTGTTTTTGTGCCAGTACCTACCATACTGTTTTGATTACTACAGCTTTGTATTATAACTTGAAATCTGGACTTGTGATACCTCCAGCTTTGTTTTTCTTTTTCAAAATTTCTTTGGCTAGTTGGGGTCTTTTGTGATTCCATACAAATTTTAGGATTATTCTAATTCTGTGAAAAATGCTGTTGGTATTTTGATAGGGATTGCTTTCAGTGTAAAACACTCTTTATTTAAAATAAAAAATACTATCGTTTATCTTACAAAATATTAAATTAGAGGCAATTACTCCAAACTATCAAACTCTGAGGACCATCAGGGCTGGAGCATTATACAATGCCGGTAGAACTACATAGAAAACATTCAGAATAGCAACCCTCTTTTGCAACTGTATGTGAATGGAGCTCTTTGGGACTGGGCAATGCCCTACAGCCTCCATGAAGGCTGTAAATGCTTCCTATCTTTTATATCAAGTATCCAAAACAGGAGCATTTGAAGCTCTTTACTTGTTCTCTCTCTCTCTCTCTTTCCTAATGACAACTCTTTAAATTGCCAGAGTATTTTCTCCATTCCCCTCCAAATGATTAGCCTCATTGGCTTGTCCTGTTGTTTTGTCCAGGGGAAAATATAGCATGGAGCCATTAAGAGGGACTACCCCTTATTCTGTTAAAAGAATGGGAACAATAATTTTTAGGATTTGTCAGTGACCATGCATGGAGCATGGCTACATGTTCATGCTTAAAATCATAGATAAATCTGTATGAAGATCTTAGTTTGCAATGTGGGATTAACAGCAGTTCCAAACATTGGCTAGGCTATGGGATTGCCTGTTAAAAGATTAATCCCCTGACTACTCACAGACGTATTCTAGTGGATTTGTTACAACTTACTAATGGAATTATCTTTCAAAGTATCTAACCTCATTGTAAAATGAGAATAATAATGTATTTCTTGCCTAATGTAGCAATATGCAATATACTAGCTCTTGAGTAGCTTCAGATCTCCTCTTGTTGGACTTAAAATTTGAATTCCCTGAGAAAATGCATATACACACACATATGCATGTATACATACACATACAAATGTATTCTCAACTTTGTAGTTATGAACAAAACTTTCATAAGTTGCTTTTTATTGCAATGGTTTTGGATTCTTTCAATTTATGAAATAATCAGTAAAGAAAGGTTTTTCTCCATTTTTTTTACCTCTATCCTTCTTTTTCCTGCAGTGTCTTGCCTTTTCATATCTGCTCTTTTAATTACCTGTCTCCTAGATACTATTTTGTCATATATAAATACAGTTATGTCAAGAAGGTGTCAGTGGGAAGTGTTTGGGTAAAGGGTCTGGTGATAGAGAACAAAGGGGGGGGGAGTACATAGTAATCCATTTTAAGGAAACTATACAGAATAATATGTGTACAGAACATATTTCTAGGGGTGAGTAGTTACATGCGAGTTCTTTGCTTCCCTTGTGCCTTTAAATATATTGCAAATCAATAATGTTTGATACAGAGACATTTGGAGAATTGAGAAATAAATTGAAGCTGAATTTTTAAGAACCAAAACAAAAACAAATGAGGCTCAAGTGGCTATTCATCCCTGAGATGAAAAACAAGCCCATGGAAAACAGACACTGATCTAAAGCCCTGATATACTCAGGGCTCTTCAAAAACAAAATTCTGATTGGCTGTGTTATCGAGTGTCTTTGAAATTACATTTGCCAGTTTTTAAATTTACAGGGAAAACACAGCAAAAGGTGGCATCTGTCAGATATGGTGTGAACTACTAGCTTGAGGTAGTTCATATTTCAACATTAGATTGCACTACATTTCTTTCAGTGAGGTCACATCTTTCTGAAGCTGGGTTTTCACTGATGTGATAAAAATGAATAGTGAATGAAAATCAATACAGAGTAGAAAAGAGGGTGGGCAGCATCCAATCTAATTCGAAGGTTTAAGTTCCAGGAGCACAAATCCATTTTATATGTAATTATGGTTATTTAAAAATGAAAAAAAATTTTCTTTAATTTGTGTATTTTTTTTCCCAGAAGGTTACTAATTTGTTAAGACATAAATTATTAGGCTGTTTGGATCTCCCTATTTCATAAACAGAATCATTGGGTATTACTTTTGGCCTATTGAGCACAGTGGAATAATTGCTGAGACACTAAGGGTCCTGTAAATCAAGGAAGTCTGGGAAACTCTGAATTACACAATTGCAGTGTTCAACACTGTTAAGCAGTTTGAATCTGTTGATTTTTCTTTGAATAAACAACAAAGGCCAAGTGACACTCTAAGAGCTTCTCACTATTGTTGCTTTGGGGCTTTTTTGGGTTTTTGGAGTGTGTATGTGTGTACATGATCTCTAGACTATGGCTAAATATTCCCCAGGTCCCCTGTCTGTAACCACCAATGAACTGAGGCAGAGTTTTCTTAATCAGGTATGTGAGTAGCATGTTCTGCTCTCCACAACTCCCAGTTGTTGTGTGAGATTGATGAGGTTGCTTTATGGTATACATGGGATACAAGCTCATTAGTAGGGAGTCTTCTAGTGATTTGGTTCTGAGAAGGAGGGTGTTAAGGAGTTGCAAGGGAAGGACCGTTTCACACTGCTTTATAAAGGAATTGATACATCTCAGTTTGGGCTGACTTGTTCTTGGGCCAATTCAAAAATGTGAAAATTATTCTTGGTCCTCATTCCAAGGAATGGAAAGTTAGATCTCTGGAATAGCAATGTGGTGGAAGTTAGGAGTCCTCTTTCCCCAACTCCATCAAAAAGTATAGCTCAAATTCTCATTTCTTTCTAAGCCTCTCCTTGATCTCCCCTTTGTGCCCCCATTCATAACAGTGTTCCTTACTGTTTATATGTATTTCCTCTAGTTTGTAAAATCATTAAAAATAGGAATATATTCAGGAATCTTTCATTAAATTTTCCTAATGAGCCTCATAATCTTAGCAGTAGCCAAATTTTTGATTATCCTTCTTTTTTGGAAAATATCATTAACTAATGATTGTTGTCCATTGCAGGACTTCTTAACCTTACAATATTCATATAAAATAATAATTCTATAACGTATCAGGATAAATGGATGAGTCCATGACGGAGCTCTTGAGAGGGGTTCTGGTATTCCCAAGGAAGAGAGGAAGTGATCTCTCAACACACCTGTAACCCATGGGTAGCATGCATGTGCACTCAGTATATTGATTGCTAATTGAGTTTTACGTACTTTGGTTACAATAACATCTTGGCATAAATTTCTCAGAAGATAACATGAGTGTTATAACAAATGTACTTCATAAAATTTATGGAATTCCCATAAGATCTGTGTCAAAATCTTTGAGGTTGCTATTTAATGTTGCTATTGAACAACAATGCAGAGCTTGCCAGTAAACCCATCTCTCCTTGAGGCTTCTGTCAACAGAGGAATTTTTTGAGGTGGAGTCATTGAACACTGTTCTTATAAGATTCTACTACCATGATCATCTTTCATTCATGGAGTATTTGCTATACTGAAATTGATAGTACAGGCCAGGTAAGTAACAGATGAAGGGGCCTGGTCGATCTGGGTAAGGAGTATAGGAAGTCATGAGACCATGGTGGTGGCCTGCATTACAGCCTGTCACTCCACTGTTTAAAACCCTCCTGTGGATAAAGAAAGGGGGGGTAATCAGAAGGGGGAATGAAACATGAGAGACTATGGACTATGAGAAACAAACTGAGGACTTCAGAGGGGAGGAGGGTGGGGGAATGGGATAGACCGGTGATGGGTGGTAAGGAGGGCACGTATTGCATGGTGCACTGGGTGTTATACACAACTAATGAATCATCGAGCCTTACATCGGAAACCGGGGATGTACTGTATGGTGACTAACATAATATAATAAAAAATCATTTAAAAAAAAAAAAAAAAAAAAAAAAAAGACCTACACTGCGCCAAGCACTCAAGCCTCCAACCTCAAGAAACTTTCTATCTAAAACAAGTCCAAAGGTCACTGCAGGGAAATATTAATTTGAATGACGATCTATTCCATGTGAAGGAAAAGGACGTTATACTGTAGATTTCAAGATCATGACTTTTGCGACCCAGTGAGTTAAATGATTCATGTTTTCTCTTGTGTTTCACGTTTCTCACCAACTACTAGATAAAAGACAGTCTTAAGCTAAAACGTATTAGGAGTGGATATTGACTTACCGTTGAATTTTCAATACGTAAACACATGTACAAAATGTGATTAAAATAAAGCAGCTTTTTTGTAAAAGAGAAAAAAAAAAAAAAAAAAAAAAAATAAAACCCTCCTGTGGGTTTTATATGTTCTTACCACCTTTGTTGAAGATTAATTGACCATGTAAGTGAGGGTTTATTTCTGTGTTCTCTATTTTGTTCCATTGATCTATTTTTGTGTCAGTACCATACTGTTTTAGTTACTGTAGCTTTGTAATATGGTTTTAAATCTGGAGCTGTGATACCTCCAGCTTTATTCTTTTCTCTCAAGATTGCTTTATTTGGGGTCTTTTATGGTTTCATTAAAATTTTTGGATTTTTAGTTTTACATATGTGAAAAAACTTTATTTTGATAAGGATTGGATTAAATTTGTAGATTACTTTTGGTAGTATTGACATTTTAACAATGCTGATTCTTTCAACCCATGAGCATGGAATATTTTACCATTTATTTCTGTTTTCTTTGATTTCTTTCATCGTCTTACAGTTTTTAGAGGATGGGTCCTTCACCTTCTGGATTAAGTTTATTACTATATATTTTATTGTTTTTTATGTAATTGTAAATGGGATTATTATCTTGACTTCCCTTTCTGCTATTTTGCAATTTGTGTATAGAAACACAACAGATTTTGGCAAATTGACTTTGTCCTGTAGTTTAACCGAATGTGTTTATTATTCCTAATAGGTTTTGGGTTGTTTTGTTTTTTGTTTTTGTAGTGTCTTTAGGATTTTCTACATGTAGTATCATGTTATCTGCAAGTAGTTTTACTTCTTCCTTACCAGTGTAGTTACCTTTTATTTTATTTTTTTTCTGCTTCTCTGAATGCTTTAACTACTGCTTTTAGTACTATGTTGAATAAAAGTGAGAGTGGACATCCTTGTCTTATTCCCGATGGAAACTGAGAGAACGGTTTTCGGCTTTTCACCATTGAGAATGTTGTTAGCTGTGGGATTGTCACATATGACATTATGTTGAGAAATATTTCTTCTGTACCCACTTGGTTGAGAGTTTTTATCACAAATGGATATTAAATTTTGTCAAATGCTTTTTCTATATCAAGATGAATGTAGGATTTTTATATTTCATTTTCTTAATGTGATGATCACACTGATTTGCATATATTAAATCATCCTTGCATCACTGGAATAACTCCCACTTGATCATGGTGAATGATCCGTTTAATATATTTTTGAATTTAGTTTGCCAATATTTGATATAGGGTTTTTTTCATGTAGTTTGATGTGTGACTTTTTCTTTTTTCTTTCTTTCTTTCTTTCTTTCTTTTTTTTCTTTCTTTCTTTTTTTTTTTTTTAGTGACTTGTCCAGTTTTGATATCAGGGTAATGCTGGCCTCATAGGATGAATTTAGAAGTGCTCTTTCTTCTATTTTTTGAATCAGCTTGAGAAGAATAGATATTAAGTCATTTATATGTTTGGTTGAATTCATCTGTAAATTCATCTGGTCCTGGACTTGTTTTTTGGCGGTTTTTTTAATTATTAATGATTTAATTTCATTGCTAGTAATTGGTCTGTTCAGGTTTTCTATTTTTCCTTATTCATTTTTGGGAGATTTATGTTTCTAGGAATGTATACATTTCTTCTACGTTGTACAATCATTGGCATATATTTTTTGTAGTAGTTTCTTATAATCTTTTGTATTTCTGTGGTGGCAAATTTCTCTTTTATTTCTGATTTTATTTGTGTGTTCTGTTTCTCTTTTGATTAGTCTAAAGTTTGTCATTTTTATCTTTTCAAAGAACCTGCTTTTAGTTTCATTGGTATTTTTTCTTTTCTTTTTTTTAATATGTTAGTCACCATACAGTACATCATTCGTTTTTGATGTAGTGTTCCAGGATTCATTGTTTTTGTATAACACCTACTGCTCCATGCAATACGTGCCCTCCTTAATACCCTTCACCGGGCTAGCCCATCCCCCCACCACCCTCCCCTCTAAAACCCTCAGTTTGTTTCCCAGAGTCCATAGTCTCTTGTGGTTCATTTCCCCCTCTGTTTACCCCCCCTTCATTTTTCCCTCCCTTCTTCTAACAATCTCCCTGCTATTCGTTATGTTCCACAAATGAGTGAAATCATGTGATACTTGTCTTTCTCTGCTTCACTTATTTCACTTAGCATAGTCTCCTCCAGTCCCATCCATGTTAATGCAATTGTTGGATAATCATCCTTTCTGATGGCTGAGTAATATTCCATTGTATATATGGACCACATCTTCTTTATCCACTCATCTGTTGAAGGGCATCTCAGCTCCTTCCACAGTTTGTCTATTGTAGACATTGCTGCTATGAATATCGGGGTGCACATGGCCCTTCTTTTCACTATGTCTGTATCGTTGGGGTAAATACCCAGTAGTGCAATTGCTGGATCATGGGGTAGCTCAATTTTTAACTTTTTAAGGGACCTCCGCACTGTTTTCCAAAGTGGCTGTACCAACTTACATTCCCACCAACAATGTAGGAGGGATCCCCTTTCTCTACATCCTCTCCAGCATTTGTTGTGTGTTGCCTTGACAATTTTTGCCATTCTAACTGGTGTAAGGTGGTATCTCAATGTGGTTTTGATTTGAATTTCCCTGATGGCTAAAGATGTTGAACATTTTTTCATTGTCTGTTAGCCATTTGTATGTCTTCATTGGAAAAGTGTCCGTTTGTATATTCTGCTTTTAATTTGATTATCTGCTTCTTGGGTATTGAGTTTGAGAAGTTCTTTATAGATCTTGGATACCAGCCTTTTATCTGTAGTGTCATTTGCAAATATCTTCTCCCATTTTTGTTGACTGTTTCCTTTGCTGTGCAGAAGCTTTTTATCTTGATGAAGTCCAACAAGTTCATTTTTGCTTTTGTTTCCCTTGCCTTTGGAGACGTGTCATGAAAGAAGTTGCTGTGGCTAATGTCAAAGAGGTTATAGCCTATGTTCTCCTCTATGATTTTGATGGATTCCTGTCTCACATCAAGGTCTTTCATCCATTTGGAGTTTATCTTTGTGTATGGTGTAAGAGAATGGTCGAGTTTCATTCTTCTGTACATAGCTGTCCAATTTTCCCAGAACCATTTATTGAAGAGACTGTCTTTTTTCCACCGGATGTTTTTCCTGCTTTGTCAAAGATTAGTTGACCATAGAGTTGAGGGTCCATTTCTGGAGTCTGTATTCTGTTTCACTGATCTATGTGTCTGTTTTTGTGCCGGTACCATGCTGTCTTGGTGATCACAGCTTTGTAATACAGCTTGAAATCAGGCAATGTGATGCTCCCAGCTTTGTTTTTTCTTTTTCAACGTTTCCTTCCCGATTGGGGGTCTTTTCTGATTCCACACAAATTTTAGGATTGTTTGTTCCAGCACTTTGAAAAATGTCATTGGTATTTTGGTCAGGGTGGCATTGAAAATGTAGATTGCTCTAGGTATCACAGACATTTTAACTATGTTTATTCTTCCGATGATGAGCATGGAATATTTTTCTATCTTTTTGTGTCTTCTTCAATGTCTTTCATCAGTGATCTGTAGTTTCTAGAGTATAGATCTTTTACGTCTCTGGTTAAGTTAATTCCAAGATAACATATGATTTTTGGTGCTATTGTAAATGGAATCAATTCCCTAATTTCTTTCTTCAAACTCATTGTTAGTGTATAGAAATGCAACTGATTTCTGTGCATCAATTATTTATCCTACCACGTTACTGAATTGTTTTATGAGTTTCTACTGATTTGGGGGTGGAGTCTTTTGGGTTTTCCACATAAAGTATCATGTCATCTGTGAAGAGAGAGAGTTTGACTTCTTCTATGCCAATTTGAATATTTTTTTTCTTTTTTGTTTTCTGATTGCTGTTCCTAGGACTTCTAGTACTATGTTGAACAATAATGGCAAGAGTAGGCATCCTTGTCATGTTCCTGATCTTAAGGGAAAGGCTCTCAGCTTTTCCCCATTGAGAATGATATTTGCTGTGCACTTTTCATAAATGGTTTTTATGAAATTGAGGAGTGTACCCTCTATCCCTACACTCTGAAGGGTTTTAATCAGGAAAGGATGCAGTTTTTGTCAAATGCTTTTTTCTGCATCAATTGAGAGGATCATATGGTTCTTGACTCTTCTCTTATTAATGTGTTCTATCACACTGATTGATTTGCGAGTATTGAATCACCCTTGCATCTCAGGGGTGAATCCCACTTGGTTGTGATGGATAATCCTTTTAATGTACTGTTGGATCCTATTAGCTAGGATGTTGTTGAGAATTTTGGCATCCATATTCATCAGGAATATCAGTCTGTAATTCTCCTTTTTGATGAGGTCTTTGCCTGGTTTTGGGATCAAGGTAATGCTGGCCTCATAGAATGAGTTTGGAAGTTTTCCTTCTGTTTCTGTTTTTTGAAACAGCTTCAGGAGACAAGGTATTAATTCTTCTTTGAATGTTTGGTAGAATTCCCCAGGGAATCCATCAAGCCCTGGACTCTCTTTTTTGGGAGGTTTTTGATCACTGCTTCAATCTCGTCACTGATAACCAGTTATTGGCCTATTTAGGTTGTCAGTTTCTTCCTGTTTCAGTCTTGGTGTTTATGGGTTTCCAGGAAGGCATCCATTTCTTCCAGGTTGCTTAATTTATTGGCATATAGTTGTTGATAATAGTTTCTAATGATTGTTTCTATGTCCTTGGTGTTAGTCGTAATCTCTCCCATTTTATTCATAATTTTATTAATTTGGGTCCTTTATTCTTTTGAATAAGTCTGGCCAGTGGCTTATCAATCTTATTAATTCCTTTAAAGAACCAGATTCTAGTTTTGTTGATCTGCTCCACTGCATTTCTGGTTTCTAAATCATTGATCTCTGCTCTAATCTTAATCAGTTGTCTTTGCTTTGGGTCTGTTCTTTTGTTCCATCTCCAGCTGTTTAAGGCGTGAATATAAGGACTGCATTTTAGATTTTTCTATTCTTTTGAGTGAAGCTTGGATGGCTATGTAGTTCCCCCTTAGACCACCTTTGCAGTGTCCCATAGGTTTCGGACCAATGTATTTTTATTCTCATTAGTTTCCATAAATTGCTTAAGTTCTTCTTTAATTTCCTGGTTTACCCAAACATTCTTAAGCAGGATGGTCTTTAGTTTCCAAGTGTTTGAGTTTCCTCCAAATTTTTTCTTGTGATTGAGTTAGTTTCAAAGCATTGTGGTCTGAGAATATGCAGGGAATAATCTCAATCTTTTAATATTGATTGAGACCTGTTTTGTGACCCAGTATGTGGTCTATTCTAGAGAAAGTTCCATGTGCCTTCGAAAAGAATGAGTATTCTGTTGTTTTACGGTGGAATGTTCTGTATATATCTATGAGGTCCATCTGGTCCAGTGTGTCATTCAAAGCTCTTTTTTCTTTGTTGATTTTCTGCTTATATTATCTGTCTATTGCTGAGAGTGGAGTGTTGAGGTCCCCCACTATCAATGTATTATTATCTATATCTTTGTTAACAGTTGGCTTATGTAGTTGGCAGCTTCCCTGTTGGGGGCATAGATATTTATAATGGTTAGATCCTCTTGTTGGATACACCCTTTAAGAATCATATACTGTTCTTCTGTATCTCTAACTACAGACTTTAGCTTAAAATCTAATTTGTCTGATATGAGAATTGCTACCGCAGCTTTCTTTTCAGGTCTGTTGGCATTAAAGATTTTTCTCCATCCCTTCACTTTCAGTCTGAATGTATCTTTAGGTTCAAAGTGAGTCTCTTGTAGACAACATATGGATGGGTCATGTCTTTTTATCCAATATGTAACCCTGTGTCATTTTATGGGAGCATTTGGGCCATTCACATTGAGAGTGATTATTGAGAGATATGATTTTAATGTCATCATGTTGCCTGTGAAGTCCTTGTTTCTATAGATTATCTCTAAATTTCTGTTCTGTATCACTCTTGGGGTCTTTCTACTTTTATAGGACTCCCCTTAATATTTTTTGTAGGGCTGGCTTGGTGGTCATATATTCTTTCAGTTTCTGCCAGTCTTGGAAGCTCCTTGTCTCTCCATCCATTCCAAATGACAGCCTTGCCGGATACAGTATCCCTGGCTGCATGTTCTTCTCACTTAGTGCTCTGAATATGTCTTGCCAGCCCTTTCTGGCTTGCTAGGTCTCTGTAGACAGGTCTGATGTTATTCTGATGTTCTTCCCTCTGTATGTAAGGAATCTCTTCCCCCTCTCCGCTTTCAAGATTGTTTCCTTGGATCTAAGATTTGTGAATTGTGCTAGTATATGTTGTGGTGTAGGTCTGTTCTCATTGATCTTGGGAGAGGTCCTCTCTGCCTCTTGGACACGAATGTTTGTTTCCTTCCCCAGATTAGGGAAGTTCTCAGCTACAATTTGTTCAAATATCTCTTCTAGACCTCTCTCTTTCTCCACCCCCTCAGGGATCCCAATAATTCTGACATTGGAACATTTCATTGAGTCAGTAATCTCCCATAACTTTTTTTCTTGCAATTGGAGTCTTTTTTCCCATGTTCCTCCTTTTCCTTCCTTTCTATCATCTCATCCTCTAACTCACTAATTCATTCTGCCTTGTTTACCCTGGCAGTCAGAACACCCAGTTTAGACTGCATTTCATTCATAGCATTTTTAATTTCTGCCAGATTCATTCTCATTTCAGCCCTTAGAGATTCTATAATTTCATTAATATTTTCCTCAAGCCTATACATCATCTTGATAATTATTACTCTGAAATCCATTTCTGACATCTTGGTTATATCCATATCCATTAGTTCTGTGATAGAGGCCACAGTCTCTGTTTCTTTCCTTTGTTGGGGGTTGCCCCTCCTTGTCATTCTGATGAGGAGTGGTTGCAGGGTCCGGAGTCCAAATTATTGACCAGGACCCAAGCAAGATGCACCTGTTTTATAGGGACCTTAGGGATGGGGCCTGCTTGTTTTTTCAGCCTGCCTTCTGGGGGAGGGGCCTGCCACCCTGATACTCAGACAACCCTGTTTGGGTAGAGTTGCCCTGCCCCCTTTTGGGGGGGGGATGGGCTCAGTGAGAACCAGTTTTGGGGGACTTTTGTTCTCTGGCAGCTTTCTGTGTCTCTTCTGAGAGTCAGAGCAGCAGTGACTGTATCCAAACCTCTGTCTCAGAACAGCGAGATCACAGTCTGCTCTCCACTGAGCTCTCCTGGCCACTCTAACTTCGTTTCTGTCGGTGCTGCTAAAACCGCAGTGTCCCAGGTTGTTAGCACCACAGCTGCTCTCCCAGTCCTCACTCGCAGGGCTGGCACATCTCTGCCCTTTGTGTTTCTAAAACCGCCAGCTACCCCCGGTTTGCATGTGTGCTCCTGAGCTCCAGGTTTCAGTCTGATTTGGCATCCTAAAGACTTCCCTTGCTGCTACCGGTCTGCTAGTGTGGCCGCTCCCCAGCATGAGAGGCTTCTGCCTTCCTGGCACATGAGCGTGGTGGTCCCTCCCCCTTCCGTTTATCTTCCGATATCTGCAGACTCTCGGGTCCCCACTTCATACATGGGGACCAAGCGCCAGAGGTGTTCTATTTGTAGAGATCCAGATGTATCTTCTTACATGTCAGGCTGATTTCGTGGGTGTTCAGGATGGTCTGGTAGATATCCAGCTCAACTCAGGGGACTGGTTGAAATAGGGTCCCCCACTCCCTCGCCATCTTTCCCTGCCCCTCATTGGTATTTTCCATTATTTTTTTTGTTTTATTTTTTTCTTCAGGATTTACATTAAATTCCAGTTGGTTAAAATATGGTGTAGTATTAGTTTCAGGTGTAGAATTTAGTGATTAATCACTTACATACAACATCCTGTGCTCATCACTACAGTGCCCTCCTTAACACACCACTCATTTAACCAATCCCCCCAGCCACCTCCCCACCAGTAACCTTCAGTTTGCTCTCTATAGTTAAGAGTCTGTTTTAAGATTTGCCTCTCTTCCCCCCTCATGTTCATCTGTTTTATTTCTTAAATTCCACATATGAGTGAAATCATATGGTATTTGTCTTTCTCTGATGAATCTCTTTTGCTTAGCATAATACTGGCTAGCTCTATCCACATCATTGCGAATGGCAAGATTTCATTCTTTATGGCTGAGTAGTATTCCATTTTATATATATATACACATATGTGTATGTATATATATTTGTGTATGTGTGTATATATATGTGTGTGTATATATGTATATATGGAATATTTTATATAAATATTTATAAACATTATAAATATTATTTATAATATATTCATATATGTATATAATATAGTCCATATATATAATATATTCCATATATTCCACACCATGTCTTCTTTATCCATTCATCAATTGATGGATATTTGGACTCTATCCATAATTTAGCTGTTGTTGCTAATGCTGCCATATTCACTATTTTTGTATTCTTTGGGTAACTACCTAATAGTACAATTGCTGGATCATAGGGTAGCTCTATTTTCAACTTTTTGAGGAACCTCCATACTATTTGCCAGAGTGGCTGCTCCAGTTTGCATTCCCACCAAAAGTGCAAGAGGATTTCCCTTTCTGCACATCCTTGCCAACACCTGTTGTTTCCTGTGTTGTTAATTTTAACTATTCTGCCTGGTGTGAGGTTATATCTCATTGTAGTTTTGATTTGTATTTCTCTGATGATGAGTGATGCTGAGTATCTTTTCACGTGTCTGTTTGCTATCTGGATGTCTTCTTTGGAAAAATGTTTATTCTTTTGCCCATTTTTTAACTGGATTATTTGTTTTTTGAGTGTTGAGTTTGATAAGTTCCTTACATAATTTGGGTAATTACCCTTTATTAGAGATGTCATTTGCCAATATCTTCTCCCATTCTGAAGGTTGCCTTTTAGTTTCACTGATTGTTTCCTTCACTATGTGGAAGCTTTTTATCTTGATGAAATCCTAATAGTTTATTTTTGCTTTTGTTTCTCTTGCCTCAGGGTAAGAGGTTGCTATCGCCAATGTCAAAGAGGTTACTACCTGTGTTCTCCTCATGTGAGATGGTTTCCTGATTCACATTTCATTCATTTTGAATTTATTTTTGTGTATAGTGTAAGAAAGTGGTCCACTTTCATTATTTTGCATATGCTGTCCTGTTTTCCCAACACCATTTATTGAAAAGACTGTATTTTTTCCATTAGATAATCTTTCCTGCTTTGTCAAAGATTAGTTGACCATAGAGTTGTGCATTCATTTCTGGGTTTTCTATTGTGTTCTATTGATCTGTATCTGGTTTTGTGCCAGTTCTATACTTCTCTTGATAACTACAGCTTTGTAATATAACTTGAATTCTTTAATTGTGATGCCTCCAGCTTTGCTTTTCTTTTTCAAGTTTGCTTTGGCTATTCAGGGTCTATTGTGGCTCCATACAAATTTTACAATAGTTTGTTCTAGCTCTGTGAAAAATGCTGGTGGTATTTTGATAGGGATTGCATTAAATCTGAAGATTGCTCTCAGTAGTTTAGACATTTTAACAACATTCTTTCAATCCATGAGTATGGAATGTTTTTCCATTTGTGTCCCCTTCAATTTCTTTCATCAATATTTTATAGTTTTCAGTGTACAGATTTTTTTTACCTCTTTGGTTAGTTTATTCCTTGGTATCTTATGGGCTTTGGTGCAATTGTAAATGGGATTAACTATTTGATTTCTCTTTCTGCTGCTTTATTACTGATATATAGAAATGTGACAGGTTTTTCTACTTCGATTTTGTCTTGTGAATGTACTGAATGCATGTATCAGTTATAGTAATTTTTTGTGGATTGTTTTGGGTTTTCTCTGTAGAGTATCATGTCATCTGCAAATAGCGAAAGTTTGACTTCTTTGCTAATCTGGATTCCTTTCATTTATTTTAGTTGTCTAATGGTGAGATTAGGATTTCTAATACTATGTTACACAATAGTGGTGAGAATGGCTATCCCTGTCCTGTTCATGACCATAGAGGAAAAGCTTTCATTTTTTTCTCCATTGAGGATGATATAAGCTGTGGGTTTTTCATTTATGGCCTTTATTATGCTGAGGTATATTCCTTCTATCCCTACTTTGTTGAGGGTTTTTATCAAGAAAGAATGTTATACTTTGTCAGATGCTTTTTGTGCATCTATTGAGAGGATCATATGGCTCTTATCCTTTTACTAATGTGGTGTATCACAATGATTGATTTGCAAATATCAAACCAGACTTGTAGTCCAGGGAGAAATCCCACTTGATTGTGGTGAATAATCCTTTTAATGTACTGTTGGATTTAATCTGTTGGTATTTTGTTGAGAATTTTTACATCCATGCTCATTGAGGATACTGGCCTGTAGTTCTCTTTTTTAGTGGAATGTTTGGTTTTGGAAGCAGGGTAATGCTGGCCTCATAGAATGAGTGTAGAAGTTTTCCTTTCATTTCTATGTTTTGGAATAGTTTAAGAATTGTAATACTTCTTCTTTAAATGTTTAACAGAATTTCCCTGTGAAGTCATCTGGCCCTGGGCTTGTGTTGGGAGATTTTTGATTACTGATTCAATTTCTTTGCTGGTTATTCATCTGTTTAAGTTTTCTATTCCTGTTTCAATTTTGGTAGTTTATAAGTTTCTAGGAATTTATCGATTTCTTATAGGTTGTCCAATTTGTTGGCATATAGTTTTTCATATTTTCTTATACTTGTTTGTATTTCTGTGGTGTTGGTTGTTATTTCTCCTCTCTCATTTTGATTTTATTTATTTGGGTTCTTTCTCTTTTTGAAAAGAAAACGTCAGACTAGGGGTTTATTTTATTTCATTTTTTCCAAAGAACCAGCCCCTAGTTTCACTGATCTGTTCTATTGGGCTTTTTCATTTGTTTCTATAACATTTCTTTCTGCTCTAATCTTTATTATTTCCCTCCCTCTGCTGGCTTTAGGATTTTTTTTCCCCCTAGCTCCTTTAGGTGTAAGGTTAGGTTGTTGGAGATTTATCTTGCTTCTTGAGGTAGGCCTGTATTGCTCTGTATTTCCCTCTTATGACCACTTTTGCTGCATCCCAAAGGTTTTTGGACTGTCATGCTTTCATATACATGTGTTCCTACGTATTTTTTAAAAAATTCTCCTTTAATTTCCTGGTTGACCTATTCATTCTTTAATAGCATGTTCTTTAACTTTGTATTATTTGTGTATTTGTATTTGTGGTCTTTCCAAATTTTTTTTTTTTAAATTTTATTTATTTGAGAGAATGAGCTCATGAGAGAGAGAGAGCATGAGTGGGGGGGGGGGGATCAGAGGGAGGAGAGGGAGAAGCAGGCTCCATGCTGAGCAGAGGAGCCCAATGTGGGGCTGGATCCCAGGACCCTGAGATCATGAACTGAGCCAAAGACAGATGCTTAATTGACTGACCCACCCAGGTGCCCCTCCAAATTTTTTCTTGTGGTTGACTTCAAGTTTCATCATGTTGTGGTCAGAAAATATGTACGGTATGGTTCCAGTCTTTCTATAATCGTTGAGACCTGATTTGTGACCTAGTATGTACTCTGTTCTGGAGAGTGTCCCATGTGAACTTTAAAAGAATGTACATTGTTCTGCTTTAGGATGAAACATTCTGAATATGTTTAAGTCCATCTTATCTAATGGGTCATTTAAGGCCATTGTTTCCTTTTTTATTTTCTACTTAGATAATCTATCCATCGATGTAAGTAGGTGTTAAAGTCCTCTACTACTATTATTATCAACACATTTCTTTGTTTGTTATTAATTATTTTATAGACTTGGGTGCTCCCAAGTTGGGGCATACGTATTTACAATTGTTAGATCGCATTAGACAGTCCCCTTTATTATGATGTAACGCTCTTCTTCATCTCGTGTTACAGTCCTTGGCTTAAAATCTCGTTTGTCTGACATAAATATTGCTACTCCAGCTTTCCTTTGATGACCATTTGCATGATAAATATTTTTCCATTCCCTCACTTTCAAACTGCAGGAATCTTTAGATCTAAAATGAGTCTCTTGTAGGCAGCATATAGATGGGTCTTGTTTTTTCATCCATTCTGATACTCTGTGTCTTTTGACTGGAGAATGTAGTCCATTTACATTCAGAGAAATTAGTAGTAGTAGTATTGTTACTGTTGTTGTTTTTTCTTTATCACTATATTTTGCAAATTTAACTACAATAGATCTTAATGTTAGCCTGCTTTTGTTGATTTTGATAGGAATTCTTTGAGGCTCCTGGTTTTGGATGTTTATTTCCTTCCCGAGATTAGAGAAGTTTTTAGCTATAATTTCCTCTAGTAAACCTTCTCACCCCTTTTCTCTCTCTTCTTCTGGGAATCCTATGATACAAAAGTTATTACGTTTGATAGAGTCACCAAGTTCCTTAGGTCTACTCTCCTGGTGCAAAATTTTTCTTTTGTTCATCTTCATTATTTCCGTTATTCTTTCTACATCACTTATTCATTCCCCTGCTTCCATCTTTGTGGTCATGACATACAGTCAGTTTCAAATCTCAATTATTTCATTTGTCATTTTGGCCTGATTGTTTTTTAGCTCTTTTATCTCTGTGGCAAGGGTCTCCCTGATATCTTCCATGCTTTTCTCAAGCCCAGCCAGTATCCTTATGATTGTTGCTTTAAATTCTGAATCTGGCATATTATTTATATCTGCTTCAATAGATGCCTGGCTCTGAACTTTTCTTCTTTCTTTTGGGATGAATTCCTCCATCTTGGCATTTTGTCTAGGTCTCTGTCTTCTGTGTGTTAGAAAAGCCTGTTATGTTTCCTGCTCCTGGGAGTAATGGCTTTATGAAGAAGAGGTCATATAATGTCCAGGGCCTGGGGCTTCAGGAAGCATGTCTAGTGTGTGCTCTGTGTACTCTGCTGCCGTGTTTTGGCTGCTCTATCTCTCATGTCAGTTGTCTGAAGAGGTTCTCCTTACCTGCAGTGGGGAGTGTTTGGACTTTGGCCACAGTGTGGCAAGTTTCACCTAGTTGTACTCTGGCATGCTTGTTAAAAGAGACCTGATGCCATTTCCACTAGAACTGAAGCTTTGCAGAACTCTGTCAGTAGATGTAGTGCATGCAGGGGCTCATGCTGTTCTTCTGAGGAAGGGCTCTGCTGTGCTGGTTTTTAGGCACACTTGCCTGAGAAGGTACAGAGGGGTGGGACTTGGCTTAAGCAGGTTAGGCAACCAGTGTTGGTGCTGTGCTGTTTACTGAAGTTGGTTTGTGCTGAGTGGCATGGATGGAAATGCCACCAGCCATCTCCTTTGCCCCCGTAGAGGGGAGTCTTTGCTTCCTGCTCTCAGAGAAGCATTTTCAAAGGAGTGAATAATTTCCCCTCATGTGTCCCAGACATTTTTCAGTTCACCGTTTTCCCATTATCTGTCTGTGGGTCACTTGCCTGCCTGGAGCAGTTCAGTGTACCTTGGGCTTTATCCCAGCCTTGCCTGCTGATTTAAATTCCAAACTTCAGGGACGTGGTGTGGCAGGGACCTGGGCTGGTTCTCTGGCAATGGGTCCTGCTTGTACTGGGAGTGATGCAGATTTGACCCAGATAGGCAATCCCACCAGAGTGCAGGGGCATGGGGTTTAGAGCTAAGCAGGCTAAACAGCCAGTGTCCAGGTTAGCTGCCGTCAGCACATGTCTGCACCTCTGCTAAGGGACAGGGGAAGGCAATGGCACCCACTGGTTCTTTTGTCCTGAGAGAGGCAATGCTACATCTCACAGATGCTCTCCAGAAAATACCAACGGTCTCTTCCCATGTGCCTTAGGCAATCCTTAGGTCACACGGTCTGTCCCCTGGGGTTGCTTCCCTGCCCCTCTCCAGGAGTTGGGCAACATCCTCAGGTCTCTATCTCAGCCAAGCACAGGAACCTCTAAAACTCCTGTCTTTGAGCCTTGCTGGTTGCAAAATCTCATGAAAATCAACCTCTCTTTTTCCCAGCCAATGGCTTTAGGAAATGTTCTCCCTGTGTGCACCTTGTATACTCCACTCTCTCTTGCCTTTCCCTGTGACAGGGACTCCCTTCCCTTTGCAGCACCTGTGATCTGTTTTGCCCCTGAACCATGTCTCTGCACTTCTTACCTTCCTCAGTGCAGCCTCTTCTGTCCCTGTAGCTGTGCAGTTTGTGCTGTCAGTCCCGAGGTCAATTTCTTGGGTGTTCAGAATGATTGATAGTAATCTAGCTGTGTTTGAGGGATGAGGCAAGCTTAGGGTCCTCCTACTACACTACCATCTTAGCGTCCCCCAACACTTCTCTATTTATTAAAAATCTATATCTTTTATTTATCTCTGCTCTGATATTATATTTTTTCTTTCTTCTAGTAACTTTGGATATGGTTTCTTCTTTTTCTACTCCCTTTATTTTAAGGTTAGATGGCTTATTTGAGGTTTTTCTTCTTTTTGAGGTAGGCCTGTATCTCCATAAATTCCCTCTTAGAACTGCTTTAGCTATGAACTATGAACCATAGTGTTTATGTTTTCATTTGTCTCCATGTATTTTTTTTTAAATTTCCTTTCAGATTTTTTCATTGATGTCATTTAGTAGCACGTTATTTAGCCTTCATTTGTGTTTCTATTTCTTCTGGTTCTTATAATTGATTGTTAGTTTCATGCTATTGTGGTCAGAAATGCTTGATATGATTTCAGTCTTCTCAGATTTATTGACTTGTTTGGTGGCATAATATGATCTACCCTGGATAATGTTCCATCTGCAATTGAGAACAAGGTGGATTCTGCAACTTCTGAAAGGAATATTCCATATATACATGTTAAGTCCAACTGGTCTAATGTGTTATTCAAAGTCACTATTTTCTTGTTGATTTTCTCTCTCAATGATCTATCCATTGATGTAAGTGAGATGTTAAAGTCCCCCACTATTTTCATATTAGTGCCAATTTCATTTATCTGTTAATATTTGCTTTATATGTTTTAGGTGCTCAAATGTTGGATGCAAAGATATTTACAATCATCCTATCTTTTTTTTAATCGATCCCATCATCATTATGATTGCTCATCTTTGTTTCTTGTTACAGTCTTCATTTTATCTTTTATTTATTCATTTTTAAAATTAAGATATAATTGACATATAACATTGTGTTAGTTTTAAGTAGTATAACAATGATTTGATATATATATTATTACAAAATGAGTACCACAGGAAGTTTAGTTAACATCTCCTATCACACATAGTTACATCTTTTGTTTTCTTGTGATGAGAACTCTTAAGATCTACTTTCAGTAACTTTCAAATATGCAAAACAATATTTTTAACTATAGCCACCATGCTGTACAGTGAGACGATTTTTTTGTAATCAAAATGACTTGGGAGAGGGGCACCACTGCATTTAGTGGGCAGGGCCAGGGATGCTAAACATCCCAAAAGGAGTCCCACTGCCCCATAATACAGCACGGTTCTATGTTGCAAATGATTGCTGCAACCAAATGCCAGGGGTATTGATGCAATTTTCACCCACACCAACCTCATTCCATATATATGTATGTATGTGTATGTATATATATATACATATTTATATTTTAAGTATAGTTGACACACAATATTACATTAGTTTTAGATATACAACATAACGATTGGACAAGTCTATATGTTATGCTATGTTCACCACAAGTGTATCTACCCTCTTTCACCATACAACATATTTACATTACCAGTGAATGTATTCCCTATGCTATATATTTCATCCCTTATTCATTCCTTAATTGGAAGCCTATGTCTACCACTCCCCTTCACCACTTTTTACTCATCCCCCCACTCCTCTCCCTTCCCTTCCAGTACCCACTAGTTCTTTTTTTTCCTTTCTGGCACTCACTAGTTCTCTGTTTTTATGAGCCTATTTCTGAATTTTGTCTATTTGTTCTTTACATTACACATATGAGTGAAATCATATAGTATTTGTCTTTCTGTGACTGACTTATTTTACTTAAAATTACACCCTCCAGGTCTACCCAAATTGTTGGAAATGACAAGATATCATTCTTTTTTTTTTTTTTTTTAAAGATTTTATTTATTTATTCGACAGAGATGGAGACAGCCAGCGAGAGAGGGAACACAAGCAGGGGGAGTGGGAGAGGAAGAGGCAGGTTCATAGCGGAAGAGCCTGATGTGGGGCTCAATCCCATAACGCCGGGATCACACCCTGAGCCGAAGGCAGACGCTTAACTGCTGTGCCACCCAGGCGCCCCAAGATATCATTCTTTTTTATGGCTGAGTAACGTTCCATTTATATATCTACAGTGTCTTCTTTATCCATTCATCTATGGATGGACACTTGGGTTCCTTTCATACTTTGGCTATTGTAAATAATGCTGTAATAAAGAGGAGTGCATGTATCTTTTTGAATTAGTATTTTTGTTTTCTTTGGATAAGTACCCAGTAGTGGAATTTCTGAATCATATTTTTTTTTAAGGAATCTCATACTGTTTTAAAGGCTCCACCAATTTACATATTCACCAACAATTCACAAAGGTTCCTTTTCTCAACATTCTTGCCAGCATTATTTCTTATCTTTTTGATTCTAGCCATTATGACAGGAGATACCTTATTATAGTTTGATCTGCATTTCCCTGATAATTAGTAATGTTGAGTATCTTTTCATGTCTGTTTACCATCTGTATGTCTTCTTGGGGAAAAATAAATGTCTATTCAGGGCCTCTGCCCATTTTTAATTGGATTATTGTGTGTGTGTGTATGTGTGTGTGTGTGTGTGTGTGTGTTGAGTTATGCAAGTTATTTATATTTTTTAGATATTAACCCCTTCTCAGATATCTCAATTGCAGATATCTTCTCCCATCCAGCAGGTTGCATTTGTTTAGTTGATAGTTTTCATCACTGGGCAAAACCTTTTTATTCTGGTGTATTTCCAAAAGTTTAGCTATGGTCTTCTTTTCCTGACCTCAGAAGACATCTAGAACAATGTTTCAAAGGCTGATGTCAAAGAAATTAATGTCTACATTTTCTTCTGGGAGTTTTATGGTTACAGGTCTCACATGGAGGTCTTTAATCTCTTTTGAGTTTATTTTTGTGTGGGGTGTAAGAAAGTGTTCCAGTTTCATTCTTTTGCATGTAGCCATCCAATTTTCCCAGCATCATTTGCGAGGAGACTGTCTTTTTCCATTGTTTATCCTTACTTCCTTTCTTGTAGATTAGTTGACCATATAGACATGGATTTATTTCTGGGTTCTCTATTCCGTTCCATTGGCTCATGTGCCTATTCTTGTGCCCGTACTCTAATGTTTTGGTTACTACAGCTTTTTGTAGTATACCTCAAAATCTGGGGTTGTGATATCTCTCGCTTTGTTCTTCTCAAGATTGCTTTTATTATTAGGCATGTTTTGTGGTTCCATACAAATTTTAAGATTTCTTATTCTAGTTCTGTGAAAAATGCCATTGGTATTTTGATAAGGATTTCATTGACTCTGTAGATTGCTTTGGGTAGTTTGGACATTTTAACAATATTTTTCCAATCTACAAGCATGGAATATTTTTCAGTTTTTTTGTATGTCATTTTCAATTATTTTCTTCAATATTTTATAGTTTTCAAATTATAGGGCTTTTACCTTCTTGGTTAGGTTTATTTCTAGGTATTATCTTTGGTGCAATTGTAAAAGGGATTGTTTTCTGAATTTTTCCTTCTTCTTCATTTTTAATAAATGGAAACCCAACAAATTTTGGTGTATTAATTTGGTATCCTTCAACTTTACTGAATTTATTCTCCTAATAGTTTTTTTTTGTAGATTTTTTTGGATTTTCTATGAATAGTATCATTTATTCTGAAGGTAGTGACAGTTTAAATTCTTCCTTACCAGTATGGACCCCTTTTATTTCCTTGCCTGATTGCTGTGGCTAGGACTTTAGTACTGTGTTAAATAATAATGGCAGGAAGGGACATTCTTGTCTTGTTCTTAATCTTAAAGGAAGAGCTCTCAGATTTTTATCATTGAGTATGTTGTTAGCTGTCAAGTTGTCATATATGGCCTTACTTTGTTTAGCTATGTTCCCTCTAAACCCACTTGGTTGAGAATTTTTATTGTAAATTAATGCTGGATTTTGTCAGATGCTTCTTCTGTGTTTGAGATGATCATATGATTTTTATCATTCCTTCTGTTGATGTGGTGTATCACTTGATTGATTTGGGAATATTGAACCATTCTTGCATCCCCAAAATAAATCCCACTTGATCATGATGAATGATCTTTTTAAGGTATTGTTGAATGCAGTTCACTTTTATTTTTTTAATTTTATTTTTTATTTTTTATTTTAGGATTTTTGGATCTATGTTCATTAAGGATATTAGGCTATAGTTTTCTTTTGCAGTGTCTTTGACTGGTTTTGTTATCAGGGTAATGCTGGCCTCATCGAGTGTATTTGGAAGTTTTCCTTCCTCTTCTATTTTGTGGAGTAGTTTGAGAATAGGTAGCAATTCCTTTTTAACTGTTTGGTAGAATTTACCTGTGAGTCCATCTGGTCCTGAACTATTGTTTGTTAGGATTTTTTTGATCACCGATTCCATTTTGATAATAGTAATTGGTTTATTCAAATTTTCTCCTCCTTTCTGATTCAGTTGTTAGGATATTGTGTTTCTAGGAACTTATCCATTTCTTGTAGGTTGTCCAATTTGTTGACATATAATTTTTATAGCATTCTTTATAATTCCCTGTATTTATGTGGTGTGTTCTATGTCGTCTTTTTGTGTCCTGTCTTTTTTTTTCTTTATAGGTCTGGTCAGGTTTATTGACTTATCTTTCCAAAGAACCAGCTTCTAGTTTTATGATCTTTTTAAAATTTCATTTATTTCTGATAAATTATCATATTATTCTAATCTTTATTATTTTCTTCTTGTAATTTGGAGTGAAGTCTGTTCTTTTTCTATTCCCTTCATTATAAGGTTAGTTGGTTTATTTGAGCTTGTTCTTATTTCTTGAGGTAGGCATGTATCACTAAATATTTTCCTCTAAGTATTGCTTTCAGTGTGTCCAAAAGATTTGGAACCCTTGACTTCTTATTTTCATTTGTCTCCCTGTATATTTTCATTTCCACTCTGATTTTTTTGTTGACCCATTTGTTATTTAGTAGTATGTTGTTTGGTTACATGGGTTTGTGTCTGAGGGTTTGTTTGTTTCTTTGTTTCCTATTGTAATTGACTTCCAGTTTTATATTATGGTTAGTAAAGATGTATGATATTATTCTAACCTTAAATTTATTGAGACTTGTTTTATGGCTGAACATGTGATCTATCTTGGAGAATGTTCCAAGTACACTTGAAAACTATGTGTATTCTGAGTTTTTGGATGGAAAGTTCTATATACATCTTTTAAGTTCATCTGGTTGACTATCATTCAAAGCCAGTATTTCCTTATTGATTTTCTGTCTGGATGATTGATTCATTCATATAAATGGGGTGTATTATATTATTCTTTTTTTTTTTTCATGGGTTTCAGCTTTATTTTTATCCCATTCAATCCCAGGGCCTACCCTGCAGGGTGGATAGGTCGTCTTTCTTTTTTTTTTTTTTAATGATTTTTTATTATATTATGTTAGTCACCACACAGTATATCCCCGGTTTCCGATGTAAGGCTCGATGATTCATTAGTTGCGTATAACACCCAGTGCACCATGCAATACGTGCCCTCCTTACTACCCATCACCGGTCTATCCCATTCCCCCACCCCCCTCCCCCTGAGGCCCTCAGTTTGTTTCTCATAGTCCATAGTCTCTCATGTTTCATTCCCCCTTCTGATTACCCCCCCCCTTTCTTTATCCCTTTCTTCCCCTACTGATCATCCTAGTTCTTATGTTCCATAGATGAGAGAAATCATATGATAGTTGTCTTTCTCTGCTTGACTTATTTCACTTAGCATTATCTCCTCCAGTGCCATCCATGTTGCAGCAAATGTTGAGAATTCGTTCTTTCTGATAGCTGAGTAATATTCCATTGTATATATGGACCACAACTTCTTAATCCAGTCATCTGTTGAAGGGCATCTCGACTCCTTCCATGATTTAGCTATTGTGGACAATGCTGCTATGAACATTGGGGTGCATATGGCCCTTCTCTTCACTACGTCTGTATGGTTGGGGTAAACACCCAGTAGTGCAATGGCTGGATCATAGGGGAGCTCAATTTTTAACTTTTTAAGGGACCTCCACACTGTTTTCCAGAGTGGCTGTAACAACTTGCATTCCCACCCACAATGTAGGAGGGATCCCCTTTCTCCACATCCTCTCCAACAATTGTTGTCTCTTGCCTTGTCTATTTTTGCCATTCTAACTGGCATAAGGTGGTATCTCAGTGTGGTTTTGATTTGAATTTCCCTGATGGCTAATGATTTTGAACATTTTTTCACGTGTCTGTTAGCCATTTGTATGTCTTCATTGGAGAAGTGTCTGTTCATATCTTCTGCCCATTTTTTGATTTGTTTGTTTCTCGTGTATTGAGTTTGAGAAGTTCTTTGTAGATCTTGGATACCAGTCCTTTATCTGTAGTGTCATTTGCAAATATATTCTCCCATTCCGTGGGCTGCCTCTTAGGTTTTTTGACTGTTTCCTTGGCTGTGCAGAAGCTTTTTATCTTGATGAAGTCCCATAAATTCATTTTATCTTTTGTTTCTCTTGCCTTTGGGGATGTGTCATGAAAAAGGTTGCTTTGGCCGATGTCATAGAGGTTGTTGCCTATGTTTTCCTCTAGAATTTTGATGGATTCCTGTCTCACATCGAGGTCTTTCATCCATTTGGAGTTTATTTTTGTGTATGGTGTGAGAGAGTGGTCAAGTTTCATTGTTTTGCATGTAGCTGTCCAATTTTCCCAGCACCATTTATTGAATAGACGGTCTTTTTTCCACTGGATGTTTTTTCCTGCTTTATCAAAGATTAGTTGCCCAAAGAGCCGAGGGTCCATTTCTGGGTTCTCTATTCTGTTCCATTGGTCTATGTGTCTGTTTTTGTGCCAGTACCATGCTGTCTTTGTGATCACAGCTTTGTAGTACAGCTCAAAATCCGGCATTGTGATGCCCCCAGCTTTGTTTTTCCTTTTCAACAGTTCCTTGGAGATTCGGGGCCTTTTCTGTTTCCATACAAATTTAAGGACTATTTGTTCCAGTTCTTTGAAAAACGTTCTCGGTATTTTGATCGGGATAGTATTGAAAGTGTAGATTGCTCTGGGTCACATGGACATTTTAACTATGTTAATTCTTCCGATCCATGAGCATGGAATATTTTTCCATCTTTTTGTGTCTTCCTCAATGTCTTTCAAGAGCGATTTATATTTCTAGACTATAGGTCCTTTACATCTCTGGTTAAGTTAATTCCAAGGTAACATATGGTTTTTGGTGCTATTGTAAATAGGATAGATTCCCTAACTTCTCTTTCTTCGGTCTCATTATTCATGTATAGAAATGCAACTGATTTCTGAGCATTGATTTTGTATCCCGCCACATTATTGAATTGCTCTATAACTTCTAATAGTTTGGGAGTGGCTTCTTTTGGGTTTTCCATATACAGTATCATGTCATCTGCGAAGAGAGACGTTTTGACTTCTTCTTTACCGATTTGGATACCTTCGATCCCTTTTTGTCGTCTGATTGCTGTTGCAAGGACTTCTAGTACTATGTTGAATAAGAGTGGCGAGAGTGGGCATCCTTGTCGTGTTCCTGAATTTAAGGGAAAGGCTTCCAGCTTTTCCCCATTGAGAATAATATTTGCTGTAGGCTTTTCATAGATGGCTTTTATGAGATTGAGAAATGTACCCTCTATTCCTACACTCTGAAGGGTTTTAATCAGGAAAGGATGCTGTATTTTGTCAAATGCTCTTTCAGCATCAATTGAGAGGATCATATGTTTCCTGAGTCTTTTCTTGTTGATATGATGTATCACGCTGATTGATTTGCTAATATTGAACCACGCTTGCATCCCAGGTATGAATCCCACTTGATTGTGATGGATAATCCTTTTAATGAACTGTTGGATTCTATTAGCAAGTATCTTGTTGAGGATTTTGGCGTCAATATTCATTAGGGAAATCGTTCTGTAATTCTCCTTTTTGAGGGGGTCTTTGCCTGGTTTGGGGACCAAGGTAATATTGGCCTCATAGAATGAGTTTGGTAGCTTTCCTTCTGTTTCTATTTTTTGAAATAGCTTTAGGAGACTAGGTATTATTTCTTCTTTGAATGTTTGGTAGAATTCCCTGGAAAACCGCCCGGGCCTGGAGTTTTGTTATTTGGAAGGTTATTTATCACTGACTCAATTTCTTCATAATTAATTGGCCTGTTTAAGAAATCAATTTCTTCCTGTTTCAATCTTGGTAGTTTATAGGTTTCCAGGAAGGATTCCATCTCTTCCAGATTGCTTAGTTTATTGGCATATAGCTGTTGATAAAAATTTCTAATAATCCTTCCAATTTCAATGGTGTTCGTCGTGACCTCTCCTTTTTCATTCATAATTTTAATAATTTGGGTCCTTTCTCTTTTCTTTTGGATAAGTCTTGCCAGTGGTCTGTCAATTTTATTGATTCTCTGAAAGAATCAGCTTCTAGTCCTGTTGATCTGCTCTACTGTACTTCTGGTTTCTGATTCATTGATTTCTGCTCTGATTTTGGTCAACTGCTTCCTCATGAGTGGATTAGGCCTGTCCCTCTGTTGCTGTTTCAGCTTCTTGAGGTGAGAATATAAAAACTGCATTTTAGATTTTTCTATTCTTTTGAGTGAGGCTTGGATGGCTATGTATTTCCCCCTTAGGACTGCCTTTGCAGTATCCCATAGGTTTTGGACCGTTGTGTTTTCATTCTCATTGGTCTCCATAAATTGTTTAATTTGATTTTTGATTTCCTGGTTTATCGAGTCATTCCTGAGCAGGATGGTTCTTAGTCTCCAAGTGTTTGAGTTTCTTCCAAATTTTTCCTTGTGGTTGAGTTCCAATTTCAGAGCGTTGTGGTCTGAGAATATGCAGGGGATAATTTCAATCTTTTGGTATCGGTTGAGACCTGTTTTGTGTCCCAGAACATGGTCTATTCTTGAGAATGTTCCATGGGCATTAGAATAGAATGAGTATTCTTTGGTTCTGGGGTGTAGTGTTCTATATACATCTACGAGGTCCAACTCGTTGAGTATGGCATTCAAAGCCTTTGATTGTTAGTTTTTGCCAGGGTGTTCTGTCTATTTCTGATAGTGGAGTATTGAGGTCCCCTACTATTAATGTATTTTTATCTATATGTCTCTTTATTCTGGTTAAGAGTTGGCTTGTGTATCTTGCTGCTCCCCTGTTGGGGGCATATATATTTATAATTGTCATATCCACTTGTTGAATACTTCCTTTAAGAATAATATAGTGCCGGGGCGCCTGGGTGGCACAGCGGTTAAGCATCTGCCTCGGCTCAGGGCGTGATCCTGGCGTTATGGGATCGAGCCCCACATCAGGCTCCTCTGCTATGAGCCTGCTTCTTCCTCTCCCACTCCTCCTGCTTGTGTTCCCTCTCTCGCTGGCTGTCTCTATCTCTGTCAAATAAATAAATAAAATATTTAAAAAAAATAATATAGTGCCCTTCTGCATCTCTAACTATAGTCTCTAGTTTAAAATCCAATCTATCTGATATGAAAATTGCTACCCCAGCTTTCTTTTGAGGTCCATTTGCATGAAAGATGGTACTCCATCCCCTTACTCTCAGTCTGAATGCATCTTTGGGTTTGAAATGAGTCTCTTGTAGACAGCAAATGGATGGGTCATTTCTTTTTATACAATCTGCAACCCTGTGGCATTAATGGGAGCGTTCAAACCATTTACATTGGCACTAAGAACTGAGAGATAGAATTTTAATGATGCCATGTTGCCAGTAAAGTCTTTGTTTGTATTGGTTGTGACTTTCTTTTCTGTATCACTCTTGGGGCCTTTTTACCTTTATAGAACCCCCCGTAATATCTCCTGTAGGGCTGGTTTCGTGGTTACGAAATTGGTTAGTGACTGGCGATTCTGAAATGTCTTTATTTCTCCATCAATTCTGAATGACAGCCTTGCTGTATAAAGGATCCTTGGCTGCATGTTTTTCTCTGAAAGAGCTTTAAATATGCTCCCCCAACCCTTTCTCTCATTCCGGGTCTGTGTAGACAGGTCTGATGTAATTCTGATGCCTTTGCCTTGGTACGTGAGAAATTTCTTTGCCCTGGCCGCTTTCAATACTGTATCCTTGGATCTAATATTTGTGAATTGCAGTATGACGTGATGTGGCGTATGTTTGTCGTGGTTGAGCTTGCGAGAGGTCCTCTCTGCCTCTTGGACACGAATGTTTGTTTCCCTCGCTAGATTAGGGAAGTTTTCAGCTACAATTTGTTCTAATATCTCTTTTAGACTTCTGTTTTTCTCCACCCCCTCGGGGATGCTGATGATTCTGACATTGGATCGTTTCATTGAGTCAGTAATCTCCTGTAACCTACATTCGTGGGCATGGATTTTTTTAAGACCAGCTTCTATTTTCGTTTTTTCCTCTATTAACCCATCCTCCAATTCACTAATATGTTCCTCTGTTTCAGTGACCCTGGCCGTCAGAGCCTCTAGTTTTGCCTGCATTTGGCTCATAGAATTTTTAATTTCTGTCAGATTCGCTCTCATTTCTGTCCTTAGGGATTCTATATTCTCAGTAACCTTTTCGTTAATAGTTTTTTCAATTCTACTCATCATTTTGACCACTGTTACTCTGAATTCCATTCTGATAATTTGGTTACATCGATATCCATTATTTCTGTGGCAGAGGCCACAAACTTACTGTCTTTTCTTTGCTGGGGGGGGCTTCTCCTTCTTGTCATTCTGATGAAGAGAGGTTGCGGGGTTGTCCAGAGCCCAAATTATTGACTGGGTCCCAGGCCGTGCCCCTTGTTTTATAGGGATCTTGGGGATGTGGGCTTCTTCTTTAAAGATTTTATTTATTTATCTGAGAGAGAGAGACAGTCAGCAAGAATGGGAACAGAAGCAGGGGAGTGGGATAGGAAGAAGCAGGCTCCCAGCGGAGGAGCCCGATGAGGGACTCCTTTCCGGATCGCCAGGATCACGCCCTAAGCCGGAGACAGGCGCTCAATGACTGCGCCACCCAGGCGCCTGGGTTGTGGGCTTCTTGATTTTTCAGCCTGCCTTCTGTGTTCTGGGGGAGGGGCCTGCCGCGCCGATACTCAGGCAACCCTGTTTGGGTAGAGTCTCCATGTCCCCTGCGAGGGGGGATGGGGATGGGCATGCTGTGAGCCGGTATTTCCAGGCTTTTGTTCTCTGGCGGCTTTCCCTGGCGGCCGGCTATGCCTCTTCTGAGAGTCAGAGCAGCAGAGGCTGCATTGTCGCAGAACAGAGGGATTGTGGCCCGTTCTCCACTGATGTTCTGGCCACTTTAACTCTGTTACTGTTGGTGCTGCTCAACCCTGCAGCGTCCCGGGATGTGCGCCCCACACCCGGCGTCCCAGCCCTCACTTCCAGGGCCGGCGGGTCTCTGTCCTTTGTGTTTCTAACGCCGCCAGCCGCCCCGCGTGCTCCCAGATCTCCCGGTCTCAGTCTGGATCCGGTGAGCGCACCGGGATTCCGGAGTTCTGAGAGGTGCCTGGTGGCGCGCACCTGGCTCACGGTCTCAGTCTGCTGTTTTGCGGGTGCCGTCCTCGAGCCCCACCCGCTCCCCCGTGCAAGTGGCTACCGCTTCCCGGCGCCCCAACGCGGCGGATCCTTCCCCCTTCCGTTTATCTTCCGATATCTGTGCACGGTTTCACGGCTCCCCGCTTCGTACCTCAATACTCAGCGCTGGAGATGTTCATTTGTAGAGATCCAGATGCATCTTCCTGCGTCTCAGGCTGATTCCGTGGTTGTTTAGGCTGGTCTGGTACCTATCCAGCTCGACTCAGGGGACCGGCTGAAAAAGGGGTCCCCTACTCCTCCGCCGTCTTAACTCCGGGGATCTGTATTGTATTATTCTTAATTTCTCCCTTTGCTGGTATTTTATGCATTTAAATGTTCAAATGTTTGGTGCGTCGGTATTCACAATTGTTATCTTCTCTTGTTGGACTGATCCCTTTATCATGATCTAATGCCCATTTTTATCTCTTATTGAAGTCTTTGTTATAAAGTCTCTTTTGTCTGATATAAGCATTACTATCCCAGGTTGTTTTGTTTTTTTTGCTTTCATTTGCATGGGATATCTTTTCTCCTCCTTTTACTTTCAATCTATATGTGTGTTAGGTCTTAAATGAATCTCTTTGAGATAGCATATAAATGGATCTTGTCATTGTTGTTTAATCCTTTCTACCACCCTATGTCTTCTTAATGGAGCATTTGTACTATTTACATTTAAAGTAGTTATTGATAAGTATATTCTTGCCATTTTATTAGTTGTTTTCTGGTTGTTTTTGTAGTTCCTCTCTGCTGTTTCTTCTAATCTCTTTCCTTGTGGTTGATGACTTTCTGTAGTGTTATGCTTGGCTTTCTTTCCCTTTATTTGTTGTGCATCTGTAATAGGTTTTGGATTTGTGGTTACCATAAGGCTTATATATTAACAACCCAAATATATATTAGTCTCTTTAAGTTGATGGTCATTTAAATTCAAACACATTCTTAAATGACTTTTTTTTACTCCCCCCCTCTACATTTTATGTAAATCTTGTCATATTTTACATCTTTTGATTTATAATTTTCTTCTAAATATTCTTTCTCTTTTTCCACTTCAAGCAGTCCTGTTAGCAGTTATTATAAGTTTCAATTAGTGATTGACTTCTTTATCTATTGTTTATCTGGGAAACTATTTTTCTCTTTAAAGCACAGTAGGCAAGAGGTGTAGATTTTTTCCTTTTAGTACTATGAATATATTATGCCACCCCTTTCTGGTCTGCAAAGGAAAAATCAGCTGATAGTGTTCTGGAGATTTTCTTGTATAAAACTTTTTGCTTCACCTTTGCTGCTTTAAAAATTATGTTTATCTTTAATCTTTGACATTTTAATTATGTGTCTTGGTGTGGACCTCCTGGGGTTCATCTTGTTTGGAACTCTTTGTGAATCCTGAACCTGGATATCTGTTTCCTTCCCCTGTTTACAGAAGTTTTCAGATTTGTTTCTTTAATTTTCTTCCCCCTTCTTTCTCTTTTCTCCTCCTGGGACCCTATAATGTGAATGTTTGTTCGATGTTGTCAAAAAGATTCCTTAACCCACCCTCATTTTTTAAAGTCTTTTCCTTCTTGTTCTTCTTTGTTACTTCATTGTTACTTTGTTACCTTTTTTGTTACTCTTCATTAGCTTGTTATTCAGATTGCCCATCCATCCTTCTGCATTCTCTAATCATCTGTTGTTTCCTTGTAGTGTATTTTAATTTTGGTTATTTTATTCTTCACCTCTGATTGGTGTGTGTGTGTGTGTGTGTGTGTGTGTGTATTTTTTTTTCTCTCACTTTGTTGAAGTTCTCACTGAGTTCTGTCACTCTTCTCTCCAGTGTGGGAAGCATCTTTATGATCATTACCTTAAATTTTTTACCAGACATGTTGCTTGTGTCTGTTTCATTTGTTTGTTTTTCTGAGGTTTTTCATTTGGAGCATATTCCTGTCTCCTCATTTTGCTTGACTTTTTCTGTTTGTTTCTATGAACTAGGCAGAAGATTTTATTTCCTCTAAACTTCCCATGTATAAGTTGTGTGTGTTTTGTGTCTTTGGTAGTTGTCATGGGCTAAGGTTCCTGGGGCGCTCCATGCTAGGACTGCCCTTGATGGATGAGCAGAACTGAAGTCGATGTGGATCAGCATGGTCCTAGGGTTCTCTGTGCAGAGGGCACCCTGGCAGAGATGTTGTAGCCAAGGGAGGGCATGGGCTGGGGTGTCAGCAGTGCTCCATCCAGGGGGTGCCCTGGCAGAATGGCTGTAGACGAAGTGGGTAAAAGCCACGGTGTCCTGCCACTATCTTCACTGATGGTATTCTGGGAAGATAGCTAAAGCCAAAGAAGTGGAGGCTGATGTGTTCTCGCACAGAGCATCTTGGAGAGGCATCTGTCAAGTATGAGTTGGGATTTATCAGAGAGCTCTTCACTGGGGTGCTCTAGCAAACTGTCTGGAACCTAAGTGGTGAGGGCCTGGAGTGTTCTGGGGTGCTTTGTGTCTGTGTCACCTTGGCACTACAGCTGTAGTTGTAGTTAGTGCTGACTCTGATGTCTCAGTGTGCGTTGCACTGGGGCCACCTTGGTAGGAGAGCTGGGGCTGGTGTGGGCTAGAGGCCCAGGGCTTGTGGAGATGGTAAGCCAGCTAGGGTACCTGGATCCTCTTTCTATCCATGCTACCAAGTTGGAGGGAAACATAAACATGCTGGCAGACAGATTCTCAGTCCTGGAGATAATTCCAGTAGCTCCCTTGCCATTTGGCTGATTTCATTTTTCTTTCCTTTCCTCTTTCCCTTTCTTTCCTCTTTTTTTCTCTTTTCTTTTCTTTTTCGGCCAGTTTCTTTATATTCCAGTAAAGCACTCTCTTGCTCTCACTTGCTCTCTCTCAAGTGAACTCTCTCTCTCTCTCTGTCTGTCTTTTGAACATAGTTGACACACAGTGTTATATTAGTTTTAGGTATACAGCTTTGTGATTTGATACGTTTATACGTTATGCTATGTTCATCACAGGTGTAGCTGTCTGTCCCATTACATTGCTATTACAGTATCATTGACTGTATTCCTTATGCTCTGCCTTTTATTCCTGTGACTTACTCCTTCCATAACTAGAAGCCTATATCTCCCCTCCACCCATTTTGCCTGACCCAATCAGTTTGTTTTCTGTATTTATAGTTTTCTTTTTTGCTTATTTACTTTTTGAATCCTCTTATGAGTGGAATCATATGGTATTTGTTTTTCTCAGTCTGATTTATTTCACTTAGAATAATACCCTCTAGGTCCACCCATGTTGGCTTGGATGGGGCGATCTCATCCTTTTTTAAAATAGATGCTTAATATTCTATTGTATTTATACGTGTGAGTATGTATATCCATACATGTACACCTCATTTTCTCCTTATCCATTCACCTACTGATGGACACTTAGGTTACTTCCAAATCTTGGCTATTGTAAGTACTGCAATAAACGTAGAGGTGTGTATCTCTTTTAGAAATGATGTTTTCATTTTCTTTGGGTGATACCCAGTAGTGGAGTTATAGGATCGTATATCTATTTTGAATTGTTTGAGGTACCTCCACAGTGTTTTCCACAGTGGCTGTACCAATTTATGTTCCCACTGACAGCACACAAGAGTTCCTTTACCTCCACATCCTCGTCAACACTTGTTTTTTTGTCATTTTAATTATAGCTATTCTATCTGATGTAAGGTAATGTCTCATCGTGGTTTTGATTTGCATTTCCCTGATGATTAGTAATGTTGAACATCTTTACCCGTGTCTGTTGGTCATTTGTATGTCTTCTTCGGAGAAATGTCTGTTCATGTCTTCTGCCCATTTTTAAATTGGATTATTTGTTTTTTGGTGTTGAATTGTATAAATTCTTTATATATTTTGGAAATTAATCCCTTATCAGATATATCTTTTGCAAATATCTTCTCCCATTCACTAGGCTGACTTTTTGTTTTGTCAATGGCTTCCTTTGCTGTGCAAATGTGTGTGCATTTTGTTCTGTTTTGTTTTTTGTTTTGTTTTGTCTTTTGCTGTCTCAATAGCTTATTTTGGGTTTTGTTGCCCAGGGCTTGGAAGACATATCTAGAAAAGTGTTGCTACAGCCAATGTCAGAGAAATTACTGCCTGTACTCTCTTGTAGGATTTTTTATGGTTTCAGGCCTCACATTTAGGTCTTTAATCCATTTTGAGTTCGTTTTTGTATATGGTGTTAGCAAGTGGTCTAGTTCCTTTCTTTTATATGTAACTGTCTAGTTATCCCAGGACGATTTATTGAATAGACCAGCTTTTCTTCATTGTATATTCTTTCCTCTTTTGTCATAAATTAATTGAACAGATAATTGTGGTTTTACTTCTGGAGTCTCTATTACATTTCATTCAGCTGTGTGTCTATTTTTGTGCCAGTACCATACTATTTTGAGTACTACAGCTTTATAATGTAGTTGGAAATCTGGGGTTGTGATACCTCCAGTTTTGTATTTCTTTCTCAGAATCACTTTAACTATTCAAGGTCTTCTGTAATTCCGCATACACTTTAGGATTTTTTTTTTTATTCTAGTCTGGTGAGAACTGTTGGTATTTAATAGGGATTGCATTCAATTGGTGATGCTTTGGATAATATGAATATTTTAACAATATTCATTTTTTCCATCCATGAACATGGAATATCTTTTCATTTGTCTGTGTCATCTTCAATTTCTTTCATCATTGTTTATTATAGTTTTCAGAGTGTGAGTACAGGTCTTTCACCTCCTTTGTTAAGTTTATTCCTAGATGTTTTATTCTTTTTGGTACAATTGTAAACAGTGTTATTTTTTAAATTTCTCTTTTGGCTACTTCATTATTAGTATAGAGAAATGCTACCAATTTCTGGGCATTAAATTTGTATCCTTCCAATTTACTGAATTTGTTTATTACTCCTAGTAGTCCCCCCCCTCCACTTTGGTGGAATATTCAGGGTTTTCTATATGTAGTATGTCACCTATGAATGGTGAAGTTTAATTTCTTTTTTATGAATGTGGATGCCTATTATTTATTTTTCTTGTCTGATTGCTGTGGCTAGGACTTCTAGTGTGATGTTAAATAAAAGTGTTGAGAATGGACATTCTTGTCTTGCTCCTGACCTTAGAGGGGTAGTTTTCAGTGTTTTACCATTGAGTATGATGTTAACTGTGAGTTTTTAATATATGTCCTTCATATTGTTGAAATGTGTTCCCTCTAACTCCAGTTTATTGAGAGTTTTTATCATGAATGAATGTTAAATCTTGTCAAAAACTTTCTGTGTCCATTGAAATGATCATGTGATTTTTATCCTGCATTTTATTGGTGTGGTGTATCATGCTGATTGATTTGCAAATAATTGAACCATCCTTGCACCCTGGAATAAATCCCACCTAATTGTGGTGAATATTCTTTAATGCATTGCTGAATTCAGTTTGCTAATATTTTATTGAGGATTTTAGCATCTGTGTTCATCAAGGTTATTAGCCTGTGGTTTTCTTTTTTGTGTCTTTACCTGGTTTTGGTGTTAGGTAATGCTGGCCTCATAGAATGTATTTCAAACCTCTCCTTTTTTTCTGATTTTTTTTTTTTTTTTTTAATAATTTGAGGAGAGTAGGTACTAATCATTCTTTAAATGTTTGGTAGAATTTCCCTGTTAATCCACCTGGTCCTGGCCTTTTATTTTTTGGTAGTTTTTTTTATTATAGATTCAGTTTTGTCACTTGGAATCAGTCTGTTCAGATTGTCCATTTCTTTCTGGTTTAGTTCGGAAAGATTGTATATTTCTGGGAATTTATTCATTCCTTCTAGGTTGTCCAGTTTGTTGGCATGTAAGTTTTTGTAGCGTTCTCTTATAATCCTGTGTGCGTCTTTGGTGTCAGTTTTAACTTAATCTTTCTCATTTCTGATTTTAATTATTTGGGTCCTTTCTCTTTTTTTCTGGATGAGTTTGGTTTGTCAAATTTTATTTATCATATCAGAAAACTAGCTCTTGGTTTCATTGATTTTTCTCTATTGTTTCATCTTTATGCCATGTACTTCTGTTCCGATCTTTATTATTTTCTTTTTCCTACTCATCTTGGGTTTTGTTTATTTTTATTTTTCCTTTTCTAGTTCCTGTAGGTGGAAGTTTAGATTGGTTTTGAGCTTTTTCTTAGTTGATGAGGTAGGCTTGTATCAGTAGATTCTTTTCTGTTAGAACTGCTGCTTCTCTGTCCCGAACACTTTGGACCGTTTTTCAGTTTCATTTATCTTCTTGTATTTTTTTTTTTAATTTCCTCTTTGATTTCTTGGTTGACCTACTGGTTGTTTAGTATCATGTTGTTTAGTCTCCACATGTTTGTGTTTTTCCTAGTTTTTTTTTTCTTGTGATTTATTTCCAATTTCATACTGTTGTGGTAGGAAAATATGCATGCTCTGATTCCAGTCTTCTTAAATTTATTGAGGTTTGTTTTATGACCTAATATGTGATCTCTTCTGGAGAATGTTACATGGGCCCTTGAAAAGAATGTGTATTCTGTTGTTTCTGGATGGAATGTTCTGTATATATTCGTTATGTCCATCTGGTCTGATGTGTCATTCAAAGACATTGTTTCCTTATTGATTTTTCTCTCTGGATGATCTATCCATTGATGTGAGTGGGGTGTTAAATTCCCTTAGTATTAATGTATGACCACCAATTTTTCTCTTTATGTCTGTTAATATTTGCTTTATGTATAAATGCTCCAGTGTGTGTGCTTAGATATTTACAATTGTTATATCCTCTTGTTGAATCAATTCCTTTATCATTTTGTTCATCTCTTGTTATAGTATTTGTTTTAAAATCTATTTTGTCTAAGTATTGATACCTTGGTTTTTTATTTTCTGCTTCCATTTCCATTGCAAATGTTTTTCCATCCCTTCACTTTCAGTCAGTGGGTGTTCTTAGGTCTGAGGTGAACCTCATAGGTAGCATATCAATCAGTGTTTATCCATTCTGCCTCCCTATGTCTTTTGATTGGAACATTTAGGCCATTTACATTTATTTTTATTATTTAAAAAGATTTTATTTATTTATTTGACAGAGAGAGATGGCCAGCGAGAGAGGGAATACAAGCAGGGGGAGTGGGAGAGGAAGAAGCAGGCTCCCAGCTGAGGATCCTGACGTGGGGCTCGATCCCAGGACTCTGGGATCACGCCCTGAGCCAAAGGCAGACGCTTAATGACTGAGCCACCCAGGCGCCCCTCAGCCATTTACATTTAAAGTGATTTTTGATAGGTTTATACTTGTTGCCATTTAAAAAATTTGTTTTCTGTTTTTTTGTTTTTGTTTTTGTTTTGTTTTGTTTGTAGTTCTTCTTTGTTCCTTCTTGCTTTGTGATTAGTGAATTGCTATAGTGTTACATTTGTCTTTATCTTCGTGTGTGTGTGTGTGTGTGTGTGTGATCTCTCTCTCACAGGTTTTGAATTACTATTTGCCATGAAGTTCATATATAACATCCTAAGTAAATAGCAGCCTATATTAATTTGATGATCATATAAGTTCGAACACATCCTTAAAAAAATACACTTTCTTTTCCCCCTTCTCTTCCCTTTTTACTACCTCCCCCACGTTTTATGCATATGTTATATTTTACATCTTTTTATTCATAATTTTTTTATGTCTAATTGTGGCCATTTCTTCCACTTAAAGATGTCCTTTTATCATTTCTTATGAGGCTGGTTTACTTGTGATAAACTCCTGTTTTGTCTCAGAAACTATATCTCATGGTCAAATCTGAATGATAAACTTTCTGTATAGAATATTCTTGGTTGTAGGTGTCTTTCCACACTTTGAATATATCATGCCACTTTGTTGTGCCCTGATAAGTTTCTGCTGAAAAATCAGTTCCTAGCCTTATATGGTTTCCCTTACAGGAAACTTTTTTCTCTCTTGTTGCCTTACAGATGCTTTTTCTTTAATCTTTGACATTTTATTTAGTTATTTGAGAGAGAGTGCAGGGAGGGAAGGGGCAGACTGAGAGAAAGAATCTCAAGCAGACTCCCTGCTGAGCATGGAGCCTGACACAAGACGTGAACCCACAACCTTGAGATCACGACCTAAGCTGAAATCAAGTCAGACACTTAACTGACTGAGCCACCCAGGAGCCCCATAATCTTTGACACTTTAATTATGTACTATGGTGTGGAACTCCCTGGGTTCATGTTTGGAACTCTCCATGCTTCTTTGACTTGGAGTCCATTTCCTTCCCAAGGTTAGGGAAAATTTGTTATTATTTCTTCAAATATGTTTTCCACACATTTCTCTTTTTTTCTTCTGGGAGGCTTATAATGTCAATGTTCGTTTAATTAATGTTGCCCAAGAGATCTCTTAATCTATCATCATTTTTACTTTTTCCCCTCTTTTTGCTGTTCAGCTTTTCTGCTTTCCATACCCTGTCTTCCAGATTGCTGATCCATTTCTCTGCATCCTATAATTTACACCTGATTCCCTGTATTTTGTTTTTGTAATTTTATTCTTCAACTCTGATTGGTTCATTTTAATATTTTCTATCTCTTTATTGAAGGCCTCACTGAGAACTTCCACTCTTTTCTCTAGCAGTTAGTATCTCTATGTTCATTTCTTTAAATTCTTTATCAGGAATATGGCTTGCCTCTGTTTTATTTAGTTCTTTTTCTGAGGTTTATTCTTGTTCTTTCTTTTGGAGCAGATTCCTCTGTTTTCCCATTTTGCCTGACTTTGTGTTTGTTCCTGTGGATTAGGCAGAATGGCTTCCCGAACTTCAAGGAGTGTTTTTTGTGTATGGTGTCCCCTATGTAGACTGTGTGCTTGGTGGCTTTTGCTGTCTGGCTGGAGCTTTGGCTGTATATGTTAGCCACTCTTTTAAGTCATTAAAAGAAAAGAAAAGAATAATAAAAAAAAGAAAGTAATAAGGAAAAGGAAAAACAAAACCAAGAAGCACAAAAATTAAAACAAAATGGAAAAAAGTAAAATTAATTAAAAAGCAAATAACAAATTTAATAAAACAAAACAAAACAAAAAAACCCCACAACAAAAATATAGAAAACCTGTGGCTTATTTTCTGTGCCCCAGCACCACAGAAGCTGGTGTGGACTTGAGGACTCTGGGCTCACTGATGTCACAAGCTCACTGTGATCTGGACCTTGTTCTGGTCTGGTCTTTTAAGGTAGGGATGGAGACTCTCCACAGCTCCTTGGCCCTTTTAAATCACCACTTTTTTTTTTCTTCAGTGTCCCAGCACAACTAGGGCAGGTGTGGGCTTGTGGACCCTTGGCTTGCTGAATTTGCAGCTTCCTGTGACAGCTGGACCTGTGAGTTATAGCACTGGGACCAGTCTATTATGGTGTCCAGACCCTGCTCTGGACTGAGCTTTTAAGGTGGATGGAGAATGTTCCCACACCTCCTTGGCCCTTTAAACGTTGACTTTTTTGTCTGTGTCACAGCATGATTGGAACCAGTCTGGGCTTGCAGATCCTGGGCTTCCTGAGGTCACAAGATCACTCTGATGATTGGACCTACAAGCTATGGCATAAAGACCATGCCCAAGTGGTGTCCAGACTCTGTTCTTGTCTAGGCTTTTAAGATGGAGTGGGAGTGCAAACTGTGGTGTTCTCTAGTTCCTCTTACCTGGAGAGCGTTCCTATAGCTCCTCTGCTGCTTGTAGAGCAGGTCTAGTGTTGTCTCATTTATATGCCACTTGTTCTTTTAAGCCATGGCTTCGCCCTCCCCCCAGTGCAAGGACGGGGGAATCCGTTCCGAGTCCCTAAATACTAGGCTTCCCCACTGCTTTTCACAGTGGAGTTCCCTTTGTTACCATGTTACTGTATTCCTTGCTATTCTTTTGCCATTCTCTCTTTGGTAGCTTAGTAGCTGTTAATTCAGTACTTCATTCTTCTCCAGGAGGAATTGTTTTATTAATAGGTGTAATTTGGGGTGTTCTGTGGGGGAGGTGAGTTCAGTGTCTTCCTTCATTGCCATATTAGATCAGAACTATCTTGTTGCTCTTTTAACTGTTTTATTTTTAAGTTTTTTTTTTTTTTTAAGATTTATTTATTTGAGAGAGGGGGAGAGAGAGAGCGCGAGCGTGTGCACAAGCAGGGGGAGGGGCAGAGAGAGACGGAGAAGAAGACTCCCCAGTGAGCAGGGAGCCCAATGCAGGACTGGATCCCAGGACCCCGGGATCATGACCTGAGCCGAAGGCAGACACTTAACCAACTGAGCCAGCCAGGTGACCCTGTTTTTTAGTGTTTTGTTTTGTTTTGCTTTGTTTTGTCTAACCTGAAGCACAGAAAAAAAAAATCAGCTCATGGCCCTTCAGTACTTTCCCTCCCCACTGCAGTTTTCAGCATCAGGTATGAGGGTTTCCTTACTTACTGTGTCTCAGTGTCTTGCCATTCTCTGTGTGGTCTCTCTCTCTCTCTTTTTTTTAATAGAGAAACTGTTTAGGTAACCCTCTAAATAGATGTCAATTTGGTGTCTATGTGTTCACAGACATAGTTCATAGGATTTTCCATCTTGGACTGGAACTGGGACCCATAGCCTTTGTTCTAAAATCTATTTTGTCTCACGAAAGTCTAACTACCCCGGCTTTCTGTTTCTTTCCGTTTGCATGGAATATCTTTCCCCATCCATTCACTTTCATTCTGTATGTGTCTTTGGGTCTGAATTATGTCTCCTGAAGGCAGCAGGGTCTTATTTTTTTTTTTTTTATCCATTTCAGTCACCCTATCTCTTTTGATTGGAGCATTTAGTCCATTTACATTTAAAGTAAATATAGATATGTATATTCTCACTGCCATTTTGTCGTGTTTGGGTTATTTTTTTAGTTCTCCTCTTTTTCTTTTTTTGCCCTCTTGTGGTTTGATGATTTTCTTAGGGTTGTGTTTAGATACCTTTCTCTTTATTATTATTTGTGTGTGTGTGTGTGTGTGTGTGTGTGTGTTTATTGTACATTTTTGGTTACAATGAGGTTCATATATAACTCCTATGTGTACAGCATTCTTTATTAAGTTGATGGTCATTTATGTTCCAACACATTCTAAAAGCACTAAACTTTTACTCTTTCCTCCATGTTTTATGTATATGATGCCATATTTTACATTTCTTTTGTGCACCCCTTAACTGATTTTTGTAGCTATTACTTTTGTGTTTTAACTTTCATAGTAGCTTTCTTTATAAGTGACTAATCTACGGCCAGTACTGCATTTTTGCTTTAACCAGTAAATTTTTTTCTTTCATAATTTTTTTCTAGTTATGTCCCTTTCTTTTCCCAAGGAACATTAATGCTGGTTTAGTGGTGTTGGAGTCCTTTAACATTTGTCTCCTGGGAAACTATCACTCCTACTTTGAATGATAACTTTGCTGGGTTAAATATTCTTGGTTACAGGTTTTTTGTTTTGTTCCCTTGCCTTTCAGGACTTCATGCCACTTTCTTCCAGTCTGCAAAGTTTCTCCTGAAAAATCAGCTGATACTCTCATGGGGTTTTCATTGTATATATTTTATTTTCTCTTGCTGCTTTTAAGTTTCCTTATCTTTTATTTTATCATTTTAATTGTGTTATTTTGGTGCCAGCCTGCTTGGCTTGATCTTGTTTGGGGCTCCCTGTGATTCCTGAACCTGGATGTAGGGAAATTTTCAGCTGCTATTTCTTCAGGTAACTTTTTTGTCCCTTTCTCTCTTCTCCTTCAGGGACTCCTATAATGTGAATGTTACTATGCTTGTTGTCTCAGAGGTAAATTACCCTATGTTTTTAAAAAATTTTTTTGTTCTTCATCTGGGTCACTTTCCATTACCCTGTCTTCCAGATTGATCCATTCTTTTGCATCCTCAAAACTATTGCTTCCCTTAGAGTATTTGTCATTTCAGTTATTACTTTCTTCAGTTCTGTCTGGTTCTTTTTTAAATATTCTGTCTCTCTTTTGAAGTTCTCACTAAGTTCATTCTTTCAAGTTTGGTTATCTTTATGACCGTTACTTTAAACTTTTATCGGGTGGATTGCTTGTCTGTTTCATTGAGCTCCTTTTCTGTGTTTTTTCTGGTTCTTTCATTTGGAATATATATATTCCTTTGTCTTTTCATTTTGTCTGACTCATTGTTTGCTTCTATGTATTAGGTAGATCAACTACATCTCCTGGTCTTGAAAGTAGTGGCATTATATAGAAAGCATCTTGGGGTGCCCTATAGTATAATCTTCCCTGGTCACCAGGACCAGGTGATCCAGTGCTGTATCCTGTGCGGGTTGTATGTGCTCTCCTTTTGTGGTTGAGCGGTAACTGCTGGTGGTGTACTGATGGGCAGGACTTGTCCCCATAATGGCTGGCTAAGAAGCCCTGCTGCAAATTCTTTATGTGAGCTGGTGGGGGCAGGGGAAGCTGGCCCTCAACTAGGATGTCTGCAATTGTAGGCTGCAACCTCTGTGTGTATCCTGGTTGGTAGGAACTGCCCCCTGCACAGCTGGCTGAAGGGCACAGTTGCAGCTTCTGTAGGTGTGCGGATGGGTAGGGTTTGCACACAGCACTGTTAGCTGAGAGGTCTGACTAGAGCCACTGCAGACTTGCTGTCAGGTGGGGCTAGCTCTCAGCCCCACTGTCTGAAATATTTGGTTGCTACTGCTGTGGGTGCACTGGTGGGCAGTGCCTGCCCCTGTCTCGGTTAGCTGAGAGTCCTTGCCACAGCTACTGATGGTTGGGATCAGCTCCCCTCTCCTCTGGAGCAGGCCTAGTTTGGTGCATCAAATCCAGCTAGGACTGCCTTCTGGGTGTGGTGGGCCACTTTGGGGAGATGCTGGTCTGGGTCTGCCTGCTGGGTGTATTGGGGCAGGAGCCACTTTGGAAGGGTGCCTGCTGGGGTGGGTGGGTTGGGTGGGGTAGGTCTAGGTGGGAACGATGGGGTGGGCAAGCAGTGGTGGCAAGATAAATGAAGGGTGTCAGAACAGGCTCCCAAAAGCATATGGCTATCTAGGCTGATGGAGGACAAGAAAAATGATACCCACTAGCACTTCTATTTCCAGAGAAAGCTTCTGTAGGTCCCTGACCCTCTGGCACATGTCCTAAAATTAGTCAATAAATCTTCATGTATAAAGGAAGTACTTTTCAAACTGCTGTGTCTGTGCTGGATCTCAGACTAGGTGATAATGTACCCTGGTTCTTTAAGGGCAGACACTTGGTTTTCTACAGCTCTCCGGATCTCCCAGAGTTAAACCCCACTGATTTTCAAAGCCAGATATTATGGGGACTCACCTTCCCAGTGCAGGTTCCCATGGCTAAGGATGCCCAGTGTGGGGCTTGATCCCCTTGCTCTTCCATGCTTTTGATATCCCTTTCACCTGTACGTAGCCATGATGGGGGGTCCTGACCACATCAGTGCCCTTTCTACCCTTTTCAATGTATCTTTGTTCTTATGATGCTAGCTGTGGAAGATCTGTTTTGCCCATCTTCAGGTGGGTTTTAGAGTGAGGTGCAATACATGCGGTTGTTAATTTGGTGTGTCCATGGGAGGAGGTGAGCTCAGGATCCTCCTACTCTCTGCCTCCTTCCTGAGATCTTGCTTGTTTCTTGATGGAGGCATTAGCATTATGATATATGCATTATCATTATCACTATTGGGCTTTACAAAGCATGTTGTTTAATCTTTACATATATGGGGACTTTCCAGTTTTCTTGTAGTTGATTTCTAGTTTCACACCACTGTGTTCAGAAAAGGTGCTTGATATTTTAGTCTTCTCAAATTTATTATACTTAGTGTGAGAATGTTGTATGTGTGCTTGAGAAGAATGCGTGTTCTGCTGCTTTGGGATAAAATGTCATGTATATATCAAGTCCATCTGGTCTAATATGTTATTTAAGGCTGTTTCCCTTATTGATTTTCATCTATGAAAGTGGGGAAATGAAGTCCCTATTATTGTATTACTATTTCTCTTTTTAGGTCTATTAATGTTTGCTTTCTAGATTTTAAGTGCTCCTATTTTGTTATATAAATATTTACAAATTTTATATACTTTTTTGTATTGACCCATTTATCATTATGTATTGATGTTCTTTGTCTCTGATTACAGTCCCTTTTAAATTCTATTTTCTGTGATACAAGTATAGCTATCCCAGCTTTTGGTTTCCACTTGCATGAAATACCTTTCTCCATCTCCCCATTTTCAGTTTGTATGTGTCCTTAGATCTGAAGTGAGTCTCTTGTAGGCATCAGATAGATGGGTCAGTAACTTTGTCATATAAATCACTTATCTTTGTTTCATTAAGTCTTTTTCTGAAGTTTTATCTTGTTCTTTCATTTGGAACATATTTCTCTGTTTCTTCATTTTCCTTGACTATGTGCTGGGTTTCTATCCATTGGATAAAACAGCCACCTCTACCAGTTTTGAAGGAGTCGGCTTTGCATAGATGAGGCTTTGCAATGAACCCTGCTGGTTTATGAAACTTCTGTGACTGTCCAAGCAGCCTACTTAGTTCTTTGTGGCTCTCAGTAACAATGCCCAGGGGCCTCCAGTCAGGTGATCAGGAGTCCTCCCCTGGCTGCAGCCACAAAAACCAGGGCCCTAGATGCATGTACAGATTCCTTTTTAGGAGATAGTGGCAGAGCATAAAGATGGTGCCCACCAACCTCCATGGTCTTTGGATTTGAGTAGGCCCCTAGATGTGTGCTAAATTAGATACCTGACCCTCATGCACATAGCCTTTTTCATAGAAAGACTGCTGCCTGTATGCTGTGTCCTGGAGTTTAGCCATGGTGAGTCTGTGTGAATCCTTCAAGAACTATTTCTCAGTTTTCTAGTCTTGAGGTTTTGTGATGTAAGCCCCAATTGGCTTTCAAACTAGATGGTTTGGGTGGGTCCATCTCTCAGGTACAGGTCTTAAAAGTTGGGGTGCCAAAAGTGGGGTTCAAACCTTTGCTCCTGTGAGAGAAGCTTGGGGTTGTGAGTTCCCTCCCAATTGTGGGTCACTGCACCACAGGTGGGGCTTACGGTGAGATTGTGTCTCCGCTTCTTCTGTCCTGATGTTTGTCTTTCCTCATTTGCCGGAAGTGTAGGAGTTGCTCAGTTATTTTGGGGGTTTATTTCATTGGCAATTGTTCCATAGGAAGCTGCAGATTTTGGTGTTTGGGGGGGGGGTAAGTTGACGATCCTTTTACATTGCCATTTTGAACCACAACCCCATCTGACCTTTAATGTCTAACCTAAGAGGAAAATGATTTCATTATCTTCATTGTGTGGATCAAATAACCGAGGCAGACATAATTTGCAATCCTTATACTGGATCACCCATGGGTAAGGGGCACAGCCAGGATTTGATTTCTGAAGCAGGATCTCTTGAATTATTATGAAGACTGTTGACGCTGTCATTTAAGTGAACTAATAAGAGGCCAACTCTAGGGGGTGTTTGCTCAGTGACACTATAGATATAAGCCATCCTATTTTCATTTATTTTTTTTTCTTTTTAAACCATAGTGGCATTGGCCGAAACCAGTTAATCAGTCTTAACAGAAGTCACATCCTCTAACATTCCCATCTTCTTAGGATATTGAAATGTCAGTGTTTGCCTTATTTCAGTGGTTTGTTCTAATATTAACTGAGCTTTAAATATTCCTTCAAGCTACTCTGTGTAATTATAGTTGGCTCTATTTCATAGTGTACTTGATAGTGTTAAGAATGTGGAATAAGAATCCTTTTCTCTGGCAGTGATTTCAGCTGTCAACCCCTACAGCAGTGACACAGGGAAACGGTCAGTAAAACCGTTTTTGTCAAAGCAAGGGCATTTCATAAATGAATAAATATAGAATAGGCTACATCTCAGTCTCTTGAGCACTTTATTTGTTATAAATACAAGTCAATACCACAAGATGACCCCTTCTTACTCTCACCATCTACAGTTACAAACAATTATCTTCATAAAATGGTTTCAATGTGTTTAGGTATTGAAACCTTATAAAAGCAAGACTTGCTACAAACAGGGTTGGTGTTCGATGTATATTAAATGAGGTCAGATAATTAAGTTCAAAAAAAATTTATAAATATTCAGATAAGAAAATTGAAATTACAAAAGCAGAGTTTATCATCATTAAACTGAATTACAAGTGTGTATGGTATAGTACTATAGCTACATGGCTAAGTTTCTGTTAAAATACAGTTTTAGTAATGAAATAATCTACCTCATTCTCCAATACAGCCACCTAACACTCAATACATATTTCATTCGGAAACCACCTAGCTTTCATCTAGACCAGCAATTACGCCCACTCCATCAACCCACGAAGTGCCATCATCCCCTGGCTACAAAACAAAATACAATATTTAAAGGTAAAAACTCAGAGAATTTCTGAAATGGTAAACCATTCTCTCTGTGTTCATGAAAATAGGCAATCCAATTTGAAAGTCTCTGAACCAATGTAAACTCTAGAAAACTCATTGTTGACGTATGGGAAGAGTAAAGCCTTGCACTAATATAGTGCGTAACAAAGCAGTGTCAGGCTCGTCATTTACAGTAAATGCCTTGATTGGACTTTCCTCCAGATTGTCATCATGCTGCTGAAGAGAAAGTGTACTGAAGTCTGTGGGAATTCCATCATGTTTTCTTCCTCCCATTTCCAAACAGGAAGAGAAGGGTTTTCAGGACCCTTGGGAAAATCAAAAAATTAAACACACACCCACAAACAACTTGAAAGCAAAATGGCAGACCTAATAATCCTTGACTCCATGTCCAAATGAAGTTGAGGCAATATTACTTTTGGAATATTTGTATTCTGCCCAATGTATCACATCATGAGATTCCTCAAAAAACTGAGAAGTCTGAGAGCTACAAAAGAGAAAGCGGTTAAGGCAGTTGATGTCTACATTTGGATTTCTTCTTCAGGTTACATGTCTAAGTCTCCATCGTAGGCTAAGGTCAGAGGCTTCTGCTGGGGCGGTGTGCCTTGATGTGGTTTTGGCTTCTTGCTGCAAAGGGAAAAGAATTCCTCAGATAAAGGTTCACATAGTTCTGTTTCATCTCCCAAAGACAATTATGAGGTATAGAAATTCATGTAGTTAAATGACAAAAGACTGAGTGCTCTGAACCTGTGGGTTTCTTTTTTGAATACTTGTATATTTTATCCCTATTTAAAAATGGTTTCATGGAAACAATGAACCTGGTAGAGGGCTACTTTTCTTGTTCTTGTTTATACTCAGCAATGCAAACATCTTCTGTCCACTAATCCCTGAGCTACTGTGACCCTCATATCCGAGATGTTTCATACGAGCAGCTGGAGCAGCCAGACTCCTCGGCCTTACCCTGGCGGGGGTGCTAAGTAAACACGCTTCTGCTCTGGCCTGAAACCTAACAGTTAGATGCCATGCCACCAGAGACTGTCAGGAAACTTTCTCTGATCCTGCACCATGCAGAGCCACTCTCACCTGGTCTCTGTTTTACCTGAGGTTGACAACTTTGCTAGGTCAGGGACGGCTGCTCTTCCTTCTCAGAGAGAAGCTGAAGTTGAGTAACCTTGGCAAATCGCACAGTGAGGGCCCAGATCTGGGGCCAAACAACCTGCATTATACTTTCTTAGTAGGGGTAAAAGAACTTTTATAGTTTGAATTTTACTCCATCGTGCCCCACCCCTACCATACTCTTTCTCTTCCATCCTCAGGGCCTTGGCTTTGCCATGCCTTCAGAGCCCAGCTCTTTGGGGTTATCCTTACCAGCAGGGAGCCAACTCTTTCCTTGTCTCCTAATTTATTTTACAGTATAATCTATTATTAATTGGAAGTATACTAAGTGCCAAGCCTTGTGTTCAGCATTTTACATACAATACCTCAATAAACCCAGAACAACCCTGAGAGAGGTCACTGACCTTCCCCCAAGTCATTGAGTGGCTGAAATTTAAGCATGTCTGACAGAGGCCCAGGCCCTTAACCTCTTCAGTGCACTCTCTCTGTATCCATGCCATTAACTTGGCATGGGGTGGAAACAACATTTTGTCTATACATAGGAATTTTTATACTTCAAACTTAAAAACATTTTCATGTGTACAACTGAGTGGCATTTAGTATATTCACAATGTTGTGTAACCATCATCTTATCTAGTTCCAGAACATTTTCATCGCCCCAAAGAAAAACTCTGTACCCACAAAAGTAGTCTTCCTATTTCCCCTACCCTCAGCCCCTGGCAACCACCTAACTTTCTACCTCTTAGGCATTTGCCTATTCTGGATATTTCATACAGATGGAGTTATGTGGCCTTTCTGTCTGGCTTCTTTCCCTTAATGGTTAGACTTTTGTATCATGTGAATTTTTACCACATACACAGAAAGAGATGCTTGATAGAATTAAAATGGGGCTAGGGAGAATTACCTAGTTTAAATGCTCAAGTTCGAAAACTATTTTTTTGGGGGGGAGGTTTCATAATGAACGTTGCCAAAATAAGAAAAATGATTTTAAAAGTCACTACAGGAAAAACCACAGATCCTTTCAGTGCTCCTGCCTGGCATCTGGGGTGCAGTGGGTGCTCAATGGGTGATGAGCTGAGTGCTGGGCATGGGCTGCAGGCAGACACCTTCCAACCAGAGAAGCTCAGGACAGGCAGAAACCCGCTCCAGCATCCTCTGCCACGGGATCCTCAGTCTCCGGTTTTGTGCTTCTCAAATGGCTATTCACTGCATAGTTATTAGAATAATATTCAACTTAACTTTATTCCAGTGGCTCCAGTTCTATTGTTTGGCCCAGACTCTAGCATAGAGAATGGACCCAGCTTGAAATAAGGTCCAGAGCATTTTAAAAATATTAAGAAATTACACCACAGTTTAGGACAACTTAGAAGTGACAGCTTGTGCATCTCCTGTGGTTCTGGTGATAGCAGAAGCTGTCCTAATACAAGATAGTTCACCTGAAATGACAACTGGGATCTTCCCCATCCTGTGTGTATCTTTAGTATCTTCCTCCCACCTTTGGAAGAGAGAGGGAAGAACTGTAGGTGCTTCCAAATAGTTTTTGACAATCCATTCTTAATTAGCATTTGCCAAGAGGTACTGGGCAAAGAGAAATGAAAGAGGAGCTGAGTCCCGGGGAGTGGGGACGAGGGATAGAGGTGGCTGGATCTTTATACTGATATTGTCTGGGAGACATCTAAACTTGGCCAGCGCGTTTGTCGGGCCTATAAAATTCTGCTCAAAATAGTAGTATTTTTTATGAATGGGTTTCCCTGTATGAGATTATGGGAAAGAAGAGGGGTCTCCTATATGTAGGCCTTAAATCCTTGTGGGCCAAGGGGTGTGTTGGGAATCATTTGGAGGAAGACCTCATTTTCTATGAATCTCTTCAAATCGTGTAATCTCTCACTAATATCATAACTATGCATATGTGAGAAATTTTAGAGTGGAAAGTTCTTAAATGCTGGTAAACTGAGTAAGGTGGTACGAGCTGGGTAGCTGTGACTTTACAAAGCATCCTGACTAGTTAAAAAGATCCCTGAGGAGGGGGCTGTCCGTAGCAAAGCCAGGACACCTGTCTTAAGTCCTGCTCTCTTTCCTTTCTCCCCTACTGGTACTCCTTTTTTCTCTCCAACTCTGGTATTGGGAAAGGCGTGACCACCTCACACTAAATCAGGACCTGCAGATGCCTGCCACAGAGGCCACCACCACTCATCCTGTACCCAGGGTGGATCTCTAATCCATCACACTATTCCTCCCTGTCGGACTGAGGTGTCGCCTCATAACTCTTCCTAATGGAGCACTCCTGACAGCCACCACCACTTTCAGGGTTGGCACAGGGATAAAGCTGTTACGCAACACTGGCTGTAAGAGACCATTGCACGACACACATTTAAAGTGACCTCTTCCATGATCACTTGCATTTTAGCCGAGGATAAACCCATGAAGCCAGAAAAGCAAGCTGATGATGAACTGACAGGCAACTGCTGGGACTTAACGGCACCATTGACTTCAAGCCCCAAGAACCCATCCCCAAGGCAGTAGAGGTGAAATAGCTTGATGAAAGCCTGAAATGGTGTTTGGTTTAGGCAGCCACTCATGAGGGCAGAGCCTCTGGAAGTGGGGGCCCTACTCTCAAACTTGGGCAGGGCAGGATGGATATGCTGTAGTTATGTGGAGCAATTTTCTGGCACTATGTCTAGATTAACTACAAGCTCACCCGGTGCTCATCTTCGCTAAATTGCCTCATGGATCTTTACTGCCAGGGGAGCACGGGCATCAGTAATATTTCAAAAACTTCGAGCACTAATGGTAGCTGTACAAAGGGTTATATCTGAACGAAGTGGTCCTTAAGAAGACTATTTTTCTATATTTTCTCAAAAGCATTTCTAAGTTTTATTATAAATTGCTTTCATCTAAAGTATACACCTAAGGCCTGGCATATTCTAGCATTTCTCTTGTCCTAAGCCTTTTCTTTTGGGGGAGAAAATATAAAATCTCCAAAACTGTCCTCTTCTGACTCCTCTGCAAGCTATTTAATAGAAGTAAATGCCATGAAAGTATCTATTTGGACTCTTTAGGCAGCTCATACGTAACAGTAAATGGTATGTGTTCTGACATCAATAGGTCCGTTCCCAGGTCTATAGCTTACTTGGGAAACAAGGAGCCTCTAAAAAATATGAAAGCTGTAGCCACTACAGAGTTTTTAGGATCACTCAAGAGAAAGAAATTGCAGACTAGAAGACCAGTGGAAAGAGCATTAAGCTCTCGGGCTAGGCAAACCTGGAGGTGATTTTACCAGGCTGATGACCTTAGAAAAGTTCAATAACTTAGCTCTCTTTAAAATGGGTCGATAAAATCAACAACTTGGTAGATTTTTGTGAGGACTGAAAAAGCAACCTATGCAAAATACTCATTTATTCATCCACTATGCTACTTTGGGTGGTAGGGGAGGAAGATACTGAAGAAACCACCATAATCACAGCCTAGAGTAAATGGCAGAGAGGAGGAAGAATGGACAAGTTATTCCAGACTGTTTGGTGGGAAAATGCTGGTATTTGCATTTTACTGAGAAGAACCAATAGAGTGTCAATAGCTAATAGTGAAAATTCATTCTAGATGAATGGGATAGAAGGAGGAAACCCTGGAAGCAGAAGGCTCCTTGCAAAATTAGTAAGTACCCTAATATAATTCTCTCAAGAAATTATCTTTCAGAAAGAGATTGTAGCCTTATATTCAGTACTTATAAGTTTTTCATATGAGTTTATAATATAAAAAATACATCATAGACATGCACAATACAAATAAAATGGTGGACTTCCCTAATACATGTGAATGGGTATGTGGGGTCTTGGGAGAAAACCTCTGAAACAGCAACACAAACAGACTAAAAGTGCTGTACCTCAACAACTTAGAGATGAAAAACTGAACCTGTGGAAAGGGAGATTAAAGCAATGACGAAGTGATCTGAAAGATGGACACAACCTCTGTTAGGAAAGTACAGAAAATGAGTATATTGTAATGAACTAATAGAGGATAGATGGTAATGTAGAACTAAACATATGGATTAAATATTCCAGTAGAAAAGTTACCACTTTAAAGAGATTTGGGCCTATACCCCACCTCACACTAGCAAAGGTATAGGGAAACTAATGAAATTGCAAGGATCGTTTAGGCTTCAGTTGTGGAAGACTTTGGTTGGCTGGGTAGGCAGCCAACACATGACTTCCATTTTGCTGTCAAAGAAAGAAAGAAAAAGCCACTGCTGGTGTCCGAGTGGGAGAGGGGCTGATCAAAGTTTAGGGAGACTAATTTGGCTGTAGACAGCAGAAAGGAGCATTCGAGTCCAAATACATAGCTATTGTGCTACTCCCCAAGGGGGATGACTAAAGTCAAGCACCGAAGATGAAAAAAATAGATGTGAGAAATACTGTGCATAAATATTGGTGTAATTTGGTCACTAAAAGGTAAGGGAAAATTGCATTGATCTTTAAAAAATTCTCTAGAAAACGGTTTTGAGAATTCAGTGATATGTACCTAATTAATCCCCGGAGTTTAGAGTCATTCAGAAAGGACCTCAATAAATATTTATTAATTATTGACGGAATAGAGAGATGTAAAAAGGGAAACAATGACTGTTACTATCAACTACTACATTCCCAATTCTGTGGTTCCCTCTTCCCTGAAATACCTAAGAGATTAAAAATTAACAATGATGCTACATCCAAGCTTTTACAGAAGAACAAACTAGCTTATTCCCTTACACTGTTTGGGCCATTACTTTTGGAGAAGTTTCTCATCTGTCAAACCTGCCTGTCTTTTGTTGCAGTATAAGACCTTCTCCTCCATCTTTTCTAGTGATGAATGCGTCTGATCACTCTGAACCTCATACAAGTCTTTCAACTTCACATTTGTTCATTAAGACAGGATCTAGGAACACACACAAAATTTATCAACTGAGACATAAAAATTGGTCAAATCACTTGACGATAGGGTGGAGGACTAACCAAAGGTGTTACTTTTTACCACAGCACTAAGGAAACATTAGTTGGATAGAAATCCAATTTTTGGAGGTTTGGTTTCTTACACTATAGGTGGCAGAAAGATTTAAAGTCATCTTATTTTCTTCACTAATTTTCACTGATCCAGAGCAAAGATTTATAAACCTGTAAAACCTTGGAAACAGAATTTGAGGCTAAATGTACAAAGGATTTGAATTGAGATTAAAACGGGGGTAAAAATTCTGAAGGAAATAGTTTAATAGATGATGAATATAAATATTTCAATTTGGAGGGAAAAAAAACAAAGTCACACTTTGATCTCATGAAAATAAAAAATCCTTAAATTTTGCTTTGGAAGCTAATGAAAACATTCAAATGTATTTACTTTTGTCTGGTTTCAACTAAAATATATTCTGTACAGTAAACCAATCATCAGTTTCTAAAAATTTTCAGGAACAAGTCACTTACAAAATGGGGTTCCTGGAATTGACAGAAAATTATTTTCTATCTGGTCAAGGTGGATGAACACCTGGCTCTACTATTTATTTAAAATGGACTAACCAGGTTGTTTGAACCCACTGGTCAAGACAGGTCAAGAATTAGAATTCTCTAGAGTAATAGCTCTTAGCCTTAGCTGCATTTTAGCATTACCTGAGATGCTTTTAAATATCCGGATGACCTGGCCACAGGCAAGACTAATTAAATCAGAATCACTGGGGCTGGGAGCCCAGTATCAGTCCCTAGGAGGTACTAAGAGATGCTAAGATGCTAAGATGCAAAGCTGAAAAACAATCAAAATACCAAAATGGGAAAGTCCTCACTAATGATTTTTCTCTTCTGATATTATTTGAAAAACCACATAAAAGAAGGTTATGTCAAATAAGGACAGGAAAGACAGATGATTTCAACTATTCTACTGTTGATAATTATTTGTGGCTTAAGGGTCCAGTTATAACGGCCAAGGATCTTTCCATATAATACGTCCCCTATCAGAATATGGAATATAAATGTTTTGCTAGGTAGTACTTACCAAAGAAGGTAGGAAGTAAAGACCAGGAAAATCATGATAAGAAAACCTCCACCTGAAACGCCATAAACCCAAATTTTTACTCGGCCATCTGTTTAAGATAGAGATTAAATAACAAGCTTAGCATACACAAGTTTTCTCATTTGAATTATTTATCTGATTTCTGAGACTGGCATAAGTCACAATCGTGGTGGAACCCTACCCATATGTGACAGCTAGAAAACCTCCAACAAAGGTGAAAAACAGTCTATCAAATTTTTCTCAACACACACCAGTAATCATTACTTCATAAAATCTAACAATTTTCAGGCTATTTTTTTGAGATAAAAAATTTTTAAAAATGTATTTTTATGGGTGCATTGTCTTGTACATGTAATACAAAAAGGACTGCAATACATTTTGACAACACAGAAGCAAAAAATTAAGAGGCTATCACCACTTTTGGTGAAAAATGATGTCAAGGGAATAAAAACTACATGCCCAAATAAGGTAATAAATTCACCAAATTATGTCAAATTATAACCACACATGTACAAGTATAGACATTATAGACATTATTTTGATGTCCTATCTGCCAGAATTTAGAAAAATAAAACCAAATCTATTTTGTGAATTTTTTTTTTTTACTATGTTACGTATAACTTGAGTCTATGTATGGTTTTCTATGTTCTGTTTATGTGAGCACAGTTGACTGAGAAAGAAAATGCCTTAGCATTCCCAAGGAGCTGCCTTCCTTCCTGAAAGACACACACACAGAAGATTCATTATACTACATGAATGTAATTAACTGCAGGTCCAAAAAAACATATCAGCATCTTAGTTGTTCATCCCACAGAAGCCTTTCAAATATCAAAATCTATTGTAAACAACACTTGTTTGGAATAAAATCACAATTACATTCAATTATATTGTCACTTCCCATTACACTTTTTGCTTACAAGACACTTTAAAGCCTCAGTTAGGTTTTAGAATGAGGTTTCAGTGTAGTAATGATATTTTTCTATGGTCATGAAACTTTTAACAAAGCTTTGATTCTGATCTCTTTGAAACACTAATCATGAAATCCCCTCTTCTGAGTTTTTTACATTGGGGAAAAAAAAAGTCTGCACTGAGTGAAAAAGCACCTTTCATCTTTTTACTCCTAAACCTCACGGAGCTGAAGTATTTGGAGGCTCCAGAACTTTTAAATCCGCAGTGTAGAGGTGTGTGGTCCATGTTACTTGAATATAACTTTTTATAAAAAGAAACTATTAAAAAAAAGATGTGTAGTGAAAAATGAGTCACCCTGCTACCCTCTCTCAATTCCCAAGCCGGGAGCTACCACTTACCATTTTCCTTTCCTTTAGCTTTGAGTTTCCTTTGTATATGCAAACCGATGAGTACATGCATACACATTTTTGAGATACAAATGGCACATATTTTGTACTTTTAAAACAATTTCCTATGCTAGGTTGTAAGGCAGGTCTCGTTCTCTTTAATGTGAGGCATGTTAGATAATATTTTTCCACTAATCTTTATAACAAGCATTTGTAACAAACATCATTTAGTACAGATGTATATATTTGTATGATAGGTCAAACTGTAAGATGCATATTGCCTAAATGTCTTTCTAGAGGTTGCTCCAATTTACGCTCTGAACATGAGAAAAACACATATGTGTATTCACATACATGCCTCCATTGATGTTTTAATTAGCCCCCAAAGGCCAAGGACCTCCCCCGAATTCTTTTCCTGAACTGGGCTGTACAGGCAATGGGTGAGCCTGGCTACATTTCCTACTACCCTTCCTTCAGATTTGAAGCTACTGCTAATTTAATCACAAAATGAGATGTTTTAAAACACCTATGGCATGCCCAGACATAGAATCAGAAACGATTAACATACTGTGGTCATCCTGAAAAGAGGGCTGAGGAGCGTACATCTGATCTAGTGTCCTTTGGGCCTGGGCTCTGGTTTTTGCTTCATCTAAACATATCATTAAGACACTTTTGATAAGCCTGGCAGGAAACTCCCAGGGTATGTTTTGCCTGAGCTCTGTCGACGTCTTCCCTCTCCATGCCGTTAGGCCACTTTGCTTAGTTATTAGTGCATTTTGTTTCCTAGCAAAGGTATATATGATTAGCACCGAGAATCTTGCTTTCGTTTTCTGCATACTTCGTAAGGGAGCTGAGACAAATGCTGCAACCTGCCTTTCAAATCATCCTCTCACTTACTGGTGGTAGGACCTTGGTCAAATTCATTTTCACAGTTTCAGACTCCTATTCTCAAAATCAATCATTAGGTTTTTGCAACCTAATGAGATCGTGCACTCAATACAACCCGCACAGAATGACTGACAGGATGCACAGAAAGCTTCTAATGTCCTGCAAGGTAGGTGTCTTTGGACCTAGTTCCTCATTAACGAAATCAATCACAGAACAGGTACATTCTGAGCCTTGATGCCAAGGTCTGTGTCTGAAATTAAGGATCTTTACTGTTCCACCAGCATTTCTCAAACCACATAGGGTCCCTAGACAGTTCCTAAGGTATCCGCAGGTTCTTGATCTAACTTTTTGCTTTTAATTTCAATTATATACACAAATTCACAGTTATAATGGCATTCTTCCTTGCAGAGGTAATTTACAATGAGAAGATAATTTTAACGGTTAACATTCTGGGGACTCAATTCTGTACTTCTTAGACTGGGGTTGAAAGAGACTTCTCGTCAACCATCCATGAGAACATTTTACACTAAAAGGGACTACCCGTTTTTGGCATTCAAATTTGAGAAACCTTGAATTGGACCACACCACCTCTTCAGTCTCGCCTCTTTTTCTCCTTCCCTCCATTCTTTATGTCATAAGCAGTGGTGACAATATGAACCCCAACGCCCCACGAGTACATGTATATTTCTTACTCTTAATTGAAATGTACCTGGATCAAGGGGTTGAAGTGACCATCCTTTAAAAATGTCATGTATCTTTGAATTCACAGGTCTGTTTTTTCCTGCGAGGTTCTTCACGTCAGCTTTTTTATCCTCTGAGCCGGGTACTTTCATGCAGTAATCCAGGAAACCATTTGATCTCATGATCTCCGTATAGCCCTTCTCACAGCCGCAGACTCCACCCTACAGCACACAAAATAGTTATACGGTGATGAAAAAGAACAGTGTAAACGTTGGAATAATCACTTAATACCTGTGTGATGTGTTATGGCAACTTGGGGTTTTTCAGCAACCGAGTTGCCAAAGAGCTTAAAAACCAAGCAGTTCTTTATTGCGAATTCCAAAGTCAGCCCTTAAATGCATCATCAGATTTTTCCACAGGTTGACAATTTTCATGCCTTCCAAGTCAGAAATCACAATTCTTTGTCAACAGAGGTCATTAACTCTACCCTTTTCTCTCTTACAGAGATGTTTAAGGCATTTAATCAAATTATCCTCCACTCTCCCTCCCGCCCCCAAACTGTTTCAAATTCCTGCCCCATCACTCCAACCTGCTGCCCTTGATGCTGAGAAGTAAAACAACGGGGATTATGGACGTAGCCTTTGGGCTTTGTGCCCTTTGATGTCTGTTGCCGCACCAGCTGCTGACTGTGGCTTACCACCTTCTACCATTGATCACTGACTAGTCTGAACTACCTCTCTGCTTGCAGCCTTGGTTCTTTACTCAAGGAGGGCAGCCTAGGTGGAGAAAAAAGACTTCACCAAAGGCTCATGTCCCACATTCTTCCTTGGAGGGTCACACGACATCGCATTTTTAGTTGGCAGTGTGACAATGTGTCCTTCATGTTTCTCTGTGAATTCCTGCTCAATTTCATGTACAATAAACCTCTCCAAGATGCTGGCTAGGGTGAGATATAACAAAGATTTCTTTCTGTCTCTAGAAGCGAAACTGAAAATAATTGCTCTTCTGTCCTCCAGCAAACGTAAAGACATTAGAACAAGTTAGGCATAAAATTATGAATCTGTATGACTCCACTGTAGGGGTGTCTTACCTGAAACTATTTGGCAATTTTGGAACAGACCCTAGTCTCACATAGCCGCTCAAGTCTGGGTGATTTGTAAGGACCGATATATTTGGGTCATCGATTATTAACTGAACACACGATTTTAAGGAGCGATACTAAACCTAAGGAGGGCCCCTCAATCTTCTACAAAAGGAAAAGGTCAGAAAGGTAGGGTAAAATTAATAATTGTCCATTGTTTAGTGAAAGGCAACATTCCTATAACATTACAGCATTTCATTTGAAGATATTACACCGTGTTCAATAGCGAGCTAATTAAGACAATATCACGTCTAGTTGAAGTGAAAAGCTGTAACCAATCACATGTGCCAAAAGTTCAAGGCAAAAGGTACTTATGTTTTATTAAAGAGGGTATCCAGACAGTTGGTGAAAAGCTACACCTTCTATTTTGCAAACCTGATTAGCATATGAAGTTGTTGCTGACCTCTTTTCTGCTCTGTAAGCTTAGGCACTAGCTTTCCTGTGGTAAAGAATTAACCCACCTTGAAGTGAAAGCGCCATAAAATAGGATTGAGGGCTTGAATTACTTTCATCCATACCATTTTTGGAAAGAGCACATAAACTGTTTCTTTAAGGAACATGACATAACTTGATTTATGCCCTGTGAGTGCCATTGATTAGAATACATTGCACATTCTGCATTAATTCCTGAGCAGTGGTAAATGGGAGTTAAGGGAGAAGAATCGAAAAGAGTTCTTTAAAAAAAAGGGTGCGCATGTGCATACATAATTTTTCTTCATAGCCAAATATTTAACTTATTTTAAATGAACTGAAAATTTACTCATACTAGTGTAATCAATTTAATTAGCAAATATGAACATTGATAAGATCTTTCAAAATAGTTTGGGTAGCTGAAAGGGTAATAATGAAAGAATTAATCAACAGAACATTTATTGATAAGCAAGGCTAATATCAATTAGCTATCTGCAAGGCAGATTTGGCTATAGCCTTAAGACATGGCCCTGTTTAAAAAAATTCCTTAATAGCTGTGATTATTCCTGCAAATTCCTCTAGATGGTACCGTGAGCACATGGAACCGCTGCCGGGGCTGTAGCCTACTGGAAAACACCCAAGGGCATTATGCAGAAGACAGCAGCTAACGGTCTAGAAGGCTCCAGTACAGGACTCACCTGTGTACAGTAGGAGAAAGGTTTTCTGCAGGCCGGATTACACTGCCGGATAGCAGCAGGACGTGCCTGAGGCGAGCAGCCTCCTACAAAAAAAACAACACAAAAACCCACCATCATGTGTGGACTTTTCTATACTAAACATTAAAAAAAAATTGTTTTCCTTTCTGGCACTGGCCACTCTGTAACATTCTTTTTTATACTCATTTGCTGACACACGGTCCAGCTGTATTTTATTGATTACTCTAGGAAGGACTGTTCAAGATGGGAGGCTCTGCTAACAAGATGGCTGCAGTAGTTTTTGTACCTGCTCATTGGCAATGTCATTCTCTCTTGAGGGCAACATCTGTGTGCCGGGCCAGGATCAGGAAAAGAACGGATGAAATTTCAATTTAAGTTCAGGAGCAGAAAATATATCTGCTCCAAGACCCCATCTATGTATATTATTTTCCAACTAGGCAATAAGCCAATTGGCAACGACCAATGCTAAAAGAATGCCATGGGCAGATTCACGGACCGCGAGAGCAAGCTCTTTGGTAAAACTTTAAAATGTCTCTCAACCAGAATGCATACACACACACACTCACATCTGGAGTTGTTTGACACATTCTTAAAAGGAAATGTTTAAGCTCCGGGAGAGGCAGTCATACAAATGATGCAGGTATTAAATATTTTTGCGTAAATGGATGGAACAATGTCTCTCTAATCTGCAGTCGTTTACATATTAGTCATGCCTTTCGGGATGCAGGTACCAGGCTAAGACCCTGATGTATTTGAGGACAGTAGTTAAGTTGTATTTATGTGATACTGGTTTCACTTATAGATTCTAGCTTTTACCTTACTATAATTGTTACCCAATAACGCTTTAGAGCCTAAAATGGTATAGGAAACATATTTGTGTAATTCCTAGTGTTACTGAAAGAATAAAAATCCCCACAGGGAAAAAACAAAAAAATCCCTAAAGTCTAGAATTACACCTACATGTGAAATGGATAATTTGGACATTAGTGGCAATAACCACATGGTCTTGTACTGCTGGGGGGGGGGGGGATAATCTCTAAGGAATTGGCTAGAAACTACTGGAATTTGTATAGCTCATACAATATTTTGTTTAAATTTAAAAAATGAAATGAACCTGTAATACTTAGCAGCTGCTAGTGATAACCTGAGCTCATCCATGGACGGCCGGGGCCGTGCAACAAGTACACGGAGGAGAACTTGATCGTGTGCCCTCAACTCTCGGCGTGCTGCAGGGATGCTGCCTGTGGTGGTCCTGCTTCAGCAGAGTTACGGTGTACTTAGTTGCAACAATAACTTACAGAATGGGCAAGCTGCTTAAAATAAGTTAATGTATGGATAAACTAGGGATTAAAGGGAATCCAATCACGCAAATATAGGCAAACAAGATGAAGCTGACAATTCTTCAATTCCTACAGAAGGATAGAAATTCTCTCATTGATAAGATATGCTCTGTTGGCTGCAGGAGCAGTAAAAACAAAATGACAACTTTCACTGAGAAGGCACTCAAAAAACTTTAAAATCGAGATCATTTGTATAATCAGATTGAGTAAGGAAAACTTTGCTCTGTCTATATTTAAATAACGACTAGCAAAATATCCAAAACCAAGTTTCCATTGCATGATACAAATAATTTACAGCAAAAGAGGGTTTTTTTTTTTGCACCATTAACAAATATATATTATCTTTATCCACCCTTTTATTTTCAACTTTTGTATGTTTTATAATATGTCGTCAATAACTTTTTACTGGGAAGGTACATGGTTTAAAACTTCAGAGACTGTTGTTTTAAACTCTCATGTGTCTTTTTCAGCTTTTGTCTCAGAACATGATATTTAAGGAAATTTTACTGTGCAATTTGTTGAATAGATTATGGGTCTTTGCAAAACTGTTTGCTTTCTAAAATGCAAAGGTCTATTACTCAGCCATAAGAACGAAGTCTTGCCATTTGTAACAACACGGATGGACCTGGAGGGTATTATGCTAAGTGAAATAAGCAAAACAGAAGAAGACAAATACCATATGATTTCACTTATCCATAGAATCCAAAAACAGAACAAATGAACCAGACTTAGAAAACAGACTGGTAGTTGCCAAAGGTGGGGTGGGGGTGGGTTAGATGAAATGGGTGAAGAGGATTAAAAGGTACAAATTTCTAGTTACAAAATAAGTCACAGGGAAGAAAAATGCAGCATAGGGAATATAGTCAATAAAATTAACGCAGTTATCATGGTGGGCATCTTATATATGATTATTAGATCACTACGTTGTACACCTAAATCTAATTTAATGTTATATGCCAAGTATACTTCAATTACAAATTTAAAACAAAATATGGTCTAATGACAATTTGCTATGGGGATCATCTAAGGCCACCTGCCCAGTCTTCTCTTGCTTATAACTTGTAAGCTAATTCTTCTCACAAACAGCAACACTCAGAGATCTTTCTGAAGTGCCCACACAAATCTTAGGCAGGAATACCTGTGACATTAATGCCATCTGAACGTTGGCACCATACAGTTCGTTCATTATTGTTCCAAAGACTTGCTTTCCATGTGTAGTGATAACATTTGCCTCCTGCAAGTAAATACGATAACAGCGGTTCTATTACACCTCACATAAAATAGAATAAGCATTGATCAATCAAGGCTGAGAATCGAAAAGCGCTCTTGGTACCTGTACAAGGGCGTGTTTCTAGAACCTGCTGGGGGCAGCTGTCTTGGTTCTCAAAAGACTGGACTATGAATGTCCTTGACCTAGATTGGCGGCCCATTGTCTCGAAACTTCTTCCATTGATGCAGGTTAATTCACACGGGCTCCACTCTGACCATTCCGTTAAGTGGCAGTCTCCTGGATATTGTGTACAACAGAGCAAGGAAAATAACATGAAGACTAGCACTTGAGAACGTTTACACGGACAGGGTGCACAGTGACATTTGTGGTGACGGCACAGTGATCTGTGTGGGCTGTACACACTATACCCTATACCTTAACCAATTTTCCACTTAGAATATACCACGAATGATGATTTATGGTTTGATCGAGGTTAGCAAGAAAATACCAAAAACGAAATTGCCACTACTTCACTTCGAGTCATGGTAGTCTTATCTAGAGGACACCATGTGTCTTCTAGTAATAATAAACTCTTCAAAATAGTAACTCAGTTTTCAAAGAGACACAATGTCACAAAACAGACATTCACAGAAACCATATAAAGGGAAGAAGTTGGTCTCAGAAGTGGAGTATGAGACTAAAGAATTTTTAAACATACATATGTACATATATATACACACACAATATGTGTTTACACACGTGTGTATATATTCAGCCACCTTAAACTTAGGCCACACAAGCTAGGTTGGTTATTAGGATTAAAATCAGCTCATACATTATATGTAACTACTAATGACCTTCACGATGACAGAATACTTTCATGAACCTACAGCCTTACTTGCTGCCACCAAACCATCTATCAGGGGTTCAACAACTCAAGGATCCAGTCAGCATTTTTTGCGTGCTGGCCAGGGTACTAGATACTGTCAGGTAAGGCATTAGTAACACATCTTCTAGATAGAGCAGCATCTGTCCAAGGCACTAGACTCTATGTCCCTGATAAAACACCAGTGAGGTGACAAAATTCTAACTTCATTCTTAAATTTCCAAGACTAGTGCTTTTTTTTTTTTTTTTTTGCCTCTTACCTACTTCGCCTCCATTGAAGCTGTGGGGACCTTCCAAAGTGATAACTTTATTGCATTTTTAATTGTGGTTAATTCAAAATTTCAATTCCCACAAGAGCTTCTCCAGGAATAAAAATAAAAAAAGAATTTGAAAATCACCAGTGAAGTCCCTCCCAATCATTTAAAACTGCATACCTGGGCAAGGCACAGAACACGGCTGTTTCAGGATGCTGTACTGAAAGGGCATTTCTCCACACAGTGCCTCAGCTACACTTATAGCCGAGTGAGAGATTGAACCGTTGTGGACCACACAGGACAGGTGGCGGATCTGGACTCCTTCCCCACAGTCTCCACCCTATTAAAGGAAAGGATACTGTCAGAATTACCCAAACACTTAGCATCTCCCAGTTTTTTGGTTCTTGCCACGTCTTGCCCAAGAAAATCAGCAGCTTCCTCCTCTTGGGAGTTCTCTTTCAAATGTTGACAATCAAGCATCACTGAGCAAGTCTCCTAGAGCTTATAGAGAAGCTGAAGTAGAAATGCAAATTTATTCCATGGAATGTATGTACTCAGAATATGACGATTCGTTTTGGAACTCAGCCAGGATTGACTGAAAAGAACAAACGACACGAAATTTGTCTAGGTGTATGTATTAAAATGGCCTAATCCATAATCACTCCCCAAGAGAGCGTGTACAGCCACGGGGCATACATTTCTCTTTCACTTTGCTTGTTTTTCTTTGGTAGGGAATTCAGTACTTTCTCATATGGATTAGGTTGGGGTTTCCAATAAAACACTGATTTTCTCTCTTGCCACAAGAAGTTGTTTACCAGCATGCCTTCTGTGTTGAATAATGTTTTTTGAAGACACCAATACAAATCCCACTCAGATTTTTCTGGGCAATTAGAAGAAAACCGTGTGTAGTATCTCACAGAAACAGAAACTTAGAACTGGAAAGCTCTTAGTGGATGGCTGACCTAACAATCTGCCTGATGAAAGGTTTCCTACTATAACGTTTTTGGCAGATACTCATGAGTATTTTGTCCTCAGTTTTTGTCAGGTGTTCATACTTCAAAAAGAAGTCCACTGGATATTTGGACAGCTTTAGATAGTAGCTGTGTTCTTCCATAAATACCTTAGAAAACAGGGCAGGAGGCAGAGCTTCTATGCAAAGGAGGCCAAATCCCAGGATGGCAAGAGTGAGGGTAAAGAACTAACCACAGCAGGAACGGAGGGAAAGCAAAGACAAGGGAGTGTGTTACCAAGCTGGCCTCAACTTCACAGGGAAGCACAGCTGGTTTCTTGGACACCCATATCTTCCAGACGGGCCCTGTGGTAACACCAGGCCTCAAGACCATCTGAAGGTGGGGGATGGAGGCAATCCCGGCAATAACGCCCCTAAACTTCCAAGGTGTGTTACTCAGTTCCCATTAATTCCAGAAGTCAGTGGAAGAGCTAGAGGTTTTCCTGACTACTGCTCATATGGTGGGAGAGAGGGAGGGAGAAAGAGCTAGAGCGAACTCCCATCTCTGCACCCCTGCTGCTGCAGTCAGGGATGCCATGCGCTCTAATCCATTCACTCATTATTAGGGGGCAGTCCAGCAACTGTGCTCTGCACTGGGAAACTGGGCTTCATGTTCTTTTCATGCCTTCCCCGCTGCAGGAGCTAGAAACTGCCTTTCCAAGGCTTTGGAGCTGCTGTGGCCTTTGGAGTGGCAGGAGCAAAGAAGGAGGTGACTGACCGACGCAGTCAGGATAGTGGGCCGGGGCGTGGAGCAGGTCTGGAGGTTAATGGGCCTGCTGAGCACCGACCAGGGCCAGGCACTGGGGCAGCAGCAGCTGAGTGCCAAGGGCAGGTTGTGGACAGACTGCTGGACGTACAGGCTGGTACGGAGTGGCTGCTGAGAAAAATTCTTTACATAATAAGGAAGTTAGGATTCAAGGACCTACTAGCAAGAAAGAAAAGGTGCAACTCAGAGGAGCTCCAAGTTGTAGCAACTTAAAACTTGAAAATCCAAACAGGCACATAAATTGGGGCCATCACCTTTGCTTTTAGAGATGTTTTAACACGAATTATCATTTGTTTCTCTAAGATGGCAATTCCTACACCTGATTTATCAATGCTTCATAATTGTTCTAATCATTTCTCTAGCTATTGTGAAACTGTCAAAAGAAATGCGCCCTAATTTTGAACCTAAGTGCAGTTTTGGGGAGATAAACAGAGGTCAGAGTTAATTCGCAGATTCATTTAGCTCTAGTAAATGTTTACTCTCTAAAGTGGAAAATACTATAAGTTGAATTTCTTTTTTAGGGGAGGGGTCTCTCTTAGAAGTCATTATTCCGGATGATGACTCCATTGCAGAATTGTCTGAGGTCTACGTTTTGCTATTGAGTGCTTGGAGAGAAGAGTCTGAAGGCACCTCGGCATGCATGAAATTTGAAATTTGCTGTCTGGAACCTCGGGTAACAAAAGATGCAGTTGATCAGAGTTCTGTTTGAAATGACAGAAAACGAGTCTCCATCAGGGATTCCTTTAAAAACCAAGACAAACAATAATATGCACCTAGTATGTATCCATAGTCAACCTTAATCTCTTCCATCTTTGACAACAGCAGCCATAAGATGAAGAGAAATCAGTATCCGAATGATAATCTCATTCATAAAGCAAGTATTCACTCACTCTCATTCATGAAGCTTTACACACTAGAGACTGAAAACAGACCCAGGCTTCTTCGAGCAAGACTGTCAGGAAGCGAGGATTCTCTCGCTGGCTCTCCGCTGTCCGCATCATTAATGGGTGTTTTGTATGCTCTGAATCGGCATCTCCACCAGATGTGGAGAGGCAGATGGTGATAATAATCATAATCATAGTTTTAATCAAAATTATAATAGCAACTACAATTTATTGAGCTCTTAATTTATGTCAGGTACCATGATAAGCACTGTATTAAAACGGTGTAATCCCTACCAAAAGTTCCCAGAAAAACAAGTACCATTGCTACTCTCCTGACAGAGATAGGGAAAAAAACAACAACAAAAAAACAGACTTGGAGAGCTTACAGACTTGGCAAAATTTTAAGAGCTAGGAACTGACAGAACCTTGACCAAAATGAAGTCTGACAGACTCAGGAGTCTGAGCTCCTAAAACATTCATCAACATATGTGCGGATACATGTTATCAATTGAGGACTCTGGAAAGAAAGAATTAGGAAACACTAAAAAAAGTGAAGCCTGAGGATGAACGCTTCCTTGTCTAATCTCTTTCCATGTAAGATTGCGGCCGAACTGTCACATCCTCCGGGCCCTGTGTTAGCTTGTCTGATGGTTTGATCCACTGGCTGGCAGTGGGCCACTTGGACATCCCCACCACCTTCAGGGAATGAGTGCCCAACCTGTCTCTGGCAGGCAAGGGCATCCAGGACAAGGAGAAGCAGGAGTGCAGCTGTGAGAGAGGGGATCTTCCCTTGTGTGCAGAGGCCCACACGTATTTTGATCAGTTATTCCAAACTCTGTTGACATAGACATTTAAGAAGAGGCAACCCTCGAAAAAGATACTGGGTTATCGGTCTCCCAAAGAGTTCACAGTTAGGCTTCAAGAAAAGCTGAAGTGTAGCTTGAACTCAGGCAAAATTCAAGTCCTATCATCATGCTTCCCTTTCTCTTTTGCCTCTTCTTTTTTTCTGTGTCACCTTCTTTGTTTCTTCTTGCTTTTGAGCTACTTATCTACAAGGCAGGAAAACGTGGCAGGTAAAGAGTTCCCAAATACACTGTCTTCGAACAGCTTCCATTCCATTCCAAATTCTTAGGGAAGAAGGCTGACTGGCCCTGTTTGGGTAAGGTGCCCCTGGAACAATGAACTACAGACATGTTTTTCAAGAGCTTTGCCTGGATTAAGTCTAACTGCAGAGTTTCCTCCTGGCTGGAGGTGCCAGTGAACAAGAAGAAGTTCATTGAGAAATCAGAAGCAGCTCTGAAAGTTTTGGATACACTTGCCGCTAGGGTCTCCCAGGGCCTCCAAGCCTGGGTATCTCCAATGGACGCCACGTGCCCCAGCCCCCACTCGCAATTCTACAGAGAATGTTCACAACCCACTGCTCTTGCTCCTATGGTTCTGGCAAAAGCTCAGTATGTGACAGCAACATGAAACACTACATTTGGCATTTCCCCATAATGTCCCCATGGGACAAGTGGGCAGATATGTGTGTGAAAAAAAAAAAAAGGCTCCTGACACCCAAGAAGATAAAAAGGGAAGGTTGATGAAAGAACAAGTAAGGCAGAGTAGTAGTTGTATGCCTGGCAAGACTTGGAGCAGGGGTTTTTATCAGACCTCCTCCCCTCTCTTCCTCCCCCCCCAGACTTTTCTCTCTCTTCCCCTGCAATGGGTTCCTGAATTCTTCGAGTTTATTTTCTCTACTCCGTCAACAGTCATCACAGTGTTAAGGAAAAACATTCCTTCCATTTCCTTTTTGGGATTCCAAGCAGCATTTACAAATTGCTGAAGAGTTAGGAAAGATTTTCAACTGGTAGACAAAGTATTCGTATCAAAAGCCATGAGGTTACTACTGAATTAATGAGCATGGTTATCTTATTTTCTGTAAAAAGGAGACTGAACAAACGTACCACACATTTTTGTTCCTCTGGGACGTATTAAAATACATGGACATTTAACTTCTGCAAGATAGTAATGCTGCATGACAATGTCATCCTGACAGGAACACGAAACATCTCCATGAGAATACTCTGCGGATTTCTTAACGTGTAATCACGATTATTGTTACCTAATTAAAATGTGCTTTGGAATATGAACTGAAGGATAAACTAGTAAAATAAGAAAATAAAATCAATGTGCTTTTTCTTACACGAGAAACCACAGAGAACTGTAGTGGACGATCCTTGCTGATCCAGCAAAAGCTCTGGGTATGTGATATATGATGATGGGGCTAGGCGTTTATATCTCAGGTCAATAAAAAAGTAATCATTGAGGAAAATGTAGCAACCTTGGTTCGTGTAATAATGTTACAATATAACTTTCATACTTTTTGGTTTTCTGCGCCTATACAAGATTTTATCTAAGCCTAAAAGCGCCTGTTTAAGAAATACGGCAAGCTGTGCATTTCCATCACATCAGGTTTTTGCCTAATTAAATAATACTTTGGTATTTTCAACAAGCCAAGAACATCACATTGTATTCCGGAGAATACGTAAGAGGATGAAAGTCCCAGGACCCTGTTAGAATCAGTGCCCAATGAATGGCTATTTTCCTAGCAACACCACAGGGCATGAGGTTAAGTCATTTGGTTGTAGTTTTGCATGTGCTCTATTGCATAAAAATACATTGTGCCAGGCCCTTGGTGCTGTGAAATTGATCCCATCAGCACGTAGGCTGACCAGACAAATGCTTTAGACATACTAAGAAGCATTTCTTTAAGCATCATCACATGACCTACCTCCAGGTTACATGCGGACCAGTTGCCGAGGACCCAGCTGTAGCAGGGCGTTACTGGGCAGGTTTTCTGCTGGGTCAGCTCTGTGGGGCATGGCCGTCCTTCCCCTTGGGTTGGCATAATGATAAATCGAGTCCGGCTCATTCGACCTAAAATGATAAGGAAGGGTTGGGTTTTTGTTTATAGGCTGGCTTAGTAAGGGCATTAAAAAACAGAATGCTGCCTTACATACATTCGTTAAAATACACTGAACTTTGTCACGTCTGGCTCTCAGTTTTTCTGCCATTTTAAGTGAGGTTTCTATGGATATGCAGGTTATGTAAGGTCTGCATAATGCTTAAGGTTTTGGAATTCTGTCTGTGTTTTACTTCTTTAGTCTTCCTAACTCCAAACTCTGTATTGTTGCCCAAATAGACTGATCCTGTAAACACTGGGAGAATGCTAATTAATTCAGCAAATATTTATTAAGCTCCACTATGATCCCGGCATCTTTCTATGTGCTAGGGATACAGGGATGAGATTGCCAGTTGTAGCTCCTGCCCTCACAGACCTTGTATTTTAGGCCAACATTAAAAATATTGAAAATAGAGTTGCATCTTTTCTGTTAGGTTCTAAATTAGCAAGTAGGGTAAAAATTGCACACAACCCAAATTACCCTAGAAAATTCCTTGGGAAGGTGCCACCCAAGGTCTCCAGACTATTTTTGAATTAATTCAATATGGACAACTGTCCTACAGTTTAGGGCCAAATTTTTTTTTTCACTGAATACAAGATGAAGTTGTTGGCTTATGTGAAGGAGGCATGATGTTTGAAAAAACATGTTCAAATACTGGTATTGCATTTCATTAAAAAAAAAAAAGGCAATTGGTTAATAGGAATAGCCAAGAAAAGAGCGGGACTCCCATGTCATTTTATGGCCACATGTAGGTATCAGGTCATAAACCCGTTAAAGAAGTTAGATGTCCATGTTTCTCTCTTGCTCTCTCCCCCACTCATTCCTGTCCTTAATCTTTGTTTTTTTTGATGAGGTACTATGTGCAAGTAGTTGCATTATTATTTTCTGTGAATAGGATGTCCTTCCGTTGTTGTTATAAAGTTAACTATGTAGTTGTAATTTGTGATAAAAAAGAAAAACAGAGGGTACCATGAGAGCATGTGATGGGGGTATATGCCAGTCTGGGAAGGAGTCAGAACATTTCCATGAGCAGCTGACCTTTAGCAGAAATCTGAAGACGTCAGCCAGGCATGAGGTACAGAAAGTGTCTCATGCTGAAGAAAGGGCACGTGAAGAAGTCCTGAGATGCAAAGGAGCAAACCACATTTGAGGAACTGACAGGAGGCCAATGTGGCCCAAACAGAGCTAGAGGAAGAATAGGTTGAGGCAGTGCTAGTAAAGCTATTTAAAATGGGGTGTTTTAGTTGATGTCAAGGATTCCAGATTTGTATGTGAAGAAAAATGGAAAGCTAGGGAGGACACTTCAACACAGAATTCACTTGAAAGCCCTGGGTCAGAATAATTCTCAGATGCCCTCAAGTTCAGAGACAAGTAAGAGTGACTCACCTTTCAGTGGACTAGACCTCTTACTGGCTACCAGAAGATTATCAGTTTTTTGGTAACTAATTCCCTCACAGAAAACCTTTGAGGAAAACGAAGAGGTTGTTTTTGTTTTTGTTTTAAATTAGGCTCCACTCCCAGTGTGGAACCCAACATGGGACTTGAACTTACTACCCTGTAATTAACACCTGAGCCAATATAGTCGGGTGCAGATGTAGTGAAAAGAAGGGGCACATGCTCCCCAATGTTCATAGCATCAATGTCCACAGTAGCCAAACTGTGGAAGGAGCCGAGATGCCCTTCAACAGATGACTGGATTAAGAAGATGTGGTTCATATATACAATGGAATATTACTCAGCCATCAGAAAGGATGAATACCCACCATTTGCATCGACATGGATGAAAATGGAGGGAATTATGTTAAGTGAAGTAAGTCACTCAGAGAAAGACAATTATCATATGGTTTCACTCATATGTGGAACATAAGCAATAGCATGGAAGACCATAGGGGAAGGGAGGGAAATCTGAAGGGAGAGAAGTCAGAGAGGGAGATGAACCATGAGAGACTATGGACCCCGGAAAATAAACTCAGGGTTTCAGAGGGGAGGGGGGTGGGGGGTAGGAATAGCAGGGTGATGGGTATTAAGGAGGGCACGTGTTGTGATGAGCATTGGGTGTTATGCGTAACTGATGAATTGTTGAACACGACATCAAAAACTAATGATGTACTATATAGTGGCTAACTGAACATAATAATAATAATAAAGAGTCAGGTGCTTAACCGATTGAGCCACCCAGGCATTCCTAGGAGGTTCTAATCACTGCATTCTTCATCCTTGAGGTTTGGGCTTCTGTCCCTAACATGGTGCTTCACATATATTAAGCACTGAATATTTGTTTAATTCATATTTTCATACATTGTCTACATGATATCCGGTATCTGAAAATGTGTGATGATATATCAACGCAATTATTGAAAAGGTACCAAATACGAAGGTAATATTCTAAATACTTAAATGCCGAAGAATAACAACAACCCTAAAGGAAAATTCTTCCCATACTATGGATAAGGAAAATGAGGGAGACTTTAATTCACTGGTCTAAGATCAAAAAAACTACTAAGTTGCAAAACAGGATTCAAACTCAAAGTTTTGTTCCAGAGGCTGCTGTGTTAGCCCTGAGTTAGAGAGCAAGGATAGCTACTTACCCCTTTCTTTTACGGGAAGGTAAAATTTGAGTCAACAATGACACATGCTTGGTAAACAACAGAATTGACCCATTCTTCTCGGGAGAGATTTCCTATGAAGACCATGCGTTGTTGATGTCCTACCCAGCATCACTCAAGTAAAATCATACCAGTTGGACATCATTCATATGAAATGTCCCTGCTTGGTGAATACAGTTGGTTCAAGATTTTACATTAACTCTTGCTTAAATGCTCTTCAGTTTTATAATAATCTTTATATTTATTCTCTTGACCTAAATACCTATTACCCTAAATGTCATTATAATTGCATTCTATTCTATTGCTATAAGAATAATAACAATGCAGTGTTGCCTTTATCACAGCTAAAGAGGCTCTATTTCATCATAACCAAATAATTTCAAGTTTGCTCTTGAATTGATGGCATGCAGATGGCCATTACTTTAGAACTATTTTAGTTATTTCTATTAAAGTGACAGATATCTTTTGCTGGACATAGAGGTGGGGGCAACGTAATGTATTCAACAGAAAAACAATGATTCTATTACTTTTTGAAATAACGAAAGTCTTAAAATCATCCACTGAAAGCACAGCCATATGATTTCTCTGTCTTTTGCTATCCTAACGCAAAAATAAGGTCTTCAAACAATGCCAATTACTACCAAGAACACATTTCTAATAGCAAGGAGTTTACAATACTCCTACATTTTGAAGCATATTGTCATGTTTAAGTGGCTAATATTAAAGTTCAATGACAAACCTGCTGCTAATTGAAGGCATGAGTGTGTAAAAGGTTTCTGTGGGGCACTTGATAGAATTGAAGTTTCTTTTTTAAAATTTTTATTTATTAGAGAGAGAGAGAGAGCATGCACAAGCAGGGGGGAGCAGCAGGCAGAGGGAGAAGCAGGCTCCCCGCTCAGCAAGGAGGCAGGGCTTGATTTCAGGACCCCAAGATCATGACCTGAGCTGAAATCAGTGGCTTAACCAACTAAGCCTCCTAGGCACCCCTCTTTTTTCTCATCAGTCAGGGATATCTGGGTTGTATAAATTAAATAATCAGAGAAAGCACCCCCAAATTAAGCACTCTTTCACAAATCCTGCAATTGCAAATATTAAATCTAGCTACATGGAATACAGATGGCACCAGTAAGGAGGCCCACTGTCTCCAATGGCAGTAGTCTAAAATTGCCTGGGATTCCGAACATCAGACGGGAAGGAACAGCCGACCAAGCAATATCTCTCAACACTGATTATTCTAAAAGGAACCCCTAAAATCAGGAGCCTAAAGAAATTGTTTTGGTGATAGTGAATTTTCATGTGAGGGGAAAAGCAGTAGCCAAATTATGTAGCCAAATTAAAGATATTTAAGTTACAATGTGATATAGAATATAAGAGAACGAGAATTTTAAAATAGCTCATGTATGGTGAAAAGAAACCTGGACTTGGCAACAAAATTCTCTAGCTGGAAACAGTTCTCTTGATTTAACAGCTCGTAAATGATGTGACTACATGGAAGTATTTTAACTCCTCTGCACGTGAATTTCCTCTTCTGTAAGATAAAGTCTACAGAAAGTTCTTACTGTCTGAGGATAATTCATGCTGGGGAAAATGCCACTTAACAATCAATCAGTTTAAATGGGAATTAAATTACTTTTAATAATAAAGTCTAAGTGGGACTTTTTCTGGAACTAAAAAGTATGCAAGTGAGTTTATTTGATCTAATATCAATTACCGTGCCGATGATAACTGCAACAATGTAGTTGTTATTAGGACAAATAATACATCAGCTATTACTATTTCTTATGTAGTTTTATGATTACCCTATAAAAGATCCATTGTTTCATGACTGGCTTGTGCAGCTTGATAATCAGCGTCTTTGGCCTTCGACTCACTTTTCATCCATTTTCTCAAGAGCTCCCTTTAATCTTTGGTGTACAGAGTGTTCCATTTTATATCCCTTTGTTTTGGGTACATACTCTATTTGCAGCTACAGACTGACCGACAAATACTCTGATGAAATGACAGAACATGTGTCAGCGGAGAAAGATTGTTGGTTGGGGGATGGATTCTTAGATGGTCAGTTCATTAGTGAATATTTGGATATTATAAAGGCTTTGGCATCCTTCAGAACTCACAATTATGCTGATTCAGGTGAAAAGTACTGAGATGACGAGGATTCCTTAGAGTCATCTCCCATTGGTTATATAAATAAAAAAATACCACATAGAAACCACCTTAACAGTATATCTAAAATATAGCGGATGGCTGTTAAAACTGTTATTTTAGGCATTTATTTTAACAACTGTTATTTCATAGGTATTCCTAGAAATGGTGTTAACCGTTTCTACTGGTATTCTACTGGGCTTATGATATGCAATCTCTAATGATTCTGCCTGGTCCCAACCCACCAAACCAACCTCTTATACTGTAGTTTGGATTCCTTCTGCCCTCAGAGTAAGGGTGAAGATTGCTACCATGCATATCCTGATGCTTTCAATCTGAAAATGGGGGCATTTCCTTGGACACACCATCTGGATTCCTCTTGTTTGGGTTTATGTTTTTCAATAAAAGTAAAAGAGGACTAGCAATGTATTTGGAACTTGAATTCAATAGTTGCTATAGATAAGATGTTTAACAAGCAATACCCATGAGATGTAAAAACAGAAATCGACTCTGTTCATCTACTCTTCAGGCTATAAAAAAGAGAAAAGTACTCCCTTACAAAATATGTTTCCAATTTAATTAAGACCCAAATTATAGTAGGGTAGGTTTGCTAGCGATTCTCTGAGTCTTTTCCTCTCCTCCCTTGACGAATATTGGGAACTCATTATGAGCAACGGTGATACTGGGCCTACTGTTAAATTAGCAATAATTACTTGCAATAAAGAAAAAAGAATTGCATGGTAAGAATGCCAGGAAAAAAAAGACAGCGAGGTACATGACTGGTAACACAGACACACACCCCACACACACCCACAGAGAGACCTATATTGGTACCTGTGTATAGGACCAGATCACACTCCCCCTGAAGTGTTCAGACTTCACTCTGGGGCTCCTGACAAAGGGGATGTGGAAAATGTAAGCAGTAAAAAACCTCACAAAACTGTTTCAATATTTGTCAATTTATAAATTCATAAAAGGAAATGGAGTCAGTGCAGTGGTTCTCTGACCAGACTTTCAAGTCCAAGGAGCCAGCCGTCATATACCTTTATAGTGGCATGCTTTAAACAATAGTTCTTCTACGGCCCTGGCATATGGTCATTGCATTAACTGAAACTTATGATTTTGATAGCTCTGGACAGTTTGAATATGACCAAACAATGCAAAGTAGGGGAAAGTGGAAAAGGAAATACAAGAAAAATGAGCAATAAAGAACATACCTATTTAACCTTACATATTTCATCAAATAAAATATCTGAGCAATTTAGATGAACATACCCACAAGCCCCAATGCACTGCAGACATGTAAATATAATAACAACAGTATAAGAAGTCACTTTGGGCTTATAGCATGTCATTTGAATATTATGACTGGTTTGCTTTCCACCCGGGCATTATTTCTTTTGAATAGGAATTGAATTTTCAAGGCATATGCATAATGGTCTTCCAGAGCTGACATCTACAAGGGATTGGCCAACATACACCACGAAGGGTGGGGCTCAATGTCACTAACCTCAAGTTGATGGTGGTCCTTTCTGATGTGCACCCAACATTTAGGTTTTTGAATACAGTGTTTTCCCTTTTAAGTATTTCCTCCTGTGGATTTATTCTTAAGCTTTTGGTGCCTGCTACTTAATATTAGTAACAAATACTAGATGACAAAACTAATGAAAAAGAAGCCACGGGATACTAACAAAAACCTCATTAATAGTTGGTCATGTCAATCTATTAATTTTTATCACATAGGTCTCTGGTTAAGAATTTATTGTATAATACTTTTGTCATTACAAAAGTATTCCTTGTTATGGAGGGAGGGACTAAGTTACTTAAGTGAATACGATGTGCTGATACAGAGGTGACACAGCATATTCTTGCTTAGTTCTTTTCCCTTCCTTATCCTGCTTACTTGGCTCTCCCTTCTTCTGAGAGCACCTGTTCTCCTGACTACCCTCAAATAAATAAATCACTTCAACAAGAATCCCAATCTCAGACTCATAGACACAGTTATTAATATTCTCACTTCATAAACTGAAGCTCAGAGAAGTTAAATATTTTTTTGCAAAAATCACACAGCTAGGAGGACTGGAACAAAGATCTAATTTACTCCAAAAGCATGTGCTTCTCAAAGGTTTTCATCTGGTCCAAGTCAGGCGTCAGATGCTATGCTGTAATTGTTAGGCCACTTGGGCAAGTCTGAGACGTATACTTAGGTCAACCCTCTGCAATAAATGTGTTGCCTATATTCATATATTTCATATTTTCCTTTAGTAAAATGTAATTAAAATTATAGTACTAACATCTTCTATTCTGATAGCTCTTTATTTGTTTTGGGTACTTGTCAGTCAATTTCTGAAAGCTGTGGAAAGTTACATTGTCTAAAATGTTCAGTTAAATTCGTGGGGCTCTTTATACTGGAATCTACTTTAAATTCTCTTAACAAATATCACTTAGTGGTGCCAGGCTGGCTCAGTTAGTAAAGCATGTGACCTTTGATTTTGGGGTTGTGAGTTCGAGCCCCATGTGTGGTGTGGAGTTTACTTTAAAAAAAAAAAAAAAACTTAAAAAAAAATCCTGCCTAGATTTTTTTATCCAAGTTTAAGTGTAAACATTGTTTTACATATACTCTCTGGTGGTCATGGATTTGGGATCAGTGCTATTCTCTCATGTAACAGACTAGGGAAAAATTTTGGCCCTGATCTGCAACCTAAAGACTGATCTTTGGCCTATGGTTGGCATTGTTAGAGATGGAAGATGTGGTAACAGTTTTGCATTCAGAGCTACGTCCAAGGGTTTCCCCTACAGAGAGATTCCTTGGCCTACCTGAAAATTGCTGCAGGCGTCCGGATACCTGTCATCCTAGAGAACACCCAAGTTACGCAAGATAAAGATTCCATAAGCCTTTCACAGTAAAGCAGACTAGTCTGAGCCCTGACCATCTATCTGGGAGTGAGGTCAGCTAAGGAAGAAATAACAAAACCACAGTTTTAGAGTTGGAGATAGACCACGGTATCACGGATCATGATAGGTCTTTCAAGGATGGAAGATTAGGCACCTTTGGCTTTGCTTGGAAATAAAGAGCTCCAGAATTCTCTGTAGTGTGTTCTAGCCACGCATCTCCACTTCTACTCTCAACGATCAAATTTCAGTCCCATTAAAAGCTAACAAAACTTGGTGGACCACCGTAAAACCCTATATGCAGCAGAAATATCCCAATAAGGAGCTCCCCGCGTGACACAAAAGGAGAAGGGCAGAGAGAGTCATTTTGGCCATCCTGCAGCTACTGTGTCCATCAGAGTCACACCTTTCCCAGGTAATATTGGCTCCCTGCAGCTACGTTCCAATTGATGGGCTAGAAAATATGCGACATTATTGATTAGTAAACAAGTATACATTTAGGAGGCTTAAAATTCTGGGGGACTTCTTAAAACCCTTACTTCCCTTTGTGTTCCAATCTGAGATCCATTTCCTCTGCTTATTTTTAAATATACCTATAAATTATGAGAATTTTTATAAAGCGATACACAGGGCCATGGACCTACAGGAACATTTACAAGTACAATGTCAGATGCAACGGGGCAAAGTAGAACAAATGGGGCTTTGGAGACACCTGAATATGGGTTTGAATCTTTCCTCCATAACTGACAAGCTATGTGACCTTGAGCAAGCTACTTATCACCTCACCTGTGAAGTTCTGCCTATGCCTATACTTGCAGTATTGCTGTAAAAGTTTACTAAAACACTTCTGGCTCCAATAATTGTGACTTTGACCAACAGATGTTAAAAAGTAATTATTCCAACATTTCATCAGTTTATAAATAAAAAGTAGTGCAAGTGAGTTCTGCAAAGACTAGTTCAAAGACCTACAAGTTGCCATTGGAAAAGTCAGCTCAAAAACTCAGATCTTCTGGTTTCTGGTTCAGTCTTTTGTTTTCTCCATTCTACCATTCTATATTTAGCTTCTTATTCTCTTGTCATAAGAACTAATTACTTGATATAGCAAATAAGTTTGAATTGTTATAACTATTAGACTGGGCCTGATCAAGGATACCACACTGATCACATTTTATGCAGACACTAAAACTGAAGACTACCAGCTTAACTTTGCTTAAAAAGAAGAAAAAAAAAAAGCCAGAAAAAATCACAAAGTGGTGGTACTTTGGAGTTAATACAAAATTATTTTTGCTTTACAGGCCAGAGTTGACAGAAAAATTATATGCCATTTGGGAAACAGAATCAGGCCGGATTACATAATATAGAAAACACAAACTCACATACATTGAATTAAAAAATATGAAGTAGGAAAAAATCACCGTTTGGGATTAATAACATTCTTAGAGTGTTATCAGTTAAATAATAATTATGAATAATTCATGTTATGCTAAATTTAGGGAGTTCTACATTCCACTGAACTGATGAAAATTCAACAAAGAACATGACTAATCCAAATATTAAGCTCTTCTATTACAAGCTTTGATCTTTGAAATCTATCTAAAAGGATCCCTTAGTGGAAGCTTAGAATCAGTCTTTCTGACGTGAAATAAATTGGATTCAAACTGTTCTGACCTTGAAATCTTTAACACAATTAGAAAGTATATGACAAGCATCAGGTGTACATTAAAGAGGCATTCCAGACACTTCGAGAATAAAGGAAGAGCTCATTTCAAAATCTCTCCCCAGATCAATGTAGTTCTGTGGATTCGATTGCGAAGTGTGGCTCGTGGGGAGAGCATCTGGGTCATCCAGCACACCAGCATTTGCCTGACAACCAGCAAATTCATAAACTGAGACAATTGTGTGAACTTTTTTGCCTTTGATAAAGAAGTCAGCCGAGAGCCGCAGGTGCTGGAGTCAGACTCCCATGCAACTTGCTTGCCCACTTTAATGTGACTAAATAAACTATCTCCTCTCATGGTTTCTGCCCCATTGCCACCAACAGTTGGAAAAATGAAAGCGGCTCATATAAAAGACAGCTGCTGGCACACTGTCTCAGAAGGGACAAGGTACAGATGCTTTTCAATGATAGTTTCCAACCCTTTCAGCTCCAGAGTTTGGTCTCTTTTAAGAAACACATTCATCTGTGCCATACATTTTTTGCTTTTGATTATCGCCGTTTGCTTATTGCTTTTAGGTTGTGCTGCACGAGGATTAAGGCATGATCTAAATATGTAATTCTCTCATTTTGGAAACATTACTATCTGCCCGTGGTGGGGGTGGGTGATGATCAGAGAAGAGCGGCGCTCTAAGACTGGGGCTGGAAACGGACAAGCTTGGGGGCTGTGGGGTACTATGTAATGTAACGACAAGTGCTCTCTGCACTATCCTGAGGCTGGGTGCTTAGAAATTCTAGGGTCATGTGTCCTAGTCTTTGTACCGTTCAATTTATTTTTTTAAGATTGAAATCGGGCACAAATGTAATGAGAACAATACTTATTTTTAGGTTTTCGTCTGTGGGTCCTGACATGGAGGGTTCAGTGTACCAGGTAGTCAACAAGTGCTTGTGAAGTTGGGCAGGAGCAGAGCCTCCTAAAGAAAACACCAGTCATAAGAGCTGTGGCACCTTCTCATTCAATGTGGACATAGATATCACCACTTCGATGGCCTTTCTTCCCCCGTCCCTCATTCCCTTGCAAGACACTTGATCTCCTTATTCTCCATTACACGATCTGTTTTGATTTCATCATGGATGTCGGCTATTTTTGTGTTTATATCCTCATTTATTTGCTATCTGTCTTGTCATCACCATCCAGTTTTTCACTGGAACATTCATTGTATGACATCGGGGGACTCTGTTTGCCTGGGATCCTTTACAGTGTGGCCTTAGCTGTTGGGAGAATGTCTGGCATTCAGAAAGCGTCCAATGAATATTTGTAAAACATAGGACTACACTTCTACAGTCTTGCCTTCAAGAACAGATGTCTAAATAGCATGGGCATCACGTAATTTATTTCTCATATTGCTACTTTTGACAATGAAAGAAGACACTGTTAAGTGCCAGGATAATAGGCATAAACTTTATAAATCTTTGCTGAATGAAAAAAGGAACATGGAGCACACACACATTTAGATCACTGGAGGGTCTGACAGATATCAGGATTATGGAATATATTTTTATAGGTATAATTACATCTGACAATTCAGGAGATCAAGACATCTAAAGATCAAGAAAGGATTCCCAAGCAGATATCCTAATAGACCTTTAGAAACTAGCTAGAGGTAATTTATAACTAGTGCTATATTGAAAGCCAATGGATACTATTTAAATGACTTCCAAGTGCTTCATGCAACTTCATTTCTCCAAGTAGTTAACATTCCTTTTCCAGTCCCACTGGTACCTTAGTTCACACAATGACTTCCTTAGGAAATCTTTGTTTCTCTTTATTATTCTAAGGCCTAGAAAAGGTGAATGTAAGTTCAAACTCTAATTACCTAGAAGTCTCCAATAGTAGGATTCAGATTTGGAAAGGATTTTTTGTTTCTTGTTGTCTTTCTAATAGACAAACAGGGCCTGCTGAGTGCACAGTACTAACAGAACTGCTTGAAAAATTAAATACTTGAATACTAAACTTATAATTAAGGGTCTTATTTTTAAAGGTAGTGTATTAGCATAACACGGAGATCTGTCATGTTTCACCGACTTGGTACAGTGGCAGAATTAGGACTGCCAAGCAAAAATAAACAGATCCGTCTCCTTTGCATTGAATGAATTTTTGGGTAATGGTACCTAAGATGTATGCATTTAGTTAGAGGATGAGGAAGACATCCCCTAGCAGGGGTTGGCTGCCTTTGGGCTTGTGATTCAGTCTGCAGGCTCTTCCCCTATGATGCAGAACCACAGGGGCAAGGACAGATATCAGCTGAAATTCCTCCAATGTGTCAGGTGCTGTGCCCATGGGAACTGGGGGGATTTACCCATGAAGAACCCACACAGGGTCTTTGGGCCCTCAGACATACAGACATTACAAGTGAGTTAATTCATGCATGAGAAGAGGAGGAGGAGGCGGCAGTGGGGTGATGGTAAGATGCCCCAGGTAAGGAAAAGTAGCACACACTCAGGGATGTGACTGAAATACACCGTATTAGAGCAGAGAGCCAACATATCAGTGGAGGGTGATGGGCATAGAGAGGCAGGCATGGGGAAATCCCACGGGTCCTTGTGGACCATGCTTACAGTACAGGACTTCACCCTTTCTCTACTTTTCCATGCCACCCTTTACTACTGTAAAAGAGACAACTCCCAGGAACCCATGAGGACAAGACTGCAGTGTTTACAGCTGTGCAATAACCAGGGTGAGTTACCGATGGCGGAGGAGCAACCAGTTGTTCTGACAAAAGCCATCACTAATGTGAAAAACACCTCTCATTTGTATGAGTCTGTAGTGAACTCATCAACATACAATATTACCTCTTTGCTTATTTATCGTCTATTGTCCCTCAACTATGTTGCAACTCCATGAGAAGAGGGCAAGTACCTACCTCCCACCCACTGCTGCATCCCAACACATTGAGCTAGAACTGGCACATGGGTATTTGTTTAATGGATAAACGGCTCTTAATAAGAAAACAAATTTGCCTTTTAAAAATACACTTAGGCCATGTCTATAATGTACGGATTTTAACTGGGGTAAAAGGATGAGAAATGAGATTGGGAGACAGAGTGACTAAGCCTATAGAATAATCCTTAAAAGATTCTAGGGAATCTCCAATGACCCTCTCTACTACTGGGGACTAAGAAGATGGAGATGGAAATTAACATACAATAAACACCCATGATGTGTCAGTTATTGTGCTAGGTGTCCATATACTTCATATCATTTAATTCTCAAACTAAAAACACCTCCAAGTATGCATGAACTCTATTTTATAGATAAAGAACCTGAGAATCAGATTAAGTAATTTGTCTCAACAGCTGCGATTTGAAACTGATTTACTCAACTTTAAAGTGGATGCCCAACTGGAAACCGTATCATGCTGCCAATCAGAATATTTGAGGAATAGTCAGTTACTGAAATCTTGAGATTTACAATTTGGTTTCCTGAGGTTCTTTACGGGCTCTCAACTGTGCAGGAAATGGCATGTCATTATTGGACATTGTGACTCTCATATTTTCATTGTGAGTGATGCTCTTTGCGGAAGTAGTTTTCAGTTTCCTTAGTCACATTTTCCTAGTACAGACCCTGACTACTGTTTTCAGCTCTGCCCTCTCCAAAATCTGATAGCTGAGTTCACACATGAGCCCTTTTTCCATGCTGCATCCTGCCTCTGTTCCTCAGATAATCCCAACTGAGGCAGAGAATTATCTGCAACTCCAGCACACTCATCTGGGAGTCGCTTAGAAATGAGCCCATGTCTTCGTGCCAGTCGTCCAGTCACTTCTAGAAACTTGCTCCCAACTATTTTTGTTTGGCAATCAAATCCAGGTCTTGGTGTATCCTCCTCCCATTTTGATTCCATGATTCCTGCAACGTGCAATTCTTCCCTTCTCCTCCTCTGCTTAGTGCCTAACCATACAACATGATTTTTCCTAGGGCCCTACTCCAAATACTTGACATCTACCTTGTGATAAACTAGAACTCTTTTTCAGAACCGGAGTCCTATCCTTAACCATAGGTCTATGCTTTCCAATTACTTCTTGTGCTCTTTCCCATGGACAATGTCTTGGTCCCCCCCTTCAGTCTGGTGCTGGAGTGCTATCTATATATCCATTCGCCTAGCTTCTATCAGTTGCCTTTCCTTCCTTACCATTATATATCATTTGCCCACTGAGATCCTGGGAACTTGTGGTAATGGTTGCTATCTGTTCGCCACAGATTTATACTCTTTTTCCTCCATAGTGTAACACTATTGCTGAGAAGTGACTGGCTATCTAGAAACTACATTTGCTGCCCGACCATCTTGGATTGAGGTGGGAACATGGGACTAAATTTTGTGTAATATAGGTGGGAGGGATGTATGCTATCTCCAAACTGGCCCATAAAACCCTGCATAGAGCCAACTGGAAGGCACCCTCCAGAGAAAATTGGTTATGTTAAAGTGGTACAGTCTCCATCAACCTGGGTTCTTGACTGACTTTTTAAAGTGCAAACAACCCCTCCTTTTATGTGAGTGAAAAACTAGTCTCTAGTCTGGGTTATTAAGCCACTGTGATTTCGGGGTTTGTCTGACACAGGATTACTTAAACAATACATACTTCTTCCAAAAAACATGGAGGCCAATATTTTTTGTTTGCTGAGCTTATGCTTTTTTTTTTTTTTTTTTTTTTTTAGAAGGAGTGGGCTGGAAGGAGAGGGAGAGAGAGGATCTTAAGCAGGCTCCACACCCAGCACAGACCCCTGAGATCATGACCTGAGCCAAACTGAAGAGTTGGACATTTAACTGACTGAGCCACGCAGGTACCCTGAGTTTATGACCTTTCGAACAAACACTGCCCCACTGAGCTAGCAGCTCTTTCGGTGTCTGACACTGTGACCAGGCCAGGGTTGCAACCTCTGCCTCGACAGAAAGGACCAATGCAAGGCAAGTTCTATCTCTCTTCCCCTCTGGGTCAGCTTCACAATGCCACCACCAACTGGCAACATGGCTTATGCCCATTTGTCACGCTATGGCATACAGAAAGATACTTAAAAGCCAAACTGTTGGGGCACCTAGGTGGCTCAGTAGGTGAAGCAACCGACTCTTGATCTCAGCGAGGGTCTTGATCTCAGGGTTCTGAGGCTCAAGCCGCACATTGGGCTCCACACTGGGCATGGACCCTACTTTAAAAAATTTTTAAAAATTAATAAAAAAAAAAGAAATAAAAACGAAACTGTTTGGTGGGAACAAACATAAGGAAGCCAAATACCTCCATGGCCACAAGTCTTCGAACATTCTGTCCAAGCTGTCCACCCCGAGAGCTGACAGTTGACCACGCATTCCACCAGGCAGTGAATGCTCATTCTCTGGGGCTTCTCCAAGTTACGCTGCAGATGGAAATAAAAAACAATTTTACTGCAGAAATCCTATCACTGTCAAATCAAATCACTATCCTTTCATGGGAAAGACTTTATTCTATGATAATAATCTTTCTATATCTCTGTATGGAAAAATATCTTTTCTTATATAAATTGATGGCAGTCCTAGACATGGTTGTCCTAACTTCACAGGACAGAAGTTTGTTGGCCCAAATTTCTTTTTTTTTTTTTTTTTTTAATCCTTAACTGTAGAATAGACCTGCAGTTAGGGTACTGGGAAAGCAGGCAGCTATGTGACACAGAAATCTATCCTCGCTTAGCAAGCACTAAAGCAGGAGGATGCCTCAGTGTTAAATTCAGGCACCTTGTACTTCTGGATGGGCCAACAGTACAAAGAGAGCTCAAAATTAACAGCTAGCCAGACTAAAAATAAATAAATAAGAATAAAAACAGAATCAACAACCTAACTATGGTCATTAAAAACACCTCTTAGGTTGAAAACATAACCATACTCCAAATCTTGAGAAAAATTGGTGATATGGTTTATTTTCCTCTTGTCCTCTCTTAAACCAGCATGGAGGCAAAAATATATAGATTTTCCTAATGGCCAAACTAGAAGAGATCTTTGTGAAAGAAAATAAATCGTCTAAGAAACACAGAAAGAACAATGAAAAATCCCGCTACAGAAATCACAGACTGTGTGCTTATTTAGGAAAACTCTGCCATTCAACACATGTTAAACGTTAGCAATGTCCACACCAAGCTAAAATGAATGATGAGAGCATGATTATATGCTGCCTAGGCAATAGAGAAATCACACATAGGATCTTCAATCCATCTGAGATACATGGATACTCTAGATAGGTTAATAATTTGGGACTTCCTTAAACTAAAATTCTTTAAATATTTGTTGAACATATAGTATTTGGAAAGCAGAGAAACGGATTCTTCTACTACTGAATAGTTGATATCTTATTTTGTATCAAAAGAAAAGATTACATACACCAAATGTAAGATTTGGAGTTGCTGTACATTGGTGATTTACTTTTGCTGAAGCAGACAACTTTTGGAGAGACAGATTAAATGAAATGTTACAGTAAAGTACTGACACTTGGTGGACAGAACCCTGCCCTGTCTTAGCCAGTTCTTGAATTTCACCAAATGGGATGTCCAATTTCAGATGGCCTGGTCTCAGGGTTATTGTCTATGGCTGTCCTGTCGGGTTTATAATACTTAATAGAAGAACGCTTAAGTCAGGATAGGTGAGAAAAGTTTGGTTTTGATTTTAATTCCACTTGTGGACTCCACCTATGTCAGGAGAAATGGGACCAATTTTCATTTTGCCAATTTGTTTTGGAAGCTTCTGAAGCCTGAGTTAATTGACTCTGTACTTTTCGATTTATTCCAAAGCCTGCGTTGGTGATTCTTCTAGTGTGACAGCACGTGGTCATCCTTATTTCTACTGTCCCCACAGAGATTTTCACTCAGATGTTAGGCAGGAAATGCTACTTCTTTGGAACAGGTTTGACTACAGTTCGTGTCCAAGCTCTACCTAGTTTATCACAGGAAAGAAAGGAACAAGAACATTACAGAAATTCAGAACTCACTAATTGAAACTTGGCAGGGAGGCGTTGTAACTTAGGTTGAGAAGAAAAATGCAACTGTGCTATTTATCTAGCAAGCATCTGCTAAGCAAATGAGCAGCATACTCTAATAGCAAATGTCAGTGTTCGTCTTATATGCAAGGCGCAGAGTTCATATATGCAAATGAGCAGTTGGCCTAACAGAGTCCTATCTAAATATTAAAGTCACCTGATATGAATAGTTTGTTAGCAAGCAAGTACATCTATATAAGTTCTTGAAAGTAATAAAAATAATTTTTTAATGAATCCATTTCCTCAGTGCAAGAGGACCTTTCCCAGTCATTTTGACTAAGTTCAAACTAATGAGGTATAACTGCCCCCATACCAGTTACTGCTTACTCTAACTGAACCTAAGCTTCAAGAAGCTTCGAGAAGGAATCAAGAGTCTGTCATTTATATCAAGCATCAAGGTTGCAGCCTAATATTACGAAACGCAAAGCCTCGGGTGTGAGATACAAACAGAGACAAATTACCTGCTCACACTGGTCCACACCAACTGGCTTGCCGTCACTGCGTACACAGCTCAGAAGGCGGGTCCTGACGCCTCGTCCGCAGGTGGCGTTTTCACTCAGCTGGCACGTGCTCCACTCTACAGGTATAGGGTCACCACACTGAGTTTCAGAGTTACGGTCACGTGAGCAAAATACAACAAACCTTTGATTATTTGCATTGGTGAGGAAGGACTGTGTGTGTGTGTGTGTGTGTGTGTCCCTAAATCCCTAAAATCATTTCCAGGTAGCTTCAAAAAGCACCCTGCAATTCTTTCATTGCAAAACAAATAAGCAAACAAATAAAAGTGTGTTACCTTCCTAAGTCTGCTTTCTAAAAGTAAAAAACCGAACGGTTTGTGAGAGACCATGTCACTGTTGACTGAAGATGAAGGGAAAGAAACGAACCAGGATGGTAAAAGAAAACTAGTTTAGAATTCTCTGTTTGTGGGGGATAACTGAGAGAAAAGGAGCCCAGAAACAATGATACTGTTTGATGTAACTTGAAAATATTTTCAAGGAATAAATCCAGTCATCTAAACCATTTCATATGTTTAGTACAGTGGAGCTAAGACAGGTGCCTCAGAAAGGAAAGAGAGTTACCTCAGAACTATATGATTATTACAGAAAATCTTTTTTTTTTCCCCAAATTATTCTCTCATGAGGGAAGGTTTTATAGATTTTGGATAGTTGAATTACAAACTAGACAACTGGGAGTTTGAGCGAATTATCCCATAATTATCTGATTCTTTTTTTTTTTTTTTAAAGAGAGAGGGGGAAAGAAAGAGCGAGCACAAGCAGGGGAGGGGCAGGCAGAGAGAGAAGCAGGCTCCCTATTGAGTAGGGAGCCTGACACAGGACTTGATCCCAGGACCCTGGGATCATGACCTGAGCCAAAGACAGACGTTAACTGACTGACATCCCAAATTATCTGATTCTTAAAAACAAACAAAAAACCCTCTTACTTTTGGTGTAGTTAGAAAGAATGCTCTTTGATGATAAACACAGAGAACCTCTTTAAAGACATTTTCAATGTTTGATAAGTGATCTATGACTTTAACAGGAATAGTAAGCCCATGCATAGTAAAATCAGTATTTTATTTTTTTAATTTTATTTTATTATTTTATTTTATTAGAAAGAGAGGGAGAGAGCATGCACCCTGGCGCAAGTGCTTGTGTGCAAATGGGGGAGGGGCAAAGGGAGAAGGAGAGAAGCTGTTTCCCTGCTGAGTCCAGAGCCCCAGGCAGGGCTCAATCTCATGACCCTGAGATCCCGACCTGAGTCGAAATAAGAGTGGGCCGCTTAACTGACTGAGCCACTCAGGCGCCCCATAAAATCAGTATTTTAAAGACATGCTCTTCCAGTATAGCAAATTGTACTGTATTTCTGAAAAATTACTATAAAAAATCAAGGATCTGAAGCAGCTTTAACTAAAGAAAAAGGGCAAATACGCTAAGTCATCTTTCACCAATAAAGACAGTCAAATTGCCCCCTAGAATTCAGTATACAGTTTTCTATGTGAGAAGTCTCCGTGGTGCCCATGTGACCTCAGTGGGGGAACTGGTTTCAGAAGAGGCTAGTGCTTTGCCTCTGCACACATGCGGTGGTTTGGTTGTCAGTGCTGACTTCAGTGCTGAGACTTCACATGGTTCCACATTAGGTGGCATTTTGTATATGTGCTTCTGCAGGTAATGACAGGTAGCAAGTCAACGTAACTAAACAGTCTGTGGTCTTAGGCACTGTGGTGCCCAGAACAATCCTGAGCAGTGGCTGAATAATGAGGTGGATGGGACTCCCAGTGCCTCTAAAATATCCCAGTCCACTCAGGTCTACCATTTACCCTCCTTGAGACCCACAGGGCAAAGTGCATCACAAGCTTGAATTTCTTGAAATAAGAAAGGCCATGAAAGAGTTAAATTCTATGAAGGTATGACTTCATTCCTCCCTAAATGGTAAATTATCCCCTGCTGCTTATTTTTCTTGTTTTGGTTTATCATGGCTTAATTCAGCTCTATTCTGAAACTTTGCCAAGTCTTTCTAAGCATCTTGGAATTCAGAGATTCCAGGTGGCCTTGCTGAATCTACATGCCAACAGTGGGCATTTCTTTCTTTTGTGAAGGGACACTGGAAATGTCAAATCCTCAGCTCTTTCATGCAATACACTCTCACATTCTACCGTCAGACCTTAATCCCAAGAATGAAAACACACACACACACACACACCCATTTTCCCATTAGTCCATGTTCAGGAGAAATGGCATGGCTGTGGATTTGAACTGTACCTGTTAGATTGTACTGGAATTGGAAGCAATTTTCATTGAGGAGGCAAGGCCGCACCTGTGAATCTTCAGCACATGTCCTTGAATTCAGTGAGGGTCTTAGCAGATGGCGGGTTCTTCTCTGCATTGAGTGGGGATCACATGACTGTGAAAATCAAAGAGCAGGCAGAGTTAGAATGGACCCAGAGTTAGTTGGCAAATTATATATGATTATCTGTGTACATGTGGGCACATGTATAACAGCTACAGGGAAGAGACAACTGAGGTGTTAAACATAATATTTACAAACTAAAACCATTTTGTGATTCACTATAAATTGTTTTTTGTTTTACCCACCGGACAGCTCTTTCTTTTTCTATGTTATGGTGAGGGCTGCTTTTCTATCTTCCACATAGAATTAGGCACATAGAAACTATTTTCATCAATTAAACACATTCTATGCTCTCGAATAGCCTGCCACATAGCAAGAGATAAATAAATGCATTTTGAATGTTTAAATGAATGAAAAAAGGAACACAATGTCCCTGTGCCCTCAGATAGTCCAGCCCACTAGAAATAACCCTACAGAACATTTTAATGAGAAAATCACTTTTAAAACCCCCGAACAGGTATATAAAGCAAATTATAAAATCAATATTGCCAATATACCAGAACTTTCCTCTTATTTGGGAGACCCTCTGATCCACAGGGGATGAGCCACTGCACTTCATACTGCCCTTTCAACAAAACGAAGGTATAAATGTGAACTTCAAAGACTTCCTGCAAATATCATTTTGCTCATGGGTCCTCTTACAGTCTCAACTCACATAATACCTTTGAGCCAGGTAAACCTGTCTGCCACATTTCATCCAGCTGCCCTACCCATGGTGAACCTTCAAGCTCCCCCTACTGGAATACTCTTTCAACGGCCCTAAATCCTACCCTTCCCCCTTCAGAACTCTAATCAAGACTTTGTTGACACTCTTTCTTTCAATAAAGATACATTTTTCTCTTACTTCCTGAGCAACTCTCCACTCATGCTCAGGAATTCCTGTATAGGATTTGTCTCTGAACATATATACACACCCATATACTTATACGCTACAGCTGCCCTTCTAATATGGCCATTCTCTCTTTATTACCCTGGCTCCTTCCATTCTTTATAAAGTCTTTGATGGCATGATACATCATAGTCTCTACTTCCCATGTCAATCTCTAAAAAATTTGGTATGCATTTTACATAGTAATTGTTCAATAAATACCATTAAGTATGGTCACAACAACACAATTCCAGACCCCAAATCTAAAGAGGCACATAGATACTTAAACCACAGGAAAAGTAAAAGTCTCTGAATTAAGGTCGCCAAAATCATCATTTCTATATTGGGATGTTTAATTTATTTTTATTCCTTTTAGTTCAGATATTGTAGCAATAACACACCTGTACACTGAATCTTGGCAGTTAATCAAAATGCTAATGTTGGATTGCACTGAAATATGCAGAAAAATGCCGCTAAATTTTCTTCTGATTTTAAATTTTTGGAGCCACTGAAACACATTTTTATCCATGTGACTTTACATTTGGATAATCTGTCAATATTCGTAAACTAATTTTACATTTTAATTGTAACAAATTGTCTCTAGACAATAAAGAACCAACGAAACTAGGTAATTATACTTAATTATCTGCAAATGAATCCCATGCTAAATGCTTTCCAATAATTTATTACTAGTTCACCAATTAATTTGATTGTTCTCATAAGAAGGAATAAGAACTTAAATGATTTGCCAATGAAAGAAAAATGAATGCATCTAGGTAGATATCTCTGATTAGCGTTCTACTGATTTTCTACCTTATAAAAAAATCAATTGATGTTGGAACCAAATGAATAAGGGTTAGAATTTATGTACTTGCTTAGTCTACGCCATCAAATAAAGCAAAAAAGAAAATAACACATGCACACGTCAAATTATGTCACTTTGAACAATTTACTTATATAGTCTATGTCTTAGCTCCTCATCTAAACCTGAGTGAGGTAATGTATGTAATTTGATGAGATTTGGGAATTTCCTCTGTTAGACCTCATTGTCTATCAGTCTCTAACTCTGCTGGATGTGGGTTTAGAATATTCAGTTGAGGGCACCTGGGTGGTTCAGTCAGTTAAGCGTCTGTCTTTGGCTCAGGTCATGATCCCAGGGTCCTGGGATCAAGTCCTGTGTCGGGCTGCCTGCTCAGCAGAGAGTCTGCTTCTTCCTCTCCCTGTACCCCTCCACCCTGCTTGTGCTCTCTTTCTCTTTCAAATAAAATAAATAAATAAAAATATTTTAAAAATATTCAGTTGATCATAATCCATCATTCATAATCATGTAGACCTTAGTAATTATGACAGACTATGGACTCTGAGAAACAAACTGAGGGCTTCCGAGGGGAGGGGGGTGGGGGATTGGGATAGGCTGGTGATGGGTAATAAGAAGGGCACGTATTGCATGGTGCACTGGGTGTTATACGCAACTAACGAATCATCGAACTTTACATAAAAAAAATTAAAAATTAAAAAAAAATTAAAAATTGAAAACCAACATTGCAGCTAACTCTTCTACTAATTCTCTATCCATAGAAACAGACACATATACTATTGTGTGGGTGACTGGAGTCCACAAACACAATCCAACATAATCTTAGGAAATATTTTTATGTTCTACTTAAAAAAAAAATTGCCCTAGCAACTGCTAACAAGTAATAGGTAGGTTAGTGTTTTCTCCTTATTTCCTTCTATTGGCTGTTTATAGGAAGTTCATAAAATAATGAATTGGTCACAAGGAAGATGGGAGTGGGGCTAAATAAAAAAGAATGGTAAAGGAGGCTTATGTCTGGATGATTTCTTTATTGGATCAAGACTCCTCAAATACAAACCTGGATCTCCTCTCCTCTAGAGTATTTATATAAAGACATATTGTCAATTTCCTAAATGAAGTGAGAAATTGATGTGTGGATAACTAACCCAAAGTCAACTTTGGACCAGTTTTATTGTAAAGATCAAGGTTATATAGCTAAAGTTTATTTGCTAGGGAAAAAGATGACCAATAGGAACCGGTTAGTCTTTGGTAAATAAGCCCCCTTTATGAGACTGGATTTTCTAACTTATTACCTTTGAAAACCAGCACTTATCTTAAAGTTCAATCCTTCCTTATGACATTGTGCTTTCATACCTTTTGTTCTCTCTAGCAATAGGGCCTTTACCCTAGGACCTAACCTGAGTATTTGTATTCAATTGTCAAAATTAAATCAGATATCCCATCTGAGAACGTCCAATGACTCCCTTGCACCCATAAAAATGGGATATTATCATTTATTTCATATTTCCCATTGCACTCATACATTGCATGTATCAATGTGTGTGTATGCTTTCCCCTGGGCTATTTGAAGAGAGTCCATGTCTTAATTTTCTTGGACACTGAGAGCCTGTTCCATGTCTAGCATAAAGAATGTAAATAATAAATACTTGTGCAGGATAATGTGGTTCTTCCTAGGCAATAAGATGATATTTGTAAGCAACCATTAGTAGACAAATGGTCAACCCTGGACTATGATCATATTGCCTAAATGTAAGGATTTTCCATACATCTTTATATCTGATAAAAAGAGAATGTAATCTTTTTTCTAATTCTCATACATTTTCTATAAATTCTAGATGACAATTCTCAAAATAGCATCTATCATTGACTTAATAAAACATATCAATAAATGAGTTTTGATTTACCCAGATAAAGGATGACAGTTAATTTAGATATTTTAAAGAAATGCAAATAAGAATGTATAATTTGATATTTTTCTAACACTTAACTATTAACAGACACAATTTAATAAAACCTCACATAAACCCAGGTACTTGTGAACTTCAATCACTCAGCATACTTCTTGTCTGGAGATGAGCACGATTCCAAGGTCTGGCCTTGTCAACTCCCACCAGATACAGAAAACGAACACTTTTGTTCTGTTACAGAATTTATCTGATCATTCTGAAATTGTCTCTCCTTCATTTCACTGATTAGTCCTACTGAGAGAAACTGTTATTTTTCTCCATATCTCTCATGACACAAATATGGATATATAATGCTATTAACTTGAGTTTTCTTCTTCGGAAAAATGGTGTAAAAAGATCTGCAAAATACCATTTCAATGTTTTGTAAGGAAATTTTTAATATAATTAAATCCTGATTCTCTTTTTCCACATCCTTGCCCACACTTGTTTGTGTTTTTGACTTTAGCCGCTCTGACAGGTGTGAATTAATATTGTGTTGTGGTTTTGCTTTGCATGTCCCTGATGATTAGTCATCTGAGCATCTTTTTATGTGTCTGTTGGCCATTTTTATGTCTTCTTTGGAAAAATATCTGTTTATGTCTTGTGTCCTTTTTTTAATTGTATTATTTGGGGTTTTTTTTGTGTTCAGTTGTCTTTATAGATTTGAATATTAACCCCTATCAAATATATCATTTGTAAATATCTTCTCCCATTCAGTAGGTTCTCTTTTTATTGATGGTTTTAGTAAAGTGCAAAAGCTTTTTATTTCAGTATAGTCCCAGAAGTTTACTTTTGCTTTGTTTCTGTGATGAACACAGAATAATATGCAGAGTTGCCGAATCAGTATCTTGTACACTTGAAACTGACATAACACTCTATGTTAATTATATTGGAATTAAAATAAATATAAAAAAATGAAACCCTGATTCCCAAAGGTTGACAAGGAATGAACAGACTGCTATAGGAGAAAAATCTGGACCTGAAGAACTGTTACTCATGCCTCTTATGCTTAAAAATATTCTCAAGAATTTGGAGAAGATGGTTACAGAAGTGAAAAAAAATTCTTTGGATAACACAGTGCAATAGGAAAAGCAAAGACAGAAATATATGGATAATATGCTTAGTAAAATTAAGTGATGAGTTATCTCCATAAACGAACTATGAACAGGGGGACCAATGACTGAATTTGCAGCCCCTGTGTGACATCTGTATCCAATAGGAGAAAACAGAAAGTAAAAAGGAGGCATCTGACATACCCAAGAACACAAAAATGGAAAATTAAACCTGAGCGTAGGAGGATTTTGTATACTGTAAGAGTAGGTGACCATAAGGGGGTCCATGAGAGGTGTTGGGTGTGGATGTAGTATGAGTCCAATGAACTCTTAACATTAACAAGCCAAGAGTCCTTTCTAGGTCAGTTTCCTGTACTGAAGAGAAATGGGTGGGAAGAGTTTCCAAATTGAGCAAAACAGAAATTAGCAATGAAGGAAAAGGAAGGCCCAGTAAAGGAAGGGGGAAGGAAACAGGATCCAGTAAATCTCACAAAGTAAGCTGCTCTAGTTCTCAACACTAAAAACCAAAACAAAAGAGGGAAAGAATGAACAAGCCCTGGACCATGAAAATGAAATTAGGAAAAAACAATCCTCAACTACACCTCCTCCTAAAAGTTCACAAATTTTTTTTTTTTAAAGATTTTATTTATTTATTTAACAGAGATAGAGACAGCCAGCGAGAGAGGGAACACAAGTAGGGGGAGTGGGAGAGGAAGAAGCAGGCTCATAGTGGAGGAGCCTGATGTGGGGCTCGATCCCAGAACGCCGGGATCACGCCCTGAGCCGAAGGCAGACGCTTAACCGCTGTGCCACCCAGGCGCCCCAAAGTTCACAAAATTTGATTTCACACACACACAAAAGGGCACCTGCGTGGCTCAGTTGGTTAGGCAACCCACTCTTGATTTCAGCTGGGTCATGATCTCGGGGTGAAGTAATTGAGCCCCACCTTGAGCTCTGTTCTGGGAGTGGAGCCTGCTTAAGATTCTCCCTCTCCCTCTGCCCCTCCTCCTCTCTCTCTCTCCGTTTCTCTCTCTCTCTCTCAAAAAAAAAAAAAAAAAAGCAAAGAAAATACCAAATTCAAATCCCAAACAACCATATCATGAAAAAAGATAATAAAGGTCAAAATAGGACCCCCCCGAGATAAAATAGTAGAAAGACATGCATGAAAAACAGATGAAAACCACTATTTCAAAGTGAACAAGTCAGAATTTAGAAAATGGCACAAGATATGAAAGAACTTCATAAATAATTAGAAAAACACAGACTTTTAGTGATAGAACTCAGTAAACAGAAATAAAAGAAACATTTTCAGATATGATAAAACTAGGAGAAATACAAGAATAAAAAATACAAATTATTCTTGTTCAAGAAAAACAAAAAATAGAAAAAATGAAATTAAAAAAACATTAACAAGAGATAAAAGTGAGAAAAACAAATAGAAAAGTAAGTCAAAGCGATGCCACATGCATATAAGATTTTATGAAAAAGAAAACTTAAACAAGAGAACAGAACTGAAAAAAGATTTTTAAAAACTTTCATAAAAAGACTCAAAACTACGTATTGAAAGGGTACCTCAGAATCACTAATACTGAGACATAGCCTAGTAAAAGAATTAAGCTTTAAAGAAAAAGAAGAAATGATTCTGTGAGTCTCTGGGAAAGAATACCAGATGGTTTACCAAGGAAATAAAATCAGACTGGTCATTAGACTTTTGGACAGGAAAACTTCATACCATAAAAAACTGCAGAGCTATTATAAAGATATATAAAGAAAACAAAGAAACAAACATGATCCAAGGATTTTATGCCCAACAAAGCTGACTTTTCAATTAAAAGACCATGCTAAAACTGTTGACAATATGTAAGAACTCAAGGAAGGATGTTTCCAGGAGTCCTTTCTTAGGCATTTATTGGACACAGAGTATTAGACATCCAAAGGACTGGGAAGACATTAATGCTAAGACTTGTGGTGAGCCAAATTTACATGTAGAATTTACACAAAGAAATAGATAAAATTCAAATATAAAAAAATAAGTCTATGAAAAAAATACTGACATTTTAAAGTACTCATGTTGATGGTAGAAGTATTGTTATTCTGAGAACGTTTTCTGTGTTACATGGAACGAAGTAAATGTGTAATTATGATATATTCTGTTTCTTTTATCTCCAGTGTCCTTGAAAAAGTGGATTCTTAGTATAGAAAAAAGGAGATACAGATTTAATGTAGAATTTAAACGAACTCCTATAGGTTATCAGTATGAATGCCAGATGTTTTTCATTTTCAAAATAATTGAAATGATAGCACATATTTCAAACCTCTGCCTACTAAAGTAGCTTTGGGATACTTAGTGAGTTTAATGAGATTAATGAATGGAAGCATTTTGAATTCTTAGAGTTCTGGATTTTACAAGTACAGTGAACTCTTATTAATATATTTTGCACACGTAAAGAGTTACATAGAAAAAGAATATTTACTATGACATCATAACAAACCTAATGAGAAATTAAAATACCATAAACTAAGGCAACTAGTCAGTCAGAAGGAGCAGAGGTTGGATTCCTGGGCCCTATAGTGATGCGCTCTGCTTCTTCCTATACTTTAGGAAGTATACCCAGATCTGAGGGGTCCAACAAGACATATAACCCTATGTATAGCAGAATAGCGTCTTATAGGGGCGCCTGGGTAGCGCAGTCGTTAAGCATCTGCCTTCGGCTCAGGGCGTGATCCCGGCGATCTGGGATCGAGCCCCACATCAGGCTCCTCCGCTATGAGCCTGCTTCTTCCTCTCCCACTCCCCCTGCTTGTGTTCCCTCTCTCGCTGGCTGTCTCTCTGTCACATAAATAAATAAAAAAAAAAATCTTAAAAAAAATACCCTTTTATAGCTTCTGTTTGTCTTCTGAGGCATTAAATGGATAGTAACAGTAGAGACTGAAACCATATTCTGGATGCGGTCTTAAACCCTGAATAGCAACAGGTAACATTTTAGAGTATGAACACACGTCTAGTACTGTGGTGGATGTTATGTGGGGATTATTACACAAAGCCCTTCGACCTCCTACTGATCTAGGTATACTTTTAATATCCTTGTCTTTGCCAATGATGAAATTGAAGTTCAAAGAATATAACAATATCATGGTAGATGCTCAAGTCAGGATTTGAACTGGGGAGCGCTAATTTGTTCTTCCGTATCTTCAACTGTTCTACTTACAAAATAGTGGTAGTGAGGAGTAGGTTGAGGCAGGACAGTGGGTAAAACAATGCATTAGAAAGCTGTATTGTGACTGTGGTTATTGTGACTGCTATTTATTTTAACCTGGGAAGCATTTAGTATGGACAATGGTAATTAGAGATGGAAAAGAAGAGAGAGAACAGACACAAGGAACTATGGGTTATAAACTAACCAAAAAGCAAGAAAGGCCACAGGCTGAAGAGAGGGAGAGTCAAGTTAGGGATAGAACAAAGAATAAGGCTTGCTGCCTGCCTTTGAGGAGACCACAGTTCATGAAAGATGCTCACAGTCTTGGGGCTGGTGCATTGTATTTAGAGAGTTAATTGCAAAGAGGAGTGCCACATGTCTCAGTGTAATGAAACTGACAAGAGCAGAGGCAAAAGATATCATATCATCAACATGAAGTAATGTTCCTGGTAAAGCTTTGCTGGCCTATTGCTAGGAGGAAGTTAGTATGACACATAAATATCTGGAGATTTTTGCTTAGCTAAGATGTTTGGGTGAAGATTTTATAGTAGACAGGGACATCCCCACATAGTCCTTCTGGTTGGTATTTTATGACACGAAGGAGTAGTGAAGGTACAAATTTATAATCCAATCAGAGACCCTGGAACAAATGATGTATGTCCTATCCAATCACCATTTATGTATTATAAATGGTGTCACCTGTTTATATTATTGAAGCTTGAGAATGAAGAATAACCAAACACAGTCCAAAATAATGGCCTATGTTCTTCAAAAATGTCAAAGTAATGAAAGAAAGAGACTGAAGAGACCCTAAAGGTATACAATCATTAAATGCAATGTGGTCTGGATCCTATAATCAAAGGACTATAAATGTTAGAAAAGGTATTATTGGGACCATTGAGAACTTGGGAATATGGTCCACAGTTTAGCTGCAAGTATTATTGATGATATATTTCCTGAATTTGTTGACCGTGCTGTTATTATGTTAAAGAATATCCTGTATTAGGAAATGCATACTGAATGATCAATATATATATATATATGTAAAAAAAATGTGTATATAGAGTTTTTGTGGATGTATATACATGTATATGTATGTGTGTGTATACATTTTATGCATTGTATTATATATATGCTATATATATTTATTAGAGAGGGAGAAAGACAGAGTCTTAAGCATGCTGGGCATGGAGCCTGACGTGGGGCTCCATCTCACAACCCTGCCATCATGACCTGAGCCAAAATCGAGAATCAGATGCTTAACTGACTGAGCCACCCAGGCGGCCCCTGAATGGTCAATATTACGGGATTAAAGGGCACGATGCCTTCAAATATGCAGGTGGCTCAGAAAAAAGAGTGTGTATATACACAAACATGTACGATTATATGTGTGTGTGTGTGTGTGTGTGTGTGTGTGTGTGTGTGTGTCCATGTGGAGAAAGGGGTACATGGGTATATGGGGCAGGGAGAGAAAGATAAAGTATATGTGACAAGCTTAAAAACTGATGGTGTGAATTTTCTATAAATTTGAAATTATTTTGAAATTTTTTTGTCAATGAGAATTCTAAATGGCACTGGCACACCAATACTTAGGAGATGCTAAGGAAAAAGCAAATGAAGCATATAGTCATAACTAACTATATGCCACCTGGAGGATCCCTAGCTGACACTGCTATTTGAATTGAGGGCACACAAACTCAATCTCAATCTCTCTACCTGTCCTTTTTTCTTTTTCTCCTTTCCTTCTTTTATTTCCATGCGATGCTTACTTCTCTTTTTTCACTCTACGTCCCAACCATCGAGGAACCAAATAAAAAAACCAAACCAACATAAGCAACAAACCTCAATGCAATTCCTGGTATGTGATGGGCCCCAGGATGCTGGCAGCAATGAGAATCGCAGGACAGAGTGTGGTGTCTGCCAGCAGTGCAACAGTGCTGGGCCTCTCTCCAGAACTCAGAAGACTAAACGAAAGTCAGTTCTGTGATACAGGTTTTAATGTTTGTGTTCTCCCTCCATTCCCAGTCCCCACCATAAACCAAAGAAAAGGGGCTAAACACTGCACCTAGAATGTGTCTAGGATCTCACTCTCCACTTTTGTCTTTCCTCTCCCACCAAAGATCCTTGGGCCCCTTTCCTCTCAAGGGAATCTGATCATTGGTTAGCCAAAACCACTTGATCTGCCAGAAGAGTGCTATTAAGTTCTACACACGGGGCTAACAACATGGAGGGTGCCCGCATGGGAAACTGATCTGGGCTCATTCTTTCTAGTCACAACATTGCTCTAGGCTCTTGCTCACACCGAATCTTTTCTTTCCTCTTATCCCTTCCTCCATCATATACTCTGCTTTGACTACCTAACACTTACTCAACTCTGGGGTTTACATATGTGTATTTTCTGCCTGGAAAACTTCAGGGATCCTCCCAGGTGTTAGAAAATATGCCAATATACGCCTACATGACACCCTTTGCTTTTTCTCTTTTAACCTGCTACTGTTGAAATTGATTAGAAATTTTCTGCATTCTTCATTAGATTGTAGGTTCCTTGAGGACAAGGGCTCTTCATCATTATATCCCAAGGTCTAACACAGCATTCATCACCTAGGAGGCACTTACTATTGGTCTAATACATAATATTTGCAATTTATTTTTGTACTTATGTGCTAGACACTGTGCTAAATGATTCACATGTATTAATCCTTATTATAACTTCTAAGTTGTGCATGATTATTTTAATTTTCCTGATTTATTCAGGTTAAATAACTTTCTCAAAGTGCCAATGCTAAGAGAGAGAGGAAGGAAAGAGAATACAAATGTATCTAGGCTGTTTCTAAATCTCAGACTTACTTCCTGCAAATGTTTACTCAACACAGCTGTGTAACTAACATTTGCTTTCAACATGGAATTTACCATCTAGAAAATAAGACATGCAACCAAATTGAGAAAGTCCATTTTATCTGAGGATCTTCTGAAACAGGAAAAACAAAACAAAACAAAAAAACCTGGGGGTGGGAATTTGGTCTCTATAAAATCTGCAATTATAAACTAATTTGAAGGTAAAAACACCATTTTTTTCTATCATTGCCACATAATTAGTGTAATATTTTAAAACTTCAAAAACCCTATGGATAAATATGAAGAACTAAGGAATACTAGTGAGATAGGATAAATCTAATCTAGCCAAATACATTATATCCTTTAAGAAAATATAGTTCACTTGTAATTATTCACAGATTTTTTTTCAAGGATTTATTTATTACCTTGAGAGAGAGTTAGAGAAAGTGAGAGCGAGAGAGGGAACACAGAGGGAGAGGAGGAGAGCAGACTCCCCGCTGAGCAGGGAGCCCGACACAGGGCTTGATCGTAAGACCCTGAGATCATGACCTGAGCTGAAGGCAGACACTTAACCAACTGGGCCACCCAGTTGCCCCCACAGATACTTTCAAGTTGATATGAATATTGTAACCAAAATGGAAAAGACATTAAGATTTGGAGAACATCACATAAATTTTAAAAACCTGAAGTGTGTACAAAAATCACAAAGAGACTGTCCATTATAGCTGATCAGACATGCCATTTTATGGAGAGTTTCCTTGGCAATCAACGCTGTAGTGGACCACAGGGGTAAATATATTTTCACATTTTTATTCCATTTTACCAACTTGGGGGATTGAAATGATACAAAGAAGGATTTGTAGGGTAACCTTCACATACTGTAAACACATGTTTAAAATTCAAAGTGAAAACCTGGCCTTTTCTACTTGGATATGAAACCTACATTTGGGATGAAATCGAAATCACAAGTGAAATGGAATATAGATCACAAACCTGAGTTCAAAACCATTAATACACAGGAGTTTGAAACTAAAGTTTTAATAATAGCCGTCATAATGAAATATCATTGACAGTAAAGAAAGTTCTCACAAAGATCAAAGAGCAATTGGTCATTTCAAAAAATTAAATTCTGTATTTTACTATTTTAAAAAGTTGAAATAGTTACTCTTTTCATACTTCTTAGAGAAAACTATGCTTACTTGCAGAAAGCTGTGAGCAATTGGAAATATTACAAGTAAATTTGGGCTCCAACTCTGTTTTAAAACTTTCAATATTATTAATTTTTGATGTACTTGTGATCCCAATAAAAATCATATTTGGTATTCTAAAGAGTAGTTATTATCCCCACTTTTATCGATGAGTAAATTGAGCTTCCAATAGTGTCAACAACCTGTCATAGTCATGTAGTATAATACAAAGAACAGAAACTAGAATCCTGATATCCCCTTTTGTTATCTTCTTGGATATCAAGAATTGTACCAAGTATTGTCTTTATATACCTACTTTATAAATAATGTTTTACCAATATTAATTCAATAGTAAGAAGAATTATAATAGTAGCTAATTAGTCTTCATGCCCCATTCTACATCATATGGGTGGTTGAAATCTTCCAAGTACACTGATGTTGCTATGTCAAAACTATCCTATATAGAAAGTTAGAGATTTTGAGAACCTATTTTAGCACATTGTGGTTACAAAAGGAGCATCAATAGAAGCCTGCTTCCATAACAAACGAAAGCCATTGCCTCTGGAAATAGAAGTCATTTCTCCATGTCTGTTTCCTCACTCATAGATTTACCCCATATAATTCACAATGAAGACAATAAAATAAGTTTGAGAGTACTCTGAAGAACAAAAAGCATTTTACAAACATACGGGGCACTTGATGAAGGGAGGAGTTCATGTTGGACTGTGCTACAAGGCAGCAGTTGATTCAGCAAAGCAGCATCTAAATGAAAACTAAGAGCCATCAAGTTCCAACTCATCACCAATTACCCAAAGGTTGGAGCCACTCAATCAAGTGTCAGCAGAAACTAATTGAAAATTGGTGGAGCACAAAATAGATGACAGTCAGACTCTGGAATGTGAGTCAGTGAGCACGAGGAGGACTAATGACTGTTGAAGCAGAGTCTTTGGGGACAGTAGGTACACAGGAGTGGCATAAACAGAACTCCCCATTGAGAGATTTCTCAACTCCCTATTGACATAGGCTCAGATGTACAAAGGATAATTTGGTGGGTATTCCAAGATGTATGGTGCTCTCATAGGTTAGAGGTCCAATGCAACAAGAAAGAGGCAAAAGAAAGCAACTTAGGTAAATGTCGGGGGGTGGGGGAGACAGGCTACTGTAAGCTTGGAAACTCAAACACAGTTCACAGAGGCAAAATTTCAGAGCATTATATTCAATAGACATGACCAGTTCTCATAAGGTAAGAATCTCTTGCCAGAGATATGGAGAAAGGTCAAGCCAAAAGAATACAGATGCTGGCTCTTGAATTAGGTTCACTTTCAAATCTGGATCCTGCAACCTCAGATATTTTAAGTGTTCTAAACCTTTCACTTCCCTCACTAATAAAAAGGGGCTAATCATGTTATTCTACAAGCATAAAATGATATAAAACATACAAAATGCCTAGCACAGAGAAACACTGGGGTTTCTTTTTTTGTTTTGTTTTGAATTTGCTTTTACTTAGAAGAATGATTCCAAGGATACACTGAAACCAATGGTCTATATCGTTTCCAAACCAGAATGCTCATTTTCCTTCTCACGTATGCTAAGTTATAAAACTGATGGAGATAGGAGTAGACAAAATGTGTCTGCTTGGTTCCTACATGATTGTGGGTGTGTGTGTGAAAGTGGGGAGACGTAGTAGTAGGAGAAGGGAGTAGGAGAGGGAGAAAGAAGCTGGGAGAAAACAGAGCACAAAGGAAGCCTAAAGGCATTGGAAAATGGTCACTCCTTGTGACCGCAAACCTGCAGAGAATTCCTGGGTCTTCCGGGAAGGAAGGCTTGGAAGGGAAAGGGCAAAAAGATACATGAGTGAAGACCCACCTATGAGGAGCGAGAGTCACTCCACAGGTTTCTGGTTGATTCTTCTTGTTATACATTAAATCTTCTAGCTTCTATTAAAAAGTAAAGCTTTATAAAGCATTCAAAATGAGTATCTTTAAGGTAGATGTTGCTATCACATGAGAGGAAAAAAAAACAAGAGAAAAATCTCTAAGGTTTTCCTTAGTGGGTTGCAAATCATTGAATTATGAGTTACACAGATATTTACAAGCTTGGCCTAGATAGAGTATAGTAATCTATAAATGCTGCTCAAGTGATTTATGGCACAACTGTTCTAACACATTACCAATAGCAGGAAATGTATTTAATTTATTCTCGGGGATGCACATTTACATTATTCACAACAAGCCATTTATAGGGAAATGTGCAACCCTTAAACTAAAGTGAACGCATCTCCAGTGGGTTTTGAGCAGTTATAACTGTCTAATAAATGCTCATATCCTAACTTACTGTATAAGCCAATGTAAATGTTCACTAGCTATCCTGTAAACACTTTATTCTGTGAATTAGTGACTAGTTCTGGAACACATGGGAAAACATGTAGACTAACAAAGTTGTTTGGGTCCTGAATGATAAAGAACCTACTGTCCTTGCCGAAATTTTGCTAATGCATGAAAAAGAAACTCATCTTTTTTTTTTTTTAAGATTTTATTTATTTATTTGGCAGAGAGAGAAACAGCCAGCGAGAGAGGGAACACAGGCAGGGGGAGTGGGAGAGGAAGAAGCAGGCTCCCAGCAGAGGAGCCTGATGTGGGGCTCGATCCCATAATGCCAGGGTCACGCCCTGAGCCGAAGGCAGACGCTTAACCTCTGTGCCACCCAGGCGCCCCAAGAAACTCATCTTTTATTCCTGATCCCATATTCTAGATTTGTCAGATGTAGCAAAGCAATGCATTTCAAAGTTCTGAGGATCTCTGAGCATATTTGGCTTCTGAGCAGAGAATGTACCATCTGGCAGACTACTAGGTCATTTGTCTAACTTGCAATCTACCTGCATCAAGACAAAAATAATATTCTGAGCCTTTCTGTCTTCTTTATAAAAATATACATGCATATAGGTTGGAGACTGAGGTAGAAAAGAAAGGGAAAAGAAGAAAGAGGGGGGAGAGAGAAGACAGGAATAGAGATGAGAAGGAGTGAGGGATGTCGGAAGAGGGAGCCCCATGCTAAATCACCAGGGATTTTCATATGTTTTATCACTTATTTCCTTTATCATTATCATTTATTTCCCATTTATCATTATTTATTTCACATGTTTTATCATTTACTTCATATGTTTTATCATTTATTTCCCTAGGTATAGTTGTTTAAATAACAATGTTTATATGTGTGTGTGTGTGTGTGTATGAATGTGTGTGTGTGTATCTATAAAGTGAGGACTATATCTCTAGATACACAGTGTTTATAATTCCAATAAGTCAATCTCTTACCAGTCAACAATGTAGCCCCAATTTAAAGTAATTAAACTGGAACTGCTATAACCATATACCCTTTGTAGGTCTCAATTTAGAAAACTCCATGAACAGAATATTGCTGTTTTATAAATTTTGACAGCTATAAAATAGAATTGTATTATGTATTTGGAACATAGCATTTCATTGACTTTGTGTCTTTTGTTCTTGAAGCCGCCTCAGTTTTTCTAACTGTATTCTCCTCTTGGCCATTGGTTGAGTCATTCCTTGTCATTAAGCAAATACTTAACCAGAGACCAGCTCTTCTGAGGTCTAGATTCCCAGATAAGTTCTGTTTAGTGATAAGGTATCTACAGACCACCACTGCATTTTTAAAAACAGTTCCCCTCCACCCTTTTTGGACTTTCTTGAGTTAGTAAATGACTTTGACAGCTAGCTTGTATAGCTGATGCATTTTAAAGACAAAGAAACTTGTTTCCAAACACTGAAAGACCATGACCTGAGGCCTGATGAACACTGGAGAGTTCCAAGGTCTAAGACTGTTTTAAAGTCAGGGAATCATAACTCAGGTTTATAGGTGTTTGATAATATTGGCAGAATTCCATTATTCTAAATGCTATTATGACAAAGATTGTATACGACAATCTATTTCCATGTATTGTGCAACTGTCCATGGCAACAGTAATTTGTTGTATTAATTACAATGACGCTCTATTGCAAAAAGTTGCCCAACAAAAATTTCAGCTGATTTCTTTCAAACTAAGGGTCATTATCAGTGAGAATAAAGAAAGTATCATATTAACAAAGTCATTCCCATTGCAATTTCTCTGGAAAAGTAAAAGTCTAAGTAGGGAAAAGCAGAGAAAAGAGGGCAAAGAGATTTATTAATGAAAATGAAAGACCTAAATTGTACTTTAAAAATCTACCTCAAAGTTTTTCACTAGCCCTAACAGAAGAAAGAACCTGAAAAAGTTTTTGAAACTAACTAGGACAATTACTAGCTATTGTGCTCTGGGAATAACTACTTAGCCTTGTGTCCTCATCTACAACAGAGACATGATCCTATCTATCCCCAAACCTCATAATCTGCTCGTGAGATCAGGTCTGTGAAGGTGTGGAATTACAATAGTATTTCCGTTACTTTGGATTTCTGCAGCAGTCACCAACACATTCTGAAGAACCTAGTTTTATTGTCTTAGTATTCTTTCCGGTGACTGTGTGTGCACATGCATGTAGAATAATCAGAGGGAAAATACATATAAATCATTGTGTTATAAATTTTACTTTGTTTTTACAGCTCCTACCATATCTAACTTTTCCGAAGTTGTGCTGAGATTTCCTCTTAAATTACCCCTAATATTGGCTACTTCCAATATACTAATATTACAAAATTTCAAAACCACAAACCACATTCCCTCAGACCCAAGGATTTTGAAATACTAGTTGCAAAATATTCTTTTTGTGAAATACCACACAGTAGCTTACATATTTATCAAGCTGGTGGATAAATTTTAAATATTATTATACCCTTCTATTGTTTCTATGGCAATGCACATTCTCTAGCATCTTTGAAATTTATACATAATCATCGCGTTTTATTCACTTAGTTCAAACCCTTAAAAATAATGTAAAATATATAGTAACAGAGGAGTAAATGTACTGACCTATCCACTATTATTGGACCATAGAAAATACTACACAGCACTACCAGTTTTGAAAAGAAAGAAAGGAAGAGGAAGAGGAACACAAGAAAGAGAAGGGGAAGGAGAAAGGGAGGGAGAGGAGGAGAAAAACCAGAAGAGAGAGAAGGAAGAAGGAAATATATACATTGTATATCCCTTACATCCCTATACATCTTAGGGACTCAGAGAACAACTTTCATATGAACTCAATTTGTATGCACTTTGATGAATCTGATTGAAGTCAATTCATTTTATTTCGATGTAAGATAAATACAAATTGAGATACAGCTAGCAATGTCTGATACTTGATCAGAGTATGTTTAACTAGGATATAAGATTTTGGTTTCAGAAACTTTATTTGCTTGTATGAGCAACCAGATGATGTTTGAACACACAGCTAAATTAAGTATAATTAAAGGAATATCTATAATGAAATTTTTAGGAAGTATGTAGTTATCAAAATGCATACTTATATGCTGTGAATTCAAAAGTAATTCGTTAATCCACCATTTAAGCTTTGTTAACAGTTTGCATTAAACTGAATCCCCTGAGTTTGTTAACAGCTACACTGTACTCCAGGTAAGTCAGCTTCTGCCCTGGCATTAGAGGATGCTATATCAACCAATATGTACTCATGTTTTTTGCCTGTGTTTAGGGACTTTCAATGTGTTCATCATGCCTGCAAGATATATGACTTTTACTAGGAGTTTTTCTCACCCTCTTGGGATTACAGTAGTCTCATCCTCTTATGATTCCACATTAAGGTTTAGAGGCTGACATATATTTGGCTATTTTGTGTTATTCTCTCTTTTTGCCACTCATATAATTTCTTTTCACTGAGATTCTGAGTTTTTTAAGGATTAGAACAGTGTAATATAGATCTGCAAAAGTACCAGCAATGTATAAGCTCCCTAGAGCTTATACGCAGTACTTAATAATTAAAATATTAAGTAGGGATCTAATATAAACTTCACTTAAAGGAGTTTGTAGTAAATGACATTATTTAAAAAAGTTGTATGTGACTGATTAGTCATTCATGATGGATCTATATGTGTATCTGTATCTATCTTCATTGACACATAGAAATGCATATATGTGTATACATATATAATCCTCTTAAGAAGTTTAGTGAATGCATAAACAACAAATTTTGGCAAACAACGAACAAAATGAGAAGTTTAATAAAGGATTAGAAACCATCACACACACACACCCCACACACATAAAACCACACACAAAAATCCTAAAGCTGAAGAATACTGAACTGAAAAATTCAATAGTTTCAACAGGAGACTTGACAAAGCAAAAGGAAGAATCAGGGAACTTGAAGACAAATCACTTGAAATTAACCAATCAGAGGAACAAAAAGAAATAAGAAGAGTGCAGAAAGCCTGTGGTACTTATCAGGCAATATCGAAAGATTCAATATATGCATTATGGGAATCTCAGAAAAAGAAGGAGAAAAGGGACAGAAAGTCTGTTTTCGAAATAATGGGTGAAAACTTCCCAAATTTGAGGGAAAAAAGAACACCCAAGAACACACTGAGATAATAGCTACATCTGAATTTAAGTAACTCTGAAAGTGACCTCAAGACTGGCAGAAGACACCTTCCACAATTAATCATAGAGAGGACACATTGGAAAGGGTAGGAGGAGCAGAGATGTGGTTGAGAACCAAACTCCCTTGAGACTAACCACAAATAGGAGGGACACCATAAGCTCAGAGAAGTGAGAGGATCACCCCCACACTAGGCAGGGACTTTTGCCACAACAAAGTACCTCCTGCTCTTGGCAGAAGGAAAGATAACTCCATACACTAGTGCACCTGCAGTTCCAGCAGCCAAGCCTTTTAGCTGAGTGTGCCAGTAGAAAGGCCTGGCATTGGATGCACCTACATCTGAGGCAGAAAGGCTGACTGCAGACACCTAGTCTGACTGCTGGCCTTGCCCACCAATAAAAGTCTCTATGGGCCCTGCAGAGAAGCTAATTGCAGATAGCTAGCCTGATTGCTGCCTCTGTCCACCTATGAGCCCACCTGAGCCTCAGAGAAGTCCCTCGACAGACCAGGGACCAAATTGCCTAGCATGCTTACAGCAGGCATCATGTCATTGCAGCCAACTGGGCTGAAAACAGAAGTAGGGCACACACCACCCACATAAGAGACATCCTTGAAGTACCTGGTCCTAGTGACCAGGGGACATTGTGCTACAGGGCACCATAGGATCTCTTCTACGCAAGGACACTACTTTTAAGGAGACATAGCTGACCTCCCTAATACATAGAAACAAACAGACAAAATGATGAGAAAGAAGATTTACCAAATGAAAAAAGACAAAATCACAACAAAAAAAGCTAAGTGAAACAGATAAACAGTATGTCTGATGAATAATTTGAATGGTCATAAAGATACTCACTGAACTTGAGAACAAAGTGAATGAATCGAGTGAAAGCTTCAAAAACAACAACAAAAATAGAAAATATAAACCAAGTTCAGTAAGAGATAAATTCATTGACTGAACAAAAATCAGATTAGAGGGAATAAATAGTGGATTAGGGGAGGCAGAAGGACAAATCAACAATCTGGAAGACAGGGTAATGAAAGCAACCAAGGACAACAGCAAAAAGAAAAGAGAATAATAAAAAATGAGACTACCTCAAGGGAATACAGTGACATTATCAAGTATAATAACATGCACATTATAGGGATCCCAGAAAGGGGGGGGGGTGTAGAATTATTTGAAGAAATAATAGCTACAAAACCCTAATCTGGAGCAGGAAACAGACATCCAGTCCAGGAAATACAGAGACCTCCTAACAAGATCAACCCAAGAAAATCTACACCAAGACAGATAATAAAGTGGCAAAAATTAATGATAAAGAGAATTTTAAAGTTATCAAGAGAGAAGAAAATAGTTACATACATAGAAAACCTCATAAGTCTATATGTTGACTTTTCAGCTGAAACTTTGTAGGCCAGAAGGGAGTGGTAGGATATTTAAAGTGCTGAAAGGAAACAAAAACAACAACTGAAAGTAAGAATACTCTTTCTAGCAAGGTAACATTCAGAATAGAAGGAGAGATAAAGACTTTCCCAGACATACAAAAATTAAAGGTGTTATCAATACTAAGCTGGTCTTACAAGAAATGCTAAAGGGAATTCTTTGAATGAAAAGCCCATAACTAAAAGTAAGAAAATTATGAAAAAAAAATTCACAGGTAAAAGCAGACATATAAGGTAGTATCAATTAAAAATACAGTGCGGAGATTAAAAAAAAAAGTAGTAAAATCAATTTTATCTATAAAAATCAGGCAAGAGATACACAAAATAGATATAAAATATGACATCATATACATAAGATGTGAAGAAGAGAGTAAATTTAATGCTTTCAAATGTGTTTGACCTTAAGCAACCAGAAGTTAATATAGACTGCTATACACATGTTATATATGAAACTAATGGTAACCACAAATCAAAAACCTATAGTAGATATACCAAAAAAAAAAAAAAAAAAAAAAAACCAAAAAACCAAAAATCAAAGACATCTAAGCATAACACTAAAGAAAACCATCAAACCACGAGGGAATAGGGCAAGAGAACTACTGAAACAACTGGAAAAAAATTAACCAAATGGTATAAGTATATACTTATCATTCATTATTTTAAATGTAAATGGACTAAGTGCTCTCTAATCAAAGCATAGGGTGACTGAATGGATAAAAAAAAATGGAGGCTCTTCTATATGTGTCCTACAAGAGACTCATCAGATGTAAAGACATGTGCAGACTGAAGTGAAGGGCTAGAAAAACATACCATGCAAATGTAAGCAAAAAGAAAAAAAAAAAGCTGGGGTAACAATACTTACATCAGACAAAATAAACTTTAAAAGAAAGACTGAAGCAAGAGAATATAACAATTGTAAGTATCTGTGCACCCAAGAAGGGATCATGAAACTACATAAAGCAAATATTAACAAACATAAAATAGGGGACTAACAATAGTAGGGGACCTTAACACCCTACTTACATCAATAGATAGCTCACCCAGGCAGAAAATCAACAAGGATACAGTGGCTTTGAATGACACATTACACCGGATAGCCTAACAGATATATACAGAATATTGCATCCAAAAACAGCAGAATACACATTCTTATCTTTCTTTTTTTTTTTTTTAAGATTTATTTATTTTAGAGAGAGCGTGTATGACCTGGCAGAGGGGCAGAGGGAGAGAGAACCCTCAAGCTGTCTTCCCACTGAGCATGGAGTCCAATGCAGAGCTTGATCCCAGAACCCTGAGATCATGACCTCACCCAAAATCAACTGTCAGCTGCTTAACCAGCTAAGCCACTTAGACACCTCAAAATACGTATTATTTTCAAGTGCCCTTGGAACATTCTCCAAGAAAGATCACATATTAGGCTACAAAACAAGTCTCACTAAATTTAAGAAGATTGAAATCATATTAAACATTTTTTCTTTTTCTTTTTTTTTTTTTTAAAGATTTTATTTATTTATTCGACAGAGATAGAGACAGCCAGCGAGAGAGGGAACACAAGCAGGGGGAAGTGGGAGAGGAAGAAGCAGGCTCATAGCAGAAGAGCCTGATGTGGGGCTCGATCCCAGATCGCTGGGATCACGCCCTGAGCCGAAGGCAGACGCTTAACCGCTGTGCCACCCAGGCGCCCCTATACATTTTTTCTGACCACAGTGGTGTGAAAATAGAAATCAATTCCAAGGAAAATTCTGGAAAGGACATAAATACATGGAGGCTAAACAATATGGTACTAAACAATGAATGGGTCAACCAAGAAATCAAAGAGGAAATAAAAAAATGTATGAAGACAAATGAAAACGAAAACACAATGGTCCAAAATCTTTGGTATGCAATAAAAGCAGTTCTTAGAGGGAAATTTATAGCAATACAGGCCCACCTCAAGATAGAAGAGATATCTCAAATAAACAACAAACCCCTGGAAAAGCTATAAAGGAACAAAAGCCAAACCTAGCAGAAGGAAGGAAAGATTAAAGGAAATAAATTAATTGAAGGCTAAAAAAAGGGAAAGGTCAATGAAACCAAAAGCTGATTCTTTGAAAGATCAATAAAATTGATAAAACTTTATGCAGACTAAACGAGAAAAAAAGAGAGAGGACCTAAATAAATAAAATCAGAAATGGAGAAATAACAACTGACACCACAGAAATGCAAAGGATTACAAGAGAATATTATAAAAAATTATATGCTAACCAAATGGAAAGCCTAGGAAAAATGGATCAATTCCTAAAAACATGTAATCTTTCAAAATTGAATCAGGAAGAAATAGAATATTTGAACAAACTAATTACTAGTAATGAAATTGAATCAATTAAAAACAACAACAACAACAAAACCCTGCCAACAAACAAAAGCCCAGGACCAGAAGGGTTTCCAGGTGAATTCTACCAAACGTGTAAGAAGAGTTAATACCTATTCTTAAACTATTCTAAAAAACAGAAAAGGAAAGAAAACTTTCAAGTTCATTCTATCAGACCAGCATCACCCTAATGCCAAAACCAGATACGTTACAAAAAAAAAGAAAACCACAAGCCAATATCTCTGATAAAGATAGATGCAAAACCTCAACAAAATCCTCAACACACTGAGTTCAGTAATATGCTGAGGACATCATTTATCAAAATCAAGTAAGATTCATTCCACAGATGCAAGGGTTGTTCAATATTCATGTGTCAATCAATATGATACATCATATTAAGAGAAAAAAATGAAAACCATAGGATCATCTCAATAGACACAGAAAAAAAAAAAACATTGACAAAATACAACATCCATTCATGATAAAAACTCTCAACAAAGTGGGTTTAGAGGGAACATACCTCAAAATAATAAAGGCCAAATAGGAAATTGCACAGCTTAACACCATACCCAATAGTGAAATACCGAGAGCTTTTTCTCTAAGAGTAGAAATAAGACAAGGGTGCCCCTTCTCACTGCTTTTATTCAACACAGTACTGGAAGTCCTAGCTGGAGGAAACAAACAGGTAAAAGAAATAAAAGGCATCTAAATTGGTAAGGAAGAAATTAAACTATAATTATGTGCAGAATAAATAATGCTATCCATAGGAAACCCTCAAGATTCCAAACACTTATTAGAAGTAATAAATCAATTCAGTAAAGTTGCAGGATACACAGCTAATAAACTAAACTCAGTTGTGTTTATATATACTAATAACAAAGTAGCAGAAAGAGAAATTTCAAAAAAATCCCATTTACAATTACAACAAAAAGAATAAAATAGGTATAAACTTAACCAAGGAGGTGGAAGACCCATACTCTGAAAACTATAAAACCCTGATGAAAGAGAATGAAAATAACGCACAAACCAATGGAAAGATATTCCATGCTCATGGATTAAAAGAATATTGTTAATATGTCCCTGTTACTGAAAGCAATCCACAGATTCAATGTAATCCCTATCAAAATACCAATAGAATTTTTTCAAGAACTAGAAGAATCCTAAAATTTGTAGGGAACCACAAAAGACCTGAAATAGCCAAAGCAATCTTGAAAAAGAAGTACAAAGCTACATGGAAGAAATTCAAGTGTCCACTGAAAGATGAATAGATTAAAAAATGTGGTATATACGTATAATGTAATATTAGCCATAAAAAAAGAATGTGATCTTGTGTCTTGTGACATGAATAGACATAAAGTATGTTATTCTAAATGAAGTCAGACAGAAAAAGACAAATACCATATGATTTCACTTATTTGTGGAATCTAAAATAACAAAACAAATGAAAAAAAAAAAAAAACCAAACAAGCCAAAAAACAGACTTTTAAATACAGAAAACAAACTGGTGGTTTCCAGAAGGGAGGTTGGGGAGGGAATGGGTAAAGTAGATGAAGGAGATTAAGAAGTACAAACTCCCAGTTATAAAATAATCACAGAGACGAGAAGATCAACATTGGGAGTATAGTCAATAATATTGTAATACTGTTGTATGGGACAGACGGTTACTATATTTATTATGGTGAGCACAGATAATGTATAGAATTGATGAATTAATTTTTTGTTTACCTGTAATTAATAGAATGTAATGTAATGATACTTCAATAAAAAGAAAAAAACAAAAGAAATAAAAGTGGATACACAACATATGAAAATTCATGGGATTCAACAGAAGCATTTCTGAGACTTACATTTTTAGCTATAAAAGCCTTAAGAAAAATAAAGATCTCAAATAAATGATCCAACATTACACCTCAAGGAACTACATAAAAAATAGACTAAGCAAAAATTAGCTGAAGGAAGAAATAGTAACTATTATAGCAGAAATGAATGAAATAGTGTTTATGAAAATAGAAAATATCGACAAAATGAGGCTACATTATTTGAAAAGGTATAAAAAATATAAACCTTTAGCTACACTCACCAAGGAGAAAAGAGAACTCAAAGAAATGAAATAATTAAGAGAATACACTTGATCCTTGAACAAGATCAGGATTAGAGGCACCAACCCCTCATGCTGTCAAAAATCCACGTATAACTTTTAACTCCCCCCAAACTTAACCACTAATGGCCTACTGTCTACTGGAAGCATTACTGGTGACATAAACAGTCAGTTAACACATTTATCTTATATGTATTATTTACTGTATTCTTATAATAAAGTAGAGAAAATGTTAAGAATATCATAAGGAAAATACATTTACAGTACTCTATTTATTACAAAAATAACATATAAGTGTACCCACACAGTTCAAACCTGTGTTTTTCGAGGGTCAACTGTACATTACAACTGATATGACAAATAGAAAGGATCATAAATGACAACTATGAACAGGTACAGACCAACAAATTGGACAAAGTGAAGAAACGAATAAATTCCCAGAAACATATAAACTACCAAGACTGAATTATTAATAGAAAATCTGAACAAAACAATAATAAGTAAGGAGATGGGATCAATAATCAGAAACTTGTCAACCCAGAAAACACCAAAACCAGATTGTTTCAGTGGCAATTCCTACCAAATATTTAATGAAGAATTAACCCCAATCCTTCTCAAACTCTTTCAAAAAACAGAATAGGAAGGAATACTTCCAAACGCATTTACAAGGCCATCACTACTCTGATACCAAAACAGCACAACAAAAGAAACAGTCGACAAAATCAAAGGCAACCTATGGAATGGGAGAAAATGTTTTGAAAGCATACATCAGGTAAGGGGTTTACATCCAAAATATATAATGAACTCACAACCAGCAGCTAAAATAAAATAATCCAATTTAATAATTGGCAAAAGACCTAAAGAGACTTTTTTTTTTCCAAAGAAGAAACATAAATGACCAACAGATACAGAAATAGATGCTCAACATCTCAAATCATCAGGGGAATTTAAATCAAAACCACAACGAGATATCATTTCACATCTATTAGAATGGCTGTCATTAAAAGGAAAAGAGATAACAAGTGTAGCAAGGATGAGAAAACCATTGTGTAGTGTTGGTGAGATTATAAATTGGTATGGACGTAATGGAAAATGGTAGAATTACATCAAAAAATTAAAAAGACTACTACCATAACATTTCAAAACATGGAGCTTAAGTGCCAGTTCGCAGATAAATGGATAAAGAAAATGTGGTACATATACAATGGTATATTATTCAGCCATAAAAAAGAAAATCCTGCTATTTGTGACATGGATGAACCTCAAGGACATTAAGTGAAGTGAAATAAGTCAGACAGAGAAAGACAAATACTGTATGGTCTCAACTATATGTACAGTCTAAAAATGTCAAATTCATTAAAACAGAGTAGAATAGTGGTGTCATGGGCTAGGGATGGGGAAAATGGAGAAATACTGGTCAAAGGTACAAACATTCAGCTACAAGATAAATACATTTTTGGAGTCTAATGCATAGCATGACAACCATAGTTAACAATACTGTACTGTATTCTTGAAACTTGCTAAGAGAGAAGAAGAGTTAAAACCTATTCTTCCCAAGCTATTTCAAAAAATAGAAAAGAAAGGAAAACTACCAAGTTCATTCTATGAGGCCAGCATTATCCTGATACCAAAACCAGATGAAAACTCCACTAAAAAAGAGAACTACAGGCCAACATCCCTGATAAACACAGATGCCAACTTTCTCAATAAAATACTAGCAAACTGAATTCAACAATACATTAAAAAACCATTCGCCACAATCAAGTGGGATTTATTCCTGGGTTGCAAGCGTAGTTTAATATTCACAAATGAATTAACATGATACACTACATCAATAAGAGAAAGGATAAAACATATGATCATTTCAACAGATACGAAAAAAAAAAGGATTTGACAAAGTACAACATCCATTCATGATAGAAACCCACTGCAAAGTATGTTTAGAGAGAACATACCTCGACATATTAAAGGTAAGGTCATCTATGAAAAACCCACAGCTAATGTTTTCCTCAAAGAGAAAACAAATGAGAACTTTTCCTCTACAGTCAGGAACAAGACAGGGATGTCCATCCTCACCACTGTTATTTAACATAGTACTAGAAGTCCTAGCCACAGCAATCAGACGACAAAAAGAAATAAAAGGCATCCAAAAGACCGCGGGAGAAGTAAAACTTTCATTATTTGCAGATGACATGATATTATGTATAGAAAACCCTAAAGACTCCACCAAAAACTGCTAGAACTGATAAATGAATTCAGTAAAGTCACAGGCTACAAAATCAACGTACAGAAATCTGTTGCATTTCTACACATTCAAAATAAAACAGCAGAAAGAGAAATTAAGGAGTCAATCCATTTATAAGTGCACCAAAAATAACATACCTAGGAATAAACCTAACCAAAGAGGAAAAAGATCTGTAATCTGAAAACTATAAAACACTGATGAAAGAAAGTGAAGATGACACAAAGAAATGGGAAAACCTTCCATGCTCATGGATTGGAAGAACAAATACTGTTAAAATGTCTATACTTCCCCAAGCAATCTACACATTTAATGCAATCCCTATCAAAATACCAACAGTATTTTTCACAGAGCTAGAACAAAGAATCCTAAAATTTGTTTGGACCCACAGAAGACCCCAAATATCAAGAGCAACTTTAAAAAGAAAAGCTGGAGGCATCACAATTCCAGACTTCAAGTTACACTACAAAGCTGTGGTGATCAAATTAGTATGGTACTGACACATAGATCAATAGAACAGAACAGAAAGCCCAGAAATGGACAACTATATGGTCAATTAATCTTCAAAAAAGCAGGAATAACCAATGGAAAAAAAGACAAATGGTATTGGGGAAACTGGAAGATACAAAAGAATGAAACTGGACCACTTTCTTACACCATAAACAAAGATAAATTCAAAGGGGATTAAAGAACTAAATATGAGACTTGAAACCATCAAAATCCTAGAGGATAACACAGGCAGTAACCTCTTTGACACTGAATGTAGAAACTTCTTTCTAGATACATTTCCTGAGGCAAGGGAAATAAAAGCAAAAATACATTATTGGGACTACATCAAAATAAAAATCTTCTGCACGGCAAAGGAAACAGCAAAACTAAAAGGCAACTCTCAAAATGGGAGAAGATATTTGCAAATGACAATCTGATGAAGGGTTAGTATCCAAAATACATAAAGAACTTATGAAACTCAACACTTAAAAAATGAGTAATCTAATTAAAAATGGGCAGAAGACATTTTTCCAAAGATGACATATGGATGGCCAACAGACACATGAAAAGATGCTCAATATCACTCATCAGGGAGATGCCAGTCAAAACTATAATGAGATATCACCTTATACCTGTCAGAATGTCTAAAATCCACAACAGAAGAAACAACAGGTTATGGTGAGAATGTACAGAAAGGGGAACCCTCTTGTACTGTTGGTGGGAACGCAAACTGGTGCAGCCACTGTGGAAAACAGTATGGAGGTTCCTCAAAAAGTTAAAAATAGAACTACCCTATGATCCAGCAGTTGCACTACTAGGTATTTACCCAAAGAATACAAAGATACGAAAAAGTGGTACATGTATCCTAATGTTTATAGCAGCATTATCTACTATTGTAGCCAAAATAAGGAAACAGACCATGCGCCCATAATTGATAAATGGATAAAAAGATGTGGTATGTATACACACACTGGAATAATAAATCTTTCAGAGAAAGTCAAATACCATATGAATTCACTTATATGTGGAATCTAAGAAACAAAACATACAAGCAAGGGGAAAAAAAGGAGAGAGGGAGGCAAACCAAGAAAGAGACTCTTAACTACAGAGAACAAACTGATGGTTACCAGAGGGGAGATGGGTGGGGGAGGATGGGTGAAATAGTTGATGGGGATTGAGGAGTGCACTTGTGATGAGCACAGGGTGCTGTATGGAAGTGCTGAATCACTGTATTATACATCTGAAGCTAATATTACACTGTATGTTTACTAACTGGAATTTAACTAAAAACTTACAAAATATAAATGTTCTCACCACAAAATCAGAAACAAGAAGAAGGTAACTATGTGAGGTGACGGGTGTGTTGCCTCTCCTATTGTGGGATTGTTTCACAACACGTATATATCGAACTGTCACACTGTACACCTTTAAACTTAAACAATGATATTTGTCTATATTTTCCCAATAAATCTTGGAAGAGAAAAGAAAAAAAAACTAAACTATGCTCCAAGGTAAATCAATGTATTTAAAAAACAAATAGGTAATTGACTTGAACAGGCATTTTACAAATAAACTCTCTAAGTGGCCCGTTAGCCCATGAAAAGTTACTCAACATTATTAGTCATCAGAGGGATGCAAGTTGAAATCACAATGAGATATTACTACAAACCCAATGGAAAGGCTAAAATTTGAAAAGGAAAAAAAAAACTTGAAAACTTTTAATGTGTACGAGGATGTGTTAGAATTGGTACACTTAAGCATTGCTGGAAGTAGTGTAAAATGGTTCTCTAACTTTGAAAATTGTCTGAACAGTTTTTTTTAAAAAAAGATTTACTTATTTGAGTGAGAAAAAGAGTGCAGATGCACGTGGGGGAAGGGGCAAAGGGAGAGAATATCCAAGCAAACTCCCAATGAGTGTGGAGCCTGATGTGGGGCTCCATCCCACAAGCCATGAGATCAGGACCTGAGTGAAAACAAGAGTCTGACGCTTAACTGACAGCTCCCTAGGCACTCCTGAACATTTCTAATCTATATATACACCTATCTTATGACCTAGTTATTCCACTCCTAAATATGTGCTCAAGAGAAATAAGTTCAGGGGTGATGGGTGTGGCTAACAGTCAGTTAAGTGTCCGTCTTCGCTTCAGGTCATCATCTCAGGGTCCTGAGATCAAGCTCTGCATTGGGCTTCCTGCTCAGCAGGGAGTCTGCTTCTCCCTCTCCCTGCTGCTCCCCCTGCCTGTGCTCTATCAAATAAATAAATAAAATCTTAAAAGAAGAGAGAAATAAGTTCATATATGCAACATATGACACACAGAATGTTCACAGTAGCTATACTTATAATAGCTCTAAACTAGAAAGGACCCAAATGTCACTAACGAGAGAATACATAAATAAATGATGCTATATTCCTACACTAAAATACTATTTAGTACTAAAAACGAGCAAGGTATTGACCCATTCAACAGTCATAAATCTCAAACACACTGTATTAAGCAAAACAAGCTAGCAAAAGAATATATACTGTGTGATTCCATTTATTTAATGTATAAGACATTACGCTAATAAGATCAGACACAAAAGGGAACATATTGTATGTAATATTCCAATTCTATGAAGTTTAAGGCAAGCAAAGCCAATAAATGTGTTAAGGGGGACATGAACCATGAGAGACTATGGACTCCGGGAAACAAACTGAGGGTTTTAGAGGGGAGACGGGTGGGGGGATGGGCTAGCCTGTGAAGGGGATTAAGGAGGGCACATATTGCATGGAACACTGGGTGTTATACTCAAACAATGAATCATGGACATCAAAAACTAATGATGTACTATATAGTGACTAACATATCATAATAAAAAAATTAAAAAAATAATAGTGGTTAATTTGAAGTATGGAATTGTGCATACGAAGTGAAAAGTGGCATCAAGGTAGGTGCCTATATGGTGCTAGGATTGGCCTACATTGTGATCTGTTTGGTGGTTAATCAGATGTATCAAAAGTAAAACTGTATTAAAAGTTGTACCCTTAAGATCTGTGCATTTTAATGTATGAAATTTATACCTCATCAGAAGATTATTAAAAATTCCTAAAATTAGAAAGGGAAAATGCACATATAATACCCTAAATTATACTACACTTGATAATAGAAAAATGCAGCATGGATAAAGACACATCCAATAATAGATGGAAATGAAAGGGAGAGTAGGAATAGCAGTTATGGTCTTAGAATACACTAAAGCATTTGAGCTTGAAGTTTTGTCATAATTAATAAACTCAAGATATCATTACAACTTGCTTGAGGTGATATTTATGATTAAAATATAGCAATTAAAGAAAGCAAAAAGAGTGTAATAGAAAAAGAAAAAATTAGCATTTTCTCTATGGAAATCTATAAATAGTAAATGATTACATAAGATAGAGAAGCTGATAAAAACGATCATTTAGCTCTATAATTGCAGATTTTATTGATAAAAATAGGAATTTTTTAAAAATATTTTATTTGAGAGAGAGAGACAGAGTGAGCAGGAAGGGGAGAGGGAGAGAGAGAATCTCAAACAAACTCTATGCTGAGTGCAGACCCTGACCTGGGGTTTGATCCCAGAATCCTGAGATGATGATCTGAGCTGAAACCAAGTCGGACACTCAAACCAACTGTACCACACAGGTGTCCCCAAAGATAGGAATTTGAGGGAAGAAATAAAACAAGCTAGACATCTTTGACACATAGTGTTCATAATTAGTGTTTTGTTCATAAGTTTATAACAGATAAAAATATATTTAAGGTTTTTTATAAAAATGAAAGAAAGTAGTAATATTAAAATACTGAAATGCCTAAAAAACGCAAGGCACAGTTCATAAAGCCAAAGAAAACAACAGAAATCTCAAGGATACATTTTTTAAAAAGCATAAAACACAACAGATACAAATTATAAAAATTAAAATTTAAACCCTTCTATGAAAAGCCAAAAAATTAATGTACACTTGTAATAAAAATCTTCTCTAAAAGAAAATATAGAAAAAAATACTAAGTGAAGATAACACTTATAACAAAGTAAAGTAGAAAAATCTATGTCAAATGAAACAGAATAACAAGGCAAAGTTCTGATGAAACAAAGATCAATTTAAAATTATTGAAGCAAACATTTATGAAACTTATTGTGCTAAATGACATGGTATTGAACTATAAAAATAAAACCCGATTATAAAAGAAAACTTGACAGAAATACAATCTTAATAGCATACTCTAGCAGACCACTGTCAGTCTATAACTTATCAAGTTGGCTAATGACAAGCATGTATACAAGAATATTAAAAAATATAGAGCTGAATTTTTCCATATATATATATATATATATATATATATATATATATATATATATATGCATCCTAAGAAAGGCAATAACTTATTTTTTCATCCAAGCGCAACAGTAACAAATATTGATCCTATACCAGTCTCCTAAGCAACCCTCAATACATTTTTAAAGCAAATTGAAATAAAATATTAAATAATTAGGAAAGACATTGAAACTTAAGAACTTAAATATACTTGAAAAACAACTAGTCAGAACACGAGGACATTTGTATTTTGGTGGCCTTTTTAGTCAACAGTGAAAATGAGAATACGTCATACCAAATTTAAGGAGTCAATCTCAATTATACAAATATATGGAAAACTAAAGTGTTCAATAATATAATACAGATACTAATATATGCTTAGAAAAAGAAACTCAGTGCTATAATAAAAACTGTGAAAGACTGGATTATTTTTTCTGGGACAGCAAAGACAGTTCACATTAAGAACTTAGGAGGGCACATATTGCATGGTGCACTGGGGGTTATACGCAAATATGAATCATGGAACACTACATCAAAAACTAAGGATATACTGTATGGTGACTAACATAATAAAAAATTATTACAAAAAAACAAAATATGATTTCAGCAATTTATACACACACGCAGAGTAACTGTAATGCACATCAAGTATTTAATCAAGAAAATCTAAAATCCACAACTGATAAAATTTCATACATGTAGAGAAATAAATATGTTACTATCATAGATGGGAATACGAGGCAAGTCAGTCATGGTGCCTGTCATATCCAAATTCCCATTACAGTTGGCCTCATCCTGCCCCCAGTTCTAGCTCAGAAAACAATCATCTAACTTAGCTCATATCAGGATCAGGTTCTGTGTGAACCACCTTGCTGTGTCTTGACCAAAATTCTTCTTTTCTTTTTAAAGATTTTATTTATTTTTTATTTATTTATTTGAGAGAGAAAACACATGCAGGGAAGAGGGGCAGAGGCAGAGAGAAGCAGACTAATCTCAGAGCAGGGAACCTGAAGCAGAGCTCCAGCCCAGGACCCTGGGATCATGACCTGAGCTGAAGGCAGCTGTTTAACCAACTGAGCCACCCAAGGGTCCTGACCAAAACTGCTTTTCCCAGTATTAGCTATGATAAGCAGCTCAGCCAGGGGTCCCGCTCATTCTTGGACTTTCACAAGAGTATACTGTGAGTGCTGTTTAAGGACAAGGAATAGTGGAAGCATAGCTCAGAAATGCAAAGTGAAGCGTAGGTACTAACAGCAAAGAGAAAAATCAGAAGGACAGTGGAAGAGAGATAAGAACTCAAGAGACAATTTCACTGTAATTTGTCTTTTTTTTTTTTTTTTTAATGTAAGTGGCAGTTTGGTGCTCTTAGCTTTAGTTTTTGGTCTTGGTCTTTTGTTCCCTGAAGCCAAAAGAAAAATATTATAAATTATTTATCTCTATATAACAGTCATAATAACTGTAAAATAATGTTGCTGTGAAGCTCAGGAATATGACAAGGATACCCAATAACCAGTAGTGTCATTGATCATGGTTGTTGTGACCTCTGTCCAAATACGGCCTGATAAGAACAATTATACATACTCAGAATAAGGACGCATTCATTATTTGAGATGATATAGTTATATCTCTTAAAATATCAAGAACACAGACCCAAAAAATCAAAGACAAAGTACAGAAGTCTAGTGAAATGAATAGAAACATGGAAAAAATAAAAGAAAACCCAATACTTTGGGCTCCATGCCAGCACTAACATTTAAAGTGGTGCCATTTAAATGGTAATGCCTAAGTATAAACTTAACATAAAATGCCTACATAAAGAAGGCCACAAATCCTCACAGAGATACATAAAAGGAAGGCTGAATTAAACAAAGAAGTACACAAATTGTGAAGATTTTACAAAGCTAGAAGTTGGACACTAACGTTTTATTTACATAATTCTCTATAGTTTTCCATCTACCTAAAATATTTCATGATTAAAAAAGGCAGAAAGAGAGTCCAATCAAGATGGGGGAGTAGGAGGATCCTGAGCTCACCATCCCCCCCCCCACCCCTCCATAGCGACACACCAAAGCTGCAACCATGAATGGAGCAACTCTCTCTGAGTGTGACCTCAACACTAGCAGAAAAGCTCTTACACAGCTAAAGGTTCAAAGGAAAAGTTACATCCAGAAAGTAGGAGGGGCAGATGAGGTCTGGTTGGGAACCAGAACCCTAACACTGCAACCCATAAGCACAAGTGGTATCACAGGCACTGATGTCCTCCCTGAGGAGGGACTCAAGCCCTCATCCCCCCACTCTGGGGACCTGCGTAAGGAAAACTAGCCACCATAACATCTGGCTTTGAAAATCAAGAGGGCTTCACTCTGGGAGTGAAGGGTCCGTGCACACTCCCTCCTCTGAGACTCAGCACAGATGCATCATTGCATCATTGGAAAAGTGCCTAGGCCACTCATGGAAGCAACCTAAATGTTCATCAATAGATAAATGGATAAAAAAGATATGGTATATATATGATGGAATATTACTCAGCCATTTAAAAAATTAAATATTGCCACTGGTGACAACACGGACAGACCTAATGGGTATTATGCTAAGTAAATAAGTCAGAGAAGACAAATACCATATGCTTTCGCTTGTATGTGGAATCTAAAAACTAAAACCAATGAACAAACAAAACCAAAACAAACTCATAAATACAGAAAACAAACTGGTAGTTGCCGGGGGGGGGGGGGGGTGGCAATGAGTGAAATAGGTGAAGAGGATTAAGAGGTACAGTATGTAAGATGTAAAGTATAGGATAGGGAATTATAAGTCAATAATATTGCAATAACTAAATGTTATATGTCACCCATGTATGGTGACAGATGGTAACTGTACCTATCATGGTGAGCTTTTCATAATGTATATAAATGTCATACAACTATGTTAATATAAAACTAATATAATATTGTTTGTTAAGTATATTTCAATGAAAAAGAGAAAATATACTATATTATTTTTTTTATTTTTAACTGGATAGACAGAGGCAAAAATCTTTTCAAATTAAATTCAGATTTAATAGAAGTTTAATAAATACCCAAGTTTCTTTTCCTTTAAAGTTTAACAAAAATGCTTAAAGCTTTATTAGGAATAATAAGATATATAAATAGCCAAAAAAAAAAATAAGTGACAGGAATGTACCTTCTCAAACACTGAAAATATACATTAATATATATTTAAGCTATATGAACTAAAACAGACAACACAAGACTCAAATACTAATATGTGGATGAGAATAGAGATGTCAAAGTGCCAGAAATAGACACACACACAGATACATTTATATACAGTAAGTAACAAATATACAGTATATGATAAAAAGAAAAAGAGACAATTAGATATTAAATGAATTCAAAGAGAAAGTTGTATGTACTTTAAATTGAATTTCAAAAATCTAGCAAAATACGCCATACACATGCATTATGTGAAAGACTAAAATTGGTTCAAGTATATGTTAACCTACTAGAATTTAAATAAAAATTTGAAAACAAAGAGGATTTAAAAGAACATAACTGTACAGGAAATTGGAAGGATTTTCAAAAACATACTATTGGACAATATTCTGGCTCAAGATGTGTTTAAAATTTTAAAGATTTCCTGTATTTTAAAAAATTGGTGCAGAGCAAAGAAAAACTTGGAAACCTTTTATATGTATTTTTCCAAGTAAATATATTAAATACAATATATTAAGATGGGAAAAATGAGAGAGATAGCTATCCTCATCCAATTAAAATAATGATAAACTATAACCAAATAGAGTTTAAGAATAAATGCACATTTGAAAGTTAGAAGCTCTATTTTAAAATCAGTATTTATAAAGGACGAACTCTAAAAATTCTATCAGTAACACTAAAAAGCATTTGATAAAACTAGTCATTTCTGAAAACATATTTATGTATAAACAGATATAGTTCCACATAGGTTAAAAGAAATTGAGAGAAAATTTTTAAATGTGAGAAAAAAATGGCTCAAACATGTTACGCTTAAAACCATGATAAGACTAAAATTATTTTTTTATTTTTTAGCATTACTTAGAAAGTTCTTGCTAACAAAATGTCTAGAAAAATAATACAAATATAAAAAAAAGATAAATAAAAATAATTATTGGCAGATTTTGTGACTGTATATACGTTATAGGATTATATGATGAGGAAAATCTAAGAATGTAAAATAAAAAAAGCCACTGGTAGAATAAGAAAAATTAGAAAACATAGTAGATGCAAGATGCTCATAAAACACAAGTTTAATTAGACCCTAGTACTAACCAGCAGAAATGCACATGCAGAAATAAAACATTAACAGCGATGCAAATTTTGTTTGAATAGGACCAAAAAAACCCAAAAAAAAAACAAACAAAAAACAACAAAACAACAAAACCCTCATGAACAAATAAAACCATACCTAGAATATAAAATACAGTCAATGGAAGAATATTTGGAATTTAAGAGGAAAGCCTTTCTCATACCGCACACAAAACTAAATGCCAGATGAATTAGATATCCTTATGTATTTGTTAAGAAATAAAAATATTAGAAGTATTTTAAAAATAGTAACTCAATTTTTAAGCAAGAAATAACTTAGTTTCATGGAGGCTAAATACTTTTTTATGGCAAGAGATACCATAAATTGTGTTAAGATTCAACTGAGAGAGATTTGGGTTAAAGATTGAAGACGGTACACAACTCCTTCTGGAAATGCTGCCAATATGATATTCGAGGGATTAAAATGAAAGTAAAGAAATTTGTTTTTAAAGGTACACAAATGACTATGGTGATGACGTTAATGTGAGGGTGTAAAAGGCAAAAAATTAAGAAACTGTAAACGCAATGTGATAACTGCCTTAGCTGACCCGAGAGTACTGAATCCCAAACTAACAACGGGTAAAGGCGAAATAAATTTGTTCTGGACCAGCAAGTACATCTGAAAAAGGAGGCGAAATTAGGGCTCGAAACTAGAGTACTCTTTGAAAGTCTGTTTTTGAAGTAATTAGCCTCACCTTGTAGCCTCTGCCCACTTAGCATAGCCAGATGCTTGCCTTTCTCAACTCTGGCTAAAGACTAGACCTTTATTATTTAAAAAAAGGTAAAACACACTATATGCTAACTAGAATTTAAATAAAAATTTGAAGAAAAAACTTGGAGACAGACAAAATTAACCATTTTACGTCATCTTTTTGCTAACAAATTGCAACAGAGATAACGTGAGCTTATTCAACCTTCAGTAATCCTTGGTAGAATATAAGTTTCATATTTAATGCTTATTAAAAAATAAATTAAAAAAACCAAAACTTAAAAATAAAAAAAAAGGTAAAACAGAATTCTCTGCACCAGGGAGACTAGACATAATTGAGCATAAAGCCAACATTTGGAATATAAAAGGATGAGGTGAAAGGCTGCCTATATAATAAACATTTAGACCTCTAGCCTTTTCTCCTACTTGGTTCTCATAGTATTGTCAACCAGGATTATATGATCCAGATAACATTATCTGAGGACTACAGCCATTCCTAGATTTCGAATAAGTTCAGCTATTACTTCCTTAAATATTTTTCTATCTACCCCCTACTCTCCTTCAAGGCCTCCAATTACAGTTGCATGAAATCACTCGTTCGTGTTCCTCAATCACTTCATCTCTACTCTTTTTCTTTCTGTCTTTTTTCTTTGCTTTAGTGTAGTTTTATTACTATGCCTTAAAGTTCACTTATCCTTTCTTCTGCAAAGTCTAATAAGTCTTTACCCCCATTTCGTACATTTTTCATTTCAGGCATTATATTTTAAATCTCTAAAAGTTACATGTTGTTCTTTTCAGTATCTTCTATTTCATTCCTCATGTTCATATTTTCCTTTAAATTCTAGAACATACTTAAAATATTTGTTGTTAAGTTCCTTATCTTCAATTTCTATAATCTCTGCTATTTCTGGTTCTGCTTATATTGACTAGTTTTCCTCTAGCTTATGGATCACAATTTGTTGCCTTCTCATACATATTATAAGTGGGTATAAGATATATGCAGAGAAATGCAAATATTATAAGAACTCAGCTCAATGATTTCTCACAATGTGAAAACATTTGTATAAGCAGACCAGAGCTCAAGAAACAAATATTACCAGTTCTACCACCTAAGCCCCTATTATGCCAATCTAATCCATATAAACCCAATGATATTCCATCATTGCTTGAAGTATAAGTTTTCTGCCCTAATTCTCTTTGAACCAGTCTTATAGTCATGCTGGTTTAATTATTAAGAAGTTAATTAATTTGACACTTTGTATAAGAGTCATGTTTTTAATTTTCTATAATCATACTCCTACAAGGTATAAACAAATAACATGGTTATGTTTTGCTGTCATTGTGATTAGTCATTATCTCCTAGAAAGATATACGGAAGTATTTATGGATGAAATGATATGACATGTAGGTTATACTTTAAAGTCATCTATTGGAGAAGGAATATGAAGTGGAGGAGAAAAAATGATTATATGTAGATAATTACTGAAACTGTGTGATCACTGTTGTCGCTGTATAATTAATTTACAGGATTATACTATTTTTTGAGAATTTCTATTTAAAAATATCTTTTAAATAGAGATAAAGATAAGTAGAGTAGAGGCAGACAGGGAGAGAGACAGATACAAAGAGCAATGGAACCCTTATTTTTTATTCCAAATTGGTGATGGTGTGATTCAAAGAAATCACACTGCATAAGAAAGAATAACAAACAAATTAAATTTTAAAAAGCTGGAGCAGCCCAGAGACTGCCTTTACAGGATTGTCACTTGCAGCTACATTGCATGAAATGAGGCCCCACTCTGCAGGGCCTAATGTAATTCTGGAAGTAAGAACGGTTCTAGGTTATATTAAATCTCACTGCACACTGGGGTAAAATACTCCACAAATCTCTGAGTAATCAATTATTGGCTTCTGATAAAGAGCCAATATCAATTTAACAAAAACAACCAGAGTTTGCCGTCCAGAATAAAGAAAATTATCATCATTCTCCTCTGGCATTCAGTTGTGAGTCAAAGAAAGCACTAGGCAGCTTGAGGGTCGTGACCATTAGATATGCCCCCAGAGACAAATACAGGTTGTCACCTGCATGGTATAGACTGAGGAGAGGTTGATAAAGTGCTTGGAGGTAAATAATACTAGCAGTGTATGTTGGGGTACATTGTTTCCCTGGAAACATAACTCTTATAGAGTGCCGTTTCAGTGCTAAGGTACTGAAAATGCTGAGTTGCCAGTAATAAAATGTCACTGTTGACAGCCTTTACCAAAAATAACATTGGAGCACAATGATAAAAATAAGGTTTTTCTTTTTTTCTCTTTTTTAAAGATTTTATTTTGTTGAGAGAGAGAATATGAACAGAGAGGGGGCAGAAGGAGAGGGACAAGCAGACTCCCCACTGAGCAGGGAGCCCCAAGTGGGGCTTGATCCCAGGACCCTGAGATCATGACCTGAGGCGAAGTCAGATCCTTAGCCGAATGAGCCACACAGGAGCCCCCAAAATAAGATTTATCTTAACCCTCAAATGCTTAATTCTGGAGGACTTAGAAAATTCTTCTACATTTCTCTTTCTCTTTTAAACACGTTTCTTCACCTGGAAGAGTAATGGTAGTGTGTATCTGTCAGTCTATTCTTGTATTGCCTTTCACTAGTGTATCCTGCACACACAGAGTCAGAGGAAAATGCATAGAAATATGAAGTCTTTTGGAAGCGTAATATTAAGACCATAAAAGAATCCAGATTCAATTGCACTTCAGCCCTATATAGTTTCTTTGCAAAATTTTCCTTTGTGATGCTTCTTCAGAGGTTGTCCTGGTGATAAGGCAAAGATTTAGAGTCACTGTCTGATCATGAGGTTGCACGCAGACCACCATTTAACGAGTCTCTAGTTCCTACAGTGTAAGGGGATGCCTGACTGTAGCTCTAACTGGCTTTTGATGCGTTCAGCTGGACGTGAATCCATTAAGGTTCAAGTAGGTTTGCTAAACTTAAGTCATCTTTCTGGAGAGGGTTTACGAAAGCTTGCTTCTGTAAAGTATACATCAGTTTGGAAATTCGCCTCCAGGATCCTCTTTGCTTTCTCCTATCAACATTATTGTTTAAGAAATTCCTTTGTTGAGCTTTCAAAGAGAGTCACAAATAGAAAATCCATATTACTCAATGGCAAATTTCTGCAAGGATTGGCAGCATACACGAAGAGAACTGCATATTCTTTTAGATATGTCAAGGGCTGAGCAGTTTCTGAATTTAGATATTTATAAATCTCTCTCTTGAATATATGATTGTATGAATAATACTCATCAGCATAATATGAAGAATAAAGATTAAAATGGGCAATAATTAAGATTAGGTAGACAAAAGATAAATCCTCGGTAATAAACAATGAACTATTATATAAATGTTATGTCGTATGTACACATGCACATGTGTATTTATACACATATATGCATACCTTTCAAGAGTGAACACTATTGCAAAGGTTTTTAAATGTACAATTTCATAAGCTTCCTTTCCCATTAAAGCATTCTAGAGAAGTGAGCATATTGGAGTCAAACAAGAAATGAGATGTGTGTGTGTGTATGTGTGTGTGTGTGTGTTGTGGGAACATGAAAAAACAAGAACATAAAAATAAGTGAAACACATAGTTTTCCATTTTTTTTTTTTCAAATTCTGCCTTGACTTGTGTTTGTTTTGCTTGATCCATTTATAGTCTCCAGTTCTTTCCAATACAGTTAACATGATCCCAACACAATTTGTAATGCCTTTGTCTTGTTTGCTCTTTGGTATGGTCTGCAATTGGCAGTCACTTTAAAGTCAGTGACCCATTCATTTAAAGTTATCTTTCTGATGCTTTTTTTGGGGGGGACTGCTATCAAATTAGGCATAAGTTATTTTTCAGCATAGGAGGTGACATTTTATTTCTGTAAGATCATATAATAACCCATTTTGGTGAAAGAAGGGATATTTCCTGTATGACTTAGAAAATATATAGCAACCTGTCTTAGGTTTCCCAATCACACTGTAAACAAGGCAAGGGGGAGCTTTGGTTTGCTTCTTCTTCTCTTTTTTTTTTTTTTAAACCTGTATTAAGTAATACTCTGTACTGTTCACTTTATAAACATTATCTCTAATCTTTAAATAAACTTTCAGGGGCTCCTGGGTGGCACAGTCGTTGAGCATCTGCCTTCGGCTCAGGGCGTGATCCCCGCGTTATGGGATCGAGCCCCGCATCAGGCTCTTTCACTGGGAGCCTGCTTCTTCCTCTCCCGCTCCCCCTGCTTGTGTTCCCTCTCTCTCTGGCTGTCTCTCTCTGTCAAATAAATAAAATCTTAAAAAAAAAATAATCTTTCAGAAAAACAATGATCTTTGTCCTTATTTTCCTGATGAGGAACCTGTAGCTCAGAGGTTTAAGTAACGTGTTCACAGTCCCACAGCCAGCAAGTGTTCCTGGGCATTAGATCGCACGCTCTTTTGTGACTCCTTTTCTTTCCCTCCTTGGCAAACTACTCAAATGAAGTAGATTACGCCACTTAGAAGTATCTTCCTTCACAAATACAATAACCAAAGTAAACCAGGAAAGGGGACAAGAGATTTTACAGGTTAGCATATTCTCTAGGACAGGAAACACGGATTTTGTCTCTTTTGTAGTGGTTAGGGGTTATGTACACGGGCTTACGTAGTCACTGTGCCTTTTACTAGCTCTTTAATAGCAGCAGGTTACTAACCTGGGACTCTGTTTACTCATCTATACATTGGGGGAATAATAGTACCAATTTTGTAGTGGCATTCTGCAGATTACGTAGGAAAATAAATATGAAGTGCCAAGCACATTGGCACATGGAAAGCATCTGCAGATATAAGCTAGGTAACCAGTTAATACTAATGTTGACTCAATATTCAACAAAGAGTTGTGATTACGGTGAGGTTGAGAAAAAATATGGCTTGAATGTAATGGCTGACAGCCTTGTGACTCAAAGTGTGTTTCCCGGAATAGCAGAATCAGCATCACCTGGCCACTTTCTAAATGCCAACTTCTGGGCCCCACCCAGATGTACTGAATCAGAATCTCTGGGACGGGGCAGAGCTGCTGTGTGTTTTAAGCATTCCAGATGCTTCTTATGTGTGCTACTGTTAAAGTCACTGACGCAGAAGTTAGCAAGTATACTTAATCACTTTACATATTGTCTACCACTTTATTAGTAAACACTGTGTGAACTGATAAACACTGCTACTCAGTTATTGAATCCTTTGTGACCCATACACAGTGTGCACTTATAAAGATGCTGAGGACTACGATTCCTTGGTAGCAGCGATGGTCTGTCATATACGTTTGGCCTCAGAGTGTAGGACACATACTGGGAATTCAAGGCATAGTTTTACTTGATTAATTGGTTTTGCTAAGTTTCTGTTAATTAACTGGCAAATCTACTTACTTTACTATGTTTAAAACATATTAAGCTTATTTCACATTAAATATAGATTTTATAGCTAAATCAAAATATAAATTTCAGAGGACTTCATAGATACATAAGAGAAACATATTTTTGTCTCAGAAATATCCTGAGTTTGTTTTTCAGTGGGGGAGTAGGGTGGGCTTTTGTTTATTTGTTTGGTTATGTGTTTGACTCTGAAGAAGCACCGTGGGAAGAAAAAGATCAAAGAGAAACATGGTGAATTGGTCCTATTAATACATGTCACACTGCATGGGGACTATCAAAGGGGAATTTGGTAAAATAATGGCCGATATTTAGATCCATGAATCAGAACATGCTATAGAGAACAATTACACAATAATTGTTTTATTTTTCTCAGAAAATGCACATTGAAGTGCTAATTAAACTTCAAGCACAAAGAGCCAGATTGCTAACTTCGCTATAATCATGATCGTGATCATTGTCAAGTACTGCTTAAGCACCTATGATGCTGGGGTATTATGCTAAGATGCTGCAATTTTATTAAAATTATGTAACGTATTTAAGAGATGGGGAAATAATCAGGTATGGGCCCTGATTACCATTTTTTTTTTTCCATTTGAGAGTCTTTATTTACACTTGAGAGCAGCGTGGCATATGAGAAAGAGCTAGGCCACTATGGTCAAATGGACCTGAGTGACTGGAAAAATGTCTATCATCACAACGCAGTGTTATAAAATTCCAGCACAGTGCTTATTACATAAGATGTGCTTACTGAAAGTTATTACTGTCGTCATAGCTATGATGATGATGATGATGATGAAGATAATGTGTCTTTGCAGGTGCACAAGCACTCGACAGGCCAACGCTCTCCCTTCACGCTGACAAGGAAGTAACTGCCTATGTCATCTGAAACGTTTTCTCGGTCTCCAGTTTCTAAATGCTCCAAAAATAGTGTAATTATGTTTGGAAAAGTAAACCTGAAAGGAAATTGCTTCTTAGAAACCCAAAGAAATAAACACAAAATGCCAGGCCATCACAACATTGTATAAAATGCTCCTATAACAGACATTTTAGCTCAGTAGCCAGAATCCTTGACTTAAAAGGGCAACATTTTCATTGAAAAGTGGTTATAGCTTAATGGAGTTTACTATGAGCAAATTAGAAAAAAAGCAAAGAGAGTAAGATCGTGACCTCTACACGTACTTAGTCAGATTGCTAATTCTGCAAGTCGATTAATCAAGAATGGATGCTGCCACATTTGCTGAAGTGTGAATATATGCACCTATGACTACACATACGTAGTCATGAAAGAATCAGACCACTAACTTGCTTTATTCTTAAAATAAATGCTACATCTTAAAGAAAAGGATGGTTCCTTTAATCCACTTTAATTCATCCAAGGACGCAAGAGCAAAGGCTTTGGCTTCATCAGACAGTTCAGCCTACCTGCATCACTTATTCAGTGCAAGCTACTTAGCCTTCCTGAAAATCAGTATCACCATCTGTACAATGGGACTGATAATAGTGTGTACTTAGTAGGATTGTTATGGGGACTAAAGAGAATAATTTTACATGTCCTTTGCATGTAGTTAGTGCTCAATAAGTGTTAACTTTTATTATAAATTACACACAAAATAAGAAGAACCAACATTCCCTTCCTACAAATTACCCTTAATTAATACCTCTTCATCTTAATATTGTGTTGTCCTAGCCCCAAAAACAACTCAACAAAGAAAAAATAATAACAAAGGGAAATCTCTTTCAGGAATAGAATTATGGAAATGTCAAAGATAAGATTGAAAAAATTGATGATAAATCAAGAATTCAAAACTGCAAATAGAGGATATTAACTGATTTCAAAAATATTTTCCATTTCCATACAAAGATATTACACTATCTTACCACAAATTGTATTACCACTGAATTCAGAGTAAACCTAAGTCTCCCTTCCTAATGTTTGGAGCCATATAACATATTCCTTATCCTCATTTTCTCTTTTAGCTGTTTAAGCTGAAATACAAGTCTAAAATATCAGACTTTAGCTTCTGAGAATATTAAGTGGAACCATTCTATTTGAGGAATATTTATTTTTCCATAGTCACGTTATGTTTCCATTTTTTTAAAAAAGGAAAAAAAATAAAGGCAAATGGTTTAGATTTTTAAAAAGGGTTTTTTTTTTTCTTTTTTGTCAGCTTTGGAAGAAGAACATGACAAAAGAACACCTCATCTTTGGGAAAACAGCAAAAGGCAAAAACATATCATCACGAACAGAAGCTAAATTACACAGTAGAGTTGAGCTACTAAGATATAATTGATTCTGCCAGGATAAAAATGGAACAGAACCACGAGATTATAATGAGAATCATTTTGGTACTAAAGAAGACCCCTTCAACAATGGGTGTGCATTCGAATCCTAGTGTGATCATTATAGGCTCATTTTCCTTGTTCGTGTTCCCATGATAAAGGCCTTAAAAGAAGCACTGGCATTTTAAATTGCTCAGTCTCGCTTGCTTCAATTTTTTTTTCTTCCTTCTTAGGTAAAATTATATTCTTGTGTTACTAGAAGAATGTTTTGGAGAGCAAGTACTCTGAATATATCGTGGCCAACAGTGAAGGCAGCGCTGGAGGATTAGGGTGATGACAAGGGAAGAGAAATTACCTGTGGGCATTTGCTCCAAGGTCCCCACTCGGACATGACACATTCACTGGGACACAGAAGAGAGCAGGACTGGGTTTCCGGGGGAATTTCATCCTGGCTGCACAGGCTGTTATCCACGGCTCCCCCTACACTATCAGCAGCATTCACACATCTGCAAGGCAAGACCAAGGATGAAACAGTGGAGACTTAAAACAGTGGAGAATAAATTTAAAATAGTTATACCATAGTTACTTACCCCTCAAAGATAATTACACATAAAATAAAACCGGCAGAGAAATCAAAGGGGAAAAAAGTTCCATCTTCAGCCATCTGACCTTTATTGAGTGCTAACCCTCCAGTTAGCAGAGCGAGAGAGAACAATGGGAAGACTGAGGTCCACTGCCATCCTTGAAGAACTCTCCATCTCACGAGACCTACGCTATTTTTACTCAGGTCCAGCACAGAGTGAATTTTCTTTTTACTGTAACAATTCTTAAAGGCTCTTCTCTGAACGAGTTCATCACTTTGTAATAGTGAGAGCCTTCCTAGTTTCTGTGACTCTAAGACTTTTCCTACACTTCTATCTCACATCAGCCAAATAATCTCTGTCCAGCACATCCGAGGTCATGGCCAAAGACTGTGAAGCTTAACCGAACGTGTTTTTCTTTCAGGTATTTTCTGCATTTCAGTAAGGAATTTTGGTATCATAAACCAAAGGGCAATATGTAAGCTTTTCCATGAAGCATCTGAACACACGGTATACAGATGCTTGCCCTAATCTGTATCGGGCTTTGAGATTATTTGAGATAAGTGCTGGCAAAGGCCAGACGCTACTGATTCAAAATCAAACCAAAACCAAAGTGTTACACCACTATATGTCCACTAGAATGGCTTCAATAAAAAATACAGAAAACATCAAGGGTTGGCAAGAACATGCAACAACTGTAACTCTTCTCACTCTGCTGTTTGGAGCATAGACTCTTTGGAAAACTAGTAGGCAGTATCTACGAAAGGGCAATACATACATATCATGTGACCCAACAATTCTATGCCTATTTACATACACAAAAGAAATGTGTATGAATGTGCACGAAAAAAGAAAAATAAACCTGATAGAAAGTATTCGTATTAGCACTGATCATAATCATCCAAGCTAGACAGAGTCCAAATATTCATCAAGGTCAATAGATAAATATATTGTGGTAAATGGTGGGAATGCATGAGCTACTGTCACATGACAGAGCATGGGTGGAGCACAAAAATTGAATGCTGCACAAAAGAAGCTAGACTCAAAAGAATATACTGTATGATTTCATTCATAGAAAGCAATAGGCAATATTCATCTATGCCGTCAGAAGTCAGAATAGTGGTTACCTATGGGGGAATGGGTACTTACTACTAGGGGCTTATGGTAGTCCTGGTAATATTTTGTTTCTTGGCCTCTGAGCTGGTTACACAGTTGCATCCCTGTTGTGAAGATCATTCAACTATACCCTGTAAGTGGGCATTTCTCCGTATTTATATTAAATCTGTTAGAATTTTATGTTTGAATTATTTTTTCAAAAATGATTAAGAAAGACTAGCTACATGCAAGCCTCTTTTGTGAGGCATGGAATACAAGCTTAGTATTTGTTAATAATAATTCATTTAGTAAATATTTTTGGGAGCTGACTGTGTATCAGGCCCTTGCCTGGCTGCTGGAGTACAGACCAAAAAAAAAAAAAAGAAAGAAAGAAAAGAAAAAGAAAAAAGAGATAAGATCCCTATTGTTATGACACTTTTCTTCCAGTGATAATAATCAAAGTGAAGGTGACAATGACAATGAGATAAGTGGTGCCATTTGCTGATCTGATCACTTGAGACACAATGCCACAGTCAAGGAGGAAGCGTTTTAAGACAGATATGATGGAGAGCTATTGGTGCCCCCCAAATCATGCTAGGCTAGAATGAATTATCCTATACATTAGGAGTTTCTTTTATACATACAATTTTTTTTAATTCAGGAAAATTGCAAAGTCGTCTATTACCTTGTATAAAACAAAGTAAGCTTTATGAGGTGCCAAGTAATGAAAAACTGTACCTTGTATAAACAAGGTTAACACAGAACAGAAGAGGTAAGTAATGTCTTCTAATATAGGGCGGCACGGTATAGAGTCATCTATGGGCTGCAATTTCTTTTGTGGTAATAGTAAATAGTGGAAAGAGGGACCACGAAATAGCTTATGTGTCTTGTTCCGGACAAACGTAAAAGCTGGAAATTGCTTTCCTTCTTGCCTGCACACTCTCTGGTGATGTCCTTTTATTACTTCACTGAGAAGAAGAGAGAAGACTTCTGGTCAGTGGTGTCCAGTTGAATGTATGCATTTGTTATATTAGTCATATTAGTCACTCCTAATATGCCACAAAACAATCGTAAGGAATTTGTTACAAAAAACACAAAAAACCCCACAAACACAGAAAACTCCAAAACCCAAGGTGGGGGGAATGGCATTACCTTACAAGGACAAAAAACATGAGAGAGGACAAAGACAACAAATGGAAAATAGATGAACCAGAGGTAACTCACTTAGCATACCAAGACAGCTGAAATACTAAGACTTCGAGGAGAAACAAAGAAAGTAACTCCATTTACACCACAGAACACATCAAAAATTCAGGAACTTGTGGCACTGAGTACTTCTGGAAATGTGGATGAAGGTGATGCTGAAAAACTGGAAGATTTACTGAAAGTATGTTTAAGAAGTACCTGGGCCCTCGGATCTCCCATAATCCACAGGGCTAGGTGATGCCCCCACCCCAGAGGTAACTGAAGGTTTATTATCTGGAGAGGGTCACAAAAAGAGTCATTCTTTGGACTAGAGAACACATGGCTCACTTAAGGATGAGAATATCATATCGAAAACAAGGGTTTAAGTACAAGTTAACACACTGGAACAATTTTCACAAACCTAGTGGTTTAAAGAATGAATATTATTATTTTATTATTTTGTAGTAATAGATTCTGTAGTATAGAAATCCAACATGGATCCCACAAAGCTAACATTAGTGCTTTGGTAGAGCTGGATTGCTTTCTGGAGGCTCTAGAGGAGATACCACTTCCTTACCTTTTTCCAGATTCCAGGGGCCACCCGCATTCCCTGGGCATGGCCCCATTCTCCATCTTCGAAACCAACAGACTTGCATCTGTGATCACATTTTCCTCTTTCTCTCCCATTCCTGTTTCATGTTTAAGAACCCTTGTGAATAAACTGTCCCTGCCCAGACAATTCAGAAATATCTTCCGGCTCAAAATCCCAACCTAATCCCATTTGCAAAGTCCCTTTTGCTATATAAGGTAACAGATTCACAGATTTCAAGGATGAGAATGTGAACATCTTGGGGGGGGGGGGCACAATTCTGTCTACTACATCAACAACCTTCTTCCATTAGGTTCCCAAAACACTGGCTGCTAGGATGATCTACTTCATGCATAATTTATGAAAAGACTTTTCTGGGAATTCCAACAAGCCGAAGAGTAAAGACTTAAAAAGACTGAAATTAGGAAGATTGGTAGGGGAAGAAAGGGATAAAGAAAGGGGGGGTAATCAGAAGGGGGAATGAAGCATGAGAGACTATGGACTCTGAGAAACAAACTGAGGGCTTCAGAGGGGAGGGGGGTGGGGGAATGGGATAGACCGGTGATGGGTAGTAAGGAGGGCACGTATTGCATGGTGCACTGGGTGTTATACGCAACTAATGAAGCATCGAACTTTACATCAGAAACCAGGGATGTACTGTATGGTGACTAACATAACATAATAAAAAAAATTAAAAAAAAAAAAAGACTGAAATTGAAAATGTTCCCAAATGAAAATGCCCCTGCAGTTACCTGTCCTGCATCATCAATTTCCATTCCATATGTTCCTTCAATTGTCACCTCATTTCTACTCAAAACTGAGTGCAAAACTGCTTTGAAGCATATTTTGCTATTCCCACAGCCTTCCCCCCACTTCCTTCACGACTATCTCTTGAATTTCGTTTAATCACATTTTTATTACCATTCCAGAGAAACCTCTTCTCTGGATCATTAACAGACTCCCCATTGCCAAACTCAACGGTCAATGGTCATCTTAGTAAATTTCTGAGAACATCTGAAACAACCAATGGCTGGCTTTTTCTTGAAAAGTCCTCTTGCCTTCCCATTTTCTTGGTTTTCCTCATTCTCTTGCTCAGTCTCATTTGTAGAGCCTTCTCTTTGCTATCACCTATGAATATTGGAGTTCCCCAGGGCTCAATTTCTTATGTCTTTTCTTATCAATATATATCAAATATATAAGCTGTTGATGCCTAAATTTATACAACGGTCTCTCTCTGAACTCCAGTCCGTATTGTCACAGTTGGAAGGCAAATTTAATGTGTTCAAAAGCTAGCTTTTGATTTTCTCTCTCAAACTTGCTTCTAATATTCCTCATCTCAACAAATGGCACCATCATTCCTATGATTGTTAGGCACTAAACCTAGCAGTCATCTTTGATGCTTTTCTTTCTTCCACATTCTACAATCACTTTATAAATAAATCCTGTGGTCTGTACCTTCCAAATACAGTCCAGATGTGACCTTCTCACTACCTTCATTATTACCAAGCCCAGTCCAACCATCAGGGTCTCCCACCTGGAATACTTGAATGTCTTTGAAACCTTCATCTCTGCTTCTATTTATATACCCCAAAATACCTTCTCTACATCCGACAAGGTCCTTTCAAATGTAAATAAGACTATGTCATTTCCTCTGTCTCAAACATTTTATGGCTTCAAGTGGCAGTTAGAAAAAAATCCTTTTACCTCGTTTTAGAAGATTGTATGATTTGAGTACTGGCATCAGCTATACAGGACACCTTCTTATTCATTTTGTTATAACAAGCCAAGAAGGTTTCTGCTTTGGATACTCTTTCTCCCTGGGATTTCTTTCTACAGATCTTTATATTCATTCAGGTCTCTCATTTTATTCAGATCTCTGCTTGGATATTTTGCTGGCCAACCTCTCCAAAACAGTATCCCCCATCAGTCCAACTGAATTTTATTTTTTTCTTGGCATTTCATAGCAAAGACATTCCATTATATTTATGCGTTTGTCTTTTTCTCTGCTGCTATAAGTTATTTGAGGATAGAAACTTTTTTTGTTAATTTTTTTATCCCCAGTGCTTAGACTGCTTGACACATGGAATATTTTTTGAATTAATAAATTATTGCAATCCAAGATGAACCATGATGTCTTCCAGTTTGGAAGTTTCAAGAAAGAGAAGGATAAGCTATTTTATTCATTATAACAGTGTTATGAAGGTCAATAATGGTTTGGAATGCAAGATACCTAGATAATCTGCTTCACATATTTAAATGTGATCATATACATTAAGCATACAACAAAATATCACAGACTAGGTGCCTTAAACAATAGAAAATTATTTTTCACAGTTCTTGAGGCTCCAAGTCTGAGATCAAGGTGCTGGAAAGGTTGGTTTCTGCTGAGACCTCTCTCCTTGGCTTGTAGATGGCTGATGAACTGTCTTCTTTTTATATTTTTTTTATTTAAATTCAATTAGCCAACATATAGTACATCATTAGTTTCAGATGTAATGTTCAATAATTCATCAGTTGCATATAACACCCAGTGCTCATCACATGCCCTCCTTAATACCCATCACCGAATTACCCTATGCCCCCATCCACCTTCTCTCCAGCAACCCTCAACTTGTTTCCTATAGTTAAGAGTCTCTCATAGTTTTTCTCCCTCTCTGATGACTTCCTAGTTTTCCCTCCCTTCCCCTATGATCCTTTGTGCTATTTTTTATAATCCATATGAGTGAAACCATATGATAATTGTCTTTCTCTGATTGGCTTATTTTACTCAGCATAATACACTCCAGTTCCATCCATGTTGATGTATATGGTAAGTATTCATCCTTTCTGATGACTGAGTAATAGTCCATCATGTGTGTGTGTGTGTGTGTGTGTGTGTGTGTGTGTGTGTGTATACACACGCACACACACCACATCTTTATCCATTCATCTATCGATGGACATTTCGGCTCTTTCCACAGTTTGGCTATTGTGGACATGGCTACTATGAACATTGGGGTGCAGGTGCCCCTTCGGATCAATAAATTTGTATCTTTGGGGTAAATACCTAGTAACTGCTGGGTTATAAGGTAGCTCTATTTTTAACTTCTTGAGGGACCTCCATACTGTTTCCCAGAGTGGCTGAGCTAGCTTGCATTCCTTCCAAGAGTGTAAGAGGATTACCCTTTCTCTGCATCCTTGCCAACATTTGTTGTTTCCTGACTTGTTAATTTTAGCCATTCTGACTGGAGTGGGGTGGTATCTCATTGTGGTTTTGAGTTGTAGTTCCCTAATGCTGAATAATGCGGAACATTTTTTCATGTGTCTGTTGGCCATTTGTATGTCTTTTTTGGAGAAACGTCTGTTCATATCTTCTGCCCATTTCTTGACTGGATTACTTGTTTCTTGGGTGTTGAGTTTGATAAGTTCTTTATAGATCTTGGATGCCAGCCGTTTATGTCATATGCCATTTGCAAATATCTTCTCCCATTCCGTAGGTTGCCTTTTAGTTTTGTTGACTGTTTCCTTTGCCGTGCAGAAGCTTTTTATCTTGTTGAAGTCCCGATAGTTCATTTTTGCTTTTGTTTCCCTTGCCCTTAGAGACATGTCTAGCAAGAAGTTGCCGTGGCCGAGGTTGAAGAGGTTGCTGCCTGTGTTCTCCTCTAGGATTTTGATGGATTCCTGTCTCACATTTAGATCTTTCATCCATTTTGAGTTTATCTCTGTGTATGGAGTAAGAGAATGGTCCAGTTTCATTCTTCTACGTGTGGCTGGCCAGTTTTTCCAGCACCATTTATTGAAGAGACTGTCCTTTTTCCATTGGATATTCTTTCCTGCTTTGTTGAAGATTAGTTGACCATAAAGTTGAGGGTCCATTTCTGGGTTCTCTATTGTGTTCCATTGACCTATGTGTCTGTTTTTTTGCCAGTACTATACTGTCTTGATGATTACACTCCCTGTGTCTTTATATGCTCTTCTCTCTCTGTGCCACAGTGTCCTAATCTCCTCTTTTTATAAGGACATGAATTAGATTGGATTAGGGCCCATCCCAATGACCTCATTAACATTAATTACCTCTTTAAAAAGCCTATCTCCAAATATAGCCTTATTTTGAGGTACTAAAGGTTAGGACTACAGTACATAGATTTTTGGGGAATGCAATTCACCTCATAACAGAGTGGCATTCAGTAGCTATTTGTATTATATCAAGCTCTGTAAGTTTGAGCTGAGAAGTATGGCTTAAAGGCCTTCTTTTTTAAGTATGTTTTTCCTCAGTCAGCCTGCCATAATTCTGTCGGTAGCAATTTATTCTCTTAAAGCTTTCCTTTCTCTCCTGAGATTTTGCTTTCGTACTGCTAAGAGGCCTGGGTGGGATGACAGCGGGAGGTACCACAGCTCATCTCCTTGTTACTTGATAAGCTAGGCTGATCAGTCATTTCTTAAAACCATGAGAACAAGACAGGAGACATAGATTTTGAAGAGAAAAAAGTCTGGGACAGCATGAGCGCACTAATCCCCAGAGGAAATGGGAACAAACAAAGTGAAAGAAAGACAATTTGTCTATTAGCCATTTGCTTGGGTTGGTGATAGTTTCACCAGTAACTACTTCTTCCAACATGGCTAGCAGTGATTTTGCAGCACTGGGACTAAGTCTCAGAAATGGTGGGTATATACTGAATTACTGAATACATTAAGTTCGCCAATATTGAAGAACAATCAACATATATAAGTAGGCTCTGCCTTAGCAACTGACTTCAGTCTAACAGTTAACTCCATAGGGAGTTACAGGATTTGCGAACTCTCTGTCCATTTGAAACCGAGCTTCCTAAATCTCACAAAATGATACTCTGTGCTCATGCAATTGAATAGTTGACTAAACTATATTTTCTTCTTGGTTTCACATACTAACCATTGTTTATCATTAATATTTTAGTTTTCCCTTATTCGGTCTAATATTTATTACCATTATCCTCAGTTGGTAAAGAAATTTTCTTTCAAATCATTTTTAAATATGCCATTTTGACAAACTCGGACCAAGTGTTTCCTTTGCTTATTACTGCTGTATTTACAAAACAAAAACTTTAAACAAGATCCCTCTGTAAATAACCCAGAATTCACTAATTTCTTTCAGCGGTATGCTCTTTTTATATTAAAATTCATCACTATGGTTCATAAGTATTCTCAGACTGTAGGTTCCAAGACCAATAGTGAGGGTTTAAATTGACCTTTTCAATCCACTGACATTCAAAATTAAGATAATGCCCATCAACTACACTACCCATAGGGCAAAAAAGAGACATAATATCACAGCCAAAATCTCCTGATTTGTTAATAGTTATGGCTATGAATCAGCGAAAGAATGCCAGCCTGCTCCATGCAGTTAGCTTTCCCACTGAAGTCATTTGCAGGGAACCGTAGGGATTGTGACTGCACTGCAGAGGAAATCCCAATGTACACATGGCAGTTAAGGCACAAGTACTTCTACAGAAACTTAATGATGAGCAAAACCCAGAGTATAAGGTATGGAGATCAGAATGCACTTGGATAAACAACACTCTGGTTTTTTATAAAAATATATAAGTTCTATTGCCCCATTTCCCAAATGCCTCCATTTCCACACACCTGATTTTCCTAGATTGCGTTCCTCCTCCACAGCGCAGAGACCTCAGCTCACTGTGGATTTTGCATGGAGACCAGTGTTCTACAACCCAGGAATACTGATTGCATTCACTGTAGCATGGGACTGCCTCATGCACCTGTCAAGAAGAGGAAAAGAAAAAAAAAATTATGTGGAACTATTCAAGTTATATAAAAAGAGCCTATCTTTTAGTAATGCCTGCTGAACATAACCCAAGAACTATACTCTGGCTAAAACAGCCAAATTACACTCCCAAAAAGCAAGATGTATTTGGCTTCTCTGAAATTACTGACTTGCCTAAAGAAACATACAGGGGAAATCAACTAAGACATGATGGTATGCCTTCACAGAGGAGAACAAAGGACAGTCATTTCCTACGACCGAGAATAGGAATTCCATTACCATTTCATTTCCTCAAAGACCTCACACAGCATCTATTAGATGGTCCAGCTCTCAATTATATGGCATACTGTATTCTCAGATGTACTTTAAGATATCAATTGAAACAAATATATGTAAGGAAGATTTACTCTTGAATATAAGAGGTCCTTAGAATGCATAAGAAAAGTGGTATTATTTGCACCGGAAATTTCTTTTTATGCTCCCAAATGATCAATGCTAACAGGTAATCATTTAGCCTCCTGGGTATTGTGGCTTCCTATGAATTCAGCTATTTGTAGGATGTTTTCAGAGCATAGCTATAACACACACACACACACACACACACACACACAGAGGGGGAGAGAGAGAGAGAGAGAGAGAGAGAGAAGACAAACACCGCTAGACTGTTAGAGTCTGGGCATGATTACTGACTGTGAATATTTACAAATTTATGGTGAAAACAATGATTACAGTAAATGAATTCTTAGGTTACTTCCCATGCACTTGTTTGTGATGATTTTTTTCCTGAAATTGTATCCCATTGGGTAGTCAATTGAGTTTGCCTCCCTTTTTAAAACTGAACTTAAAATGCATTACTCAATATAGAGCACAGTGCTCTCCCTCAGTAAGAAAAAGTTTCATTGCATGATAGGTTACTCTAGATCACAAAGATGGCTCTAGTATAGCATGCTGATGAAGACTGATTCAACCTATTACCAGAACAGTTAATTAATGCTTTTCCTTTTAAATAAGAACTTAAGCTCGAGTTCTTTTCTCCCACTGCCTAATTCCACAAAATTGTAAATGACGACTAGGCAGTGCTATCCAAACAGAACCATTACTTGCAGGTTCCCACTAAATGCGAGGGAATGCAGTATGTAATGGGATAATCAGAAAACAAGATTGGAGCACTGTCAGCATGTTAGATGGAAGTCAAATGAGAAAAGGTTATTTGTGAGACTACATCTTAGGAATCACAAATAATGTCAGAAACTATTTTTAACCGTGGGGTTCTGTTTGGCTCTCTCACATAGAGCACACAAGGAAAAGGAAAACCACAAAGTGAAAAATACGTGAGGGCAGAATGAAAGGAGATGGGAAAATGGAAGTGGAAATGGGCGTAGGAAAGTAAGGAATTAAGTAATAAAAAAAGCACATTTCATGCTGTGAATGCTGCCAAGAATGGAACGAAAGGTTCTGGAAGCAGAACCTACATTAGAATAGGAGGTAATAACTTGTAAGGGAGAAAAGACTGCCCGACTCCTAGCATGGCAGAGGTAAGAGAAAAATCTATAAAAATGGAAAGACATGACCCCAATGGAAGAGACATCTGGAAAGTGAGCTGATGACAGGTGAGGGTTTAGCCAACTCCACTCTATCACAAAAATGAAGACTGAACTGAATTTGTGGGCTCATTCTATAAACTTTTCAACATGTATCAGATAATTTAAATAAAGCTCTTTGGCGTTCATATGAGATACATGAAAGTCTGCCAAAGCACTTTGTACAAACAGGGAGTAGATGGAAATATTAATTTAAAAAGTATTTTCCCATTCCTCATGTGTGAATTTGAGAGCAAACGGATGGAATATCCTGAGAGGGACCTATTTTTCTAAAGCTATCAATACTAAGCAGAGCTTACATTTCTACCCTACTCCTACATAAAGCCCAAAGACAGAAAAATGAAAACCTGTGTAGTTGCATGTTGCTTTGATATACACATTTGAATGTCTGATTGTATATTTCATTTACTATTTTTACTCTTGATGCTTTGCAATTTACACCTAAGCCGAGTAGCTAACCTCAATTCAAAGCTGTTGGAAGGTAGGGAGCATATCTATGTAGGAAGATGTTGACCCACCCTTTTAACTAATGGGTAAAAAAATAGTACCTCTTAAAAAAAGATTCACATGAGTTTACTTGATTTTTTGCCCCATATGTATATGCTATTTCAATACCGCTCATACTGTTACTTCTAGCTGATAAATCCCTACCCTTCCTTCAAAGCCCAAGTAAACCCCACCACTTCCACACAGCTTTTCCCATGACTCCTAGTTGACATGTTCTTGGTACTCAGTGACAGTCTCAGTTTTAAGCCGACTCGTAGCCAAATCACAACATCAAGATGCATGTGTACAGGGGCTGAGACAGTGCTGGTGGTTAGAGCCTCATTGTGTGTTGCTGGGGGAGCAGACACATTTAACTCTTAACCCTTTCCTATTTCTCACGCTACTTTAGCTCTTTTTCTCACGTTGGTCTTAAAGTCTACTTTTTACTTTATATAATAAGTCTACTTTTTACTTTAAATAAAACTGAGAAAATAAGCTCAAGAAACACAATTTGTACTTTTCACACCTAAGGATGCTTCTAGCCCTAACCAAAGTCAGACCTGGACAAGCAGCATTTGTGTAGGTGACTTCTTAAAAACTCTTGAGTCTTAGGCAGGTGGAAACTAAGTTTCCATGATTTCCATGATGTCTGTATTTCACAAGACATGGGGGACGGAGCGGGTTTAAAAAGAACTGGCTGAATCTAAAGGGGTCAAAGTTGCTAAATGACCTTCACACAATTCTCTAGCAAACACAGGCCCCAAACAGAATGTGTAAGGGTTATTTTACAAAGCCCAAAGGACAGTAAGAGGAAGCAAAACCAAAAACCTTTTCTTTCCGTTATGGGGCTGGGCTGAAGAAGAGCAATCACTATGTTATCAAAAGGTGCTGCTTGATGATTTCATTATGGGAAAGAAAGGCTGTTCCTTAAGAATTGTGAGAACTGTCTCCTTAGAGTCCTTGTCCATTAGGCATGGAATCTTATAGAGAGGATTGAAAACAACCACAAGAGGCAAAAAGTGCAGCAGGCATTCAAGAATAAAAATTAACTACCCAGCTGGCCAATTTCTTCTCCTGTCAGTCCTTTATGTTCTGGCTATTTCATATTGCTATTTAGTTGGTGCTTATTTCAGTTTTATAATGGAAATGTGTTAAAGCATGGACTTTATCAAGGAATCGTATGGAAATGTTCTGAAGGAGAGAAATGAGCCATGGCAAAGTTAAATGAAAATCATTCCTAAATGGCACAAATTAGGAAGAAAATAACAGGGTTTAATAGGGCCGTAGATGCTAAAAATGCCACTGAAAAATCTAAATCCTCTGAGAGAGGCAAGATTTCATTCTCTTAGTAATGAGTTCTATTTATTACATCTTCAGTGGGGAACTGTGTTTTTATAATTTTGCTAGTTACAGAGTCATATCATAAACTCATTCATTGAGTCAGTCTTTTAATATTTATTAAATAAGTCTCTGCTTATTGTAATTGATCATTTTAATTAAGTACTATTTTCTGATACTCGTCTCCAACTATAAACAGACTTCCCTGGCATAAACTCGAAAGCAGGGTCTCTCTGGAGTCAGCAGATGTCATTACTGCATATCAGAATCCTAGGGGTCAAGGGCTCAAATAAAGCAAACAAACAGTAACCACATAAGAATAAAAATAAAGGAAAACTCATGACTTCCAATTTTCTGTAGTAAAAACCCTTTGCTCCAGTGAAGTTGCCAGTCAACAAACATATAGAAATCTTCAGGCTGGAGACTTCCATGCTAGGTACTGCAGTTACTTAGTAGAACTTGCCAATTAGTTCAAGACCCCATCTAGGACCAGAAATTCCTGCAAATCCAAGCCAGGGTCTGTACCATTGTAACGTGAGAGGAAGTGGTCTTCTGGGAGTGGTGAGATCAATAAAGCTCTATGGGTTCCATTCTCCCCCAAATGTTGTGAGATTTTAACATAAGATGTACAAATTTGCCTCGAGTCTAGGACCCTCATCTCTTAATTCAAAGAACTTTCCCACCAGCCCTTCTCTACTTGTCTGTTTCCTCTCTTTCCTCCTCCAGGGTTCACACTTTCCCTTCAGAAGGGTCCTCTATACTATACCCTCTCTCAACTTAACCAAATTTTGCCCCCTTATCTCAGTCAGCAACAAAGTTATGCACTCCGCCATTATGAATGACTGGAAAGTATCACATTTACCCAAATAAACTTTTGCTTCCATTTCTGTTAATCATGCGTTCATACCTGTCTGTACTCAACGTAATACATGTGGTGCTACAGTTCAGTCCTCATGCAACTGCACCCACATGCTTTACAATGTGCCCATCACTGGCCGCTGCTTATCGATAATACCATATAATGCTGTGTAGAACTTTACAGCTTATATATTTTATGTCTCAGGTCTCAATCATCAGGACCATTTGAGTTACACAAGGTTAGCAGAATCCCTATTTCTAGGTAAAAATAAATAAAACTTGAAGATGCTCAGTCATTCATGGAGGATGAATGACGAGGCTGGTGCTCAAACTGAGATGAATTTAGAATTCTAGTCTGCTGATGCAAACAGCGTGTGGGTTTTGCCTGGTTGGCTTGTTTGGGCACATTGCCATGCTCCGAGAGTATCTTTTCAATGAGGAAGATAATGCTAATATTTATAAATTCCTAGAAAGGGAAAACCAAGAACAGCATTTTCAAAGATGTCTATATAGTAGATGATGACTTTTACTATCTATCTATCTATCTATCTATTATCTATCTATCTATCTATCTATCTATCTATCTATCTATCTATATCATCAATGCAGAAGCAATTCCTCCTAAGGCTTCCAGGTATGGAGTCTCTTTTCATAATTTCAAAAAACCAAGAAGTATCTCAGAAAACCAACTTCCATTTTTAAAGCAAGAGCAGGCCAGAGACTTTTAGATGGTTGCAATTCTTTGCGTGAATGAGGGGTTAAAAAATTCCACAACTGCTTTAAATTGGTATCTGTGGGAAAACCATCATGCCTATCGTTTGTGCAATGGGTTGCTCGAGGCGGCATTGGAGTCAGGTTTTTTCCTGGAAATCACGAATAAAGCGATCCATACTTGCAAGGTGGGCAACTGTCAGTTCCAGCCTCAATGTTCAAGTCTAAGGCCCTGGCTGTCTTCCTCTTCCAAGACATTTTCTCACGCTAGCTTCTCTAGCTACACAGCAGTTGAAAAGATTTCCTGAGCATGCCCTGAGCTTATCACTATGCCTGGTTTGTGAGATTCACCAGTGCTTTTAAATATGCATCATATGTTTTCTTTTCAGTTTTCACACTAAAAGATCTCAAAACAAACCTCATAATGGTGAATGAGTCTTATTTGCAAAATCTGGAGGCAAACTGTTGAACTTTAAAGCCCACGGGAAGTTTATTAGGAAAGTAGTGGAGGTGGCTACATTCCTCATCCTCTAACAGAAGGTTCTGAGCTAGACGTACAGACGCTGATAACTGCAGCACTGTACCGAGGGGCCTGTCAATGCATTCCCACACCAAACCTTGTCTGTAGTCTCAATGAATAATATGACCTCAGACATACTGCACCACCACTCGTCAAATGAATGCAGCCAATGCTGTGATTAACGAAGTTTTAATTTAACTTGAAAGCACTGCTAAATTTGAAATTGCTCATTAGCAAGTTTCTCTATCCAGGCTGGCTAAGAGTGCAAGATCCTTACAACAAAAACTCAGGGAACTACTGCCTTTACATACAAAAAAAAAAACCTAACAATGAGGCTATGCCTTAAAATCACATTACTGTTTCTATTTTGATAGAAGATATCTTGTACAGAATAGCCTTTTGCTAAAGTGAATATTGAAGAATATTTCTTACTGAGAATGTCTGCACTCCAGATTTTTTTTTTTACCCTTTCATTTTTTAATGGTCTAAAGCACTTAACCCCTTACCTCCAGTCTGAATACCACTGATGATCTTTTAAGCACAGCGTCATCAGAATCAAGATGAATATCCACTCACAGCTAAGCCAGCTCGGTCATTCACGCAGTCTTATTTTCCTCCCCACAGTGGGGAGAGGGGTGGAGATTGGTATGGGTACAAAGACTGAATAAGTAGGGCCCCAAGTCATGCATGTACTTCCTCCCCTTCCCCATGTTTCCTGCCTCCTTCGAGGATATTACACATGGCCTGAACTTCACAGAGGGTATTCAATGTTGGGGACCCACCAAGTCCTCATGTAAAGTACCATGGTTAAAGCTCAGTTATCTGTGCTAAGGGAGTTTAGATAATTTGTAATGGCAAACAAATAACAATTCCTTACTTTTTTTTTGTTTTAATCCATCATACTATATTTCCTTGGTAGCAGATTTACATTTCTTTTTTTTTTTTAAGATTTTATTTATTTATTCGACAGAGATAGAGACAGCCAGTGAGAGAGGGAACACAAGCAGGGGGAGTGGGAGAGGAAGAAGCAGGCTCATAGCGGAGGAGCCTGATGTGGGGCTCGATCCCATAACGCGGGGATCACGCTCTGAGCTGAAGGCAGATGCTTAACCGCTGCGCCACCCAGGCGCCCCCAGATTTACATTTCTTATTGTGCATGATTGAAGTGACCATGAAACCAGTGTCTTAAAGTGAACTGCATGGTAATGGACAGTCAAAAAAAATGATGATTGTGGAGATCCCATACAGTGCATGATATTCTACAGTAAAGCGCACACGCGCGTGCACACACACACACACACACACACACACACGGGCACTGATCGGACTCCCTCTGCACCTGATATGTGGTACAGAGTTGAGGGAACATATTGACGTAGACAAGCTAGGGCAAGTTGAAATATAAAGCCCACACTCTGTACCTCAGCACTATGTAAACAAGCATAAAAGATAGAATAAGAGGGGGAAACTCACTCCAACACCCTGGGAGATGCCACCCACTGCCATGTTGTGTTATGATAAGAAATCAGATGGGATTTTGTAGATTGCTCTTAGCTTGCCAGGGACTACTGTCACGGTGGTCCACTGGATTTTCATAGAACAGATTGCAGTTATCAGTCACACTGAAGTGGAGGGAAAAAACAACCTCCCCACGCCGATATCATGCGTACTTCCAGAAAACTCTGGAAGAGTTGGTCTGAGGCTTGCAATGCATTATCTAAGTGTCAAACAGAAGGGAAAGCTTGGGGGAAAGTCTTTAGTTTCCTTATTGGCCTTTGCTGGGACAGAATCTTGTACAGGTAGCCTCCCACTTACTCTCAGTAGTTGAGACCATCATGCTATCCCTATACCCTAGGATACATGCAACTGTTTCTCTACTCACTAAATGCAAGAAGCCTATGAAAACATGCCTAGGAAATCAATATAATTTGGATGATAAAAAAATGTTATTGTATAAAGAAACAGTTTCATCTAAGTTGCACACCCCTTAGGCAAGAAAAATCCTATGTTTGTGTGGCCAGACGCTCAAATACAAATGCATAAAGAATAGCCCTAGTTAGGATAATCTAATAGGAACTACTTCGGATGAGAGATTTGCTAATCAGGCAAACAAACCAAAATGTAAATATAATTCTCATGAAATGTACACAGGGGCCCCAGTACATAGGAGATAAAGCCTGGAGACTGCAACTAGCTGGGGTAAGTAAATGGGAAAATGTGATTGGATAGAATTTTATTTATAGACAATGGGAGCCACTAAAATTTCTGAGATTTATTATCAAGAAACATATTCCAAATAAAATTTGGGGAACATTAGTCACCTCAAACAGGAGGGAGATGAAAGTGCAGGAGAGCTCTGAGCCAGGCAGAAGTGGCAGCAGTCCCAGTAGGAAGCTACAGTTTGGGAATAATGATCTTCGTAACTGCTATTTCCACAAAGCTTTCAACAGGACAAGGAAGAAGAGACACCAGGATTTGGAAGTGAAAATGAAAGAGACAACCCAAACATCAGTGCTACTTTTTGAAATCATTTAAGATTAGTGTATTCTAGAATGCAGGGACACATGAAAGCTTCCTCTTTTTCACCAAGAGAATTGTGAAGAAAAAGACAAGGCATCAGTTTCCCAAAAGCCCTAAATTCCAGGGAGTATTGCTAATGAGCAGAACAGCAGAAACTCTCGGAATTTGCCCAGAAAACTTTTCATGACATATTTACCATCTTATTTTGTCTTAAGTTGGCTTAGTCAGGATAAATCTGATGCTGTGTATGACCTGAAAAGCAACCTGGTCTTTGGAAGGTTTGCTCGGAACTTAACCAATACTCACAGTAGGCAAGCACAAAACTGACCTCCAGCACCACGAGCAAGAGGAAAGCCTCATAATTGGTGTTGCACGTGCAATGAGAGCTCTAGGCCCATCAGGCTATAGTCTTTTAATCATTACCACCAATAAACCTTACCTACTCTGAAATGTATCAGAGTTCTCATATAGCATTGTTTCAAAGTCAATCCGAAAGTCAAAGAGAACAAAAGCAGCCATCAAAAATTTAAATAAAAAAAAATAAAGAAAATGATGGTCATTTTTCTGTTTAGTAAAACCAATTTAAAAAGAAGGAACAACATAAGAATTGCTGACTGCAGACTCCATTCCTAATTTGGCTAATTTCTAAATGATCCTATCATAACAGGCAGGAAGAGAGGTGATCAATGTATCTTTTTATCCAACAAAAATACAATTATTAATTCCTTATAGGTTGGAGCCAGAGAAGAAAATAATTATAAAATGTCCCTAAAGAAACTTTTTGCACAAAGAGATTATGTGTTGTGTGTACACACACAGAGTGATCTTTTTCTTCTGTACATAAATGTATAAAGCAGCAGTTCTCAGACTGCATTGTGCTCTAACAGTTTTCCCTGTTAAAATACAAGGCCAGGCACAGCACAAAATGGCTTTTTAAAATATGAACTCTTAGTGTGAGTCCTCCCATAACGAACCCAATATGTCGGGCACAAAGTTAAAGTGAAACCTAGAGCCACACGTGATGTTTTATACCCAGGATAGCACGGCCTGACCTTTGCAGAACTGAGAGGCAAGATTGATGGATAATGGAATCCCTGCCATTCACTTACATGGTGATAAATTGGGATCCTGGCTCCGATTTCCACCCCAGTTTCATCAGGCGGAGACTCTTATTAGGGACTAATTGGAAGCTGCTGCCTTATGGAATAAAGAGTATCTTGTTGCAAACATTCTTCCTCTGAGGCAGACAGTGAGGAAGAGAGAAGGACGGAGGCAGACCTTTTTGGTTCTTCACGAAAGAAAAGCAGATGATTGCTGCAGGAAAATGATCGTTTAAGGAAGACCTTACCTGGCCTCCATGTTAGTAAAGTTTATTTTGACCAAAGGGAAGACAGCTGATGGTAAGGCAGAAATCATGTGGAACAAGAGCAAGTATTACTATATGCAACACAAATAATGGACCTATTCCTGGGTACTTGCAAAGCACACGTTATTTGAAAAACCTGAGAGTGAAGGTCTTAAAATGTGCTACAGAATGATCAGTTAACCCATTTACAATAAAGTGGGCATGTTTCTACAAAGTTGGCCCGGATAAACAGTTAAAACAGAAATACATCTGTGCGTGTGCAACCAACAGCAGCCTTTCTGGGACCTGTACTTAAGGATTCCCGAAATCATATTTTGTGCAAATAACCCTCTCTGCCCCACCAAAAAAAATAATAGGGTATAAAGTTATTCTGTGTCCCTGGTTCATACTTTGTGCTAAATAGATGTATATCGGCATAAATATGAATGAGTGCAGAAATATTTCTCTAAGCATGCTTCCTGAAGAGCATACACCTAGACCAAACCAGGAAGCTAAAAGTTTTGCCCTCTTTAGAATTAATTTTACAGGAATTTTAATATTCCACATTAATAATTCAAATCTAACTGCTTATAATTGTACTCTGGTCCCAAGATTTGGAAGTAGATACCCAAATGAATTCAGAGCCTTCTATGTTTTTAGATTTATATGATTTCAAAATTCTCTCATTTCTAAATTTCTGATCTCTGAACACAGATGCTAGTAATGGGACAGTATTACCCCATTTCCCCATTCCAATTATGGATGTCTTGAATAAAGAAACAGGCAAGCTTCTAAAAAGGATTGACTTTGTCTTCCTTTGAAGGCAGGGAATATTCGAGATGGTCAGCACTCACCATGCTCGGCTCAAGTCAGACTCCACTGGCAGGAGTGAGCCAGGCTCATAGTGACTACTGGAGCTTTCAGAAGGTGGAGGTGATACCTTGCACATCTCTTGCATTGCACGTAGCATCCGGCATGTGCAGGGCCCTTGACAGACTCAAAATAAATTCCTGTTGAACTAAACTATAGGAAGTATAGGATTTATGGTTCTAGATCTGAGCTGGCATCTTCCGGAGTGGGGTCTTGTTAAAATATTCTTCCTTCAGGAATCACCCAGCTTTGGATTGATAAAATGGCCTTTGTAGAGCAATTCAGATGAGCAGCATCAAGTACTTTACTGGATTGGATTCCGGTTCTCCATTATTGAATTCTTTGGTGGGATCCTATTAAGTTAATAATGGGGTCCTCTTTGGGGGTGGCTTCATTTCACTCATGGAGGGATCCTTTATACTGTGTGAAAAATGATCTGTGGTGTAGTGATCAGAGAAGGAAGCTATGAGAAAGGGACTTTGTATCAAGTTCTGCCATTGATTTCCTGGCAGCTCACTTAAGGGACCCTCCGGTCTAGGTTTTTCTTTTCATCTCCTGACTTTAATACTTACTTGCAAGAGAAGAACAATAATGATCCATGAGCTTTAGAAAGTTTGGGAGTTCACTGTAATAAGTATTATCTGCTTGGAGGAAGATGAGCATTGAAACATGGAAGTGAAGGCATTCTGAAGGTGAAAGTAAGCTACACGATCACCTAGTCCAACTACACCACTATCTTCATCAAAAACACACCTGTGTTTCCCCGTAGCTAAACCGAATAAACTTTGAATAGTTTCTAACATTGCAAGCTGTAAACCTGGGAGAGATGACAGAATGAAAGAGACAAATGCCTTAAAGTTTTATGCTTTCTCATCCTCCACAGCACTAATACACTGCTGAGAAAAAGATGTACAATCAGTGACAGCTAAGCCAGCAAAACAACTTCAGTCATTCCAAAAATAGCACTATTATTTCTGATAAAGATACACAGGGTATTCACAATTCCATAGTCACATCAATTTTTAACATTTCTTTTGAGCATGAAATGATTCCTCCTAAAAAGGTTAAATCTTTTTATAGCGGAGACATATAAAGTGCCCTACACTGCAAGACTTAATTAAAAACTATTAACAATTTAGTGATCAATTACAAGCTAGAGTATAAGGCATTGATGAGGAATAGGATGAAGACAGAATGAATATAATGGGAACTATTCTTCATTAGAGATACGTGTTATCTGATAACAGCAGTTACAGATAGTTTAATAGCTGGAACTAGGTGTCTTGTACTCATTCACTCATGCATTAATTTATCAGATATTACTGATGTTCTACTACGTAAGACCGACCCACAACTTCCTTTGACATTGGATAAATAAAGATGACACAAATCCTTTTCTTTTGCATGTTGGTAAACTATGGTCCATGAGCCAAATACGGCTTGCCACTTTTTCTTTTCTACAAAATGAGATATAATTTACATATCCTAAAATTCTCTTTTTTAAAGTATACAGTTCAGTTGTTTAAAATGCATTTGTAAATTTGTGAAATCATCACTACTACTTCTGATTCAATATTTTCATCACCTTGAAAAGATACCTTATACTCACATTAGCAGTCACTATCCATTCTCTCCTTTCCCCTACTCCTGGCAACTAACCATTAATCTACTTTTTGCCTCTTTTTCTATGGCCTATTCTAGACACTTCTTATACATTAAATCATATAATACGTGGCCTGTTGCATCCGATTACTTTCACTTAGCATAATATTTTCAAAGTTCATCCATGTTGCAGCACGAATAAGTACTTCATTATTGTTTATGGCTGAGTAACATTCAACTGTATTGACAAACCAAATTTGTTTATCCATTTATGGATAGTTGATGGACATTTGGGTTGCTTTCTTCTGCTGGTTATGAATAATCATGCTATGAACATTTGTGTACAAGTGTTTGCATTGGATATATGTTTTCAACTGTCCTGGCTATCCATCTCGGAGTAGAATGCCTGGGTCATGTGGAAACTGTTTATGCTTATCTGTTGTTAACTTCCAAATAGTTTTCCAAAGTGGCTGCAACATTTACATTTCCACTAGCAATGTACATGGATTATGATTACTCTATATTCAACACTTACTATTGTCTGTCTTTTTGATTTTAATTATAGACATCTTAGTGGCTGTGAATTGATATCTCATTGTGGTTTTGATTTGTATTTCCCTAATGATTAATGATGTTTAGCATCTGAGCATCTTCTCATGTGTTTATTGGCCATTTGTATATCTTATTTGGAAAAATGTCTACTAAGGATCTGTACCCATTAATTACTCTTCTTATTGTTGAGTTGTAAGATTTCTTTATGTTTCTTGATACTAAATCCTCATCAGATAGTTGATTTGCAACTACATTGTCTCATTCTGTGGGTTGTCTTTGCACTTTGATGATGTACGTTGAATTACAAAAGCTGTTAGCTTTGATGAAATCCAATCTACCACTTCTTCCCTGTCATAGCTTGAGCTTCAGGTATCCATTGTCTAATCCAAGGTCACAAAGATTTACACTGATGTTTTCTTTTAAGAGTGTAATAGTTTTAGCCTTTACCTTTTGGTCTTTGGCCCATTTTTAATTAACTTTTCTGTGTATGAAATATACTTTTTTATTTGCATAGCTCTAATTCTTTTGTTGAAATATTAGACATTTAAAATAATATAACGTGGCAACTGTGGAGACCAGCTTCCTCCCTCTCTCTCCAGTATTTGTTGCTGTCTTGTTATTGTTGTTTATTTATCGACTTTTTTGAACTAATTCTAGGAAGTCTGTGTTTATTATGCCTAACGATGTCTCTAATGATATGACACAGATTCCCTTTAATGCCTGGCACTAAAAAGTCTCCAGTCTTTGCGGAGGGTCTCTGCGTATGTTGGGGCACACATTTAACCATTCAGCCAGGCAATTTTCTGCTCTCATAGAGCCTGAAGGTGAGCCCCAGGTGAGTCTTGTTAGGGCTTTCCTAAGTATGTGCACGACTATCTACAGGTCCACGGTCTTTTAACTCCCAGCAATATGTCAGAGTTTTTTCCAAACTCCTATGGACATCTTGTTCCCTAGATTTTCCTTTTAAGCTTGTTGTTATTCTATTGTTTGCCCCAACTGTTAGCTACAGTCTCAGGTAGCTACAAGTTCAACAATTACCGCTGATGATTTTGGAGTAATGTCCCCAAGCTTTTCACACTGGGCCAGTTCGGAGTCAGGTCGGACAAAGACAGCCTTGTGAGTGGGTTCTTCCAGGGAGCCACCAGACAGTTAAAGAATGACAATTCTTCAAGAATAGGACTTGAGCTCCAACCTTGTTCAGCCCTCTTCAATGGCTGCCAGACTACTTACTATTATTATTTTTTATACTACGATTGTGGGCAGCTTCTTTTAAGAACACTGTGGAGCTGGAGTTGTGAGCACTGATGTAAGACAATTTAAAACGTAGTAAGTCTTTCTGTTCTGAGATTCAGCCATTTTTCTTGAATAAATGTTTCCCAGATTGCTACAGCTTTTGATTAATTTACAGAGTCCTGAGAAACGTTATTTGGACAATTTTTGCCAGTTTTCTTGTTGCTTTTATGCAGGAAAGGATTTTGGGAGAACTTTTCTATTTTCACTGACATTGCCTATTTCTTTAAATTTTACTGAGTCACAGACACGCTCATTCATGTCTGTCTTATCTATGACTGCTTTTGTGCTACTGCTATGGCAGAGCTGAGGAGTTGGGACGGAGATCTTAATGCCTGCACAGTTGTATTTGCTTACCCTTTCTCTACATCTCAGTCCATTCTACAACATATTCTCTATGTTATAATCTATATTACATTTCTAATCTTTTAGCTTTTCTATTGTCATTTTATGAACAAGTTTTGGGAGACATTTTCAGATGAGTGTCTTTTTTCAGTATAAAGTTAAATAAAAATGAAATACACTAATCAAAGTAAAGGATTGGTTATTCAGAAAGAAATAGGTCATAAACTTAGAGAAGGATGTACACCATCTTCAACCTACAAAAAGGAAATGACTTTATGTCAACAAAATGAAACACCTGGGGTCAGTGAGCTTTAAAACAGTACCCCAAGTTGCCTGTACCATGTAGCATGGCATATAGCCCTGTTAGCAAAAAGTCATAATTTTTGCTCAGAGAAAAAGGTTTCTGTAGTCCTCTAAGAACACATCTTGACAGATCATTTTAACAATGTTGGAGTTAAATATGAGAATGTGAAATGAATCTTTAATTTCAGCAAACGCATCCTCTTCCTAAATCGTTTGTATATGCCCAGAGCATGAAATGGGAGATGATCCTAAGACTATCATGCCATGACTGTATATAACATAGGACCAGAAAAATCAATCTGACCATTTAGATGATGCTTAAACACAACAGCAGGTATCACATCGTAAAATTTTTTTGGATTTGAAATTCTGCTATCTAACCCCAATTAATAGAAGTTTGAGTAGGTCTGGAGTTGTACATTCTGTAACCTCCCCAGTGTACAGGATCCAAATTACCTAGCCATTTTATTTTTCATCGACAGTCCTTGTAAAACTTTGCCCAGGAAAAAAATCTGGGTTCTCCTGTGACTGACAAACTCACTTTCGGTGTACTTAGCTCCTGACCCTAATGCATCCTAAATATCACTCTAGTCTACTATACAGGGAGCCTCTGAAAACTTCACTGATGTTTTTATGTATTATATGACCAATAACATTTCAAACAAAATTGGGGTGGACAGAAATAGCATATGGATTTATTAAAACTATAAAGGGACTTGAGATTTATATGTGATATTGATGTAAACTTGAAAAAAGATAAATTCCTTTAAAAAACAAGAAGAGATTGAAAGAAAGACAGTTATTGATATGCTGAATGCTATCTGCTAAAAATTTGGCAACCCTAAAGTCAGCATCTCAGTAGGAAGCTATGTATGGACTTCTCAATGCTAAGTTTGGAGTCCGATCATGCACAATGCCATCTACTACGCTCTGAGAGTACACAGCAGATTGAATACAGAAACCTTTCCAGAGCCTGAGATATTCTGCTGGTTCGAAAATCTTAGAGCACCATTTTCTTCATTTCACAAACTAAGCCAGACATGACCAGTTTAAGCAGATATCAATCAATTTCCTGGGTTTCTGAAACAGTCATCTTGCTGATGTAAAGGCATACATTTAACAGCAACATCTAGGCAACTGACTCTCCTACGGGAAGAGTTTTTTCTTCCCTGTGTGAACAATGTTTTGATCAGGATTTACAGAGAAAAAAAGCTGATTTGTGAAGGAAAACATCAAAGCTTCTTTTCACTAAATGAAAACAGTAAAGATCAAAACAGATTGCAACACCAACCTGAGCCTTTGTAGAAGTCCATGTTGGCAGTGCATGACAAGCAAAAGGGAAAGAAAATTATATATGCATTAGTTGAGCTGCTATTATAATGCAAAATTGAAAAAAAAAAAGTAGAAATCCTTTTCCCGGGTTATTCAAAATTAATGGTTTACATTTCAGCTAGAATTTGAATGTTTCCCTCCCAATTTTCAAGCAAAATGCCTCCTCTTAGTAACTATGAAACATGATTGTGTAGGATAAAGGACACACGGGTCTGAGAAAGTTGAACAGATTTTCCCCAGCTGTCCTCTGGCTAGGAGAGCTGAGTCTTAAGACCAAGGCTTAAGGAAATACACTAAACCTCTGAAGCTTGACCCGAACTTCCTTAGTATACCAGTTACCGCTTATCAATCATGGCAGAAAAAAAATTATTTTTGAAAGATACAGCACACGTAGACCAGACTCTTAGAATGTGGTTTCCATGACACTTGTTCCTACTGCTCACTTTTTCCCCACCATGTATCTTTACTCCTTAATCTTAGCATAATTTTAATTTTGAACTTACTTAAGTGGCTAGTGACTGTCGTTTCTACAACTAGACTGTAAAACTGTATGCTCCCTAAGGGCAGAGCCACTATCATTTTTTGGTTGTTGTTCATCATTTTATTCTCAATGCTTATCCAGTGCCTGGCATCGAGTAGATATTTCAAAAATATTTGTAGAAAGATGAATGAATGTAGTCCCAAGGCAATATAAATTACAAATATTATGATATGTCTGAAAAATTATAACCTAACTCTAAAATCATTTTTCAATTTGAATTTAAGTTTTACTCTTTTATGTAATAGATCAGAAATCTTAACTTACACAATAATAGTTGCAAAGAAACTAAGTTGGGTAGGTCAATTAAACATCCATATACCTGGTATCTTGCAAATTCTAGTCACATTTGAATCAATTCATCATCATCACAATCTATAAGTAATGGTTGCTTACAACCAAAAGCCACTTCACAAACTTAGCAGATGGCTAGACTTACTATTTCAGAGCACTATTAAAATGGATTTGCTGGTTATAAATTATATAGGCTAGTCAAAAGAAGAATATCTTTGGCTTTAGATAGAAGTGGTTACAAGTGGTTAATGATAAGAAACTTAGGAAAATTCCTGTTATTAGAGAAATGTCTGTTTTGTGATATGATAGATATAACTAACTCAGAGTTAAGTGAAAAATGAACAACGTTCACACATTTATTGCACATTAGTATCACATCTATGGAAGTGGTTCATTTGCTTCAATAGTTAATAGTATTTTAATATTTAAATTAATATCACTATCAAATCTTGATGATTGGTGCTCATGGATTAGAATTTAGATCGATGAACACAGAGACCTGGGTGTATTGCTTGTCTTACTCCTGTGGTTGTGTCAACACCTTGAGTTTTTTTTGACCTGTCCAGAACTTAGAATTAGTAGGGTTCTATGAATACAGCTCCATAGTTCAAGGGCTGCTAAAACTATTCAATTTCAGTTAATTGCCCTTTTATAGAAAATATGTTAAATTTGTGTAAATAACCAATGTGTTATTAACAGTAAAGGCCAAGAATTCTCTCAATGAATAATAATGGGTAATTTCTTTTAATACAGTTGGTTAAATTTCTAAAGGGCAATAAATAACAGTAATCAAAATAACCTCTTTGTTATTCCTCAGGATTTCTACTCAAGTTTTCCAAAGCGTTAATAATCATATCAGATCTGGGAATGTGACTGTACTTGATGAACTCAGTAATTTTCCAGAAATTACATATATTACTTTTTCTTTTTCTGTCTTTTAAAAAATCCTGGTACCACATTGATTTAATCTGTGGTTAAAATATATAATTTTTGGATAAGATGAGTCCCCTCTTCTTAATGCTCAAAATTCTTTAAGATACTTCAACCACTCTACCTCTATATGCAGTCTTATGGTTTTTTTTCCCTTAGCTTTAGTCAAACTCCTTTTGACTCTATTTTAAAATGCTACAATTGGGTAAACTGTAATGTGTCTAAACAGAAACTTCCTACCTTTCCCTCTGGACCAAATCCATTTTCATGCATCTAAATACTACTCTGTCTTTAAAGCTCAGCTCAGGTCTTACTTTCTCTTCCTCTAAGTTTCCCGAAATCTGTGCTTCCACACTCCCCTGAATTCCTGAGGCTCAAACAGAACTTCCCACTGATTTGGCTATATATATATATATATATATATATATATATATATATATATATATATATATATATATATATATATATATATATATATATATATGTAAGTTCTATGTTCCTAGATAGAGTCTGAGTCTGTTTTAAGATTGGGATCCATAGCACATACATCAGACAAGTTCAAACCAATTCACCTGTCTACTCAAAACACTGCAGGAGCTCCCATTGCACTGAGAACCATACCTGTGGTTCTCTTACTCATGACCCACTGAGCCATAGTGACCCCATCCTGCCCATTTCTCTAAAATTATCTCCAAGTCTCTCCCTGTAGCTCATTCCACTACAGTCACACAGACCTTCATGCTGTTTCTCAGACAAGAAAGTGAAAGCCTGCTTCTGAGTTTGTGTCCCTCCTGTCTCCTCTCCATTATAACATTCTTTCTTTAGGCTGCCACAGCTTCCCTTTGTCCATCATTCTTGGCTATGCTCTCATGTCACTATCTCAAAAAAATCTTCCCTGATTATTCTATCCCTCTACCCTTGTTTATTTTCTTCACACTACCCATCATTACCTGCAAGGATTTATTTATATGCTTACTTACTTGCAATCTCTTTCCTTCACTAGAATAAAAGTTTCATTAAAGCAGAGCTTTTGGCTGTTTTGTCCTGAGCTGTATTCTAAGCCTATGGCAATAGGAGTTACTACATAATTATTTATTTCATGAATAATTACCCTACACCTTGTTATATATTAGGCACCTGGTATAATGTCTTAAGCATGGACTGAGAGGGTTGGTAACCAAAGAATAAGAAAACTTGGTAAAAAGATACTTTGTAGATATGTTGTGTGTGTCAATGTGGTCAGTAAACTTAAATAGAGATAGGTGTTAGAACTCTATTTTCATGCAATATGATTTATTCATTACCTTAAATTACATATCAATGACAGCTAATACACACTGTAATTAAGACAGCTTTCTAGGAGACAGGAACATCTTTCCTTTTTATTTGCATGTGTGTTCCAGCACACACCACCTCTGAATTCCCACAAATAATGAATTTTCAGCCAGATGTATTAATATGAATGGAGAAAAATTGTATAGACATATAAATAATGAACACTGATGAAAATGTGAATTTGAAATATGAACTGTAAGTAAAAATGAGCTAATTTGTTATTAAATTTTATATATTAGGTATTTTCCATAGTGTTACCTGTATTTACTTTTCATAGACCCAAGCACCATAAAATTAAGTAAAATGCTAAAGAATATCTGAAACTGAGGGCTTCAGAGGGGAGGGGGATGGGGGAATGGGATAGGCTGGTGATGAGTAGTAAGGAGGGCACGTATTGCATGGTGCACTGGGTGTTATATGCAACTAATGAATCATAGAATTTTACATAAAAAACCAGGGATGTACTGTACGGTGACTAACATAATAAAAAATATAAAATAAATAAATTAAATAAATAAATAACTGGTTAGAAGAAAACAAAACAAAACAAAAAAAAAGAATATCTGAAATCTACCTTAGAAAAAGCTAGAGGAAAACAGGGATTTTAATGAATAGGTAGTTAAGGAGGATTTCAATAGATAAAACCAAATGGAGGATATATGAATTGAATTTTTTTATGAAATATTATAATTAAACTAAGATATGCCATAATAGTCATTCTCACTATTTTAATATGGAATCACCTGAAAGGATATGCTATTATATGGTTTTCATATTAAAGTTATCTGCTGTGATCATAAGTAATGTGTTTTTTTCACCTAATGGAGAACCTCACATAGAGACGCTAGAGACATATTTATCACTCACAGATCTATGTGTATATTTCTGCATGCCTTAAAAGTTTGGGGAAAAGGAAACCTCCTATTGTTTTGTGTATATATATATATATATATATATATATATATATATATATATATATATATATTTTAATGATTTTTTATTATGTTAGTCACCATACAGTACATCCCTGGTTTCTGATATAAAGTTCGATGACTCATTAGTTGCATATAACACCCAGTGCACCATGCAATACGTGCCCTCCTTACTACCCATCACCGGTCTATTCGTTTTGTATATTTTTAATATGAGGTGCACAGAATTTCCCCATAAATTGTGTATGTTGTGTTTAGTGCATGGTCTTACAAATGAATTAGGTGTTATATACATTTTACAATTAAAGAAAAAGTTGTGATGCAGACATAATTCAAAATGCTTCCTTCCTCTTTCTTAGGGCATCTATAGTTTGATTTCTCCTCAAAGACCAAACTAAAAAAAAAAAAAAAATGCATTCTCTAGGAATCCCATCAATGATATTTTTCAAAGAGTACAACTTCTAGTTGGCCATAAAATGCTATTCTATGATCACAATGACATAAAAAGGATTGTTATGCACAATTTAATAGCCACCACTGACTTCTAAAAATAGATAAATGCTGTTAGAACCCTGGTTATCATTAATCCTCTGAAATTCTCCAAAAAAAGGTAAGGCGGCAGAAAAAGAAATGACTTTTTATTAGATGGTACAGAAACCAGAAACTAAAAATGGAAAAATAAACTTGGATCAAAGGAAGAGGGGAAATAGAAGGATTAGGAAAATAATCAGTGTTTCCAACTCCATGGAAAATCAGAGTTGGAGCAAAACACACTCCTCTGCTAACACTATTAAGTGTGCACATATGCCTGTGTGTGCGCATGTGTGTGCATGCAGGTGCCTGTGTGGGCGGGCGTGCATGAGTAATGTTACTTAATATATATTTTAAGGATATTTGAATAAATAAGACTGATATTGGAGAGAGAATGCTCTTAAGATTGGATTTGCCAAATCAAGTGTTTAGTCAAAGTTTTCACTGTGCTTCTATCTAATAAGAGAATCAATCAGGCAAACAGAAAACATTATCAGAGGCAAATTGCTAGTTTTGAGAATCCTTTAATCAGATGCAACTTGTGGAAATCTCAGTAACCTGGAAAGCCCAGTGGCAGCCCAGGCTAAGGGACTGCATGCTATGACTACATTAAGACAAATATAATCATCTATCTGGGGATTCATTACTTTCTTCCTTTTCAGAGAGCTATTTACATAACATTTACAATACACTGCCTATTTAAAAAAATATTTTATTTATTTGTCAGAGAGATAGAGAGAATGAGTGAGAGAGAGAGCATAAGCAGGGGAAGCAGCAGGCAGAGGGAGAAGCAGGCTCCCCGCTGAGCAAGGAGCCTGATGCGGGACTTGATCCCATGACCATGACCTGAGCTGAAGGCAGACGCTTAAGTGACTGAGACACCCAGGCTTCCCTACAATACCTGCTTTGCGCAGCACTGGACTAGGTCACTCAACAAAGCCATTTGGAACAGAAGATCTAAAGTAAAGAAGCCCAAACCGTGAAGCAATAGTAACAACTAAGTAGTGCTCCAACTGCTTTGCTTAACTTTTTGCAGCGTAACAGAACAGCAAGAATCTTTTTTTTTTTTTTTAAGTAGGTGTCTGAGATGGAAGATAAAATTAAGTCAGATTAAGGTAAATCTGAAAGTCATAAAATAACATGAGAAAGTTGTTTTTCATGTGAAGATACAGAGGAGAGATAGACTTAACTAGTGTAGGAATAACAGGTTTTCCTCTCTAGTCTACTAATTTCTATGGGACAAATTTATGGACAGCCATGTTAAGAAGAATTGCAACATTCCTAATAGTAGAGGAATGAGTTAGGAAAAATGCTTTCTGAAGAAATTTAACAACAAAGAGTCATTTACACTCAAAATAAATATATTTTGTCTCCTCCATCTAATATTTCTAGGCTATACGGTTAAGAAATATACTACTTCATTATGTATGCCTGTACCATTATATATTTACATACAAATAATATTACATATCATTTGTATTACATAAGACATAGATATGTATATGTATGCATAGAGATACAAATATACAAATATATAGGTATATGTATTTATATAGATATGTCTGTATCTATATACCTATGGTATGTATCTATATCATACATCTATATATCTATTTTATCTGAAAACAATATATGCTCAAATACTTGCCCATTTTCCTGAACCACATATTTTAAGATATTTCAACTCAATTTTTTAAAAAAGACTTTATTTGTCAGAGAGAGAGAGAGAGAGAGAGAGCATGCACACACGCAGGGGGAGCGGCAGGCAGAGGGAGAAGCAGGCTCCCTGCTGAGTAAGGAGCCCAATGCAGGACTTGATCCAAAGACCCTGGGATCATGACCTGAACCAAAGGCAGATGCCTAACCGACTAAGCCACCAAGGCACCCCATTTCAACTCAATTTTTAATATCAAAACCATGGCTTACCCACTATTTTTATTCACTGGCATCAGACTTGTTTGTCCTAATGATAGACATTTGATGTATATAGTCACTAACTAGCTAGTTTATAGACTCGTTTTCATAAACAAGTTACAAAATTTCTAAATTACCTATTATTAAGAAACTAGAGGGACCCTACAACCAAAAGCAGAGTCAGAATAAGTAAGAGGAGAAAGCCAACCATACTCTGTATCTTGAGACAAACTCTGGGGGATACAAACAACATATTTTAGTCTCTATTCCATAACCATGCAGTGTAATCGTTATGGGAAATAATTTAATTTCTTGCAATCTCTAATAAGGAAATCTTACCTTAGAGATGTTCACTCCTCCCCAAGGGCTGTGATCTAATCAAATTAAATCTAAATTAAATGTGTTTTATAGGAATTTATTAAGTTATAAAACACATAGAAACAGAATAATCTAGAATAATTTTCCCTCTCAATCTAAAAGTTTTGCCTTTTCCATAATTAGATTATCTCTAGTTTCTTCAATGATTAGTAATAGCAAAAGTCTAAGAATTTTCCTTTTAGGAGCCAAGTCAGTAATGACTTCATTTGTTTAGAAAAGCATCATTTGCTGGCATTTGAAATGCAGAGAAAGTGGCATAATACATTTGACCAAAATGGTTCTAATGATACCCCAAGATGCAGACTCAAAATGGTCCTAAAGTAATTGCAAGGCTTGCTCATTCATTCACCAAACATTTCCTGAATGCCTACAGTGTTCTCAATATTATGCTAAGCAACTGACTTGGTGAATCAGAGCTACTATCCTCACTTCCTTAAGATTCAACTCCAAAAATACAATTAAAATGAGCTCTTCCTTTAAAGCACACTTCGTTCTGTCAAATATACTCTTTCTGTTTATTTTAGAAGAGTTTAATCATCTCTATTTGGCTATGAGCCCTGGACTTGGGCTCATTTACCTGCCCAGAAAGCACTACTTGATATTCTGTGAGAATAACACAACTCACCCAAAGTCTCCATGTCACTCCAGGAAGACACTTTACCTACTGAGAATTTAAGATGATGCTGAATTAAGCATAAGTCACTAGTAGTGGTATAAAGCAAATGAGCGTTAAGGGGAATTAGTCACACAGGCTCCTTTGTCTTAAGTCCACCTTTAGCCCTTGCAATTAACTGCAGGTGTATGAAATTACATGCAGATATAATTGCACCTGAAATTAGCTGACTGCAGGTGTAACTGGTCAGTGGTACCCTCCCAAGAGAGTCCTTGGTTAATTACCTCAATTATTAGGTAATTATAGGTATAATTATACAAATTTCCATATAATTTTATTGCTTAAAAAACTAGCACAGAAAATAAGATATTAACATAAGCTGTCATAAAATTTTCATTAAGGGAGAGTGTTTTTGGGTTTCAATGCTGAAGAACTGAATTTCAGCGCCTGGGTGCCTGCCCCTGTACTCAGTGATTGTTTACTTGAATCATACCTGCACATTTTCCGACACAGTGGTGCAGCGAGGGCATCTGAGTCAGTATATTTTCTTGGGTTCAGTATCAAGTCTAAATATCATCATTAAGTGTAGTAAACATCACACTCTGTAAGACTGCTTTCCTGAACGTCAGAGCCCAAGCAATGCAAATATTATACAACCAAGTGCTGTTTTCAGAGAAAATCAGGGTATGTATCTCACCTTACTGCTGTGGGACAGAATGCCTATATTCCCCTAATAAAAATAACTTGTCACTGAGATTTTGTTCTATTTTCTGGATATGCAAACAATGCATTTAACAAGAAGATTCAAGCTATAAAAATGCTTTGTACTACTAGAAAATCTATCCCAAATACTGCATGTGTTTGGATATTTGAGAACTGATGAATCTGGCGGCTATATATCAAGAGTTCAAGGATCTGTGGTGCCCATGTTCTCACCCCAGCCACTAAGCTCTTGCCATATTCCTTGTGGGACCAAGCCCTGTTACTTATCATAATTATGGTCATAGGTCCTACCCTTGTTCTCATACGCTTGAGTCTACTTGTGCTCTACAGAAACCTATTTACTCTTCCCAGGTCTCCTGGAGTCCCGTTCTGCATCCAGACCCCGAAGATCCGGGCTGTAATAATGATCACCAGGACTCCCCTTAATGCTGCCTCTTTGCACCTCCCAATCGGGTCTGCGGCGGTATGGCTCATCTTCCTATCTTGGTAATTAAAAGAGCCTTGTGCTAAAACAGCACAATTACCCAAGTGAGGTCAATGATCAGTCTGACTTGAAGCTCTAGCTTGTCAGTATCACCTGGCAAATCCAGGAAGTATCAATCCTATTGCAGTTTAGTCTCATTTCTATTGTACTCTGGCAACACCATTTGCAAGGCTACAGTCTGAATAGTGTACCTTGTCACGGAGAAATGTGGTGAGACCCGGTAGGTCATTTAGCCACGTCCAGCAATATCCCCATGGAAATCTCACAAATGGCTTCACAGATCAAATTGCAGCAACTTTGTGGCCAAAGAAAAAGCTGTGAATCCATGAAATGTTCAACTTTCAAAAAGTTCAGAAGTTATTTGTGAGACAGTGCGTTAACTACATACACTATCCAGAAACATATTATATACATATCCCTTTCTTTCATAATGCACATTTACATATCAGACGTCTGAGACTTCCAGGAAAAAAAAAAAAAGGTTTACATTTGTTAAAATTCATGTTTTTCAAACCTGTTTTAACAGGAAACTCTTTGGGGAAGAGAATATCCGAAACTAGTCTTTATAACATCCCTGCAACACGCTCTGGAAAACACTGTTCAAAAGCTGCATTTGTAAACACGGCTTACTCATTTTGGATCCCCAGAGCTTCTTTACCTGTTATTTAGTCAATAACTGACTACTGCAAAGGACGGAAGAGGTAGGCACATCTCTATAGGTTATTGCAAGAGGAACAGGATGAGGATTTTTCTCACTGGTGTACTACATTCCAGAACCTGCTATGCCACTAGCAGGAACTTCTGCAATTCACAGTCAGTATTTAGAACAGTAAAAAAATGTTAAAGGCTCCTTTCTGCTTAATTGTTCCCATACACTACTTAAAAGGCACTTTCATTCCCTTTTAATGTTAATTGAGTCATCATCCGCTTGTCATTCAAATTGCAAACACGAGGCAAGACAGTCCTCCAAGTGCTGTCTTGTAGGTGAGAAGGCCACACTCCAAACCCACTCCAAACCCTCCTCTCAACCACAGCCAGAAAAATAAGTGTGAAAGTTCCAGGACAGTTTAATTCTGATTTGAAACACACCTTCTCGAAAAGTTTATACTTTCCATCTGAATTTCTGAAGTTTGCTATGGTTTCTCCAAGCACAGGTGCACTGTGATATCCTTTATTTTTTAGAGGATTCTAAATTCCTTAAAATCTCCAGATTTCTCAGACAGACTACATTTGCTGGTCTTTAATGCTTGCTTATTCTTTTCCTTCAAGGCTCAACTCTTAGTCAACTTCGTGAGGCCTCCCAAAGCACAATGAAATGATTCAGGCTTTATCCTTCAGACAATCATTAGTCCCTTTAGCACATGCAAGCCTTACGTTGTTAAATAAATTTTAGGTAAAAGAGCTAACTCCTACATTGCATCAAAAACCCCCTTTTGCCTGTAGGTCGTTGTAATTCTAATGCATGTCGCAATGAATCATTCATTCTTCCTTTCACTCATTCATTCATTAAACAAACATCTACAGAGGACCTCATTAAATAATATCTAGATTGCTGATATTCCAGGGATAGAAGTGAGGGAGGGGAAACAGCTGACCATCACATAAAAATGAATACTTCATAAAAGTGAAAAGTGCCTTAGAAAGGAAAAGCACTATTTCTGTGAAAGTGGGAGAATCCCAGAAGATTTCTTTTAACCTCCATCATTAGTGGTAAGTAGGAATTTGCTAAAAAAAATTAAGATTTTTCATGTGAAAATAATTACAGCATACAACCTGTATGAAAATTTAACAACTACAGGTAATTATATGCTCAGGGAATGCCAAGAACTTTTGGAGTGGCTGGAATGTAGAGGATGGAGGAAGAACTAAATGGTAGAAAGGTTAAGTCTGGAAAGTGCTAGTCAGTCGAGTGCTTCCTGTGTCTTACCCTATGGACCAGTTGATCTTGAACTCTGAGGTGTACTTTAGAAGCTCCTAAGGATTCTATGGAAGGAGGTCTACAGTGAAGTGCAGGAATATGCATTTGTAACAGCTCTAGTGATTGTGATTAGGTTATCCTCAGATGAAGTTTTGAGAAATGCCATGTGTATGCAATGGGAAACCTAAGGGGGTTATTAAGTAGGCTGTGTGGGGGCTGAATTAAACTGGGGAGTTTAATTCTCTGCCGCTAGGAAGCTTTGGCACTACATTAGGCAAGGGGGGGTCAATTTTAATTCTAATTATGATTTTAATTTTAATAATGATAGTTATAAACAGCTTTATTTGCTCCTATTCTTGCCTAAGACAAGATTGTACCTGAATGATTTTATCTTTTGTTTGATTTATAATATTCTAACATGTATCACTCTTCTCTTATTACACAGCATATTATCCCAGTTAAGCCTCATAAAAACCCAATGAGGTATTTATTACTATCTGACAGATGAGGAAACAAGGGCTCAGATAGTATTACACAATTCATGCATGATAGGAGCTGGAGGGTATTATACTAAGTGAAATAAGACTGAGAAAGACAAATACCTTATGATTTCACTTATACGTGCAATCTAAAAATAAAATGCATGAAAGAACAAACAAAAAGCAGAATCTGACCTATAATTACAGAGAACAAACTGGTAGTTGCCAAAGGGAAGGGGGTGAGGGGAGTAGGCAAAACGGGTGAAGGGTAGTGAGAGATACAGGCTTCGGGTTATGGAATGAGTAAGTCACAGGGATGAAAGGTACAGCACAGGGAATATAGTCAATGATATTGTTATGCTGTTGTATGGTGACAGATGGCAGCTACACTTGTGAGCACTGGGTAACATGTAAACTTGTTGAATTACTATGTTGTACACCTGAAACTAATGTAACATCGTGCGCAAACTATACTCAAAAAAATTTTAAAAAGATAAAGTCTAGGTCTGATTCCTTTTCCTACACCACGTTGCCTTGCCAAAAAACTGCAAAGTCATGGCCAAAGTATGCGATGAAATACAAGTCATCAATTTTGTGCTTAACAAAGTTGAACATAAATTTACATTACTGGAGGTTGAAAATATAGATATCAAATTATCTTGTACTAGGATTATTCCTATTGCAAATGGCAACAAACCAAGGACAAATGCTTTAAAGAAAATGAGAATTTAATAATTCTTATAGCTCAAAAGTCCATGGTCAACTCCAGGTATCACTTGAATTAGGGAACCAGAAATGACTCTAGAAACCAGTGTCTCCTTCCCCATCTCCTAACTGCTTTCTCTTTGTTACCTCCGTGTGCAGTTCTACTGGTCCTGGCAATATGGCTTCCTCCAGAACACTAGCCTTATATCCTCCAAAGTTCAAGTATAATGGAAAAGAGCACATTTTTGCCCCCAGCAATCTCTGAAAGAATGCTGAAATTCTTATTGGGTCACAAGTTTATCCCTGAGTCAACTGCAATATTCCAGGGGTACTCAATCCTCTGACTCTCCAGGTAGGAGCCTATTATTTACCTTTGGACTCAACTTAGACTCAACACCACACACCAGGAGTGGAAGGGAAAAATGTTCCTCAAAGAAAAATCAGATTAATGGTACCAAAAAAGGGGGCTTCAACTTGGGGCAGCAACATTAGCAAATATCCACCACCTTCAGCTAAAGAAAGGAGCAAGATGACTGACTGTGGCTTTATACTATTATCATAGATCAATTAATCTCACTGAAGAATTAGAAAATACTTTTCTAAATTTCCTGATTACTTTAGGATAACATGCTGTCAAAATAAATGGAATTTTACTCTAACAAGAAATATGTTTTGATATGGTTTCTATACACACACACACACACACACACAAACACACACACACACACACACATTTCTGCAAAATTATTTGGCTAAGAATTGATTCCATTCAAATAAGGTTATTCTGTAAACAAGTGAATCCTGTCATTTTGTTTTCAAAATAACACTGCTCCATTGAAGTCAAGCATTTAAAAAAAAAAAGCCTTGAAATTAGTTTGTGTGCACATACAGCCACACTCATTCTTCAAAGTACATGGATTCTTTTAACCCTTTAATCAATACTTCATTCCAGCAATTCGTATCTTTTTATTCCCTTTCAAAAATCATTCACTTCTCTAAAAAAAAAAGTGGAAGAATTTATTGATCCATCTCTTTGGTTTGTTTCAGATTGGAGAAACAATACAAAATTCCTGAGAGTTTTCCTCTTCATACACACACACACACACACACATTTGGAGTATATGTGTTAATTTTCAACCTGCTAATCCTTCAAACCACAGTTGAAGTCTCTAAGACACTTCTTCTCTATGCTCTGACAGCCCCTTATTCAAAACATTTATCAGTGTGATACAATTATTAAGTATTAATAAAATTAATTACACAAATTAAAAATAGTTAAACTAAAAAAAAAAAATCAGTTCACTCCTACATAAACCAAAAGCTCAGTAAGCTCATAGCCCTGCATTTTCAGCCTCTAGCATACTGTCTTACTAATAATAATAGTCAGTTCAATGAACATATTATAAGTGGTAACTAAATATTTTATGTTTTCAAAGAGTTGATTCTATTCTATCGTCCCAGATGAAAGTTCAGAAAGGGAACATACTCAGTAGCCAGGTATTTTATTCCCGCAAGGTGGAGGCTTATAGGGGACATGGTTCTATCCCCCCACCCCTCTCCAGGCAGTACATGTACTGAAACTGGGCAGAAGAGGGAAAAATGAAGCAGAGAACACAGACCAAATGGCTGCTGAGTTGGCTGGGCACAAATATCTGGAGCTGCAGAGCCAACACAGGGAGAAAAGACCCAGACACCTGAGAAGAGGTGTTTACAGACTAAGGAGGAGAGAAGCTGGCCGGCCACCAACTGTGACAGAGGCTAGATGAAGCTAGCTTTGCTGTGACTCCGAAATAGGGATGTATGACTATATTAAGAGCTAGGAACAGAGGGAGTAATTTGGGCACACAGACACTTACTTATCCAGCCCCCTTTGACTCATTCGATACTTATAAATGTGTGAACTCATGGGCAGCTCTTTGCTCTCCAGCTTTTCTTCTCATTAGTTGCTACATTTTCTGACTGCAACATTTCCCTTTGTAAGCACGGCACATTATGAAATCTTGGTATTAATGACATTTAAACAAATTAAATTGCACTAGTATGGTTGCCCAATGTGGTCCACATGGATCCACACAACACATTACAAATGTGAAACACTACTTAAGCTGCATAATGACAGCATATTTTAAAATTTATTCCCGAGTGGCAGTTAAGAGTTTCTAGAGGAGAGAGAAGAATTGTACTTGGTGGGAAATAGATAAGTAGGTAGAAGTAACTACTTCTGGGAAAAGGCTTGCCTAATGAAATTTACGTCCCCAAGACATGCTGATAGGCTGCCTGCCTAAGTGAGAATGTGTTAGCTGCGTCCAAGGAGGTGGAAGCCTCCGCCTCAGCTATCACCTGGGGCAGTGGTTCTCTTTAGTGTTGTTAGGGTTAGAATAAACTGGGATGTCTGGAGTCAGGGAGGGAGAGTGACAGAAATTATATATGCTATGGGTCTTCTATTTTCTCCTTAGCAGTTTATGTTAAGGATATTGCTCATGTGAATGGAACATTCTGGAGTGGTCCCACTACTCTGGGTACTTTGAACTTCCTAACGAAACAACAAATACATATTTCATACTAAGTGCCAAGGATGTGCAAAGCATATGGGGAAAATAAAAAACAACAACAAAGACAAACCAACAGCAATCCCACAGAGCACTCAGCATGAAGTCTTCAAGCCCAGTTGTTGGCACACATGCAAAAGACAGTGAGCAGCCGAACACTGAGCAATGCTGTCTAGAACCCACATGCATACGTGTTCTAGGGCAGTGATAACTTGCAAAGTATTTAACAACCTGTACGGCTGTGTGACATAATACAAAATAGATATTTGGTCTTGCCCCCGGTTCCTGACACAAAGCTACTAAATCCCTTAAGTTTCCTAGGTAAGAGGAGCATCTGTTGTTCTAATGAGGTAACTACTGATTGGCCACGATCAGAAGCTAGTATCAGAAGCCAGTACCTTTCAGTCCCAAGCTCTGACATCCACGAAAGGGAGAGGGGCTGAAGACTAAATTAGTCACCAATGACCAACGATTTAATCAACCGTGACAATGTAATGGAACCTCCATAAACCCTGAACAATAGGGCTTGGAGAGCTTCTGGGGTGGTGAACACATCCACGTGCTGGAGGGTGGCACACCCTAACTCCACGGCAACAGAACTCCTGTGTATGGACCCTTCAGGCCCCGACCCTATCTAGCTCTTCATCTGCATCCTTACCCTCTAGCTCTGGTCCTCCAGAGGATATAGGAATATCCTCTATACTAAATCAGTAAACATAAGTAAATGTTTTCTTGAATTTTGTGAGCTGTTTTAGCAAATTATCAGATCTGACGGGGGTTGTGGGAACCCTCAACTTTATAGCCAAGTCAGACAGGAGTGTGGGTACCCTGGGGACTCAATATGTATGACTGGCACCTGAATGAGAATCTTACGGGGTTGAACCCTTAAATCTATGGGATTTGACACTAATTCTCAGTAGTGTCAGAATGGAATTAAATTCTATGACGTCCAGTTGGGGTCCAGAGAGTGGGAGAATTGGTTGGTGTGGGGAAAGCACCCACAAACATTTGGTGCTGGAAGTGTTGTGGGTAGACTAACAGTTTTCCTTTAGGCTACTATTCACCAATCAGAAAAGTCACCAAACAATCTGAGGGAGGACCAGTTGGTGAGCTAGACAGGTGCATATCCATGGAATGTCAGTCCGAAGAGGATGGGCTCCCCCAAGCAGGAATGACCTAAGACTGGGAGCTGACCTCAGATCACAGGCACATCAATTTCCTGACTCGATAAACATTTGTTTTCCGCATACTCAATACTTACAAAACAGAATCTAGACTCTTTGAGAGTTGGGATTGTTTTTTACTTAACGCTGAGAACAGGGCAGTTGATTTTAGAACAGGGGCTTAACAAATGGAAACAAGATTGCAGCTGGTACCTATTAACATTGTAGAGGTTTCTGTTCTGGACTGGGCAGGAAAGTGAGGAGGCACCTTGCACTCCAAAATAGCTTGGGCCCAAAAACAGCAGTGAGCAGGAAAGAAGGAAAATGAACAATGAGCTCTAACAAGCATGGTGCCCACGCTCCGCCAGCCAAGCAGCAATTTCTAGTGGCCCGTGGCAGGGATGGCGACGAGGCAGCTCCACACCAGGGACTTCTTCATGAGTTGGAAAATGTCTCTTAGGCTAACAGCAAAGCCTCCCCAAGCTGGGTTGGGATTTTCCAGTGGTTTACTGAATATCCTGTTAGTATCTCAAGGCGTTCTTTTAGAATGAGGTTTGGATGCCAGATGTTTTGACGTTTTGACAGGCTACAGAAACTCTGTGTTGTTGCTGTTGTTTGGGTTTCAATGCAGTAAACACACACGTAGTTTCACTTAGTAGACTGTAAACAGAATTGGATTAAATCCAGAAATTGATTAGTCGACTATTTTAATGGGGAAAAAAATCCTAAACTACCACCTTGACACAAAATTAAACCCCTCTAATGTATTTTTTAAATAAGAAACAAGTGTTGAGAACTCACTTGTCCAGAATATGGTAGAGCAGTGTTTTTCAATCATGGCTTCACCTTTACAATCCTATAATAAACCTTTAAAAAAAATGCGCCACCCTTGAGCTTACAAAGAATGAGCCCTAGAGATCTAGAAGTAGAATTTGCAAGAACTAGGTCAGAGACTCACTAAAAAAAGCATAATGGATTAACCATGACTGGCTTAGACTCACCTTTATGAACTCAGTGTGGTTGGACATATAACTACACACATTTAGGTTCTATGAACATGAAGAAAGGGATGTAAGGAAGAATAGCTATGAGACAGGCAACCAACTGTGTCTTACATGTACTCCAAGTATCTCCGATCGTTCTTAGAAAATTTCAGAGATGGGAAACTTACCAGAGCATAGTTTGAAAATAAAAGTATTTATCATATCAATTTGGCTAGTACCCTTCCTATTTTGTGTGAGTACAATACACAAAAGTAACTGTCAATGGCTCAGAAAAAATGTGGGATTGGATTCAATAATTCTTAAGCTTCTTTCTACCTTTAAAAGCCCATGATTCAAGACATTATGGGTAGTAAGGAGGGCACGTATTGCATGGTGCACTGGGTGTTATATGCAAGTAATGAATCACGGAACTTTAACATCAAAAACTAGGGATGTATTGTATGGTGACTAACATAATATAATAAAAATATTATAAAACAATAAAGAATAAAAATACTTTTATTATTTGAAAAAAAAAAGACATTATGGGAAACTCTCAATGTGAGAAGAAACAGAGCTTCCTGGTCCAGAAAATATGATAATCTCATGGAGATGTATCAGGACACACAAAATATTTGAAGACAGTATCGACAACTAAAAACTTTGAATTAGTGATAGAAGGGACTATTAATAAAATAACAACTGCAGCCTGTAACCACATCCCTGAATAGATGCATAGTCCATTTCTATACATACCACATTGGTCTAAGGAAAGTATATCACTCCTTGCAGCATTTTTTAGGTTGTGGCGTTTACGATGTCAAACATTAATCCTCCAGAATATTCATTCAAAATACACATTTCTGTTAGTAGCCGCTACCTGGAAAAGCCTCCACCATGTGTTAGGGATATTTAAAGATGAATGAGGTGCAATCCTTTCCATCAGACAGATAAACAACTAGTTTGGATGCAATCACCCCACACAAATGGTAGTAATTGGCAGACTCTTAAACGCAGAAATGGTCTATCTGGAGCAAGTATATACTGTGTCATAATCTATAATTCTGAGTGCTCTGTTCTGCTCTACCGAGAGACTTCTAATCATATTCTCCTTTGCTCTCATTCATGTAGCAGATAGGTTTGCTACAAAACTTGGCTTCTATGAAGCTTGGTTTATAACAATGTCAATGAAATAATACAAAGCAGTGGAAAGCTTGCAGCAAAAGGAGTTGCAACTAAGGTTTTCTATCTGCTAAGGAATGTCACAGTTGCCCCAACCTTATTCTTCCCTCTATATTAAAAAAAAAAAAAAAGCCCCTCAGGATCACTTCCTTTCCCTCACCAGCAATTCATTCAACAAACATCTATCAAGCACTTCCTATGCATCAAGAAATATGCTAAACACAGAGAAGAAAATGAAGCTTGTAAGGCAGCTACAGCTCTGAGGAATTTCTGGGTTTTTATCATTCTACTTTTGAGATGAACAGATTGAGACACATTACCTGACTTACTCATGTTATGAAAGAAACAAGTATAAAACTAGGAATTAAGATTAGGTGTCTAAGACCTAAATGGTGCTTATACAGGGTATCCATGGGGGTTACTGACCAAGAAGGGTCAAAGTGCAGGGCCACCCAGGATGTGTGGGACTGTGCTTCATGACGATCAGAGAGAGATTGGAGCACCAAGTGTCTTGTGCTTGAACAGAACACAGAACGTGAAGTGAGGTAACTCCACAGCTTGGGGACACATGCCAGCAGAGCCTGGCCCCGCTATGTGGACATCCTACGATTGACAGGCACTCTAATGCCCTACCGTGTGACACAGTGACCATATGCTAGGAGCACTCCTGCTCTGTGGGGAGCCAGATGGTCAGAGAAATCTCAAAAGCCAGTCGGATGCCAGCAGCCCCTCTACTGTCCCTGATCTACCAGAAACAGCCTTGCCAGCTGGCATCACCACCTCCTCCAACCATGCTCTGATCACAGAAAACAAACCGGGCTGAGACACTAACAGCTCTATTCCTGTATCAGCACAGCTCTGCCAGTGAGAGGTGAATTAATGGCCAAAGGAACAGGTCCAAAAAGGAGGCAAAGAGGCATGGGATGAGTACGGTTGTACCTTCCTCTGGGCTGCTTTTCCTTAGACAAGGTTATGATGCACTTTGCATGGCCCACTATAAATTATTTATTGTGTAATCTCCCTACTCATTAGAGTACAAGCTTCTCAATGACAGTGATGGTCTCTCCGACCTCAGTCATCACAACTCTTTCCTGGCACAGTGGCTGGTACAGAGTGAGCAGGCAACAAGTACGTTTTGTTATTTTTGTTAAGAATGATGCTGCGGTGATGAATTGGGATGGAATATGTATTAAACAAGAATGGTAAAATTTACATAATATGGGGTCCTGAGATCCCAGGAACACCTCCTTCTCATCTAGAAATTCATACAAATTACACATCATCCCATAGGCGACACCCAAATGGCTGTGTCTGACTCTATAGCAGCTTTGCCCCTATGCCAGTTATGCTGAAACAACAACTTAACCCCAGCCCCACTCCTGCTCAGACAAATGATTAGAAATGGGGAGGGGGGCTAATATTTTACTTCTCTCTGACCACAGACTTCACTACACATAATTTTCAAACAATTTGGAGATGTGTTGAAAGTCTAAGTGCTGATGATTTTTAAGCACTAATCATGATTCATCCAGCATATTCAATTATCAAATGTAATTCTGTAGAAATTTCATCACCCTCTAGCATTATGAAAGCAATAATATATAACTGCAATTTAATATGAAGCATTGCCATGCTTATTGGTTTTCTAGTACATATACTATGCCACAAAGATGCTGAAGATGAAAGTATCTTGTACCAAAATAGCATATGAACAGACTGGTTAAGAGGAAATCAAGCAATAGATGACCTTACTATTCTTACAAGAGCTCCTACTGCCACAGTACCTACTTAGGAGTCTTCAGACTTAAAATACACCTAGTATTTATAGGCATCTTTGTTTTACACATTTAATGGAGATTGAGAATTAGTTTCAGTTCTGGATTCAGCTTCTCTTACATAAACAGAGTCACTAGTTCACTTATAGCTCATTTGTTCCTCTGTTAAATAAGGGGTACTTCAACATACTAATGATGATGATGATGATACAGATAGAGCACTTCTCCTAGTGTCTGGCATATGGTTAGCATTCAATAACAATTAGATTCTATTAGTTATAGAAGATGCCATCATCATCATCATCTGTGATGAAACGGAGCAATAATGCTGGATGAGACTTTAAGAGAATTAACTAATCCACAATTTCCTTTTTCTTTCGAGAAGCCATACTCTATTAACTACTGTATTATCAAAGTCACCCAACAAGTCAGAGAGAAAAATGAAAATAAGAATGCATCCTAATTCCAAGCCTAGAGCTTTTCCACCAAGTATTAAATAATATACAGTGTTTTTAGGTTATTAAGGGTATCAGACAATATCAGAAGCAGGGGGTCTCTACCTCTTAGCATCTCCCCAGCAAAGTCCTATGACAAGGTTCCCAGTCCCATAGATGGGCTCTCTGTCTATATCTGTTCAGCTGCCTTTTAATGTCAGAAGGGAAAGGACAATAGGTAAAGTTTTGATACTCTTTTGCTGACATTCATTCATTCTCTGAGATATGCCCTCTTTTAAAAGTTCCAGTGACCAGGTAAAGTTGCTGTTCTTATATTTTAAGTACTTATGAACTTTAAAGAAGAATTTGAAGGAAACTATAAGGTCTACATGTATAAAAATAGGACCACCAACACCCCTACCTTATGGCAGATGCTTTATTTTTGTTTTCTTTTGATGTGTTAGACATTTACCTATTAAGTTTCAGCCCTTACACTTTTCCTTCTATATTCGCCTTCAAGGTGCCGGGGCTAGTAGCCTGCAATCTACAATTTGCAGGCTTCCTTGCCGGCAAGTTTCTTGTTATATTCGGTCACTCATGCCAACATGGAAATCACTAAAACGTTAGACATTCAGCTTCTGGCTGATCCTCCTGTCGTGGTGGTGGCAGCAGCCAACCCAAGTTCTACTAGTTAAGCATTTTAAAAGCCACAGCTAGGAGCTCCCTCAAATGGAGTAAAAACAGCTCCTGCTCATGGTCACCTGCATGGTTACAGTAGCATTGAGGATAACTGTCCTAACAATCTTAGTGGCAAGAATGCTCTTATGGACATCAGTCCAAAGACAGCAGCATCTTTGGGACATCTGGGCAGTCTTCTTTTTCTTCTCCAAAACTTCTAATACTTTTTTAAAATACGTTTTTATTTTTCAAAAAAGATTTATTTATCTTACAAAGAGAGAGAGAGAAAGCAAGAACACAAGCAGGGGTACGGGGAGAGGAAAAGGGAGCGAATCTCAAGCAGACTCCCTTCTGAGTGCAGAGTCCCACACAGGGCTCAATCTCATGACCCTGAGATCATGACCTGAGCTGAAATCAAGGGTCGGACACTTAATGGACTGAGCCACCCAGGTGCCCCTCTTTAATACTTTCTTAAGCTTTCCTATAAAAAAAAAAAAAATCATTCTCTGGTTTAACGACCTAGTTTGGTGTTGATTTCCTGAGTAGAAAATGACTGATAGATACACTAAATTTTTACAATAACCCCTCAAGCCAGTATTGTTACCACCACTTAGCAGATGAAAAAATAATTCTTAGAAAATTAAGTAATATGCCCAGGGTGACCTGGCCAACAAAGTAATCAGAATGGGAAGTATAGTTCTACTGAGCTCAAATACCCTATTTTCAATGTTAAGAACTAGCTATTTAAGCAATGTATGTAAATTTTAGGTGTATTTTATTCTCATTTTGATATAATACATAATAAATTTGTAAAACTTGGAAAAATACAAGGACTAAGCATTGCCTTCTGAGTTTCCAGGTGAACTGAGCAGTGCTCTGACAATTCCTTATGGCCTTTAATTGATGTGACATACAATACAGCATATATCACGTATGCTGTCATATATATCAGCCGTAAGGAAGGGTGCAAGGTCAATTTTGAGTCATTCATCAATTCTCAGTTGATGTTCAGTGGGAAAATACTATCAATAATGAAAAGAGACAGTCACAGAAAGGGTAGGAAAAAGAAGAAAATATACTGAAGCACAGAGATAGGGAGTAACCGAATTACTACTTTGAGACATATAAAAATTTTATTTTGCAAAGGTAAATGGAATGCTATAATCATTCTCCGTGTCTGACACAATTTGCGTCTCCTCTCAGAGCCTCCGGGTATCACCTGTCTGCCACTACTCCAGCTTCGGTGCGAGACTCCCACCTTCTATTGTTGCCACATCTGCAAACTCTGTTCCTTGCCCAGATGACCTCAACTATTATCCAGGTTTAGAATAGCCCTAACCTTGCTTCCTCTAGCTTTGCCTCACAATCTGTTTTCCATGATACTCTGAGTAAAACGGAAGGCAAGAAAAATCACTCTTAATGAAAAATTTACCTATTTGAGTTAAATTAGGTTAACTGTATACAAGATTTTTGTTAGATTTAATATGTGACTATATACTTGAAAAGTTATTGAAGGTTTGAAATTTATCAAAGACAATGTATTTATGCCTCCTTGCAATATTTGGATCATAGTTTTTTCTAATATAAATAATTAGGAGATTTTACCTTTTCTTTTCTGCTCCATTGACCAAGCCTAATTTTTTATGTGAAGCTGAATCCTACACTCTCCATTTCCTCTACCTCCAATTAAAACATCAATGCTATAGAGCAGTCATCAATTTTTCAACAGTTACTTTATTATGCCCTTTCAGATACGTGTGGCAGCAAAACTTCCTATTTCCCCCAAATTCTCGACTTCGAGTAATTCATGCAGATTCACAACATAACCTGCTGCTTATTATTATTTAACTGGCTGACTGTATTAAGTTTGGATTATGAATTAGAGAAAGAGCATTGTTAAAAATATGATAAACAAGCCCTGGTTGCTTAAAGAACCTTGAGCTCTTCAATGTGGGAAATCTTGAGGAAGATACTGGGAAATATCAGAGATCTATGCAATATGCCCTTCTGAGGTTTTCAGCGGTGTTAAACACTCAGTGTTTTTGTTTTAAAGTAAAATCAGCCAGTGTCAGAAGGTGAGTAACAGTCCTTGAGAAGCTTTGATACTATTCTAGGTTTGTTTCTCAAATGCTATGAGAGAGGACTCTCTATATGCTGGTGATTATTCCAGAATGCCTGAATTTATTAATTTTAAGATTTTATTTATTTGACAGAAAGAGAGAGAGCACAAGCAGGAAGAGTCGCAGGCAGAGGGAGAGGGGAGCCCGATGTGGGGCTGGAACCTGGGACCCTGGGATCATGACCTGAGCGGAAGGTAGATACTTAACCTACTGAGTCACCCAGGCGCCCCCAGAGTTCCTGAACTTAAATCCTGGCTCTGCCATTTAGAAGCTAGAAGACCTTAGGCAAGACATCTATTCTGTTCATGCTTAGCTTACTCATTTAAAACGAAGTCAATAATAATACCACCTCATGGGAGTGCTGTGAAGATAAAATATACGATTACACAGAAAGAATTAAGAATTGTGCCTGCATTAAGTTAATCTTTACATACGTGAAATCTTTTAAAGGGTCTTGAAAAGTCTACGATAAAAGTCTGTTTAAAAGACTTTCAAATGAAAAACATTTAAAGGAAATAAAAGCTTTACATACATACAGATTCCATGATTGATTTCAAATGACTTAAGAAAACATTTAAAATAAAATGGAAGAATTTTATTTCTAATAATGCCTTAATGAGGAACATGGCTGATTGTACTCTGCAGAAAACAAGTTTTAAATTGGTCAAAATTATTAAAAATAATCATTTCAGGGTATTGAAAAATAAAGGTAGGCAATGAATTGCAATGGTTTATTAGCACAACACTGCTAATTTATCCATAAGAATAGAGATTTTGTGGCCATATTGCTGGACACATTCCCATTACCTCTATTCAGTGGCACAATACTGTAGCTCTACCAATTGGTGTTTACAGACCCCGTTCGGCCAGGTGGCAAAGCAACCAGAAAGTTAAGTGAGGAACTGCAAATGGGAAAGATGTAGAAAGGCTGAAAAACACTAGTTTACTCTTAGATTACACACCAGGATTCAGGTGAAAAATGGAAGCCTGGGGAGTGGTGTGGATTTGCCATACTTTTAAGTCCATCTATCAACCAACAAGCAGCTCAGTGGGTAGAGGATGGGAACTTTACTGGAATCGGCTGTATGAACATAACCTCTGTAGAGATCACTGACCGACCACGAAACCCTGCAAGAGAATGAGGCTGTTAACACTCAGCAGACACATCAGAGACTGTACACTACAGGCCAATCAGATTGTGCAGTTTAAGTGCAGAGAATTTAACTGACTGTTAAAACAGCACAACAGCCCTCAGAACAAAAAGGATGCTCGCATAAAAGTAACTACAATGGGGGCGCCTGGGTGGCACAGCGGTTGAGCATCTGCCTTCGGCTCAGGGCATGATCCCGGCGTTATGGGATCGAGCCCCACATCAGGCTCATCCGCTATGAGCCTGCTTCTTCCTCTCCCACTCCCCCTGCTTGTGTTCCCTCTCTCGCTGGCTGTCTCTATCTGTTCAATAAATAAATAAAATCTTTAAAAAAAAAAAAGTAACTACAATGTATCATCTACATTGTCCAGTTTCTCACAAAAGAAATGACTTGACAGGCAAAGAAAGAAGAAAGTTATCGATGCACAGGGAAAAAACAGACCATAGAAATTGACCTGGAGTGGATTTGATGAAGACTTCAAAGTAGCTATGCTATGTCCTCTTAAACTTAAGGAAAATATATACAAAGAATGAGAGGAAGATACGTTCAAAGAATTAAATACATATGGAAATATGGAAAGAATGAGCAAATAAATGTGAGAACAGAAAAATATCCAACTCAAAGAAGAGACAAATGTTTGAGGGAAACGAACAGAGCCCCAGAAATCTGCAATACAATACGAAGCACTCCAACACTCATATAATTGAAGCTCCAGAAGAAGATGAGAGAGGGAAAGGGTAAGAAAAAATATTTTAACAAATAGAAATCTCGAAAGTAGCAAGAGAAAAATGACAAATCACCTACAAAGGAAAAACCATAAGATTAATGGTAGAATCTTCTTCAGAAATGGTGGAACCCAGAGCATTGGAATGCCATTCAAAATGCTAACAGGGAAAAAAAAAAATCAATGAGGAATTCAGCATCCAGCAAAATTATTCTTCAAAAATGAAGGTGAAATAAAGACTTTTCCAAAAAAAAAGAAAACCAGAAAGAATTTGTTGCTAGGAGAACTGTACCATAAAACATACTAAAAGAAGTCCTTTAGACGGAAGAAAAGTAACACAAAATGATAACTTAGCTGCCCTGGAAGAAATGAAAAGCACTAGAAATGGTAAATATGGGGCAAATCACACACACACACACACACACACACACACACGTGTGAATGCACTAGAGCATTTTTTTTTCTTAACGTCTTTAAGATTCAGAATTGTGTAAAGAGGAATTTATTATGTTATTTTTGGGGGTTTATAAGGCAGAAGATGGAATATACTTGACAACAGTGCAAAACAGATGGGCGACATGGAGCTACACTTGCGCAAAGTTTCTATATTTTATCAGAAGCCAGTGTTAGATTATAATACATTAAAGATGATGTTATAACCCCTAGAGCAATAACATTAAAAAGAGTAAAGGAATATATCTAAAAAGCCAATAGGGTAAGATGGCTATTATAATTCATAAAAGAGGAAAGAAAAGAGCAATAAAAAAAGAGAACTAGAAAACAAGTAACTAAATACTGTATCTAAATCCAACCACATATCAGTTATATTAAATGTTACCTTACGAAACACAACAGTAGAGATTTTCAGACTGGATAAAAAAGAAACTTTATATAATGTGTACAGGAAACACACTTTAAAATTAAAAAATGTAAATAGGTTGAAAATAAAAGGATGGAAAAAGTTAAACCAACAAAATAAATAGACGTTAGAGCTGCTTTATTAATTCTGGACAAAACAGACTTTAAGAAATATTCCTAGAGAAAGGAACTTCATATTTAATGACAAAAATAATAAATCATAGTTACAATAAATCACAGTCACAAAAGTAAAAGCACCTAACCACAGGAATAATGGCAAAGGGGCATAAGGGACACCTGGGGGACAAAAGAAGTGTTCTAAAACTTGATTTTGGAAGTAGCTAAAACTCATTTCACTGTAAACTTAGAATGGCCGAATTTTTTTGTTAGTAAAGCTATACAAAATACATAAAAGAGGAAAGAAAAAAAAAAAAAAACCACACAGAGACAGAGACAGGAAGATGATCTTAGACTCCATAGTGCTGCCCCAGGGTTTGCAGGGCCCTGGGCAACTATTTTTGGTAATGTCCCTGTCTAGAGAAGCTAATAATTTGAGTGCTCCAAAATCAATGTAAGTACTCTCCTGGGAGTCTGATCTCATATGATCCCGAAAAGAAACAGTGCTGCAGTCATTGAGAATGATTCACTTGCCAGCTTGTCTCTCAGGAATGAGGACCTGCCACGGTGCCCGAGACAGTGGTGATCCATGGGACTTTCTTAGTTAACTTGCATAAAATAGATCTTCCTGAGGTAGAAAACAAGACACACCCTATATAGGTCTAGGTCTGGCTCAGCACCCCTCCTAGATGGCACTGCTAATCCTTGATGATTTTAGGCACACGATATTTTCTATCGGGGGGGGGGGAATTCCAAAACTGAAAATCCTTTGAGAGGGGACAGGAGCACCCTGCCCAGGACCAGTGGTAGTACTGAGACTGATGAATTCAGTTTAAAAATGATTTCTTCGAACAAGTGAAATCTAAATTCGGCTCAACTTGTCTGTATTCAAACAACACTTTAGGGTATCTTACTACTATTTAGCAAATATAATGATTATTATATGCCAGTTACAATTTTTTTTTTAAGATTTTATTTATTTATTCGACAGAGATACAGGCAGCCAGCGAGAGAGGGAACACAAGCAGGGGGAGTGGGAGAGGAAGAAGCAGGCTCATAGCGGAGGAGCCCGATGTGGGGCTCGATCCCATAACGCCGGGATCATGCCCTGAGCCGAAGGCAGATGCTCAACCACTGTGCCACCCAGGCACCCCGCCAGTTACTATTTTAATTGTTTAGCAAATACCTATTTCATGATTAAAACAACCTTGTGAGGTAGCTGCTATGATCTTTCTCCCATTTAATTTTTTTTAAAGATGTATTTATTTTTAGAGAGAGTGTGTGAGCAAGCAGGTAGGGGGAGGGGCAGAGGAAGAGAGAATCCTGAAGCAGACTCCCTGCTGAGTGCAGAGCCAGATGCAGGGCTCCATTCCAGGACCCTGAGATCATGAGCTGAGCTGAAATCAAGAGTTGGCCACTTAACCAACACAGCCACCCAGGCACCCCCTTTTCCCCATTTGAGAGATGAGGAAACTGATATGCAGGAAGGTTAAGTCACTTGCCCACGTTTACACAGCCATTCAGTGGGAACAGGATTAAATCCAGGGAGCCTGGCTCCAGATTCCTATTCTTAGTCACTCCGCTATGTTAATTAAAGCCTATGTCTGCAGGAAATTTATTGATGGGGGTAATGCTTTTAGCCTAAACCAACTTTCTAGAAAATCTATTTTATCTAACATAAATTTTTAAAAAAAGGGCAGAAAAAAAAAAAAAGGAAAGCAGAGAGGGAGGGAAGAAAATGATTTGAATATAGTAACAACTCAAGATTTGAAATTAGGCTCCTATTTGAAGGGATATGATAACTTTTCAGTGAGCTCTATTCTCATTTATTACCTATTTCAGGCTCTCACTGAAGTCACAGGGAGGAAGTGGGGATTTCATGGAGTTTAAAGCCACCTGCCTCTAGAGGCAGAGCTAGCTAGTAACAGAACAGTTCTTACTGAGCCCCGCTGACTCAACAAACCTCATTCCAGAATTTCCAAATCGCCAAACTCCAAAGTCACAGGAATTTGTCACTGATGGGGAAAAACAGTAGACTTTCTGGTATGATTTATAATCTGGAAATCCCAAACCCATAATGCATGAGTGCAGTTTGACCTCCCCCAGGGTTGGCAATTCTTAGACTTTATGTTGAGGTGGCTCTATTTTCAGTGGTTTAAAAAGAAGCCTAAAGGTAGGATTGTTACTCTCTGGCATGGAAGTGAAACCCATTTGTAATTTCCCTCCTGTTGCTAGCTGACATTGCTCAATTTCCCTTAGACTTGCATTCTAAGATGTTTGCACCAACCTTCCTTCCCTCCCTCTCTCCTTCACTCAGAGTCAGATGGTTGACAAACAGGCCAGATTTGGGATGATTAAGAATACTCTATTCCTGGAGGGATTATCTATTTTCCTTTCAAGGATATAATTATGTACCATGCCGCCCTCCCAAGTACCTTCAAGTACCTCAAGTCTGCCAGCTGAGCTTATATTGTTATACTGAAGTAAACACGACTTTCTTTAGAAAACACCAATTATGTGATTATTTCTTGCAAGCCTCTGGAGATGAGAGTGTCTGCTGAGTTTAAGGTTGTCAATTCACTTTTCTTTCCATTTGCCGCACAGGACTCCTTTCTGACTCAGATTTTTTACTATCAGCTGCCTCCTGAGCCCACGAGACAGGCAGTCTTGCAGTAGCTTCCAGGACATTCCCACACAACGAAGGCTTGAAGTCTGTTACCACAGAATCAAGTTTTTATCATGAGGCCATCATAAAACTTTAAAGAACACTGTACAAGAGAGTGAACGATGCCCACTCTCTGAAGCGTTTTTTGTGGTAAATGCTAATGGATAAGCTGTTTGTGGACTTTTCCTGAACCTCCCTCCTTAGTATTTAATCTGAGACTTTACACATCCCCTTTGCTCTCTACAAAGCAACGTCTGAGAGTCAGAAGTACGGAAAGTCAAAGGCAGGTAGGCTCATTCTTCTTAGAGAAATAAAAGGCTGGTTGATATTAGTTTAAAAATAAGCACTTGAATAAGTTTTTATCCAGAAATATTGAAGAAATTAAGAGGAAATAAGAAAATGCCTATTCTTTACTAGAAAATGGTTTTCCTGCAGGCATAACTGATCTCTAGAGCAAACCACCCTCAGATGTAACCAGTAATGCTTACGATAAAGAGACATCTAAGTGCTTTTTGTGCTTATAAGTCATTCCTGAAACAAAGCCCCTGACTGTATTAACCATGGTTCTAGCATCTGTAAGTTTGATACTTTAACGTTTGGTATTTATCTCCTGATAATACATCTGAATCACCTTGCCATGGTCTCTTGCCTCCATCAACTAACCCAAGCACTCCTTAGGGGGAATCTTCCTCCCAGAGCTGTGCTTTTCAAATACAAACCACTCAATCCAGAGCCCACACCCCAAATGACTCCTTTATGAGGCTCTCACACTTCCGGCCATTATACATCTGCCTTGATCACCCCGGACCTGGTACCAAACTAGAGACAGTCCCGATGCCCCCAGAGCCCACTGAAATGATTCAAATTAGCCAATCCTAGACCTTCTTAGCCTGCTTCACCCATTCCTTCCTGTAAAAAGCACAATAAAGGCTCTTGCCACAGTAGTTCCCCAGTTCCCCACAGCCTCACACCAACCCCGGTGCTTTCCAGTGTGGCCCTGTGTGGTGTGCCCCCTCCTCTTGGGATTGATGAGTAACAAACTACTTTTTCAATGACAATTATCTCCTGATCTATTTGCCTTACTATACTTCCGATTTTCTATTAATAAACAATATTTTAAAATGTAGTATTTATCACACAAGGTTATAACTCTGCGTACATTATCCCAGATGGCTGGTCACAGATTATTGGTCCAGGGATGATGATGTGACACAGAGCAAGCATCCAAAGAGTGGACAATGACCTATGAGTTGGTCTGGGACACAAGTCCTGTGGAACTGGGCTTCTTTGATTACAAGTGGAGGAGTAATAGAATCCCAAATACAGATTGATCGATAACTGGGTGTACTCCCCACCACGGCAATCCTGCGTGCGGTGCTTGGACCAGCGGCAAAAGCAGCTCCTGGGAGCACATCAGAGCTGCAGAATCTCAGGTCCCTTGGAAGACACTGAATCATAATCTGCATTTTAACAAAAAACCCTAAATGGCCTGTATGCTCATCGAAAAGGACCACTTCTGCTGGTTATGAGCATAATCTCTCAGGACCACAAACTGCTGAACTCTGAAATCCTGCAGTGGGTTTGTGCTGAGGCCAGGCTTTCCAGCAGCTGCTCCTGGCTTGCGACTGATTACAGCAGGGATACTATGCAGGCAGGTTCTTGGAAACTGGGGACCCCAAACATGACTCAAGGACTCTGATGACCTTGCTCAATTTCCCTTAGACTTGCATTCTAAGATGTTTGCACCAACCTTCCTTCCCTCCCTCTCTCCTTCACTCAGAGTCAGACCTGCACTATGGTCCAATGGCTCTACCAAAACTATTTTGTTTTCTCCCATAGGCATGACTCCAGTACATTGCTAACACCCTTAATCCTATCTGAGAGTCCGCCTTTTGAACTTGGATTGACCCACAACATATACCATTTCAAGTGGCAGATTTACAGATCCACAAAAGCTACAAAACCGACACAAAGAAACTGCCTGAGTTGCAATGACATGGATATAGATATTTATCTTTCCTCCCCAGAGGCAGTCTCAGATATCCCTTCCTGAAGTTATGATCCAAGACTGATTATCAGACAAATGTTGGACCCCAGGTGAGTACATAGAAAAGACAAAAAAAAGGGGGGGGCACTTTTCCAAATCTGTGGTGGGGATCCAATATTTGTTTCACTCAATCATATTTGTATTATATCAAACACTATTTTAGGTAAAGATTGTACTAAGTCTCCTTAGTGAAAGGACAGGTGTTAGAATTGCTGCTGTTATTTCGAGCAAGTTCATAAAAAAAAAAAATAGCCTCATGGATTAGATGGGAAGCTGATATCTCAGCAGAGCAGGAGTTGAGGAAGAAGAGGTGGACCTTAAATTAGATAGATGTTATAATGACTATTATCACCTAAAGAATACACACAAAATATTTTTTCTATTACACTGTATTCCATGTATCAACATATATTTTGCATGTATTTCTGTAGTACTCTAAGAATGTTATAAATTCATCACCCTGAAAAGAAACATTATAAGCCATGACCCAGGGAGTTAGAGATCCTGCAGAGGACTGAGACTGACCAGAAGAGGTCTTCAAAGTAAAGGTAGTTTGAAGATAGGTATGTTTAATATCATAAAGGGGACAATCACTGACTGGGTGAATCTTCTATGGGATCTGATTTCTCTTTTCTACACTCTGAGTGGGTATTATCCCCATTTAATAGGGGAGGGAACCAGGGTTCATAGAGGTTACGTAACTTGAATGAAAACCATACATTAAGAAATTAGTAATATGGAAGTTGAAAGGTCTGTTTTTGTAACAAGCCCAGTGCTATTTTTACTGCTCTTCAGCTGCATTGCTTAATATTCTTCTGAGAAAGGCATAAACATAACACTATGTAACTACAGTATCTACGTATACGGAAATGTAGAATTTCAAAACACTTCCACAGGTCTCTGTCCCCCAACACACAGCATGCTTATTAATACTGCATATGGTGACAAGCTTTAGATGGGGAATATTACTCCAACTAGAGTGGTAGTTATACAAGTGTATACATTTGCCATAATTCATTGAACTGTACAGTACACTTAGGAATGCATTTTATTGTATATGAATTAAACCTCAATGAAGTTGATTTGATGAGTTAAAAAAAAAAAGTGTCCCAGGGTTGTAACAATGGTAAGCTTACAGATTATGTGTTCCCTTTGGATGCATGATACTCTGCAAGTGGCAATGATACAATGAAGGTTTTGCTTAAAAATATCCATTTTTCCCTCCTGCTTCTTTGGAAATTTTCTTACTGTGTCTAGGCTATTATATAATATGTATAATATACAATAATGACTATCATTCTCCAAAAATTACGCAGGGCAAGGATTTTTTCCAATTACATTATGTTCTATGAACATACACACTTTGCATGACTTTCTGCAATACCCAAAGAATATAAATTCATCAGCCTGAAAATAAACATCATAAACCATGACCCATAGCGTCAGAGATATTATGGAAAGCTGAGATTGAGGACAAGTGGTCTTCTAAGTAAGGGCAATATGAGGACAAGTTGTATCAGCACTGGATTAATCAAAGTGGGGACTGTTCCAAGGTGTAAAAATCCCAATTCATTTAAATTTACCCAGCTAATAGTTATTGCAGCCATGATGAAAATTTTACTTCCTCAGAGTCAGCTAGTTTTATCACATTTTAGTCTTTTTGAAAAAAAATATTTTTATTTATTTGTCAGAGAGAGAAAGAGAGAGAGAGTGAGCGAGCACAAGCAGGGGGAGCAGCAGGCAGAGGGAGAAGCAGTCTCCCTGCTGAGCAAGGAGCCTGATGCAGAACTCGGTCCCAGGACCCCCGGATAAAGACCAGAGCTGAAGGCAGACACTTAACCGACTGAGCCACCCAGGTGTCCCTACCATATTTTAATCTTACACAGGTAAGGTAGTTGATTTGGAAGCATTTATTTAGGGCCAAGAGTCGGTTTAGCAAGGAGCTAGATTGTATTCATCTTGCCCTCCAGGTTTCATTAACAGAATCAATGCACTCTCTTTCAAATATCAGAGTTGTTTCTTCTATTTCTCCGTCTCTCACAATATATGCGGACACAGAACACAAACACATATAGACACGTATGTACATATGTATCTGCCTACCCATAGTTAAGGATTTATGTTGTATAGTGATCTCCTGGTCTGACTTACTAAGTGAGACCTGCTAAAGTGCAAAATCATTGCGATGAAAGAATGTTAATGTTGAAAGAATAATAAACACAAGGATCCCAGCCTTAATGCATAGAACCTGACTTCATCATCATGGGTTTTATCATCTAATAATATATTTTCAGATTATGCTAAAACGTTTCACCATGCATCATTTACTGGTTTATGAGTTTCTTGCATTTGGGCTTAGGATAAGCACTGAGAGCCAACAAATCAACACTTTTAGCTTGTGCATTGGTCATCAGTGCCCATTTCATCCTTTCCTGTTTAAATTACTCAATTCATTAGCCAGCCCGCAGCCGCAAAAGCACTTCCCAGTGGCATTCAGGAGAAGCTCAACATTCTTGGTTGAGGGAGAGCCCTGCTTAGATTACTGTAACTTCCCTCATATGTAGGCCCTGAATTGAACTCTCCCCTACTCTTCTGTGGCTTTAGAGACATTAATTTCCTTGTTAACCCACAATTAGAGGAGTAAATCATAGGCAATTTTCTTAAAGAAATACCGAATTAAATGCAAATTACTTGAGTGATTCCTATAAGTACAGTCATATTAGTAACGCATTCATGACTCTTTTGTGTTGTGCGAAGGGGGTATACTAAATTTTATTCTCCTTTAAGGCAAGTTTCCCATCTCTGAAGCCATCTAAGGAGGTATCAATTAATAGAAGTAGAACAAAAGGAGAGAGGAATGGATTCATTTTCATAATACGTCAGGATAAAGTCCAATCAAAAACTTTTTAGGAATGATCTATTTTCGCCTCTTTAATAAAATACCTTTCCCAAATTTATTGTTTTCTTTTAGGAGATGGATGCAGAACACCTTGACGTAATACTGAGATAATTCTGATATTAAGACTGAATTCATTCCACATTCTATACTGACTGGGCTCGCAGATTATTGCAGGTACTTTGTGAGAAGAGATGCACCGTGTTCTCTTAAGAGAGATCGTTCCCCCTCCTCTCTGCTATATTCTGGCTCCTCTTTTCAGTCTATGAATACCCTTCAATGTTGATTAAAAAGACTTGTTTCCATAGTGTGCACATATCATTTTGTTCAATCCTCAATGGAAGCCCCCATAAATGCCTATTAGTATGTCTCTTTTACAGATTTAAGAAGTAGCTTCAGAGAGTCTAAGTGTTGCTCAGGGTTGCACTGGTAGCAGGTGATAGACCTGGAAAGCAAACATAAGTGAACCTGACTTCAAGCAGGCTTTTCTAGTTTGCCTCATTCACTTTGTTGTTGTGTTAACTCTTGAGGCCCTGGAAACTCTAAAGAACAGGCAACTATCCAACCAAAATGAGTACTGGGCCATCAGCCTGAATACACACATCTGTAATCAAGACCTTTGGTATTGAGCCAACAAGATGTGTCTCTGGATTATTCACGTAATCCTTTAATTTGTATTTTTGATAGCAGATAACAGAGTCAAAACTTATTCTTAGCTTATGTTAGGTTGTTTTATTATCCTATCTTATATACCCATATAGGTTTTGTTACTCAACATTCAATTCTTTATTCTGAAATTTCATAAGAGGTATTTTAATTAGGTCACAATTTCGCTAATGAGTGATGATTTTCAAGGAAAGAGGAGTCTTCAATTGGAACTGAGGATTTTTGTCTGAACTCCATGCTGACAAAGTGGGTATCTTGAAATCCATCTGCTTTTATTATTTCCCCCCTTACATTATCAGGGATTAGACACCACTACAGTCTTTTACTATCCTATTTTTCTTCATAAGCCGCATTTCTTTTGATTTAGAATATTTTAACCTCATCTCCCACCCCTCTCCCAGGATTTACAATATCCTTCTCATTGATCACTGTTCTTATTATATTGCCTGATCTCTTGCAATCAGTCCCCTCCTGCTCCACTTCATATCCCCCATTGTTGATATACCCTGCTCATGAAGCCAACTGAAGAATGTTCGATCTTGCGAGAGCTCACGGAGCCCTTGGAGAGAACAGATTTACATACTGATGGGCATTGGTGAGAATGTAAGCTAGTCAATACTTATCAGACGTAAATAACATTGGAATCATATGAAAACCCGTCCGAGGGGCGCCTGGGTGGCACAGCGGTTAAGCGTCTGCCTTCGGCTCAGGGCGTGATCCCGGCGTTACAGGATCGAGCCCCACATCAGGCTCCTCTGCTATGAGCCTGCTTCTTCCTCTCCCGCTCCCCCTGCTTGTGTTCCCTCTCTCGCTGGCTGTCTCTGTCTCTGTCAAATAAATAAATAAAATCTTAAAAAAAAAGAAAACCCGTCCGAGTTCATAGACTGGTATTCTCTGACATAAAACGTTGAAAGAGCATAAGTAGAAGATGAGAGGGTTCCTCCGCTGCAAATTTGGGAGTGACTACAAATTTAGAGGAATGAGTTGCAAGAAGAAAATGAAATTCTAGAATAAGGAAATTATTTTGTTTTTACTTATGCAAGCATCAGAATATATTTGCGCTTCAACCAGACTGAAAATATCCATATCCTTTTTTTCTGCAAGTGCCAAGATATATTTAAAATTTCTCAAAATAATGCAGCTTGGACAAGTCCCTGCAATCTCTATATTAGCTTATGTTTACAATGAACAATTGAGACTAAAAGAAGAATTGGTCTTAGATTAGATTGGAATAGAACAGATTGAAGAAGCAAATGTTCTGTGGACCTCATTATGCTCCACGCATATAATAATCCCATTTCACTAATAACTGAGATATTTAGACTTATCATCACACTTCTTATTTGTGTGTCTCCTAAAAGAGGCTCCCAGACTGCTCCAAGTTTTCCAATAGTCTGGAACAGGTGTTTACAGATGTTTGTGAGCCAGGGTTTTTGTTTTGTTTCATTTTGTTTTTATGTTCAGTTAGCCAGCATATAGTACATCATTAGTTTCTGATGTAGTGTTCAAAGATTCATTAGCTGCGTGTAACACCCAGTGCTCATCACAACATATGCCCTCCTTAATACCCATCACTCAGCTATCCCTTCCCCCCCACCCCCCTCCCTCAGTTTGTTTCACAGAGTACATAGTCTCTCATGGTTTGTCTCCCTCTCTGATTTCTCCCCCTTCAGTTTTCTCTCCCTTCCCCTATGGTCTTCTGTGCTATTCCTTATATTCTACATACGAACGAAACCATATGATAATTGTCTTTCTCTGCTTGACTTATTTGACTCAGCATAATCTCCTCCAGCTCCATCCATGAAGATGTGAATGCTGGGTATTCATCCATTCTGATGGCTGAGTAATATCCCATTGTATATATGTACCACATCTTCTTTATCGTCTGTTGTTGGGCATCTCAGTGAGCCAGGGTCTTAATCACAATCTTACATAGACACTCCAAACTCCCTTGTCCATATTCTATACCCAGGAAACCACCTGCACAATCTCAGTACTGTCCCTGTTAGAGGTCATGGTGACAATGCCTATATCCATGTCAAGTGTGAAATTTGTCCCGACTCTCTAAATGTCAGAACACCATAGGATTCTTGGCAGAAATTGGGAGTACATCCCTTTCCCCATCAGAGTGCAGCATACTCTCACTTAGGTTCTGAGATTCTTTTGCTTTTTCCTAGAGTTTCACAGAGGTTGCCATAATGATCATTTCTTTAGGATATTATGTTCACCTCTCTCTCCACAACTAGTCTAAGTGGCCAATTCCTACCCCTTCCTCTTTTTCTCCTCTTGAACTCTGACTAAATGATCTTTAGAGAAGACTACAAAATAGCCAACAAATAAAAGCCTCCCCCCTACCTTTCACTTCTCTCTTTAGCAATAAAATATCCCCATCTACTAGACCCAAAAAAGAAGTCCTGGCAAGTAAACTTTGTAAAGCCTGAACCTTAGTTGGGATCGGTGGGGCATCTTGTTTTAGATCATTCAACTTGAGAAGATATATAGGACCGCCTGGCCTGATGTTTTCATTTAAGGATGGGAGACTGAGGCCTAATCGGCAGGCTCAAAATCTCTGGGCTATTTAATCACGAAATAAATTCAAGTTGTCTAAATCATGATGATAAACTCTGCATGTGAAAAAAGACTTCATTGTCCCTTTACAGAGACGTGACACACTGAATAATATTAATTCACCTTTTTTATTCCCCGTGCCTACCATAATACCTTGACACATATGGAACTGGGGGGGGGGGGGGCGCTTGAAAAATATGTCCTCAATGACGTCAAAGAGAAGATAGTAAAATCTCCAGATTAATTTCATTTCATATTTATCTGAAAACACTTAACCAATCACAAGAACTATTAGTTATTATACTACCATTTTATATATGGCTAAGTTCTTTATGCCTTAGAAAATTCAAATTGCAATGGTAGTGAAGCTGGTGTTCTACGGTACAGTGAGTCTTATTATGGTGCCTAGCATCCAGGACTGCAAGGGAGTCAAGTACCATTGAATCTACGTTCTCCACATGAAGGTTACATTTTGTTTCACCTTGGTGAAAAATATTCAATTTGAGATTTTTGAGGCCTTGAAGGAAACCAGCTCTCCATGAAAACCAATATTAGTCTACTCTCTTAACGTTGCACTTGTATGACTTTAAAAATGAGAGCCAATGAAGGAGTCATGAAACCTTCCTGCTATTTAACAATGCCTTTATTTCATGAGGGTAACTTTAGTTAGCAGTAACTAGCAGTGGGAATTAAGTTATACTGCTATTAGGGATTTTTTTAAAGGACTTAATTTTTCTCCATATGCCAGAGGAAATTCTTCAAGAATTTTTTTTTGAGCTATATTCGATCAAAGAAAAGTTGTATGCAACTGCTACATTTGGAAATGAATCTAGCCTCAAAACAGGGCTAAAAGAACCACGTTTAACAATACTGAGCTCAGGCGAGATGTATACTATTCACTACCTACTTGAAAAAATTAGGTCCACATTAAATGTTTTTAGGATCTAAGATTCTTTTTTTTTGCCAAAAAGTAGTCAAAAGAAAATGTAATTCTATAAAAGTTACTGTACCATCAGAGTTAGTAAACAACTTTATCTTCTTTAACAAGCTAAAAGAGGCTTAAAGTAAGAGATAGTGTGTGTGTGTATACAGTTTTGCCTGTAAGAGGCCTAACAGGAAACTATTTCTGGATGTTTGGATTTACTTCATTATAGTTTGGGCAAGGGTTAGCTTCAATGAGCATTGCTTAACCATTTTTTGGATTATAAATCCTTGAAAAACCTAATGAAGTCTATGACTACTCTCTGCAGGAAAAAAAAATGAACACATAAACAATCATAGAATTTTTCCTACACTTTCAGGTGGTTCACTGACTGCAGAAGAATACATGGACTAGGTGATTGGAACCTTCCAGGGGTAACCTCTGAATGTATTAATTTCTAAATCACTAAGTCCAGGTGCACTGTAGGCACTCAAAAATTGTGGCTAAGCTGGGGCGCCTGGGTGGCACAGCAGTTAAGCGTCTGCCTTCGGCTCAGGGCGTGATCCCGGCGTTATGGGATCGAGCCCCACATCAGGCTCCTCCGCTATGAGCCTGCTTCTTCCTCTCCTACTCCCCCTGCTTGTGTTCCCTCTCTCGCTGGCTGTCTCTATCTCTGTCGAATAAATAAATAAAATCTTTAAAAAAAAATTGTGGCTAAGTTAAAAATTATCTTTATGAAAAAAATTAAAGACAAATCACAACTCTATGGATAGAAATTAAATCCATTTTTTAAACTGTCCCTACTTGCAGAATATCTACAACACCATGATCACTTTAGAACTCTTCCAGTCGTAGGAGTTCATCATAGAATTAAGTGGATCAGAAATTCATACTGCCCGAAGAGCTCAAATATCATCTATGGTTTTTTAGAAGTGAAGTTGAAGGAGAGAAGAAGGTAAGGGTCATTATAACTGGTAATAACGTAAAAGAGCTGGCCACATAAGAGAAATCAGCTTGTAATAAAATCTGGCCATACATTTGGGAGTGTAAGGAAAACTACAAAACAAAGAGGACTCTAAGAGGTATGAAATGGGCCCATATGTGAGGAGACAAAATTTTGACAGGGGTCATGGATTAATATACCCAGATTTAAGTTTAACTTATTTATTTTAAAGATTTTATTTATTTGAGAGAGAGGGGGAGAGAGAGAGAGGAGAGACAGAGCAGGTGAGAGAGAGAGCACACGTAAGGGGAGGGCCAGAGGGAGGGGGAGAAGCAGACTCCTTGGCTGAGCAGGGAGCCCGATGAGGGGCTGGATCCCAGGACCCCAGGATCATGACCTGAGCCAAAGGGAGTTGCTCAACCAACTGAGCCACCCAAATGCCCCTAAATTTAACTTTAAATGTCAGAGGATACAGACCTGCATTAGCTGGAGTGGAAAGTGCGTTGATTTGATTGTCAGGAAATCTGGTGTTGGTCGGAATCAGTTACCCTTTGGCTATAGAAGGAGACCTTAGGAAAATCATCTGTGAATGTTGGTCTGGAATCTACCACTTGCAAGACGAGAAGGTTCATTAACTGAGCTTTAAAGTCTTGGAAGCTTTAAAATTTTAGCTTTCTTTGATACATCTCTACTTGCAGAATTTCAACGGATGGTTCAAACCACAACTCACCAATTTCAAATTTTTCTTGCTTAAATTTTTGTGACTCTGCTTTGGGACACGTAATGTTTTAAAAAAATAAGATTAAAAAAGGTAAAATGTAAATAATTAAGTCTACATTAAAATGTGATTTCCTAGAAAGATATTGATTTTGATTTTTTAAGTGTAGAAAATAAAGTGAAAAACAAAATTTGCATATGAATATAGTAGGCTTGTAAGGAGATAAAACTTTAACTTTGTTTGGACAGAATGCATCATTTAAAAGTTGAGAGGCGTATATCTTGTCTAAGTATACATATCAAAGATATTTTAGAAAACTTTGTTAAGAACCATGTGCACAGTCTCTTTCAGTTACATAATCACTCACTGCTCAGAAAGGCATGAAGTAAAAAGGGCACTGGAGAGGTTGGTAGGCAGTTGGACTCTTGGGACCCCTGGCAGGCCCCTGAACTCATCATTGGGATGCTAACGAGAGCTGAGGTTTGGATCTTCTAAGTGACTAATTTACTTATCCTAAAGTCACTCCCAAGATAGCACTGGGTGTGATGAGGGAGTTAATCCCAAAGTAAACCTCCCTAGATTTTGGAATTATGGGTGAAAGAAGGTAAGACCTGACTTCCCAGCAAAACCATCAAGGAAGAAGGGTTGAAATGGGCAGAGTAGCTGTAAAAGCCAGGGATCAGAGACAGCAGCTTTGAAAGAAAGAAGTCAAGGCAAATGAGCCTATGGTCTTACTGCCTGACTACAGTAAATATTATACCTGCCATTTTCTCTTGGGTATTATTTAATCTGAAATGATATATCCATTGAAGTTTTTATGCATTTCCCCCACATGCTACTAAATAGGAAAGATTACAAATTGGCCAAATACACGTTTTAAATACAGCACTTAGCACTATGCTAAGGTGTCTACCTACCCTATATAGAGAAAAAAACCAATAATTACAATATGGCAAGTGATGGGTGACAGAAGGCACCCCAGTATTCCTTCAAAATGCAAAGCAGCACTCATTGTGGTCTGGGATGGTGATGGTGAGCAGGCCAGCATTCTTGGAAGAGAGGCCATAAAGCATGGATGTTAAAATATGCATGGGGGTTACAAAGGCAGAGAACAGAGAAGTGGGTTGGGGAGGCAGGGTAGGGATTAAAAAAAAAGGTACATTGTTTGTGGTCAAGAAGGGAGGTTTGAATAAAATCTTAGATGACTAGAGTGTCTGTAGAGGTATTGTAAAAACCATGGTTACAAAGTCAAGGAGGATAAACCTTCTCTTGATATAATAGATAGTAGCTACAAAAATTATTATAGAAGCAAAATGTACTTTAAGAAGTTAAAAGTAGGTATGAGATAGAAAAATATGCAGAAAGAGTAATGGGGGAGTGGGTACGGATGGTGGAGTGACATTGAATAAATGCTTCCTAAGGAAAAGGAGATTACCATTTTGTATTACCTGCTAAACTAGATGTTTAAAAAGGGCAGGGAAAGAAAAAGATAATACTCCCTGTTCATACATCACATGATCACAGGTTCATTTCTGAATAGGCTATAGAAGGAAACCATGATGTACAGGATCTCATCCAAATACTATCCTCGTGCTTTTCTGTACTTCATACCCAGAAAGAGAGAGGTAAGGAAAACTGGCAAAAAGTATGATTTTATTTTTCAAAAGTGTAAATTCTAAGGAATATTTATAGTTCATCTGATCTACTTGCCTCCATTTTATGAATCTTTATTGTACTCTCAGGTACAAAATAATATTTAGAAAATATAAGGGACCTAATCCTCTGAGAATATTCTATTCCTAACAGTCATCATACCATGCTCTATTTAACAAGGCTATGAAATTAATAATTTGAAGCTATTTTCAACACCGAAGATTAAATTAGTAACTTTCTGTTAACCACAGCTTTAAATTTTAATAATGAATGCCTTCTCTCCATGCATTTTAGTTAATCAAGAGTCAGAAAGATTGATTTCTCATGGGGAAATGATATGCTATTGTTCAATTTATTTACTAGTAAAATTTTATATTCAAAAACTCCATGCATCAAATTTAATTACTAAGCAGATGATTCCATATAAAAAATGGTAAGGTACTAAGAAATGTGAAGATGTAAGCTGTAAATTTTAACATCATCATTTTCCAAATAATGCAAAGGGTATAATGCCAATGGTAAGTAGATATCCCTGAGTACTGGTATTACTCTTCTTAAACTACATGCTGATCAAAATGGAAAAAAAAAAAAAAAAGAAAGAGAAAGGAAGAAAAGAAATAGGAGCAGGGGATAACACATTTCCAATATGTTACTCTTCTTTGCCTTTTTAGAAAATTTCAGTCTTTAAAGGTTGTCAGCACCTTGCCTCACTTCTGTGTGGCTTTGTTTCTCTCCAATCCACAAACCAAAGGTAAAATTGGACACATGAGCTGACCTTTACCATCAGCCATTCTTTTATTTGAAGATGATAATGGATTTTCCTCATGGAGGAAGTTGTGAACCACAAGAGCCCTCATTTATCATACTGTTCAAGTGTGTGAAGTGGTGACAGTGGGGGGAACAGAGGCAGCAGCTCCTAGGACAACAGTAGACAGGCATCGCTGCATCATGGTTTATTACTTCAAAACGTTCTTTGATTACATATAATAAAGTTAATCTCTTGCTGACATTTAACCTGCATCTTTGCGGCCAAAATAATAAGACCCATTCTGCAAGCTGTTAGAGAAAGCAATTGTTAAAACTATAAAGGAAAGGCCTCAGTAAATTTGACTCCTAACTTCCTATAAACCTCTTTCCAGAAAAACGAGGCAGATTTGAGGAATACTATAGATCAAATAGGAAAACAACAACTGCTGTCCAAAAAATATTTTCTTTAGTGTATTGCCGAAGTGCTTAAAATGATGCCATTTCTAACTGCTGATTTCTTGTGTCATTTATTAGCTACTAATTTATGTTGGGCACTATGCTTGGTGCTTTAAATACATCATCTAATTGTGTCACTGCAAGGTTTCTGAAAACTAGCCATTGTTAAACCTTTTTACAGAGCAGGAAACTGAGGAATAAATGGGGTCAGGATGACCACTCAAGTGTTCTTGATACCAAATCTCAAGCTTTTTCCATTAAATCCATCTACCTCCTCTCTACTTATCTTGAATTAAGAATTTTTCTTTTGTAAGGCAAATTACAGTACTATGCCTATCAGCCGCTTACTTAAACCTTAGTGTAACTCGTTTCAATTCAGGTGATTTCTTCCCTCGAGTTGGTTTATTTGATGCCAAAATGGGGATCTCTGGTACCCAAATAAGGGAGCATGGTCAAAGAGTCCTAGTAGGCACACAGATACAATGAATATTTGGTGGGTGGGAACACAAACCCGGAAAATAGGTAGGAGACGGAAAGAAAAGGAAGTTTCAAAAATTAAACTCATTTTGCTGTTAGCTGGCGCTGTTTAACTGAGGTTGGAAACTGTTCTGACAGTTGGCATATAAAGTCTCATTTTCCTACCATTAAAGTACCGGGTATGTACTTATATCCTAAAGTAACAGAAAAAGAATTCAGGGTTAAATGTAAAATTGTAAAGGATGGATATAGTTGAAGATAGAGCTAATCAAGAAATTGCTCTTGTCTTCCTAATTGAAGTGCAAAGAGATTAGCTAAAACCAAGACCAGATTAGAAGCAGTACTCTTAAAGGAAAAAAAAGAGAGAAGGAAAGAAAACACTTTAGATTTTGCAAAGATCAAACACAGCACAGATTGTTTAATAAAATCAGGTAATAATCATGGCATATAGGATACTGGAAACAATCTGGAAATTAATGGAGTTGTACACTAATTTTCTAAAACAACTCAATTCATTTCCTTCAAAAAATTTTTCTCCCGTGTATAACTCTTAAATGGTTTACCCTTTCTTTCAATGGACATTGAAAGTGAGGAAGGCAAAAATCTTTAAAACATGAACTGGACTATAGCATGAAACAGGTCTTGGCTCAAAGTTGTGGCCAACGTAGCAAACTGGCTTCCAGCAGCCTAAGGGTGAAGAGGCTTGTCAACCACTAAGTCTTTTGGCCAAGCCTGAATCCAAACCTGTATCCACATGATGGCAAAATAGTCTATCTAGTTAAAACATATTCAGAATAGGGGAGTAAAAGGCAGTAGTTAACACATTCCTTGGCAACATGTAAATAGAACTGAGCAGCTGACTTGACTTTATATTACTTCCTCTAGGTTTCTAGCTGTTACATACCTCCAGACTAACGGACACAGTCAATAGAAATAGCCCTATCAGGAAAGTTGGTCACCCCTATAATTCCTTATAGTCTTTTCTAGTAGTTAATTCAGAAAAAAGACTAATGTGTTTTCTCCCTTTTCACCCTTCCTTCTCTTTTCACTTTAAGTCCGGTTGGGAGGAAAAAAAAAAATCACTACTTTGTGTGTGTATATGTGAGTGTATGTTTCTTTCCTTCAAGGGTCCAGTGATAAGCTCTTTGTTTTAAAAGATCCTAGCTTTACTACACAGTATTACTATGCACATATAAAGTACTCAGCTAGACAGTGGCCCATCTGCTGGAGAAAACATCCTTGTAATTATCTGGGACGATGTATCTTTAGCTTAAAAATACAGGGACACACAAAAAACTCCACTCCCATGATCACTGCAGCACTGTTCACAATAGCCAAGATGTGGCAACAACCTAAGTGTCCACTGACAGAAGAATGTATCAAGAAAATGTGGTATATATATAAATTGGGATATTATTTAGCCTTAAAAAAGGATGAACCTCGAGAGAACTACGTTAAGTGAGATAGTCCAGTCATTGAAAAAACACTGCATGATTCCAATTGTATGAGGTATTGAAAAGAGCAAAATTCCTAAGAGCAAAAAAGTGGAATGGCGGTTGCCAGAGGGTAGGAAGAGAGGGAAGTAAGCAGTTGCTATTGAATAGGCATAAAATTTCAGTTAGTCAAGATGTATAAGTTCTAGAGAAAAACACAACATTGTGCTTTTAGTTGAGAGCACTATTTTGTACAAATAAAATTTTCCTAAGGTTGATCTCATGTTAAGTGTTCTTACCACAATAAAAATAAAACAAAACAAAAACTGGGGTCAACTGAATAATGGTCTGTGGATCTCCTATTCAGATTTAAAATAAATCTTTGAGGTAATTCCTTGTTATTAGTGTGACCAGAAAGACAAATGTAACTAAAAGTTCAACTATATATTAGTATATAAAGCATTTGTTTGGAATCCAGAACATACTTAAATTCATTTTTTATAAAAATTATCTCTGTAATAAAACATAATCATAAATACATGCATGGACAGTTTTTTAAATAACTTCTGGGGTGTCTAGACTATGTCCATTATCCGCTGGAGATCCTCAGACCCCAGATGGATAACCTTTCATATAAAAGATTAGCATATTATTCACTTTCTCAACAATAATGCTTCTGTTAGGATCTTCCAAGGGATAAAAACCAAACAACAGAACTCCAGCACCTATTAAAATCTTTCTCTTACTTTCTAACATCATTTGGAATGGATTTATAAAAATGTGGTCTTGTGTATTTAAATGGAGTTGTCATCAATAAAAAACAGAATGAAAATTTGCACTTTGAATTCCGTAACATCTAGCAGAAAGTTCTGAAAAGTCTCTGTCCCGGCTGCCAATGATCCACAGGAGGTCGAACTTAGCTGGTACTCAATGGGTACCTTCTGCATGTTAGTAGGCAGATGCTAATGGCCGGAAATACACGTTTTAGTTGTATTCACTTTATCACTGTTTATAACATCATCATCCGTGCTAGCTTGGTGATTACTCTGATCTTATGTTCTGTCCAATCTATTTGCGTTTTCTCCTTGGGGAAACTCAAATTACCATTGATTTCTCTGATGGATTTTTCTAATGAATATCTGTGGTTCTTGAGTTGCTCAAGTGTTTTTTTTTTTTTTTAAACATTTTATTTATTTATTTAACAGAGATAGAGACAGCCAGTGAGAGAGGGAACACAAGCAGGGGGAGCGGGAGAGGAAGAAGCAGGCTCATAGCGGAGGAGCCTGATGTGGGGCTCGATCCCATAATGTCGGGATCACGCCCTGAGCCAAAGGCAGACGCTTAACTGCTGTGCCACCCAGGCGCCCCTCAAGTGTTTTCTGCACGTGATTCCATGCAGAACCAAAATGTTCTGTGCATTTCGCAGTCATGTGGTATACAACAAGTGGTGCATGTGGTAGTGATGCAGGAAGGAGAGGCCAGAGGGAGAAGAGGTTATCTCTTGAAACAGAGGGATGGTTGAGATATGGTTGGTGATTTCAGCCAACAAAACATAAAAACATTCCCTATTGAGGATATATATAGGGTGTGTGTGTTGTGTGTGTGCGCTCGTGTGTGTGTGTGTGTGTGTACACGTCTGTGTACACATCGGGAATAATGCTGAGTTCCAATTTGGTATTTCCTCCCCACCCTCCCCCCAATCTTATTTAGGTATAACTGATATAGCAAAACATTTGATATATACAATTTGGTAAGTCTGACATATACATGTTATAAGCTTGACATGTACCTATCAAACCCTAATAGTATCACCACAATCAAGGTAACAAATATTACCCTCAAAATTTTCTTTCTGTCCCTTTTTTGTTGTCATAAGAACCCTTGAGATCTATACACTTAAAATTTTTTCAAGTGTACAACACCATATTTTTAACTACAGGCACTATGTCAGGATTTCCTATTTTTAACCATTCATATCATCTGAAGAGTAACTCCACAGTGGTTTTAAAAGCTACGGTTAGAATTTCCAAATATATGTTTGATTTTAATTCAACAAATGCAATTCTTAAAACAAAGACGAAACAACTTATTGTCCCTAAGAATAAAATTTTTAAGCGCCAAAGAAACAAACCTAATTTTTTTATTGGTCATGGGTTGGGGTGGATTAGTATTTTCTCAAGAAGAAGAGAAATATGAGACCAGATCAGTCTTTTCTATTTGTTAACATTATAAGCCACCCAGAAAAAAAAATGTAAAGTGCCTCCCTTGATCAAATATTAGTAAGTATAGGAAACTAGGTTAACATGAATAGAATTTCAATTTTATCCCTAAAATCAGAGAGCTGAGGGCAGCTGGGAATGCTGGAAACTTCACTCTTGTCCTAGATTTACCCGTCATGCTTGGAAAAACAGGTTACATATCTGAGGCTCATGCAGGAAAGGTGGAACTTTGTGATGGACAAAGTTCTTTCCTGGTTAGCAGCTAGCAATTTCAAATTCAATCTCTGTCCATTCAGTCTTGATTTGCAACTCTCCTTTCAAGCAAGGCACAAGTGAATGTTCCCTTCTCCAAAAATTGATGGGATATGTCTTAGTTTTTCACCTCAGGAGATTTGTGATTCTGAAAAATATACTCTGTGTACATGTGTGTAGTATGTGAAATGGAGAAAAAGAGAATGAAAGGACAAAACGGTGAAGTTTTTGAGACAGAGCCACTTTGTTAACAGCTTTTGGAGACTTTATCATAGGTACCTAGTGTGGTGATCCTTTCTCTCCAGAAAGGAGTAACATTTGGGTCACGAGCACCTGTTTCCAATGTCATAATTAGTGAAAATGTCTATCTTATATTATAAGCAGTAGATAAAATTAAGAAGGTCCAATCTTAAAGCCATGCCCCTAAATCTCCTATACCAATGTTTTGAAACTCAAAGTCCCTTTTCCCATAGAAGATATACATATATGCATATATTTACACACACACACAGATAAAGATACATATAGAGAAGACAGAATGCATACCTATATCGAACATATGCATCTTTTTATATAAAATATATATCATATATATATTGGCACATAAACATATATATTATGCATGAATATACATGATATGTGAGAATACCTTATCAAGTTAATTAGTATTTATTTCATAACTTTAATAAGTTACTTCTGATTTCACTATGAAGTTAATAGTTGGAATATCTTTATCTTTGTCATTCTATCTCATTTTGTCCTGTACTGTGTGTTTTGCTACGCTTCCGATCTAAATATCAAACAATTGATTGGAAAGCTACACCTAACTCCTTTAAGGAACCTCAAACTAAGCATGTCTGGAATTAATCACATCATGTCCAGCCCTCAAGGTTTTCTCTGTCCACTAATGGTGTCAGCATCTTACTAGCCATCCAGCTTGAAAGATGATTCTTCCTAAACTCTCTCTGCCCCACGTTCCAATCCATCAACATGTCTTATAAATTCTGTCTGTGAAATGATTCTTGAGGCTACAACTGGTTGTACCCGACAGCTTACTGTTCCCGGCCCCCACCAATGTCTGAGGACCTTTGTGTTTTCCTGTGCTCAGAAGGCTTTTTTCCCTTCCATTTCCAATTTGTAAACATCATCTTACAGGCTCAGGTCAGTTGTAACTTCCTTTACAAAACCCTCCCTAATTTCATTACCTAGAATTAATTGTTCCCTACTCAGTGCTTCTGGAAATCCAACTATAAAAAACATAAATACACAATAACTAGAATTCAAAGAAGCAGGTACTGTAAGTGCCTTCAGGGGAAGGGTTAGATCATATTTACTTCTGAGTGTATTGCCCCTGGAACAGTGCCTAACATATTTAATTGTCATTAAAGCTTTCAGCTGGAATTAGGGGCTTCTGCTCCCTCACACGCCAAGTCAGTAGAGACCGGCAATAGTCTGGACTCTGGAGACAGGCTTCCCTGGGTTTGTCAGTCCTAGATCTCTGAGTTACTGGCTGTGCGGCTAGGGCAATGACTTAAACCTCCCTGAAGATCACTTTCCTCAGCCTTAAAAAAAGACAAGGGAGTCCATAGTCCCTCATGGTTCAAACTGAGGGCTTCAAAGGGGAGGGGGGTGGGGGAATGGGACAGGCTGGTGATGGGTATTAAGGAGGGCACGTATTGCATGGTGCACTGCGTGTTATACGCAACTAATGAATCATGGAACATTACATCAAAAACTAAGGATGTACTGTATGGTGACTAACATAACACAATAAAAAGTTATTAAAAAAAAAAAAAAGACAAGGGAGTAGCGGCACCTTCCTCACAGGATCAATCCAAGAACTAAAGAGAGAACACAGGTAAAGCATTCTGCTCCTCAGTTTGAGCTCTTATTATTTCTCTGAGCCGGAGAGACCTCAGAACATCAGAACCAATGACGGTTTGGTGCAGAAGGCTGACACAACGGAGGAGCTATAGATCCCGAGGCATCCTGTTGAGGACACTTCTCCCTCCTAAATGGGACAAAACATCCTCTCGTAGCTTTTACCCATGACTTCTGTCAGTTAATGACTTCCCACTCTTTCTGCCTCCTCAGGCTGTTTGCTACAACCAGAGTCCTGGGCCATGTTTTTATGTTCCAGGAGTCTGAATTACAAGTGATCTGTAATTCAGAGAACCGAGGCTGTAGTGGGCATAAAAATCCACCACCACCTTTCCCTGATTCTTGTCAGTTCTCCTGTTCTGGGACAAGGTGAGAGAAGTCAGGACACAATCAAGGTGGAAAGGGTGGCGCTGAGAAGAGAAAGCCATAAATGGAGGCTGAGGAAAGGAATAATTATCCTTAGGAGCTAGTTGAGCCCTTAAGCCAGGAAAGCAATTTCCAGATGGCAAGTTATAATTAAGAACGCTGGTAGGCGTCCTGAAGCCCAGGACTAGCATTTCTTAAACTCCCGTATCTCCTGTGATAGCTCAGTGGGGCTTCCATGATTAAAGAAGCTTGGGAAATACATCCACCGTGTCATCTGGAGTTTTACATTATATATTAGTATATAGTAAAAATGTTGGAAATTAAAAAACATAGTTTAATTCTGTATTTCTGAAAATTATTTGAACATGAGAATTTATACAATTACCTCTACCTTAGACTGCTAAGTGACTTCTTGGTGAATATGTGAGATATGGTTGAAAAGCTGGCCTATACTAATACGAAAAGAAGTCAACAGTTTTGTATGCAAAAATGAACCTTATGGCTAAGCTTCCACAGAATGCTATTTCCACGAGCCCAAAAGAAATGCACTCTTCACTTTTACAAGCACTGTTCCTGAGAGCCTTTGAATGTGTGAAAGGCTAATGGGATCTGCTATTTTGTTTGTGTGATCTGATTTTTTACTATCTTCTCTAACTCCAGATATTCTGTGAGCTTTTTATAGGGGGCTAGAGGGTTGGCGAAGGACAACCCATAAGCCAAATCCAGTTCTACTGCTTGTTTGTGTATAGAAAGTTTTTTATGAAACCCAGACATGTTGTTTATTTACTGTTTAGGGCTAACTTTGCCATACAACAGAGCTGAGTAGTCCTGACAGAGATCACATGGCCTGCAAAGCCTAAAATATTTACTATCTGGTCCTTTACAGAAGAAGCTTGCTAACTCTAATTTCTAGGATTATTATTTAATTTAAAATTAGATGACATCCTTCTAAAACTAGGATTATAGACTTTATTATCCATATTAATTCAGTATGCAAAATATCTACTAAATACCTTTATCTAACGCCAGAAAAAAAACCCTTAAAACTGTCACAGATACAAAACTAAAACATCAAAAACTGGCTGTCCCACATGAGTGCAAAAGTCAGGGCATGCTGACAGTTGCAGTGTTTTGAGAGATAACTAAGAGTTGCATACTTAAAGAAATTCTTTTTTTCAGAATTCTGACTTAATTTTCAAAGCTTTACTAAGTTGTCTTCTTAAAACTCTAGACACTTCCCATAGTCCTTCACATGGTTAAAATTTTAATCTTGTTAATTTATTAATGCACTTAAATTTAGCCTCTTCTGAACACTAATGAAAATCTCTATTTGAATTATAATTAATTGGAAAGTTCTTGAAACATGCAATTTAGGATAATCAAAAGTGAAATTCTCATCTTTTCTCAATAAGACAGAACTTCAGAGTTATTGCTCGGTATGTAGAGCACTCTACATGTAAATTGAATAAAATAATCTAATACTTACGGCTGGTTTTTTATCAAATTGCAGAATTTGATGAGACCTACCTGGGTACTATGATAAACATCTTGTGTTGGTATTTTAAATTAGCATAATATCCTGTAAATCAAAATGAGTTTCCAGAGACCCTAAAATAACACGGTCACAGACTCTTTGTAAATATTGAGATAACAGTTAGGAGTCTAAGCTGCTATGAAAGAATATCCTGAGCATATTCTTTGTAGAATCACTAATGGTGATCTATTACTGCGTTCTTACCCCAAATATTAAAGAGCATTCCAAAAGTACTTTAAAAGTAGTAAGTCTGAAGACCTTAACATTGATCATACACCTAAATACATATGAACTCCAACTGACTGTTAGAAATACACATGGAGAGTGAATGACATTATTCAAGCCCATTGAGGGCACTTGCCCTTCTGAAAAGTTTATTTCCCTTTTAGAATCTCTGAAAAAGAATACCCAGTCCTAGAGCAACTTACACTTGGACAAAGAACTGAGAAAAGGGAGTAGAAATGGGATACAGCCCTTAGAATGATCTGTTAACATTTGCAATGACAGGTATCATTTTTTTGATGACTATAGTCATAAATTGTGGTACATGATGTCTGTGTAGTATATTTTCATATGCTAATTCAATAATGTAGATACTACCATTACCATTTGTGATCAGGATGTTGGGATTCTGAGAGTGTAATCTTGCCAAAGTTCAAATAATAAATGACTACAATGATAAGATATGCTTACTGGACTCCAATGCCTAAGCCCTTATAACTGTGCCTTAAGATCTAGTGGACAGGTTCATTAATTAGATCAGATGAAAAGATGGAGCAAGAAAGCACAATTAGCAATTTTAAAATCTTGACTGACACCTAAGGTGTCTGTGTTATGATCCAGAGTTTGAACTAACACAAAGCTTACGGGACTAAATAAAGGAACAGGTCTTGTGAAATATCTGGCATTCCCATATATCCTGGTCAAGTTCAGTTGACTGTGTGGTCTCTATCTTGGGAGACTGGGGAAAGTGTGTGCCACTGGTAATGCTAGGGGGAAATAACAAAAGGAAGGAAGGAAGGAAAGAAAAAAAAGGAAAGAAAGGACAAGACAGACTGACCCAGGAGAGCATACCTTGACAATCAGAATCTGAAACCATCTGATGGCTTTTCTTTAGGTCTGAAGACTTAAATGAGACTGGGATAAGCAGAATCCAAGGAAAAAGACTGACTAATGGCACACAAAGTAAATTTTGGGGGAAGCCTAACATTACCAAAGAACCCAGAAGATTGAGGAGTAACTTAAGAGCAGTATTTACAGCGAAGAGTTATAAAAAGGCATGATAAGTGTATGTACTCACACAGTGATTCTAAACTTCAGTAGGAAAGATTTTGGTCATGAATGAAAATAGCTTTCTGAAAGTGAGGATCCTTAGAACTGTAATGTCTTGGCAAAAGCGGCTAGGCAGCATTGTTTAAATTTTTTTTTTTTTTAAACCCTCTAAAGTCGTTTTATAATGGATTTATTATAAAGTGGGAAATCTAAAAGGGAAATGCTGATTGCAGGTGGTTCTACATTCATCTGTCTACTTTCAAGGTAGTAATTTTTGTTTTTTAAAGATTTTATTTATTTGAGGGAGAATGCAGGAGAGAGCATGAGCAGGGGGAGGGGAAGGGGCGAAAGGAGAGGGAGAAGCAGAGCCCCCACTGATTAGGGAGCCCCACACAGGGCTGGATCCCAGGACCCAGAGATCATGACCTGAGCCAAAGACAGATGCTTAACCGACTGAGCCACCCCAGCCCCCCAGGTAGTAATTTTAAAAGTGTGGTTTGTGGACACCTAAGGTGTCCTTGAGACACTTCCAGAGGGTCTACAGGTCAAAACTATTTTCATAATAATAATACAGATGTCATTGGACATTTAATTTGTTTAACTCTTACGACATTTGTGATGATGATGCAAGAGCAATGTGGGTAAAACTGCTGGTACCTAAGATGAATCAAGGCACGCCACAGAATTGTACCATTGCCACTGCATTCTTCTCCACGACACGCTTGACTACACAGCCTTATAACAGCTGCATGACTAATTCTGAAGTATGTATAAAGCACTTCTACTGCTTACTGAAGTTAGATGCTTCTCTCAAGAAAAGGCACTTAATACACAATTGAGTTGCAAGCTAAACTAGTTCCTTCGATCATGAGAGAACACTTTTACTTAAAAGAACATTTTGCAGACAAACTATGGTTATACAGACTTGAACACTCAGCCAAAAATTCTCAAAAAAAAAGTGAAGAAAAATAATTAATAGTATCTGTTCAGAGTAATAAAATCAAGCGTCCAAGGAAAAAGTAAAATTGTGGAAAATTTGAATCTGCCACCACAAGCTTAGGAAGCTTCTCAATACTTAATTTTTTTCTGATAAGTTCAGTGGAGATATTAATATGAATTTTTGATATTAAGTAGTGAAATATGCCAACATTTCATCATAACTCAATTAACAAATATATTCTAAATGACCAATGCATGATGTTACAAAATCATGGGTTAAAGATTTATCCGAAGCGTCAGGTAGCTCAGTGGATTTTAAGGTAACAGAGTAAGTGGACTGTTAGGATTTCACATTTTACATTGCAACTGAACTTTGAAAAACTAGTAGTCAAATTTTGGTATATATCAAAGACTATCAAAGTCATCTAAAAAGGTCTACTAAAATACTTTTTCTATCTCCACATCTGTGTAAGGCTGGAATTTCTTCTTACGCTTCACTAAAACAACCTATTACAAACAACTGAAGAGAAACAGGTATGAGAACTCAGCTGTCTTCTATGATGCTAGAGATGAAAAAAATTGCGAAATGTCAAACAATGCCACTTTTTAAAACTTTGGTTTAGAATATATAGCTATTTTTCACAAAAGTATTGTTAACATGTAATGGATTTCATTTTAATTATTTAAAAGAAATTAAATCTTAAATTTTTTTCAACTTTATATTTTGAAAATAGTAAGCATAGATACAATCCATATAAACGAAAGTTCTTTCGGAGCCTCAATTTTTAAGAATATAATGGAACTTAAAACCAGAAAATTTGAGAATCATTGTTTTAAGGGCACTTTCCTAAAAGCCTTTTATTTTTTTTTCTAAAGATTTATTTATTTATTTAAGGGGGGGCCACAAGAGAGAGGGACAAGCAAACTCCCTCCTGAGCGAGGAGCCCAACACCGGGCTTGATCCCAGGACAAGAGATCACGACCTGAACCGAAGTCAGAGGCTCAACCAACTGAGCCACCCAGGCACCCTTCCCCTCAAAAGGCTTTTAGATGAAACTCTGATTTCTTTCCTATTTCAACTGAAATAATTTAATAAGTGTTCTACAAATTTCGCTCTCTGGCATTAAGACAACCAATTAATATTCATGAACAACAACCATGTACCATAAACAAGGCACTACAAAATGGGCAGCAGAATGACTAAATTAAGACCTTGAACTCCAACACTTGCAGATTCTAGGCATGTGACACAAATACATTAAAAAATCTCCATCTAAAAACATTCTTGAAATTCTTCACATTTTTCCATCAGTCAATGTTATTTTTCATAGAAACTTCAATTCCAAGAATAATGCTTTCATTGTAAAACTACCCCAAGAAAGCAGTATCACAAGTGTCATCATAAATAGTCATGGACCCTATTGTCTCTGGCTTTTCCCCTGAGTACAGAGAAACCCTCTCTAACCCCGTTTCAGCGGCACCTCTTCCTTATGGTGAATCTGCAGAGGCAAGGAAGGGGGCAGGCCTCCAGGGGATCTGCTCTGTGCCTCCTTCTAGCAATGTTAGACCACATTCCAAAAGCCTGAACTCCAGAATTCTCTGCCAAATGTTCCTCAAAAAATTAAAAATAGAGCTACCCTATGATCCAGTAATCACACTATTGGGTATTGACCTAAAGAAGAATATGAAAACACTAATTTGAAAGTATGTATGCAACCCTATGTTTATTGCATCATTACTTATAATAGCCAAATTATGGAAGCAGCCCAAGTGTCCACTGAGATGAAGAAGAAGAGGTGGCATATATACCCGAGGGAATATTATTCAGCCATAAAAAGGAAAATCTTCCATTCGAACAACATGATAGATGCACAGGGTATAATGCTAAGCACAGTAAGTCAGAGAAAGACAAATACCATATGATTTCATTCATATATAAAATTTAAGAAACAAATGAACAAAGGGAAAAAATTTAAAAAACAGACTCTTAACTATAGAGAACAAATGGTTACCCAAGGGGGAGGTGGTGGGGCGGAGAATGGGTGACACAGGTGAAGGGGATTAAGGAGTATATTTGTGATGAGCACAGAGTAAAGTTGGATCACTATATTGCACACCTGAGACTAATACAGCATTTATATTAACTACACTGGAATTGAAATAAAATATATACAGCAGTAAAAAAATAATTCTCTGCCAAAGGAGTTTGAGTTGCCTTAACGAGTTGGGTCTCGTCCCCAGGTTTATTCACCTGATAGATGGGACTGCACCTCTCCCTGTATGTAAGTACCCCTAGGCCTGAAGAGTGGCCATGGGTGTTGAGCTACAGTGGACAGAGCCTGTACAAATAGTGAGACAGAGTAGGGGCTGGAAGAGCACAAGGGCAAAGCACGGGCTAAAGACTGGCTCTCCTTATAGCACCACATTCCACCCCAAACTTTTGAGAATCCCAAATGTAAATTGAGCCTCCCGGGTTATTACGAAGGTCTATTTGTTAAGGTACAAGGATACAATACATTTTTTTCTCCCTCCCCTCCCCTGAGATACATGTTTTATATAATAGTTGTTGCCCTGATTCATAACCTAATTACCAAAACATGAAATGTGGGTAACTGTTTGTATGCTTTTGCCAGGCTGCAACTATTAAGGGATGAGCCTGGCCATTGATGCCTGGCCTAGATGCAGGGCAGGCCTGGGAGACAGGAGAAGATGATGACCATCAAACTGATCGAGTCTGTCTAAAGAGGACAGGCATTTTCAGATTCACTTGAAATTTGCCAGATATTCTGATTTTTACGGAGATATTAGGACTCTAAATTTTAATGCAGAAATTCCTATGTTTAAAATCTTGACAACTGATTTTAAAAAAAATACCTGGTAGCAAACACTGATCAGTCCAAATAATGAACTCAGCAGTTGATAACTTTCCAATGGACCACCAGATTATAATACCTGGACTTGAAGAAAGTTTGTAATATGGTGAGGTTTCCAAAAACCTTCTCCCCAGATCCTCACCAGTATTATAATTAATAACAGCTGCTACTTACAGAATGCCTAATACAAAGCCAGGCATATATTGTTGACCGTGTTATCGCAATAGCATTTATACTTTCAAAGGACCGTGTTATCACAACAGCATTTATACTTTCAAAGGTTTTCTCATCTATGGGAAAGCTTTGGAACTCAACCATCAGTTTCCATTTAGCCAATCCTGTTTATAAAAATCTTATCAAGAAATCTGCTTACACTTCTGCATGGCGACTTGATTGTGGAAGTATAAAGTATGTGCATGTAGATTAGAACAATTTACCTGATCTGTGGGGGGATTAAATCTTGGCACAAATTGTAATTAAGTGAGCTAATCTGCTTCCCATATTGATTCCAAGCCTGTAATTCAATAACAGGTTCTGGGCAAGTGCAAGTTGAACCCTTTTGAGCAATATGAGCGTCAGGCATGAAACTCTTCTTCTTCTATGCCAATCAAGTGTCATCTCTTGATTATGACTTCTTTTACAGCTTTTCCATAACTCCTTCAAATGGTATTCTAGATGGGCTATAAAGTAGTTAATCAGAATAAATTAAAATTTGCACTTAGCACTAAAATGTAAATTAATTGTAGGTTTTCTCCCAAATCTAACCATTTTAAACATCTGGTATATATATTTTAGTGCTTCATTCACTCTAATGGTGATAATTTTAGCAAGTTGTTAAAACTACTTTTCACTTCCTCATCATAGCAGTTCAAGGGATACAGCTAATGTGTCAGCATCGAAGTATCTCTCACAAACTCATTAGAGAAACAACCAGTCCTCTTCGGTTCATCATAAAGTAAAATAGAGCAGAACGTTATCATCTGCCCACTGCCAACCAGACAATGAAACCACTGGCCTTACCGTGAAGAAAGTTTAAAGTTTTCAAGAATCAAGGGCATTGAGTACAGAAAATTAATCTTTTCGCTGCCATGTTTTATACTTCTGAATATCAATTTTCACCAGCTGTGATAGTTTCTTTTGTAACATCTGCTAGAGAGTGGAAAAGATGCCTAGCGATTGTATTTAAGCATACAATACTTTTTTTTTGATGATTAAGGCCAACAGAATTATGGGAAATTCATGACTTGCAAATGATATAAATTATATAAAGATTGAAAGTGCTCATAACTTACTTTTAATTAAGTAATAAGCCAGAACAGATTTTTCAGTACTTTTGAGTAATGTGCATTGCAAATGACAGGCAATAATTCATGCAAAGAGGATCATATATTGAGTTCAAGATGTTCATATTTCATTTTTACATTCCAAAGCTGTTTCAATTCAGTTTTTCTCTTAGATCTTTGCTATCCTTATTTTGTGTTAAATAGCCAACTTGACCAATCGTTTCCCCAGAATTATTCACTTTTTCACTCAATTGTCTTTCTGGTTTGGTTTCCTAGATATAGAGGACTTCAATCCTAATGCTTTCAACTCTGGGGTGAGAGCAAAGATAGAAGCCAGATAGGCCTTGCATCACATTATCAAATGTTCCATTTTAATAAATGATTTCCCCTGGACTTCACTGAACTTGTCATTTGTTCAGCTTCATATAGATGTAGTTTTAGTCATTACATGTAGAAAAATCACCATTTTTTAAAAAGCGGACAAATATAAAGTTAGCAATTCAGTTTTCAACAAAAATAGTGTATAGATGTACTTCTTTTCTGATTTGAAGTCTGCTTATTTATCTGATGGGCTGAGGCACTGGAAGGTTGGTGATGCCAAATAACTTGCAAAATGGAATGATGCTCTTGCCGAAAAAGAAAGAAAAAGTGTCGTGGAAGAGTCAAGGCAAATCAGGCAATTCATATCCTCACAGGGAAAGTATTAGGTCATTCTTCTTCATACACAAGAGACTTTCAGATATTTGATTAAAAACATTTTTTCCATCTTAATATAAGGCTCAAAATGTTACTTAAAACTATTTATGCCTTATAAAATTAAATGTCAAAAAGATTTAAATTAAAAGTATACAGTAGGCATTTTAGCGCACTCTCCAAAATACATTCCACCCCACCCCACGTGATTTTCCAGTCTAGAAAAGAGCTCCTCAAAGACCATACATTAGCACCTCAAGGTGTACTCAGCAGACCCAGAGCTTTACCACCATCTAGGAGCTTGTTAAAATCACAGTCTCTATCCCCTTACCCTCAGATCTACTCAGAGTGTGCATTTTAGCAAGATAGGTCACAGGATTCACATGTGCATTAAAGCACTGCCCTGCCACACCAGTGTCTCATACGTGGATTTCAGATGTGCCTGAGACATTGAGTCTAGGGTCTCAGACCATTCACAGCTTTAAACATATATTCCAGTTTGCCAGATGAATATTACGGATTCCTATATGTGCCAGGAAATTTAAAAAATAAAAGATTGGAAAGTCCTTGATTGAGCTAATCAAGCTCATCCCATGACTCCTTCCAGAGGTGGCTTAGGAAGGAAAAAAAATCCAACTTCAGCCAATGAAACATGAGGTAGTGTTTTACGGAGTGAGGAAGACTCTGGAAAATTTTGTTGTTCGTAAGATCCCCCAAAGAGAGACACTCTCTTATTCTTCTGGTTATTGCTGCATCAGGAGGCTATGCCTGAAACTGCTGATGTCAGTCCTCCTAAAATCCTGAGGATGAAATCAACACGAACGATGACAAAGCAGAGAGACTGAGAGCAACTATGTTCTTGATAACAATGTTGAGCCACAGAACCAACCAGTCCTAGAGCCTGCATCACCACTAGATTTCTTATTACATGAGGTAATGAATTTCCTTATTTTTTCAGCCAATTTGGGTTGCGATTTATATTAGTCGCAAATCATCTTAATATACAGAAGGAATGGATAATTTTGCTGATTGGGTCCAAACTGCTTCATGAATTTTTAAAGGTAAAGCAGTTCTGATACCATAAGCATCTAGAGCAATATCTATAATTCCAACCATTCACTCGAGCTTCCAGGAATGCAAATTCCCAGTGAAAATTGATCAGTGGAGTTGAAATGAGTGTAAACGAGGTCTTCTCCTGGCACACCATTTATTCTCAGTATTTGCTAAATGAATGAATGAATGAATGAATGAATGATGGCACAGGTGCACAGAATTAAAGTTGCCTTTCAAAACATTTACAATTACCTTGAATTCCATTTTATTTTTACCTCTTCTCTTTCTGAAATCTACCAGGGCTCATTAAAAAATCACTGTTGCTAAGAAGTCCCTGTCAACATCATACACTTAAGTAATTTTACCTGTTATATTTCTCTAGGTCTCTTCCCAATGTACCTAGTTATATGACATGGAGATATACCCGTAATATTTGAATAATGCAAAGTAAAACATATCATACCATTTCAAACCATGGGTCTATGCATATCTTATGTTTTTCCACATATTCAGGGGTATTTGCACAGCCAGGAGATAAGTCCTCTCATGCCTAAGGAAAAGGGAGTTGCTGGAGGCCATATGTTCATTTAAATCATCTCCTAGATTATTTTCTCGTGGTAAAGGTGGTTTCCCCCTTTAGTGGTACAGGGAGATTGTCAGAAGAGAGTGTTGGAGAATGAGGTCCGAGTACACCTTACTCGTTTTCCTAGAGAATAATGAGCATGCACTATACACCCGTGTCACTGATAGTTCTTACTGTACTTTCCCCATGAATGTCCCAGTTTCCTGGTCCTTTAAGGTGTGAAAAAACTTGGGCATGGGTTTTGCAAGTCTCCTAGAGTTCCCAACATGCTTCAGCGTTGGTAGCTGCCACGGTTTCTAGCTTAGCAACACACCTCTGACTGGTTTCTTCCCTTCCCTGAAGCACTTATTTTCTTTCCTAATGGTGCTCCCTGCACTTGAGAAATATAATTCTGGTTTTTGAATCCTATCTGAAGTCTGCTTCTAGGAGAGCCTAATCTAAAACACTGTCATCACTTTTCAAGGTGCTCATCCCAAACCAGGCAGTATATCTGTTTTAGGGGTAGCATGGAGAGGCAGCCAAAAATTAACATCAACAATAAGTTGAGGAAATCATGTAGTAGGAAAAGGAGAACCAAGGAATGGTAAATGGGAGAAGTGCAGGTAAATAGTTGGTCAGGTAAGACACCTTTAGAAAGTGAATTTGAGCAAGGATTTAAAAATATAAAAACACGGGGCGCCTGGGTGGCTCAGTCGTTAAGCATCTGCCTTTGGCTCAGGGCGTGATCCCAGGATCCTGGGATCGAGCCCCGCATTGGGCTCCCTGCTCTGCTGGGAGCCTGCTTCTTCCTCTCCCACTGCCCCTGCTTATGCTCCCTCTCTCACTGGCTGTCTCTCTCTCTGTGTCAAATAAATAAATAAAATCTTAAAAATATATATATAAAAACAATGCACATATCAAATGTCTTTTTAAATGAACAAAATGTAAAATTTGGGATCCGTAGTGACTTAAATACAATTGTGTTCCTTTGCTCCAAAACAGCAAAGCGACAGCAATTTCACCCTGTGTTATTACCATCCTGGTTTATGACACATGGAACCCGCTGGCCTCCGTTTGACATACTGTGCATTGGAGTCGGCTCAACTCAAACTCTGTCCCTAATATTGCTACTCAAATCAATTTACCTTCAGTTCCAAGGGTGACAAGATTGTTGTCTATTAGGGTGGAAGATGGTTTTGGACAACATTTCTGCTATTAGAGAATATTCTTCAGAGGCAGACTTTGCAATTGGATCTGTACTTTCATGCTTTCGGCACAGTTGTAATAAGCACAGTGTCCCTTACCTTGCCATCTAAGAGAAAGATTTCTCTTCAGGGAAGACAGCTACAACTCTAAATGGCCTTGGGCAGTCTATATTTAAATAGCAGTGGAGCAGGACTTTAATCCAATGTGGAAGGAATTTGATGAGTGGCTTCCAGAGAGAAGGCAATAGAGTAAATCCAAGTATCTAACATCATTAAAGAGTGTTGGTGACTCATCAATTGAAAGTCAATTTTTGTTAAAAGACAGCGTGTTAGACAATCACTTGATTTATATGATCAGCTTTAAAATGTGAGATTCTCACTCTCTATGAGAAAGCCTGTATGAGGGCTGTTGAAGAGGCAGAAACATAGAAGTGGCTCCTTCCTCCTGACTCATAAGAAGCTTCCCTGGCCTGAGGGCCTTGCTGACTTGAAAAGACTCCGAGCTCAGAGACGTGTGTTTCAGGCAAGATCATTAAATGTCTTATAAACTATATTACATAGTTTGTACTTTATCCCGAAGGTAACAAGAGACCTATGAAAGGTTTTATGTATAACCAGATCTGTGATTTAGAAAGTTCACAGAGGCTGCCGTGTGAGGAATGGAGCAGAAGGGGGGAGAGGAGAGATGAGAGACAGCAGAAATGTGATGGTTATAATGGTTGTCTAGGAGCGAGGTGAGCAGAATTCAGCCAGGAGGCAGTGCTTGTCCACTTGTTCTTTTTGGGAAGGCAGCGGTGACTTGGGGGGAGGACACCAGTCACTGATAGCTGTGATAGAACACGTGTTGAGATAAAGATTTAATGTATCTGTATGACTCCCGCACCCCTTTTCATGGTGTCACACAGGTCATATTTCAGGTCATTATCTAGAAGTATATACTCTCTGTATTTCGGACCTGACATAATTTATAAGTTAAGAGGAAACGCCAATTCTCTACTGAAGTTGAATGTACATGCATATCCTACGACAGGAATTCTACTCTTAGATAAGTACTCAACAGAAATGCACACATATGAACACAAGACATGTATGGGGATGGTCAGAGCAGTGTTATTTCTAATAGCCCCAAACTGAAAACAACCCAATTGTCCATCCATCAATAAAAATAGGTAAGATGGGATGTATACAATAGGATATTTATAAGGACATAACAGAGCAATGAAAATGAAATATTCATACAAATCACAACATGGATAAATATCACAAACATACTGAGGAGGAAAAGGCAGGCACAGAGGATATATAGTGCAGAATCTATTTAAGAAAAAAATTTTTTAGAACGATAAAACTAATTTATAGTGAAGTGGTACAAAATATACCACCCTAAAATATGCCTCTTTGACATATTGTTTTAATCCAGTTATTTTTAAGAAACTGCAAACACAGGAGAAGTTCTGAAAACCAAGTAGTAAGAGATAGTAGTAAAAGAGATAGTTCTGAAAACCCTGTAGTAAGAGATATTTACATGTATAAAGGAAATCTCCATTTGTAAGGGTGCTTCCCTCTCGGTACCAGGAAAGGGGGGATGACTTAATCTCTAGAAACTCTTATCGACAGAGAAAGCAACAACTTAAATATGCATGACGACTTTGCTTGTGTTTACTGTGCTTTTCCCTGTAACCTGCTATAACCTACTCCCCAGCCCCCAAATCTTCTTTGTCTTTAGTAGAAGATGGTATTTAAGGTGATGACTTCTGGCCCTTTCAGGGAGTTACTCAGTATTCCTGGGTTGCTCCCATGTATATAGGAGATACGGTGTTCCTAAATTTTTGTTTTTGTCCTGTGAATCTGTCCTATGTGATTTGAATTCTTAGACCAGCAAGAAAAATCTTGAAAGGTAAAGTCAATTTTCCTCCCCAACAATACCGTTGGAAATCTGAATAGTAGTTCTATTTGGCGAGAGGAAGGTCGTAGTAAGAAAGGTGGAACACAAAGGCGCCATCTGAGATGTTGATGACCTATGGTTTCTTGATGCGGTGGTCACTGAAAGGGAAGGTTCACTGTGTGAAAAGTCATAGAGCTCCACCCATAGTGATTTGGCTATCTTTCTGTTATACTCCTTAAAATATTTATAAAAATAAAGATGCACGAATCACAAATTCATAGGAAGTTAGTCACAAATACATAAAAAGTTATATTCCTTTCTGCCACTAAATAAAAAATGCAGTGAACAGGACGTTTAGAAATAAAGTAGGCTTCCTGTACAGGAAGCAGTGACAGTAGCTTTTACTATGTATCTAAACTGAGTTATTGCAACTAAAATATTTGACTACAAATGTTCAAGTAGCTAAATACAAAAGAGAAGCAATCTGCATAACTTAGTCCTAAAAGGCAATATGGTATAGGTGAAAGCAAATGGAGTCGGAAACACAAATTACGTGTTAGAGACCAAGGAAAAAGAATCCTACCTAACATTTATCTAGCCCATACTATTTGCCCGACAAGAGAAAGTTCGTATTTTCATTTTATGCTAATACAATGATTCTGAGGTACTTGGCATTATTATACCCATTTGACATACTATGAAATTGAGACTCAGAAAGGTTAAGTAATTTTCTCCTGTTCCCACAGCTAGGAGATGACGGGCAGCATTTGACCTCTGACCTGACTCTTAACCTCTTGCATGTATCAGTGGGTGGATCTGGGCAAGTCATTACACCTCTGTAAGCCTCAGTCTCCTCTTCTGTGAAGTGGGAGGGTCCTCCCAGATCTGCTCTGAGTAGCAAACAAATAGTGGTTGTGTTCACTGTTTGGATTAAAAAGGGCAGGCTAAGTTAACTGCAGAGAAAATCTTTTCCAGAGCTGAACTCATCAGAAATGGTAGCCCCAGTGGCAAGAATATCAATTATGGCAGCATTCACCAACTTGCCTGATCAGAAGAACCAGTAAAAACAATTCTTTGTTAATAGATTCCTGGATCCACGCTAACTGTGCGGACCACAGTCTCCAGAGCAGGGTCCTGGGAACCTCTTTATACCACTCTCCACCCCCATGGTGATTGTTCTATGCTTATGAACAATAAAGTTTATGAAGTCATGAACTCTGGATTTCAAAAGATTTAGATAAGCTTCTCAGAGAAACTATTTTTATCCTGACTCTAAAGTCATATAGAAAGAAATAAATCACGATTCAACTAGTGCTTTTCAGTAGGGATCTTTCATAGGATCCAGTCAGGATCTAGGTAACTTGCTTTCTGGTAACAATATTGGGATAAAGCTTGAAAGATCTAAAGGATATAAACTTTAACTCGTCAGTAAATCTTGAAGATCTAATGCACAGCATAGTGATTATAATCAACAATACTATAAGCTTCGAAGTCGCTAAGAGACTAGATCTTAATTGTTCTCACCACAAAAAAGAAATAAGTATGTGACATGGGAGATGTGTAACTTAATGCCTTAATAATCACACTGCAATATATAAATGCATCAAATCAGCACACTGTACATCTTAAACTTATATATGTCAAATTATATCTAAAAAACAGAATTAGCATGTATTAAAATATTCTTTTTAAGTGGATATTCAGCAAGTTTTTTTTTTTAAGAATGTGCTATACTACCATCCTTTCAATTTCATTTTCTAAAAAGTATGTTTAATATAACCAAATCCTGTGGTTAAAGTCAAAACCATATTCTTTCAATACCTGAAAAAAAGAGGGAAGTTTGCACTCTGTATTTAGGCTGCGATGACAGAATGATTCAAAAAAGATATGAAAAGTAGGTTCTGCCACTATTTTTCTACAAAAATACTTGAGAACTTCTACTTTAAGTACTTGGTTAAGAAGACAGTTTTAGAAAATTGGAAACACAGATGTGATTTCCTGCTGAAGCTGATGTTATCCAATGTAATATTTCAGGCCTTCAGGAGTTAAGGAGCCAGGGATAATACGAGGTATGGGAACATGGTGAAAGAGTTACAAAGACAAAATCTGACAAAATTTGCCTGTCATAACTTTATAGCTGTCCCCAGCCAATCCTGGAATTCCTGCCTAGGAACAGTATAGGGGCTAAGGACAGGCTGCCCCATGATGGGCCACTTTGGCATGAAAATTACCCTAAGCTAAAAGCAATCAAGACCCTATGAGCTCAAGAGAAACTTTTGCACCTCCCTTAACCACACGGAAGAATCTAAATTGAAGGTCTTTTCCAGAATAAGGATTACTCTCTGAGATAAATTTTATTGGAGTCACCCATCTGCACGGCAGGGCAAACATCTAATTACCAAACATACGCTCTTCTTATCACTCTGTGAATTGCTTTCCTTTCCCCAAGTCCCAGACTCTTACCCTCTTTCTCCTTAGTTCAGAATGACACGTATACCTCATATTGCCCGTCCTTGGAATTTCCATGTCTGTGTGGATTCCCCATACATGCACTACTAAATTTGATTTTCTCCTGTTAATCTGTCTCAAGTCAATTCCCTTCTTAGTCCAGCTAGAAGGACCGTTGAAGAGGACATGAATTCTTGCTCCCTGACAATAGCACTAAGAACATTTACCAAGCAAGCCTAATAAAGAACATTCTAGAGGTACATAAGAACATCTTGAATAACAATTAAAAGTAATTTTGAGCATTTTCAGAGTAGCAATACCCAATATCAAAACAGTAAAATTCAAGACAGAGTGGACCACAAGAAAATTGCTTTCATGCGTGATTCTGGCACCTCTCAAGAAAAATGATCAAAGTTCCAAAAGATTTTAACAAGTCTGAGGGCTATTACTTTGGAATGATCAAGAATAGTTTATATGTAGACACAAATGTGGGGGGAGAGAAATCTCTTAAGAAAAACAATTTTTCCTGGAGATGGTGACAGGGCAAGAACAGAAAAGAAAAATTGCCTCTCTTCTGAGCTCTACTCAGCTCAATTAGTGAGATGTCACAACTTGAGAGCAGTTTGGGTTGGCAGACAGGCATAAAAGGAACAAAAAAAATGGAAGAACACTACCCCTTAGGAGCCATTTCATGCTGCCTCTGAGATGGGGTGCAGCGTACCTGGGTTTTGGAATAACTACTACGTTAGGGAGAGGTTAAATGTTCTAGGAGTATCTGCCCTATTAAATCCTCCCAAATAACCCTGAGGAATGAATCACTGTGCTTCCCTTAATTCTATGGCATATGATATTTCATACTTAAAGCAAAGTCTTTTCAAAGGTACAAACACCAACACCCCTCCCCACATAAGAATGGCACACCTGAATGTACTTAATCATGGATAAGCTTGGGCTGCCTTCCATATTAATCCTCAAGAACAGGACTTCTTACTCCATTTCAGTCTGGGTCTCCTGCCAAAGTACCAAGTCTAAAAATGAGCAGGACACTGCCAGGAATGATTTGGACTAGCTTAGAATGAGTGGGAGTTGGGCTGATCGAAAAGAAGCAAGAAGCCAAAACTGGTTAAGTCAAATTAAAATTTAAGTGTAGCCATATTTTTGTGGGTAAACAAATTCAGATAGACTGATAGCAGAATATCGCGATGTGGAAACTATTAATTAACGAAGTAGTATTAAAAATGAGCATAAGCTCTTTCCCTATAGAAATATTTTTTCATCCACAAGCCTCTTCTAAGAAAGAAATATTCATGCTAAAAAATTTCTATGTATCTTTGGAAAGAAAGTATTCTTTAAACATTATCACCCTACTATGAAAAACAAAATGCATTACACTCATTTCCAAATTTAGACCACTTCTCTTTGGGGGGAAGACACACTTTTAAAATAGCAATTGTTTCTAAAAAACACACATATTCAATTTATATCCTCTCATTCAATTGCAAACATAATCAAAACTCAAAAATGTATTTAAGTAGGTAGCATACATTTTTAAAGAGTATAGGTAATGAATCTCAATGTATCATTTCCCCCCCATACACACTGTGAACACACAGATTTGCAACCTATAAGCAAAATATAATTTCCTGGAACTCTTGCCTTCAATCATGTGAAGAACTCATAAGGAGAAATACAAGTCCAACAGAGCTTTAACGTCCGTATATTTAAGATTTTATTAAGGAGAGTTTCGAAAGAAAAAAACAGCAAAAATATAAAGTATAAATAATCTACTCAACATATTATAGACTATAAAAAATTAAAATATATTATGTGTTTTATTATGCACAGCAGAGTCAAGGGCATCAGCCAACTGACCTGATAATCCAATAAACTATTGAGAAGTTTTCTGCCTTGATAAGAGTTTTGGGTAAACTACACGCCAGAGCTATTTAGCATCACAAATATACTTAGCAGAAAGCCATTCAAGTATTGCTGTCACTTTGGCACTTCTAGAGAAAAAGCTATCACATTGATAGGTTCGGGTTTAAAAGGGAGGCTTTTTAGGAGAGATCATAAAAATTGATTCCACTAACAGGTTCAGAACAGTTTATGAGCTTGTGTACATAATACCAAACTTTTTTTTTTTTTTTTTTTTTTTTTTTTTTTTTTTTTTACATCACTGAAATTTCAATGGGGATCCAACATTCAGGAGTTTTGAGACAGATCTTGAAAGACTCTTTGGGCGATAATAGTTTGGAGGTTCCTATTTCTTTCTTCTAGAAGGGCTAGTGTTTTTGAGAATTTAAATGACACATCATAGCATAGGAGACCAGGGTTCTAACATTTTTTTCTGCAGAACTAGCCACCCACTCATCCAGAGAGAACGTTTCTTTTAAAATGAAGCATATAGTAAATATAATTCAACAATATACAAGGTAGTACAGCAGGGAATGGAATGAGTTATAAAAGTAGAAAGACCTTGCCTTCACAAGATCTCCCTTTCTACAGAGAAATGGAGAAGAATGAATAAGCATGTGTAGGTATGCTGACATTTACAAAGGCATATGCATTATATATACATATACATAAGTTGTATATGTTTACATATATATTTATGAACAGTATGTTTGGCTCAATCTGACATGTACAGAATTTTCCTCTTGTACAGGTACTGAAGATATGTGCCTCTCTTACTGCTAAAATTTGGTTATATATTTTTCTAAGCTCTTCCTTATGTGAATAGAAAAGAGAGTATTAACCTGGTCTTAAAAACAGGAAAATAAATCTAAACCTGAGAACTAATTGGAAAGGAGACAAATAACCTAAGGCCAGTAGTAAAACTGAACTTTACAAAAAAGCCTTAGTGGGTGTACCTCTAACTAGATCATATTTCCAGCTTGGAGAAACAAATAGCTAACTTTTCTAAAGAAGACTTGCCATAAATAATGGAAGCTGGGGAATATATCCTCAATAATGAAATTTCCTGCCAACCCAATTTATTTTCAGATGAGTTAAGAAAATATGGATAGCTTTAAATAGATTTCTATATATTATGCAACGTGCGCGCGTGCACACACACACACACGTGTGATACTCTTATATTTAAGAGCAAATATATAATGAAGTCAGCAAATATTGCTTTCCACAAATCTACTTCCAGGTAAAAGTGCGCTTGCTTTAGAAAAGGAATTTCTCTAAGGAGAATTTCTTCTAAATTTTGAATTTTTTTTTTTTTTTTTTTTTTACAACAGTGTTCTCCCTTGCTATTCACAGACTTACAACTGAGAGGGAAGCCTTATTACTTAATGCCCCTATCAATTAACCTATATTAAAATACAAAGTATGAATTAGGGTGAAGTTTTTCAATTCAAGTTGAATTAAGCCACACACATGCTAGACAACTGAGACCTCTTTATAGCAGAATATATACCACATTAAATTTGATTTCTCAGCATTAAATCCCAGGATTCATTTGGAACGTAACAAACAAATGTCTCTGAAATGCAAAAATTCCCTTCTTGAACTCAAGAGTTAGAAATACCTCTTGCAGACAGCCCCATCCTCACATAATTTTCACTTATGGAATTTATCTAAGTTATTCTTAAAGTTGGGTTTAATTTTTTTTCAGCTTGTACTACCTTCTTCAGGTTACCAGTTTGATATGTCAATCAAACATTTTGAAAAAGTTTCTTTTAAGTCACAGCAGGTTGACAAGTATCTATCTTATTCATACCCTCAACTTTGATAGACACACTTCTACATATTTGCCTTTGCATACTGAAAATACAGTCTTCAAGTCTGCACTCCAATGAAATCCCTTTAATCCCTTGGTAATTTCCTAGTTCATAAAATTAGCATATTAAAATTGGTGGTTAGCCTAAGTGTGAAGGTTTAGCTTTCATTGAAGGTTTTGAGAAAAAATAAGAATTACCATGCATTGTTTATAAATGATTAGTAGTTATTTTCCATTTTAAATGCCTGAAAAATTCCCTAGGGAAGGTCATATAGTCCTCATACACAGCATTCACTTGAAAAATTTTCCTTGTAATCACAAACCTGTCTTATACCTTTTCTTTGTACTAAACTAAGGTTTATCTCCTTAGACCATCTCTGCTCTGATTATTTCCCTCCTGTTTTTATTAATCAGATCCCAATCTTCCTTTCACCAAACTACCCTACTTGTGGAGTTTTGGGGGTTTCTTTGTTTTTGCAACCTTTATGTTGATTTTATGATCTTCTGCCTTGTCTTCCCGCATTGGTTTGCGTTCGCTTTGAGAGAAGAAACTATGGTCACTATTTTACCACATAACCTTTAATAAAAAAAAAAAAAAAAAAAAAAAAGAGTAGGTACTCTGCCATCTTAAAACAACTATTTTTTGGTGGAATGGTAATTTTTCATTTTCAGTGAGTTATGGGTCTTTTGGCAAAACTTAGGAAAAAAAGTGGCTAGAGATATTGGCCTTAATTGACACATGATATCTACTTGTATGTTTGTATGCTATTCAAATTAATTAAGAATAGACATATGGATTTCCTTTCCATTAAACAGTCTGTACAGAAACTCTAATCAAAAGGGGATCATAGGGCAGAAATTAACAGCATTAGTAATAGAAGCCTGTGCAGCTATTCTGTTAAAATAGCTGCAGGATCACAAATGAACGATATACACATATAAGACACCCTCCACAACTATTAAGAATAAGGAATTTTCAACAATCATCAACATGTGCTCTACCTATTCAATCGATAAAAAAATTACATGTCAGTCCTAATCTGATAACCACTATGCAATTATGGGAGAAATTGCAGGTCATTATTAAAATTCTTAACTTCATCTTAGACTATCATATGGGTAAAGCCAAGTAACATACTCTAATCAATATTGCCCAGGATAGCAATTTTACTAGACATCTATAGGAAATAGGTAGAGAAACAGCTCAGAAAAGACATGAAAAACTGGCAACTTTGGTAATGTTGAGAAGAAAAACAGTAGATGAAGAGTTTGGTGAAGGAAAGGAGTACCCCATTTTTGGAGCACATGGATGAAATCACTAACTATACTTACTGCCATAAAGTACTTGACATTCTCCCAACATTAGTGTTTATATATTTTTTACTACTTATATTTAAATATATGTATATATGCGCGCACACACACATATACGTACAAACAAATCACTTTTATAATATGAATAATCAAGTTACACTTCAAGACCATATAAAATCAGTTGGATTATTTCTCATAAACATCGTTATTGCTAGTAACACCAAGTTGGTCTCTGCATTACCTAGAAGTAGGCAAGGCTTCTATTACTAACTCTGTTATATTACTTTATGTCCTCTTAACCCCGCTTCTGAACTTGTGAGAACTTTTTATGACCCACTTGTAACAAGATAATGACTTCAATTTCCAGAAGAAATAATCAAGTGAATAATTTTTTAAGGCTTTTTGTGTTGTTGCTTCATGTACTTTACCTGATTTTTGAGATCCAGTCTGGGACATGGGCGACCTCCATTGTAAGGTTTCTCTTTTAGCCATTTGGACCGAATTCGCACTCCAATTCCACAAGACGAGCTGCAAGACCCCCAACTAGACCAGTCGCTTAACTTGCAATCAAATGGGCATGGGATGACACACTCTTCTTCAATATAACCTGAAAGAAAGATTTAAGTGAAGCGAGGAAAATCTAGTCAAAATGTACTAATCAAATTTGCTTGTTTACAGAAAGTAAACAGTCACATCTCAGATTGTTCAACAATATCACTGCAATGGCTTCAGTGATTTTCTATTCAAATAAACAGAAAGGTTTTAAGAGATAGGTGATAGAGTCACATTTGCATTCCAAATTTGTGCCATCTAACACTTTATAGCCAATTCTGGGAGGGAGGAGCAAAGAAAAGTGCAGTTAGTCTTATTTTCTCTTAGAAAGAAATACAATGTTTCGGGGCTAACGATAGCACCATCTCCCCTCACCGAGCCTTGTGTTCTATGATTCCTACAACTCACCATCTGGGATCGGGGTGCATAAGACAGTCCTTTTTTTTTTTTTTTTTTTTTTTTTTAGTATCTGTCATCTGCAAAGCTTTCACTAAGACAGCTCTTGATTCTCACTTCCTGGTAGTGTGGCTTGGAGGTGGGAGGAGGACAGAGAGTGGACCACAAATTAGGAAGAACAGGATATTATTTACCATCTACAGGACCAGTGAAAGGCTTGAAGATATTAGACTGGAATCAAGAGACTTGGGTGGAAATGCACAGGTAGATGTTCTAGTTACCTGGACTTACTCCTGTCCCAGCCCACTTCTTGCTACAGTCTTTCTCTGGATGACCTCGTTAACTGTCACCTCCACTGATCATTACCAAATATGTATTTCCAATTCTAATCTTGCTACTGACTTCTTTAAGACCCACTGATCCACTCTAATTGGATGCCTAATTATCTCCAAATTCAACATACCTGAAACTGAAGCCATCAATTTCCTTTAAAAAACATGCTAATTCTCTTGTATCATTCATCTTAAGTGCAACCTATCTGATCCCTGTACCCTGGTGTTCATGCCTGTATAATTTCATCGCTTTGAGTTTGGGCAGGACCTTTGACTATAATAGGATTCCACTCCCAAGATTAGGTTATGGTATATAGCAAAAAGGAAGGAAATTTGCTGATATATTAATATGTCAAATTAGTTGATTTTGATGATCAAAAGATTGAGAGTTTGGCCCAATATGGCAGCAGAAGAAGACCCTAAACTCACCTCCTCTGTGGACACACCAAATCTACACCTAGTTACACAGTAATTCCTCCAGAAGAACTGTGAGCGGACTAAACAACTGCTGCACAACAAAAGAGACCATGTAGGGGCACCTGGGTGGCTCAGTCATTAAGTGTCTGCCTTCTGCCCACGGTGTGATCCCAGGGTTCTGGGATCGAGCCCCACATCAGGCTCCTCCACTGGGAGCCTGCTTCTTCCTCTCTCACTAGCCCTGCTTGTGTTCCCTCTCTTGCTGGCTGTCTCTCTGTCAAATAAATAAAATCTTAAAAAAAAAAAAAAAAAGACCATGTCGAGAATGGCAAGACAGATGTGATATGGTAACTGTAGACACCCCCATGCCCAATGCTGTGAACTACAGTGGGAAAGGGTACTACGGAGGGCCTATGAGCAGTTTCATCTATCTAGGGCACAGAAACAAACAAGGTTTTAAAAAGAAACTAGAATTAAAAGAAATCAGCTTTAGAACCCTCCCTGCCAAACAGCTGCTAGAACTTTCTCCAGGTTGGAGAGGCTGGATAGCATCACAGTGCATACTCCCCCTTCATCCTGCAGACAGGAGCAGGGTCCAGGCATCCTAGCCAGCCTGCCACCTCAGCAACCCCTGGGCCCCTAGCCCCCACCAGCCCCAGATGCCCCGGGGGCATAGAAAAAAAGCCACGGTTTGAAAGAGTAACTAGAACATAAAAGATCCAGCCCTAGATCTCTACCAAATGGTGGGAGAGCTGCTGGAGCTCTCTCCAAATTGAAGGGCCTGGCGAGTGCCACAGATTATGTTCTCCTTCCATCTTGATAGTGTGGACAAAAGTTGGATCCAGGCACCAAAGCTGGTCTACTGCCTCAGTGAGCCTCTTACCCCTAACCAAGACTAGCCCCAGCTGTCCCATCAAGGAGGCCCCAGGGCAGCCATACTACTAGGACACACCTGGTCAGCGCTCACTGTAGCTCCAGCTACCTTGCCAAGGTGGCATACACACAAAGCACCCCAGAACACTCCTATGCCCAACTTAGGCTCTGCACAACTTGGCAGGATGACCCCTACCTGGAGTGCTTTGGGGACATTTGGCCCGCTTCCACCTCAGCTCCAGCCACCGTGCAAGGATGCCTTGGTGTGGAGTACCCTGGGACACACAGCCCATGCCCACTTTGGCTCCAGTCACCCCACCAAGGTGACCTCTGTGCAGAGTGCCCAGGGACCCCCAGTGCACAGCAGCCACAGCTCCAACCAGCCAAGATCACCAGACATACCTCCAGTTTAGGTGAAGTAGCTGTTCTGCCAAATTCATACAAACAAAAACAAAGTCAAGCAAAATGGGGAGACAGAAGAATATGTTCCAAATGGGAAAACAAGGCAAAACCTCAGGAAATGAACTAAGTGATATGGAAATGTACAATATGCTTGATAAAGAATTGAAAGTAATGGTCATAGAGATGCTCACCAGACTAGAAAGAGGAGTGGATGAACTCAGGGAGAACTTCAACAAAGAAATAGGAAACATAAAAAATAACAATCAGAGTTGAAGAACACAATAACTGATATGAAACATACACTAAAGGGAATCAACAGAAGATAAAAGGCTGCAAAAGAATCCGTGATCTGCAAGACTGGGTAATGGAAAGTGACCAAACTGAACATCAAAAAGACACAAGGACAAAAAAAATGACAATAGGTTAAGGGAGTTTTGGAAAACATCATGTAAAAAACATGCATTATATGGGATCCCATAAAGAGAAAAGAGAATAAAAGGGGCAAAAAACTTATTTGAAGAAATAGTAGCTAAAATTTTTCCTAACCTGGGAAGAGGAGATATCCAGGTTCAGGAAGCACAAAAAGCCTCAAACAAGATGAACCCAAGGAGGTCCAAACCATGACACCCAATAATGAAAGTGGCAAAGATTAAAGATAAAGAGAATTTTAAAAGCAGCAAGAGAGAAGCAACTGTTATGCACAAGGGAATCCCCATTAAGGCCATCGGCTGATTTTTTTTTTTTTTTTAAACAGAAACTTGGCAGGCCAAAAATGAGTGACATGATATAGTCAAAGTGCTAAAAGGAAAATGAACAAACAAAACAAAACCTAAAACTAAGAATACTCTATCCAACAAGATCATCATTCAGAATTAGAGAGATAAAGTGTTTTCCAGACAAAAGTCAAAAGAGTTCATCACCACTAAACTTGCCTGAAAAGAAATGCTAAAGGAACTTCTTTAAGTGGAAAAGAAGAGGCCATAAAGAGTTAAAAAAATGATAGAAAAGGAGACTCAAAAGATGTAAAATATGACAACATATATATGAACTGTGGAGGGGAGAGTAAAAATGTTCTTTTAGAATGTGTTGAAGCTTAAGTGACCACCAACTTAATATAGACCGCTATATACTCAGGATGTTATATATGAATGTCATGGTGAACACAAACTAAAAACCTAGAATAGATACACACACACACACACACACACACACACACACACACACACAAAATAAAGAAGAAAAAAGCCAAGCATAAGAGTACAATCAATCACAAGAGAAGAAAGCAACAGAGAAGTACATAAACAACCAGAAAAACAAGAAAATGGAGTAAGTACATAACTATCGATAATTACTTTCAAACTAAACGAACTAAATGCTGTAATCAAAAGATGTAAGTTAACTGAATGGATGTAAACCAAGCCCCAACTATATGTTACCCATAAGAGACTCACTATAGACCTAAAGACACATACAAACTAAAAGGATAGAAAAAGATACTCCATGCAAACTGAAGTAAAAAAAAAAAAACAAAAACACCTGACATAGCAGTACTTTTATTAGACAAAATAGACTTTAAAACAAAGACCATATCAAGAGACAACAAGGGCACTAAATAATGATAAAGGGATCAATCCAGTAATAAACTAACAATTGTACATATCTATGCATCCAACATTTGAGCACCCAAATATATAAAGCAATTAATTGAAGACATAAAGGGAGATACTGACAATAATACAATAATAGTAAGGGACATTAACACCCCATCTACATCGATGGAGAGATAATCCATGTAGAAAAATCAATAAAGAAGCAGTGGCTTTGAATGACACATTAGATCAGATGGACTTGAGATATACACAGAAAATTCCATCCCAAAGCAACACAATACACATTCTTTTCAAGGGCCCATGCAACATTCTCCAGGATAGATGTATGAAGTCACAAAGCCTGTCCCAATAAATTTAGGAAGATTGAAATCTTATCAGAGCATCTATCTTTTCTAACCCCAATGGTATGAAACTAGAAATCAATTATAAGAAAAGGAATAGAAAAAAATACAAACACATGGAAACTAAGTAAAAATGCTACTAAACAACCAGTGAGTCAATGGAGAAATCAAACCAAAGGATAAGTTTAAAACCTGAGACACAAGAAAAAAAAAAATGTAACGGTCCCCAAACTTTTAGACATAATAATAGGTATTCCAACAGGAAATCTGTAGTGATACAGGTCTACCTCAAGAAACAAACAAACAAAACCAAATGATCTAATCTTATGCCTAAAGGAAATAGAAATAAAGAACAAAGTAAGCCTAAAGTTAGAAGGAATTAATAAAATCAGAGCAGAAATAAATGAAATAGAGACCCCCCCAAAAAAATAGAAAAGATAAGTGAAACCAGGAGTTGGTTCTTTGAAAAGACAAGCAAAATTGATGAACTTTAGCCTAATTACAAAACAAACAAATGAACAAAAAAACCCAAATAAATAAAATCAGAAATGAAAGAGAGGAAGTGACAACTGACACCACAAATACACAAAGGATCTTGAGATTATAGGTCAACAAATTGGACAACCTAGAAGAAATGGATAAATGTTTAGAAAAATACAATCTTTTAAAACTAAATCAGGAAGAAATTGAAAATCTGAACAGACTATGAGTAAGAAAACTAAATCAGGACTCTGAGAAACAAACTGAGGGCTTCAGAGGGGATGGGGTGGGGGAATGGGATAGACTGGTGATGGGTAGTAAGGAGGGCACGAATTGCATGGTGCACTGGGTGTTATACGCAACTAATGAATCATCGAACTTTACATCAGAAACCAGGGATGCACTGTATGGTGACTAACATAATAAAAAAACATTAAAATAAAAAAAAAAACTAAATCAGTCATCAAAAATCAAAAAATATCCTTATGAGACAAAAGTCCAGGACCAGATGTCTTCACAGGTAAATTCTACCAACCAACCAACAAACAAAAACAAAAACAAACAAACAAACAAAAAATACCAAGCAAGCAACTAGAGGCCAATATCCCAGTAAACACAGATACAAAAATCCTCAACAGAATATTAAGAAACTGAACTTAATAATACATTAAAAGGATCATTCACCATGATCTAGTGGTATTTATTCTGGGGATGCAAGCAAGGATGGTTCGATATCCACAAATTAACGTGATACACCACCACAACAAAAATGATAAAAATAAGGTCATCCCAACATATACAGGAAAAGCCTTGGACGAAATTCAACATCTATTCATGATAAAGACTCTCAAAAAAGTGGTTCTATAGGGAACATACCTCATCATGATTAAGGCCATATATAACAAAGCCAGACATCATACTCAACAGTGAAAAAACAGTTTTCTGTAATGTCAGGAAAAAAGACAAGGATGTCCATTCTTTCTAGCTTTATTTAACATAGTACTAAAAATCTTAGTCACAGTAGTCAGACAAAACAGGCATCCAAATTGCTAAAACAAAACAAAAACAAAAAAAACCCCCAAAACGTCACTATTTGCAGATGACATGGTAGTATACAGATAAAACCCTAAAGAAGGCAACAAAAAACTCTTAGAATAAATGAATTCGGTAAAGTTGTAGGGTATGAAATATATAGAAATCTGCTGTTTCTTACATTAACAGCAAAGTAGCAGAAAGAGAAATTAACAATCCCATTTACAATTGCACCAAAAAGCATAAAATACCTAGGAATAAACTGAACCAAGGAAGTGAAATATTATACTCTAAAAACAAAAAAACTGATGAAAGAAATTGAAGATGACATAAACAGACCGGAAGATATCCCATGCTCATGGACTAGAAGAACCAATATTGTTAAAATTTCTATACTACCTCAAGCGATGGACAGATTTAATGCAAAGCCTATCAAAACACCCATAGTTTTAATAAAATGGAATACTAAAGTTTGTATGGGACCACAAAGAACAAGCCAAATTGCCAAAAGCACTCTTAAAGAAGAACTGGAAGTATCACAATCCCAATTTCAAGATTTACTACAAAGCTGTAATAATCAAAACATGGTAGCAGCACAAAAAGAGACACACAGATCACTAGAACAGAATAGAGGGCAGAAAAATAAAGCGATGCTTATATGGTCAATTAATCTATGACAAGGCAAAAACATACAATGGAGAAAAGACAGTCTCTTCAACAAGTGTTTCTGGGAAAACTGGACAGCTATATGCAAAAGAATGAAACTGGACCACTTTCTTACACCATACACAAAAGTACATGCAAAACAGATTGAAGACTTAAATGTGAGACCAGAAACCATAAAACCCCTAGAAGAAAACATAGGCAGTAATTTCAGACATTGACCTTAGCTACATTTTTCTAGATAGGTCTCCGAAAGCAAGGGAAACAAAAGCAAAAATAAACTATTGGGACTACAACTAAACAAGAAGCTATTGCAAAGCAAAAGAAACCATCAACAAAACAAAAAGGCAACCTACTGAATGGGAGAAGATATATGCAAATGATATGTCTGATAAGGGGTAATATCCAAAAATATATAAAGAACTCCTACAACTCAACACCAGAAAAGATAAACAAAAAAAAAACAATCCAATTAAAACATGGGCAGAAGACTTCAATAGACATTTTTCCAAAGAAGACATACAGATGGCTGACATATGAAAAGATACTTAATATCACTAACCATCAGGGAATGAAAATGAAAACCACAATGAGATATGGCCTTATAGCTGTAAGAATGGCTAGTATCAAAGACAAGTGTTGGTGGAGATATGGAGAAAATGGAGTCCTCACACACTGCTGGTGGGAATGTAAATTGGTGCAACCACTGTGGAAAGCAGTACAGTGTTTCCTTAAAAAATTAAAAATAGACATACCATATGATCCAGTAATCCTACTACTGGGTAGTTGCCCAAAGAAAACAAAACACTCACTTGAAAAGACATATGCACCCTATTTATGGAAGCATTATTTACAATAGCTAGAATATGAAAGCAACTCAAGTGCCCATTGACTGATGAGTCGATAAATAAGTGGTATATGTATGTGTGTGTGTGTGTATGCATGTGTGTGTGTGTGTATATATATATATATATACACACACATGCATATATATGGGAATATTACTCAGTCATAAAAAAATGAAATCTTGACATTTGTGACAACATGGATAGACCTAGAGAGTATTATTCTAAATGAAATAAGTCAGACAGGTAAAGATAAATACCACATGACTTCACTTGTATGTAGAATATAAAAACCATACCAAAAACAACCAAAAAAAGGGTAGAAACAGACCCATAAATACAGAGAACAAACCAAAGGTGCCATAGGGGAGGATGGTGAAAGGATGGGCAAAATGGGTGAAGGGGTGTCGGAGGTACAGGCTTCTAGTATGGGATGTGTAAGTCAGGGGGAGGAATGTTGCAGGGAATAGAGAATGCAGTCAATAGTATTTTAATAGTGTTGTATGGTGATAGATGGTAGCTACACTTGCGAGTATAACATGAGATACATAGTTGTTGAATGAATATTGTAAACATGAAAATAATATAACATTGTGTGTTAAAAAATTTCAATAATAATTAGAAAGGACACAATATCCATGACAGAATATTAGGTGCCAAACAAATAGTAGTAACAACAACCACCACCACCACAACAACAGAGGGAGGAGTTTACCTGGGGGTGGGCATGACTTAATCAGGTGAAAACTCTTAAGAGTGTCTGGGACATTTCTGTGGAGGACGAAATCTCCTGTTGGCCTTAAAGATGCAGACAGCCATGGGTAAAATGCCTGTGGAGTGGCCATATTGCAGGGGACTGAGGAACTGGGGGGCGGGGCAGTTCCTGGGGACTCAGTAACTGAGGACAGCCTACATCTGTCAACCAGTAAGGAAACTGGTCCTCAGTCCCACAGTGCTTCATTCATTCACGTAGATGAATTCTGCCAAGAATTCCAAGGGAGCTTGGAAGAGGAAATTTCCCAAGTTAAGCCTCTGCTGAGACCGTAGCCTTGGCTGGCCTTTTTTTTTTTTTTTAGGATTTTATTTATTTATTTGACAGAGAGAGACAGCGAGAGAGGGAACGCAAGCAAGGGGAATGTGAGAGGGAGAAGCAGGCTTCCCGCCGAGCAGGGAGCCTGATGCGGGGCTCGATCCCAGGACCCTGGGATCATGACCTGAGCCGAAGGCAGACGCTTAATGGCTGAGCCACCCAGGTGCCCCCCTTGGCTGGCATCTTAACTGTAGCCTGTTGAGACTCCTAAGCAGAGAATCTAGGAAAGCCATTCCTGTACTCCCCACCCATGGAAATGGAGGTAATAAATGTTTTGAGCTGTGGGTTTGTACTAATTTATGCAGCAATTGAAAATTAACATATTATTCCCAATAAAAATTTGTTATCTTAAGCCTTCTTCCATCATTTTATACATATATTAGGAATAATACGTTCCAATTGTTGAAACATCACAAATAATGTCCTTTGCTCTGTAATTCCTTTGTCAGTTCCTGGTTCAAAATCCTAACAGTTTCTGGACCAGAATATAGCAATATTCTATCACTCCACCCTTTTTCTCAATCATTCCCTTTTGTTATTGGACAGTCACTCCAAAGAAAAAGGTACTTTTCTAAAATACGTAATAATTTACGCTACTCCTAGTTTTAAAACTTTTGCTGATTCTTCATTTCTTTGAAAATAAATTGCCAACTACTTTGCAAAAGTTGTAAGATTCCTTACCAGAGGCTCTAAGGAAAGGCTTTCAACCCTGTCTGTAAAATGTATTCTCACTGCCCAATGACCAGAATGGCATAGAATGGGACCTAGAGGAATACCTACGGGAGTCTAATGTGAAGTCAAGCATGAGGGCCACCTCCGTAACTTGTTCTTTTCTTGCCCTTCCCTCTCCTGAATCTTGAAATCTGTCCACATAGACTAATCCTTCTTCTCCAGTACTCGCCATGCCTTTCATGCAAAAACTTTCTCCAACAGTTTAGCCTTCCTCATTCATTACATTAGCCACTCTCTTGCTAACAGTCAACCACCTGGTGCCTTTATTCTTCTGCCATGCCAGTCTGGCAAAACTTCAGAACGAGGTTGGTCCAACTGTTTTCCTACTCCACTTAACACTGGATTACCAGCAGAGATGAAGAAAATGCTAATTCCACACTTGCGACATTGTAATGTGTGGTCTCCAACTTCAACAACCACGTTCGCACACTGACTAGGGATTCTTCTGACTTTCCTCCCACTCCCATTCCATATTATAGCTTGTTCAAACCTTGTCTACCTGTTCTCAAACTTTTAAGACCTCATCCCTTCTTTCCCAGAGAAAAACAGTAATAAGAACTCCTTCAATCTCCTGTGAATATGTTTGTATTCATTTCCATGTTTTTCTTCTTTTCAAATCATAATGGAAAAGGCATCTGTTTTCCTATATAGGGCACATTTTTACCACTTAAGTTCTCTACAAGCTCTTTGAGACCTTGTTTTCTTGATTGTATTTCCCCTCTCCTTCCCTGTGTTTGCATATATATGTTATATACATTATATACATATTTTAAGTTATATGTTATATTAATATATATATATATACACACACATACACATATATAAAATATATATTTAAGTTCTATTTGTCTTTGATTAACATTAGAATGACTTTACATTCACAAATAATAATCACTGACCAGGGAGATTACACCAAACATCTAAGGTTCATCAGGAAGGATCCTTGTGGGGTTGCAAAAAGACACTCCATTTGAAGTCATTAAAAGAATAATTCTTTACTGTTTAACACAGATATAATTCTACAGTCCTTTCTAAGGAGCCTTGAGTACAAATTTAGTATTAGGTACATAAAAATGCTAATGTAAGATTAAATACACACCACAAGCATTGCTTAATTTTATAGAGAAACCGAGTCACAAAATGATTCCATTTGCTACTGAATAAAACAGAGGACGGGTAATTACGTGGAATTAATTGTCATGGCATGCAAGCTTCAAATATAAAATTCCAGGAGACTTTATATAAATAATTTTTAAATATTTGAGTCCCCATATAGATCCTATTTTAAAGCAGAGTTTGGATTAGATGCCCTTTTAATTCAATGAGATTTTTAAGATTTTTAGATTTTTAAAGATTTTTAAATCCTTTTCATCTATGCTTGCATATTTACAGATTTTAGAGAGCCTCTAGCAACACTTTTTTTTTTCCATTTCACCATAAGACATAAACCCAGAGGATCTCTATGAAAGCCAAGGTCATAAATTCAATGAGTATAAAATAATTCTGAAATTCAACAGGATTAAGCAACAGTGACATTTTTTTTTCAGGAAAGGTCTTTTCATGCTAGAATTTACCCCAAAGGAAAGCCCATAATGAGAACCATTAATAACTTCATATTCTTATACCTATCTCATAATTGAAAGGATTAGCTTTACTCACATAGTTAATACTTACAATTTTTGGCAACAGAATATGATCAAATGTGACTACATACAAGGTTAACCTGCCATATAAGAATTCCAATTCTTGACTATGTAAACTTCACTAATGTTTTAAAAACTCATTTACATATAATATGCCACAGAATAGCTTCACTGGCAACATTCATAAATCTAAATCCAATTCTATGAAAGAAGCAGTTTTTCTGCCAAAAATATTTTACACTACAATTTATATGCAGAATACATTGCTTGGACCATCATATTACTTGGCTCAGCGATGCTTCATGCTCCATTTTAGTTATCCATATGCATGTGAATATTGGTATGAAGTAGTCATTACAGAATTATCAATAGAGCATGTACCCACACTGTGATTTTATAAAATATAAGACATTACACATAGTAGGTGCTCAAAATGTATCTGTTGATATTATAAAGATGAACTGAATAGGACCTATTAATAGTATCTCTTATCTATATTATAACTAAAGGAATTTATTCAATGACATACCCATTGCCACTGAAGCCCAGAAACCTGGAATGAAAAAAACCTATTAATAAGCCCAAATTTAGCTCTTTAGGTAAATACAATGGACATAGGTGAAAACACAGCTCTTTGAATCAGGTGGTCTTGTTGATAAAACTACTTCCCAGGATATTATGTGTGCATTTTTTCCCTCCATCATTCAAGTACTAACACATTGTAACCCCCATAAGGTCTAGTTTGGAGGATATGAAATATTGAGGCTACTAAGCCTGAGGAAATACCTAGATCAATTTACTTATATTTTCCTGTGTAAAATAACAGCAAACATCCAAACTGGACAGTCCATGTTCTATTTACTGACACTGCTAATATAACGAGAACACAGTCCCAACGATAAGGGAAAATCTAGATAAAACACTGATCGTCTCTTCCTCAATTCCAAGTGAGGATCTGGGAGCACCTTGCAAATTAAAATGAGATGTCTTAATTTGTTAATCTTTAAAGATTTACTGTTTTAATCTACATATTTTAGTGATACTATTTATCTAGTAATACACCATACTGAAAAGTATCTACTTTAAATCAAAGTAGTTTAAAGGATTTGTTTAGGGGGGTGGACAGAAACATGAGGGCAAACATTTTGATAATGTTGCAAGAACCACAACTTGAGAAAGTGGATCAATACTTTGCCATTGTTCTCAAGGGAAGAACTGACTATATTAAACACTTACTTAAAATCTCAATCCAGGGGCACCTGGGTGGCATAGCTGGTTAAGCTTCCGACTCTTGGTTTTGGCTCAGGTCCTGATCTCAGTGTTGTGAGATAGAACCCCACGCCGGGCTCCATACTGAGTCTACTTAAGACTATTTCTCCATCTGTTCCTCTGTCCCTCCCCCATGCAAGCTCTCTTGCTGTCTCTCAAATCTTTAAAAAAATAAATGAAATCTCAATCCACTAGTGTGTGGAAATATAGATCAAACTCAGTAAGATTGCCAGCTTGCTTTGGTGAATTTCTATTTCGACCTAGTACTGCTCCTGAATAGAAGCTACGTTACTTTCAAAGATGGTGCCAACTTTGTTTAGGCCTCTGTGGGGTCTGAGACGGGAAAGTTGGAAAGCCCCAGAAATATCATCTTTTAAATGAGATATTTTTTGAAAGTACTCTAGTATCTTTCCTGCATACAATCTTTTAGGCCATCAGAAAGCCTAACGTTAAACCTTATAACATGATGGTTATGGTATTGTAAATAACAAAGTATCTTCTTTGGACTGACAGCCTAGATACCCAAAACACAGTTGATTTAAAGTTATATAAAGTTCAAACAATCATGCTGACAAAAGAGTTTTCCTGATTCTTTAAAACTCAAATGTTTCATAGCATAATTATTTATTATGTTTTATTATATTTCCCAGAAAAAAAATCATCTAAATATCAACTAGTTTCTTAAATTACAAATATAACTTACTGGTGTCCTTTTAGATGTAGATGGGCTATTCAAAGTCAAGGAGGCCAAGAGCTTCATTTTATAGACTGGTCAGAAAAAGAAAGGGAACTCTACCCCAGACTTGACTGAGTTATTCAGCTCACTGGCAAGAAGAAAAAAAAAATCACTATATGGACCCAGCATGTTCTCTGTAGTGCTAGAGTAATAAGGTAGAAAATCAACCCTGCTTTTAAAGAAATTCATATTTTGGAAGACATCGGTCTTATAAATGAGGGAAAAAAAAAGGTATATCATTAACTACTTAAAGCTCGTGATGCAAATAATATATCCAAATTTTAACACAACGGGAGGTATAACAAATGCACATCCTGACTTTACTTTTTAAAAAATTCACCTGAAAATAGTGACATAATTTGTGGTAGACACAGTTTTTTGACTAATTGCTTGAGATGGTTCACCTGCTGAAACTAAATATATCAGTGTTACTCAATCAACCAAATCATATAAAGAACTGATCTTTTAAATTGAATTGTCCAGGCAATTTAATCAAGATGGTATTTCCAGTTGTTCATATAGACCAAGTTTCACATTAACGACCTCGTGCCAAGTTCCTCCAGGCAGACAAAAGAGATGTTACTCTCTTAGAAGACATCGAGGATGTTAGGGACAAATGGAACATTAGACACAGGACAATCTGAACTCTTCAATTAGGACAGTGTGTACTAAAGCAGTTTCTATCAATACTGCAAATAAATGCTGTTAAAATCAGTGACTGATTGCTTTAACCACATAATAAACTTGACATTTGAAACACGACATAGGTATATGAATTGTTGACAAACCAGTATTACCGAGTAATTCTTAGAACAGTGGCTGCAAGAGACTGTTTGAAGTCCTATTACATTTCCTTGCTCTGAAAAATCTTGCATCACACGAAACATTCTCTACCTTACGTTTCCTTAAAAAAAATCCTGAAAGCTGATCTGAGAGGTTGTCTTGTATTCATCAGTGCTATTGCCCAACTATTTTAGGTTCTGCTCCCTGATCCTCGAAGTTAGGTGTGATCTTTAATCTGCTTTAGCCGATGAAATGTGAGAAGTGAAACATGACACTTCTAGGTTGAAGCCTTAAGAGCCCAAGTGTACTTTGCATACTCTTTCTTTCCCTTATGCACAGGACCAAAAATGTTAGATAGTGGCAGCTCCATAGCTAGGGTTCTGGAGTAAAGCAAAGCCCCCAGCCAACCCAAGATGGACACAGATAGTAAGTGATCTTTGTGGCTTTCAACCACTGTGATCTTGAAATATCGGTTGCATTTGTTATAGTACCATAATCTATCTCATCCTGATGGATCTACCCTTGAAATAGCAAAGTGTATCTTTCAGAAGATAAAGAGACAAGCCCCATGGAACAAGTATTTAGAGCATTTTGAAAACCTAATATATAACGGCCTGAGAAAATAAAATTAAGCCTTATCAGCAGTTAGCCCACTTTGAAAGGCAACAGCATCAAATGAGAACATGACCTTGAAAAAGTTGAGCCTATGGATATGTAATTCAGGAAAATTTATAATTTATTATTTTAAAAAAGGACTAGAGATATGGATTATAAATCAAGGTCGAACCTTATGTGATCTGGAATGAAATATTAAATCCTAATAGTTCGGTCTCCTCATGTGAAAATAAAAATGCAACAATACTTGTCCTTTTTAAATCCCTTTAACACTGTAAGGTCAAAAAACATAAGCAGGCTGTTGTGGAAAAAATTAACATACAGCATAAATGACATGGTAATATTTTACCACCACTAAAAGCTGTATAGCAAGGTAAAAATGTTTTTGCCTTGTCCTGTTTTTGGTGCTAGTGATTGATGGAGAATATAATTCTGTAAAGATGCTTTAGTAAAAAAAAAATTACAGCATAATAATTTTCAAATTTGGGTGCCACTTCTCATTCCAAATCATTTTCATGTAAATTAAAAGCTAGGCTAACACTGACAAAATGAGAGATTCTGTATTGCATCAGTAAATCAGTTGTTTGAGTCCATCTCGGTCTTTCCAAGTCTGCCTCCAGCCAAGGCCAGACACTCATTATCTCTCACCTGGACTATTATAATGGCCCCTTAACTGACTCCACATCTCTAGTATCTTCTCATCCATTGGTGTCTGCTCAGCTACCATATTAATGTCCCAAAGCATGTTTAATGTCCTAAATATATCAGGCCTAACTTTAAATAACCTCTAAAGCATGGCAAAACTTTGATAAAAAGGCAATCCAGGCAAGAGAGATACCACAAATTAAATTGAGAAGATGCAAACGGACCTAAAATGTTCACGAGTCAATGAAGAAATCTGTAGGAGAATCTGAGGTTGGGGAGAAGTGTAATATTGGCTACCTCAGGTAGGACTATACTGGAAGGTCATGATGGAGGACTTAAAAGTTGATTAAGAATTGTGGTATTAATTCAGGTGTGCTGTTGAAGAAAAGACATCATGAGAGCAGGGTACCTTCTTAAAAGGTGATTTGAAAATTCAGAACTTAAGTGACAAATGGCTAGGACTTAGGGTAAGAGACCATTAAGTGTAATAGATATATATTACATTTCCTTATATATGTTGTTAGAGAATAATATAAGGAAATACGACTATTACTTATAATTAACCAGCTCTGACATGTACACATGGCTAATATACTATCTAAATGGAAATGATTATCTTCAAAATGACCAATGAACCGGTTCTTTAAATAGCAGCTTCATTTCCCAACTGTTAAGACAGGTTTAATATAACAAATTCCAACCATCATCAATGGCCAGTTTATAAGATAGATGCTTCTGAGTATTCCATGGGATTCAGAAATAGATGAGCTTGGAAGTGTCCTTTTTGCTTCATCTTGTAGGTCCCTAAAGGAAGCTCTGACCAAAATCCAGACATATTATTAGACCAGAGTATTGCATTGGTCTATTTTCTTATTTATGTATCTATTTTTAGACTAAGAGTTCAATACTGGGGGATTTCATACGAAAACAAAGATTTCTGGTTTCTCTTGAACATGTGGAGAATCTGGGAATACCTGGGTCCTCATTCCAGCTTAGGATTAATTGGCTGAAACTGAGTAGCGGGGCCTCTTCAGGTGAAATATGCCTTACCATTTCTCTATAGTTCCTTGGAGTGACTGTCTAAATTTCTAAACCAAGGATTTCCCCTCAACTGAGGCAAAACTTAACTCACAATGCCAATATGAAAACAGATGAAGGGGGGCTGCTTGCATTGAAGGGAAAAGTAGAAGATGAAGAACCCATGAATCAGGGCTCACCCTACTCATTACATGAAGATATCTATGAGGAATCGAGCTAGAAACCCCTACCTTGGAAGAGACCCATGCAAGAAAGAGTTCCTAGAGTGTAAGCTTCACTAGGGAATTTGAGTTCAGTACCTTGTATATTACTCACACCAACACTTAAACATAATTCTTAAAGGTGTCAGCAAGAGACATCAAAAATACCCAGAACATGAATACCTAAAATGAGATGGAGGTAGGTGTTCTCCATTCAGAGCCAACCTGCTATTTCTCTGTGGCACAGAACAAAGCTTGTAAGTGATAAGATGTGCATGGAACAAACTTCAGTATTTGTTTTTATTGTTTTATTTGTTGGAATTTTGGGTCATCCAATGATTTGTATTCATGAACAATGAAATATGTTGTTATTATAAATTCTAAACTATGGAGTACATGATGAAGAAAATTTACCTCCAAAAGTTTGCTTTTTGCCAAAGAACTGCATGTTTCACTGAGCTAATGCAGAAATCAATGTACTGGAATGAATTCACAGTACATTAACTTGCAAGTTACTGTAAAAAAAAAAAAAACTTTGAAATATCGCCAAGGTGTAAAATTAAATATGACTCTCTGTCTTGATTTATACTGTACGCTGGTAATGGTGAATTTGTTTCACTTACCAATAAATTTGTTTCCTAATGGATTGTGTATCACCTAATCCAGAGATTTAGGCTTTTCTTATCTCCTACAGACAAACAGCCATCTTATTATTTTATTTAATATAACAGCTAAAGGAAAAAAGTTGTGGGGGTGAGATTTTTGTTTTCCTTAAGTAAAACTGAAATAGTCAACAATCTTTTAGTTACACTAATACTGTCAAGGAACTGCAGATAATTCCAACTCACTAAAAAAGAGGACCTTTTAAACCAGGAAAAAGTCTGAAGAGTGACCAGAAATATGCCCCTGAAGAGAAAACAAAGGAATAGAGAAGAAGAGTTTATTAGCTTCCTAGGAATGTCCTAACACTTGGCTTGTGGCAGCATGCCTCCAACTCTTGTCTTCTCTTTGCGAGGTCCTCTCCCCTATGTGTCCCTGTGTCTCACAACTTCCTCTCCTAAAGACACCAGTCACTGGATTTAGAATCCTCACTAAATTCAAGATAATCTCATCTCAATTTTCTTAATTTCATCTACAAAGACACTATTTACAAATAAGTTCACATTCACAAAAATGTAAGTTAGGACTTAAACATATCTTTTGGTGGACACAACCCACTGGAGTGAGGAATAAAGACTGTGATCAGGAAGGCAATATAACACATGGACGAGAACCTGGCCTTTGAGATCAAACCAAGCTGGGCCTACATATTTCCTTTTAACATGAACTTCAATCTTATCATCCATAACAAAAACTGGCAAACTATGGCTTGCAGGTCAAATCCAGCCTCTGCCTTTTCATAAATACAATTTGCTGGAACAGAGCCATATCCATTTAAGTGCTGCCTATGGTGGGTTTTGTACTGCAAGGGCAGAGGTGACTAGTTACGACAGAGACAGTATGATGTACAAAGTCGGAGTATTTGCTATCTGGACCGTTATAAAAAGAGGTCTGCAAATTCTGATTTATAAGATGGGAATGACAGTACTCACTGCATATGAGAATCAAATGAGAGCTCTAAGTAGTGTTGACCACACAAGCAAGCACTCTGAGTTAGCTGTCTCTATGAAAGTACTATGTCAAGTAATGAGCATGGGATTGAAAATGAGAAAGACCGGAGTTCAACATCAAGCAGTCCACTTCTTACTAGTGGTATTAATTTGTGCCTATCACTGACTATTTTCAAGCCTTGAGTTTTCTCATTTGCCAAATGGAAGTAATTATTACACCAACTTCAAAGAACTGTTCTATAGATAAGAGGATCTGGGACAAGGAGTTAGCTATTGCTGCTACTATTATTATTCCCCAACAAAGAAGGTATAACATCATCTTAAGTGTATACGATAGGTACGGGAATCAGGAAGACAGTCCAGCTTGAGAAATCCTTTACGAGGAAAGATTCAACATCCTGAGTCTTCAAGAATGATATGTTCTCTGCAAGGCCAAAACCTCTGTGGCATGCAGGAATGGGTAGAGTGCTTGAGTGAATTTTGATCCAACATATAGAACAGGTAATGATGAGCTTTTGGTATTTGGCAAGAAGAGTTACATGCTAATTAAAGCAGCCATATCAAAATACTGACCAAACAGAGCTTGAAGGCACATAAAGATGGGGATGAAGATACAGATTTTAAAAACACAATGAACTCATTATCACCGCCACCAATCACATTCCTCCTTTCATGTTCCCTCTTTCCTGTTCCTATATTAAAGACCAAGCTCCTTGACATGGCTTATGGAACTTCCCTAATTTCTTTTCATTGCTCTCCACTGGCATTTAAGGTGCATGAGATTCTGTAACTTATGATGCTCACCACATGGTAATAACTTGATAAAGCGAAGAACTAATTCAGGAAGCATCAAACATGGCTTCTTTTATTTTTATTTCATGTAGTCCACATGCAGCTTAGCTTTATAGGTATCTCTTTACAATCATTATCAGTTTAGGAAGGAAGCAGAGGCTATAGCTGTGCCTATTTGGAATACAGCTCTGGTTCCAGTGCTGAATTATTTTATTTAAAGTGTACTACACTCATCCTTCCAATGTTCCCAAAGGTGATTCAGATAGAGACAGATAAAACCCTCAAGTCTTCTTACTCAAGAGAACTGAAGTAGTACCAAAGTATTTTAAGGTGTGAATTCTTGTTTTAGACTTGTTGGAAATGATCAGGTGAAACCAATCCATACTGGGATTTATGCAAAAATCAGGGACACAATATACAGACCATAGAGGTAAAAATTACTCTCTGGCTTTGATTCTGCATATGAGTCTCAAAAGCTGACGGTTGTCAGTCATGATTCTAAATGTAGAGATATGGAAACAGAAAGCAAAAAAAAAAGGAAAGAGTTTGAGGAGGAAAATATTCTCACCATTTAAAGGCTACCAACTATTGATTTTTGATATGTTTTTCATTTTTTGGTCAATGTTCTTATTTTTTTTATTTTTTATTTTTTGCAGGGGGAGGTAAATTTTACTTATCTTACTAGCTACCTAATATTCATTTTGCAGTGCAGAGTAGCTTGATAGAAATACAACATCCTTAGTTATTTGGCCCAAACTGGAATGAAGCCTGGACAATTACTACTACTGGAAAAAATAAAATAAAACACTATATATGTATAAAAGATGGATTATTATGCAGTGTCCCCAAAGGAATAAACAAATCTAAAAAGGAAAATGGAGGTTGTTAATATATTAAGAGATGCAGTCTGGAATCAAACTGCATGGATAAAAAGAAAAACAAACAAGCTGTCACATTACTAGTTGGGCAATCTTATACAACCTCCCTATTCCTTAATTCCCTTACCTAACATAGTAGTAAATAATAATGTTTTGTAAAAATAAAATGAGCTAATAGAGCATTTAAAGACAGGTATACCCTATTGTAAACGCTAAGTATTAGCCATCATTTATCAGGAAAAAAAAATGGAATACAACTACCTTATTATCTAGCAATCCCACTACTGAGAATATAGGCAAAGGAAATTAAATCAGTATCTTGGAGAGAGATCTACACTCCCATGTTCACTGAAACACTATTCACAATAGTTCAAATGTGGAAACAACCTATATGTTGATGCATAAAGAAAACATGCCATTTATATATAATGGAATAGGACTCAGTCTTAAGGAAGGAAGGAAACCCTGCCCATTTGCAATAACATAAACGAACTTAGATGTCGTTATGCTACTTGAAATAAGCCAGGCACAGAAAATCAATACTAGATGATTTCACTTACATGTAGGATCTAAAATAGTTCAACTCAGAAGCACAGTAGAGTGGTGGTTGCCAGAAGTTGGGGGATGAAGTGGGAAGACACTGGTCAAAGAGTACAAAGTTTCAGTTGTACAAGACGAGTAAGTTACGGAAATCTAATTTACAGTATGGTGACCATAGTGAATAATACTGTATCATATACTTGAATTTTGCTAAGAAGGTAGATTCTAATTTTTCTTACCATACATTAAAAAAAAAAAAGGTAACTATGTGAGGTGATGAATGTGTTAACCAGCTTGATTGTGGTGATCACTTCCCAATGTATACATATATCAAAACATCAAATTATACAACTTAAATATACACGTTATATTTATCAATTACATGCCAATAAAGGTGAAAATGAGATGTATGTATATTAAAAATGTAAATGAAAACACAAGCTAAATAATTTTATATATTTTACTTCAGGAATACATATACTTTAGGATGAACACATGCAGAGTGCATTAGAAGGCTATAAATTAAATATGAGAAAAGCTAATAGGATTGGGGATAGAAAGTGAAAGGGGAAATTATGAAACTGAATTAAGAATCAAAGAACTATGTGCATGGACTGAGGATGAGAGCATGCAGCAACTCCGTCAGATCCTCTCTCCAAGTATTTTAGATATAAGACACAGAGACAGTGGAAGAGATAGGGGAGCAAGTCTAAGCTGTTGAGCAAGACTCAAGAGACCAAAAGACACACAGACACTTGGCAGGGAGCAGTCATCAGGGGCTAGACCCAGGAGTCATATGTGCTTCCTCCTGAGGCAGAGGAGGTTCTTTTTGCCTCCTTCACTCCCCCATGTATCCAACAATGGGTCCCAATGCCTGGGGTTACTTAAGTTTGTCCTCATTCTTTGGAATTAAAAACAGCCTGATAATATGTCAGTTTGAGTGGGTACTCCAAAGAGAAAATATCCTGAGGACACACACAATAAAGGACTTTAGTTCAACTTGAGACATAAAACAAGGACACAAAAAATTATCATGACCTTCAAGATACCTGTTATTTTTCCTTGTATTTGAAATTTCTGTGTATGATGATCCATGGTTCCACTTCTTTGTATCACATGGAGAATATGAAAAGATTTAAAATACTTGGATTTCCTCCAATGTGATACTGTATCAAGACTGGGCTGTGTGGGCCCTGAGATTTTACTCCATATAAACAGAGGTTATGAAATAACACAGGCAAAGCCCCTAGGCAGAGTGCCTAACACATAGCATATACTTGTAAAGCCAGCATCTTACTCTTCACCTTTCCTAGGCATGACTCCAATATCCAGGAAAAACTGTTAAAACTTATTGATTGCTACTTTCACTGATGATATCAGTGGGAAGGAATATAGCTGATGAAAAATCTGGAATGTAGCTCCTGAGACTTAACAGTCTTAGATGTGAGGATAAGGGATGTGGGAAGAAACACGGTAGAATCAGAAATACTTTTGAAAACTGGGTCAGGGATGGATGGGGACACTGGCAAGGATACACTACAAACTTGAGAGTGGAAAAGGGAGAACTCCGTTTCAGACAGTTTGTGGGTGGAACAGAACAATTAAGGATGTTAATTGAAAATATATGGAGTCAGGAGAAAAATCAGTAATTATAGGTATGGAATATAAGTATTGGCATGGCATCCAGGTGGCAAGGTAGGTGATAAGGGTGATCTTGAGAACAGGAAGAGATTATCTTGGACAGAACCCTAACTCACCTTTCTTATTTGGGATGATGAGAGAAAAGTCATCCATCTTCTGCTTAAACCTCCTCACTGACTATAAAGTATCCTACAACAGTCAGCTGAACAGCTGTAAAATTGGAAAGATCTTTTTAAAATCTAAATGGAGCTCCCTCTACTCACTGGTTCCAAATTAACTTTATCCAATTAAAAAATCTAAAATATCATATACCTAAGTGTATAAATATTTTAAAAATTCGTATATATAGTGCATGTGCGTGTCCATATATATTCAAATATATATAGTGTGCACTATCTATAGTGTGTGTGTGTCCCCTACATTAATAAGTTTATAAACATTTTATTTTCCAGGCTAAATATGGAGTGTTTTATACTCTAGCTCATATGCAATATCTAGCTCTTGATTATTGTGCTCATTTTTCTCCAATATGTTTCCATTTGGCAGTAAGCTCTTAAATGATGGTAAAAGGAACACGGTGTGCCAATGTCACTTTCAACCACACATTTCATGTACCATCTGCGCAACCATACTGGACTTCCTCCCGCTGTTCCCCACGCACCTTCTGCCCTCGAATGACTCTTTCCTTTGCCTATTATGTTCTTACCTCAGTCTTTTTTAAGGTGTTTCTCTTTATGGTGAACTTCCATTCATCTTTTGAACCCTCACTCAAATCCATTTCTTCAAAGAGCATTTTCCTCAATTTTGACGGACCAGTTCTGTATTCTCACAGAAATATAGTGACACTTCCATGTAAAACATGACATATTAGATCTCTTTACACGTTTTTCTCCCTTTCCAAATTATTAGTATCCAATTCTTAGCTCATTATTAATGCAGAACCTATTTATTGAACACCTAGCTATGTGTCAAGAACTATGGTACACCTTGGTTACGTAGTGTTAGACAAAACTTACATGATCCTTGCTTTCATGGGCCTTGTAATCTAGTTATTGACAGATATATTAAGAAAACATATGCACAGGAAACATAATTTCAAATCATCCTAAGTGCTGGGACAAAATTGACCAGGGAACAAATTAAGAGGGGAAATCACTTAAAATGGGTAATCAGACATGGCCACTCTAAGAAAAGAAATATGATCTAAAAATGAAGGATGAATGGATGTTTAATAGGCAAAGAACAGTCTTTCAGCCAAAATAGGTGCTCAATGTCTCTTGAATAAATAGTACAATATCCTCAATATTGTATGATATTTACCCATTTTCTCTGGGCCATTTAAATAGTATTTTTGTGCTCATTTTGTTAATCATCTTAAATACTTCCCAGTAGATGAAGTTTACATTAAAATAAATGAAATGCATAATTTGTGTAGTGACTACTGATGAGTTTTCAGTTTGTAGCCAAATCAGAGAATCTTGTTTTTTTTTAGGAACCATTATAAAGGTTTTTTTTCCCCCCCATTCTGAGTATGTATGTTCAGTTGCCTTTTGGGTACCATAGTGCAGAACTGTGCTTTTTCCTATCTTCTTTCTCCTATTCTTAATTGTAGCTCATTATTCCAGCTTGTTAAGCACTCTGAATCTTGATTCTGACATCCAACATATTAGCTATAACTCTCAGCTTTGTATCATCCCCAAATTTGATAAGCATGCCATCTGTGTCTTTATCGAAGTTGTTAATCAAAATGTTGAGCAAAAAGGACCAAGCATTTCCCCCTTAGCATTCTGCCTGGAAAATTAAATGCTTACAAATTTGTAAATGTGGGGGACATTATATTGAATTATATATATTATACTATATATCTATATCTATCTCTCACTATATATATAAATAAAGTTTCCAGATTTGTTGAAATACTCTTATGTAGATAACATTTTAGTATTTTAATTGGATAAAGTTAATTTGGAACCAGTGAGTAGAGGGAGCTCCATTTAGATTTTAAAAAGATCTTTCCAATTTTACAGCTGTTCAGCTGACTGTTGTAGGATGCTTTATAGTCCGTGAGGAGGTTTAAGCAGAAGATGGATGACTTTTCTCTCATCATCCCAAATAAGAAAGATGACTTAGGGTTCTGTCCAAGATAATCTCTTCCTGTTCTCAAGATCACCCTTATCACCTACCTTGCCACCTGGATGCTATGCCAATACTTATATCCCATACCTATAATTACTGATTTTTCTCCTGACTTCAAACGTTTTCAATAGTTTTAACATCCTTAATTGTTCTGTTCCACCCACAAACTGTCTGAAACTGAGTTCTCCCTTTTCCACTCTCAAGTTTGTAGTGTATCCTTGCCAGTGTCCCCATCAATCCCTGACCCAGTTTTCAGAAGTATTCCTGATTCCGCCATGTTTCTCCACCTCTCACCACGGTTGTTCCTTCTGACTCTCAGACACTTTCTTCCCTCTGTTCCCCCATTGCCTCTGACTTTTTTCGTTCTCATAGGGGCTACTACAACTCTCTTCCAACTGGTTTCTCTACCTTTTTCTTTTATCTAATCCACTACCTCAAAGCTAAAGCCAGATTCATCTTTCCAAAATAAATCTGAAATCCTATCACAGCCCTGGTTAACAACCCTATTTCTAAAGCAGCAATGTCTTGACAGTTTGAGATTTGCAGAATCAGTGGGACAGTTAAAGGTAGAATCAGAACAAGGTCTCCGGGTTTCACTTATTCTCAAGCAATTTTACATATAGGGCAACTGTTGGGAACATCTACTATGGATGAGTGGGTCCTAAGTAAACATTATATGGTATATAAGACCCTGGAGTGAAATGGTTGAGAACTACCGTCCTAAAGCTGTTATACAGGTGCGGTTATGGTCCTTAAACTCTGTGGGTATTTCTTGGAGAAGAGATTTCAAATTTTAACATTTAAAATTTGACATCTCTTCCAGCTTTATATAGTTTCTGTCGCATGAACATAAAGAGGTTCTGTTTTATGTTGATATGTATTTAAGTTTTATCATAAAAGTAATTTTAGTTTACAATGGAACTTTGTTGGATAGGTATACCTTAAAAAAAGTTCCAACATTATATATCCCTTAAAAGAAAGTTCAAACATTACAAACGGCACCCTGAATAACAGTCTTTCTACTATTTGAGTAGCTACACAAGTTAATTTTAACTTGTATTTCCAACTTCATCTTCTAACACCTACCTATACCCTGGTCATACAGAACTAGCCACCTTTACCAAACCACAATGCCCACTTTCCTCCTTTAAGACCAGTTCCAATCTCCTTTCACCTGAGACACCGTTACTGAAATCGTCCCAAAATTAGTTTAATCACGGACTTCCTCAAACACTTTATTCTTATTTCTCTTCTGGCACATTCTGTATTTAGTCAAGCTTACTTATTTACAAGTGTACTTTTTTTTTTTTTAAGATATATTCATTTATTTGGGGGGAGGGGTAGAGGAAGAGAGAGAGAGAATCTAAAGCAGACTCCCTGCTGAGCATGGAGCCTGACGCTGGGCTTGATTTTGCAAACCAGAGATCATGACATGCGTCGAAATCAAGAGTTGGATACTTAACCCACTGAGCCACCCAGGAGCCCCTCCAAGTCTGTTCTCATCAAAAGATTCTCAGGAAAATCCTCAAAATGAGTCAGAATCCCTAGTGCCAATATTTTAGATGTGTGAATATATGTGTATATATACATTTATATACACGTGTGTATGAACATAAACATGTAATGCATATATCTTTTACATTAAATCATTCTTTTGAATTATAAATTCCTCATTAACTTTTAAAGTTTACTTTTAACTTTTCAAGTTTGAGATATAATTCATGCATTAAAGTGAACAGTTTTTTAGGATATTCAGAGGCGTACAACTACTACCACAATCATTTTTAGAATACTATTGTTACCCCAAGAAAACTGCAAATCCATCAGTGGTCTGCTATAATAAGAATTCTGTTCCCCTAAAATTCAGATATTGAAGCCCTAACCCCCAGGATGATGGTATGTGGGAGGTAATTAGGCTTAGAGGAGGTCATGAGGGTGGGATCCTCATAACGAGATTAATGCCCTTATTAAGGAGAGACACCAGAGAGGTCTCTCTTCCCCACTCCCCTGATAGACTGGTTGATGTCCCGAAATTTTTCTTGGTAATTCAAAAAACCAAGTATGTTGACTCAGAGAATGGGGATAATACCTAATTTGAAAGTCGCCCAAACAGTCCTGTATTAGATTATCTCCAATGATTATTACTCACTTTTTATATACTGTTATATAGAAAAAAGCCTGATATAACCTAAATGTTTCATCGATGTTTGTTAAAAGAATAAATGAATACATAAACAAATGAAGGGCTGCACTGGGAACAGTGGTTCATTAGTTGAATTCTTGGACTAGAAGTTCCTCAAACATTTTTAGTAATAGACTTCTCTCTTCAAATGAGAGGTTGTCAGTAAGATTTGGTCTCTATTAATTGTTAAATAGGTCAAAATTAGAAAATAAAAAGAAATAAACAATATAAGACCTAGATAGAAGGGGATCCCCTATACCCTGAAACAATACCCTAAAACAAAAAAAAAAATGAATGGAAATACCAATTCCATATATTGTTGTTCAAGAAAATAACCAAAGCCCCATTTTCTTTCTTATAACATTTCAGCATTCTATTTTGCCAAGTAATTTTCCAGGTTGTGGTATCATTCATATAAATCCCCTTGTGAAGACCCTACACACTACACACATGAAGAAATAAAGAACATAACCCTTGGTGAATGTTTCTAACCCTTGAAACATTTCCAATTATTTTTAATTTGTACATCTTTAAAAAAGTTTAGTTTCAAAAATTTAACAGCCTTAACATAATGTGGTAGGCTGAATAGCCCCCAATGACATCCTAGTTTTAATCTCTAGAACCTGTGAATGTTACCTTATATGTCAAAAGAGACTTTACAGTTGTGACTAAGTTACTGATATTGGGATGGGAAGGTTCTCCTGGATTATCAGCACAGGCTAAATAATCCTAAGTGTCCTTTCAAGAGGGATGGAGAAGGAGATTTGACACAGAATAAGGAGGCAAGGAGACAATGAAGCACTGGGCTATGCTACCATCTTTGAAGACCCAGCAAGAAGCTATTAGCCCAGGAATGCAGCTTTAGAAACTAGAAACAGCAAGGAAACACGTTCTTTCCTAGAGCCTTTGAAGGCAGCATGGCCCTGATGAGACCTTAATTTTGACCCAGAGAAATGGATTTTGGACTTCTGATTTCTAGAATTGTGAGAGAATAAAGGTTTTAAGTCACCAAGTTTGCAGTTTTGTCATGGCAGTCCTAAGAAACACGTGTACATTAAAATTCTTTACGCATAAGCATGGATTTACATCATGTTTTGTTAATTATTGAGTATATATGATGTGCTGACTCTGCCAGATGTTGGTGAGGAAAGACTGATGGAGTAGACAGGCCCTCCCTCAAGGAACACATGTCACCTTCTGGCAGGATCAACTAGCAATAAAGTAGCTTAAATGTGAGAGGCATCTAAGAGGCAACACAGATATTCTGAGCTCTTCATGGGTTCTAGGGGTTGGGGAAGGGTGGACTGGCAAGAGAGCTTGTGATCTTCCAGAGGAGGTGATGTTTCTGATACATGTCTGGAAAGGTTATTTGGAGTTAATCAGAGAAGTAGGTTATAAAGCAGAAATACTGAAGTCATAGCAGAAATAAAATGTAGAGGTACAAAGGGCAAAAGCCCTAGGACAGTGCCTAGTAGGTGTTGAGACGTCTAAGAACCTGAGAAATCTGGAGTTGAAACATAGGAAGAATGAAGGGTAAGACTTCAGAGATTTTAAAAAAAGGTAAATTCATGAAGGGTCTTGTTGGTCATGCTAAGATATCTAGGCCACAGGTTTTAAACTCATGTCAACCTAGGAAAAGTGGTTAATTCCATTTGTTTTTTGGAAAGATGGAGAAAAAGGTGGTGGGAGGAGGATCCCGTGAGGACAGTGGATGGGCAGTCACTACATTTAATCTTAGGCAAAAGAGAAGTGAAGTTTGAACAACAAAAAGGGAGAGCAACTGGGATGGAAACTCATGGGTAGAAATGAGAAACGTCCCCAAAGCAGCGATACAGAATTCATTTCTTTAAAGCAACATTCGTATTAACACAAAAAAATAAAGAAATTCAACATGGAAAAAAAAAACACAAACATATTAATCAAATTTAAGTTTTCTTTTCCCAAAACAGGCACTATTAATTCTTCCCTGAGTGGTGATTTGAAGAGCTTTTGAATGTCACAAGAAACAAAGATGTAGAGAACAAAGGAATCAGGTCATTTGGCAAAAGATGCAGATGGCTATCAGAAAGAACGAGTTCTCAACATTTGCTGCAACATGGATGGCACTGGAGGAGATAATGCTAAGTGAAATAAGTCAAGCAGAGAAAGACAATTGTCATATGATTTCTGTCATCTATGGAACATAAGAACTAGGAAGATCGGTAGGGGAAGAAAGGGATAAAGAAAGGGGGGGTAATCAGAAGGGGGAATGAAACATGAGAGACTATGGACTCTGAGAAACAAACTGAGGGCTTCAAAGGGGAGGTGGGTGGGGGAATGGGATAGACTGGTGATGGGTAGTAAGGAGGACACGTATTACATGGTGCACTTGGTGTTATACGCAACTAATGAATCATCGAACTTTACATCAGAAACCAGGGATGTACTGTATGGTGACTAACATAATATAATAAAAAATCATCAAAAAAAAAAAAAAGATGCAGATGGCTAAAATGTGTCTTTCTGTTACCGAGGGTGGGGTTTAACCACTTCTTCCATTCTGGGTGGTAGACTTACGAGAACAGCTCACAATAGTTTAACAAGTTTATACCATCTTCGCTATAAACAAATCTTTGCCAAGACACTTTGTAAAATGCTCTCTAAACCATCTCAGTTAATAAAAATGTTAACTTTCAGTCCCTGACCATGCTCTTTCAGCTCAGGTGTATAAGCTTGTCTAGTGTAGTTGTAACAGATTTTTCAGTAATTTAAATTCAATACCTACACATAAGATATAAACTTTCTAAATGTATTGATTGAATTATTTTTTCCAGTGACTGCAAATATGTGAAACATTGTCCTTTAAATCAGAATGTTTTAGTTTTTTTTTTGGCTTTGTCTGCTATCCATTCCTCTTTATAGATGAGAGCAAGTTAATTGCTTTAATAGTTAAGCTGAAAATGATGTTATCTCTGGATGAAATATTAATAAAGATAATTATTTCCCTATTAAAAATAATAATCCCTCTGGAATCAGTTATAAAACTGGTTACGTTTTCATTTTTCAGTTTGGTGAATTAAAATTATACATAGCTATCACTGGATCACTTGGAAATCTTTTTCTACATCCTTCCATTCTTTGAAAAACATTGCTTGTCCTACTATAGCAATAGAACTTCATTTCCTCTAATCCCCAACTGTAGATCAAGGGCAAAGTAAAGCAAAGTAGAACCAAATACTCTTGTAGTCTTTGACCATGCATAGCCCAGCTGATTCCTCTATGGATCTATGTTCATTATACACAGCTCTTCTACCTAAAGATCCGTTAAAACACAAACGTGCACATGCGCGAGCATGCGCGCACGCGCACACACACACAATTTCAGAACTTCTATAAAGGCTTATGTGTGTTGACTCATGTCATGTCTACGCTAGTCTTCCCATTCATTCAGTGAACCTATACTGATAGCCTTGACGAGCCAGACACTGTTACACCTTGGGGATGAAAAAATGAACATGATTTAGTCCTGAATTCCAGGGAGCTATAATTTTAGTGAGAAAAAAAAAATCTACATGGAGAAACTTAAAAAAGGTAAATATAGTCATAGAGAGAGGATTCCCCCATATGGGAATCCCCAGAATGATCCCCTCACCTCTCCTGAGAGTGGAAATAGGCGACATACTTCCTGGAGTAGGCAGCACCTGGTCTTAGGAGCAAAGAGTGTCCTAAAATCTGGAGAAAGAGCATGCGAGGTAGACTAATCATGGATATCTGTCATGTCTTCTTTGGGAGATGTGAAGAGGAGACCAGAGTGCAGGCAGAGCGCTGCCATGGTCACACCTGCTTTTCAGTATGATGGCTGATGGCTCCTGGTGTGATGGATGTCAGGCGCATAGGTCAAGGCAAAATACTTGAAAATCTGTTACCCAGATTATTAGATAGAAGGATAAAAGGAAAAGATTGAGAAATACTTGAGAAAATTATTGAACATTATGAAGACCTGAGGATTCAGTCTTATACTAAAAAATCTGGAAAATCTAACTTCCAGGCACTATTCTTGGTGCTGTGTATTTAGTTAAAAAAAAAAAAAAGTAGCTATTTCTCTTGGAACTTTGTTATCTACTGGTAGGAAAGAGATAATAAGCTATTTTTAAGTGAATATACAATATTTTGGTTGGTGATTAAGGGGACTATGAAGAAAAATAAAGACTAGCAAGGGGCATAGGAAGTAATGAAGTGGACTGATGGTTCATATCCAGTCTTCCAATAACTCCTCTCAGGGAATCAACAGAAGGGAAGAGTGAAGGCAGGGCAAGAGAAAAAAGAAAGCCCTGTATGCTTTTATGTCCTGTTCTTAAGCAAATTATCAGAGGGATAAGAAACGTAGTTGGAAATAACTCACCTCAACTGTACTAATTTTGGCACATGCTATTTTATTGCAAGAACTAGGTGATCCCAATAAACCTCTGGCCCGTTGTCCCACACTTGGGGAATACACTATATACTTTGGCATTAAACCATGATGCGACTCAACAGGAACCAACAACTGCTGACAGGACATAAACAGAAATTCCTCAATTCTTAAAAAATAAAATACAATTTTATTATTAGTCCCCCTAGTGCTGTTCCCGAAGTCAAACAGACTTGGCTGAGATTATCTGTGGCCTGAATCATCCACGGGATCTGTGAGAATAGATAATTGAGAATTTACTAGATTGTTATTGCCCATAGCTGTATTTACTACCAGGGTCCACATAGGACACCTCAGCATAAGGAATAATTACCCTCACAAAGAAATTTATGATACAATCCTGGGGAATTCTGTTTATGTCTCAAAGATGCAGATGGAAGACAGATCCACATAAGAGCTTAAAAGGGCAAAGTCTTCACTGTTCTTATTAGGACCGCCAGATTCAGGTTGCTGCTCTGTGCTTGTTCATACATGAAGTTAGAATTTTTCATAATGAGTGAACTCAGATTACAAAAAAAAAAAACAAAACCCTATGTTTTCATTGGTGCTATTAAATTCACCCTCATCACCCTCCCTTGATAGATGGGGGTATGTCTTGTTCGTAGAGGAGACAGAATGAAGTATTACTACTTAGTATTTTTCAAAATCTTTTGAAAGATGTACTATAAAATTATCTTAACACAAATATAAAGACTATGTGTCTACGGTAAATCTTGATCAAAGCACTATTTTCATTTGGTAAAAATCTTAGATTCTCTAATGGCTTTGCTATTGCTCTGCAAATTCAGTTACATCGCCCCTTTCTTAAGGATACACTTTTTAACCTGAAATAACTTTCTAAATTAAAAAGACATGAAAAATTACAGATCAGTAAGATAAAAAAAAAAGATGACTGGCATTTACAATAAATTTGCTAATTTTACCTCAAAATTCTATTTTAAAACTACTTTTTCTCTTTCTTTATTGCCACCATGCTGGTTTAACCTAAAATCATGTCTTACACCATGACAACTGCAATCACCTCCAATGCATCCTTGCTCCTTTGAAGTCAATCTATACACAGTATAGAGTTTTTTTAATGATTTAAGAGAAAAAGTGATTTTAAGGGAAAGAGGTCATCATATAATGATAAAAGGGTCAATACAGCATGAGAATATAACATGTACAACAAAGTGGCACCTAGATATATAAACTTAGAAATAAGGGGAGAATTATCCAGCAATACACTAAACATTTTAATGCTACATCTACATCAATGGATAGGGAATCCAGACAGAAAATCAGTAAGGAAATATTGGCATTACACTTGTTAGATAAGATGGACTTTACAGACATATACAGAACACTGTATCCAAAAGCAATAGAACAGTTTTCTCAAGTGCACAGAGTGTTCGAGAATAAATTATATTAGGCCACAAAACAAGTTTTACTAAAATTAAGAATACTGAAATCACATCAAGCATTTTTCTAAACACAACAGTATAAAACTACAAGTTATAAGAAGAAAACTGGAAAATTGACAAATACATGAAGATTAGATAACATGTTACTAAAAAAACTACTAGGTCAAAGAAGGAATAAGGAGAAAAAAATACTCTGATTCAGTGAAAATGGAAATATCCACACCAAAACTTAAGAGATGCAGCTGAAGCAGTTTTTAAAAAAAAAAACATTTTATTTATTCGACAGAGATAGAGACAGCCAGCGGGAGAGGAAACACAAGCAGGGGGAGTGGGAGAGGAAGAAGCAGGCTCATAGCAGAAGAGCCTGATGTGGGGCTCGATCCCAGAATGCCAGGATCATGCCCTGAGCTGAAGGCAGCCGCTCAACCGTTGTGCCACCCAGGCGCCCCAGCTGAAGCAGTTCTAAGAGGAAAGTTCATAATGGTCAGTGCCTACCTCAAGGAACAAGGAAAACCTAATAACCTAATTTTGCACCCTGAGAAATTAGAAGAAAAACAAGTGAAGTACAAAGTTAGAGGGAAGAATATAACAAAGACCAGAGCAGAAATACATAGAGACTCAAAAGAAAAACAGAAGAGGTAAATGAAACCCAGAGCCAATTCTTTGGAAAGATAAAATTAACAAACATTTAGCTACACTTACCAAGAAAAAGACAGGACTCAAAGTAAGAAATGGAAGGGGAAACATAACTGGTATCACAGAAATACAAAGGATCTTAAGAGACTACTATGAGTTTGGGGGTGGAGTCTTTTGGGTTTTCCATATAGAGTATCATGTCATCTATGAAGAGAGACAGTTTGACTTCTTTGCCAACTTGGATACCTTTTATCCCTTTTTGTTGTCTGATTGCTGTTGCAAGGACTTCTAGTACGATGTTGAATAATAATGGTGTGAGTGGGCATCCTTGTCGTGTCCCTGATCTTAAGGGAAAGGCTTCCAGCTTTTTCCCATTGAGAATATTTGCTATAGGCTTTTCATAAAATTTCATTTTTGTGAAATCGAGGGACTTCATCAAGATAAAAACCTTCTGCACAGCCAAGGAAACAGTAAAAAAAAAAAAAACAAAAAACTAAGAGGCAGCCCACGGAATGGGAGAAGATATTTGCAAATGACACTACAGATAAAAGACTGATATCCAAGATCTACAAAGAACTTCTCAAACTCAGTACATGAGAAACAAATAATCAAATAAAAAAATGGGCAGAAGATATGAACACTTTTCCAATGAAAACATAAAAATGGCTGACACATGAAAAAATGTTCAAAATCATTAGCCATCAGGGAAATGCAAATCAAAACCACACTGAGATACCTCCTTATGCCAGTTAGAATGGCAAAAATTGACAAGGCAGGAAACAACAAATGTTGGAGACGATGTGAAGAAAGGGGATCCCTCTTACACTGTTGGTGGGAGTGCAAGTTGGTACAGCCACTCTGGAAAACAGTGTGGAGGTCCCTTAAAAAGTTAAAAATAGAGCTACCCTATGATCCAGCAATTGCACTACTGGGTATTTACCCCAAAGATACAGACATAGTGAGGAGAAGGGCCATATGCACCCCAATGTTCATAGCAGCATTGTCCACAATAGCTAAATCGTGGAAGGAGCCGAGATGCCCTTCAACAGATGACTGGGTTAAGAAGATGTGGTCCATATATACAATGGAATATTACTCAGCCATCAAAAAGAATGATTTCTCAACATTTGCTGCAACATGGATGGGACTGGAGAAGATAATGCTAAGCAAAATAAGTCAAGCAGAGAAAGACAATTATCATATGGTTTCACTCATTTATGGAACATAAGAAGTAGGAAGATCGGTGGAAGAAGAAAGGGGAGGGTAAACAGAAGGGGGAATGAACCATAAGAGACTATGGACTCTGGGAAACCGAGGGCTTCAGAGGGGAGGCGGGGTGGGGGAATGGGATAGGCTGGTGATGGGTATTAAGGAGGGCACGTGTTGCATGGTGCACTGGGTGTTATACGCAAGTAATGAATCATGGAATTTTACATCAAAAACTAGAGATGTACTGTATGGTGACTAACATAATAAAAATTATTATAAAAAAAAGACTACTATGAGCAATTAAATGCCAACAAATTGGACAATATAGAAGAATAAATTTCTAGAAACACACAAACTACCAATACTGAATCACAAAGAAGGAGAAAGTCTGAACATGTCAATTACTGGTAAGGAAATTGAATCAGTTATCAAAAACCTTCCAACAAACAAAAAAATTCAGGACAAGATAGCTTCACTGGTGAATTCTACCAAACATACAAAAAAGAATACTAATGCTTCTCTAATTCTTTCAAAAAGACAGAAAGGAGGGAAAACTTCCCAACTCATTTTACAAGGCCAGCATTACCCTGATACTAAAACCAGGTAAGGGCAACACATGAAAAAAAAAAAAAAAGATGTATCTCATGATCACAGATGCAAAAAATCCTTAAAATATTAGCAAACTGAATTCAACAATACAGTAGGAGGATCATACACCATGCTTAAGTCAGACTTGCTTCACGAATGATAGGATGATTTAACATCCACATAATCAATGTGATACACCACAATGACAAAACCAAAGATGATGGATCATCTCAATAGATGCAGAAAAAGCATTTGACAGAATACAACATCCATTTATGATAAAAACTTTCCCAAAGTGTGTATAGAGAGAATGCACCTTAACATAATATAGACCATATGACAAGCCTACAGCTATCATACCTAATGAGAAAAAGCTGGAAAAGATTGGCAACAAGACAGGATGCCCACTCTTACTACTCTTATTCCACATAGTATTAGAAATCCTAGCCAGAGATAATAAGCAAGAAATAAAAGGCATCCAAATTGGAAAGAAATAGGACTGTCACTATTTGCAGATGCATGATTTTACATATAGAAAACTCTGAAGACTCCACACAAAAAACTAAGAATAAATTAGGTGAACTTGCAGGATACAGAAATGCAATATATAGATCTATGATCAGTTGCATTTCTGTGTGTGTATATATATACACACATACATACATACACATGCTAATAATGAACCACGAGAGAAATTAAGAAAACAATTCCATTTATAATTACATCAAAAGAATGAAAACCTAGGAATAAATTTAACCAAGGAGGTAAAAGACCTATACACTGAAAACTATAAAGCACTGATACAAGAAATTGAATAAATGGAAAAATATTCTGTGATGGACCAGAATTGATATTACCATGTCCATACTAATCAAAACAATCTACATATTCATTGTAATCCTTACCAAAATTCCAATGGCATTTTTCAAAGAAATAGAACAAAATCCTAAAGTTCCTAAACACAAAAACCCCAAATAGCCAAAGCAATCTTGAGAAAGAGCAAAGCCAGAGATCTCATGCCTGATGTCAAACTATACTACAAAGCTAATCACAATAGTATGATCTTGGGATTAGAAACAGACTCATATCAATGTAACAGAATAGGTAGCCCAGAAATAAACCCACACCTATACGGTCAATTTATGATAAAGGAGCCAAGAATATACAATGGGGGAACGAACAGTCTCTAATAAATACTGTTGGAAAAACTGGACAGCCACATGAAAAGAATGAAATTGGACCACTATCTTACACCTACACAAAAAATTAACTCAAAATGGAATAAAGATTTAAATATGTAAGACCTGGAAACCTAAAACTTCTAGAAGAAAACAGATAAGCTTCTATACATCAGTCTTGGCAATGACTTTTTGGATTTGACACAAGAAGCAAAAGCAATAGAACCAAAAATAAACTATTGGGACTACATTAAGCTAAAAAAACTTCTGCAAAACAAGAGATGATCCACAAAATGGAAAGAATCTACAGAATGGGAGAAAATATTTGCAAATCATACCTGATAGGAGGTTAATAACCAAAATAGAGAATTCATACAACTCAGTAACAACCCCCCCCCCACACACACACCCACCCACCCACAAAGAAAAAGAAAATCCCCAAAAACCCATGATTAGGAAGTGGGCAAAAGATCTGAATAGACTCCCCCCGCCCCAGATAGGCAGATGGCCAATAGATACATGAAAAGATGTTCAACATCACTCGTCATCTAGAATATGCAAATCATAGTTACAAGAAGATACCAGCGCACATCTCTTAGAATGGCTATTATCAAAAAGATAAGAAATAAGAAGTACTGGCAAACATGTGGAGAAAGAACACTTGTGTACTGTTGGTGAGAATGTAAATTGGTTCAGCCATTACTGAAAACAGTATAAATGGTCCTCAGGAAATTAAAAATAGAACTATCATATGATCCACCAATTCCACTTCTGGTATTTATCCGGAAAAAAAAAGATAACACTAACTTCAAAAGATATGTGTACCCCCATGTTCACTGCAGCATTATTTCCAATAGCAAATCAACCTAAGTGTTCACTGATGGATGGGTAGATAAACAAGATAGAAATGTACAAAATATCATCCATCATAAAACAAAACAAAACAAAAACCCAAAAAACCTTGCCATTCGTGACAACACAGATGGACCTTCAGGGCATGTGAAATAACTCAGAGAGAAGGCTAAATACTGTATGAGGTCACTTATGTGTGTGGGGGAGAAACACTACCAGCACCAGCGACAACCACACATACACGCATGCACACACAAAAGCAAAACTCAACTCAGACATAGACTGGTGGTTGTCAGAGGTACGGAATTGGGAGTGGGCAAAATGGGTAAAAAGGTACAAACTTCCAGGTATAAGTCATGGGAATGTAATGTACAGTAGATTAACTATTTTGTACATTTTAAAGTTCTAAGTCTTCAAACTTCTCACAAGAATTGTAACTATGTATGTCAATAGATGTCCATTAGACTTATTGCTCCAATTTTACCATATATACAAATACTGAATCATTATGCTGTATGCCTGAGACTAACATTTTATGTCGATTAAAATAACTTTTTTTTAAAAACTTATACTGGATTATATTACCTCCCTTTCTTCTCAGGTATGATTGTACTTAAATTAGATCCATGCTGCTTGCTTTGTCCTGTAAGATTCTGCCTACTTGTTCAACCTCATTTCACAGAATTCTCACTCCCTATATTCAAACCACAGATCTTCCTTTGTTTTGCTGCCTGAACTTCTTTCCTACTTTACTCTTTAGAACAGGCTTATTCCACTTCCTGAAATGATCTCATATGTACTTTTCACATGGTTGCTTCTTTCTCGTACTTTACGTCTCAAATTTTTTCACTTCATCAAGGACTTCCCTAAAGTTTATTCAAAGATTTTATATCCAGCATCCAAACAGGTAATAAAGACCTGAAATTCCTTTTATTTTTATCCCTCACTAGACAATAAACTTCGCAAGTACTCTACTTCCCTTAAATTCACAACCAAATCGTAGAAGAAAATCAGGTACATAGCTGGTTCAATAAACAGGTTTTGATCAAATGAATTAAAAAACCAATATGTAGGTGACCTCAGAATCATGACAGTATGAGCCATTCTTCTCTCTTCTCTCCTTTTAGTAACTAATTAGACATCTGTAACAGAATAAAAGTGCCTTGGCATATTGCACCACAGGATCCAGATTGCTAGTTAACACGTGCATCCGAAAGTAAACAAATGGTTCAACAGATCTACTTTGTCAGATGCTTTTCCTACAACACCCATTCATGATAAAAACCCTCAAACAATGTAGCTTTAGAAGGAACATATCTCAACCTAATAAAGGCAATGTATGAAAAACCCACAGCTACATCATCCTTTATGGGGAAAAACAGAGCTTTTCGTCTATAGTCAGGAATAAAACAGGGATGTGCACTCTCACCACTTTTATTTAACATAGTACTGGAACTCCTAGCTACAGCCATCAGACAATAAAAAGAAATAAAAGTCATCCAAATTGGCAAGGAAGAAGTCAAATTTTCACTGTTTGCTTATGATATGATACTTTATATAGAAAACCTGAAAGACTCCCACCAAAACACTGCTAGAAGTGATACAGATTCAGTGAGGTTGCAGGATACCAAAAAAAAAATAAAATAAAATAAAAATAATAAAAATCAATGTACAGAAATCAGTTTCATTTCTACACTGATAATGAAGAGAAACTAAGGAATCAACCCCATGTAGAGTTACACAAGAACAATGACATACATAAGAATAAACCTAACCAAAGAGGTGAAAGACCTGTACTCTGAAAACTACAGGACACTCCTGAAAAAAGTTGAACACACACACACACACACACACACACACACACACGCACGAATGACATTCCATGCTCACGCATTGTTAAAACAGATATTGTTAAACAATCTATACTACCCAAAGCAATCTACATATTTAATGCAATTCTTATCAAAATACCACCAGCATTTTTCACAGAACTAGAATAAACAATCTTAAAATTGGTATGGAACCACATAAGACCCTGTTCAGCCAAAGCAATCTTGAAAAAAAAGCAAAGCTGGAGGCATCACAATTCCAGACTTCAAGTTATATTACAAAGCTGTAGTCATCAAGAGAAGTATAGAACACTCAGAAATGAACCCACAACTATATGGTTAGTTAATCTTTAATAAAGCAGGAAAAATAATGGGAAGAACAACAGTCTCTTACACAAATGGTTCTGGGAAAACTAAACAGCAACATGCAAAAGAATGAAACTTGACTACGATCTTTCACCATACACAAAAATGAATTAAAAATGGATTAAAGACCTAAATATGTGACCCAAAACAATACAAATCCTAGAAGAGAACAAAGACAGTAATTTCTTTGACATTGGCCATAGAAACTTCTTTCTCCTGAGGCAAGGGAAACAAAAGCCAAAATGAACTACGGGGACTTCATCAAGATAAAAAGCTTCTGCACAGTTAAGGAAACAGTCAACAAAACTAAAAGGTAATCTTCAGAATGGGAGAAGATATTTGCAAATGATGTATCTGATAAAGAGTTAGTACCCAAAATATATAAAGAAAAGAACTTCTAAAACACAACATCCAAAAAATAATCCAACTAAAAATGGGCCAAAGACATGAACAGACATCCAGATGGCTAACAGATGAAAAGACGCCCAACATCACTCAGCAGGGAAATACAAATCAAACTGAGTTATCATCTCATACCTGTCAGAATGAACGACACAAGAAACAGGTGTTGGCAAGGATGTGGAGAGAGGGAAACCCTCTTGCTGTTGATGGGAATGAAAACTGATACAGCCACTCTGGAAAACCATACGGAGGGTCCTCAGAAAGTTAAAAACAGAGCTACCCTACAATCCGGCAATCACACTACTGGGTATTTACCCAAAAATACTAACTCAAAGGAATACATGTCGCCTGATGTTTATAGCAGCATTATCAACAATAGCCAAATTATGGAAGCAGCCCAATGGTCCATGAATTCATGAATGGATAAGGAAGATGTGGTATGTATGTATGTGTATGTATATATATGTATGATGGAATGTTACTATTCCATTTGCAATGACATGGATGGAGCTAGAGAGTATCATGCTAAGCAAAATAAGTCAGTCAGAGAAAGACAAATACCATATGACTTCACTCGTATGTGGAATTTAAGAAACAAAACAAGTGAACAAAGAGGGGAAAAAAGGAGAGAGGAGAGACAGAGGTAAACCACGGAACAGACTCTTAACTACAGAGAACAAACTGATGATTACCAGAGGGGAGGTGGGTGGGGGGATGGATTAAATAGGTGATGGGGATTAAGGATTGCACTTGTAATGAGCACCAGGTATTGTATGGAAGTGTAAAAAAAAAATCACTATATTATATACCTGAGAATAATATTACACTGTACATTAACTGGGGTTTAAGTAAAAACTTAAGGGGTGCTTGGTTGGCTCAGCTGGTTAAGCATCTGACTTGATTTTGGCTCAGGTCATTATCTTAGGGTTGTGAAACAGAGCCCCACACTGGGCATGAAGCCTGTTTAAGATTCTCTCTCTCCCTCTGCCCCTCCACTCCTCAGTGTGAGCACATGCTCACTAAGAAAAAAAAATAAATAAATAAAAACTTAAAGTAAATTATGATAGCTTTGGATTTGATCAGAATAAAATTGGTGTACAGAAGGAGAAGAATGGCAAAAGTAGACAGAGTTTAAAGAAACAAAAGCTGAGAACTTCCCAAACCTAAGGAAGGACTTAAATATACATGTCCAGGAAGCTGATAAAAGACTGCACTATCTCAAAGCAAAAATGTCTTTTCCAAGACACATGATATCGGAACTGCCAAAAATATCAATGGTGAAGAATCTTAAAGACAACCAGGGGAAGGAATTACTTATAAAAGAACCCCCATTAGGCCCTCAACAGATTTCTCAGCAGAAACTCTACAGGCCAGGAGAGAGTAGATGACACATAGATGACATACTCAAAGTGTTGAAAGGTAAAAACTTCTAGCTAAGAATACCTTACCTGCAAGTTATCTTTTAGAGAGGAGAGAGAAATAAAGGCTTTCTCCAACTAAGAAAAGTTGAGGGAGTTCACCAAAAACAGACTTGCAAAAAATGCTGAAAGGAATTCAAGGTGGGATGAAAAGATGTTAATCAAAGATGGGAAAACATACCAAAGTGCAGAACAGTCCGATAAAGGTGAAAAATAGAATTAGAAAACTAACTCTGCTACAATGTGTTAACCACTGAACTATAGTATAAAAGTTAAAGATTATTAAAGATAATCATAGTGACTATAATTTGTTAAATAGCATAAAAGCATAAGGCATAAAAGAGGTAAACTGTGACATCAGATATATACAAAGGAGGAGTGAAGGTAGAAACTCTATAGGCAAATGGAGATTAGTTATTATCAGCACAAAATGGACAGTTTTATTTGTGAGAAGTTTTAAGCTTCATCATAACTGCAAAGCAAAAATCTGGAGTAGATTCATCAACATTAAAAAGGGAAAGACAGAGCATATCACCGTGGATAAGGACCAATTTACAAGGGTAGGCACTAAAAGCAAAAATACCCGAAAGATCACAACAACCAGAAGGCAAATAATAAAATGGCAGTGATTAGTCCTTACATATCAGTAATCCCTCTACATATAAATGGGTTGCATTCACCAGTCAAAAGGTATAGAATGGCTGGATAGAGAAACAAAACAATCATATGATGCCTACAGGAGACTCATCTCACCTTTAAAGACACACACTCAAATTTTGAAGGGAAAGAATATATCTCATTCAAGTAGAAACCAAAAGAAAGTAGGGGTAGCAATACTTAGACAAAATAGACCAAGCCAAAACAAAACAAAAACAAAACAAAACAAGAAACCAAGTTTATAGAATAGAGGAGTAAATATATTAAGAAGATGTAACATTCATAAATGTATGCACATCCATTATCAGAGCCCCTAAGTGTATTAAATAAATACTAACAAATCTGAAGAGAGAAATATACAATTATATAACAATAGTAGGGGAGTTGAACACCACACCGTCTCTAATGGATAGATCACCCAAACAGGGGAAAAAAAAAAAAAAACAAGGAAATGTTAGAATCGAACCATACTTTAGACAAACAGACTGACATACATACATTATATATATATAAACATTCCATCTAACAGAAAAATCTGCTTAAGATTTCAAAGAATATATGGTTTCCTCAAGTGCACATGGAACATTCTCCAGGATAGAACACAGAATAGGACACAAAACAATACCTACCAACATTTAAGAGTGAAATCATACCAATTTTCTTTTCTGACCACAACAGTATGAAACTAGAAATCAGTAAGAAAAAGCTGGAAAGTCTACAAATATGTTGAAACTAAACAGCAAACTTCTGAACAACCAATGGGTCAAAGAAATCAAAAGGGAAATCACAAAGTTAAAAGTTAACTTAATTGAACATAGTAATAAAATAAAACGAAATGACAAACAAAATGAGAAAAAAAAAGTTAACTCAAAACAAATGAAAATGGAAAAACAACCTATTGAATCCTATGAGACCCTGCAAAAATAGTTCTGAGAGGCAAGTTTATGGCAATAAATGGATACATTAAGAAATCAGATCTCAAACTAACCCAATACCTCAAACAACTAGAAAAAGAACAGATTAAGTCCAAAGTTGTCAGAAGGAAGGAAATAAGATCACAGGGGAAGTAAATGTAACAGGGATCAGAAAAACAGGAAAGATCAATGAAAGTTTATTTTTTTTAACAAAATTGACAAACTTTTAGCTAAACTAAGAAAAAAAGACTCAAAATTAGAATAGGAAGAAGAGATGTTATAACTGATACCACAGAAATACATGGAATCATGAGACTACTATGAATGATTACATGCCAAAAGATTATATAATCTAGAAGACCCAAATTTCTAGAAACACACAGCCTACCAAGACTGAATTAGAAAAATCTGATCAAGCCAATAATGGGTAAAGGGATTATATCAGTTATCAAAGCCTCACAACACAGAAAATCCCAGGACTAGATGGCTTCACTGGTGAATTCTACCAAACATTTAAGAAAAACATTAATGCCAATTCTTCTAAATTCCTCTGGGGCAGTGGGGCGGGGGGGGGGGGGGGAGCACGGGGATGAACTGGAGGAAACACTTCCAATCTCCTTCTACAAGGCCAGCATTAGCCTGATGCCAAAGCCAGATATGGACACTACAAGACTACTATAGAATATTACTTATGAAAATAGATGAAAAAATTAAAATATTTGGAGACTGAAATGAAGAACATTATACACTATGATCAAGTAGGATTAATCCCTTCAACTCAAGGATGATTCAACATACAGATCAATAAATGTAATACATCACTTTAATAGAATAAGAGGTAAACATATGATCATTGCAATAAATGCCAAAAAAGCATGTGACAAAACATCACAACTTTTCACAATATAAACCCTCAACAGATTGTGTATAGAAGAAACATACCAAAACATAATGAAGGCCATATATATGACACTCTTAGCTAACATTATATTCAATGTTGAAAAACCGAAAGCTTTCCTTTAAGAACAGGAAAAAGACAAGATTGCCTACTGTCACCTCTTATTCTATACAGTACTGGAAGTCCTAGCTAGAGAAATTAAAACCAAAAAAATGGCACCCAAATCAGAAAGAAGTAAAATTGTCACTATTTGCAGTTGATATTTTGTGTATAGAAAATATCAAAGACTCAACCAAAAAACTGTTGAAGCTAAGCAACTTCAGTAAACTTCCAAGATATAAAACATCAACATACAGAAATCATTTAAGTTACTATACATTAATTATGAAGTATCTGAAAAATAAATTATCCCATTCACCATAGCACCAAAACAATAAAATACCTAGTAATAAATTTATCCAAGTGAAAGATCTGTACAATGAAAACTACAAAACTTCCTTGAAAAAAATTGAAGTAGATACAACAAATGGAAAAAACCACTTGTGTTCGTGGATCAGAAGCATTTTGTTAAAATGTTCATGCTACCTAAAGCCTTCTATAGATTCAGTGTAATCTCTGTCAAAATTCAAAGCATAATTCTTCACATAAATAGAGAAATGAAACCACCAACGACCCCAAATAGCCAAAGCAAATCCAAGAACAAAGATGGAGGTATCACATTTCCTGATTTCAAATTACACTACAAAGCTGTTGGAATAAAAACAGTATTACTGGCATAAAAATGAAACACAGACCAATGAAACAGAATCGAAAGCTCAGAATAAAACCCATGCATTTTCAGCCAACTAAAACTTGACAAGAGAAGAAATAACACCTAGTGGGGAAACGATATCTTCAAATGGTGTTGGGAGAGCAATGCAGAAGAACAAGGAAATTGGACCCCTATTTTACAGCATTCATCAATTAACAGAAAATACATCAAAGCATTAAATAGAAAACCTGATACCAGGACACTCCTAGAAAAAAAATTTAGTGAAGCATCTCTTTAACACTGGTTTTGGTAATGATGTTTTAGATTCATCACTAGAACAACAAAAAACCAAACAATACTACATCAAACTTAAGCTTCTGCATAGCAAAGGAGACAATCAACAAAATGAAATGGCAACATAGCGAGTGGGAGAAATTTTTTGCCAACCATGTATCCAATAGCAGGTTAATATCCTAAATATACAAAGAACACATTCAATCTAATTATGAAATAGGCAGAGAAACAGACATTTTCCCAGCGACATCCAAATGGTCAACAGGTACATGAAAAGATGCTCAACATCACCAACCATCAGGGAAATGCAGCTCAAAATCACAGTGAAATAACACCATCTACCTGTTAGAATGGTTATAATTAAGAAGAAATAATGTGTGTTGAGGAGGTTATGGAGAAAAGGGAACCCTGGTACACTGTTGGTGAGAATGTAAATTGGTTCAACCACTATGCAAAACAATATTAAAGTTACTAAAAAAATTAATTGATCTACTATAGGATACAGCAATCCCACATCTGGGTATATATCCAAAGGAAATGAAAATAGGGTATCCAAGAAATATATATACTTCTGTGTTCATTGAAGCATTTTCCACAATAGCCAAGATATAGAAACAACCTAAGTGCCCATCAACAGATGAATGGATAAAGATGTGATCTATATATGATAAATATTTATCTCATACATAAAAAATGAAATATTTGGCCATAAGAAAGGACATCCTACCATTTGTTACAATATGGATAAACCCTGAGGACATTACACTAAAGAAGGTAAGTCAGAGAAAGGCGCATACTGTAGGATATCACTTACGTGTCAATTTAAAGAAGTCAAACTTGTAAACACAGAATGGTGGTTACCAGGAGATGAGGGGTGGGGAGGGGTGGAGAGGACAGATGTTATTAAACTGTTTAAATTTACAATGAATAGTACGTAAGACCTAGAGATTTAATGCACAGTACAGTGAATACACACCAATATTGCATTATAATCAAACTAGCTAAGAGACGAACTTCATTCATTACTCCAACCACTAAGAAATAACTCCGTAATGTGATAATGGTGCTAAGTATCACTACAATGGCAATCACTACCACATAAAAAACAAACTGACATGTTGTAACCTTACATTTACACAACATTGTAAGTCAAACGCATTTCAATGGGAAGAACGAAAATCAATTTTTAGAAAATAAACCAATATATATATAAAAAAACAAAAAACAAAAATTAAAGTCAACTAGCTTTGGCTTCCATAAAATGGGTCCACAACTTGCTTCTGATGTGTTTAATGTTTCTCTGAGTCAAATCTCTGAAGAAAAATTTTATAGAGTAACCCAAGGAAGCAGAGCAATGATATCACCAATTAGAAAGTTATTAAGCCTTACGTTACATTCATATGAGGATACAGGAATATCTTAAAGAACAGCTAATCCACTGGCAATGAAGACAAACTGTCATTCACCTGACTTCTCTAACAGAACTGAATTCAACTTACCATTATTATTATTATTGAGAAAGCTTATTAGAACATAAGACTTTGATGACAGAGACCAAAGTCTTTTCCTTCCAGAGTTTGCCAAACAAGAATTCTTTCATGTACTCTGTAAAATTCCTAATCATTTGTCTTTTTTTATATATTTATAAATATATATATATTTAACATATATTTATAAATATATATATTTAACATATATTTATAAATATATATATTTAACATATATTTATAAATATATATATTTAACATATATTTATAAATATATATATTTAACATATATTTATAAATATATATATATTTAACATATATTTATAAATATATAAATACATATATATTTATAGATTTATATATTTATATGTATTTTTATATATTTAAATGTATAAATATATATTATATATTATATATATTATATAAATATATATAAAGCTACAAACTAGAGTATGAAATTCATTAAGTTCCATTGTAATCATTAGTCTCAACACCCTCCCCTCCAATCAACAATTATCCCGACTGTATTTAATCTCATTCTTTTCCCCATTCACCCATCTTTTTCAAATTCTCCCAAGGTTCAAAAAAGGCAGTTTTCTCCCTGAATAACAGCTCACAAAATTCTCCCAGATGGCTTTTTTCCACAGTTTTATTCTATTAGTTTGGGTATACTTATATATTGCATTATAAAACATTTAAAATAAAAGTTTTCTTTGGTAATTTGTCAACTATCTTAGAAGAAATTCAAGGCTTGATGCTTTCTATATGTATGATCAGAGCACCAAAAAACACCACAAAATATATTTTGTATTAAATATGGCTTTTCCAATGAAGTAGAGCAACTGCACTCATCCACAGTTAAGTGGCCCAAAGTGAAGTATAGAGTGAGGTGAGTCAAAGATTCAAAATAATCACATTCCAAATAATCGGTGACATGTGGGTATGTGCATTCCAAATGCCTGTATTTTATGAAAGACAGCGTGTTATTAACAAAGAACTATTAAAGAACAAAGCCCCTCATTCTAGACCTTGGATACACCTCCTGGACTCTCGGTGTCTATTCCCATCTGTTACTCCTCAGCCATCTCCTTACCAGAGCTGCTGCAGTGGGAGGGGTCAACAGGTCTTCCATTTTTATCGGAGCAGGCTATTGCTCGAAAACGCATGCCTTTTCCACATTCTTTGCCTTCTCCTTGTACCCGAAATCCTCGTTGAGACGCTCTTCTGCCTTCTGGAAGAATGCAATCTGACCAGTTTCCATAAGGCTGAGATATAAACACATCACAAGGGCATAGTTCTGTTTCTATGAGAGGGTACAGGTCAGAGTCCTGGCATTTCTCTTTCTTCCTGCTTTTCCCTGTTCCAAAAAAGAGACAGTGATATATTAATTTCACATCTGTTTGGTTAAGTCACATTATTGTCTTTACTAGCATTTATTTACTAAATGTCAAATACAGCCTTCCCCTGCCCTTCTCCAATTTTTTTTTTTTTTTTAACACCATGAAAGCAAATCCTAGGACAACTGAAGCAACTCTCAAAGTAACTGAAATTAAAGTTAATTTGAGGGGCGCCTGGGTGGCTCAGTTGGTTAAGTGTCTGCCTTCGGCTGGGATCAAGCCCCACGTTGCACTCCTTGCTCAGCAGGGAGGCTGCTTCTCCCTCTCCCGCTGCTCCCGTCTTATACTCTGTCAAATAAAATCTTTAAAAAAAAAATAAAGGTAATTTGAAAATAAAATTGATTTTATATTGATAGTGGCAAAAAAAAAACTAAAAGATATTTGCTATAGTGATTCAACAACTAGAAAGTTTTTATTACGATTTTTCCTATAACTTGTTCGTAAGAACAGATTACCTTGTCTCAGTTTTCCTTGAAATTAATGGTTTCCAGGGAAACCAACAAAACACTGGAAATACTAACATTGTCTTTTTGACGTACATTTTTGGAAACAGTTTATTTATTCAAAGAACAAAATAATATCCTCCCATACAATGGCCCTGAAGTGAGGCTTGGCGTCACTCGGGGTATGGCAGATAAAGTACAACTTATTTTGGTCCTTGCCATCAGGCAGCTCACAAATGCTGACATAAGAAAAGGAAATAAACGCTCAAATAATGTTGGGTAATTTAATCTGAGAAAAAGCTGTGGCTTCCACTTTGAAGAGACCTTTTTAACTTAAGTATTCTAGAATAGGGCTTCACCTTAATCAGCTGACTTTGATGGACCTTTTAGCTGTGATCCTGTCTTTGAGTAATGAGAATGCAGAATCATTTCCCACTGCTCTGAGTACTTCATAATCATGTTTAATGGGATTTCAAGTCAGCATGTAACTTGATTCAACTCTCCTGCCAACACACTTCCACTAGATTCCTAAAAATTTTCTAATAGATCAGATTTTTTTTTTCCTCATTAGTAAGTCGTCAGCTAGAGTATTGGCTGGTTATAAAAAAAAAATGAAGTAGGCTGCTTTATTCCCAGTGTTTATAGGGGTTTTAGAAATGCTTGATTCAAGCTGATGCATGGGATATTATCTCATTTTCAAATAGTTTATACACAATTTTATAGTTGCTGCCTGGATGATTGGCTCTATGGTCTGACATGTTGCTTATGGCCACAATAAATAAGGACTCCTGCAGGTCTGAAATGATCTTGCAGGAGCTTCAGCCTTGCCACTATCTCTTTGGGAGGATGTATTCATTCACCTTTACCATTAACGAGAGCACTTAACGAGAAAAAAGTTTGAGAAACACAGACTCTGTCATGGCTGTGAGAATTTACTGGTTGAAAGGTCCATGCGTGGTAACTGGTTTCTTCCTGCCAGCACTTAACATACCCAAATCTCTGGTGCCTCTTAAGTGTCCGTAAAACAAAACAAAACAAAACAACCAAAAACCAAAAAAACTGCTGTCTCCATGTCTCCAATTTCTATTCTCTTCTCAACTCGTTTAAGCCTGGAGTCGGAGTCTACCTCTTCTTTCCTACTATTAACAAAGTAATCAAACAAATGAAGCCATGGAATATCTTTATACCTTATCCTTCAGACTGAATCTTTCAATGATTGTTCAAAATGTTGACCACGCCATCATTGTTGAAATAGCCTTCCCAAATTCCAGGGTATCTTACATCTTTGTCCCTCACCCCCGCCATTCCTCTGGGAATATCGAATTTGGTTTATTGCATTGTTTCCCCTCTCTACATCTCTTAACTGATGGGGTTTCTCAGGGCACTGCCCTAGGTCCTCTTCTTTTCTGATCCATTATCTTCACTCGGAGTTTAAAGAACTCTCTATCTCTCTTAAATTCCTAATTATTATCTCCATTCTAGATTTCTTGGTCAAGCTTCTGAGCCACAGACTGGAACCTAAAGGGCCAATCAAACTCAACCTGGCAAAATCCATACTCAACCTCTTCACACCTTCACAGGGCCTACCTTTCTCCATCTTCATTTCCCCAATTACAGCAACATGACCAAGTCAAAATCTAAAATGTCACACTTGACTTCTGTTGTACTACCTGCATCTGTTTAATGACAAAGATCTATCATTTCAAATGATTAAGCAGCTCTTAAATCCGTCTTTGTTTCCATTCTGACCAATACCACACATATTTAGCCCATCTCCAAAATTCCAGCTTAAATCCCCACAACGGCTTCTTCTAGTATTTTATTGCCATTGTCCTTCAGATTCCCTTCAATCTTCTCTCCACACTGCAGCTAGAAGCAGCTCACAAAGATGGAAGTCTGATCACATCATTCATCTACTTAAAACTCTTCAGTGACTTACTAGTTCATGGAATGAATTCTAGACCCCTTGCTTTGGTCATCAAGGCTCCACAGTACTGAGATCATTAGGACCTGCCACCTGCTTATGTTGTGCCATTCTGCCTCTGGCATGTTACAAGCTAGACATACTGAGCATATTTCAGTTCCTGGAAATTCCTCACTGGTTTCTGGTCTTTGCAGTTCTTACGCCAGAAACCTTAAGTTCCAACCTCCTTGCATAGTCTACTTAATGCCTACTCGTCCTTCAGGTCCAAACTAATACCTTACCCCTGCCAGAAAGCCATCCTTGGGACTTGTCATCTCAGAGTACGGAAAAGGTAGTCTTCTGTACTTTCCTTATTCTATAACAAACTATGCCTTTCCAAGGATGTTCACACCCCAGTTCTTGGAACCTATAATCATGCTACCTTATATGGCAAAATGGACTTTGTAGATGTGACTAGGATTATGGGCCTTGAGAGAAGATTATTCTGGATTATCTGGGTGGGTCCAACTTAATCACATGGTTTTACAATTAGAAAACCTTAAGGACTAAGAATAGTCAGACTCAATGTTACTGAATTTCAAGATGGAAGAAGAGTCATGAGCCAAGGAATGTGGATAGCCTCTAGAAGCTAAGAAAAACAAAAACAAACAAAACAAAAAAACATTTTCCCGTAGAGCCTCCAGAAAGGCATGCAGTTCCACCAACATCTTGTTTTCAGCCTTGTGAAACTGAAGTTTGCTTTAGACCTACGTAATTGTGAGATAATCAATTTGTGTTGTTTTTAAAGGCACTAAGTTTTGTGGTAATTTGTTAAAGCAGCAATAAATTAATGTAGCACTAATATAACAGCTATTGTCTTAAGTTCTATACTATGTTTTCATTGTAATAAAATCTCCATCTTCTATTACACTGTAAGCTCTTAAATTAGGATCATGTCTATTCCTGACTAGTATTTCTAAGCCCTAGCACACATAAGTGGTCAAGAAAAATGTTCATTAAGAAAAGGAGGTTTAAAAAAGTGGAGTGGGGGAGAAAGAGAAGACAAAAGGACTAAGTGAGAGAGAGCAAGAGACAGTAGGAAGAAAAATATTCATCTACAAGGCAACCAACAGTTGCTGGCAGAACAAGTATTCTCTATGTGGTCTCTGTATTTGGGATAATCTTAATTACATGACATCACTGAAGAAGGATTTAAGTTAATACAGAAATGGTTCTCAAAATGAGAAACAAATTATTAGTGGTCCTTTACTTTGATTACATTATAGTAAAAGAAAAAATCAGCATTAACCTTTGGATTCAGGAGTTTACTACTAAAAAACAAGCTAAAACAAACAATCCCTAATACAACTGTAAAGACCTTTCCCCCCCTTAAGTCAGAGGGAAATTTTTGACTGTTCCCACAAGAACGTAAAACTACAAGTATGTATTAAATTGTTTTATTTATTCAGTTATTTTGTATATTAACCTAAAATCTGCTTAATAGATTATTTTCAGCAGTGTATAAACTGTCACTATAATTACCATTCGTGATGGTAATTATATGATGATCTAGTTTGGGTACAACACCCAGGATATCCAGATATTGAATTCAAGTCTCTTGTTAAAAATGGAAAAAAGAACTCACTAGATGGTCCCTTACTCCATAGAGTGGCCTGTATTTTTGTCTGGGCTTCGTTATGTGTCTTTGTTAAAGAGAATCACACAGTCTTACAGGCTAAGTCCATGCCTTGTAGTGCCCTTCAGGTTAGAGAGGACTGAAGTTTACCACCAAATTACACGTGAGACGCCAAAATACAAGCAGAGTGCCACAACAGTAAAAATAAGTCTTAAGTGAAAAAATTACAATTCACTACTTCTCACTGCACACACAGTACAGAATTGTTGATTTTTCTTCCTACAACTCTTGTGTTTCATAAAGTTGACCAACCTAATTAAGGTGTTTCCAAGACGTGAAGAAACAAAGATCAATCGTCCAGCAAAAATCATAACCAATAATTTAGAAAAATTCTAAGTAGTGTGTTTTTTTTTTAAGAGGAGTAATTCTTGGGATAGAGTCTGCAGAAAAATGTACAATGGTTCTTCCAATATTTACATAAAAAGTGTATTTTAAGTAAGCCAAATGCATTAGTTTTCAAGCTGTACTAATTCAATAAATACCCTGGGTTTTTCCAGTAATCCCACTCTCAATTTGCAGGTCTAAAATACCATTAGTAAACTCTCAAGAAAAGAAAACTGGCCACTAATTAAAACCTTCCTTTCCCTCTAAAGGAAATTCTCATATCAAAGATAAAGAGAATTGCCAGAATGATGGCTTCTGAAGCTGTAGGTACAAATGCGCACACCAAGTTTTACTGTTACCCCTGAACTTGAAATTACTCCAAACACATTCTACCCCATTATATTCCAAGAACTTGTTTCACCTTAGAAACACAAGCAATGTTGCACAAAGTTATATTTGCACAGTTTTTTGTAGAAGAGAGCACAAAGTACAATATATTTTGTTGTTTCCATTTGATTCTATATTTGACTTACCCTCATGAATGGGCTTCTGATTTGTGTGCAGAAACCTTGTTAAAGGCTCTCATCGATTAAGTAAATCCATTAGCATGAGTTAAATTTAAAACATAATCTTGTAAGCCATACATTCAAACAAAGGGAATTTGAAACCAAGAGAATTAGCACTCGAACTGCTTATAACAAATGGTCTTCTGTGCTTAATTCTTCAATGTCAACAATTCTATTATCCCAGTGATTATTTTAGCATTTTTCCTTTGGGTCTTTAGTACCTAAATTAAGTTTTCTGCATATTCAAATACAACTAAAAGAAATTGTGGGGTATTTATCTAGACAAGTAGTACAATACATTAGACTGCATCAATTATTTGTATATTACAGGTAAAAATTGCTCCAGCGCCTTGATTAAACTATTAATTGCTTTAATTTCCATTCAATTGCACGGATGTAAATAGAACCAAAACAACACGCCACAAAAGCAGAACCGATATATGTAATCTGACTTTTATCTTACGCTACTAAAATTTTAAAATGTCAAGTTGCTTGTAAAATAATGGCAAAAAAGAATGATATAGATTACATTTGCCTTTGTTGTGTTTTACAAATCAGTCACTGCTTTCAACCCTGTTGAGCTCCTGGCATGACCAAATACCAGAAACTTTGCCATTAGCTACTCCGACGTAGTGGGTGGCTATGTTGCCATTTACCACTGTAAAGATTAGAAAGCCATAGAGAGGAACTTCACAGCTATAGAATGGTTCACATAATTCACTTCACAAGTATTAGTTCAGTACATACTATGTGCCAGGCACAGGTGCAGAAGATACATAATGTTAGGGAAGGGCTGGGAAAAGGAGAGGCCCGATACAATTTCTAGTCCTTCTGGAGCTTCCATTCTCTTTGGCAGGTTTAGGAGTACATCCCTTGTCTGAAGCTAAGAAATGGAAAGCATACCGTACCTGTGAGCTGTCGCCGTCGACTTCGGGTTGCTTCACAGTTTGTGGGGCAGGGTGTAAACTTGGACCAAATCGTGAAGGTGCAGTCATCTCGACATGGGACTGTGCATTCTTGTACAAGGGGAGGCATGCCATTTGTCTGCTTGAGGCATTCCAGCATTTCTGCTGACTGGTTATCAGACATACAGGAGACGGCTTTAAAAAAAAAAAGAAAAAAGGATTCTTTTGTTATTATTTTGATTAAATCATTCTGTTGCTTGTTCTTCAACAAAATAGAAGAATCTCCCAGTGTTTGAAAATCTGGTTATCACTGTGATTATAAAAGGTGTTCTACACAGCTAACCTTATTTCTCTCTGGAAATTAAACGTTTATCATTGCCAGCGGAGGTATCTGAAGATTTAATTGGTTTCATTATTAATCCAATTTGGTTGCATTGACAGCACAACCAAAATAACTTTCAGTAATTTATTGTACATGAGCTTTTGAGACTCTGATCTCCGAGGATGATCTAAAACTAGGAAAGAATGTGTAAGAGTAAAACAGGAGGACAAAAAGGGGACAAAACCATGAATATCATGTGAATTCTTCCTACTTTTTTTAAAGATTTTATTTACTTATTTGACAGAGATAGAGACAGCCAGTGAGAGAGGGAACACAAGCAGGGGGAGTGGGAGAGGAAGAAGCAGGCTCCCAGCAGAGGAGCCTGATGTGGGGCTCGATCCCATAACGCCGGGATCACACCCTGAGCCGAAGGCAGACGCTTAACCACTGTACCACCCAGGTGCCCCGAATTCTTCCTACATTTTAATTGACTTAACTTGTTTGAATGGCATTTCTGGAAGTGGTCCTATTTTCACTTCAAACCAGTATTTAAAAAAAAAATAATTTCTGTTGTCCATTAGTAAACTTTTTTTTCCTTATTAACATTTCAGAATCAATGAAAAATTTTTAATATTTTTTTTTTGGAGTAGGCATAACCTATCCAGGTCACTCCCATTACAGATATCCTATCAGTTGCAGATAATTCTTCAAATTTCACTCACAAACTTTTTCAACTAGAAGGTCTCTAGTCATACCGTAAAATAACCAAAATCCTGAGGTAAAGAACTTATGCTTAATTCTGTATTTGATTCTTTAAGCTAGTGACTTTTTATTCAATTATAAAGGAAATTTTTGTGTATGTTTTATTCACCTTAATTATGGACCTTGTAGGGAGGTGTCTTTATATTCTTTAGACTAGTACATCTCCCCCTTGGCACTACTGACATTTTGGGTTGGATACTTTGTGTAGGCATTTGTTTCCCGTGCACTGAAGATATTTACCAGCATCCTTGGCCTCTACCTGCTAGATGCCAGCAGCACACACCCCCTCCCAGTTGTAAAAACCAAAAACTCCAGACATTGCCAAATGTTGCCCCAGGTGAAAACTACTCTTCTAAACTGATTCCTAACCATGGATATCTAGGAGAATGCACAGATTCTATGGCATGACTTCGGACCTACAGCATCAACATCTCTGGGGGAGAATTCGAGGCATATATTTTTAAGTGTCCCAGGTGGTTCTGATGCAGTCTTTCCTCCGACAACCCATATTTGGCACGGTGCCTGTGGATATGGTGTAAGTTAATGGGTATTTGCTGAATTGCTCATCCTAAAGAAATCATAGTTTAAGATGAGTTTTGTGACAACTCTAATATCTTCCAAGGTACAAGGAATAAACATACCACAGCTTAGGATCAACACTGTTAAGAACAGTTTGTATGAAAAGTTCTATAATTAGGGTAAGTGTACACAGGGGCTCCATTTAATTGCCCATTCTTATATTCTCAACTCCTTTCATTATTCTGAGTGCAGAGAACAATTCAATCTGATTTTTTTTTTTTTTAATAACTGAAAGCCAAATCCATCCCATGTTTTAAGACCAAGGAATTAGCAATGGATACATATGCAATACTTCCCAATTTGTACATCTCCTCTGTGGCAGGTGAAGTTATACACTGGTTTTGAGTAATTTTTTTGCTTTTGTTTTTATCTACATCCTAGGAACAAAATCCATTGCACATAAAGCCAACATCATCTATGTTTGTTTTGTTGGGAATATTACAGCCATTAATGATGAAAACACCAACATACTTTATCTCAAGTAGGCTACAAGCAAATGTTATTTGAATTGCATGTTTAGATAACCAATCTGGAGTCAATTTAGGGGACTTGTATCTTGCCAAGGTATTTTTTCCCCTCAAGATGACAATGCACTGATTAACATGAAGAGGAATTTTAAATACTTTAAAAAAGCGTTGCTCTTTGAAATCCAAACCTCTATGTATACAAAAATAAGGTATTTTTTTCAATGAAGTTTTTAAAATTATTTTTCCGCATTAGTTTATAATTTGACAACTATGATAAATACTCAATGATACTTTGAAATCTTACAAACCAAATTAGCAAAAACTGGATTTATGAATGCCTATATGGAGCTATTGTGCATTAATGAAAGAAAGCATCAAAAATGAATAGCTATAGTATATGATATAATTCGGAGACATTCTTATCAGATGGTATGAATAAAAATTCCAACTCCAAACATCTGGGAGTTACATGAACGGAGTTATTTAATCTTTGTGCTTAGACTCATCTTTGAAATGATTATAAGAGAACCTATAACAAAGAGTTGTGAGAAAGTTTAAGACAGTAGCTCTCATACACTGAAGGTTCAATAAATGCTATTGACTTAATTTTGTATTTAATTTTAAGTTTTTATCTTAAATCAAGCAGGCTGATCATTCTCCTCTCAGGTACACATGCACACACTGTCACCTTCCATGGCTCATTTCTTCCTCGGACATCCTCAGAATCTGAGGCATGTAGGAAAGGAAAAACCACGGTTGAATCTCACAGGATTCTGGCACTACACTTAAAAAGAACCATTAGTCAAAGAATAGGTCAAATAGGTCCTAAACATATTCCTTACATTAACAGGGTTATGTAAAACAAGTCAGACATTACTCCTATACAAACTGACGTAATAGAGTAGTCTAACAGAGACATTAGAGATCTCTAAGGGCCAAAGAAAACATTGACAGTTGTAGCATGAAATTTCACGACACCCACATTAATCTCAAGACCGCTGCTCTGTGTTATTACTGATGGTCTATTAACTCAAGGGTGAGTGGCAACTGATACACTACAGATCATACAATCATCTGCTTAGGTCAGGCATTACGGCTCCCAGATTTCTCCAAGTTCAAGATTCTAATTTCTTTTCAAGTGTGAAAAAAATGACCAGACACAAAAACATAAACGAAGGGTGCTTAGGTGGCTTAGTTGGTTGAGTGAACAACTCTTGGTTTTGGCTCAGGTATAGTCTCAGGGTCATAAGATCGAACGCCCTGCTGGGCTCCCACTGGACCTGAAGTCTGCGTGGGACTCTCTCTCCTCCCCGCCCACCACCTCGCAAGCGTGAACACACGCACACTCTCTCCCTCTCCAATAAGCAAAATCTTAAAAAATATGAATATTTCTTGGGAATGTTGTAGTATAAAATGAATCCTTTAGTAAACATTTACGGGAAGACTGGATATTGAACTATGCTAGTGGGTAGGAAATTACTAAAGAAAAATATCAAGCACAAAGTCTGCAGGACTGGAAAACCAGGAAATGAGAAGATATTTGGAGTAAATGAGGATAACTAGTAGCTAGTGGCACAATTCAGTGACTCCTTTCATCAGGCAACGCATGGGGAAAGGGTATTTTTTAAACATATTATTTTAAATCTACAGTATAGTTCTTAACAACTAAAGGTGTGTAGACTCAAGTCAGAACTTATTTTGAGAAAACAGAGGTGGCAAAGTATACTGATACAATTATAAGCCCTGGTGTCAAACAGAACTAAGACTGACTCTTCACACGCCCCCCCCCCCTTTTTTTTTTACTGTTACCTTGGGCAAGTTATGTAAAAAGAGTCCATTAACTCATCCATACAATGAGAATAATACTTACACCATATGATAAATTGATGCAGATGAAGTATTTAGCACAGCAGTAAGCACTTAGTATAGGTGCCCAGGGGCTGATTTTTTTGTTTGAAAGCGTGCAAGCAAGTGTATGAATGGGGGGGGGGGGGAGAGGGAGAGAATCTCATGCAGACTCTGCTGAGCAGGGAGCCCAAAGAGGGCTCCATCTCAGCACCCTGAGATCATGACCTGAGCTGAAACCAAGAATTGGACTCTTAACCAACTGAGTCACCAAGGCACCCCGTGGAGAGTGACCTATTTTTATGATAAAGTCTACTAGATATCAAAATATTACAAGCATCAGGAAAGAAGAATCCAACATCACTTGACTTGGTTCAGGAAGAATTTTCCAAATGCCACTATCAATAGTCTTGGTCCCTAAGAAGTAGAACTGGAGCTTCCCTTCCATTACAATATTGAAGTCAGTTGCCTATTTCAAAGACTGCATGGCTCTCCCAAGATACAGTCTACTCTATTTCCAAGTGATGCTCTGTGCATTCTGCTAATTGTTATAAAAATGAGGCTTATAAGCTACTATATGAGATCACAACTCAAGTTCTGAGAAAGTCAGAAACTGAAATCCAAGGCCTGTTGGGAACTCTTTCCAGAAAAACCAAGATGAAGGGGGAATGAACCATGAGAGAAAAACCAAGATCAAAATCCTTAACAAATCTTAAGAGTTTCATGAGAGGACAGTGAACATTTGCACAGAAGAGCGGTGGCCATATTTGCAGCTTCATACCTCACTCATTGAGGTGGTCGTATCCAGCCCAAACATGTACCATGCCTCTCTATGCTAAAGCTGAATTCAAAAGCATCTTAGCATCTAAGGTTTAGAGGGATTTATCAAACTTTTCTGACCATTAGAACCATTTGTGCTTCATTACCAATCAGGAGAGGAATGAAATAAGGCAAAGAAATAAAACTTCTGCCCTAAAATCAGAAACACGTCTTGAAGTCATTTTCTCTACTTCCTTGGTGGTCTAAACGTTAGACTTTGCTTATACACCTGGACTTTTATTACCTACAGCTTCCTCCCTACTTTTTTTTTTTTTTTTTTTTTTAGATTTTATTTACTTACTTGACAGAGAGAGAGAGCCAGCAAGAAAGGGAACACAAGCAGGGGGAGTGGGAGAGTAAGAAGCAGGATCCCAACAGAGCAGGGAGCCCGATGCAGGGCTCGATCCCAGGACCTTGGGATCATGACCTGAGCCAAAGGCAGACGCTTAACGACTGAGCCACCCAGGTGCCCCTCCCTATTGATCTTATTGAACCTGATCCATTAATTCATCCATCCATCCATCCATCCATCCAGGCACAATATACAAGCAACTATGAACAATTATAAAAGCACTGTATATGCATGTACATATAAATAATCTGGCTTCTGGGAGGCTACAGTAGTGGCAGTGACAGAAAGGTAGACCGTACAATATTATAGTCTCCCTAATGGAGACAACCAATGAGGGAATTTGGTATAGAAAGGGAAAGTAGGTACTTCAATCTTACACGGAAAGGATGTGCAATGGGCAGGCAGAAAAAAGCCATTACAAAGAATTTATCTGTCAGACATTTGCTATTTAGTTTCATTCTGAGTCCTGGGTCCTTTGGATCATAGATCACTTGCAGGCCATGATCTAGAGAAAAAAATTTTTTTGGTGCTTTTAAGTAGTTGAAGTACTGTCCTATATACTAGGGGGCAAAATCTTGAGGAAAGGGAGAGGCATTTACTACTGACCCTTCCTGGCATATATTTCTACCTGGACTAGATTGTTTAAGGAATAGCAATGCAATGCTAAATTATAATCATTTATTAAACTTGGAATATTAAAACTGCACTGCCAGGTCAAATCATTCCAATAGCTGCAGAACAATCTCATTACTGGGCATTGTTTGAAATTTAGCTACCTTAGGATTTGGACAGAAAGTTCTCGGGCTAGCTGCCTGGGACAGCTGAGTATTCTTAAGCACCAATGGAGAAACACGTGTTTGAGCTGAGTCACTCAGGTGAGAGCACTCAGACAAGTCACCTAGCAAATGGGTATGGTAGGGTAACCTGGAATCCCCCAGAACCTTTGTGAAGCTTGAGGTTGTATCTTCCCATTTACAGTGTCTAACAATGTATACAACACGGAGTCGAGTTCAGCTTCTTCGCCTTTCTCGTAATTACGACGTAAGCTGAGCCTCAGAGGAGGGGGGGAAAATCACAAAAAGCAGAGAAGAGTTACTAATTGCTTTCCCCTGTTACCTGACTCTCTTCAATTTTAGCAGCGTGAAAAGGAATGCCCTGACAAAATGTAAAATTATCTGATAATCTAGCAAAAAAGACAAAGCAAGGACCCATATGAATTCTCAGTGTGCCGGAGTTAATTTTTAAAAAAGAACTACCTGCTGTTACTGTGGGAGGCTTAGGCAGCCTTCTCAGGCTTTCATGATGACTAAAATCAGATTTTTAACTGTTACTAAACAGCTAGTCTTCCCCCCCCCCCACCTCTAGACTCAGACAGTCAGACACGCCGTAATAAGTTGGTCCTCCCCCCACCCCCTTATGGTATGAAGGGGGCACGGGTCACTGTCCTGATAAGAAAGGATGATGTTCGGCCTGGGAAGAGTAAGTAACTGATGGAAGCTGCTACCTCCCATCTGTCTACACTCCTCACCTTCACCAAGGACAACCACATTATTTTCCCTAAGTTGCCGTAGACTAGCGTTCAATTGTCATAGCTGACAAGAAAGGTTAGGAAAAACTTCTTTCAAGAGGTCATGATTTCCAGGAAACGGAGGAGACATGCTAAAAAACCGGGAGGGCTCTATGAGCTTGCTGGCACTGCTTCGAGCACAAAGCTCCATTTACATGCATGTCAAGAAACAAAGGACGGGCAATAGCTGCTCAGCTCAACCAAGAGTCAGACAACATATTCTCTCTCTCAGGTCCTGCACTGGTAGCCGGGGAAACACAGATGGAAGAAAAGGTCACCGTACTCAGGGTCCTGCAAGAGCACAGCATGGGAGCCTCTGGCACTGGGCAGTCAGAGCAGCTTTCTGGAAGGACACACGCATGGAAGTGGAGTCAGATGTATCCTATAAAACAACGTGAGCCAGGCCCGGGGCCTGACATACCACAGGCCTGTGCAGCAAACCAGCAATATGGTGGGCTGGCTTCCAGTCCTTGCTATGCACACTCTTAGGACTCTACTTCCCCTTTGATAAGATCCATAATGCATAGAAATACATGGTCTGTATCTGGGAAGTTACTAACTTAATGACATAATGCCAGGCTGCCCCAGACATGTATGGGGTCCAGTGTGAGAATGTAAGAAGAGGTCATAAACCTCAAGTCTTAAGAGTTAAAAGTTAAAAATTGAAATTAACAGATGTGTAATGGATCCGTTCCATTCCCCTACATTACGTATTTGCTCTCCTAACGTCTTGGAAAGCTAGGTTCTAATAAAAACTCTGGGAGGGAGTTCTCATCTGCAATGGGCCTGCATCCCAACCCCATACCCTGACCCTCTTTCTTTCCTTCTCTCTCCCAGCTGAATTCTACCCCAGGCGGGACCTTCTTGCACTTGCGAATGGGTACTGCTGTCAATCCTGCGAAGCTCAATTCACAAGTCAGCTGCCTGTCACCCATCCACAGGCCGAGAGTTTACACAGAGTAAGCTTTCCCCAGGTCAGACTCAGAAGAGGCCTCTTTCACCCTTGAAGCTGGCTTACAGCCATATAGGCAGAGAGTTCTAGGGTCCCAAGGACTAGGCAGAGTTTGGATAGGGGTTGGGTAGGGAAGCTGGACTCTGGTGGGACTCCTTATCTGTGTGAGAGAGGGAAGTTAGAAAGGCCAGAGAAGGGCCCTTGAAGGCATAGGAGCTAGGTGAAAACACTTGTTGCTGAGTCTAAGGGCAGAACTGCATTCCCTTCCAATTAATTCGTTACAGACTGATGTGATCTTCCTAAGAACTCCCTTCTTGGTAGATAATCAGGAAAAGTACAAATGCCAATTAAAGCTATCTCAGTTTGGGCTATTTTAATTTGTTCCCTTCCTATTTAAAATAATTTTGGGGGGTAAATTCTCTTCAGTCCTCCTCTTTCAGCTACGAGGCATCTAGGTGTAGCAGCCAGCAAGGGTCTTGGATCTGCAAGAAGGCCCTTCAGAAGCAGTCTCTGGTCCTCCTCCAGTGCCTGCAGTTAAGAAGCCCCTGTCCACTTGGTGACTGCTGACCCCGGTGACATTCACTGCTAGCGTCTCCTCTCAGGCCGAAAACCTCATGGTGATTCCCCCTCAGCCCAGTCAGGGACCATCTTCCTCTAGCAGATGAAGCCTAACTGGACTTGGGGCCTCCTAGGGCAGTGGGAGCAGCTCCCTGGGAGATCCAGGGCTCATTCTCCTGGTCTGCCTGCGGACAGCACCAACAGCCACCTCACCCTCCTCAGGGCATGCAGGAACTTCTGGGGACTCTCTGTAGCAGCAGAAACTCCGGGGAGTCAGTGAGGCCCTCCTTCAGGAATGGGGCCCCTGTAGACCACCTCTTCTCAGTGTTCCAAACACAGCATGGAACACAAACCCTTCCGCTTTCTTCCTTTTCCTTAGCCAAACCCTCCAACCTTACAACACCAGCCCTACTCAGAGAAACCATGACGCACATTCCTGTGGCTCCTTCCCCCCCTCCCTCAGGCTCTTCGCATTTCCTTCCCAGCACCCATTCTGGCAGCAAGAGAAGAGCTTTCCATTCCTCTTGTCCGACAGACGCTTCTCCTGCAACGTATCCATCTCCGTTCTGAGGTGGCCTTTACCCTGTCCTTTTCCCTAAAGTCATAGTGGGAGATAGGCGCAAAGAGAAATCTAATTAGAGTAAGTGTATAAATTAAGAAGCATCTAAAATATGTGAGGCCTGCCATACACGTATTTCACCGCTAGGCACGGAGGTCCAGGACTGCTGCACCTGGGTCGGGCTTGTGTATGGGTAGGTCTCCCAACAGTGACCGACACACCTTCAGGTGCCACTAAATACAGGGAAGGATTCTTTGAAGGCCACCACGGAGCAGGAGGCAGAGGCACAGAAGGGCTCTGTTGGAAAGCCCAACACTTTTTCTTTAGTTTCAGAAAAAGCCCCATGATTTTTTTTTTCCAGTGCTAATTTATTCCAAGGAGTTATTGTTTTCCCATTGCCACTGTAACAAACTACCACAAATTAAGCCACTGAAAAAACAAACATCTGTTTTCTTACAAATTCCGGGATTCAGAAGTCTAACGCCAGTTTCACAAGGCGAAAATCAAGATGTCAGCAGGGTTGGTTCCTTTCTGGAGGTGAGGGAGAATCAAGTATCTAACTCACCCTTTCGAGCTGCTAGAGACGACCTACAGCCTTCACGAACAGGCCTGGCTCCAGCTTCAAAACCCACCCTAACACAGAAACATAACTCCTCCCCTCCAGCCCTCTGTCTCCTGCCTCCCTTATAAAGGCTGCTGTGATTACGTTGGAGCCACCTGGATAAACTGGGCTAATTCCCCCACCTCAGGATCCTTAACTTAATTACATCTGCAAAGTCCCTTTTGCTTCGTAAGGTAAGACATTCACAGCTTCCAGAGATTAGAATTTGCCACTTTGGGGGGGCCGTTATGTAGCCTCCAACACAGGGGAGAGGTGTTTCTTCCTTGTTCTGAGGTATTGCCTCATTCACTAGAATAAGAACCAGGCCTACTTCATCTGCTCCCAATAAAAGAAGGAACGCAGATTTGACACAATCAGATGCACCATGACTTCCCCATTGCCTGCTCTCACACTGGTTTGTTTTTTGTTTTGTTTTGTTTTGATTCTTTGGTTTTTCAGTCACGTGCCTGGCTTTCTTCAGTCATCCAGACTACCTTTAGAACTACTCTCCCCATACTCTGTGGGGATATTCTTCAGAAAAACAGACAAGTGGACTTATTTCTTATTCAAAATCAAGCATAATTAAGAATGTACATCTGGGGCACCTGGCTGGCTCAGATGGTAAAGCATGTGACTCTTGATCTCAGGGTTGTGAGTTCAAGACCCATGTTGGGGATGGAACCTACTTAAAAAAAAAAGAACATACATCTACATTAAATAAAAGTGCATTATTCTATTTAGGTCAGTCTGAGCCAGGCAAAATGCAAAGCCACATTCCACCCACCCCCCCACCCAACTTTCATGCTTCAATTGCTGGTTTCATGAATGCATGAAGGAAGAATCTCTTCAGAGAAATACTAAAATTGAGAAGAGAGTGCGAACAGCTAGAAATAACTAAAAGTTCTATATCTCCCAAAAGAAGGTCAACTCTATGCTCTGTTTCACAGCAAGCATGTCTTGTTGTCTCTACTATGGGGACATGCTCTGAACTATCCGCCATGAGTAACCGAGAGCCCTGAGCCACTCCCACATTTCACTCCATGCTCAAGAGCCACGTGCTGGCCAGGGTGAGGACGCACATCAGTATGATCACTTGCATGCTGTGCCCAGTGTGGCCAGCCCTGGGGTGGGGTAAGCCCAGGAGCCCTGGTAGTATAAGGAAGAACAGGAAAGGTGGCCATCTAGCACTTGCATTTCCTAGGTACAGATATTGGGGTCATCCTGGCATGACCAAGCCAACTTCTCCACACAGGGATCAAACCCAGGCCCTTCTCCTTTGGACTTAAATCACATGAGTCAAATCAACCAATCACTCTACATATTCTGAATTTACTCGGTGGATGTGTTAGCAATTGGATTTCTGTGACAATTTTAGGAGAGAAGACATTTTCATTTGCTATTCTCCAAATGAGTCAATTTGGAAGTAGAAGGCAGTTCTTGCCATCCCCCACATGCATTCTTTTTTCCCTGGTATTTTCTCTCTCCCTGTGCAGAGCACAGCATGTGGGAGCACAGTATTTGGAGGTCCTATCCTTCAAAACTAGAGTTTGAATAAAGTATGTGCTTATGATTACACGCTGACTGACATATATGCAACTTTTGAGTGGAACAGCGTGAGTTGTGGAAATTGAATTAAACAATAAACCCATAATTGCTTGTTAGGGTGCTTTAATTGACTCATAAGTACCATATGCGAAGCTGCGTGGCTGCAGGAGCCCAATTATAAGCTTGCTTATGGAAAGATACAACTCATTTTGCATGTTGGAAATATAATCCCCAATTATTGTTGCCTCTCAGAAAAAGAGCGTTTTTAAATAAATAAGAAATACTTAGTAAGCTAATAATGTATACTTAGTCCCAAGGTAACCCTGAAGCACTTTATTTAGGTTCCAATACAAGATCAGAAAATGCACAGTGAAAAAAATGCCTATTTGCTTTATTCCAAGGCATCCGTTAAGCCCAAAGCTCTCTGTGTTCACAGCTAACCAAAGCAGTATACACAGATGGGGCTCTTGGCTTAAGGAATTTTCCCCCCAATGGACAAGAAATTGACAAAAATAAACACTATGGAAAAAAGAGAACAAAGTAATATTACAAACAATTCATAAATTAGATTTAAACATTGCTTATACACGTGAGGGTCATAGAGGAGAAAGAAAGGAGATCCTAAACTCTGGCTGCTGATTAGCGGGGCCAATTCCAGAAGGGAATGCTAGGAATCGGCGTCAGGTTACCTAGCTGGAAGCGCACTGATCAGGATCTGCTGTGGGCCTTCGGGAGTGCGTGGTGGGAATGGGAAACACAGGAGGTACCTGTTGACCACTTAGTAAAATCAGGAAATCAGGAGGTTCCAGATAAGTAGAGTGAGCACCTTCATAAACTAGAGTGGAGAAGAAGTAATCAGTGGGAATCCTAAATCCAAGGAGAAAAGCATGAAATTGTCCTTCTCTAGGGTGCCACAGAGCCTGACCATGGTGTTTGCATGAACACAAGTGGTCTTGGAGTACCTTTCGATCCCCAGTGATTTCCACTTGGCCACAGTGAAATCACCCAAAGTAAATAGGTAAGTACAAAGAGTAGCTTGTTTGTTAACAAAGCTGCCAGAGAAATCTTTTAATCTCCACTTACTCCCTCCTTTAAACGAGACTGAAAAAGACATACACTCTGAACAAAAAGACAGGACATGCTAAGCAAACCCAGCTTCAAAAGTTCTTAGCCACTTCTGCCATTTAGATTGCCTGAGTCCTTCCTCCTACAGAGATAGTAAAACCTGTATTGAAATAAAAAAAATTATAAATGCATATAAATCATCACACTCAGCAAGACACTGGCAGCAATCACTCTAAGTTAAGTCATGACAGTGAATAGGAAGGAGCCATCACTGCCTCCAAGCTCGTTAGACATCAGCGATTCTTTCCCTGATTTTACAACTCCTTAGAGTGGCTCCATTTATCTCAGTTGACTTTCTTCCATTAAAAACAATTCCATGGGGAATGACTGCTAATCGGATAGTGTTTCTTTTGGGGGTGATGAAAATGTTCCAGAACTGGATTATGGTAATGACTGCACAACTCTGTGAATGTACTAAAAATGACCAACTTGTACACGTTGAAGAGGAAATTGTATCCCAACAAAGCTGCTATTAACAATTCATAATGTATTCTGAATTCTGAACAAACATAAATTACAAATAGAATTCTAAAAAAAAAAAGCTCAAAAGTCATGTTACAAAATCATGTCAAGCAGATGCTGCATTTCTAGAAATCCTGGGAAACATAAGCATTTAGCGGCACCAGAGAAATTGTTCTCCCAAAAGTTATGCTGAAAACCATCTACACTAACTTTTATAAACGAGGATGTTCCCATAAATAATGAATTAGGATTTATCATTAATACAGTTCTTTTCACATGTTTCTGACCTGCAAAGTTTCATTTTTAAATTTTGTTCTCCAGTAAGAAAAGCAAAACAAAACAAAAACCAAAACCAAAAAACACATTTGCCTAGACTTTCTGTAGTGCCATACTTACCAAATTAGAATTCTGGAGAATGCTATTTGGAGGATACAGTCGGTTGAACTATGAAACAGAACAGTAATATAAGATAGAATTTCTGCCCTAAGAGCGCGTATAATCCACACAGAAAACTTCTAACATGTGTGGGGAACCCAGTAAATATATAAATATCTGAGAACCACCTGTATGTAAACGAATTTTGAATACAAAGCATTGTGTGGTGGTTAGAGTTAATTTCTAGCCATGTTTTAAAAGCTGTCAGGTACAAAATCATCCTAACTCCCCTTATAAATTCTTTTTCTTTCCTTCTTTCTCTATCATGGCCTCATTAGAGGTGTAAACTAATGATGAGATGCTTTCTAGTATTTCCAAGTCATTTTTCTCACTGCCACTAAAAAGTCTTCAGATTACTTCCTAAATATCTGCCACATCTAAATTCTGTCTTATGCCGAATGAAGTCCTCAATTCAAATCATATGAAAGTTTCTTGACATTTCTTTTATATATTTGGGGAAAAATTCATACACACTTCATTCTACAGAATATTGCCTATAACTAAGCAATCTGCTAGAAGCTTCATACTCCTCCGGCCTCTATTTTATGTACATGTACAAGGGGAAATGTATATGGGGAAGCTGTGAAAGAATAAATATGCTAATTCATACACTGCACAGACAGGGTGATTTATTCCATTTTTAAAAGAATATGGCAGTATTTACATAAGTTTCACCTGTATCTCTGCAAATAGCTGTTGTGCAAACAACTTCCAAATCAGGAGAAAAAAACGGGCCGGGTATTTTTTTACCAGTTGCTCTGGGCTTGACGGATGGTGCTTTCTTTAGTTACCAGCTGCACTTCACAGAAAGGCAGAGGGACGACTTGGGCCAAATCACTGCACCAAGTAACTACAGAATTGAAAAAACAACAACTCTCTTGAAGTATGAAAGCTAAGATTCTTAGATGCCTGTATAAAACAGAAACTTTAACTGTACGTATCTGCCATGAAACAAGCTATCTTGGTAATGAGCGCTGTATCATTTATCAGGAAGCTAAACTTTGCATCCTATAATCCTTCTAGTAACAGCAACTAAGTAACAAATGAGATGTGAAACTCCAAATTAAGAAGTAATTTGGTGTTCTCTATTGAAAAACAAGTGCAGAGACCCAGGATATTAATTATCTCACTGCTACAGAGAAACAAGAGATCAGCACAAGATCCACACGTACTCCCCCACCCCTCGCGGAAGTATACTACACTGTCTTGTGGAGCTATCTACTTAAAACATGTTCGAAGAACTTTTCTTTTTCTACAAATGATTTCCTCTTTGTAAATCACTATGAGTGCTCATGCTTTGCATGGAAACATAATCACTGCCATTATAATCAGTTGTCTGTTAGGTACAAAGCTGACGCCATGTCAAGAAGTCATTTGGTTTCATTTTGTTAGGTCTCCTCCTCCACAGGCTCTGCCGAGATGTTGCTGAAATTATGTTTATTCATCCCGTTTTGTCTTTGGTCCCTCTGGAGACCATGCATTTGCTGCATCCTTTAAGAAAAACAAATTTGTTACACTTTAATCCTGTTCTAGAATCTCACACTTAATAAAACCCTATAATAAAAGTCTGAGAGATGGTGGATTCAGAGGGATCATGTTGTAGTTCTTACGCACTATATATATTCGCTAGTCACACAACTTAGCTTCTCTCGCAAGGCGTTTTAATGAAGAACGACTCCCTTCATACAATATGGGATGGATTCCTGAAAAGTTGTATGCTATAAATATAAAGGAAATGAATCTGTTTTAATGCAACAGGGAAGCCTGCTATCAAAAGGTTTTCTACCCAAAATAATGGTATTTAACCTCAGAGATTCATTTTTCAATGTAAACAACCCATGTTCTTCTGTGAAACTTAATTTGTTTGAAGTGATATATCACTCAAAATCAAGTAGCCTCCGATTTCTTATGTGTAATTTTTTTCCCCTGCTGAAGTTAGCTCAGTTAAGAGTAAGACTGCCTCCCAATGTCTTATCAGTTATAAGTTAAGACAGGAACTTGATCTATTTTTACCTTTAAGTACTGAGAAATCATTAACCTTAATGTGACTTAGAATATTCAATTCATACAATTTAACTGCTTTGAGCCAGTACTGCCCACCTGCATAATTCAAATTACCAAGGCTAATCGGGGGCTGTAATCAAATCTTCTTCTGATAATACAGTGTTTTCCACATTTGCTTTAGGTCTTCATAGCATCCAAGTGAAACATGACTTTTAGCCAAAGTTCCACACAAATGACCAGGACCCAAACACAATCTGAAGAGGCAACAGCATCAGTTAGGAGACAGAGTCTGGTCCTGGCTTTTCCCATGAGAGTTGCATGACCCACTCTGGGTAAGACTCATTGAGAATCAACTGTATTTATGTGCGTAATGAAGGACCAGGTTGATCTGTGACCCTTCCAGCTGTAATACTCCATGACGACATTGTGGGTACAGGCCGGGCAGAGCGTTCACAAATGTATTGTTGTAATCCATGGTTTTATTGAGAAGATTATGCAAGATTAGCATAGCTAGCTGGTCCTAAAGTAAGCATTTATGCATAATTGTTTTTATTTCATTTAATGACATGTTGTTAAATACATACAGCATGCTAACACACGAATACTAAAACATGCTACAATTTCGGTAAAAATAAATCCATACTTCACTTAGGAAGGCATTTTATATAACACATATAAATTACTTGGACTTCCAGGTAAAGATGGAAGAATGGAAACGTGATGAACTTCCTCTTCCTTCTAATACTTCATTAAGCTTTGTGAATCCAAAATGCATTAAGCAAATGGGAAAGAACAGAATGGTGTCATGATTTTGGAGTTGTAAATCAACGGACAAGAGGCAAAGGACTGTACAGACTGAGCAAAATATTAAATTTAAGGGGTAAGAACAAAAGCCAAAAGTTAATCTGACTTGCAACAGACTCTCTAGAAATGGGGCTGAATGAATGAAATTGAGATTGAATAGGTCAGAAAGACCCATGAGAGTTTTTCTGAAATATGATACTGAAGGATCTGATTATCTTGGCAAATATTCAGTGGAGAGTTTGGGAGGTTTTTAGGGATGAAAAGATGAAAAACTACACAAAGGAAAGAAAAACCTAGGGGCTCTTGGGTGGCTCCAGTTAAGCGTCTGTCTTCAGCTTGGGTCATGATCTCAGGGACCTAGGATCTAGCCCTGTGTCAGGCTCCCTGCTCAGCGAAGAGTCTGCTTCTCCCTCTCCCGCTGTCCCTCCTGCAGTCCCTGCTTCTGCTCTCTCTCTCCCTCTCAAATAAATAAAAACTAAAGCAAAAAAACCTAGAAAAGTAATAACTCTAGGGATAATAAAATGTTTCAAGGAAAGAATGATTATCGTACTTCACTTAGAGTAAGACTTTCAAAAATACTTATATAATCATGCCAATATAAACACTGAATATATTGATCTAATAAAATTACATGATAATCATATGGGGAAAATGGGAAGTGTATCAGCATAGTGGGGGCAGGATAATACAAGAGAACTAAATCCTTATTATTCATACATGGAAGGCAATAGTTAATGCTTAAATCTGAAAATATAACTAGTCACAAACCAAACATAGTTTCTGGAGATATGGTTTAAAAACAGCATAATCAGCTAAAATAGTTGAAAGTAGTTGAAGCAAATGGAGGCAAGGAGAAAAACCTCGTAGAATTATTTAAATTTTTTTTACTCCTATTGGAGAACTATTCAATCCTTCAAATTATGAAGATGTATACATTTGATAAAACATTAAAATGAATGACTGAATGAATAAAATAGACTAACTCTAACATATTTAAAATACTGCCAGGTACACAAAATACTATCTTAAATCAAATACATAATATGCTAGATTCTGTCTCATAAATACATTCTTTATAGGTAAAGCCTTTCCAATTTGTCTCTACCTATGTATTTATCTTTTTCCAAAAAAAAAAAAATGAAAACCAACATAACAAAAGGTGGAATATTTTTTTCTTCTGACTTTGTGAAAACAACAGGAACAGCTATTCATTCATTTCATTTATTAATGGCTTACTGTGTGTTCTATTAAACATTATAAAGTGAAAACACACCCAAAAGAAACCCAATCCTTGGCTTTTGACAGTTGAAGCGGTTGGTTGGCCCAGGTGGCTGATGTAATTTACTTTTAACCTCTAGAAGGAAAAACTCAAACCAGACACAGAGAAAACTGTTAATAACAGAGGTCAAAATGATGAAGATGAAGCAAGGTGGTTACTGGCTCATAATGGGAGATGAACTAGCAGGAACTTCAGGGAGGACAAAAGAGAGTAATTTGTTTCTGGGCTGTGTGGAAAGGCAAAGGTAGCTGGTTACTTAGAAGTTTTCAGTTCACTTTCCTTATTTAGAACGATTCTGCCCCCTTTAGAACATTCAACCCCCAAAGACCACTGATTTAGAAATCACATGATCTCAGGTTTTATTTCCATATTTTTATTTCTCCATTTCTAGAAGAGTAGCTCTAATTTATGTATCCCTTAGATCTCATGAGTCACCAAGAAACAGTCCGGTGCAAATTCAAAGCAGTAGACAATGGATTTTGGTACTGAAGGCATCTCAGCTCCTCTGAGCTGCTGCTCACTGAAGCAAATAATGCCAGAAATCAATCTGAGACTGCCGATGACAATTAACAAACCCAAGCCAAAATAATCTAATTTTATTCTCAGCCAAGACAAACTCATTTTTGACTATGAGAGACCGGCTTCCTCCCAACCTGCAGTACCTTGTGGGGAAAAGGAAGGGAAATGTCTGAGGTGTCAAAACAACAAGGACCAGGAAGGGATAGTCGATGAGTTCAAATCAAATCCAAGGAAAGCTGATCGACTGGGTGGGACAATAGTAAAATATTCTTTAAAAACCTGCCTTTAACACACGTAAGTACTGCTAACATTCCAATATGCCAGTAGTCTGTTTCCTTGGAAAAAAATGAACCCTTATAAAAGAAACTAAGAAGACTCAGCAAATAAATATCAAATTGGACTGAGTCTGAGAAATTCCAAGCAGAGTTCTAAAACTACTTCACTTAAATATGGTTGTGAATTCTGAAAATTATGGGATGGCAGTCTTTTTGTGGTCAGGGTTCCCAATGCAAGTAACATAATGAACACATTTATAATTAGGTAAGAATTGGGAATTAATGAATTTGGATAAAGCTAAAACTCAACACACAATTTTCTTCCTAAGGAGTTGATAAGAAAATTTAGTTTCTTTTTAATAATACTTTCCAGGGGCGCCTGGGTGGTGTAGTAGGTTAAGCGTCTGACTCTTGGTTTCAGCTCAGGTCATGATCTCAGGGTCCTGAGATGGAGCCCTGCATCAGGCTCTGTGCTCAGCATGGAGACGGCTTGAGACGCTCTCTTCCTCTCCCTCTGCCCCTCCCACCTGCTTTCTCTTGCGCTCTCTCAAATAAATAAATAAATTTTAGAAAAAAATACTTTCCAAATGGTGGAAACATAGGCCCCTGTTTTTTGTTTTTTGTTTTTTTTTTAAAACAGTGAAGTGCTCTTGGCTCTATAATCTTCAATTCTGAGCATGTAAATGATCGTAGTAAAAATATGTCTGAAAAGGAACCCAGGCATTTGAATACGACATCATCGACAAATGGGTGTGTATTGAAACCAACTGAGCTGTTATATTACCCTTTAACAAACAATTCAATGTAAGCTAGTTGAAGAATCCAGAATTAATTTAGCTAAATACTTCCTTCACTGATGATATAATTTTCATATGGCTAGGAGAAAAATCAAAGGGTTAAATAAATGCCAGCATTACTGATTCGCACTTTTTTTAAGAGGAAAAAAATGGAAGAAAAGAGAAAAAACAGCTTAGATTTTTGGTAAGAAATTGTAGTATAAAATTCTGTAACTTTTTTTTTTTTTTAATCTAGAGATTTATAGATTTTTTTTTAACATATCCTAAATACAAACAGAAAATGGTAAGCTCACACTCTCTCCCTAATCTTTAGGTATAGGGAAGGTTTTATTCCCTCTCCATCATCCCTCTTCAAAGGAAAATAATTCTCAATCCTTTAGGGTCTTGCACTACATAGCCCACCCTCTCCAATACGTTCAGGGAGATACACTGAATGGCTTATGTTATGGATTGAATATTTGTGTCCCCCAAAATTCATATGTTGAAGCCCAATCCTTAATAGGATCATGCGGAGATGAGACCTTTGGGGGGACAACTAATTAGATTAAGTCATAAGGATGGGAGCCCCTGATGGGACTAGTACCCTTATAAAGAAAAGGAGAGTGAGAGAGAGAAATGTCTCTCCATTGGCACACACCCAGGAAAAACCATGCAAGGACACAGCAATTAGGAAGCCATCTGGAAGCTGCAAGAGAGTCCTCACCAGAACCTGACTCTGCTGGAATCCTAATCTTGGCTATCCAGACTCCAAAACTGTGAGAAAATAAATTTTTGCTGTTTCAGCCAACCAGTCTATGGTGTTTGGTTGTGGTAGCCTGAACTAATGTAGGTTATAAATATTATAACATTTTAAAGCTGAACAGGTACACAGAGATGACTCAATCCAAGGGTTAAAAAACTGGTGGCCTTTTGAATTAGCCTGCAGACTTGTTTTGTAGCTGTGCTAAGAATTAAAAAATACTTTACGGATGATAACTATAATTTTATAGGAGCCCCATTATTATCAATTGCATCACTCCTGCCCTAATAACACATTTGTGTAACTTGCTTCATGCCTGTGTTTCTGATTTCTGTTGACTCTCTCCTTGTATACATGAGGAAACTAAATTTCAGAGATGTAAGGTGACTTGCCCAAATCGAAGCAAATAATTAAAATGAAAAATGGGTCTAGAATTCAGATCTCTTGATACCCTACCTGGCTTTCTGCTATGTAGGCTGTCTGAGGCTTAGCTAACTACATATTAGTTATGCTAGTTAACTACAGCACCAGGACATGAGACTAACAAATAATTTGGTTACTGAAGCATGAAGGCCAGGGGAAAATATCAAGCAAAAAAGGAAAAATAGTCATTTATTTTTCATTTTATTTATTCTTCTGCCCAGATGGATTAATTCTAAAGAAGTACATAGTAACTTTGAAGGTGAAATACCATCACTCTGGAAGTAAAGAGGCAAAGCAAAAATTTCATACTATTTTCCTTGAGCTAGTTCTGTTAATATTCATTTCAAATTGAATTTAAAGTGTGTTTGGTAGATAAATATGATACTAGAGATGACAGCAAAGGAAATAACAGAAAAAGGAAAAATAGTTATGCACATTCTATCATTTAATATTGTATTAGAAGAGTGAATGCATCTATTAAAATGTCTATATTTTAACTATATTATATAATTCAATGTAAATAAATTTATGGGAAATATTAAAAATTATTTAAGATTTTATTTATTTGTTTATTTATTTAAGAGAGTTAAGAGAGAGAGAGAGCAAAAGAGGGGGAAGAGCAGAGGGAAAGGGACAAGCAGACTCTGTGCTGAGCATGGAGCCTGATGTGGGACTCAATCTCATGACCATCAGATCATGACCTGACTTGAAGAGTTGGACGCTCAACTGTCTGAGCCACCCAGGCACCCCTAAAAATTCTTCAAATATGAAATATTAATGAAGTAGTGTAATTAAAATCCCCCAAAGTTTGCCTTTCAGAAACATCCTCTATGCTACCCATCTCCTTCTGATATTTCTTCTCCTCACAATATCTTATTGATACATAACTAGTAAAAGAAAAATTAGAGAAAAAACTAGGCATTGTTATGCCTTTTTTGCAAATCTTGCAAAGATCTGAAAAAGGTAAATAGTGATAGTTAAGGCAGGGAATTATTCCATTTCAGAGAAGAGGAAACTAGGCTCCAAAAAACTCAACCTCTTGAAAGAAATTACTGTGGCTGACGTTGAAGAGGTTACTGCCTATGTTCTCCTCTAGGATTTTGATGAATTCCTATCTCACATTGAGATCTTTCATCCATTTTGAATTTACTTTTGTGTATGGCGTAAGTTTCATTCTTCTATATGTAGCTGTCCAATTTTCCCAGCACCACTTATTGAAGAGACTGTCTTTTCTCCGTTGGATATTTTTCCTGATTTGTCAAAGATTAGTTGACCATAGAGTTGAGGGTCCATTTCTGGGCTCTCTATTCTGTTCCCTTGATTTATGTGTCTGTTTTTGTGCCAGTACCATGCTGTTCTGGTGATCATAACTTCGTAATAAAGCTTGAAGTCAGGCAATGTGATGCCCCCAGCTTTGTTTTTCTTTTTCATCATTTCCTTGGTGATTAGGGGTCTTTTCCAGTTCCATACAAATTTTAGTTCCAGCTCTTTGAAAAATGCCAATGGTAATGGTATTTTAATAGGAATGGCATTGAAAGTGTAAATTGTTCTGGGCAGGACAGACATTTTCACAATGTTTATTCTTCCAATCCATGAGCATGGAATGTTTTTCTATCTCTTTGTGTCTTCCTCAATTTCTTTCAAAAGTGTTCCGTAGTTTCTAGAATATAGATCCTTTACCTCTTTGGTTAGGTTTATTCCTAAGTATCTCATGGTTTTTGTTGCTATTGTGAATGGAATTGATTCCTTAATTTTTCTTTCTACAGTGACATTGTTAGCGTATAGAAATGCAACTGATTTCTGTACATCAATTTTGTATCCTGCCTCATTCCTGAATTGCTGTATGAGTTCTAGCAATTTGGGGGTGGAGACTTTTGGGTTTTCCACATAAAGTATCATGTCATCTGCGAAGAGAGAGAGTTTGACTTCTTCTTTGCCAGTTTGGATTCCTTTTATTTCTTTTTGTTGTCTGATTGCTGAGGCTAGAACTTCTAGCACTATGTTGAACAATAGTGGTGAGAGTGGGCATCCCTGTGTGAACTTTTGGGACTTCATCAAGATAAAAACCTTCTGCACAGCAAAGGAAACAGCTACAAAACTAAGAGGCAACCCACAGAATGGGAGAAGGTATTTGCAAATGACATTACAGATAAAGGGCTGATATTCAAGATCTATAACTTCTCAAACTCAACACTCAAAAAAACAAATAACCCAGTCAAAAAATGGGCAGAAGACATGAACAGACACTTCTCCAAAGGAGACATACAAATGGCAAGCAGACACATGAAAAAATGCTCAACATCATTAGCCATCAGGGAAATGCAAATCAAAACCACAATGAGATACCACCTTACACCAATTAGAATGACAAATATTAACAAAACAGGAAACAACAAATGTTGGTGAGGATGTGGAGAAAGGGAAACCCTCTTACACTGCTGGTGGGAATGCAAGCTGGTACAGCCACTCTGGAAAACAGTATGGACGTTCCTCAAGATGTTAAAATAGAGTTACCCTACGACCCAGCAACTGAACTACTAGGTATCTACCCCAAAGATACAGATGTAGTGAAAAGAAGGGCACATGCACCCTAATGTTCATAGCAGCAATGTCTACAATAGCCAAACTGTGGAAGGAGCCGAGATGCCCTTCAACAGATGAAGGGATGAAGATGTGGTCCATATATACAATGGAATGTTATTCAGCCACCAGAAAGGATGAATACCCACCATTTACATCGACGTGGATGGAACTGAAGGGGATTATGCTAAGTGAAGTAAATCAAACAGAGAAAGACAATTATCACATGGTTTCACTCATATGTGGAACATAAGCAATAGCAAGGAGCACCACAGGGGAAGGGAGGGAAATCTGAAGGGGGATAAATCAGAGAGGCAGTTGAACCATGAGAGACTATGGACCCCAGGAGACAAACTGAGGGTTTCAGAGTAGTGGGGGTGGGGGTAGTGGATAAAAGGGTGATGGGTATTAAGGAGGGCACATGTTGTGATGTGCACTGGGTTGTTATACCTGCCTAATGAATCATTGAGCACTACATCAAAAATTAATGATGTACTATACAGTGACTAACTGAACATAAAAAGATAAAAAAAAGAAAAAGAAAAATCTCAACCGACACCTGTTGGAATGACCATCATTGAAAAGACAAGAAGTTTTGGCATGGATATGCAGAAAAGCAAACCCTCATGCGCTGTTGGTGAGAATATAAATTGGTGCAGCCAATGTGGAAAACAGTATGGAAGTTCCCCCCAAGGTTAAAAATAGAACTACATATGATCCCGTAATTCTCCTTCTAGGTATTTATCTGAAGAAAATAAAAACAGTAATTTAAAAAAAAAAAAAAAGCAAGCCCAAACTCAAGTCCAGCAAAGTCAACCACAATCCATGTTTTCTGCATTCTGGTCCATATTTCATGTGCTAGGATAATGTCTCTGAGGACATTGTTTCATTTAAAAAGCTCATACACTTCAGTGTATTTTTATCTGGCAAGTTCATTTTTAGTATTGATTACCTAAGCTTAAAAAATGTAACGGTTACTTAGTTAACATAGCCCTGCTGGATATATTTTAAGCCCATATTTTCTCCATATTACCGGATTTCACATTAAGATTTCTATATTACAAGTGAGTTACTTATTCATTGCCTTATTCATTATTTCAATAAAAATATCTCAGATGCCACCTGTCTTGGGAACTTGTACATATTTATGAATATGGAATTGGAGGGTTGTGGAAAGGGTAGAAACCTAAGTATGGAACAAACCCCACTGTCTAGACAGGACCTTACAGTAGAGCAGGAGAGCGGTGTCATATGCACATGTGAAAAGAGTATCTGGTGCATGACCTGTTTTCCTAGAAGTTCATGCGGCCCTGGAGGGGACTGAAGGCTTTAGCAAGTGTCGAAGGTTACTACAATAGCCCACAGGTGAACACACACCCCTAAAATGTAGGCCTGGAGTAAATCAAGGGCAGATTAAGGCAAGAGGCCTGTCTGTACATCCTGCTATCTCTGTCTGACTGCCCTCTTTCAATAAGAGCCTACTCTGAATCTATCCGCCCCCCATCATGGCTGTCTTCCTTGTAAGTATAGGGCCTTAACGTTCCCCATAATCTCTCTAAAATTTTACCTCCTTTTCCTCTGCTTTGATGCCTTATCACTGACTCCCCTTTTCTTTAACTCTCAGGTCATTTTTAGATAAGCTGGTTTTTCTATGTCCTGGCACTAAGCCCTACCAGGCCTTTCTTTCAAATGCAACCTGTCAGAGTCCCGGTACCCTCCCTATGTGTGGCTCACTCTACATCTGGACCGAGTGGTGGCTGAGATGCTCCTGGAGGTAGCTCCTTCCCAGGACCATGAATGATGCATACAGTTTTGCCTGATAATATGGGGAAGGATGACATCCTATAGACAGGGAAGGGCATGGCTAATTAGCCCTCCGTGGACCAAACCCTCAGGGTTTATATGGGAAATAAGGCTATAAAAGTAAGCACACACAAAATTGTAGAAGACCCTAGATGCCCTATGAAGGGCTTTGGTCTCTACAGGTAATGGGGATCTGTGGAATTTGTTTTATTTTTAGCAGAAGAATATGTATTTTAGGGTATCTGATGAATGTCCATAAGTAAAAGCCTTCTCTCTAAACAGCTGGAGGCACTCAGAGAACCCACAAATCTATACACTTCTAACCAAGGACACCTCTAGAAATGATTCATGAAAGTTGACAACCAGATTGTGGTACTTGGAAGAGTAAAGTTACTAGAGCCACACTGCAATTGTCACTCAGGGAGTAAGCATTCATGAAGCACCTTCCAAATGTGAGACACTGGGTTTGGCACTGAAGGGATCCTGAGTACAAGATGGCTCAATGGGTCTACAACTCCTGAGCAATCCTGCTTCCCCTGAACCTCCAGGCAGTGACAAGTAATACCAGAAGTAGATTGGAGGAGGTTACTGATGGTGCCAGTGGGGCTGCTTTCCTGAGAGCCATTTTCCTGAATGCACTCCCCTTGCTTCCTGTGAGGTTATCTTTCATAAACCGTTAACAGCCTCGCTATCATTTAAGATGGTTTACTCAAATTAATTTGCCATATTCATCTCCAGTCTTCAATATATATAAAATGTGTATATATATATATATATATGTGTGTGTGTGTGTTTTGGTATTTATATATGTTTATAAATGTTTATATATGTTTATAAATGTTTATATATCTATATATATCTATATATATGTTTTGGTATTTGTAGTAAGTTTACATCTAAATCATCTACTGTCTGCAAATTAAATTAGTCCTTAATCATCATCAAGAATGCTCTTGCAGATGCTATTACATAAGATTGAAAGGTCCACTCTATTTTGGATCATTTTATAAAATAAGAGAAAAAGAAATAAGGTTCTTAATAGAGCCTTGGATAGCAATTTATATATATATATATATATATAATTTTTTTTTTCCCCTCTGCCCCCCCCCCCCCCCCGGAACATGTCCATGAGGAAATTTCAGTGGGAATCTCAGAATTCCTTTTAGGAAAAAAAAAATGACTAAAGAGTTTTCTATCCCACAAAAGAAGTTTGCTTTACTTGTTCTCAAATATTATTGGAAAGAGGCAGTCTCAGGACTGGTGCCTGAGGGCATCACCATGAATAAGGGAACAAGTCAGGGCAAAGGCACAAGAGAATAAATGGAGAAATATTTTGCTCTAAAATATGAATAAGTGGTAGGATTAAAGTGCACGCTTACAAGGGGACTGTTAGAAGCACAGGGTAAAGCCTTACTCTCTGTTTGAAATGCTCTAACAGGTGTGGATAAGAGTGAGCTGCAGAGTAAATTATCATCACAGCTCTTCCCACAGTTGTTATTCATGGGCTATTGCAATTTCATCCCTATGATGTGTCTCATCTTACAACTCTTAACATTTGGGGATGGAAGATTAGAGAGGGGGGCATTGGTATTGGTCATGCATTATTCTCAAAGGAGAGACTTTGAAGGCCCCCAGAGTTAGACTGTCCATTTTCTCCAGACATCTTTTTCAAACAGAACACTTTCCAGTGGTTTTATTTAAAGCCTGTCTAGATGGTCTCAAAATTGGCAACAAGTAATGGGAAAGAGAAACCTGAACGTACTAAAGAACTAAGACATAGAGGGCCCAGCATTTTGCTACATGCTTGATGAAATCATTATCTAATACTTGAAACAGTCCTATATATGAGTTAAAAAAAAAAACAAGGTTTATTCTTAAAGAGAAAAGCAGGGGCAAGTGTTCTAGCCCATTTATTGGTGGATCATGGAATCAGTCCTGAAAGGACACACTAGGGCAGATGTAGACCCAAGGGGATAGGTCTAAGAAACAAAAGTACTGAGTAAAGTTGGTAACCTGTGACAGGGTACCCTTGGTCAGAGTTCACACTATGGGTAGGGAATGGTCTTCACATGAAGAACCCTGGTGACCCAATGGTACCCAATGAAGATTAATACTCCAGGACCACTACAACAGACTACCCTTCAACAGCAACTCCCCGTATCACTGAGAAGCCATGCCTGTAGGGGACTTCATGGATGCCCATTCTTACCTTCTTAGATGTGCATGGCAGACCACTACACCCACGATTTTCAGGAAGGAATAAGATAAGGCAAAGGGGCAAAAAAAACCCCATAGTACTAGCTGAACATTACAAAGCATTTACTTTGTGCCAGATACTATTCTATACACTCCACAGTTGTATTCTATTATTATTTCTACTGTACAGAGAAAGAAATAGAAGCAAAAAAAAAAAAAAGTAATTAACTTTCAAATCCAAGGAGCTCTTATGTAGCAGAGGTAGGACTCAAAGCCAGGAAGTCTCAGTCCAGAGTGTGGGCTCTGAACCAGTGGTCATTCTGCCTTCACAGAGGATCAGTTAATTACAAAAATTAATGGTGTGACTATATTTACAATTCTTTGGAAAGTTCATGTGGATTTTAAAAAGCATTCATGCATCAGGAATTATCTATTAGTATGCTTTAATCTTAACCATACTTCTGGTCCCTCCCAGACCCCTGTGTCTATACAAAGATATCTGGTTTTTTTCCTCAATAGTAAATGGGCATTTCTTATACTTTTCATCCTGTCTTACGATACTTTTAGGAAAATATATAGGTGTTATAATATATCTTTACAAAAGAAATCCTTTATTCTTACTGAAATATTCCTGCTATGATTGTGTCATTTTCTTCCTTGTAAAGTAAATATCAATCATAAGATGTTGCTTATTTTGTAACACACCTTTGATGGGCCATTCTGATCCTCAGCGTTGCAGCATTTAAATGACCATCCACATTTCAATGTTAAGAGTTGATAGCAACTGGCTTATTTTTTATTGCTTTGGCTCCAGCAAAAATAAAACCCTCCATAAGAACATGAAGCTTCTAAAAAGCTTTAAAGTTTGTAGCTCTTCTTAAAAAGCATAAATATTTGAGGTCTGAAACTCATTCATGATTACTCCTTTCACAAACCATTAAAAACTCTATCATTCCAAATAAATCTATTAAAGATACTTACAGTGGGTGCTTACTAAATTTTTTTTATTTGGTTGTTTACTTTGCCATTTCCTTGCTAGACTGCAGTAGTCCCTTGCTATTCTTTTTATTTAATAGTTATTTCCAATCTCTCATAACATCTGCTTGAAGCCTCACTGTTAATTTTAGACAAAATGAAAATGCATTCAGAATATTCCCTTTTGATTAGATGATCAAGTCACAGAAATAAATGGCTGTTCAGATACCCAGAGGGACCTGAAATTCAAATTTCAATCAAAATAGGACTGAGTTTATGAGCTGTTTTTTGAAAAAAGTGGTTCCACCTTGATTCTATATTTCATAACTACAAAAAAATGCAAGATTACCATAGATTTCGTAATATGATATATAACCATGAGGGCAACTGCTAAACAACTCAGTCACAGGTGACGATGGAACCTGTATGCACAACTCTTAACTTGAGGCTATTTCCTATGTGCCAGATGTACCCTATGTTATTTTATTTGTATATACTATATAAAAATATATTTATTTATAATTTTAGATATATACATATAAACATGCATATTTTACATATATAGAACATAAATACATATATATTCTCTCTATATAGAATATAAAATACATACATATTTGTATAAATATAAAAATTGCTTGGAGATCTGTAACAGAAAGAATCTAAATGTACCAATATGCTGTTTTTATATCACTTAGCAGAGGATTTGAATATATGAGTATTAAAGAAAAATCTATCCAATTGGTGAAACCATGAATATAAATTATTGGCTCTTTCCAATGGTGGACCTACAGTTAATTTAACCAGTTTCCTTTTCCTCTTAAAAGAGGGACTTTTAAAATGTAAAGTATCATGCATTGCACGTTTACCAGAATTAAGATATCAAGAATAAATAATTCCTTCCTGACAGCATTCATGCATTCAACATCAAAGATCTATGAGGTTGTGGGGATACAAAGGCAAATCGGACACTACTCTAGCCCTTAAGAAACTCATAAGCTCATGGGAAAGACAAATATATAAACAAATAACTATAACATTGTGTAATAAAATCTTCCAGTGGACGTATGCACATAGTTGTGTGGAAGCAGAGGGAAGAGAAATACTAGCTCTGCCTCCAGGGCCCGCCACGTAGTTACAAACAGGATTAGTGTGAGCGAGAGAAGCATCAGATATCAGACCCAGTTGGAAGACTGGAAAGCAGGCCATATGGCTGTAAGATTACCTTTCTCTAATAGAATGTGACACAGAGATGGATTTAAATGTGTTGTATTTTTTTTTCTATTACAGCCATAGCCTACTAATTCTCCTAAAATATACTTCACCTCTTTTTCAGCCATGTGAGAGTTTCCTGAAATATGTAAAATAAGGATTATGAAAGATTTGAAGGAAAGTTTCTATATGGTTGAAGCATCTATTATATTCAGCAGAGTGGGTATAAGATTCTTTTATTCATATGTATTTATTTACAAGTCTTTATCTAGAAAAATGAAAAGGATAAATCCAGGTCAAATTCTCACTAGTAAAGGACTGAAAGAGTGCCAGGCAAGAAAACAAACAAACAACCTAATTTACACAGGGTGCTAGGAGATCTGGAAGAATGACTCTTCACCCCTACGATTCTGTTAGTGAAATCCGTGCCATCACCCAGGATAGGACAGAGTCAACGGAGACATTCCAACTTTAAGGAACAGGAGTATTGTTGGGTAAGTCAGTTAAGGATACACAGGGAGGCTGGGATGCATGGACCACTGTCTGCCGCCATACACTTGGCCTTGCAGAGAACTAGGACAAAGGTTCACTACTGATTGGAAGCCAACAGTAACAGGAATGGTCTAACAGTACATCTGTAACTGATGCATCTTGCTGAACTCTCAGATGAGACTACCTATTTCTCCCGAAGTTGGCATATCATCATCCTCATTGCTCAGTTTCTTTCTGACTGCTTTGCTTACTATCCACATCTCTGCTTACTCCTGACTTCTTTCCAACGCTGCATATCTGTCTTTAAAAAATTGAAAATTTGAGTCAAATAGTCACTAACACTGGACATCTCAACTGAGCAGATTTCTATAACTAGGCCAATTTATAAGGTACTCAGTCTCTTTTATGGCTAACTCAAAATTTCCACTCTATTAGAATTGTCCCTGGAGGGGACACTAATTCTAGCAGATATTAAACAGAGTTTATACTGCCATCAAAAAAGCTAGTGATGATGCATACAAAATCTACCTGTTAGGAAGTCATAATGTATATTTACATACCGAAGCCTCTATAATGTTCAAAAGGAAAACCAGTTTTTACTATGCTTAAAAGTTATTTAAAGATAAGACTTTTTTTTTTTTCTTTTTCTGAACACATGTTAGCCCTCTGCACATTCAAAAACATTCCCACAGCAAGCTTAACCTTAACTCTAGTGTGGGAAGCGCTGCTCTGGTCAGCCTCAAGTGGAGCTCTGATATCCGGTCCCTGAGTTGTGGGGTGAATGTCAGGGACACATGATACATACTCAGCAGTCTACATCAGGAACCACTGGTGAACATTTGCCTCAGGAGAGGGCTGCAGTCATGAGAGGCATTTTGAATCTCATATCTAGGGAAACCCCATGAACCCTGAGACACTAATTTCAAAAACAAGACTGGTTAGATTCTCTAAGGCTAAGAGGAATTGCTGAGGCATGTTCTGGAAGGACAAACTAAACTGATTTTGAGTGAGAAGGGAAGAAAATTCCCTCCATAAAAAGCAGGACATTAAACACGAAAACCTGTGGACTTTCAGAATCAATCATGGTTCATCTCAGGTGAACTTCCATTTGGATTATGCAGGCAGATGAGAGAAGTAAGGGAGAGCAGAATGTCTATTTTGTCCTGACTGGTGTGCAGAATCCATCTTTCCTTTAGAATTATATAATTGTTTTCTCTTCTTTCTTTTCCCTTTTTAAGGTAAAGTGTTCCTTTTGAAAAAGAATAAATAATGCAACCATTTAGTGTTTTGTAGCTTTAGGGAGGATCAAAGTAAAGCTATCAATATTATTAGAAGTCTATCCTTAAAACTTTCACTTGGCAAAATTTATCTTTAGGCTCTCCCATCTCCTCAATGTCTTCACTGCATCTAGGTCTTCTCTTTACCTCCCATGTGCTCAGTGTCCTCATGCTCAAGTTTGCCCCGGAGTCCCATGCTGATAAAGATCTACATTTTATCCATTTCCTAAGCTCTATCAAGACTTATGCAGCATCTCCTTCTATCAGAACTCTATTTTCTCTTTAGTTGGAAATTATCCCTTGGGTAACTGTTTGCTAGAGTTTTGACTCACTCTGCTTATGTATGGACAGTTGGGTAGTCTTTAATTTTACCAACAAATAATCTGAAGCTTTAGCCGCCAAGACCTGCCTGAGTTCTCAGAATATTGTGTGTATCCTGATGAAAATACAGTACTTCATTTGATGGTGATAAAAACAATCTATCAAATGTATGACTTAAATGTTCCATGTTAAACATAACTTGCTAATTACATCAGTTATTAAATGACACCCCAAACTCATACCATGTTCTATCACTTGATCCTCTGATGTTAGAGTTCCTCAGGGCTTGCTCTTAAGTCTTCATCTCTTCTCACTTGACATTCTCCCATGTCTCAGATCAGCAGATCTCATCTAATCCAAGATTCAATACCAATACTGAGACTATTGATTACCAGGTTTGAATCTGCAACTCAGACCTTTCCATTTAGCTCTCATTGTCCACTAGACATCTCCACTATTTTTTCAGAATCGTCAAACTTGACATTTCCAATGTCCTATTAATGACCTTTGCTCCATTCTGCTCTGCTGGGGCAGAGGGACTAACTCATTAGTGGCACCAATGCTGTAATTGCTCAAGCTGGAAACCTGGGTGTTTTCTTAGGTATGTCTCTCCATTTTACTCCCCTATCCACTTAATCCTGGGTATTCTACTTTTAAAACACCTCTTCAGCACCTTCTTTTCTCTCCATCTCCACTGGTATGTTGATAATCAAAGCTGCTATCAAGTCTTCACTGGATTATGAAAACAGTCTCTTAACCCAGTCTCTCCCCACAGAAAATTCCTTCCCCACACTGCTGCCAGAGTGATCTTTTGAGAATCTAAACCTAATCATGGCACTCTCCAACCTAACACTCTACAATGGTTCTACTGCTTTCATCATAAAGTCTAGGTACACTGGCTTACAGACTCCCATATGATCCTTCTTCCCTCCCCACTGATGTAGCTTTATTTTAGGCCACTCTCTAACTCTATTACTGGCTATAATTTAGCTACTAGCTCTATTTCAATTATTCCAATGCCCTGAACAATTTCCTTACATATAGATTTACATATACTATTTCTTTTGTTGGAAATAAACAACTCTTCTTGACCAATCAAGTTCCTTTCATCTGACATCAGTTTTACTAAACTCATTCATTTTACCTTTATGGCATTTTTCAGGATAATAATTACTTATTTTATAAGCATTTGTCTAGTACATAACTTCACCATTAAGTTAAAAGATACACAGGGGTAGTGTTCTATATACCCTATTCTCCATTCTATCCTTAGTACCTTGGTGCATAGCAAGTTATCAGAATACCTCTTTTTAAAAATAATTATGAGAAACGCCTACTATTTAAAAGACCTTTGCGGTGACACTTGATAGCAATAGCACTCTTTCCAACCCCTAGTTATGTGTTCCATGGTAGAAGTATGAAAAACTTAGTCTAGCAAATTTAGATTAACAATTACCACACCTTATGATTTATCTGGGAGTTAGCGGAAAAGATAGATACTTTAAAAAAGACATTTCTCCCTCCTAATCTCTGGTAGTTCTTTTGATGTTATGACTTTGGCATATAATAGTTCTCACTGGCTGCTCATTAGCAGGATTCTGATAAAGTATGGACTCATTTAAAAAAATGAGAGAGAATAGAAATTTGAAATAACTATCACAAGTAACTACCTGGGTATTCAAGAGTCAAAGAAAAATGGTCTCAATAAAATGTTGAACACAGCAGGCAGGAGCAATAGCCTACTTTGAAACTGTAACTGGAAGCAGAGTTTGCAATAAGTATAAGTGGGTCAGACAGCTTTGCCCTCCTGGCATAAGTTTTTAAGGAAATTGAAAGGTTCATGAATTAAAGATAGACCTTTCTAAAATATTACAAATCCATAGCTATCACCTGGCACATTATTTAACAAATTGCTGAGGATTTTCATGAACTTTGCACATGCCAGGCATGATTCTTATAAACAGCATTGGGGTACTATGTCCCAGCTGGCTTTAATCAGCTGAAATGGAATGCAATCAGCATCACAAATTAGTAATACTCCTTTTCATGATCATCTTGTTCCATAAAGAAATGACAAATGGGTAAAAATGCTGTTAAAAAAATCACAAAATAATATCTCCATAGGGAACATAAGTTAGTTTGATTTGAAGATTCCCATGATTGCTTATACATGATTTCCCAAAGCAATAGACTTGAACGGACGCTTCTGAAGCAGTTTTTCATTTTGATCATAGAGTCAAATAAAGGGTTTTGCCAGAGGACAAAATGTATCAGCAACCTTATCTAAATTTATCCCAGTCTGTGGAAAAAGTTACACACACACACACACACACACACACACATGCACACATGCACACAGATGCATATTCAGGAAATTACCATCTTACGTGGCCATAAAAATATTATTTCATAATTATTTTATGTTATTGATTTTTCAAAGCTTTCAGATTTATTATCACTTTTTAAAACCTCAAAAAAAGTAAAGAACAATATCCTGTAGCCAGAGATATACTACCCATATGCACAAATTACTAAACTTTCAAGACAATAGGAATAAAAAATGCAGCATGTAGGTTCCAGTGCCCTGACCTTGACCATGATTAAGTTAAACTTTCATGCTCCACCACGCCCCAAGCAAAACTGGAAAGGAAAAAAAAAAAGCTGCATTCTTAGAGATAGGATAAGAAACTGTTCTACACAGCTCATGAAATACTACTATGGTTTCAGATAGACACTTGATTTAATGTGCATTGCAGACAATTCAAAAATTATGACTGAGCCCTTATGTGACACACGTACTCACCACAAAGCTTGAATTACTCATTTGTTTATCTCATAAAGCATAGGCTGGTGCAACATAAGGACATTTCTAGCACCCTCCATGGAGACATAATCTGTAACTGTTTAAATGACAAAAGGCTAACAAAATGGATTGAACACTGCATATAGAAGGCATATGATTAACAGCACTCGGAAAATCAAAAACTAAAGAAAACACACACAAAAAAACATGAGTCTGAACATCTGGCCTTGCAGTTATGGATATTGTCATTAGGCATTCAGTGGCAAACAATTGCTTTTTAGTTACTAAATCATGTTTGGCTCTTGACACCACCTTGTGTAACCTGAATCTAGACAGTCTATTGGAGACATTTTAATCATATCTTTTGCTGAGTGTCTACATCAATTGGATAGTCACAAAATTTTGCATGTAGTAGTGTTTTCATTATATTTTTCTTCACATGAGAGCTTTTAAGATGGGTCAAATGCCTCCATATGGACTTTTCCACATTGGTGAATTAACACAAACAAAATGATTAATGGTCCAATTCAAGTGCATCTACTGTGAAACTCTGGTCTAGAGCTCCCCTGGTAATGCTACATGTTTTGAAAATGAATCCCCTACAATTCAACAACAAAAAGAACAAATAACTCAATTAAAAAATGGGCAAAGGACTTGAATAGACATTCCTCCAAAGACACACAAATGGCCAACAAGCACATGAAAAGCTGTTCAACATCGCTAGTGATCAGGGGCAAATCAAAACCAGAATTAGTTATCACCTGACGCTCATTAGGATGGCCACTATTCAAAACCTCTCCGCCCCCCCAGCCCCTCCAAAAAATAAAGCCAAGGGTTGGCAAGGGTGTGGAAAAAATAGGAAACCCTTGCACACTGTTGGTGGGATATAAAATGGTGCAGCCACTATGGAAAACCATATGGTGATTCCTCTGAAGATTAAATATACAATTACTATATGACTCAGCAATCCTGCTTCTGGACATATATTCAAAAGAATTGAAAATGGAATCTCAAAGAGATATCTGCACAGCCATACTCATTGCAGAATCATTCACAACAGCCTGAATGTGGAAACAAGCTCAATGGCCATTGATAGATGAATAAAGAAAATGCGGAATATGCATACCCTGGAATATCATTCCGCTTTATAAAAGAAGAAAATCCTGTTATATGTTACAGCAGGATGAACTTTGAGGGCACCATGCTAAGTGAAGTACTCCAGTCACAAAAAGACATACTGCATGATTTCAGTTATATGAGGCATTTAAAGCAGTCAGATTTAGGAACAGAAGGAATGGTGGCTGTTAGGGGCTGAGCGATGGGGGAAAAGGGGAATTGTTTATGTGCATGATGCTTCAGATTGGCAAGACGAGAAGGTTCTAGAGATCTGTACAGCAATGGACGAATAACTGACACCTTCTACCGCACACTTAAAAATAGTTGAAACGGTAGATCTTACGTGATGTGGGTTTTTGCCACAATGAAAAAAGGCCCTGGAAACAAAGGTAAAGAAGATACAGGAAGGTGCACAAGACTGAGAAGCCCCTGACAGCACGCCAGCCTTACACAGACATAAAGGGCCGGGTTCTCCTTCCTGCTCCCCATACCACACCAAGCAACTCAGAACACTTCATCAAGGTGGGGCACAGAGGTTAACTAAATTAAAAAAAAAAAGGTGGGGTTATGTCTTGTCAGGATGTCTTTTATTATACTGTTTCTTACTCTTTTTCCCTTCTATTATGTATTTATTTTGCATCAGCTGAATTCCTCACATCCTGAATTTCTCTCCTAATCTCACAAACTAGTTCATGGGATCTCCATGTCCCCTCCTTCTCCCTGCTCTAGCCTAGACTGGCTGTTCTCTAGGCCTAATGCACGGGCTTTTTTCTGTCTTTATTTAATTGTTCTTCTTGGTCACAGTCACTATTTTTGTGATTCCATATCATTCTCTCTCTTTCTCTTTCTCTCTTTTTAAATTTTTAGCTCTTATTTTGATCGAGCATATCCCTAAGTAGCATTGATTCTTACATCCAGCTATTTTCCTAAATTATTTTTCATCTTTCTGAGGCACATCTCCTAATTCTTTCAAAGAGGTCTATGTCTAGAAAGCATTATATGTTTTTGTATGTCTGTTTTTTTTTTTTTTTAAGTTTTATTTTCTCCCCACACATAAGCAGGATAGTGTGGGTTTGGCATAAAATTCTACATGACAAGTTGTTTTCCCTTAGTTCCCTGAGGATTCTGCTTCATTAAATTCATGTTGCTAGAATGCTTAATCAAAAAACCAGTATCAAAATCTGATTTATTCTCAGTGCGCTTCCTCAATTAACTCCTGCTGGTAGGACTAGATTCTTCCATTCGCTGAGTTTTCTTCCTTGCTTCGGTAATGGTGGCTTTCCTTAAATGTATGCTGACTAATAATTATTTGCATTTGTTTGTAGTTGAGATTTTCTATTAGACTATTTGATGTGTCAAATACACCACGTGTCTGAGGGTGGGGGGTAGGGAAGGCAAGGGATAACTACTGTGGCTTGTATTCGTGTTCATTTTCAGGAGGGAGTAGGGTGCTGAACATGTAGTCAGAAAAGACCCTGGGGTCAGTCTCTGAAGAGGGTACTCCCTATTCCACTTGGGAATCACCAATTTTTCTTTTCCATCTAAGCTACTAAATATCAGGCTCCATCTGATAACATGTCTCTCCATCGCTGCTGCTTGACCCAAGCTGAAGTAGGGAGATACACGAGGGTCAACCTGTTTCTGTTCTGCTGATAACCATCCAGCCTTTCATTTGCCCTTAGACCATCCTCATGCTCTTTTTGCTCCTTATGGCCACCTGTTAGGGACATGGTGCACCCTTGCCTTTGTAACAGTTAACTCCAATGTAATAATCAAAGAAATATGATTTTTTGCAACTTGTGATGTTTCTTTCCTACACACGAATTAACTTCCACCAGTTACAACACTCCTGGTCCATCTCTTCTTCTTCATTGTCCCTCCCATGGAAGGCAGAGAATTGATTGGGGTATTTGGAATAATATAGGTATACAAAACATAGCACCTTCCTTTTCCTCTCATTGAAAATTGAGCTTGTATGCAGAAATCATGAGGTCTCCTCTGCTCATTCATACTATGGATGTTACAGCGGTGGCAACAACATCTCTAGATGTGGCAAGGCCTGTCCCAGTCCGGTGTTGCCACGACTAGCTGGTAAGTCTGTTTCATTCTCATACTTGGAAACTCATTTGTCCCCAGATATAAATGGCATTCTCCAATATCAGCTTGACAAGCAAAACATTTAATTACCTATGCCTTAATCCAATGTCTTTTTTCTCAATTCATTCAGAACTCAGAGAGGAAAAGAAACACCATTTATTAGACCATCACAAAACCCAACATGTGTGTTTGAGACCACTGCTGCCATCACCTATTGAATCCTTTATTTCTGGTCCATCAAGGACTCAATATATTTCAAATGAATGAAGTTATGCATTAAATTATCTTTTCTATAATTTCTAAGGCTATACTATAGAATATATTTGTACACTATACAAGCTATATAGTATAGTATTGGTGCACTATAGTATGTGTTCAGCCTAACATCTGGAAACATACCCTTATTGTAAAACAAACAAATAAATACAGAGTCTAGTTCAAAGGTTCTCAGTTGAGATTGTAGTACTCCTCTCAGTAGAATTTGAAAATGAAAAGCATTGTGGTTGTTGCAATGACTAGGCGGTATTTAGTATGTAGGGGCAGAAAAGTAAACATCCTGCACTGCCCAGGGCAATCCTTTACAACAGAGTCAACCTGCCCAAAATACCAATAGTGCCAATGTTGGGAACCAAAAATATCAATGTTGGGAAACAGCCCAGCTTAACACTTTGGTTATTTAAATAATTCTCCTCTGAATTCCTTCTAAAACCTTTACATCCCTTACACATGAGTTTTAGAATATATTTCATCTAAAACCTGGAATTTTAAAGTGAAATCTGAATTTCCCTTAAATTATGCAATATGGAGAACATATTTCAGATTTGTATCTATTCGATGGAAAGAAAGTTCTGGATGTAAGAGCACAATTCAAGATAAAATGTCTTTAATAAAGGAAGTGATTTTAATTTGCATTGAGTATAAACCATAATAATACCTTATGTATAGATATGATGCATATCTCCAATGTACCAGACACTGAACTAGTAAGTTTCAATATCAAAACAATCCTATGATGTACTTATTAGATCTTTACCCTAGAAAAAAGAAAACTGGGGTATCAGACTATCAGGCAATCTGCCAAATATCACCTGGTTAGTAAGTAGAGAAACTGGGATAAAATCCCAGACCTGTCTGATATTAAAAAAGAAAAAAGAAATTCCGTTCTCTCTAGTCAATTGCAGTCAATGTCTGGCAACATGGTTAAATTGGAAAGCAAAAAGACAGCTAAAGAGGGAGGTATGGGCAGAAAGGGAGACATGAATGTATGTAAGTGAGAAAAGAGCATCCCTTTCTGCTTCTCCCAAAGCCCCAGAATAAAATTCTATGGCTGCTTCCTCCCATTGGTTGGTCCCTCTCCCAGAGTCACAGCATGAGAATCACTAGGCTCCAAACACTTTCCTTTATTACTCTCAATAAGAGACCAATTTATTAATGATAGCTGCCAGATAAATGCCCCCCAAACCACAAGTGATGAGCCTTTCTTTTTTTTATTATTATATATTCAATTTAGAAATCAGGACATCCACTTTAACTCCGGGTCTCAATCCATCCCTTCACAGTCCTGTGCCTTTTTTTTTTTTTTTTTTTCTCTGCTTCATCCACTCCCATGTTCCCAAGTACGGCAAGAAATACTTTCTCTTGATATTTTTAGTTTTTTCTTTTCTCACAGCACTCCATAGAGCATTAAAGAGCTTGTGCTTGTTTGCTCTTCTCTAGTTATTTTTGCATCTACCGCAAACACACCTGCTCTGGTGATTTCTGGATGCACTGGATGCTTGCCATCTGACGGGAACAGTTGTGCCTGCTTGCCTGAGCAGAAGGACTGCATTTTTAATGGCACAAGACTCCAACTGACAACACAGGACTTAGAAGGAAAGTATCTGAAGTCAGGCCTTAATTTGTCTTCAAAAGATACTTATTCAGAAAAAAAGCTTATCCGGTATCATTTTTTAAAAGAAAGTTCAGGCTGGCACTTCCTTATGCTACAGAGAAGTAGATTATAACTCCCTTGAGAGCAGAGACCTGTATCTCCTATACATACCATCTTGTTGACTAAATAAAAGTAGTCAGTCAGGTACAGAATCATGAAAATGATAACTTCCTGATGCGAAGGGACCTTAATAAAATCCCTAAAACGCATTTAACCTCCCCAGACATGAGCTTTACTACTTTTTCTGGGCTTCTTCCCTTCCCTCCATCAGCAAACGATCTCATGATGTGCACTATAACTACAAGCTTTATAATTAATGAAAGGACGAAGTTTTAGTATGCCAGACTAAAAAACCTCCGTTGCAGCATTTAGTACCACATCCTAAGCAGATTTTTGGCTTTAATGAAGCAACACCAAATGTCATGTAAATTAATACTGTTAATTAAAAATATATGGGATTTTTAGTTTGCATTTAACATTTCTTACTCTATAATTCATAAGCACAATAAGCATGTTATATTTTCTTAGTTTTGTGGATTTACATGTATTACGTGACATTAAAATTAAACTAATTTAAGTCAATGCTAGGTATGTGCAGTGGCTTGTCCCCAAGAAGTCATCATCAATTTCTTCTCTCCTTTTTGTGCAGGCCATCTTCCCACTGAGAGTGGTTGGCCAGCCATTCCCCCTCCCCAACCTTGAATCCACTGGCCTATAACTGCTTTGATCAATAGAGTACAGTAGAACTAATAGTGTGTGATTTTTGAGGCCAGATCATCAGGAACCTTGTAGTTTCCACATGGGTCCCTTGGAACACCTGATCTGGGAGAAGATACCTGCCATGTAAAATGTCCAACTATTTTGAGACTGCTATAGTATGAGGAAGCCTAACTAGTCATTTGGAGTAAATATTTAGGGAAAAAAATATCTGACTAGCCTCTTCGTGTTCCAACCATTCTTGGCCAAGCTTGAAACATGTAACTAAAGAAGACGTCAGCAGCTGCCTGACTGCAACTGTTCGATGGGTCCCAAGTGAAAAACACCAAGCTAAGATAGCCAATCTCTAGAAGTATGAGAACTAATAACACTACAGTGTTATTTTAATCCACTAAGTTTTGGCTTTCTTACATAGCATTATATAACCATTACAGTGTCCATAAGAATATTAGTTTTCCTCTTTAAAATATAAGGAGCCAACCTGAAGGAGCTCCCAATGGCCAAATATGGCACAATTTGAGCAACAAAACAGTGATAGTGATGGATTATAATTCATTGAGCAAAATAATTATCCATGATATAATATATATTATATTATATATTAACAATATATATTATATATATTATCCATAATAGAAATAGTTGATTGGTGGAGAAGAGACAATTATTCCTATCAGTAGTATTCAAATGAATAAATATAGTAAGAAAGATGGAAGTAGAAAATTACCACTTGACAAATGTTACATTTATGAATTTTGCTAATTAGAATCATTGATGGTTACTAAAATTAATGGGCAAAGAAGGATGAGAAACAGGATATTTGTCTAGTCTCAAAGTAAATGAAAAAAACACTTATACAAGGGAAAAATAGCCACTTCACAGTGGAGAAACCTGCCAGATAACACATTAACAAAGTGATCAAAATTAAGTTATAAGAAAACATGTTGATATCATGCAACACCTGATTTGACACCATTTTTGCCAAAAAGATATAACCTCAATCTAAAGAAAAGAAAAACGTCAGACAAACCCAACCTGAGAAACATGCTATAAAATAAATGATGAGTGATCTTCACAACTGTCTGGGTTATGAGAGGGAAAAACTAAAAAATCAGTCCCTGATTGAGGGCAATGAAGGCAGCATGACAACTAAATGCTAATCTCTGGAAAAACTAATCCTGGATTGTCTCTTAGACCAGAAAAACAAAACAAAACAAAAAATCAAAATCCATGGGACACCTGGTGAAACTTGAATAAAGTCTGAATTTTACTAATAGTATTATATCACTATACTTTCCTGGCACATAATCATTACTTATATGTAAGATGTTAACAACAGGGAAAGCTGGTGTACAAATAATCAGTGTATTATTTTGCAACTTTTTTGCAGGTCAAAATGATCTTAAAAAGAAAATAAACATAAAGCTGATACATAAAAAAGATTGGAGTGGAAAAGGAGTTTATTCTCGAAGAACAGACATTAAATGGTTATTTATTTATTTATTTATTTATTTATTTATTTATTTATGTATGTAGAGAGGGCATGCGTGAGCAGGGGGGAGGGACAGAGGGAGAGCGAGAATCCCAAGCAGGCTCCACGCTCAGCACAGAGCCCTACATGAGGCTCAATCCGAAAATCCTGAGAACATGACCTGAGTCGAAATCAAGAGTCCGGCGCTTAACCAACTAAGTAAATGATTATTTTAGAAATAATGGGGACTTTTATGTAATACAGTGCTTCACTAAACAGATCAAAAAGAAATTGACACACACAGTTGTATGGTCTTCCGTCTGAGAACATGACTTCGTAATTTAATTGCCTGTCCTGTGGTCATCTGGGTGCGGTTCTTCATGTTCCCAGCACAAAGAATGAGGCCATGAAAACAGCCACTGTTATTGTAATTGGTCTGCTGACAGTGTTACACGTGCCTTGATTTTAGTTTGATATGCAGCCCATTTTGAAGGTAGAGCTAGAAGGGAAGGGAGTGTAAGTTCTATAGCACTATCTCTTGTATGCGGATATGTAAAATCCTGACGCACTGGCCATAGCAGATTGGACCAAGAATTGAATGGATGAAAATTAAACTTATTTGAGTTGAAGTGAAGTCAGACGGGTGCCATCCTGTGGTGCCAGTGTAGCCTCCAAAGGCAATAAAAGTAGAGTCTGGGGAGGAGGCAAGTCACTTGGTAGCTCTTCCGGCTTCACCTCTTTATATTGCCTCCTTGGCAGGCAGGTAAATGTCTTTTTTTTTTTTTTAAAGATTTATTTATTTATTTATTCGACAGAGATAGAGACAGCCAGCGAGAGAGGGAACACAAGCAGGGGGAGCGGGAGAGGAAGAAGCAGGCTCCTAGCCGGGGAGCCTGATGTGGGCTTAATCCCATAATGCCAGGATCACGCCCTGAGCCGAAGGCAGACGCTCAACCTTTGTGCCACCCAGGCGCCCCAAGGCAGGTAAATGTCTTAACATCAGACGTAACTATTAACGATAAATGGCCCCCAAATACGTAGAGTCACCTTGAGTATTTTGGATAATCGAATTCTCATTATTAACTGCCACCTTGACACTTCAGTATTGATAACTGAGAATTTTCTTCTACTGACTCAAAAAAGCTACATGCAACTTTCAATAACCAACAACCTTTTAAATTTTTATACGGACATTTTCTGACTCACAATGGTTTGACTTCACGATTGTTTTTTTGCGACCTAACGAAGATGGGAAAGCCATATGCATTCTGTAGAAACTGTACTTGGATTTTTGAAATTGGATCTTTTTCTGGGCTGGATGCATGCAATGCTCTCTTGTGATGCTGGGCACCCGCCAGTCAGCCACACAATCATGAGGGCAAAGGACTGATCCCTTACAACCATTCTCTACCATACAGCCATTGTGTTTTTCATCCTCAGTATCGTCTTCAATAAAGTACATGAGATATTCAACACTTTATTATAAAATAGGCTTTGTGCTGAATGATTTTGCCCAACCGTAGGCAAATGTAAGTGTTCTGAGCACAGTTAAGGTACGCGAGGCTAAGATGTGATCGTAGTAGGTTAAGTGTATTAAATGCATTTTCGACTTAGAATATTCTCAGTTTACAATGGGCTTATCTGGGTGTGACCCAACACAGTATTTTATGCTTCTCTAAGTAGTAAGTATCTCTGTTCCTTGAAAATTAAGTGTGCTAAATAGTATTTATTAATGGTTCACTAGTAGACTATCTCACCAGAACAAAGCCACAAGAAAATACATAAATAAATAAAGCAGTAGAACAGCAACAAAAAAAACTACTAAAAACTAAAAAGAGAAAAGAAAAAGATTTCAAACTTGGGAGGACAATATTCTTCACTTCAAACCCAAGAAAGTTTCCTCTTGAATATGCCATGTCTGAATCCTAATCACCATTCTCTGTAAAAGTAAAATCACCTAAAATCAATATTCTGGCCTTTCCTAGGCTTTTGCTATCTTCAAAATCAGCATTTGATCTATTTACTCTGAGTGTAGTGAAGGGCAATAACTACAATTCAAAATCACCTTCCTCCCCCCTCTGTCCTTAATCTGGTTGCAATCTGTCTAACTAATATAATGCATGCCAAACATTTTTTCTCTTCCCAAGCCAATATTATCACCAACTGTTGCTGATTTATTTAGAGGCTGTGAGCCTGGGCTATTAGCTCTGGCAGGAAAATTCAGTGTGAACGAGAAAAAATTCTTTTTTTGGGGGGGGGGGCAGGGAGAGAGAAGAAAGGTTAAAATAAAAGAAGCAAGACCCGATGCATCTAATCTGTTGCATGTGATGCATTGCTAATCTGTTCCCTGTTGTTTTATGGACCCTTCATGGAAACAGCAGAGGACAAAGATCAGATACTGTTTACAGAGCCCACAGAGAACACTCACTTCCTTGGCAATCTATTACTAATTGTCAGTGCTTTTGTTACCTTTTCTCAGAAAATCCCAATACGAGGCAATTTTTGGCTTATACAGGACAAAGAGACAGCGTCTAACTTACGAGTGCTTGTATACTTAAAGTTTATATGTTATGATTAACTCAGTGTGAATTTCCAAATAACTACCATATGTTTCCACAGAAATAAAATGTTCCCGGGGTACATTATAGAAATCCAGCTAACCCAATTCTCAGCTTATTTAACAGTGTCTATTAACAGGATCCATCTGGGAAAACAGAACAGGTCTCAGCAAACTACAGCCTGTGAGTCCAATTTAGACTGTTACCTGTTTGTGAATAGTTTTACTGGCCTGCAGCCACGCCCCTGCGTTTACATATCATCTACAGTTGTTTTCCCCTTGAAAGGCAAAACTGAGTAGTTGTGACAGAAGCCAGATGGTCTGCGAAACCATAAATATCTATTATCAAAGGCTTTACAGGAAAAGTTTGCTGACTCCTGGTTTAGAACCATCCTGGAGAATGGGTTTAGCTTAATTAAGAAAAGTCCTATCAAGGGAGAGAGCTCTTCCATCCAGCCCTCTGCTCGCTCCTTCACCCCATCATCAGCATGCACGTTCCGCCACAGACGACCACGACCGTGGCACTGGGAGGAAGCCCTAGAGGATTAGTGACATCAGAGAAGGGAGGGTTCCTAAGCAGTAGTAAGAAGTACAGAACTAAGGAGAGGAGAAAGCTCCTGGGTGTCAGAAGGGAAAACAGTGCCTTTAGCTATCCAAGGAAAGCTGCTTTTCTTGCAAAAGGTCAAATAAAGACCCTCTTGCTAGCTCTCTTTTCTCTATCTGTGCTGTAAAATTTTGGATTTTGTCTACGAACTGGCTGTCTTTTTAATCCATAAAGGAATCTGATTTTCTCAACTAGGCAATACTCTCTTTCTGTGCAGCTACTACGGCTTTTATACCTGCCAGGACGTAGGCAGAGTCTAGGCGCATGCTCAGTAAAATAACCAGAGGTGACTGATGGATTAGGTACAGAGGCTATATTCATGCAGAGGTATTCAGAGACAAGAAAACACAAGACTTAACTTGATCAGGTGAGTGTTTCTGAAAATTCTGAAAATTTACTGACTGAAGAACCATTATTTTTACCAACAGTCTTGACAGTTTCCTGAATTTTAAGAAGTTTTGCAACTGGAAACTGCATATTTATTAAATATTTTTGCTTTTTATCTATTTTTGGAAATCACATTGCCAAAAGGCTGAAATTTCACTTTTTCTTTTTGTCTTTCAATATTGGCTTTCTGTTGCATAGTTGCTATGCCATCATTCATGATGGTCCCAGTAGTTACCTGCTAAAGAAAAGATACTCTGGCAACCATCCAGTGATGAAAGAAAGCCAGTAAAAGAGCCAGACAGTAGACAAAGTCCAAAATTTAATAGCATAGACAATTAGAAAAAAGTAGACAAAATTCAAAATCCAAAACTTCATACCTAGGTACCTAGCGGAGAGAGAGCCAGAAAGCATGTTCACTTCCTGATCCCTGATGGCTCTTAAGAATGTCAAAGAAATACCAACAAGAGATTGCAATTTTAGCATCATGGTAACTGTGCATTCAGCTAACTTGCCATAAATTGCCCTTAAAAGGAAATTAGAATGTTGATTAAAGCAACTTCAACATAGAGCTAAGTATAATGGCATAACATTACAGGCAATAACTTTATTAAGACATTATCTAATTTAATTTTCATAATTACTATGTGTCAAGCTATTAGCCCTGTTGGAAACTAAGCTTATGGATGATTATGTAACTTGACCAAGGTTACACAGCTAGATAGCAAAGAAGCCATGACTGGAATTCCAGTCTGTCTGACATCAGATCTCACATCTACTATCTTGCACTTTCCTTCCATGAATAATTATGTATTTATATATGCATAAATTCGAGTTCCTAGTCATTATACTAGATCCTGGGAAATCAGGAGTTGGTACAACAGACATGAGTTTATAATTTGGCTATCATGAAGTTTATTATCCGGTCTTCTCACATCACTAATTAAAGAGTCGTTACTAAGTAACTAATCACACACATTCATAAATGAAAGCTGTGGAAAGTGCTACAATGACCAGGGGTGTCACAGGGAGATCTTTGCAGTGTGGGGACAGAAAAGTTTCCTTTCCTGAGGAGGGTATTCCAGGAAGAAGGGAGAGATCCGCAGGGGGCCTGAGGTTGAAGAGAGCAACATCTGTTCTAGGAACTGAACGAAGACCAGTGTGGCTTGGTGTGTGGAGTCTGAAGGAGGAAAGGGCTTTCCAGGCCTGAAAAGGAATACCGATATTTGGGTCTTTGTCAACCATGTTAAGGATCATGCCTTTGTCCTAAGATAGAGGAAAATCACTGAAGCATATTAGGCAAGGAAATGATATTGTTCTGTTCTTGTATTTAAAAGATTGGCTGGGGGGTGCCTGCGTGGCACAGCGGTTAAGCGTCTGCCTTCGGCTCAGGGCGTGATCCTGGTGTTATGGGATCGAGCCCCACATCAGGCTCTTCTGCTGTGAGCCTGCTTCTTCCTCTCCCACTCCTCCTGCTTGTGTTCCCTGTCTCGCTGGCTGTCTCTATCACTGTCAAATAAATAAATAAAATCTTTAAAAAAAATAAAAATAAAAATAAAAGATTGGCTGGGCTGCAGAGTGGGGAATGGATTGAAATGCTGGTGTGAATTAGGGTGATGGGGGTGGAGGTGAGACACTCTTGAGAATCCTTCCAAAGTAAATGTGTGAGAACCTGGAGCTGGGCTGCAGATGGAGGGGGAGAGATGTCCAGGATGACACAGAAGCTCAGCATGCACTTAATCTACTTACAACTATTTCCTCTACCCCACAGACACTCCCAGTATTTCTCTGGGAAACTTCGGGTGAATTGATGCATATGGTTTCTTGGATACACATGACTACAACACCACCTAACTCCTTCTGTTGCTCACTCAACCCTTCTGTGGTAAGAGGATTTGGGAAGGTATGTTGGAGAAGGAAAACCAGTTGGGCCCCACCAGACAGTAGCCTCCTAATACCCCTTCTCCAAGAAAGAGATACATTCGCTGCTAGCATATATTCCATTTCTATGTTTTCTTGATTCATGTTTTAGAGTGAGAATTAAAAAAAAAAAGATTTTGTTTTTGTTTGTTTATCACAGTAAAATAACAGGAAAATTAGCAGTGTCCTGATTAACATTTAAATGTTTTATGTGAAATTTCAGAAGTGTTCTCCATGAAATTCAATATAATTAAGCATTAGTGTAAGAGGACAACCAAAGCCTGTTGCTACTGGAAACCAGTTACTGTATTTGTTCTTGAGTTTTTCTCGTTCTAATTTTTAGTAGAGAAGCTCTTACGGGTAAAATAAATTCAATTTAAAAAATTAGCAATTTTTTTCAAATTAATTTTGAAAAATAACATGTTATCTTTACCTAATTGATTGGACCCATGCATGTTTAAGACTAAGATGTCAAGTTTCATAGACCCATGTTCCACTCATAAAGAAAAAGTAGTGAAAAATGCCAATAACTTGTAAATACCTAATCGTAAAGCAAATCCCCCATACCAGTAAGGGAAAGACATGGCAAGAGCACTGTCAACTTTTGCCTCCATGGTATCTTGAAAATTCATTCAACTGGTAAAAAAAAAAATGTCACCATGGACTATCTACTTTTCAAAATGCCAGGATATTTTTCACAAAAAGGCCCCTGAAATAATCGGGAAATGTAAAAGGCCACATCTGTAAAACTCGACAGCTTTTACTTGAAATGATTAATTAATGCTGTTCAGCTATTGTGCTATAAAGAAATGCATGTGTAGGACTAGAAATCAAAATTAATTTCATTCTCTAACAATTCTGACACTGTTGCTTGAAAACATCTTTCCCGCATCCAGCTTTCAAAGTCAGAGCTTACTTAAAATGATGAACTAGAATTGTCTCATATTTATTGATCTATGATAAGCCCATAATAAATATTTAATGATGGAGAAAGGTAAAGGGGAAGGGAAGAGAGATGGAGGGAGGAAATACAAAGGGAGTAAAGAAGAGAAGAAGGTAGAAGGGGAAAAGACATGGAGGAGGGAGAGGGTAGCGAAGAGAAAGTAAGGAGGGAAGATAGTAGAATCCATGCAAGGAGGAGGAGAAAGACATCACTGGAAAAGTATCAGTTAGAGGTTAGATTAACTATCACAGTAAGATTGTACTGAGTTTCTACTCCTTGGTATCCTAAGTAGGAAACCACTATAATGAGGTACTTCTAATATTAACAGTAATAAATCAAAGCAAATCCATCAAATTATGAATGCTTTGGGTGGTTGATACGGGGCTCTGGGGCAAGATCAATAAGGAAGTCCACAATGCTCAGTAGATATCACTGAGAGTCTCGAGTGTGGCCATCAGCTGTGCTTGCCAGACCCTTCCTGGCCAGACTGTTGCAGCTATCCATTTCATGCCTGCTCTTTAAATCAGCAACTCTAGCAAGAGAATATGCAAATCCTCCAAAAGTACACCCAGCTTTCACTTAGAAATGACAAATAACTTACTAACCACTAAAGGAAGGAAAGATGACTTAATCAAATAGAAATAACACCATTTAATGTGTGGATAACTGTATTTTCCAGGAAAGAATCAACAAGCTTAAGTGTTCTAGCATTGCCCCACAGAGAGATTTCATGCATTTATTATTTTCACACTTAAACATTTATCATAAAACACATCTAACCATGCCTGCTGTGTCTATGGAACTGCTCTCTATTTTATATTAGAAAGTCTTGTGTTGACAGAGAAAAAGGACACATATAGACATACAAGTTAACAGAATCACAAACAGCCTTTTAAACTATTTTTTTAAATTACTATTTTTTAACTGCATGAATCAAGGGGGTGTGCAATATTCTGACATTCTCATATTGATTTGTGTTGGTTTAGTTGCTATTTTGTGAGGACTCAAGTCATTTTTACTTGTGTACATCCAGTTTTGCCAACTACTTTGTTTTCAAAGAAAATTCATTCCAGTGTCTCCTATTTGTTTTTATATCTCTGAGCAGCTCTGCATTTGGTAGACCTGAAATCAATGCCCTGGACTAACTGACAATTTTTCTTACTCAGAAGGGCAATATTTGAGAACTGGCAGGCATGATTTGGGGTGGATTTCATGGTTTTAGAAAAAATAGAGCCACTGTTCCCTTTTTCAATGATTCAGCCCCACTTTGAGAAATCTAAATGGCTTTGTAAAATCTACCTTGAAGCTTCTTTAATTCAGCTTACATTGAGCATCGGTTACATGCCAGGCAAAGATAAAGGCATATTTTTATACATTGTTACAGTGCTGTTTGTTTTTTATGCATTCTTTATTCATGCATACTTCTCCGTCCTGAGGGAGCTCTAATTTTCCTTTGGGTATCTATTCCTCCGCACTAGGTCTCTCTAGAGACCTAGAGAAGCTAAATCCTTCAGAACTGCCGTATGCTTGAAGAGTATAAAGGTTACACTTGGATTGGATTGGATTGATTGGATCAAGAATATGATTGATTGGATTGAGAATGTAAACTTAATAATATCAGTTCTTGATATTTCCCCTATTAACAAGATTGGTTCTAGAATGGGCTTGTGACCCAATCTAAGTCAATCGTGCATGAGGGAAGATTTCCAAAGGCTTCTAGGAACAAACGTTCCCTCACACTTCAAGAAGTCACCAGGAAGATACATCTTCTCTCCTTTGGATATCATGGCAACATATGGATGTTAAGTCTGTAATTGTATAGCCATAGAAAAGCCAGCAAATGAAGGAAGTACAGAAGAGTCAGAACAATCAGAAAGAAAAAAAAAAATGAAGCAGATGCTAAGTCTTGACTTCTGGGTAGTAGGATAATTTGAGTAGAGTTCTAAATTACTTGCATCAAACTCATCCCTCAAAATCTGTTTATGTCATCTCATTTCTTCTTGTCAAATAGAAGAAATAGATATTATTCCCACATTACAAATATTAAACTTAGCTAACATGTATTGAGTACCAGATACTGGGCTAAATGTTTTTTTTTTTTCAGATTATATCATTTAATTCAAATAGTCTGATGTTGTGTCTTGTCATTTTAAAGATCATGAAACTGATGTGGGATACATAATTCCTCACAGTCAGGCAACTGATACATGAGGTGCAGGTCTGACAAAACCCATCAACCAGGTTTCCTTCTGAAATATCATTTTGTTGAGGCAAGTATTTTTAGTCTGCTTACACTGCTCTCCTTGTTCTTTTTTATGGGAAGGAAAATAGATAAATGAAAAAAAAAAAAAAAAGCCTTAGATGAAAAGTAAACTAATGTAGAAGTCAACTGTTTGCTTTCACTTCAGTTTGGAGGTCCCTCCTCCCTGCCCCAGACATGGACCTCTTGTCTGGGACCAGCTGTTTTTAAAAAAAAAAAAAAAGAGGAGGTGGGGTACGGTGCAGAATTCAGGAGATGATTTCTTATTTAGTTGGAGCTGTCTGTCCAGAGACTACTTCTTTCTATAGCAACAAAATCTTGAATAGACATACTACATAATGCCAACACCTGTGGCAAAGCCACAGGCTGGATAAGAAATAAAACCACTGAATTTGAGTAAATCTGTCATACCATATCACAGAAACTGAACAACCAGTTGAATGCAGTTAACTATGAAATGGAGTTTGCGGGGGCGCCTGGGTGGCACAGAGGTTAAGCGTCTGCCTTCGGCTCAGGGCGTGATCCTGGAGTCCTGGGATCGAGCCCCACATCAGGCTCCTCCGCTATGAGCCTGCTTCTTCCTCTCCCACTCCCCCTGCTTGTGTTCCCTCTCTCTCTGGCTGTCTCTATCTCTGTCAAATAAATAAATAAAATCTTAAAAAAAAAAAAAAAAAAGAAATGGAGTTTGCTGACCTTGATTCGCAAGGAAGAGGCACGTATTGATCAAGCTGACTCGCGTCTGAGGCTTTCTTCCTCCTGAGAGAAAATTCCTTGGAAACCGGTCAGTAAAATGGAGCTTTCATTTTGCTCTGAGTCCCATTTTAATTATCTTCTTGGCCCTTTCTTTTAACTAGTCTCCTCCTGTTTTTAGACTCTTGCTTTGATTAGTATTTCCCTTGGTTTATACAAACAAGATATTTCCTCAACTTTCATTTTTCTATAAGAATATACCTCCCCCCCAAACTGTCCATTGTTAATAGAGGGAGAACTACGTAAGAATCACTATGAGAAAGTAGCAATCCCTCCACAAAGTATGTTGGTTAGTAAATATGTCATTTATATGCCTTTTCATTATAACCATTTTGAGGATAGGGACTACAGAGCTTTCTGTTGTTGTTGTTATTTCACAAGGTGTATAATAAAATTCAAAGCAATGAATGAATGAATGGGTTTCAAAATATTTAGTAATTTCTCTTGAATGAAATTAACAGGATGAATTTCATTAATTATTGGCTGACTACATTTTTGTCCTTAAGAATATTAATTCAAGCATCATAGATACAACATTGGATAGGTAACTTGTTAGGGATAAGATATAATATCACTAATTTATTTTTTTATCCACTGATTGAACAAACATTTATTGAGTGCCCACTGTGTGTCCAACTATGCAAAGCTCCAGGCTGTACATGTTCAAGGGGTTGATCTTTGCCTTAGAGTATTTAGGACACAGAATATTAAATAAAAATTGCAAAAAAGCATGATAAGTGAAAGGAAAAGAGCACTATATATCAACTTCAAAGGTAGCCACTCAATTTTACCTCTGAAACATATTATATCCCCAAGAGTTTTGACAACAGGGGAAGAGATAACCTGTCTCAAATGATGATATCTCTTGTGGCCACTCATTGCTATGAGCCTCAGAAAGTGATGTATTTTCCTAATTAAAATTCACTTTCAAAATGATTATGACCTAGGGAAAATATGAAAATAAATGAATGGTATTACTGCTGACAATAATGTGGCATTTTGCTTTGCTAGAACCAGAACATTTATTCTTGTCAAATAAAATCTCATTCATCTTCCTAAATTTTCTTCTATAAAATGATGAATATGTGCCTATGAAACTGATGGAATTAATATTTTTCCAAATCATCAATTTGCTAAAGTTCATCTCTTGTTTGGCTTGGTGACAAATCTGTCATCAAATTTCCCATCAAATTCATTCATATAAGCAAGAGACTACACACTCACCTACCTGCTACTACTTACTCAAAACAATTCCTTTCCTCCTTCCACAGATAATAAGTATCAAAGAAGAGACCCAAGCCCAGAGCTATATGCATGCAGCCAAAATTCTCCTCTTAATGCCACACACTACCTTCCAGCATAGTCAGTGAAGAGTAGATGCTTTAATTCATTCTCTTGGTTGAAAGTCAAAGAAGTTACTTATGATACCTTAGTAGGAAGTGGAAGAGCACTATAAGGTTATTTTGTCAGGAAAAATGAGAAGGGAGTATTTCATAAGAATAAAAGAGGACACTTTGAGCACCAAGTTGCGGGTGGGAGAAAGACACTAGGGTCCATGGAAGCCAGGTGAGTCTACTTGGTGCCTTGCTTATGGGCCAAACAGTGTTTCTCTCATGCCACCTCTCCCCCCTCCTCATACTGGTTTCAGTCTACTCTCTCTGTTAACCATGCTGATTTTATTTACTTATGTATTTATTTATTTGCTATTCTATTTAATAGATCCTTTTTAATCCCATGGTTTCTGCTCACACATAATTTTCCTCATTCAAAATTTTTGATTGAACATGATCCATCACAGCCTTTTGACTTCTCTATCAACACATTTCTTGAGTTTCTACTGAATTATGTACGTAAATATGTGTTGAGTGGCTTGGGCCAGTGAGCCTGCCCAGGAGTCAGGAGTGTGGAGCCAAATAGTAACAGATGTGGCTGCGTGAGGGCTGCCCTTTCAACTGGAGCTTTGGGATGACTTTGCATTACAAAAGCTGTGCAAGTGTCAGATGATACTTTTGATGTGTTTATGATAGAAATAATAAAACATCCTCTCCCACACCAATTAAAACTAGGCTTCTCCACCTGAAAGACAACAAGGAGAGGCTCTGTGTGGAATAGAGATGTTCCAAGTCTAGATGAGAGGGTATTATTCTTGGGCATTTCTTATATCTTATCTAACTATATTATAACCATTCCTAAGGCTATGATTTAAAAATTTCTGATCAAAACTCAACTCAAGGTCAAAATACGCTTTTGTCTCAGCCTTAGTCAAACATTTGTCAGCTGACGTTTATGGAATGAAGAACAGCAACGTTAAGGGGTGTCATCTCTAAAGTGACACAACATGCGCTTGAATCCCAATCCCACACTTTCTTGGTAAATGAGTTTGGCAAAATTAATCTAAGATTTAGTTTCCTCATACATAAAATGGGTACAATAATAGTACCTACCTCATAGGAGTTTTTGAGTGCTAAATACAATACTCCATACAGTTAGAACAGAGCTGAAAAGTAACTTCGGTTGGCTATGGTTATTATTAAGGCCAGGGTCCCTGCTACATGCTCTACTTCCATAATTGCACTTTAATCATCATAACTTCTCTACTGGGAAAGTATTATTGCCTGTTTTTGACAGAGAAGGTGATAGATCTGGGACTGGAATTAAACTTTTCACAGGAATTTCCAGTCCAGTGATTTGCAACTTTATAAAAGCTTCTACTCAAAATCCAGATTAGGGTTTAAATTATGATCCCACGCCAGAGAGGAAGGGGGAACTGTGTTTTGGAATGAGCAAATGACTTTTTAAAGTTTCAAAATTATATTCCCACAGTGGTATTAACACTTGACAGCCATAATGCTCTACAACCTTAAAGCCCTGCTTAATTCAATATATGAGGAGTAATGGCAGTGCCTAGGCAGCCACAATACAGAGTCTGTGAGTGCGTAAAAGCATCTGCTTCCCCATAATGTCTCAATGAATCATTATGACAAAAAGAAATAAAGCCAATGCATCTCACTGTATAGCTGATACTGCTTTTCTGCTCACAAGGCACAGAAGTTAATTATTATGAACAGATGTGCTTAGATTGGACAAGAATTTATACTCCATGAAATTCAGCATGGACTAAAACAACACAATACGGTTGGGATATCTGTATTTCTTGGTAGTTGTTGAAAGAGATGCACAGCTCACCATCCCATAGGATTCATTGGAATGCCCTTGAGGGCTTAATTTTCCTATTGCCAACATCTTCACATACATTTCACTCCAAAAGAATCCACTTTGCACATTACCATATTGCCTCACTCCTGTGGTGCCCCGTGATGGTTGGCTCAGCAACTGATATGACAGACCGATGAAGCCAGGATCACAGGAATCTTCATCTGGGGAAGTTAATTTTATTCTGTATCATGGTAAGGCTCTCTTACCCCTTCTGGAGTAGGTGATCAGATAAGAATATGTAGATTCATTAGCATAAACACAACACTTTTTTTTTTTTTTAAGTAGGCTCCATGCCCTGTGTGGATCCCAATGTAGGGCTCGAACTCACAACCCTGAGATCAAAACCCGAGTTGAGATCAAGAGTTGGACGCTCAACTAAGTGAACCGTCCAGGGGCCCCTTTCTTTTTTTTTTTTTTTTTCCCATGACACTTCTATAATAGCTCGGAATGTGTATGCATGATCTTTACATACAAAACACAAGGCAGGCAAAAATCAATCATTATTTAATTAATGAATTAATTAATTCATCCAAAAGATACTTGGTGTATTTAATATATATAGAGAACCCATTCCACTCAATAGCAAAAAATCAAACAATCTGATTTAAAAATGGGCAGAAGATCTGAATAGATATTTTTTTAAGAAGACATTCACATGGCCAACAGGTACCTGAAAAGATGTTCAACATCACTCATCATCAGGGAAATGCAAATCAAAATGTCAGTGACCACCTCATGCCTGTTAGAATGGCTAAAATCAACGCAAGAAACAACAGGTGATGGTGAGGACATTGAGAAAAGGAAACTCTTACGTGCATTGTGGGAATGTAACTTGGTTCAATCACTAGGGAAAACAGTATGGAGGTCCTCAAAAAAACTACAAATAAGACCACATGATCCACCAACTCTACTTCTGGGTACTTATCTGAAGAAAATGAAAAAACTAACTTCAAAAGAGATATGCACTGCCACGTTCATTACAGTATTATTTATAATAGCCAAGACATGGAAGCAAAAGTGTCCATCGACGAATGAATATGTGATACACACACACACACACACACACACACACACACACGAATATTTACCCATAAAAAAGAATGAAATCTTGCCATTTACCACAACATGGATGAACCTTGAAGGCATTATGCTATGAAATAAGTGAAATAAATGAAATAAGTCAGAAAAAGACAAATACCATATGATCTCACCTATGTGTGGGATACGAAAACAAAACAAAACTAAGCTCATAGATACGGAGGTAGGGAGTGGGGGTGAATAAAGGGAGTCAGAAGGTACAAATTTCCAGTTATAAAGTAAGTCATAAGGATGCAGTGTACAGCATTGCTATTATACTTAATAATATTGTACCACACATTTGAAAGTTGTTAAGAGAGTAAATCTTTAAACTTCTCATCATACACAAAAATTAATTCTGTAATTTTGTATGGTAATGGTTGTTAACTAGACTTATTATGGTGATCACGACATATATAAATATAGAATCATGTTGTACACCTGAAACTAGTATAATGTGCTCAATGGAGCACATAAACAAAATAAACGAAAGATACTTATTTTAGATTTACCCTGTTCAATGAATGAATTAATCACTATTTAGTTCAATACTACTCAAAGATGGATATGAAATATTCCTGTTCTATACTATACAGAATTTAGCCTTTAAGAGATACAATGCTCTAAACTACAGTATATGTTAAGTGCTAACATGGAAAGAATAATTCTCATAATGTTAATAAAGAAGAATAATGAAAAATTCTATAATTTGAGGGTTAAATATAGAGTGACTTCTTTGTGAAAACTTTATATAACTGACCTCATTTAATCTCATAGCTGTTTTATGGCAAAAGTATTACTGTCATTTTAAAGATGAGAAAATTAAGGCTTAAAGAAATTAAGTAATTTGTCTAAGTCACATGTAAGTTTAAAGTCAGAGATCCTTAAAAAAAATAAAGTCAGAGAGCCTAGATTAGTGCATAAATGCATTTTGCTGTACTGCTCTGCGAAGCTAGTGAAGGGGAAGAATAATTCTGTCTTGGAAGTTGGGAGGGCTTTATGGAAAAAGTGTCATATGATCTAGGCTTTCAGGATAAGTAGTATTTTATCGGACAAAGAATGGAAAGAACATTCAAGGTAAAGGAATAGCTATCACAAAGACAGGAGCAGAGAGGAATTAATGAATTTGCACTACCTGGACACACTTCTTCCAGTCCATCTTTGTGAGAATTTTTTACATACAAATAATAAAACTCATTCTTCTATTTAGATATGAAAGCATGGTTCAGGCATTTGATACAGAGTGACAACTCCAACATGATTCAACATATTATAGTCAATTTCTACATGGTCCAAATATACAGAGATGAACTCAGAATTAATAAGGCTTTATGAAGGACAAATTCTGCATCTAATGTTATTTCTTTTTTTTTTTTAAGATTTTATTTATTTAATTGAGGTAGAGAGAGAGCACGAGTGGGGATAGGGGGGTGGTGCAAAGGGAGAGGGAGAAGCAAGCTCTCCAATGAGCAGGGAGCCCAATGCAGGGCTCGATTCCAGGATCCTGGGATCATGACCTGAGCCAAAGGCAGACACTTAACCAACTAAGCCACCCAGGTGTCCCATATTATTTCCTTAATCAAAGGCTATGTGTGTGATTTCAAAATAATTATACTTTCTAATGAACTTGAAAGATTATTTTTAGAGAAAAAGGAAACATTTTTCCTTGGTATAAGTATGGTACAGTCGCCTAAAAATGTTTGACAGTGCTGTGCTATGCAACCAAATATATTTATGCATATATATATATAATATAACAAAATATATCGATGCATATATATGTGCATATATATATGTGTGTATATATATATATATGTGTGTGTATATATATAAAATATAACATTGGACTATATGAACTGGGCCACAAGGTGCTATAACAATGATATATTTACACTTGTGTAACACCATATGCTAAATATGGGTACTATGACAAGAAATAAAACAAAAGTCTATATGGGAGTATCTATCACTTAGGAATTGTATTCAGCTGCTAATAACAAATCTAGCTCTAGTGGTTTAAACACATTAAATTCTCTTCCAATTTTATTCTCTCTTGTAAAACAAACCCAGTGACTAGTGGTCCGAGGCTGATAGAACAGCTCCCCGAGGATCTTCCTGTCTTTCTGCTCTTTAGTCCTCAGTATATGCCCTCCGTCCTCAAGGCCACAAGATGGCAGCTAGAGCACTGAAGGTCTCATCCACTAGCCAGATAAGAGGAAGCCAAGGGGACAGCCAAGTCAGTCCCACTTAAGGGTATTTCCTAGAAGCCCTCCTCAATAATTTCTACTTGTAACTCACTTGCTACCTCTAGCTTCAAGGAAGCCTGAGAAACAATTATTTATTATTATTATTATTATTATTAATTATTATTATTATTATCATTATTATTATTATTATTTTAAGCCTCAGTACTTCTAAAAAGCCACGTTTCTGTTATTAAGAAAAAGATGAAAATGACAATTGTTCAGCAGCTAGAAGTCTCCAGCATAGTATCTGATCTGAAAAATCCAAACTGTTAAATAAGTTGAGAAAAGAGCAGCAACAGCAGTGATGGATCTCTGCAGTGCTTCACACTCTGTCAGGTGTTTCTGCAGGCCACACAGTATTGAACACAATGTGATTAAACAGCAACAACCCAGATGAAAGGGGCTTGGGCGAGCAGATACTGAGACACAGAAATCCCCGTGGGATTCCCAATACGAAGTAACTCTGCCAAAAGCATTCTGAACTGCTCCTCTGTGGCCATGGCAGGCAAAGTGACAGGTGAACACAGACACAACATCTTCAGGTAAGAGTTATAGCTATAGGTAGCATCATGCAACCACGCTCATTACCGTGCAGAAAAGGGAGCCAGCAGCCTAGAGCACACTAAAGGCAAAGAAAACCAACCACAGAAACAAACAGCTAAACATCCATCCTCTAAGCTTTGAGCAAGTGCTCTGAGTAAGAGAAAAGCAAGACTAGCACCTCTCTGTAGACAGTAGTAAGAGCCTTGAAGCCGGAGGTGGACGCCATGGTAAAGATCACATGCGATAAGCCTGGGAGGCATTGGTACCCCCAAGACAAGAAGAGTGTAGAACAGAAGAAACGTGTGGCACATTTTTACCAGAACCTTAGTGAGGAGGAGCTGGCTATCAGGACCCATTATAGGTCCTTCATAGAAATATACAAATGGAGTTTAGTCACTTCAACAAAGATTGATTGATTGATTTGGTCTTCAAAAAGCCCCAACTTTAAGAACACTGTATGATTTTTCACGGAATTACAGAGAGTATAAAAAGATACTTGTAGGAGGTATTATGCTAGAATAAAGTAAGATTTTAGGGTGAGAAACAATAAGACCAGCAACTTGCATTATAAAATTCTGCTTAATGAGGCTTATTTCTGGATGCTACACATTACACCTTTCCATAGTTGATGCAATTCACTCATCCTAATATGCTTTGAGAGAGACTATTCCCATCTTATAGGTGGGAAAACTGCAGAACAAGGAGGTTAGACGTTAAAATCAAGGTTACGCAGCTATTAGATATACAGACAAAATCCACACTCAGGTAATTAAATTTCAAAGTTTTTGCTGTTTCTGCCGGAAAGGAGTAGAGAAATAATGTAGTATCATGACTTTCCAACGGTATTGTTGCTCAGCGTACACTGCCTCCATCCTCTGCTGCCAAAACCTGGCTTCTTCCTTGGAGGGGAAAACATTGCCTTCACACTCAGTAGATGTACGGGCGTGGGCTCAGTTCTCGACTACAGCAATACTGTGAATATTGCAATACAGTGAGTCAGTATTTTTGGTTTCACAGTGCATGTAAAAGTTATGTTTATACTATGTTGTAGTCTATTAAGTGTACCCAAGCTTTATGTCTTACAGAAATAATGTAGACACCTTAATTAAAAATAATTTATTGCTAAAAAATGCTAACCATCATCTTAGCTTTTATCAAGTAGTAATCTTTTTGCTGGTGGAAGGTCTTGCCTCAGTGTTGACTGATGAGGGTGGCAGGTTGCTGAGGGTTGGGGTGGCTGTGGCAATTTCTTAAAATGAGACAATAATGAAATTTAACATATCAGTTGACTCTTCCTTTCACAAACAATTACTTTGTAGCATGCAATGCTATTTGACAGCATTTACCCACAGTAGAATTTCTTTCAAAATTGATGTAGATTCTCTCAAACCCTGCCACTGCTTTATCAACTAAGTCTATGGAATTCGAAATTCTTTGCTGTCATTTCAACAACCTTCACAGCATCTTCACCAGGTGTAGATTCCATCTCAAGAAATGACTTTCTTTGCTCATCCATAAGAAGAAAGTCCTCATGCATTCAAGTTTTATCATGAAATTGTAGCAATTCATCACATTTTCAGGCTCTGCTTCTAATTCTAGTCCCTTCCACCCCATATGCAGCTACCTTCTCCACTAAAGTCTTGAACTCCTCAAACTCATCCATGAGTATTGAAATCAACTTCTTTCAAAATCCTATCAAATGCTGATATTTTGGCACTTCCCCATGAATCAGGAATGTTCTTGATAGCATCAGGAATGATGAATTCCTTCCAGAAGGTTTTCAATTGACTTTGTCCAGATCCATCAGAGGAATCATTAAAACTTTCTCCACATCAGCAGTAAGGCTATTTTCCTTTTTTATTATTCGTGGGTACTCTAGAGTAGCACTTTCCATTTCCTTCAAGAACTTTTCCTTTACATTCACAACTTAGCTAATGGTTTGGCACAAGAAGCCTAGTTTTTGGCCTATCTAGCTTTGACATGCCTTCTTCACTAAGCTTAATCAGTTTCTAGTTCTTGATATAGTGAGAGATGTGTGGGAGACTGGAGGAAGATGACGAAGTAGGAGGATCGTGGGCTCACCTCGTCCCATGGACACACTGAGATAACGGGTATATCTGTATAACTAATTCAAAATGACCCAAAGACTGGCAGAACAGACCTTCCACAGTTAACCATAGAGAGGAGGCCACATTGGAATGGGTAGAAGGGGTGGAGACCTGGTTGGGAACCAAAACTCCAGTGAGACTACCGCAAAAAGGACGGACATCACAAGCCAAGAGAAGGGAGAAGAAAACATCACACTTGGAACCCTAGGCTCTAGGGACCTGCACGGGGAAGACAAGTTCCCATAACAACTGGCTTTGAAAACCAATGAGTCTTAACTTAGGGAGCTTTAAAAGTCAGCAGGCTTACCTCCAGGAGAGCCAGAGGACAATAGAAAACTGAGTACCCACTTTAAAGAGCTAGCAGAATGAATAACTCAGCTGACACATCAAAGAAGCCGTGGTTTGAGAAATGCCTTGGGTATGTATGAAGAGCTATTTAATAATTGCAGAATGTGTGCTGGAGGGGCAGGGATTTTCAGGAGACATCTCCAAGAACAAAGGAGCTTGAGGGTGCCATTTCTCTTCCCCTACCCTGGCCTAGATAGCCAGACACCTGCAGGAACCAGAACTAACAGTCTCCACATAGCTTGCTAGCTCTACATGTCCTGTCCTTGTGTTCACCTGTGGACCAACCCCATCCAATCCTGTCTTGGCAAGTGTACCTCCAAAGCTCCCCTACACAATGTGAGCAGCCCTGGCAGGAACCTGTACCACTCCAAAGTGACTCCTGCCATGGAGAGGGGGAGATAACCCAACCCACTAGCATGCCTGCAGTTCTAGCAGCCGTGCCCTTTTAGCTGGCCACACAGAGAGACGCCTGCCATTCAGTGTCTTTACACCTGTGGCAGAAGCTGATCCTCTGTGGGACCCCCAGGGAGCAAGCCCTGCTGATGGATGCATTGGTGCAGAGAGGCTACAGACAGCTAGCCAGACTGCTGACCCTGTCCACCCACATGCCCATGGAAGTCTCAGACGAACCTCTCAATAGTGTAGGGACCAAACCCTATACAGTGCACCCACAGCAGGCAAAGCAGGTCATTGCAGCTGACTAAGCTAAAGGCAGTCATGGCTCAGTCACAACAGCAGAGTGCACACAGTCCACACAGGGAGACAACCCAGAAGTACCTGTTTTTGCACCCGAAAGCATTGTGCTACGGGGCCAAATTGGACCTCTTCTATACAAGGCCAGTGATTTCAAGACCAGGACACACACATGACCTCTGTGATTCATAGTAACAAATGCAGAGAGTTAGACAACATCAGGAGACAAAAGAATATCCCTCAAATGAAAGAACAGGACAAAATCACAGCAAAAGAACTACAAAAAACCGAGATAAGCATTATGCCTGATAAAAAATCCAAAGTAATGGTCATAAAGACACTCACTGGACTTGAAGAAAGATTGGATGAACTCAGATCCTCAACAAAGAGATGGAAAATATAAAAAAGGAACCAGTCAGAGATGAAGAATTCAATAACTGAAAACAAACAAATACAACACTGGAGGGAATCAAGAGCCAATTAGAGGAAGCAGAAGAATGGATCAATGATCTGGAACACAGGGTAACGGAAAGTAACCAAGCTGAACAACAAAAAGAAGAAGAAGAAGGAGGAGGGGGAGGGGGAGGAGGAAAAGAAAACTGAGAAAAGGTTAAGGGAACTCAGCAATATCATCAAGTGCGTTACAGAGATCCCAGAAGGAGAAGAGAGAAGGAGGCAGAAAACTTATCTGAAGAAATAATAGCAGAAAAATTCCCTAACCTGGGGAAGGAAACAGATATCCAGATCCAGGAGGCACAGAGAGCCCCCAACAAAATTAACCCAATGAGGTCCACATGAAGATACATAATAATTAAAATGGCTAAATGTAGTGATAGAGAATTATAAAAGTGGTAGAAGGAATAGAATAGTTACATACAAGGGAAATCCCATAGGCTTTCAGCTGATTTTTCAGCAGAAACTTTGCAGGCCAGAGGGAGTGACATGATACATTCAAAGTGCTGAAAGGAAAAACAAGACAAAAAACTGCAACCAAGAATATTCTATCAAACAAGGCTATCATTCAGAATACAAGGAGAGATGAAGTGTTTTGCCAATAAACAAAAGTTAAAAGAATTCATCACTACTAAACCACTCCACAAAATGTTAGAAGGACTTTTCTGAGTGGAAAGAAAAGGCTATAACTACAACTAAGAAAATTATGAAAGGAGAGAAATTCAGAGGTAAAAGCAAACATGTAAGAAAGGTAATAGTTTAATCATTTACATCTAAAAAAATTAGTCAAGGGATACAAAAATTAAAAGATGTGATATATGACATCATATACATAAAATGTGGAGGGGGGAATAAAAGTTTGTGCTTTTAGGATGGGTTCAAACTTCAGCAACCATTAACTTGATATAGACTGTTATACATAGAAAATATTATATTTGAACTTAATGGAAACCTATAAGCGATACACAAAGAATAAAGAGAAAGGAATCAAAGCATTTCACTAAAGAAATTCACCAAACCATAAGAGAAAAAGAAACAGAGCAGAACTACAAAAATAACTGGAAACAACATATAGGTATGTCAATAAGTACATACCTATAAATAGTTATTTTAAATGTAGATGGACTAAATGCTCCAAATGAAAGACATAGGATGACTGAATGAATAAAAAAACAAAACCAAAAACGAAACAAAACCAAAAACAAAGCAAAACAAAACAAAAGCCCTGTCTATGTGCTGCCTATAAGAAACTCACTTCACACCTAAAGACATGTACATCCAGACAGTGAAAAAACAGAAAAAGACACTCAATGCAAATGAAAGAAAAAAAAAAAGCCAGGGTAGAAATTTTATATCAGATAAAATAGATTTTAAAACAAAGACACTAACAAGAGACAAAAAAAGGTGCTACATAATGATAAAGGGAATAATATAAGAAGATATAACAATTACAGATATCTATGCACGGATATAGGACCACTCAAATACATAAAGCTATTGTTTATAGACATAAAGGGAGAAATTTGACAGTAATACAATGAGACTAGGGGACATGACATCCCACTTACATCAATGATTAGATCATCCAGACAGATAGGAAACAGTAGCTTTGGATGACATGTTAGACCAGATGGACCTGACAGATATATTCAGAACATTCCATCCAAAAGCAGCAGAATACACATTTTCTTTAAGTGCATATGGGACCTTCTCTAAAGCAGATCACGTGTTAGGCCATACAACAGTTCTCAATAAATTTAAGAAGACTGAAATCATATTAAGCATCTTTTCTGACTATAATAGTACAAAATTAGAAATCTATTACAAGAAAAGATTCAGAAAGAACACAAATATATGGAGGCTAAACAACACGCTACTAAACAATGAATGGGCCAAACAAGAAGTCAAAGAGGAAATAAAAAAAATACATAGAGACAAATGGAAATGAGAACACAGTGGTCCAAAATCTTTGGGACACAGCAAAAGCAGTCCTGGGAGTGACGTGTATAACAATACAGGCCCACCTCAAGAGGCAAGAAAAGTCTCAAATATACAACCTAACCTTTCACCTAATGGAGCTAGAAAAAAAGGAAACAAACAAAATGCAAACCAAGAAAAAAGAAGGAAATGAAGATTAGAGCAGAAATAAATGAAATAGAGGCTAAAAAAGAAATAGAACAGATCAATGAAACCAGGAGCTATTTCTTTGAAAGATAAACAAAACTAATAAAGTTTTAACAAGACTCAATTTAAAAAAAAGAAAAAGAGGACTCAAACAAATAAAATCAGAAATGAAGGAGGAGAAATAACATCTGACACCAGAGAAATACAAAGGATTATAAGAGAATGTTATGAAAAATTATATGCCAACAAATTAGACAACCTAGAAGAAATGGATTAATTCTTAGAAATCTATAAACCTCCAAAACTGAATGAGAAAGAAATAGAAAATCTGAACAGACTGATTGCTGGTAATGAAATTGAATCAATAATCAAAAAATTCCCAACAAATAAAAGTCCAGGGCCAAATGGATTCACAGGTAAATTCTACCAAACATTAAAGAAGAGTTAACACCTATTCTCAAGCTATTCCAAAAAAAAAAAAAAAGAAAAAAAAAGAAAAGGAAGGAAAATTTCAAAAACCATACTATGAGGCCAGAATTACCCTGACACCAAAACCAGATACTACAAAACAGAAAAAAAAAAAAAAAAGAAACTATAAAACAAAAAAAAAGACACAACAAAAACAGAAAACTACAGGCCAATATCTCTGATGAACATAAATGCAAAAATTCTTAACAAAATATTAGCAAGCCAAGTTCAACAGTACATTAAGAAATCATTCTCCATGATCAAAAAAGATTGATTTTAGAGATGCAAGGGTGATTCAGTATTTCCAAATCAATCATTATGATACATTATATTAAAAGATTGAAGAAAAACATATGATCATCCTAATAGATGTAGAAAAAGAGCATTTGACAAAATACAACATCCATTCACGACAAAAGCCCTCAACAACATATGTTTAAAGCCCTCAACAAAGTGTGTTTAGTAGGAAATATCTCAACATTTTAAAGACCATATATGACAAAGCCACAGCTAACATCATACTCAGTGGTGAAAAACTGAGAGCTTATCCCCTAAGATCAGGAAAAAGACAAGGATATCCACTTTCATCACTTCTATTCAACATAGTACTGGAAGTCCTAACTGTAGCAATCAGACAAGAAGAAACAAAAGGCCTCCAAACTGGTAAGGAAGAAGTTAAACTGTCACTATTTACAGATGGCATGATATTATATACAGAAAACCCTAAGGAGTCCACAAAACTATAAGAACTGATAAATTAAGTAAAGTTGCAGATTACAAAATTAATATACAGAAATCAGTTGCTCTTTTATACACTAATAACAAAGTAGCAGAAAGAGAAATTAAGATAACAATTCCATTTATAGTTGCACCAAAAAATAAAATAAAATACCTAGGAATAAACTGCACCAAGGAGGTGAAAGACCTGTAACCCGAAAACTGTAAAACATTGATAAAAAATTGAAGATGAAATGCGCAAATGTAAAGCCACTTCACACTCATGGACTAGAAGAATCAACATTCTTAACAACTCCATACCATCTAAAGCAATTTACAGATTTAATGTAATCCTTATAAAATACCAATAACATTTTTTTCAAAGTACTAGAACAAGTAATCCTAAAGTTTGCATGGAACTACAGAAGACCCCAAATAGCCAAAGCAATCTTGAGAAAGAAGAACAAAGCTGGGGCACCTGGGTGGCTCAATCCATTAAGTGTCTGCCTTCAGCTCAGGTCATGATCCCCGAGTCCTGGGATCAAGCCCCACATCAGCCTCCCTGCTCAGTGGGGAAGTCTGCCGCTCCCTCTCCATCTGTCTCTCTCCCCCACTCATGCTGTCTCTCTCTCTCTCTCAAATAAATAAAATCTTTTTAAAGAAGGAAGCACAAAGCTGAAGGTTTCACAAGTCTAGATTTCAAGATATATTACAAAATTGTAGTAATCAAATCAGTATAGTGCTGGCACAAAGATAGACATGTAGATCAATGGAAAAAAATAGTCTAGAAATAAACTCATGATTATATGGTCAATTACTCAACAAGAAATAAGGCAAGAATATATAATAGGGAAGAGATAGTCTCTTCAATAAAGGGTGCTGGAAAAACTGGACATCCATATGCAAAAGAATGAAACTGGACCACTTTCTTAAACCATATACAAACATAAACGCAAAATAGATTAAAGACCTAAACGTGAGACATGAAACCATAAAATTCCCGGAAGAAAATACTGGCAGTAATTTCTCTGACAGTGGCTTAGGCAACATTTTTCTAGATAGGTCTCCTCAGACAAGGAAAACAAAAGTAAAAACAACTTTTTGGGACTACACCAAAATAAAATGCTTCTGCACAGCGAAGGAAACCAACAAAAGGGTAACCTACAGAATGGGAGAAGATATTTGCCAATGATATATCCAATAAAGGGTTAGTATCCAAAATATACATAAAGAATTTACCCAAGTCAACACCATAATAAATAATCTGATTAAAATGGGCAGAGGACCTGAACAGACATTTATCCAAAGAAGATGTACAGAAGGCCAACAGACACATGAGAAGATATCCAACAGAATTCGTCATCAAAGAAATGCAAATGAAAACGACAATGGGATGTCACCTCTCAGAACGGCTAAGATAAAAACATAAGAAAGAACAAGTGTTGGTGAGGATATGGAGAAAAAGGAACCCTCATACACTGTTAGTGGGAATATAAACTGGTGCAGCCAATGTGGAAATCAATATGGAGGTTCCTCAAAAAGTTAAAAATAGAAAAACCATATGATCTAGTAATTGCTCTACTCATTATTTACCCAAAGAAAACAAAAACACTCATTCAAAAATATGTATGTATCCCTATGCTTATAATAGTGTGATTTACAAGACAAATATGGAAGAAACCCAAGTATCCATCAATAGGTTAATGGATAAAGAAGATGGGTATATATATGGAATTGAACATTACTAAGCCATAAAAAAAATGAGATCTTGCCATTTGCAACAATATGGATGGACCTAGAGGGTATTATGCTAAGTGAAATGGATCAGAATAAGACAAATACCATATGTTTTCGCTTATATGTGGAATCTAAGAAACAAAACTAATGAACGAAGAAACAAACCAAAAAATTAAAGAAAAAGAAAAACAGACACTTAAATGCAGAGAACAAATTAGTGGTTGCCAGAGGTAAGATGGATGGGGGATGGGTGAAATAGGTAAAGGGCGTTGAGAGGTCCAAACTTCCAGTTACAAAAGAAATATGTCACAGTAATATTGTGATGGCATAGTATAGTGACAGATGGTGACTATACTTATAGTGGTAAGCACCAAGTAATGTATGGTATTGTTGAATCAATGTGTTGTACACTTGAAACTAATATAACATGGTATGTTACTTATACATCATTAAAGGAAGGAATTTTCAAAAAAAAAGTTCAAGTGAGAGAGTTGTGACTCTTCCTTTCACTTGAACATGTAGAGGCTACTGTAGGGTTATTAACTGGCCTCATTTCAGTATTGCTGTTCCTCAGGGAATAGGAAGGCCCAACGAGACGGGGAGAGATAGGGAATGGCTGGGGGGTGAAGCAGACAGAACACACACCACATCTAAGTTTGTTGTCTGCATGGGTGCAATTCATGGTGGCCCTAAACAATGATAATAGCAATAGCAAAAATGACTGATCACAGACCACCATAACAAATATAGTAATGCTAAAGTTTGGAATATTGTGAGAATTACCAAAATGTGACACAGAGACATAAAGGGAGCAAATGCTTTACACAGGATTGCCACAAATCTTCACTTTGTAAAAAACATAGTCTCTGCAAAGCACAGTAAGTCAAAATACAATAAAAAGTGGTAGGCCTGTATGTGAGATAGGTTTGAGTCCATCTCACGTCTCCTTCGGTGGGTACTGGTACTCTCAGCTAACCTCTGAGAGTCATACTGACTGTTTCAGGGACATAAGCCTAAAAATGTGGGCATTAAACCTCAATTTGCCACACCTTCTGCAAAGCAGAAGTTCTCATTGTCCTGAGGTTGCTAGGCCTGAAACGGAGAGGTACTTCCCTCATGGCTAGGGACAGCCGGAGAATGGAGCCAATACATAGGGAAGGAGAGCCAAGAAGGAAACTCGAGCTCTGATGACATTATTTGAATTCTCAAATTCAGTCATGTTTGATGCATGATCTATGCCCTAAAGTTTTGAACCATGTAAAATAATAAGTTCCATATTTTTGCAATGGGTCTAGTTTGTTGTATTTTCTGTTATAGTAATGAAAACAATCTCGACTAAAAAATATGATTTACAGAAGACAAAAATATTATGTACCTACAGGATGCAATTAACATTACTTAGAACTCCATGAAGGAATAGCTACATGTAGTCCAGCCTCCATACTTTTTAGAGCCCAAGTGTTTTGATTCAGTAAAAGTATTTTACCTCCTGGAGACATCTGTGGATAAACTGTAAAGTATTTGATTAGAATGTTCTAGAGTCTTTTTTTTTTTTTTTGACTTGACATCATTTGATCCTCTAGAATAAGTAGTCCAGTTACCATATTTTGTAAAGTACCTCTATAAGTAGGTAATTGTAGAAAATACAGTCACACCATATCATGAAAAAAGGTTTATGTGTAATAGGCTCATTACATGATAATCAATAAACACTATATGAACACCTCGTATTCATAAAGAATATTCTAGTGTGTGAAAGAACTTCAAATGACTGCTCACAGATGTTTGGGAAAAATAAAAATGGATCAGAAAAGTGCTATGTAGGCCAGTGTCATTTTACAGATAAAAATAATACTTGATCAATATTTTGCAAAGATAAAGGGACAGAAAACAATTAAGATATAAAAAAATTTACACATCAATATCACCTGGGACAAACTGTCAACTGCATTCAGGGATCAAGGTAACACTATGAATAAGAATTACATTTTTAAATTATTTCAATTTATACTCTAAATTCCAGAGACTTTTCCCCCTATGGTTTTACTTTTGCTCTTGAAATACTGATTATGTCAGAACTGCCAAGTCAGAGAATTAAAAAGCCTTAATTATCCACTGGGAGTAATAAATTGATATAATGTTAGCAACACTCAACGATTATAAATTCTACTTCTTTCACTGGTTCATCTCTCCACTTATCCTTTCCCTCAGTCAAGCTGAGAAATATACAAACCCGATCACTGTTTCTTCACAGCAGTTCGTTCTTATTTCTGTGAACTTAGATTTTTTTTTCAAAACTTTAGAAATATTATATGAAAAAGTAGGAAGAGAAGAATAAACCCATCAGGAAAACTGCTAGAGTAAATTCTTAACAAATTTTTGTTTGTTTGGTTGGTTGGTTACTTTGGCTAAGTGTCAGAGGTTATTTTTAACACAGAAATGAAGACTGTAGCATTCTGTTAAGATAATAATTTAACCTTTAGCACATCCTATAGTTTCTTAGTTTTAAGGATTCACTTGAAGCTAACATTTGTGGTAATTTTTTCTTCCTCCATGCAGCTTATGCAAAGACTATAACTTCTAACACATCCATGAAAATACATACCTCTTTGCTATAATTGCTAATATATTCCCACCAGATTTATCCTTCTGAGGTAATATATTTCACTCAAGAAATAATTCTAAGATGATATCAAAGACTACAGAATGCATACAATACCAAGTCCTTAAAGTCAAAATATATACTTAATAAAGGATTCAAAAATTCACATGGAAGAATATAGAAAGTTCTTAAAATGAAAAATACAATGGGAACAATTTGCTAGGAGATGTTAAAACATACCACAAAAAGAGGAATGTCACAACAGTGGAATTGGTAATGTGCAACTAGATGGATCAAAAGAAAATAGGGCTCAGAAACAGACCCTTACATGGGAAATTTTGATAGGTTGCTTTTCAAATCATGAAGTAGCTGGGATAACAGACTGGGTACCTAGAAAACAAGACATTCAATCTCTCAATCTTTACTCCAAATATATTACAACTCAATACAATAAATTTAAAAATTTTAATATAACAGCAAATGTATAGGTAGATATTTTTATAAGTTTGGGATAGAGGGACTTTTCTAATATAACAACAAGTCTAGAAACCAGGGTAAAATGTGGTAGACATGCCACCTGAAAATGTTTAAAAATTATGAGTATCAATCCCAGAGCCCTGTCCAATAATTTTTAAAAACACAGAAAAAGTACTAAACAAGGTTAAAAAACAAATATCAGATTGGGAACATACTTGAAAAATATATGACAAATAAAAGTTTACTATTCATAATATAGCAAAGAACTCTTTCAAACTATTGGAAAAGACAATCAGACAAACAGCCATAAAAAACAAAGAACTTTGAGACACAATGTTTACAAGGGAATATAATTGGCTAAGAAATAAGTAATCAAAGAAATATTGGTACAAAAACGTGTTATCTCCTATCCATTTTGATCAATCAATACTAACAGTCTTGAGTAGACCTAGCATCAGCTAAAGCAGTGAGGACATAGGCACTGTGCTATACCATTGTTGAGAGAATAAAATAATACTATATTTCAGAAGCTCATTTGGAAGTATTTACTAAAATTTCTAAAGATACATGATCTCTGACCCAACAACTGTACATGTAGAAGTAAATCCTAAAATTAAAAGTAGATAAAGTTAATTGCTGTTTCTGATAAAGAAACACCTTCACATCAGTCAGTAATAAACTAATTACCACAAAATGAAGCAAGCATATAATCAGTAGCTTTGCACCAATTAAAAAGGACTCAGGAATGTCTATTAGGAAATACTAGGAAATTTTTTTTAAAAAGGCATGTTTCTGTATAAGCATTTATAAAAAGATGTGTGAAAAGTTGCTTGCTAAATTTTAAATAGTGGTTTTCCTAGGCTAGTGAGATTGCAGATACTATTTGTTATATGACTTTCTCACAGAATTCTGTGTAACAATGGGATTTAAATATAAATATATATGTTATTTTTAAAGTTATAAATAAAGCATATTGTATTTTAGAAACTAAGAAAATTATATAAATATATAAAACAAGCAAAAAAAAAAAAAAGAAGAAGAAGTTGCTTGTCTGATATCGGTACCTTGACAACTCTGTGTTAATATGTGCTACTGGACCATTTAGGGCTAGGATACATTAGCTATTCATAATGATTCTGAATGAAATCTAAAATAGGCCTTCTTAAATGTGGCTGTTAGATATAATAGTACTCCATCAGTTGTAAAGCTCCTCCAGGACTTTAAAGCAAAGAATCATTTCTGCTAGATCTTTATTCTTAGATGAAAGAAGCCTAAGCAGAAAACAAACTGATCTAGAACCTGACCAGGAAGCTCAGGGCCAGTACAGTGAGTCATCAAACATGGTGAAAAAATGCCTGCTCCTTCTTTCTGATGACCTTTTCTGCTTGGAGCTCCGATAGAGCAGAGCCCTCTCCACCATGGCTGGGGGTGTGGCTTAAGTTTGTGAGTGTGAGTGCACATATGTGCAACATTTAGGGGCAGGTGGGAGGATGAATAAAAGGTTAATTTAACACCTGGAGGAAAGGATAATGGGAAGCTTCCATTCTTTCCTCTACAGTACAGCACACGTGTTTATCAGATGAGACAGCAGGGATAGAATGCCAAAGTACTTGCATGATAGGAAACAGTGGCCCTACTTGCAACCATTCCCAAAAGCGTTTTCCTCCTGCTGGCATGTCCTAGCAGCTCCTGTGAGTGAGCTCTAAGGCTTCCACCAGAGTCCTCAGAGAGGAACATTCCTGCTGGTAAGATTCTGGAATCCTCTGACTGACAAAGGCACCAAAGTCAAGAATGATGAGCCCTAAAATACATGCTAATCCTACAATTTACTCTGAGAAAAGTATAATTTGTGTTTGTACAATGTAAATCCAATTTATGCCTAGCAATATCCAAATGCACAGAGAACAGTAAAAGATCCTCAGTGGTACATGACTGTTGATTTGTTTTTACCTCTCATAAAAATAAGTAGGTGGGTTCCTACAGGTGGATACCTGACAGCATTTTTTAGGGACTCATTTCACGTTTGGCACTTGGCATTCCCATTTCTACACTCCAATACATGAAGCTGCAATTTACCCAGAGCTTCCTCGTGGCTTTTCTAGTGTGTGCGTCTATAGAAGGTAAATGACCGCCCCCTTCGGATTCGGGATGAAATAAAAACGGATATTGATTCAGAGCAGCTTCCTCTTACTCCTGGGTTGTCAAGATACGTTCCTAGAAAGTTTAGCGTCTCTTTTGTTTTTTTCCTGCTTGAGATCCCTTAATGCCCCCTGTTGTCATGAGGGAACTGGGAGTTACCTTGACTGAAGGTGGTCTGTGGTAGGAGGGTTAAAAAGGGAGCTTCTCACAGGACCGCTGGGATGGCCAACATCAAAGGCAAAAAGGCGAACTCAAATTCTTCTCTTAAGGGTCTGCCTGTGTTGTTAAACCTGAAAGACCTGTTAATCCTAAACTAATCCTTCCCTTCCAGGGGATATGCCTATTTTGTAAAGATGCTACAGAAGCCCATGTTCCATGTTTCAAACTAGTCCCTCAACTGTAAATATAAACAAACAACCGAGATTCCCAAGACATACAAATGAGGAAAACCCATAGCTTAATAGAGGAAAGAAAACAAGATGAAGAGAGATAATGAAGATTGCAGCAGAGAATTTAAAGTATTTCGGTTTTCGAAGACTTAAGAGGACATTGCATCGTTTTTTTAAAAAGGTTGTTACTTGAAAATATTATCTTCTTCTATCTATCCATCTACCTAGTCTTCCTTTAATACTTTTTGAAAAAGGACAATCAGAAAATAAAAGTTATCAGAATTAAAAAATAACATCATTGGTATTTATAAACATTCAGTAAACACGTTACAAAATAGAATATACAGGGGCGCCTGGGTGGCACAGTGGTTAAGCGCCTGCCTTCAGCTCAGGGCGTGATCCCGGCATTGTGGGATCGAGCCCCACATCAGGCTCCTCTGCTATGAGCCTGCTTCTTCCTCTCCCACTCCCCCTGCTTGTGTTCCCTCTCTCGCTGGCTGTCTCTATCTCTGTCAAATAAATAAATAAAATCTTTAAAAAAAATAGAATATACATGGCTGAAAACCATATCCTACATCTGGACAATAATTAAAAAAATCAAAGGGAAAAAGAAAGAGACAATAAGGGAAAACAGTAAGGCAGAGGAGATAAATACAGAATATATATATGAAAGTCTAAAGCTATCACAGAAAAAAAGGATAGAATGAAGCATAGAAATAATAAAATATAAATTCTTCCCTGAGGATACATGTAAATATGTACATTTTGCCCACTAACTATAGAGAAAAACCTAAAATAACAAAACAATATTAAAACCACTAACTATATAGATGAGGATGAGAATGAAGATGTTGGTGATGATAAACACGTTGGCAAATTCTTGAAAAATTTTAGAAGTCCAATTTAAAGAGAAATTTTATAAGTTTGGAGAAATTGAAATAAAACATCACAAAAATAAGCTACCTAAAAAAGTATGTGTTTGATGGTTTTAAAATATGTTAACTCGTTAGTTTCCCAGAAACTTGGACGTTTCCCAGATTTCCCTTCCTCGTATATTTCAGGCTAGAGTGGGCCACAAGGAGGATTTCCAGGGATCTGAAAGAAGGATGAGAAGCAACAGCCATTTTGTAGCTCGACAATTGTTGCTGATCGGCTGACTTGCTTCCTTGCTGTGAAGTAGCAGGTAAGCCTACAACTGTTTTACCTCTCCCTGGATCCACCGATAGCTTGGTGGCTCCTGGGCCAGGTTATATGTTTAACTCCGACAAAGAAGCCAGCTTCTGCTGGATACCCTCATTACTAATGTCAAAGACGAACCTGAGTTTCAATTCACCCTTTGAGGTTCCAACCACTGCTTGCGGGTTCCAGCCTTTTTGTGACCTCTTCTTCTTGCATACCTACTCTGTAGAATTAAAACTTCAGCATCAGATACAGCCTTATAGAGACTGCTTAACTAGTTTCCACAATTGTGTAAGCTAACTCCCTTATTAAATCCATATCTCCTACTGGTTCTGTTTTTCTGGTTGATCTTGGACTGATACAAGGAATGTTTGATTGGCATGAATTTGGACCTGCAGCATGTGTGTGTGAGTGTGTGGAGGGAATTATTTCAGAGCCAGAATGCTATATCCAAGCAGACTGTCATTTCAGTTTAAGGGAAAATAAACTAATTTTTTAACACAGGAATCTCAAGAAATTTACCACCTCAGGATTCCTGAAAAGTAAGCCAAGCAAAATTAATGCAAAGATACACACACACACACACACAAAGAAGAAAGAAAGAGAGAGAAGGAAAAAGAAAAAAGAAAATGGAACTACATTTAAGTTCAAGTCCTCGTTTTACAATCAAGCTCCATGAACATGGTTTCAAGAAGACAGTATTCACCATTAAACAACCGTATGATCAAAACCTGGAACTATGATTATGATACACAGTAGCTAAGAAAAATACATACCATCTTTTTTTAAAGATTTTATTTATTTATTTGAGAGAGAGAGAGAGTGCACAAGTGCGGGGGAGAGGCAAAGGTAGAGGGAGAAGCAGACTCCCCACTCAGCAGGGAGCCTGATGCAGGGCTGGATCCCTGGCCCCCAAGATCATGACTTGAACTGAAGGCAGAGTTTAACTGACTGAGCCACCCAGGCGCCTCAATCATCTTTTTTTTTTCTTTTGTTTTTGTAAATCTAAAGAAACAAAAAGGAAACTCTTGGAAAAGAAGAAAAAAAAGAAATCTATAGTTCATAGATGAAAAAAGCTAAATGTGGTGTGACTTGAAGCAATTAACAGAATTTTCTGGAAAAACAAGAGCATACATATAACAGTAAAGAAATTGAAGATGAATAAGGGAGCCTACTGAGAATATGAAGTCATGTGGTTTGCAATTGTTATTTAATTTATAATAGGTACTAACTGTAATAATTATCCCATAATGACTATTTCTTCTTAAAAATGTTTTGTCACTTACAGGAATTTTGCCTTTCCTTTATTCTGCCTTTTGCTTATTTTGCCTTTGCCTTATTATTTTTAAATCTAGATTTCTATATGAAAATGTATTCTTGTTTTTATTTATTTATTTTTCAAATTTTTATTAAATTGTAGTTAGTTAACATATAGTGTAATATTGGCTTCGAGCAGAATTTAGTGATTCATCACTTACATATTACACCCAATGCTCATCAGAGTAAGTGCCCTCCTTAATACCCTTCACTCATTTAAGCCATCCCCCACTCACCTCCCTTCCCTCAAACCTGTTTTCTATAGTTAAGAGTCTCTTACAATTTTGCTTCCCTCTTTTTTTTCCCACCTTCTCCTATGTTCATCTGTTTTGTTTCTTACATATGAGTAAAATCATATGGTATTTGTTTTTCTCTGACTGACTTGTTTCACTTAGCATAATACATTCTAGCTCCATCCATGTCACTGCAAATGGCATGATTTCATTCTTTTTGATGGCTGGGTAGAATATACATACCTCATCTTTGTTTTTCTTTTTTAAGATTTTTATTTATTTGTCAGAGAGAGAGAGTGCGCAAGCAGGGGGAGCAGCAGGCAGAGAGAGAAACAGGCTCCCCACTGAGCAAGGAGCCTGATGTGGGGCTTGATCCCAGAACCCTGGGATCATGACCTGAGCTGAAGGAAGCTGCTTAACTGACTGAGCCACCCAGGCACCCCTCGCATCTTCTTTATCTATTCATGTTGATGGACATGTGGGCTCTTTCCCTAATTTGATTATTGTTGATAATGCTGCTATAAACATCAGGTTGCACGTGGCACTTCAAGTCAGTATTTTTGTATCCTTTAGGTAAATACCTAGTAGTACAATTGCTGGGTTGTAGGGTAGTTCTATCTTTAACTTTTTGAGGAATCTCCATACTGTTTTCCAGAGTGGCTGCACCAGTTTGCATTCCCACCAACAGTGTAAGAAGGTTCCCCTTTTTCGCATCCTCACCAACATCTGTTGTGTTCTGTGTTGTTAATTTCAGCCATTCTGACAGGTATGAGGTGGTATCTCATCATGGTTTTGATTTGTATTTCCCTGATGATGGGTGCTGTTGAGCAACTTCTCCTGTCTGTTAGCCATCTGGATGACTTCTTTGGAAAAGTGTCTATTCATGTCTTCTGCCCATTTCTTAACTGGATTATTTGGGTTTTTTTTAGGTGTTGAGTTTGATAAGTTCTTTATAGATTTTGGATACTGAGCCTCTATCATTTGTCATTTGCAAATATTGTCTCTCATTCCATAGAATGCCTTTTAGTTTTGTTGATTGTTTCCTTCGCTGTGCAGAAGCTTTTTATCTTGATGAAGTCCCAATAGTTCACTTTTGCTTTTGTTTCCCTTGCCTCTGGAGATGTGTCTAGTAAGAAATTGCTATGGCTGAAGTCAAAGAGGGTGCTGCCTGTCTTCTCTTCAAGGATTTTGATGGTTTCCTATCTCACATTTAGGTCTTTCATCTATTTTGAGCTTATTTTTGTGTATGATAAAGGAAAGTGGTCCAATTTCATTCTTCTGCATGATGCTATCCCATTTTCCCAACACCATTTATGGAAGAGACTTTTTTCCACTGGATATTCTTTCCTGCTTTGTTAAAGATCAGTTGACCATATAGTTGGTGGGTTCATTTCTGGGTTTTCTATTCTGTTCCATTGATCTATGTGTCTGTTTTCGTGCCAGTACCATACTGTCTTGATGACTTCAGCGCTATAATATAGCTTTTAGTCTGGAATGGTGATCCCTCCAGGTTTGTTTTCCTTTTTTAAGCTTGCTTTGGCTATTCAGGGTTTTTGTGGTTCCATACAAATTTTAGGATTATTTTTTCTAGCTCTGTAAAAATGTTGGTGGCATTCTGACAGGGATTGCTTTAAATGTGTAGATTGCTTTGGGTAGTACGGACATTTTAACAATATTTGTTCTTCCGATCCACGAGCATGGAGTGCTTTTCCATTTCTTTGTGTCTTCTTCAGTTTCTTTTATAAGCGTTCTATAGTTTTCAGAGTTTGGATCTTTTACCTCTTTGGTTAGGTTTATTCCTAAGTATCTGATGGTTTTTGATGCGATTATAAATGGGATTGATGCCTGGATTTCTCCTTCTGCTTCTTCATTATTAGTGTACAGAAATGCAACAGATTTCTACATTGATTTTATATCCTGCCACTTTGCTAAATTCTTTTATCAGTTCTAGCGATTTTTTGGTAGAGTCAGCTTTACTGAAAAGAATATCATGCTGTATGTTAGTAGTGAAAGTTTGACTTCTTCTTTGCAAATTTGGATGTGTTTTATTTCTTTTTGTTGTCTGATTGCTGAGACTAGGAGTTCCAGTACTATGTTAAATAACAATGGTGAGAGTGGACATCCCTGTCTTGCTCTTGACTGTAGAGGAAAGCTCTCAGTGTTTCCCCATTAAGGATGATATTATCTGTGGGTCTTTCATATATGGCCTTTATGATGTTGAGTTATGTTCCTTTTATCCCCACTTTGTTGAAGGTTTGGATACCATGTTTTGTCAAATGCTTTTTCTGCACCTATTACAGGATCATATGGTTCTTATCCTTTCTTTTATTAATGTGGTGTATCACGTTGATTGATTTGAAAATATTAAACTACCCTGGCCACCCAGGAATAAATCCCACTTGATCATGGTGAATAATTCTCTTAATGTAATGTTCAATTTGATTTGCTAGTATCTTGTTGGAAATTTTTGCACCTATGTTCATCAGGGACATTGACCTGTAATTGCTCCTTTTAGTGGGGTCTTTGTCTGGTTTTGAATCAAGATAATGCTGGTCTCATAGAAGGAGTTTGGAATTTTTCCTTCCATTTATATTTTTTGGAATAATTTGAGAAGAATAGGTATTAACTCTTCTTTAAATGTATGGTAGAATTCCCCTGGGATGCCAACCGGCCCTGGACTTTTGTTGTTGGGAGATTTTTTGATTACTGATTCAATTTTTTTGCTGGTTATGAGTCTGTTCAAATTTTCTATTTCTTCCTGTTTCAGTTTTTGTAGTTTATAAATTGCTAGGGATTTATCCTTTTCTTCCAGATTGCCCAATTTGTTGGCATATAATTTTTCATGATATTATCTTATAATTGTATTTCTGTTGGTTGTAATCTCTGCCTTTCCACATCCCAAAAACTCCGGACTGTTGTGTTTTCATTTTCATTTGCATATATATATATATAATTTCTTCAATTTCCTGGTTAACCTATTCATTCTTCAACAGGATTTCCTTTAACCTTCATGTATTTGGGGGCTTTCCTTTTTTTTTTTTGGTGGATGACTTCAAGTTTCATAGTGTGTTCTAAAAATATGCACGGTATGCTCTTACTCTTTTTGGACTTGTTGAGGTCTGATTTATAACTGAATGTGTGATCTATTCTGGAGAATGTGCACTCAAAAATAATGTGTATTTTGTTGTTTTGGATGAAATGTTCTGAATATATCTGTTAAGTCCATCTGGTCCAGTGTGTCATTCAAAGCCATTGTTTCCTTGTTGATTTTCTGCTTAGATGATCTGTCCATTGCTGTAAGTGGGGTGTTAAATTGTATTGTTACCAATTGTAATGTTACCAATGTTATGTTTGTTATTAATTAACTTATATTTGGGTTTCCCCAAGTTGGGGGCATAAATATTTATAATTGTTAGATCTTCTTGTTGGATAGACCCCTTAATTATGATACAGTGCCCTTCTTCATCTCTTGTTACAGTCTTTAGTTTAAATCTAGTTTGTCTAAGTATGGCTACTCCAGCTTTCTTTTCACATCCATTAACATGATAAATATTTCTCCATCCCCTCATTTTCAATCTGCAGGTGTCTTTAGATCTAAAATGAGTCTCTTGTAGGCAGCATATAGATGGGTCTTGTTTTGTTCATTTGTTTGTATCCATTCTGAGATCCTATGTGTTTTGACTGGAGCATTTAGTCCATTTACATTCAGAGTGTTTATTGACAGATATGAATTTAATACCATTGTATCACCTGTAAAGTCATTGTTTCTGGAGAATTTCTCTGTTCCTTCCTAATCTTTGTAACTTTCGGTCTTTCCTTCCCACTCAAGGAGTCCCCTTTAACATTTCTTGCAGGGCTGGTTTAGTGACCACAAACTCCTTTTGTTTTTGTTTGTCTGGGAAACTCTTTATCTCTCATTCTATTCTGAATGACTGTGTTGCTGGATAAAATATTCTTGGCTACACATTTTTCCCATTTAACACGTTGAATATATCATGCCACTTTCTCCTGGCCTGCCAGATTTTTGTGGAGATATCTGCTGGTAACCTGATTTGTCTTCCCTTGTAGGTTAGGGACTTCTTTTCCCTTGCTGCTTTCAGGATTCTTTAACTCTGTATTTTACAAATTTAACTATGATACGTCTTGGTATTGGCCAGCTTCTATTGATTTTGATGGGAGTTCTCTGTGCCTCCTGGATTTGAATGTCTGTTCCTTTCCCCAGATTAGGGAAGTTTTCAGCTATAATTTGCTCAAATAAACCTTCTGCCCCCTATTCTCTCTCTTCTTCTTCTGGGACTCCTATGACATGAATGTTATTACACTTCATGGAGTTCCTGAGTTCCCTAAGTCTACATTCATGATCCAATATTTTTCTTTCCCTCTTCTTTTCAGCTTCATTATCTTCCATAATTTTATCTTCTATATCATGGATGCATTCCTCAGCTTCTTACATCCTTATGGTCATTACATCCACTCAGTTTTGCATCTTGGTTATAGCATTTTTAATTTCAGCCTGACTAGTTTTTAGGTCTTTTATCTCTGCATTAAGGGTCTCTCTGGTTTCTTCTATGCTTTTCTCAAGCCCAGGTAGTATCCTTAGGATTGTTGTTTTAAACTCTAGTTCAGGCATATTACTTATATCTATTTTTATTAGCTCCCTGGCCATGACTTCTCCTTGTTCTTTCTTTTGGGATGAATTCCTCTGTGTTGGCATTTTGTCTGGGTCTCTGTCTTCTGTATGTTAGGAAAGTCTGTGCCTAGTTCTATTTCCATTAGAGCTGAAGGTTTGCAGCACTCTATGATCAGTAGACATGGTGTGTGTGTGTGTGTGTGTGTGTGTGTGTGTGTGTGTGAAGGCAGGGTGGGGGCTGGGGGGAGGGTTTGTGCTGGTCTTCTGGGGGAGGGGCCTGCTGCTGTTCTGGCTCTCAATCACACTGGTGCTATTAAAAAAGGCCCCTGCAGAGTGTAACGGGGTGGGGCAGAGTATAAATGGCTCAAACCTCCACTGTGGCACTGTGGCACTTGCTGATGTCCCTCTGTGCTGATGGGAGGGATGAAAAATAGTGTTGGCCTTCTCTCTTCCCTGGAGATGGGAGCTTGCGCCCACCACTGTTCAGGTAGTCCTCACAGAAGAGCGAACAATCTTCCCTCTTGTGTCCCAGGCTTCTGTCAGATCCCTGCCTTCACCCTGTTTGTGTTGGCACTGCCTGCCTGCCCAGCAACAGTGCAGTACACCTGTGTTTCATCCCTGGTATGAGGCTGAGATTCAAAAGTACACATTTTGGGGACCCCACATGGCATGGACTGTGCTGATCCTCTGGGGAAGGGTCTGGCTGTGCTCAGGTTGGTGCTGATTTGTTCCAGGAAAGCAGTCTTACGAACCAACCACACAGGCGCTTGGATTTTATGGTAAAGTGTAGCAAAAAGCAGGCATCCAGATTAGGTGCCCTCAGCAGTGTCTCTGTTCATATGCTAAACAACAGGGCAGCTCAGTGGCTCCTGAAGGCCCTTTTGTCCCCTGTGATGAAGTGCCACCTCTCCTAATGCACTCCAAGAGGAACTGTCTCTCGCAGTGCAACCCAGGAAATTCTCAGAGCACGCTGTCCATTCCTGGGCCTCTGCTCTCCTTCCCCACAGGAGCTCCTCTAGGCCTGCCAGGATCCACCTGATGATGGCGCAGACTTTTAAAACTTTAGTGTTTGAGCCTTGCTGCTCAACTTGCAGTAATTGGCCCTTCTCATTTTCCCCATCAATTGTTTTGGGGGAGTATTTTTCTTGTGCAATCCCCTGCGTGCTGTTTTATCTGTCTTTCTCTCTCTACCTCCTCTATCCATGATCAGGGCTCCCTCCTCTCTGCTGCACCCCCAATTCTCTTCTCCCCCAAATCACATCACTGCACCTCCTACTTTCCACGATGTGGCCTCTTCTCTCCCTCTAGTTGTGCAGTTTGTTCTCTCAGAATTCAGACCTATTTTCTGGGTAGTCAAAATGACTGGATAATTAGCTGTGTTCTAGGGACAAGGCAAGCAAAAGTCTTCCTATACTCCCTGTATTCTTGTTTTCAAAATGAAGGCAAGGCCTCTACTTGCATTGAAATTATTCCATCTTTACTTCCTAAAATAATGCCTAGCACACAGTCATTGCTTGATAGATATTTTTTGAATTAATTACTTAATTTTAAAAATATAGGAAGATTGAGTTTGCTATTTAGATAACAGTGGTACATTCTGATTTTTAGGATACCGTTCATCAATTATATTAATGGAAATAAATTTATGGCCTTTAAGAAACACAACTAAAATTACAATAATAACTTCAACTTTTTAATGTTTCCCTGAATTTTTTTGAACTTTAGATTAATTTTTGAGAACCAAATAATTTTATTTTTGAAACTATAATAAAGCATTTGCATTAAAGCAAAGCTCTCATATTCATTCTTGTTCTTCTGTTACATTAAAATAAAACATAACATTTTTGAATAAAATTATTAATAGGTGCCTTTTCTCTTGGAAGTGAATTTAGGTAAAGAAGTATTTGCTTCATACAACATAGAATTTTTCCTTATGTTCTTACTTTTTTTTTACTGATAATGTATATCAATTTTTATAGTCAGAAAATAATTAAACATAAGTTAAAAAGTAAAAAACTTCCATATATAATTATACAGAAATGCATTTGTATTATTAATATTAAATAAAATTGAAAAGGTTGTAGCATAATATGAATCTGAAATTTAAAAATGCCTCATATTTGCATATGCATTTCTGGAGGGATACAACTAATTTATTTTTTAGTTTATTTGAGAAGTGAGATAGTGGTTGAACTCATGAAGGAAAAAGGCTGAATTTATATGCACTTTCTTTTATTTTCCTTTTCAATGGTCATAACTTCATTTTCTAATACATAACAGATTAAAAAAGTCAAACTCATTCCTTCTGGCCTTTAAGAATATCCTTCCAGCAATTCCTTCCTCTTTATCCATCCTGAGTTTCTCTTTCTACTGAATCATTTACCTCAGTTATTAATTTTCCAATATTAGAAACAAAATAAATGAAAAAACTCCACTGCCCCACTACTTTATTCCTTTCACATCAAAAATTGTTACAAGGTTTTCATTTTTTTTGTTTTCCCCAGTCACCATCTCCAATCCTCTCTCAAACCCACAGCAATCATGCTCTCATAATCCTCCCCCCCGCCATAATTCTTCTTGCCAAGATCAATAGTGATCTCCAGGTTGTTACATCTCATGGGCTATTCTCCAGCCCATTTTAGTTCTTCCACCAATACTTAGCACAGTCAATCCCTCCTCCTTGAAATATTCCATTCTCTTGGTGTGCAAGGCTCCATACTCACCTGGTTTTCCCCCTACACAATGGATTTGTTTTCCTCTATCTCCTTTGCTAACTCCTCCTCATTTCCACAATCTTTCAGCTTTGGGTCAGTCCTTGGACTCTTCCCTAGCTACATGGATTCCGTTGGTGATCTCATCCAGTCTCACAGTTTAAATATCAACGATGTGCTCAGAACTCTCAAACTGTATCTCCAGTCATCCTACGATAATCCTCTCATGAGATTTTTTCAATCCTTTTACACATCCCAACAACCCAATTCCCAAAACATATTCAAAATTTGACCAGTTTAGTCCTCTAATCATAGCATCTTGGTCAAAGTCACCAGTGTCATTCCCCATGGTTTTAGTAGTCTCCTAATTGGATCCTTGCTTGGATACTTTCACCTAAAGTCTACTATCCATTCAACAAACATGTAAGTCAAATCACATCAGTCTTCTGCATGAAATCTTCAATGGCTGCCCCTTCCACTCAGAATAAAAATCAAAAGTCCTTACAAGACTCTCTTCCACCTATCTGACCTCTTCTCTCCCTTTTCTCTCACTTTTATGCTCAAGATTCACTGTCTTTTGCTGTTCCTTGAATACAACTGGCTCTTTACTATCTCAGGACTTTTATAGTTCCCAGATACAAGCATCATTCACTCCCTCCCCTCCTCCAAATATTTGCTCAAATGCCACTTTCTTAACAAAAGTTTCCCGGATCAACATATTGGAAATTAAACCATTTTCCTCACCCAACTCCTACATTTCTGATCTCTCTTTCCTGATGCATATTTCTCCAACATTTATCACCATCTGACATAACATACCATTCCTTTCTTTTGTTGATAATCTATTTCCTTTCATTATAATTTAATTTCCAGGAGGTAAGGAATTTTTATTTTGTTTATTAATGTATTTAATATCTAGAACTGGTGCTTATGATAGTTATATATATATATCTCATAACAAAATATATGGTATATATGACTGGTGCTCATTAAGCATCTGCTTAATTAATTAATAAATAACTGAGTGAATTGACAATCATGCCTGAGAGAGCTAGAAGAATATTCTGAAAGCTGGGGTCCAGAGCCAGTCACCTGGGAGCCAGGAAAGAAAAAGCAGGATCAACAGTTCAAAAGGAAGCTGGGGGCAGTTGGGTTAATGTCCATAATAAACATTAATGGGCTAGTTGTGATGCAGTGCCAGGTGCAATAATTTTTTTAAAGAGCCAGTGGGAGGGAGATTTTCGTATTGCCTTATGAATTATAAGAAAAGTTATAAATTCCAATTATAAAAGGACTTTAATTCCTTTTGTCAGTCATGAGAATTACAACAAATAAGTGCATCCCTAGCATAGCCACATATACATTATTCTCCACACCTCCACACCAACGTGGTTTTTATAGCTTTAATGCTTTTTTCCACATGTCCTCTGTTTCCTTTGTCTTCTCTGGCCTGTCTTCCTCTAGTCTCCACAGTCAATGAAAGAGCTCTTTCAGTGCTGCTTTCCATACACATTTGATCCACCATCTTTACTTTTTCCGTATTCCAATATCAAATAAACTATTCATCATCACAAGCATGAATGGTTTTCCTTGGCTGATTTCACTTTTCCTTTTTCCAGCACGTGCCTTCTATTAGAGCAGTGCTATCCTCTCATGGATTCCTATAAATTTCCCATCTCCCGATTTTCAGGCAGTATAAATGATATGTCAGGGACAACATATTCCTGCTTTTTCACACTGAATTGGTAATAAATTCTGAAAACTTTATTTTCTATATGGAAATGTCCTAATGAACAATAGTTGGATAGAAAACACACACACGCACACACACACATCATACAATCTAATCACTGGACCAAACTGTGTCACTCAATAGGTACATGGAATGGAGACAGCACACCATAAAATTATCATTCAAAGAAAGGAAGTTAGGAAGAAAGGAAGGCAGGAAGGCAAGCTTGCAAATGTTCATAACCTTTTGTAAATTACAAAATAACATGCCCAGGTTAAATTCTTCATTATAGTTGATTAAATGATATTGCTATAATAAGTATGGATATTTCAGTTGGAATAAATTAACGTTTTTTTCCTTATGGTTTAGAAACTTGCAGAGGGCAGGGGCGAGTAGGAATAAGAAGCAATTAAAATAGCATTAAGTTTATAAATGCTAACTATAATGAGATCCCTATTTGATTTCCCTTAGCACATAAAATGTAGAGGAAAATTCTACCCCTGAAACAGATTTTTGAAAAATCATAATCAACCTTTATCTACTTCTATTCATTTCATGAAGTAGATAAAATATTTTTCGTCAAGTACATAACAATGAGACACAGCAATGCTCCTGTAAGGAATATAGTTCAATGCTTTATTGCCCAATTGAGAAAACAGACATAAAATATTGCATATAATATCATGTTTTATGGTTTAAAAGCAATTTCTCAAAAATATAACGAATCTATAGAGAGAGAAAGCTTAAAAATCATATCTATCATTCACTTGTGCCAAATCAATTTCCTATATAGTGAATAGGAAAAAAAAGATACAATAGCAACCATTCAAAGTTAAAAATATGTTATGTTTAAGTTTAATAGCCAGTTAAGCCACAAGTTTAGATATTTTTTAAATGTGATAAGAGCATGTTGTTGCTTTTCAATGAAAAATGTTTTCCCAAATCTTTCTACATCTTAATAAAGTGGCTGATGGTTGCACTAAAATTTGTTATTTTGTAGCTTTGTCCTCAGACTTCTCCATCTGAAAAACCTAAATGCAACCTTTCAATGGCACAAAATAAAATCAATAGCTCTTATAGTTCATCATATATTTATACATGTTTAAACAAAGACTACAACAAATTAGTTTGTAAATTTGCTCTAGAATATTGTCTGTTCTATAGAAGTTAGGCACTTTGGGTTCAGTCCAAGAGTATGAGAGGAGAAAATGATGTACAACACCAACGTCAAGGTCAGGTAATGAGTCATGATGGAACTTGGCTTTAAATATTTAAATTGCCATATTTATGGATTCATCTCTTGGCAATCAATTTATTCCGCTTTAGACATCTGCATATTTCTTACCTGGAATTTGTGGCTTTAGAAAAAATTCTCAAATCTCACCAAGCTAAACTCAGTATGCTTACCTATATATAAAATATGTTGTAAAGGCAGGGGAAAGGATGCTAGGACAGTAGGGTCATCCGACTATTTATCTGCTGAGATCTCCTCCAACCTTTGTATCTATAATTCTTTGGAAAAGACAACAGATCTTAACAAGAATGCCCGATCCAAGTGTTACGGGAATAACAATAAAACAGTTCACTGGAGATAAAGACAGAAAAGGCAAAGCAGTAAACATGAGTTAAATATTTGAATCTGGTAGGCCAGTTATAGGGAACCTAGCTTAAAGAAGATCAGAGTTTTATGGTTAAGGAATAGCTGAGTATATTAGAATGGCCCAAGCAATGAGCAAGGAAGCCATTACATCCAAGAATTTCTAGTCACTGGAGTTTTTCCCTAGGGACTAGATATGTTGATTTTGTGTCAATTTGACTGGATCTCAGGGTGCCCAGATATTTGGTCAAACCGTATTCTGGGTGTGTACATGAGGATGTTTCTGGATGAGATTAACATTTGTATTGGCAGACTGAGTAAAGCAGATTGACCTCTCCAATGTGGGTGGGCTTTGTCCAATTGTTGAAAGCCCAAATAAAACAAAAGGACTGAGTAAGTGAGAATGTTTCCTGCCTGACTGTTTGAACTAGAACATTGTTTCTTTCTGGCTCTTCCTAGGTCCTAAATCATCTACCCTTCAGATTTTAGCTTATACCACTGGCTCTCTTGAGTTCTCTCTATCTTCTGCACTACAAATCTTGGCATTTGTTAGCCTCCATAATCATGTGAGCCAATTCCTTACAATACAATAATAACATTATATAATAATAATATATAATATAAAATTGTAATATTATTACATATTATATACAATATTATGTATATTTTTTCTTTGTTTCCCTGGCATGATTTTCTTCATAGTCTAGGAGCTTAGAGATCAATAGAGAATATTTACATAAAAATTTGTGAAATGAAATACGTGAAGGAAAAAAGTCATGCCGAATGGATTTATCCTCTCAAAGAACATTGAACCACTTACAGCAGAAGAATAATGGTATTTAACTTTTGATGTTCTGGGTTAACATGCTATTACCATGATACTGATAGCCATAAAGCATATAGCTTAAAACAAAATTCAAAGGAAGAACTCAATCATCAGTGAATGAAAAAGGTCAAGGCATGTAGGACACAGATTTACAAAGCCTAACTCAGCTTGGCCAATAGAAGATAAAATATTTTGGACATCAGGTATTAATGGAAACAAATTAGTCACATGAACACCAGCACTTAAAGAAATAGAAGACTGGAACTAAGGATACACTGTATGGTGACTAACATAATAAATTATTAGTAAAAAAAGAAATATAAGACTGGAAATCCCACTAACTAAAAAACCTTTTTCATTTCAGTAGGGAAAGACATTCTATTTAAAACTAATATGTTTTTCACTGCCCATGGTATTTGTGTACTGTTTGAGGGGTGGGGGTATGACAAAAGCAAAGTTCAAAATTCCCAAGGGAATCTTATAAAGGCAACACATGCAAGGAAAAAAATAAGTATTTATGTATGTTAAATATATTTTAGAGAAAAGACTAAAAGTCCATCATTCAAATATAGTACTATAAGCTAGGTAAAATAGAAAAATAAATATTCAATTGACAAGATGTGTTCTTTCTTTAAACCATTTCCTTAGCATTTGTGGTTACGATATTGCTGGTTGTGCTAGTGTTTTAATTAGGAAAGATTGTTGTTTATCTTTCTTCTTTTAAAAATATTTTATTTATTTATTTGAGAGAGAAAGAGAGGGGAGGGGAGGAGCAGAGGCAGAGGGACAAGTAGACCCTGCTGAGCACGAAACCCAACACGGGCTCAATCTCACAACCCTGAGATCATGACCTGAGCTGATATCAAGTCAGACCCTTAACTGACTGAGTCACCTGGGTGCCCCCAGATTGTTGTTATTCTATTGTGACTCCACTGAGGAAATGTCAAGAAAATGGAGACAATCCCAAGCTCACCTAAGAAATTACATGTGAGATGTGTTAGCGTGGATCAGCAGTGACACTGCAGGGAGAGATGGGGGAATAAAGGAAACATAAAAGTGGTATGTTAATAATTATTTAATGTGTGTGTGTTTATACATATATACATATATACACACATATATGTATATAGATGCATGTGCATGTATGTACATGTATACATATAGTATATTTGAAACCCTTTCCACCACAATAAAAAGTAAAAAAGCCAGCATTAGTTAGAATTCTACGACCACAACAAAAGATGAGCCATGTCATCTATTTTCCAGATATTTACTGGGTGCCTAGAATGTGCTAGATGCTATGCATCAAGATTACGAAGATGAATAAAACATAATTTCAGCCCACCAATAAGAGCAAAAGAGCAAGATAAGTAAACCAACAATTTAACTAGCACCAAAAGAAACTGAAAGAAGAATGTTAGGACAAGGTGGGAAAATAATCTTTCATTCAGAAAAAAAGTAGAGTTTGAGGGAAAAAAAAAGAGAGACAAACTCTCCGGAGAAAATGAAGTGCATAGCTGAATTACATAAAGGAGGGGTAGGGGCAGGTAAGGTGAGAAATGAAAGTAGGGGCCAGATCATGAATAGCTCTATATGTCATGCTTCAGAAATAAACAGGGATCCATTAAAAATGTTAAACAGGTGGTAATATAAGATATTAATTCCAGAATAATCATTCAGAACTATGAGGCAGAGATTTGGAAAATATTATTATATAGTCCAGAGATGGTGATGAGGACTTGAACTAAACTGGCAGTAGTAAGAAGAGAGAAGAAAAGAGATATGGGGTAGAATCTGTACAATCTCCTGCTCAATAAGACATGATAAGTTAAGAATTGGGAAGACTCTAGAATAATAAAAGGGATGTCACTCTTTTGAATATAAAATACAGGAACAACAAGTTTGTCGTATTGATGTGTATTGAAGATTATGAAATTGCAACTGAGAGGGGTGCCTGAGTGGCTCAGCCAGTTAAGTGTCCGACTCTTGGTTTAGGCTCAGGTCATGATCTCATAGGTCTTGGGATCGAGCACCATGTTGGACTCCACACTCAGTGGGGAGTCTCTTTGAAGATTCTCTCCCTCTGCCCCTCCCCTCACTCACACTTTCTCTTTTTCAAATAAATAAATAAATCTTAAAAAATAATAATAAAATTGCAACTGAGAGAACCAATTCTGGTTAACTTAAGCCAAAGAGACAGAGAGATAAAGCTAAGGAGAAAGAAGGATACGAGATATTTCACAGAACAGGAGGAAAAAAAAAAAACACCACATCTCAAAAACAAACAAACAAAAAACTAAGGCAGTGCATACGTTTGAATAGCAAAGAAATTCTACTGGAAGCACCACAACTGGTTCACTCAACTTAATAGTCAAAACCCAGGAGACTAGTCTTCATGACTGGATGGGAATTATGTCCCCTACACCTTGGCAAGAAGAGAGCAGCAATCTGAGTCATAGTTCCACCAAGAAATAAGAAAATTCCGTAGTGGAGATAGGAGTGCGAACACACGTATTTAACCTGAGATGAAGTGAGTGAAGAGCTAGTCATGCTATACATACAAAGGCTGATGCAGGGTGAGGTCATGATCAAGTCATGGTCCAGAGCAATTAGAATTAACTGGGAGGATGAAACTGTTGCCAGACACTAGGGAAAGGTGAGGGTCTTTTTGTCCAACAGATAGTGGTGGTTAGCCTGAGGAAAGAAAGAGCCTCCCATGGAAAAAAAAAAAAAAAAACTTGTAGATAAAAAGTTGCGGTGACAAAGTTATTCCCCTAGTGATACAAGGTAGAAAGTGCACTTAACAAATGCCAACTGGGTTAACAGTAGATTAGATTATCACAATGATGCCATTACAAGTTAAACTTAGCAGTTTCCAAAATATAAACACAGAATAAATAGTTCTTTATGTGTGGTATAATTATACCATTCATGTCACTTCAAAACGCGGACTTTCAAGGGAAGTTGCTGATAAGATGGCAGAGTACTCAAATCTGCAGTCTGCAGGAGAGCTTCAGTATTTAATTATGAGTTTGCAGTTTTGCAACTGTCATTACTACATTTTCCATCCAGTTGCAGATTCTGAGCTGCTCCGGAGCTACACATCGAAACAGATGCTGTAAAAATGCCTTTAGCATGACTCTGGCTTAAACTGCATTGTAATTATTGTACAGCTATACACACAGTTAACCAATTAGCTTATTAACCTGAGCACAGTTTGCAAGTAAGATTTATATGGGAAGCATTCTGATTAGCCCTTTAAATGAAAAGGTATTTTAAAGTTATAGCTGTTTAATCATGAGAAAGTGAAGCTAACACTATACTTTCTTTTTTTTTTTTTTTAAGATTTTATTTATTTATTTGACAGAGAGAGAGACAGCGAGAGAGGGAACACAAGCAGGGGGCGTGGGAGAGGAAGAAGCAGGCTCCCAGTGGAGCAGGGAGCCCAATGCGGGGCTCGATCCCAGACTCCAGGATCACACCCTGAGCCGAAGGCAGATGCTTAACGACTGAGCTACCTGGGCGCCCCTAACACTACACTTCTGGCGCTAGAAGTAGGATTTCCCACCTTTGACACTACTGATACGCCAGAACCAAGGCAGTGGTACCTACTGCCTTCCAATCTTTACCATCAAAAATGTCTCCAGATGTTGCCAAATGTAGCCGCCCCTTGAGGGGGGGGGGATTCACCACAGGTGGAAAATCACCACTCTAGAGAAAATGAAGTAACACCGTCCCGGGCTCTGCTGTAGGTAAGGGACAAAATCCTTCCACTTTCATGTAAGTTCCTGGAGAGGAACCTGATAACTACACAAGTTTAATTCATGATCCCGCCATCAGAGAATCAGGTTGTATGGTATTTTATCATCATCTCATTATCTTAGAAATGATAATAGATTATAGAAATGATAATAGATAATAGAAATGATAATAGAAACTACAAGAAATACACTTTTGAAACAATTTGTAAAATATACACACTATAGAGTAAACGTGACACAGACTCTACTCTCTAGAGATTAAACTCCTATAAGCACATGGTTCCTTTTCCTATTTCGTGACTGAAGAATAGATAAAGTTTTTTGTAATAGTAATCTTAATATGTTATACTATCTGGTTTTGCCTTTACAGAATAAAATTGCACATGAATTATATGTACTTCTATCCATCATATTTTGGCCAATGTTCTTCACTTCCTATTCTGGTACACAAAGTAGTAACTGTTGAGCGAACATTCACTGAACAACTAGCAGTATATAGTACAAGGTGATTTGGAGGCATTGATGAAAGGTGAATAAAGTACATTCTCTGCATTTTGGGAGCTGAAATATATAACAAGGGGGACAATGAAGGCGCAATATAATACAACACATGAAGTATGAGTAAGTAAAGAGTGTACACTTGGAAATGTTTACAGCTGGAAGAATGGAATTATATGGGGAAGGAAATAGTATCTGAGATGGGACTGGGAGGTGTAGGACTGAACAAGTGGAGGAAGATAATATTTCCAAGCTAAAGAAGAAGCTTGGCATTAATTAATGCTTTGTGGATGATGGGTGTCACTTGGGCAATGGCTAGCTATGTCTCTGAGAGACAAGAGTGGGAGAAATGAAACCGAATATTAGTTTAGGAGGATATTTAGAGCACATGTAATGACTTTGAATGGAAAAAGGTCAGCCACTGAAAATTCTTTAGTAGGTGAATGATAAAAATTGGATGAATCACTCTATACAGATAGCCCCGGTTTCAAAACAAGGATGGGTTAATAAGAAATGTACCTAGGTATAAGGAGGACTACAGGAAAGTTACTACAAAACTCAGAAACACATTAACAGTGATCTAGAAAAGAGAGAAGAGACTGTGGGGACGTTATGAAGATGGAACTGCCAGAATTTGATGGCTAATCTTCTTTATTAATGGATGGTGGAGAATCAACTACTTGAGAATGAAAAATCAGGAAGAAAAATCCAGTTTCTGGTGGTAGTAAGTTCATTTTTGGAAACAATGAATTTAAACCATCAGTATACTGTCTGCAGGGCGAGTAATGATCAGGAGGTGAAAATTCTAATCTGGAGTTAAGAGAGAGATTTGCCTTGAAACAAAGACCTGGTGATCATCTTAAAGCTTTAACAGCTTAAAGCTTAGAGCTCCAGAGAAAGTTAGGGTTCTCCAGACAGACATTAAAATGGGGACAATGAAAGCAAAGAGAAAAACTATGAAGATTGGGGCCATGTAAGGTTTGGATAGAAGAAGAAAAGTCAGGCTTAGAGATTAGGATCTAAGCATTCAAGAGAGGTAGAGAGGCACAAGGAGAAAACTGGGACGTGGGAATGGAGGTGAGGGGGAGTCTCAAAAAGAAAGGGAGACCCTTTGGAGATAAATATACATATAAATGACTCAAGTATATACATGATTAAAAATCAGAAGATCATGGGTGATTACCAGAAAAACCATTTTATAAAAACTCTTTCATCTTTTTTCCTCATTGCTCCTGCATCTGTGTCCTGATATTTTCCCCTAGACTTTAGAATGAAGGGAAAAAGGACTTTCTTCCTTCTAACTCCTGAATTTAATCTCTTCATTCAGTTGCATCTCCTCCTGTCGCCAGAATCATACTCACATTAATATTTTCTCCCTCTCTGACACCTTCAATATATTTATTTAACCATTTATTTCTATTTTTTCTTCTATTTGTATAGGGTGGTCCTTCTGTGGTCTTTGAACCCTGAGCTATAGTGCTAACTTCTTTCCTTCTTTTCTTTGACAAATATTCTGTAAAGTCATCTATGAAATACCTGTTTCCTCTCAGACGTTGGTCTCAAAACTATGATTTTTTTTTCATACACAATTACTTCACTGAGACTAGACTGAAAATTCAGCTATGTCCAGTCAGTTGCCAAAGCCTTTCTCTCATCTCTACTTACACAATTATTTCTAAAGCATTTGGCAATAACACATACATATTTCTTAAAAATTTCCCTTCTGTAATTTTCATGATACAGTATCTACATTTCTCAATAACATAAAAAATGTCGGTTGATATTTTGTGAAAAATACTGTCTGGAAGCAAATAGATTTGGGCAAATTTTCTGCTGAAAAGAAAAAAAGGGATAGATTTCTTCACTGCAGCATTTCTAAAAGACTTCAATATGCTAATTCTACACTGAGAATTTTTAAGAGGAAGATCATTTGGTCACAGAAGAGTCTTTTTTTTTTTTTTTTAAGATTTTATTTATTTATCTGACACAGAGAGAGACAGCCAGTGGAGAGGGAACGCAAGCAGGGGGAGTGGGAGAGGAAGAAGCAGGCTCCCACCGGAGAAGCCCGATGTGGGGCTCGATCCCAGAACGCCAGGATCACGCCCTGAGCCGAAGGCAGACGCTTAACCGCTGTGCCACCCAGGCGCCCCACAGAACAGTCTTTTTGTTTCATGTAATCACTGAATCTTTCCACGAATTTCCCCTTAGTTTTACAATATTCACATTCTCCTTGGACCCGAAATATTCCTATCATCCAAGCTTTGAAAAGGGGAAGGGAATTAACACATTGTGAACAGCCATAAACATTGGTAAAAGTGGCAAGAAACTGGAATTATTATTCCCATTGTGGGTGGGGAAACTGAGGCACAGATAGGTTAAATCCTTTGATCAAGTTCACACAAGTAGTGAATAGCAAAACCCTGATTTGAGTCAAGGTACTTCACATTCCAAAGAGAAAGAAATTTCTTTTCATCACACGGGATTGCCTCTAGGGCTTATGCCCCTACTTCTTCTCTGTCTTTTTGTCTGAACTAGCACTAACTACAATCTTAAGCAGATGATTTCAAAATATATGCTATTTTTTTAAAAATGATGTCAAACTTCTTATCACTATTAATCATTCTCATTGGTCTAAAACTACTGAATCCTTTCAATTCATCACTGTCTTTTGCTCTGTATATACATTTGGCAACTAAATACCACTGATTTTTTTTCTTAAATGCCCTATTATATACCGTCCTTCTAATGCATTCCCAAAGTCAGCATTCCTAATGGTAGAGGCTTTCAGAACCCTTTGTAGTGTAATTACAAAGCCTTAGTGAACCTCAAACTTAGTTTCAGTTCCTACTTTCAATATATTGTTATGAGGTTGATCCTTCTATGAACCGATTGAGTGTAATTGACTTTCGTAGGTTTTAAATCTCATTCCTCATGCATCTGAGTTAAAAGATTGGTTTTTGTCCCACCAGGTGAATCCTTCAAACCATGGCTGGCCTAAAAAGGCACTTGCTTTGCGACTTTGGTATCTATTTGAATTCAGAGTAATGGCTAGTCTGAGGTTTCAGAGCCTCTAAAGCAAATAGGAGCTCCTCCTTTTGCTGCTACTAGAAGGAGTGCTGGAGTTTCCGTTTTCTTAAGAAATGCAAATAAAAATGTAAAAATATTACTTCTTTCTGATACAAGCCTGCGATGGCTCCTGGGATAACCAGAAATGAATACCTTGACCTTAGTAACCTGAGCGCTAAGGGAAGCCCGGAGATTCGCATCTATTTGAAGAGACTGAATTCTGATCCTGGACAAGAAAAGTATAATCCTATTACATTTATACAGTTTGCAGTAGACTTTGAAATTCATATTAACATTCCTGGAGGGAAGATAGTACTGTAACTGAGAGCCATGCAGTCAGAAGAGAAAATTCTTGCTCCTAGTTTAGTAAATGACTGCGTTACTCAAATGAAAGAAAAAAAAATTACCCGCTACCTGTCCCCACCCCTGAGACCCATTTCATCAGGGAAGGGAGCAGGTGGACTTCCGAGTTACTTTGTGCTTTGTATTATAGCTTCTTATGTTAAAAAATGGAGAGGCTAGTGAAAGACAACATCTCCAAACAACCCGCACTTAGTTAACTCTGTGTTACTAAAGCGTCATGCCTTAGGTCACTCACCTCCTTTAATACTTATTTTTAATTTATTGCCAATTTTTAAAAAAATGTGCATATTCTACCTGCAGCAACCACGAAAGCTCCAAAGCTAATTTTATCCTTACACATGAAAAGGACATGAAAAATAACTCCAAGAATCATTATTCACTTCGTAAAAAATGCAATCTTTGCTAGAAGTTTCACACTTTAATCTCTAAACCAATGCCTATGGTATTATAAAGCCCATTCTTTTGTTAAAATCTGAGGATATTTTAATTTAGAGAGTTGCTCTACACTGTCAATTTAACTGATCCTCCTTGTATTTTCACATTAAAAAATGATATTTAGAGATGTTTTTAAAGTTCCTTAAAAATATTTATAACCAGGTATTTTTGAATCAGGTACTAATTAATAAGATACATTAATTAAAACCAACCAACCAAACAAACAAACCCATGATGTCCTCCAACTGGTTATTCTGGTGCTGGAGTCAGAACTGAAGTTAGAAATCACCCCAAGAATGATCTTTAATATTATGAATACTGGGATCTGATTATTTGGTCTGTAAGATGAGCAATTATTAAGAATAATATCACAAAGTATTGAAAATAGTGTTGTTCACGGCCTAGACTGAAAACCTTAGTACATTGATTTGGGCTCTCAAGTGGTGTCATGCCCTCCCTTCTTGAAATTGCACAGAATGATATCACTACATGTCCTTTCCCATTTAAGAAACATTTACATCTGTGGAAGGAGTTCCTGAGGCAGTTACAGTTACCCCCTCCCCCCAATGCTCCTCTGAAAATGCTCCTTTTGTTCATCTTGAACTAAACAGAAGCAGTAACTCCACTTTCCTTCCCAGCACACTTTCTGCTTCCTCCTCTCACACGAAAAATAAAACAAAAATAGAAAAGACTATCTCTGTCTTTGATTATTGCTCACAGTTAAAACCTATATACTTGTCTTCTCTGAATCTACTGAAATCACCTGTTTTTTTTCTTATTGTGATCTATGTAGAGAAATATGACAGAAACTAAATGTGAGCAACTAATAAGGATACATGCCTATGACTTTGTCTGTCTGGAGAATAAAAAGGTCAGTCATCCAAAGATACTCTATTCCTCTCTTAAAATGAGAGGATACTTGGAATCAGAAAGAGGAGAATGACTAGCTGATTGGCTGTTTCAACACTTCATCAACAGGCCATAATCACTTCTTTACGTGTGTTTTCTGTTGTGTTTCTGTATGTTTTTCCAGACATATTTTTCCCTATGAAGACAACATAACTAGAGAAAAACATTTTTTGATCATGAATTTAGAGTACTTGGGCTTACAATATGAATAGTTTCCTGTTAATTCAGCTTATACAATATCTTTATTTGCCTGTTTTATATGGATATATAGCTTATATTTATATAGTCCAGCAAAAATTATATAAATCAATTTTTAAAGATTTAATCCCATGTTAAAAGCCTTTGAAAAGTATGGCGGTTCCTCAAAAAGTTAAAAATAGAACTACCCTAAGATCCAGGAATTGCACTACTAGGTATTTACCCAAAGAATAAAAAATTACTAATTAAAAGGGATACATGCAGTCTGATGTTTATAGCAGTGTTATCTACAATAACCAAATTATGGAAACAGCCCAAATATCCATCGACTGATGAATGGATAAAGAAGATGTGGTATGTATACACTATGGAATATTACTCAGCCATCAAAAAGAATGAAATCTTGCCATTTGCAACGACATGGATGGAACTAGAGAATATAATGTTAAGTGAAATAAGTCAGTCAGAGAAAGAAAAATACCATATGACTTCACTTATATGTGGAATTTAAGAAACAAAACAAATGAGCAAAGGGAAAAAAGGAGAGAGAGAGAGAGAGAAGAGAGAGCGAAGCAAACCAAGAAACAGACTCTTAACTATACAGAACACACTGATGGTTACCAGAGGGGAGGTCGGTGGGGGGGATGGGTAAAAAGGTGATGGAGATTAAGGAGCACACTTGTTGTGATGAGCACCAGGTGATGTATGGAAGTGTTGAATTATTATATTGTACACCTGAAACTAACATTACACTGTATGTTAACCTGCTGCAATTTAAATAAAAACTAAATGAAAAGAAAGAAATAGTATGTGAAATTAAGCATACTTTGCTAAAATGGCAGACACGTACAAATATATATTTCACACAAATTTTCATTTTTGAATACCAGGGATTATTGCTTTACTATTAAGGGTTTTCGACTATTTTTTCCTTAGTTTTTTCCTATTTCTAACCCTCTCCCTTTTTAAGAATAAAAGTAAATCAAAACTCATTTTGATAGTGGATTGTTTTGTCAATTTCTTTTTCTGGAAAAGACCTTTATTTAAAGAGATCCCTTGGATGAAAAGAAAACACAGATTCCATCAAATATACTGTGTAACAAGACTTTGCCTCTCACCGGGACAAAAAACCAATTAAAAAAGAACAAAAAGAGATAGATTTCTGCCTCCGTTGGTCCACATAAGCATAGCTCAGTGAAAACAAACCAAAGAAGAATACAGGTACTTCATGGAAGTCAAGGATGTCTTAAACAGGACATCTTCACTCTCCAAAACCTACTCTGCGTCTGGTAGAGTGCTGTCTATGTCCAGTCCCTACTGATGATCGAGTATACTCACAAGCTAACGAATAGAAGAAAGTACCGTCCAAAAGAGACACACCGGCAAGGCCATTAGCCAGTTTTAAAATCGTCACTGTGAATAGCATTATAAGACTCAGACCTTATCAGTCCACAGACACATTCCTTCCCCTTCTAGGAATGGCAGCACCTTTAACTTTTTCTTTTTTACTACTAACTTTGTACCCTTTTAAGGGCAGTTTCAACAAGGTATGTTAGAATATGTAAGATTATTCCTCTTACGTTTTCATTGGTCATAAAAGCTGAGCTACCATGCCTTCTTTACTCAGATTTAGTACAGGAAGCTGGGCAGAGAGAATCCCTGGCTCTCCCTAAAGTATGGGACAGCTAGGACACTGGAACCCCAAATACGCATTTCCTTGGAGAGGGTGTAGACATTTAGCTCCAGCTGTAATTCTACTCGTCCTTCTATTTTCCCTCCTTTTTTTTTTTAATTACAAGAGTACTATATAAATGTGTTCTTACCACAAATCAATTAACCAGGTCACCAATACAAACAGTGAGATAAAACAAGGAGTCCTTCTGTTTTGAGCAGTATAATGGCTTAAAAATCATAAAAGACCTTTCAAATGAAAAAAAAAAAACACTGGATAAAACATGTACATTCTATATGTATTGCTGGGCTGGCCCCAGATAAAATAATCCATAAAGCACAAAACAAAGTAAAAGCTTGGGATGCCAGCAAGGTAAGCAAGAAAGACAACTTTTATTCTGAGGGCTTCTACCATCTTAGAGACCCCAGTTTCCATTGTCATTTCTTCAAATTCTGCTATGGAGAATCTCACAAATGGCCCCATACCAGAAATGATCACGACAAAGGCCAGCCCTCGTTGTACGGGTGAAATAGAGATACACATGCAAAGCAAAATGCCTTGGCAAGGCCACTTGCATACCTAAGACTGAACACCGGATGGTGAGAGGAAGAAAAATCTCTTGTGAGAATTTATAACCCCAAGCTGGCCTTTCCATGATTTTATGGTCTAAATTCATGCTCCCTCTGTGATTCAAAAACTCCTCAAAGAGAAATTTAAATTTAAAGTGTTTTTAGATTGATAGGGTATCCATGGCACTGAAAAGTATAAAAGCCACCTGGCTAGCATGCTAAAGCAGGTGAAAGTAAGGAACTGAGGGTCTCCTAATTCCCTATTTGGGCTTTCTTTTGAGCCTCCTCATTTGAGGCTAGGCCTTTATCTCCTCTGCCGGCAGTCCAAAGTACACAGCCCCTCTGGTTTTATATCCCCAGAGAATAAACCTCTAGGTTCCCAAAAGAATAGGAAAAGGGGTGACACTACTCACTGTTCTTCAATCAGACTTCCAAAAGCCCTTTTTACTCCTACCCTCACACACACAGACACACACACACACACACACTCACTCTCATACTTCCTGCTGCAGAATGTGGTAACTTTCTGGAGTTCTCCAGGACAAATCACTTTGTTTCTCTTCAGCCCCCACACCTTCACCCCTGCCAACACTTTGGCATAATCTCGTACTGCAAAGTTCTTTACTTTATCTCCACTCACTTCCTAAACCATATATTGTGACTGAGGTTACAGATGGCTCCTCATTTCCTGGAAGGTGAGTTTAATGTGTTTCTTATTCTCTGGAGCAATTTTATAAAAGAGATCTCATTGGACATTATTTTTTTCTTATTGTTTCACATCTTCCTTGCTAGTTTTGAAGTAATTTTAGAGAAAAGATGGAGTAGAAATGTCTTTACTTCACTATCTTAAAATTGGAGACCCAGGCCATTACTTTAAAAGAATAAATTTCCCAAGAGATAAACACTAGAAATTCTCTAATATTGGTGTCTAATTTAGAGAAAACCCAAGGAGATCACTTGATTAGTCTAAGGGACTACAAGGTCTTCAGCTAGAATCCATTTAAATTGAAATCCAAAGTAGAATTATTCTAAGACAGATAAAACAATTTGCCATTTATGTGATAAGATTCCACGTAATTTAGGAGGAACATCTCCTCAGAAATTACTAAATGGTTTTGCAGTGAAAACCAACCATTATTATAGTTAGTATCAAAGTGTCAAAGTCTAGGCCACCATATGGAGTTAAGTCATGGACCACACAAAAGCGCCATTTTTAAAGACCTTCATTCCTAGACATATTGCTGATCTAGATATGTTATAACAATTTTCCAGTAAAAAGTAGTCAAGGTCTTGTAATTACAAGTTCATATTATTACAACAATTTTCTGACATATGGAAGTAAAATGTTTTAAGGAGGTAGTCCCCCCCTTAATTTACAAAGTCACTATCTAGCCTCATAGAAGTCCTGAATGAAACTAACTTGCCAATCAAATTCACATGTATAAATGTTCTGAGAGGGACATCATTTCCAAAGTGTAATTGTTATAAACCGACGTGACCCAAATTTCCTATGTTAAAGCGCTAACCTCACATATTACTGTATCTGAAGATAATAAAGACCACCAGAAACAGTTTGCTTTTAGGTGGCAAGGTGTATCGACTCTCCAGACCTATACCGTAATTCAGCTCTATGGATGGCATACCAGTCCATTACATTAATGACATTATTCTGAATGGATCTAGTGAGCAAGAAGTAGCAACTACTTTAGACATTTTGGTAGGAGGGTAAGAAATAAATTTGAAAAAAACTCAGGGGCCTTCTAACCCAGGGAAATTTCTAGAGGTTTAGTGGTGTGGAGCATGTGAAGATATCCCTTCTACCGATGAAGAATAAGTTTTTGCATCTGGACCCTCTTGCAACCAAAACTAGGCACAACACCTAGTGGGCCTCTTTGGATTTTGGAGGTAACGGATTCCTTAGTCAAGTGTGTTCGTCCAGCCTATTTACCAAGAGACTCAAAAAGCTGCTAGTTTTAAGCAGGTCCCAGAATGAGAAAAATCTCTGTAACAGTCCAGCCTACTGAGCATGCTGTTCTGCCACTTGGGCCATATGATCCGGCAGATCCAATGCTACTCAGGTATCAGTACGGACAGGAACACTGTTTGCAGCCTTTAGGGGCTTCTGTAAGTGAACTGGAGGACAGGTCCTTAGGATTTTGGAGCCAAGCCCTGCCATCCTCTGCAGATAACTATTCTTCTTTGCAAAACAGCTTCTGGCCTGATACTGTGTCTTGCTAGAGAATGGAGGCTTAATCATGGGCCACCAAATTATCATGCAACCCAGGCTGCCTTCATGAACTGGGTGTTACCTAATCCACCAAGCCGCAACGTAAGGCATCATCAAATGGAAGTGGTATATAGATGATTCAGCCCATGCAGGCCCTGAGGGCACCATAAGTTACAAGAGTAAGTGGGCAGATGTCCATGGTCCCCGCTTCTGCTACAGTACCTGTTCTCTCCCAGCCTGTACCTATGGCCTCATGGAGAGTTCCCTACAATCAGTTGATGGAGGAAGAGAAGAATACAGCCTAGTTTACAGATGGTTCTGTGCAATATCTAGGCACAACCCCAAAGGGACAGCTATAGCACTACAGCCCCGTTCTGAGATACTCCTGGGAGAGGTAAAGAGAAATCTTCCCGGCGGATAGAATGTAAAGCAGTATACTTCGTTATTCACTTTGCTTGTAAGGAGAAATGGCCAGATATGTGATTACATACAGATTCAAGGACTGTGGCCAATGGTTTTGCTCTATGGCCAAGGTCTTGGAAGGAACATGATTGGAAAGTTGGTGACAAGGAAATCTGGGGAAAAGTTATGCAGATAGACCTCTCTGTATGGGGGAAAATGTGAACATATTTGAGTCCCATGTGAATGTTCACCAAAGGGTGACTTCAGCAGAGGAACATACTAACAGTCAAATGGACAGGACGACCTGTTCTATGGATACTATTCACCTCAGTCATCCCTCTTTCTTCAGTGATTCCTGTCATCAGTAGATGGGTTCATGAACAAAGTAGCCATGGTGGCAGGAATGGAAGGTATTCTCAGGCTCAGCAATATGGACTTCCACTCACCAATGTCAACCTGACTACGGCCATCACTGAGTGCCCACTATGCCAGTAACAGGGAGCAACACTAAGTGCCTATAATGGCAGCACTCCCCAGAGCGGCGAACTGGCTACATGGTTCTAGGCTGATTACCCTGGACCACTTCCATCATAGAAGGAACAGTGCTTTTTTCTTCCTGGAATAGATATTTATCCTGGATATGTACTTCCCTTCCCTGCAAACAATACTTCTGCCAAAATTACCACCCACGACTTACAGAATGCCTTGTCCATAGTCATAGTATTCCACACAGCATTGCTTCTGATCAAGGAACTCACTTCACAGCAAACAAAGTGTTGCAATGGCGCATTCTCATGGAATTCACTAATCTTATCATTTCCCCCACAATCCTGAAGCAGCTGGCTTGAGACAGTGGTGGAAAGGTCTTTTGCAGACTCAATTACAATACCAGTTAGATGACAATACTTTGCAGGGCTGAGACAAGGTTTTACAGAAGGCTGTATATGCTCTGAATCAGCGCCTGATTTTTGGTACCGTTTCCCCCATAGGCAGGATTCGTAGGTCCAGGAATCAAGGAGAGGGAATGAATAGAAGTGGCATAACTCACTACTACCCCTGGGGACTCACTAGTAAAATGTTTGCTTCGTGTCTCCTAGGATCTTATGTTTCGCTGCCTTATAGATCTTTGTTCCAAAGGAAGCAATGCCTCCACTAGGAGACACGGTAAGATTCCATTGACCTGGATGTTAAGACTGCCACCTGGCCATGGGGGACTCTTCCCAGCTCTGAATCAAGGGACAAAGCAGGGAATTACTGTGCTGGCTGGCTTGACTGATCCTGACCAATACATTAACTTATGCAACAGGAAGAGACACTTAATTCTAAATATGCCTTTTAGAAAAAAATTACAAAGCCAGTATAATGCAGTTGGTTCCACAGAGTCTGATTTTGCTACATACATTCCTTTAGCAACAAAGTGGCTCGATTTGAAGAATAAAGTACTTCTTATCAAGCCTCATTTGTTTGGTACCTGGATTATGAATGAAACAGGAAAGTGAACAGTCTGATGAGGCTCTGAGTGCTTTTCAGAGATTTCAATATGTCACACCTTGACACTGATGATGAAAACACTTCCACTTTGATCCAGAAGACTACTTGAAGTGTCTTCCAGGAATTTAAATAGTTCCTTTCTATGCGTATTATATAGAACACATAGTAAGTATAAATATAACAATTACATTTAAGTCATAATTATTATTAAGATTAGTCCATTCAATTATCCTTAATTCATTTAACAGATATTAAATTAGCACCTAAAAAGTGCAATGTATACTGTCTAATCATAGACATATTCTTCATTCCTTGGATCATGTCCAACATGTGTTTGGAACATAAGCACTGAGATACGCAAATGACTGAGAACAGATATCTGCTTCCATTGCATTAGTCCTCAGATACACTAGCTGGTTATGGTTATAAAGATGGTATAATATCAACGTTACCTAATGCCAAACTTAAACTCAAAGACTGATAAATATAAATAATTCAACTCAATAATATCATAATTCTTCAAATATAAAATAAGCAATAGTTTATAAGAATAATAATTTTAAATTACATCTTAACAGAAAAACTGTCTTAAAATTCCCTTACCTCTTGTTTGTACCCCTTTTCCACAGGCTTCACTGGTGCCCATTATCCCCTGCCTGACAGACTCTGGCACCAAGATACAAGGGCTCCATTTCTGTGGCTTCCACCTGTGATTACAAAGAACAGCAGACTAAAAATTTCACCATGACAAACATACAAAAGAAATACACAAAATAAATGGATTTGAATCCAAAATCACAAAACAGTAATTCAATAAAAAAAAATGTCATAAAATGGAGCTCCGGCATGCAGTAGGGAGGACAACAGTCCACTCCACCTTAGATTCGTGGTTAATGCAGTATTTCCATTTTTTAAAATGTGGACATTTTCCGTATAAGCTGTAGTCCATAGAGCAAGGCGGCAGTAAAAATGCTTAACAGCACAGATCAAACCTAGAAGGTTTACCCTCCTTATTATCTAAAAATATCTAGGAAGGAAGGAAGGAAGGAAGGAAGGAAGGAAGGAAGGAAGAGAGAGAGAGAGAAAGAAAGAAAGAAAGAAAGAGAGAGAGAGAGAGAGAGAGAGAGAAAGAAAGAAAGAAAGAAAGAAAGAAAGAAAGAAAAAAGAAAGAAAGAAAGAGAGAAAGAAAAGAGGAAGGGGAGCAGGAGGAGGAGAAGGAGAAAAGGGAAAAGAGAGAGAGAGAGAAACCCTTATGTCCCATTGGAGCTTTAGAGAATCAAATTTTGAACATCTGAAAGTTTGGGGTGCAAACCTTCACGCTTGATCTTCTGCTTCAAGTTTTTATAAGGTGGCGCCTAAGACGTTAAAGTGACTCAGACATCGCAGTAAGTCATAAAGTAAAAGGGAGGCGGGGAGTCAGAGGGACCTATCTTATGTGATAGTTCATCTCATGGAAGAGGAATGGATCCAGCCCTGATGAGTCATCAATATTTCTATTCCTCAAAGAAAATATTCTCTGAAGAAGCCTTGTGGTTTCTCACTGTTTTCCTTTCTCAGGTAAACAAAACTTTCCATTTTTATGACCCACAGGAAAGACTGACATATCCTTAAACCTGTCTCTTCAGAATGTACCAGAAAACCCAAACCTTAAATGTAACCACAGATTCTGCTCCTTCCTTAGTTTATTTTCACACTTTTTCATATGAGCCAATACCTCTGATAAGAGACGCTACTTCAAAAAATAAAACAGAAACATGAAGCAAAAATATTATTGACCAGTTTTTGCAAGATGAAATAATTGATATATACAGATCTCTAGAATTTTTTCATCTTGCAAAACTGGTCACTTATATTACACATATATGTAATATAATCATTGACCTCACTCAAGTGGCCCCCATACTGGGTATAGTTGAGGAATTGTAGAGAGATCGAGAAACGGCTAAACAGAAAAACTTATCATTTAAAGAAATCACCCCTTAATTTTAAATAATTATAAATTTACTTTGTACACACATAGATTCATTTAGTATAATTCCAACACACAGAAACTGAAATGGCAAGGGGTTTTAGTCCAATTTTTCAAGAGGATGTAGCACTCATTCAGATTCCTTAAGTTTACCGAGGCTTTCCAGAACAAAATGAGACCATGGAGCTCAGTCTAGTTTAGTGTGCTGCAAAAAGGGAACCAGAAGGATTTTCAGGACTCTCGTTAAACTCAGTTTTGGAATGATAACCTTGAGCTCAGAGAGGTTAAGTGAAATGTCTGAGATTGCACAACTCAGTGGGCCAGTTGTCCCCCCTAAAACCCTGTGTGTTCAGCTACAGACCCTTGACCCCACGGTCAATTCTATGTACGGATACATCACCATGCTGTCTTCCCTTATACTTATTAACTTAATGTGCTGGGAGATGCTCAAATTCACAGAAAAAATTTCTACAGACATTTTGATTCTGTTTTAACTTGGTAAGCATGTGAATATGTCACCTTAATGGAGACAAAAAGAAGATTCAGAAGATAATGATTAAGGTCCTAAATTAACTTGCCTCTCTAACATACCAGTTAGGAGGGATGCAAAAACTAAATTGGAACCATGTTGCTCAAAATTCAAAGGTATTTTACTGAGGAGCAGAGAATCATGCTGATAATTTGTATACATATTAAACGAGGCATCAAGAGAAACGATAACAATGATCCAATCCAGACACAGCAAAACTGGTTTCTGAGGAAAATGGCAGGAGGTCAATGATGGAAACGAGTTCAAACATGAGTGGCTAAAACGAAGTGCCACCAGAGAGTAAAGGAAGTGGACAATAGAAAGGAAAAATCTCACTAATAACATGTAGGGTTTCCTCTGATTAAAATAGCCCCGGATTCATAAAAATGTTCAATAACATTTGATTTGGCTAATTTTTTCAATTGGCTACTTTCCCCAAGAGCTCTTTTGCTGGGCTCAGAAGTTTCAATATTTATATATAGTACAAAGGGATGAATATTGACAGTGTTTCCGCAGCAACCCTGTGGTTAATGAAAGAAAACTGGTAGTCTGGGCATGTTCCCAGTATTTACTCACATCCTCCTTAAACTGGCCATTAGATAGAAACAATGAGAATAAAGGATTATAAAATTGATAGTAATGCAGACTCTTCAATGACCCTCTAACATTATCTAACGTGAGGAGGCTTCTTTAAAAAAAAGAGAGAAAGAAGGAAAGAGAAAAAATAACTTGTATTTTCCTGAACAAATTACCCTTGAATTTCAAAGCTTTAAGATATAGTTTTTCAAATAATAGGAGAAACACTAGACATTTTTGCTAAAGTCACTTTCAAGTGCGCTGACTATATGAATTTTAAGATAATGTTTTATTTTTCACGAATCACTAAAACTCAACAGTGAATGAATTTAATCCAGATGTACTTTAAAGCAATGCTTCAATCCAGCATTAAAAGAATGGACATTAATGACTAAACACATGAATCTCAGGCATTGCTTTTATAAATAATAATCACCAATTTGTTGAGAGGGAACATATAAGCACCATATATACTTTAAAAGTGATTTTCTTTTTTTAAAAATATTTATCCATACATTAAACTTCTTTTTCTAAGTAGATGGTTTCTTAAAATGTGTACATGACAAAACAAGAACAAAATATTTTTTGGATAAAGATAAATAATTATTTTAAAAGTACGGATTTGTTCTTAGTTCTTGATTAAAGGCTTTAGGTGAAAACAAAAAAATGAGGTGACTTATATGTGTGTTTGTTTTCCAGGTAAAGACTTCATCCTGAATCTCTCTGGATCGTAATCCTTAACATTGATTGCCTGGGTGGCAGAACTCCAGCAGCTCACTTAAAATCAAAACATGTTTGGTTCTTTTGTTCTTCTAACTAGATTTTCATATTCTTTACTCACTCAAAGTATATTCAAAACCAGAGGGAAAAATATTGAGGTATTAAAGATAAACATCTCATTTTACTTCTCACTAAAAATCAAAAACTATATAAAGAAAATAGGTAATGACTTACACTAAAATCTAAGGATTACTTAAAAAGGTAACTATTTACCGATATATGGGGCACAATGAAATATCTTCACACTCTCGCTCTTCAAATAAGGTATCTGGGCATTCTTGGCCTCCGTTGGCTGCTTCCTGGATGATAATCCTGTATCGAGACTGTTTTACCGTGGCATTTCCTGAAGTAAAGGAAAAATAAAATTATAGTGTCCTTCTGTGTGGATACAGGGAAAAATCCACGGTTAGTGGCAGAAAGGAAGGAAGGGAGGGAGGAAGGGTGGAAGGGAGGAAGGGAGAGATGAAGAGAGGGAGACAGGAAGGGACAAGGGGGGGAGGGAAGAAGGAAGGGAGGGAAGTAAGAACACGTGGTAAGACTACTTAGGGAATGAGAATAACAAGCAAAGACCAGGGGTCAATACTTCATTATATACTCAATCTTATTCCTATGAGATAGATAGTTAGTACTCAATAGTTGTGATTTCAAATCTATTTGTTCTAATATGCAAAGACCATTTTCCAACTGTATTACTATGCTTTAAATTAATCAGAATTTATATTACCTATGGCATGAGAGTTACAAGGCATAATCTGAGGAACCCCAGAAACCCTCCTTGATCTCAAAACAATAGCTCAAGGGCCTAGAGTTTTACTAGGAGCAATTCATTCCCTCCAGCAAGGCACTTCCCTCTGTGGGTGACTTTTTACAATGCAAACACTCATTAAAATTAATATATTAGTAATTTATTTATTTATGGATATTGGTTTCTTACATTTCTTACTCCTCATAACCTGCGACAATATGTATATAATTGGAATTTAGGGAAAAGGCATAAAAATTGTGACAGAACAAAATACTGAATACTCTTTGGTTTAGCTGAAGAGGAGAAGTACTAATAGGCATCTCAGTAAAGACAGCGATGTTCACTTTAATGTTCTGGGGCACTCATCTCATAATCTTTAGGTTCCTCTTGAATCAATAACAACAATAAAAATCAATTACATTACAGTGGCTAGCAACTATTTCAATTACCATGTGAAAAATTTGCACTGGATATAAAGACACAAATTCTTGAACTTAAAACAGAAAGAAAAGGAGGCAGATAGAGACACAACAAGTTTAAGATATCAGTAGAGCGAGAAGTATCAACAGTGTACAGTGTTAGGAGAGCACAGAAGAGAGAGTAATCATTTTTGTCTCTGGAAATCAGACAGCTCCTGGAGGAGGCAGATTTTATTCTGGGACTTGAAATCTTAATAGAAAAAGAAAAAAGGCTAAAGCCATTCTGGGCCAAGGAAAGTTTGAGCAAAGGCACCACTGGGACGTAAATGGGTGCATGGAATTCATAGGTAGCTGCATTCAGATGGAAAATGTGTGCATTTGGCTTGTAAGCGTGTGCGTGTTGGAGGGGGGTTACAAAGAATGAAGAGAAGTGTGGTGTGGGAGAAAATGGAAGTAATTGGTAGGTTCAGGACAGATAATGGATCTAACTGTATTAAGAAAAAAATTTCTAGAAAGCCAGTAAACTAAGTGGAGTGTGACAAAAGGAAAAAAAAAAGAGCTTTCATAAAAATTACATATTCACATGTTTTTTTAAAAAATCTTTAGTACAAAGACTTACAATGAGAAACAACTGACCCACTACCAATTCCCTGTCTTCCTTCCAGAACACTTTGAACTGTATTTAGTTCTTCCGTGGTTATCTCCAAGTCTATAAATTATAAGCTTATGTCATTGCTTCTTGATTCATTAATTTTAGACATCACTTATTGACTTTCTGCTATAACTCATGGGAGTTTACTTTGCACCACCTTCAATTTTTTATAATTGTATCACTATTTTTATGCCTCTAATGGTTATTTAAAAGCTTTAAACAACCCATTTTTTTTCCATTCCCACTCCTCACTCCTGCCCTCTATCAGACCAGCCCCCAGGATTCTAAAGAATCTCATGGGTAGATGAGCTTCCTCTTCTTTTGCCATCCACATTCCTGGTAAGTCAGGTCATAGCTTCCTGTGCTGTGTCATCACTTTCTCTGCTCTTTAGTCTTGTCTATTAAGTTTTTCATAAATGAATTTAGAGCTCTCATCTACTGATGGTCCTCTCATTTTTTTTAAACAAGAAATTAGGGCTTTTATAATTCATTTCTATTATTTTAATGAGATTATGGAGAAAGAAGAGGAAACCAACATATTTAGACATTTTATGATCTTGACTAAGTTAAGCAGATGTATAGGATCTTTTCCATCTACGTACAAATCTATTACCCTGCTTTCCTTTTTTTTTTTTTTTTTTTAACCCACATTTAATCTTCTCTCTTCCCCGGGGAATTAATCATAGGAGTGTATCAGTGACTCCCTTGTCCATTGGCTTCTGGTTGGGTTTGGCCAACAGAAGGATGGGGCACACAATATAAGGAGAAAAGATGATAAAAGAAGAGAAAGATCAGGGAATTTATTCCACTAGATTTCATCTTCTGGATCACCTCAGTTTGTTCTCTACCCCAACCAAAAGACATGGTTTTTATGGAATGGCCCTCTCCTATGGCTATAGTCCTACTAATTGTTCCTACCTCTATCAATTTCAGGCTCCTAAATGTCACTGGTCCAGGTACTGAACCATCCCGTGTGAGCTTAAGCAACTCTTCCCAGTCTTTTGTAAATAACCCCTTCATTAAATTTTCCCCAGTTGCTCCATTTGAAAGGGCCACCTGTTTCCTGCTAGGACATGCTAATAAAATCAGAGGAGACATACTACTATATGACAGGGAAGAATGTTATAATTGGCCCTTTTCTAAAAGTATTTAAGGTCCTGTAAGGAGTATGAATTAGAAGGTTAAAGGGGGGGGGAAGTGTAATTAAAACAGTTCTGGTGAAAAGCCGAGAGTTTTCCCTTTAAGTTCAGGAACAAGACAAAAATGCTCACTCTTGCCACTTTAATTCAACACGGTGTTGGAAGTCTTAGACACAGAAATCAGGCAAGATGAAGAAATAAAAGCATCCAAATTGGAAAGGAAGAAGTAAAACTGTCACTATTTGCGGATGACATGATACTGCATATAGAAAATTCTAAAGACTCCACCAAAAAAGCTATTAGAACTAACAAATGAATTCAGTAAAGTAGCAGGATACAAAATTAACATGCAGCAATTGGTTGTATATTCTATACACTAACAACCAACTATCAGAAAGAAAAAAAATTAAGAAAACAATCCCATCTACAATTCCATCAAAAATAATAAAATGCCTAGGAATAAATTAGCCAGGGAGGTAGAAGACTCTCAAAACTTTAAGACACTGATGAAAGAAACTGAAGAAGAAAAAAATAAGTGGAAAGATATACGATGCTCATGGATTGGAAGAATTAATATTATTAAAATGTCCATACTACCCAAAGCAATCTACAGATTCACTGAAATCCCCATCAAAATACCAATGGTATTTTTCACAAAACTAGAATAAGAAATCTTAAAATTTGTATAGAACCACAAAAGATTCCAAATAGTCAAAGCAATCCTGCGAAAAAAACAACAAAGTGGAGGAATCAATCATACTATCTGATTTCAAAGTATACTACAAAGCTACTGTAATCAAAACAGTATGGTACTGGCACAAAAACAGACATATAGATCAATGAATTAGAATAGAAATAAAATAGAAACAGAAATAAATCCGCACATATATGGACAATTAATCTATGGCAAAACAGGCAAGAATATACAATGAGGAAAACACTGTCTCTTCAATAAATGGTGTCAGGAAAACTGGACAGCTACATGCAAAACAATGAACCTTGACTACTATTTTATACCATACAAAAAATAAATTAAAAATGGATTAATGACTTGAATATAACATCTGAAACCATAGCACTCCTAGTAGAAAAGATAGGCAGTAAGTTCTGTGATACTGGTCTTAGCAAGACTTTGTGCACCAGTCTGTCAGATCAGACTGAGATGAACAGCTAAAGAGCAACGACAGGTAAAACAAACAATCATACTTATTATATCAAACTAAAAAAACTTTTGCACAGCAAAGAAAACCATCAACAAAACAGAAAGTCAACCTTCTGAATGAGACAAGATATCTGCAAATATATCTGATAAGAGGTTAATATCCAAAATATATAATGAACTCATGCAACTTCATATAAAAAAAATTGAAACATGAACAGTGGACTTAAATAGATGTTTTTCCAAAGAAGACGTACAGATGGCCAACAGACACATGGAACGATGTTTAATGTCACTCATGATCAGAGAAGTGCAAGTCAAAACCACAATGAGATATTACCTCACCCTGTCAAATTGGCTATTATCAAAAACACAAAAAATAACAAGTGCTGGCAAAGATGTGGAGAAAAGGGAACCCATGTACACTGTTGGGAATGAAAACAGTATGGAGGCTCCTTAAGAAATTAAATCTAGAACTGCCATACAATCCAGCAATTGCACTTCAGGTTATCAGAAAAAAAAATGAAACATCAGTTCAAAGAGATCTACGCATCCCTCTATTCACTGAAGCATTATTCACAATAGCCAAGATAGAGAAGTAATCTAAGTGTCCATCAATAGATGAATGGATGAAGAAAAAAAGCTATCTATACACAATAGAATATTATTCAGCCATAAAAAAAAAGAATATGCTCTTGCTATTTCCAACAACTTGGAAGGAACTAGAGGGCATGATGCTAAATGAAACTCAGAGAAACAAGTATCATGTCATTTCCCTTGTATGTGGAATATAAAAAGCAAGAAAAACAAACAAAACAAAATAGAAACAGACTTGTAGATACAAGAAGCAAACTGTTGGTTACCAAAAGGGGCAGAGGTCAGGGGTGAGTGAAAGAGGGAAAGGGGATTACAAGGTACAAACTTCCAGTTATAAAATAAATAAGTCATGGGAAGGTACTTTTCAGCACCAGGAATATAGTTAATAACATTCTAATAACTTTATATGGTGACAGATGCTAACTAGACATCATGGGAATCATTCCATACTGCATAAAAATATTGGATCACTATAGTGTACACCTGAAACTAATGGGATATTATATGTCAATTATACTTCAATAAAGAAAGAAATAGTTCTGCATAATAATATAAAGCTATTTTCATTTGGGTGGGGCCAGCTTTGTAAATAATTATGCCTTTAGTAATAAGTCTCTTCTCCCATTGTCAGTTAATTCCAGTTACGCTGTACTTACTCTGAAAATTATTGCTTACCCTTAGGATTTGTATATGTGTGGGTTTCTGTGTATGTGTTTCTGTGTGTGTGTATGTTGTCCAAGTGTTATCTTAGAAGACCCAGAAGTAAAACTTGAAGAGAATAGGAAAAAATGAAATGGATGCCTTTACCTCACATTGATAGAGAACAAGGATCAATCTCTCCCTTTGCAATGCATGCGTGTATGCACACACACACACACACACACACACACACACACACACTGAACACTCCCACACCCAGGTTTTCTGCTTTATGGTGTAATTCCAGGTCAAGTCATCCAAAGTTTAGGGAACACAATTGCATTGATTATCCTGCCCTCAAGACATTCAGGTGGAGGCCGAGAAAGATGGATTCTATGGCCAAAACAAACTGTTAGAAGAGAGGCTAGATTCTTTCAGAAAGAAAACGGATTGACACTGTACAGAAACGACGAAAAATGTGTATGTTTTCTAAGAGAGAAGCAGAGAGAAATGACGCTCTTGATGTAGGGAAACAACCAGGAGCTGCGAGATAGCTGCTAAAAATTTCTTTTTCTGTGTGATCTGTGTCTTTGTCCTTAAACTTTGGAATGGTCATATTTAACATTCAGCTTTAAAAGATTTTTCCACTCTCTGTGATATAAGTGCCTCAACTTATAACCAGACCTACAGCAAAGTCAGTTATGCCCAAGAGACATGATTTAGCTGGTGTCATGGATACTCAAGGGCAGGCAGCATCTGACTGGGGTGGAGCCGTCAGTAGTTTTTTCACTCCACCTCTACTTTGGAGCCACGTTGAAGGGAGCAGTTTTGTATTAAGGAAGGACAATAATTCCAGAAATCCAAGAAATAATTAGCAACAGAAGAGGATGCGTCTGGCAGCACCCAACATCAAGGTCTGAAGTCAGACAACAGAGGATGAGCAAAAGGCTAAGTGGAAGCTCTCAGGAACTGATGTCCAACAGAGTCTCCCTTTCTGTTGAATACACAGGAAATGATTACAGGAAAGTAGACAGAGAACGGAAGATAGTGGCTTTGAAGGTGGCAAACATTTGGATTACATATGTGTGTAAAATGCATTATAAGTTTCCAGGAATTATCTCCCTAGTCTATATCAGATCTGCTTTGGGCATTTTGCATATGCTATCTCAATTTATTACTACAACACTTTATGAGGCTGGTATTACTACTACTATTTTTGCTTATTTGAAAATTATCATTATTGTTCCCACTTTACAGATCAGAAAATGGACGGTGGGAGAGTTAAATCATTTGCCCCAAGTCACCTAGCTAGTTCTAAAGCTATTAAAACTATGCCATTAAAACTGTGGCTAACTGACATCAAAGCCCATAATCTTTCCATAAGAAACTTTACGGTAAAACAAAGAGTGAGGGGCATTCCAGGGAAGAGTTCACATCATAATGCCTCTGTTATTCCCAAGGGATACCTCTTCCTTTTTAATCAATTCTTCAGTAGTACCCTGTTGGCAGGTTTCAAGTGTCCATAAACACAGTGCTTGTGGGGCTTGGTGAGTGATGCTTCCAGCCTCATCAAGCCTATTAAAAATAACAACAAATTAAAGTTCCTGTTTGCAAACATAAATAACTGTTCAGGCATGATTATGGCTAATAAACAACTAGTCTAAATTCACTTTTGATTTATGCATATTTTATCACCAGTTAGTCATCAGGCATAATTACACGTAAGTTATTAATTACAGTCAAAAGAAGTAACATTTAGAGAAGGTGGCAGCTTACACATCAAGAGCCGTATTTAATATCAGAAATATATAAGTGAGTTATTTATTAATATAGTAAGAATAAGAGATATTTATAGATTCTCTGTGAAGGTCTATACCAGTCTTTTCCCAAAAATTTGGTAGCAAAGGTGGAAGAAATCCGTCCATAAAGAGTGGCTCTGGGTGATTCATGGTCAGGCCAGCTGGGGCACATCATACTGAACTGAAGATCATGAGTGCTGGTCCCTGGTGTCAGGGTTAGTCAATCAAAGACCAGGGCTAAAGAATCCACCCCCTAAGTTTCCAATCAATTTGAAGTCTGAGCCTAGGGAAAGAGCAAGTGGAGCATGGTAGAGCACAGAGAATATAAGCACTGGCTGACAGGAGAGGCGGGCTGGGAATGAGCCCAGGACGGGAAGGCTTCTAAAAGCAAGCGCGTGCGCAAAGTAGCTGTGAGATGATTGTGTATCAGCAACGTCCATCAATGCCTATTGAATATCAACAGATATTCTGATGCCAATCTGCAGAAATCTGCAAGTAGATTAAAAAAAATCACTGCTCTGGCTTTCCCTTGTTTCTCAATTATCTCCATTACTAATAGGTCTAACAGATCTTAGCGACCCACTCTGCTTCATGGCACCAATATTCTTCCAGGCTCATTGCCTTAAAACTCTTGGCTCTCATCAGGTGTTCTTTGTCCTCCTCCACATTTACAGATCCAGTGTGCCATTAGACAAACAGAACCAAAAATCTACTGGTGATTCCTCTCTCACTGATCTTGAACCCAAAGGATGGGACCAATATTTGAAGATTCCCAACATATAAAGAACCACACGTAAATGCTTCCTGAGGTTGAGTTACAACTCAGGTGCCTACTAGATTCCAGGCAAGTCCTTTAATCTTGCTAAACCTCAGCTTCCCTGGCTGTAAAGCAGACCAGATAAAAGCTTCTATTTCATATGATTGCCGGGAGTATTCAATGAGATACTGCCTGTAAAGCAGGTGCATATTGCCTGATGCCGGGAGTCTTCTCCAACATGAGCTCATGAGAGAAGGTGAGAAGAAAGATTAAAAAAAGAAGAAAAAAAGTAGAAGAAGAAACCCTTCAAGTGTTGAGGCTTCTTCACATTAAAAGAAAAATGTGACAAACTGGTCTTCTATCCAGTGCTATGTCTCGGGCCATGTTCCAAGCATGTAGGAGTAGACCACGAGTGGCTGAAAATCATCCCCCATTCCTTGTAAATTAAATTACAATTGCAAGGCAATTTGTATCAATCACTTCCTCGTATCATTAGAGAGGAACAGATAAGGTGATCAAACATCTTGTTTGCTCAAGGAAGTCCTGGTTTAATGCCTATTATCCCGGCTTACATATGAAGAGCTCATCCACTTGCTTTCAGAAGTGCCTCTGTTTGTATGAAAATTATATGATCACTCTGAAAAAAGACCATCCCCCCATACAAATATAAGGAACAAGCACATTTTGTTTCTCACTGCAGCATAGGGTTGCATTTCAAATGTACGGAAAAGGTAGACTGCACTGCTGCTCTTAAAATTATCTATTCAATCTGATCACTGGGCCTTTTTATTTCTTGCCACAGAATTCTGCTTCAGATAGCAGTAAATGCATCTGAAGAAGATGGTGTTGTGTCCCAAGCACACTTGTTCATGAATCATTAAATTAAAAATGAAAGGGAAAGGAAAGTATAGGGCTTACCTGAAGATAATTGACCGGAGCTACGTGATATGTATTGTTATGATAGAAACATCATGAATGAAAGCTATGTAACTAAAGAGAAGTGGCGTTTAATCAAAGTGAAGCATGAATATGAGGAGAAAACAACTTTCACTTGGCAAAAATTCCAAATGGTCATTAAGAAGTCTGTTTCTAAGTCAGTTCTATGGACAGACAGAGATCACAGTATGATGTTAGACAGCACAAGTTTCTTCAACATTAAATCCCCTAAAAAGAACATTCTCTCTACTGACTAATTATACACAAGAGAACGACCCTCTCTAGTCTATTCACAACCATTGCTGAGATTTCATTTTTAGCAAAGGTATAAACCAGGATTCACCACCAGATTTGGAGAAACAGATATTGTGACTCTGAGTTCTTGGAGGGAAGCTCTTACCACATACAGTGTTGTCATTGTTGATAAATATTTATCAGGTTTCTGCTATGTGTAGGAGATGCACCTAGGTGTTGTGCGGGATACTGAAACGTACATACGTGCATTATTAAATCTCCCCAGTGAAGCAGAAGTGAAACTTGATGGATGGATAATAATGTAGAAGTTCTCCACAGTTTTATAAGTATTCAGAAATGATAATATAAACTTTGTATTTACTATCCAAAGCCCATCGACCCAGTATGCTCTTTGTTCGAGGAGAAATGGAAGGCTTAAATAGTGCACACTGCAATGCCCTAGAACTCTGAGTAGAGATTTCATGTACTTCTTTCCTATTCATCTTGGTGGTCCAGATAGAAAGGAGATAGATCAAGAGTAGTCTCCCCCACTCCCCAAAGTTCCCTCCCAGCCTAGACCTCCAAGTACTTCAAAATGAACACTGAGCCTATCTATATACCAATGAAATTAAACAAAATTGCAAAGCTTTTCTGCTGAACTTTTCAGGACTGTAGAAAATAAGCTCCAGGATATCCATACACTTCTTTCATTTTAAAATGTTGCCAGAAAAAAAAATGTTCTCTATATTCTTAAATGTTCATAATCATCATTCACTTTGCAACAGAGGCCACATTCAATGGCTCTGGCAGCAGACAGGACCTCCAGGGCTCTGATTTCTAATCCCAGCTCATTACTGAATTGCTATATGACCTTGGGCAACGCACTTAACCTTTCAGAGCTTCAATTTTCTTGCTTATCCTCTGTGGGTAATACTGTTGATTCAACTCATAAGACAGCTGTTAGGAATGCCTAATTAAATTGGATTTAAAGCAGTTTGCAAATGTAATATATGTGTGTGTGTCCACTTAAAATTCCTTATTCCTTAAAAATGCAAACCCTTATTGCATGGTGCACTGGGTGTTACACGCAACTAATGAATCATCGAGGCTTACATCGGAAACCGGGGATGTACTGTATGGTGACTAACATAATATAATAAAAAATCATTAAAAAAAATGCAAACCCTTAATTTCAGACGAAGCAACTCATGTTTATATCTGCACAAACTATCTAGGACGACCGGTGAGGCAAATAAACATGTTCTCTCTATGGTACTTACCATACACTCACTGAAGCCCATGCAATAGTTCTAATTTCTAGAGACTATCTTCAAATTCCTCTACTTGCTATCCTCACCACTGCAGCTGTTAGAACATCTGCAATTTGTAAAGCTAACCTTATCAAATAGTGACCATCTTTGAGTGTGGCCCTTCCTTTCTCTACATAACTGAAGTTACCCACAACTGATCTTGCTTTCTATTCAACCCATGTGGTCCTTAATGCTGGCTACATGTTAGAATCTCAACGGATGCTTTTACAGACTCTTAATGCCCCCCAACCCAAACCATTTAAATCAGAATCTTGGGTAGGTGGTGCCCAAATATTGGTATGTTTAAAAAATCTCCAGGGCCAAGAATCACTGATTTAGCATATTTAAAGCTGGCATGTCTTATTCACCCAATATGTAAAACAGGAAAAAGACAATGCAGCATGCTTAACCAAGCAACAGAAAACAAATGAGCACTAGCTAAATCATTAATGCTCTCAACACATTTAAAAAATGCAACCTGCCCTCTAGCTAAGTACATCATAATGGGTATAATTGGAAATGTGTACTATAAATGAGGAGGGTTAACAACACTATTTATAATGACAATTTGCACTTGTCTTTTCTTCTTGCCAACCCGTGCTGAAATGACAGGGATTTATTTTCCCTCCATGCAGACCCCTTTTCATTTTAGCAGATGAAATGTTTAGCGGCTGCTTGCTACAGGGATCCCTAACACATTGTACTCCATCAGCCTTAAGAGTGAACTGCAACACCACACTGCATTGTACACAGACAGGTTTGAGGGACATGGATGTCACCAAGATATAAACTCAAGACATAATCATTATTAGGTAAGAATACTGAACCATATATTCAAAACAACTCTTTTAAATAATCCATATTACTCTAACTTCTTAATGCTTTATGCCTTCATGGGCATAAAAGGTTGCTATTCCTGACCAACACTGTGTTGACAGCTAGAGGACAGAAGGACTTCCAAGTCAAGCTTATGTGTCACAGCACAGTGAGGACACAACTCAGGGATATACAACTAGCACCTTCAGACCCTCAGATCCTCTGTTCTTCTTACAAATAAGTGAAGTATATCACTTGGCCATCTGCCTGCCATGCTCAAAATGCACCACCACTCCCTATGGTTCAACCCATGAATCCTGGTTTCTGCAACTTTTTTCAATGTCCCTTCTAGGATGTGTCTACATGTAAAAAATGGTTTACCTGAATGTAAGGTGTGGGGGATCCTTTAGACATTAATATTAGTTGTGATAATAAAGTTTTTGTTTTGGGGATAGTAGTAAGACAAGTTAAAGGAAAATAACTGTAAAGATAAACCAATCAAAATAACATTTTTCACTTCTACCTAGAAATTTTAGCACAATGTAGACAAAGAGTCTCAATTACCCCTTGTATGCATGAGGTGCATGCTATTTCCTGTCTTCAAGTATTCATTATTTTGCAGCATCAACATAAATCCTCTAGCTTTTGAAATTCCTTTTTCGGCTTAGTCTTGATGTAATAACATGACTTAGAATTGGTGAGTCTGGAATGTCAGTCAGCTTTGAGAACTTAGGGAAATACTTGTTTTATGGTACCTTGAAAGGAAATAATTAGAATAACTTACTTGGGGCTTTGAAGAATAATCAGGTAATGAAATGTATTTAGTTCAGGGTTTGGAATCTGGTAATATGTAGCACGGTTTGTTGGGGGACGGGTTAGTGTTGGGGTAAGTTAAGTGTTATTTCCTCTCCCTCTTCATCTAGATAACCCCTATGTTTCCTTTGAGACTGAACAGATGGTCACCTCTTTCAAGAAGTCTTTCCCACCCCAACCTCAGCCAAGTAGCCCTCTTCCCATGCTTCCATGCCTCTAGAAAAGACCCCATGTTGCATGCTTTTGTCTTCTTGTCTCTCTCTGCCCTCCAGGTTTTGTAGTGCTTAAAACATAGGAGGCATCTAATAAATGATTGTTGAATAAATAAGGGGATGGATGAGTGAAAATCATGACTTGATGAAAATACAACCATCTACAATTTTTTTTTCTTGAATGGAAAGTTGGAGACATTAGTTTCTACCAATAAGGCAGACTATATATCTGGAGAAACTCTGCTGGCACACAGAAAATTGAATGCTGAAAAAGTTTGTTTTTAATTCATTTAAAACATTTATCTTTTTAATTTTGGAAAAATTTAAACATATCAAATGAACCCAATATATCCATCCATCAGCTTCAATAATCACATGGCCATGCTTTTTAAAAATCTATACCCCTACCCTTTCACGCACACCTGAATTATTTCTTTTTTTAAAAAATTTTAAAAATCATTTTTATTTTGTTATAATAGTCACCATACAGTATATCCCCAGTTTTTGATGCAATGTTCCATGATTCATTATTTGCGTATAACACCCAGTGCATTCAGATATCGTAACATTTCATCTGTAAATATTTCAGAATAGATTTATAAAAGAAAGGGCCCTTTTTAAAATATAACCATTGTGGGCGCCTGGGTGACTCAGTCAGTTAAGCGTCAGACTCTTGGTTTTGGCTCAGGCCATAATCTCATAGGGGGTGAGATGGAGCCCTGCAAAGGGCTCCATGCTCAGTGGGGAGTCTGCTTAAAGGCTCTTCCCTTGCTTCCTGCCCTACAAGTGCATGTGCTCTCTCTCTCTCAAATAAATAAATAAATCTTTAAAAAATAAAATGTAACCATAGTAACACTTTCATACCCAGAAATATCAATACCAATTCTAAAATACTAATAAATACCCAACTGTCATTGGGTTATAATTTGGGTCCCAAATGTCAACTGAGCTGTAATTGGTTGACATGTCCTATAGGTTCCTCCCCCTTTTCTTCTGGTTTTCTTTGAAATTCTTTTTGAAATGCTTTCAAAAATAGATTATAAATGCATGTCTAAAAAGGCAGGCAAGTAAAATTTTGGAGCACTGGCCCTTGATGAAATTTCTTCATTGCTGACAGTGAGGACATGGCTTTTAAAAGAGACATTAAATCAAGACTGCATGGCCAGAGCATAGAGTGATGTTTGGTTGGAGACTCTCCCACTTAGAAACACATAAAGTTGGAATTCCCTTCATATGTGGATAGTGAAAAAACCTACTATAACAAACAGAAAGAGTGGGGTTGCTTTCTTGTCTTTACCATGACTCTAGAAAGAACGAGAAAAAAAAGAAAGAAGTCACCCAGAGTGTTCCTAACCATATGCCTCTTTATTAATACATGTGTGGAGCTGGAGTTAGCGCTACTCTATCTGAAGAAGGAAATCTAAGATGATAATGTTTATCATGTGCTCTGGATTATTCTGGAAGAAGAACAACGAAATTCTCTAAGGAGGAGATATTGCTCTAGAAAATGAAAACACAACAAAAGAAAAAAATATCATTCCTGACCTCATGGACCTTACATTCTAGTGGAGAGAGAAAGACAACTAAAAAAATAAGTTAAGGGGCGCCTGGATGGCACAGTGGTTAAGTGTCTGCCTTCGGCTCAGGGCGTGATCCCGGCGTTACGGGATCGAGTCCCACATCAGGCTCCTCCGCTATGAGCCTGCTTCTTCCTCTCCCACTCCCACTGCTTGTGTTCCCTCTCTCGCTGGCTGTCTCTATTTCTGTCAAATAAATAAATAAAATATTTAAAAAAATAAGTTAAATATTAAGTGTTTCATAAGGCAATTAAATGCTGTGCAAAACACACACACATACACAAATACAGCCAAGAGTGGTAGGGAATGTGCCTCTGTGTGTGTGTGTGTGTGTGTGTGTGTGTGTGCGGTGAAGTTGGGCAATGTTGTAATTTTAAAGTTCAAAAGCCTCAATGAGAAGGGGATATTTGATCAAGAATATGAAGGACCTTGGTGCTCATCCCTATAATATCTGGGGGAAGAGAAATTTAGGCAAAGGGAATACTATGTACAAAGACCCAGCAGAGTCAAATTCCAGAGTGAGCAAGGGTGTCCAGGGTGGCTGGATCACTGGGTACATTGGTGTGTGGAGTTGGAGTGGGAGTGGAGGGAGAGATGATAGAAAAGGTCAGTGTCTCCACAAAGAAAAACAAATTGGATTCTGATCTAATATCATACATAAAAATGAATTATTAAAGATTCACATGTAAAAGTTTCTGTAGAAAAACACAGATATCTTTATGTCTTTGGGATAGGAAAAAACATCTTAAAACACAAAGATGAAAATCATACAGTAAGTGATAAATACAATTAGCATTAATATTAACCATTTCTGTTCATTGAATGACAAACCTCACTCTTTTTTTTTTTTTTTTTTTTGACAGAGATAGAGACAGGCAGCGAGAGAGGGAACACAAGCAGGGGGAGTGGGAGAGGAAGAAGCAGGCTCATAGCGGAGGAGCCTGATGTGGGGCTCGATCCCATAACGCCAGGATCACGCCCTGAGCCGAAGGCAGACACTTAACTGCTGTGCCACCCAGGCGCCCCCAAACCTCACTCTTAATTGTGATATCTGCACTATGTGGAACCAAGCAAGGTTTACTTTCCAGAATATCATCTTAAAATAATAAGAAAAACAATCCAAGCGCTCGCCTTGCTTCGTTCCCTTGCCAAGTGCTCTACATAAACCAGCTCGATCCTCGTAACAATCCTAAAACACAGTTACTCTTGTTATTCCCATTTTGAAGGTCAGAGAATGGAGAACAGAGAAGGTTTGTATCTCATCCAAAATGCCAGTAAGTAATAAAGAGGACTTGAAACCCAGGAAGTCTGCATCCAAAGTATGTGTCCTCGCTGCTCTGCTTTGCTATCTTATGCCTCCCACCCTTGAATGTTCTCAGCCAAGTGCAAGAAGTGCAGTCCAATAAAACTGAAATCCAATAACGGCAACTGTTCCCAGGAATAAAACTCAAAACCAGTTAGGTCCCTTCAACAGATGACTGGATTAAAAAGATGTGGTCCATATATACAATGGAGTATTACTCAGCCATCAAAAAGAACGATTTCTCAACATTTGCTGCGACATGGACGGGACTGGAGGAGATAATGCTAAGCGAAATAAGTCAAGCAGAGAAAGATGATTATCATATGGTTTCACTCATTTATGGAACATAAGAAGTAGGAAGATCGGTAGGAGAAGAAAGGGAAGAAGAAAGGGGGGGGTAAACAGAAGGGGGAATGAACCACGAGAGACTATGGACTCTGGGAAACAAACTGAGGGCTTCGGGGATGGGGGAAGGGATAGGCTGGTGATGGGTATGAAGGAGGGCACGTATTGCATGGTGCACTGGGTGTTATACACAAGTAATGAATCATGGAACTTTACATCAAAAACTAGGGATGTACTATATGGTGACTAACATAATATAATAAAAATATTATTATTATTAAAAAAAAAAAAAAACAGTTAGGAGCCTGGCCCCTAGAGAAAGCCAGTAAGGACCAAGACCAGCCAGCTTACAGAGTCCCAGGCTCAGTAGGTCTCTTAATTTAATGCTTTGCTACAGCTGCCTCAAAATTTTTAATAATTTTTAAACAAAGCACCCCACGTTTTCATTTTGCACTGGACCTTCCAAATTATGGTGCTGGTCCTGAAAAAAACAATGGTAATGTGGGGGAATTAATGAGATCCTCGCCATCTTTGGAATCATTTTACATCTTGGAAGTACACACAGAGGTGACTAGGAAGGGTTTGCTCCATCGTTGAGTTCTGACTGTTGCTTACTGTTTTTGCTTCTCTCTTAGCATTTAAATTCCTTGAGCAGGAAAGAGGGTTTGCATAATCATCCAGTTACGTGAACTCCACAGGATGGGCAAAGAACTCAGTACACGCTGGGTCATGAAGACAGGCTATTATATAATGTTGAGTTATGGTAATTTATACGCTTACCTACAATTCACATTTTTTTCATTCAAGAAAATAGATTCTCCTCATTTCTTGCCCAGGTAATTGAACGGCCTCATAATTTTCCCACTGGTTTCCAATGCTGTCTAACCTCATTATTTTCTGTACTATTTTTTTTTTTCTAAAACACAAATCTGATTTTATCACACCCATGCTTAAAATTTAAAGTGTCTATTAGAATTCCAGATAATGTCCAAACTTTTTAGAATGGCATAAATCTTTTCATAAACTGGCTCCTGCATATCTCTCTAACCCTATTTCTTATCATCTTCCATATGCATTATGCATCCCGAGGCCCACTAGCTGCTTGTAATTCATTTAATTAAAATGTACTCTCTTGCTGCCAAGTATACACACACACACACACACACACACACACACACACATCCCCTCTTCTATATCTAAGATACTTGTATTCCGTGTTTACTTGGAAACTCCTGATCTCCCAAATCTTACATCCTCTGACCACCTAGCTAGAGTAAGACAACCCCCTCATTGGCTGCCTAATACTCTGTGCTCATTCCTGTTATAAAAAAAAGATAGGCTTGGGGCGCCTGGGTGGCACAGCGGTTAATCGTCTGCCTTCAGCTCAGGGCGTGATTCCGGCGTTCCGGGATCGAGTCCCACATCAGGCTCTTCCGCTATGAGCCTGCTTCTTCCTCTCCCACTCCCCCTGCTTGTGTTCCCTCTCGCTGGCTGTCTCTCTCTGTCGAATAAATAAATAAAATCTTAAAAAAAAAAAAAAGATAGGCTTATGTACTTGAATCCTCTATCAAAATCCCCTTGAATAAAGTAACCCCATCCTATTAATCTTAACGTTACTAGCAACTGGCAGAAAGCTTGGTATACAGTACAACCTACAAAAAAGTTTGCTGAATTGCTGATACATTCATCTGTTATCATTCATTTGATTACTATTTAGGCACTTACTCTGTGGCAGCCACTATTCAATGTGTTTAAGCAGTGAACAAGACATGGAGCTTACTTTCTGATTGGGAGAATGGTTAAGTGCTATGAGGAAAACAACATGTGTATGAGCAAGGAAGAGAATGGGAAAAGGGGATTTCTAATAAGGTTGTCAGAGTAAGGCTCACCAAGACATGCTATTTGTTGTTGTTGTTTTTTAAAGATTTTATTTATTTATTTGAGAGAGGGAGGCAGTGGGGGGGGGGGATGAGCAAGGGAAGCAGCAGAGGAAGAGGGAGAAGCAGACTCCCCACCAAGCAGGGAGCCTGATGCGGAACTCAATCCCAGGACCCTGGGATCACAACCTGAGCCAAAGGCAGATGCTTAACTGACTGAGCCACCCAGGTGCCCCAAGACATGCTATTTGAACTGAAATCAAAATGTTGGGCAAAAGACTTATGCTAAGGGCTAGGAGAAGAGCATTTTAGGAAGAAGGTACAGCCAGTGAAAGTCTGAACAAGGTAGAAGCTTGGTCAGAAAGGACTCCAATTAGCTACAAGGAAAAGTAAAGAAAGCAGTGAAAGGTGGAATAGGGGTTTACAAAGTGCCTAGCACCAGTCTGTGAGGGTGGAGCCCTCCAGATGATTCCTTCCATGTGAAGGGTTATATCCATCTCTACTGCCCTCTTTTCCCAGGATTTTCTCCTCCTTCCACACTTGTGTCTTCTTTGGGAAGGATGAGGGGTATCTAAATCATGGTTTTGGGAGAAGGAAGTGGACATATGTGGCTCGTCCTTCTCTCTCCTTCTTGTTCTTTGGGATGTATCTGCCCATAGAATGCACATATTCTGATCTGTTCTGGGACACGGTCATCAAATTTTTAGGTGTCCAACATGGGCCATGACCAAGAGGTTAAGATTGTCTATTATACAGTTGAGGATCAGCTGACATTTTGATCCCCATCTAGTTCGACTAATTCTCAATTGTTTCTAAATTTGGGTGGGGGAAAAAGTGGGTGGGGAAAAGACAGACTTCCTCAAAGTCCAAGACCAAATCCGTGCTTGTTGATCACGTATAACGGTATTTCATGTTTCATGGAATATGACAATATATGTTTATTAAACTCCTATTATTTTTCTACTAGAAGAAAGTCTCTCTCTTTCTTGCTCTCTCTCATTCTTTCTCCACACATACATACAACACACTCTCGCTATCTTTCATTTATAAAATTAATAACTTTATTGCTTGAGCTTGAATGCCCATGGATCCTACAACTTACTCAGGGAAGATGAAATACAAAATGGAGGACAAGGAGGGAATTAGTGCATACTGAGCAATGTTGCTAAGCTAGCCTCTTCACATAAGATTAGAAAACCCTAGGAAGTAAATTGTCTTACAGATGCTACATGTTGTATCTATGTTACGGGTGAGCATATAACCTCTCCATGAGGTTAACTAAATTTTAGAACACACAGCTAAGGGGCAACACCAGGAGTCTACCATAAGTATGTTAGATTCTTTACACTATGCATGAACAAATTAGAGAAAAACTCAAGAAAGAATATAATTAAGTGCTAAACTGAATTAATCAAAGATCTGTTCGAAAAGCATCTGGTCATCCAGCAGAAGAGGATATTGTTGGCTCAAGTTAGAAATGAGCATATTTCCCACAGAACCCGTTGTTGTACCTGCGGTCTATATTCTTACTCTGGTTACCATTCATGAGGCCTCTAAATAGAGTTATGATAAGCATATTTTCGGTATCAGAGCAACCTAAATTTAATTTGAAAAGACCTCAAATGGCAGAGAATCCACAATTACTAGCATACTTATTTTTGGATATTTTATTTCTTATCACTGGAAACATGCCGTTCAGTAGACATTCTATCTGAACTATTTCCATGTAGCAACTTAATTTTGAAGGAATTTCAAGAGATTAGCAGAATATCCAGTGAAGAGCTTTCTATTAGGGAACGCTTAAAAGTTGTTTGTCTAAACTATGAGCAATTTCCCTTATTTTATGCATAAATTTAATATCTTCTTGATTTGTTACCTTACATAAGTTATTTGACATTCTTATAAAACCTGGAGCTCCAAATTGACATATTAAGATCTTAACATTTAGCTCCACCTGTACTCTAAGCTTTGTCGTAGTAAGACAAATTAAATAGTTTATAAATCTACCATCATATTAGCTAATCCAGTGAGTCAAAAACCTCCTTAAACTATATGCTAATTTAGAATCATATTAACATAAGATCAAAGCCAAGAAAGTGAAAAATAATTTTTTACTTGCAGAAAATTATTTATTAAACTTAAAGTAACACCCTATCTAAATCAAAACTAATTTATTCTATTCCTTCATAAGAAGTATATTGAAAGTCTAAAAATAAACTCCTAATTAGAATGGGTACCTTGGTTTCTGAAAGGCACCATATTTACCACTACAGGCAAATAGAAATTATATTGTGATGCACTGTATTATCTGCAGAGCATTCTAGAAATATGAGAAAGAAACCAGCCAGAACTTAAGAGTTTGAAAAGAAACACAGATTTTTGCCACCAAGGCTAACAATAAATCATTATGAATATCGATGGGAGCCACAGGATTTACTTACGGTAATGTAGCTTGACTGCTGAATGAAGGAGATTAATAGTGCTTTACAGCAAGTATTAGTTGCAAACGTAGAAGGAAGACGGTGGATTTCAGATGTAAAGAACGGAACTCCATGCACCAAATCTTGTGTTTATTTTATTTTGTTTGGTATGCTAGTTTATTTTATAAAACGACAAAGACAACACTGTTTATGACAGACTGTTGATAGAAATCACAGCCTAGACATGTTGGTAAGAACTCAAGTACACACAGACTGCATATTTTGTTTGTTTGAAGTCAAATATCTGGCTCCAGTCATACTCAGGGTGAGTATTTTCTCTCTCCTTCCAGTTTCTACTCGACATGAGCGTATAATTCTACTGCATTTCTGTTGACTGGGGCTTCGTTTTCTTTTCCTGTATTTCTACCTATGTAAACCACTCTCTTCCCAAACCAACTCTGAAGGGAAAGAGGATGGCTTTTGCGTTGGAAGCAAGCAGGTAGGTTTTGCTATGCCTCTCCCTGCAGTTCGGGCTGAAACAGACGTGAGGGAATGAGGCATGTTCTGGATTCTCTCCCAAGAGCTGAGCTTGGGGGTTCTGGGGAGGTCATTCTCAGTGGGGAACAACCACTGCCCCATCTGAGGGGCAATGCTCCCCATCTCAGCTCCGGCTGCCTTTCTGCACACTGTCCCTTTCCCCTTTCAGATAGGTGTTGACCTGAGGGAGCTGGTCCACAGGCTGCTGCAGTGGCTGAGGGCCTGACGCAAACTGGGCCAGTAGGCTCTCTTTCTTGGTAGGCTCCAGAAAGAGCCAGAAGGGAAGTTTCTGTCCATGTTGGGTGCTTGACTGAAGAAAGTGTGGTAGAGTCGAGCCTGGGACAGCCATTCCAGGGCTCTGTATCTGCTAGTTATGAGGATACAGACTCAGAGAAGGTCTATTACAAGGGGCAGGACAGTAGGTATACACAGAGAAGCAGCGACAGGAGGAAGCACACTGGCCTGGAAGCTGAAAAGAGAAGCCTCGGTTCCTGTTTGCATTTCTAGTTCCCAAGACATCCATGGGGAATTTTTTCCCTTATTTTTAGATATCTGTGAGATTTTCTGTTATAATTTCCCAACAAGCCGTTTTAACCCACTATAGCTTAAACATCTTGGATCCTTGAAAGCCAAAATAAATGATTAGAACAATACAGTAGAAGCAAGTTACACATTTCTTAAATAATCCATTGGCTAATAGTTAAATTAAATGTCTCCACAGCTCAGGTGTTCTCAAACTTTAATGTGTCTTAGAATTACTAAGGCAGTTTGTTTAAAAATGGCAGATTTTGAGGGGGCGCCTGGGTGGCTCAGTCGTTAAGTGTCTGCCTTCAGCTCAGGGTGTGATCCCAGAGTCCTGGGATCGAGCCCCACATCAGGCTCCTCTGCTGGGAGCCTGCTTCTTCCTCTCCCACTCCCTCTGCTTGTGTTCCCTCTCTCACTGGCTGTCTCTCTCTCTGTCAAATAAATAAATAAAATCTTTAAAAAAAAATGGCAGATTTTGAGGGCCCAGGCCTGACCTCAAAATCAGAATCTTTTAGGATTTTAACAAGCATCGCTGGTAATTCTGAGCTGGAAATGCATGGGCCACACTTTCAGAAACCTATTCAAATCCTTGTTTTACCCTTGGACCAGTCTGGGCCACTGCAAGGCTACCCATGACCACAATTTTGCATTTCAACATTATATTTTTGGGTTTTATTTAAAAAACACAAACAGGGGGGCCTGGATGGCTTAGTCGGTTAAGCATCCACCTTCAGCTCAGGTCCTGGGATCGAGCTGGTGCCAGGCTCCCTGCTCATCAGGGAGTCTGCTTCTCTTTCTCCCTCTGCCTCTCCCCCTGATCATGCTCACTCTCTCTGTCTCTGTCTCACATGAATAAATAAAATATTTAAAAAATAAATAAAAAACACAAACAAACATAAAACCATGAAACCCTTTATTTAATTTCCTATGGACACACTGCCTCAGTTGGTGACCTCCGTTGGAATGTGAAGTTGCAGTAGGAAATGCCTTCTGGGAATTAGCAATTGAATAGGCTTTGGTTTCCATGAGATACTCATATGATTTCGTTAAAAATAATAATAAGCAAGCAGACTGATGGACATAGGAATGAGTGAATGAATGAGTGAATGTGTAAACAAATAAACAAAAAGTATGAACCATGTTTTTAACTTGTATGTTTGCCAGGAAACCAGAGATAAATCTGATTCTCAAAGTCCCACATCTTCTGTCACTGATATCACTGTGCGTGTTCTTGCAGTAAGCTACAAAATCATTTATGAAAGAAATTTAGTTAAGTCATATCTACTTTCCTCTTAGCAGTTTGCTAGCTTTGCTTAAGCAGGTTGCTTCTAACTGGCATACATTTATTTGACACGGATTTACTGTGTTCTGTTCTGTCTTGAGTTTATTACTAGGCACTTTTGGGAATGGAAGCAGAAAAGGTTCCAGCCTTCAAAGATTTCACATCCCTTCAGAGAGACACAAAACACCTTTACCAGTAGTTAGGATGCAAGCAACTCAGACAGGGTTATGGGACTCAAGAGAGAGGAGTGGCTGTTTCCAGCAGAAGGATGAGGACAAATTCTGTGGAGGAGGCAAGGATTTACACCTTGGTTAGATCTGGGCAAGCAGCAGAGATAAGGAGAAAGAGATTCTAGACAGCGGAATTCTGGCTTTCCTTACTTCTTTCTCTCACAGCACTCTGATCTTCTGCCTAGCGTGTATTTTGATTTGTACCTGCATGTTCATTGGGTAATTGTGGGTTCAATGCCGCCATTTCCCTCTAGTAGACTCTATCCTCCATAGTGGAGGGGTCTGCATCTTCACTCACCACTCTGCATACAGGCACGCGGTGCCGAGCACAATGGCTAGAACACACTGATTGTTCAGCCAATGTTTTTTGCTGACCGAGTGGATGAGAGCCTAGGCTACCACGCGGTTTTGCCCTGTATTAGTGTTGCAATCTTGGGTGCTATCCCTAAGCCTCTCTTTCCTCGTATGTAAAATGGAGTAATAACCGTTCTTTCCATATAGGATTGAGGTAAGAATAGGATAATGAGTATCAATAAATTATGGTTTTTATTAATTTGATAGGATGAGGCAGTGAGATGAAGCAAAGGCATGCTGATATTATAGCCTTTAGTGATAAGTCTGACCTTGTCTAGGTTTTTTCCCTATAACCGCACAGGCTCACGAGGCAAGGCAATGTGGTAGGTTTAATGTAAGCTGGGTATTTTTACCGGCTCTTTGCTTCTTTTGGACCAGGTGACCAGGAGTGCTTCCCTTGACCAACCCCGTCGCCTCTCTCTGGAGCAGCCCTAATGGAACAGCTGTTCCCATTTCACCAAACTGTCCCGACGGTCAATGAAACAGCATGTGTGAACACAATGTGTGACAGGTCTGTGATGTGCCACGCCGGTGTCACAGGTTTGAGAGTACCAGGCTCCAAATCCTTCAATTGCTAATAAACAGGCAAAATGAGCTGTGCCTATCGACAGGAGAAATAACTTGTGGTGGGACAAAACAGGCCCTGGAGTCACAGAATCTGGATTCCATGCTGGCTCTGCCTCTGCCACGCATGGCGGCTAACGTTGAACCCCGTACCTGATCCTTCTGAGCTGGGGGCTCCTCACCTCTTTAGTCACGTGGGATTGCACCCAACTCCTGGGGCCACCATAGGAATGACAAAAAATCCCAGCTGGTGATGCCGTGAACTCCAGGTCCCCGCAGCTGTACATCCATCTCCGGTGCCGAAGAAGAAGGGGTCAGGGAGAGGAGGAAGAGTGCGGACTGAGAACGCTTCCCTGTCAGCCATAATGTACACTAATATTTCCTCTGAAGCTGAGGTGTAGGTCACGCCAGCCAAGTTCCGACCTATCACACAACGCTGTTCCTCCATGTTGGGAAATGGTCAAGGGGCTCTAATGAAATATCCTTAATTTTTGTTGTTGTTGCCAAACCTGATTTTATTTTATTTTTTTCCCAAATCAAATCTCCCTCATACTGGGTTTTAATAGAGGCTGGCAGAAGGTGCCAAATTTTAACTAAAAGCAAAACAAAACCAAGCAAAAACAAACACACGAGAGCAAAAAATTACAAGAAATTAAGAGAATTTTATCCATTATTTGGTTTCCCCCCTGAATTGAGAGAAAGTGTCTTTTATGGCTTTGATCAGCACCACTCCTGTTTGGCAGGAATATGATTGAGAACTGCAATCTCCACAAGCCCAAGTGTTTGTCACTCCTCCTACTAAATTTTCGGGAATACTTATTGAGTACAAGGACAATGTAGTGATATACGGGCTTTAAATTATAGACTAAAGGGGGCAAGTCACCCCCAGCAGAGCCCGTATAAAACAAAGGCACCTATGCTCTGCAGGTTGAGGCTGGAGCTTGGGACATATATGTATTTCAAAAACACTGGGGAATAGATAACATCTAATATTTACAGAGGTGGTAACTGGAATTTAGGTCACTTTCTCAAAGAAAGTCATTAGATCATCATAATGCCCTCGACACTATTCTGGGGGCCAGTGTCCCAGGCCCAAAATCTCAATTACTCAAACATAGCAGATTCCTCATTATTCGGGAGTAAATCAGTACTCCATCCACTACTTCCCAGGTAGACAAAAGTACAGATGGGCCTGTGGGGAGAAAGAGGGAATCCTGTGTGCTGGAAAGGGGTCAGCGAAGAGTGGTGCTAGTGTGGACTTGAATGGGAGAAATTCTGGATTCTAGGATAGGTGACTTTTGACTTTGACATTCTGAATGACCATTATCTCTTTCCCTAATTGGCTTGGGCCCACCATACCATGTGTCAATGAGTTGACTTCATCTTTATGGAAGCAAAATCTTTAGGCATTAGAACTGGTTGTGGGAAAGATGCAGAGTTCATGTGTTCATTCATTCAACAACAATTACCAAACGCCCCTCATGTCCCAGACATTATGCTAAGCCCTGCAAGTTCATTAATGAAATCAGAAGACAACTGCGCTCTAAATGTTATCATCTTGTCCAAGGAAAACACAGACATGGAAACAAGTGTCATCATACTGGCACAGGAGGTCTAGGTGTTGCAGGGCACCTGTAAGTTCCCTGTTCCTAAGGAACTTACATACTGCTACTACTAATAAATTTCCACGTACGTGACATTCTTCAATGTGCCCGAATCTCCGTGAATCCTTATACCCACTCTAGGACGTAGATGCCAATACTATCTCATTTTGGACAGGATGGAACTGAAACACAGCAAGTTGAAAGGGAGTCTGAAGTGACTTATACGGCCACGATGGGACTTGAGAGTCCATGCTCTTAACTGCTGCACCACACCGTCTACACAGGTAAAAAAAAATTTGCTCTCTTTGATCCTGAAAACCTCAAGACCTATCTGTAGGAGGCTTGACACAGGAACAAAGGCTACCACCAAATGAAGTTTCCTACCAATTCCCAGCAGCAGTTTGCCTTTGACCTTCCTGTTTCCATGACACTGCTCTCCAGCTTGTCCCTTAGAGATGCAAGTTCAAGGGCTCCCTCAGCCTTTAATTACTGATACTGACAAATAATTAATCATTAGCTCTGTGGTTTCTAGGAATTTATAAGAAGAGCTATTTTGAATATGGCACATTTTATCTTCCAGCCCAATAACTTTAGCTCCTACGTATTTTCCCTTCTATAGAAGTGATAAACACATCTGGGAATTATTTCAAAATAATCCACAGGTGGGGTGACAGAAAGGGGGGATGCTGGTAGCACAGGAAAAACGAGAGCACAGGGAAAACAAATAAGTTGATGATTGTTTTCACTTGGCAGTGGTTACACAAGAGCACGTTCCATTAATCATTAATATTCCACATTAACATTGTATTAATTTATGTACATGTCTGAAACTTCATATAATTCAATGCTGGAAATATAAAGTAAGCCCCTTTAAAGATAACCTGAGAGAAATTCTGGAAAATCATTACTGATTTGTGACTTTAAAGTAAAAACATGAAGTGTGATGGTTACAAGAGCAGTGGCCAAGATAATTCCCAACAAAACCCAGACAAACAATTGTCAGTGATCTCCTACAATAGGTTAAAAAATAGGTTAAAATGTATGTGAAGGCATGTTGCACCGTACAAAGCACTAAATGAGTGTTTCTCATCCTTACCCACTTAAGGAGTCACTGGAGGAGAGTTTTAATATTGCAAATGTCCCTTCAGCATGAACAGACTCTGACGAACAGGGGCTAGGGTGAGTCTTGGACATCTACGCATTAAAAAACAAAACAAAACAAAACAAAACAAAACTGCAGAGGGCTGAGAACCTCTACAATAAGAAACTGTTGTCATTATTAAGTAACATCGGCTACTTCAGGCAGGCGTTTGCTCTACAGGCTGAAGGAAGAATAAAAGAAAACAGCAAGAAAAGCCCCAAAGGCTGGTTCTTGATCATTTGGCTCATTTATGACTGGGACTTAAAAATCAGAGACGCCACAACAGGGCCACAGCATGACGAATATCTGATCTGCTTAGAAGAATGTGGGACTATCATTAAGCATTTAAAGAGAGACACAGATGAGGAGGCGTATGAAGCAGGAGCAGAGGCTGGCTACTAGCTAGAGATTGTTCATGGCTTGAGAATACTTTTAAGTCATAGGATTCAGTTCATGAACCCAGCCCAGACCAAATAAAAGCTGACACAACTCATCCATTGCTAAGGCACAAATCGCTCCTGGTGCACTCAGCCCCATGAAGCCATCTTGGCTCTCCGAGAAGTTTCAAATGGGTTTGGCTTGAGGTTCATATAACCCAGTGATTCCCTGATCGTATGAAAAGCCTATTAAATCATGATGTCTTGGAATAGAACCCAAACATAAAAGTATGTTCTAGAGATCTCTAGGTGATTCCACTGTGCAATCAAATTTAGGGACCATGAACATAAACTATTCTTTGATGAACCAATCTGAAACCATAGCTGCAAAAAAGAGCTCCTCCTTCCTCATTAGCCAAGGTTGTCCCCTGCTCTGGCCCATGTTTCTCCTGATTTCTCAGTGTAGGCTAAACCACTTCTCCTCACCCCACACCGTACCTCACCTGTGTCCTCACCTGCTGATTTGTTCCCAGGCTATGCTTCTCACTTCACAACTTCGACCATGTCATTGCCTCGCTCAAAAATTTCTAACGAACCTCATTCCAACCTGGAGCTTTGTAACCAAAATATAGCTATTACCTGGGTGCTTACAGAAAGGTACAATTCCAGGCCGCATCTGGGTCTACTGAATTAGAATCTGTAGTTACTAAGATCCCCAGGGGATTTGTATGAGCATTTAAGTTTGAGAAGGGTTATTCAAGAGCACCATTCTCCAAAGTGTATTTTTGAAGGACACTCTCAAGGACAGAGAGTATCCTGCCTGGATTCAAAGTCAGACCATTCCCGCTCTTTACAGGACATCTGTCCATCCAAAAAGTAGTTATTGAGTGACTACTATGCCCCATACTGTGTTGGTTTTAGAGGATCCAGCATGAAGATGACAGAAGTGATGTCTGCATTCATGGACTTATAGCAAGGACAATATTGATATGGAAAGATAACAATGGGGGTTTTACATAGGGGGATGTGCAGAATGCTCTGGGATGATCTAGTTAATGAAGTAAGTTGGGGACAGCCTAACCCATCTGGGAGATCTAGAACATGAGAATAGCATTGCTGGGGAAAGGCTGCTAATTCAGGTCCCTGTGGATACAGGGGGTCAACACAGGAGGGGCATCTGAATACAGTGTCAGCTTCACACACAGCAGGTGCAAAGGCTCAGAGCAACTATAGAAACACTTGTCCAGTGCCTACTCCATGCAAGGCAGGGCTCCAGGCGCTTTCCATATATGTAAGTGTGACTATTAACCCTGTTTTATAAACAAGGAAACCGAGCCACAGAGAGACGAAGTAGTGTGTCCCCATCACAGAACAAACTTTGAAACTCAACCCTGTCCATCTCGCTCCAGCACCTGTGTTCTTAGCTATCACACGCTACAACTGTCGAGCTGGGCAGAAAGTGATGCATTCAAGAAGCTGAAAAACAGGCCATATGTCCAGAGTTCAAGCAGTATTTGTTCATGGATCTTATTTTTTTTTTAAATCATCAGAAGGAGAATGCATTACCATTCAAGAGCAGCTACTTACAACTCATATTTTTGGGGTCCATCCCATAGTTACCAAATCAGAATTTCTAGCTATGGAGCTGAAAATCTGCATTTTAGCAATGCTTCCAAGATGGTTCAGAGACAATAAAGTCTGAGGACCATAGGTTTAGAGGTACAATTTCCTTCAATATTCTCCTCCCTCTCATCGTCCCCCCTAATTAACCCACAGTTATTTAATAATATATTGGTCCCAAGATATAAACTAAACATGAGGGTAAATAGGATTGAAGTGGAAAGTTAGAATAAATCTGAAAATTGAATCTTTGCTCCTCCAGGTCCCCTGACTGCCAGGCTGTGAAAAGAATTATCTAGGCTTGAAAAATTGGAGGCAAAGAAAGACCACAGAGGCTTAGAACTATTTTCATTACAATACCAACCATTTAAATAACTAATTGAATCTCTGGAAATTGAAGTAAAATTTAAAATTGCCGGAAGAGCAATTATTTCACATGCTCTATGATTCCTCCATCCTTAGCCAGTGCTAGAAGACTCTCAGGCAGCAGAGAATTTTCTTGAACATAGAATACATGCAAGAGCAGTAGCCAACGTAATCTCTGGCCACTAGGGTGCACTGGCTCAACAAAACTAATATGCCTCCCTCAGTGCCAGGGGACCCTGCCAGCTCCAACACCAATATCTGGCTGCCAGTGGGGTGTTCTTTTAATTCAGTTTTTCCTCTCTTATAATCATTTAACAGAGGAATTATACTAATCTCTCAGGAGGAAGAAACTGAAAGAAATAGCTGAATCTCAATAAAACTCCTTCATCATAGTTTATTTTATTTTCCTGCATTTTTCCAATATTTATCTTTATTTATCTTTGAATGTCTTTCAAGTACATTACCATTAAAATTCCAAAAGTCAGCCTCCTCGATGCTGCCTTTCAAATGGTTCAGAAAGATCATAGCTCTTCTGTCCCGCTCTGTCTGGAGATGACATTACCTTGTTCATTCAGTTCACTTACCCTATATCCCCATTCTAGAAAATAAGTTTGGAAAACTTTCTAGAAGACACTGTTATTTTTATCCCTCAAAAGATCAGAAAAATATTCCACTGTATTTTACAAGGCTCTTTCATATTCAAAATATTTATTTTAATGCTATCCATAAGAAAGCTCAATGGATACAACCATATTAATTCTGTGACAAAAGAACATTAAGAAGACAAAATGGCACGGTTATGAAAACCTTATGCAGGTTCCCCACTGTTGCAACATAAGACACAGGTGATGACAATCTTCTTCAGCTGTCACTATCCCTTTGATGTGTCAGGCAGATCTGTGTCAATGTTGGTCATCTATTCACATCACACCCATGATAACACGTAAGTCAAAGAACATGGGGAATCCTGGATGCAGAGGGATGGAATTTCCCAAGGAAAAGTGTGAATGCTCTGGGGCAGGTTCTCTCCTCCCACAACCGCAAACAGTACTTCCTTGCCCCTTCTTCCAGGAAGCTAGTACAGCCTTGTCCTGCCTGAGAAGACATGACTACCCAGAGGAGGTGACGATGTGTGGATGAAACCCCATTTACTCTGGGCACTAGGGTTATGATTCTATGCACCTTTCCTTTTCTTGGAGTTGCTTTTTCTTACCGTGGTAATGGTAAGATCCACTGGACCAAGGCTGGGGAATGAGACTATGGGAGAAGAATTAAATTACGAACTCTAGGTCTTAGGTGGAAATGGAGCTTTTGGACTAGGAGTACTGGTATCTCCACACGGACTTGCTCATCAGGGGGAGTGCAGTAAGCATGGGGGGAAAGACCTGTCCTAAGAAAGAGGGTCACTTTACCAAAGTGTTCCTATGTGTTTTTTAGGACTGAGGTACTAAGTATCCTGGATCATTGCCCTCCAAATACACCCAGGTGTATAAAGTATCACCATTTATAGTAAAGAAACACAAACCTTATATTGTCAATTCCTGTACCTATCCAATGCTTTTTACATATCTGCCCTTGTTCTTCCACAGGCTTATATTGTCAGTGATGCAAGCACAGTGCTTAAGGACCTATAGTCTAATAAAGATTCCTCCAGTCAGACTCCCAGCGCACAGGAGCCATAAAGAAGCGGTGTCAGTGATGAGGCTTTATAAGGAACCACATGTGGACGGCTGTTCAAATCCCCACGACAGGGTTCCCGGAGGAGGAGGAGTCCGTCATGCACTCCAGTGACAGGACAGCATCTAGTAACTGAATATGTCTTCCCTGCCAAGTCCTGAGGGATCTGGAAACCCAAGCCTTCATTTACAAATTTTACCAACCTTGCTTCGCAGGGGGACATGCAAATGGAAAAGAAAGGTGCTCCCATTCTACAGTCTCTCGTTTACTTGGCAGTGGGGGAATACAATCAGGCGGTTAGCAGGAGAAACACTAAAAACAGACTGCACTGACCTGGTTGGCAGGACCTCGGGCAGGGCGTCCACTCACTGAAAGCTGTCACGATACAGTCTTTTTTGCATGGGAGAAGGCAAGGACGCACTGTTTCGGGCCGAGTTGAATCTGGACATCTGTCAATGGTAAGAGACAACAGAGACAATATCAATGCCTCCTGGAAGAAGTAAGTGGTTTAGCAGAGAACTGTGGGGTTCCAGAACAGAAAACACTGAGGCCCTGTTGTTGCTTCTATGGACAAGGAAGAGAGAGCCAGGGAGGTGAGGCTGCTTGCCTAACGGCCCCCAGCCAGAGGCAGAGTCAAGGGCAACGTCAGCTCTCTTGACCCAGAGACCAAAATACTTCTCACTCCTCCAGGAAAAGAGCGGTCCCTGAAACTAATGGAAGGGAATGCCTTCACAAGAATGTGTCCCCATCAGCATCAATTCAAATGACATTTGATTTTTTTTTTTTTCCGGAATGAACATATCTGCTATATTATTTGGAAAGCATTCAGATCAGTGATATTCTACCAAAGGAACAGGAAAATACAAGGCAATATATGAACATATTGGGAAACAAAAATCATTGAAAAACCACTTAAGTTTACCCTTTATCTTTGATATGAGCAGAATTTTAGAACATCTAAACGATTGGCAGGTATCTCTTTAGAACATGTGGACTGAGCTGGAGCAAACAAAACATGACAGATGGCAAATGTCAAATATACTAACTAGCATTAACAAGAGCAACACTGCAGTTCTGTTATTTTGCTGATAATGAATGCTCACACTTGGGAAGAAAGCACCACAGTCAATTGCTTCATAATCACTTGGAAAAACTAAAGCCTCAGAAAATGGCAATCAAGCTTTTGTTTGTTTTCTTGCCTGCTTACTTGTTTTATGAACACAGAGGGCTAAAAACTACATTGATTATCTTCTAAAACAGTGATATGCCAAAAAGAAAAACAGGAAAGCACTCAGGACAGATATTTGCATTTTAAATTCTGTTCCCCATAAGTTCCTCACAAAACACATAAATGCAGTGTGGGTAAAGCTTAACAGCATGAGCTCTGGTATTAAGAAGGCAGCGCTGAGTTAAGGACTTTGGCTAGCTTCTTTCATTTATTCCTAATGACAACAGTGAGAGGCATTATAGCCTTCATTTTCACATGATAAACTGAGGCACTGGAATAATCAGTAATGGACCTAAAGCCACACAGGGAGAGACCATTTGAGAAAAATTATAATAGGGAAAAAAAAAAAAACAACAAACAACAGTGTAGAAAGTTCAGACAATCAATAGACCTTCTCGAAGAAGAGAAAACAGAGGAGATAAAGTTAATGAGGAAATAATGAATTAAAAAAAAACCCACAGATCTGATGAAAGGATGACAGTTCAGGTGAAGAGCCCACCAATTGTATACAAAATGACCAACATGCCAATGCAAAGGTTGTCCAGTTTTCAAACACCAAAAAAAAAGGTAAGAGAACAGACTATAATGGTTGTGGGAGAAGAGGAAGAAAAATTTGTCATCCAAGAATCTGGCTGACATCAGTCCTCATCAATTTAGATAATGATCAAAATGAAAACATTTTCTTAGCTTTAAAACTTTAAAAACAATATATAAGCCAAATGTGGATGACCGAACTTGACCGTGGAACAGAATGTACATGATAATATTCGTGACACCATCAGGTAAAGACACAGCGGACAAAGCAGGGGGCATGGAAAGGGAGGGAGACAGAGTGGAGGCTTGGGTGTCCTTATCTGACAAAGCAGGTGGGCAGAGTGACAATCTAAATATAAACGAAAACAGAAATAAAGTTCTAAAAAGATTAATCAAAAGTACTAAAGCAACGTACCCAACAGAACACCACCAATCTGGGACTGGAGACAGGAGTACATGTAAATGGGCCAAGGCTCTTTGCTTTCACGAGAGGGAATCAAGGGATGGGCATTTTAAATTGATAAACGAGGAGATGTAGGAATGATGTGTGGAAACTGTATGATTTAAAGTTAAGAAGTAAACATGAAAAAGGGAAGAGGACAAAAAATATACACTCATGCTTGCTTGTACTGACATAAAGATACACTGGACAGAGATAAGACACTAACACAGTGACTGCCAGTGGCAGGACAGGGGACGGGGGACAGGGAGACAGGGGTGGGAGCAGGGCTGTAAGCATCAGGCTTCTCTTTGTTATATATTGTATTTCTCCTTGCATGTCGTTATATTTGTGAACCACGTGAAGGCTTACCAGTCAAAACAGAGAGAGAGAAGCAGAGACAGAGACAGAGAGAAAACATAGAACAACTGTTAAAATGTGGCTGTGGCTGTGGCCGTGTTTGAGATGTGGGATACTAAACGGAGCAGGAGATGGGTGGGACCTGTTGCCTGCCATCATTGGTCTCCCTGTATTATTTTACTTTTTCTATGGACCAAAGAAAACTTGGCTAAAAATGGAAAATGGATATACTCACAGAAAAAGAATTGCTCAATAAATTACTAGTGGCATTATTAATCATACTTCGTATACACAGAAATGCTGTCTATCAAAGAGATCAGTTCAATAAACAAAACAACAGAAAGAAAGAAGAGTGTCTTTGTGAGAATATAGTGTTACATAAACAAGCTACTCAGGTAAGGAAAATTTATGTCATACTTTACTAGAGATAGCAAAAAACGCTAAAATCATTCCCAAGTCCTTTATTCATACTCGGAGGTCTACTAAAATTAAATTGAGCGGCAGTGTATTCCAACTCCTCTCCAACAGCGCCTGGTGTATGGCTGGAAATGGATGTGTGAGTTGAGCAACACCAGCTTCCTGCGTGCTCCGTGCAGCAGCAGGGGCCCACGTCCAACCAGCGACTTCACGCTCACTCGTCCATTGGCAAAATAGCTTAGAAATATTTGTGGCACTGGCTTCAGGCTTTCTGGAGAGGGAGGCTGATCCTGCAGGGATTTTGCTCGCTTCAGTTAGGAGTAGGTGTTAATCTCTTTTAGGAACTGATATTGCTGACTTGATTTACCCTTGATCAGCATCACTCACAATAAATACTCACTGAGCATAGTGTCAGCTTTTCACAATGCAGCCCCTTTCTCTCTCCATGTTCTGCCCCGAAGTCCATAAGAGAGAAACAGTATCAGCTCCTCAGTGGCAACGATCAAGCTCAGGTTATATTGCTTTCATAGAGGCCACGACTGGAACGTGATTTCCGGTCTGATAGGAGCCAAATATTCTCTTGTCAGTGAAAATGGGTTTTCTGCTCATTTCTTTTGCCAGCAAAGTTGACCCTTTCTGCAGGGGTTCAACGTCCTCTTCCTTTCTATTTGCAGGATGTCTACCCCTTCAAGAATCATCACATTTCTAATTTTCATAAGTTTCTTCTTAGTCTTCAGAAATAGTCTTTGACCATTAACAACATATGTGCCCTCTATTTCTAAGAAAAACCGTAAGGTTTATTTTCTGTATGGTTGTATTGACACTGACCAAAAAAGGCTTTTGCCCGCTTTTGTGCTGTTTTCGTGTGTGTGTGTGTGTGTGTGTGTGTGTGTGTCTGTGTGTGTGTGTGTCTGTGTGCCTGTGTATGCCTGCACGACACATAAACTAATTTTTAATGCTTTGATGGTGGAATTCCATCTTATATCATATCTTAAAAGTGCCATATTTTAGTTCAGCTTAAATATTTAATAACAGTAAGTGAATGATTGGATAGTATTCAATGTTATTGGAGCCTGAAGACAAATAAATCCCTGGGGATATTAGACTAATTTATCCAGCCATTTCCATAACAAAATTAAAGCCTTAAGACCCAGGGAGACATATGGATTCACTTTTTAGTTAGTAAACAAAGTATGGCCCCTTGGCTTTTGTCATAACTTAAACTTCCTAATTTCTCGTAATGCTCGGACTCTAGATTGGCAGTGCTCTCAACAAAAGGATGAATGTATTTCATTTCAGCACATATATTTCCCTGGACCAGCACCGGAATGCTCTGTAACTATTATCTTGTTGTCACCCTGTAGCCTTCAGCTCCTTATAAGCGCTATGCTGAAATGCATCACACCGAGCTACAAAGACCTGACATTTTTCAGTTAGGCCCCATAATCAAGATGCAGAGACAATGCTCCACTTCTTTGATCAGTCCTCCGACCCAGGATCCGATGCACGTCCCACTCAGCTTCGTGGGGCAAACCTGCCAACTCTGTCAACGTTAAATGTTTAAATGGAGCTCTGTATTATTGTATCTCACACAACGCCAGGTGTTTTCACATTAAAGGCAGAAAGTGCCTTATCAGGACTTTCAGAAGGCTCCGAATTGTGTTTTTAATCTTTTTTATTATTATTATTTTTTTCTACATTGCAACTGAAAAAAAAAATGATTAGTGAAACAAAACCAAACAAAACCCCAGAACTATCCCAATAAGCTCTCACTTCTGTTCTACTTCTGCCCTGGCTAGTACTCATTTTCTGATATGATCAGTTCTATTACTCATACAATGGTAACAGCCTCACCTATTCAACTGCATAGAAACCAAAACACCAACCCAGGGAAGCAAGAACTTGCAAGGAACTCTGCCTCCTAGTGCAGTGGGCTTGGAGATAAAACACATTATATTAGCCCGTCCATTCCATGGAGACATGCTTCTTTCTCTGTACCGTGAAGGCCCCTCGTTCTTTAGGATGTTTTCTTCCTCTTTTCTGTTTCTATTCCCCTGCCCTCACCCCAAGGATTTCACAAATGGCAGGGAATCTTTTCCCACTGCAACAGCTTTCACATAAAAAAAAGAACAAAAAATATATATATATATATATATTTTTTGGAAGGGCAGAACAAAGGATATTTTCTATTGCTGCTGGTTTCACTATCTCACTATGTGCTTCACTGGACACTAGATATTAATTTCTTAGCTCAATTAATCTCCTTAACCTAAAAGTTTTTAATTAATTTTACTCAAGTCAATTCAGGCTCCTCATATTTAGCAGGGTTGTTTGGAGATATACAGTAAGAATTCAACCTAAATTGTTAAGTCTCCAGCTTCATTAGCAGGCAAAAAGTAATTAGCAATCTCTGTGTCTGTGTGTGTGTGTGTGTGTGTGTGTGTGTGTGTGTGTGTGTGTGTGTTAGGGAAAACATCTGTGCAATTCATTTTTTCTGTGATGGTAAGCCGAGCAAAACTAGGGGCTAGTCACAAGAATAACATTTATGTGCTCAAGCCTTTACAAAAAACAAAACAGAACAAAACAACACTTGTCATTTGAAGTAATTATAAGAATAGAAAAAGGGGCTTCCTGATCATATAATCCAACTTTTCTGGTCCAAATAGTCCTTCAAATGTGACAGTTTATTTGGTGTCATTCTTCATTCTAATGGCCCTTTGCTAAGAAATAAACCAACTGTACTCGTATCAAGCAGAATTTTCCCGTTCTGGTTCAGAGCTGAAAAGTTTTGTGTCAGGGAGAAGCTCAGACATCAGGCATGCTAAATTTGCTCATCACAATAAGGAATAACAGTTCGCTGCATTTTATGTAGAGTTTACTGCTATACCTAAGCCATATTTAATTTTATTTGTATATTCAAGCTGATATTTCATGCACCTTTTTTAAGCAGCTGAAAATTTACATCATAAAAATGAACATTATCAAGGCTGCAATCCTTCCCAAGATAAAAGGAGTTCTCACGTCTGCATAATATCTTTATAAGACTTTTAGGATTTTACCAGAACCCCGTGAATCAGATTTTCACCTGAGCCAGGTGATAATGTAAAACATTATTGTCCATGTTTGGCTACAACTCCCATTGATTCAATCAGTCCATGCAGTGCTACGCATACCAGGCAAGTTGCAAAACACAACTGACATAATGTGATATTCCAAAACACAGCACAAGCAATGTTGAGTCAGGTCTAAAGCAGAAATAACATTTACGAATTAATAAGAGTAGAAGGTCATACATTAGATCTAGTCATTACTCTTCACAGCAGTCCCCTTTGCCAAAATGTATGACAATAGATCTAGTAATTTTTCTTGAACAAAGGACAGACATCAGCTTTTCTCCATCTTCAGCAATTCATATCCAATCCTTGTTGAACCCTGGAACTTTCCTACACATAAATCTAGTTCATTCATGGATTCCAAAGTCATTTATGGTACACTGACCAAATGCCTGACATTGTGCTTAGGCCTGGGGTTGCAGCAAATTAAGAGCACCCAACTCTAGTCCTCTAGAAGCCACCCTTGGGAAGAGAGAGAGGAGGTCTTCTGGACTGTGCTTCACTGCAAGTCCTATCACCTCCGCTTGCATCTGCAGAGACGACTGCACATCGGACGCTCCAGCACCAGCACTATCTGGCCAGTCTGCACGACTTCTGCCATCAGCAGTTTGCTTCCCTTAACTGAGCTCCTATGACTTTCTTTACAGTACTGGGCTTTCCATGCCAGTGTGGAAAAGGCCCAGAGATACGTATCAATGTGCCTCAAGGCAACATCAACCAGGTGTTTGAGTTGCCCAGGACAGCAATGCAAACTGGATCGAAACAGGTGGAAGAGCAAATGTGTCTGCCTGTGCCGCCAGGCAGCGTAGGGACATCTTTAGCGGGATGGGGCTGGCTTGCTGCTGCCAAGATATATTCTGCTTTGGTTTCTGCTTCTTTCTGAGCATCACTTCCACTCCCTTGCCTGCGTTTTCTTCCAGGACCGTGCCTTTGCAACTGTCAATTCATATACTTAGAACCTCATGAACAGAAAGAAGACAGGGTTTCATTTTTCCCACCTCAGAAATTCCTGGGGAAGAGCACTAAATTGCCTCATTTGTGACACTTGACAGAAGCTTGAGCATGCCCATCCTGGTGATGTATCACTCCTGTGACGGGGGGAGGGGGGTGTTCTACCACAGGGAAGAGACTAGTTGAAGCACGTCCACTGGGAAGTCTCCATGGACAGGACAGTTACCCAGTCACCGTATACTTCATAGGTCCCTTACATTTTCCTTTCCACGAGCTTCCTACATGGACTGGGGAAACGTCACGTCTCCTCATTTGGTCTAGAGATAAAACTCCCACAGCTGAGGGGCGCCTGGGTGGCACAGCGGTTAAGCGTCTGCCTTCGGCTCAGGGCGTGATCCCGGCGTTATGGGATCGAGTCCCACATCAGGCTCCTCCGCTGTGAGCCTGCTTCTTCCTCTCCCACTCCCCCTGCTTGTGTTCCCTCTCTCGCTGGCTGTCTCTATCTCTGTCAAATAAATAAATAAAATCTTAAAAAAAAAAAAACAAAAAAAAAACTCCCACAGCTGAGTTCTCTGCCTAATTATTGTTTTCCCTCTATCACTTGCAATTGTCCCTGACCCTTTTGGATATCTATATCCTAATTCCCATGTCCAAGTTTTCCTACTATTTTTTTTATTTTGTTTTTTAACTTTATGTCTTCAGGTGCAGAGTCTAACAGGTATGTGATCGCGACCTACTTACAGGCATGAATCAGTCTATTCAGATGGCCATATGGATTTACTGCCCCCACATAACAGAGCAATGGAACCTAACAAAGGGAGCAACACAATCCTATCCTTTCAAAGTGGAGAACCCACCTTCACGTTGACCTAGTCTTTACATGACTGAAAAAAAGCCAAAAATACCGAGATGAGGTCAAGCAAATATTTGGTTACTCAAATAGATTCAATATTCGTGGGCCACATTTACTTTCCATTAGCTAATGCACATATTATAACCTTACTGATGGTCCGTAGTATAACTGTTTCCACCTTTGTTTTTGAGAGGTATTTTCTAGTCTTTAAGAGTCAAACGAAACAAAGTTCTTTTCCTCCAGCACAGACTGAAGCATATTCATTGTTTGATAAATGTTTTGGACTAAAAATACTCAACTATGCAATAATCATATGTACTTTCAATAAATCGTTGGTGATACCTTTTGGTCATCACTTGTCCCACGTGACTCTTGACACAGAAGACCCTCCGGGTCTGAATGCCCACGCCACAGGTGGCTTCTCCAGTCCAGCCAATGGTTGCATTAAGGGCAGTTACCAATGTGTCTTCAGAACAGGGGCCCCAAGGCAACGTCTCCCAGTAGAGCTGCATACAGGAATGGTCATTGCATGAACGATATTCTTGGAGGGCCTGACTAGGGGGACACGGTTTTCCACCTGCAAAAATAAAAGTCAAAAAGAATACATAGTTGTTGGTCTTGTTATTACCAGGTTGCTGTGGTTATGTCGTTCTTATTTTTATTGTTTTTGCTGTTTTAATGGACATAGAATTCCAAGGGCCTGAGGCTCTGTACCCTTCTGCCCACTCTAGGGCCATGGTCCTTTTGTCCAGAGTAATAATCTGAAGACAACATATTTCACTTTTCCCTCCTAAATAATAGGCAGCAGTACACACTGATTAGACCAAAACCAAAAACAACAACAACAACAAGACCAGATTCTATTTCCCACCTTTGGCTCATGTATCTCTTAGATAAACTCTAAAGAAATTTGCTTTTATTTTAGTAACACAATGACTACATAAATTAGTCAGTTAGATATAGTAGCCCATGACCTTGAAGGGATATCAGGTCAAACATGTACACTTACATACATATCACCTATATCTGGCCTCTTTTTCCTAAGAGAGCATTATTTTTCCCAGAGAATCATTCTAAGACACCCATCCTCCATCAAGCAATGCATTTCACTGCAATTTGAGAAATCCAGAAGTGTCTCTTAATGTTTGGCAGAAGAGAGCCCATCCTTAAACTCTGAAATAATATCTGACAATGTATTATCCACTGGCGAGGAGACCAGACAGATGTGCATCCTTCCACTCTTGGGTGAGTCAGACAATCAAATTTCATTACTGTCTTTTCTTTCACATTTTTATATCCATGTAAAAACTGGCATTTATCTGAAGTATTGATTTTTTTCCTACTCTTCCACCCTATGATGTTTTATTCAGTGGGCCAAATGCTCAAAAAGATTTGTGACCTTGGTTTTGTTATTCTTGTTATTTTTTTTCCCATTAAATACTACTGACTTTTTTCTCCTTCCAGAAATGTAAGAGACAAGAGTGGGAAGAAACTGCACTTTAAGAATATGAAAATCTTCATTCATCTTGACCCTGGCCCCATTTTTCAGGATCACAGAACAGAATCTTGTTTCAAAAGGAGCTCCTCACAGCCAGTGGCCACACCACCCTGCTGTTCTAACTGAGCCATAGGCAGACGAAGCCAAGGGAGAGCCTGAAAGAAAGGACACACACGTCTGGGGACAGAGACCATCGCTGTAAATGAGAAAAGCAGCTGCTCCTCCAATTTGTTCTGATGTCATGCGTTTACATTTCCATAGCACATTTTAGCTTGTTCAAAGCCATTTTCAGAGCCTTCATCTTCTTCCCTCTCACAACATGCCAGCATGACAGAACAGGAAATCAGGCCAACGTTAGTGGCAGTTCCTGGTCAAGAAGCCATGTCTCTTGATTCCTCATTTGGAGCTCTTTTTACCAGACATATTCCAATTATATTCCCAAATGTATGAGCTACTGGAAGCTGAATGTGTGTCAATCAAACTTTGGTTTTTTCTCCAAAAAGGTATAATGAAAAATAACATCCATCTGATTGCCATGGCCTATACATAGGTTTGGGCTAAGAAAATTCATGGAAATATAGAACCCAGTCTAGATCAACTACAGGGTTAAAAAGAAAAGGCATACATGGAAATGAAACTTAATTTTTATTCAGGCAACAGAGCTATCACCTATACGTACGTGGCTACATCTACTATATGACTTTCTCAATTACCTTCTAGGAAAAAAAAAATAATAATTTGGCAATTGACTCCACTGTTGAACCCTTAACTATTACTCACCTTCTCCAGCCAATGCCAGGATAGTCCTTGACCTGGTCTGTTTTCCATCTGAGTTTTTATTTGAACAAGACTGGGAACAGGATGACCACTCTGTCCACTCACTCAGCACACAATCCATTCGGCAGGGAATTTCACAAGCCGTCCTTTCAGGAGGAGGGGATGCTGGGCAGAGACTCCCTGATACATCTTCTCCTGTAATCAACCAGATCAAGACAGATGCTGATTAAATGCACAATTGAGGACAGTCCAAGGAACATTTAGGTGTGTTGCTTCCTCTGTTAGTTCAGTTCAGCTGAGAAGACTTCACCTGGTGTCTAAACCAATAAAGTGCGAAAAATGATGGCTTCTTCAGCAATTCATAATATTTATGTCCAGAGAAAATGCCAGGAAATCATTTGGCATTTAGAAAGGTAGATACCACAGCAAAACTCTCATTTGTCATCCATCGCAGGGACACAGTGGGCTTCTTCCAGGAATAATTTAGCCATGGATGGCTAGGGATAGACATGATTGACCTGCTATTGGTAACCATGTGTAATAAGTATATGTTTTCCTGCAAAACAGGGGCCAGAGTAGTCCGTTGGCCTGCAAACTTCAATTTATGTTGAAAATTCTATTCTGTGCTATAAATAATTATATCAATCTAATTACCTGTTGGGTGCTTTTACCTCCAAAAATGTAACTTTAAGCAAGGTTATTACATGATGATTCTTTTGTTCTGTTCGTACCTAGTGGTAAATAATCCCAAACCACAAAGGAAAGGGACTTGTAGTTAAAATTATATAATGTTGACACAAAAGTTGAAAGCCCGTCTGAAATTTTCCCTAATACATTTACTATCACCCCTCTGAATGATCTGATGAATCACTCACACCAAAACAATTACATATATAAAAAAAAATGGGGGGTAGTTGGTTTCGTTTTGTTTTGTTTTTTCCAATGAATAGATGTTAAGACTAAGGGGATCATTTCTAAGTTACTTTTCTATATCCCAAATAATTATAATAATTTTAAAAATCCTCTTTCAGGTTATTTACTCACTATTCTTATAATTCTAGTGTTACTCTTTCTAGATAACAGTTCAACTCTTACTATTTGCCCTCATAAAAACAGAAGAATAATGATGTCATATATAGTTTGAAGTAACAACACGGAATGTGAAAGAGGCAGTTCTGTGTGACTTTACACCCGTGGAATTCTCCTGTCATAATCTGCTTGACACAAAGAATAACTACAAAAGGGACTACTGTTTATGGGGCATCTCCTTTGTGCCTGGTGGTGTCCTCGTAAGAAGCTCTTAGAGGCAGGTGTAACCCATTCTGTTTTATAGACGAGGAGTCAGTGGTTCTGGAAGGAAAACTTGCTCAGGGTCACACAGGACTGAGTTGGGAATCAAATTAAAACTTTCGGACTCCAAAGCTTCTGCTTTTCCCATTAACCACATTGTGTCTAATTCCAAGGAGATGGATATTCCTTTGCTGAGGAAGTAAATAAAACCAGCCGACAGTGAGCAAGACTGCCCGGAGGAGAAGACAGTACACTGTTAATATCTGCATTCATATTTGTAAATGAGGCCAGGATCATTGCCCCTGAGGTACAAATAAAACTTTTCAAGCATATTATGAGAAGTAATAGAGATTCTAGCAGATAATCAAGCTGAAAGACCCGTTCCAACCATTCTCTTTTCAGTCTTAATTTATTTTCAGGTTGAGTCCCCACTGTATGTTACACACATATACACATGCACACAGATACTCTCTGTCTGCCCCCTACACACACACCAGCACAGCTGAGGGCTAGTGCTTTCCCAAAGACAGAAGCAAGGAGACCAAACAAATGCCCAACCTACATCTAATCAAAAGTTAATTTCCACATTTGTGAATATTATTAACATAATTTGTATACAAAGCACTTTAAAGCAGTGTCTTGCAAAGGACATTTTTGAGGAATAATATTATTAGTAGGACTCTTACAAAAAAAGTGGGAGAAAGCTGTGAATACTGAGTCAAATTGTAAACTTGGTCTCACTACTGAAAAAAATATCAATATACAGTGTAAATTCCGTAGGTTGGAAATGGTGGGTAGTGTTTTTCAGCTTTATTTGACCAATGACCATCTTTTTTTGAGAAGAATATCTCCTAAAAGTGGTATTTTTATGAATGTGTTTTTAGAAAGCCCTACCTTCAAGAGTTATCCAATTATCAAGTTCTATTTCATGAGCGTGTACTATGTCCAAGGCATATGATGGGGCAGAAACTGGTGACGATACTATTATTTACCCCCCTCGAGTCATGATTCATAACAGAGATGAGCTATAAACATATACAAAGAAAACTCAATCCAAAAGTAAATGCCAAGTTCCACTGGTGTGTTTCAAAAGAAAATACTGTGGTAGCTCAGGGAAGAGAAGGTCCTCTGGGGTCTAGCGTGATAGCAGGAGGCCTTCCACAGGGAAAGACAGAAAGGTACAAACTCGGTGGCAATGAAAGAGGGTATTTCAGGCAATGAAAGTATCAGCAAAAGTACAGTGGTAGGAAAATACCATGTATTTAGAAGAAATAGGGAAGCTGCAGGAAGAGAAGAGAAAACCCATGTTGGAAGAGTGATCTGACATCAAATTCTGAATGACTTAGACACACAACTTCTGTCAGATTTCTGCCTTCCTTAAATTCCCAGTTACTCAGGTTTGCCATGACCCGAATTTGGCATCCTCCCCAGTCATCATTCAGCACCCTCACTATTCATGTCAGGAGCTCAAATAGTTTTTAAAACCTAAGCTTTCATAGAAACTGATATACCCATTTCCTCAGTGCAGTTAAATGTCAATATTCCCACCAACATTTTGATAGCTTGTCTATACAGGCTAATTCACATGGGTGAGCAAATAGATGAGATTTTCTTTAGGGAAACCAAACCACTAGTCATAAGCAGGCTCTGTAATTTGTGAGTGAGCTGCACAATGGGATCCTGGTTACAAAGTGTTCTAGCTGTATACAGTGAAGTGTCTACAGGTGAATCCTAAAAAACAAAACAAAACAAATAGTAAAAAAAGTGGGGGGTATCCTAGCACCACTTATCCCCTTGTATGTCACTTAACTTCTTTGAACCTCAGTTATTTCATCTGTAATAAAGAAATAACAACACCTTTCAGGGACAGTCTAAGGATTATAAATCATTTATGCAACATACACAGCAAGACATCTAGCATATGGAGGGCTCTCAATATACGCAAAGCTTTAAAAAAAATTGTTGTTTGCAAAGATGTATGCCACAAAAACCTAATGGCCTTCTTCACCTGAAAAATCTAGAGATTCATGCGAGAGCTATGGAAAGCACTTGCTTTGCCACTCATGTATGTGTACAAATAACCACCAACAGCTTCACAGGCTGGTTCACATAACCTATAAAAACTACTTATAATTATCCAGATCATTTTATTTATATGGCTGGTGAATCTAAACCATTTAAGAGTCAAAAATAAAGAGCACTTGAGCCTGAATAACCTCATCTACCAATCCACATCAGTGTAATTATCTCCCCATTGTACAGAGAGAATCTATCTCAAAAGAAGAGCATTTATACTTTCCTGTTTTCATTTTCTCGGATGGATCAATGAGACCAACTGAAATCTCAGGCAAGCATGGAAAATAAAGTGACACATGGGACAGAAACTTAGCCATTAATAGTGATTTTCGCAAGCTCTGATAATCTAATGTCATAATAAAATAGAATATATTTAGGAGGGAAATTGAATTCATCTTTCAAGAAGACTGTGAAATTGCTTCCAGCCCTCATCAGCCTCCCTAGGATCAATAATGACAAACTCCACATTCTCTCCTCATGGAGTAGACTTATTTAAACCAATTGTGACTCTGAGAATATGGGGTATGATGCTGCTTCAACGTGGTCACTCCTTTTAAAAATAATTTAACATGGTGAAATTCACATTATATAAAATTAACCATTTTAGAGTAAACACTTCAGTAACATCTAGTAAACCACAGTGCTGTGCAACCGCCACCTCTATCCAGTTTCAAAACATTTCCATCACCCTTTACCCATTAAGCATTTTCTCCCCATTACCCCCTCTCCTCAGACTCTGGCAGGTGCCACGTTATGCTCTGTCTCTACAGATTTATCTCTTTTGAGAATTCCATATCAATGGAATTATACAACTTCTGATCTTTTGTGTCTGGCTTTTTTCACTTACCATAATACTTTGCAGACTCATTCGTGTTGTACGATACACTACTTTATTCCGTTTTATGATGGAATAATATTCCATTGTATGTATATACCACAATTCATTTATCCATTCATCTGTTGATGGACACCTTTTGGCTATTGTGAATAGTGCTTCTATGAACATGCTTGTATATGTACTTGTTTGCTTACTTGTTCTCAGTTATTTTCAGTATATGCCCAGGAGTAAATTTACAGGGTCATATTCATCACTCAGGTTTGTTTGTGATTCTGGGGACTGTGGCATAGATGGCCAGATGACGAGGTCTTGGCCATAGTTCACACTACTGTCCTTCTGTCTTCCCATTCCCAGATAAAAGCAAAAGTACTTAGATGAAAGAAAGATTCCTGAGCATATGAATACATACTCACAATTTCCTAAACATGTTTCTTTTTCCAGTTCAAATACTAATTAAAGTATAAAGAGCTCATGCAAACTATGGCTACTGGTCAAGCAATCATCTAAATTTAATGCTAATAAGCTATCAGAGTTAGGGCTTTCTACAGCAAATTAGTATTTAAACTATACCTATGCTATATACTACATCCTGTAACATTCTTTGTTTTGTGACCTCTAAGGAATTAGAATTTAATATTGGGAAGTACCATCTATCTATTTAAGATTTATCTATTTCTTTTAGAGAGAGGGAGAAAAAGAGAGTGCGAGAAAGCATGAGTGGGGGGAGGGGCAGAGGGAGAGAGAGAATCTCAAGCAGACTCCACGCTGAGTGTAGGGGCTTGATCTCACGACCCTGAGATCATGACCTGAGCCAAAATCAAGTCAGACGCTTAACTGACTGAGCCACCCAGGTGCCCCTATCTATCTTTTACAACAGTAGAAGGAACAACTATAATTCTTAATTTTCTGACTTATGTGTACAAGAAGAGAAAGGATTATAAACAAAATGGAGGAAGAAAAGAGAAACCCAGCTACTCACAAATCTACAGTATAATTCAGAAAGTAGACCAAGACCAAGACCACCATTATACAAACTTCAAATTACCTTGCTCTCCCCCCAAATAATGCACTCTGAGTACTTTATTGATATTTTCTCTTGTATATTATTATACTATCTGTGGAAAATAATGAAACAGTTATTGAAAATACTATACATGTCATAAAATTTTATGCCCTATTTAAGTCTCAGAAAAGAATGCCAATAAATGTTGATTAAATGCTTGCTGACAGCTGAGTAAGATGTCAACAGATAATACATGGCAAATTTACTGGAATTGATACGCACTTAATTTCATTTTTAAATTTAAGTGTTAATTTCTTAAAGGTAAGCAGCCGCTGGCCACTTCTGGACTGAAACCCTAATCAGCTAAGGAAATGTTTCTATTTCAAACCAATAAAAGATAAAACAAAAGCTAAGGACTAAGCAGAATCTGTGTGCAACAACACAATGCCAGTAATACAATGACTGTTTCTGCTTCCACCTTTCACAATTTGAAACCTATCTGTGTACCTAGCTGATACATATAGGAAGATGAAGAAACCCGATATTAGGTATTATCAGGGTCCTAATAATAAAAACAACAGCAACTGCCATAAAATAACATCAGCATCTGATATTTGAGAAAGCATAGAGGTATTATACTCTGTGCTAACCACATTAATGTAGGGGTTTACTGAATATTCAGAGGAACATCATTAGTTGGGTACCACTGTTAAACCTGAGACACAGGAAGTTTAAAAAAAAAAAAAAAACCCTGCTCAAAGTCATGTCGTAAGTGTCTGAACTGGAACTGGAAATCATATCTGTTAGACATTACAAACTATGTTCTTATCTATGATGCTGTTTCCTGGCTCCTACCTTACATGTGTACTCCTCATCACATTACTTCTGGCTGATGCCAAAATGTGAAGAAGGGATACTACCCAATCCATTGTCAGCTAGCCAATAAATTTAGTATTAGAAAGAATAAGCCCAAAGGGGTGGGCACCTTGATCATCTGGGTATTGCATCATGGGTGGGGCAGAATACGGCAATCCTCTGCAAAAATGGAAATGATAAGCGGATGGAGAAAAGCTCAGAATGGAAGGATGGTAGAGTAAGACAGAACGCAACACTGGATAGGAAGAGGAAAGCAGGGACAACAAAAACAGTACAGTGTATGGTTAGATAAATGACACAAACACAAGCTGAAACAAAATATATAATAATCACCATAGGATACTCACAAAGTTAAAAAGAAACAATAAAACTCTAATAGCAAATAAAAGAGAAAGAAAGAGAACATAAGAGCAAAGGCCAAGATGAATGGGGGGGGGGACTCAAAAGAACTGGTAAGAAATAATAACAGCTAAAAATAAGAAGACAATATTTCCAAGGTAAATATGTTTATAGAAGCCAAAAGTTAGCTGAAATTTCATCTACATGGCAGGGGAGGTGTTTGTCAGAAGGCTGTCTAAGCGAGCAGCTATACGAAGTTCCCCAGCATATACTAACATCATCAGAGCAGCTCACACTTTGATCGCTTAGAATGTGCCTAGCTCAATATCACATTTTACATGTAGTTATTTTCTCATGTAATCCTCAAAGCATTAATAACAGTAAACTCATGCACCGTATGTAGTAGAGGTCAGTTATTACTCTAAGTGAATTATACATATCAGCTCCTTTAAATGTCACAACAATACTATGAGTTAAGAACTGTCCTTATGCTCATCACAGACACAGCAACATTGAGTCTTGGAGAAGTCAAACAACCTGTCCGAGGACAAACACAAGTAAAACAGTAGAGCCTGAGTTTGGACCTGGGCAACCTTGCTCTAGAGCCCATCTCTTAAACATGACGCTTTATTGATACTGATCTTCTACTCACTGTCAGGACAATTTCCGTACGTGGCTGCACAAGGCCTGCCCGGAGGAGTACGCCAAGCGTAGAGGATTACAATACCTTTAGGTCATGAGCGCTGTACTAAGTGTTACTCAGGGTGAGAGAAAATGCGAAAGAGCAGAAACACTAGAAACAAACTAAAACTGCTCAAATAAAAAACAAAAAACAAACTAAAATCTAACAACATGTCTTAGAGTTGAAATGTCACATTTCCTTGGGCTTAGTCACATGTTCCAGGAGAAAGTAACCAGTATTTCATGTGTGTGTGTAAAGGGTTTGAAAATTACTCATTACATCTTAGGTATGGGAAAACAATTTCTATATAGTACTGTTTTTGACATCTACCAAAATTGGATCTTGGAAAATAATGTTTTTTGGGTTTTTTTTTTTTTCCTAAAAATGACATCAATTTGCTCACAAGCCCCAATTTCTGGTTGGTAGTTGAAGACAGACAGGAGTTGGGAAGGGATGAGGAAACATAAATATATCCATTTAAAGTTCCTACTGAAATACCCCCATTGACTGGGTCTCTGTATATCGGCACCTAGTTTCTACAGATGCACCTGCCCTACTGCTAATTTCTAGGGTCTCTGACATAGCTTCTGATTTTCTAGCCCACATACTTCATACTCACCTAGATGTGACTTCAAGCTCTTTCCAGTTTCCTGGGGCAGTCAACACTTCCACATCCCACACTGGGGCCCCCATGTCCTAAATAGGCCCAGAGAGACCAGATTGGGAGGGTGGTAAGTGGCTAGCTCTGGTGTCCATTCTGTGCCTAAACACAGTACACCATTGTCTCACTATTGCAGCCCCATTCCTATATGTGGGGTGCAGGGAACCCTGTGTGCACAGCTGCTTCCCCAAGTGTCAAACAAGGAAACGGTCCCTTTGCTTTTGCTTTCCCTTTAACCTACCTGATGCATCCATAGTTTTCATTTTCACAGCCCAATATTTCATTTTCAAGAGAAGAGAGGGGCCGGGAAAACTCATCTATGTACCTTCTCTTGATATCCTCCCTAGGCTCCTCCTTTCTGCCCAGGAAATGGGCCAATGTAGAATTCCGGCTGATGTTAAAGCTCTATGGAGTTCGTTGGCCCATCTTGATATCTACAGGGAGCTATTTGGAATTTACAAAACACTTTTCTCCCATATGCCCGGCTCTTGCATATGAATCCTGGTTTTCAAGATTATTGTCTCATGAAAAGAGTTTTGCAAGTGCCATTTTGGGGCACTGACTTATACTATCTTTTCATTTAAGGTATAATAATCTAGATCTTTTGGACACAGTGCATAGCTCAGAAATCAGGGTGTGGGGGGGATGGGTCTTGTCCACAACAACAAAAAAAGGCACACTGTTACATCCCAAAACACAATCTGATGACATCCATTTAGTATGGAAACTCTGTTTGTCATGAGAATTTAATAGAGATTCTTTATATTTTTTAAAAGATGAATCCAGAATGATAATATGGAATATGTAATGTAGGACATGCTTCTTCAAAAGGGAAAATCTTGAAGGAAATAAACAGTGATTTATAAAGAACAGAATATTTGATGAGTTGTGACATCTGGATTTGAGTTCTGCCTTAAACACCTAACCAAAATGTGGCCCTCGAAAACTGTTAGGCTTTTTTATGGCTTCAGATGCCTTATGTAAGTGGTAGGAGGGGCAATGCTATCATCCCTGATTATATTATTCGGTCTGGTGAAAGATCAAAGAGGCTAATGTAAAATAATACTTTGGAAATTGCAAAGAACCATTTATATATAATGTGGCTTTTTATTATTGGTGAAAATGGGGATAAAGGATATCCCAAATAGAAAAATGATTTGGATCAAAGATACTATCTCTATTCTCCATCCTAATTTTGTCTTAGCCAGAAAAATAAAAGAGGAACTGAAATGAGTAAAAAGGCAGAAACAATATTATTCATTTCATCTGTCTATCTACCTGTCTATTTATATATCTCACTATTCAGAAAAGGATCTGGACCAGCTTGAATATGTGGTGTACCTTTAGAAACTACTTCAAGTTGTCTAAAAGTTTGCAAACATTTGAAAATCAGTATTTTTTAAGTTAAACTGGGTAAGTCAATAGAGTGAACTGATAAGAGAGCAGTAAAGAATGATCATTTCTTTCTATATAATTAACCTTCAGAAACATAATTTGAATGCCTGTAAACAAGAAATATAATTTATTTAGCTACCTCATTATTGTTGCACAATTAAGATGTTTTCAATTTCTCTGTGACAACACTGCAAAGAATATTCTTGACCATAACATTGATTGATTTCCTAAGAATAAATTTTAAGAATGGAAAAACAAAGTCAAGGAACATGAACTTCATTACAATACTTGAGAAAAGTTGCCAATGTGTTTTTTTTTTCATTATTTACCATTAGCCACAAACTTTTATTTTATTTTTTTTTAAAGATTTTATTTATTAATTTGACAGAGATAGAAACAGCCAGCGAGAGAGGGAACACAAGCAGGGGGAGTGGGAGAGGAAGAAGCAGGCTCCTAGTGGAGGAGCCTGATGTGGGGCTCGATCCCATAACGCCAGGATCACGCCCTGAGCCGAAGGCAGACGCTTAACCGCTGTGCCACCCAGGCGCCCCTAAACTTTTAAATTCACATACAATAAATTTCCCTCTGTATTGTAGAGATCAATGGGTTTTGGCAAATGCGTAGAGCCTTGTATCTAGTACCATTATCATGATACAGAACAGTTCTATCAACACAAACAGATCTTTGTGCTACCCCTCTGGGGTCACTCTGCCCTTGGCAATCCTCATCCCTGGAAACCACTGATCTGTTCTTTGTCTCTATAGTTTTGCTTTTGTCATAAAAAATGGAATTACACAGCACGTAGTCTTTGTAACAAAGTGCATTTGAGGCGCAACCATGTTGCTGCATGTATCAAGAATTTATTTGTTTTTTTGTTTGTTTATGACCTGCATAGCATTCCATTCTATGCATGTAGCATATTTGGTTTATCCATTCCCTTGCTGAAGGACATTTGGGCTGTTTCCACATTTTGGTTATTATGAATAGGTTCACGTAGGTTTTTGTATGAATATAAGTTTTCATTTTGGGGGGCATAAATAATTAGACATTCATTGTAACACTGGGTAATATGTAAGTATAGATTTTATAAGCAACTGCCAAGCTATTTTCCAAAACAGCCGTACCATTTTGCCTTCCCAACCATGTATGGAGAGTCTAGTTGCTCTGACTCCTGACCAATGTTTGATAGGACCATATTTTTGGTGTTTGTTTAGTTTTCATCATTCATATAGGGGCACAGTGAGATTACACTGATGTGTTGATTTGCATTTTCTTAATGACTAATGATGGTGAACATCTTTTCGTGTGCTCGTTTGTCATCTCTATATTGTCATTGGTAAAACATGTATTCAAATCTTTGCATCATTTTGTAATTGGGTTGTGCTGTAAACTAAATGTTTGTGTTCCTTCAAAATTCATATCCTGAGCCCACAATGTGATGGTATTGGACGTGGGGCCTTTAAGAGAAAATTAAGCTTAGATTTTCATGACAGCGGGACCCTCATGATAAGATTAGTGTCCTTACAAGAAGAAAAAGAAAGAGCGCATGGTAAGAAGGTGTCTGTCTATAAGCCAAGGAGCGGGTGCTCACCGGATACCAGATATGCAGGCATCTTGATCTTGGACTTCCAGAACTGTGAGAAATAAATGTCCATCGTTTAAGCCACCTAGTCTGGTTCTGCTATAGCCACCAAAGCTGACAAAAACAGGTTGTTTGTTTTCATATTGTTAGGTTTTGAGAGTTCTTTATAAAAGCTGGTATTGAGAGGATGTGACCACTGGTCGACCAGTGAGCTGGACCCATGCAGTCAGAGGCTCCTCACTCCTTCCCTTGTCCTTGGAATATGCATTCCCCTTGCCTTCCCCTCTCCCAGATGCTGCCCCGAAAACAAGGCCTTGAGATACTGATGTGGTATTGAGACCATCTGGACTGAATACATGACTGAATCCATTGAAGGCCTCTATATAAACTTCCAAGATCTGGCAGGCAGGTGTATAAATCTACTCATCTTGTAACTGCCCAAGACAAGCCTTGTATGTAAGTTCCCTCACTCATTAAACCTGCCGCCTGCCAATCTGGAGCAGCCTCTTTCCTTCTTCAGCCTCTCTCTGCTTTCTGGGAATGGGGAGCAGTTTCAGATTGCACTCAGAAATTTCCCAAGGAGAATGTACTAATAAGTGATGAGAAAACAGAAGAAATGGGCCTTAGGAAGTGGAATCCATGGGAACAATCCTGATTTGTCCACTGACATCTAAGTAGGGAGGAGTGGCCCATCTCTTAGATGCTTGTGGACTATTCTGTGACAGCAGGGGTGAGGCTTTAGTGCACCTGTGTGAGGCACAGCGCCCAGCGCACTGCAGCACCACGATGGGCTGGCCTCTACTGTGGGCAGCTCGGCTGGCCACCGATGCCCCCCACTCCCCAGAGGCTGCAGCTCGGGTTACAGAGTTGGAGGAAGAGCTGAGGATACAGGATGTATGGGCGTCCACTACTCTGCCGCCTCCAGGGCTGGCCGACAAGGTGGGAGGGCAGGAGCATCAGCTGGAGACCTTAGCGCGCCCTTCTGCGAAGCTAGGAGGGTGCAAGAGATCTTGGATGAAGATCTGGGCACCTGTGACAACGTCTGGTTAGGATGCTTAGCGGTGGGATCCCCAGGAAAAAAGGAGAATGAAGAGGAGGATTTTGTAATTGACAGCGAACCGGGGAATGTCCCATGCCCTCTGACCCTTGATACAAAGGAAAGCAGAAGCACAGCAACAGCCACCCAGCTGGCACAGCCCCTGACTCAGGAAACGGTCTTGACGAGAGAATATGTGCCTACTTCCCTTGTTGATACAGCTGCCAAGTTCCCACAACAAGCGAGGGAAAGTGTCCAGACTTGGTTAGTGCAGCTATGGGAGACAGAGGGCCATGGCATTTCTCAGACAGGGCAGAAAACAGAGAGAGGAGGTAAAACATCCCCACACATCCTGCCCTCCAGCAGCACCCGCATGGTACTAGGAGGATTCAAGGTACTCACTCCCTTATACACTGGATTATTCTACCCTACCAGGAGGCTTGGCCCAATGAGGGAAATCTATAAGGGAGGTATAACACATTCTTGGGGGGTTGGGAATGAGACAGGCCACCTACACCCTTGTCTTTGAAGATCCTGATCAGACCACATTCACTACAGAAATGAAAGCTAAGACACTCCAGTTTGCCCCCAGTACCTGGTATGAGACACTGATATACAGGCTCAGCCCAGTTGTAAGACAAGACATTCACGAGGTTGAGCAATCCATTGCTGATCTGGGGGAAAGTGACAAGTTCCAGGAACGCACACTGTAGAAAAGACCCAAGACACAGGGAGTTCAGAATGCCAAAAGGCTATCCCACTTGGCTGTAAAGGGTTCAGTAAAAATAACCCGAAAGCAGATATGGTTTGACCTCATTGCTGCAGGACCCTCATGTAAACAGATAGACTGACGACCTAATGCTATGTTGGTTGGCCTGTGGAAAGCCTTAAAACCTGGACAGTAGATCAGACCTGCCCCATCTACCCCTACCACCCATGACGCCTGGCCTGCTCCAGCAGAGGCCTCAGAGATATAGTCCTATTTGGGGTGAGTGCCTCCCATGTCCTAAGGACAGGATGCAGACCAAGACTGCCTCCAGGTGAGAGCCACTGGAGGGGACTGAGACCTCATGTAGAATTCAGTATTTGCTAGTCCTCCAGAAATACACAAAAGGTGACAACTATGGAGGATACAGGAGCCATATATACTCTAACACATGGTAACCTTCAGAAGTTTCCTGGCCCCTCGGTGCCATCAATAGGGAGGCAAAAAGTTACAGTCCGGAAGGTCCTTTGATACTGCAAATTGGACATTCTCTCAACTCACCCACCGCCCACCGTATGAGGTTTTTATCTCTCCAATACCAGAGAATATATTGGGCACTGATATCTTACAAGGTCAAACTCTGCAAACCTCTATCAGTGAATTCCATCTCCAGGGTTAGAGTGATCAAACCAGTGTAAGGAGGAAATGCCAACCGGCAGCCAGTAAGCCTGCCACCCCACAGACAGTGGTAACTGTCACACAATATAAATTGCTGGGGGGCACAAGGAGATCGGAGAAACTATCCAAGAACTGCACTGAATGATTGTTGTACGTCCTGTCCATACTTCTTTCAACAGCCCAGTATGGCTGGTAAAAAACTACCAAGGTTTTTTTCTCAGACTACCAAGAATCGAACAAGGTAATGTCCCCTATCCATGCAGCTGTGCCCACCACTCCCACTATTTGAGATCCCTTTGCCAGGGTCATAGGAGTGCTCTGTGCTGGGCTGGGCTTAGCAAATGCCTTTTCCAATATACCCAAGATCAATTTACCTCCACATGAAAGGGGCAACGGTGGACTTTTCAAGTGCTTCCCAAGGTTACCTGCACAGCCCCACCATATGTCATGGGATGGTAGCCCAGGACCTGTCCCTGCTTTCCTTCCCACATTAGTAAAATAGATCCATGACACTGATGATATAACATTAACAAGTGAAGACGTGTCTCTGTGGCAGGACACACTGTAGGCTCTGCTGGAGTATCTGTGAGGGAGTGGATGGATGGTGAACCCACTGAAATTCAAGACCCAGGAAGCACCATAAAGTTTCTGGAAATCATGTGGTGCATGTTGTCCCGGAAGTTGTGACTGATAAAATGCAAGTTAATCAAAGCTCTAAAAATGCGAGTCAGTGCAAGCCTTTTTAGAGATTTGAGAGTTTTGGAGGAGTTTTATTCCCCACCTGAAACAGTGCCTCCATCTCTTCTACTACCTGGTAAAGAAAGAACACATGAGGGGCTGGGAATCCAAACAGCAAGCTGCTTTTGAGAAGACAAAACTCCAATGAAGCAGATTAGAGCTGTGGGCATCCCTCAAGCGGAGCTACCATTTGAGTTACGTGTGTCCGTGACTCTGGAAAGTACGGGTTGGGCACTGTGGCAGAGAGAATGGAAGGAGAGATACACCCCTAGAATTTTGGTGCTAGCTCTGGAAGGGATCAACAACTTGTTATGCCCATACCGTGTGTACAGAGCTCCTCAGGTAGAGCCTCTCTCGAAGGAACAGCATATCAAGGTAAGAACTTCCCTTCCTATCAAGGGTGGGTTGAAAATGCGTTGTGTCCACCCACCTGTGCCATGGCTCAAACCCGTTTGGGCTACGCAGCAAACCTACCTGCAGCAGAGGCGCACCCGGTCCACCAGCCCACCGTCTCTAGAAGTGTGGGAGCTAGAAGGCCCTGTAGAAAACATAGATCCTCCAAATGCCCCGTCCTTATTACTGTGGCGGACCCTGTGGTATGGAGAGAGGGAGTGGCGGGAATTCCCGCCGATGCCGCTATAAAGAAGGGTCTAGTGGAGGCAATCTGTCCACACGGATTGTGGTCCCCATTCAGCCCAGCACAGACACCATCTGGATGGAAACAAGAACACACCTCGGCAGCCAGTGAGCTGAACTCAGAGCAGTTTGGCCCGTGAACACTCATGAGCTGGGGCTGAGAACTCTACAGTAGCAGGTGGGCTGTTCTAAAGGGATTTACCCTATGGCTTGGACAACGGGAAGCCAACGGGTGGATGATTTTATGTATAAACTCTTGTTTTATATCAGGAGATGGGGGAAGACATTTGCATTCCCCTGCAGAAGCCTGAGGCAGTCCTCACCGTCTTCCTTATCCAGCTCATAAGAGACTGACACCCCGACGATCAGAAAGCTGCTGTTCCACTCAGGGCCAAGCCTTAGCAGATTAGGTGCACAGAAAGAGTGGCTGCCACTGTGCCCAGGTGGATGGCATATTGCCCACAATGCCAGACTGCTTTTGAAATACAGCGACTTGATTAATGAAGTAACAGCACGCCCTGTGTGTTCTCAATGACGTCGAAAGCCAGTGCTAAAGAAGTCGGGGGCCATCCACCAGAGTTCCCAACTGGGAGGGATTGGTAATTGATTATATTGGCCCCGGCCCCACTGACTGAAGTTTCTAAATATGTTCTGGTTTGTGTGGACACTGCATCAGACCTAACCCAAGCTTTCCCTTGTCACCGTGCAAAGCAGGTTGCCACCACTAGGAGTGGTGTATGTGTATGGATGTTAGGAGTACCGTGTATGGATGTACCGTGTATGGATGCCCTTGTTGAACAGACACTGATCAGGGGTCACATTTTAAAGGTCATGATATGAAAGACTTGGCAAAAGAATATGCCATTAAATAGAGGTTCTTTCTTCCCTACAACCTACAAGTAGCAGGGTTGGTAGAAAGAAAAAATGGAGTATTAAAACAACACATTAAATTAATAGTAATAGGTAATACCACCCTGACTGGGTAGACTCTCCCAAGCTCTGTCTCAATATTTAATACATTTGAATGATCAACCAGTAGAACCTATCATGCCAGAGAAAGGAGCTATCTAAAGGAATCTGGAACGGGATGGATGTGTTACTCTGTACCCCTCGGTAAGGGGGAACTACTCAATCTCCACTGGGATCTCACTGTCCTGTTGCACGCTGAGCTGTTGAAATGCACTATAGCTAGAATGGAACAGGAACCATGAAAGAGGGGAGAAGGAAAGGGGCCTAATCTGGCCTATCACCCCCAGTCCATCTCTTCATGCCTGACAATGCTGCCTCCTCCAGCCAACATGTGTGCCGTGCACAACCGGGTCACCTTCCTAAAGTTGCTTTCACATTAACATCTAAGGATGAGGCCACAGGTTTAATTTTTTATAGAAGAAGAAGACCTTCCCACACAAGTTCCTATTAAATATTTGTCTTTTTGACCTTAGACTTCTGCTGCTCCTATGGTATCTGGTCACAAGATGGGCACCGGATAGAAATACCTTTTTACAGCGGACCCACTCATGTGGCCAACAAAGAAATCAACACAACTGTTGATTATGTGGGCAGCTGTCCTTCTCTAGCTTGCCAAATTGTCACGGTGGTATTGCCACTCCAGGGAGGCGATTGGAAAGCCCTAAAGCAACACATTAAGGAAGAACAAGTTAGGACTAGTACTCTTCATCTGATATCACCAATACTGATCGGGAAACCTGTGCCACACACTATCAGTAACAGTGGGCAAGGGTATCCTTTTACTGTCAATCAAACTGCACAGGCAGCCCATCAAACTGCTGACCAGAAGCGTCCTAAAAACACCATCATCGAAGCCACGGGTGGCTATACTCAGATTTGGGACAGGTTCATGTGGCTTACCCCAGGTTATGGACACTGAACACTTGGGTAGCCCTATGTTAGGAACAGAAAAATCACTCTAGATAGAACCAACTCAACTGTGCAAGAAACATGGGATGGATATCACCAGAACTATGTGGTCATTCTGTCATCTTAAAGGATAGTGGCTGGTTTGGCACTGACTGGGATGGCCACCAGGTACTTATTAAGTAGCCCTGAAAGGGACACAGTGCTTATGTAGCACAAACCACTGGCTTCCACTTGCGTGGTTGAGGTGCTGCACCCCGGTTTTTCCACATTAACAATCGCCAACCGCCCTCTCCCCAAGGCCAGATGGGCACATTCTGTTTTTCTCTGATCTGATCATGGGTGCCTTCTTTGCCCTCCCACCCGTGGCCTGGAGGATGTTACAGCACATATAGCCCTTACTAGATTCACCGAGAGCCTTACATCATAGCCAACCAAGTCTGTCCTCCTGAACACTGAAATGCCTCTACTGAGAAAAGCTGTCCTCCCAAACAGGATGGCCTTGGACATTATTCTACCTCACAAGGAGGCACCTGTGCTATTCTCCAAACAGAATGTTGTGTGTTCAACCTGAGGAGTATGCTAATGCATCATCTTTATTAAATCACATGAGGACACCCTGAATGATCTGAGCCCCAGGCTAGAGGACTTAATAAATTAATGGTTTGGAGCAAGGGGCTCTTGGTGGAAACAGTTGTCAGTGATTTTGAAAATCGATGTCATAATCTATGTTTTCTTTTGCACGTGTCTGTATCATCACTGTGGCATCTGGCATCTGCTGCCAATGCAGCCACATTGTTGCCAAAGAAGCTACCTCCATGCTAGTGAAACCCCTTGCTGACTTCTCAGAGCACACTGTGTGTGCGTAGGGGGGTGCACAGTGGGACAGCGAAAGAGCTGGTCATAGGGATGGAGTGTTGCAGGAGGTCATAGAGAAGTCACAACTGCTGGCTAACCTGTGAGCTGGACCCAGGCAATTAGAGGCTCCTCACCCCTTCCTTTGTCCTTGCAATGTGCATTCTGCTTGCCTTCTTCACTCCCAGGAGCCCAAGGGCAGTCTTGAGATAGTGGTGTGGTAGTGAGACCACACGGACAGTATATGTGACTCAGACCTCCACATAAATTCTAAGTTTTGGCAGGCAGGTTCAGAAATCTCATTTTGCAGCCACTCAAGACAAGCCCCTATATAAGTTCTCTTTGCTTATTAAAAGTGGCACCTACGAATCGGGAACAGCCTACCTCTGTCTTAGGTCTCTCCCTGCCCTATGCTTACAGGGGCAGATTATACCCAGAAGTTCCTGAGGCTGCAAACCAACATCTGGATACAAGTTCTTATCAGACTTGTGATATGCAAATATATTCTCATAGTCTTGTATTTTCGCTCTCATTTTCTTAAGAATATATTCTGCAAAGCAATTTTTAAAAAAAAATTTAATTGAGGGGTGCCTGGGTGGCACAGCGGTTAAGTGTTTGCCTTCGGCTCAGGGCGTGATCCCGGCGTTATGGGATCGAGCCCCACATCAGGCTCCTCCGCTATGAGCCTGCTTCTTCCTCTCCCACTCCCCCTGCTTGTGTTCCCTCTCTCGCTGGCTGTCTCTATCTCTGTCGAATAAATAAATAAAATCTTCTAAAAAAAATTTAATTGAAATTTTAATTTTAGATCAATTTGTCAACTTTTCCTTTATGGGTTGTACTTTGGTGTCATATCCAATTTCCTTTTAAGAAGACAAATGTTCAAGAAGGAACAGAGAGGGGGCGCCTGGGTGGCACAGCGGTTAAGCGTCTGCCTTCGGCTCAGGGCGTGATCCCGGCGTTCTGGGATCGAGCCCCACGTCGGGCTCCTCTGCTGGGAGCCTGCTTCTTCCTCTCCCACTCCCCCTGCTTGTGTTCCCTCTCTCGCTGGCTGTCTCTATCTCTGTCGAATAAATAAAATCTTTAAAAAAAAAAAAAAAAGAAGGAACAGAGAGTAGATTTCCTGCTGCAAACCAAAAAATGAATTGAAATTCACATATTAGGACCTAAAATTTCATAACTGGATATTGTGACTTCTCCAACCAGCATGCCCAGTTGCCTTAGTTTTTCACATTTGGTGCTAAAGCACAGCTTTTCCATGGCAAATATTTACTGATATAATTGAGAGTCCAGCATTATAATAAACTGTAATGCGATGGACATTAGCTTCTGGCTAAAACAACATTTATGCAGTACCCAAAGAGTGTAATACCCAGTCGATGAAGATGGGACTTAGTATTTTATAACATTGCCTCAAATATCTGACACAATGTCAAAGCACAAGCAAGTCTCAATAAATTCTGGATGAAGGAATGAATGAGAAGTAATAAAAATAATAAATTAATTAAAAAAAGGAGTAGAGGGAAAGATGTTTAGTCTATTTAAGGTATAAATTATATCTTATGCTTTTGTAGAAAGCACCCCAAACTGTACTCCTCATAGATAACCTATGATAGGTCCATATGGAGACATTAAGCACTAATTGGGAAACAATTACCAAAAGTCAGGTTCTCAACCCCAACATTAACTGAGAAGCAGTATATCATAATGGACTCTGGAGCAAAACTGCCTGGGTTCAGATCCTACCTCTCCCACTTATTTGCCAATACTTAACTTCTCTGTGCCTCGGTGTCCTCACCTTTACAATGAGAACTTCTAGTTCATGGGTGACTGTGAGTATAACACATCACTATAACAGTATCTTTTTCATATTACTCCTATTTTCCTCAGTTAATGTAAAAAAAAATCAGCTGATATATGCAAATCCCTGAGCTGGGAACCTACAACATAATAGCTAATATAATAGTTATTATGATATAATTGTGATAGTAACATATTGAAAGCTACAGACCATGGCGAACTATTTTCATCCCAACAAATTTTTAAGCTCAGGCCTCTGGGAAGCTTGCCTTTGAATAAAGTATAAGATAGGCAAGATAAGTTTGCCTTTTTCTCGAGTTGGTACATCACTCTTCTTTTCGTTTGAATTACATTCCTGCTACTATAGGAATTATAATACCAGTTCTTCCCTTCAGACCTTGCACAATTTGGGATCTATGAAAAATATGTCAAGTTCTCCAATATCTTTTAAGGATTTTTGTACTAGAGAACAATTCTACAAAATAAGAATATTTTAAAGCAGTCAAATATCCCTGATTGTATTATTCTCAGAGGACAACCACAATGTTTTCCTTTAAAAAGCACTGTTGATGCTGTTTACTGTACTTGATCTCCTGGCTATTAAACTGTTCCTATTCAATTTTGCAGAACATGGCAGGTGTCTAATGACTAATTTTGTAACATATTGAGGAGGAATAATAAAACGTCAAACCAGAACACTACACCAGAGGTTTGCAGTGTCAAACTTCTGGAGAATCATGTGATATCATTTTCTCCTCAAAATGTTGCAAATTAATTAAGATCCTAAAATAATGACTGTATACTGCCTTTCCAATTTGTTTTACAAACTCAGTTCAGCTACAGGATTACAGTACCACAGACCAGAGGGCACACACATTAATGCTCGGAATATGTTCCATTATCCATCAGAATTGGAGATCCAACAGAAAACAGAAAGCTTTTAAAAGCTTAGTTCAGTCTCCCATAAAGCCAGACAAATAAAAAAAACAAAACCAAAAAACTCCGAACGAAAATTAAGTAGATAATAATTAGAAAAATGGAATGTTAAAAGACGAACACTGAAGGTTTATTAAAGTTCTTAAGTCAAGCTGATGTCAGGTGGAAATATTCAGGTATGACAAATCAAAATGTTTTCACCTAGATTAATTACATGGATGGTATGAGGTCGATGAATATATGGATTGCCACTATTACAATTTTTACCTACCCTACCTCACTAATATCGTCTTACGATTGATATTGAGTCTGTGATTGAATGGATTCTAAAGTAGAATAAACCCTATCTCTATTTGTCTATCTTCCCCAAACTGATCTACTAGTTATAATGACAATTCAAGTTAGCACTGCCATTTTCCCAACCAATCTCAAATAGTTCAAAAAGAGCCAATAAACGGAAACTTAAGTAAAGTTTAAAATATAAATAAAACGTAGCTGAGATATTTCAAAACACAAGGAGTAAACTTAAGCAAACATCCAAACATCACTTTATATCATTGCCAAATTCTCCTCAATACTGCATAAGAGTAACTGTGACATTGGATTCGAGCTGTGTGCTCAGAATAATAAAAGCTGAATACAGACACTTGAAATCTATGTACTCCTTTTTCTTCTGCAGTGAGACCAAAAAGAAACATGTTCTTATTTCATGAAATAAATATTATTTTATTGGATGTCTGCTTTACTTAAGAGGTCAAATCCTTAATTAGATCATTAATAATTATGTTGACATTTACTGCCTGCAAGGCATGGTTTCTTTGGAAGCAATTTAAGAACGTGAGATATTTCTAATCATTTATCTTATTCTAACTGGCCCACTGGTTAGAAGAATAATTTTCTAATCCTTCTAGGCAGTTAAACTAGCACTTATTAGGTTATTTGTACATAGGCACTTTTTTCCTGAGACATAATAAATGAAGGGAAACATCTGCTCAATAAATTTAAAGTTGTAGAATGTCTTAAGTCTTTAACCCATTATACTGCTTGCTTGGCCAAAGAAAATGATATATCTCACGTATTTCTGAATCCCCATGGTCTAGAACAGTAGCTCCTTCATAGTAAGTATTCAATAAATGCTAATCGAACTAAAGTATAATTGAGCTAAAGAGATGTTTAGAGTCTGAGACATTTCCGGTACCCGGAGAGCGAGCCCAAACTGAGGAAATTTTAAAATGGTTAGGAATGTACTAACATTCCAGTATCTGAAAGAAGTTCTACTACTATGAGTAAAAACATTAGAAGCAGAAAGTCTTGGTTTTGAATTCTAGCCTGTCCTTCATAGTTGCGTGTCACTGGGTAAGTTCTTTCAAATCTTTACATGTTGGCTTCCTCATCTAAATATGTGTGTAATGATTCTTACCAATATATCACAGGAGTTTTGTGATGATTCAGTGTGGTAAGACTGAAGTAACAGGCACACAGTAAGTGCTCAATATGTGTTGGTGGTGGTGATAATGATGATGATGATGTCAGCGGCAATGACAATGTTATGTCCAGCAACCTCTATTAATGCCCTGAGATCTTGCACAAGTTCATTGTAGATACATACAATCGAGTCTGATAAAGACTATTTTAGCACAGGGGAAGATTAAGAAAGAATGTGGAAAACAATGTGCATACCGAAAGGCATTTACGGAAAGCCTTGTGAAGCATCATCTGATCTGTCAGTTTGTTTGCTTTGGCAGCAACAATGCTGAATAGCAAGGGAAACATGGCAAATAGAAACTTCTGCAACAGGGGCTCTCATTTAGGTAATCAAAAATACTGAAAGAGCCAAGACAGGATAACAGGAGATTCAAAAAAAATAGTTCAATTCTCATTACACATACCTTGGAAGACATAGGAGCAAGTTTGCCCTGAAGCAGTTAGGGGAGGTAACCTAGATAGTGCTATTAAAGCATCTTTAAAAATATGAACACTGCCATTGGCAGCGAGCATCTGCTTACAGACCTGTCCTCATGTGACTTTCCAAGCTAGTTTGTGGAGATCGGCCAAAGCTCAGAAAACCACATTTGCGTTCCCTGTGAAATTTCACAAATTATGACAGCCTCATCATCAGCCTGTTCTACACATCAAGCCAAAGCCAAGCTGACTAGCAAGAGCTTGCTGAGTATGCTAAACCCATCGCTGGACATTCGGCACCATGGTGCACTTTTGCCCAACTCAGAAGTAACGGTCCATCGTTTACTGCCAGCCTGTGCCGGAGGTTCGTATAATTTCATAGGTATGAAATGTCAGCAATGTGGAAAGGGAAATCTGTTCAGCTTCCCTCATTCATTGCTTTACCTAAAATCTCAGGCCTGTGAAAATGTCGATCCATTCTTCCAAACTAATATGTGGAAATGCAAGAAGAGTATGTGTGATAATTTGTCTCAAAATACAAAAAGGCCCAGAATTAGAGAAAGTAATACTGTTTCTCCTAGAAAATATTCTTCAATTCTCTTCACTATTCAGTTATAATGGAAGAGAATATCCTGACTACTGCTTTTTGGCAGAATTTTTTATACTGACATGTGCAAAGGAGTAAGTATGTAAACAGAGAAAAATATTAAAAATTTCAATGTTAATCTATATTTTAATACCCAAGCATATCTTGACAAACTTTCAAATACAGAATGCATGAAATTCATAAAATATATATAAGTGTGATTGCATTACTGTTTCTAATTTATTTTCCCCCTCAACAAAATTCTGCCTTTGAGTTCTTATTTATTATGCCTTTTATTCAATTGAGTACCTAGGCAGAAAATACAATAAAGCTTTGCTAATTTCATAAAATATTGAAACACTGACACTGCAAATAGAATTTCACTGTCTCTATGTACTTGTGAGCCTATCTCACAATTTAATCTAAAAACCTCGTTAAGGTATGCATAATTTTCTAGACCGTTATTCTGATAAATTATATACAGCATCTCAGAGAAAAATATTCATATTCAGAAAAAGCATTTCCACTTGTTCAAAAGTAGTCAAAGAGCTAATTCACAAAGATTAAGAGATTAAAGAAGACAACAAATGTAGTCAATGTCTTGACATATTTCTTTTTAAGTGTGTCTCCTATCCCCTTGCAAGGTTTAGAATTGAATTGAAATCTTGCCAGAGAACAAAGCCTACTTCTAGGTGGCCATGCTTATTAGGGAAACATTTGAAACCTTATTGTGCTGTTTCTAACTTCCAGATCACCAGATCTCCTTCAGTGGCTGAGGTATACGGAGCACTCCAGGTCAGCACATTCCTCCCTACATTCCGGAAGGCAAACTCCTTATTCCAAATAACTTCTCTCTCTAGAGGGACTTGACTATTAGTTTTCAGAACTCAAATTACCTTTTTGGAGTCCTCAGCTTTTGTAGAAAAGGATGAAAATAATTTCAGTTAAAATGCTTGTAACTCTCTTTACCTTCTACCAAAGCCAGGACTTGAAGACTTGCATATATATTATATACTACGCTAGAGATGCTTATTAGAGTTCATATTCTTATTTTAATAGCTGGATTTGTTTCACGGGCCCTGATTCAGCAACCTTATCACCCAAACATAGAGAAGATGGTAAACAGAAGGAAAATCCAGGTAAAAGTACATAAATAGATGTAGTAGCAATATTGAGAGCTTCTTCTTTATTTTTTTCTTTTCTTTTCTTTTCTTTTTTTTTTTCCTCTGAGGGACCGGTCTTTATTTTGCCTTATAATGCCTACATGTGATCATTATTTTTTTCTAATACTATTTTTTTAATGATTATATTGTTAGATTTATTTTTTATTTTTTAATTCAAATAATTAACATACAATGTATTATTGGTTTCAGGGGTACAGGTCTGTGATTCATCAGTCTTATATAACACCCAGTGCTCATTACAACACATACCCTCCCCAATGTCCATCACCCAGTTACCCTATCCCCCCAACCCCCTCCCCTCCAGCAACCTCAGTTTATTTCCTATGATTAAGAATCTCTTACGATTTGTCTCCCTCTCTGGTTTCGTCTCGTTTCATTTTTTTCTTCTCTTCCCCTAAAAGCTTCTTACTTCTTAAAAAGAAAAACAACGTATATAGGAAAAACATATACACTACCATTTACACATAAAATCTATGAAATAAGGTTATTAGTTAGAATCAGAGCCTTCAATTTATTATTTTATTTTCTTCCCACCTGAATCATACTGACATGCAAATTCTAACTCCGAATAAAATATATTATTATCACATGAGACTCTGAATTTTACTATAAAAGAAACATCAAAAATGTCCTTTTTGATATTAAATCAATGTCAATAGTCTTCCTTGTTTCTCTAATATTAAGTTGATTTTCCAAACATTCTAGGAAGCAAAATATAGTCATCCTATTAAAAACAAAAGCATACACATCATTCTCTAAAGGGTATATGCAATATATACATATGTATGTGTGTGTTTTCTTAGGTGCATATCTGATATAGCCACATTTGTATCAATCATAGTAATTACACACAACAAAAATAACTTTAAAAAATGCGTTTCTATAGCATTTGCTTCAGACATTTCAGACATTATGCTTTGATGACAAGTGTGAGCAAATAAAACTGGCCGAGGTCTTTGATTTCACTTTGGTTTTTAGTTTAACTTTTTTGTTTATATATATGAAAAAGAGAAGATGAGGCTTTTGCGTACACTTTGAAAAATTAAAAGTAATCTAGGGTTTCCTGAGTGACTCAGGTTGAGCGTCTGCTTTCAGCTCAGGTCATGATCCCAGGGCCTTCGCTGGGCTCCCTGCTCAGTGGGGGGGTCTGCTTCTCTCTCTCCCTCTGCCCCTCCCTCCAGCTCATGCTCTCTCTCTCTCTCACTTTGCTCCATCTCTCTCTAATACATAAACAAGATCTTTACAAAACAGTTGAAAATAATCTTATTTAATTTTGAACAGCACTGACTTTCATTATAGAGCCTATTAAATAAATGGTGATCCTAGATATTAAAACCATAAACAGAACCTGAATCCATGGCTTCCCTCTATTAAAACTCCATCCTAATGCAATAAGTGTATTCTAAAACCTTCGCTCACGTATATACAGATTCGCATTACTGTGTGGTTAACGGAATGACTGAGGTGTGCCTGGGCAGTTAGGCCGCTGAGTGTTCCCAAATCTGGCTCTGTGGTCCAACTCTGCCTGCCATTTACCGTCACCTGATGGCTGGTGTCTACTTCGGTTTAAATGAGGATGAAAACAACTCCAGGTCTTAAGCCTGACTGAGATTTCCAGGAGCAGGATCAAGATCTCCAAATGGGTTTGTTAGTGTTGGTTTTGTCAACCCCATCTGACTAGGAGAATACTGCAGATCCATTCTCTGCTTCTCTATGTAAATTTTGTTTTAAATTTAGTGGATAATTATATATATTATGTATAATACATGTATCATGTGCTATTATATATACTATATCATACTATAAACTATATAATAGCATAATATAAGCTATATTATAGTACATACCATATATAACCTACTATTAACTTTATGTTATAATCTAAAAAAATACATCTACTATATAACCTTATATTATATAGGTTAGTGTAATTCTAAATAATGTCAACTATATCACATACAATACATATAGTATACTATGTATTATGCTATTATATATTTTAATTATCGGCTAATTTAGTAAGAAATTCAAGTGGAGGGAGAGTTGGTGATGTACAGCACCAGAAATACCAAAGATTTGTCAGCTCTGTATCAGATACTGGGTACCTACCTACCTATCTATCTATCTATCTATCTACCCACCTATCTACCTACCTATGTCAATGGAATATAAATTTTAAAAGTAGTAATAGAAACTTTTGAGAGCTAATGTGCTCTGGCAATGAGAAACCAGAGACGGACAGTAGTTAAAGTAATAAACACAGATTGAATAAAGGAGTCTTGCAATAGGGGAGAAAGAAACTTGTATATAGAACCAGGCTCCAGTCTGAATGCAATAAGGAAAAGTGGGGACTCAGATCCAAGGAGCAGAGTGGGGAGCTGGTGGATAGAAAAATTACTAAAAGGGTAGTGTAATTCCTGTTAAACTGACCTAACAGAATTCTTCCCGAAGACAGGCCAGGATGATCACGTACCACCTGCGGGAGGAGGGAAGATGAGGAATCTGGTCAGATATCAATCAGGTATCAAGTGCGGGGATTCTCTGTAAACTCCCTGAGCAGGATTCTTGCTAACACTGGACTCTACAAGGGTGGGCACTGAAGTCCAAGGTGGAGCCTAGCTGAGAAGAGGGCTCAGAGTAGGCTCCCTAAACTTGGCCAAAGAGAGAATCTTTGTTGGCTCCTAATACACTAACAGTCCTCAGTGTATTTGGAATTACCTCACAGCCTCCTTCAAATTCAGGTTTTCAAAGCTACTACATACTTGACAAGGTTTTCCAATGACTGTTTGTTAGTTTGGCATACAGATATTAACTTATGGAATTTGGAACAATTTCTACTTAGGCAGATGCCACGAATCTGGGTCTGAGTTGAACTACGTTCTTGTCCTTGAACCTTTACTCAGGTATCAATTATCAAGAATATTCTAGTTCTTATTTTGATTCCTGAGCCATATTCTATATCATTTGCTCCTCTCTCCCAGGCCTTCTCTTCATAGAAGCTCAGTCTCATCCCTAGGCCTGTCCTCAATACTCAGTGCATCTTTTTACATATTCACAGACTCAGGTCTCACCTTGAAAATGCTTTATGTTCAGGATTGACTATGGATTGCCCTGAGCAATTTAATTTCTGAACTAAAAGTCACAGGACAAAAGGGATATTCTTTGGGTAGCAAAGAAAACACCAACGTAGAGATGAGTCCTACTTACTTAAAGTGAAGCATTTATTTTTCCCTATCAGTTCTCAGTACATTCCACTTTGAAAGTCACTGGCCTCAACTCAGACCATGTGTTAATCTGCTTTAAAATTATGCTACATTCTATTGCTCCTGGATACATGTTCAATCATCCAGTTTGACAAAAATACTGACAGATCAAATTAGACCCTGAATAATTTTCAAGTATTTTCAAATCTTCCCAAATATCAGTAAAGAGTTTCCCTGTGAAGGCTCTTCATAATTCTGATAAGAATACCTAATGTAACATTGTGTGTCAACTATACTCAAATTAAAACAAAATAAGTTGAAAATAAATTTTTCATGAAAAAAATAACAGATAACTCTGTGCCATTTAAGTGTCTCTGAAATGCTAGTAAAGACGTGTCTTTGAGAATAAAATTAATAAAAAGCCCACTCATCACAGACTGAATTCAGAAAAACCCACCTATAAAATTATGGTATCAGCCAAAAACAGGTGCTTCAAACTGACCAGAAACAAAGCTTGAAGAATCCAGGAGTGACACTGTTTTACACAGAATGTAGGTTTTAAATAAGATTTGATAACATAAATATTTAACAAAATTGCTGACTTTCCAAGCACATGTTAGAATATATCACTGCAAATACTGTTGTGGTTTTATAGTCAGGTGGGGTTTTATTTTTGTTTTTGGATAGATGTTAGATTACCTTTTTGATTTAGCCCCAAGATGACAAAATCTGTTCCTATTTTTCTCAGCATGGTATACTCATTCCCACACTGAACCTAGCACAGACTATGCACTCAATAATTATCTGCAGCATGAATAGATGCAGGCTTAACAAGAAAGGCTGATTCTACCCCAGCTTTATTAAGGTCTAATTGAGATATGATATTGTGTGAGTTTAAGGTATACAATGTGATGATTTGATAAACATATACACTGCAAAATGACAACCACAATAAAGTTAGTTAACACATCCCTCACCTCACATAATTCCCATTATTTTGTTGTTGTGGTGGTGGTGGTGCTGAGAACATTTATGATCTATTTTCTTAGCAATTTTCAAGTAAACAGTACAGTATTACTGTCAACTGTAGTCACCATGCTGTACATTAGGTCACCAGAACTTCTTCTTATAACTAAAAGTTTGTATTCTTTGACCAATAGTTCCTTATTTCCTCCATTCCCCAGTCCTGGCAACCAGTATTCCAGTTACTATGAGTTTGGCTTTTTAGAATCCACATATAAGTGAAATCAATCAATCATGTAGCATTTGTCTTTCTCTGTCTGACTTAATTCGCTTAGCATAACACCCTTAAGGTCCATCTGTGTTGTTGCAAATCCACCCCGAATGGGGTTGCTGGGCACGTGGTAGTTTTATTTTAATTCTTTGAGGAACCGCCATGCTGTTCTCCACAGTGGCTGCACCAATTTACATTCCCACCAACAGTGCAAAGGTTTCTCTTTTCTCCACATCCCTGCCAACACTTGCAGTCTCTTGTCTTTTTGATGATGGCCATTCTGATAGGTGTGAGGTGATATTCATTGTGGTTTTGATTTATATTTCCATGATGATTGGTGATGTCAGCATCTTTTCATGTATTTGTTGGCCATGTGTATGTCTTCTTTGGAGAAATGTCTGCTCAAGTAATTCCTTGCTCTATTTTTTAATTGGATTTTTAAAAAAGATTTATCTATTTGAGAGAGAGAGAGAGAGAGAGAGAGAGTGCGCATGGGGGGAGGGGCAGAGGGAGAAAGAATGAGTCTCAAGCAGGCTCAGCCCTGAGCAGGGCTCGATTTTACAACCCTGAGATCATGACCGGTTTGAGCCAAGACCAAGAGTCAGATGCTTAACCAATAACGCCACCCAGGCGCCCCTTAATTGGATTATTTTTATTGTTGTTATTGCCATTGAGTTGTATGAGTTCCTTATATATGTTGGATACTAACCCCATATCAGATATATGGCTTGCAAATATTTTTTCCTACTCAGTAGCTTGCTATTTTCATTTGGTTGGTTCTTTAGCTTGGCAGAAGCTTTTTAGTTTGATGGTCTCACTGACTTTTGCTTTTGCTGTTGATAATTTTGGTGTAAAATCCAAAACTCTCAAGACCAACGTCAAAGAGCTTTTTCCCTATATTTTTTTCTTGGGGTTTTACAGTCTCAGGTCTTACATTTAATTCTTTTTAATCCACTTTGAGTTGATTTTTATGAAATGGTTTTACATTTAATTCTTTTTAATCCACTCTGAGTTGATTTTAAGAGAGGGGTCTAATTTCGTTCTTTTGCATGAGAATATTCAATTTTATCAACACCATTGATTGAGAGACTGTCTTTTTCCAATTGAATTTCTTGGCTCCATGTCAATATTAGTTGACCTTATATGTATCGGTTTATTTCTGGGCTATTGATTCTGTTCCATCATTCTATACGTCTGTTTTTATACCAGCATCATACTTGTTTTTTTAAGGATTTATTTATCTGAGAGAGAGAGAGAGAGAGAGAGAGATAAAGTGAGAGAGAGCATGAAGGGGGAGGGACAGATAGAGAAGAAGAGGGAGTGAAGAAGACACCCACTGAATGCAGATCTTGACACAGGGCTCCACCTCACGACCCTGAGATCACGACCTGAGCCAAAATTGAGTTGCAAGCTTAAACAACTGAACCACCGAGTCCCCCCAGGATCATACTGTTTTAATTGCTACAGCTTTATAATATAGTTTGGAATCAGGAAGTGGGATGCCTCCAGCTTTGTTCTCCATCAAGACTGTTTTGGTTATCTGAGGTCTTTTGCGGTTCCTCATGAATTTTAAGACTTTTTTTTTCCTATTTCTGTGGAAAAATGGCATTGGAATTTTGATAGGGATTACACTGAATCTATAGATTGATTTGGGGAGTATGGGCATTTTAACAATATTAACTCTTCCGACCCATGAACACAGGATATCTTTCCATTTATTGGTGTCTTCTTCAATTTTTTTTCATCAGTGTCTTATAGTTTCAGTGTATAAATGTTTCACTTCTTTGGTTAAATTCATTCTTGAGTATTTTATATATTTAATGCTATTGTAAATTGAATTGTTTATTTTGTTTTCAGATAGTTCACTGTTGTGTACAGAAATGCAACTGATTTTGTATATTGATTTTGTATCCTGAAAACTCACTGATTTCATTTATCAATTCTTTTTTTTTTTTTTTTTTTAAGCTAGATTCCACACCCGGTGTGGAGCCCAATGCGGGGCTTGCACTCATGACCCTGAGATCAAGACCTGAGCTGAGACCAAGAGTTGGATACTCAACCGAGTCACCCAGGCACCCCTCGTTTATCAATTCTAACAGTTTTTTTGATGGAGCCTTTAAGATTTTCTACATATAAGATCAAGTCATCTGCAAAAAGAGATGGTTTTATTTTTTGCTTTCCAATTTGGATGCCTGAAGGCTGATTTTCAATCCTTGATTTTCTTTTCATAATCTAATAATATGCAGGTGCTGATGTAAATTCCATGAAAGGTACTTTAAAATAATAGCCATAATTACACTGACAAAAAAACCAAACAAACAAACAAACAAAAACTTGTGGAGCACTTAACTGTTTATCAAGCAATTTCCTACACTGTGAATCATACATTTTTCACCACAGGTATTAGTAGAGATATTAATAGTCTTATTTTGACAAGGAATCTGAGGTACAAGAAGATTAATTGGGTTGCCCCCAGCCAGCCAACACATGATAGAGCCACATCTCAAACACAGGTCTTTTTACTGAGATCATGTATAAATTCTATACTAAAAGTTCATCTAAGTAATTAAAGCATATTATTATAATATTAAAATAAAATAATATTAACAATAAAAATTACATAGTGAACATACACTTGCTAAATAAATTGAATTTTATGTTTCTTTCATACAAAATTCTAGCTTTAGTGAGAAAATGTTGAGTTTGAGACATCAAAAGCACAGCTATGACCTATTCCTGTGCGTATGTGTGGGGATGGTGTGTGTGTGTGTGTGTGTGTGTGTGTGTGTGTGTGTTGTGAGTGTACGGTGGGCAGGGTCTGGGTGAGGAAACAGACAAGCAACCTGGGCTAATAGTTTTAAATGGGCTATGTGCTATTGCTCAATGTCAAATTTTATGAGCAAAAATATCAAACAGACCATAAAATATTCTTTCTTATGGGCAGTATCTATACCTGTTTATGCAAATCTCACCTCCTAAGCTGAAGTGAAAGATATTTGAGGTCATTTGATACCTGTGAAACGTTAAATGCCTGGGAAGTACCTTGCTCTAATAGGTTCTCAGTGAATGTTCACCTTCACAAGCTGCTGAACTCCAGAAAGAAAAAGGAAAAGAAGAAAAAAAAAAAAAAAAAAAAAAAAAACGAAGAAAGAATTAACTAATGTCCCTGCAATCAATAGTATCAAAGTTTCAAAGAAACAGCTATGGTTTCAATAAATTCTCCTTTTCTCCCCAGATAAATTATTCTAAAAACCCCTGAGAATAAATGAAAAATAGATAAGGAGTTCAAAACCCATACGACATCCAAAAGCTTGATATACCTAGAGGGCTAAATTCTATCTGCTGAAACAACTTTTTATTTTTTTAAGCTTCAACTAGAACATAATCTCATTAAATGACATAATGCAAAAGTGAACATAAAAGTGGTACAAGAGAAATATTAAATACTTTCAGAAGAAATTAATGGTTATTGCTATAGTCTCTGATACTCCTCTCATCTCTACTTAAATGCTGTTTAAATGTATTACTATACATCAAGCCAAGTCAGCCTGGTAATTTCTTATAAAATTCTCCCACTCAAAGTTTATAAAGATTTGACAATGACTTATAGGTATTTTACAGAGATTTATTCTTGAACACTTTCAATGTTTAACTTGAAAAGAAGAAAAAAATAGAGGCTCCTACGTGACTGTAAGAGCAAATGCTTCAAATCAGCTTCGATAGGTGATTTTAAATAAATGCATATATTTTAACATCATTTTACAGAACACCTCTTTTCCCCATATATCTCTGCACCAATTATGTAAAATTTTTTCCAACTACATGGGGCAGAACTCTTTAATATTTTATGCCTATGTGCTTAGACATGATGTACTTATGCTTATCGATTACTTAGTGGGAATAGCTACTTAAATGTCAAAAGTGAAGGGTTGACAGACTATGAAGAACTTAGACGAGCAGCATCGTTGAAGAGAAAAATGAACAGCGTGCTGTGTTAGTTTGTTCAGGCTGCCATACAAAATTACCACAGACGTGGCAGCTTTAAGCAACAGAAATTTATTTTCTCACAGTTCCGCAGGCTGCAAGTCCAAGATCAAGGTGTCAGCAGGCTTGTCCTCCCAGGCCTCGCTCCTTGGCTTGAGTCCTTTTCTTCTCAATTGGGTCCTCGCGCGGTCTTTCCTCTGTGCTTGTATCTCCCTGGTCCCTCTGTGTGTCCATATTCCCTCTTCTTACAGGGACACCAGGCAGAATGGATTAGGACCCACTCTGATGGCATTATCTTAACTAATCACTTCTTTAGAAGTTCTATCTCCAAGAACAGTCACATTCTGAGGTGCTGAGAATTAAGACTTCAACTTACGATTTTTGGAGGGAATATAATTCAGCTCACAACACATACCGAGTTACTATAACTGTAGCATTTCTACAAATTCAGATAATACTTGGTAACTTATGCTCTATCTTCCATGTTAGAACTGCGGGGAAATCGAATAACCATTTAGGCATTATTGTAGCAATGTGATCATTTGCAGAATCCAGCAGTACCTAGTCCAAGTTCTTCAATTTGAATATTAAACAAATGAGTTTACATATATGACCGGATATCTATTTTTTGCTCTTATTTAAATTCTAGCTAGTTAACCTACAACGTCATATTAGTTTCAGGCATATGATCAGATTTTTAAAACAGATAATAGGTATAGTAGTAATTACATTATTTCCAGGTAAACAGTGTAACTGTAACTTGTATTTGGCCACAAATCTAGCACACTGTGGGACCTGATACTAGTCATTAGTGAAAAGACTGAGCCCATTCATCCATTCACTTATTTTGTTATCCATTTATGTTTAATGGGAGAAAACATCTCATGTTAGGAATTAGGGATTCAAGAAGAATTAAAGCATGTTTCCGGCATTCATCCATTCACTTATTTTGTTATCCATTTATGTTTAATGGGAGAAAACATCTCATGTTAGGAATTAGGGATTCAAGAAGAATTAAAGCATGTTTCCTGCCTTCGAGAGGGTCAGACTCCAGTGGAGTCAGCTATGTAAGCAAAAACCTATTTAATCAGTGGTATAGGTATTTGAGAATAGCAATGATGGCACCGAGGATATGATCAATAACATGTACAGAGACAGGAAAAGGCTTCACAGCGCAGGTGTCAAGGGACTGAGGTTTGAATGGATAGGAACTCACTGAATTCCGGGAGAAAATTACACAGTCCAGACTTCTGTCCTTCTGTTCTTATCCCTTCACCCACTTCTTAAGTGACCCTCCTCCCCAACTGTCGACACATTCAATGCCATCTCTTAACATCACCACTAAAGCCATGTTCTTTTCACTTGTTTTTATGCTACATGATTTATTAATATGCATTTCTTGTGTAAGCCATCTAACTCCTGCTCTGGTGGACAAAAGATGAAGAGCAAAGGGGTTTGTGGAAATCTGTTACCACCTGTTGCCTCACCTGTATTAATTCAATAGTTCCTGATTAACTGAAGGCTCTTTACCATATGTGTCTTTCCATAGGGCTTGATAGAGAAGTGAAATGAAAAGTGAAATGAACCAAGCTTTCATCCAGAAATTTCTAGATTTGAGCAATAACATCACCCATTTCTAATCTTCTGACCTTGAACAAATAAATTAAACTTGCTCGGCCTCCACTTCCTCATTTGTAATATGTAGATGTCAACAATAAACTCTACCTGGTTTAGTTGTTAATATGTGAAAGCACAGAACACAGTAGGTGTCCCTGACTAGTAGAGGCACTAGCCTCCTACCCGTCCTCCTTTTCATTTTCACTTCCCGCCTCTTCATTCCTTCTGATACTGTCCTAAATTACCTATTTAAATATCCATTGCTTTCAGAAAAAAATAAATACCAATTCCTTTCTAACATCAACCTCCTCTCCCCTTCTGAACTCTCCTTTCTAGAAAAATAGTGACAACCTTCCTGAAACATCACCTGATCAATTCACATCCCTTCTGTGAACAGTGCACATTCTTGTTCTAATTAGATCAAATCCTCCCCATATCTAATTGCTTCTGTTTCTCCCAGTATGGGAATTTGTATTCATAGCTCCAACCATGAAAATGCATCGATTATTCTTCTTGCATTCAACTTCAAGTACTGGGTCTCATCAAACAATGTGCTCATGAATAGTGACTATCTAATAAGTTAAACAATATGCATCCTTGCCCTCACTCAGATACATTGCCACAAAACATACCTCTTCTCTCTACCCAAAATGTTTTTCAGAGTAAAACTTGCTGCAATTCAAATTGTTTAGTTCTTGCATAGGGAGTAGTTATTCTCAGCCCTGTTTGTATATTAGAATCATCTACGGATCTTTAAAAAACATATATTGATTCTAGGGTTCAATCCACATTCAATTAAATCACTGGTGTTTGGGGATATGTCCATTAATGTTTTTTAAAACCTCACCAGGTAATTCTAATGTGCAGTCAGGGCTGCGAACCTGTGAGTGGCAACTGGTTATATATGATTTGGTGTTGGGGGCTTTAAACACTTTCATTTATGTTTATTGTTTCTCCTTCATTAATTATATTGTGGAACATAAAGACCATTTCCCTGTTTAGTTTGTCCAGGTAGTAGATGAACGCCCTTAGGCAAGTCATTTAACCTCTTATCCCCATACTGTCCTGATCTTCAGAACTTAATGAGGTCCCCTACCTCGCAGCATAGCAGCAGGAATTAAATGAGAGCATAGGTGGAAGATGGCAATCCAGAGAAGTCTACAGCTGCTTAAGAACCAGCCACTGAAAATAAAATGCCCTTCCTCCAAAATCACCTTCCACAATCCTCTCCCTTAAAGAAAAGAAGGAATATGAAAGACGCGCAGACTGCCCCCCCCACCAAAAAAAAAAAAAAAAAAAAAAAAAGCAAAAAGGAGACTCTTTGCTGAAAATCTAAACTACTTTCTTGGCCAGAAGAGGTACAGAACTGTATTGCCAATTTACTTCGGTAATAGAAGGAAATAAGTTAGTAGATAATATCAATACGGAGAAATATGCTGACAACAATGTACTGCTGACATTATTCTTAACACAATGATAAATAATGTATTAGAAGAGCAGTAGGGTCTGAAGTAATGCAAACTACTGTACGATAAACGTACAGCTGTTGTAGAATCACTTCCCTGGGATTTAAGATGCACATAATATTAAAAGTGAAATATTTAAATTCAAAGATAGGGCTCTCCAGGACTTTAGAACTTTTCAATCTGGAGCTATTTCGATACACCTGCATTTTAATAGAAAAGGATGAACTTGTAGGAAAAGAGCTTCCAAACTGGAGAATGATGTCCAAAAGCATCTAAAACCATAACACTGTAGAGGCCTCATACCTACTGAACTCAGAGACAGCAATGAGAAAACAGATTTGCCTGCACCAAACCCCCCAAATATAGAAAAGAACCAAAAATTATATAATTTAAAATAAGCGTTAAAGGATTGGGTTTAACCATCCATTTCCTTAATTTCCTGACTGCATCCCCAGCAAATATTCCCTCATTTCTGGATTTTTTCCAGTGACGATAAACTTAGATCTTCATTATAGTGACTGAAAAGATTTCTTATAAATTCCATTCGTTTGTGGCAGAAGAATCTTTGGGATTCTCTAGAGTCCCTTTGGGACTATACAGAACAAATTTAAGACATGTTCTACAAGGCAGACTTTAAATGCCTAATGACAACTTTTTCAATCCCCAAGAAATCTCTAAAAAATCTACAGTTTTTCACTGTTACTGACATTCTATTCAGTAGAAACTGAATAGAAAACCTGGCATTAGAAAAATGGCATCTAGTGGCATTCTGTTATCTTCCTTCCAGATTTGGACTATGGTGGGAACCGGACCCGATTTACTCAGAGTCAACAGAGATTAGTGAGGGTGGTAGGGTGAAGAAACTTCTTTGGTTATCCACTTGTGGTTCATCTGCTCTTGTAGCCTCTCACAAAATAACTGGATGCTATATTCAGATCCAGTATCCCATGATGATGAAGGATTTTGTCCTGTGTCATTGATGTTCCTTGACTCTAGTTTTTGTTATTCATTTTCATAGTCTTACAATCACTAATGTGTTTTAGTAATTTTTTTGCCTTTTCATAAATCTGCTAAAATTCTATATGAAATCACTACATCATGAGCCATGAAAAATGCTACATATTACAATTCACACTCTTTTAAAAAATTTTTTTAAAGGTTTTATTTATTTAGTTGACACAGAAAGAGAGCACGCAAGTAGGGGAAGGAGCAGGCAGAGGGAGAAGCAGCCTCCCTGCTCAGGAGCCCCGGATCATGCCCTGAGCCAAAGGCAGATACTTAACTTCTGAGCTACCCTGGAGCCCCTACAATTCACACTTTTCAAGTATGATTTAAGATATTCAGTTGACTTTTGGTTTCCTGATGAGTTTCATGTAGGTAATATGCCAAAATAAAGCCACATATATAGTAAATAAATGTTTGTGTGCATAAATATAATTATATATGTATTTTAAAAGAAAATGTATCATTTTTGAAATGGTTTGCTTTTAAAAAAATTAACAATAGAATGCCAATTATAATTTTTCAAAAAGTCTGATTCTTTAAACTCAGATCTCAATCTCACATAGACAACTGAACAGCAGATAAACTGAAATGCAAAAGGTCGCTAATAATAATTCATAGCTTATATTGTGTCAGAAAATACGGAAATCTGAAGACCACAACATAATACACACCATGGTTCTCCTGACCATTACCAGACATTTTCTACTGGAAGACAAGTAAATAATGGGGAAAATGAATTTTCTCTTTTATCCCTTCTTTAGAAGTATGGTATATTCATACTTAAGTTTATTTATAGGAACACTAAAGCAACTTTTTTTTTTTTAAATTTATTTTCCTTCTAAAAAAAGTTCGCAACTTTAACAGATTGGAATATTAGTTTCATGATGCCCACCCCAAGGGCCATGCAACAGACTGTCTTCTATGTAGAATCCCCAGAGGACTCAACAACACACCTCTTGTCTGTCATTCTGTTCCAATTATCACCAAATCACCAATCTGAGAAATGTCTGATGTTAATTTCCTTGCAGCTCTAAGCTGTTCCTTTTCCCTTGAGATTGTCTATGGTTATCTTTCTCTCACACACTCATATTTCTCATTGAATGGCCTTCATATTCCCACCTGGCCAAAAGAAAGGTTGCCTCTGAGGAGAATGTGCTGTATAGTATAACATCTCCAAATTCCTGGAATATCAAAGTTCATGCAAAGGTGTGTGTGATGCTAGATTTCCAAAGCTCCTGTTTGAACTTTTTATTTTAATGAATTGCAATACAAACTGAGAAACAGAGTGCATAAGATCCTATATTCTGAAGTTCAAAGATCGTTTCTAATATGTACACACACACACACACACACACCTTTAGTCTTTGTTCATATATTTTAAGGTTCCCAATGTTATTTCAACCATCTTAGTCTTTTGGTACATTAAGCAATCCTCAAAGCTACTAATTACGAATTACTATTTTAACTGTTAACAACTCACTAAAAGAATTTTTAATTTTTCCTTTATCTCATATCTCAATGAAAAAGTAAGAGTATTAGATGAAAACCAGAAGCATGACCAAGGTCTAGTCCATATTTTAATTAATTAACAAATAAATAAAATGAGATATTATTTATTTTCCTTCCCACCATTGAGAACTAGAGAAACATACCTATTTAAAATGTGATTTATTTGGGGCACCTGGGTGGCTCAGTTGGTTAAGTGTCCAACTCTCGGTTTTGGCTCAGATCATGATCTCAGAGGTGTGAGATTGAGCCTGGTGTTGGGCTCCAGTGCTCAGCGTGGAGTCTACTTGATATTCTCTCCCTCTGCCCCTCCCCACACTCTCATGAGCTCTCTCTCTAAAATAAATAAATAAATAAATAAATAAAATCTTTAAAAAAGAAATGTACATTATCTGTCTCTAATACTCATCCTAATGTCAGAAAATCAAACATAATTATTATTTTCCTATCCAGGAAAGAATAAATTTAAAAAATAAATGGCTTTATTTTGGGCATTTTAATACCTACAAGAAGTTAGAAGTTCTTGTTCTATCCATTGCTTGATATCTTAGACCAGGGAATACCTTATTTAAGAATTAGGAGCAGATATCATTTATTGTTTTGGAGAATGAAGTAAATTTGGGGAGAAAGTGGAGAGAATTCCAATTTCAAAAAAAGTTTACATGAGACTTCTACTTTTGGTTATGATGGAATAACTTGACACATACCAACAATCCTACTGAGAACAACAAAAAGCCAATCAAACACTGTCTATTTATCAATTGATCAATCAATCATCTATCACCATAGGAAAACTGCTGAGTCAAATAGGAATCTGGAGGTTAAGGTTCCAGAAAGATGGAATCACAGAGACTTGACTACACTCTATAGTCTCTCTGTCTCTAGAGCATTTGCCAATTCTCAGTGTGAATCCAAGCCAAATTCATGGAGCCATAAACAAGAAACCCAATGAAACCTGTACTTCCTAGCGCTGCTGTAACAAATTACTATAAACTCGATGCTCAACACAACAGAAACTTTTTCTCTCACAGTTCTGAAGACCAGGAGTTCAAAGTGAAGGTGTCATCAGGCTGTGTTCTCTACAGAAGCTCTAGGGGAGAATGGGTGCCTCGTTTCATTTAGGTACCGGTAGCATTTGCTATTTCTTGACGTGTGGTCACATACCCCTCTAATCTGCTTCTCTTTTTACATCGTCTTCTCCTCTCTGTTCTCTCCTCTGGGTGTCTTTCCTCTCCTCTTCTCTTTTATAAGGATAGTTGGGATGGCATTTAAGGCCCACCTGATATAATCCAGGATTATATCCTCATCTCAGGATCCTTAAATTAATCATATCCGAAAACACACTGTTTTTTTTTCTCCCCCAAATAAAGTGACATTCACAGGTTCCAGGGATTTAATGCAGATATCTTTGGGGGAACCATTTTTCAGGCTCCCACAAAACTCAAGGAAAACAATAAAAATAACTCACTCAAAAAAGCAGAATCCTTAAAAGAAAATTAGAATTTGTTACATAGAAATTAAAAACCTCTTTTCTTCAAAAGGCAACGTTATGAAAATGAAATTGCACAATACACAATGGGGAAAAGATTGTGAGAACCAAAGAAGCCATGTTCAAATATATTGAGAATCAAGTACTCTTAGAGATCAGCAAAACAGCAGAGAACCCATCAGAGAAATCGGCAAAGGCTTCAGGAACTTCATAGAATAGATATGCGAATGGCTGACAAGGATATGAAAAGGGCTCAATCTCTTCAGTAATCAGAGGGATGCAGATTAAATCATAAATGAGACACTGCTACTTTCCCACCTGAGTCCCTACATGGAAAAGACCAACAACACCCAGACTGAGAAGGGTATGTCGCACCTAAGACTCACATCCACTGACGCTAGGCTCCTAGCTGGGACAGCCACGCTGGAGAATCGTGGGGCAGCTTTTACTGAAAGTGGAGGCATGCACACCAGATGACCTAACAGTGCTGCATGGAGCTTTGAATGCAAAAGGACACATGTGGAAATGACCATCAAAATATGATGAATAAATAAATCTATCACAGATGTATGATATATATTTTACAAATTCTTCCAGGGAATGTTATGATTTCTATGATTTCTACTGATTTCTATGTATACATTATGTATATATGTATACAAATATATTATGCTTTGTATATATTATACTTTATAAAAAATTATTTTAAAAATAAATAGGATAAACTCATTTTAAAAATCAGTTCCTAATAAACCAACAAATAAATAAAAATGTGAAGAGAGACCTAAAACAACTTGAACACTCAATTTAAGACATTTACATAAATTTTATGTATAAAATGCCACGATAAAGTAGACTCAATGGAGATTTAAATTGAAACTAATGATTTAGTTCTCTTACTAAATTGAACAAGTTCTCTTACTAATTGAACAAGCACTTACAGAGCATCTAAATCATACCCAAATTGGGGTGAGAATGACTAAGGTATATAGGAATATGCAAGAAGAAAAAGGCACTTCTATGCCCTTGAATAATTTACGGCCATTACAGAGAAATTATATAAAATTTGAGTAGAGGAATTTGAATGTCCTGGATCTACACTATCTATTTGAAATTAACAATCAAAAGAATGGATGACATTAGCCCCCCCTCAGTATTCCAACAGTGGGATATCTATCTATCTATCTATATCTATCTATCTATCTATCTATCATCTATCTATCTATATAATCTATCTGAAATATTTAAGGGAGAATGCAGTGGTACAGATGTAAGAATTTGAGTAAAGGGCAAACCATCAGACTGAAAAATATTCAAGTTTCCAATGCTCCTTGAAAGTTAAAAGGATATAATTATGTGAAGATTCTGCAACAAGCTAGCCAGATTCTGTGGTTATTTCTTCCCGGATCTCAGTTGTGTCTCTAGAAATATTTGGCCACCAGCATTGTTTTCTCATTAATCATCCTAGCCACCTGGCCTCTGAAAAAATTTTACACTACCTTCATATTTTTCATTTTCTCTATTAAAACCGATTTCCAAGTAAAGTTCAAAAGTATAATGCAAGAGTCTCATATTTGCATATTTCCCTTAGTTAAGCAAAAATAAAGAATTTTCAAAAATCTGAGATAGGGAAATGAATTATCCTCACTTATCAAAAGCAAAGATACAATGTGCTATGTTCATTCTCAACATTCTTTTAGGGATATTCATCACAGCATGATTTTTTTCCCCCTCCACTACACTGAATGAGTATTAGAATTAACTTTCACTGTCCTTTCAAGATGATCACTGCTAAAACCAAGTACACAAGATCCTCTGGAGATCAACTAAAAGCAATGAGCTAATACATCTGCATTTCAATAGATGACAAATGTAAATATATATGTATATGTACACATGAAAAGTATTTTGAAACCTCAAGTTAATAATGTTAACAAGCCAAGCCTTGTTGATTATTGAGACTGGAGGGAGGGGCTGAATGAGGAACGGGTTTGTAAAGGGGAACTTCTATTTTTGATTGTTATACATAACTTTATTTTTTAAAGTACTTAATTAAGTACTTTAACTTGTATATTACATAGTCTTAAAGTTATAAAAAGACTATAAATATCATATTCTCTTTTAATATACTTCCTATGAAAGAAAGAAAAATGAAAATAAAAACCTGGAAAAAAAAAAGCATCGTTCTTAAAACATTTTCGCCATTGCCAGGGAAAAGCTACACATAGAAAGTTGTACATACAACTAACTTGTAGAATGGGAGGACATAGCCACTATTTATCCAATTACACTGCAGACCACACAGGACTGCTCTGGTGAAGCTGTGTCACTCAGCTCTGCCCCCTACTGGAATAGTGAGTGGCCCTAATGCTACCCATTCTTTTGATTGTTAATTTCAAATAGATAATGCAAACCCAGTAAATTCCTCTAGTCAAAGATCTTAGGTGAAACCATGACAATAGTCTCCCAAAGGTATCCTAAAACTCAAATAATAAAAGTAAAAAAATAATAGTAAGGTAATTAAAATTTTTAATCTAGGAAACAAAATAAAAATGCCTTCCAAAAGATTTTTCATGCATAACTGCTCACCTACCAATATATTGCAGAGGGAAGGTTTAGTGTTGAGGATACAACCATTCAATGAGAATCTGCAGAAATCATGAGTTAATCAGGAAACAAGTTCCAATTTATACATATAGAACGCCTACCCCCAGCCCTTTTCTAAATACATTTTTACCACACAGAGTAGAGTGTGTATGCAGTGGAGGGGAAGAGGGCATTATCTGGTCATCACTCAGATAGTTGAAAGTAGTTGCAGCTGGAACTCTGAGCCCCTTTTTCCAGAAGGTTAAGTGGTTGAAAGTAACAGCAACATTGTCTTGAAAGTGGAAATTCTAAAAGCTTGGGGGAATGTGGAGGAAATGTGGAGAAAATGTGAACTCCAGTTAAGTGTTTTTCCATTTACTCTCAGTAAGCAGATTTTAGTTAAACATAAGTCATTCCTCTCTAAATGTCCTGATCTACCTTTCAGAGGTTTAGGCATGATGCTGCACAGTACACCACTGAAAAGACTTTAAGGAGAAAACGTTGCTTCTCAAATTCTCCTTTTGCAACTGGGGGAGAGGGGCAGGCAGTGGAGAGACGAATCCCAGAAGGAAGAAAACAAATGAGGACAAGAGAAATTCATTCATTCCATTGATTTCTGAACCCATCACACCTCTGAAGAATTGCTGATAAATGACTATATAGATTCATTAGTATTTCCACTTTTCTTTTTTCCCTTCGGTAAAGAAATAATGAAAAGTAGGACTAAATAATTGAAGAGCTGGCAAGCAGAAAGATGAAGTAGGAACAGAGGCATAAAGGATGTACTTGTACTCCTTGAAAATAAAAACTCTCTCTCTCTCTCTCTCTCTCTCTCTCTCACACACACACACACACACATGCCATGCATGTGGATACATGTGTGTATGAGTATGTGTTGGATAGAAAATGGCCCAAGTCGTGTGGGTGATAGAGGATTCAAGTAGCTATCAACGACTGTGTAGACATGGTCTTACTCTCATTCATATAACGGGCATTTCTTACACTGAAGGGAATCACACATTTTCAGCTTTCACAATGTGCACTAAATGCTCTGAACAAATGCTGATGCCCTAAGATTATGGGAAGAGAATGCTGAGACTCTGTCAGTGATGTTCCCAAGCATCCCAAACTTCCTTCTGCCCCTTCTGACTAGAGCATTTCTGAACTGCCAACTGTACACCACATGTCCCCAATTCATCTTCCCAAAACTTACGGCTTACTTTGACATCTCCTACTCAAATCTTCAATAGCTCCCCATTTCACAATGTCCAAACTTCTCTCTCTACAGTCCAGGCTCTATTTCTTCTGATGCATGCATTCTAATGGGCATATATTTTGGTAATTTAATCTTTATTTCAACGTATTTTTCATTTTTTACATGATTCCATATTGTTATAGATTATTCCCCAAATTCATATGTCAAAACCTAATCCTTAATGTGATGGTGTCTGAAGGTGGGGCCTTTGGGAAGATGGTCGTACCCTCATGAATGGGATTAGCACCCTCATAAAGAGACCCTAGAACTTTCTTGCCCCTTCTGCCAGCTGAGAACAGAGAGAGAAGTCAGCTGCCTGTGAAACAAGAAGCTGGTCTCCACTAGACCCTGAATGTTCTGGAGACTTGATCTTGGACTTTCCATCCTGCCTATAATGTTCTATTATAGCTGCCTGAATGGACTAAGACACACACTTTCATAAAAGTTACAAGAATAAAACAAAGTATTCATGCATGCATTTTTCAGTTTTTAGATAAATGTTTTATTTGGTACTTTCAGATTTACAGAAAAGTTATAAATATAGTACAGAGAGTTCCCGTATATTCCAAATCCCACTTCAGTTATTGACATCTTACACTGATATGGTATGTTCATTCACAATTTAATGAGCCAAACTGATACCAACACTTTTTACAGATTTCCTTATTTTTTACCAAATGACATTTTCTGACCCAGGATCCCATTCAAGGTATCACATTACATTTAGTTCTTATGTCTCCTTAAGTTCCCGTTGGCTATGACAGACTCAGATTTTCCATATTTTTGATGACCTGGATAGTTTTGAGGAGTGCTAGTCAGGTATGTTATAGAATATTTTTCAGTTGAGTTTGTCTGGCACTTTTCTCATGGTTTAGACAAGAGGCTAGGAGCTCAGGGGAAGGAGACAAAGATAAAACATCTTTCTAATTACCTCATATCAAGAGTATATACTATCAAAAATCAAATTTTTGCTCCAATTGTTACAGCTTTGGCCATCGTGAACCCTTTTGGGTACCTCTGTATTCCTCTGACAGAAACACATCTTTGTGTGTGTGTGTAAAAGAGGCTGTTTCGCACTTTCCCATCTTCTGGCACTACAAGACACTCCAGGCTCATTACCCCCCTGTCTTATGTCTTATTATTCATCATTTCTCCAAGGAGCACTGGTGCCTTTAACTGGAGAACAATATTAGAAATTAAGGTCTGGGTGCTAGGTGTGTTCATTGCTACTGTGATGACATTGCTCCTAGGTCCTCTCTGCTGACAAAACTAAGAAATATATGGGTATCTAGTAACCCATGTAGACACACATATCTATAGATATTTCCATACATATTCATCTGTTAGACAAAACATGAGTTCATACTGATGTCTCCAAGTCTATCCTGTTATTACATGGATCATTCTAGCTTCCTCCCTGTCCTTGTCTGTAAACTTCTACTCCCAACGAGACAGCCAGCTCCCACCATCCACCACCTATTTATGTAAGAGTTCAATGCTGGTATACATGTAGAGTAGTTTCAGAATTGTTAACCTGTACCCTCGTGTAGAAAACAATCTCATCACTTGGGAGTTGCTTATGCATAGTCCTTTTTGCCTGTTGTCTTATACTTTCCAGTCATTTCCAATGTTACTTAAGTCAGTACCTTTTCACCCTTCAGTAAAGTCATTTCAGACATTTTAATACAGTTAGATTATTTTATCACCATCTACATTCCATCCTAGGATTTTCAATAATTACAAATAATTTTCCCTGTGGCTTTTAGTAAAATTTTCTCTTTATCTGTGGTTTTTCTGTAGTTTCAATATGACATACCTTGGTGTTTTGCTGTTGTCTGTTTGGGGTATTTATTCTTGAGCACCCTCAACTGCTCCATTTTTTCTTTCTTCTTCTGCCAATTACATGCATGTTATACCTTTTGAAATTGTCCCACGGTTCTTGAATGTTTGTTTCATCTTTTCTATTCTTTTTCTTCCTCTTCTCATTTCATTTTGGGTGTTTTCTATCAACCTATCTTCAATCTAACTGATTCTTCACTGTGTCCAGTTTTTTTACTGACCCATCAAAGTCTTATTCTTCATTTCTGTAAGTGATTTTTATTTCCAACACTCTTTTTGATTCCTTCTTATATTTCCCATCTGTTCTTACATGTTGTTACTTTTTCTACAATGGCCCTAAACATTTTAATCATTATTGTTTTAAATTCCTGTCCGGTCATTCCAACATCTGTGTCACATCTGACTCTGGTTCTAATAATCGCTTTGCCTCTTCAGAGTATTTTCTCTCGCTTTTGGTATTCCTTGTAGGTTTTGCTGAAAGGTGGACATATCATACCAGGTAATAAGAATTGAGGTAAACGGAACTTTGTTATGTGCATTGATGTTAATCTGAAGACAAGTTAAGCGGTGTTTAACTTTGGTGATAGGTATAAATATGAAAGGCTTCAAATTCTTCCATTACCTTTGTTTTTGTCTTCAGTCTTGACTCTGGGCTTACGCATATATTCCTCCTTGGAGAGAGTCTGCATTTTGCAGCCATTTGAGCTGTAATCTACTGTTATTATAATGGAACCCTGTTGGTGTGATGGTAAGGTCCACTCTATAATCTTATAATTAAATCTCAGTCTTTTAGTGGTCTTGTGTCTTAGGGCTATGACTTTCACAGTGTTTCTATAATGCTATATACCTTTTTCTCCCTGCCCTCTCTCTTCTTCCCTGGATGCAGCATTCCTAATCTATTTCCTCTTCTGACCTAACTCCATCCCTATTAGCTAAGGGGGGCTGGAGGAGGAAGGATTTCCCTTCCCCAGGCTGAGATAAAGTTTTAGATTTGAGTTCTGATAAAGTCCTTTCTCAGAGACAGCAGAATTTTGTGATAGAGGAGACAGCATATTTCACAGTTGCTACTCTTCTTCTCCCCCTGTTACTGCCAAAGGGGATCTTTCTACAATTTTCACCATGAGAACCTGATGGGGTTCCTGAAAGGAAGGCCCAGAAAAGCGTGGGCCCATTTCCTAAGACTGTAGCCCCTTGAGTTGCTCACTGTCAAGCTAGCCCACATTCCACCTCTAGCAATTTGACAAAATTACTATTTATGTGTTCTTTTTTATTTATGGTTCCAGCAGCTTCTGTTCAGTGTGCACAGAGCTCAGTAGCTATATTTCTGTAGATGCACCTGTCTCTCCAGATGTTAGGATGTCACTTTGCTCTGAGGCCTTGATTCTCTGACGGGTCCAAGAAAATTAGTTTTTAGTTTTTCCAGTTTTTCTTTAGTTGTAAATTTGTAACTGAAGTCTTTCAAGCTCTTTACATGTTGGGATTATTTGTCTGTCTGTCTATCTATCTATCTATCTATCTATCTATCTATCTGATCATCTATCACATACTGAAGGTCATGACTTCATACTGATATCACCAATTGTAAACCCAAACTACAGTGCTCATTCCATGGTTTCTCCTTTCCAGATCTGAAACTCACTTCGTCAACGGTGCAAAACCTGGCTCGTAGGATAATGAATAACAAGTTTCAGGACTGTTTACACATGCTTCTGCAAAGAAAACTTTTTATGAGAGAATTAGAGTTCAATATTTCTTTAGAATGTTTTGGTTTGTTTTTCTGTCTTTTGATGAAAAGTGTATGATCCAAATACTCTTTTTAAAAGTTACTTGAGGCACACTTGGGTGGCTCAGTTGGTTAAGTGTCTATCTTCGACTCAGGTCCTGGGTACCAGGGTCCTGGGATCGAGCCCAGCATCGGGCTCCCTGCTCAGCAGGGAGCCTGCTTCTCCCTCTACCTCTGTCCCTCCCCACCTCCCCCCACTCCATGCTCTCTTTCTCTCTCAAATAAATAAAAATCTTTAAAATAAAAGTTACTTGAGTTGGGTCCCCTCTCCCACCCCACCTTATGGTGACTATGTTTATCCATTTTAAGTACAGTTCAATTAATTTCTTTCGGTTTGATTTTACTTTAACTCCACCTCCCCCTTATTATTATGGGCTTTATTTACTTTCCGTTGTTTTTTTTTAATTTATTTTTTAATATATGAAACATTATCATAGCTCTAAAAATCAGGTCTGAAAAATGGTATATTCACAAAAGGGCCATTTTCTACCACCACTGTTCCCAATTCCTTCCATCCTCTCCATTCAATGCCTACTCACACAGTACAGGTAATTAATTTTAACCTCTGGATTTTCTTTTGTGTTTCTTAATTTTTCTTACACAAAAGGTAGCACAGTATCGTAACATGTATGTGCTTTCCATTTTTAACTTAACAATACATCCTGGAAATCAGCCTATATCACTTCAATGTGCAGATGTATCATAGTTTATTCAACACTTTCCACCCAATACCTCTCTCATGGATGGGCATTTAGATTATTACAGTGATCTGTAACCACAAACAATGCCACAATAAATAACCTTGCTCATGTATCTTTTTTCACTATGGGAGCTACATTTTCTTGGTAAATATATGTAAGGGGGGGAAGGCCAAATCAAAGTATGCAAGTGTACATAATTTATAATTTCAGTAGATATTTCCAAATTCCATTTCAGAAAGGTCAATATCAATCTTTATTCCAATGACCAATATGAAGGGATGCCTGATTCTCACGTTTCACCAACAGAGTACGTTATTATAATGTTTTAACATATGCTAATCTCACAGGTGAGAAATCATATTTCAGTATAGTTTTCATTCATACTACCATGAGTAAAGGTGAATGAATTTTTATATGCCTAAAGGCCATTTATATATGTTTTTTTGTGAATTATCTATTCATGCTCCTTCAAAAATCTATATTGAGTTTTTTTTACTTTTTCCCCCATTAAAAAAAAATTCTTTATATAGTAGGTGTATTAACCTTTAATCTATGAGATGAAAAATAAGTGATGAAAAGGAAGAAAAAACTCTTTAATTAGAAGGGATTTTAGAAGGAGTGAACTTGTGATGAGCACCGAGTGATGTATGGAAGTGTTGAATCACTACATTTTACACCTGAAACTACTATTACACTGCATGTTAACTAACTGGAATTTAAATAAAAACTTTTTAAAAACCATAAGGAACTACTTGGTAAACCTCTATGCAAATAAATTTGAAAATTCAAATGAAATGGATAATTTCCTAGGGAAATACAGTTCACCAGTATTGATGTCATTAAAAATAGAAAGCATAAACAGATCAATTTTCCTAGAATAAACAGAGAAAGTAATCATGCAACCACACCATGCCGGGCCCATATGGTTTCACAGGGGAATTATTCAGCCTTGAAGGATCAAATTGCTCTATGAATGGTTACAGAATATAGCACTGAAAACTAAACCTAGTAAACGCTAGTTAAATTGTTACAGAATATAAAAATATGTATAATGTTAATGCAGATAATCTAAATAAAATAGTACTGGACAAAATCCAATACCATATCAAGAAAATAATACACCATGGCCAAGTGGGACTTATCTAGGGAAAGCAAGGTTGGCTCAATATTAGGAAATCCGCTTATGCAATGCATTATTTGGCAAAATTCTACATGCATTAAAAAACATAGAAGAAAATAGCAGTTGATGAATACCCTCTTAAAATATATTTACCTTAGTCTTAAAGCTAGCATATTTTTCAGTGGGGTGACACTTAAGGTGTCTCCACTAAGATCAGGTAAAGGCAAGATTTCTCACTGCCCGAAACACTATTCATCAATAATGTAATACCCAACGTATTTAGACAAGAGAAATTAATTATTTGGATAAAAAATGAATAAGAAGAAGTAAAGCAATATTTTTTTGTGGGGATTATATTATTGTGTACTTGGAAAACCCTAAAGAATCAATGGTAAAATTAACTCTAAGGATAAAAAGATTAAATGAAGAAGAGTAGCAAGTTATAAAATTAGCATAAATCAATAGTCTTCAATTACAAATAAAATATTTAATTAGAAGATACAAAGAGGAAAAAACCACCATTTACAACAGCAACAAAAGGATGAAATATTTAAGAATAATTTTAACAAGAAATGTAGAAAACTTACATAAGGAAAATATTAAAACACTCCCAAGAGACATAAAGGATTACTTGAACATAGGCTCTTCGCTGGAAGAGTCAACATTAGAAAGATAGAAGTTCTCCCTCAGTTAATTCACAAAATTAATGTAATCCAAATAAAAATACTCACATACTTCTTTCTCCCCACGCAGCATTATCTTTCTAGGGCTGCCTGCTCAGACCATGCATGCATTTTTAAATCTCTTCCCAGAAGTAAAAGCTCTGAACTGGAGTGCATTTTTCATTATGTTCATACACGGGGTGATTTGTTCTTTCTTTCTTGTGGTGGCTTTAGGAAAGTTTTAGGTCTGCTGCTAGCTTTCCTGTCCCCCTCTCTCCTACAGAGCACCTCTCTCTCCTCACCCCTCAGGTACCCTTGCACTTCCTGAAGGTAGGGAGTGCTAGAGATAGATTATTGGATTTGATGTTCACTTTTTGACTTCGTGTAATCGTGAGTTTGGGTCTTCTCTGTCTTCTCCTTATGCTGATGCTGTGGGTTTTGTGTAGTTGTATCTGTTACTCTCATTTTTCTTTTTTGGAGAAGCTGGGAATATCCATTTTATATGACCCTCATTGCATTGGCTGTTACCTCATTTAATCTTTATGGGAAATCTGCAAGGTGAGACTCTTTACCCATTTCAAGATGAGGAAGCAAAGGCTGAAAATTCACACTCATCTAATGCACAACTAAAGAGATCAGGAGCAAAAAAAGTACACAGTGGGGAGTAATACTGAGGACGCACAAGTTTATTTCCATGATCTGCCATCTAGGTCTAAGAAATGATTGATGCTTCAAGGCCTGCAGGTTGTAAGTCCTGTATGCATCTCCTATTCTATGGCTTTTGACTTTCATATCCTAGTTTTTATAATTAGCATTCCTAAACAACAAATTCTTCATTTTATAGGAATCTGATCTGTTTATAGAAAGTCCAATGGCATGCTTATCATTAAGGATATCAACGAGGTGGGACACAGTAGTGCTAAGAGTATCGGCAGCCATTCCTTCCCTTCCGAATCCGGGTCTGCTCCCTCAAGATGGTTTCTTATCAATGAGATTTGTCATGTCACTTCTTGTCTCTATTTCACAGTACTCTCAAAAGTAAGTAACATGCACTCAGATACAGTGCAGCTCCCACACATACACGAATGTCCAGGGGTGTGTATGCACACATACACACACATGTACATGACTACTGGTGTAGCATGGGTACTCATCAGATTGCTGGATTATAGAGAGGTCTGGTAAGTCGTGGGAGAGGAGGTGGGCTGTGGAGGGGCACTGGCGATGGATGGATGAGTGACCATTTACCAACCCACAGTAAACTATTTTAATACTTCCACGACCCGCATGCACCCTCTGAAAATCAGCCATATAAACACGTGTGCACACACACACACTCACACAGTCACACACATGTATAAACACAAGAAGCTTTCCTTTCTAAGATGGGAGATACATCAAGATCAGACTTCACGGCAACATGCCTGATAACTGAGCTTAATATAAAGACCTCACTCAGCATCTTCTGTGGCTCCTCATTCCTTGTCCCAGGTTTTTCAAAGCTGAAGGTGAACAAAGAAATACTCATTTTCCCTTTAAGGTAAAATCGATTATAACATGCACTTATTTAATTAATAAGACTTATTAGATTCAGAATATATATTAGATGAATAGAAGCCTGCAGTTACAGCAAGAAGTGTAAAGGTGGCGTTTGCAAATGACAGGCGATAAAAATCAAGCATGGGTGTTTCTTATTTATGTGGCAATTGGAAACTCTCACTATTCTGGAAAAATGCCCATTGCTCTTCTGCTTCTAAGCTTTGCTTTTACAATTCTTTGAACTTCAAAATTTCTCTCCAGCTCCTATTTCTCTTTTCCAGTATACAAATCACAACAATGCTCTGAGTCTCCTTTTAAGTACTACCTTATCTAGAAAGCTTCCCTACCCCATCCATGCTGGTCAGAAAGACATTCGAGATTGCTCACCAACAGCTCTTGAACTACTCTTCCCTGAGGACTCTTCCTCTGATCATGCCATCTCTGAATGCATCCTGCTCACATCCTATACTACAAAAGTTTTAGAGTATATTTTATGCCTCTTCCTATATCCCAGGACACATCTGCTTGCCCTCACATGTTTTGTTGAATAAACATATGCTATATAATGATACCATATCATTTATGATATAGCTGTGGTCAAACTGGAATAAATGTAGAGAGTTGCAGGGGCTTTCCCCACGCCATCTGTCCCCCCACTTTGGGGTGAATCCTTCAATCCCAAGAATTCTGTGGGCGGTAAGAACCCACAAAACTCAAATAGTGACAGCAGCAATTATTCTTCTAATTCATCCTAAGGAAAGCATAAAGATTCAGTTGTACAATAGTCATCTCAGCATTATTTATAATGGCCAAAAAAATGGAACATCCTAAATACCCAGCAATAGGTGATTCTTTAAGTAACTCATGGAGCATTTGTCCTATGGTATACAATGAAGCCATTAAAAGCTGACATAGAAAAACATGTGAATGATGAAGTGCTCATAACACAGTGGAGGTCATTCTGCTGTATACCCGCTATAGCTCGTGTCTGCACAACTAGGGCTGCGTAAGACCATGCATGAGCCATAATGGGGGCATATCTGGGAGGCAGTTAACCAAATGGGGGGACAAGAGAGAACTTCCTGGAAGAGACAACACGTAGGCTGAGAGGAGTTGCTGAGTGGAGGTGGGAGGGGAAATGCAGGTATGGTACAGAACACGCTCCAGACTCATGAAACTATGTACATTAACACCCAGAGGCAACAAAAAAATAGGTTTGAGGAACCCCAAGGAGTTTACTAAACACTAGACTCAGAAAACTAGGAAGGAAAGCAGCCAAACTTGGACAAGGCCCAGGCTCCCTACTGTTGTGCCAGGCTGGCTCAAAACAGAGACGCAACTTCCTGTCCCCAACCCAAGTCCCATCTCAGTTCCCACCTAAGCCCTGGGACAGTGAAAATACAAGTGGATAATTATGGAATTCTCATAAACTCTGGAAAATAAATTATACATGGACTGTAAAAGAAACAATGAGATCTTGTTCTAACAAACTAAGGTGGAGAGGATGAAATTGAGGAGGAAACGTAAGTTCCTCACCGATGGACAAGAAGTGTTCAATCGAACAAAGACCTGCGAGGCCAATAGGTGAAGAGACCAAAGATGGCGATATTTGAGCTTTTAACACTGCTTGCCGTTCTCAGGAAGAGTGACTACACCTACGGAGGTTATCCCTGGCTCCTCTGCAAGCTGAGCAAACCCTCATTAAGAGAAAAGTCCCTCCTGGTCCCTAAGACCTTTGTCAGGGCAACGGCACCCTGCGGTGGGCAGCGTGGCTTGCATGACCCCCGTCGGCAGCAGCGGGCTGTGAAACTGCAGCTTCTCGACACGGCTGAGCCCCGTGATACGCGGTCTGCCCTGAGGAGACGGACAGCAATCCAGAGCCACCTAATAGCCCCCGGCTTGTCATTTAGGCAGCTGTCTGCCAGAGCAGCCCTGACAGCTGACCGGACAAGTGCCCCATCAACTCTCCACATGAGGGAAAAAGTGCAATCCCCTAAAGGCCTTGGGATAAAACCTACATGTGTGAGAAATGTGATTTCCTGACATCGTGAACTGCAGATCATTTCCTCTATGAACTAAAGGGGTGGATGCGCATACAGTTGTTAGCCAGGCCCTGGGGAGCCTTGCCCAGAAGTCGGTACTAAAGTTCTCACTCTGACCCTTGAAAGCCCAGGAAACGATGACCAGAAGAGCCCTGTGCACAAAAACAGACACATAGACCAATGGAACAGAATAGAGAACCCAGAAATGGACCCTCGGCTCTTTGGGCAACTAATTTTTGATAAAGCAGGAAAAAAACATCCAGTGGAATAAAGACAGTCTCTTCAATAAATGGTGCTGGGAAAATTGGTCAGCTACATGTAAAAGAATGAAACTTGACCACTCTCTCACACCATACACAAAGATAAACTCCAAATGGATGAAAGACCTCTATGTGAGACAGGAATCCATCAAAATCCTAGAGGAGAGCATAGGCAGCAACCTCTACGACATCGGCCAAAGCAACCTTTTTCATGGCACATCTCCAAAGGCAAGAGAAACAAAAGATAAAATGAACTTGTGGGACTTCATCAAGATAAAAAGCTTCTGCACAGCCAAGGAAACAGTCAAAAAAACTAAGAGGCAGCCCACGGAATGGGAGAATATATTTGCAAATGACACTACAGATAAAAGACTGGTATCCAAGATCTACAAAGAACTTCTCAAACTCAATACACGAGAAACAAATAAACAAATCATAAAATGGGCAGAAGATATGAACAGACACTTTTCCAATGAAGACATACAAATGGCTAACAGACACATGAAAAAATGTTCAAAATCATTAGCCGTCAGGGAAATTCAAATCAAAACCACATTGAGAAACCACCTTACACCAGTTAGAATGGCAAAAACTGACAAGGCAAGAAACAACAATTGCTGGAGAGGATGTGGAGAAAGGGGATCCCTCCTACATTGTTGGTGGGAATGCAAGTTGGTACAGCCACTCTGGAAAACAGTGTGGAGGTCCCTTAAAAAGTTAAAAATATTGAGCTACCCTATGATCCAGCCATTGCACTACTGGGTATTTACCCCAAAGATACAGACGTAGTGAAGAGAAAGGCCATATGCACCCCAATGTTCATAGCAGCATTGTCCACAATAGCTAAATTGTGGAAGGAGCCCAGATGCCCTTCAACAGATGACTGGATTAAGAAGTTGTGGTCCATATATACAATGGAATATTACTCAGCTATCAGAAAGAATGATTTCTCAACATTTTCTGCAACATGGACGGCACTGGAGGAGATAATGCTAAGTGAAATAAGTCAAGCAGAGAAAGACAATTATCATATGGTTTCACTCATCTATGGAACATAAGAACTAGGAAGATCGGTAGGAGAAGAAAGGGATAAAGAAAAGGGGGGTAATCAGAAGGGGGAATGAAGCATGAGAGACTATGGACTCTGAGAAACAAACTGAGGGCTTCAGAGGGGAGGGGGGTGGGGGAATGGGATAGGCTGGTGATGGGTAGTAAGGAGGGCACGTATTACATGGTACACTGGGTGTTATATGTAACTAATGAAGCATCGAAATTTACATCAAAAACCAGGGATGTACTGTATGGTGACTAACATAATATAATAAAAATATTATTATTAAAAAAATCCATATAAATAAAAGAATGATCGCCCCCCCCCCAAAAAAAAGAGCCCTGTGGTACAAAAACCAAGGGTGTAAATACCCGAGGATACTTCTGCCAAGTGTCATCAAAGTCAGTGGGTTCAGAAAAAGAGCACGCTCCCTTGCCCCAGGCAGGGCCGGGAGAATCCTTATCACCACGGCGTTCCCACACTCCCAACCCTCCTCTAAGACAGCCCAGAGCGGATGTCATCATGCTGAGTCTCCATAACATGCTGCCCAAACTCAGGCAACGTGCTCCAGTCCTTCAAGCAATCTGGACACAGAAGGATTCAAAACTGGCAATAAAACAATTGATGTGAGCTATCATATACTAACTGCCTGATATGTCCCAGATTCTGAGAAACACATGGCATATACGCAGTCTCGTACAAGTCTCACTGCAAGCTTGCACAGTTCATAAAAATCACCTCCACACTATCAACTATGAGAAATACTGAAGAGACAATAAGAGGCAGACAGTCCCTAGTCAGTCAAACCCAGAACAAGGCTTCAGTTATTTGGACCTCCACAGCCTTAATTGTGGGGCTACTCCCCCCTTATTAATCAACAATCTTTTCTGGCAGCCTGGACTGGCCTTCCACACAGAGGTGACCTTCCGGCCAGAGTCGCTGGATGGTGTTGAGCACGGGATGAACTAGATGAAGTCTAAAATGCCGTCCACGGCTGAAACTCCCTGATTCATGTGAACCTTACGATATGCTAGGCATGGCGGGCAATTAAGAATCATTACGCCAGTTTCTATTTTCAAGGAGCATATATTATACAAAAGAAACCCAAATTAAAATATACAGTTGAGGAATTAAGTGTAAAGCTGTGTAGTAATAACTACATGTGAAATAGGAGAGGAAGGCAGGGAGCAGACAATGAGGGCAGTATGGTCACAGAAGGCGCCATCTGCAACACAGCCTATGGTGCCCATGGCAAGTAGAGGAAGGGAACCAAGTGACCGGAAGACCCAAGTACCAAAACCCGAGGCTTCTGTGGATGGAACAGACCTGGGCCTGAGCTCCAGAGACTGAAGACCACCGATGATTCGGTCCTACATGGTGAAGCTCCAGGCGCAATGAGAAAGAGCAGGGCCTGTAGTAGACATGATGGGTGAGGACAACACAGGACCTCTGCTGGGAACTGTTACGGGCCTAATTTATACATAGTTGTTTGTTTTAATTTTCTGATTATTTCCCTATTGGGTTCTTAGCCACCAACATGAACGGCCTTCACGATAAACCAATTTCTATGGCAAGAATTTTTGAAAACCTTACTCCTGGTGCATAGAGCTGGCCCCCAGGTCTCACGCAGCTAGTGGGTGATTCTGCCTAGCACAGCAGTGATGGGAGGAGTCAGAACTGAATGCGGTGTGCGGGACGGTCAAGGAGGAAGGTGAAATGTGAACTAACTGCCAAAAGTGAGCATGAGTTGAAGAGACATGGTGGCTCATACAGGGGGATGGGCATGGGAGAATTACTACGTGTCCAGACCAGGATACTTCTGAGACTGAAAAGGGGTGGCGTTTGTGATTACAGAAGGACAACGGGGAAAAACTGGGTTTTAATGAGTGAACCAGGGTGAATGGTCATTCTATGCAAAGCTCTCTTTCTGGTCTTCCTGTGAAAACTTCAGCATCACATACATTTCTCACAGATGCCTCAGTTTAACTAATATCTTCAGGGGGAAAGAAAAAGTTTGAGACTTCCTGTAGACTACCTCACCATAGCAAAACCAGCATAAAAAACAGAGGCTGCTCCCAAGGACTGCAGAGAATTGGGTAACATTTGGTCAACCTCAGAAGGTAGATGACAGCAATCCCGAATACGTCATCCCTGGGAATACTGTTCTAGAAAGCGTCAGTATGCACGGTGCAAATAAAGTGCTCAATGTTCAATTTTAGGGAACTCCTGAGGAAACACAGTTAAGTAGGTTTCTCGAAGGTGTTCTTCTTGGAGCCCTCTCTACAACAATGAGGCATTATGAGTTTCCATAAGAGAAATAACATGTGCAGCATTTTCCACTTCTTTTTCCCACTTTTATTTAACCAGAGAATCTATTTTTCCAGTTTACTTATTAGGAAGCCCTGGAACTAATGTCCCGTGGTACATGATTTGGAAAATGCTCTGTTCAAGGGATGAGGGAGATTTCCAGATACAATGTCTACCCACAATGTTCCAACCCATAAAATCAGGAACATCAAAGTAACCCTGCTTTGAGAAATGGAATATCCATTTGCTGATAAATGGAGTGGTAGAAAGAGGACTTGGCAAGCTGCAAGGTGACTGGACTCTAATCTTAGCTCTACCTCTCTTTGAAAAATGAAATCCTTTTGAATCTCAATATAATGACAGGGTTGAATTCAACACCTAGGAGCCCTTCGGCTCATAAATCTTATGATTCCTATGGTGCCATTAGTGAGATCTAGCATTCCTTTAACTCATCAAACAAACACTGAGTGCCTCCCATGTGTTAGGTACTGGGCTAAAATTTAAGACTACAGGATGAGCAATGAGACCTTTCCTGCAGTGCCTAGAGCTGGTTTCTTTAATCTCCTATGGGTTTCCATGAAAGTAAAGGATTTTTTTTTTCAAATTTAGCATAAAATCTTAGATTTTGAATATATACATTGTTCAGAAAGAGTGTGGATGGGGGTATATTTTAAAGAAGATGAAATAAATTTAAAATCAATTACCCCTACTAGGGAACATTGAACTATATTTGGAACCAACAACAAAGAAAATACTGGTTGAACATTCTGGTCTAGTGACCACAAAGTATTATTTCATGCAAAATAAATAACAACATACTTCCTTCCTCAGAGCTCAGCTCTGTCTTGGGATTCTTGTGCTTTGCCTGGGGTGGTAGTCGTGGTGGTTGTTACTCAGGCATCCATTTCAGGCCTCCCAAATCACTTTACCAAATCTTGGACTTCTAGCCTCTTAAAAACAAAGGGATCAGAAATAACATCTGCCTAAACCATGCCCTGGCCATTCAGGTGCTCCTTGTACTATCTTCTTTTTTTTTTTTTTTTTAAGATTTTATTTATTTATTTGACAGAGAGAGACACAGCCAGCGAGAGAGCACAAGCAGGGGGAGTGGGAGAGGAAGAAGCAGGCTCCCAGCAGAGGAGCCCGATGTGGGGCTCGATCCCCTAACGCCGGGATCACGCCCTGAGCCGAAGGCAGACGCTTAACGACTGCACCACCCAGGCGCCCCCCTTGTGCTATCTTCTTATTCCAGAACCTGTATACTTCCAAAGTCTTAGCGACTGAATCCTGGGATTATATACAGGGACATGGAGCGGAGACAGATATTATTAAATATGATAGAAACATATCTATGATATGAGAAATATGCATATGCATATATATATCAGAAATTGATATAACAAAATGGAGACTTTGCTCAAAGCATATTTGCATATACAAAATATTATGTATCAAGGCAATAAGAACATGTATTTTATTTTAAAATACATTTTTTAAAAAGTATTTTAAGGGGTACCTGGGTGGCTTAGTCGGTTGGGCGCCTGCCTTCAGCTGAGGTCATGAACTCAGGGTCCTGGGATTGAGCCCCGCATTGGGCTCCCTGCTCATCAGGGAGCCTGCTTCTCCCTCACCCTCTGCTCCTCCCTGCTGCTTGTGCTCTCTCTCTCTCAAATAAGTAAATAAAATCTTCCCCCAAAAAAAGAAGAAGATAGCACAAGGGTTTGCCTTATGATGTCAGGTAAGTCATATAACCGCTCTTGTCTTCAGTCTCCTCTACTGTAAAATGAGGGTAAGCCACAATTTCCTGACCACCACGTAGGGCTGTTGTGAGAAGTAACGTGAAATAATGTCAGTGAAAGTCAGTGTTGTGAAAAGTGTAAAGTAGTATATAAGTGGAAGGTTCCATTATCTTTAATCAAAACCGCCAGAGAACACATGCATTTTTCATCCTTATTGCACACCATAAACAAATTTGAACTCTAAAAATGAAATCAGCCCAAAGTAAAATGTTAGAAATGACAATAAGTCATTTTTCAGAACAAAGAAATTGATTTTCCATAGATGTTCTTTCCTGCTGCATGTAAAGACCTATATCCATCAACGCCTAGGTCCCCTGTCTTGACACAGGGTATAATTATGGCCAACCACACAGTCGCTTGGCTCATGTTACTATCAGAGCTTGGGGCCACTGTGTTTCCTCTGTATTACCACAGGGATATGCCAGTATTTATAGTAAATTGTGCTGTTACCAAGACATTTTTTTAAATTAATTAAAAAAACAAAAGCCATTCTTTTCAAGAACACGATCCAAGCCTGAAGCTTGGGCTATGTGTGCACTTTCCAGTTCAAAAGTTCTAAATATTTTGCAATCATCATTTTTAAGCAATGCTTTTAAACATCAAACTGGACTGACTAAAGATTACCAGACACTCTACTTTTGCAGACAAGATCAATTCCCAAGAAAATCAAGAAAGCTGCCAGACTCTCCAGTAAGCCTTTATATTATTTTATTTAACCCTCAAAACCAGCTATATCGTACCAATGTTAATTTCCAGTTTTTGATAATTGAATTGTTGCTATGTGAGATGTTAACAATGGGGGAAATGGGTAAAGTATGTAAGGGGACTCTTTCTACTCTTTTTGCAAATCTTCATTTTTTTTTTCTATAAGTCTAAAATTAGTTCAAAAGAAAAAGCAAAAACTAAAACACAAATCTTACAAAATAGCATCCTGTTCCCATGAGTCTAGACACTAAGTCTCTGAGAGATTAATCATTTGCCTGAAGTCAATTATTGTTTCCATTAATTTATACCTTCAGTTTAGTCTATAAAGTATTTAAGGCAGCTCATTTACGCAAAAGATAATAATTATAATAAAAATAGCTAACAATTTTATAGAGTAACCACGTGCCAGGAACTCTCTTAAGAACTTGACAAAGACCAAATCAATACCTACATCAACCCATGACATAGGTCCTATTCTACTTTCCATTCATGAGAGAAAACTAAGACACTAAGGGGATCAGTAACCTGCTCAAGGTCACACTTCTAGCAAGTGGGGGAATGGGGATGACATCCAGCACTATAGACATTCAAATGGCAGAGGAGAAAGGCAGAAACTAAGGGGGAGCATGAAGTGAATCCAGGAGAGAAGCAATAGGGGAGTCTGTCAACAGTATAATTTTCAAGGCGCATTCAACAGAAGCTGACCATATGGTCAGGAGATGGGCAACGACCTTTGACTTAGGACCAGCCAGTGTTTCTACTAAGATCCTCACACAGCATGCTGGTATGTACAGGATAAAGGACCTAACTTTCACATCTTTTGAGGAAGGGGCAATGAGTTTTATGGGGAAGAGTATTATAACCTGACGCACTACAGGCAGCTAATATCACAGTTATAAATGATTCTGTAAGAACAATGCTGTAGGCTGTCAATAGTACGTGCTCCAGGGACACAGTCCCCCCTTCCCTGATTTAATCCAGCAAACAATTTTGGAATATCTGGACTAATATTGTTTCTCTCAACTGCACTTGTGATAAATACTGGATTCAGATGATTTTGACATTGCATTCCTGCCAATTTCCTTAAAGAACAGGGTTCTACTTATTTCAATAAACACACTCCTGTGTACCACACTGTTCTTCCAAAGACGAAGTCAAGCTTCTCCCTCACATCATTCTCCCACCCCCACTGGAAAACCTTCTAAAGTAAAAAACCTCATTTATTAATCAGGGAACTGACTGGCCCTTCTGAATAAATATCCAATTTTCCTGAAATCTAAAATTTTAACTTGCAGCCTGATTTTTTTTTTTTTTTGGTGTTCGCTTTTAGTTGTAATGCATTCAAAATATACTTCAAATTTCCTCATCTTAACTTTTATTATTAAATTAACCAATTAAAATTCATTATTTAATTAAACATAACCTTTTCTTGATAACTTAGGGAAGACTGGGCATCTCCTTGCTTGTTTTGCCATCAGGAGAAATCCTCCTGGCAGTGACTGAAAATGTGTGGGGCCATTCTGCGCTGACACAATGACTAGAGGACACAACTGGCATTTTATGGGGGAGAGTCAGGGATGCTAACTATCCTTGGGCGCAGGAAAATCAAGAACACTGTAGAACTGTCCTGTCCAAAATGGCAGCAGAGGACCCACAGAGCTACCCCCTCTTGCAGAACAGTGTGGAGATGCTTACCACAATAACTCTGAGAGAAGGTTTTCAGCCTCTGTGTAAACGCCTCCAGTGACAGTGAGCTCATTACTCTAGTCACCATGGCTAAGGCAGCTAAAATGGAACATGTACTCACATGTTAAGCCAGAATGTGTCATCTTATAATTTTGACCTGTTTGTCTTCCAGAGCAATATGTCCCAGGAAAATCACGTCCTCCTCTCAATGAATCACTTTTTCAGTTTATTTTGATAAACTCTGATGTAATATTAAGGACTGCTTCGGTGTATGGAATGGTGCTTGCTTTTTATGCCTTCAACTTCAAAAATTCCTTCGACTTCACAATATGGTGTTATTAGCAGTTTTGTTACAGCCTCCCTGTAGGAATACCTCTACTCTGAAGGAATGAAAAGCTAGATGTCCCTCAGGAGCTATTTCCCACCTTCTCCTTTGTGATTTCACATATCTTCTTTTTCAGAGAATCTGCCTCTCTCTCCACTCCCAATCCAGTCTGATGAATAAATTCTGTGCTGCTTAGCTGTCTGAATACGATCAAGATTAGAACTAAAGTTGCCAGGGAAAACCAGATAAGTACTATATATCTGGCTCAAATACATTTTGTTGTGCCAGAAGGAAACATGTGTGGGCTATATGTTTTCATTGTACCTGACGATCTCTCTCTTGCTGTTGGCTCAGCTCAAAGAAAAGAGAGGCAAGATGCTTAATGTGCAGTTAGAAATGGGTTTCATCTTGTGGACATACATCAGTGGGTTGGCAGTGGTTGCCTTGCATGCAGCAGTGAGAGTGAATCTCAGACTGAGTCTCACTTAACAAAAAGAAAAAAAAAAACAACAAATGAAAGCTATCGCAGGAGACTGAGACGTGGCAATGCCAATGTTGCTGGTACGTGTGCTATGCATTTGCTGACACAGATAAAGTAGAACAAGCACCAGTTTGGAGCCCTAGGTCTGAAATTCAAAATTCTAGTATTAGAACTTACTAGTTGAGTGACTTGGGACTATCAACATCTCTGGGCTACAACGCCCTCATCAATAAAATTGGAATAATAATAATACAGCCCAATTGCGCTATTGTGTATATCAACTGAAATGACTCTCTTAAGTTCTATAAATATTTATTAAGTACATCCTAATATCCCAGACACTCTAGCATCATGTCAAGAAGAAAACTATGAATGAGTCAAGGTCACTGCCCTTGAAAAACTAAGGGTCAAATGGGAAAAAAAGACAAGTGAGCAGATAATCTCAATATAAAGTGGTAAAGACATTTATAACTGAACCACAAAGTGTTATGAGAACGTAGAAGACAAACACTCCATCAATTAGAATGACTTCTGCAGCAGCTCATATAAACTCTGAAAAAAACTGGCTTTACAGTGAGGAAATCTATGGTCTTATGTAACAGCCAGTGCTCAACCACGTCTTCCAGGACCCAGCATGTCTTCATTTCTCTGCCCTACTGCACACAGCAATGCTTTCATCCAGAAGTCACAGAATCTGTAGATCTTGGGATGGCTCATGGCAGCAACTGAAACAACACCCTTCCTTTTTCATGTCCCTTTTCTCACATCTCATTGGTTCAGATGGATTCAACCTGGCATATTTCTGAACCAATCATCTATCGAGGAAATAGAATTACCATGACTGATTGTGACAAATAATCTGAGGTGGGTGTTAACTGTAACGTTTACTTGAGAGTGTAGTCTCAAGTAACTTGACTGAGGTGGGGGTAGCGGAGGGATGGTTTCTTAAAGGACACTAATCCAAGTTTTCAAAGGATGAGTGAGATTAGCCAAAGGAAGAAGAGGGGGAGCATCTCAGGCAGGGGGACAACATAACTGGAGGTAAATTACCGCAGAAGTAAAAGAGGTACAAGTAGCACTTGGTGTGAGCTATGGATTTCCTAGATGTTTGTGGACTGAAATCTACCTCTGGAGTAAGAGAAGTATCATGGTCTTAAGATGTCTGTAAATTAACATTCAACACTTTTTTTTCCTTTAGTTTGTGTTTCTTTGAAATAAAATACATTATTTCTCTAAAAAAAATTTGATTTCTACTTCTTAGATATCTCTCCATAGAAAATGATCAAGTTCTTTGGGCATGGAGACACTCAACTCCGTAAATATGGACTGAACAGCACAACAGAAAGGGTTATACACTATGAATTGTTAACTTTAATTCATTAATCACTTAGACACAGTACATGTGCAAATTATTTTAATTTAGAAGCTCAAAAAATTCTTAACTATAAAGTTTGAGTAGAATTTTCTTCTAGCCTAAATATAACTTTCTTCTAATTGATTTTGGGTGGGATGGATAGGCCTTTTTGGGAGAGATTTATTTCATTATATTTTCCTGAAAGTTCTCAAACGGGTACAGCACAGGTAAGCCTCCGATCGCGTTCCTAGTCTAGTCATATTGGCTATCCTATCAGTGAAAATTACTCCATCAGATGAGAAATGTGTTTTCATCTGTATTCCTTACTTTTCCTATATCTACATAAGAGTGAAAAGTGGGGAGATGTTATGTCAGGAGTTACCAGCCAAAGGCCACATGAAATAGCCACATGCCACTTTAAAATGCATTTCAGATTGAGAAAACAAACTTATATCCCTGTGACTAATGCTAACTAATCCCTGGTAGTAACACTAGTGGAATGCACAATGGAATGGGAAACTCAGAGCATTCCCAGAAAGTTGAAAGCAATGGTGAGGGTGACAATCTCCCATTAATTCCCCCTGGAAGGTCAGGTTGACCATTTAATCATATGAACTATATTTTGAAGTTTCAGTACAATCTATGGTTTGTTTTGCTTTTTGAATCATACGGACTGGGAACAGAAAGTAGACAGCCTGGTGAGAATTTCAGAAGAGATAGAAAAAGAAGACAGCCTTTCTATGAGACACACAGGCACACTCAGGAACCAATTTCCTTTAAGATATTTCCAAATAATAAAATGGGGAAAAATCAGACTACGATTAATGGGGTAGTGATGTTAATATAGTCATAACCTTAGGAATCTTGGTAACAGAGAAAAAAGACAAAAGCTACCTTGCAATGTCTAGGTATGTAACAAGGTGGAAAGAGGAAGTAATTCAAAATATAATCCCTGTTTATTGACAATGTACAGTAAATATACTTAAACTGCATTGCAGTTCCTCTCTCTTTAGCATTTAAATTGATTCACCATTTACATCTACTTCCCACCTCCCCGTCAAACATAGATGAGGAAACTCTGATTAGAACGAGTCCCTATTTTTCTCTTTTGGATTCCCTCATTGCCAAGCATTATTAAAATTTCACCTTTAATTTCACTGCAAGACTTCTAAATGAAAGGGAATGCGGAACTTGGCTGCGGGAACTCTCAAATTTAATCTCCTTTGCAGTCTGATTCCTGTAGCGTGAACAGCAGCCTGATCTTATTGGCACTTTCAACTGCAAAGTCAGGTTCATTTCAAAACTTAATACAACGTATTTGTCATCACCACACTTCCCTCAGTAAGGACGTTGACACCAAACTGCTACCAGTTGGTGGTCTGAAAAAGATAGGTTGCTGAAAATGAAAATTCTCTCCTCTAAACCTAAATAACTCATCTCACATATTACGTGTCTTCTGTTTCTGCAAGAGTACACTATTGCTTTCCACTATTTGATCTTTTAGTAATCCATCTAGGTAACAATAAAGAAATAAAAGAATATTTACTCACTGCTTGCTTCTGGAAAGACAGTAATATATTTCATAGATTTCAAGAATAACTTCCCCAGCAGGAAACAAGAAACAACAGATTAGAATCAATACTATTGTTGATTCTAAGTATAAGACACGTCTGTCACTGCTGTAGCCTACTTCTGTTATACACTAACATTGTGAGGTTGCCCACAGGCCCCCTTCCACCTAGAACAGTGTCTCAGAGTGTGGTCCCTACACCAGCACCATCAGCATCACCTGGGAACTTGTTAGAAATACAAATCCTTGAGCCTTATTCTAGACCTACCGAATCAGAAACTCTGGAGTGGAGGCCATTCTATTTGTGTGTGTGTGTGTGTGTGTGTTTAACTGAAGCACAGCTGACACACAATGTAACATTAGTTTCAGGTGTACAACATAGTGATTTGATAAGTCTATTGGTTATGCTATGCTCATCACAAGTGTAGCTACCATTGGTCATCATATAACACCATTAAAATACCATTGACTATATTCCCAATGCTGTATCTTTCCTCCCCATGACTTATTCATCCCATAACTGGAAGCCTGTACTTCCCACTCCCCTTCACCCATTTTGCCATCCTCCCACCTCTTTCCCTCTGGCAACCATCAGTTTGTTCTCAGTATTTATAGGTCTGTTTCTGTTTGTTTCATTTTTTTAATTCCACACGAGTAAAATCATACGATATTTGTCTTTCTCTGTCTGACTTATTTTGCTTAACATAATAAGCTCATCCATGCTATTGCAAATGGCAAGATCTCATTCTTCTTTACGGCTGAGTAATAATCTATTGCATAGATATACCAATCTTCTTTATCCATTCATCTATTGACGGACACTTGTAAATATTGTAAATAATGCAGCCATAAACATAGGGATGCATATGTCTTTTCAAATTAATGTGTTTTTTTTCCTTTGGATGAATACCCAGCAGTAGGAATAGAAATAGAATCCTATCATATTTCTATTTTTTAATTTTTTGAGGGATCTCCATACTGTTTTCCACAGTGGCTACACCAATTTACATTCTCACCAGCAGTGCACAAGGGTTTTCTTTCCTCCGAATCCTCACCAGCACTTGTTATTTCTTGTCTTTTTGCGACTAGCCATGCTGACAGGTGTAAGGTGATAATGCACTGCGGTTGATTTGCATTTCTCTGATGACTAGTGTTTTTATAATCCCACGGGCGATTTTAACACTGTAGCTTTGTGATGACTGGTCTACAACAAAGGATACGGAGCAACATGTTCCCCAAACACTTCAGACCCGATTTTCCCACACAAATAAGTCCTTTAGCATTCAAAAGAAGTCTGGTTTGTTTTTTTTTTCTTGTTCTTATTCAGAAATATTCCAATACATTCTGGAATCCCCTACAAAATAAAAACTAGCTAGCCCTCCCCCAAGAGTCATAAAATAACTCAATTGTTGGAAAACAAGACTCAGGAGGATGGTATCAGTTACCAGCATTGCCTAACTGGGAAAGAAATGGGATTCAATCATGTTTTTTACGCTTTCCCATGGGAGGACAGAAGCATTATATTGAAGCCCATCAGATATTACCAAATAATTGTAAATAGTGAGGGTTGTTCAGGGGCGCCTGGGGGGCTAAGTTGGTTAAGCTTTCTACTCTTGGTTTCAGCTCAGGTCATGATTTCAGGCTGGTGGGATCAGATCAAGCCCTGAGTCAGGCTCCACGCTCAGCATGGAATCTACTTGTCCCTCTCCCTCTGCTCCTCCTCTCCCTCTCTCTCTCTAAAATAAAATCTTTAAAAAAATAGTGAGGTTTGTTCAAAGTATTGAATCAGCTCTCATGAGAGGCAGCACCATTTCTTCCTTGGAAGCTGTCTCTTTAAATATCATCATCAATATGGCATGACTAGAATTGGATGCTGTTTCTTCTATAGGAATGGATCCATGAAATACCTTCACATGCATCCTTGTCTCAGTTTGAGTCATACCAAAACCAAACCCTGGGACAAAGATTCTTGGGCAAGTATTTATTGGGGAGTAATGCCAGAGTACCAGTGCAAGAATGGGGGGATGAGACAGAAAGGGAAGGAGGCTGAGAGAGTCTCGCAAGAGGGCCTGTGATCAAATCAGTCACCAGGATGAGCAGGTGGGGCTTTCCCTCATGGGGAGCTCTAAGAAACAACACAGAACAGGCATCTCCAGGTTACCCCATCCGAGGGGCCAGGGAGCTGGTATTTACACAACTCTCAATCATTGGTTGAAGGCTGTTCCCTGGGATTGTTAATTCCCTGGCACTTCTGACTGCATATGTTGGCAGTGAAATTCCTCAGGCAAAGAGAGCCAGGTGGTGTCAGCTGGAATTTGGGGGCTAATATGCACAGAAATGGTAAATGGCCCAGCAGATCTGAGCAGGAAACAACAGTGCATGCTATGTCTGACTATTTCAAAAAGCCTGTCTCTGGATTCGCACTGCTAATATAAAATGCATGTCTATATTTATCCCCCTTTCCTTTGATCCCTCTGAACTCCTGCCAATACAGTTTTAAAATTTCCAAACCTTATGCAAAGGTGTGTGTGTGTGTGTGTGTGTGTGTGTTTCTTCTTAAAATAGAAACAAAAAATTATTGGTATAAGAAGAAAGTAAAATCATAGTTACCTTTTGTAACTTAAAAAAAAAAATCCAAATTTCTACCATCCCTTCCAAAATGCACATCTTAATAAACTACATACTTACATCCCTCAAGGTGACATTGCTCAAAACTTTAAGCAAATTTTTATTTGAAATTTATTTTGAGGCTCTGTATTCTCTGGGGTGGCTCTAATTTGTAGAGTCTCTATAAGAGATTGATTGATCACAGACTATACTTGTGTGGCAAAGAAATACCTCACCAATAATTTATTCCTTGTTCTTTCTAAAATATAAGAAAATAAATATTGGGCTAAGATAGCAGTTAGAAATCCTTGTAAGAAAAAGAAGAAATAAAGAAGAGAAGTAAAGCAGCACTTGTTGACCAAAATGAGAGCATGATCCAAGGGTTTAGAAACTACGACTTAAAACATGAAAAGGCTTCTATTTAGAATTCTGGCAAGTCACAAAGTATTCCAATAAATAACTTCTTATCTGAATGGCGTTTGACCTTCTCAAAGTGACCTAAAGGTCATTTCTTGAAATTTAAAGATAAAAAAAATAAATAAAACAAAACTTCCACTCCAATCATAGCTTTTAAAACATTCAAAAAATTTTAATCTACCTCAGTTAAATGATTACTCTAGCATGCTTTCTACCAATTAAAGTCCTCCTATGAGTACTTACAAGCACATGCTTACAAGCACATACCATTTTATCCAAGATTAAATATCACATTTTTGGATTGTTCAAGGTTAATGATGCAAGGCAAGAACTCACAGAAAAACGCCTCTGAAATGAAAAGCAAAGTAACCCTAATGATGGGAAATCCTTCCTCACGCCTTCTGTGCAAACATATATAATACTTAAGGAAAGTATTTGCATGGAGAAAATCTAACGCAACTGAAAAATACGTATCCGTGTATGCAAGGGGGTATTCCAGTAACACTGGGAACGCTAACTCCACACACCTGTCAACACGTGAGCTTTATTCTTCTCGATGCATTCTACCCTGCATTATACCAACAGGGGTATTCGCTTTTTCCAAGTACAGAATGCACACTGCATTACCTCTGAATAAAGATGTTTGCTGAAATATACAGATCCTTTTTTTTTTTTCTCAAGATAACCCAGTCAGCAAATTATGGAGCAAAGCAGGCGGTGAGTACTCACAGTCTGACTGCCCCAACAAGCAGCCTGGTGTTTATTCAATGGCCCTGTGTCATCTGACCACTTTGCATTATGGACACATGGAAGATGATAAACAGGAGTCACTTCCCAGCCACTAGGAATGCTGTTCACTGCCCTGGCATTATGAGGATTTTCCCAACCTGCTCTGGAAAGATGTTACATAGTGGTAAACTTTCATCAACTGCCAACGAAACCTGACAACAATGAACTAGTTACATGTTTGAGAAACAAAATTTAAAACATAGTGAATTCATTTGATAATCTAAAGGAGAAACAGGTTGGGTATGCAGTTGGCATCATACTCCATTTGTTTTCAAATGTCCTCTTTGACATGGAGGAAACCTGCTTGTCAATGAGACAAGAAAATCCTACGTATATTCTATACTCAGTAGACTTCTATTGACCTAGACTAATGATAAGATGTGTGCAGAGGAAAGAAATCAAAGCTCACTGACCACTCAAAGTGTTAGAAATCAGATTCCAAATCAGAATACTCATTCATGTGATCTTTTATACAATTTTCTTCCTAAAAATGAGTATTACTAACCCATTATTTGCTACAATCACAGGCCAGGCGAGAAACAGGAACTTTCATAAGACTGGATAGTATCACTAATAAATCAAAGTAGAGAATAGGTCAAAACATACCTCCCACAGAGACAGCTGTAGAAATTAATAAATGACTATTTGGATCTTTGACTACATGCCTAAACCAACCCACAAGGTTTGCGTATCTCAAATTGCTATTTCCACTTACTTACTGGCTTCAGTGTGACAGAGATTGTGTATTTTCAAATTTTAAATCATTTTAAGCTAATGACTTAAACTTCTGGGAAGGAGAAATATGTCTTCCTAGAGGCACAAATGCCCACAAGACACTGTCAAGAGTCCTACAGAATCCTGATCATGGCTATGTGGAAATCTCTTGGCTCCACAATCTGAATGGGATATAGATATTTTGCAAGGATGCTGAATGTTATATATATGTAAGTTACCCTTGCAAATTAGCAGGCCTCTGGCCTGATTAGATTTTATACGAGTTTTTGTTTTGTTTTTTTTTTCAACCAAAATGAAGATTTTTCTTTGATCTTATCCACTTAACTCTAAATAAATTCTGAAATAAAGGGCATATGAAACAATTAATAAATTCAGGGTGATCAAAAGAAAACTGTCTAATGTTACAAGAAAAAAATTCACAGCTGATTTATTAAATATATCTCAAACTTTTTCTTCCTCTCTAAGCATTTAAATGAGTGTCAACAGTTCTGTCAATTCCCATAAGTATGGAAAGACGATAATATGTGGAGAGTCAAAGAGGAGCACTTCTCTGTAAAACTTCTATCATAAATCATCCAGAATTTCACAGAAGCTGAATTACAAAATGTGCAACCACACTACATTTTCAATTTCTCACTAGACAAAAGACTGCTTCAGCTACCAGAAGGCCAGCATGTTCTTGTAAGCATGACCATGGCTGATACCCTACAATTGATTAGGGAGCTATTCAGGTATGTAAAAATCACAAAGATTTCATGGAACTGTTATGAACCAGTAGTAATTTCTATTCCTCCCCACAGAAACTGAGAGTGTAGGTCGATGTTGAAAATTAGTTCTTTCACAGGAATAAACAAAACAAAAAATAAAACAAAACAAAAATTCTAGAAGTGCGCTGCAATGGTAAAATTGATACCTCTGAAAAAAGGAGTCTACATCCATTTTCAGTGGCTGAGGAAGTGTGTGTGGGGGGAGGAGGGGCAGTTTCCCCACACCACACCACAGAACTCTCCAACACCAGATGGGTGTCCTAATATTCATCTCAATTCTCACACTACCTAGAAGTAGCACCCGATTACACAGGTAAAAGGCTCAGTCCTACCAGACTGCCCTCCACTTCAGAGGCCAACTGCAAGCCAAGGGAAGCTATGCTTCTAAACAACCAGCTACAAATCAGAGGTGCCAACAACCCTCTCCAACTCAGGATGCCAATCGCAAGTCCAGGTTAAACCATTAAAAATGGTTACCTGCACTTCAGACCAATAGGCTATAAATCAGAGGTTCCCACGACCCCCTCCCTGGGTTTGATTAATTTGCCAGAGTGGCTCATAGAATTCAGGAAACCTGTTTGACTTACTAGATGACCAGTTTATTGTGAAAGGATATAACTCAGAACAGCCAGATGGAAGAGATGCATAGGGTGAGGTGTGGGGAAAGGGTACAGTGTTTCTACCCACCACGCTCTCCAAATCTCCATGGATGCTCTCTGGGCCCCCAATTCTTTTGGGTTTTTATGGAGGCTTCTTTACATATGTACGATTGATTAAATCATTGGTCATTGGTGTTGGATTCAATCTCCCCCCCCCTTCTGCCCTCCTGGAAATCAGGGGGTGGGACTGAAAGTTCCAACCAACCCTCCATTTGGTTGGTTTCTCTGGCAACCAGCTCCCATTCTTAGGTGCTTTCCACAAATCACCTCATTGACATAAACCCAGTTGTGGGGGAAGGTGGCTTGTTATGAATAACAACACCACCATTCCTTTTTCTTTTCTTTTCTTTTCTTTTCTTTTCTTTTCTGTTCTTTTCTGTTCTTTTCTTTTCTTTTTTCTTTTTTTTTTTTTTTTTTTTTTTTGAGTCACAACACACCCATTTCACCTTTCTAGAAGCGATTTCAGCAATTGAGGGCAAGACACCAAATGTAACCAAAGATGCTCCCATCGCTCTTATTGCTCAGAAAGTTCCAAGAGTTTTTTAGCAGCTCTGTGCCAGAAATGGGAAGAATATTTATTTCTAATTACAGATCACAATGTAACACTCTGCAATAGTACAGAAGGCACAGAACAAATTGTGAAGAACTCCTCAGCCCGACAGACATAATATATCATGACAAGCCTCTAATACCTGCTGTGAGATGACAAAGACTGACAGTCATTTGTCATGGGGACTCAACCAAACTAATGATCTTCTTGTTTCCACAGCGGGAGGTTGGGAGAAAGAAGTAGTACGGTTATTCTAATACTCATTATTATTTTCATATTATGTAAGAATGCTCTTTGCACAATTCCCTGGGGGCAGAGAACAGTAATAAATGTGCATTATAAGTAAAATAAGCTTAGAGCTTATTTTGAATGGTTATGTGCCAGACACTTCACTAATCACTTTCATATAACCAATTTAACTCTCACAATCTGAGAGTGAGAGGTAGGTTTTATTACCCCCATTTTAAAGCCGAGGGAAAGGATGCCTCCACAAGTTAATTAATTTTCCTGAGGTTATCGAGCAGGTGAGTAGCAGACTTGAAATTCCAACCTAGCTGACTTGAAACTCCAGGTTCAAACCTCTATACTACTTTTCCTGAATTCAAAGAAAAGCAACACAAAAGTGATCTTATTTGCTTCTGTTAATAAATTGTACATATATTACCACAATTTAAAAATTATTTAGTAATATTAGAAGCCACTATTAGTTGTAACCACTCAGTCAAAAAGGATGTACCTAATACAATGTGCGTTGACCTCTATTTAATTAAACAAATACCTTTCATGAGATAACTGATTATATTGCTTGACAATGTGTATATCTGTCCAATTATGGCAGTGGTGAAAAAGAAAGAAAGAACAGATAAAAAGAAGGAAGAAATAAAGAAGAGGAAGGAAGGAAAGAAAGGAAGGAAGAAAGTGAGGGAGGAAAAGGCAAGGAGGGAGTGAAAAAGGGAAAGAGAGAAAGCGGGTTGTGGGGGAGACAGGAAGGAAGGAAAAAAGGAAACCACTGCTGAATGGTCAGTCCAAAGTGGAAGCAAATAGCCACTCTGAATCCACTTTGTAATTTCTTTGTGTTCCATGGATTACTTCATAAGTCAAAACATTTCACTCCACACACCAAGGGCATTATAAATGGGATTAACAGACACACTCAATATTCTTCCAAGAGACTGATTATTTTTTTCTAAACTGTAAGATAAAGGTTTAAAAATGTCACTTTTCTCATTTCCATGTGACTTACATATTTTCTAAATCACCCTTCATTTCAAAAACCCATTGTACTAGAAGCTTGGCAATGAAGAAAAGACACCACCTTTAATAGTTTTGTAAATCTTGACAATTTTTATGTAAAAATGGTTCCTTAGAAATGTCAGTATTGTATGTAGAACTGATTCTGGTCGAATGTTATATAAATGAAAAGATTTAGTATTTTTTTTTCTTTAACTTGGAGAGAATTGCAGCCCCGAAAGCTTTACAAGGTATAGTATTTGTTAATAATATATAAAAGCATGTTACATATCGACCTTAAAAAAGGCAAATAAAACTTGTTTGGTATTGATAAGTTGAAGACTACCCAGAGGAATTCTGTATGCTCTGTCTTGATAAATTGAAAACTGCAGAGAAAGCTGTAGGTTCACTGTATTGCATTCAGGCATAATCACATAGCTTTCTTTCAGAGTGTGTGGCCTTAGAGTAAGTCAAGGCGGCTTACCTTGCAGCCATGTGGCATCTGACTTAAATGTAAGTATTCAAAGACAGGAAAGCGGTGTTTCTCTCGCTTGGGAGAATGATCTGTTAGAGAACTGTGATGTCATAGGGCAGATATCACTTAACAACATGTTTCTTTGCCTCATACCTCGGTCATTCTGGCAGACGGCCTTCAGGATGCGATGCCCCAGGCCACATTTTCCATGATCAGGGATACAGATCCCTTCAGACGCCAGCCATCGGTAACACATCGGATCCTCGCAAGGAACGGACTCCACCAAATGAGGACAGTGTCCTGCAGGCCCCGTGGATTCCATGAGGACATGGCGCCGTCTCAGTCTAAACCCTGAGGAGAAAAAAACAAAAGTTTCACAGGATTCCATCTTTATGCAATAGAAGAAAAGCAGCAGCAGCTAGAAAAGAGATGAAACTTCTATTTCACTCTCTATAGTTCTAAAAGGTGTATTATTTTAAGGTGTTTTCTTTTATGGGAAATGGAAGGGAGCTAGAGCAGAAAATCTGGCCTCCAAGACTTAACGACCTCGGAGAGGCCACACATAATCAAACGGAGGAGTAAGCAGCTTTTGCCCAATGGCCTCCGTAAACCAGTAGAAGTAAATGGAGACTCTCAGAATAGCCTCAACATAGATAAAGCCACACTTTTTTTTTCTGTTGTTTTTGACATTCTGGTTACTCCACATTAAGTTGAAATACATCTCCATTTTGGCATATCCCTGGTAACTAAGAAATTCACAGCTTCATGTTCTGAGATTTCCCTGCATTCCTTCCCTGAGATTTGCAGGTCAGCCTGCTATGTGAAGACAGTACCTCTTTGGGCCAAGTTCCCCACCTTGGCTCGACATGGGTCTCTGAACTATTATTCAGCTAAAAAAAAAAAAAAATGTATTGTGGGACTGGGGCCCAGGACATAAATGGGCCTTACATACTATGAGATTACAAGAGTCACAAACTCAGTGTTGCAAGAATCAAGCAGGTACAAATTGAGGGAAGTGAGTCAACCATACACCTGTGGGGAGTGCTGAGGTGTGTGGTGAAGTGGAGGATGGGGGCTTGCTCTAAAACAGCTTCCACGGATTGATTGTTGCCATGAGGGAATGTGGACCTCTGATAACTAATCTTATAAGTTTTGTCCAAGAAGACAGAAATCTAAGTTGTGGGGTTCCTGGGAGGCTCAGTCATTAAGTGTCTGCCTTCGGCTCAGGGCGTGATCCCAGGGTCCTGAGATCGAGCCCCACATCAGGCTCCCTGCTCCACTGGGAGCCTGCTTCTTCCTCTCCCACTCCCCTGCTTGTGTTCCCTCTCTCGCTGGCTGTCTCTCTGTCAAATAAATAAATAAAATCTTTAAAAAAAAAAAGAAATCTAAGTTGTGTTTTGTTTTTATATGAATTCTCTCCATGTTTAACTAATTTCTTTTTAAAAACTGAAGTGGCCTAAAAGGAGGGGAAAAAAGTGACTGAGAACTAGATACGACCCTTTAGTGTGTGAGTTTCCCATCTCTGGCCCTCACGCATACCACTTGAGAGGCTAGGCCTACCTTCCATGGATTTCATATTTTGCTTCCTATTCTCTAATGCACCAAATTCTGTTTACCAGTTTAATTCCTTTTATTTTTAATGAAACCGATCTTATTGGGTGATAACATTTTAAGGAATTACTCACTTATTCCTCTGGGTAAGTTAAAAGAGAGATAGATAGACTGACAGACAGACAGCCTGTGAGAGGAAATTACAAAGTATGAGAACACCGAATTCCCAGCATGAGAGTTAGATCCCCACCACCTTCCCACAAGAGGTGGGAGACGGACAAGTTGGGGAGCATGCGTGGTCGCAAAGCCAGGTATATCTCTCTCCCAGATCTCCCAAAGCCATGCCTATCTCCCCACCACTAGTAATGAAGTGAAAAGGTTACAAAGCGCAAGGCGTAGGTGGCAAAAGACTGGCTCCTGTGAAACCACACAGCCAAGGAGGTCTGAACTAATGGACACATGGTTTTAGGCCACAAGAGGGAGCCGAGCTTCCTTAGAATATTACAGGGCTGGACAAGGATTTTAGATTAAATAATCTCAAGTGCATTATTTGGGGTTTTTTGGTCCAGGGTTAACTTACAAACTCTTTTTTTTTTTTTTCTTTTTAGAAAGGGAGAGAGGGAGGGAGAAAAGGCAGGGAGGGCCAGAGGAAGAGGGAGAGAGAGAATCTTAAACAGACTCCACAGACAGCACAGAGCCTGACAGGGGGCTCGATCTCACAACCCTGAGATCATGCCCTGAGCCGAAATCCAAAGTGGGACACTTAATGACTGAGCCATCCAGGTGCCCCTGAGCTCCTTTTAAAAGAGATTCTTCGATTCTTACGTTGACAATCAGCCACGTAGGGAAAGACATCATTCAGCCAATCAGAGACCACATTTGTGATCGTGGCATTGAAAATATTAAGGTCAGGGACAATTAAAATAATAGATGGCTTCCGCCATACTTCATACCTACAAATCGGTATCATTAACCAGTTAAAACAAAATCTGCAGAAGGGTGCAGCTCCCTTCCTGGGCCACTTCAGAAGAGACACATACAAGATTTCCAACTGCACTTGATGGTCATGCAACCACAATGCGCTCCAAGCTCTCACTGCCACACAACTTGGATGACCTCTACTCTTACATGTAATATCCATATGCTGCTGACTTAGGGCCTTATGTTTGTCCTTGTTTAGTTTATCTGTTTGAGCAGGACATAGCACAGGTGTCCATGATCTATAACGTTTGACAACTGTCTCAGAAACTTAGTCGTCTTTACTGAGGATTCTGGGTGTCCTGGTACCTAGAGCTTAATGCCATTGAGGGGTATGTGCAGTTTCCCTCTATAAATCAATCTGCACCCAACTCACCATAAATCTGTAGATTACATTTCTTTAGTCAATAAATTCTTCCAGTCTTTCATTTGTGCTGCCCTTGTCCTGACTGTAACTAGGATCAAATCATAGCACAAGCTCAGCATAAAACAAAAACCTTGGAGTCTCTTGTTAGTGCTTAACTTTAATCACACATTCGTGTTCATGCCTGCAATAGACATCAGGCTTCCCCTGGGTGCTTCTGTTCTGAAAGATACATGACTGCCAAGTCCACCGTGGCTGGGGCCAGCCAACCACTTACCTCATTTACCGAATTCCATATTAATCAGATCGTGTCATTCAGTAAACATTAACTGCCATATGTAGATCACTGTGATGTACTGTGGGAAGCCACAGGAGGAACAGAAAACATAAATCTATTCTTCACAGAGCATACAGTCCAGCAAGGGGAAAGGCACATGCATTAATTAAACATCTACCCTATCCCGAGATGGTGCCAGCCACTTTACTTATATTACCCTGAATTAATAAATCTTCAAAACTATTTTGTAAGTTGCTATTCTCATTGTATGCATGTGAAAACTAAGATCAGACAAGACTTTATTAGTGCTCCCGAGGTACATTATTGATTAAATGGATATGTATGAAATTAGCTGAGGACTTTTTAAGTCATCAACTCTTCATAAGAAAGAATCAAGTCAGCTCTTGGGTGTGATGTGTTCTAGCCCCACTCCATCCAGTGCATCTGCAGGCACCATGCATCATTTCCTTCAAATGAAGGTGTACAGACTGGGTAGTGGAATTTTAGGCAGGAGGTAGCAAGAAGGAGTTTTAATAACCACTTAACGACTATAGATTCAATCCACTTTTAGTGAAACTGGTATTTGCAGGAATTTTTTTTTCCTTTTATGAACCCAAAGTTTAGTATATATTCTACTGGCTTACTATGTAGTCTACTGAATTTTGGAAAAGAATGAATTGTGGGTTGGGGAGAGAAAAGGGAAGAAGCACAAATGGCAGACGAAGGGCCAAAGTTTTTTAAATGAAGCCACGGAAGAATTAAAGGAGACCCAGGAGGTAAATATAGGTCTGAGGATTGTACACCCTCATGTCCTTGTAGCCCCAAAGTGTCCACGTAAGCGTCTGTGGAGCTATGCATGGCCAGTACTGGGTCTCCACACTAACACCACTGCCGCAGGCTTGAAGCGGCAGCTAGCAGGGTGACCGAAGATGACAGAAGCTTATTCCATCTTAGGCATCCATTTGCTCCTCATCTCTGGCAGCCTTGGACGTGGGGTAACAACTTTGAACCAAAGACCCTGAGCACATTGATTCCAACTCTTTAGAAATCAACCACCATTCCCGCAAGAGCAGCATTTTACAGTATCATTATTAGTTTGCACCCTGCTGTGAATACAGAAAATAAGAGAAAGCAATGACAGGGCAATTGCAATTATGAGAACTCTCAACACTTAGAATGAGAAGGAGGCATGCACCCCCTCCCCACTCCTAACACATACATAGGAAAAAAAAGGGAAAAAAGAAACTATCTCTTTGCATACATATTTTCCGTAACAAAGAAAAATGATTTTATAGACTTCCCATTAAAAGTGGATCTACGTAGAAGGCAAGGACGGAAAATGGAAGTTGTCCCCCAGTGCTGTGATATGAGATCTAAAACATGCAGGATTTCCTGCTTTGGTGTGTTATCTAAATTGATTTGTTTCAGACCATAAAAGTCTGTCTTTGTAAAGATAGTCATGGCTTCTCAGTTTCAAGATGTCTTTTCCTGTGGGGATTTTAGAACTTTAGATGCATGACTGGGGGTAATATCATATTGGGGGGTGTTAAGGAACCCCTGAAGTCCTACCACATAAGCAGTTACCTATTGTGACACTGTATCGGGAAGCCTCCATCAAATTGGTCTTTAAAACAACTTCTGTGGGCAAGGATGTCTTTCTGGAATATGTCTGAAAGGGACAAGGATGTCATATAAATGTATGTCTCTGTATCAAAAAGAATTTTTAAAAATGTATTATACCTTTGTATAGAGTTCACCCATCAGCAATTTTTTCAAGTTATTTCTCTTTCATATATCTCTAATTATAACTCCCTGCGAGGGTATCAAAGATAAAGCAATGAATGATAAAACCCGATCCAATTTAAATTCCTCTGAAAGGCGTCCTAGCTTCGCTTGACAAGTACCAACCTGCTGAGTACTGTTCCCCTTGTCTGCCTATCACAGACCTGTGGGAAGTGTGAAGGCTGGGTGCAAAGGCTGATTTTCTAATGTACTCCGAATGGCTGACAGCTACAAACCTTACAGGATTCCTGATGGAGGGATGCCTGCCTTAGAATAACAGCCATACTAAGATCATTTCTAGAGTAACTAATTTCTTCTGTTAGGTAATACAACATTAACTGCTTTTCCATCCTTTTCTACTATATATATTTTTTTAATGTGAACAAAAGGAACATACCAAAGCAATAACACAGTGACTGGAAAAAAAGACTACTGAAGAGAAAAAAGTAATTATCTCCAACTTTACACATTCATTTTCTTGCTATTGTTTGCTGATATTTCCTTCAAATCCTCTATCATATATGATAAGAGGATTACATAACTAAGAACGTGTGTGTGTGTGTGTGTGTGTGTGTGTGTGTGTGTGTGTGTGTATGGCCTAGATTTTTGCTACAGGTTCACTGCATCTCTTTACGGTAGGGAATTCAAATGTGAAGCTAAACAGTCCAGTATCCCAGAGTTTTGTGATGTTTAATGCATTAGCTTGTGCATTCTGGCCTCCGTGGAATCCTGAATTACGTTTAGTTTGTGCCAGTCAGCGACTCTGGCGGACCCCATGGTAGGACCGTGGGACAGACTGAGATTGAGAAGATCCCAGACCTCATGCTCACAAGTCAGTAGAAACAACAAGAAGATTACTGACCATCATCATAAAATGCTTGGACTCCTTGTAGGCACAGAATCATTTCCCTAGAGAGAAAACCCCATTCTTTATTTTTCCCAGGAGGGATTAGAGGCAGGTGGTCCTGGCAGATTTTAGCAAGACCTTAAAAATCAAAATTGTCTCTGCTCTAGAGAAGCATTTATAAAATACTGAACTCCCAGATCTGAATAACAATCATTGTTGTGTACAGGCTCTTCTGCCTGTGATTACTGAGTGCCTAGGGCAGGTCATTAAGCCTAAGTATGGGCCCCATAGAAGAGAGACTGGTTCTCATCAATCCCAACATGACCCTATACTCTTCAGATGGCTGTGGTGACACTACAACCTTCAGGTGAGAAGTTCTATTGTCTCCACCCTTTCCTTCAGCTCCAAAGGCTGAGCCTCTCTTGGAAAAACTAATTGAGGCAAAAAACACACATTTCAGTTACCTGCTGCTCTCAAGCTATTCTTGGAACATCCTTGGTTTCTCACACAACTGCAGTCTACTTTCCCTCTCCCCCCAGAGATGACACACTGGAGTTAAGACAAATCCCATGCCATGCCTTATCTCCTACATCAGCTCAATTACTGGCTGTCAAGACTAATGGCTTCCACTGGCCAATGCGGTGCATGTGGGCAGAGTGCTTCTCTGCTAAACTTGGTACTGCACTTGTGCCTTGATCCAAATTTCCTTAGGCTACAGGGGGAAGCACTAAGGAAGCCCACTGCTTGAAGGAACACTAGACTAGGGAGACAGGAACCCAGGCTCTTAGTACTGGCTTGGCCATTATTAAATCCCTGTGGGATTTAGGACAAATGGGTTCACTTCTCTACACTTTAGTTTTGAAACATTACAAAGCGTCGTATCCTTGCTGAGCCTAAATGCTGATGCGAAGTTGGGCAGTATACTAGTATCTTAGGGCTGCCGAAAGAAAATACCACACTGGGTGATGTAAAACATCAGAAATTTTTTGTCTCATGGTTCTGGAGGCTAGAAGCCTGAAATCAAAGTGTCAGTAGAGCCATGCTCCTTCTCAATGTTCCAGGGAAAGACTGCTCCCATGCCTCTCTCTAGCTTCTGGTGGTTGTCAGCCATCCTTGGCATTCCTTGGCTTATACGTGCAACACTCTAATGTCTGCCTTCCATAGCATTCTCCTCTGTGTATCTCTGTGTCCAAATTTCCCTCTTTCTATAAAGACATCAGTCATTAGAATAGGGCTTATCCTAATCCAATACGGCCTCATCTTAACTTGAGTCCATCTGCAATAACCCTATTTCCAAACAAGGTCATCTTCACATATACCAGGTGTTGGAATGAAGTGTTGATTTTTTTTTTTTTTTTCTTGAAGGACACAATTCAACTCACAACAGGCGATGTCTAATGAATGATGAACCAGGGTGAATTTGCAAGACTTGACCCACACAATAGAGGAAGAGGGGCTAAGAAAAGGTTTGGCATTGAAGCCTAGGGGGCAAGCAGAGGGGTCTGAATGTTGTGAGTTTCCCAGCTGAGTTCCACAGACCAGTTCAGAGTTATGTGGAAGAAGAATATTGAAAGAAAAGTTGAAAGAGCACTTTTCACAATGGGTTTTATGAAATTTGCTCAAGTAACAAAAATTACAACACAGAATGAGGAAGAAAGCATTCTCTGAATTGCTGTAGAAATTCTATGGCCCAGAACAAAAGGGACAAAGCACTTAATAAATACTTATTAAGTTTAACCTCAACATTACTTCTACCATCTTGTAGTATCAGCATCTCACATTTCCTTGAGGTAGTCACCCCTTTCTGACTGTCAGTGGTGAGGGTTGGCCAACCTTGTCCCTCCAGTGGTGGTCACATGCCTAGGACTTGGCCAATCAGAGTGACTGGGTCAGGGTTAGCACATGACACAGAGCAGCCAATGAGATCCAATTCCAGGACTCTTCCTGGAAGTATTAAGGAAGACATTTCTTTCTACTTTATCTGTGACCTAAAATCAAAATTACCTCTTTTTTTCCTTTTGTGGTGAGAATTTTAAAGATTTACTCTCTTAGCAGCTTTCAAGTATATAATACAGTGCTGTTGATTATGCTTATCATGCTGCACATTGGATCCTCGGAATTTACTAACCTTCTAATTGGACGTTTCTATCCTTTGATCAACATGCCCCCATTTTCCCCGCCACCCAGCCCCTGGTAATGACCACTCTACTCTGTGTTACTATAATCTCAGGGTTTTTTAGAATCTACATATAAATGAGATCATACAATATTTGCCTTTCTCTGACTTATTTCACTTTGTATAAGGTCCTCAAGTTTCATCCATATTGTTACAATGGCAGGGCTTCCTTCTTTTTTATGGCTAAATAATATCACTATAAATATATACGAGTGAGTGTATTATACACATCCACGGGTGTGTATATATATTTCCTTTATCCATTTATGCATCAATAGTCACTTAGGTTATTTCCATATCTTTACTATGTGGATAACACTGCAATAAACATGGGGATACAAACAGTAGATCTTAAAAGTTCTTACCACAGGAAAAAGGTAACTCTGTGAGGATGGATGGATGTGTTAACTAACCTTATTGTGGCAATCATTTTGCTATATACATTTATATCAAATCAGTATGCCATATACCTTAAAATTACCCAATATTATATATCAATTATATCTCAATAAAGCTGGACAAAATTAATTGATCATAAAAATATCATCCTTTACAGTATACTATATTGTTTTTATTACAATGTTTTAGAGAAAAAATTTCCTCCACATAAAATGTACATATCAATTTTGTGACATAATTAAATCTAGAAACCTAAAGTATGAAAAGAATGGATCTAAGGACCAAGGAAACAGAAAAATTTTTAGCTTCATTTTCCAATGTCCAATTTGCAAACCACACTGAAAGTTCAGATGAACTTGAAAGACTTCTCACAATCTGCCTTACTGAAATCCTAAATGGAGTTTTATGTACTTGAGTTTGCATTATTAGGATGAGATAGGGTGCCTGATTTTTTGTTTTGTTTTGTTTTAAATCAAAAGTCAATTGGATAAAATAACGTTAAAATATTATACTGTCTCCAAAGAAACGGAAAATGATTAATTATATCACTGAAGTGATTTAGAACATCTGATACGGGACTTTTCATTAACAAACTGTAAAAAGTAGATATTTCAAATCAGAGTGTTTCAAAGTTACAGAAATTTTTTGTGTTGCCTTGTTAGCCATCAGCCAAGGGCATGAATAATCACTAAAAGGCATTTGTTAACTAAAACTAAATCTACCACCAAGAAGAATACACAATAAAAGTTCAACAGAGGAAGGAAGGAAGGAAGGAAGGAAGGAAGGAAGGAAGGAAGGAAGGAAGGAAGGAAGGAAGGAAGGAAGGGAGGGAGGGAGAGAGGAAGGAAGGAAGGAAAAAAAAAATAAGGCTGGTCTCTTCTTCATGGAAAGCCCGCCTTAAACTGAACCTAATATAGAGAAGAGTAGAACTAAGAGATGGGGAAGTAGAAGACTGTAAATGGAAAGAGAAAAGAATAGAAGACTATAGAAACAGAAGTCTGTAAAGAGAAAAAGAAAGAGAAAGAATGAGAGACAGTGAGACTGTTCACCTCTTGATATCTTTGGCTGCAGCCCTACCTTCCCTTCTATTTTTAGCCACATAAGTTACTAAATTTTCTTCTTTTGGCTTAAGCAAGTTTGAATTGGGTTTCTGTCACTTACAGCGAAAAGTTATAAAGTAATATGAGGCCCACTTGGCCTGGTTGGGTTCCACAACTTTGAAAGCAAAGGAAGGCAGACTCAGTACAGTAAAGTTGCGCGAGTATCTACAGCCATGGTCACAGTGGCTGGCAGAGCCTGAGTCCAATCTTCTATGGTTTTCTAGACAACAATTTAAATGGATTGGCACAGGTTGAACCATAGGAGGGCTGGTTCCAATAACGAGTAAGTCACCCTGGGGAGTCTCGTACGCAACTGCAGGAGACTTACAAGGTCCAGTAATACACATGTGGACCACAAGACAACAACTTGTGGGTGTTAGTGTTAGAGGGAAATTATTTTGAATAAAATAATTCCTAAACTGAAGAGGCTTGGGGGACATTCTGGCTACAAGTCTAATTAAAAAGTAGCACGGGCCTCTCCACTGTACCCCTCCAGGTTCCACTGAGATCCAGTTTTCTATTATTTGATGAAAGAGTTAAAATTATCATCTTCCTCCTCAACCTAGACTCAACGCACATCCTCTTCTTCTGCCTTAGAATGAAGAGTCAGAATAAAGAGAAAACCCCAGGGCATGGGTGTGTGAACTTGGACATGCCCAAGTGTGCATGTGAATAATCTGGGAATTGCTAAACTGAGGGTTTTCAAATGGACACAGAACTAAGCTGAGAGCACCAGCTTTGATACAGCATCAAGCACGTGGCCGCATATTCTTTCTTTGCATGTGATAGCTAGGGTTAGTACTTAGCAAACACAACCTAATTTCTGGAATGTCCTTGGAGCTCGTTTCTCTTGGAGAAAGGAATATCTCCTTTGAGCATTGCTATTTAAGGGAACATAGTATCAACACAAACTGAAGGGTCAATGAAAGAGAAGTGAAGGTGTCACCAAAAACGAACTTTTGAGTACGAAGATGTGTATACAACAGCAAACTAAAGGAAACAAGACCACACAGGCCTACAAAATTAAAAAAGCATATAAAGTTTGAAGACTCCACTTTAAGCCCAAGGACATCAAAAAGTAAACAACACACATAAATGCCCCTGATGAAAATCTGAAATAGAACATCAAATTCAGCATGTGGAAATCTGAAAATAAATAGATAGGCAAAACAGTTGTTTCCTGATGTCTAATTTCCTCAGTATAACCATTACACACATAAAACATTGGTATACCAAAGTGAGTAATAGTCACATCACCAGCTATGAGCCTGACTGGAAGGTCAATCAAGGTCAGATTCTCGCTCCATGGACATGTCCCCAGTGGCCTCCCTAATAACTGAATGCTGTCAGGCTTGAGCTGGTTATCTACATTTTATAAACAAATATTGTCTTAAGCAGGCTTAATCGGCTACTTAGCTACCAGAATAATTGTGTGTACAATGGAAGTAAATGAAGCAGACACAAACAAGACACTCACCTTTTCTCCCCTGAGGATCACGGCAGTTTTCATGGATGCACAGGCCCCAGGTTGACCAGGAAGATACTATACAGTCTGTAGAGCAAGGGACATTGCAGAGCTGAGAGGCTGAAGGGGCAGGTCCCAAACATAAAGTCTTTCTCACAGGTCTAGAGACTAAAGGACAGAAAAATAAAATAAAATATAATAAAATAATGGTCTATGTCACCCTGGATAGCCCTAGAATTATTCATGTCTTTGTTTTGTTTTGTTTTGTTTCCTTGTGGGTGTGTGCCTACCTTGCCCACATCAGCTTTCTGGTTAAAGAGTATAAACAATCAAAACATAAACACTCTCTAATCCTTGTTGCTTAGCTTTACACTATTAGCATTTTGGGTGAGAAAAGGTAAAAAAAAAAAAAAAGACAGCAACAAAGGGCATGCACGTGAGTTTTCTGCTTCACAGAGCGTTCCCTGGGAATTCAAGAGAGGACTGGAAATATAGAAACAAATTATCTAGAGTTATGATTTAAAAAAAATTAAATAGCTTTGTGAAGTTTCAAGATGAGTCTATCTCGACTATATAAATGACTAGGTTGCTGCAAAAAAATCAAAATCGAAACCCTGAGGTGGGGTGTTTAGCATAACCAATCTACTGCGTTACTCCCCTGAGGGGTGGAGCTCTCAGAGACACAGAAGAAAAATGGTTCTTAGAAAAGAAGAAAAATTGGGATCTGTGACTGTAGAATTAGCCCCTTGAAGTCAGTTTCATTAGTGAGGCTTTCCAGAAGCACAAGGAATGTCTGAGAAGCCACGGGAAGATGCCAACCTAGGAATCTTCCAGACCTTCCTGGTGCACATGCACCCAGAATGTGCCCAGAACTGAGTCACTTCAGGAAGCAGTGACCATCTGGCCATGAGTGGCACTCACCAAGTGCCTTCTCCATGTAGATCAACTCTGGGCACCATGAAAATACACAGATGAAGGAGAAGATGAGATTCTGATTCGCATAGAGATTACAACAGGATAGAAGTTAAGACACAAATGACACAATAAGAAAAGAGCCAAATGTATAACTATGTTTGCGCCAAGTGAACCCACACTGAAGTGGTTTTGGAGCAATTCAGAGCTTGTGAGCAAATGGTTTAAGTTCAGACAGTTTTGCCTTATGAACTGGCTTGTACTCTTGTTTAAATATTTCCCATATGTCATGTCCACCCCGTTAAGCAGATTAGAAGTGCTTCAAAGACAAAGACGAGTATGACAGGCCTGGTAGTAAATCACGCCATCTACTTTGCTTCTTCACTCTTTACATGGATGTCACTTAAATCTGGTAAAGACGGCAATAAATCGCAGCTCTGACCAGCAGGACATTGAACATAAATGAAAACAAAAGCAAAATTTAAAAAAATACCGTTTTCAAAGTTGTAACCCAGGCGGGAAGAAGTCTTCCTAGTGAACACTGGGGCAGCTTGAGGTGCTTATGAGGGTGAATGGGAAAAAGAAAGGTTTTTCAAAGGTCATGAAGAATGATGTTTTTTTTGCAAGTAATTCTTGTATATTTTACCAAAAGGATTTGACCTGACTAAAAATAAAAGGGGCAAAGCAAGATGGTCATTGTAAATGTCAAAGATCACAAACCATGTGGAGGAGGAAGGGACAGGAAGAGAGAACAGATATTGGGGGCAATTGAGGGGTTACTTGGGGAGGCTGAGGAGAGGTGGTGATCAAACACCAAACCCCACCACCATCTGTGAGTTGGGGGAGGGGTCTGTGATTCCTTCCCCAGGAGTGAGCAAGAGAAGACACACAAGACTGCTATTCACTGAATACATTATGCATTCATTCCAAAACCATTAGTACCCACTTTGAATCAGACCTTCTTGGATGGTGTCTGCTTTCAAGGAGCTCTCAATCAAGAAGGGTAAGTCAAGTAGCACATTCACAAAATTGGTGGAAAGCGATGCTTCAGAGTGTCTCAGGAATAGAAAGCTGTATCGCCAGAGGTCTTAAGACAGAAATGCCTTTGGGTCTGGGCCCTTGCTTGTTAGCATGTGTTCTCACACACTCTAACGTAAGTTTCCCCCAAAAAAACTAAGTAGTGATGGAAAAGGAGGTAGGGCACATAAACCAATTAATCTACTATTTAATAAACATTTTTAGTGCTTTCCAGGCACTGGTTATAAATCAATTCATTTAACCTGTGTAACTTTGAGATATATGTTATTACTATGTCAAGTTAAAAATGGGGATTCTGCAACAGAAATGTTTACTCACTTGCTCACATTCTTAATTAGTCAGGAGCAGAGTTGAGATTGGGATCCAGGCAGTCTGGCTCCAGATACTCTTAACCACTGTATATTATGTGGTCTTATTATAGGTCATTCAACCTATACTGATAAGTACCTACCATGTGTCAACACCATGCTAGGTGCTGAAGCCAGAGTAGTGAATAAAACAGACAAGGTCCCTGTCCCCATGGAACTCATATTTCCGCATGAGTTGATAATAACCACACATGAATTCATGAGCCCCAACAATAAGACTGAAAAGCTGTTATTGCTGCTTCTCTTTCCTTTGTCATGGCTGTCTTACTGCAACACCAGCCAGACGGTGGGTGTCTGATGATCAAAGCTGAGAAGATACCCCAAACCTCTCAGTTCTAAGACCCAGCAGACACTTGCTGCTACAGCTTTGGTACTTGATGTTGAGCCCTGCCGTTGAAACTAATCAATCTACCAGTGCAGCATCTAGGCCCACAGTGGGCCTTCACTAATCTCATTAGAAGATCCTGAATGTCTGTCTTCATATCGGCAGCGCAGTTGGAAAGAGACTGGGAACATGTCCTGTGTCAAGGACAATGTTTTTAGAGACCATTATATTTATCTGGCTTACTTTTGGAGAGCTATTAAGAATATTGGGGAGGTAGGAGGTGAAGTCACCCAAGGTCCCCTTTGATAAATACGTAACCACCAATCAGTTGACTGTTGGATAGTAGGGATGATGGTACTCCTAAGATTTGGAAGTCGGGAAAGACATGGTGTGCTAAAGAGGAGCCGGGAGAAGTGGGGTTCCCTGGAGACTATTAAGTGACATAATTAGGAGGCCCAGGGTTGGGAGTGAGGCCATTTGTCAGAGCACTCATGGCTTTTTAGCACCTACTGCTTTGACAGACTGTAGATCTTAATTCATATAGATAAATTCTTCCAGTCCCAGTCGACATGTCTAAGATGCTTCATTTAGGCATTGAATCAATGTACTTGAGCCAACCTATCTCTATCTCAGACCCTCTGGGCTACATTGGTTCTAGAAATAAATCATAAGTAAGTCGCAAAGCACTTACCAGCTTCAGACCACTTAGGTAGTTTTCTCCCCAAGAACAGCAAACAGAATATCTCTACGCCTATTGACTATGTAAAGCTAGAAGGGAGCTTTAGAGCTAATTTAGTTTAATTCGTCAATTTTACTGAAAAACTAAGCTCCAAAGACATTAGATAGCTTCTCCAAATTCACTCAGCAAGTCCAGGGCAGAGCAAGACCTGAGCCTTGTCCCAGGTGGCTGACTCACCTCTACCTGTCCCTGTTGGTTTTCCTTCCATGGTATGAAGCCATCAGGACGCACGAGGTTGTTTGTAGTGAGGATATTTTGTTGATGAATCATAGTGACCACAGTGGAGGCAGTCAGTGACACAACAGACTCAAGATGTCCATGAAGGCTACAGGCTCACTCTAGCCTTTTACATAAAACCCAAATCCTTCCCCTACTTCATTACTCCTTTTAAACTCCTCCAAATACTCGTCCAGACCTCCCCCACCAAGCAGAAGGTAGTGAGACCAAACTTTGCTTCACTGCTAATGACCATTTACTTCTTTTATTTGTGGCAATTCACATTGTAATATAATTATCTTGGGAGGTGGGTAGGATGTGGGGGCGACATGGATCACCTGGATTTGGATGGTTTGTATAGTTTCCTTGGCCAAACTCCAGCCATGATGTTTTTAGAAAGAACTGCTGTTTTTCTACTCATCTGAAACCCCTTCTCTGGATATATTGACTGAAACAACTTTATGTCTATTTACCAACTCTATCATCTCTGATGCAATCAATCCCTGTTCTAATCAGTCCAAGTCTGTGCTTGTCTCTCTTGTACCAGATGCTTTAAAAAAAAAAAAAAGTGTATTTATTTATTTATTTGAGATAGAGAGAGCAGGCAGAGGGAGGGGCAGAGAGAGGAGGAGAGAAGCAGAGTCCCAGTAGAACATGGGGCCCCATGGGTTCGATCTTATAACCCCAAGATCATGACCTGAGCTGAAACCAACAGTCAGATGCCTAACTAACTGGGCCACACAGACACCCCCCAGATGCCTTTTAGACCATGTCACCTTGACGTCTTCTGCCATTCCTGTGCTGACCAAACTGCCTGACTAGCTAGCAGCTACCTACCAAGGTCTAACAGTCTATTTAGGTTTTGCAGGCAGCAAAGTCAATCCCTATAGGGAATTCTCATGACCACAAAGTGTTAAAGAGACAAAAAAAACTTTCAACTCAGAAATTGAGATTGCTACATAGCAGTAGCTTTCCAAGTGCTAGGGAATATATTACAATATTATAAGTGATTGTACATATGCAATAGTCATTAATACTTTGGATATTCTGGTGCCTAACCTCACATTTTTCATTTGCAATAAGAAATTATTACATTGACCTGCCTTACAAGAAATGTGAAAGTCTGCTACTAATGATTGCAAGGTTATCTTAAATAATGAATTTCTCCATGAACAGAATACTAATTAACAAAAGGGAAAAAATGCTGGTTAGGTGATATGTTTAATGTCAAAAAATAAGCAGACACAAAACTGTTTTTATTCTAGAAATGTACCATTTTCGTGATTTTCCTTAATGACAAAGTGATTTCAGATGAGCATACAAATTCAATCAAAATGATTTGTAATTAAGAAGAAGAATGCCTGTTGTGACATTAGCATGTGACTGCCATTGTAAAGAAAAATGAGGACCTTCACATTTTATTTTTTGAGACTAAATCAAGCTATAATCCGAACTAATTTGAATTAAGACAGAAATAAGTTGGCAAAGGTTCAATACAAGTATATTATCCCCCGCTCCTACTGATGACCATTTTGTAAGATCTAAATTTCAATGCCTCTTAATGCCTCAAGAAGAAATTAAATTGAAATTGCATAATAATATTTAATTAATCATAATTAATAACCTGGTACTCTTTCTGTAATTAAAAAAGTGAGTTATATTTGCTTAAAGTAAAAAGAGCTATCACAGGAGCCAATGACATTTTCTTGTCTTTTAACATATTATCGGATGAAAAATCAAGTCAGTCTTTGAAAATTCAGAAAGTGTTTGAGATAATTCTGCCATGGCATAATGGAGTTCACCTTTCTCTCTGTACAGAAAGGAGTATCTTAAAGATGGTCAAAGAATTAGTCACAGGATATTGATTTTTTTTCCCTACTATTTTCAAGGAGGTGGAAATACAAAAAAAAAAAAAAAAAAAAAAAAAAAAGGAAAGGAAAGGTGATGCTACTTCATGGGGACTCTTAAAACCTGGACTATGTGGCTGCTTTTTATCTTCGTGATACCAAATCTTCCTGCAAACAATACCTTCCATCTTCAGTTGATTTTACATAAGATATTTGATTTCTAGAATGACATCAACCTTCACAAAGAAGCTAGACAAAAAAAAGGTATATTCATTTCAACTTCCCAAATCAAATGCAGGGGTCTTGCAGGCACTGTAGACCCCAAAGGGAATTCTCACTCAAAGCTTAGAACCCCCTCATTCCATGGGCTCTCCAAGAACAGCCATAATGGAAACAGCAATTGCTAAGATTTAATTCAAAACTAATGAAAGAGCCTACTTATGTAAAAATGCTGCTTTCTAAATGATTTTTGAGAAACAATATTGCCTCTGACATATTCATTTAGGGAGTATACTGACTTGGCAGAAATTCAGTCCACCTTACTGCTAAAATAAATAGGCCTCTTCTACAGACTGAAGGAGTCAAATGGTTGAAGGGGAAAGATAAATAATATTACAATTTTAACCAGAAAGCTATTTTCCTTCAAGAAGCTTCATGTATTATTTCAATTGCCTTTTGCCACTGGGATTTGCAAAATAATGGATCATTCTTTTAACTTAGTGGATAGAATAAAAGCAATCTGTCTTCTAGCACTTATAGGCAGCTTAAAGAATTAAATCACATCTCATCCTATTATACCTAATAAAGCTTAATTTTAGCCATATTGTGACTCTCTTGGCAAAGTTCCATGCAGTACAACTTGGCAGGAAGATGCATGGGGAGGTATTGCGAATTTAAAGCTAAAAATAATTTCTGCAATTAGAAATAATTACGGGAAATGTGACCACATATCAAAGAGTTTCCTAAATTTCATTCATTTCATAAAGCCAATCAGTAAAGGCCTAGTGATTTTTTTAATGCTACAGAGTAACAACACTCTAGGTAAAGATAGAAAACAATATTCTGAATACAAATGAAGGCAAAATAAACGAGGCACCTGTACGATTCCGGGAAGAAATCAGAATCGATATCCAACAATTACACAATATAGCAGCCTTCGGGCCGATATTCACATATTTCTATTACCATATAGTCTCACCTCTGTTCGCTTTTTAAGAATTTCTGATTGTTTCTCAGCCTTTTAGCTCAGAGCTAAAAGTAGGGTACAGAGAGGGTAGAAGGAACAAAAGCCGACCTAAATGGCATCTTTCACAGTGTACAGTTAAAAATACCATTACTGATGAGAAAGCATAGAAAGGAGATCAACGCAGGATGGGGAAGTGGTCGGGAAAGGAGAAAAAGTGAAAAGGCAGAGAGGCACGTAAGAGAAAGAGTTACCTCCCCAGATGTCAGTGGCATAACTAAGCAACATAAAAGAAGCACAGCTTTTGCAAGGGTTTTAGCGTGGGGATGCTCTTCCTACTCACAGAACTTTGCAACCTACAGTTCATTTTCCCATAGAAACAATAACAAGAGCTGAATGAGAGCAAGTTTTCCCGGGAGTGATCAACAACGCTTCGTCTACTGATTAATGTTAGTAATAATAGCTAATACATACTAGCAACCCACTTGGTTCTAGGCACCGTGCTAAGGACTTATATGCAATTTCTCATTCACCACAATCACTTGGAAGTATCATTATCATTTCCGCTCTGTAGATGAAATAACTGAGGATAAATTATTTGTCCCAAATGACAAAGCTAATATGTGACAAACATAGTCCAGGGTTCTTCAAAGCCCCTAATCTCTCATACTAGGCTCTACTATGATTTTGTATTTGCAGTAAAAATTACGATAGAAAAAACCTTGCTGGGGGCACCTAGGTGGCTCAGTCAGTTAAGCAGCTGCCTTCGGCTCAGGTCATGATCTCCGGGTCCTGGGATGGAGCCCTGTGTCAGGCTCCCTGCTCAGTGGCGAGTCTGCTTCTCCCTCTCCCTCTGCACTTCCACCCACTCATAATCTCTCTTGCTCTCTCTCTCAAATGAATAAAATCTTGAAAAAAGAAAAGAAAAAAACCCTGCCGTAATAGTAATAATTGATCAGGAAAATAAATAGGTGAAAATTCTGTCCAATTCCAAAAATGTTTGAAGTGAGATAAAAATAGAAAAAAAGTAGTTTAAAAATATCAATGGTCAAGGAAACCCCAAGAAAGGTAATTGTTAAAGGAAGACAAGGAGCCAGGTAAGTATTTTTGATGTGATTCTGAAAGGTAAATGTTACAGGAAGGGGGCAGATGAAATTAGATTATAATGACTATTTTCATCCTAAAACTTAGGTTTGGGCCAATCCTAAGGAACTACTGTGAGTTCACAATCAGCAAGCCCGTGTCCCCTTAAGATTTCTTAAAGAGGAAAAGATGACCAAAGAAACCCTTAAGGCAGCTTTGAAACCAGGGAAAGGTGACAAGTGCCAGTGAGTGCCCAGCTTACTTTCCACTGGGTATCCCTAGTATCCCTAGCACAATCCTCTATGTACCAACTATATCCAACCCAGCAACAGAGGAAGGGCAGAGGCGACAGCAAGACATCCCTAAGTCCCCTGGGCAAAATTGAAAGGAAGAGGATGTTTTCGAAAGAAGAAGAAAAAAAAATGTGGTTGAGATAAGGATGTCTCAGAGGAGGGGGGAAGGAGCAGGAAGATCTGGTAAGAAGGGTAAGAGGGAGACAACAGAAAGCAGACCTGGGTCTCCCAGACTTCGGTACTGGTCACAAGACGCCCTATTACTCCACCACAAGCCAGCAAGGCAGACCTTCATCTGTGTTGACTTACAAGGTGGCATTTCAACCTGGGAATAGCTGAATGGAAACTTTTAATAATGGTAACAAGAAGGAAAATCCATATTCCCTAAGGCAACATCAATCTCTAAAATAACATCACAAACACTAAAACTTACAGACCCAAGAGTCAAAACAAAACAAAACAAAACCCACTCCCCCCCAAAAAAAAGGGAAAAAAGGGGGGGATATGTGGCACTTATTTTAGAGAGCCAAGAAAAAACTATTTGTCTCTAAAATAAATATGCACACCATCCTCTTTTTAAAGGAAGGGATATAGAAGGCCTCTCTCTACCTGATATCCTTGTCAGCATATGCTACTTTAAATGTGCAAATCATTTTAGACTGAACAAGTTAATTCAACTTCAAAGGAAGGCTCATGGGATTCACCAGGTCCCTAAGTAGTGATAGGAACGAGACACTGCATAATAATTTTTAAAATGCAGAATGGTTCATTCTTTTGTATGAGGAACTGCTTTATACATTTTTGAAGTAAAACAAAAATTACAAACCGAAACCACTGCATTGCAAAGCTGGATGAAAGCTCCTTCCTCCCAGGCCTCTTCAAACATTGCAAGTCCCACATCGCACAGCTAGCTCTTCACTATGTCAAGGCCAACATCATAAATCAGTAGCGTTCAACCTGCCTAAACCAACGGGGTCTAACATAGTCCTGATTTGGAAGCGCTGGGTCAGAACTGGGAAGGGGGTAGGTAGCAGAGAGTATAGTAAAGATTTACATCTTTAAAAATCTTTTTAATTAGCAGGTTGGGGAGTCAGTGCTCTAAGTAATTTATGAAGTATCATTTTGAAAAACCAATTGGCAAAATACAATTATTAAAAAAAAAAAAACATTACGCTGATAATCTACTATTACTTATGTGCATGGGGTAAATTTCTTGGAAAGATTGAGCTTCTGTAAAATAAAAGGACTATTCAATATTTCTCACCTTTGTTATATTTTATCCTCCCTAAGGAGCCTTTGTAAACGTCTTTTCCCTAATGGTCCTTCCCGCCCCCATGGTATTTTCACACCACAAATATACTGAATATATGCGCATGCTTTATATATAAAAAAGGTAAGATTTTTTTCATCCCATGAACCGATTTTTGTCCCCTTGGGGACAATATCATCCTCCACTGGGGATGAAAGGAGTAGAACACATATACTGAACTTAAATTCTGTGCAATTTAATTAGCACAAGTTTCTGGAAGTACGTGCTACTAATATCTGCAGTTACCGGTGAGACAGCTGAAGTTTTAAAAGTCTGCCCAAGCTTCAGAAATAAGTAAATGCAGAGGCAGGACTTGCACCTAGCCAGTGTGATTCTGGTTTACCCTCTCCATCACCATGCTAGACTCTTCCAGCTCAAGGCTCTAAAACTATTGGATTCATCACACATTTCCATGGCTCCTGGCTAGAATCTATCTTTTAAATTTGACTACAGTGCTTCTAAATACCTGTGTTTTTCTTGAAGTTGGAATCTATATGCTGATATTTAAATTGCAATAAGCAAGAGACAATTTCATTAACCAATAAGATATGCCATTTTCTGATGCATTCACAGAATACAGACAATTTAACACACCCGACACACTATAATTTTATGAATTTTTTGCTTAAATACTAATCGTATTATTAAAAAGTTGTCTTAAGAAGTTGCATACTATATTTCTTTACATTTATGTACATCGCCAGAGCAAACTAGGCTATAAGAACAAAAGGAGAGTGATTTATATTTTAAAGCATTATAATTATCTTCTATGAAGTCTTAATTTGAGAGAGAAAGCATTGAAAAATAATGAGGATAATTATTTGATTTAAAAATGCAATTAACTTTTTAAGGGACCTCCACACTGTTTTCCAGAGTGGCTGTACCAACTTAAAAAGTTAAAAACTGAGCTACCCTATGACCCAGGCATTGCACTACTGGGTATTTACCCCAAAGATACAGACGTAGTGAAGAGAAGGGCCATATGCACCCCAATGTTCATAGCAGCATTGTCCACAATAGCCAAAGCGTGGAAGGAACCAAGATGCCCTTCAACAGATGACTGGATTAAGAAGTTCTGGTCCATATATACAATGGAATATTACTCAGCTATCAGAAAGAATGATTTCTCAACATTTGCTGCAACATGGACGGCACTGGAGGAGATAATGCTAAGTGAAATAAGTCAAGCAGAGAAAGACAATTATCATATGGTTTCACTCATCTATGGAACATAAGAACTAGGAAGATTGGTACGGGAAGGAAGGGATAAAGAAAGGGGGGTAATCAGAAGGGGGAATGAAGCATGAGAGACTATGGACTCTGAGAAACAAACTGAGGGCCACAGAGGGGAGGGGGATGGGGGAATGGGATAGACCGGTGATGGGTGGTAAGGAGGGCACGTATTGCATGGTGTACTGGGTGTTATATGCAACTAATGAATCATCGAACTTTACATCAGAAACCAGGGATGTACTGTATGGTGACTAACATAATATAATAAAAAAAAATTTAAAAAAATAGAAAAAAAAATAAAAACGCAGTTAGTTGATTCTATATTAAAAGCAGTATGGATGTATTTGAGGTTACTAAATGTAAATAATTTTGAAAGTGTTATTACCTATTTTCTGATTCTGAAAGTGTTATTATCTATTTTTAAAAGGCTAGGTGAGTTGAATTGTTCAAAATAAAATAGATTTTTATAACATTAAAAGAGATATAGTTGCATGCAACGATCATTTTATTTTTTTAACATTTATATTTTTTTAATTCAGGTGCTCTAACAAATACTGTTTTGTTCAAGCCAGTGAAGCTCAAAGGTAAGACACATTTATTATGACTAATATTTTGGAGGTGGGGAACCCTGAAAGAATAGTAATGGTTGTTCAGAAAACATTCAGACTTTGGTAGCTCGAAATCCTTAATGTAATGAACTCAGCACAAAAAGTTAGGGAGCCTTCAGGGGCTCTCTACGGGGGATTGCACAGAATCATGAAGCATTTCACCTGAGGACCAGCACTACCTATCCAGAACCATCTTGCTTCCAATCTGACTCAACAGGATCCAAACAGGACACACACTCTTAATACCACCATTTCTGCTCTCTGACAGATTACGTGTCCCGAGAACAAAGACAAGACCGTGTCTTGCAGGCCACCAGCAATAACCAATTTTGTTCTCTCTACTTAACTCTGATTGCCAATTAATTCTTTATGACATGTTTCATCTAGAGTTCGTTTGTACTTTTATATTTGTAATGATCAAAACATACATACATACATTTTTAAAAAAGAGAAACCTCTCATTTTTTTTTTTCCTGAATTTATACTCATGGTCTGAGGAAGCTTTATGTCAAAGGTTAACCAGCCAAATCCTAAAGAAAATGGTAGCCTGCTTAGACTATCCCTTCCTTTCAGAGAAATGTTCCCTCATGGAATGTTGGAATGAAAGAGATTCTTAATGATTCTTATACAATATCCTGTTTATATGAATGAGAAAATCAAGACCTAAAGTGGTTATATGACTTATCCAAGACCAACAGATAGTGTAAGTATCAACCTAGAATCCCCTGTCCTGATATTTGGTTGACTCATTTATGCTGCCTCTAGTGAAAGAAAGAAAGAAAGAAAGAAAGAAAGAAAGAAAGAAAGAAAGAAAGAAAGAAAGAAAGAAAGAAAGAAAGAAAGGAAGGAAGGAAGGAAGGAAGGAAGATTGATTTAAAAAATCCTTCATTAACCTTATCATATCCCATTCACATCTACACTTTACATTCACTTAAGACATATTTTATTCTCTTTTTTTTAAGATTTTATTTATTTTTAGGGGCACCTGGGTGGCTCGGTTGTTAAGCGTCTGCCTTTGGCTCAGGGCATGATTCCAGAGTCCTGGGATAGAGCCCCACATCAGGATCCTCAGCTGGGAGTCTGCTTCTTCCTCTCCCACTTCCCTGTTTGTGTTCCCTCTCTCACTGGCTGTCTCTCTCTCTGTCAAATAAATAAATAAAATCTTTAAAAAAATATATTTTAGGGGCGCCTGGGTGGCACAGCGGTTAAGCGTCTGCCTTCGGCTCAGGGCGTGATCCCGGCATTATGGGATCGAGCCCCACATCGGGCTCCTCCGAAATGAGCCTGCTTCTTCCTCTCCCACTCCCCCTGCTTGTGTTCCCTCTCTCTCTGGCTGTCTCTATCTCTGTCAAATAAATAAATAAAATATTTAAAAAATATATATATATATATTATTTATTTTTATTTGAAAGAGAGAGTGGGGTGGGGGAAAGCATGAGCCAGGGGAGGGACAGAGAAGCAGACTCCCCAATGAGCAGGGAGCGGGGACACAGGGCTCCATCCGAGCACTCCAGGATCATGACCTGAGTGGAAGGCAGACGCTTAATCCACTGAGACACCCAGGTGCCCCAGGTGTATTTTATTTTGCAACGACATTCTTCTCTATGAAATGGGTATTTCTTCTCCTTCTCAGTCAGATTGCAAAAACCCAGTTATTAGAGCTGGATCACTCACTTCTACCTAAGAATAGTTATTGCAAGTTTTCAGCTAGTCAAGTTCCTATCACCAACAAAAACATATACAGCACTTTTTTTTTCAATAAGCAGTTTGAAGAAATATTCCACCTATGAGGAAAGGCTGTGTAGACATTAAATAATAACATGAATTGAGTTAAATCCCCACAGTAATGCAGATTCCGCAAGAACATCCGCTGTCATGCTCACCACTGCAACTCCAACCCATGCCTGACAGCCAGGTAGTCGGCATCCAAGAAATACGGAATAAATATATCAACCAATTAATGTGGTTATGTGACTTTCGATTCTAACCCAGATGTTAAATAAAAAAAAGAAATTTGGTAGCAAATATTTGGTGAACATTTGATAAGGTATAAGGATATTGGAGAACCCTGATATATACAGGGTTCTACAAAGGGTTGGACAGATTGAACCTGCAAAAGGTCACCTTGCCAAAGGGCAGGTAGAGGCTGAAATCCAGCCGGTGCTCCTCTTGCAAATTACACCCTCTGGTTTATGCCCAGAAGGTATCTTTTTCCAATACTTCCACCCAGAGGGAGAGGCTAATTGTAATTCACAGAACAACACATTTTATGCTGCCTAAGATTCTTACATAATCACCTTCTTCTTTTTCTTCTTTTTTTTTTTTAGAGAGAGAGAGACGGGGGTGGGAGTGGCAGAGGGAGAGGGAGAGAGAATCTTAAGCCCAGAGATGTGTGTTTTTTTTTTTAAGCCTTAGCGATACATACTCTAAAAAGAAAAAAAAAAATACAGGTCACCGATAAAGAAATATCCCACATCAATGAAAACACAGTAGGTGGAAAAACTAATCAGTAATAGATTCTTAGGGCCTGAGACTAGCCACTGTACTTTACTAGAAATAACACACTGAGACACAGAGTGACAAGTAGCCAGTGGAGCTCAGAGTGAGGTTAATAGAGGTATGTACTGAAGATCATAATGTTAAATTTATTTGTTAATGATTCCAAAGTCCAAAAATTTAAATAGAAGCAGTGTGGAAGTGTCCACAATAGGCCACTTCCCTTTTGTAACCTCTTAGCAAAATGCAATGTAATTTTAAAAGGAAAGACTATATTCTTCACAAAAGGAAATATTCTGGAAGCAGAAAGGACCTACTTAACACAAATCACTGTCAAATAAGACATGCCAACTGAGCTGAAATTGCAATAAACTGGCGAACTTCTAAATCCCCCTTCTCACCCCACTGCCTGTTTCTTCAAGGCAAAGCAGCTATTATTAACACCCAGCCTTTTTTCTAAGCAGTGCTACAAAGCCCCAGAGAAGAAAGCATAATCCTGCATCTTGGTGATTCTACCATTTGATCAGCTGAATTAGATTTACACTAATAAAAACTAGGGATTATTTATCAAATAGGTATGAATTCGGCATTCATGTGCCTAGAGTCAATTGTACATGATACAGGTATTCCCAGGAGAAAAAAGATCAGAGACGGGGAGAAACTCTGAAAAAGCGTGGGATAACCTGAGCATGATCACAAAGTTGCTCTGTAGGACCTTCTCCTTTTTTTTTTTTTCTGGTGTGTTTTTTTTTTTCTTTTTCGTTTTCCTCCTTCCTTCCTCCCTTCCTTCCTTCCTCCCTCCTTCCCTTCTTCCCTTTCTTTCTTTCTTTCTTTCTTTCTTTCTTTCTTCTTTTTTGTGTATAGTTGACACACAATGTTACATTAGTTTTTGGCATATAACATAGTCATTCAACAACTCTATATGCCATCCTATGTTCACAAGTGCAGCTACAAAAAGAATTCAACTATCTGATGATTTGCAATGTAATTTATAAATGAAAAAAGTCCTAGTGACACCTCGGATAGTACTTACGTGAGGTTTTTAACAATCCCAACATTACTGTGTACATTGGAAAACAGATCTATTTCATCAACTCTGGCAAGAATAAACATTTCCCATAGAGATTTAAAACAAAAACAAAAACAAGTGTAGCTACGATCTGTTGGTGTCTCATTTTTTAAGATCCCAGGCAGCACCCTCGTTTCTCTGCCTTTTGGCCAATATATACATATTGGGGGGGGGGGGGAGCATAAACCTGGGTTTCACAATGCCCTGAAGTTACTATTCTTTCTACTCCATATTAAATTTCCATTCTTACCATGTAACTGACCCCATTTTGTGTTTTATAACCTGACATCCGAGGACATCAAAGGGAAAAAATTCTTATATAATGAAATTGTATCAATATCTTGTACACCTGAAACTAAGATAACACTATATGTTAACTAAGTGGAATTAAAAAAATGAAATCGCTTTTTTTTTTAAAGATTTTATTTATTTATTCGACAGAGATAGAGACAGCCAGCGAGAGAGGGAACACAAGCAGGGGGACTGGGAGAGGAAGAAGCAGGCTCATAGCGGAGGAGCCTGATGTGGGGCTCGATCCCAGAACGCTGGGATCACGCCCTGAGCCGAAGGCAGACGCTCAACCGCTGTGCTACCCAGGTGCCCCTGAAATCGCTCTTTTAAATAAATATGCAAAAATCCAAGTGATAAGCATTCAAAAATATTCCTTCTTGTACTATATCCATGGGACCACATATTGAATCTAGCAACACATTAAAACATCAAAAATATTAAGAAATTAAAAGAACAAGACTTTTTTCCTCCCTAAAAATGCAGGGATGGCTCATTATCAGGGTATTTGTAAATGTAACTTACTGCACAAATACAGAAAGGAAACTCAAAAGCTCATCTTAGGGTTGCCTGGGTGGTTCAGTTGGTTGAGTGTCTGACTCTTGGTTTCTGCTCAGGTCCTGATCTCATGGATTGTGGGATCAATCCCTGAGTAGGGCTCTGCGCTCAGCGGGGAATTGGTTTGGAGATTCTCTCCCTCTGTCCCTCCCCCCCAATAAATAAATAAATCTTTAAATAAAAAAATCTCATCTCAGTGTGTGTGTATGCATGTGTGTATAATAATACATGATATAATATGGTGTAACATGTGATATAATATATAGAAATCTATTTATATGTAAATTCCACAACCATTAATAATCAAATACCCAAATCCCTAAAACAAATAAACAAACTCTCTTACATAATAAGTGCCATCTAACATAAATCACAACTAGATCACATTTAGAAGTGAAAAACTCTACATATATAAGTCATAAACAAGGCAAGGATACCAGTTAATATTTTATGACCTATTTTTTTCATTTAATAAATATATTAACCTTAGGGGCGCCTGGGTGGCGCAGTCATTAAGTGTCTGCCTTCGGCTCAGGGCATGATCCCATCGTAATGGGATCGAGCCCCACATCAGGCTCCTCTGCTGGGAGCCTGCTTCTTCCTCTCCCACTCCCCCTGCTTGTGTTCCCTCTCTTGCTGGCTGTCTATCTCTGTCGAATGGATAAATAAATAAATAAATAAATAAATAAATAAATAAACAAACCTTATATGATATTCATTCTATATTTTCAGTCTTTTTTTAAGAAAAAAAAAAAAATGTTATCTACTTGTATGACCTACTATTGTACTAGATTTCCTAGCCAGTGCAATACAACTTAAAGACACAAAAGTTATAACTATTAAAGAAGAAAAGATGTCACATTTTTAATTTTTTTTTAAATTTTGAGTATAGTTGATACACAGTATTACATTAGTCTCAGGTGTACAACATAGTGATTCAACAAGTTTATACAATATGTTATGCTCACCACAAGTGTAGCCACTGTCACCATACAGTAGTTATAATGTCATTGACTATATTCCCTATGGTGTGCTTTTTATTCCTGTGATTTATTCATCCCATTACTGGAAGCCTGTATGCCCCACTCCCCTGCACCCAATTTGCCTATCCCCCTATACCTCTCTCTCTGGCAACTACGAGTTTGTTCTCTGTATTTATAGGTCTGATTCTGCTTTTTATTTGCTTATTCATTTGGTTTTTTTAGATTCCATATGTGAGTGAAATCATATGTTATTTGTCTTTTCCTGTCCGACTTATTTCAATTAGCACTATATCCTCTGGGTATACCCATATTGTCTCAAATGTCAGGTTCTCATTCTTTTTTATGGCTGAGTAATACTCCATTGTGTTATTTTTTTATTTTTATTTTTTTTTAACTATTCATCTACTAATGAATGCTTAGGTTGGTTCTGTATCTTGGCTATTGGAAACGCTGTCATAAATACAAGGATACATAGATCTTTTCAAATTAGCATTTTTATTTTCTTTGGGTAAATAGTCAATAGTGGAATTATTAGATTATATGGTACTTCTAGCTTTAATTTTTTGAGAAACCTCCATACTGTTTCCCACAGTGGCTACACCAATTTACATTTCCCACCAACAGTGTGTGAGGGTTCCTTTTTCTACATATTCGATCCACTATTCATTATTTCATGTCTTTTTGACTTTAGCCATTCTGACGCGTTTAAAGTAATATCTCATTGTGGTTTGATTTGCATTTCCCTGATGATGAGTGATGTTGAGCATCTTTTCATGTGTCTGTTGGCCATTTGCATGTCTTTTTTTGGAAATATGTCTATTCAGTTTCTCTGCTCGTTTTTAAAAATCAGATTACTTGTTTTGTTTGCATGTTCTACAGTTTTGTTTTGGTGTTGAATTGTGTAAGTTCTTCATATGTTTTGAATATGAACCCCTTCTCAGATATATCGCTAGCAAATATCTTCTGCCATTCAGTACGTGGCCTTATTGTTTTGTTGATGGTTTCCTTCATCGTGCAAAAGCTTTTAATTTTCATTTAATCTTAGTGTTTATTTTTTCCTTTACTTCCCTTGCCTTAGGATACACATCTAAAAAAATATTTCTACAGCCAACGTCAGAGAAATTACTGCTTGTGTTCTCTGCTAGGATTTTTATGGTTTCGGGTCTCACATTTAGGTCTTTAATACAGTTTGAGTTCATTTTTTGTGTGTGGTGTTAAGAAGGGGTTCAGTTTCATTTTTTTACATGTAGCTGTCCAGTTTTCCCAGCACCATTTATTGAAGAGACTGCCTTTTCCCCCATTGTATATTCTTGCCTTTGTCATAGATTAATTGATATATAATATATAATTGTGGGTTTATTTCTGGCTCTCTATTCTATTCCATTGACCTATGTGTCTATTTTTGTGCCCGTTCCATACTGTTTTCATTACCACAGCTTTGTAATATATCTTGATATCTGGAATTGTGACATCTCCAGCTTTTTCTTTTCTCAAGAATGCATTGGCTATTCAGGAAGTTGTGGTCCCATATAAATTTTAGTATTATTTGTTCTAGTCCTAGTTCTAAAGAAAAAGGATGTTGGTATTTTGATAGGGATTGCATTGAATTTGTAGATCGTGTTGGGTAGTATGAACATTTTAACAATATTAACTCCAATCCAGGAGCATGGGGTATCTTTACATTTGTTTGTGTCATCTTCAATTTCTTTCATCACTATTTTATAGTTTTCAAAGTACGGATCTTTCACTTCCTTAGTTAAGCTTATGCTCAGGTATTTCATTCTTTTTTGTGCAATCATAAGGGGGATTTTCTTAATTTCTCCTTCTGCTACTTTGCCATTAGTGTATAGAAATGCAACCAATTTCTATGTATTAATTTTGTATCCCGCGGCTTTACTGAATTCATTTTTTACTTCTAATTTTTTTTTGGTAGAGTATCTAGAAGTTTCTTTGTATAGTATCATGTCATCTGCAAATACTGACAGTTTAACTTTCTTCTTTACCAATATGGATGCCTCCTATTCCTCTTTCTTATCTGATTGCTGCAGCAAGGACTTCCAGGACTATGTTAAATTAAGTGGTGAGAGTAGACGTCTTTGTCTTGTTCTTGATCTTAGAGGAAACGCTCTCAGTTTTTCACCATTGAGTATGATGTTAGCTGTGGGTATTTTGTACATGGCCTTTGTTATGTTAAGGTATGCTCCCTCTAAACCCACTTTGTTGAGATTTTTTATTTTGAATGGAGCTTGCATTTTGTCAAATGCTTTTTCTGTATCTATTGAGATAATCCTGTGGTTTTTATCATTCTTCTTGTTAATGTGATGTATCACATTGATTCATTTGTAAATATTGAATCCTCCTTGCATCCCAGGAATAAGTCCCACCTGACTGTGGTGAATAATACTTTTAATATACTGTTAAATTCAGTTTGGTGATATTGTGTTAAGGATTTTTGCATCTATGTCTGTTGGGATATTGGCCTTTAGTTTCTTTTTTTGTGGTGTCTTTGTCTTGGAATCAGAGTTATGCAGGCATCATGGAATGTACTTGGAAGTTTTCCTTCCTCTTCTATTTTTTTAATGGATTGAGAAGAGTAAGTGTTAAGTTTTCTTTAAATGTTTGGTAGAATTCACCTGTGAATCCATCTGGTCCCAGGCATTTGTTTTTAGAAGGTTTTGATTGCCAGTTCAGTTTTGTGTCTAGTAATTGGTCTGTTTAGATTTTCTATCACTTCCTGATTTAGCGTTGGAATATTGTGTTTCTAGGAATTTATTAATTTCTTCTAAAGTGTCCAAATTGTTGGCATATAATTTTTGTAGCATTCTCATAATCCCTCGTGTTTCTATGGTGTCAGTTGTTACTTCATTTCTTTTTCTCTTTTTTTTTTTTCACAGATTTTATTTATTTATTTGACAGAGAGAGAGACAGCCAGCGAGAGAGGGAACACAAGCAGGGGGAGTGGGAGAGGAAGAAGCAGGCTCCTAGCAGAGAAGACCGATGTGGGGCTCGATCCCAGAACGCTGGGATCACGCCCTGAGCCAAAGGCAGATGCTTAACGACTGAGTCACCCAGGCGCCCCTCATTGTTACGTCATTTCTGATTTTATTTATTAGAGTCCTTCCTTTTTTGTTTTTTTTTCCTTGATGAGTCTGGTGAAGGATTTATCAATTTTCTTTATCTTTTCAAAGAACCAGCTCCTGGTTTCATTGACTATTTTGATTGCTTTTGGGGGTGTAGTTTTGTTTGTTTGGTTTTTTGTTTTGTTTTGTTTGGGGTTTTTATGTCATTTATTTCTGTTTTGATCTTTATTATTCCCTTCCTTTTACTCACCTTCAGCTTTGTTTGTTCTTATTCTTCTAGGTCCTTTGGGTGTAAGGTTAGATTGTCTATTTGAGCTTTTTCTTGCTTCCTGAGGTAGGCCTGTATCGCTAAAAACTTCCGTTTTAAAGATTTTATGTTATTTATTTACTTGACAGAGAGAGAGAGACAGCTAGTGAGAGAGGGAACACAAGCAGGGGGTGGGGGAGAGGAAGAAGCAGGCTCCCACTTTGTCCCAAAAGTCCCCTACTAGTGTGCATTACCATAAACTGTTCTCTTTATGTCAGTTAATATTTATTTTATGTATTTAGCTGCTCCAATCTTGGATGCATAGATATTTACAACTGACATATCTTCATGTTTGGTTGATCCCTTTACCATTATGTAGTGTTCTTGTCTCCTGTTATAGTCTTGTTTTAAAGGCTATTTTGTGGTGTGTCTCCCTCTGTGATTTCATCTTCTTTTATTTTTCCCCTCCCATAAGAGACTCTTAAGTATGGGAAACAAATTGAGAGTTGCTGGAGGGGTGGTGGGGTGGAGTGATGGGGTAACTGAGTGATAGACATTAAGGAGGGCACATGATGTAATAAGCACTGGGTGTTATATACAACTGAAGAATCACTGAACCCTATCTCTGAAACTAATAATATGCTATATATTAATTAAATGAATTTAAATAAAATTAAATTAAGTTAAAAAAATAAAGGCATTTTGTCTATTATTACCCCAGCTTTTTTGTTTGTTTGTAGTTTTTTTTAAATTATTTTAATACTTTTTTTTTAAGATTTTATTTTATTTATTTGACAGAGAGAGAGACAGCCAGCGAGAGAGGGAACACAAGCAGGGGAAGTGGGAGAGGAAGAAGCAGGCTCCCAGCAGAGCAGGGAGCCCGATGCGGGGCTCGACCCCAGGACCCCGGGATCACGCCTTGAGCCAAAGGCAGACGCTTAACAATTGAGCTGCCCAGGCACCCCTGTTTTTAGTTTTAGATGTATTTCAAATGTTTCTACATCCCTTCTCTTTCAGTCCACATGTGTCCTTAGGTCTGAGGTGAGTCTCTTATAGACTATATATAAGGACCTTGGCTTTTTCATCCATTCTGCCACCCTATGTCATTTTATTGGAGCATTTAGTCCATTTATGATTAAAGTAATTATTGATAGGTATGCACTTACTGCATTTTGTTGATGTTTTCTGGCTGTTTCTACAGTTCTCTGTCCCTTTCTTCTTCTCTTGCTCTTTTTCTTTGTAATTAATGAGTTTTTGTAGTGTTATGTTTGTATTTTTTCTCTTTATTTTTTGTTTATCTATTATAGGTTTTTGGTTGTGATTGCCATGAAGTTTGTATATAACATCCTAAGTATATAGCAATCTATATTAAATTGATGGTGATTTAAGTTCAAATACACTCTTAAAAAAAAAGAAAGATTTCTCTCTCTCTCTTACTCATTCCTCCATGTTTTATGTATATGCTGTCATATTTTACAACCTTTTAGTCATAATTTGCTTACATTTAATTATGGCCATTTCTTTTCTACTTAAAGAAGGCTCCTTAACATTTCCTGGAAGGCTAATTTAGTGGTGATAAAATCTATAACTTTTGTTTGTCTGGAAAACTTCTTACATCTCCTTAAAATATGAATGATAGTGTTGCTGGGTAGAATACTTGTTGCAGGTTTGTTCCCTTCAGTACTGAGTCTCTTCTGGCCTGCAAAGTTTCTGCTGAAAAATCAGCTGATAGATTTATGGAGTTTTCCTTGTAGGCAGCTTTTTGCTTCTTTCTTGCTGCTTTTAAATTGTCTTTATCTTGGGGTGCCTGGGTAGCTCAGTCAGTTACATGTCTGCCTTCAGCTCAGGTGATCCTGAGGAGGTCCTGGCATCCAGCTCCACATTGGGCTCCCTGCTCAGCAGGCAGCCTGCTTTTCCCTTGGCTCCTACCCCCACCCATACTCTCTATCAAATAATTAAGTAAAACCTTTTTTAAAAATTGTCTTTATCTTTAGCCTTCGACATTTAACTGTTGTGTGTCATGGCATGGACCTTCTTCGGTTCATCTTGTTTGGTATTCTCTGTGCTTCTTGAACCTGGATATCTATATCTTTCCCCAGGTTAGGGAAGTTTTCAGCTACTATTTCTTCAAATAAGTTTTCTGCCCCATTCTTTCTCTCTTTTTCTGAGACCCCTATAATATGAATGTTTGTTTGCTTGATGTTGTCCAAGAGATCTCTTAACTTATCCCCATTTTTTAAAATTCTTTTGTCTTCTTGTCATTCAGCTCAAGTGCTTCCCATTACCCCTTTTTCAGATCACTGATCTATTCTTCTGTATCATCTAATCTACTGTTATTTCCCTCTAGTTTTTGTTTGCTTGTTTTTAATTTCAGTTATTATGTTCTTCAACTCTGATTGTTGTTGTTTTTTTATATTTTCCATTTCTTTATTAAAGGTCTTACTGAGTTCTTCCCCTCTTCTCTGTAGCCTGGTAAGCATCTTTATGACCATTACTTTAAATTCTTTATCAGGCATATTGCTTAGCTCCATTTCATTTCGTTCTTTTTCTGAAATTTTGTGATTTTCTTTCTTTGGAGTACATTTCTCTGTCTTTCCATTTTTCTTGACTTTCTTTTTTTCTACGAATTAGGTGAAACAGCTACTTCTCCTAAGCTTGAAGGAATGGTCTTGTGTATGGTCATTTCCTATGTAAACTGTGTGTGCTTGTTGACTTTTGCTGTCTGGCCGGAGCTATGGCTGGCAAAGACTGGAGGTCCTGTGGCTTTCCATGCAGTGGACACCCTAGCAAGAAAGCTAAAGCTGAAGTGGGCACAGATGGGTGTGGTCCTTGGACTCTTCATGGAGCAAGTGCCACGGCAAGATAGTGAAGGCTAGAGTCAGAGCAAGTGGGCATGTCCTGAGGCTCTACACGCAGAGGGCACCTTGACAGGATAACTAAAGCTAAAGTGTGTATTATTTGGGGTGTCTGAGGCTTTCTGTGCAGAGAATGCCCTGGTAGGGTGGCTCAAGCTGAGTCAGGGTGCAGGCTTGGAGGTCCCAGGACTTTCCACACAGAGGATGGCCTCACAAGACAGAAAAAACTGGAGTGTGTGCAAGATGAGGTATTATAGGGTTCTACATGCTGTGAACACACTAGCAGAACACCTCAAGCTGAAATGGGTGCTCATTGTTGTGTCCTGGGATGCTTGGTGCAAGGGGTGTCCTGTAGGGTGGCTACAGCTGAGGCAGTGTGTGGGCTGGGAGGTGCCTGGGCTCTCTGCGCAGAGTGTGTCTTGGGAGGATAACTGAAACTACAGTGGGTGCAAGCCAACAGACCCAGGGCTCAATGCAGAGGGTCACTTGGCAAGATAACTAAAGCCAAAATGAGTGTAAAATAGGATGTTCCAGGACTCTCTAGACAGAGGGTGCCTAGAGGGGTGCTTAGAGTCAAGATGAGGTATAGGCCAAGGAGTCCTGGGGTGCTCTGCACAGTGGGAGCCCTGGCAGGACAACTAAAAGGAAAGTGGATGTGGGCTGATGTGGTCCCTGGGCTCTGTGCAAAATATGGCTTGGCAGGATCCCTGAAGCCAAAGTAGTTGCAAGCCAGGTTGTCCTAGGTCTCTCCACACTGAGGGTGACCTAGAGGGATGGCTGAAGCTCACTTGGGTATAAGCCACCGTGTTCCAAGGTGCTCAGTGCAGGGGGTGACTTGGTGGGATAGCTGGAACCAATGCAATCAAGGACCAGGGGTTCCTGAAGTGCTCTGCCCAGGGAGCACTCAGGCAGGGCAATCAGACCTAAGGTAGACATCAGCTGGGAGATTCTGGAGCACTGTGCACCAGGGGGGGGCCTAGCAGGCCATATGAAGCCAAAGTGACATGGATCTGAAGTGTTTTGGGGTGCCTGGCACCTGTGTCACCTTGATGCTGAGGCTGGAGCTTTAGTGGGTGCTAACCGGGGGTGTCCCACTGTGCACTGCTCTGTAGCTACCCTGGTGGATGGCTGGACATGATATGGGCTAAGGTCCTGGGGCTCAATGAGGTGGCATGTCAGTTAGGGTGCCCAGACTGTGCATTGGTCTGCACTTTCAAAGAGGTGGAAGAAGAGTGTAAACTATGTCTCTCAGCCTCTCCCATCCAAAGAGAGTTCTAGCGGCTCCCTCACTGTTCGGAAGAGTTCTAGGGCTGGCTCTTTTATATTCCAGTTGGTCTTTTAAACCTTGTTTTTTTTTTTCTGTGTCCAAAGACAGACAAATCTGCTCACGGTCCTTCGGTACTATCTCTCCCCACTGCAATTCACAGCGTTGGGGTTGGAGGGGTCCCCTTTATTACCCTATCTCTGTCTCTCTTGCTATTTCTATTTGCCATTCTCATTACCTTTTATTGTGAAGCTGTTCAGCCAGTCCTCTGTTCTTCTTCAGGAAGGAATTGCTCTAAAAATAGATGTCATTTGGTATGTCCTGTGGGTCACCATTTTGGACTGGAAACTCAAACATTACTATTTATATGTGTCTATTGATTAGATTACTTAAGAACATCAAATAAGAACTAAGAATTTATAAGACAGTACAATAAATAAGGTTTTAGGTACTGTCTTTAATTTCTCAGCCTTCCCTTATGTTTATTTTTTTAAAGTTATCTACTACATTTTATAACAATTTTTTCTCTATTTAAAACTATTGTTGGTGTATTATCTATCCAAGTATGGAGGGTCATACGTGAAAACAAAAAACTATATGGAGAAAGTTTCTGGTAATCATTTAAACAAACCTATAGCTATACCTGTATCATCTTCCCTATTAAAACTTGTGTTCACCATACCCGCTATCCAAATGCCTAGCAGTCAAGGGTGTTGATGAAGAACATTAAACATAAGTGAGAGGCTGTAACAGTGAGTATCAAGGCTGGAACAGGGAGAGTGGCCTGTCCCAGGGGAGAAGTATTTTACTACTGATATTATTAAGAACTGTAGGACATGTTGGTATTTTTTTAAACTTTTTTTTTTTTAAATTTTGAAGTAATTATAGATTCACAGAAAAATACAAAAAATGTGCTTGAACGTCCTGTGTACTTTTGCCACGTCTCCCCATGGTACCTTATTGTACACTAGAGTATGATATCAAAACCAGGAAATGGATATTGGTACACTATACAATGCTTATTCAGAGGTCATCAGCTTCAAATACATTCATTTATTTGTGTTTGTGTGTGTGTCTGTGTGTGTGTGAGTGATTCCATGAAATTCTTCACCTGTGTAGATTTGTGTGACCAGAAACACAATCACGACATAGAACTATTCCATATCACCATAAGGCTCTCTTGTGCTATCCATTAGAGGCACACCCACCCCCTCCCAACACCTATTAACCTGGCAGCAACGAATCTGTTCTCTATTTTTTCTAATTGGTCTTATTATTGCTTATACATTCTCTACAGACAATGTACCCCTATTGTCCAAAGCAGCCTTTCCCTTGCATTGCCCTGCCCTTCATTCACCACTGGCCTGTGATAACACCCATCGAAATCTGACATCTCATCTCACTCGACTAAATCCCAAATGTTTGCCTTGGCCAGCAGCTCTCTGCATCCTCTGCCCTGGTCCCCAGCTAAGCCTCTGACTCACCTCCTGCTGTCTCTCATGCCTCACACCCCTCCATGTGAGAACTTCTTTGCTGCATTAGGGAACATTCTAAGCACATGGCTGCCCTAGGTCTTTACACCTTTTCTTCCGCCTGGAATATCCTTTTTCCAGAGAGTCAGTCTCACTCTCTTCCTTTACTTAAGCCTCTGCTCAAATACCACCTCTGGCAAAATAATATTTTCTGACTTTCCTATTTAAAGTGATACATACTCTCATCTGTCTCTTCGTTTTTATCTTGGTTTGTAGCCTGCTTTATTTTTCTTCATTGTACCTATCACCCCCCCAATATGTATTTTTTGTCAAATTATCTGTTATCTCTCTTCCCATCCGAATATAAATACCACAGGAAGGACTTTGGATGCTTTCTTTAAGGCTGTATTCCAAATGTCTAAAACAATTCTTAGCATATAATGGATATATAGTAAATATATAGTATATATACCATATATTACTACCATACAGTAAATATTTGGTGTATAAATTCTCACTGGTGATCATGGAAATTAAAATTTAAGCAAGGAGACTACGATTCTCTCTTGCCCAGTCAGCAGGAATATGAAGTACTGGCAAAATATGAAGAAACCGGCAAGCTTGGACATTGTTAATGAAATTTGAAATGGCACATTTTGGGGAAGGAATTTTGGCAGCTTCTATCAAATGTGAAATGCCCAAATCCAACAATTCTACTTCTAGGAATCTTATTAAAATATTGACAGTTGATATTTGAACAAAGCTAGATGTATAGCTGGATGTTCTTAGCATTATTTGAGGACAGCTGGATGTTCTCCTTAACACTATTTGTTATAAGAAACAAAGTTCTAAATGCCCTTCTAACGGAAAATGATTAAATTAACTAAGATCACCTACACCATGGACATTATGCAATGCTATTAATGGGGGACCTCTATATATACACCATCATGGAAAAATCAAGTGACCAAATGCAAATTATAGAAAATTATGCAAGCATAATTTCTTTTTTGTAATAAGAAAATATATATATATATGAATGCACATTTGTGTGTGTGTGTGTGTGTGTGTGTGTGTGTATGTGTGTGTGTGTATGCTGTGTACACACAAAGCTAGACCAGGAAATACTTATACCAGTTAATTTACGCTACCCCTGAGATTACCGGGGTAATCTACTGGGGTAGGCTTGAAGGAAATATTTTAACTTTTTGTAGTACAGATTCTTTACCTAATTTTTCATAATAATGCATTTCTTTTATAAATAAAATGTGATTAGAAAAAGTAAAGATCAAATGCAATGTAGTCTCATTAAACTAGTTCAGTATCCTTGACATATGTCATAAGGTATTTGGCACAATGTATTATCCTTTCACTGAGGATACTTTTATTTAAACAAAGTTCTTAAGCCAAAGGAATAAATTGCTAATGGCAGAATTTCAGCAAAGATATTTCTATTATGGAGGGCTTCCTAGAGCATCTCACAATCGATCATGAAGGCAAATTCAATACCTGCATCAATCAAAGGACAGATGGGAGGAATCTCTAACTCTCCTTTTACTCACCACCGAAAATCATGGCCCATTGGCTGGCAAACTACTTAAGGGTTTGGAGTGGAACGTTCAGGATCCCATAACTGGAATTCAAATGATTATAAACAGATAGAGAAGAAATCCCCCTCTCTGTCCCGCTCTTTGACCTCATCTTAATACAAAGTGCCCACTTTTACTAGGCCACCTCCTGGTTTACTGGATGTTGCCCCAGCACTGGTTGTGAGAGGATTTGCCTCTCACACATTGCCTCAAAAATGTATTCCTTTAGATCCAGAATAACTGATTCTCTCATTACTTACTCAGTCTTTTCAACAGGAACAAGACTTTCTCAGGTGTTCTGCTAGGCGAATGGGGATGACTAAGTGTAATTTAGTTAACATTACTTGAAAATAATTCTACGCACATACCCTACTCACCCTCAGTCAACAGCAACATGTCCATACAGTAGGGGATGCATATTAACACAGCAGTTAAAATGCCATGAGTAATTATAGGGTGTACTTCAAGCTTCAAATGAAAGGAAAGAAAGAAAAGGACCAAAATAGAGCTGCAAAATGTAATACATGGAGGACAGAATGTTGAATGACAGGACAGGAAAAAAAAGAACAGTAGAAGGTATGCTTAGTAACACACAGGAGAAAATAATTAATAATTTAATGTTAATAATATTAAATAACACAATGATACCACCATACAGGATGAATGAAAAATATAGCAAAAGGAGGTTCATAGGATATTGTAAGTAACATCGCGACTTGCGGGGCAAGGACCCTCAGCTAAAGCACACGACTACCATCAAAAGAACCCAACAATTCCATATTAAAAAGGAGGTAGGAAAATCATTCAGATTTGTAGAACTTTCAGAATACGGTGGTTTCACATACATTTTCACATTAAATTCACAGCTCCACTCACCTGCTTAGAAATCAATGAACCTAAACATATGGCGGGTAGCTGAGGGGAGGAACAAGAAGAGACAGAGGAAGAGAAGTAACCTTTGGAGAGAATGATAAGCCCAGCCAATCTGGACGACACAGCCTGTGCTTCATTATCCTAGACTGAAAATCTATCGCAACCCTTTCCCCAATGGGGAAAAGATTCCAACTTTACCAAAGATATACAAGGAGCACATGAAGAAGTGTTCCACTCTGTTAGTGACCAGGGAAGTGCAAATTAAAACCACAATGAGATACCACCACATAGCCAACGGGAGAGTCAAAAGTAAAAAGTCTGAAAAGGCTCAATGTTGGTAAGGCTATAAGACAATCAGAACCTTGTACTTACATACACAGCTGGCAGATACAGAGAATGGTACTATCCATTTGGGGAAAAAAAAAATATTTGAAATATTCTGATAAAACTATACCTGCCATGTTATCTGGCAATTGCATCCCTACGTAATTACCCAAGAGAAATGAAAGCATTTGTTCACAAAAAAGCCCTGTATAAGAATGTTCGTGATGACTTTGTAAATAATAGTGAAAAACAATCCTGATGTCAACCAAGAGGAGAATGTATAAATAAGCTGCCTTATATTCATACAAGGGAATATTACTCTGTAATGTAAGGACAACATGGATGAAGCTTGAAAATTCTATGCCGAGGAAAAAACACAAAAAAGTACATATTATATGATTCCATTTATAGAAAATCCTAGAATAGTATAAAATAAACTAACTGCAGGTCATAGAAATTAGAATAGTTGCTTCTGATGGGGATTGGGACCGGAAGTAAAATGGGACCAACTGGGAAGGGGCAGAGGGAACTTTCTGGGGTAATGGAAATACTTGTCTTGACATACATTCATTAAAACATGCATTTACCATCTCAACATGTTACTATATGTAAATTGTACCCCAATTAAAATCACAGAGATAGGTTAGGGTAAAATGAGAATTTCAGCTGTGTAAATACTTTATACTTTATAAAGTACAGCATCTGGAAAATTCTACCAACAGTACATTCATAGTTGAAATCGTAAAGAAAGTAGGAAAAGGAGCTTCTATCCCAGGACAAAGTCCAACAAAGGAGAAGTTTTCTGTTGGTAGTGTAGACATGATGAGTGCATTGGCAGGAAGCAATAGGAATGGGATTCACTGAGATTCTTTCCCTTACAGACTATTTGGTCACAGTATATGGACATTCTGTTTCTAATCCCCAAACTTTTGATTTGCTAAGTGTAGGATGGTTAACAAGAAAATAATTGAATTTTCTTTAAAAAAGAAGGAGAAGGAGAGGGAAGAAGGAAGCAGAAGAAGGGAAAGGAAGTGGAACAGGAAAAGGAGGAGGAGGAAGAGGAAAGGTAAAAGTTTAAAGTAAAAAAGGAGATAAAGAGGCCACTAGAGGATACAAGTTGGGAAGACAATCCTGAGGAAGAATAGTGCGGCCTAATGAGGAACACTATTAACTGAAGCTGAAGTAGGATGTGTCTCTTCATTTTTCTCTTCCTTCAGATCTTCAGGAAAACATCCATTACTCAGTAAATCGTTATTTCACTGGAACTCTGTTTGAAGATTGCATTCCGAATCTCAGTCTTGTTCCAAGAGGGAGATGGGTCAAGAGTGGGGACCACTGGCGATGGTTTAGGCCCTTCCAGGTTCCCTTCAAGTTCTTGTAGAATTTGAGATGGATAGAAGGCTGAGCTAGACTTGCAAATCAGATTTTAGAAAATCAAAAGGATCAGGGAAAAGTCATGAGCTAAATCTCCCAAGATATAATACACTTTGAGGTGTGGCCTCCGCCAAAAAGGAATCCTGACCCCCAAAACTGCAAGAACCCTAAAAAGGATTAAATAGAATAAAGCTCCAAGGAGGCCTTGTGGGCTACATCGGGAGCTCTCTGATGAGCACACATTACAAAGACTTGTACAAATTTAGAACACTTATTAGTGACTTCAGCATGGCATTATAATAATGTTATAAGGGCTAAGGCTTGTAATAAACTGGGCCTATAAAAATGCTAAAGAAAGCCTAAAGAGGGGAAGGGGCACTTTAAAAGTTTTATGGTAAGAAAAATAAGGAAAGTGACAGGATGATTTTTCAGCTCAGGCAAATAGAATAATGAGCTATAAGGGGAAGAATGACAATAATCATTTAAGAGTTAACACTCACTGACTATTTCCTAAGTACCAGGCAGGAAGCATTTTACCAGCATTTTATGTTTACTATTTTATATGATGCTTGTAACAGCCCTAGGAGACCAGTGGTATTGTTAGCCTTACTTTAGACTCACAGGAACCTGAGGTTCACAGAGGGCAAGTGACTCTGTCTTGGTCACACAGCTAGCACAGGATACACGCAGAAGTCTGAACACAGCGTTCTGAGTCCAGAGCCTGCTCTCTTGGGCACCATGTGGTGATTTACCTTTCAAACTCTCATTGTTACTGTCATTACTGAAATCCTTGTCTACATCTGAAAAGGGTAGAAACTACTTGGTTAAGAAGGGACCAAAAATCTAAAATAGGCAAAGAGATCATGTAGCTTTTCAAAATAAGATTAGCCTCCTGCTGCAGGAATAGACAGGAAATGTAGATAACCGATGACTCAACCGCTGTTGAGATGGCAGAGAAGGGCCCAGAGGTTGGCTGTTTCCCTTTGACATTCAAGGTTGTTAGAAGGCCTGGACCCTGGGAATGAGTTTGGGTATTTCCCCCACAGCGCCAGTGCATGTCGTGAGGTTGGTCCCATCATCCTGTGGACCACTGATCCAGTTGACCCAGATGTCTTTGTCACATTCTCTGCAAATGAATTCACAAGATCCCCCAAGCTTCCCCACCAAATTTAATTCCCACAGGTACTGTCAACGCTGTCAACAGGAGGCCTCTCTTACTAAGCATTAGAGGTCAATCAACTGTCCTAGAGACTTAAAAATACCACAGGGAAAATACATCACATAAAAATAAATTTGAAACTCAGCACTGGAGTTTAGTGGTCACGCCACCACAGGGAATCATCTTGCTTGGCCTTTCCACCCCAAGGCCAGGCCTGCTGCTCCCATTCCCCAAGGATTAGCCTCCCTCACAGGGCCCTCTGTCTTGGAGCAATGGTTAACAGCTGGGGCTCCAGAGTCACACTCTTTGGTTAAGAATCAAGCCGAGATGCCCTTCAACAGACAATGGATAAAGCAGATGTGGTCCATATATACAGTGGAATATTATTCAGCCATCAGAAAGGATGAATACCCACCATTTGCATCAACATGGATGGAAGTGGAGGGGATTATGCTAAGTGAAATAAGTCAAGCAGAGAAAGACAATTATCATATGGTTTCACTCATATGTGGAACATAAGGAATAGCAGGGAGGACATTAGGAGAAGGAAGGGAAAACTGAAGGGGGGGAAATCAGAGGGGAAGATGAACCATGAGAGACTATGGACTCCAGGAAACAAACTGAGGGCTTCGGAGGGTAGGGGGGTGGGGGACTGGGATAGGCTGGTGAAGGGTATTAAGGAGGGCACGTATTGCAATGAACACTGGATGTTATACGCAAACAATGAATCATGGAACACTACATCAAAAACTAATGAAGTACTGTATTATGACTAACATAACATAATTAAACTAAAAAAAAAAAAAAAAAAAAAAGAAAGAAAGAAAAAAAAAAGAATCCTAGCCTTGCCAGTGCCACTTCAGGCCAGCTACTGCTAACCTCGCTTTCTTCATATCTATGATGGGGATGATAATGTTGCTTATGGTAGAGGAATGTTGTAAGGATTTTATGAGATTATTCATTTCAGGCATTTATATGGCATGCACATCTCATAACAGTGTCATGAACAAAGTAAGCATCAGCAAATATTAATTATTTGAGTTATTTCTGGTTCTGAGAGATCCAGATCTCTCTACATCTACAGCTAAGCTATCCAGCATGTTAGTCAGGTGCCATGTAGACACATATAACTATGGAATGTGAAACATGGCTAGTCCAATAGGAGATAAAATGTAAAACACATACAAATTTTCAAAACATAGATAAAAAAAGAATTAAAAATATCTTTTTATGCTGATTGCATATTGAAATGTATTTTAGATATGTTGAGTTAAATAAAGTATGTTATTATAATTAATTTCACTTGACCCATTTCTTTTTGCATTTTTAAAATGTGTACTAGGAAACTAAAAATTACACATGTGACTCACATTTGTGTCTCTCATTAGATTTCTATTATACTGTGCTGGTCCAAATATGGTCCATGGAGCAAGAGCAGAGGGTTCTCCTGGGAGCTTACTAGAAATGCAGGATCCCCACTCCATTCCACACTAAATCACAATATGCATTTTAAAAGATCCCCAGGTAATTTGCATGCTCATTAAAATCTGAGAAGCACTATCCTACAGGAAAAATAAGTTAGCCTCCTACATGGTCTGTATGGCAGGGACGGAAATCCTTTTTTACTTTATTAAATAGAGAAGGTGTGGTCCTTCTTTTTCAGACTTTGCATACTGGAAGACCCATTAAAATCCTCACCCCCCCCACCTTCACCCACAGAACTCTGTTGCTTTAAGACAGATTAAATGAGTAAATTCAGACATACAAGTGGAAGGAAAGAACAAACCAATTTTGAATAATTGTTCATAAAGGCAAAGAGGGTGGATTCCACTGTGTATTCAGTATGATAATAATTCCAGGCAAAATTCAAAAGCTTATTTTTAAATAGACAGTAACCAAAAAGAAAGGAAATCACATTTCATTATGAAATTATTAGAGTTCATTAAGCATCCTTTATGATGAAAGAGTATGAAAATATGGCCCATGAGGAAAAAGTTGAAGACTGGGGGTGTTTGGTGTGGAGAGAAAAATGTGAAGAGTATAGTGTGGCTACCTTTAAATTTTTGAAGGGTTTTTCTATATGAAAAATAGATTAATTTTATGCAGCTCCTAAGTGCAGAACTGGAGGAAATGGATGGAAATTAACAAGAAGCAACTGAATATAAGAGAAGTCTATGTAATAATTAGAACTTTACAGAGTAATGAATTAGTTATCACTAGCATGCAATCTGAAACCACACCCAAAGATGACTTGAGAAGAAACCACTGTATCGGAAAGGTTTGCAAAAGCCAACCAATCCAGCTCCTCGGTTGGTCCGTAAGCTCCTGCCTGCCAAATCTTACGAGTTTATATAGAGGCTTTCACTGGGTTCAATCATGTACATTGTCCAGATAATCTCAACATCACATCATGATCTCAAGGCTGGGTCCTTGGGGCAGGTCTGGGAGTGGGGAAGGCAAGCAGAACCCACATTCCAAGGACAGAGAACGGGGTGAGGAGCCTCCAATTGCATGAGTCCAACTCACAGGTCAACCAGTGGTCACAGCTTCTCTATGACCTTCCCCAACATCCTTTCAGGTTATATTTGCATTATGATTCTATTTCAGTTAGTAAAGATAACAAAAATGGTCACAACAACACTGCTAAGGTTATACTTTGACTTCTGGCCTTAACCTGCATAATGAAGTGAACAGAAGGTTAGCCTGGAGCTTAGAGATAGGCACTTAATTTTGGGTGCTTAATAAATGTCTTGATACTATGTTATATGAACACAAGTATGATAGTTTCCTTACCTTACCAACAGAAAAAGGTCTGTATCATTATGTTCCAATTAAAAAGAAACACTCCCAAAGACAAATGTGTATGTGGCTTCTTTAAAAAAAGGAGGTGGGTTTGGGGAAGGGGTGGGTTGAAAAATAAAGCTCCTTTAAGAAGCCTTCTATCTGATAATAAAAAGAAGAGCAAAACAGGTTGAACTGTGACAACAGGGTCTAAATTATACCATATAAAATGCTCTCCTCTGCTGAGAAAATAAAAATCAGGAGAAAGTGTTAGTAAATTGAGCTTCAGAGTTTTAAGAGGAGAGTAAGCAGACTGATGCCTGCCATACAGCTGTCCTGTCTTTTGAGCCTTAAGTCTACCTCACACCATTTGGAAATGGAGTTAAAAACCAAAATCATCTTCATCTTTGTAACAGGTTACAGATTTTCAAGGATCTTTCACATAGTATTATTGCAATAGAAGTTTTCTGCAGGGTCATGAAGAAAAGCCATGTGGCTTATATAAGAAATAAGAATAACCAGGAAACAGAAAGCCATAAAATCCGAGCTAAAAGCAATCTGAGTTAGCAAGTCATTAAAAGCTCTGATGTGAAAGCTACAAACTCCACCCTGAGCCCCGGCATCTGAAGTTATCATCATTGGAAATAAGTTCTTGGAGGAGCTCTCTGAGGCTTCTGTCCAGCCCCTGGAACTTGAATAGTTGTCAGACTTAGCAGGAAAGAAAATGTTAGACCAGTGAGTACACAAATATTGGGGGGGGGGGGGGGGCGGGGATCAGGGCAAATTAGAGAAGGTACATGTTTTGTAATCACATTAACTTTTAGGGCCAGGGTGATGTATGGAGAACTGGCCAAGGTTTTAGAAGTCTAAAACCTACAATGGCCAACTCTAAGAGCTCAGCAAGTTTCAACTTCTGCAGGTCTCAATTTGCATATTTGAGGATAAAAATATTACATTGTGTCAATCTTTCCTAACCTTCTTCATTGATAAGAAATATATATGTGTGTGTGTATATATATATAACATATATTAAAAAAGTCTTACAAATTTCCAGGCCCACACTAGACCCACTGGATGGACTTTTTAGGGGAGGAGCTCAGGAAGGAATATGTTTAACAAGTACCACAGATAATTCATATCATCAAGTTTATTGATAATTGCTGCTTACATGAAACTGAAATTCCCTCTCAGTTCCCAAATTCCACTTTTTTATTTGTTTCAAACAGTAGTTTCTCATAACCTAAAGAGATAAATATAGAAAGTTCTATCTCATCAACAAATAATTACATAAGTTAGTTTAATGAAGTTGTCAGTCTTAAAAATGATAGATGTGGTTGCAAGCTTTCTCCAGTCTAAAGAATACTAAGGGAGTCTGGCCAACCTGACTAGCCAAAAGAAAACTGCAGGTATAAAATGTAGGGGAAATAATGTATTTGTAGTGTCAATTCTATTTCTGTGAAAAGGAGACATCACAGAAACAAGAAAAAGACTATTACGCAAAAATAAGTTTGCTTCCGAATGTAACTGATTTTTACATTTATATTTCCCACTAGTATTTAATGTACCTATGAGATAAGAATAAATACATTCTATTATCCCTACTTTATAAAGCGATAAATTGAAGCCCAAATTGGGTAACTCATCTGGCCCAAGGTTAAATATCATCATCAATGTTACAGGCGGAATTAGAATTCTGTTCACTTAATTCCCAGTTCAATATTTCTTTCTACATTATTTCATTTTACCAAAAAGTGATAACTATTATCTCCACTTTACATACATTTGAAAATTCCCACGATGAAATCTTCCCCCCCAAAAGGTTGTTACTTTGAGATTAATAAGAGGCAACTTATAGATATAAATCTTTCATTCTCTGGAGTAGAATTCCTAGAATATTAGCTCTATGGGCCAACCGTTTGGGCAGAATCATTTTAAATTTTACATCTAAAAACACCCAAAAAACTGCTGCAGGAGAAGCTAATATGTTACATATTTATTTTTCTATCCTTAACAAATTCTTCTCAGAGCTTGTTGGATAAAGCTATACATCAACAGCCCAGTACTTCTACAATATCTGCTTGCTTCAGGGAAATAGAACATATATCCCAAAAGTGTGGGTGCTGTAATTTTCCTAACAGAGAGGTCATTTTCTAAATAAAATTAGTTGCTGCTTTTATTTTTTGGCTATGACACTTTCTTTCTATGAATTAACATCACAAAGTAGGATATCAAAATGCAAGGCTGCTTTTGGACAATCAAAGATGTTGGAGGACATGGAGTATTTTATTGTTTCACATACTGGAGACATGGTTCCCGATTATAATTGGAAAAGTGGCATATCACTCACCATATGCAATCATTTTAGTTACGTTTTAATGGAAAGGGATATATTATTATTATTTTTTAAATATTTTGTTTATTTATTTGACACAGAGAGAGAAAGCACAAACAGGGGGAATAGTAGAGAGAGAGGGAGAAGCAGACTCCCTGCCGAGCAGGGAGCCCGATGTAGGGCTTCATCCCAGGACCCTGGGATCATGACCTGAGCCGAAGGCAGATGCTTGGCCATCCGAGCCACTCAGGCACCCCGGAAAGGGATACATTAACCAGTGTGCACGTGTGTGTGTGTGAGGGTGCGTGTGTGTGTACGCGCGCGCGTACGCGCATGTGTGTTGTTGCTGGGAGACAATTTCTCCATGGATTTGTTATATTTCTGCATATCTTGTAATTAGACATACTGACAGCTTTTGTTCCAGACTACCTTTCCAAGGATGTTTATATAGCAAATAGCCTTGGAAGAAAAAGATAATGACACCCTCTGAGGCAAAGATTGTGCAGATTTTCTTTCAGTCCCCTTATGAAAGATTAGGATTTCTGGAGCTCAGTATGTTTCTCCGGTCGCAGAAGTCCCTTTGTGTGCAGACATCGTATGGCCCTGCTGAAGTGTTGCACTGTGGGAACTGGAGCTCAAGAAACAAATACAGATCTGGTTACGGACACTGCTGTGAGCAACAAACTGCCCTTTGTCTCTGACCAGGGGACTCGAGTCTTCTGTCAGTATCTATGGAAAGGTTGCAGGCTAACATGTTAGCTTGCAAGTAGGGTAACACCTGCGATCCTTCACAGTTCTTGATACGTGTGTATGTCAGTTATTCACCTTTGAGCTTACAAATAGCTCTTGCTACAACGCCTTTGTGTGATCCTCTTAGAACTGTTTGTTTTTCAACTCTCTCTCTGTGTGCTGAGAATCCTGGAGAGTCACTTTATGACTGATCATTTCAATTAAGTAACAGAACAGCCCTGGGAAGTTCTTTTGAAAAATCAAAACTTCTGTCACGTGTTCTATTATACATTCCAAAACTCTCACGTCTACCACTTTTTCTGTGTCAAACTACTGCCATGGAATTCTTAAGGCATGGTCTGTGGACTTCTTGCATTAAAATCAGTTGGGATGCTTTGAGTGGGAGGCTGATGTGCCGAATTCCCAAATTTCTCGTACGGTACCACGTGGATGAGGGGTCAATTCTGAAAGCTCTTGAGAACTCAGAGCAGTGCTGTGTTCTCAATGACTGACTAGGCTCGAGCAGGTATTAACTGCTAGGGAGCTTAAGGAGTGATCCCTCACACACGTGTTACTAGATCCAGGGCAGGAAAGTGTCCCAGCTGCTGCCGGGGTCATGCCCTACTGGCTGTTCAACTTTACCCCGACTAAGACAGAACAGATCACACAATCCTATTACTAAAAGAGTTCGCCACTGGATCATATTCTAACATGTCATTTTACAGATGAAAAAGCTGAAGTGTTTGCATTTCAACAGAAACTTTAAATGGCATACTCCTTTCCTCTTCTAGGTTGTTTGCTTTCTAATCCTGCATCTTAAAAATTCTATTTACACACCTGTAACATAACGCTCATTGTATCATAGCCATGTGATTTGTTTTTATGTTTCTCTTTCCAAATTGGCTTTGACTTCCTAATATTTAAGGTTGGTTGGTTCATCCCTCAATCTCTACTATTTCAGACAGTGTCTAGCCTTGGCAGGGCTTCAGTAAATGTGTGAATGCACAAAAAAGCAAAGCCTTCAGCATCTGAAAAGGAGAAAATCAGCTTACTGAATGCTTACTATGCATGCATCAGGCAATGAGCTATGATTGTTTCTCCTTTAAACATAGATCATCTCATTTAATGTTGACAAGTCTGTTGGCAACTCTATGTCACACCTGAGAAAACTGGACACTTAAAGAGGCTGCATGACTTGCCCATCCCACGGCCAGGAGATGGGGGAGCTGGTACTCAAACGTGGCAATCCCCACTTCAGAACTAAGTTTGTTCTTATTAAGCTAACTGGACCTCTGTACCCCTTACATCATACCACATAATCCATATATTCATAAGGATGACCCTCTTGTTTCATTTTAAATTAAACCCCAAGTATTATTTATTTCTCAGAAGATGTGGGAGGGGTTTGGGTAGGCAGAATAATGGCCACCCAAATACGTTTAATCTTACTGTCTACTACTATGAATATTAGGTTATGTGGCAAAGGAAGTTAAGGTTGGGTGGAACTGAGATTCCTGATGACCTTGAGATGTGAAGATTATCCCAGAGTATCAGGGTGTGCCCAGTATAATTACAAGGGTCCTTATAAATGGAAGAAGGAGGCATAAGAGTCCTAGTCAGAAAGACATTTGAAGACGGTATGTTGTCAGCCTTGAAGATGGAGGAAGGAGTCATGAGCCAAGAAATAAGGGGAGCCCCTTGAAGCTGGGAAAAGGCTGGCATTTCTCTTCCAAAGCACACAGCTGTTGCTAGAAAGTGGCCGCTCAGCCAGATGTCCCACTTTCCAAGGACCCCTCATCCCCTGTCCTCCTGTGCACTAGGACAGGGACAATGACTGGTCTCCTCAGTGGACTGCATATGTGTCCTAGAGTCACGATGCTTAGGTTCTAGGTCTGTGATTCTCATGTTTGCTGTCTAGATGATGCAATGCTGGCTTTTAACCACAAGATGGAAACTCATGCACAGAATGGTCAGCTGAGCTCGCCCGAGGCCACAAGTGTGGCTGAAATAGAAGGAGTGGAAGGGGCACTGGAGCAACGGGCGGCTGCAGAGGTAGCCAAGGGCCAGATCGGACATGGCTCTGTGAGTGATGTTAAAGAAGTTCTAATTTACAAAAAGTCACCGAAGTCACTTTGCGTGGGAATCATATGCTCAGATAAGCTTTCCTATAAGGCTGCTTTGGCAGGAGTATGGAGAAGAAAAATAATCGAAGCTAATAGTTATGAAGTGCTTATCGTATAAGGCTCTGATCTAAGTGTACATGCATATGTTCATTTGAGGAGCCAGGAATTATTGTTATTTCTGTCTAACAGATGAGGAAACTGAAGGTAAAAGTATTTGTCCAAGATTACACAGCTTATAATGACAGAGTAAGAATCTGGACAGAGGTAGTGGGTCTGCAGAGTCCATGTGCTGAACCACATTAAACACACCCTCCCTCCCCCCCATTTGGAAGGGGTAAGAATAGGAGGAAAATCAGCCAGGAAACTATTATGGCAGTTCATGTGAGAAATAATGCTAGAAGAGGAAATGGATAAAAATAAATAGAACAAACCAAAGAAAGTATACATTTGGAAGTAGAATTAACAGGATGTGGTGCTAGACTGAAGATGGGCAAAGAGGTGAATGATAGTAAAATACAAGGAAGTTGCTCAGGTTTCTAGCATAAACACTTGGCAGGAAGAAAGACAATTTCCTAATTCTGGAACTCTGGAAAAGGATCTGATATGGGATCATGCAAGATAATGAAGAATCTGGGGAACACTGAATTTAAAATGCTATATATTATTTACATAGAACCAGCTGGGTCCAGTACTGAGCTCTGAGTCTAGAAAGAATTGGGACACCTTGGACACCTTTCACCAAGTCTCAGAAATAGAATTAAAGTCTTAGAAAAACAGTTCTTAAAAGAATAAAATGAATTGTGATTATATATTCCATATAGAGACCCACAGAATGTTTGAATGAGAAGTGGCACCACAAATCAGCTGGCTTTCCAGCTTTACCATCGACGTGGGGATTGATTCTCCTCCCCCTCCCAATATGCCTGAGAAAATGGCCAGATGACACAAGGAGTCATATATCCCATCTTAAGCACACAGAAGTCTTACTAAGCAACTCCTCTCTTGAGGACAGAACCTGATGAGAAATTCAAAGTAGAGCATGGAAAAATGCTAAATACTAGAATAAATTGAGGAGGAAACTGTGACACGTTCCTGCAGGAAGGGCTGGACAATAAGCGGATGGGTCTTCTGTATCCTACTTGCCACAACATTCACATATTCAACAAGGCTGGAGAAATAGATTTGGAAGGAGTAACTTTGTTTCAGAAATTGCACTGCCAAGAGGAACCTCATTACCTCTTGGCTTGGTGTTCATGAAAAATCTAATCCAGCTGACAAAATGAAGTTTAGTAAGACACCCAACTAAAGATTGTAAATGCACTAGTCTCAGCATGTTTTTCTAAATGCAATCTTCTATCCTGAAAAGGAGACTCTCGCTGTTCATTAATGAAGTGCAGGTGTACGTGAACAGTTGAAATAAAGGGAAAAGTTGTTCCAAAGTGAAAAGAAATGCCTAAAACGGAAAGGTAAGACTATATGCAGAGAGTTTATTCATTTGTTCAAGAAATACCCATTGAGGTCTTATCTGCCTTTGGCCAGGCGCGGTGCTCACTGCTGTGAAGTCTACCACAGTTACTAAAACTGTTGCTGCTCTCAAGATTTATGCAAAGTGAATAAAGAGGAAAAGATGAGGAAGGGGAAGCAATGAAAAAACTGGACGATGAGGAAGAGAAAATATATAAAAGAAGAGGAAGAAAAATGAGGTTGGGGGAGAAGAGAGAAGGAGAATGAAAGACAAAAAGAAGAGTCGTTTACAGCCCCCGCCATACTTCAGGCTGGTACCAGGTCTCATCTAGACTAGTAGAGTAAATCCTTAAAAACAGTGTCTCTCATTTTTTCTTTTGACACATATTCATTGTTTTGCTGTGGCTGAGCCCTCTAGAAAGCAGAGCCTGCAATGAGAATTCAGGCGTTAATACTTTATCTGGGAGGTTCAAGGTCAGGAGGCAGTGAGGAGAGAAAGCGGAGGAAATAAGGAAGGGAAATATGAAGAAACACTATGTGATGTGTTACTGTGCTGGCTACCATTTTGCATTAAAGCACACAGATATATAGCAGGTTCATGTATTTGGAAAACAGAATTTCTCCAGAAGGATTGCAAGAATATATTGGAATAATATACAGGTGCACTGGAAATAGCCTGGCTCCCTCCTAAATCCTGTTTCCTTTTGGTGAAGTTTCACACCTTAAGGAGCTAAGTCTCCTCCACTTCCAGGTTGCAACCCCTTAGCCTCTCAGCTGCTCCTCAGGAAGCCAGAGCCCACACAACCCAATGGGGCATCTCACCCAAGTCTGAAAGTAGACCCACGTGCTTGTACAGCATCAACCAAGAGAAAGAGAGAAGGTGGGAAGGAACATGAGAAGGGGCAGAGCTTGAATTCAATGCAAGTATCTTTTCTGCGCCAGAGATGGTGCTGAGTGCTGGGAAACAACAGTGAACAACAGAGACGGCCCCTGACCTCGCATAGCCTGCTTCACGGTGCACACAAAAAAAGCAACTGCAAAGCAGTGAGATAAAGTGCTTTGACCACTGAGGACCAGAGGCCATATGTGGTCTCTAAAGGTTCCCAGAAGGAGCAATTTCTAAGAAGTAGGTGTGATCTGGATGATAGGCCAGAGCCAGGGAAGAGGTTTGTGTTGGAGGTGGGGAATGGAGAGGGAGACATAGGATAATGGTCATTGGTCAGGCAGAGACTGGCTCCCAAGGCCTAGAAAGCTAAAGAAAGTGTTCAGTATTGTTGGAGCTCAGGGTGTTGGACAGGGATAAAGAAGGTAATAGTGTAATTCCTACCATCTCACGGTCTGATCATTATAAGGCCTAATACCATAGCCTAGAATTCCACCTGTCTACCTTAAATCCACAGCGCTTACCTTCTGCTGCCCCATATCCATGTCCAGTTTCATTACTGGTTTTGCTCTAAGCATGTTCTATGACTTTCTACTGCTGTGCCTTTACTCTAATGGTTTGTTTCACCTGGGATTCTGTCCCCTTCACATGAACACCTGTCTAAACACCTGCCCTTCTTTTAAGTCCACGTAAAAGTTTTCTTCCTCATGAACCTACTCTATGTCCCCCACATCCCACTGGTTTAACCTCTCCTTCCCTAAAACTTTCATTTTCTCCTAGAGTACTTAAGTCACTTATGTACTCATCCTTTGACTGACACATCTCCCGTCGTAGATTATTGAAGATAAAAACTAAAGCAGATGGATGCAAATAATTTGAAATCATTTATGGCTTCTATAATCTCTTTTGTCTGGAGAACAAGAGGAATATATTTAACTCTGGAAATTATTCAGATCAACTACTTAGTGTCACAGGCCAAAATCACTCGGCAATGCCACTGTTTGAGTCCAAGCAAACCTCCCTGGCCTGGTGACCCTCCTTGTTTTCTCCTTCACATTCCTTCTCGATCTTTCCCCGTGTACCATTTCCATCACTTCATGATCCTCAGATCTTCCATTTTATCTGATTCTATTCCAGGCCTTCAGGACCACCTGGGCTTGGCAAGGAATGCCGATATTCAAACAGCAGATCATTTTGGTTTTGTTAACAGTAAAGCAATTTATTTCTCTGTGCTGCCCACGAAGCAGAAAGAATCCAACAAAACTCAGTGTATCAGTCTCTCACCTGATGAGTTTTTCATTTTGGATTCCATATGCATTTGCAATTTCCATTTATGTGATGGGCTGTGGCACGTGGAAATATGACATAGGACCCCAAGAATGGCCTTCAAGGGCTTATTATTAGTCTAATGGGTGACAAAGACAATAATATCAATGGCTGGATATCCGACAGAAAGTGATGTGTTGTTATAGGGGTACAGGCTTAACGCAGTAGGATTAGCAAAGCTGAAATATCACTGGTAAAAGAACTGGAAAAATCCAAGCTCACATCTAGTTCTAGGTTCTTGACAATCTTGCTCCTGCCTGACACCAAATGCTTTGGTTTCAGTTGCACACAGTCCCAAATTATCAATTTAGTTGTGCTGATTTTGAAAAAACTATAAGAATATGTTGCATGAAGAAGAACATGTGTTCTTCCTCTTCAGGAGATCAAATTAAGCCGGACTCATGTGTTGTCTAAAAGGCCCATTTTTCCACAAGTCATTTATTTTCCCCAGGAGTAACCTCTATGCAATGCTAGGCTTTCTCCTCAAATATCCCACCTCTATCATTTGTCCAGACCAGCTCCCCCCTAGTCCCACTTCAAACACATGAATTATACCTTGAGCTAAATAAATTAAGACATTTTTAATGTCAAGAACAGCCTGATAATTTAAAGAGTGGTAAAATAAGAACTCTTCAATATTTCTGATAAGCACAGTAATTCAACAAACATTTGCCATATCACACTAAGATAAGTTTGTTATACTTGATTTTAAAAAAATCACTAAACTGAGATACACAAGCAATGACACGGAACCAGCAGCAACCAATCTCATTTTCGGCTCCTGGTGATCCGATTGCCTTTAAATATCTAATATTCTTTTTCTACACTTTTCTCAGCTTTCACACTTCTGGAGAGAATGTTTGGAGAGACAATACATTTTTTTTTTTTTTTGAAGTATATATACTGACTTTCTCCTATACCCATAACCCCAATAATTGGGGATGTTTCCAAAGTAGAATGATAACAGGCCAATTGTCTTCCATCTTTCGGTCTCATGTGAACTGCCATCAAACTGTTTGCTGTTAATTAGCAAAGATTATTTCATCCAGTTATCTCTGTTTCTCTGTTAGCATAAAGCGAAAGAAAATGCTGTAAACCCATTTCTCCTCTAAGAGTCGACACTAAAGGAAGTTCGAAGAGCATTTTTTCCTTAAACTTTATTCTCACACCCAAATGAGTTTATTGACTTTAAAACCAATTTCTAAAGATAGGCCTTCAAATGATGGTGGAATAGATATCTCCTTCAATTGCCCCTTAAGAAATCTGTTCATCTGTTCATAATGTAAATGACTTTAGTTCACATCTCAAAAACTTCTTGGATAACCAGATAAGTTTGCAAGTAGAACATGAGCACTCCTGAGAATTCTCTTGGTATACTGACATTTATGCATTCTCACAGACAGCTAAGAATATGAGATTTCTTCTCTGCTTAAAAACCTGCAGTGGGGAAAGAAAGGCTGTACCCATATCTCAAAAACAAAGTCTCACCTCCAGAATAGCACAAAAGGCCTATATTTCCGACGTCACGGTCACTTTCTTTTTTTTTTTTTTAAGATTTTATTTATTTATTTGACAGAGAGAGACAGCCAGTGAGAAAGGGAACACAGGCAGGGGGAGTGGGAGAGGAAGAAGCAAGCTCCTAGCAGAGGAGCCTGATGTGGGGCTCGATCCCAGAATGCTGGGATCACGCTCTGAGCCGAAGGCAGACACTTAACGACTGCGCCACCCAGGCGCCCCCACGGTCACTTTCTTATTCCCTGTGCTCCCCTCACACCAATTCACATGCTACCACTGAACAAATGTCTCCATTCCTTTCCATAGCCCTCTGTGCCCCCACTGAGAACATTCTTTCCTAATGATCCTACAAACTCTCTTTAAGCATTACCTCCTTTATGAAGCTAACTCTCAGACACCATTAAATGGTTTTAACCATATTATGTATATAACAATCAAATTACTTTTTTTTTTAAAGATTTTATTTACTTATTTGACAGAAAGAGAGACAGCAGCAAGTGAGGGAACACAAGCAGGAGGAGTGGGAGAGGAAGAAGCAGGCTCCCAGTGGAGCAGGGAGCCCGACACGGGGCTCGATCCAGGACCCTGGGATCACGCCCAGAGCCAAAGGCAGACACTTAACGACCAAGCCACCCAGACGCACCCAATGATTACATTACTTCTGACACTATAGCATAATTGTTAGTTCAATTGTTGTTCCAATTTTAAAAAACTATAAAGTAATGAGGGGCACCTTCATCATAGCAGTGTCTAGTACACAGCTGAAAACATAACTGGCATTTAATGAATTATTAAAAAAAAAAAAGACTGATTTTCATCCATTGTTTACTCACCAAATCAATATATTTAAAAACAATATAATGAATTAGAAGACAGGAACAACATTCATGTGGCTTATCAAAGTTCTTAATAGGTCAAAATTAAAGTCTGCAATCCAAACATATTAAGTCTCCATACGCTACTGAGACCCAAAATACATTAAGTCTCCATATACTACTTAACATTCTAGGACACATTCCCTTATCTGACCATGTACTTCCTTAATGTCAACTCTGGGCCCAACATGATAAAGATGTAGGACTTTTAAGAACTATTTAATCTTACTGGAGTGGAGGAAATAAGTAATGCATTTAACAACTCAAAGCTAAACTGTGTCCCATCGTTAAAAGAGCTATGCCCATTTAATGCCAAATAATGAACCTGAAATAAGAAAAGAAATTCAGGAAGTGCTCTTCTTAACTGCAATCACACCAATACCTTTCCCCAATTTTTATTTAGTATTGGGGGGGGGTTCCCCACTATATAAATACATTCTATCTCTATGTCATTTTACTCTAGATTTCAGTCTCCAGGCTTTTTATTTAGTATTTGGGGGGGGGGGGTTCCCCACTATATAAATACATTCTATCTCTATGTCATTTTACTATAGATTTCAGTCTCCAGGCCATGTTTTCACAAATGGAAAATAACTATGTCCCAGTCTTTATTAGATTTTGAAAGCGTGTTCTTTATTTCAATGCTTTGTCTCCTAAGAAATGATGCTTGAATGCAGGCTGAGTGGCTTTAATTTCATTTGAGAAAAGAGCAAGAAGAAAATGGTCTCACCAAACCAAACTTTCAGACTTACAGGTAAGCATCACTCTTGCTGGTATTTCTGAATAATACAAGAGAAGCACAATTCTCTCTACAACAGTAACTGGCAAACAAAATCATAAATACTCTTCTACATATTCATTCCCAATTCTATTGGCTTGGCTACTATTGTAGGTAATGCTTCTCACATTGATTGTTACAGCACTATTTTGGCTGCATTTAAAACATCACATGAACACTGAAAAAAGAACGAGGTAAGTCTGCCACAGGTATTATGCCATTTCTATAAGCCCCAGGAATTGAGGTCAAATGGGGGATGGGACGTCACGAAGAATAAGTCACTAACAGCAAATTTCGCCTCAGGATCCAGCCTATCTAAGAGACTTGGAGGCACTTGGGAAAGAATTTAGCATTCTGTTAGTTTTTTTTTTCTTTCTTTCCGCATTCTGGAATTTAGATTCTATTTCATTCTATTGCATGAGAGATCCATGGAAATGGGTCTTGGTTTGGGGATTTTTTGGTTTTGGTTTTGGTTCATGGGTGGTGGTGGTAGTGTTTTCCCCAGGGTTGTGTTCCCCTAAGATCAGGCTCTTGAAATGGAGGGCAGCGAACTCATGGTGGATGGTGGGATTTTGTAGGGAAGAAAAGTCAAGCAATTTCACTCTAGAGATTGAAGAGAGTATCCTTGAGTCTAAGGAAAAATTAACCTGTTTTAAAGTCAATTGTCGGGGCGCCTGGGTGGCACAGCGGTTAAGCGTCTGCCTTAGGCTCAGGGCGTGATCCCGGTGTTATGGGATCGAGCCCCACATCAGGCTCCTCCGCTATGAGCCTGCTTCTTCCTCTCCCACTCCCCCTGCTTGTGTTCCCTCTCTCGCTGGCTGTCTCTCTCTCTGTCGAATAAATAAATAAAATCTTTAAAAAAAAAAAAAATAAATAAAGTCAATTGTCATTGAGAAAAGAGTCTCCAAAATCAATGCTATTAAAATTCCTTCTCCCTCTACAATCTAACATAAAATAAAAAAAAAAAAAGCTGATATTCACAAAAACTGAAATGGAAAACCTGTCACCAATTTTGGCCTTTATTACTGTATTAGCAGAAAAGGTTAGAAATATTTAAATTTGGCCTCTTTAATTGGGCAAATACACTCACTGGTCCCTTATAATAACAATTCAATTGCTCTCTTATGTTTAACTTGAGCCAAGAAGAAATTTTCATGTTGTCAGATGTGTCAAGGTATATCTATAAATGATAACAGTAGGAAATTAAGCCATTTATAAGTATGGAAAGCAATAGCTGAACAATCTTTCCTGTTCACTTCCACACAAGAGCGAAATAAAGCCTTTGTTATTGACTACCAAGGTCGTAGTAAGCTATACTATTGTCTTTAACGCAACTGCTGACCCCTGGAAACCCTAGGACTACAGACAATAATAAAACGGAAGAAAGAGAGGTGGAATAAAAAAATTACCAAGGTCTGAAAGAATAATCTAGAGTTCTTTATCTAAATGCTGTTACTCCAAAGTCAGAGAAGGAAGCATAGTCATGTTCTACCCTGAAGCAGAAAGTGTGTAAATTGTCACTTTCCAAGTGACATTAGATAAAGAAGAAAATTTAATGAGACACTGTAACTTTCATTGTTGAAGCAAACACTAAGGATTCTGTAAAGATGATCCCTCTATGAGTGAGAGGGTGAATTATCCAAAGTTATGGTGACAGACACTTCTGGAATGTTGAGAGGCCATGTCACAGGAAAAAAAAAAAAAAAAGTACCTGGTATGAAAAGTTTCATAGGGTAAAATAAATGCACTTCATACCAAGAAAGCTTGCATCATGCCTCCATAACCAAATTCTACATAGAGGACTCACCCGCACACTCAGGAACAAATTCCACCTTGACTACTGCTGCAGAGGGCACTGCTACGGCCTCCCAGTGGTGGGAGCAGGCCACACATTCTTCCAGAGTGGAAGCATTACTGCTCACTTTTGGCTTTCAATCAATTGACTTAAACACACCTGGGCCGGTTTTTCAGTCCCTATCTGTTTTCACTGCCCCAGACTCTGGAACAAACGGACTGCTGCTGCGGTTGTACCCGCCTATCAGCCAGCCCGGTGTGGAGAAAGTTGTTTTTCCTCCGCCTCCGCCTCCTTTCTCTTCTCCTTTTCACATTATTCGAAACTTGCCAGTAAAACTAGATCCTCGACATGCGAAGGTGACGTGTCTGTAGAAATTCCTATATTTACAAATTCATACAAACAACCCTCTTGGGAGAAAAAAAACAAAACAAGAATGCTACTAAATCATGACCCATTGACTCACTCCAGCCTACCAGCCCCTCTCGGCCTGTAGCATTTCTTTACGCTACAGCACTTAGGTATATTTTCTCATTTAATTTTCACAATGATCCTTTGAGGCTGAAGTTATTGTTATTGCTATTATTTTTAACGATTCCCAATTATCACAAGTAGCAAAACTGGCTTGCAAATTCTCGACAAAATGGAATAAATCTGTGAGTGCCAAGGGCCCATTATATCAAGAAGAATATGAGGAGAGGGTGTTGGGAGTTGATTTCCCTTCCAATCAGCAGCACCATCTGTCCCTGGAACTGGCTGCCTACCTTCCTTGGCCTTCTGCGCGCTGGACGCTGGTGTGCTCTGGGCACAGTATACATCCCGGGTCTGGATCCCACCTCCACAAACGGGTCCTGTCACATGCCAGTGGGGATCCTGCTGCTCGAGGAGAAGAGAGACTTGGCATTCTTTCCATTCAGAGGTCCTCCAGGAATACCTGGATTTATTTAAAAGAAATTTGATTTATTTAAAAGAAGAACAAGTAAGGAAAATATAAGATTCTAAAGAAAACGTAAGTCATGACATCAAATGTACGTAATAATCTCTTTCTAGGGCCAAATCTTCACCTATCAGTTGGCTTTGGGTGCTACATCCCTTTTATTTCCTAGGGGAAAAAAATCACAGCAGCGCCGCATGGTAGCAGTATGAGATGGGAGGAGTGAAGAAAGGAAACATGGATAAACAGGGCTTGTGTCTCAGCCCTGAAGGCATAACAGAGTGACAAATCAGAGGAAGACGATGGAAGCCAGATGGGCCTGTTCCATGACAGTTGACCTCGCACTGGGTGACCCTTCACAGGCTTCTGGACGACTACGTGAAAGTTGGCCTTCTGAAAGCAGGAGAGTGGCATGTGAATGTGTGACGTTGGGGATATATGGTTTCAAACAGAGAGAGATGACCAGCTTTTCAACCTCCTTGATATAGAATATTTCCACTTATTTGACCCCACTGGGATAAAGGCCTACACATTAAAAATGAGTTGACAATGTGTCACTACACTTAACTGATGAGTACTTTTTTATACATGCAGAAATGTTGTTATTTAAACTGACTTAGGAATCTATCTTCCCGGTTTATAACTGGTTAAGAAACATACCAATAGACACAAACACACACACACATAAGGGGAGAAAACACAACAGAGTGTGTACACAACTTGCTGAAAACAAAACAACCATTAACAACACTGCACTCAGGGGCACCTGGGTGGCTGTCAGTTAAGTGTCTGCCTTCAGCTCAGGTCATGATCCCAGGGTCCTGGGATCGAGTCCCACAATGGGCTCCCTGTTTAGCAGGAAGTCTGCTTCTCCCTCTCACTCTCCCTCTGATCATGCTCTCTCTCTCAATCTCTCAAAAAAAAAAAATAAAATAAATAAATAAAATCTTAAAACAACAACACTGCACTCAGACCTGGAGAATTATTTCAGACAGAATTTCCTTTTGGGCGTTATTACAACATTCTTCAAGCGCACAGCGTTAATAGAACCCTACAGCATTCACATAAATACCAATAGTCTCATTAACTTCTAGAAAAATAAACAAAACCTAAGAACATTCTCGTAACGGCTGTCCCATTTCAGATTTGAGGGAAAATTTCTCAGCTTTGTGATTGCTTAAAAGAAAAAAAAAAAAAATAAAACAGTAATAAAAATAAGTGTGTGTCACCAAAACCCTGGCCTTACAGAAACTAGCATAAAATTGATATCAAGTCAGAGACATCAAAATAAGAAAGCAATCTCTAAGAAACCTAATAGCAATCAAGCTCCTTCACAATGCATGGCATCACTCTCAAAAGCTTACGAGCTGACAATCGTAAGTCTTATAAAAAGCCCATGGTAGAAAGAGGATTCGGACAACCCTGTGGAGTTTGTTGTGACACAACTGTTCTCCCTCTGCTTCCCTACTTCATCTTCGCATGGTTCTCCTAGGCTGGAAACTTGTCAGTAGGCAGGGCAAGACTTTGGAGTGAAGGGTGCAGGTCCTGCTTAGGCAGGCAATACAGACAATAATTTGTTTCCAATTCTTGGATGTCAGAGACCGAGAAAAGTTTCGTTCTTCCCAGAGGCAGGCCTTCTTCAGAGGTCAAGTTCTGAAGCCTTTTCTCTTCACTCAGAGTTCTCACCCTGTTCTCCATGGTCACTCAAGCAGAAGGCTTGTCCCTCATGTATCTGAGTCTCAGTCTCAGGGCAGGTGGCTCCATATTCCAGGGCCAGGTGCTATGAGGTAAGGGCTTGGGGCGGGGGCGGTTACCAAGGGCTTAGTTCAGACCCTCTTCTCCACAGGTTCTCTAGCAGAAGAGCTCCCCAGCCATTAAGGAGGGGGTCAAATACAGCAACTGAGTAGGGGACTCTTATGATATAATTAGCAAATAAGGTAGGCAAACAGTGGAACAGTGTGGTATACACAACAGGCATGATGTACAGCTCAACTGACCTGTGCCCTCCCACTTACCAGGTACCTGTGACCTTGGCCCATTTCTGTTTTCTCATCTGTAAAATGGGTATGATAATGCCAAATGCTGAACATGACACATAACAAATATTCAACGAATGCTAACTTCCTTTCTGCTTACGTCCTTCTACATGTACGTTTTGGTCCTTGATTCTACAAAACACGCACACACACATTAACGTTTTATGTACGAGGATTTCATTGATTTCATCAAGTCCTAAAGTTAGAGATCCAGGAATACCATGGCCGAACTCCCAGCCACCAAAGTTCAGCAAAGAGCATAAAAGAAACATAAAGTTCAGAATTACAGCAAGTCACGGCAATTTGTTTGCTTGTTTGAAAGGACTGGGCTACGCTGTATAAATAGCTTTTTCAATTAATTTATTGTGACCCTAGAAGAATTAGCAATGGAAGAATTTTGGAAGTCATTCTGGAGAAAAATGAAAAGTTTAATGACTATGGTTTTATATAAAGTAACAAAAACCCTACTGGTAGCTCATTAACCAGCAACACACAAATTCCATTCACTGGCAAATGACAAATTCTCTAAAGAAATGTAAGGCATTTTTCACTATCTCCATTGTTTTCCACCTCAGAGAAAACACCAGCCCAGCAAGCAGCAGAGGGAAAATGCTCACCAGGAAAGGACTTCTATAGTTCTTTTTTTAAACGCCCATCTTTCACAGTCTTTCCTCATCCTCTTTATTTGTTTCAAAAGCATTACTTATGTTTAATCACAAATCACCCCACAACCATGAAAACTGAACATCCCGAACTCCCTCAAACTGGGAAAGCGTCTCCAGGGACTGACAGTATGAGGAATCAAAGGAGTCTTCCTGGCTAATGGTACTCGCTTTCTCCTTTAGAAGCTGTTACAGCAATGGTCCTCCAGCCTCCAGCCAAGTTGGCTTCCTGACTGCCTGGGACATTCTCTTCCACAGTGAAGTCCTTGTCAAAGACTTTTCCACCCTCCCTCTCCCAAGTCTGATGCCTTTTAACACACCCTCATTTTGTCCTTTCGGTTAGGAGGGAAATATGGGAATCTCAAAGGCCAGAGTCCTACCTCCCGTAGGCATGTGGCACTTTGAAATCCATTGTGGAAATGCCTCAAGCAGAGTAAGAGCAACGGAATGAAAGACACTAGTCAATTCTCATCCTACAAATGTGTAAGATCCATTTGCTTTTTCCAAAGGTTCTGGCTGAACAAAACAGCCAAGGCATTAATTTATTTGAGCTCCTAGAGTATCATGACATATCCTTCAAATAATAATAAAAATGACCAATACCTTCTGCATGCATACTCAGTAAACGAACAAACTGAGGTGTGTAACCTCGTTAAATCGTCCCAACAACCCTATGAGGCAGATATGCCCCCCATTTTTTAATTTATTTTTATTTTTTTTTATTATTTTTTTATTTTTATTTTACTTATTTATTTTTTATTATGTTATGTTAGTCACCATGGAGTACTACATTAGTTTTTGAGTTAGTGTTCCCAGTGCTCCCTGCAACACATGCCCTCCTTACTACCCATCACCAGGCTAACCCATCCCCTCACCCCCCTCCCCTCTAAAACCCACAGTTTGTTTCCCGGAGTCCACAGTCTTTCATGGTTCATCTCCCCCTCTGATTTCCCCCCCTTCATTTTTCCAAAACTTCCTTCTCCTAATGTCCTCCATGCTATTCCTTAGGTTCCACATATAAGTGAAACCATATGATAATTGTCTTTCTCTGCTTGACTTATTTCACTTAGCATAATCCCCTCCAGTCCCATCCATGTCAATGCAAATGGTGGGTATTCATTCTGCTGGCTGAGTAGTATTCCATTGTATATATGGACCACATCTTCTTTATTCATTCATCGGTTGAAGGGCATTTCGGCTCCTTCCACAGTTTGGCTATTTTGGACATTGCTGCTATGAACACTGGGGTGCATGTGCTCCTTCTTTTCACTATGTCTGTATCTTTGGGGTAAATACCCAGTAGTGTAATTGCTGGGTCATAGAATAGCTCAATTTTTAACTTTCTGAGGAGCTTCCATACTGTTCATCAAAATAAAAAGCTTCTGCACAGCAAAGGAAATAGTCAACAAAATAAAGAGGCAACCCATGGAATGGGAGAAGATATTTGCAAATGACACTTCAGATAAGGGCTGGTATCCAAGATCTATAAAGAACTTCTCATACTCAACACCCAATAGACAAATAATCAAGTCAAAAAATGGGCAGAAGATGTAAACATATACTTCTCCAAAGAAGATGTACGAATGGCTAACAGACACATGAAAAGTGTTCCACATCGTTAGCCATCAGGGAAATTCAAATCAAAACCACATTGAGATACCACCTTACACCAGTTAGAATGGCAAAAATTAACAAGACGGGAAACAACAAATGTTGGAGAGGATGTGAAGAAAGGGGATCCCTCTTACACTGTTGGTGGGAATGCAAGTTGGTACAGCCACTTAGGAAAACAGTATGGTTTCCTCTTTTTACAGATGGGATAATTGGAATAAAAAAGATGTAATTCTTCAAAGGTCATATAAGTAATTGGAAGAGCAAGGTTCAAAGTCAGATTTATCTGACTCTGAAGCACATCTTTTTAATGAAATGACAAATAGATTAAAATAGTGAATGGCAAACCAAAGAAACTTGATCAAAGGATATAGAAAATAAGTTCAGTTGGCAATAGGTGGCCACCTGCCCAGACATTATGAGGACAAGTAAATGTTGGCTTTGGTCTGAGGAAGTGTGTTCTGGACTGAAGCAAAAAACAAAAACAAAGAAACCTCCCTCTCCCTTTTTTGGTGACAAAGATATTGTCAGTGATCACTAACTGATAATATTTGGCACTGCCAAAATATCTTTTTTCTTTCAGTCTCAAACAAAAAATACATTTTGAGAATATTTTACAGCCAATTTATAATTAGAGCACTGTGGTTACATAGGGTCAAATTTTAGTACTTTCAGGATATAACTGTAAGTTAAAAGGAGAAATAATAAATAAGCCAAATAAAACAGTCTCTAATTGTAAAAATTAAAATTCTCCCTAAAAGTTACAGAAGACAACTTTTTAAAGAGGCCCGAAATCAAATTCTCCACATTGTTCTGTGGCAATTCTGAATCTTAGGTAAACTTGTCATGATCCATTCATGTGAAACCTCCAACATGCCCACTGTTAGTGAGAGAGCGTACTGTCAGCCACTCTGGGACCCCCAACCTCTGAGAAGGGAAATGCTGATAACTCAATATTGAATGCCCAGGGAAAACAACGCATGCACGGGCATTTTATTTAACAACTAGATCTGTAAGAGAGACTGAAGGCAGGGGGAGAGCTAAAACACAGGACTCCCTAGAAAGAGAAATAGGCCTGCCCAAACAGTGAGTGAATCACTTTTGCAACCACACATCCGTTCATTCTTTCTTTCAATAAGTAATTCCTGAGCTCCAAATGTGTGCCAGGCAAGATTTCAGACAACAGAAATGCATAGCAGTGAATAAGACAAAGCTCCTGACCTTGAGAAGACTGTCTTCTAGCGGGGCAGACAGACAGAAATGCATCATCCATAACGTGGCATTAGACAATGAGGAGAAGAGAGAAATGGATGAGGACAGCTATTTCGGGGTCATGACCAGGAAGTCTTCGGAATCCTGAAGAACATGAGGGAATGAGCACAGGAATAGGAGGGGAGGGAGCATTCTAGGCAGAAAGAGGAGCATGCCCAAAATTCCAGGGAGGAAGAGTACTCGGCACTTTCTAGGACATCACAGAAGCCAGTGTGGCCGGGCCAGGTGGGTCACGATAAGAGGAAAAGGAAGTGAGGAGTAGTCAGGAGTCAGGCTATAAAGAGCCTTGTAGGCCAGAGTTGGGAGTGTGAGTGTTATTCCATACGTGCTAGGAAATCATTGCAAACTTTTGAGGAGGACAGTAATTTGGTATGATTTAAATTTTTAAAGGATCACCCTGGCTACCAAGTGAAGAAAAGACGATGGAGGATGTAAAGAAGGGAGACAAATCTGGAGGACTCTGCTCATCTGGGAGTGATGATGGTGGCTTCAACTGGGGCGGTCACAGCGAATGTGGTGAGAAGTGACGAGGTTCAGGACATACTGTGAGTTAGGGAAAGCTTCTAATGGATTAGATATGGATGAGAGAGAAAGGGAGGAATGAAGAACGATTCCAAATTGTTTTTTCCCCAAGTATTAGCATCACAATTTGTTGGCACTGAATTCTTAAATGAGACAACTCAGGAAGGGGGACAAGAACCCAAAGATCAGGGCAATCGTGTATTGTAACTGTGAAATTCAGTTTTTCTTCATTTACCTTCTAGAATCTGCCTTCCAAATCCTTCTCTCATGCCTGAAACTCAGTGCCCAATCTCCTCATATGTTCCCCATAATGTAGGTCTCCTCTTAGGAAATGGTCAAAAAATGTATCCACGTGATACATATTAAAAGTTAGGCGTGCACTTGTCATGATGAGCACTGGGTGATGTATGGAATTGCTGAAACACTCTATTGTGCACCTGATACTAATATAATACTGTATGGTAACTATACTGGAATAAAATAAATGATAAAAAAGTTAATATTAAATATGTTATCATCAAAGGAGGTACATACAGCTTAAAGAAGAAACCAAGATTAAATCAAAGAGAGAAATTTCTAATGGTAGAAATACATATTCCCATTACGAAATATCGGAGACAAATTCTGGACAAGGAAAAGCAATTCAAGGCCCCCAAATTCAATTGCTGAGGTAACCAGCTTGTCTTCCAGACAGTGGTGTTGTCTAATTCAAGGAATCCTGTACTCAAACTATTCTTCAAATGGAAGGGGGGAGGGCAGAAGGAGTAAGGAATGGATTCATTGCTGTGAAGCCATGAGTAGAGACATCCTAAATTAGCAAAGCCAAAATTAGAAAAGTAGGCACGTTTAGTGACTATTTTTAAAAGACCTCCATCCTACTAATGTGACATAAAGTGATTCTAATAGCAACAGGATGGCAGGCCCATCAGAGTTTTATAGCAACCTCTGCCCTTCAGAATGTATGCTTTATCACTTTACAAGGCTTAGAAGTGCTTACAAAGTGCGGATTTCTTTTCTCCTTCTAAAGACTTGGATTTAAAGCAAAGCAACATGGAACAGAATGTTAAGTGATTTAATGATGACAGATTGAAAGAATAATTGCATTAGTTAATGGTCATGTTTTGACTAAGCACATATAGATTTGCAAACACTCTTGGAATTGAAACCCCAGTGCAAGGTATTCAAATTAAATGTGTGTATATTAAAAATCAGTGTACTGCGGCATGACTAATTTATGATAATGTCTGTTGTCCTTTTAAAGTTGCAAATGCATTTAGAAAAGAATTAACTTGTCATTTTTTGCTGAACAGACGACCAAAATAAAGGGAATAGATCAAGCTTTATATATTTTATGCTCTAGTAATTTTTTATTGACTAGAGTGGGACTATTGATTATGAATGAAGTGCAGAGTGAAGTGCGGAGCTCTTTGCCCTCCAGCAGATGGCTCCGCTAGCCAAACTCCACATATGTATTATGAATAGACTTCTACCGCTGTGCGCAGCACTTAGCAGTACGTTAACTTTCTCACACTAACAGGGAAACAAATCTTCCATCCAAGAGGACTTAAAGTGGCACAATGGGGACTCATGAAACAATATGCACCAGTAAAAGACAGACTCAATAAAAAGGCATCAGTCCTCTTCTGTTGAAACAATTTATAGATTCTTTGAAACTATAGTTTCTTGTCTAAAGCAGAGTCTCCTGAGGGCTCCAGGTCATGACTCCTTTACTCCTCAAGTGCTACAGAAAAGCTGCTTAATTAAAACAGTTTAAAAAAAAAAAAAAAAGCATCCTTAACGAATCCATGAATTCATTTCAAAAATGTATTGAGTTCCTACAGGTACAGGGTGTTAGTGCTGTGGCAGATGATCAACGGGGGAGGATACAGAAGATGTGGCAGGTGATATGCATGCCGTGCTGTTCTGGAAGGAGAACTTTACAAATTCAGATGGTGATCTCATCCCTCACCCTTTCTCAGGCTACTCTTATAACCTAATGAAAACAGAAACTTCTTATCTGGAAAACCAGACACACTGTTAGCAGAAGCAAGGCGGCCATTGGGGACCATGTCAAATCAAGCTTCATGTGCCCATCCCTGCTCTGGGTAGATGTTCTTATTTAATCTCCTTGACGGTGCCAATTTCAGCTGCTCTTTATAAGAAATGACTTTGAATCCTTCACACATGTTATATAATAAGTATAATCATGGAAGAAAGTATCCTGTGCATAATATTGTTCTGGAACTGCCCTACATACGAGCATTCATTCATTCATTCATCCATTGTTTTCTGAGCATTTACGATGAACCAGACATTTTTATAAGTGCTACCCATTCTAGGAAAAAAGTAAATAAACAAAAAAGCCACATTCTTAGATATGGGGTGATCTGTAAGAACGTAACCAACTATTAAACACTCTTAAAGAACATGGTCATCGTGTTCTGGATACTCTAGTTTTTAAAGAGTAATGTTATAGAGAGTCCCTGACTTACAGCAGCGCAACTTTTTGACTTGTCATGGTGTGAAAGTGATACACATTCAGTAGAAACCATACTTTGAATTTTGAATTCTGATGTTTTTTTCACCTAGCACTATGTAGTCCAATACTCTCGTGATGCCAGGCAGTGGCAGTAAGCCGCAGCTCCCAGTCAGCCACATGATCCCAAGGGTAAAATACAGATACACGTGCAACCATTCTATACCCATATAACCATTCTGTTTTTCACTTTCGGTATAGTAGTCAATAAATTACATGAGATTTCAATATTATTATAAAAGAAGCTTTGTGTTAGATGATTTTGCCCAAGTATAAGCTGATATAAGCGTTCTAAGCACATTTAAGATAGGCTAGGCTAAGCTATGATGCTTGGGAGGTTAGGTAGAGTAAATGCATTTTTGACTTAACAATCTTTTCAACTTCTCGAGAGACAATTCCCTCATAATTCAAAGAAGATTTTTTTTACAAGATTCTTAAGATGCATGAACTAAGTGAACACAGACTGAAAGTTTTCTTGTTTCCTGAATTCTCCAGCAATTAGCACAGTGACAGGCTGAAGCAGGTGTTGGATCAACATTTCTTCACAACACACCAACCCTGTGCCAGCACTTACACAGTTCCAGTGGGCAAGGGAGGCCAATAACCAAGCCAAGTTTTGCCTGCTGCCATCCGTTTCCTTCGCTCTATCTCTGGCTTCAGTATCATCTATAAAGATCCATCAATGAAACCCCAGAGTTTTCTCAAGGAAAAAGAATTTTATCGAGAAAATCTAAAATTGGGTTTGGTGCCTTAAAGAGATGTTAGGGACAAACAGGCTGGCCACAGGGAGTCGTTGTAGAAACAAATCAAAGTAGTCTGCAGGAGACCCAGATACAACTCTCCGTATGAGTCTGCACAGATAGATCATAATAAGGGTAAATTCATACATCCCAGAGATAAGGAGGGATGGATTATGAGAGCCCAGTTACTCAGTGCCAGACCCAAGAACTGAGACAATGTTATACAAATGGGCTTTTCTGTGCGGTTGTATCACACAGGATATGTAATTGTATCAACCATACAACTTCTGCCTCCAGATCTTCTTAGGAGTTTTAGTCTACATTGGTCACTGTCACCTTTTAATAGTGCTATCTTTTATTCAATTTCAAATTCTAAATGGTCACTTAAGAGGCAGAACAGCCATTTTTTGCATGAAAATTGTTGTCTCCTGGTGAAGTGATGGAAGTTGCTGGTGGGTCATCCGAGGTGTCACTTTCAAGAAAGATGTTGACATTTTTCAATATTCTTGTATGTTACAATGTATTCGGCCAGAATGGGCTGTCTAGGTAAACACAAGGGAGCTGGAACCACAGTGTGGCTCAGGTCATGCCTCAGTTATCCGACATTAAGCATTGAAAATGCTTTCCTTATACTATCTAGCAAACAGGGCCACATTATTTATAGTCTTAGCATGCTTTTCACCATCCTCTGAGTTGAGAGGTAGGACCTAATACTTCAGATGTTAATCAGGACATAAGAAAAGACACAAGTACCAAGGTAGTTTATAAAACACATACCTTTCAATGTTCTGAGGTAGAGAATAACATAATGCCTAAGATCATGAAGCCTAATGACAGGAGATAAACACACCAAGAGAGAAGGTGACAAGTGACAAGCAGATTCCTCCTGTCTCTCTCATTTCTACGCCCACCTCATAATATACAATGTGAGTGCTTAGTGTTATATTGGAAGGGGACATAAACTTACAAGTAGACTGTGAAATGTGGAATAAAGGGGTTTCTTGGAGTCTATAAATGTCTTGGTTAAAAACATACTGTTGAAAAGAGAAGTAAGGCTATACTATGCTAACTTCTTTATATAGTTCTATAATTTTCCATGGTAGCATAACATAGACTAGCTTCTGTCTCCTTTCAAGTTTACGTAAGCCAGTTGCCCCAAGGAACTCAGGGAGCACTTCTAGAATGGGCTCCTTTTGGTCACCATTCCTTTCATGGGAACACACCTCAGGGACTGGCACTCATAGTGTTTAGAGCTAAACTGCTGACCAGTGGAGTCCAGATGCTACGAAGAGTAGCTCCAAAGCTAGGTAACTAAAGAAATTTTTGAGCAATATTAATATGTAGGACCTAGGGTGCTTCTCTAGCTCTTCCCTTTTCCTGGAATATTCTTCCCCTAGCTGTCTGAAAGGCTAATTTCCTCACTTCCTTCAAGTTCCCCCACCATATCCAGCTTATTCAAATGAGACTCCTGTAATGACCCTGCTTAGGTCTGTAACCTGAGCTGACCCCACATCACAGCACCCCAGCAACCCTACTGTAATGTTTTTGTTTTTCCCACAGCTCACGCACACAGTATATAGCTTATTTATTATACTTATTTGGTGTACCTTCACTAAAATTTAAGCCCCATGAGGGGGAGAGGATTTTGACTATTTTGTTCTCTGAGATATCACAAACATTAAACATAGTGCTTGGCACATAGCCAAGAGGTCAAGGTACATTTATTGAATGGATGAGCACGTCTCTTACAGCACAGATGGTAGAAGGGTAAAAGCCAAACTGCATTCTGAGAGAGTTTAAAAAAAACACTATGAAAAGTCACAGAAATGTACATTTTCCTGCTGGGGAGAAATATGGTGAATTAGATTGCTTGATGTATAGGAATTGCTCATGAATTCTGGGAAAGGAGAAATGGGCATTTTTGTTTCCTAATAGATGTTCCCATTTCCCTTGTTCACAATGAATTTTAATCACCAATGTCACACTAGAAACAAAAGTTAGGACACAGCCTTTATGCTTTCCTGTGGTAGAGGCCACAGCTCAGATTTCAGACAAATAAGAATGTCAGCCAATGTTAATTCTGCTGTTATTTATGCATTCTCCTGGAATCAGTCACTAACACATCATTCTCCCTAGGAAACCCTGGTTGGTATTCAGTGAGTTTTCAAGGACTCCTATTTCCTACAAATTCACTATTTGAGACGGTTTTTTAAAAATGTCAAATTCAGTAACATTTTCAAACAGCAAAACTAGAGGGCCAGGTTCATTGCCAATGAAATTTGTCAGACCTATTTTCAGACGTTAAGGTTCAATCAAATGAAGATCAATAAAGAAATTCACCTTGGGTACATCCTGAATTATCACCATTCTACATTATTTTGTTAGAAAACATGATACATATAAACACACGATTATGTGTACACATACCTTCATCTGGGTATGTGCCTTCACTATGACCATCATGAAAGTAATGGAAAGACTATTGACTTTGAAGCCAAAGAGACTTCAATTCAAATCTGAGCAATACCAATTTGCATCAATCTTACCACAAAAGTGTCCCATTTTGATGATAAACTTAATGTTCTTCTAAATAATCTTTGTTAAATCTCTGATATAGTTATTGAGGACCAGACAGTAGGTCCTCAATAAAAGGTAGTCATTATTTAACAAATGTAGATGCAATTCAACTTTTTTCTGATTATCAGAGAAGAGCTGCTCTGACTCCCAAGAGAGTGTAAGAATTTTTAACAAAGAGGAGAAAAAAAAAAAAAAAAAAAAAGGAGGGATGTCTATAAGTCAACATCTGAAAAAGGTCACTAGCCGTTTCATGAAAGGAATGAAGAAAAAAGGGATCAAAGTCAAGTTCATCATTAAACCCAGATTCTACTTATGGAAGCCTAGCATTGAGAACCCTTCTGAAGTATGCCTCCATTGAGAAAAAGATTTCACACTACCCAGAAGAAATAATTTCCTACGCCATTAAATTACTACAGTATGCCTTCCAAGGAAAGGAGGGATTCCCTTTCTGGAAGAAATGAACACACCTGCAAACAGCAACAAGGGTTGCCATCTCTGTAGTGCCTCCTATGCGCTGAGCACCGAGACGGACACTTTATATACCCAGTCTGTATGTATTCAGTCCTCAACATAGGCAGTATAATTAGACACATTTTATTGAAGAGGGAAATGCCTTAGAGAAGTTGTATAGCTTGCCCCAAAACACACAATTAATAAATGATAGTGATGCAATTTGAATCCAAGTCTGTTCAGAATCAAAAGGAACAAAGATCTCAAGCTTTATGTCATTTCCAATCTCATTTTTCCCTCAATATCAATGTTTTTTAAAGAACAGACACATACTCACTCGACACAACTAGGGAGAATTCCGTGAGACAAAGTTAATCTGTAAAGGATCATAAATTACATCTACGTTTTCTGCTTTTGAGGTACCGAATGATATGAATCTAAGGGGTCATCCTGGTAAGAAACGAACACTCAGTATGTAAGGAGCTGAATCTACACTAATTTCTTTTTTCTTTTTTTCTTTTCTAAGATTTTATTTATTTAGTTGACAGAGACAGCCAGCGAGAGAGGGAACACAAGCAGGGGGAGTGGGAGAGGAAGAAGCAGGCTCCCAGCAGAGGAGCCTGATGTGGGGCTTGATTCCAGAATGCCGGGATCACACCCTGAACCGAAGGCAGGCGTTTAACGACTGCGCCACCCAGGCGCCCCTACACTAATTTCAATGGTGAAGTGGAAGAAGTGAGTGGCTAAGATTCTGACAACTTACCCTTTTATCCCTCCAGCCCTGCCTCACCCCATATAAACATAATTTCAGATGCAAGGAACAGCTAAGCCCATCAATAATGCCTACTGAGTTATTGATTAATTTCTGCAAGAAACTATAATTTTTTTTTTACCTCATTTTACTTTTCACTGGGGAAGTGATTCTTGAATCTTACAAACTATAAGAAACTATAGAAAAGGTCTATCTAAAATAGCTACATATTTAACAGACAGAGCTCAGGGCAGCTATCCAGCAGGAATTACCACAAATTTATCCCCAAAAGACTTCTGAATAGCTAGACAGCCCCAAATGACTTCTGTCATTATCAGACCTGCCCTACCATGAGCCAACAATCCAGAGAAAAATACACTGGAGGCCTTCACACCAAGGGCTATACATACAGCCAGGCAAAATATAACCAATATAAAAATATTAAAATATAGCTACTAATCTAGGTCAAGCCTTTTCCCGACATCCTCTGGCTCCTTAGGGATTCTGTATCAGAAACAATGCCACAGGGTAGCAGTAACCTCTAGAGACAGAACTGCATTAGAATCAGGGCGTAGCCACCCACTATCTATGTAACCTCAAAAACTATTTAATCTAAGCATCAACGGCCTCATTTGCAAAATGAAGATGTTATGAATAGCTTCCTAGGTTGTCATAAAATTTAGGTGTGACATGTCAGGTAACGATAACTAAGGGTTATTGAGCATTTATTATGTGCCAGGTGATGGATGAAGTCAATACTGCTAGTAGATGAGTAAACTAAGACACTAGATTTAAGTTACTTGCAGAAATTCACAAATTTAGAAAGTCACAGAAATAGGATTGGAGCCCAGGGAATCAGCACAGCCCACTGTGCTGTACTGCTTCGTGTGGATCTCAATACTGAGTAAAGACTCAACAATTATGAGTCGCAGCTACTGTTATATTGCTAACATCCCTATCCCACATAGAATGAGGTTACACAGAACACTGAATACTCCTGCCAAAGAATATGCAATACCTGGGGCATGGCTGCAAGAGTTCTTCAACAATGCAGGCCTCTTTCTCGAGAAGTTCAGGGCATTCCTTTCCACCCCCAATAGCAACGTGCTTCACATTCCGGCTCCTGCTCCTAAATCCTGGTGAGAGACTTCCTGAACGACACGTCTTGGAGCAGGGGCTCCAGGAGGACCACTCAGTGGTTTCACAGTCTTTTGGCATGATGCAGGACTGGACAGTCAAAGGGAAGGAGTCTTGCACGCAAAGGCTGAAGAGACAAAAGCAAAAAACAGTAGGGCATAGATTAAATGGATGCAACCAACGTTATGATGTGCCTGTTACGGGGAGAAAAACAAAAACAAAAACAAAACACAAACCTGAAATTTGATATGCGCTTTCAAATAGGATTTAAAAGAAATGTTAGAGGCATCATGACAAAATAATGAAAATAAGACCGTATGCTCTGTTTTATCCGAAACCGTGAAGTTATTGCACTCTAGCAAGACGCACGTGTAAGAGGAGTTCACCCTGAACTTTGTCTGAAGCATTATCAGAAATAAGTGAGGCTCTTCTACTGTGCTTTCACCTCCGATATAACCTAGAGTTGCCATTTGTTGACTGGTTCCCAAGGTGTCACACACTCCACTGCATCTCACAGGCACTTTCTCACCACGATCTCATGAGTTTATGTATCATTATCTCCATCTGTAGAAAATAGACTCAGGAAGGCTACATCATTTGTCTAAGGTCAAACAAAGGTACAGGTAAGCTGTCGAGTATTAATCTATCCATTCTTTTACATACTGGGCTGTGAAAAAATAAACCAATGTGCTATCATGTCTCCCCCACACTGCTGGGCTCTGAGCATCAATTTCCTTCCTTGCAAAATTCAGGTGCTATCAAATACTAACAGTCTAATTGGGAAACAGGTAAATAAAAAGATAGGATAATGGGATGAATTCAACATAAAAGTGTTTATAATGATGAGGAGAAAAGTTGATGAGGCAGTGATGGACCACCTAGGAAGGCCTGGGGGCTGGGGGGGCTGGAGGGGAGGTTCTAAGAGTGAGGACATTAGAGCTGCATTTTTTTAAAGATTAATGGGATAGAAAGAAGACTTATTTTAGGCCAATGAAATAGCATATTTGAAGCCTTGATATGAAACTTTGTGAGGATGGAAACCAGTGGTTTGCCAGTGCTGGATGTACTGTTTCACAAGAACTAACTATTAAATTTTCAGGAATTTTGCAAGCCAGCTGATTTCATGCAGGTAACTTAAAATTGGCCATGGTAGGAGTATTTACACAACAGAAATCAACAAATGCTACAAATCAAGCCCCCCACCCCCACCCTACCTGATGCCCAACCCCCAAGAATGGGGGTTAAACATTTATAAGCACACCAAAGGGGGTAAGTAAAAGCCAATTTGTCAACTGTCAAAAATTTGTCAATTTATAAAGCATAAAGTTCAGAGAGGAAAGTAAATAAACATTAGGTATGTGGGTTCTTCAAACGTATTTCTGGAAAGGCCTCATATCATGGGCTAAAAAATTCAAATTTAATTGAGCATTAAATAAATTTAAGTGGAGGAAAATAAGTTAGACTCCTATAGGAAGTAATACTTCACATATTAATTGGCAGTCTTTTTTTTTTTTTTACCACCTTTTTGTTGTTAGCATTTCCTTATTCTATCAAAAGCATCCATGACCTTGGGGAAGAAAAGGATGATTTTGACAGGACTATAAGTCAATATATATTCAAATACCGACTTCCAAAAGTGGGCCTGTGAAAACTGGTGGAGTAATGAGTTATAGTCAGAATTTGGTAATGGTTCCTGTGCATGTGTTTAAAAAGAGAGAAGTATTAAAATGATTCTATGTTTCTGATATACAAAAATATGTTGATAAGGGAGCCACCAGGAGAGAAATGGATTATAGAAAGTGATGTGCAGAGGAGAATAAAACATACTCAAATTCATGCAAATTATAGTGAGATTTCCATATTGATATCCTTCATGAAGCCACAGAGAGTTCGTGTGGCTTTCAGAAGTCACAGTGACATAAGATGAACCTTTGGTTGTATATATGTATGTGTGTGTGTGTGTGTTTGTGTGTGTGTGTGTGTAAAATCTATTCAGATCATATTATTCCCTTTAGAGTGAAAAAGGCAATGTATACCTCATTACCATTACTCACTCCAATGTAACATTTTGGGAGCTTCAGGTTAAGACACAGTAGGAAGAGCCTCTCTTGAAAACGCCCCACCTATGTCAGTATGTACTATCTCTGTGCGTGGTGGAGGTAGGGAGAGGACCATCTCTTTTGGTGTAAAACACAATGGGAACATGTTGATCAAGAAGTTTCTAGGTTTTCACTCTTCAGGAATTGTTATTGTCTTCCAAATTCATATACCGAAGCACTGTCAGTACGTCAGAATCTGTGCATATTTGAAGAGTCTTTAGAGAAGTAATTAAGTTAAAATGAGCTCACAAGGGTGGGCCCTAATCCAGTATGAATGGTCTCCTTCTAAGAAGAGCTTAGGACACAGGCACACACAGAGGGAAGACTGAAGACAGAGAGAGAAGACAACAGTCTACAAGCCAAGCAGAGAGGCCTCAGAAGAAACCAACCTTACCGACGCCTGATCTCGGACTTTCCAGACTCCAGAACAGTGAGAAAATTAATTTCTGTTGTTTCAGCCACCCAGTCAGGGATACTGTGTTAAGGCAGCCCTCGCACTGTAATAGGGAATTTAATGGAGATTTTCTAGTTGTGCGTTTTTAGGGGGAAAAAAAAAAGTCTTAATTGCCAAGACAGACTTTCCTCTTTCTTTTATAAAGAAGGTCCCACACTAGGCAGTTCTCTGTCTACAGCTGAAGTGGTGGTTTGCTTCTTCCCATTTACCAGCTTTCACTCTCTGTGGCTCATGCCCCCCAAAGTGACTTTCCTACTGGCTCAGTAGACTGGATAACAAGACTTGCCAGGATTTGCAGGGATTAATCAGGGACTTTTACATTTTTGAAAAGGGCCCCTAATTTTTGGAATTAGGAAGAGCATATGTTCCACTGATCACATATTCTCCTATTTTTGACGTTATTTTCACAAGCGTACCTTCTTGGTTAAAGTAAAAGTCCACAGAGGGCCCTGGTCTATTCTGATCAGTGAGATTCCATTTTACTGGAACAGGGGACAAGCACTAAGTTGTGAATAAGGAATATCTGGGTCCTGAATTTTGCATCACAAAACATTAGCACAACCTTAGCCTCTCTTGGCTACTTAGTTTCATTATCTGCAGGAAAAAAGAATAATAAAATGTGATTTACTCACCCCCACCCACCACAGTCATAGTAACTTTTAGTATAAATAGAATAACCTTATAAACCAAAGCCCATAACAAATATTATTGTCTACACACAAAAATGGAAATCAGTCCTTTCATAGAAGGTGGTGTGTCTTTTAATAAAACAGACATATACTGTGGATGTGTCTTTTTTAAAAAAAGGTGCTATGGTAATTATAGCTCCTTGACATTTACAGAACATGTTGTCATTTGTAAATTACTTCGTAAGTATTCACTGTAAAGGAATTCTTTGAAATAAAAAATTACTCTAGTAATTCTTACTTCCTCTGGAAATGGAGAGAAATCTCTTTATTTAGAAAACAAGGACAGAAACTCCTATAAAATAAAACTCAACAGAAAAGTATCTTCCCTTCATCAACACTTCAGTTACTACTTTAAGATAATATTAAATATCCAAACATTCAGAAAAGTAGAGTAATATAATGCATACTCCTAGACTTTACTAGCAAAGGTTAACATTTATGTCAGGTTTTGTAAAATAAATAAAAAATTACAAATTCCGATGAAGTCCCCTGTCTCCCTTGTAATCCCATCTCTAGCTCTCTCGTCCAGACACAACCACTATCCAGAAATTGATTTTTATTATTCTCTACAATGTTTTTGTACTTTAACTAAATATGTGTATGTTCATAAATATCTATAGCATTCATTGTCTTGCATGTTTTTAAAAGTTTTATTTAATTGTTTTATTAAACACACTACTTCTGGAAATTATTTACCTCACTATTATGACTTCTAGATCTATCATGTTGATAAATACAGATAGTGTGCATTTTTATTAGTAATATTCCAATATGAGTACATGGCAATTCATTTATTAATTTTCCCATTAGCGCACCTTTTGGTTGTTTTAATTTCTTGCAAATCCACAGGATTATGCATTGAACCTCTTTTTATATGTCTCTGTACTACACATGTGTAAAATATTTTCTTTAGTATATTTGCCCTGAGTTAGGCCATAAATAGTCATATACCAAATGTACTAGGTATTGTGAGATTTTTCCTTTCTTACATGTTCCCAAAGGTATTATAAGACTTGGTGGGGTTTTTTTTTTTCCAAAATATTCGAAAAGTACATTTGCTTTTTGAGCTTACCATTGAGTTTTATATTCCTCTCACATCTTAAATGACTATTCAGACATCCTATCCTGTGAACTGCCATCCACACTGTTTGTCCGTTATGGTAGACTGACTAATGCTCACCTTTTTCCCAAGATGGGAATTCCCCTGTCCCTTGCTTCCTTGTATAGACCTGGCTGTTTGTTCTGTGAAAGCTGACTGGAGGAAGGGAGTTGTCAGGGCACTCTCACAAACTATATATGGATGTTCACTCACTCTGCATGTTCACAGAACGATTTTCACACTTACACTACATTCTGCAGGTAAAGGGGTAACTTTTAGGCCTATTGAAGACATTTATCCTCAGAGTTACTTAGTGCCTATAACTGTTAAGCCTTCCAAGAATCTTGTATTAGTCAGAATCCAATAGGGCTATACTGTGGTAACAAATCCTGAAATCTGAATGATTTAACAAAATAATTGTTCATTTTCCTTCTGTATACAGTTCAGTATAGACTGTCCAAGAAGGCACTCTACCTGAACACTTAAAAGATCCAGTTTGTGTCCATCTTATACACTCACCATCCAGAATACATGGCTTTCAAGTTCACCTTTAGAAAGGAAAGACAGAGTAGGGGGATGGCCCAAAGTGATTTATAACTTTAGCCTAGAAGTGGCTTACATTACTTCTGTCTCCATTTCATTGGCCAAATCAGTCAAATGGCTCCACTGTAACTGCAAAGAAGACGGTGAAATGTCTTTCCATGTGCTATGGAAGAGGCAAAAATGTGATAAACACATAGCTTTGTGTCTCGTACGTCTGTGCCACGTAAGCGGATCTGCTTCTTGCAGAACTTCCCACTGAAAGGGAGCTTTCAGCTTTTTCCACTCTGCTAGGCAAATTACCGCTCATCCATCTGCTTTCCAGCTCCCAAAATTTGTTGACGTTTCTATTTAGCTGTCATATCTGTTCCTCTTCTATTTGTCCTTGAGAGTTTAAATCTTTTTTATTCCTTTACTGTTAGTTAAGTGGGGTTCTAGAATATAGCAGTGATAAATGATTATGTTCGTTTTGCCATATTTAGCAAGAAGCCTGAAAAGTTACTTGACACAGAGCTTCGTGAAAGCCACATAATGATCCAATCTATAAATTAACAAATTCCTGAGGAGCCAAATCTACTCTACACGTGGAAGAACTACTAGCCAGAAGTAATTAAACATGCACGAGTAAAGTATCATATTGTGGAACTATTTTCATTTCCATTAATCTTATTTTACATTGTGTAATATTTATAAAATCTAACACCTCCAAAATATGCTACATAGTTAAAAAATTAGTTTTATAGAAGTGAAACCGCAACTAACTGGGGCCATTTGGAAGCACAGTTATTCTAACTGTTTAGCAAGAACACTGCTATCCATATGGTAGCAGCTTCCCCAAATGATAGCAGACTAACAAGGGAACGGTTGCTTCCAGAGCTTACAGATTCTAACTTAGAGAATGATTGCAAGATCACATCATGAAAATAACACCAGGGAATAAAAGGTGAACGGGAAATGAAGAGAAATAAACTAAAACTGAGAAAGGCTTTAAAAAAAAAAAAAAAAGAACACATTTGGGAAAACAGAGTATATGCCATCTATTTTAATGATTTTGACTCCAAACTGGTGGCATTTTTCTGCCACACATCAAATTAACTGGGATATCTGAAAAGAAAATAAGAATGATAGCCTGAAGAAGAAAAAACAGGCACGTAGCACGTCTTACATGAACTCCCTGGATGCTTTACAAAGTGGACTAAAATGTCTGCAAGACAAATTTGAAAATGTAAGAATTTAAAATTACTAAGAAAAAATACTAAGCATTACTGAGAAATTTTAGCTGGAAGATTATGAGTTTACTTGTTTTCTATAACCACCTTACTTGGCCAAATGAACCTGAGGTAAATGACGTCTTGTTTAACAAAAATTATGTTTATGTTAGGTTAGAATATACAACTAAGAGGGCCGTACTTCAGTTATTTAACTTTTTTTCTTTCTGATTCTCAATAAAAATAAAACTAAGCTATTTAAATGCCTTTCCATTTATTTTTTTCCAGTTTTATTGAAAAGTAATTGACATACATCACTGTGTAAGTTTAAAACATACAGCCTGATGGTTTGATTTACATTATTGTGAAATGATAATCATATTAGGTTTAGCTAATGCCCATCTTCTCAGATAGATAAAATAAGAAAAGAAAGAAGAGAAGAAAAAAGTAAAAAAAAAAAAAAAAAAAAAGAATCCTCTTTGTGATGAGAACTCTTAGGATTTACTCTCGTAACTTCCCTATGTATCATACAGCCGTGTTAGCTGTAACATCATGCTGTACATTCATCCTTAGTACTTATTTATCTTAAAACTGGAAGTTTGTCTCTTTTGACCACCCTCCTGCATTTCTACCTCTCCCTCACAGAGCTTTTTAGTTTGATATAGCCCCACTTACCCATTTTTTTTTTATTTTGTTTCTTGTGCTTATAGTGTTATGTCTAAAAAAATCATTACCAAGACCCATGTCAAGGAGCTTAATTCTTTAGCTTACTTCTAGGATTTTCACGGTTTTAGGTCTTATATTTAAGTCTTTAATCAATTTTAAGATCATTTTTGTTGAGTGGTGTGAAATATAGGTTCAGTTTCATTCTATTGTATACGAATACCCAATTATCCCAGCACCCCTTACTGAAGATACTGTCTTTTCTTCATTGAGTATTCTTGGCTCCATTGTCAAATACTACTTGGCCATATATATTTGGGTTAATTTCTGGGCTCTTAACTCTGTGCCATGGGTCTATTTACCTGTTTTTATTCCAGTACCATACTGTTTTGATGACTACAGCTTTATAATATAGCTGGAAATGCCTCTCACGTTTCTCTTCTTTCTCATGATTTCTTTGGCTCTTTGGGGTCTTTTATGATCCATATAAATTTTAGGAGGTTTTTTTTTTTTTTTCTATTTCTGTAAAAAATACCATTGGAATCCTGATGGGAATTGAATAATCTATGAATGGCTTGTGGTAGTATTGACATTTTAACAATATTAATGCTTCTAACCCATGAACATGAAATACCTTTCTATTTATCTGTGTCTTCTTTGATTTCTAATCAATGTCTTATAGCTTTCAGTACAGAGATCTTTCAACTCCTTAGTTAAATTTATTCCTAACCATTTTATTGTTTTTGGTGTTATTGTAAATGGGACTGATTATTTCTTTTGCAAAAATTGTGTTAGTGTATAGAAATGCTACTGATTTTTGAATGTTTGTTTTGTATCCTGCAACTTTACTGAATTCATTGATTAGAACTAACAGTGGTTTTTTTGCTTGAATCTTTAGGATTTTCTATATATAAAACATGTCATCTGTAAGTAGAGACAATTTCATTTCTTCCTTTTTAATTCTGATACCTTTTTTTTTTTCTCTTATTTGATTGCTCTAGCTAGGACTTCTAGTATTATGTTGAACAGAAGTGGTAAGAGTGGATACCCATGTCTTGTTCCTGATGTTAGAGGAAAAGCTTTCAACTTTTCACCACTGAGTAAGACGGTAGCTGTGGACCTTTCATATAATGCCTTTACTGTGCTCTTATATACCTAATTTGTTAAAAATTTTTATCATGAATGGATGTTGAATTTTGTCAAATGCTTTTTTCTGTATCTATTGAGATGACCATATGATTCTCTTCTTTCATTTTATCAATGTGATGTATCACGTTGATTGGCAAATTAAAATATACTTACATCCCAGAAATAAATCCCACTTGATCACAGCATACCATCCTTTTAATGTGTTGCTAATTTCAGTTTGCTAGTATTTCTTGAGAATGTTTGCATCAATATTCATCAAGGATAGTGACCTATAGTTTTCTTTTCTAGTACTGTCCTTTTCTGGTTTTGGCATCAGGATGGTGCTAGCCTCATAAAATGAGTTTGGGATGGTTCCCTCCTCTTAATTTTTGGAAGAGTCTGAGAAGGAATGGTGTTGATTCTTCTTCAAATGTGTGGTAAAGGTCATCGGAGAAGCCATCTAGTCCTGGGGTTTTCTATATTGAGTGCTTTTTGGTTACTAACTCCATCTCCTTCCTAGTAATTGGTTTACTTCCTGATTAAGTCTTAGTAAATTGTATGTTTCTAATAATTTTTCCATTTCTTCTAGGTTGTCCAGTTTGTTGGATTATAGCTGTTCATAGTGGCCTCTCATGATCCTTTCAACATCTCTAGTATTGTTGTAACATCTCCTTTTTCATTTATAATTTCTAAATTGGAGGCTTTTCTCTTTTTTCCTTGGTTAGTCTAGTTAGAGGTTTCTCAGTTTTCGTTATCTTTTTAAATAACCAACCCTGTTCATTAATCTTCTCTAGCATTTTTCTGTTGTTATTTCATTTATTTCTGCTTTAATCTTTTTTATTTCCTTTATTCCACTAACTCTGGGCTCAGTTTCTTCTCCTTTCCCATGTTCCTTAAAATGTAGAGTTACAGTGTTTATTTAGGATCTTTTTTTTGCTTCTTAATATATCCATATACTGCTATAAACTTCCTCTTAGAACTGATTTTGCTGCATTCCATAGGTTAAGGTATGTTGTTTTTCCAATTTTGTCTGTCTCAAGAAACATTTTCTATTTTCCCTTTCACTTCTTCAATCCACTGGTTGTTCAGGAGAGCGCTGTCAAATTTCCAAGTGTTTGTGAATTTTCTAATTTTCTTCTCGTTACTGATTTCAAGTTTCATGCCATTGTGGTCAGAGAAGATACTTTCAATCTTCTTGAATTCTCTAAGACTTGTTTTGTGGCCTAACATGTGTTCTAACCTATGAAATTTTCCATGCTTATTTGAAAACAATGTGTGTTCTGCTGTTGTTGGGTAGAATGCTCCATGTGTGCCTGTTAAGTCTATTTGGTCTATAGTGCTGCTCAAATCTGTTGTTTCCTTATTGATTCTCTGTCTGGATGATTTATACATTGTTGACAGTGGGTATTAAAGTTTCTGACTAGTACTGGTTATTTCTCCTTTTAGCTCTGTTAGTGTGTGCTTTACACACTTATGTATTCCAATACTGGGCACATCAACATTTATCATTGTTATATCTTCTTGATGTATTGACCCAATTATCATTACATAACAACCTTCTTTGTCTCTTTTTACCATTTTTAGTTTAAAGTCTATTTTGTCTGATATAAGGAAGGTATATAAATATAAATATTTATTTATTTATTTATTTATTTATTTATTTATTTAGGTTTCCATTTGCTTGAAATATCTTTTTCCATCCCTTCACTCTCAGTCTATGCATATCATTAGGGCTAAAGTGAGTCTCTTCTAGGTAGCTTTTTGTTAGATATTGTTTTTTAATCCATTCTGCCATTCTATATGTCTTACATTTAAAATAACGATTGTTAAGTAAGGACTTACTGTTGATATTTTGTTAATTGTTTTCTGTTGTTTTGTAGAGTCAATGTTTCTTATTTCTTATTCACTGACTTTTTTGTGTGTGTTTTGATGTCTTTTGGTCAGTATGCTTTGTCTTCATCAAGTTCTTCTGTGTAATTATTATAGGATTTTCCTCTGTGGCTGCCAGGACTTACATAAAATATCTTACATTTATAGCATCCTTTCACATATTAGTGAAACTATTAGATTTTAAAGATAAAGGAAAGTAATCTGACGAAACAATGAAATAACTAACAAATGCCAAAAAACTAAACTGGCAACAGAGTTCTCGGAAACAACACACAGATCAAGGCTGCAGTGAATTTTCAAGAAAGGTAAAGAGAAAATGTGAACCAAGTATATTATATCCTGCTAAATTGGCCTTCAAATAGTTTTTAATGCGTGCCATTCAGGAAATACTTTTCACTGTGACTTTCCACTACTGCATGGTGAACTGCATCCCGCCAAAGACAATTTGGCTAAAGGACCGAGCGTAAGCATTTCGTAGATGTAACTGTAACACTAAGACAACAATGAGGGTGGAGTCATGGGTAGAAGAATAATATGTAAACATTATTTGTTCTGACAAGTAGAAAGAATTCACCGAAAATATGGAAGGATAAGAAAGAGAAAAATGGGAAACTAGAATAAGATCACAGGTAATAGGTAAGAGTCATTTAAAACTAACATAACACATAGTAATAGATTAGGTTAGATAAAGGGGAGGAAAAGACACTATAAGAAGAGTTAATATCCCTAAAAATATCCCTAAAATAAAAATACAAGCAAAACTAAATTTAAAAGCAAAACGTATACTCGCAAAAAAAGACACATCGTAAATATGAATGATATACACTATAAGTCAACATAAGATGATGGAATTGAGATAAGCCATGCCAACAGTCATATCAACAAATGTGAAGGTTAGTTCATCTGTTAAAAGAAATTTAATGTTTACAGTGACTCATAAAGTGAAACCCAACTCCATTCTGCTGGTGAATATGCGACATACTTAAAGATGTGGTGATTCAAAAAGGCTAAAAATAAAGGGATAAACTAAGATTTAGTAGTCAAATGGAAACAGTAAGAATGCATGTGTTGCAACCCTCGTATCAGATAAAGTAACATTAGCCAAAAATGATGAGAAGAGTCAGATAAGGATACTTCATAATGTGAAAAGCTACATTCCACAGCGAAGATATAACAGTTTTTAATATCTACGTGCCAAATAATACGAGCAACTGTGCACAGAAAAAAAACAGAAGATGCAAGAGAAACAGAAATGTTAATAATATGGAATTTAACAATTGTTTTTAGTCTAAGTGAGGAGAAGTGGACAAAAAATTAGATATTAAAAAACCTGAATTGTATAATTAGTAAGGTACATACATACACCAATAACAGAGGATAAACCTTCTTCTTAAGCGCAAAGAGACCATTCATAAAGATCACTTATAGATTACAACACGAAGAAAATATCAGTAGGTTCTACAAAATAGAATACCACAGTGATTAACATAAATTAATTAAATATCCTATCCAAAAACCTTTCTTAGAAAAAGAACAAAAAAATGCAAAGGAAGCATAAGGAAGTTAATAATGAAGAAAAATGTCAAAACTAATGAAGCAAACTGAGGGCTTCAGAGGGGAGGGGGGAGGAGGGTGGGGGACTGGGATAGGCCGGTGATGGGTAGTAAGGAGGGCACATATTGCATGAGCACTGGGTGTTATATGCAAATAATGAATCATGGAACATTGCATCAAAAACTGGGGATATACTGTATGGTGACTAATATGACAAAATAAAAATTATTTTAAAAAAAGTACTTTTAAATATAAAAAGAATCTTACAAATATAAGATAGCATCATACCAAAAAAAAACAAAAAACAAAAAACAAAAACAAAACAAAAAACTAATGAAGCCGGGAACATAACAACAGTAGATCAAATTCATAATCCAAAATCTTGTTTTGTTTAAAAAACAACCAAAAGACAAACCACTATTTTAAATAATAATTGAAGAGAGAAAGGACAGATATATAAAAATAGAAAATGACACGGGGTAAATAATTCTATACAGGTAATACATCTATGCGAGTAAATTTGGAAATCTAGAGGAAATGCGTCATTTATCTTAACAATATAGCCTATCGAAACTATTCCCGGTTTGAACAGACCAGTGTCCACAGAAAAAAATAGAGACAATATTCAAAGAACACGATAAAGTATCAGGTCTAGCTGTTTTCACAAAGAAATCCTACCACACCTTGAGTGACCAGAGAGTCTCAAAGCTATATAAATTGTTTAGAACATAGAAAATGAAGGGCAACTTCCATATTATTATTATTATGAAGTAAGCATTGTCATATCTCAACTTGGTATACAGAGCAAAAAGAAGAAAACCACAAAGTGAACTATGTGTTACAAATGCAAAAATGGCTCAATATTGGAAAATATACTGATTCACCTTAATTAATTCACCTTAATTAATAGATTCAAAGAAAAAAAATCTTATGTTTATATGTTTATCTTTAAAGATTCTAAAAAAGGCCTTCAACATAATTTAATATTCATTCTAATACAAACTCTTGACAAAAAAGAGGAGTGGGTGGCTACTTCCTTAATTTAATTGAATCCACACACACACACACACACACACACACACACACACACGTGCACCCCTTGTGACAGGCAGAATATGCCTCTCCCCCCAAAGAACTCCATGCCTCGGTCCCCCAAACGTATGCATATGTTCCTTTAAATGACAAAAGATACTCTGCTGAGATGACTAAATTAAGGATTTCCAGATGGGGAGATTATGCTGGGTTAGTCTGGCGGGCCCAATGTATAAAGAAGTTTCCTTGTAAGTAAAAGAGAGATGCACGGGGTGAGGGTCAGAGAAATCTCAGAAAAAGATCTGAAGAAACTACACCTCCAGCCAAAGAACTCAGGTGGTCTTGGTAAGCTAGAAAAGGTACAGAAATTCCCTGCCCGAGCCTCCAGAATGACTGCAGCCTGCTCACAGCTTGACTTCATTCCAGTGAGATCCATTTCAGACTTCTGACCTCCAGGACCACAAAATAATAAATGTGTTGTTTTAAGCCACTAATTCGTTACAATGTTGATAGAAAACTGATAAATACCTCAATCTTAAAAACAAAATCTTACTTAATGGGGAAATCCTGGAAGCGCTGTCAATGAGATTTGAGAAAGGTAAGAATATGCACTATCTTCACGACTATTTAAGATTTTTCTGCATTCAGTACATTAAACCAGAGAAAACAAAGGCATGAGAATGAGAAAAGAATATACAAAACTATCTCTATTTGCTGATAACATGACAGTATATTTGAAAAGCACCAGAAGATAAATGATAAAAAATGACTCATTTAATAAAAGAACTCAGCAAGCTCCAAGTTATAAAATTAACATACATACATCAATAGCATTTTGTATTACCCACTTAGAGAATGTAATGGATGACAAAAACACCAACTATAACACCAACAAAAATATAAAACTTAGGGAAACAACTTAAGAAATGTTCAAGATCCCTATAAATAAAACTATAAAATATCTCAAATACACACACAAATAGACTTGAAACAAAGGGAAAGATAACCCTTGTTTTTTGTTAGGATGTCTTGACACCAAGGTATTATTTCTTTCCAAGTTAATTTATAAATTTTATTTAATCACAAAAATTCCAATGAGCTTATTTTATTGAGCTGGACAAGCTGATCATAAATTTTGTAAGCAATAGTAAAGAAATACAGAACAAGAACAATTATGAGGAGGAACTAGTCCTATCAGATATTGAATTATACTGGCAAAGCCTCTCTAATTAAAATAGTTAGGGACTGGCTCATAAATAGACAACTAAGGGGTGTCTGGGTGGCTCAGTTGGGTAAGCATCTGCCTTCAGCTCAGGTCGTGATCCCAGGGTCCTGGGATGGAGGACAGCACTGGGCTCCCTGCTCGGTGGGGAGTCTGCTTCTCCCTCTCCCTCTTCTCCTGCTCCTGTGCTTTCTCTCTCACTCATTTGCTCTCTCAAATAAATAAAATCTTTTAAATAAATAAATAGACAACTAAAATAGAATACGACCCCAGTAAGAACTCCAACTACACATAGAAACGTGATATGTGACAAAGATATTCTCTCAATTACAGGGTCAAAGAGAGAGTCTTTTATAAATGGAAAATGTACTGGAAAGACTTTTGGAAAAAGATAAAATTAAATCCATTTTCCACATCACACACAAGAACAGAGTCTAAGTTGACGCAAAATTCAAATGTAAAACATAAAATTATGCTTGCACTAAGAGAAATCATGGGTACGTCTAAACTGGGCATGGAAAAGTTTTCTAATCATGACTAAAATTCCAAATGCAATATACCTGTCAATTTGACTATGTAAAAAATATTTAAACTTTTGCATAACAAAAATCACTGTAAACAAAGTCAAAACACAGAGTGCCAACTGAGAGAACAGAAGAACATATATTACAGATACAAGCCTAGTATCTCTAACTACAAACATCTGAAAATGAAAGCAGAGATAAAACTGCCAATAGAAATACAGGCAAGCAACATGAACAGACAAGTCACAAAATGGTCTATAAATATGGACCCAATTAAATATATGGGTAAATACTCAAATTCACACATAGCAAGAGAAATGCAAATTAAAATCCTATTACAATACCATTTCTCACATTCCAGATTAGGAAAAAGTTCAAAAGCTTGACAATATACCCTCTTTGTAAGTATGTTGATGGTAATGCAAGATGGCATCACTCCCATAAAGAATGTGGCAATATCTAAACGAACATATATATTTATTCTTTTCCCAGCAATTGTACTTCTAGGAATTTATCCTGAAGAAATACCTCCAACAATATCAAAATATATGAGCAAAGTTATTGAAGAATTATTTGTATTGCAAAATATTATAAACCTAGATGTCTAAGCATAGGAATCTGTTCAAATAAGCGATAGTGTACACTCAATGAAATAGTATACAACTGTAAAAAAAAAAAGAATGAGGGCGATCTTGAATCACTGATATGGAACAATTTATAGAAAATAATATTAGGTGAAAATGAAAAAGAGATTATACAGTATGCTACTCTGTAAGAGAGAAATGAAAATGAGAAAACATAAAGAAAAATAGAAGGATAAAGTAGAAAATAAGAGCACCAATTATCTACAAAACGTAGGAGACGCAGGATAAAGATATTAAGAGGGAGTAATGCTCCTCCCAGTAACTTTATGTATACTTTTGATTTCAGAAATATGTTAATGTTCAATATATTTTAAAAATAAAATTAAATCAATACATATGAGAAGAGGAAAACAAAACCCAAAACTGAAAGTAAACTGAAAAGAAAAAACAGGAAAGAAAGTTCTCTATTCTCATCCCCACGAACACAACAAAAGCAACAAAATATTCTCTACCACTTTCAAAAACCAAATTATGAAAATAATTTTATATTCAGGGTCAGCATTTGTTTATGTTTTGAAAGGGATAAGAATAGAAAACTTCTTTCTAAATCTACTCTGGTAGTAGAGATAAAAAAAAAAAAAGCAAAGTAACAATGAGATTTGAGCTTTAGTGATAGGATTCTTTTTGTAGTCAAAATTTATTACCTTTCAGGAATTCTTTTCAAGGGAAATCACAGAGTATTTATTTAAGCATAGAGGCCTGAGAATTTAAAGTACGTTTAACATGTACCACATGCTCACAGCTCTTAAAAGATGGCCTCTGCCAAATGTTTCTCTATATTAAAATAAAAATAAAGCCCATTTATTTGAATTTTATTCACCAAAATAATAAATATGAATCACTTTTTTTTACTCATATAAACAGACTGCCTACTATAAACTCAGATTTCTCAATTCAGACGCACTTCTACTTCAACAACAAAAAAAGAAATAAAGTAAAACAAAACCAAAAACTGAATAAAGAAGACATTTTATTTCACTAAGTTAGGAATTGTAAAGGTTCAATAACAGCTTCACTGATAACTGAAAAAAAAAAAATGAACAGGCCGTAGGACATCTATTTAAAAATGTAATAATGGAACCACAGAGATACTCCCATCAAAATAAAAGAAAAAAAATAGGGTATGCAAAGAGACAATTAAAAACAAAAGATCTTTTTTTTTTTTTTTCCAAAGATTTTATTTATTTATTTGACAGAGAAACAGCCAGAGAGAGAGGGAACACAAGCAGGGGGAGTGGGAGAGGAAGAAGCAGTCTCCCAGCGGAGAAGCCTATTGTGGGGCTCGATCCCAGAACTCTGGGATCACGCCCTGAGCCAAAGGTAGAGGCTTAATGACTGAGCCACCCAGGTGCCCCTAAAAACAAAAGATCTTTAAACCCAACAGGCAAATCAATGATAAGGGAGCAGAGGGCACCAAGAGTAATACAATTGACTACCACACTGCAAATATAAGTGTGAAGGGAAAATTGCTTGAGGTGATTATCAAAAGTTAACAGTAATCAATGAGAGAACGAGTAAAGGACATTAATTAAACCTCTATGGTGTCCTAGATTGTGAAAGTGACTTTCCAGCAAGGCACAAGCAGAAGCTTCCATTATGGAAGCATCCTATTCTAAATTATACGACAACCAGCCATTGCCAAAATCAAAACAAGGGGAACAAAATGCCACTTGTCCCTACAGTCCTTACAGAGGTCCTCTGTCCTTACAGAGACCACTGAAAGGAAAGCAATGTAAAGGTAGATATAAGTTTGGCATAAAAGGAATCCATCATTTAGGACAATTTTTACTGATTAAGGGAAACTTACAGTTCATCCTAGAAGTCAACAGACACAAAAATAACAGTGTTTTCTTCAATGTATCAGATCCACAAAAAAGGGAAAAAATGTGTACTTTGCAGAGATGGATTTGAAACACTTTAGTAAAAATTCTGGTGGACTATGCCCAAATGATCCATCAGGTTAGATAAAAATTAGACAACATTGTCAACAACATGACCTCAAAGATGTCAAGGGTAATGTTTCTGTACATTGTGGTAGAAGGTAAAGAAACAGAAATGTTGCCACTTACCACCATATTTTCCTAAGAACTAAACATTTTATGATAGTATGTGAGTCATCTCATAACTCTTTGATGACTCAATGAAATAAATAGTATAAATTTCATGAGATAATGTTTTTAAAAAGTTGTTTTTGTTCAATATACTGCCTGGAACTCAAAAGAGAACATGGTGACTTCTGGTTTCTATTCCAGCATCTAAGCAGCTTGAAAGGTGTCGTTGCGGTCATCAAAATGAGAGAAAAAAGCTAAACAAATGAAAAATCAACAACTTTTCTTCAGTTCATCGGAGAATTTAGTCATGGGACTGATGACTGTCCCAAAAAGTGGAGAGACAAACAGGTGGATATGGAGAATCAAAACTTACTGGGAGCATTCCAGAACAGCAACTGGAGCCACTACAGGGTAGGAAAACTTAAACTGCGATTAACAAATTGCTCGTGGTGTTGGTGTAGATGAGCTTTACAGTTAGAAACTTCAGGAGGGCCCAGTCCTACTAGAAATCCTGTATTTTCATGAGTTGCACCTCCAGAAGTCTGACCAAGTTCTCACGATAAAGAAAAATCTTCTCATGCTCCCATCAAGGGGAGTGGAAAAGAAGTCATTCTGAAGTATACCCAGAAAATTCATCTTTAAAAGGCCCATCCCCAAAAGTAACTATCTTACCAAAGCCTAACCAAATGGGATTTTACCAGAGCCTAACTGATCTGGGGTAAGAAAATACCCAACTCCTGCCCCCTCCAGCATTCCCATATTACCTAAGTGGGAAGGAAAAACTTGTGAGGTGGGAGAAGCATTTTTAAAGTCCACATCCTGGGAGAACAGGTTCAATAAAAGATTAAGACCAAATCATAGGACTATAAAACATTTCCCCTCTCCCCCAAATTCAACATAACACTAATGAGGCTCCAGCTCAATAACGGAGAATTATAATAAAACAAACGTCATGTACCAGACCTTAATTAGGAAGAACTCTCTAAGGAAACCCAAAAACAAAGGAGAAAAAGGAGAAAAAATATAACAAGGACAGCAGAAGAAAATTTTAGCCTTTCACCCCCATAACTACAGCAAACACAGTCAAATAAATACAAAATCTCATACTCAAAGTCTATTTATCTCAGTTCCTTTTACCTAGTACACCGGGTCTAGCTTTCAACCAAAGAATATAAAGCATACTAAAAGACAAAGAACACAGTTTGAAAAAGACAGAGCAAGCATCAGATTGAGACTAACATAATATAATAAAAAAACATTAAAATAAAAAAAAAGAAACTCACATATAGCAAAAATTTTGGCATTACCATACTGGTAATTTAAAACAGCTATGATTAATATGCTAAAAGCTCTAACATAAAAAAATTTACAATATGCAATGCTATATGCATATTATGAACAGAGAGATGGAAATTCTATTAAAGAATCAAAAGGGAATGACAGAAGTTGAAAACACTAAAACAGACATATAGAATGCCCTTTGATGGGTTCATCAATAAACTGGACATAGTTAAGGAAAGAATCACTAAGCTTGGAAAAGTGTTAATAGAAACTTCCAAAATTGAAACATAAAGGAGAAAAAAAATTGAAAAAAAAACAAAAGAGAATATCAAAAACTACAGGACAACTGCAAATAATGTAACATCCATGTACTAGGAATACCGGAAGTAAAAGAAAGAAAAGAAAAGAGGAAAAAAGGAATATTTGAAGTAATTATGAGTGAGAAATTTTCAAAATTAATGACAAACAACCAAAGATTCAGGAAGCTCAGGGAACACAAAGTACAGGATAAACTTCAAAAAAAAAAAAAAAAAAAAAAAAAAAAAACCTACACCAGAGCATACAATATTCAAAACAGAAAATCAAAGACAGAGAATATCTTGAGAAAAAGCTGGGGATGGGGAGTTGGAGTGGAAAGTAGAAACATCTTAGCTATAGAGGAACAAGGATAAGAATTGTATCAATTTAATTTTAAAAACTGTTCAAACAAAAACAGAGTAGAGTGTTGGAAGAAAAACACCCACCAACATAAATTCTATATCCAGTCAAATTATCTTTCAAAAGTAGAGAAATAAAGACTTCCTCAAACAAAAATTTAGGAAATTTGTCATCAATAGACCTGCCTTGAAAGAAATGTTAAAAAGAAGTTCTTCAGAGTGAAGAAAATGATTCAGGTCAGAAACGTGGAACTCCATAAATAAAGAAGAACTGTTGAATAGAAGGTAATAGATAACAATTTGCTCAGAATTATAACAACAATGTATTGAATAATTATGGGTTATGGGTAAGTGAAATTAATGACAGCAGTGTTATAAGGGATGGGGAAAAGGGACTGGGAATATTCTGTTACAAGACACTTGCACTATGTATGAAGTGGTATGTTTTATTTGAAAGTGAACTTGGATTAGTTGTAAATTTACACTGAAAACTCTAGGGTGACCACTGAAAAAGGTAAAGAAAAGAGACTATAACTGATATGCTAAGAGAGGAGACAAAATGGCATAATACAAAATGTTCAATTAAAGTCAGAGATGAAAAAACAAAGGAAGTAAAAAAGAGGAACAAAGAACAGGCCAATAAACAATAAATGTAATAGATATTAATCCAATTATATAAATAATCATTTTAAATGTCAATGTTAAAAATATACCAATTAAAAGACTGAGACTATGAGAGTAGATAAATCAACAAGACCCAAGACCCAACTTATATTATCCACAAGAAACCCACTTTAAAGACATAGGTAGATTAAAATATAAGGAGACAGAGAAATACATAGCATGCTAAAAGTAATCTAAAAGAAAGCTGGAGTAGTTATATTATTTTCAGACAAATCAGAATTCAGAAAAAGGAAACTGTTAGGGATATAGAGAGACATTACATAACAACAAAGGGGTCAATTCTCCAAGAAGATATACCAATCCTTGATGTCTATGAACCGACCAACAGAACATCAAAATATGTGAGGCAAAAACCAATAGAACCGCAAAGAAAAACAGATGACTCCCCTATTACGGTTGGAGACTTCAACACCCCTCAATCAGTAATGGACAGATCCAGCAGGCAGAAAATCAGTAAGGACATAGTTGAACCAAACAGCACCATCAATCAACTGGGTATAATTGACACTTATAGAATACTTTATCTAACAATAGCAGAAGACACATCGTTCTTAACCTTACACAGAACATTCACCAAGATAGACCACATTTCCAGGCCATAAAACACACCTTAACAAATTTAAAAGAACAGAAATCATACGAAGTATACTCTCAGGACACAACGGAATTAAACTAAAGATCAATAACAGAAAGATGGCTAGAGAATCCCCAAATACTTGGGGATTAAACACCACCCTCTGAAATTATGCATGGGTCAAAGAAGAAGTCACAGGAGAAGTTAAACAATATTTGGAATTGAATGAAAATAAAAATGCAGCTTATTAAAATTTGTGGGATGTAGTGGAAGCAATGATTAGAAAGAAATTTATGGCACTGAATTCACATAGTAGAGCAAAAGGAAAATACCTAAAAGCAATAACCTAAGCTACCTTAGAAAACTAGAAAAAGAAGAGCAAATTAAATCCAAAGTAGGCAAAAGAGAATAATAAAAATTAGAACTGAGATCAACAAAACTGAAAGCATAAAATCGGTAGAGAAATATCTGAAACCAGAAGCTGGTTCTCAAAAACAATCAGTAAAACTGATATGCCTCTAGCCAGGTTAACTAAATTAAAAAAGAAGAAGAAAGAAGGAAGAAGGAAGAAGGAAGAAGGAAGAAGGAAGAAGAAGAAGAAGAAGAAGAAGGAGATGAAACAGAAGAAGAAGAAGAACAAGAAGAAGAAGAAGAAGAAGAAGAACAAGAACAAGAACAAGAACAAGAACAAGAACAAGAACAAGAAGAAGACACAAAGTACTAATATCAGTAATAAAAGAGAGGTCATCAAAAATGATCTCATGGACATTAAAAGGATAATAAAGGAATATGATGAACAAATCTATGCCTACAAATTTGATAAATTAGACAAATGGATCAATTCCTTGAAATACACAACCTGCTAAAACTCACACAATGAAAAATCTTTAATATGAATAGGTGTCCATATACTAAAGAAATTGAATCAATAATTAATAACCTGCCAAACCAGAAAACACCAAGCCCCAATGGGTCAACTGTGAATTCTTCCAAACAGTGAAGAAAAAAACTATACTAATTTGCTATAATTTATTTCAGAAAACCAAAGCAGAGTACACATTTCCCCATTCATTCATGAGGCCAGCATTACCCTATTACCAAAAATCATGCAAAGACATAGGAAAAGAAGACTAATACCAATATCTCCTATAAACATATGTGCAAAAATCCTCAACAAAATATTAACAAATAATACCCAACAACACATAAAAAAAAATACTACATTATACCCAAATGCAATTTATTCCAGGTATGCAAAGCTGGTTCAACAATCAAAAATCAATTAACACAATCTAACATATCTACAGACTAAGGTAAAATTACACAATCATATCTATACATACAGAAAAAGCACTTGACAAAAACCAACACCAATGCATGACAAAAATTCTCAGCAAACTAGGAACATAGGGGTAGTTCTTCCACATGATAAAGAATATCCATGGGTTGCCTGGGTGGCTCAGTCAACTAAGTATCCAACTCTTGATTTCAGCTCAGGTCATGATCTCAGGGTCTTGAGTTTGAGCCCCCTGACAGGTTCTGCCTGAGTTTTTCTCCCTCTGCCCCTCCCCCTGCTTGCACTCACGCATATGCTCCTGCTCTCTCGCTCTCTCAAATAAATAAATATTAAAAAAAAAAAAAAAAGAATATCCACAAAAAACCTACGACTAGCATCATTCTTAATTGTGAGAAACCGGATGCTTTCTTGCTAAGATCAGGAGCAAGGCAAGGATGTCCATCCTCATCACTTCTATTTGACATCATACTGACAGTCCTAGATAATACAGTAAGACAAGAAAAGGACATGAAAGGACTGCAAATTGGAAAGGAAGAAATAAGACTTCCTTTGCCCACAAATGATATGCTTGTCTACACAGAGAATCCCAAAGAATCTTCATCAACAATAACAACACAAAGTCCTGGAACTAGTAAGTGATCATGAAAGGGTGCAGAATACAAGATTAATATAGAAAAGTCAATTGCTTTCTTGTACATTAGCAAGAAAAAATTAGAACTTGAAATTAAAAACACAATACATTTATATTAGCACCAAAAATATGAAATACTTATGTATCAATCTAATAAAATATGTATAAGATTTACATGATAAAAAGTATAAAACTCCAATGAAGAAATCAAAGATGTACATAAATGGAGAAATATTCCAGGTACATGGAGAGGAAGTCTCGATATTATCAAGATATTATTTCTTTGCAAATTGCTCCATACACTACAAATAATCCCAATCAAAATCTCAGCAAATTATTTTGTTTATTGAAAAAATTGATTCTAAAGTTTATATGAAAAAACAAAAGGCCCAGGTCAATACAATATTTAAAAAGAACAATTCAGAGGACTGACACTACCCAACTTCAAGACTACTATACAGCTTCAGTATTTAAGACATTGTTTCGCTGGCAAATAGATAAATAAATCAATGGAATAAAGACAGAGAGCCCAGAAATAGATTGACATAAATACAGTCAAATAATCTTTTTTTTTTAAAGATTTTATTTATTTATTCGACAGAGATAGAGACAGCCAGAGAGAGAGGGAACACAAGCAGGGGGAGTGGGAGAGGAAGAAGCAGGCTCCTAGCAGAGGAGCCCGATGTGGGGCTCGATCCCACAACGCTGGGATCACGCCCTGAGCCGAAGGCAGATGCTCAACCGCTGTGCCACCCAGGCGCCCCCAGTCAAATAATCTTTAACAAAGGAGCAAAGGCAATTCAAGAGAAAGGAGAGTCTTTTTAACAGATGATACTAGAAAAACTGAATATCCACACGCAAAAAAAAAAAAAAAAAAAAAAAAGAATTCAGACATCTACCTTATCCTTTCACAAGAATTAGACGGGATCATAGACCTAAATGTAAAATGTAAAACTATAAAACCCCTAGAAAACAATATAGGATCAATCTAGTTGATCTTAGGTTTAAAGAACTTGTTTTAGATGGAACACCAAAAAATAGTTCACAAAAGAAATACTGATAAATTGGACTTCATTAAGATTAAAAAAAAAAAAACAAAAAAACTTCTTCTCTGTGAAAGACACTTTTGAGAGAATGAAAAGACAGGCCATCAGTTGGAAGGAAACAGTTTCAAAACACATATCTGATAAAGGACTGGTATCCAAAATATAAAAAGAATTTGTAAAACTCATCCATAAGAAAACAACTCAAAAAATAGGCAAAAGATCTGGACCCCTCACACCAAGGAAGATAAACAGATGGTAACTAAGCATATGAAAAGATGCTGAACACCATATGTGATTAAGGAATTACAGATTAAAACAAGATACCACTACACACCTATTAAAAAATGGCCAAAATCCAAAACACTGACAATAGCAAATGCTGGCCAGAATGTGAAGCAATAGGAACTCTCATTTATTGCTGGTGGGAATGCAAAATGATCCAGCCACTTTGGAAGACAGTTCGGCAGTTTCTAACAAAACTAAACAAACTCTTACCACAAAATACAGGAATGTGCCCACTGGTATTTTTCCAAATGAGTTGAAAACATATGTTCACACAAAAATCTGCAGATGAATGTTTATAGAAACTTTATTTATAGCTTCCAAACTTGGAAGCAACCAAGATGTCCTTCAACAGGTGAATGGGTAACAAATTGTGATATAGCCATACAATGGAATACTGGTGGAGGAGGTAATCAAGAGGATATGACTACCAGTTGACCTTGCGCAGGACCTGGGCAACTGGAGGCTCCTCACTCCCTCCCTTATCTTTGGAATATATGCCCTGCACACAGTGGGAGCTTCTCCAAGGACATAGCCTCAAGGGAGTAACGTGTTTTGAGACCATCTAGATGATATACGTGACTGGATCCCATGAAGGCATCTATATAAACTTTTAAGATTTGGCAGGTGGGTACAGAGATCTACTCATTTTGCAGCCACCTAAAACAAGCCCCATAAGTAAGTTCTCTTGATTATTAAAATGTCATCTACCAATCTGGAGCAGTCTCCTCTTTCTTTGGTCTCTCCCTGCCCTGTGTATAAGGGGTGGGGGTGGGGGGTAGTTTGTAAACCAACAAATACTATTCAGTGATAAAAAGAACTGAGCTATCAAGCCATGGATACACGTGGAGGAACTTTAAATGCATATTGCTAAGCAAAAGAAGCCAATAAGAAAAGGCTAACTACTGTATCATCCCAACTATACAACACTCTGGACAAGATAAAACTATGCAACCAGTGAAAAGATCATTGAACATCAGGGACCAGAACTGGGAAGAGGAAAGGTGAGATCAATAAGAGGAGCACAGATTTTCAGGGCAGTGAAACGATTCTATATGATACAGTAATGGCGGATACATATCATTATACACTTGGCCAAACCCATAGAATGGACAACACAGTGAATTCTAACGTAAACTATGCACGATAGTATTACATTGATATGGCTCATGAATTGTAACGAGTACACTACACTGATGCAAGATGTATGTATGAAATTGTACATGTGGAGGGGAGTAATGAGAAGGTATACGGAAACTATTTTCCACTCAATTTTTCTGTAAATCTAAAACCTCTCTAAAAAATAAAGTCTCTTAATTAAAAACAACAACAACAACATAGCAAAAACAAGCAAGCTAAAAATGAAAACACTCTCTGGAATATTAAGAAAACAATGTCTTTACAGAATCCCACATACACATTCAAACAATATTCACCCAAATCATCTGCTTAATCTTTTGGGCTTCACAGAGGCAGGCAATAAAAGACAGAAAATCACTCTTCAATGGACTTGCCAATTGCATATGGCATAAATCAGAATGAAGCATCAAAGATAAAATATGCTCATTTGTGAAGTCAAATGAAAAAAAAAAAAAAAAAAAAATCATCACATTACTTTGTTCTTGAATAGCAGAGGTAGTCTTTTGAGCCTCTCCCAGCCAGCTGTGGATTCCAAGAAAACAGTAACTCATGATAATGATTAATTCTAGGGACAAGTGTTTCACTGTTTTGTTATTTAAGTACTCATGAAAGGCATTTAAATTTGGAAAAACTTGGTAATATACCAGTGTTTCCATTTAAGACCTTCTGGGGGAAAATTAAACAAATACGACTTTGAACATACGTCTATATACTTTGGTCATGATTTTTTGGTACTAGAACTGAAAGTAAAACAGTTACAAATAATTTTTAAGCCTAAACTAACCTTTTTAAAAGTTGTAGTCCATTCCCTCTATAGGCTTGTAATTCTGTTTATTGCTGAACAAGGTAATATTTTTTTTCAAATCAATGCCAAAGAAAGTATTCTTGGATTAACTTACTGCTATTATTACTACTATAAAAAAAAATCTACAACTAAAATGTTAGAGAACCTTCTTACTCATGAAAACAAAAGTAAACAAAAACAAATAAAAAACCTGAATATTATGAAAAATGATAAACTATTTTTGTAAACTGGTTGATAGTTTGATAAACCGTGGTAATATATGCTTTATCCTATATAGTTGCACTACTAATTGCAAGAATTCAGAGCTCTGCCTGGTCTATACTCTGAAATATTCATAATTGAAATTGAAAACTTCTCCAATGAAACTTCTAAAAATCCAAATCCCAACCTGGTTATAACTTTCCTTTTGTAGGGAATCATAAACAAACCTTATAAAATTACATTGTAAAATATATAGGTGAATCAAAGATAAAAACACTTGAAGTCCTCCTTACCTTAACATAGCATTTTTTCCATCACTTCTGGTGCACCAGACCTGCCGGGTTTGATAACCTATCTCTAAGTCCCAGGGCTTGGAAATGGGATGCGGCTTGTAACTTTGAGGTCGAAAGGCGACTCGTTCCTTGGAATCAGAGCTAAAATCCAGAGCAGTTCTTCCGCTTAGGTTAATTTCTTTAAGATGAGGCAGTCTACATTTACTCCATGGTCCTACTTTAAGGCTAAAAGTATATTCCTCTTCGCCAAGAGGACAGGAAATGGGAGTGTCGCAGGCTCTGGACTCCGTCAGATTGGGACACTGAGTCCCGCCATAGAGAGGGGGAGCGATGGCCGCCCGGGTCCTGTGCTGCAATCGCTTCTCACAGCCCTTGCTGCACTCGGACCACGGTGAGAACTCGGATACAACACAGTCCCGGGGGCAGGGAATGAGGCAAGCTTGTTCCGTGGAGGGCTGAGGGGCAAAGTGTTCACATATTTCATTTACAACCCTGGTTCTGTTCAACTTCTGAATACAGCGCACAGTCCGGTGCTGCAGCCCATGCTGCGCCGTCACGCACTCTGCGGTCCGAGGCTTGGCTGGGCCGGGGCTGGAAGGAACGAGCACGCAGTGGTGCCAGTCAGAGACCTCCCACTGGAAGAGGTCGCTGTGCCAGTCACACACCCGGAAGCAGCTTCGTTCCTTTGGAGGCCTGCTGTTCTCATCGCAGTTAGACAGGTGACTCGTCCACCCTTCCAAGTGGAAACACCACAGTGCGCGACTCTGCACTCCACCTGGTCCACAGTCTCCCGTACACCTTCCCCAGGGGCCTATGGGCAAAAGATGGGCGTCAATTACTCAGAGATCCCATGCCGCCATCCACACAAAAAATGGGTCAATTTGCCCACTTCCCAACACAACCAGTATGAAATTATGGGTTCAAGGGGACAATATAATCTGGCCGTTAAGAGTGTGGAGGCTGGATCAGTTTGCCTTTGTTGAAATCCCCACTCCGTCTCTTACCAGCGAGGTCAACTTGGACGAGTTAATTCCACTTTCTGAGCCTTGGTGTCCTTAACTACGTAAGAGACAGAATAAAAGCACTGACTTGCAGGGCTGTTCTGAGATCAGTGGTACAATGTGGTGCCAGTACACACTTAATAAATGATAGGTATCATTATAATCATTATGTTCCAAAGCCTATATATCTAACTCAATATTAATACTTTCTAGTTAAACAATGTTTCAATCCAAAAGAAAAGCCCTAAACCCAGGATTTTAATAAAGTAGGAGTTTACATGTTTCCAAGCCTTCAGCTCAATACTGCTACTGCAGGTGGCTCGGAAGAGAAATGTGTTTTAAAAAAATAAATAACCTGACAAAGTACCTAAAATATACTTCCATTTGTTAAATAGGTGTCCCCGCTTTTGGATTTTGCTTGCAGAGTGAATTGCATGAAACAAAATATCTGATGGGAGAGGATATACTAAAAACAGCAGCAGCACCATTGAACTTCTTATGGAAATTCTGCCCCTCAGATCCCTGAAATATACATACTTTGACTTCTCATAGGTACTGACTCTGGGTCAAGCTTCCAACATTAGTTTGTAATACACCAAATCTTTTAATTAATGAATATGTTTTCATGGGAAAGAGTCCCACAAAGAAATGGACAGATAAAAGAGCGTCCTTTGATGTTTCTCACATTGTTTTGTATCTAACCCGCAGCCTCATCCAGAAGGCTGACGATATAATGTTTCATAAGGATGGCAAGTAATCATGTTTTGTGTCAATGGGAAAAGAATACTTTCCTCTCTTTCACTTTACTTAATTGTAACATGAACCTGAGAAAACTTTACGGGCTTAACCATGTAACCTTTGCCCCTGCACTAGGTTGTGATAATAAAGGCAATTCACAGCCTGAGAAACATTTTAATTGATTTAGGTAAGAGAAAGAAGGCGCATCCTTTCCCTCTTTCCCCAAATCTGATCAAACACCCAAAACTTCATGGAATATGTTTTCATGCACATCCATTATATCTCTAGGAACAGGAAATGTGTACAGAGTCACATGGCACTTAGGAAGAGACATATACAACCCCGCAGAAATGGGTATTTCCTTTTGCGGCCACATGCTGCAGTGAGGATCTCTCACTTTAGCAAGACATCAGTTTTGGGGTTCTGACATACAGTCTACCCAGTTCTTCCTCACAACCTTGTCTGGATATGTAGAGCTACCGTGCCCGTGGCCTCTGTCACTTTATAAGTGAGATTAACATAGAAAATACCCTCATGTCCTTTCAGTGCTCCCATCCTGGAGCCTCCTCTTGCTGAAACGGACAGAGGAGTTTCATTGGAGGAAGTCAGCTTTTACTCACAGAAATGCCCTTGAGTTTGTCCACACATTTCCCAGGTGTGGTGTCCCAGCACGGACTGCTCGTGGCACAGTAAATACACATAAAAAATGGTACTCTCAGCACAAGCTGATTTTATCAACTGCCCGCAATTCTGGTAATTTTCTCCTCGATCACCCACAATTTTGTGCTTTGTAAATTGAGATGTTCATTGCTACATGAAAGTCACTTACAGGCTTCATGTGTCCAGATGTTCTAGAGCAATCTCAGTTCAAGTATGCCATCCCTTGTCTATCATGTCAGACCATGCATGCAAATTTTCATTATTGAAAAAAAAAATTGCCATGGTTACTCAGTAAAGAAATACTTCCAAAAATATAACCTTATAGTAAACTTTAAAATCTAAAATCAGTTTTGAATAATATAAAATAGCTACTAGATGAAACTGAAAAAAGCTCTTTTTGAAAGTAGTAGGTTTTTAAATAATGGCTGTCTGCTTATCTTTTATTTGTTAAGGTATCAAATACACACAATTTTCCTCTTGGGACTTTTTTGTGTAAAGAACGTAAGACCAGAAGAATCAAACCATTTCTAACCAATCTGAAAAAAGCTAATATTAAATTTAATTCATCTAGAACATCTTACAAAGTGATCTTTATTCTTACTTTTAAAGCATTTTACTAACACATTTTCTTATTAAAATGTTTCCTTCTTATTGTAAGTTTTTCACCTACTCTCAAAATTGTTACGGTAGCTCTTCTTTGTTATTTGAAATCATTAATTTTTTAAACCTTATACATTACTATTCTTCCCTTAGCTTTCACATTCTCCATTTATATAGAAATGCACCAAACAGTAAAAATTTTCTCAGATCAATGGAAGACAAAATACAATTATTAGGAAGTAATTCTCACCATTTGTTAAGGGCTAGCTGTGCTGTGCTGGGTTTGGATGGTACCAGAGGGCTGTTACATATTCAAGAATTTTACCAGGTGGTTGTTAAATCATTCGTAGTTTGAAATCAACCATGATGAGAGTATTTACACCACACTACAAATCAAGGCAAATCAAGACATTAAAAACAAACAAACTGAGAGCTGGTTTGTCATACACCACTAGTGATATGCCCAGTTCCTTCCTATCCTTACAACAGTCCTCTGACATGGGGCTAGAATGCTTATTTTATCATTTAGAGAAATGAAGCTCAGAGAAGTTATAAAGCACATCTAAGGTTACACAGCTAGTACATGGTAGACTAGAATGGGACTCCAGATCTGTGAGACTCTAAGCATGGGCTCTTGCCCTGCATTTGAAAAGAGTCTCTTCCAGGGTGTGCATTGGTATATGTGATCCTAACATCACAAGGTGGATAGATCTGTTTCGTAGCTTAGCTATGATCTCTCCAATCTGTTAGTTAATATTCCTTTGAAAATGAGTACAAGTAATCAAGGTGGTATGTGAGCAATGATTTCCCCCTCCTGGCCCTGGAAATGTTGATAAGCATTAGTCAGTACATTTAGGAAGGCATAGTCGGGGGAGAATAGTTTCTCCTCATGTTAAAAGCAAACTTTGCAGACAACTGAACATGTAAGTAACTAGCAAATATAAAGTGAATTGTGTACGCTTGGAATAAATGAAAAACAAATTGCAAACAAGATATACAAGAGGGAGACAAGACCTCTCAGCAATTGACCTATAACAATTTGCATTTCTCAGGCATGCAGAGAAAATGTGTTCCATGATTTATTCAGCTGTGTTTGCCTATGAACTTTAAACACACACACTAGTGAAAATCACATAGCCCTGAGGGATTTTGCCATTTCAGAAAACATGCATATTGAAGTAAAATGTGAACTACAGTTTGAGAAATCTTGTATCACTTGAACAAGTAGAGAAATAGAACATATTAAAGTTTTGAGCAGTTGCATGGAGAAAATGAATATCACCTTTAAACTTTCCACATACATAAAATGAGATTATGGTCACAATATATATCTGAGATAAATAATCTAAAGAAACGTAAACTTTTAAACATCAATCATTTGCTATTTCTTTTTTTTTTTTTTAAGATTGTATTTATTTATTTATTTATTTGACAGAGAGAGACTGAGTGGGAGGAAGGACAGAGGGAGAGGGAGCACTGAGCAGAGAACCTGATTTGGGGCTCAATCCCAAGACCCTGGGATCATGACCTGAGCCGAAGGAGACACTTAACTGACTAAGTCACCCAGGTGCTCCACATTTGGTATTTCTTAATTGAAAACAGGTCTCAAGTAATACAAATAAAACAAAATTTTGAACCAGTAAAGGATTAAAAGTTTAATTAGACATAGTATGAGTCTAAAACTCATGCTGTGTTATATTCTCAGAAAATATTTCAGTGGTATAATAGGAATAATAATTCAGTACTTGTTTACCTGGACCAACATTATATAAAAACATCATCCGCCTGCAAGTTACTACCTTTTCTGTGCAACAAGCCCAGTTACTTTGGAATAAACTGCTAAATCTTTGAAATCACATCAGTTTTAATTAACACATTAACATTTTGGTTTAGAAGTAAAATCTCTGGACGTGAAAGGGTAGCATGGATGAATTCTTGGGTCACATTCATATATAAGACTGTGATTCCGCTTTCTTTCTTTTTTTTTTCTGCCTGTGTTTTTGCAGAAAGTGCAAATATGTGCATGTTCTAATGTAATATTCCCCTAGAAGCAGAAAAGTGCTGGCACATTTTATTCTCTTAATTAAGTTAGCCTTAAGTGAATTGGTTGAGATGAATATATCTCCCAATCTAAATCATCATATTGAAGCCGACCTGCTGGATGCCTATGTTTCAGGTGTGGCAGTCATGAAAATGCCTACAACAAAGGAAAAAGGGAACTCAAGTGGTCAGAGAGAATAAACACATGCTGGCTTTCACAGAGCATTTGCCACTGTTTGAGGCAGCAACCCTGACAATGCCGTTCATCCAACAGGAAAAGATGTTTATTTTACTGTGCATTTTTTTTCAACCACAGCTTTTATTATCCTGACATTGCTTTATTTTTAACTTGGGCAATGGGGTTGAGGAATGACAGGAATGTCAATGCAAAGCTTTAATATCTTAACCAAATTATTTGTGGATAATTACTATACCAAAGCACTCATAAACCTCAACATAACCAAATGTGAAATAAAACAACACTAACTGGTAAGATGCCTCACCTCCAAGAAATAGCTTGAAATTTATGTAGTAGCTTCCGCTTCTTAAAAAGCCTTCACATCAACCGTGGAGTAATTAAAGTCATGCTTCCCTTGCACAGTGGACAAATATCTAAGAATCACACTTTCTAAAATATATCAAAGAACCCAAGGAATGAGAAAAGAGTAGCATCTGAGCATTCATTCACTAAAATAACAATTACTCATTAGCTACTACTTGGCAAGTAGTGTATTAGACTCTGGAAATATAAAAATAAATGAGACACATAGTATCTCTTACAAAATCTGTGTGCTAAATGTAATTGTGCTCCTGAAGAGGACATTTGGTCTCTCCTTCAGATCTATCTACACTTACTTGCTACACAGTTGAACAATTTTAACGTTTTGGTTCCTGGAGCTCATTAGACCTGAAGCAGCAAACCAGAAATTGAGAGGACCACTGGAGGCAGAGGGACACTGACAGAAGCCAGAAGAGAGGGCCATTTTCAAGTCTACATTTCTGAATCTATCGCGTTAATTAGTAACTCCTACTAGCAGTAGAGGCTCAAAGCCATGCAGTACTTCCTAAACTCACAGAGAAAACCTGTTCGTTATATATATAAACAGTATACATATTTTACATTTATATATATATATATATATATATATATATATATATATATATATATATATATAACTGAGCTATGCATTGGATATCAATAGAAACACAACATGGAAAATGTAAAAACATGGAAAAAAAGTTTAAACGAGAAAAAATTTAAACCATAATGTATTTTATTTTAAAAATTACATTGCCCTTTTTACAAGAACCAAAAAAAATCCTTTATTAACACTAAAACTATTTTCAAAACATATTTGTGGTCTGAGGATATGTGTGCTGAAGTATTCCAATAAAACTCCTCAGAAAATTTTAACAGCAACAGTGCAGAGCTACCGAATGTAACTTCATTTTCATAGGTACAAAGATTTACTTTTGAAGACAGTTTATGATTCCATGCAAGGACACCACAGAGCATTCGGACTGAATATCTACACTTCCAGAAAGCATAAGCATTGTTACTAATATTCCAGGCTCTTTCTGTATGATTGTGTTTAGTTTGACACCTAACAGCACGATCTAAGTCCATTTCATCTTTGTGGACAGATGCCTCTGACTGAAAAGCAAAGTGCCTCTGTTACTTATCATTTATGATTACAAATTATTAGTTGCCAGTGGCTAGAACATCCATTAAAAGTAGCTTGACAGCAAAGCAGATTAGAAATATATCTGAAGGACTCATCAGCTAATGCAAACACCACAGAGACAGAAAACCACCTTTTAAAAATTGTTTATCAATATTTCTGGCTTGAATTCTACTTTCTAAAAATTCTGAAGCCTAAAAGGAAATCTCAAGCCTCATATTCTTCACTGCATTCTGACATAAAGTGGGTCCTTTCAGATCACTAAAACCTACGGCCTGCTAAGTGCCTCAAATGTGCGAATGGAATTCCAGGTAATGTGACAGCCCACAGTTTCTGGAAGAGAAAAAGAAGCCCAGACAAATCCAATGAGCTGCCCATGGTCACACAGTCACTTGGAGCAGAAATGGGATGGAGAATTCTATTCCAGACAGTACTGTGATCTTTACACTATATCATGCTAGCTTCATTGTAAGATCCTAAGGCTGCAAGGGAAGAATAAGGATTCCATAAATGGTTGGGATCCAAGATGTGGGGAAGGGAAAGGAGGAAAAATATAAAAATAAGTAGAAATTACATAAAGACACATATAACACAAGCAACGAACTTCCTGTGAATGCTGATAGTTTTCAGTCTCCCGCACCTGGAGCCCTTCCCTGGGGCTCTTCACAATTAGGTGAAACGGGATCCTTCCTGCCTTTGCATGCTTGAGAACACGGACTAAGCTACTGTTCAGGAACATAAAGAACCAGCAGAGGTCAGGAGATTAGAGCACAAATGAAGCCTCAGCACCAGTAAGGAATTATGTGTCCCTAGAATAACTCCAGCAAATAATAGTAATAAAAACTTTTTGAACACCTACCATCTTCCCAATCCCACATGTACATCGTTGATATTTTTCTGTTTTGCTAGAGGAGACCATCAAAGCCTGAGGTCAAAGAACCTGCTCCAGGTAAACAGCTCTTGGGGTGCCTGGGCGGCTCAGTTAGTTAAGTGTCCAACTCGATTTTGGCTCAGGTCACAAATTCAGAGCCGTGAGATCAGCCCTGCGTCAGGCTCCGGACTGAGTGTGGAGCCTGCTTAAGGTTCTCTCTCTCTCTCTTCCCGTTCCCCCACCCCAGCCCCGCTCTAAGAATAAATAACTAACTAAATAAAAGATAAACCAGGTAAGCAGCTCAGGAGCCCTGACATTGGACTCTCCAGGTCTGTCTACTCCGTGCCTGTTCCACGACAACTACGATTTAACTATTTTCAGCAGCCGTATCTCTCGAGCAAATGATGCCTTGCAATGCCCATTAGACATACTATATTTAGAAGAGGGCTTTTTCTGAGCACAGCTGGTGTGAGGGGCTCAGGGCACAGCCACTCCCCTCCTGCCTAAAGCCCTTCGCCCGTGCCTTGGTCTCAGCTCAATGGCACGGCTCGGGTATGGCCCCAGAACTCCTGGGGCTCTGATATCTGTCAACGGATATTTATGGGGTGTTCTCATCCCATAAATATGGCTCCACTCAACTTTGACTTTACTTACAATAAATGCTTCAGCTAAGCCCTCTAGATTCCCTGGAGAAGCAGAAGAAAATCATTTACTCAGCTGTTTGGTATCAGTTAAGTGGAAAAGGCAATGAAGAGGATGCCAGAAACAGAGTGAAGCTGAGTCCCACACAATGTTCTTCTGCAGGACTTTCTCCTGTAGCTCATTGGTCACTTGGGCAGTGACTAAACTTGAAGAGGGCCAGAAATTTGTTTGCTTTCTACTTCACAGGAAGCAAACTGGAACAGGTACTTGGGAGGCTGAAATTTTTAAGCTGTGCTCCTCCCCCTTGAAAAAAAAGAATAAAGTGCTATTTCCACAGTGAATAATCAATACATGTCGGGCTTGATAAAGGAGGCCTTTCTTACTGTTGCCCTTACAGGTTCACTGGAAAAACAACGATGGTGGGACTACGTAGATAAGCTTTAAAAATACATGAAGCAAAAGGGTAGGGTGGCATCCATTTTATTTATCATTAAGCAATTCAAGGATTAATTTTGCCTATGACAAAAATTGCACTAGCGTGTACTTGAGATGATATTTTTTTTTCTTAGTAATTTCAATTCTCTAACAGTTACATGGAATAGATCTACTTCTCAATACATCTTCTCTCTAGAAGCAGATATTACTGGTGAACAAGCGAGAGAACAAAACAGAAGCTACGTTTGGGTGGACAAAACATCTAGTTCATCCAATTTTTTCTTCTAAAAAGAATAATTATTTCAGTTTTGAAACAGCAATTTTAAGACTACCTGAGACTCTTGTCATCTGAAAAATAACTTCCAAGTTACTGATTTGAAAAAATACCTGAGAAACAGCAGTACCGTGACACAATCACAATATTATTTTCTATCTAGAAACACTAGAAATACCTATTTATCCTATATAGCCTAATGAGCATCCTAAGGATTCTATTTAAAAGGGAGCAAATCCAATCAATCACCCATCAGTTTTACTTCCTAAACATCAATCCAATCTGTCCATGTTTCTTTATCCCCACTGTTACCACCCTCGCCCAAACCACCACCTTTTCTTGTATGAGTGAGAGGGGCAGCCTCTTGACTGGTCTTCTAGCATGTACTGCCCCACCCCACTACACCCCTGGCATCAATTCTTTCTCCATATCACAGACATACTATATCATTTGATAATGCAAATTTGTACACATTGGGTGCAGCTTATCATCTACACGGCATTTCCATGCTTATAGCTCATCGGTAGCTTCCCACTCTTCTCAAAACAAAGAAAAAGTTTTAACATGACATGCAAGTGCCTACCTGATCTGGCTGCTTCCCACCCCCTTTGTATGTGGTCACCTGGGCCACCCACGTTCACTCACTGCTCTGCCATCATGTCGGCCATCCTTCCGTTCCTCCAACGCTCCAAGTTCCCTGCCATACCTGGGCAGTCACGTGTACTAGCCCTTGAGCCAAATCACATGCTGTACCTCCTATGGCCAAAGTAATTCCTTCCTGATCTTCCTATCTTAAGTCACTTTCTTAGGGAACCCTTCCGTATACTCTGGCACCACCTTACTCTGCTACAAAACACCCATTGCACTTGCAATTACAAATCCCACTGTGTAATTTAAACTTTGTCTCTCCCACTTGATTCTAAACTCTGTGATGGCAGAAACATGTCGGTCTTACTCACCACTCTATTCTGAGCACTAACCTAGTGCTTGGCATATGGTTAGCCTCCCACCAGTTATCGAAGCTGGAGCAAACAGCATTGTAGGAAGCAGAATCGTGTCTAAATAGAACTAGGAGTAATGTCACCACCGGAAACTCATCATACAAATGAGCTGAGGGTTTTGTCCGAATGAGGGGGGGGGGGGGGGAGTCTGTTCTGTGTTTCCTTAGCATATGTTTAAAGGAAGAAATCCTCAGCGTGATGCCCAATAGAATCCTTAAATACCTGTTTTCCACAACCCTGTTTGTAACGCCCATTATTCTTTGATGCAACTCTCTGGGCCCCTTCTTTCCAGACACCACAAAGACCCTGCATTAAGGAATAGGGTACCCAGTCTTCTCATGATTAGCATGCTAATTTTACCATTAATAAATACACAAGTCTACAGAAATACCTTTGACCTTGGACATGGGTCTCATCCGAATATTCATTTTTGTTGTTGTTGTTGTTCATCCGAATATTCTAACTGACCCAGGAAGTTGACTCAACAAGTAAGATTGCTGTTACCATTTTTTCTCAGAGGATTCAAATCCTTTTTTTCTCAGAGACTTACTTATCGGATCCTATCATCCCAGCCTATCACTCGAAAAACTAAAAAAGTGGCCAGGGATAAAATTATCACTGTGGTTACAATTTCAGTATAATAACAGCAACAGCAATACCGCAGACACTGTGGACAGACACTGTGCTCAACACTTTATAACAATCATGTCACTCAGTCCTCAAAGCAGCCTTGCAAAGTAGACTAATTTTCAGAACTCCCAGATGCCTTAAATTTCCAATTTCAGTAAAAATTGGCAGAAGAAATGAAAAGAGAGTGAATGTGATCACTGTAGGGTTTGTTGATATGATTACACTCTCTACCACCCAGGAAAAGACCTAAGAAGGGAAGGGTCTGGAAAGTGCACTTAAAGACTGTTCATTTGGAACACTCCTCTGCCTGAGGGGGGAGCACCAGAAGCAGAAGGAAACCGGAGAAATCAGCCAGGACTCTCAAGGAGTCTATGTAAAATGTCTTTGTGCTCAAGCCCTAGTGCAGCTTTCTGAAGGGTCAGAGACTGAGTCTTCACCTTTGTGTGGGATTGCGGGAGGGGAGAAGCATATTTAAGAAGTACATTTTCTTTACAAAAACACAAACTTTAATTAGAAGGTGATGGGAAGATACATTTTTTAAGACTATTTTTTTTTTTTTAGAGAGAGTGTGCTCATGTGTAGAGCGGTGGGGGGGTGTGGAGACAGGGAGGGACGGGGTGGGGGGAGGCAGAGGGAGAGAGACAATCTTAAACAGACTCCCCGCTGAGCACAGAGCTCAGCTGAAATCACTTAACCAACTGAGCTACCCAGGTGCTCCTTGAGGACAATTTTGAGAGCAAACACAGACAGCCTAACAATATTCTGCCTTTGGGGTTGCCAGAAGTCTTGTCCATAAGGTTATGTCAGATGTTTCTGAGGGAAGGATGCCCTTCCCTTGGTACATACCTCCTAGCTCAAAAATAAAAACCTCCCTGCCCCTTTCTCCTGTCTGCAGTGAGACTGGTAAGAATAGAGATGTTGGTGTTAGTAACAAAGACAGAGAGACCATGTACCTTGCTTTGCCAGGCAGGAAATGGAAGCCTGGGGTGTCCAGGCAAAGAAGGCCAAGACCACCGAGCATCTCTTGCAGATCCAAGGGCTCAGCACGGTGGGAAAGCAGCACAAAGGACAATTCTAGAGAGGTCAGCCAGCCTGCCAGGAATAAGGACCTTCTAAGTGGCGACAAGTATGACAGATGGCTAAGAAATTGGGGACCTCCCAAAGAAAAAGTGGGGGCCCTGGTGGTACGAAGAGCTCCAAATAAATAATCAAACTAAGTAAACAAAATTATATTTCTTGCACATTTAAAATTTTAGCTGAGTACCCACTACAATAATCACCACCACATATAATAATTAAAGGGAATCAGAGAAGCAACAATAAACACATCTCCCACCAGCCCAAGGGCTGACGGCCCCATAGAACATTCAAGCCCTTGGCTCAACAGCACACTGAGAAAATCCATCCTCATTACCCTTTTCTAGCCGAGTGAGCACAAGGCAATGGCCTGAAGCCTGTGTCAACTCTTTTTAGCCTCCTCCTCCCTGCATGGCTGGAATTTCCCAGGGTGCTTTGTGCGAATCCAATTTACAACGAAAGTGAATTGAGGAAATGTCATCTGAGTTATGCGGGTAGTTTACATTTACATAATGAAAATAATTACTGTAAAGTAGCATTTATCATTTGGTAAACTTCACGTTAGTACACAGATGACTGAAAAAAATGCTGAATTTTAACAGCTTCTGGGGACAAGGAAGGACTGGGGTGCCTCTCTGCCTTTCCTGTAGTAATCACTTCATCTGATTCCAGCTGAAGATAACGTATCATCATTCAGGAAATCCCAAAATGTGTTCAGTGGAACAGCTGCATCCTCTGAGATCAGTACGCAGAGAGGAGTGCTGTTATTAAATAAATTTGGAAACAATGCAGAGTTAAACAAAATTTAAAGTTTTCTATTTCCAGGAGTCCTCAATACTTTCTAAATATACATTGTGAATCCCAAAGAATTTATCCCTAGAGTGCAATGGTTTACAAAGTTCTTTCCCTACATCATTCTTTTCCTGGAGGAAAAAAATACATATACATTTTGCATGTGTGATGCTTTTCCCCTGTTAGATGAGGTGGCTGACCATGTTTTTTTACTTAATGATTTTAAATAACACGAAATTATAATTTTAATTTTAGGGTCCAATGCAACTTTCAATCCAAAGCCTAGCACTTATATTCTTGCAAGATACAAATACACAAAACCACAAAGTATAAATCAGAATAAGTCTAACTTAAAAGTTGACTTATAATAAGTCACCCACACATCAGAATAAGTCTAAGATCTGCCACCTGTTCACAAAGAATGAAACAGATATAAAACACATAGCAGAGATCCATCTGTCCATTAGGTGTTAGCTGAGCAATTTCAAAGACCTAGGACACAAGATCAAAGTGCATGGAACTGTGACAAAGCTTAAGGTTGTAAAGGCATGAAATAATTCAGAGCAAGCACTGAACATGTCACTAATCTGCAGCCCAATAAAAACAGTCCTGCACATGGTACACTTCCCTAATTTACGATTTTCCATGTCATTTCAGACATAGCTTGTGCTGTCTCTAGATTTTACTTCAGGATATGACAAGATGTACTTTATTGGCCACACACAATTACAGTAATGTAATCATTGATTCTAAGTTTAGAACACAGATTTGTCGACTCTATATTCCATGCAGGAACGTTCCATAAATGTGATATTCTGTAATACACAACAAACAGAATTGACTTAAATATATTAATATAATTAAATTCATATTGTATTGTATGTTATATTAAATATATAATACAATATTAATCTTGTATTAATGTGATACATATTTAGGCCAATTCTATTTCCTATGCATGATATGCATGATATATTTAACTATATATATATATTATGTAGTATATATAAATGCACATGTCATATGATAATAGATTGTTATATTATGTAATCATATTAGATATAATGTGTATGTATGAGTGTGTGTAAGGATATAAACACACACATACGTACATATATATGCATGTTGCCTGTTCATTCTGTTAACCTCTTATTATATTTCATTAGTACAAATCAATACCCACCACTAAATGCATTGCCTCAATGACAGAAAGTATTGCTAATCTGCACCCCCCCATCCCCATCCCACCACCAATAACCTCAAGGAGTCTTTTTCTGCTGCTCTTCCTTCTACCCAAACACAAATGGATAACTACTTCCATTAGTTAAAATGCTCTGTTTCTGAATATACACATCAGAGGAGTGATAACCAACACTTAAGGAATGTCAGTTCTTTCTACGCACAGAGACCACACAGAAAGTGATAATGCACAGAAAGATATTTCTGAATCATCCAAACAATTATTAATTTACATTCACCGTCAAACTATACTGTATTATAATTCTGCTCTCCAAAAATCAATATGTAATTCATGGCTAGATATGGAAATTCAGTGTGGACCATAGCATCCTACTCCCTGGGCACTAACTTACTGTAACACGCTATTAGAACTCTTTATCCCCCTTGTGATTTCAGAGAATTAGTCTGAGCACCTCATAATTCCTATCCTGATGAAACACATTATCAAAAGCCTATGCCACTTTGAAGTAATTGAAGTCCACACTCCCTAATCTACATTAAGATTTACTTGAGCTTTTCTTTTACTCTGTTCAAAACGGATGTAGTCCCAGCATGAATCCCTCTCCTCTGCTTTTTTTCCAGCTGACCACATGAGCCACGGGGTATGCTGGACAACTGAGGTACTGGGTCCCAGAAAGAGATTACGCTACCTCTTTGTTCAAGGAGACGAAAGGAAGAATCAAAATTAGCTTTCATACTCAGACTGGGGGGCTGGTGACCCTACAGCTGTCCTGTCTGCTTTTCCCACTAGAATACAGGTGTAAGCATTGTCTAGCCTTTTTAGTTCTCACTGAAGAGTCCCTTTGGGGGTAAAACACCACCACCCCTCTTTGACCTGCCTCTTTTCTCAGGGTAACTGCAATAAGCATTGGAGGAAGAACATCTGTTGCTCACAGTGCTGCCGGAGCTTTTGTTCGCTAGGCGGTGACTGCAGATGCGAATGAACAATTTGTCAGTGCTTTGGAAGCCTTGCGCGAGTAGAATAGGGTGAAGCAGGGGGCAAGAACAGCCATCCCCAACCTGCAAATCAACACCTTACCTGACCATCTGGGCACAGAAAATGGACAGAAGCACAGCAGAGGGGAAAGGCTCTGCGCACAGTGTCTGAGCAACTACCCTTAAATGCTTATGTTCATTTCTTCTTCCAAACACCTAAAGCAAAGAGTCAACAGTGGTAACTACTGTAAGACAGGAGAGAGCAGGCTCATAGAAAGTGTTTTGGAGCCATACAGACTTAAGTTCAAATCTCGATTTTGCCATTCAGCCCTCTGTAACGTTCAGTAGCATGCCTTGTTGATGTTCAATGATTTCAACCTGTAGGCTGGCCGGAACAGAGATGACGTATGAGAAGCTCTTGACACAGTGCCTGGCGTACAGTGAGCAGAGAATGAAGAACAGGTCCGTGTGGGAGGCACTGTCTGTCACCAGGCTCTGGATCTACACAAGCGCTGATCTCAAATTTGGCAGATAATTCCCTGTTGTGGAGAGCTGTCCTATGCACTGTAGGATATTGAGAGGCAACCCTCCCTGACTTCCACCCTCGAAGTGCCAGTAGCACCCCCAGTCTCCAGGCATTGCCAAATGTACCCTGGGGAGCAACATTGCCACGAGTGAGAACCACAGATCTATACTGAATCATTTAATCCTAACAAAGCCAGGGAGGTGGGTGACTTATCCATTCCATAAAGAAGCCACATTACCTATCCAGGATCCCAGCAGTAATACGGGGGGGTCCAGGACAGTGAGCCAAGAGCCTGAACTCCACCTGTGTTTCCCATCTTTAAAATATGCATTTTAAAGAACAACAGAAGTCCACTGACACCCATTCAGCATTCTATGTTCAACCTCCAGTGGCCCAAAGCAATATTTATTTGACTGCATGATTCACCTTTCCCCCATTTTTACTAACCATCGATAAGCAAATTTTCAGAGCCAACCTTCCCCATAGGTTTCATTGCTACTTTACTAAGGTTCACTTTACCTTCTCCATCCTCTGTTCCGGGAATAACCTGGACTTTGGAATCACAGTAGGGATTTGAACTGTGGCTCCTCCACTTGCTACCTATGCATACGTGACCATGGGCACGTCACTTAATCTCGCCTTCATGTCCTACCGAACAGCAAACTAGATTTTGTCAACTTCACGGTTATGCCAGCAGCCAGTTCTCCAGTGCAGCCCACTGTACACAGCACAGCTCAAACGTACAAAATTGCAGTTGTGAAGGGGAACGCTGCCCTCCACCCTTCTGTGTAGGCCATTACTAGAGGCAGTATGATTCTTTCCTCTGCATTAAATGTGCTCTGCCTGTTTACATACTCAAAAAGATGAACCTTACCTCCCCCACAGAAACACAAGTTTAGACTAATCCAACTCAACAAACTGAATAACCCAACTGCCCCAACTAGTCTAAGGCGAAGGAACTGTCTCAGACAATGGGCCCACCGGCAGTGCTTGTCAGCTGCCAAAGGCAGGGGGGGCCCTTTTCCCAGCAAAGGGGCCAGGGTCTTCCACAGTGCACATGGTCCATAAGAGGGCAGTGAAGACCCACTGCCAGCATAGACAAATGATACCTTTTCATCTAGTTGGACTGAACATGACCAATTAGCTTTCAACCTCTTGCTGTTGTGGTTCTAAATGAGGATGTTTTAATAAGATGCTTAAACATCTCATAGAGAAAATGTCAAATATTTCAATCACTTTCCACCCCTAGAACTTCAAAAATCATGAAACGTTCTTGAGTAAGGACATTTTTAAGCACACACAGCCCCTCGGGGTGTCTGGATGGCTCAGTCAGTTAAGCATTCAACTCTTGGTTTCGGCTCAGGTCGTGATCTCAGGTCTTGATCTCAGGGTCCTGAGATCAAGCCCCATGTGGGGCTCAATGCTCAGCAGGGAGCCTGCTTGAGATTCTCTCCCTGTCCCTCTGACCTGCCCCCTGCTCATGCATACGCACACACACTCTCTCTAATAAATAAATAAATACATCTTTAAAAAGAAGAACACACAGTCCCTTAAATTCCAAAGTGAGAGATAACTACATGATCATTTTGAGCCTAAACTCTGCAGAGTGAGATGAAACACTATGGATCAGCATTCCACCTTGTGCTAGAAGTTTTATAGGGTAAAAATAAATAAATTAATTAATTAAAATCAATTAAAAATAAAAAATCCCATTGATTCACCAAAGGAAGAGACCAACAAAACATTTTTTTAATTTTTATTAAGCATTAAATAAGATGAAAATCGTAACATATAAATAAGAACATTTGGGATTATCCTTCTCATAAGTGATATAATCAGTACCTGTTGTCCTTTATATATTTAAAACATCCTCCTTAACATCCCTTAAGTTATTCTTAATGTCCTCTGAATAACCTTTTCCATACTATCAGGAAGACATGCATCTAATATAAGCTACACTGTTTATACCACCTTGTCACACAATTGGAAACATGTGAGAAAAAGCAATCTGAAGATACAACTTGTTAGTGCAGAAAGTGCTTTAGTCAGATAAATCCATATTTATCTTCTTGAGAGATGTAGAGAGGAAGGCATAAAGCAAAACTGTGATCTACCCTCCCTCCAGGTTAAGACTAGTTGGGAAATAAAAATAAGACCTCTCAGACAAAGAAATATGAAGAATGAAAACAGCAGATTATATTCACATAGAAAAATACACCAGACTCCTAAAGGCCTGTCCTTTTAGAACAAAAGAACAATATTCACAACATGCCATATACACATATGTTCAGTTCAGAAACATGAGCTCCACTTTCATAGGGATCTTCATTAGTCTAAGTAAAAGAATCTAGTATTCATTTATATTTAGATCACTTTAATATATAAGCACAAAGTATCCAAGTTGAAATAGTATTCACCTATATAAAATATGAATTCAGTATTAACTGTCAATTACATTACAGTACTATTTATAGTACTTAAATACATAAACAACTCAATTCTGCATTAAGTGACTGCTATGTAGAAAACAAGAAATATCAAAAATTGGTATCTAAGATGCCATTTCTGCTCTCAGATTGCTTAGAATCTCCTAGGAAAAGAAGACTTAGCTAAAATCTTGTCGATATAAGAAATATTTAGTAGTTACTCCAACCAATGTACAAAGGCTTCAGAAACACTGGGTTAGACAATTTCTTCATGCTGAAAACTGGATGTCTCATGGACAGCAGAGTATTATAACGACACTTTTTTTTCCTCAGAGAAGGAGGAGAAAATGGGAATGATGTGAGCAATTTTTGAGCATTTCACACCAAATGTTCTTGATTTTGTCAATCAGATGGAAGGGAAGCAACAAACTTTCAGTTACAAAACAAGTCATAGAGATGAAAAATACGGCATAGAGAATGCAGTCAATAAGACCGTAATAATATTGTACGGTGACAGACAGTAACTACACTTCACGTGGGGAGCATTTCGTAATGAATATAATTGCTGGATCACTAGGCTGTACACCTGAAACTAACGCAAGATGTCAATTATACTTCAATTTTAAAAGAAGAGGCAGGGGAGAGTCTGGGTATGAGAAGCGACCTGACATTTATTGATCGTATGCTCTCTGCAGCCACTGTGCTGACTGCTTGACGCACTCAGAGACCATAGCATGTGCCATCTTCCTCGCCCTTGTGAACAGAGAGCTATATTGGCTCATGCTGACTACCATTAGAAGCGGTCACGTTTCTATAAGAATCTAACCTAAGGGTTCAACACAACATTCTATAGCTGTTGATGCCAAAATATGTGATGATCCCGTAAGAGTTGTTGAGGGAGCTGGCATTTCAATTAAGTATGGTTTAATGCAAAGGAAAAAAAAGTCCTAAAAAAAAAAATGGGAGGAAAACAGAGAAAGTTCCAGCCCAGCCACTGTGAGCCAGACAAAGAATCCAGTAGGGATGAGTAATTGTCCCTCTAAATCTGCTGCCTGGTATTACACTATGCAAATATTTAAAGGTTACCTTGCATCTGTGATCGAGATACCCTTTCAGTGATATTCCCCTCCTTTGCTAAGTCCCTCTGGGAGAGGAATGCACACACCGTTCTGATTAAATACTTGCATAATAATGTTCTATAGACACTACACGGCGGTTAGAGGCATTTCAAAATAGCCCTACTTAAGCAGAAGTCTATTGTGACAGGTATGTCTTTTTGTGTTTTTGCAAATCATATTGAGAAAGTTGTAACAGTTCCTGCAAGCATACTGAAAGTGAATAATCACTCTTTGGAAATATTGGTAATGATAATATATCTTCATCCTTCATAGTTACTCATCAGCTTGATAGTGTAACTGAGAGGGAAAAATGAGTATTGGTCTGAAAATAATTGCGAATATTACATTTGCCACATTGGTGACATAAAAAAAAAAAAAAAGATGTAACAGGAGGACTATGTGTGCTGACATTTCATTAAAAGCTGTGTGGACGTTTGTATATGGCGATTAAGCAGGAACACCAGGAAATGAAGATTACCTTTCAAAAAAGAAAATCATAAGGTAATTCTGCTGAACATCTTGAATTGAATAGTGAGTATTTCATGTGAATTTGTGAAAATAACTAAAAGTTGTGGCATTTGTAATAATGTCTTAAAAATACTTATAATTCCATATGAAAAGCTCTGAATCATTTCATCTTTTTTTCAAGCATCTAGTGATGTGTTTGAAGCGTTTGCACATTTTGAATATGTGGAAGCACATTTTATGTACTCCAGAGTACTGCTGATGTGGTAGGCAGTATATCATCGAACTACCATGGCAGCAATTCTAAGGTCAAAGCTATTGCTTTTGGGTTTGATACATTTTATACATGATTTATGGATTAATTTTATGGAAAATATGTAAGCTATATGTCCCCAAAAGCATTTTATGGCATTATAACAATAAAACATTATAGTTATGGGACGCCCTTCATCTAGTCATATCAAAGCCCTTTCCCGACATTAGTTAATCCTCGTAATACCTCCTCTGAGGCAAGGAAGTATTACTCGCACTACCTATTTTTAGAACACAGACCACATCGGGGATTTTCACAAGACTACCTGGATTTAGAAATGCTACAGATCATTGATGCATTTATTCATTCAGTCAGTCTATGATGAACCCTAGAAAACACGCTAGGACATGGGGATAGAATGGTCCGGAAAAGCAGAAGCACAATCCCATGGCCTCTTTCTTGGGATTTCTTGGGAAATGTGTGAAACACTTTAATTCATGGAGAGCAACACAAAACAATAGAGTAGTACTTCTCTTCTCTAAAAGCTCACACTATTAATCTGGGAACATACCTCTCCACAATATTTCCTAGCAGCAAAAAAGCTCAGCCTCCAAGTAGCAAAAATGTGTCACCAAGAAGCAAGCTCCTCATGTCACAGAACGTTCTGAGAATTACTTTACACACATCCCTGACAGAGATTGGTTAACTGGTTTCCAAGCCAGTGAGTCAAAGCAAAATGAGAAAAGAGAGGGGTACAGTTAAACAGTGGTAAGAAGCAGGAACTTCAACAACAAACGTAACACAGATAGCTTCAGGATACAAAGAGAGGCACACATACCCCCACAAAAGGCAAATAGTAGGGCTCAAAGTTCACACCAGTCAGAGACTGATTATTGTCAGGGGATGACAGTCCCGGAACCCATTCTATCTTGATGACGTTACTGATGATGCCACCCTTTCAATGCTGCCTGTCTCTAAACTCTTTGAAACATGACTTTGCAGCTATTTCATCAAGATGTGGAGTCTACTTCCTCATCCCCTGACGTTGGGCTAACCTCGTGATTCACTTTGTTCAAAACAATGTGCTGGGAGTAACTGTCCCAGTTCAGAGAGGTCTCAAGAAGTCTTGTATACTCCTGCTTCCTGTGGACTCCCGCCGCTACCCCGTGAACTAAGCCTGGGCTAGCCTGCTGGAGGATGTGACACCACAGGCAGCAGAAACGAATCACACCAGCTACACAGCCAGCTTCCAGCAGACCCTCTAACTGCCTGGAGATATAAGGGCAAGTACAGCCCTAGCTCACCTGTAGACACATATACAATAATAATATTACCTATTATTCCGGATAAGCCTAATCTAAGACTTGAGATCACTTATGATGAAGAGCTCCAAAGGAATCACCCTGACACCAACATGTATATAAAAATATGCTTCTCTAAGCCCTTCAGCAAGCTTCGAGAACTTTCTCTAAGTATCCTACATGTCCTTCTACTGGAGTACTTACCGTGGTCTCTATACAATCTGGACGTTTTTGTATTTCTGTTTATACCACCAATCGTTCTCTACATCCGTATACTCACGTACTCGTGCATGTGCACACTTTAGGAATCACAACATGGTGATACTTCCCCTCTCTTATAAAGATTAGCAATGCACATTAGTGTATTGAGGCCTCTGAGAAATCCCACAACAAAATGTGCCAAGACTGACCATTTTGAAAGACCTTGTGGCTCACATAAGAGAAGTGCACTCAGTAGGGCACTGACTCCAGGAAGAGCGTTCTAGAGAGATCGTACATTTCAGAAGATTCTATTTGTGTAGTCATAGCAGCCAGAAAATTAATTCTTCCTCTGTTTGGCTTACTGCACTATCCTCAAGAGATACAGATTTTGCCATATTGTGACAAATATGTTTGCATACCTATGAACATCTTAAAAATAGAGTATTAGTTGCCAGTGCTTTTTTAAAATGCAGGTAATGGAAATAATCTAAATGTACAACAATGAAGAAAGATTTATCCACAAGATGGAATATCTTTTGGCCATTAAAACAACACTAATAAAAAAACCTGGAAAATACTTATAATATTATTCTAAGTGACAAAACAGAAAATATGTTACAATGTGCTATTTCAGTTATTTACATAGGGATGAAATGCACTGAAATCTTAACAATGGTTTTCCTTGGTTGATGGGATATGGAAAATGTATATATGTACCAGCATATTTCATATAATTTCTAATATAACTTAATATAAAACAAATAAAAAGTCAATTCTATTCAGAAAAAAAAAAAAAGGTCAATTCTAGGTCCTTGGAAATTGCCAAAGCATCGTTTACCTGACTAGCTTCAACCTATTTTTCAGGTCTGAGCTTAGATGTGATTTCTTCTGGGAGACTATTCAAAACCCCATAATGGTAGTAGATTCCCAAGTCATGCTCTGCTCTTTACTATCATGGCACTTAAAACTTGGCATTCCATTTTCTCATTTACTTGTTTATCCACCTCCCAGACTATAATCTCTCTCTGCCTAGCTTATCACTGTAATCCAAGTGCCTGGCCCAGTGACTGGAACATGGTACCTGCTAAATAAACATGCCTGAATCATCGAAAGTTCGAATGCTTTCTCATTTCCTAAATGTATTGCATAAAATATGGCACAGATAATATAATATCTGCATTCGAGAACAATGAAATTTCCCCCTTAAATAATATCTTTCATTAAGGCAGCTGATTTTTTTTGCTAACTTGTCAGTAAACTTCCCATGAAATTTTACCTACAAGCTTTGTCCTCCATACCCAGTTTAAAGGATAACAGAGATCCCTGTCATTTGTTACATAATTTTATCAGCAGGACTATCTGAGCACTATAAGGTTACATATGCTCCTACTCGAGGCTCTCAATTTGCCTTCGGTTGGAATATAATCCTCTAAGTGTATGGATGCAAGCCACTAAGTTGTTTTAACACCAAACTCTTACTTGGGTCCAAAAACAACCACCTTAATAATGGAAACTGTTTGAATTCCAGGAGTGAAATTCTATTCAATTATCCTCAAAATTTCATGATATGGTGCATTTGGGGAGATATAAAAACATATAATAGCAGGAATAATATGATTAGCTTACATTTACTGAATGCTTACTATGTGCTGGGCACAAAGCTAAGCAATATACGTACATTATGTCATCTGACCCTCACCGTATGAGGCAGATAATATAATTTTACTCTTTAATGATGGGAAAAATTGAAGCAACAATCTTGAGTTTACAATAAGTGCCAGTGTCAGGATTATGAACCACAGAGTTCAATTTATTAATCATGTTGTCATTCCTTATACAAATATTTATTGAGTGCCTATTCTAATAAAGACACTGCTCTGAGTGCTGGGAATATACCAATGAATAAACAGAAATCCCAGGGCTCCTAGAGCCTACATTTTAATTAAGGTAGATAGAAACTTAAACACAGGTGCTCAGGCATACTGTGGCAAAGATGGCTCAATGTCCACCAAAACATGCATTTGTCTCTCTTGAGAGAGAAATAACATTTCTCTGTTATTTAAAGTCCTAAGAAACAGAGGAACCTCCACATGGAGGCTGCCTGAGTCTCCAAGTTACTACTTAGGGGAAAGACACCTGTCAACCAGGAAGACATGCTTGGTAGTCATCTGTGGGCCAAGGCATTACACTGGGTTCTTTTTCTTTTTTTAAGATTTATTTGAGAGAGAGAGAGCAGGGGGAGGGGCCGCGGGAGAGGGAGAGAGAAACCCAAGCAGACTGCACACTGAGTGCAGAGCCCGATGCAGGGCTTGACCCCATGCCCCGTGACCCCAAGATCACAACCTGAGCTGAAATCAAGAGTTGGACCCCCAGTGACAGCACTATCCAGGTGCCCATGGGCTCTGTTTCTTATAGCAGCTAGTACTACCCTAAATAATACAGAATATCGTGCCTTGATTTGGGTGCTGCCATGAAAATAACCTAAATATGTGACATTAATTTAGTGGCCAAGCAGTGAGTGACAAGGAACAGGTAACACAGGTGGAAATATGAAGACCTACAGTTATAAAATATTTGAGGACACTGTTATCTATAACAACTGGGGAGACAGACCAAGCTCCTACTTAGCCTACAGCTCCAGGAAGTTTGACTTTGAGTATTAGTTTTTGTCGGGATATACTTGCTGCTTTTTCCAATGCGTTAAAAGAAACTAATAAGCTCAGGGTGAAGCTGACTGCTTAGTAAACAGAAATTAAGGACCTTGCTGGGACAGAGAGACAAATGATAAATGACTACAAATATCCTGAGATGGGAATGAAAAATGAGGACAAATGCTTATTAAAAAATTATAATTTAAACAAATATACTCAGCTGGAAACAAAAATAAGATTGTGGGTGTGGCTTCTCAACTCATACAGATTGTTTCAGGTGGCCAGCATAGGATGACAGGCATGGGTCTGAGGAATCAAAGAAGCAAAGTAGTCTCAAAAAAAAAAAAAAAAAAAAAAAAATGTTGGAAACTGTGCTGGTGGGGGTTGGGGTATAGACCCACAACAGGGATTGAAAGCAAATAGAGCAGAAGGCTATTAGGTTTTGAGGAAATTTTATTGCCAAAGAAACCATGAGCCTGGGCCTTTAAAAAGACTTGGACTCTCAAACCCTTAAAGCAATCCTTGTTCTCCCAAAGTTTCATGAGCAGAAAGCAAGTTGCAAAAATCGCACAGCCTCTAAAAAAGCTATTCTCCCAAGGCTCACTTCAGATGTGCCCACGGAGAACACTGAACAAGGAAGAGCTTCTGAGAAGGCAAGCAAAGAACCACAGAAAACAATGGAGAAGGAAGTTCCCCCCAAATGCAAGCTAGGTTCTAACGAAGAGAATTCCTCCACTGGAAAAGCAGTCTTTATAATCCCTCTCCTAAGCATGCCATTATTGCTCCGGACTGAGGACTGCCTCGTGCTTGTCCATCTTCCCGGTTCTGAATGGGAATTGTGTTATGCATATGCTGTCCCTGTTCTACCACTTTATTGAAAGGTAAGAGAGTGGTACTTTTCATCGCCTCCACCTCCTTGCAAGTAAGGTAGGGGAATCTGACTAGTTATGACCCAAAGATTTTGAGTAGAGTATATGTGCCCATGCTGGACAAAGAGATTTTAAGAAGTGAGCATGCTTTCTACACACTCATTTTCCCCTCTTGCCGCCTTCACACTCTAGAGAATACTAGCTGGATGAAAGACATCTGGGACGATGAAACCTCGCATGGAGGACAGTGGTCTGCCAAACAGGAACATTTACCTTGTGCTTTTGCACAAGCAACAAATAAACTTCCACAGTGCTAGAACCATCACGGTATGTGGTGATCTATTTGTTACCCCCTTAGCCTACCCTAAGTAATCTGCATCCACAATAAAATTCTAAATAGATGATGTTCTAGGAAGAAAATAAAACAGGGTGATGGATAGAGCTATCCCAATTAGTTGGGATGACTGAGATAGGAAGATCAGAGAAGGTCTCTCTGACAAGGTTACATTTTAGTTGAGAAAGGAAGAGTCTGGCAGATTTTGGGACAAGCAATTGGGGCAAAAATTGTAGCACATGTAAAACTTTTAAGCTACAAACCTATTTTATACTTCTAAGAAAGAGCAAAAAGGCCAGGGTGGATGAAGTAAAAGGGAGAGAGGATGGACTTAGTGAGTGTTGAGTCTTACTGGCTTAGAGAGAAGACTGGGCAAATCTGAAGTCTAATGGGAAGCTATTGGAAGGTTTTAGGCAGAATGACATAGATGATCGAGTTTATCCTCCAGCTCCATGGAGAATGACTTTAGGTAGGCAAGACTGAAGAATGAGGTTACCACAACACTCCAGGCATGGGATAATGGTGGCGTGCCTAGAAGAGTAGTGATGTTGATGGCGAAATGTGGTCAGGGCAGGCTACATCTTAGAGCTAGAGCTAAAAGGGCTTGCATATGGATTGGACATTCTGGGTGAAGAAAAAATGAGAAACCAACGATACTTACATGTTTGTCCCAAAAAGCCAAGTGGATGGTGGTGTTCTTTGCTGAGATGCAAAAACTGAGGAAATACTAAGTTGACTATATGTGCGAGAAGGAAGAAGTGTGTGTGTGTGTGTGTGTGTGTATGTGTGTACTTTGAGCAGAGCACCTGATACAGGTTATGAATGAACTGTGAATTTTTAATATAGGTATACTAATCTGTGTTTATTTTCAGGGTGCCCCAATTATAATGGGAAAGGGGTGCTAAACTTTGGACGTTTTAGAGGGACTCAATAAATATATCACATCTCCCTTCTTCTGAAGTCTTTTTTTTTTTTAAATATTTTATTTATTTGACAGAGAGAGACACAGTGAGAGAGGAAACACAAGCAGTGGGAGTGGGAGAAGGAGAAGCAGGCTTCCCACTGAGCAGGGAGCCCGATGTGCGGCTCGATCCCAGGACCCTGGGATCATGATTTGAGCTGAAGGCAGACGCTTAACGACTGAGCCACCCAGGTGCCCCTGACACCTAAATTTGAACTTGACTGAGAAACAAATCCAGAAATCAATTATGTAAAGATCTAAATATCACTTTCATAAATGATGATACTGATCAGAGAATATAACTTTAGACCACAGGCTAAGCAGCCGTACTGGTACTAAATCCCATTTCCCTTCCTGTCACAGGCAGCTCTGGAAAAAATGTGTGCCTACATTTCAGTGAGGGCCCTAAACACAGAATGGAGAATATATACCAGTAGGTACTTTCTGAGAAACAAGGCCAGAAATGCCTGAGCCACATTGTGTACATTCTTCTCTCAAACCCACCAAGAATCAGCTAAGCGTGTCCCATTCTTCTGATGGAAGAGTGAGGCAACAGATCACGAGCCCACTACTGCTACCTACTCAAGAATATAAAGGAAAGGAAAAGAAGTTTCTACCCTAAAACAAATACAAATAAGTGAATATTATAGATGTCTGGAAAACATCTATATAGGATATAGGAGGGAATTTTCAATGAATGGATGTCTTTTTAAAGAGAGGAAGACATGTAAGAAATGGCTTTTTCCCTGATACTTTCAAATCCGGCTCTTGAAACAAAGGGACAGATTGAAACAAAATTGAGATTTTACTTGATTTCAGATAAAGAGGAAAAAAAAAAAAAAACAAGGGAGAAAAAAATGTCTTGTCCATTAGTTGGATTTGAGGTGAAATTCTGTTTTCCTATTTTCCAGTATCATATTATATGGGTGGCTCCTACCCAGGGGGAGAAACCGTCACACTTTGTCCAGCTACAAGCTGCCAGCTCCCATTCCATCACTGCCACCACTTCTCGCAAGTTCCTGATGATTTCCTGACAGAACTGATAACTCCATCTGAGGACTCTGGTCCTTGGGCCTTTCATCTTTATTCTTTCTTGACTAACCATTCTTACCTGAGGGATTAAACGGTAAAACTACTAAAAAGAGTCGACACAGAGGAAGGAAACAAGCTGCACAAAATACTGTTTTTGGCCACCAGGCTAGCTCAAAGCTCCTCACATTCCTTTCATTTTACGTTTAATCTGTGGACTAAGAAGGCATTGCTCACAGATCCTTTCTGTCCTCATGCTTCTGGGGTTCTGCTTGGCATTGCAGGAGACTACATTTCCCGGATTCCCTTTCTGATGGAGGTTCGCCCCCCTCAAGGCACTGGCAGAAGACTGAGAGGGCCGGAAGACAGGGGGAACCCCAGCAGCTATTAGACTTCTCCCAGTGTCTAGTTCCACTGACAGCCACTGCGCCTGCAGTCCAACCTCATGACTGGCAACCCCCAACATGGTCCCAGTGCCCACTACGTCAACTCTAAGAACACTCCTCCTCCCTTCCATTGTCTCTCCAAATCCAAGAGTAATAACAGTTTCCAGTGGTTTCTAAACTCTAGAATAGTTTGCTACTCCCTGTTTAGCTTCTCAGCTCTTACATCCAATACCCTGTTACATTCCTTCTGTGAACTTATCTAGGATGGTTTCTTCCATATAGACTGGAACGTAGCTGATACCGGTAATGTGTGTGGGGGTTTTGTTGTAAGCTTGTTGATATTCCTCATACCAGCAAGAATGCAAACTATGGCCTTCAGGCCCACTGCTTGTTTTCCTAAGTAAAGTTTTATTGGAACACAGCCATGCTCATTCATTTCAGTATTATCTATAGTTGGCTTTGTGCTACAACAGCAGAGTTGAGTACCTGTGACAGAAACTTTATGGTACTCAAAATCTAAAATATTTACTACCTGGACTTTCAGAGAATATGTTTGCTGACTCTTGCACTAAATAAAATGAGACCTTCCATCTAGAGGCCCAGGTGGGCTCTGTGATCATTACAGTCTAGACCAGCAGTAAGTATCCAATAGAAATGCAGTGTGAACTACCTTGTAATTTTAAGTTCTCCAGTAGCCACGTTAAAAAAGTAAAAAAGTAACAGGTGAAATCAATTTCAAAGATATAATTTTATTTAAGCCAATGTATCCTATAATACTTTCAACATGTTGCCAATATAAAAAACTGTTGAGACATTTCACAGTTTTTGTACTATGCCTTCAAAATACACTGTGTATTTTACATTTATAATACTGCATTGGGGATACTATATTTTCATTGCAGATACTTGATTTCTATGTAGATTTCACCAAATTTATAGTTGAAAAATGTAGACATACAGTACAATAACCTATGATAATTGATAAAACAAAAATAGCGACAACACTAAATGCTGTCCAAGATGCAGATAAACTGGCTCCTTCATGCACTGCTACTGGGAATGTAAAATGGTACAGCCTCTCCCAAAGCGATTTGGCTGTTTCTTATAAAACTAAATATGCAACTACCAGATGATCCAGCAATTGCACTCTTGGGCATGTATTTCAGTTAAATCAAACCGTATGTTCACACACAAACCTGTACACAAATGTTTTATTGTAGCTTTATTCATAATAGCCCAAAACTGGAAAAAATACAGAAGTCCTTCAACAGCTAAATGGTTAACAATCTGTGTGACATCCATACACTAGAACATTACTCAGCAGTAAAAAGGAGTAAACGATTGAAACATGGAACAATGTGGGTAAATCTCAAAATTAAGTGAAAAAGCCCAGGCTCAAAAAGCAGTTTACCATAACAATTCTACTTACATAGTATTCTTGGAATGACAAAATTACAGAAATGGAGAATAGATTAGAGGTTGCCCAGGTCTGGATGGGAGATGTAGGGAGGAATGTGGGTGTGACCATAAAACAATAAAAGGGCCCATGAGAGACTCTCGTGCTGATGGAAATGCTTTGAATCGAATTACATAATGTCAGTATCCTGGTTGTGATTTTGTGCTATATAGTTCTGCAAGATGCTATCACTGGAGAAACTGAGTCAAGGACACATGGGATCTCTCTGCATTATTTCTTACAACTGCATGTAAATCTACAAAGTAAAAAAGTTTGATTTTCATAAAAATAGATTCACACAACCAAGTTTCCCTAATACTAAAAGTTTCCCAACAAATGAATCAAATATCAGTTTATACATTTAAAAAATTGATTACATTTTTAAAAATTAGAAATTCAATCCTTAGTCACCCTTGCCACATTCCAAGAGCTCAACAGCCACGTGTAGCGAGAGGCTAAAGCATTATGCAGAGCGACTCTAGATCCTCCTTTGGGGCTACAACAGCTAAATATAGCCAAATTTGAGCCATTCAGCAGGAAGATGGCCACAGCAAACTACTCCCGGGAAGCACACTTCCTACAAAGAAACACACGTTTCTACTTTAAAAACTCTGCAATTCCAAAAGAGGTAATGAAACCTCCACAGTATTAAAAACTAACCAGTTGTGACAAACTGCTCATAGAGATGCATTGTTCTTTCGACAGCCAGCTAACGGGATGTTGCCTCCTAGATAAGAGGTACATTTCCTCCTTCTACTCCCTTATTGTAAAAGCAGGAATACAATAAATAAAAGTGAATTATTTTAGATTACAGCTTTTCCCACCAACCCTTATTTCTGCATGAACAATGGGTTTACTATGACGAGCGGTGACGGGGACGGCACACGTTCACAAAAGGGAAGCTGATGCCGTGCTCCGAAGGTCCCTCTCCTTGACAAGATGACAAATGAAACTGGGAGAGGAAATGAAATTGCGGCTCCCGCACACTCTGGCTGCCCGCCATGTGGAAGGGCCGTGGGAGACGGGTGGGGGTGCTCCCTGGGAATGGAGCACTGCGGAGAGGTGTGCAACGTTCAGGGGTTCTGCGCCCTTGGTGACCACGGTGACCAGCTGCTCAATGAAACAACGGCAGGGCTGGGGGTTCTACAGCCTCACGTGCTGTGCTCCTCAGGTGTGTGCTCCTGCTGTGGGGACTTGGGTGAGGTATGCTCCTTTTAAGTAGACAGCCATTGGATCGGGTCATGAGAGAATCAGCAGAAACAATTTTGTAAAGGAACTGCAGCAGTTTAGCAGTTCGGGAAGGGCATCAGCAGCCCCTGGGTCTAGCACTCAAGGTCTTCCATCACCTGGGCCTTTCTGCCTGCCCACGTTCCATGCCTCCCTTCTCCACTCACATCGGCCTGCTTAGAACACCACCCAGATTGCCCCTGCACCTTTGCTTCGGCTACTACCTCTGTCTACAGGGACCCCTGTTCCATCTCCTTTTATTGGTCCTCCACAGTCTGGGTAAAACCACACTTCCTGGAAAGCCGACCCAGCTCTAAGTGCACTTGCCCTCTGAGAGATTGCCAGAGCAATTAACAACAGCTACCATAGGACTGCACTCATATATGGAATCTAAAAAACAACATGAACCAACAAGGAGAAACAAACCCACAAATACAGAGAACCAACTGCTGGTGGCCAGAGGAGAGGTGGATGGGGGGATGAGCAAAATAGATGAAGTCGAGTGGGAGGGACAGGGCTCCAGTTATGGAATGAGTAAGTCATGGGAATAAAAGGCACAGACCGGGAATGTAGTCAATAGTATTGTAACAGTTTTGTACAGTGACAGATGGTAGCTACCCTTCTGAGCACAGCAGAACGTATAGACCTTCCAAATCACTATGCTGTACACCTGAAATGAATGTAATGTCGTGTGTCAACTATACTCGAATTTAAAAATTTTTTAAAATAATCTTAAATCTGCCATTCATTGGGCAACTCCATATTCCCAGCTGTGAGGCTACAATTTTCATGCTCCCTAACGTAATCCTCACAAACCTATTGGGAATGAATCATTATCCCCATTTTTCAGACAAGTAAACTGAGGATCAGAGCTATTAAGAGCTAGCCTAAGATCATACAGCAGGTAACTGTCAAAATCAGCATTCAAATGAAATCTTTTTTCTGTCTCCAAAACCTGTGCCTTTATCCCTGTACTATTCTATTAACTCAGGACACAGGCATTTAATCAAACGACATTTATGGATTATGTGATGGATGCCAGGCACTGAGCTGGGCACTAAGGACACAGTAAATAATCAATTAAAGTCACTCACAATGTAACATAAGTACACTTTGTAAAAATATATACAAAGAATTATAAAGTTTCACAGTGATATGACATTACAGCGGGTTTACAAGATGTATGAAAACTCAGCAGGTGGAAATGGCCTGGTCAAAGGCCTGGAAAGGCATGGGAGGAGGCAGGACAATATTTTCTAGATGGAGAAAATGCAGGTTCAAAGGTAAATGCAGGTTCAAAAGTCTCTCGACTTTTAGAACATAGTTCAACAACATGCTAGAAATATGGTCAAGGACAGGTTATAAGAAATTGCACTGTCATGCGTGGGTGTTGGGAGATATCTGTGGGTAAACAGAGCCATGAAAGGATTTTGAAGCAGAGGATGATCAGATCACATGGGTATCTCTTCCATTTACTCATCAAGGATATATTGAGTACCAAGCGTTGTGCTGAAATTGGAGACATAAATAAGAGTTTCCAGCTGAATGGTGAAGTAGATCAGACCAACAACTACAGAAAAATAGGGTAACTCTTGGATAGAGATGTGTGCAGGGTGATAGGAACAGAGCATGTGGCACTGCTTAGAATGGCAGGGGACGGTTCCCCGGAGGAGATGCCACGTTGGGGGTGGCTGGAGGATGGGCTGGATGGTGTTACACAGGGAATACAATGAAAGAATTAAAACAACAATAAGAATATATTTGAGAATCATTTCACAGAAATGATTAAAATATTTGCTGACGTACTGGAAAAGGTATGGGGACAAGAAAGAGATAGAGGGAAGAACTAGGTTGTGACTAAAACCTTTAGTCCACTGTCACTATGGGATGGCAAAGTATTTGTACACAATAAGAGGAACGGCCAATAATTCACAAACAAGAGAACTGTATAGAATGAAAGTATTGGAAATGAAAGAACAGAATGGGGGCGCCTGGGTGGCACAGTCGTTAAGCGTCTGCCTTTGGCTCAGGGCGTGATCCCGGCGTTACGGGATCAAGTCCCACATCGGGCTCCTCCGCTGGGAGCCTGCTTCTTCCTCTCCCACTCCCCTGCTGTGTTCCCTCTCTCGCTGGCTGTCTCTCTGTCAAATAAATAAATAAAATCTTAAGAAAGAAAGAAAGAAAGAAAGAAAGAAAGAAAGAAAGAAAGAAAGAAAGAAAGAAAGGAAGGAAGGAAGGAAGGAAGGAAGGAAGGAAGGAAGGAAGGAAGGAAGGAAGGAAGGAAGGAAGGAAGGAAGGAACAGAATGCCAGATAACAGTATCATACTTGTTATTTCTTAATATGAATCATTACACTACTTAGCTGATAATCGTAAATATTGAGCCAGCAAAATAGTACATGTTTGAGCTTAATAAAATAATAAATCGTATTTTATTTGCTTTATTGCTCCATAGGTGTCTACCACAGTGCAAACTGAATTCCCTGGAAATGTGGAGCCTGCACATATAAATATACAATAGAGTTTTCCAGAAGCCATATATTTTGTTGCATCACTCTGAGAGAGCAAATGTGTGCCTCTGAATCCTTGCAGGTTTCTAAAATTTTCCAAGGTTTAGACTATAGCTCTGTACATTTCTAGAGATTATCTCAGTACTTCTGCTGTGCCCTTATGGTTTTACTTGCTACGGTTTCTTTGGTTTTGCTTGCTATGGGCTTCATAACCTCATTGCCAACCAACCAATCATTACTTGAAAATCTTAAAATTGTCCCCATCCTTCATGGAAACACAGTAGGAAGCATACTTTGCTGTCCTGTATTATAATATTCTTAATTTTTTTTTAAATTCTAAAGTTTAAGATGCGATCTACGTGTTATTTTTTAAATTTAATATTTTATTCTAAAACATTATAAAATTTATAATGTATTTTTTTATATCCAAGGAAAGATTGTTAGTTTTAAAAAAGAGAATTCAAGACTCACTTTCTCAACACACAGCGATACGAATCTACATGTAAAATTGTTGAAGAAGATCAGAGTTCTTGACTGAGGAAAGGCAAGAATCCACTTCAAGGAAAGTTAAAACAAAAAAAAGCCAAAAAGCGTCTTTCCCTCAGCCTCACAGATATTAAAATTTGTCTTATTGCATCTTATACAAGAGAACTTTTGGAAATATTATAATGGTGCAAGCTAAGGCACAGCATTAATTCTGAATCCAATTGCTTGGCATTTAAAGAAAAAGGAATTGGTTATATCTTTTTGATGAGATCTTCAAAAGTTAAAAACGATTGTGCACAACTTTTCAAACTAGAAATGAAAAGCCACGGGAGCATCTTAAAGCATAACACATTGTGTCGCACTGAGCAGAGAAGGACCCACAGAACCTGAGGGATTACTAGAGTCTATACAACGGACACAGAGAGCACAAGGGCTGTCCTGACATCAGAGTGTGGGAGCCAGGAATCCATGCTTCAGCCGCCTGGTCAGTTCTGCTTGACGGTCTGTTTCACACACTGGCATTTGCCCCTGCAAACCCAAAAATTGTCCCTACAACATTAAGAAGAATACACCAGCCCCCATGATGACTTGAAAACCAGCTCATCAGACTTACACTCGCATGTGCTGCCTGCTTCCCACTCACAGAGCCAGCCACTCCCCACACTCACCGCCCCTGCCCCGACCCCCTGGAGAGCAGTTGGCGTCCTGTCCCTTCTATTCTCTCCAAGGTGTAAATCTCTACTCCAACCTCCTCCCAAAATTGGTTCCATCCCCACCCATGATTAAGTTTTTTTTTATAAAAAGAGACAGAGAAAGAGAACACAGAGCCCCTTCTTTCAACTCCAGTTTGTTTGTTTGTTTGTCTTACAAGATTGTGTTTATTTATGTGTCAGAGAGAGTACACAAACGGCGGACCAGCAGGCAGAGGGAGAAGCAGGCTCCCTGCTCAGCAGGGAGCCCGATGCGGCACTTGATCCCAGGACCCTGAAATCATCATGACCTGAGCCAAAGGCAGATGCTTAACCGACTGAGCCACCCAGGTGTCCCTCAACTCCAGTTTTGCCTCGAGTTACAATTCCATTTTGTTGTTGTTGTTGCTTTCTGGTTCTGAATACTGGATACAGACTAAAGGTCCACAACCCCTCATCCACGTCCATATACATCACACATATATGAGTATATTGAGTATATACACATATTTTGCAATTTATTTGAGAGCAAAAATCTTATCTCCTAATTTGACAGTAAAATCTGCAGAAAACTAACACTTGAACTGAATTTTCTGATATTCTGCTGTGGAAATACCACCATGACTGATTACATTTTGCTGGGGTGCTATGTAACACAAAGTACATTTGCACTTTATTTTTAGAACGTCCACAATTTGAAAGGCATCTGGCCCCCAGGACTTGGGGTAAAGGACTGCAAACCTGCAATATTTTTCATACCAGTCTCAATAGTTAGGAGCAATTGCAAAAGTACTTACACTATATCCGTGATTAATACAGAGGCTGATATGAAACACCAGTGGTTTCTGACTTAAGGAGTCCGACTACAGAATTGCGGTCTAATTTACACGACAGTACTACATTAAGGGGCATTAACATGTCTAGACACTCTTCATATACCATTTAATATTCTCAGAGAATGTATCCTGGTCCAAGTATGGAGAGCTGTCTTAATGAAATAAACCCTGATGATCCCCCTGAGAATCAAACAACAGATACAAAGAGAAAATTACTATGGCTTCTCTCCCTGCTATGAGCCTGTAGGAGCAAGTTTTTATAGAAAGGTGTGGGCAGTGGGGAGTGGGACTCACACCCAGGCATCAATGTTTGTTCAGTTTACCACGGACGTAAGATTATATGTACCATCAATCCAAACTGAGATCAAAATTGATCCCTCTAAAAGATGTAGTTTGAGAGAGACGGTGACAGATGACATTTGCCAAAAATATCTCCCAAAGCCTGCTGCATACTCTACTCTTATATACCCTGCAACTCTCCTATTTATTCTTATTCTTTTACCCTAGGATATAAAGAGAGGACCACCAGTCTGCACAAAGCTACTGATAGAATTCTTTTTTTATTCTTAGTTGGTGGAGAAAGTTCTCAAGGTCTCCTTTATCTAATTATTCATCCCACAAACCCCCATCAGTCTTTAGAGGGGAAAGAGCAGCAGGGGTTAAGACTGCAGGCTCTGAGGTCAGGCTGATGGGGCTGGAATCCTCTCCTGTGACTTTGTGACATGATTTCCCCTCTCTGTGAGCCACTGCGCTCCTCGTATAGGAGATTAGGAGTCACCTACCCCCAGGGGTTCCTGTGAGGATTACAGGTGATTTTCCCTGTAAAGCACTTACCGCAGTGTCTGACACATCGTAAGCATTCAACAAATGTTAGTATAGCAGGATATGAACATTCAGACTCTTTTATGATGCAAATTTAATTATTTTGTTTTACCATTCACTGCTGCACTGGAAAAAGAGAACACAAATATTGCCAATTCTCTTCATCTCCTCAGAGGTTTTGATGATTAAGTCCTCCCTGCTCTCAGGGAAAGGGGAAATGGTTTTTGTGTGCCACTAGTTTGGGTTCTGAAATTCACAGGACATCAAAGTCTATTTTTGAAAGAAAAAGAGAATCACTGGTATTTAGGGAAGGAATAAAGAGTCTCTGAGAAGCGGGAAGCAGAGAGGGGTTTCCTGAGATTAGAAAGAGATTCTTTAAAGTTGGAGTAATGGTACGGGAGAGGGTTTTGGTTCTGGAATAATAAAGACTCAGCTCTTATAACACTAACTGCACCCAGGGAGGCAGAAATTCCCTTCGAGGAATGAAATATGGTTATGTCAAGAGAGGTGGGCTCAGAAGGCCTTGATATCTGCTCCCACCAATGACTTCCAGTCCCACCCACGGCACCAGGCAGCTGCGGAGGCAACGGCTGTCTCGGGAGTAAGCTCTGTGAACACATGAGTGATAACTGGAAAAGCTCCACTAATAGGGCACAGGTGCAGTGAGGGAAGCGTCCCTAAGTCAAACCAAGTTGCATCTCCTAACAGTCCATCAGAGGAATTCAGAGTCAACAATTACGTGCGCCCATCGCCATAAATAAGGGCATTTCTTAAAATACCTGGTGCTTAGAATGAGACTCACACCGTCGACTTCAGGGATCATGATCCTGCCTCTAGATTGCTATTTGCGAGAGGCTGTGGGTGCACAACAGTGAGCAAGACATATGGTCACTGCCCCCGAGAGTTTATAGTTTGAGACACAGACACCTCAAAAGCAATTTCAATAAGTGGGGGTGTTGTCATACAGGAAGTGTGAGATAAAAGTGGATCCAAGCGAACAGGACCAAGTCTAGGGGTCAGGGAAGGCCTCTCGGAGGGTGTGAGGATAAAGCTGAGCCCCGGGAGGTGAGCAATTAGGCAGGCAAAGCCTTCCAGCCACAGGCAAAGCTTCAGAGACAAAAGAGCACGATGGCCTTCAGGACACAGAAGATGTCTGCCTGGACCAGGGTTTGGACCAGGGTTTGGACCAGGCACAGATCGCAAGGGAGGAAGTGGTCTGAGATGAGGTCTGAGAGAGGCAGAGGTCTGATCTCTGAGAGCCAGTCTCACTGAATGACTCCCTTGAATTTACGGGGGCAGCCCTCTCCATCCTGACCATGAGGACCAGCTAGAGGAAGGGGATGGGCGAGAGGCCAATGCTGAGCGGGCTGGACAGGGAATTCCGGGGGGGCCAGAGAAGCTCAGAGCAGGGATGCAAGAACTACATGTGGAAGCCACATGTGTGTGCAGCAGTCCAGTGTGGGCGCGCTCCTGGCAAACTAGTGAGGCCGTCAATGCACATTACTTAGGGAATACAATAGATCTCTTCCGTACTGGAAATAGAATAGACCACTGCTGTGGACTGAATGTTTGTGTCCCCCGCAAATTCATGGAGGCCCTATGCCTCAAGGTGATGACATTCAGAAATGTGGCCTCTGGGAAGTAATTAAGTTTAGATGAGTCATGAGGATGGGGTCTTCATGATAGGATTAGTGCCCACGGAAGAGACCACAGAGCACTCTCTCTCAGTCTCTCTCTCTCTCCCCCTCCCCGTCCTCTTCCCTTGCCAGATGAGGCGACAGGCAGAAGGTCACCTTCTGCCCACCACTAAAAGGGTCCCCATCAGACCCTGAACATGTTGGCACCCTGATACCAGATCTCACAGCCTCCAGAATGGTGAGAAAAAATACCTGCTGTTTAAGGCACCCAGACTATGGGCATTTTGTTAAAACACCCAAAGATGACTAAGACAGGCATTTAAACTCTTACAGACCAAATAAAAGTACTCCAGGACTGACAACAAGTGAAAACTCCAAGCTGAGGGAATGGCTTTAAGTAAGCAGGCTTGGCTCTGAGCTTTGTGGAAAAGCAGCAAAGAGAAATGTCACTCCTGGCCTGCAGGTGAGGAAACGTGTCTTAAGCAATGAACCCAGCTGTACGCACGCACGGCAGCAAGGAAAGGGCCACAATCACGCAGGTGCCCAATCGCAAGGCCATTCACAGCTCAACTACTCCACAAAACGCTTTGCATCCACACTGAACTGTGCTGGCGGAAACCGTGACCGCACAAGTAGTTGCAGACACATCTAACCAAGCACGAAGCTGAAATCCTGACTCAACCACGTCCCCCCCGCGGCTCTGGATGAGTTACTAGCTTCTCTGGACTTCACCTTCTCACTAGGAAAACAGGAAATAATGGCCTTCAAGGCTCTGTTGCTAGCAGAAACCCAGTCAACCAGCACACGCGAAAGAAGAGGACTTTGCTGTAAGGATTTGGATGACGACATGGGTGCTACCGGAAGGACACGCAGTCAAGTATTCCCAGGGAAGGGGAGCAAAAACTAGAAAGCTTGTGGAGAGCAATTACGCTCGCAATGGCCCTGCCTCTGCTTTACGTCCTCGTCCACAACCTCTGCTTCCCAAATTGAATGTGATGAACTGTGGCTCTCCATGACCACCCTGTTAACTTCTAGTTCCTAACAGAGACTAACTAGTTTCTGCAAATCTTAATTCTTAATTCCCAGGAGAGCACCTGGGTGGCCCAGCTCTGCCCCTGAGGTGGCAAGCCACTTACACCAGCCTGGTCCCTAAAGCTCTCCCGGTGGGGGGGTGGGGGGATGGGGTTGGGCACGGATGTTGAAGAAAGACCTGTGGAATGACAGGGAATTCCCCAGAAGGACAGCTCACAACAGGCTGTGATTAGGACTCTTTAATTGCTACAGTAGAGTGGTTAGCAAATAGAATAATTAGTATGTTATAATCTAGCAAAGAAATCAAGTAAACAGTTGTTTCATGCACAGTTATCCTGACTGGCTGAAATGAAACCACCTGAGTGGGTATGGCATTTGACGCAAGAAGTCCTCACATGAGCATTTCTTAGGTAAGTCTATACCCCGGGCATTTTTTATCCAGTTGTTCTATTTGGAAATAACACAATTCATTTTACTATTTAAGAGTTTATTTATGAGAAAGCATGAGATAAGCCCGTATTTCAGAAATCCCTATGCAGTCTGTTAAATGTGCAAATGAAAGCAGAAGGAGGACCATCAATCATAACCTAAGTGGAGTAAACACACACCAGGAGACCCGAGACGCCAGCACGCAATGTTAGAAAGCTGTGGTTGTCCTACACTTCTCAGATGTCATTAAAAGGACCTTGAGTTGGGTTCTCCAGTGTTCAATAATTACCTGAATGCCACATGAGTACTGAACTTACTGAACAAATAGATACACTCTGAATAACAAGTTTTATTTGGACACAGAAAGAATGGAATGTGCAGACTTTTCTTCCAGTGAGACCTTTTAACCTACCCTTCAAGAGTGAAACCAAACCATCAACATCTAGAAAGATACACGTTTGCTTTGCCTGAATAGATGCCCCTTTCCACACATTTCTCTCTAAGGACCTTGTTACCCTGTTACCAAAGATAACCAAGTTCAAGTTCTTAAATGGTTATGCAATCATCTTTTGCATAAAGAGCTAACAATGAGGACGAGCCTGGTTGCTGATATGGAAATTCATTATTTAAAGTGTTCTGACCATCCAACTCTGGTTCACCCTAGATGGATATCTTCTTCCAGAAAAAGTAGCTCTGAACTCAGTTCCCCCAGTATCAGCTACAGAACCTCCACAGTATTTATTATACTTGAATTGTACATTGAATTCATAAAAAATTAATTTTCCCAAATGACTGATTGTTATGAAGACCACGCCACCCGGGTTATTGATCACTTCTCCTGGCCAAGGATGGGATTGTTGGTGAATAAGAGTGCTTCCGCTAAATTCAACCCATTATTTAATGAATGTCCTTATTCCAACTATTTTCCTAGATGCCCCATGGAGATGCAAAGGTGTCTAAGGCATGATTTCTTCTTTCAGAGAATTTATAATCTAGGTGACATAAAAGGATGTAAGCCTTTCAATAAACAACAGTGGGCTCAGTTAATGGATGAAGATAGCAAAGATGAACCAGAAATGACTGAGAATAGGAATCCAGAAGAAGAGGTGAAACTGACTGTAGGGCTTAGGAAGAGGCTTCATGCAATAGGTAAAATTTCAGTTGGGTCTGAAGGGATGGGTGGGATACACATCACAGGAGAAGAGAAAGGAGTTTGTGGTGCTGCATAAGCAAACACAGTGCACCAGCAAATCACTTGCAGGAGACGCTATATACAAGAGCCAGATGGACAGAGAGGGTTCCTAAAAGGCAGCAGTTTTCAGGTGAAGCCGATTTTGGCTCCCAGGGGACATCTGGCAATGCCCAGAGACATTTTCAATCATCACAACTGGAGAGGGGATGCTACTGGCACCTAGAGAGTACAGATCGGGGATGCTGCTGAACATTCTAGAATGTACAGAACAGCCCTCCAAGAATTATCTGACTCAAAACGTCCAAAGTGCCAAGGTTGAGAAACCCCACTATAAGAAGAGCTGAAGAAGGGTTTGAATGACTCGCTGAAGTAACCTTCTTTACACCAAATGAAAGAAAAAAGGCGGGAGCCTGTTTAGGAGACAAAGAGTGTATGAAGTTTTAGAGGTAAAGCCTCCTTATTGAGGACCTCATATGCAGACGGGGACTAAGGTCACAGGAATGATTCATTACATGGTCAAAACCTCCATTTCAAACCAATAAGATCTACCCCAGCCCCATTTCTTACTGGTGGTTTCAAGGGGAATCAGGTCAACGAATGCAAATAGTTCAGCATCCCTATTAGGAAGATGAATCAAGGTATAAGTTCTACTCATGAAATACTAATAGCAGCACCTTGATGATAATCAAGATAATGATAAAAATATTATGTTAATTACCTCCCAAGAAGCCTTTCCTTGCCACTCTCTATAAAACAGGCTCTTCTATCACTCGTATCTCATCTTGCTACATTTTCTTTATAGCACTTATCCATGCACAAATATCAGAAATTATGTAGGTAGGTGGGCAGATGATAGGGAGATTTCAATTCTTACTGACTGCTTGCCCCACTGGAATGCAAGGTCCATGAATTCAGGAATTTAAATCCATTCCCTGACGTAGTTCTAAATTTAGAGAGCACCCCAACTGGGCTTTGAAAAAGTAGGCGCCCATTAAATATATATTGAATGAATAAATTGCAAATACGAACACTTCTATAGTGTATGTTCTTACTAAGCACTTTCATTTCTTTAACTGAGGAATACTAGATATGGACACTTTGACGGAGACTAGGGAGTGACAGATCCGAGCCTGCCCCTTCCATACCTTACAGGCCAGCAAGAGGGGCAAGCAATGAAAAAAGAATTATAACCAAGTGTGATGAGTATTCCAATACAGTGTCAGGAAGGTACATATTACTGCTGTTTTAATTTTATCGGTGAGAAAATAGCAGGTCAGAGAACTTAGGGGAATTGTTCTAAGTCATGTAGGTGAAAAGTGGAGATGAGATTCTTGTAAATATATACCGACCCCTTAGCTATGGAGATTAATATAGCACACCCCTAACTGCAGTCAGAGCCTGGCTCCACTCTGCCAATGTCGAGTTTCTTCCACGCCTGCTGGCTGTGAGGGAGTCTATGCATGGTTCTGTATCTGATTGCGATGGATTACATGACCCCTCAGATGAAGAGGAGCGAAGACGTCTACACAGTGAGATGACCTGCTACCAACAGTTCGCCATCACCACATGCTTCAAGTCCTCAAGCAGAAGCATAGGGAGGGAGGGGGTGAGGTGGGGAGTGTGGCTTGAGAGGGCAAAGTCACCAGAATTTATTCAGAGTTAGACACGAGAATCAGGAATGGGAAGTCAGGGGCATCTGGGTGGCACAGCGGTTAAGCATCTGCCTTCGGCTCAGGGCGTGATCCCGGTGTTCTGGGATCAAGCCCCACATCAGGCTCCTCCGCTATGAGCCTGCTTCTTCCTCTCCCACTCCCCCTGCTTGTGTTCCCTCTCTCGCTGGCTGTCTCTATCTCTGTTGAATAAATAAATAAAATCTTTAAAAAAAAAAAAAAAAAGGAATGGGAAGTCAGAGTTGCCTTCCCACTCTGACATGACTAAATGACACGTTCAGATGCATTCAAACCCACAACAAAGTTCTAGCTTCCCCGGCAAAGACATTACTGTTTCATACAGCAGTATCGCTGCACTTATTTCTTCAGGAAATATTTACTAAATGTCAACGATGTGCCAGACATCGAGCTGGTCCTCGTCTGGAGACATTCTTGATTATCATGGCAGTGTGGGGGGGGGGGGTGGGGGGGGTTCCTCTGGCATCTAGTGGGGAGAGGCCAGATATGTTGCTAAACATCCTACATTGCACAAAATAGCACCTAACAACAAAGAATTCTCTTGTTCAAATGCCAGTAGTATCAAGGTTGTAAAACCCTGGTGTAGACCTAAAGGTCAAAAGAAAGAATTCCTGCCCTCAAGGACTTAAGGCATGCAAATAATGACAATCCAACACAACAAGCCCCACAAGGGACAATGTCTAAGACACCATAGGTGCACAAGGGAAATGAGATTGATCTCCACACTCCTGACAAAGTCTCCAGAGGGAATCACGGTTCTCCACCCTTGTTCTCTGATACTCATCATCGTTGTTATGTCTAATTCACCTGAGTTTAAATGAAGGTACTAGATATCATACCAAAGAATTATGAAATTTACTTCCAATGATTTTTTTCACTATTTTTTTAATTCTTTATTTAAATTCAATTCAGTTAACATATACTGGATTATTAGTTTCAGGGGTAGAAGTTAGTGATTCATAAGTTGTATATAATACCCAGGGCTCATTACATCAAGCTCTCTCCTTAATGTCTATCACCCAACTATCCCTTCCTTCCACCCACCTTCCCTCCAGCAACTCTCAGTTTGTCTCTTACGGTTTGCCTCGCTCCCTGTTTTCATCTTATCTTAGTTTTCCTTCCCTTCCCCAATGTTCATCTGTTTTGTTTCTTGAATTCCACATAGAGTGAAATCATATGATATTTTTCTTTCTCTGACTTATTTCACTTAGCATAATACCCTTTAGTTCCATCCACATCTTTGTAAATGGCAAGATTTCATTCTTTCTGATAGCTGACTAATATTTCATCGTATATACATCACATCTTCTTTATCCAACCATTTAGCCACAAATCTGGCTATTGTGGACATTGCTGCTATTAACATTGAGGTGCACGAGCCCCTTCGAATCACTATGTTTGTATCCTTTGGATAAATACCTAGTAGTGTAATTGCTGGGTCTTAGGGTAGCTCTATTTGTAACTTTTTGAGGAACCTCCATTCTGTTTCTCAGAGTGATTTTTAACTTACTCTGTTCCTTTCCGTCTGCAGAACAAAAAAGCCCCATGTGACATTTTAGGTCTGGAGACTGTCAGAAGCATTTTTATGTCAACCCTTAAAAAACACAGCAAGCTGATATTTCCAATAACAAAAATTACACTGCAGTTTATACAGGAATGTGGGACAAAGCACTCAGTTCAGAAATGAAAGAACAAAAGGAGACTAAGGTCATTGTATCCCCAGTGATTAACAATAGGAACGATCTATGAACTATCGCTATCTCTTTCATAAACAATGATACTTTTATCATTCTCCTCATTTACATAAAACAAAATACTTTACACATTGTGATGTCCATGAAAATAAAAGGGTTTCTATGAGACAGGCTCTTGTAAAAAAAAAAAAAAAAAAAAAGGTGGGGGGGGAGAGTTCTATCTCTTTACATTAAATAGAAATAAACACACTGGGATGCCTGGGTGGCTCGGTCAGTTAGTCTCCCTCTGGCTCAAGTCCTGGGATCGAGTCCCACATCAGGCTCCTTGCTCATCAGGGAGCCTGATTGTCCCTCTCCCTCTGCCTGCCGCCCCCCCTGCTTGTGTTCTTTCTCTCTCTGACAAATAAATAAAATCTTTAAAATACACACACACACGAACACACACACACCCCCAAAAACTTCAACCACATTAAACAATAAAGCATAGCCAAATTTAATCTTATTCTGGAAGAACTTACTTCCATCTGGTCAACTAAAGAAATACACCAAGCACTCTGGGTTGTCCACTAGGTCATAAGTTCAGTTTTATTAATAGCTAAAAAAGACATTTTATAAGTTGACATCTGAAGATGTAATGTACCCTTTGGCCCGAATGTTTGTTTTATAGTTTCCCCTTAATTAAAGTTGATTTACCTCTTATTATTTTTTTTCTCAAAAAGCAGTTTCTTAAAATAATTTGTTTCCACACGTTCAACTCACTGTCTGTCACAGGACATCCTCATTAAGATGCATTTCCACCCACTCCTCCATCATTACACTGTAGAAAGCAGAAAGTGTTTTCCACTCTGGATTGCAAATAGAAATTCTGTCCACAGGGTATTTTCCTGATCCAGTCCAAACTGGGATACAGTCTTTTACTGATAATAGAATGCTTATCCAGGCCTTGCTAGTACAATGGATTAGATATGAAGCCATTAAGTCTTATAGCTTTGACATCATATAAAATTTATCTGGATACCTGGATCCTTCAAGTAATTATTGCTGAAACTAAGCCAATGACTATCAATCATGCTCAGCAAAGTATTTCACATATCATTCCATATTTTATGATGGATATTTATTTCATAGATATTAAAAGAACTAATGATAACATCTATTGACCTGAAATTAAACTGGTATTCAAGTGATTCATAGTTAAATAAAAAGACTTCGGGCCTAATGAATTCATCATAAAGAATATTCTGTCCAAGTTTTTCATTGAAAATATGATCCCTATAGAAATATTACTGTTGATGTTTGCCTTAATTTCTGCTTTTCCTATGTTTCCACGAAAATGGCAAAAGAGCGTCTCTTGGCAATTCTTATCCCACTACATCGTACCTTTGTAATCAATGGTCCAAGTGTAGAATTCTAGGTCTGACCAGATCACCAGCATCATTTGTCTCTCACCAATACAAACTTTACAAGGCATCCTCCATTAACTTGTATTTTCTTCATGAGTTGTTTAATCTCTGATATGGAAATATATTAAACTAGCCACCCCTAATCCTTTCCAGAGAGCTCCTGCCTTCATTTCCCTATTAGGCGGTCGTCTGTCTTTACTGGATGTTAATGTAATTCAAATCCACAGGAAACTTTTAATTGCTAGAATGCTTCACACTGTAATTTAAACATTCCTGTGAGAATTAGGATACAATTTTAGTCATCTAAATTTTCTCAGGCATAATTTAAGCTGCCCACAAAGTGTTTCCCCCCTTAAAGTGACAAATGTCTAATTTGACTATAGTTTCATTCACTATTGCCCATTTTTACATGAATATTTACAACTTAGAGCTGAGACAGCCTACATATTTACACTCAGGAATGTCTGTCTGCATGCAAATTTTCACTATTAGTCATCGGCAATGATGTGACATAGAAAATTTTTTAAAGTTACCCTAATAGAATTAAATGCAATACCTTCAAAACTAAGAGAACACTAAGATTAATTTGCTTGTCATCTACACAGCTAGGAAGAAAATGCTTTGTACGATATCAATTTGAGTAAAATTTGCCTTTTTTTATGGAAAATTCTTTCCATTGTTTATATTCTATTCTGTGATATCACAGTTTCATAGAGTCATGAGAAATAGTTTATGACCATATAGCTGTAGAAAACTTGACTCATGATAATTTGCAAAATATAAAATGGTCAACAAACATGAAATAAGATATGCAATATTCAATTAATTCATATTTGTTACAGTGTAAGCCTGGGTGGAGATAAATATTTAATTATTTTGTTATGTTCCGCTAATGTCTAAAAGAAGCTGGGAGAATTGGCTAAGCATTTTTTCTCCTCATTGATGTGGATGGGGAGATAGCGGGGAATCAGCCAACATACCAGTAGGACGAGGATTACAGGAGGCATTCTTTAAGCTCCTTGACACAAACTTCAGGCCATGTCACAGACAAACGCGCACACTGCTCACCAAGCGCCCGTACTTATTACTTAAAATGGCTCAGATGGGACTTCAGGTTGCATATTTTTTGAGGTAGGTCTTACTGCCTTGGTATTGAAAGGTGTGAAAATGGTTCCCTGTTCACTATTGTCATTAGGTCATATTTTCATGTTAATAACCTGCAAAAGATGTAAAGTTTAGGATTCGTTGTAAATGCACACCCACGCGCATGCATGCGCGCGCGCGCGCACACACACACACACACACACACACACACACACATATAAAAAGTCAAGGAGTTCTCTCCACTCCGGTACCCACAAAACTACGTAATCAACACCTTATTAGACTGACTTTAATTCCAAGGCAAAACGAAATCTTTAGAAAACTTCAGTGAATAATATGACAAGATGGTGCCATTTGAAATATATATATATAACAGAATCTAGAAAAATACACTTTTCTTCCTCTTCCTTGTATAATCAAAAGCCTAAATGTAGGTTCAGCTTTCTCTACAAGGGAAGGCGAATCAATGGGCTGACTTTAAATCTGTGGAACACGGCAACTGCAGAAGTAGTTACGACCTAGAGTAGCCAAAAAGAGGGGTGCATGGTTACTTCCGTTAAGATATCTCAATGTCTTCATACAGTCACGCCAACACATGCATTCTGGGCTCCAAGAGCCATACTGTCTTACGGCACAACTGATGTAAATAGTTACAAGGTGCTAGTGCAACAAAGTAGAGGATGGGCAGTTTCGCTGCCTGCAAAGCTGGGCCATTGCCCTGGGGAAAGAAAACAGCAGGTGATGTTCATGTCTTCCCTTAGGGAATCCCAATGTAAAAGAACCGCCATGTTTCACCAGGCTTCAGCACCTTCCAACTCCACCAGCTGACTTGTTCATTAACATTTGTTGGCTCGAGAGGAAAATTATTGGTCAAAGGACTTGGCTGAGAACTGAAATCACATTTTCATTTAAAAATTAACTTCAGGAGCACCTGGGTAGCTCGATTGATTAAGCGTCTGCCTTCAGCTCAGGTCATGATCCCAGGACCCCATGCAGGGCTCCTTGCTCAGAAGGGAGCCTGCTTCTCCCTCTCTCTCTGTCTACCACTCTGCCTACTTGTGCTCGCACTCTCTCTCTCTGTGTCAAATAAATAAATAAAATCTTAAAAAAAATAAAAATTAACTTCAAAGCAGACTATAAATAAATAAATAAGTAAGTAAATAAATAAATAGAGCCTGAAAAAATTCTAGCTCTCCTGTTTTACATCAAACAATTCTTTAAAGAACTGGCAGAAGAGTCTTTTTTGATATATAATATATACACATATTCCACTAGGATTTTCTGAGCAATTAGATTTATTTACTTAATAAGACTATGCTTATTTTATCAAATTATTTTACAAAAGGGAAGAAAAGTTATAAAGTGCACTCAAGCATGAGTAAATAGTACCGTTATATGATATCCAACTTCCAAAAGAAAACAGAGGAAGAATACAATGATGTAACTATTCGCAGCTGTTTGGAATAGAGGTGATCTAAGGAAGTTGAAATAAATGTTATAATAAAAACTCAGTGTATTCATGAACAGATTTTAAAACATTACAAAAATCTAACAAAATGAAGACTGCACATTTTTGAAAGTAAATATTCACATGGAAATTGGAAGTTTTACTCAAATATTTGGGTTCAATAAAGTGTCCACATAGTCGGCTGATTATTTTGAACAGAATTCAAGATGGTATCAACATCATCACAATATTTCTCTAAACACACAGAGATTGCTAATGGGATTTTTAAAAGGAGGTTTCTTCAAAGTTTGGTATAGAACCATAATTTTCCAGAAGGACAAATGATCTCAGTCAGATATGCAATCTTCCCCATGAAGTCGCCTGTTCTTTTGTATTTCACTGCCTTTTTTCCCCCGTCCAGCATAGGCAGCACTTCCAAAGGTTTTAGTAACTTACGTGAGCTCATAAGCAACCGTTTTCCTTAAAAACAAATAATGTGGTTTATAGAATGAAGAGCTATCGTCACATGACCTTATAGTGGGGTTCTTCCTGAATGATGAGTATTTGAGTGAGTGTGTGAGTGTGTGTGTGCGCGTGTGTGTGTGTGTGTGGATCAGGGGAAGGTGGGTGAAGGTCAGCGTCCAATCTATGAATTTGTCGATGTGCATACCTCTAATTTTACACAAAGCCGTCTTTGAATCTTCATCGTGACATTTTTTTCTTTCAACTGATGAAAGAAGTAATTTTCTACATAATTATTAATTAATGTTGATTTTCCTGAAACGTTCTCCATTTTTACAATTGAGATACTAAGGCAGAGCTGTAAGCCTCCAACTGAATGCACAATTACTTTCAGGAAGCAGTGGTGGGGGTGGGGAGGTGAAAGGCATTTCTTAGGCATCAGTGAAAGAAGACAAATAGATTAGAGTTTTGTGACTAGAGTTCATAAAATCTACATATTTTTAACATTAAGGAGTAATGTAGCCTAGAAAAAAAATTAAAATGCTGTGAAGTCGGATAAATGTCAGATTCAAATCTTAGTTCTACCTCATGCGTTGTTTGTGTTTTGTACGGGCATGCTACTTCACTGCGTTGTGACTCTCTTCCCTGGTCTGTTAGATGAACTAATAATGTTCACCCCAAATTAGTTCTGATGACCAATGAGCTGATAAATGCACAGACAGACCTAGCACAGAGTAGGAACAGAGTAAGCTAGTGCTTCTAAAGAGTCTTTCTGTTGGAAGAGTTCATCCAATAAAGGTATTTAAAAGAAATTCTTATGAAAGTCAGAGCCTTTCCAGTCCTGCAAAGGAAGGGACCCCTTCATTTAATGATTTCGAATCTCAATAGTTGCCATGCTAAGCTTTATATTTCCTTTTTATGTTAAATAGGAAATTTTTGGTCATTGACTTAAATAATTGAGCAACTCTTCTATTCTTATATGCTATTACCTTCTTTTTTTTAATAATAATTTTTTATTATGTTATGTTAGTCACCATACAGTACATCCTTAGTTTTTGATGTAACGTTCCATGATTCATTATTTGCGTATAACACCCAGTGCTCCATGCAATATGTGCCCCCCTTAATATATCCTATTACCTTCTAACTCACTCTTCAGTTTCCATTAAAGGCAGGAGAACACAGTACCCTGCTCTCTGTCTCCCCTGTAAGCAGTTAATCATGCCGTTTCTTATCCCTAGAAAGCCTTTCCAACCTTCCTTAGTAAAACTGTGAACTTCCATCTGTCAAGATTTTTCTATAAGGAGCAGGAATCCAAGACAATCAAATTCTGTCTGCGGATTTTTGTATGCCACTCATTTATAAAAAGCAATGTGTGGATGTTCCCATTCCACCAACACAGAAAAACAGCATCTAGTTCAACTCTTCCCATTGGGCAGATTATCATATTGTTGCTAACTGACTTACAAACCAATAAATGAAGAGACTTCCCAGTGAAACATGTCAAACATTTGAAAAGTTCATGAGGTAACAGCAGCTAACTAGATAAAAGACTGGAGTTAGTACACAGAGGGTTAATTTACTCAGATACTACACAAAGTACAAAGACGCTGACAACAATTGACACCCATGCTTATTGGGTTTTGCTGCCCACACACGAAGAAAAGAACCGTTAACTACCTACCCTTTATCTTCTAACTAAAATCTAGTTATAAGAAGTAACAGAACAAAGACCTGAGCACAAAATAGAAAGCTATTATGATGCAGAAAATATAATTTTTAAAATAATGGGAACTCGGGGAGAAAGAGTTAAAGCAAAAGAGGGAAAAAGAACTAAAAGAAATGAGAACAATGATATGGAATCAAATATAGAGAAATTGGGGCAGAAAATAGAAAATAAAAATGCTAGCGTGATACACACAATGATGCTTGCATTTAGAGAACCCTTGTTGAGAATTCAATCTGTGTCAGATGTTATGCAGGATAATGGAAGACAGAGGGTAAAACCAAGGAGGTATGGGTCCCTGAGTTCTAAGAATTTACAAAGTAGCTGAGCGGGAAAAGACACGTGCATAAACAAGGTTTAAAAAAAAACCTCATAAGATACCAAAAAAGACATATATTTGTGTGTGCTGAGATACAGCAGGTGCAAGGACGAGCATGGGATTTGGAGTCACCAGGTCCTATTCTAACACTTAAGAGTCTCACAATCTTGGGCAGTTGGGTGACCCACTCTGGACCTCAGTCTCCTCATCTGTAACATAAGAAGATTTGAGTACACGATCTCAAAGATATTTGGGGTATTCTATAATCCTGGTCCTGTGAGGAGGCATTTCCCATAATCTGGATGTAAAAAATTCTTGAAAGAAAGGAATTCTGAGGAACTTAAGGGAGGGGAAGTGAATGGAGTCTTGGCAAAGTGTCAAAGAGGAAACTCCACACACAGCGACAGTCACGTAGCAAACCCCAGAGCTAGAAATGAGAGTCATGTGTGAAAGGGAAAATGCATACCTGACTGGCTGGAATGTGGACTCAATCAGGGAGAAATAACAGTAGTGAGATAAATAAATAAATAAATAAATAAATAAATAAATAAATAAATAAATAAAAGCTCAGGTCTTAGAGACGACCCGCTCAAGCAAAGACAGGGCAACAGCAGAAAATAACAGGAATATAATACTGAGCAGTATCTGAAGAGTGAGAAAAACATTTTAAGGCAAAAAGAAAAATGCCTGAAAATGGGAAACAGAAATCAAGGTGCAATTAAAAGTCAGAAAAGTAGAAAAATAGCTCTTGGGTTGATAAATAGGTGAGAAAAGTAAGTGGGCGTGAGGCAATGAGTGAGGAGGAGGTGGTTTAGAGAAAGGAGATTAAGGTTAGAACAGAGATAAATGGTCAAAGATTTGAGTATTATTTCTGAACTGGAGCCTGTAGGACTGCATCAAAATGGGCACTCGAGGGTCATCGAAGCAGCCGAGAGAGTTCGGCTTCTGTAAGTGTTTTAGCTGCCAAACTCCAAGCATCTCCAAAAGCAAGAGTGGTCCGGAAGAGGAAGTGAAATTGTTGGAGAATTCTGATGAAATACTTTCTTCTTTCTGAGCTCAAAACCAATTAATTGGTCTCAAATTGGACTTCCAGCAGGATCGAGTGCAATGCAATGCTAACAATAATTATTATCTTAGCTAACATTTATTGAACCCTTCCATGCACCAGGAACCATGCTGTGTTTTAAAGGCACTATCTCATTTAGTGCTTCCTATGAAAGGACAGAAACAGATGTAGGTGGCCAGAAATTGTGATTCTCTCCTGTTTATCTTTTCCTCATTTACATACGAAATTCAATACTCCCCGTAGTATTAAAAAGTCAGCGCTGAGGGCAAAAGGATTCTCTCCATCAGCTGTCAGCCCACCAGGGAAGTGCAGGTAGAAGTATCATTACCACCTCACATAGGAGAGCACAAATGACCCCACAGCATTAAAAAGAAATCAGGGAAATGTCAAACGTGAAAAGGACTGCAGCGCATAAAAGTTAAATGAGGCAATATGATAGAACACATGCTCTTCAAACCCTTAGCCTCTCGTTTTCATTCTGTAATGTAAACATGATATTACTACCTGGAGGGTGGATGAGGAACAGCTGGGACAGTTTAGTTCTCATGAGGAGTAAAATGAGGAGACATCACTCAAATTTGTAATTAACAAGATTGCTTCTGTCACAACTAGGGGAGACACCCTTTCCACATGCACCGGCTTGTTGCTGAAGTTTCCTTCTCACAACTAACAATACGAAATAAAATAAAAACATCTTCAAAGGTCTGCCTGGTAGTTTTCTAATTAATGATCAAAAATGAGTTTACTTCAGCATAATTTCACATTTTTATGTAAAGTCTTATTTGATTGTAATTAGCACAGACTACAGAACTTAATTAGGACTAATCATTCCTTAATGCAATCAGAATCCCAGAAGAACAATATAAACAGATTTTTATTGGTATTAGTGATGCAAACTTGTAAAATATAGAGCCAATTAACCTATAACAATGCTTCCAAAATATAAAATAAAAATAAATTACGGGTGCATTACCTAACAGTTTCACAAGTACACTAGTAAAATAATAACAGAGTTAATAATCAAACCCCACAAGATCAGTCTTCCTTCCTAAATGCTAAAGATAGCAGTCACAACTGTGATGCATGTTAAAATATACTACCCCTTAATGAGATTAAGCATAAAAGACTCCCCAAGACACTGCAGGTTCTATGATATCGACACAGCTTCCTGTTAAATACAGAGACAGAGGAACTCCACAATTCCTAGATGACATAACAGACCTTAGTTATAGTCACTTTAAGTTTTGAAAAGTTGAGCTTTAGGAGAAAAAAGTTGGGAGAGCTTAGTAAACATTTCTGCTCTGCAAGCTCCAGAGCATAACGGCAAATGTATTTCTCTTGTTCATTGCACCCTAACTTTGTAAGTTCGCCCCTCCAGCCTCATAAAATGATTTAACCTCTCTGGCAAGAAACTGGTAGCCAATAACTGCAGTTAGACAGTCCTGCTGCAATTTATGAAAAGACAGTAAATATCATTTGTCTTAACACAGAACTCTCTAATGAAATTTCTCCATTGGAATTGGAATCCACCCCAAAATGTCAGGAATATTTCACACAATTAGATTTGGAACTCCAACTGTTCTCCATCCATTTCCAAAAAGTCCCAAACTGAACACGTTAGCACAGGATGGATTCTCCTCCCTGAGCCTTGAAGCAAAACTTGAAAAATACAGATTGGCGTACAACTTCTACTGAACCAAATTAATTCCCAGCTGGGCTTTAGTCAGACAGTAAGGGGGAGGTGCAATATTTGAAATATGTGATCTAAATAGTATGCTCATATTTCTTAAATATTGTGAGTTTCTCCTCACAATGTTGTAGATTCGTAGCAGCTTGCTGGCGAGACAGATGCCAAAATCATATGCTAGGAGGGTAGGGGAACAGACTTTTAGATTTGGGGAATTAACTAATCCCTTACCTGCTGCCATAATTTCTCAGTATTTCTAGGGTGAGTTCAGGCAAATTCACAATGATGAACAAAAAAGGATAAATCAAAACCACTGCCTTGCTTAAACAAGTAAACCAAAGCTCTGACTTGAATCTATCATCCCCCACCGCTTCTATCCAGAACCTCTCTAGTCTTTCGTTTTTTCAGTCAACACACAAGTTCATCACACTCAGCTTTTTAGTAAACATGTCTTAGCAGAGCTGATTAAAAGGATTCACCAGGAATTTCTAAAAGACTATGTTGCTTATTTGGGACAATTGTGTGGTTTTAATGTTAGTTACCAAGTACTAGTTAATCTCCTTTGTGCCCAGAAGAGCAGGGTGAGATCACAAGACATCCTTGCTGTCCTTATGGGGCTTATGATCTTTCCTGAGGAAACATTAAGCTCTCAGAAAACTGTCGGTAAATCTTGAGGCAAAATGCAATTAGTCCCTAAATAAAGAAGACAGAAAATAAATATTCATAAGCAGGAAGAGATGGGTGTGTTTGCGTGAGCCTTCAACAAGGAGGACAATCTTGAATAGGTTCCTTAACCATGCTTAAAACTTGGATAAAGGGAAAGCAGGTAGGAGTGTGCGTGTGTGTGTGTGTGTGTGTCTGTGTGCGTACGCCCGCACGTGCAACCATGTGCACTCATACACACGTTAGGGATTTTTTTCAAAAAGCATGAAAGAGTAGATGGTGAAAGTGAATGCCGCTGATTACTTATTTTACCTATCAATCAGTGTGTTTTTAAGCTTCTCAAGGCTGTCATTTATCTTTCTGCTTCTTGAAACAGCTTTCGACTCAGAACTTGAAAATCTTTGACCTGAACTTCCCATCTTCCTGAAAGAAACCACCACCAGGAGTATGCTTGAGTGAAAAGTGCTAAATGAAAGCAGGTTTGCTCTTTGATGCTAGAAAGCCCTTCTGTATTCCACAAGCAGCAAACACTCACTCTCAAAAGAGTGTGAAATCCAATCCTTCGTATACCCTGATATCACAAAGCTTTATGTTTAAAGTCTAATTCCTCAGGAAACCTTTACAAAGATCTTCCAGTTTCTGCCATTTTAAGTGCTCTCCCCAGCGGGTGGGGGGGGGGAGGAGAGAGGGAAACAACCCATAGGAGACTCCTAAGGATAGAGAACAAACTGAGGTTTGATGGAGGGAGGGAGTTGAGGGATGGGCTGGATGGGTGATGGGGATTAAAGAGGGCACTTGTAGTGATGAGCACTGGGTGTTGTTTTTAAGTGACAAATCAGTGAATTCTACTCCATGAACCAATACTGCACTCTACGTTAACTAAGCAAAAGAAGAAGAAGAAGGATGGGGGGGGGGGTGGAGGAGAAGAGGAGGAAGAAGAAGAGCCCTCTCCATTCTTCCTACAGATGGGATGTGGAGAAAAGAACCAGCTGCTTTCAGACATTTTACTGTGAATCGTGGGTTGAAATTAACATGTTACGCTCAAACGTACAGCAAACGTATTCCTACCCCATAAAAATATGAAGTTTAAAAAGTTACATTACAGGTCTTTTACATTCTTTCTGTTTATAAGATTATTTTAGGAAGTAAACTCTGTCTTTTAAGGATAAATTGTGGGTTTTCCTCTTCCCAAAATGGCATCTTAAGAGTAGCAAAAGTGGGGCTCCTGTGTGGCACAGTCAGTTGAGTGTCCAACTCTGGCTTCAGGGCAGGTCGTGATCTTGGGGTCCTGACATCATGCTGAGCATGGAGCCTGATTGAGATTCTCTCTTTCTCCCTGTTCCTCCCACTTGTGCGCGCTCTCTCTCTCTCTCTCTGGAATAAATAGATAAATCTTTAAAAAAGAAAAAGAGTAGAAAAACTTAGGTGACACTACATAATTTGGTGGGGTTCTTGAATTTTGCATGGGTCTTTGGTGTCTTCTGCTGATCTACTGTGTCCTGAGCACCTTGTGAAGTTGTCTGTTAAGGCGTGTCTGGTGAATTCTTAGCTTTGTTTTTCCTTAGCTCAGTTCAGGCCCTTTCTCTGCTCCACCTCACCCTTTGGTAGTGCTGGGGAAACCCCTTTGGGTCTTAGCCATGTCCTGCAGTTTGACCATAGCCTAACCTGTAACCCATGTGGTACCAGATTTTGAGCTCAGCTTCCTCCTGCAACCCTAAAAGATCACCAGGAAACATCCAAATCACTTCCAGGACAGAAAGTTAGCAGGTTGGGCAAGGAGTCATTAACTCTTCCCTTCGCTGTGACAACTATTATTTTGTGGTGACTGGACGAGCCAACGAGGACATACATAGGTGTCAGATCACTTGTTTCTACTGTTTCAGTTTCTTCTCCTCTATTCTTCCACTCATAGAGACTTGAGGGTTTTACCATTTCCTCTTCCACCTTCTGGCAGTGCCTATGTACCTGCTTTCTACTTTCCAAGGCAGATAGAGTAAAAAAATCAATGAATGAAGGTTATAAACCAACAACATTGGTTTAATATTTTAAAAATATTATCCCCATGGAGTCGAGATATGACAATAGCCATACAAAATCAGAGAACTTGTATCAGATACTTTATACTTTAATCCCTAATTAAATCTCTCAGACATGTGGATTTAGTGTTCTATTTGTACTCTAAGAAGCATAAAGTAATTGTCAATAAAACAATTCGTAAGTAGGATTTTGACTGAAGAAGAGAAGAAAGAGTAGGATAAGGAGGAGATAAAAGAGAAGAAAAAGGAGGAACACAAGAGGAGCATCTTCCCACACGAGGAATATTCTCAGCTGGATACAGGTTCAGCCATCTATTCTATTCCTCAACAGTATAATAACCCTTGATGCTTACTATGACTAACTGGTGGTACTTGGAAAACATCCTGAATCCAAAGAGCTATCAATTACATTACTGGGGTGTGTTTCCAAGGATGAAGAAGAGGCAAAAAAGTATTATAGACTTTCAACAATAAGTACGTAAGAAAATATAATTTCCATCACTATTTAGAAAATGTATCCAGTACACATAATCCACTCCCCCATCACTCTGTTCCAGGAAAACTTAACCATGAATGTTTCCAATTCAGTCCCATCAGAGAAACTACAGTATTTCACTAATACCATTAGAAGACAGCTCTCTCGATCATTTATTTACACTTCCATGCATTGGTAGATGTATTTGTTTTGGCATCCAACATGTTCTTTCCAAGAGTGTCCAATGAATACTGATTATCATGAAATTATCTTATCAAAAGCACCAGTTTGTGTTCTTAGCATGTTTCTAAATCACACGTTAAAAAACACAGTCTGACTCATCTGTTAGTAATTTAAAATAGCTTCAATGTCTTTTCTAACTACCTACTGAATTGTGAAGTAGCTTCTTCCAGTCTGCTAGCCTGTGCACAGACAGTTCAGGGAAAACAGAAATTAATGCTACAGCAACATCTGTGCCGAGGTGTCAACACAGAATTAATCCATTAAAAATTAGCATAACTTCATGCTATTACCTCTTTAAATTATATGTTGCTATTCAGGGATACAAAATGCTATGTGAGATAAAGCAAAAAGTAAAGGTGATTCCTCAACACCTTTGGGATAAAAATCAGTTGGTGGATCAGGGGATGAGGGATGAAAAACCTAATGTGGGACACACCGCTATTGACTCTGATCTCAATAATGACAGTATTCTGTCCTCATTCCAACTATCCATAAATAATACCTAGCATTAAAAATGAATAGCCCAGAGAAAATTGCCTCAACAATTCTACCTTCAACAAGTTTTTCTCAATTTCCTCTCTAAAATGAAACAGACAAAAGCAGGTAACAACCACCTTTCTTATTTCTTAGTGAGGTATGCATGAGCTTTTGTCTCCTTAAGATGATGAAGTCATGAGAAGTAATTAGTTGCCAATCATATTCTTCTTTTTCCAAGTAAAGAAGAAATGATGGCTTCAATATTGATTCACATCACACTTCCCCAAGAAAGCTCCCCTTAGATGGGGCCATTTCGTTTCACGGAACAGAAACATATTCAGACGAGTTCAAATTACAAATAGGTATTTATTGGAAGAATTCAGAGAACAGAATAGAAAGATGGGCAGGAAGAAGAGCTTGTTCTTGGAGAAGGAAGAGGTGAAGAAGTCGTGCCCTCTCCTTTTTCAGGGATACAGATTTGCTGGTCCCTGTTTCCCTCTGTGAGTTTCTGCTTTCCTACTCTGAATCTGCTCATTTGCCCTACGCTAACCTCCAACTTCATCTCTGCTCTTGCTGCTTTGAGGACACATTACATAACCATCTACTGACAAACATCCACTTCCACCTTCTCACAGCCCCCATCAGAGCTTGTTCTGAGACAGCCATTCTCAGCCATGAAGTTCTAGGTTGGGTACGATTGACCCTCTCCCTCTACTCTAGGCACACGCTTTGAATTGCTTGAAATGACTGTTGATAGGTTAAACCACTGCTCCGAAAAAATGCAGCTAACCTGTTAAAAGACTCCAGTAGACAAATGGGTCATGGAGTAATGCAGTCAGGCCAGCTCCGGAATCATGAGAGGCAAGGGCTCTATCTCAAAGTTCCCAAATGAAGCAATACTTACAACCTGTATACCAAAGAGGAATACCACCCACAAACAGAAATTAATGCATATTTTTCCTGCTTTCTGGAAAACGTGGGCAATACTTGCTGCTTAGAATACCTTATGCATGGGCCTGTAGGCATACTTTAAGAAGTATGATCTGTGTATGAGCCTTGGTACTGATGTGAATTGTTTCTATAATCTGTAGCAGACCATTAAAACTCTAGGTCTCTATGTACATGTATATATAGAGGGATATATTTTCCCTTCTCTAAAGTGATTTCTTAACACCATACAAGATGGTTGCTGGGACAAAAGAGATAACAAAGGCAAAATACCTTAGGACCCAGCATTCAGCATACGTCCTTCCTATTCTCAAGCCACAACTCAAAGTCCTTACGAACTTCCACATGCTCTCTCCTCCTACAAAACAAGTTGTTTAAATCTCTCACCCTATGCCAGACCTATTCAACAATGGATTTCCCTACAAACACCAAGAAACTCGTGGCAGAACTCTTCTCTGATAAAGGCAAGGAGTCAGTGATGTGGCAATGACTGAGCTGGCCTTGAAGTGAGAACATGACCGAAATGGCAGAAGAACATGGAAAACACTCACCTTCGCTATCCTCCCCATTCATCATCTCAGAATACTTGGCTCATTGTTTTCAATAAAATGCGTGCATGCATACATACACATACATAAATGCATACGTACACATATTCATCAAGAGCACATCAGGGGATTCTGTCTCTCTCTCTGTCTCTCACACACACACACCCCTCCTTCCACCTTCAGCACATCTGGTATTCACACATCTCTCTGGCAGAGGCCTCCAACTAAATTTGACCTGCGTGTTGAATCTGGTCAGCAAATGTATTTTATCTGGCCTGTGTTTGGGCCACACAAGTGTTTTAAATGTATGTGGATCACCTATTCATTTAAAACTTTAGACAACATCACATGAACATCCATATACCTACTATGGAAATTCTGGCAGATCCATAACCACTGAGACCGCATCTCCATGTGGCAACCTGTCCCCCTTGATGGAGCTTAAGTTCTCCATTTTACTAGAGACTGTGCTACTCACTATTCTGCCCCCGACCACGAGGGTGTATTACTTTCTACTCATCATATTACACCTGGCTTGCTTTCGCTCTCACTTTGCTTTCATGGCCCTTATTTCCTTGTGTGCACTCCAGACTATGCTTTTACATCCATTTCAGTGTTTTGTTCAGATTTTAGATTCCAAGGGGAAAGGAGCACACCGGCTTGACTTGCTTTTTATTCAGTTTTAAAGTGTCATATTTAAATGGAGATGCCTACTAAATGTGTGACATTAATGACGGCAATGCTACAAGCACGAGATGATTTGTTCTTGCGTACAGATAAGACGGCTAAAGCATCCTCTCGGCAGCAAAGGCCCGTGCTGACAACCCTTGATTATTCATGATCTACTTCTCCAGTTTATGAATCATTCAGGTAGCTTTGCTTCTCTTCATTTCTCCCACTGTCAGATTGCCTCTGAGTATCTCCTCCAGTGCAAGAGCATGAGTAGAAAGACGAAGGAATCCCTTGATTAAACTATAACGAGGGAAACAGACGAAAGTAATGACTTAAAAGGAGAACAAAGATTTAAGACTTAACTTTGTTCTCTCTATTCCTCTGTTTGTCAGATAGTCTAAAATTGGAGAAACAACACTGTCAAGGGCTCATGGTTGTCCTGGGACCATTCTGTGTGCTGGTATCAGGATGACTTCTAATCACCAGCAACTGACATTTGGAGGGATGGAAAGATGAGGTGCCCGGATGTGCTACTCCATGGCAGGCCAGAAGTGCCAAGACGTTAATACCCCCAGGCGCAGGGCAGTCTTCAACCAATGCCTTGAGACTTGGTAACGACAATTACCTCCTCACCCTTCAGTTGTGTGTTTTGTGTTATATCCGAAGTCTGACCTCCGGGTCAAGCTCCAGGCACCCACTGTAAAGCTGAATGAATAGCTCACCTTTCCTGGCTGCCTTCCCTTCCCTGCATCACTTTTCCACTCCCTCGAGGTTTTTCCTACACTTTCCACGTAAAAGTCTTCCTCTCAACCCTGTTCAATTCCAGATGTGCTGCTAAAAGACCCCTCCATCATGTATATGTGCATTAGCGATAGTTAAACTACTAAGAAACAGACAATTAAATTGGGTCCCGTGATTGTCCCAGAACCAAAATGACACTTTAAGAGAGCAGTTCCTTCAGATCAGTTATAGCCTTCAGTCAGTAAAAGTTTTGCCAGAGAACAACTTTTATATGCCATACTTCAGTCATTTAAGTAAGGTCCTGGTAACTTGAGATAAAAGATTATTGGGAAGCAAAGACAGTTTAGTCAAGTTGTTTTTTATTTTTTTAATCTCGGTTGATCTAACATGTCTTTTTATTGCTATATCAATCAACTAAATGATTTTTTCCAAGTCTGAAATAAAATTATATATTGGTGTGTTGGGCAAGAGAGACAATGAGGATAAAATTTTAATTTGTTTTCCTGAATATGACTTTATAGCTTTTGTGACTGCCGAAGAGGAATCTGTAATTTTCATTATGGTAAAGTGACTAATGGAGAAGGCAGAAGCCAAGGAAGAAATCCTGTTTTAGGGCCAGACAAACTTCCGAACACTCTGAAAACCTAACGGTTGCAGTCCGGCATTCAAAGTTTATGGACCTGAGTTCCAAACTACTCTTGACAAATTTAATTTGGCCTTGGGGCAGTGGCGAGGAAAGGAGAGATTTTTACGGAAAGAAGTGAGGCAGAAGAAAAATTAATGGGATGAAAGAATTGGCTATGAGGAGAGAATGCAAACAGTAAGGCAGAGTACAATTCGCAACACCCACTGCCTTAGAAACGAACCGCAGATCGAAGGGCTTACAAGCAAACTGAGGCACCGCACTCGATCTGCCCACCCCGCCCGGCTACTCCGACGCTGGGGATCACGCAGCTACCATGTAGCACCTTGCCACTCTGGACCCAGAGATACAAGTACACAAGTCAGGAGGGAAGAGGCCCACCTCTGCACTCCACGCCCAGCATGCGGCGTAACCGCCAACACCACAAAGGTAACGGAAGGACGGATTCTTTGCAAACGTGTCGCTTAACCAACCCACCTTTCTCAAGATCGTGGATGACCTTCATATTTTAATTTCTTACTCTCATTATCATAGAAGCTTGTCATTCACATGACCAGAGCATTTTTTTTCACTTACGTCTTTAATAGCAGTTACGTTAGAATCCTTTTGTGTGTGTGCCCGCTCTGGCCACATGGTGAGCATCTGAGGTAGGGCTCCTGTCTAGCTCGATTTTGCATCACCGGAACACTGCATTCGGCCCACAGGAACTGCTCCAAACGAACCTCTTGCTTTAAAATGCTGAATTATATGCCAAGTACTTTCTGAGAACATTCAAAGGATAGCCTCTCTGTTGAATTTCATACTTGTTCAGACTTTTTAACATACAACCATCTTTATCTTTTATTCTTTTCTTTCTTCTTTTCTTTTTTTTGGGGGGGTGGGGTTATGAAACTGTGCCAACAGAGAAGATGTGACAGTTTTGATGTGTTTCCCACATCGGATTCTCTTGATTTACTTGCTGATTTCTGTTACAAAAATCACCTCATCTGTCATGTTATGCATTGTTTCGCTTCTGACTATCTTACTTTTCAGGGAATTTAAATTTGTGAAAATGTGCAATGCTCAGAAGAAATGCCATTAGCTGGGCACTGTGGCGTGTCCTAATCGGTATCTCCATCTCAAACACGGTCTTGGGGGGGGAAGCGAACTGCAAATATTTCCCTAGTTCCTCAATTTAGTACATTTAACGTGGAAAGCTGTTGCGAACTTGTCCACTGTTACAGCAAATGTTCTATGAAATAAGGCCATTTTCCCCCATGTTTTGCAAAGCACCTCCATCACGAGTAATTAGTGTCAACAACAGTGTTGCTCACCCCACGTTCCGGCACAGCCCATCTGCTGACTGTCCTGTAATGCCCTCAGACAGTCTCAGGTTCATCTGCTCCCCGCCTGGCGTTACCCCCCCTACAGCTCTGTCCATCTGCTGTCTTCATCACTCTGACCTTTTAAAGTCCTGTCAATTTGCTGGCTCTCTCCCACCCCTGCTCAGGCAGCTTGATCACCTTGGGTTGACACAATGATCTACTCTGCCAAGTGGTGTTACTAACTCGGCCTCTCTGCCCACCGACCAGTACGTCGGACTCTCACATCACAGAATACTAAAATAAGCACGTTATGAGAATACCACCCAGGCTGGACATTACTGGAAGGAACAATTGGTGATGAACCTGGAGCTTGGGTTCCACTCTTGGCTCTGTCATTAACAAGATGAATAAACTCAGACAAGTCATTGATTTGCCTCTTGACTTCAGTCACCTCAATTCTAAAACGAGGGGATTGCACTGTATTATCTTTAAAGAATATTTTTATTCAATGATTTAAAGTAATCCTCACTTTAGGCTAGTCAATTCAATGAGGACTATTTAAACAAAAAAAAGGGAAAAAAAAAGGGAAGGAAGCTGGAGATGTCTCAACAGGACACATGCACAAAAAATGAAGAGAGAAAACATCATGTTAGGAATCAACATGTGTTGTACACAGCTGATGAATCACTGAACGCTACATCAAAAATCGGAGATGTACTATATGTTGCCTAATTGAATTTAAATTAAAAAAAAGAAAGTTGCATTCTAAAAACAAAGAATCAACATGTGAGAAACTACCAGAAGTCACTCTGACCCTAGTAGCAGCCAATCCCAGCTCCCTCCTATAATGCCTGAATTCCAATTACACCCAGTACTTAGAGTAATCTGGATGAAATGTAAATCAGATCATATCACTGCCCCTATTGCACTTAGAATAAATACTAAACGCCTTACCGTGGGTCCCAGCCTCTCCGACCTCATCTTGGATCACTCTGCCTCTTCCAACGTTATGGCCACACTGGCCTTGTTTTGGTCTTTCAAACACACGCTCATGCCCACTACTTCTGGCAATTGCTGCATGCTCTGCCTGGAATGCCTGTCTAGCAAATCAACCTTCACATGACTGGCTCTCTGTGTGACTCCAGTCTCAGCGGAAATGACCTTCTCCTCATGGAGGCTTTCTCCTGATCACCCTATCTGTACTAACCACGGCCGTCCCGCATCACCAATCATTCCTACTGCAATACCCTGCTTTGATTTCTATCACTGCCTTCTGTCTGAATGTACCTTACTTATTTATTTAATTTCTCTTGCCCCACTCAAATGTAAACTTCAGGGGAACAATGGCATTGCTTTTCTTCTTTACACCTGTGTTCCCATCATCTAGAACAATACTCAAAAGGACAAATTCTTGCTCAATGGATAAGTGAGAGAAGAGAGGGTTATCAAGGTGGTGAAGCCTTCTTGGAGATTTTAAGTGACAGGCTTGATTTTGCATTGAGCAACAGTGAAACAGATTTTGAATGGAAAACAGACAGTGTGGCATCCATGCTGCCCAACCAACCAGAGAGAGTTGAAAAACTTCTACAAAAAGCAGTCTGCAATGGCTTAATCCTTTGTCTGGCCAAAGTGTGACCTCTCTTACTTGGGAAGACTGGCCTCCACTAGCATGTGAGAAAAAAATTCACATGCCCAAAGTTGGAAATCCATGAAAGACTTCTCAAGGCTACAGACAAGTTTCTTTGGGAAGGGGAAATATTTTCTGGGAGTAAAGCAAAGTTCTCCCCCTTGCAGTCACCCCAAGTCTTCAGTGGAAACTCCTCACATCCTGAACCAGTATGCTTACACATCAGTGGAGGCCAGTCTGCCCAAGTAAGATCATCTGAGGTCACACTCCAGCCAGAGAAAGGATTAGACAACCTCAAGCTACTTTTTTTTGCTGTTGTTAAGATTTATTTATTTATTTATTTATTTATTTGAGAAAGAGAGAGAGAGCAGGAGGAGGGGCAGAGGGAGAGACAGAAACTTAAGCAGACTCTATGCCGAGTATGGAGCCTGACACAGGGCTCCATCTCATGACCCTCAGATCCTGACCTCAGCCAAAACCAAGAGTCAGACACTTCACTGACTGTGCCACCCAGGCGCCCCTCAAACTACTTTTTAAAGAAGATTCTCAACTCAGGCAGCTTTGGAAGCAAATACAGATTAGGTATTGTTTCTTCCACTGTCCAAGGCCACTTTCTCATATAATAGGTACAAATGAGAAGACTTGCAGAATTCAGACGGCGATACCCGAGCACATATTCCTATCCCACCTCGGAGACCAAGACACCCAAATCCAACCGAAACATCCTGGCCCAACTTGCTTTCCTTAAAATAAAGCCTTAGGCAATTCTGTAGAGATCTAAAGTACATCAGTGGTTGCCTGGAACTGGCAGCAAAGGGGATTAACTACAAAAGGGCACCAAGGATCTCACTGGGGTGGTGCATGTGTTCTAAAAGTAGATTTGCGTGATGATTGAACGACTCAGTAAATTTACCAAAAATTATTAAACTGTATACTTAAAAAGGGTCAACTTTATGGAATGTAAACTACATCTCAAGAGAGTTCATTGTATTTTAAAGGAAGTTTTTAGACTTAAGCCGCTGGGTTCCCCTGGCGTTCCATGTCAAGGAGGACATTTCTACACCATGTGAAAATAGAGTTCTCTCTGTTCTTCTCTCAACTTAATGTAAGGATCTGTGGAAGTCTTCACTTGATAGTATTACCAGAGGTTCCCAGAAGAGGTAGTTCCCACTCCAAAAATAATGTGTCATTCCTTCTTCAATCCTTTTTGCCAAATATAAAGCAACTGGACCTAGAATCTTTGGCACATGTCCTACACTTGATCAAATACAGGAGGACACCATGACTAGGTGGTATCAAATGTTGAGAGAACGATCCAAAACAAGGTAAAACGGCACCACTCGAGTTAAATTCAGAAGCCTGCGTTGTGAAAGGAAAAGGCTGGCAGGAATGATGGGCTTCCAGGCCTTTCTCAGCCTCTCAACTTGATATTTCCAGTCTCCACAGCGGCCTCATCCCTATCTTCAGGTAGTGAAAAGGCAGACATTATTTCTCACCTTGACTCCAGCCACACATGCTTGACATCCATCTTGTCTGTGTAGCTCCTAGTCCATTTCCGACTAACTTTTGGTTCTGTTTTTACCCTAATTTTCACATTTTTAAAATGGTACTTTCATCAAGGCACTAAATCAATGATTGGCCCAGTGGTTCTCCACCACGGAACTTCCACAGGGGTAGCATACTTTCCCCAAAGGACATGCCAATCTTTGATTCCAGAGCAGTCAGTCATCTGCCCTGGCTAAATGACTTCACAAAATCAAAAGAAGGACTGTCTTTTGTTTGCTCTCTGGCATATATTCTGAATGTCAGATGGGACAGATCTATATATGGAACATACTGAAAGGTTGTTTGAATGACTGTGAGTCTGTTTTCATCTGAGACATGGAGGGATGGATGACTACCTTTCTGGATTGCTGGCAGGCAGTGAGATAACACCATGGTACTGTCACAAAGCAGGTGCTGAATAACTTACGAATCAATACTTCCACTGCCACCAGCATCTCTGAATCCTGGGCTGGCACCAAGTTACTTCCAATCACCACTAGACAATCTTTAGTGTGTCGAAACAGCATTGGCCCTGTTTCCAAAATTATAAGCTGTCCTTACAGTCATAGTTTCTTAGCAGTGGGAGCTGACAAGATGACAGAAATAAACTTTCTGGGATGATGTTTACAAAGGTACACTTGCTTCTATTGGCAGGAATGGTTATCTACCCTGTGATTCATATTCTTAAATAATGTACGCTTCTTTGACTGAAAAAATCGTGGCAACACCGGTGTTGTTTGACATTTCCCTAAGAAACCCAAGAGAAGCATTCCAACTGTTCTCTACATTTTGAAGCCGATGTTATTTGCTTCTACATACCTGCTCATTTCACATCCTTTATAGTTAAACCATTCTACACAACGAGATGAGCAGATAAGACCTATGGAAATGGAAGAACATGAAGCTCACAGAACTTACTGTCCACTTGGTAATTCATCACGGACTTGCTGACTGGTGCTTGTAAAGTGATTTTTCTTTTAAGAAAAAATCTCACCTCCTAGGCTTTCGTGTCATATTTTCCTATCCAAGGGGCACCACCTTAAAGGAAGAAACAATGCTCACACTTTGCATCTTACAAAACACTTCAGCTTGCATAATTAGTGCCCAATTAACCCTCATTGACTTAAGGTGTTTGGATCGTCCAGAAACGTCTCACTCCATGTGGCTTCATGAAGTCCAGGTCCGCAGACTGCAAGTTCCTGAAAGAAGAGACTTAACACACCCTGCTCAGCACATCACATGTATCAGGCTATTTCTTCATTCTAACATAGCCTGCTTCTCATTTCTCTGCCAGAGCTCTTAAACCAGCAGGTCACGCTGTGTTACAGTTAGCTGTTTGTGTGTCTATCTCCCTAACTAGACTGTGAGTTCCTTGAGAACAAAATCGAGTCATATACATCTGGGTATCCCCAAACGTCACCCAGGGCCTCCTCCATAGCGGCTGTCGAAAGCTCTGTCAGAGCCAGGCATTGTGACAGGCACTGAACAACACATGAAAAAGACTAAGTCCTCGCTGCCATGGAGCTCACTGGCCAGTAAGAAAGAGATAAACCAATGATCGATTACACGGTATCACCATAAGTGCTACAACATTGCTGGCCTGGAACTTGGGTGATCAAAGAGGGCTTCTACTCAGATCGGAGGAGTCAGGACAGGTTTTCCAGATAAGCGATAATGAAGAGGACACATGTTGAGTGACCAAATAGAAGACACTCACTCTAGGCTTACGAATTGAATCAGCATGAAGACATGGCATTGGTGATAACAGTAGAGAACCCAAGGCTCTACAAACCATAGTGCAGGGGGAGTAAGAACACTCGATGCCTTAGAGCTCCCCAGAGAAAAGGACACAGAGCTACCCCCAAAAGAGAAATGGCTAGAATCAAATTAAGCTAAAAAGCAGAGTCAATAATGAAGCAAGAAGAAAAAACCCTCCTGCAGATTATTTACATTATCAGATACCCAAGACAGAAAATCAGATATCTAAGGTGGAAAGTTGATTCTCACAGCTACGTGTGTACACACCACAGCGCCCAGACCAACATGCAGCCCGCCTTCTTCTTGTCCAACACTTGACTCTTTTTCGTCGTCTCAGCATCCTGTGCTGGGTGGATAAAACCAGAATCCTCATCCCCCACTTGACATCATTTTCAAGGTTAAGGTCACTGAGAGAATCTTCTCGTCCTGTGTAGCTGTAGCACGGAAAACTACATATTTTCTCTTGTTTGCAGACCAGCACACTGCTTTGGTTTTTGTTTAGAACTGAGGTGCACATTTGCCTTGAAACTACATTTACCCCAAAGATACAGACGTAGTGAAGAGAAGGGCCATATGCACCCCAATGTTCATAGCAGCAATGTCCACAATAGCTAAATTGTGGAAGGAGCCGAGATGCCCTTCAACAGATGAATAGATAAAGAAGATGTGGTCCATATATACAATGGAATATTACTCAGCCATCAGAAAGAACGATTACCCAACATTTGCAGCAACATGGACAGGACTGGAGGAGATAATGCTAACCGAAATAAGTCAAGCAGAGAAAAACAATTATCATATGGTTTCACTCATTTATGGAACATAAGAAATAGGAAGATCAGTAGGAAAAGGAAGGGAAGAATGAAGGGGGGGTAAACAGAAGGGGGAATGAACCATGAGAGACTCTGGACTCTGGGGAACAAACTGAGGGCTTCATAGCAGAGGGGGGGGATTGGGATAGGCCAGTGATGGGTATTAAGGAGGGCACATATTGCATGGTGCACTGGGTGTTATATGCAAATAATGAATCATGGAACATTACACCAAAAACTAAGGATATACTGTATGGTGACTAACATAACAAAATAAAAATGATTATAAAAAATAATAAAAATAAATAAATAAATAAATAAATAAACAAAAAGAAACTACATTACAACTACTTGTTAATTCTCCCACAGGAAAAACTTTGCCAACTCCCTAGGTCAGGTGTCTAGAAATCATTCCACAAGGTATGCTACTGAGAAGTCTTTAAATATCAATAATTTGTACTCATATAGACTTTTTTGTTGGAACAGAGATAGAAAATTAAATCCTCTAAGTTTATTTTTTAGTTTAGCATTAATTTATTGCATATACACATTCTCATTTGGGGGTTATTAGAAAAAACTGACATTTTAAATTTTAACATAAAAATTGTTTTGGAGGAAGATTCTATGAATTTGATCAAAGAGGAGGTCAAATATATGTAATACCTCTTTTTTTCTAATTAAAGAAGACATTTTACCATCTAAATTAAGTATGTATTCCCAAAAGGAAGATAATATTTTTAAAAATAACAATATTTAATTGCATTCCCTCATATCTAGTAAGAATAGAATTCATTTATTCATTTTCCCCTGGTTTTGAGTATACCAAGTTCAAAAGTACAACTATCTTTCATGGAACCAACTAAGAAGACAGAGGAACATATATTAATTGACATAATTGCTCATCTTAGAAAAGTTTAAGAAATATTTTCAGGGCCATTCGGTTAAGCGTCTGCCTTCGGCTCAGGTCATGATCCCAGGGTCCTGGGATCGAGTCTGGCATCGGGCTCCCCGCTCAGCGGGGAGTCTGCTTCTCCCTCTGCCTCTGCCCTTCCCCCTGCTCTTGCTCTCTCACACTCTCTCTCTCAAATAAATAATTTAAACAAAAAAATATTTTGTAAACACACATGACTGCTTATTTTGTTTTGCTCCTTATTTTTAAAATAGTAAATTAATGCTAATTATACCCTTTTAGGTTATGCACTCATATTCCTATGTAGAATTATTTTTCTCTTTTGGCATATCCACATGCACATACTCAAATATACAACAAATAGTGATAGTGGGCAATGCAGACAAATTAACCTAAATTAGATAGATAAATTGCATGAAATAAAACACTCTTTAAAATATTTAATTATATACTTCATTTGTCTGGCTGATTATGGTTTTGACCTTAATGATATGACAGACTCAGGTTGATCACTTCCCAATCAAGTTAGGCTTTTGACAATAGTAGCCAACGCTTAAGCAATTTGATTACCATCCAAGCCACTTTGCTGAGTTATCAAGATGTGTAAATCCATTTATTTGGATCAGCCTAACGAAACATACACATTGCACAACAATCTAATCAACTGCTCAGTAACTAACATTTTTAGTCTCCAGCACCGAATAAACTGGTATGCCATATATTCAGAAATAGGCTAGAAATACAGTCTTTTAAACCTCAGAGCATATATTCCATTTATTAACCAGTTACCTCTCAGCCCTCTTCTGCGCTCTGCTTTACGATCCTGGGCCTGGAAGTTTGCAAACTGCATACATTTCTCAGATTCCCTTGACAACTGCCTTCTGGTTAGCTTCTGCTGCTGGGAGACACTGACGTAAGATGAGAGAGAAGGGAAGAAGAGAGGAGGGAGGATAAGATCCTCTCTTTCCGACTCCTATCATTACTCTTCCAGCAGCAGTCAGTCGCTCTAACCTCCCCGTGGCACCTGAGCAGCAGCCCGAGGCACACCGGCAGGACCAAGACCGGCCTTGAAAGACTCTCCCGAAGGCCCTCAGGTCCCAATGGAGCCTCTCAGAGTCATCACTGCTGGCGCGAGCTCCTAGGTTCTCATACCACCAGCTCTTCCTTTGTCACCCAGCCACTTTCTACAATACCAATTTCTGGGTTATCTCTTTGACCACTTGATACTCTCTGTTTCTGGGTACCTATATTAAATCCATTCTGTTATATATATATATATATATATATATATATATTTTAGGATTTTATTTATTTGAGAGAGAGAGAAAGAGAGCGCACGCATGAGCAAGAGCGCATGAGCGGAAACGAGGGGCAGAGAGAGAAACGGACTCCTCACGGAGCAGGGAGCCCCACACAGGGCTCAACACAGGACCCTGAGATCATGACCTGAGCTGAAGGCAGTCTCATAAGCGACTTAAACACCCAGGCGCCCCAAATCCATTCTGTTTTAAAAGCCCTGCAGTATTTTTTACTCTTGAATGGAGCCTGACTAACATACTATATAATGTATTTTTTAATTGAAGTATAATTAACATACAGTACAATATAATGATTCAACAATTCTTTACATTTTCAGTGCTCATCAAGATAAGGTACTCTTGATGCCGTTGATTTATTTCTCTCACCCTCTCACCCACCTCCCCTCTGGTAACCACTAGTTTGCTTTCTATATTTTAGAGTCTGGGTTTTTTTTGTCTTTTTTGTTAATTTGTTTTGTTTCTTAAACTCCACATATGAGTGAAATTATATATTTGTCTTTCTCGGACTGACTTACTTCACTTAGCGTTATATCCTCTAGGTCCATTCATGCTGTTACAAACAGCAAAATCTCATTCTTTTTTTGCCTGAGTAACACTACACTGTGTGTGTGTGTGTGTGTGTGTGTGTGTGTGTGTGTGTGTGTATCTTCCTTATCTATTCATCTTCCTTATCTATTCATCTGTGGGTGAGTACTTGGGTTGTTTCCATATCTTGGCTATTATAAACAATACTGCTATAAACGTAAGGGTGCGTGTATCTTTTTGAATTAGGTTTTTATTTGCTTTGAATAAATTCCCAGTAGTGAAATTACTCGATCACATGGTAATTCTATTTTTAATTTTTTGAGGAACTTCTACCTGTTTTCCACTGTGGGAGCACCAGTTTGCATTCCCATTAACCATGCATGAGAGCTCCTTTTCCTCCACATCCTTGCCAATACTTGGCATTTCCTATGTTGTTTTTATTATCATTATTATTATTTTAGCCATCCTGATCAGTATAAAATGATATCTCGCTGTGGTTTTAATTTGCATTTCCCTGATGATGAGTGCTGTGGAACATCTTTTAATGCACTGTTGGCCATCTGGATGTCTTCTTTGGAGAGATGTCTGTTTACGTCTTCTGCCCATTTTTAATTGTATTCTTTTTCTGTTTGGTGTTGAGTTGTAGGAGTTCTTTATGTATTTTGGATATTAAGCCCTTAACAGATATAACATTTGCAAATATCTTCTCCCGTTCAGTAGGTTGCCTTTGTGTTTTGTTCATGGTTTTCTGCACTGTACGAAAGCTTTTTATTTTGGTGTAGTCCCAACAGTTTAATTTTGCTTTGTTTCCCTTGCCTGAGGAGACATATCTAGAAAAATGTTTCTAAGACTGATGTCAAAGAAATTACTGCCTATGTTTTCTTCTAGGAGTTTTATGGTTTTGGGTCTCACATGTAGGTTTTTAATCCATTTTAGTTTATTTTTGTGTATGGTGTAAGAAAGTGGTCCAGTTTCTGGTTCAAAATCATATTAGCCATAAGACCTGGGTGAATTTGAAAAGAAAAATATAACCTCTAAGCCTCTGTTCACTCATATATAAATTAAATAGTAATATCTACTGAAGACATAATTATTTGTTTTGGTGAGGTTAAAAAAATGAAGCAGGCTAATCCTTGAACATAGTTTCTGGTATGTGATAAGCACTCAATAGATCTTTACATTATTATCATTATTATTACTATTAACCAAACGCAACATTCTATCCATATTGCTAGGTGACTGCATACTTCCAAAACATACCTGTAATAACCATGTAATCAAATAAACCGTAACTAAAAACTATGATATTTTATATAACTCCTGTAGAAAGGCATCATGGAAAGAGAATAGCCTACATTAACTCTCTTATATCTTAAAGATATCAACTACAAAACCTCCATTTAAAATGAACTTCAGTATCTCGAGTTCCTTAATCAGTAACTTTTATCTGAAAGAGTTATGTTCACCTTTTTACGTATATCTTAATATAAATGGTAACATATGAAACTTTTTATAAAAGTAAAATAATACATTTTGGCACAAACCATATTAAGCATTTTGAATCATATGAGTACCAAAATATTATAGGCATAACAATATACAATGCAAGGAGCAAGTAACTGTCAATAGCAGGATGAAAATAAATGTTATAAGTTCAGGTGAACATTCATTAAATTCATATAAGCCATAATGAGAAAAACCATAATCTGAATCATCATTACTTAATCACTGCCATTTAGTCTAACTTTCATTCAAGTATAAAATCCTTTTGAAATATGTGGTTATACAAAGCATTACCTCATGATATTTTAAAATATTGCTTCCCTAAGCAACACAAATCAGTGAGGAATAAAATATTTGCTTTCATCGAAATTCTACATGCTAACATACTCTCTAGAATGCCAGAGTTCAAAAATATTACCCTAAATATTAGAACTCAAGCGTATTACTTTAATGAACTTAATTATGCAAAACACCGAATGCAAAAATGTACTAACAAAGGAGCAATTCGAAACAGATGCATAATTACAATAGCTTGCTACAGATGGCATAGCAGTACAATGTATTTGTCAAGTTTGGCTTTGATCAGAAAAGTAAATTGAAAACACTTTTCTACCGGTACAGTAATAGAATGAATATGCTGAAGGCTTAGAAATCCATTTTCACAAATAATTTTTGAAAATAATGAATTTCGCTTGTTCTGTAATGACAAATACTGATTTTAAAAAACACTTCATTATAAGGAGGAAAGTGCAGAATAAATAAAATAAATAAAAACAAAGATATTTAGCCTTTAAATTCAATTTATTTACCAAAATAGAATGAAAAAGTAGAAACAGAGTCTTTGCATTGAAAAGCAAGAGCCATTCGAGAATATGAAAGAACCCAAGTGTGAGGGGTATAAAAACAGACAGGAGAGTAATGTCAGTTAAGGAAGCACATAATTCACAGAACGGCCAATACAGACAAGACATCCTCAGCCCCTTTGGGAGAATGAGAAGACTGGTTATAAGGAAGGAAAGAAGAAAGAAATGATACCCCCCAATTATAACCTTTGCATTTCTAATCCTAAAATTTTTTGCCTTGAGGTATGGGGATGAGAGTGTGAGTGAGGGAAGGCAAGATTGCAGATGAGCGAAGATATGAAGGGGAAAGTAATGGGTGTAAGAGATTATATAATTATAATAACAATTCAATATGCACCACAGACAAAGTTAATATTTTTAAGTCATTTTTTTCAGGGGGGGAAACAATTTCCTGAATCCAGTGATTCTCAAACTTGTATATTCACTATATCACTGGAAGTTTTCAAAGTAAACTCATGTCTATGTAGCTGCTCCCTGCTTCAAAAAAGTTGTGATTCAGTTGGTCTGGGGTACAGCCCAAGTATTGGGATATTCTAAAATCCCTCCAAGTGGTTCCCATGTGCTGTAGCATTTGAGAACCACCATTTTAATCCTTTAGTGCTTTCTTCCTAGTAATAACTTGCCCCAAACCATGTTTAATGTTTATAAATATGTCTGAAGTACTTTAAATGTTGAAATGAAACAAGGCTCACCCTTCTTGTTTGTATCAGCAAAGGTTTTCAAAAACCTAAATACATTTCAATAGGGGATTGATTAAATGTTATGGAAAACTGTGTAGTGGAATGTTACATTGTTACTTAAAAACTGTGGTATTAAGTTTAATACTATTCTATTTTTAAGTAGCATTTTATCAAACACATATACATTGTTTAAAATATCAACACTGAAAGGTGTAACGAAGTATTACAAAAAAAACAAAAACCAAAAAAACTTGTTCTCCTCTTCCTGCTTGTTCTCCAGAGTAACTGCTTTGAAATTGTTTTCCTTTCTGCTGATACTGCACACCAGATTTCTAAATAATATACTTATACTTCTATATCTTAATTCATCAATGTTGGACATTACGTAATAACTTCTAAGGAAGTTAAGGACATAGGTCTCACTACTCCTGAACACCTCTCATTGCAAGTTCAGAAGAAAACTGCTGGATTCCTATCCAACATTTACACTTGATGTAAGACTCTAAGCCCATCACGGTGGTCCATTCTTCTTGACAGTGATTTGGTTTTAGGTGTGAGCATGTCACTAACCATGCTCATAGAGAGTTGGTGGGAAGTCTTCTGCAGAGTTACTGGGGAAGGTTTCATAGATCCTAAGAAAAATTCAGCAGAATTTATTCATTTTTCTGTTTCTGGGCTTTCTCATAACTGAATGTCATGTTTGGAACTTCTGCAGCCATCTTGTTATCTGTCTGAGGATAAAGTCAAAACAGAGGAGGGGAGAACTAAACATTCAATGAGAAGTAAAGCCCAAGCCCGGCCAGCACTGTGGCAGTTTCCTATCTCAGACTTCCTTTTATGGGAGATATTAAATTTGGATTTTGGTGGAGCCAAAATGAGTTGGCATTCCCTACTACAGTTCAAATATATCTTTAATATCCCTCAGTTCAGTTGTTCTCTCTATCATGCAATACAATTTTTTTGGTTGAACCAATAATTCAGCATTTGTGTTTTATATCTACGTAAGTTCTGTTCGGTGATAAACAATAATTACATTTGGTTTGCTATGCAATATTTAATGTTCTTGAAATTTAAAATACACCTCATTTTTCATTTGCTTAGTTTGCTTTGTGCCTATGTTTTTTTATTCCTACACCATACATGAGATTTTGAGGCAATTTTTCACATGGTAGAATATATCTAGGGTGACCACGTAATTTAATATCCTTCAGCACTTCTGAAAGTGAAAGTATGTGTTATCAATGATTACTCCAGAACCACAGGTATAAATCAGGATTGTACTGAGAAAACCAAGACATGCAGGTTTCATAAATATACCTAATAATCTATCAACACATTTTTTAATTAAAGGTCTTTTTAATTAAGGTCTCTATGGGTCTTCCTTTCTCCAGCTATAAACTAGACCAGCTGTTTTTTAGGTGAGTTAGCCTAGTTCTATAACTTTCCATCACAGACTTCCTGGACAGTCCCTTTGTCTTACTTCTCCTGGTTTTAGATACCCTGTGTCTAACTCTCATGTTTTCCGTTTATTTACACAGAAAATATTTTCCAGTAGTTTCTGCTTTCTTGGTTTACTCCACTGTACTGCTGAAACACATCATTAAGTAGCTTCTTTAAAAAAATAATTTTTGAAATAGAGAAGTATGAAAGTGTCTTTATTCTACATTTAAGCTTAATTAATGGTTTAAACTATTAAAAGTTTTTTTTTTAAAGATTTTATTTATTTGACAGAGATAGAGACAGCCAGAGAGAGAGGAAACACAAGCAGGGGGAGTGGGAGAGGAAGAAGCAGGCTCATAGCAGAGGAGCCTGATGTGGGGCTCGATCCCGTAACGCTGGGATCACGCCCTGAGCCGAAGGCAGACGCTTAACCACTGTGCCACCCAGGCGCCCCTAAACTATTAAAAGTTTTTATATACTACCTTATAGTTTCCAAAGCGCCTCTCCAGGAACCCAATGCAATATTTCTTCCATCTTTGGTATATAAGCTAGGTTTTTCTCTCTCTCTTGTTCTCTTCGCAAAATTTTAGGATCTTCTCTTCTGATATTCTGCATTTCACCATCTGTACTTTGATGCAGATTTGTTTCTTTTCACTTACTAAGCTGGACATTGATAAGATCTTTCAATATAGTTACTGACATATTTTAATTCCTGGAAACTTCTTGTTATTTCTTTCATTACCTCATTCATCACCTTTTTCCAGCTTTGCCTTCCTGAAATTATTACTTCTCAAATGTTAGAACTCTGAAGTTGATTTTTTAAATGCTTTTCTATCTTCCTTTTGTTTTTATTCTTCCTTATATTTTTTCCTCTTTTTTTTTCTCTTTTGTTTTGTTTGGTTCTGAGCATCCTCAACTTTTTCTTCTAAATCTTTACTTGACTTTTTTTTCTATTTAATTTTTAATTTTCTAGAGTGCTTTGATATTGTTTAAGTATCCTGATGTGTGTCATGGATTCAATATGTTCTCCTATTTCTCTCAAGATATTGATTTTGTAAAACTATTTTATGTTTTCCTGCATAGCTGCTACATCCTGCAAGTTCCTTTTGTGGATATGAGGTTGTTCGGTTGTTTTGTTACAACTTAGCTGTTCAACTTTTATGTTGTGCTGTATGTTGTATATCCCTCAAACCCATGGTGTTCTTGGCTGTTCAATTACATCAAACACAAAACACTGAGAAGCTAATTGGCAGTTTGCCAACTAGTGAGCTTCACTTATGGAGATTAGGTTGTGGTGCGTGTGTGGTTTTTGTGTTTTTTGTTTGTTTGTTTAGAGGATTCTCTGTTCCCCAAATACAGGTATTTTTTATGTTTTTCCTCTGAGGTTATTCAGTCTCTATAAAGAAAAATGCTCTATGTCCTATCTCATGTGTTCCAGGAATGGGAAGCCCGTGAGGGCTGGAGGTCTCCATCTATTGCTTCCTTTATACCCTCACTTGTTTTCACAAAATATTTTCAGAAAAAAATTACTCTTATAATTAAATAATAGTTATAAACTCATATTATAAGAAAGGAAAATAAGATGAACTGATGAACAAATTACTTCAAAAATATATATTTAGGGGGGTGGGCACCTAGTGGCACAGTTGGTTAAGCGTCCAACTCTTGGTTTCAGCTCAGGTCATGATCTCAGGGCTCCGTGCTGAGCTCAGAGTCTGACTGGATTCTCTCTCTCTCCCTCTCCCCCTCCTGCTTGCGTGTGTGTGCGTGTGTGTGTATACATTTTTGAGATCCCACAACATGCAAATCGTATGTTTGAAGCTCTAAAATTCCAAAATTGTTAAGATTAAACATTTGCTTCAAAACAGTTCACAATTACTATAGGGAAAGACAGAGACATAACTAAATTTAGAATAAGATCTCCATGTCTTGGTCTTACAGAGAGGTATGCCTGGTAATGGAAGCATTCCCTAACTTGTGCTGAGAAGCAAAAGGAAGTATTCTAAGGGCAGAGCAGACATTTCTCACTAAAGGGACCGGGGAAGGTTTTGAGAGTGAGCTAGATTTTACAAGATGTAAAGGATTTTAGGAGGTCAAAATCAGATAGAGAAGGAGGTAAAGGAGAGCTGACAGGGCAAAGTCCAAGACACAGAGGCAAGGAGATCGAGGCAAGAACTGTTACTAGAACAGGAAGCAGGTCAATAGCTGGCATAGTTATATGAGCTCAAATGTGAGTGGAAACTTGCAAATGGAGACTGGGGTCACCCAAGTAGCATCGTAAATTTTAAGGTAAAATTGGGTTATTTTCTCTGCACAATTGAACAGCATTAGTATTTTTTTATTTAATTAATTCTTACTGCAGGTTGGGTAACACGCTGCATACTTTTCACATCACAAACCACTCAAGCTGGTGTTTTAGAGATGTGAGTCTGGTTGCCAAGTGTGAGACAGATGGGATGTGAGAGAAACCAGAGATCAAACCACAAAGAGTTAAAAGACTATCACTGCCTCCTTAACAGCTGAAACAAAAATCAGTGAAAGATGAAATAAGACCTAAATTCTAAAAGCTCCCAGAAAATAATATATGTAAATTACAACATAAGCTCAAGGTAAGAAAGAACTCTTAAACAAGGTTCTAACTGTAAATATTGATGTTTGTATCCATTAAAATTAAGAACTTCTGTTTTTTAAGAACACCACAAAGAAAATGAAAATACAGACATAGCGGGAAAATACATTTCCATCATATGTAACAGAGGCCTCTTCCCAGAAACATTTAAGGAATTCCTAAAAATCAACAAGAAATAAAGAGAAAACAAAACAGACAAATGGGCAAATATACTTGAACAGGTATTTAACAAAAAAGGAAATCCAAATGTCCAACAAATAGGAAAAGATCCTCAACTTTGCCTATAATAACAAAAATGTAAATTAAAACTACAAAAAGATGCTTTTAAACACATATCCATTCACACACACACATACACAGCCACAAATAAAACTGAAAAACGAAGTCTGCTAATACCGTATATCATTAGATTATGGAATAATATGGATGCACACATAATGCTAAAACAAGTGTAAACTAGTTTCATCATTTTGGAAAAGAGCTTGTCATTCATACATTAAAGATACACATGGCCAGGAAATCCACGCCAAGATACTAATCCAGCAGAAACTCATGCATACCTGTATCATGATATATTCAGAAAATGTTCAGGGCAGAACTATTTTTAATAGTAAAAATGGAACCCACCCAAATGTCCATTAATAACAGAATGGATAAATAAACCATATTCATTCAACCAAATGCCAGATAGCAATAAGAACACACAGCAACGTGACACAATATGGACGAATCTCAGGAACACAGTGGAGTGCAAGCAAATCAAAGAAGATCCATATCTTCAGTGGTAACTCTAAAGAAAAGAAATGAAAACATTATCACAAATGTCAGAAAAAGTGCTTCCCTCTGGCTGATAGGGAAGAGATTATGATAAAGACGAGGCACACGTGGGTACAGGCAATATTCTGTTTCTTAGCCTGAGGTGATATATCGTGGCTCACGTTAACAATTATTCTTTAAACTTGCATTTATACATATTTTTCTCTAAAAATCTCTAACAACAAAGATAAAATAAATACATACATATTTTGAAATTCATGAATAAGGCAGAAAAGACCGGCAGAAAGAAGCAGAAGAGTGGGCTATTTCAACAACAGAAGAGAATGGACTTGGGGTCTTGAACTATGACCATGGAGGGGAAGGGAAAGGCACTGAGAATTCCCACAGCCAAGGTGGAATTTATAGAATTTGGCGAATGGTTGTATAGAATAACAAATGGAAATAGAAGAAATGAGGATGTCTTGGGGTGCCTGGATGGCTCAGTCGGTTAAGCATCCGGCTCTTGATCTCAGGGGCGTGGGATAGAGCCCTGCTTGGGCTCGACACTCAGCATGGAGTCCGTTTGTCCCTCTCCCTCTGCTCCTCTCTCTGCTCATCCCCCTGCTCGCTCTCAAATAAATAAAAATCTTTTAAAAAAAGAAATGAGGGTGTCTTCAAGACTGTAATCAGGTAACTGGTAGAGAGAGGCAAGAGAGGAAGGCGAGCAAGGTAGCAGGAGAAAGGTGGGGCAGGTGACAGGAACAGCCTGGGTATATTCACATCTCTGTGTGACACCCCTGCAGAGATGTCCACTAGTGGACATACTGGTTTAGAATATAATTCCATTGCAATCATTTATTTCAAAGAGCCAATCAAGAAATGCTTTTTGAATACCTCCCACATGCAAGGTCCCATACTGAGCACTGCAGATGATACAATAAAGCATACGCAGCGATCTGTTCCCCAGGAAGCTTACGATTCAGCCAAGGGCAGGACACGTATAAAGGAATTGCCAGCTAAATAAAAGACAAGGCCGAAGGAGTTGCAGAGACAGTGAGTGATAGTTTAGCAGGGGAGGAAGAAGAAAGGAAGGGAGGGAGAGAAAGAGAAAGGAAGGATGAATCGGTGGGTAGAAGAGAGAGGGGTGGAAATCATTTACAAGAAGTATTTCTTTTGATCTCTGTCTTGGAACAGGAAGAGCACTTAGGAAGAAGGAAAGTCTTTCCAGACAGGGAAGGTGTTTACTAGAGGATACTAAACAGACCGTTCTAGGTAGAATTAGAGGAACAGCAAAGACAACACAGGAACGGTAGACTGCAGCCAGATTTTTTCAGCAGCCAAACAGGAGATAAGAAAAACAAAAAAATCAATCAGTTCAGAGACCATGTCACTGAAGCAGTCAGGACAGAAAGATACAGACCTAGGCTCAGATGTGGCAGCAAGAATGGAAGCAACTCAAGAAATGTTGTTTAGAAAGAATGAATATAGAATTGATTTGGAGGAGAGAGAAAAGCTAAAGCTAGCTCCGAGGCATGAAGTCTAGACAGCAAGATCCCTGAGACCACTGGGAGATAGAAGTCAGCCAGGAGGGGAAGATTCTGGAGAGAGACAGGAGTTCCATTTTAAGCACAGGGAGGATAATAAAACAAAAGCTCATGAATTAAGCAAAAATGCCCAACATTGTCATGGAAAATGAGAGCATTTACTCAGGAAAATGTTAGGTCAGCAGGAGAATGACGTGTATGCAGACAAGTGAAGGCTGAACCTAGAGAAGCACAGCAGATCTCTAATGAATTTATTGAAAAGACATGTACTGAGCACCAACCATATGTGATCCACCAGAGGAACTTGGAGTTAAGATGACAGAAAAAGAATTATAGAGAGAAGTGAAAGAGATTCATGCGTGTAACAGGCAGGAAGAAAGGAAACCCTTAAAAAATGACTGTGATTAGCACCTTCCCATTTCCCCCTGGCAATCGCGGGTATCAATTTCAATTATGCAAGATGAATAATTCATAGAGAGCTGCTGAACAATCGTGTGCCTAAAGCTAACAATATCGTATTTACACTTAAAAATGTTTTAAGAGAGTAAATTTCGTGTTATTTTCACCACAAATGTTTTTAAAAGATACGTTCTAATAAAACAAAAGACAAAAACCAGAAGGCAAAGGAAAATGAAATTATCTCAACAGGACAGAAACAAAAAAAGAAAGGAAGGGAGGGAGGGAGGGAGGGAGGGAGGGAGGAAGGAAGGGAGGGAGGAAGGAAGGAAGGAAGGAAGGAAGTGAGGAAGGGAGGGAAGAAGGGAGGGAGGGAGGAAGGAAGAAAAATGGTTGAGGAAAGACTCACAGAGATGTCAAGAACAAATGAACAGAGAAAGAACGGTTGAAAGGCCACTGACAGTTAAAACGTCATGGGTAAACTTCCGGAAAGCAGCTTCATTAACGTGAAGTGGACGGAAGCCAACTGGGAAGCCAGTCCCTCCTGCAGCCTCTCTCCACAGCACTTTCCTCACGGCCCCTCCTTTGTCTCCTTCAGATCTTCAAATGCCATCTTCTTGGTGAGACCTTCCTTCACCCTCTTATTTAACACGACCCTCCCTGCACCCCCCATACTGTCTGCACTGCAGCATTTAACACCACATATGTTACTTACTTATATCTGTTATCTGTCTCACCCCATATAGACTCCAGGAGAGCAAGGATTTCCATCCCGTATTCATAGCTCCAGTGCTGAGATCAGGGCCCACACAGAGGATGTCCCCAAAATCAAGTCAAGAGGAAGGCGTGATAACTGTGTTACACGAAAGTTCAGATAATAAGAGGCCAGAGAACCGACAATAGGATTTTGGAATATGACCTTAGCAAGGGCAGTTTCAAAAGAACAGTGTGAAAACTGTGTGACTGGGGTAGATAAAAGCGTTCATGGGTAGTGAAGAAGTAAAGCGCATGTGAAACAGTCCTCCTAAGGAGATTTGCTCTATAGAGAACAAGAGAGATGGCTGTTTTTGCTCTGCTGTGAGATGGGAGATGTTATACAATATTGGTATAAGGATGAGAATGTTCAAGCAGAAAGGGAAAATGTTACTAATCCAAAATAAGAGGAATAGTTAGTAAAGTCACACCCTTGAGAAGTCAGGAAGGAGTGGATTCTGGTGCATGCTTTGGGGATGGCGGTGAACAGAAGTAGAGACAATGACCCCATTGGGAAAGGCAGCAAGGCCTAGCACAGGTGCAAGTTGACTCAAGAGGAGACAATTCTCTTCAAATTCCTTTCTTAGTGGAAGGAGAATTGAGTCTGCTGAAGATTTAAAAAAAAAAGACATGTGACAGAATCTCTAGGTACTAAGAAGTGTTGGTGGGAATTTTGTCATATGGAATTTTAAGTGAGAACATTCATCGATACAATTGTGGCTTCTCTCCCAGCTATGTTCAGTTGCAAGGGTACAACTGTCGAGCAGATAAAGGGCTGAGTTCAACCACTATGACTGGTGATATTTTCTACCAAACAATAACATAGTGATATCTATAGTTGTAACCCAAATAAATAGCAGATCTTCATGTGGCCCAACTCACCATTTAGCATTTTAACACACACATACGTAAAATCTAATAATTAAAAGGAATTATTTACTCTACTTCTCAAAGAACATTCGAGGAGATCTAATTTAAAACACACAAATAGGGGGCCCGGGGTGGCTCAGTCATTGAGCGTCTTCCTTCGGCTCAGGTCATGATCCTAGGGGCCTGGGATAGGGCCCTCATCAGGCTCCCTGCTCCACGGGAAGCCTGCTTCTCCCTCTCCCTCTGCCTCTGCTTGTGTTCTCTCTCTCACTGTCTCTCTCTCTCTGTCAAATAAATATATAAAATCTTAAAAAATAAAAATAAAAAATAAAACACACAAATACTTGGGGCACCTGGGGGGCTCAGTGGGTTAAGCGTCTGCCTTCGGCTCAGCTCATGATCTCAGGGTCCCGGATGGAGTCCTGCATCAGGCTCTCCGCTCAGTGGGGAGCCTGCTTCTACCTCTCTCCTCCCTGATGCTCTGCCTACTTGTGCTCTCTCTCTCTTTCTCTCTGTCAAATAAATAAATAAAATCTTAAAAAATAAATAAATAAAACATGCAAATACCATTTCCTCATCCTGCTCCCTGACTCTGTCCTCAGGCGTACCCTTGAAACTTTTTACCACATCTTCCGACTCTTCTGATCAAAGCGTCTGTGACATAGGGTTGGCACAGGCTCTGAGCTTTCCTCCTAATTTCCCTCCTCCGTTACCTTCATTCTCTTCGACTTCTCTGGAGCAAATCATAAACTTTTCCAATACAAACTGCCTATCTTTTCTTCCCCTTTCCTTCCATACTAATTACTCTGTTCTGCAAAATAAATGCAGGGGTAGGGAGGGAGGGATGTTAGGGAGTGTGCAATGCCAAACGGGCCCATCCCAAGTCTTCCATAGCAAGTAGGAATACGAAGCAATGGTGAATATTGATGCATTCATCCCTGTTACATAGCTTTACTTATGTCATTCTTATCCCCAAAACCAGTATTTTGACCTACTGCCTCCCTTTCTGGAATATGTATAATATTCAGACCCAGTAATGTAATCTCCATTTATCATTCTATTACAAACTCTACACTGACCCTCTGTTGAAAGGAACAAATGAATAACACAACAAAAACCTGGACTTCAAAATGAATATTTTATGATCAAAATTGAAGTACTAGCTTTTATGTTTCTTCGTGCAAACTAGGTATGTTTTGTAAATGGCAAAAAACATACCCCAAAACATTTTATTTCCATAAGAAAAGTAATAGATCACTTATCTTTATTAAGTTACTTTTCTCAGCAAAAACATATCGTATTTTCTGTAGTACTTTCAGATTGTTTCCCTCAGGATTTCTCAAGTGTCATGGGAGTATTTCTGCACTAAGGTCCTTAAGCAGCATCTCAAGCCCTGGAAGTCCTCTGCCCTCCCTTTCTCCTGTTCACCTGTCCCCAGAGGTTCTGTTTCTTTGTCTTCAGAGGCTGACAGGACATACACTTCTGTGGGGGCCCTGCCCTCTTCCTCTTTGCTCAACACGAACTGTTGAGGGTACAGCCGGCCCAACTCTCCATAACGCTACTGTTTCCGAAAGCAAGGTCTTCGACTTTTAAGACTTTTGCCATATACTGTGAAGAAACAGGTAACAGATTTTAATAAATACAGGCAGATTTGTTTCCTATTGCTGCTGCGACAAATGACCACAGCCTTGGTGGCTTAAACAGCACAGACTTAGCATCTTACAGTTCTGAAGGTCAGATGTGTGAAATGGGTCTCACTAGGCTAAAGTCACGGTGTCAGCAGGGCTCTTCTCCTTCTGGAGGCTCCAGAGAAGAATCCATGTGCTGGGCTTTTGCAACGAGAGGCTGTCTGGGGTTCTGTCCCATGGCCCCCGTGCACCTTTAAAGCCAGCAATCGCTGGTCTAATCTTCGTATGCATCACTCTGTCTCTCCCGTTCACACATAAGGACTCTGGTGATTACCTTAGGCCCGTCCAGAAAAACCAGGATAACCTTTCCATCTCAAGTTCGGCTAATGAGCAACAGTGCCATCTGCAACCTGAACTGCACTTTGGTATGGAACATAACATTTGCCCAGTTCCGGAGATGAGGTCAAGGGTGTCTTGCAGGGGGTCGGGGGGGATGGTACATTACTCTGCCCACCACAGATATAAACATTGCAAAATCGAAAGAATGTTTTTAAGTTCTCAAATTCCTTTTCTTGAGTTCTTGATTCCCTTGATGATATAGTAAGTAACTGGAAGCGGTAGGAGACTTCTATTCTCATCCATTATTATAGACGATGGAGCTTATCACGATGTACCATTCATGAACAGCCCAGATGGACTCCCATCCTTCATGAGCATTGATCTTCCTTAAATATAAAGGTAAAGGTGGAATAAATCCATAATAATAAGAGTCTCCTTGTTTCAAGTTGCATATGCCTATATTTGAAGACCTCCATAGTAAAGGACCCCAAGTTCTGCCAAGAATGATCCATTCTGGGCAATACCTCTAAATTGGTATTTAGGAAAACATTGACCTAAATACCAATAATACTTGTAAGTTTGTATAATAGATTTCCATCAGAAGCGGAAATCTTAAATTTTACCAAGAATTTCTAAGTTTTCTGAACTTACATTTTCAAATATGCCATTGGTTTTTTTTCCCTCTGAGAGTCCACATTTCATCCTCTATTCTTCTGTTTGTGGAACCATAAGTGACAACTACAACTAAAACTTGTCTTTCTGTAAAAGATTCAAGAAATTTATTGGATAGGGAAGACCCAACATGAGGGGCTATGCATTAAAGCTGTCCTACGAAAAGCACGCCTTAGAAATGGGATAGAAATTATCCACTTCGAAGAATGGAGTGAAGCCAAAGGCACTCATGGAAAGGCTAAAGACATTCCCATCCCAAAGCTATCCTGTTGTTACCAGTGATGACGAACAAAGACAATGGAAACCCTGTATTTGGAAAATATATTCCACTGAATGCCCTCAAGTGAGTATCTATAGGTCACAATCTGCTGCAATATCACTTTGAATGCAAACAAACAACTTAGAACTCACTAACTCAAAATGGTTAGATTTTGGTTCTTAGTTCGGAATCTGGGTGATATTCACTCTGAATCATGTATGTCTTCCTCTAGGATAGTGTGCTGGTTCTTTCCCTAAACTTAATATCTGATTCCTGCCTCTGAAGTCCCCCTCCAGAGTTTCTCTCTTCCCAGCCCTCAATTCTAGTTGAGGATAAATGTCAAAATTATTTTAACTGAATTAGCAGAAAAGCACACCTCGCTATCTCTGCAATATATTTATGGAGGTAATTGGTAGGGCTGTGAATACCGCCCTCCCCTTTGATAGGTATTCTATTTCTGATCACCCAGATTTCAGGCTAAAAACCCTTGGTGAAGGAGGAATAATGACTTTAAGTAACTTGAAGTTCACATGCTGCCAAAAAATCAACAAGGAAACTCAAGATGATTTCTCTGACCAAATAGCAAGTGTTATTCGAAAAAGTTCACAAAATGACTGTTTTGACAACCAGGTAATTTTAAGAGAAGTGGAAAGTAGTAGGTTTTTACAAAACCCATGTTTAGGGGCAAAGTGAAGCAGTAAATTCAGGGAAAGAGAAGTTCTATGACAAGAAAAGGTAGGACATCAGAATGTAGTTTCAGTAATTCACTGGGACAAATGCTATAAATTGGACTGAAGGAAGCTAAGCTGCTGGTCAAGAGAGAGCAGCAGCTTACCTGTTTCAGGGTCTACTTCCTTAAGCAACCACAAGTAAAAGTCAGGGAAGAAGGCAGTACTACCAAAGAAGCAAGAGATTATTTAAAATGTCATAATGACTGAAGCAATTGAGTTGAAAACATATGATAGCAAAGTAGCTCGTGGCTCTAGAATGTGCTAAGGATCTCCAATGTCTGATTTCTGAGGGTTCCTTGTGACCCTGTCACTGATATCACTCGAAACCAGTTCCACACCTGAGAAAATATGCCAGAATCCCGGATTGGAGGGAGTGTAAAAGTCAGATGCACTGTCTCTCCCACCAACACTACCACATCTCCCGGCATTACCGTACTCTTGGAGACTTGTCTGTCGGAAACCACTCTAGAAGAAGTTCATTCAGCCCACTTCAGGGAGGTTCTATCAGATTGTTCCATCTTAGAGTAACCTGAAACCAGCCTCCAAACAATAGGCCCAGGGTTCTGTTCTCCAACACCACTCAGAATACATTACTCACTCTCCCACATAAAGAGCACTCAAATATTTAAAGACGGTTAGGTTTGCCATGACTCTTCATTCCTCTAAGGCAAACATCCCAATCCCTCAGAATAGTGACAAACACTCTCCCCCTGTTCTGCCTTTACTCTGAACCCCACCCTACTGTCAATACCCCACCCCCAGAACATGCCAAAACAACTGAGTCTTCAGAGGTGGCCCCCCACGACCCCTGGATGAAAGGTGACCATTACCTCCTGAGTCTGGGGTTTTGTATCTAGATGAAACCTTTCTACCACTGAATCAATGCATCTAAATTAACCATTTTGGCCACTACACCAGATTGTTAAATCATATTGTGCTTGCAATCAACTAAAACCACTAAATCACTTTCACAGTGCTGCTGATAAACCACACATCTCCTTCATCCTGTGCTCCTGCAGTCTGGAGTTTATTTGAAGGACACGACTATAGATCTTTGCTTATAGAAATCTTTAGAGCTACTTTTGCTTTTTGATTAAAAAAAACTTGAGTATCCAGTATTTGCACTTCCATAAATTCCAAAATATCTTTATTTCCTCATTCATTACACTTGAAACCATTTCTTCAAAGTAAATTAAGATGAAAATATTAATTTGTTTTGGTAAATGTATTTAAAATGCTGTAATTAATAAGAAAAATAGGCTTGATAAATCTTACCAGTGTATACAATTATAAGAAATCATAACGGTTAAATTTCATCTTGTTACTTACAAATAATTATTTTAATTAGTGAAGACCTTTGTGTATCCTGATTTAAATATGCAAACTATCACTCCTCACTTTCAGTTGTGTATCCAACTGATAAATATCTCCATTAGTGGCTAATTTCAAGACGCTAAGAAAAATAATGACCAGATTGAAGCGATCAACAGCCCTAAGGCACACTGTTAGCCACGAGTAAATATTGCAACTTCAATCATCACAATCTCAGTACTGTCTTTCCATGAGTCAGGGGTTCCTCTAGCTTTGGACTGTCATTTGGCTCAAATGTACATGACCACATTAATTCAGACGTTGAGTGCTTTAATCCAGACACAAAACACAAAACACAAAACTCGGGAAGCTCTTTACAACATAATAGCAAAGAAAATGAAATGCTTTAGACCAATGAAACTGTATTTATCAGGACTCTAATGTAAGTTCCAAAAAAATATTATTAATAATAATGACTACTAATAATGAACTGGTCAAGGCAAAAAATAAATTGTGTTGGCCCATGTCACTGAAAAGTCTAAAGTAGTAGCAGCAGGATGCTGGGCTCACAGCGTGCTGTCAGGACCTAGCTGTCCATCTCTCAGCTTCGCTATCCTCCATGTTGGCTGCACAAGTAGCAAGATGGCTGCCAGGAGCTACCACCCTATGTCCTCTCAGAGTCAATTCTTGAATGGTAACACCCGCCCAAGACCCAGGAATAAATAAATGAAACAACATTGGGACTAAATGACACACACTGGCCAGGCCAAGTCACGTGCTCCTGTCCAGACACTGCACGGAAGCCCTTTTTGAACACTGTGAGGAAAGCAGTGGGGATTTGAACTACTGCCACCAGAGGAAGGGGCAATGGTTGCTGGATGGGCTCAAACTTCATACGGCCACTGCATAAGGCTAATACATTTCTCATAGTACACTATCCATAGGAGAACACTAGGCCACAGAAAAGAAGGAGGTGGGGCTGCTATGGGTCAGACCGGTAGGCAAACTGATATTTCCAGGTGCAAACAGTCAAGCCATCTCTCCCAGATTTGCAAAACATGCAACCACATTTTCCATTTCCAGTGTGAGATTCATTCTCACTTGGGGCCAAACTGGCATTGTATGCTGCTAAATAATTTATTTTGCTGACATGAAGTTAAAAACCAGTCATGTCTGCCTTGCAAAGTACCTTTGAGATCAAAGATTTAGTTCGGAATTCATGCAGCTGACTTCCTTACATATTTAAAAAATTTAGGGTAAATTTAATCTTACTCCATGCCTGATTTATTTATTAAATTTCTACTGCCTAAGAGGAAGAACTTTAATGTTTTTTGTGTGCAAGAGAGCATGTAGTTTCTACATCCCTCTCTTTTGCTGTCTCCTATGAAGGAAATGCCCTCACTTTTACCCCACTTTTGCATCCACATCCTTCATATACAACAATCTAAAAATGTTCTATATCAACTTAAAATTGGAAAAAAATCTAATAAAAAAAAAAACCCTCACATCCTAAAGCTAAACCTAATTGATACTAAAAAACTTTTTAATGAAACTGCAACTAAAGGAACACTCTGACCATTGATTCTGTGACTGGATTTCTTGAGGTGGCATGTCTGTTTCTCTGAGAGTTTCCTTTTTAAGGAGCATGGGAAGCTATTATTAACACATAGAAAGAATCCATAGAGAGGAAATTATGTTGGTCATATCAAATCCAATTCCCTTCTGGAGTGAGTGAGGCTAATTTAGCTAGGTGATTTTCTAAATTAAGTTAAAAACAATTTGATGTTATAGGCTGAAACTTACTCAGTTAAAGATCTAGGTAAACAATAGTTCTCTAAATTTCCATTTATACATCAGCTCTATCAGGGTGACCCAATATATTCCAGCTATCTGAAAATCACCTTAAATTGCACACAATTCTACCGCTAAGTCTTCAAACTCACACGAGGGTAGAATGCCTCCAAGCTGTAACTCAGATTCACCAGTGAGTGGTCCTCGTTTCTACATTGTTAGTTTGACTGGTCTTCCCTTCACTCTCCATGACAGTCCTAGAGTCCCTCCAATAAAAGTCAGTCCAAATATGTGGATTTGAAGGATAATAATAACTAAGAAGAGCAAGATTACAATCTATTGATAAAAAGTAAAATGGGCTAACTCTAGACCCTACTGAAATACACAAAGAAACTACTACAGACAACCATATGCAAATGCTCAATGAAATACAAAACATCTGGATATTGCAGGCTAAAGCCTGAAAACCCAGAATTGCATTTCTTTATAGTCCAGTAGAAGAAGCAAGAGAAACAATATAAGTCAAAGAATAGGAAAGCTCTTATATGATGTTTTAAAAATAAGACATTCACTAACCTGTCAACATGTCAAATGAAGAGGAAAATCACTATGAGATAAGTTGACCAAGGAAGGTCTGCAGAACACAGCTTTTTTTTTCCACTTGGCCACACTTTGATGGGTTTCTTCCAATCTCAGTTTAAACATCACCTCCTCAGAGAGCCTTCCCGACTCCAGATTAAACCAGATTAGCCCCCCTCCCATTAAACTCCTACAGCAGCCCATTTGTCTCTTTTGGAGACATTTCACAATTGAGACTCCACAATGAATACTGTAATAATTTTTTATATCTGATTACTATATTACAAATCCAGTGACTACAGAGATCATACCCAATGTTCCCGGCACCCAACAGCGTCAATAAATAATCCAATAAGTACTTTTCGAGTGAATAACTGAATGAACCATTTAACTCTCTCATTCCCTAGAATTTGACTCTAAAATAAAATCCTAAAGTTCATCACTATTTAGATGACTGCATGAGGCTGTATTTCTGACACATTGGTCATTAAGAAAATCTCTTCTCTCTTCAACTTGAACTCTAGAAATGTTGGCAATTTTGACAACCCTCAGTACGTTAGAGAAAAGTGAACATAGTAAACATGATGATGTCCATATGACTCTGGGGAGAAGAAAAAAAAAGCTATTTAAGGATTGGGAATTATTAGGCGCTTTAACAACAGACACTTATTTGCAGGCTTTATTGTGCACATGTTTGGGATTGATGAGATTAATTTATGAAGAAAACGATGTTCGGTTAATGTACAAAGATGGTGAAGTGGCTCTGGGAGTCACTTCTCTTCCCACCACGGTGCTCCATTTAATTGTGACCCATGTGAACCCTTACTAATGACTTTCATACATTTGTACGTAAGTGGCCTCATAGTGAAATAACTCTGGAAATAATCTCTACATGTACAAGAAAAGCTTAAGAATGAGGATGTACAATTCTTTCTTACCATTTCTCTGCTTGAGTCTCTTATTACTTGGGTAGTAAACACTGTAGCCTAATATGAAAGGAAGTTCCCCAGGCTGAAAATAGTAGTTCTTTAAAATAGCTTAATGTGTTCTTCAAAACCAGTAATCGGATTAAGCTGCAGTATCTTCGAAGGAGTTAGTGAGCCTTGCAGCTCAATAAAGAAGTTTGTCTTTCCTGCAAAATTAATCTAAGAGTAAATTTTCATTTCTATAGCGAGGCCTGCAGCTGTCTATTCCTTTGTCCTCAGAGTACAAGTTAAAAACTACAAATGAAAAATCTGAACCATGTTCATTTTACTATTTCCCCCTCTACATACATTTATTTTAATATTCTGCCACTTTTTACTGGATCAGTAACAATGCCTTTCACCATGTTACCAACACAATATTCCATTTTTATTTATTTATTTACCTTGATCTTTATTTTTTTCCCTGAGAATGTATAACTTTAGCCAAATGATATGTGACTTATCTGAAGTTATTTAGCTGAAGTTATAAATTACCATAAACATTTGCTTTGGAAGAATCCATATGAAACTATAATTCTAAGTGGTTTATGAATTTTTTATTCCCACTAATAGCAAATCTCAGATATACACAAGGGAGAAGGTAACCCACTATCTTAATGTTCTACAAGAGTATCTCTAGTCTCATAGTCTGTCTAAGGTCAAAAGTGAAATGGGCTCAAGGTCTTCACATTTGATTCTAGAGAACTTGGTCAAGACAACAAAAGAATAGTATCTCTTTGTTACCATACTCAACATAAAATACATGAAGAACTTTAGGCTCTTTGAGAACCTCTTTAGAGGTGCTGGTAAATCATACATTTGACATAGTAATTCACAAAGAGTAAAAATATTAAAGCGGATTTGGTCTCTTAGATGATTTACTGTCTTACCCAGATGAAAAAACCCTCCAAAGATTAGTCCTCTGCCACTGAACAAGCCTGTACTTAAATCATCTCAGATATTTCTAGGAAAGGAGATTCAATAACTTATACTAACAAGAAAACAATACTCACACACAAGAAAGTCTTCTTCCCAGACTAAATCTCTCCGTGTGTTTATATTTTTTATCGAAACTGAGAAATGGAAGCTACAGTGCATTACTCAAACTCAAGTGCAGGAAAAATCTCATTAAAACAATTAACTTGACAAAGAACAGTCTAAATCCCAAAGTTATTTCCACATCATGACCCAGTGAAATATGTCTAGTCGATGCAATTTCAATGAGTTCATTGTAAGTGTTATTTTTTTTCCTGGTCCCTTTTTATTTACAATGTATTATATATTCAAAAAAATCCTGATGATGAGTTACCTGCATTGTAATGGCACAGAAGAGCTGATTTATGATTTAGGTTGAAATTTTCACAAGTCTTTTTTTCTGACCACCAAGGAGCAATGATTATGTTGGTGACTAGCCTATCTGAATTATGTGAACTCAAAAACCGTCAAAACTATGAAACCATCCTCCCTAATAAAATACCATTCTGAAGCTCTGGTACTAAGAGCAAAGGATAAAGGACTGTAACCATAAAGGAAGTTGGAATAAGTACTGTCTCCCTTTGGATTCATGCCACATTTTTTTTTTCTCTAGTGTGTTCACTATAGAACTAGCTAGATTTTAGCTTTCTTCCCAGACCTACTAAACAGGAATGAAGTTTATATATATAATGACTTCTAACAGTATTTCTTGACACACACAAAAAAAGATGTTACTATATATAATTCACTATATTAGAATTATCCCCTTACATTTTTATTTTAAAAAAACTTACAGAGCACATTAATCAGCAAACTGCTTAAATTGAGCCTGTGGCGGGGATTGGGGCCAGAAGAGACAATACCAAGGAGATGAGGCATGGCAAGAGAGAAACAGAGAATGTTTTGTGGTGTCTCTCTGCCTTAAGTTATTCAATAAACGTATCTCCTAAAAGTTAACCCTCAAGTTCATGATTCATCCCCAGGAAGACTGATTCTCTGTAGGGTCCATGATGCCTGCTACAATTAGGGATGTCATGAGGCCTCCCTCCTGCACTGCATCCTCCCCTGACCCTGGAGATGCCGACACTGAGAAGTGAACCAATGGTGGGAGCCTCTCTATTATCTAAACAGGCAGGTTTTCTGAAGAACTTTCAGTCCCCAGCTACTGAATATGGGGGTCTTTACCATAAGTACCACCTATTTGCATTCCCCCCCATATTCCCCAAACACAGCATAATCTGAATAGAAACAGAGGAGGAAGTTATTTCTTTGTTCCTTTTTTCAACTTCAAGGGAGTGTCATGCATAACCATCAGCCTTTCTTCAACGTCCCTCACAAGAATTATGAAGTAATTTGACGGGCCCATTGCAAAACAATAGTGAACACCACTGTTTGTGTTTGAAGATTTTCTCTCTCCACTCACTGAATCCTAGGAACCCAATCAGCTTTGTTTTTTTCACAATGGTGATTTTGGGGGTGAGGATAAGAACTTCCATGAGCAATTTTACTGATTAATCAAATAATTTAAGCATCATCAAGGGTAAATTCACCTCATCTGAGCTTAACATTAATATTAAGAATCACGCTTAAAGCTACTTCAATCCCAAGGATAGATAGTAAAGCACATGTTGGGATGAGCACTGTTAAATGCAACTAACACTTCTTTCATGTTGAATGCTACAACAAACACTTATGACGTACTACAGGCTGGTGAAAGAAGAAGAGAAAGAAGAGAAGAGAAGAGAAGAGAAGAGAAGAGAAGAGAAGAGAAGAGAAGAGAAGAGAAGAGAGAAGAGACAAGAAAAGGAAAGGAAAGGGAAAGAAAGAAAGAAAGCAAGGAGGGAGGGAAGAAGGGAGGAAGAAGGAGGAAAGGAAAGGGAAAAGAAAAGAAAAGAAAAGAAAAGAAAAGAAAAGAAAAGAAAAGAAAAGAAAAAAAAGAAAAAGTCCGAGCTAACATCTTACTTCTGGACCAGTGGATCTCAACTCGGGCAGAATGTTAAAATCATCCAGGGAGCTTTTTAAAATGTAGGTGTTCAAGCCTCATCACAGGCTAATTATAATCAGAAACTCTGGGATAGTTGCCCCTTGCATGGTATCAGTCTCAGTCATGATTCTAACACAAGCCAGTGTTGAGAACCCCTGGTCTACAGTTATTACCAGTACCCCCTTGGATTTTGCTACAATGCTGAGATTTTTTTTTCCCCCAAACCACCACAGCACCAACACTGGAATGGCCATGCACAACACCGTTTCAACGATTACACTGCAGCAACCAACAATCCTCCAAATCTCGGTGGCTTCAAATAGCAAGCTAGGTGCATGCTATGTCTTAAAATGCATGTCTTTTAGATACAGACTTAGACAGAAAATGGGGGTTTCCCTAACAGCATTCTTACTGAGGGAATTAGGCTGATGGGGACACCCGTATCCATTCAATACACAAAGCTGAGGCAGAAAAATCATGAATGTAGAGAGAATCCCATGATTGCTCTTACAGCTTTCCTCTGGCTGAGACCTGCATTTGTGTAGAAGATAAGTCTCAGTACCACTTAGTTCCAGAAAGGACAAGGAAGCATGACTATACCACATGACAGAAGGGGAGGAGGATAGATCTAGAAATCTTTGGTGATCACTGCTAGCAATAACCACAGTAGCCCGCCCTCTTACATCAGTCTTCCATAAGGCCATTCAAACTAAGAAGACACCAGGTTTCGGAAGCCCCTCAGAAACGCATACAGGCCAAATCTCATAGGCCCACATGCAGCCACAGACTCTGCACCTTATGAAGGAATTAGGTTCAAAAATCAGTGCATAAGGTCGAAATCATGTCCAGCAAAAAGCAACTTGGAAAATGAATTTCCAAGCTCTCATGTTGACATATTATTGACACAATCGCTCTCAGTAAGTCCAATATAGCTAGCTTTCCCTCCTTGTTCAGAACAGATCTCTCAGTTTCTTCAGTGGAGCAACAAATGAAATAGTTGATTCTCGTTCTGGGGCCATGTTAAACCAAAATGCATTATCTTTTAACACAAAAATATCACCCAGAGAGGCAAAATGCTGGAGGCCAATGAGCAGAGAGCAGAATCAAATTTCCTATCTCAGGTTTAGTCCTGGATATATGATTGCTGAAGAGAAGAGTGGGCAGAATATTATACGCTGCTTAGGCTGCTACTCTCTCTATAAAAATTGTTGTCACTAAGATTGTACGGTTGAGCTGGCATAAACTAAATTCAAGCATGATGCAACTTCCCTGTGTTTCTACAACACGTTAGAAGATGTGCTCCTTACTGTTTTTGGTCCATTCAAATTGTATTCAATTAATACTACAGTTCTGTAGTATCAGGTATTTGTGCAAAGTTAAATATTGTAAATAAGACAGTATGATTCAGTTTTAAAATATCTGAAATATCAGAAATAATGTGAATCATCCAAACTTTTTCAAATATTATCCAAACAATAACTTCTAAGCCAGAGACTCAGTGAATTGTAAGTTATATCTATATTATTACTACATAGTAACAACACCCAAGATTTTTCAGGAGCAGTCTTGAAGTCTGCAAGTTTTCTACTATGCGAGGTCAAGAAATTCTCTCACATGAAAAATGAACCATATGTTGCCTATATGCTAGAGTCATGATGAGAATTAAATAAGAGAAATGCCCATACAGCTCTTAGCACTGTGCCCAACCAGAAGCTTAATTGTCAAATGAAAAGACTGCTCTCCCTTAATAAACTTCCTGAATTTCACTCAAATAGAAATGATTTTTTGAGCCTGGATTTCCATGGTATTTGCTCTCAATTTTTTAAAGATTTATATATTTACATACACACATATATATGAGTGTATAGTATTATATGTATTTTTAATATAAGAATATAAGAGTGTTTTAAAACACGTATATATTTTCATATATAATTATATATATGTATGCCTTAACATATATATATGTATATATATACATATATATATACATATACATATACATATATATATATATGTATTTGTTTTAAAAATTGAGAGACAATACCATAGAAATCCAGGCAAGAAAAAACATAATTTCCAGCTGGATGAAAGTAAGGTAGTGTCCTAAGGGACAAAAGTATTTGTATCAGGAAATAAAGGTGGGCAATGTCTTGGTATTTTGAAGTGTGGCCTCGGTAATAGCATTCTAGGGGAGACAGCTGTGTAAGCAAAGACAAGGAATTATAGAAGCTGTGGTGCTATTTGTTCAACCATGAGAAGTTGGGACTGTCTACTGGGAAAGTAATAAGATATAAGAATACTACATTAGGTTGTATCTACATGGTAAGAGGCTTGCCTGCCAGGCTAAGGAATCTAGGTTTTTCTAGAGACAATGGGAATTCCAGAAGATTTGTGAGCAGGGCACAGTATGCACAACTTCCATCTCTAAGAAAGTCAATCTGTGACATACAAGGAAGGAATGATTGGTTTGTTCATGTATTTAGTCAACAAATGTTCATTCTGTTCTTATTTTATGGCCCACGCCAGGCTAGGTTGAGTCGTTAAAAACAAGGGAACCAAAAAAAACTGTTATGAAGTTAGAAGGAGCAGGACTTGTTAACTGATAAGACTTCATTTACAAAAGAGGAAGTACTCATGTGAACTCAGAGAGCTCTGGCATCACCGTTCACAGAGAAAGGCAGGCTTATGAGGCATGGGGCAGAGGTGACACATCAGTGTGATGGCCTGCAGGACATTCTCAGCAGGTGTCTGTTGAGTAAGCTAGAAGATGGCAGGGAGAGACATACTTGAGGATGGCCAAAATTGGGATGTCATATTTCCAAGACAGAAAAAAAAAATAATAGAGAAAAATGTTTCAGTTATTAAATGCAGAGTCAAAATCATGCAAAAAGAAATCCCACATGATCTGGAGATATTAATAGTTCGGGATGATAGTTCAGTCTACTGTATACTTATATACATCTTAGAACGAATAAACAAAAAAGGATTTCACCTCTTTTGTTCCCTCACATGCCATTTAATGGAAGACCTTCTTCTTAGGGAAATGACCAAAGACAAGGCAGAAGGAAGAGAGAGATAAATCAAAATAATCTCCAAATTGGCTGTTAACACAAATCCTTAGATTTAAACTCTCTCCCCTTGAGGGAATCATATCTATAATAGAGTACCTGAAGTGAAAACTCAACACCAACCGGTATTTGATGTATTTTTCCCTGTTAGAAAGGTATCATTGCATATGAAAGCATTGCAACAAATTTGGAAAATCATTTGAAATGTGATTCTCTTGTCTGTGTGCTTAAGGAATCAAAAGAAGGGTGTGTGTGTGAAAGGAATACCTAATACATCACAGATTGCATATTATAACATTGCAAATATCTCGATTAATCAAATATTTCTATCTGCCCACGTCTGTCTTTTCTCACCTCTCCCTTTTCACCTTTCAATGCAGAAATAACTGAAAACATAATACACAGAAAATGACAAAGCTTCAAATACCTTCCCTGGTAGAAGACAGACCTTCTCTTAGCTGCATGCAATTACAAACATTAAGATTGTAACAAAAAGAACCTATGTGAAGATTAGTTTTATAGACCCCACATATTATACAGAGGGAAGGATTTTCCTATCTGGGATGGTAGTGAGACATGTTAGTATACAATGCCCTTTTTACACAAAGTCAAAAGCTCTGTGTTACCACTGGGAGCTTTAGGATGAGATGGTGGCAGTGGTCATGGGGAGGGGGTAGTGGGGGATACTAAATAATCTAAACTCCCTTGCCTAGGGATCCACTTTCACAAGATGGCTCAATAGAGGCAGGGGTAGAATTTGTGTCTGTGAAACAAAGTGGTCAAAAGCGAGATGGTGACATGTACATATAAGACAATCGTAAGTGTTACAACAGAGAGATAATATGCACACAATGGCTTAGAGAAAAGAAAGGTCATTGCCATTGGTCAGAGAGACAAGAAGGCTTTGTGGAAGAAACAGATGAACCAGACCTCAGGGAATAGCTGGTGACTGGGGATGCATATACCCTATTCACAGAGAAATGAAAGACCCAACTTGGCAGGAATTATATTAGAAAATCACAAAGTATTAGGGGATAAAGCTATAAGGGCCAGTATGCCGGATGAAAGTAACTGGAGCTATTCACTGCAGGTAAAGGGGGAAAAAGTTAAAAATCCCAGTAGCATGATAACATATTAGCATCTGTGCTTGGGGAAAATTAATCCAATATCTTCTACTCCAGAATCGATTAAGAAAGGGTATATCAAGAGAGTGGAGAACAATCTGGCAGCTGCTGCGGAGTGTTGGCAATAGAAATGCAAAGGCGAATTGAAGAAATTCTCAACATCACTTGATTAACTGGAGTTGGGAGGTGAATGAGGGAATAGAGTTAAGGCCAGCTACAGAAATACAAACCCAAGTAACCAGACAAATGACGCAGCCAATGAAAGGGATGGGAAACGTGTTTGTACTGAAACCTGCTTGAAAGGAAGATACTTAGGAAAGATGCCATGGAATCTTGTTTTGCATGGCCAGCTGGGCGGGTGGCTAACAGGGACTCAACAAATAGCTCAAAAAACGAGTTATATAAGATCCTTTGTATTACTGCTATCAAGTCACATATATGTATCTTGATTTCTAAGGAAGCATGGGTTGTATTATTCTTTTTTTTGTTTTGTTTTTTTGCCTATTAATTCTCTAGTGATAAGAATCTGCAAAAGAACAAATATTCTATTTTGGCAGTCACCTCCGTTATGCCACACAAAGTCAGATGGGTGTATTCATCAAATTACTCTATTACAGACATGGACACAATGGGGGCTTCATCAATTTGGGTCCTCTTCTTATTTTTCTTTTCAAAAGCTTTGTCCACACGTTGCAGCATCAAATAACCACCTTCCCCAGTGATGCACTATGCTACAAAAAAGGAAAAATGTGACTCAATACAAAGTCTAACCTGTGCTACAACAAAAGCAGAGAATATTATATTATCTAAAGGAAAAGAACATTTATTTCAGATCCTATGTACCAAAGTACCTGAATAAAAGCCAAACACATGAAAAAATGTGTATGTGTGTATGTGCACGTGTGTCTGTGTGTGTATCTGTGTGTGTACACACACACATAAATACATATGGGATAAATAAAAAATATTGTTTTTGAGGAGAAATACGTTGGGGTCAATATTAAAGTTTTAGTGTTTTAAATGAAGGAAAAGAAAAAAAAAATACTCTGATTGCCTTTCCCGACTACAGGATAAGCTCAAATTGAATTACACTTTTTCCTCCTTCAGTTTCTCAGTCTCTGGGTTCCGCATCTTTCCCTTCTTTCTCCCTTCCTGTCTTAGCATTTTCTGTTGTTCAGTGACCCAAGCTCATTTTCCTTCCTTTTAAGCACAACTCCTCGAAGTCTCCCATTGCACTCTTTAGAGGGATGGGCACTTCATCCTCTCCAAAGTGTGTTTCTCCGGGTGTGATCCACAGACCACCCACATAAAAAATGCAGAGTTCAAAGCACAGCCCAAGTCAAACTGAGTTGGACTTCTCACCCCTTTCTGCACTTGTTACTCTTTTGTGGACTTCCTCCACCTCTCAAAGTACTCTTTCATTTTTCCTTTATCCTAATTCAGCTTGTATAAACATTGGATAAAAGCAAAGTATGTCTTGATACAAACCTTGACATGTGGGATGTACCTACCTGAGGCCATATGCTCAACTGTGGCAAGTATTTCATTTACTCAATCATGAAATTAAGCAACTACTCTACTCAACTCTGTCTTTAATAGTTCCACTCAAGATTTCTTCAACTACAAGTGAAGTCAGAGCTTTTTCTGAAGAAGCATCCACCAGAAGTCCAAGAGGCAGACCTCTTTAATTATAAGAAAGTGAAGATGACTTACAGTCCAATCTGGGCAACTGTGGCAAGCAGGTAAGTGAGTAGAGACGACAGTTAATACTGACTGAATATCAACTCTATCCAAAGAACCATTAAAGAGTCTGTAGGACACATGCAGGTCAAGCATCCTGTACCTAATTTGGGAAAATAATGCCAACATAAGAGCAATTAAAAGATTTCAGTTTAAAACAGAATTTGACACAAAACTATATCAAATATTCCTGCCAATTCGAGGAGTGTGGGTTCAGAGACACTGAGATATCAGCAAAGGTTTACAGAGGAGATGAGATTTGAACTCAGATTAATAGTGTCTGCACCGGTAGAACAGGAGAAGGACAGGTTTAGCTAGGTGAGGGTAGCAGAAGATGGGACAAAAAGGCAGAGACGGCAAAGCAAAACCCCATGTACCACACAACTTGAATAAACTGGATGGAAATTCTAATCAGAGGAAATGTAGGAGAAGAGCTCAAAAATGAGGGAAGAAATAGAAAGCATGTTACTTGTTGCCTATGGCCGGGGGTAGGGAAGGCAGTGGGTGACTACTAATAGATATGGAGTTTCTTTTGGGGGATGACAAAAACTTAAAATTAGAATATGGTTGGACAATTTTGTGAATATACTAAAAACCACTAAACTGAATATTTTAAATGAGTAGAAATGAATTTTATCTCAATAAAGCTGTTAAAAAAAGGAGATAGAGAGGGAAGATGGCTTGACAATCATTGTCACTAACGGGTCTTCACAATGATGCCTTAAGTAATTATTCTAAAATCTAACAAATATTTCTGCATATACCAAAAAAATACATGACTGCCATTGTCCCTTTCATAATTCCCCCTGGCAATCTCCACAGAGTATAGCCCTCCTTCTCTTCTCCCATGTTCTCATTTACTCAAAGGGAGGGTAGACCTAGCACTCATCACAGCTTTCGGAAGAGTAAATGATATTAGTTACATCCGATTTTCTCATATTAAAGAAAGACACTGAGTTTGAGATTCAGAATCTCAAGACTGCTGTCTTTTGTCCACAGAAATTTTCCATCATGGTAAAAACACTTGTCCCTAATCCCATCCATTCAGCTGATATGCAAATGGCTTAAAGTAGCTAGTCATCAATGGATTTCAGAATATTTTCAATATATTTCATCTAGTTCTATCCCTTACATTTTAAAGAATAAAAATGACACAATAAAAGTAGCTTAACTGCACTGTTATTATTACTAGCACGTGCTGAACACTTCATACAGACACTCATTAAATCCTCACCACAAAGCCATGATACAGGTTTAATGATCCCCATTTCATAGATGAAAAAGCTGAGGCTCAGAAAAGTGTAGTATTTTCTTTATCACTAGGAGTTAGTGAAATCAATGTTCAAACAGCTCTATCTGACCCAGATCCTATCAAAAATGTTTCAAATGGACAATGAGCAGAGTCATGTGTAAGTACAAACAGCAAGTGAAGTTAGGAAAGAAGGCAGTTTTATATCTGAATCATTTATTAAAAGTCTTTGGATGCCTTTAAGTCGGAATGTGAACCTCTAACTGCCTTCTGATTCATGAGCCTATTCTCATGATCATATTCTGCACCAATATTGTAGTTTTATCTTTGAAGAATGCAAACATCTTTTGCATTCATCTTAATTTTTAAAGTTTCTTGAATGCTTCTAGAAATAACAAATTGTAAGTTAGTATTACCTTATCTGTTCACTAAAATTGTGATGTAACTTAAGAATAAAAATCTAAATATGAATGATTTACCATTTTTATAGAATGAAATGGTAGAAATTTTGAGAAAGGCTAAAACGATTATAACTTAACATGCACCCAGAAGAAAAGGGAAATCATATGCTAAGATATTAAATGACTTAGGTATGCCAAATTTCTTTTTGCTACACTGCATCTGTTTTCTCCAGTTAATGCTGACCAATAATATTTTTATTAAAAATAAATCATCCCTAGTGCATATACGACTGTTGTCTCTCCCCATCTACAGAAGGTACAGAGATTCCTACATCTTGCCAGATAAATACAAATTCTGTGGGTCCACAAATTCATTTGGCAATAATTTGTTTATGCAATGATAAAGCAGTGAAGTTACCCATGTTTAAGTGTAAAACAATGGAAGATATAAATTCAGTTTTACTCGAAATGAGTAACAGTGTTCCACTGTTCTGAACAATCCATTCACTACTATACCTAAACAAAGTCTTTATAATGTTATGTTTCTCATTTCATGAATTTTTATAGCTAATGTGTTTTCAGCCAAGAATAATGTGGCGATTAGAAGAGAACTCAATAAGAATATGTGGCAATGCAGGAAGTATAGAAGTTAATGAATTCTTCAGTGACTAGAAAACAATTATTGATCACCAATGTCTGGAAAGCTTTAAATCAACGTCGACGACAAAAAGTTTCTGAAAAAAATCAGGAAGAGTTAGATCAAAGGTTTTGAAATCAATCAAATACAACAGTGTCCCTTATCCACGGTTTCACTTTCTACAATTTCAGTTCCCCAAGGTCAACTTCAACCCAGAAGCAGATGATCCTCCTTCTGACATATCATCAGAAGGTCAACAGGAGCCTGATGCTACGTCACAGTGCTGTCTGCGTCACTCATCTCACTTTATCTCATCCATAAGCATTTTATCATCTCACATCATCACAAGAAGAGGAAGAAAAAGCACGTAAGATCTTTTGAGAGAGAGAGAGAGAGAAAGACCACATTCACATAATTTTTATTACTGTGTATTATAATTGTTCTATTTTATTATTTATTAGTTATTGTTGTTACTCTCTTACTATGCTCATTTATAGATTAGAGTTTATCATGGACATGTATGTACAGGAAAAAACATAGTATATATGTAGGGTTCAGTACCATCTGTGGCTTCAGGCATCCGCTAGGGTCTTGGAATATATCCCCTGAGGATAAGGGGTGGGGGGGACTACTGTATTGATTTTTCTAATGTTGTATGCTAATTTGTGGATTTTAGACTAATGCCTTTTGCATGCACATGGCTTGTAGGGAAAAGCTACCTAGCAAACTGTCTGAATTTTTTAAATTAATGTAACTCCAAAGAGGGGGAAATTAATATAGTTCTGGCTTGGGAAACTCAGTTAATAGCACAACCTAAATAGCTATGGATTTGGAAGATCTATATAGTTTCACACTTGTTTCTTATTTACTTGCCACTTTACCCCAGTAGAAGAGATTAGAAATCGGTTAAAATTTTCAATTAGGTTCACTATCAATTAGGTCAATACGATTCAGCATTAGGATATGAAAATAGAGTAGACACTTCATTTCTGTGATAACGCTGAAGGATGGCAGGGACAGAGTGTAAAGAGAAAAAGAAAGAATTAGAGAAAGAGACTGATTATAGAACTGAGAGTAATGTAATTAACATCTATCAATAATAAAAACTCCAGTTGGAATGTGTTAACTAATCAATAATTTGCTATGATGCCAGTAGGCTATAATTACCTAACGGTGAGTACATAGATCTGAGCTTACCTTTTATTTTCTGAGTCAACCTACTTGAAAATGTATTTTAAAAACAAAATAGTCAAATGTTTTACCAAAAAAATTTTTTTTCATCATCTATAAATGGAATAATTATTCCCTGAATAAAATCTGATACTAAGATAGTCCCTGAGTAACAGAAACTAGAATGTCATCACTTTTCCTTTTAACCATTCTCAATGCTACTAACGCTTAATCTGCAGGGGCAGCCCTAGGTCTACAGTGCCCTGTAAATGTCTCTGGGACATTACCACCCCCTGGCGGTTAGAATGAGAAACTCCTGCTCTCCCTTGTTTCCTTACCACCTTATTTCACCCCCAGATCTATAACTCACATTGTATTTTCACGGTTTCGATATCTTTCTGCCTGACTCAAGGAATCCGTTTTCAGATTTATTCACATATACAACTCTCCATGTCTCAACTTCTATATCTCTTCCAGCTTTTAGTAACTTTCTTTACGAAAACAATTCTCTCTCCTTACCCTTCTTTCTATCTCACTCTTTGATCTCTATAATGAGTTAAAAATGGATTAGTAAGTTTAGGATTTAGGTAAATCATCACTAATAAGTGTATTATTTCTAATGACAGGACTTTAGAAAATTATACTAGAGTCATCAATGAGATGTAACAGTATCAACAAAAAGGGAAGTCACAAATGTAATTGAAATAGATATCAGGACCAGTACTATCTACATTAAAGGTAATTTTTAAAAATGTTAGATCCTGTAAATCTACATTGAATGTAATTGAAAAAATATCAGGACTATTAGTGTCTACATTAAATAATTTGATAGGTGCCCAAAATATCATTTGAAATCTCCACAACTATTTCCCCCATCTATTAAAACCTTTTAACTAAATATTCCCAGATATTACAAGTGTTATATGTTAATAGCTAGTCCTAGTTTCATTTTGCTGACTTTTATTTTTGGCAAAAAACATTCTACTTTTTTCATTTTAACATGGACTGGATGTTTTATTATAGTATATATATATATAGTCCCCATGTTTCATATAACAGAGGATCCCGTAGACATGGGGAACATGCCACCCTCTTATAGCACAGGGCAGGGCTACAAGAGCTGTGCTTGCTGAGAAAATACACTTGCAACATAAAAGAAAGACCAGAAAAGTACAATTAATATACTTAGCATTTAATCCGAACATGACCCTCCACCCCCATGATAAGACGCAGCCTCATAAAGAGAAAAGAGCACTGGTTTGGAAAGAGACAGACTTAGGCTTTGATTTTCAATCTACCATGTAAGTACCTACTTAACCTTAACCAGATTGCTAGGTTTTCTGAGCAGTGATTTCCTCATCTGCAAAATGCAGCTAGTAAGGCTTCTATGCTAGGGCTGTACTAATGTACACGTGTGTGCATGCACACAGACACATACCACCCCCTGGTCACTGATCTTCTCACTACATCTTACCATATGCTGGCTTCTCTCTCATGGGCTTGCTGTCCCATGAAGCTGTAACAATATTGGCAGGCAGATCTGGTCTTATATCTTTATTGCTTCATGAAAGAAGGGAAAATAGGACTTTCTCTAACTAGAAAAATCAGAAAAAAATTATGGAAAACACTCATACTGGCCTACATTGAGTTAAATGGCCATCATAATACGAATCCCTCTGCCCTTGGGGGGTGTAGTACTATACTGACCCAGCTTGAGCAGGATTTAAGGCCTCAGCCAAAGAGGCAGGGCAGGCATCCTAAGCAGACACAGGTGTTGGACTACACAAAGACTGTGTCCACATCTTGGATTCTTCACTCTCTAGAGTAATTTTTTTTTTTTAAGTCACTAATCATTATTCATTCCTCAAATGAATCCAACCATCTTGGATGACTGTACTGGTCTTCTGGCTGGGTACCACTGCCAGATTCATCTGCCCACCACTGTCCTCTTTTAGATTACTTCCAGGCTCAAGAACCAACAATGGCTTCTTGTGTCCTGGCATAAAAGATCTAACCTCTGCCACTTTCCCTTAAAGCACCTCAATGTCTGGACCTTCCTTGCCCAGCCAACCTTATCTGCATCTATTCCTTAAGATGAACCATTCCTCTTGGATGCTCAATATTCCCTGTCCTATCACAATCATTTCCCCCCAGGCCTCTGATTGTGCTAATCTCTTTCGTTAAAATGGTCTACTCTCTCATTTCCAAATTCCAATCATCCATTACAACCTAATGTTCCAATTTTGTTCCATTTTTATAGGCAACTCATGCTGATTCCACCCAGGTGGAATCAATTATATAATAATTTACTCTTTCCTATTTGTTTTGCTATCTCCTAAGTGCCTGAGAGCACAAGCACATCTTAGAGATATCTCCCTCTCAGATATCTTCTTTGGAGACATCGTCCTCATAATGCCAGGTGTAATGGACACTCAACAACAAACATTCGATTTTCGTGCCCTTTACAAACAGAAAACGTGTATACCCTACATAAGTTAACCCCAAGATAAAAACACAGAGTTGCTCTTTGATTAAACCCATCTATCTCATTTCTCTGCAGCTGTCATGAAAATGTTATGTTGCCAAATCAACATTTAAGTCCAGTTCTACTCCTGGATAAAGGTCATCTTCAGATGGTCATGTGACATAGGGGGAGTCAGAAACTGGAAATCTGCACCTTTACAACCATGACTTTCCCACAGGGGAGACCTACTGCTTTTGTTTGCAAATAAGTCAGCAGTCTGCCCTTGTGGACTCCGGCAACCATTTTCTGAAAACCTTAACTCCCAGATCCTAAGTAGCCAATTCATCCTTGCATCAAGCTGGTAAGACAAGCACCACTGCTTCATGTCTTAACTGAGCCACTGTCAGTGGTTACTATTTTCGGGAGTGATGAAAACTGTCCAACAAATGTCTTAAGGTGCCTTTCTTTTTCTTAACTCCTGAATTCACAGAATCTAAAACCTACTAAAACTTAGCTTTACAAATCTGGCAATCTAAAGCAAATAGATCATATCGATGACTTTGTAGAAAAACAAGATATACATACTTCAGTTCTATTGGTCTATTTATGTAGAAAATCACAGAAATGGGAAGTCATAGCAGGAAGGAATCAGGAAAGAGAACAATTGCTGATTTGGAGTGGTTAAGTGTTTCAAAACTAAATTGAAAAAGCTAAAGCAACCATATGTTTTATACACTTAAATGATTAATGTTTAGTAAATCTTCTGATGGGGCAGTATTTTTGGCAGAGCATTAATTTACAAGAAACAGAACAAACGGGCAATCCAGCACATTTCATAAAGGATAACTACATTTCCCAGTTATCCATCTGGGTCCTTTTCATTTCAGTGGTTTAATTAAAACTCAATGGTATTATCAATCTGTTACATTTTTCATGTTGATGGTTATTACATTTACAGTACAGCAGGAGTACAAATTAAAGTGAGAAGATGATAAATCTCATTTCCAAATTTCATTTCTGTTTCTCTAGTAACTAATACTCTGGTAATATTTTTTAGCTCACTCATGTTTATAGAACAATTTTCATGATTTTTTTTCTGATTAAAATAAAGGGAAAAAAAGAGAAGCCTGATTTTTTTTCAATAGCTTCTTTTTCTTCTTGCATGAATTATATTTTATGACTCTTCTATCAACCTACTCGGTAGATATGTTTGAGTTGGACTCCTCAAAATCTGTAATCAACTTCTTTTATTTCTTTCTTTTTAAGAATAGTAGTCTTTTAACTGAATGATCTTTTAATATCAGACTTCCTCAAATTAAAGTAAGAAGCATATCATTCAATTATGCATTCTGGGGTTTTAAATTTATATGAAAAATGTGGCTATTTTCTGTACAAATCATTAACAAGAGAATTAAGCACCTTTTTCAGATCAAGAATGCCTCTTCAAACCTAGAGTATTAAATAAATATTCTTTGGAGTATGCCAGGGATACAGACACATAATCTAGGTAACATATGATTACAAATTGGTTTACAATAATGTGAAAAACAGGATGCAGTGGTTTCTACTGAAAAAAATGCTATTCAAATGCTTTCAAAATATTAAAACCTTGCAGCTATAAGCAAAGTCATGAAAAATCAAATTGAGGCTGACTTCCAGAAGAAAAAACATGTACAAAACTCCTCTCTCCCTCTCCCTCCCAACCTCCTGATCTGGAAAGGACACACGTAAGAATGGATATAATCCAATGTGTCATGACAGACAATTAGAAGGGCTTTAAGTTAGTGACCACCCCTTAAGAAAAAGAAACAATTATATTGAAATAACTGTTGTCCAAAAGTGATCTGGAAAATCTCTACTCTTGTCCACATTCTTGCATTTCTGAGCACTGGTTGTTCCCTATCAATGTCTGCCATCAGTCAGTCCTGACTATTTACAGTTTAATTGTTTGGACCAAGGTGGACTTCCATCCCTAGAGGCAAAATTTACTGTGACCAAGTCAACCTTTCTCAAAAAAAATACCTGTTCCTCAGAAATGCTAATGCAATGCCCTACAGTTTGAGGAACTTAAGCCCTTTGGTACTTACACAGCTGACTTTATCTGTTCAACACTTTGAACAAGGGCTCCTTCCCTGCAGCCAATTATTTAATAAGGATCCCACAACATTATCTAAATGTCAAAAGATGTATGTTCTAGTTGAGCAGCAGAAGAAAATCCTCTTGTTAGTATTCCAGAAGTCAATTTGCCTGAAACTCAAGCCATGTCTTATGCAGCATAACAATAAAAAGACAACTGCCCCGGAAGTCAACATACCTGGGTGCCCAGCTGAGGTAGGCCTATTCTAACCAAGTGTCTAAGCGTGTGGAGGTGAGTGATTAATTAGGACAGAGTTCACGGAGCCGGGGGTGTTTTTGCTGTTCTGAAAAGATCAAAAGAAGTTAATTATGTAGAGATAAGAGAAAAAGTCAGAAAAAAGTCACAAAGTCAGAAAGGGGAGGAGGAAGGGAGAGAAGGAGTAGGGGGAAGAAGGCAAGATGAGAGGGAGAGATAAAAAACTAGCAAGTAAGAGAAATGCCCTTTCCTAGGAGGACAAGTAGTTTCATATTGATCAAAATTGTATGTGATAGATTGTTTCCATATCTTAGTTATTGTAAATAACGCTACAGAGCCCAAGTGTCCATCAATAGATGAATGGAAAAAGATACAACAGAATAATACTGAGCCATAAAAAAAAAAAAAAAATGAAATCTTGCCATTTGCAACAATATGGGTGGACCTAGAGGGTATAACACGAAATAAAATAAGTCACAGAAAGACAAATACCATATGATTTCACTCATTTGTGGAATTTAAGAAACAGAATAAGTAAACAAAGAAAAAAAGAGACAAACAAACAAAAACAGACTCTTAAATCCAGAGAACAAAAGGCCAGTTGCCCGAGGGGAGATGGGTAAGGAAATGGGTGAACTAGATAAAGGAGATTGAGTACACTTATCTTGATGAGCACTGAGAAAGGCATAGCATTGTTGAATCATGATAGTGTACACCTGAAACTAATGCAACACAGTATATTAATTATACTTCAATTTTAAAAATTACAAAAAAAATTGTATGTGATAGAAGACAGAATATAAAGCTGAGGCAGAAGACAAATCACAAGGAGTCTTTCTGGTATACAAAGGAATTCAGATTTCATCCTAAAACTGTTAGAAGATTATCCCAGTTTACCTGCTACAGGATTTTAAGCAGCAAAGTTTCAGAAGCAGGTTTGTGTTGTATAACAATAACTTGGAACCACTTCAAAAATTGGAGACAAGGAGACCATTTAAGAACAATAGGATAGCAATGCATTTGAGAAACAAGGAGAAAAATAGGAACATTTAAGACACGCACAAGGGAAAGGGAATTAGTGAGTGGTAGGCCAGGATAAGGAATTTTTTATTAACATAAACAGTACCGTTGAGAAGATCTCACAGAAATGCAGAAATGTTAAGTGGAACAGAAGAGTCTCTCAGAGATACTGATTAGCACCAATTTGGACCAACTGAGTTTGAAGTGACTATGTAGCAGCCAGGGAGATCTGCAGGCCATAAGCAGGTCTGGATTTCAGAAGAAATTTAGGAGTGTGTATGTGTATGTATATATTCTGTACCCTAAATGAATATTAAAAATGTACATGTGATTCTGAATGAAAGAGCTCAGACAAGAGTGAGCACAGGGAGAAGAGAACTGAAGGCAGAAGAGAACTGAACTTGCAGAATAAAGGGCAAGTGAAAGAAATGAGCTTATGAGAACAAAAAAGAAATGCCCAGAAATGTAGGATGAAAATGGGAAAAAAAAAAAAAAAAGTTTTCAAGAGAGGAAACAATTTCTAGGAAGAAAATATTCCAAATGCATCAGAGATACCTAGGAAGGTCAAGATCAACTCATGTGTGTGATAACCTTTATAATTCCAACTATTGAAGGGTGATATTATTATTGTTTTTGTTTTTGTCTTTACTTTAAATCAAGAAAATAAAGGCTCACGAGGTTTATGTTAAGCGGTTTATGTAACCAGACAAGGCAGAGTTGGAGCAGAATTTTGAACCCACACTATTCTAGTACCATATCCCAAGCTTACTCTTTCTATCACAGTCTTTCACAATTTGATGGTAGAAATACCAGCAGTAAATAGAGGTAAACAATGTTGAAAAGGAAAAGTATTTTTTAAGAGATGAAGAGAAAGGAACAGAGAAACAGAACCAATATAAGAAGAGAGTAGGACTACTTATTGCAGGAAGTGAATGGAGAGAGATTACCAGAATGGAGAGTTCAGGGGAAGAGATGAGACCAAAATGGTAGAAGGGATCTACCTGCCTCAGACATGGGAGAAAGGAGGGAAAAATATGTATACAAGGAAATGCAGTGGCAAGGAAACTGTGAAAGTAGAGAGATATTTTGCCTGCTCTTTTTTGCTGTTGTTTGCTTGTTTGTTTTCTTGGCAAAGTTGATCAAAAGCTATTTGCAGAAAGGAATGGGACTTGAGAGTATTAGAAAAAAAATACAATATTCTGCCTACCATTGCTAAATTATTTTACACTCTTAAAGGAGTATTGTCACATTACTTTTCTTCACCAACAATGTCATTACAGTGTGTGTGTTGTTTAGGAGGGAGGGGAAAGCAAGAAAATTGTGTCACTAAATTTAAACAAATGTGCAAATGATTAAAGAGATTGAAACAGGAATCAAAAACTCCTAATAAATAAAGGCCTAGGACAAGATGGCTCCCTTGGAGAATTCAACTAAACATTGAAAGAACTGATGTTAATCTTCCTCAAATTGTTCCAAAGAATTAGAGGAGAGAACATTTCAAAACTCATTCTATGAGTCCAGTATTACTCTGACACCAAAACCAGAAAAAGACACAATAAGAAAATAGATCAATATCTTTGATGAATACTGATGCAAAATTCCACAACAAAATACTAGTAAACGTAATTCAAAGGCACATTAAAAGGATTATACACCATGACCAAGTGGGATTTATACATGGAATGCAAGGATGGTTCAACATACAAAAATCAATCAATGCAATAAACTATATAAGCAAGATAAAATATAAAAACCACGTGATCATATCAAATGACACAGAAAATACATTTGACAAAATTCAACATCCTTTAATGATAAAAATACTCAGCAAACTAGGAATATAAAGTAACTATCCCAACATAATAAAATCCGTATACAAAAAGCCCATGGTTAACATCGTACTCAATGGTAAAAAACTGAAAACTTTCCCTCTAAGATCAGGAACAAGACCAGGATGCCCACTCTCACCACTATTATTCAAGCATAGTACTGGAAGTGCCAGCAAGAGAAATTAGATAAGAAAAAAATAAATAAATGCCTTCCAAATTGGAAAATAAGAAGTGAGATTATCGCTGATCACATGATCTCATCTGCAGAAAATTCAAAAGATTCCACAGAGGGGAAAAAAATGGTTTCAACTAACAAATAATTTCAGCAAAGCTGCAGGATACAAAATCAACACACAAAATTCACCCGTGTTTCTATACACTAACAGTGACCAATCCCAAAAGGAAATTAAGAAAACAATTTACCATAGGGCATCAAAAAGGATAAAATAGTTAGGAATACACTTAAACAAGGAGGTGAAAGACTTGTACACTTGAAAACTACAAAACGGTACTCAAAGAAATGGAAAATAAATAAAAAGCTATCCCATGCCCATGAGGTGGAAGACTTAAAATTGTTAAAATGTCCATGCTACCCAAAGCAATCTACAAATTCAAAGCAATATACCTATCAAAATCCTAATGACATTTTAATATAACATATTAAATTATAAATATATTTTAAAAACATAAAGAAATACAAAAAACATCTAAAATTCACATGGAATCTCAAAGTACCCAAACAGACAATGCCAAGACTACAAAATGGGGAAAGACTAAACACTCAACAAATGGTGTTGGAAAAATTGGATGCTTACTGAACAAGGTGAAGTAGGGCCCTTATCTTATTACACCATATACAAAAATGAACTCAAAATAGATTAAAGACCTAAATGTAAGCCTTAAAGCTATAAAACTCCTAGAAGAAAACAAGGGGAAAGCTTTAGGACATTGGGTTTTACAATGTTTTATTAGACATGACATTAAAAGAACAGTCAACAAAAGCAAAAATAGATGGGACTACATCAAACTAAAAACTTCCGTGCATTAAAGGAAACAACAGAGTGGAAAGGCAACCAACCTACAGAATCAGAAAATATTTGCAGCTCATATTTATAATAAGAAGCTAACATCCAGAACATTTAAGGAATTTCAACAACAAAACAAATAACTTGATTTTAAAAAATGAGCAAAGGACTTGATTAAACAATTCCCCAAAAAATGATGTATGAATGGCCAAAAAGCATATGAAAAGATTGTTCCACGTCAATAAATGCAAGATAAAGTGCAAATCAAAAGTATGATAGGATTTTAGTTCACACCCATTGGGATGGCCACTATCAGAAGAACAGAAAATAACAGCTGTTAGAGAGAATGTGGATAAATCAGGGTCCTTGTACTCTTCATGGAATGTAAAATGGAGCAGCTATTATGGAAAAGAGAACAGGGGTGCCTTAAAAAATTTAAAATAGAACTACCCTATAATCCAGTGAGCCCACTCCTGGTTATAGATCCAAAAGAATTCAAAGCGGGATCTTGAAGAAATGTCTGCATACCTATGTTCATTACGGCATTATTCACAATAACTGAGAGTTGAAAGCAACCCAAACATCCACTGATATATGAATGGATAAAGAAAATGTGCTATAATCATATAACGGAATATCATGCAGCCTTATAAAAGAAGGAAATCCCGTCAATATGCTACAACAGAGACATTTTACTAAGTGAAATGAGCCAGTCGCAAAAGGAAAAATACTGTGTAATTCCACTCATATGAAATATCTAAAGTAGTCAAAAACATAGAAACAGCGATCAGAAAGGTGATAAGTTCCCAGGGGAAAAGGGAGGACATTGGGGAATTAATGTTTAGTAGGTAGAGATTTTCAGGGTAGCAAGCTGAAAATGTCTGGCGATCTGTTGGAAAACAATGTGACCATACTTACCACTGAGCCGTAGACTTAAAACTGGTTAAGATGGTAAAATTTTACAGCATGTGTTTTTTACTACAATAAAAAAGTTTTTGGAAAAAATGAAAAACAGAATAATTGTAGATCTAGACGCACTGAAACTCCATGAACACGTGGCGGAATGGCATTCGGGCTGGAAAAGCGTGTTCTAGGACATCAGTGGTCTCTGACAAAGAGATCTTAAGCAAATCAGAGGATTAACTGTTCACTCTGTCGTTTCAATGGCAAGGTGGGCAATGGCTGCCTTGATGAAAACAGATACCAGTCATGGAAAAGAGCACATTATGGAGTTTTAATTTTAGAAAAATGTAGAATTCTGTCCAGGGTATCTACTTTAAAAGTTAGATGTAGCAAACAAGGGTTCATCAATCAAGTTTAACAAACAGAATGTATGTCTCATATCTATATCTTCAGCTCACTGGAGAAGCTGAAAATTGAAACTACAGAGATCAGGAAGCTTATTACGTTTTTTAGGTATAATTTCTGGTTGATAGGCTGAAAAGATTATGAACTGGAAAGTATATCATGGCCAACCAAGTGAATGCTCCCCTCCAAATAATGTAGTTTATTAGACTCACCTCCCGTCTCCTTTCCACCCACCTTCAAAAAGCTGGAAATGGCACAATTTCTAAGCCAAGAGAAACTGATTAGGGGGAAGAGAAGGTAGGCAGGATTTCAGTAGAATCGGGTGGGGAAAAAAGGCAGGAATTATGATAAATGATTTTATGATGATATTACGCAACTGTGTGGCCACAGTCCCTTCTGGTCCAAGCAGGGCTGCAATAGCCCCGATGTTGAGTTCCCATGGTAAACCAGACAGCCAAATGTAAATAACGGTAAAGCTGATGCCAGACACAGTTCCCTTGGGCTTGGTTGCTCATGTCCACCAGAGGCGGGGGCAAGTACCTGAGAACCAAGAATCCAGACAGTGAAGGAGCAATAAAAGGATACTGCAGAGAACATTAGGGCTTTTTATTCCTTTGATAATATGTATAAAAGCATCCCTGAGATTTTACCTTAGTAAAAACTAAGGAGAAAAGAATACTGAAAAAGCAGGAAGCAACCCCAGGCTCCAAATTCTCCAACCTGTCTTTATACCTTGGGAAGTTTCTAAGGAAAATAGCCATCTCCGGGCAGAACGATAACCAGTCGAAAAGATAAAGAGACATGCGAGTTCTCACAATCTAGGAACAGGGTGCAATTTGGCCCAATTGCTCTATTGACTGTAATTAAAACCACAGTGCTCTGTTGTGCAAATAATGGTTTGTAAAAAGAGAGGCTTTATGAATTCCGTCATCTAATGATTTTTCCATTAACATGCTAATTAATTCTATAATTAAGAAAATGTTAAGAATCTTAAAAACTTAGAAAATCAAGGAAATGCTGAATGGAAATTGCCATCTAGTTTTTAAGATGGTAGTGTTAGTAGTTGGTAACATCTCGAACAAATTCCAAACATTCTTCCTTCTTCATAATTAAACTTGGCTTTCCACCTTCCTTAGCTGAAATGCACCTTAACCTGCGCCACGGCCTGACCTGGTAAGAAAAATAAAACCCAGGATATGCAAAATAAGAAAGTGGCCTCGCACATAAGCAGAGAAGACACTGGCCTATGGGGTGCTGTTCCTGCGTCTCCAGCACGAAAAGTCCCCTGAACTTCAATTTAGAGGAGCCCGCCTGCCACAGTGGGGGATTAAGACATTTTGCACATTAAAATCAACCTATGGGGAGGCCAGCATTTCTATGAGAAGCGACTGATACTATAAACAGACATTAACATAATCTGATCTGGGTCAGCCTAATGAAGGAAGCTAGTCTTCTAAAAAGCAGAAGGCTGCAAGGTTCCAAGTGTGCGAGAGGGAGGGAGGGGCAGCCCTGCAGGGGAAATTGCCCCCTTCGGTTCTGCTTGAGGCTAGTCCTAATTACCAGGAAATAATCAAAGAATATATTTTGGCAGAAGAAAAAATGTACTCCGGGGTATTACTGTTTTAAGCAACAATGTCCTTTGTGGTTGTTTTATGTGAGTGCCATCTTGAGTCAAGAGCTTCCAGAGTGAAAAGGACTTAAAGCTACTGAATTGCCAATTATTTACTACTGCTGTCCTAAATCGCATGCATTTTTAAGGAATTCATCATTTGGGAAATTGTTTCGCTTTGGGGCTTAGGAAGAACTACTTTAAAAAACCAGAATTAAAGGGACTTTTTAAAGGACTTCTTAATTGAGTGCCTAACAAAGAACACTTGAAGTAGGAATGCCTCCACGAAGAGAATGCAAGTCCCCACCAGCACTAGGGCGTGCAGGAGTCTTGCCCTGGGGCTTCTCAGTGTTACAGGGCGTTGCCTACTTGTTCTCCCACCTCTGGAGACCAGCACAGCCTGTGATGAGAAAGGAAAGATACCAAATGGAAGAAACTAACATCCTTTTAAACTCCTTTGTTTGAATCTACTTAATTTTCTTAAATAGAGAAGCCAAACTAAAGTTTGTAGTTTCCCTGTCACAGAAGAGAGGAGCAAATCTCTGCACACTTTCTGTTGTTATCCTTTCCCTCTAAGGAGCACGAGTCATAAACGCTAAAATAGTGGGCCAGTAACTATTGGCAGTTTTAACTTCAGGGATGCTGTCACTTGCCGTGGGCTACCCCAGAGTCTTCATTGCATGCATTCAGAAAAGAGGAAAAGAAAAAGGAAAAAAATTTTTAAAAAAAGGACAGGGTCAAGGAGCAGGTCTTATTCCAGACAGGATCAGAGTAGAGAGAACACAGCAACTATATTTGGCAAGGTGATTCAACAAGAGGAATGGGGAGATAGAATGGTAAAGGGGAATTAAATCTATTTCCAACTCACTGAAACCAGAGCGGGGAAATGAACATGACAGAGACCTGGGCTGTGATTCCTTACTGAAATAGGAGGATGTGGATGGGAGATGATGTAACAAAAAGGCTCCTTCAGAAGTCAGGTCACTCGGGTTCCAATTCTAACCACGTGACCTTCACCAGGTCGATTTTGTTTGTAGACCCAGGAGTCCTTCACAGACAAACTAAACAGATTGTACAAGGATAATCTCTGTAGTCTGCTTCACCAGCCAAAAATCCATGACTAAATGTATTTCTGATCAAACTAAATTCACAAATAAAAAAACCCGAACTTTTCAGAATCGGTGAAAATGAATGGTGTTAACAGATTCAAATTTCTTCAGATTACAACTAGTAACACTGTTTTGGAACTGCAATTAGTGTTCTAGAAATTTCTTCCATCTAACCCTAAGCCAACAGTTAGAGAATGCTAAGCTTTTGGATATTGTACTTGAGACTTTATGCCAAAGTAAAGAAATCGCTCAAGGCACATTTGAATTTTTATGACTCTAATGATGTCAGTTCACAAGATGGACTATTTCCTTTGGAAAATAAAGAGTCCTCCGGGGTGACAGAACAGACGGTGGGCCAACTTTTACTTATGGCTCAGATTACATAGACGCTGCACCTTAAATAATTTATATGATGTGATCATACTCGGGCCTCATCTGTGGCAACAGACTGAACTGAAACCAAATATGTCCCAATCTGTATACTAATCACTGTTCAATAGCAGAGACGCGGTGGCGAGTCCATTAGGCTAGCCAGAGTCTGGAGGCTCGGGCTACTTAAGCACTGAGCAGATGTTCAATTCTGGTTAAAATGGCTGGTTCCACCCCACCCCCAGCTGAGTCCTACGTAAATGTAAGCTGACTCACTGACTCAATTAGACAAGAGCTGGCTTTGGGAGTCCAGAGGCAAAACCACACACAATCAGCCTTGTCCATCCCTACTGAAAGAACCCAAGAAAGCATGTGATGTCAATAAGCTAAATAATACCGACAAACACTGTGGCAGTGCGAATATACTTCCTTCTACTCACAGGAAGTAGGAGAATAGGAACAAATGAGGAATGGGAAAAGCGCTCTTCCAAACTGAAGATTTCATACAAATGCAGAGTTGTTGCCCCAAATTTTGAGATGGGATAATTTCATTATCTCTAAAAATCATACCCATAGTCAAAAATGTACCTCATGAAACTTAATGATTATTTCTCCTAACTGCCTCCTATATGCGACTGATAAATCCAGCACTGATTTGAATGCTACTTTTGTAAGTATTTCTACAAACCTTTTGGAGATTCCTAACAGTGCCCTCTGTGACCACAGGCTGGGTAACTTTAATTATCCATTTTATAGATAGGGGCCCGAAAGTCTATTCCAAGAAATGCAATGCCAGGGCTGGAGAATGAAATCACTGATTCATGACAACCATTATTTGGATTCAGGTCCTCTCCCTCTGCCAATTGCCAAATGCTGTTTGCCTCCTCCGTCCCTATCTAGATGCGCAGGGAGCAAAGCCAGATGCGGTGGCAAAGCAGTCTCCACATGGCTGAACAATCTGGATCAAAAAGGAGGCAAGGGAAGGTGACAGGCTCCAGAAAAATCATACCAGCTGGAAGCTACACTTGATGCCCAGTGAGAAGCAATGGGGAAAAGCATTTTCTAGATGACACGCTCGAACTGTAATAAAAGGCTCTATGGGAAGGTGGAAAGTGGGCTGGAATCCCAAAGATCTGAACTCAGAACTAATTCTGTTGCTCATGAGCTGTGGGACTTTGAGCCAATTTCAGAATTTCTATATACCTGCCTCTTCTTACCGGTAATACGGGGATCGCCAGGCCTTTGTTGTTATGAGGAAATGAGTCAGTGCATGTCAATGAGCTCACCTTGCACAGGAGGCCCTCCATCAGTAGCACATTTCTTGCCAAACCTGCTACCTGCAGCCACCAAGCCCTTTCAAGGCCAGTAGACAAAGTTCAATCTGAACCAGTAGACACACACATTGGGCATCACGGGCAGAGGTCAGTACGTGTTCTTCCCTATAGGCCACCTATCAAAACAATCTCACAACTAACAGGCACAATGATATTTGCTCTTCTGTCATTTTTCTTTTGGTAGCTAGAAGTGGATTAAGAAACAAAAAAGCCTTTTGTCTCCTTCTTTCTAGCAAAATTTACACCAAAAAGAAAGCAATTAAACAATTATTAGGCAAAGTAAGAAGGGCTTTTTATCTCCTTCTATACTAGAAGGGAAAAGAGATGGCTGTTTCTGCAATTTTAAAATGTCCTTCAAGTACATATACTTAACACAAAACTACAAGCTAGAAGGGAACTCTCGTGTTCAGCAGAAATCTTTTCCTTGCTATATTTAACACTAGATATTATTATAACCATTGAAAAATAATACGCACTTACTATATAAAGCATTAGTTTAGGACCCAGGCTCTGGAATCACAAGGAGTTCAAATCTAGGCTCTGGTACTGACTTGCTGTGTGACCTTGGGCTGAGTACTTAACCTCTCTGTGCTACAGTCTCTAGATCTACAAAATCAAAATAGCAACATTATCAACCTCCTAACAATCCAGGTGAGGCAAAAGAATATAAAAGCCATGTAAAGCAATTGGAACAGTGCCTGACTGTTAAGAAAAAGTAGTGAATGTTAGCAATTATGCTTAGTTATTACTGAGGGAATCTCACAGGTCTCAAAAGAAATGTGCAAGGGAAGACTGATTGGGCTAGTTAAACTTGAGAGTTCAAAACAGCATTTTGTAATAAAGTTTATGAAAAACTCTTTGATACTTGTGTTGCATGCTGCTATCAAAGGAGAAACAACATCCTATCACTACATTTACCCCTGATATAGGACATGTAACAATTTATGATAAAGTTCTCTATCTTTGGAATGAGTGTCCTGATTACTCCTACACTATGAAAAACTAACCATTTCACCATGCTTTGGAAAAGACTTTTTTAAGTCCCTTAACTCAGTTCAGAGAACAGTGTAGTCCCCCTATGAATGTTTCCTCAATACTGAAATGTTCTGAAAAAGAGTGATACTCACCCTATTGCGTGATGTGGTTCCACCTCACCTAATATCCCACCCTGTAGGTAAAAACATCTTCTTTTGGGGACATTTCGTGGCCCAAACTGTCCAACTCCCGCCTGAGATAACCCAGAAGCCATTTTGTGTTCCTTTTAGATAAAATGCAATTTTATTTTAAGTTCCATTGTTGTAGTATAAAACAGCATCTTAAATATTTCATTACATTTGCCTTACCTATCTCTTTATCTTTTTTCAACGATGTTACTAATAATACAGCTCAAAATTACATAGCCATGTAGTGCCTATCATGCAACAGACACTGACTGCAACACTTTACATAATTCATTTTCGTCCTCACAGTCCTGAGGTCCTATGACCATGATCTTTTCACAGGGGATAAAACTCAGGCAGAAAGAACTTGAGTAAATTGCCCAGCATCATACAGCTGGAAACCAGAGTTAGAAGCACACATACCACTATGCTACACTCTAGTTCCCGCCTTCCTTTCTGCTTCCCTCCTTCCCTTCCTGCCTGCCACATCCATCTGTCCATCCACCACCCATTCATATGCCCTTTTATCTATCTGCCCATCTCTCCATCCAGCTATCAACCAAGACGTAGGTGGGGAGGAAGAAGGAATTAGAGCATAAACTTAGAAGGAAATCTGGAGTTGAACTAATTCAAATATATCAGTGGGATTTGTTGGCTGTAAAGATCTCTCTTGTAGTAGGCTCAGCATGACATACATTATTAAAGAAATAGGGCTTTATATGAGTGTCAGTTTCTCAAAATGTAAAGACTAGCTCTATTCAAGAAACCCAGCAGATTTGAAGAAACACGTATAGTCTTACCATACAGCAGCCGCGTTACTCAGATATGAATACTATGTCTAAAAGGAAAGACATAATCAGCAATTGTTCCTTTTCTTTCAGTAAGAAGAAAGCTAGGTAGGAGTATGTCTAAACTATCTTTCCTTCCTTAATGAAACTGCTATTGATTTTTCATCCTGGTGAATCATTGCCTTGAAGCAATTTCTTTTAGCTGCAGGTTCTCACATTTAATTTGGATGTATGCTTAAGGGAGAGTTTATCAATAAAATGTCCAGAGGAACGCCAAAAGGTTTTTATTAGAAAGAAACAGTGAAAGCAATTTTATCAATTTTGTTAAACACAAAGATGATCAAAGAATTATTAATGAATGGCATTTAAAGAGCAATTTCAATGTGAATATGGGTCATATCAACATAATCATCACTCTAAATGTTCTCAGTGGGCATAAACATTAAAGATTTCCATGAACAAAACATAAATTTGCCTGCCCTTCCAGGAAAGAGCCAAAAGCTGGACTTAAAGGTGATTTTGCTGACCAAAAATAATATCTCCCCGAATTCTCTCAGCCTCATCCTTTATTATGCACTCATTACTGGACAAAGCATGAGCTGTGTATTATCTCATTTGCTCTTATAACCCAGGTACTCAATTTTATACATACAGTAAGGCAGAGAGAATTTAAGAAATTTGCCCCAAATTATATGACTACCAAATGACAGAGCCAGCAAACTCATGTATGTGTATTTCCAGAACTCACATTCATAATCCATGAGCAGTTTGCATATGCAAAGCACTTTGGTTCTCTTCCATAAATAAAAGAAGCCTTCAACTAAGTGAATATTTTCATAACAATCATTAATGCACCAGGATAATAAATTTTTAGGTTAAACTAAGTCTGTACAATGTCAATAACTACAATACTGGGATGCTGGAAAACAAGGCATTTTTAAAATAAGAAAACATTCTTGAGGTTCAATTTATTCACTTTAGATCCTCAAATCCATATAGGTACCGTAAAATCCCAAGTGGATATGACTAAGTTCCTCTCAGAACACAGTCCCTTATTCCTAAAAGTGCACCACATTCAAGAATGATGCCGCCCTGGACAGGTCTAGTTCCAGGACAATCTGCACATTGACCTTTCTCACACTTTGGTCTTTGATCTCTCCTGCTCTGCCTCTCTTGCTTAGCACCATGTATAGTCCCTACTCAGTACTCAGTGTGTGTGGTTCAAGCTGTTTTCTCCTTCCTGACAGAGCTTTTCCATAGACTGATGATACACTACTCAACTCTTCGTTGCCCAGAACACTGTTCCAGGACTCCTAGAACCTATCTGCCCCAAGAGAAACAAGGGAGAGACCACCACAAAGACCTTAGAAGGGCCTCTGCAGAGAATATATATCTAAGAAAAGGATTGTTGTTTCTGTCTGCCAACAACACTCCTTCCTACGCTCTTCTGCTCTCAGGCTCCCAGAAAGTCATCCCATTATGCCAGTAATTTGTATTCACTTCCAAGAAAATCATGCAGAAAAATAAATAGTAACAATAACCCCCCAAAATGACTAATCCAATTAAAAATGGTCAGAAGACATGAATAGACATTTTTCCAAAGAAGACATCCAGATGGCCAACAGACCCATGAAAAAGATGCTCAACATCACTCATCACCAGGGAAATGCAAATCAAAACTACAATGAGATACTACCTCACCCCTGACAGAAGGGCTAAAATCAACAACAGAGAAACAACAGGTGTTGGTGAGAATATGGAGAAAGGGAAACCCACTTGCACTGTTGGTGGGAATGTAAACTGGTACAACCACTGTGGAAACTGTATGGAGTTTCCACTAAAAGTTAAAAATAGAGCTACCCTATGATACAACAATCGCACCCAAGGAATAAAAAATACCAATTCAAAGGGATACATGCATCCCAATGTTTATAGCAGCATTATCAATAATAGCCAAATTATGGAAACAGCCCAAGTGTCCATCAACTGATGAATGGATAAAGAAGATGTGATACATATATACAATGGAATATTGCTCAGCCACAAAAAAGAATGAAATCTTCCCATTTGCAACAACAGGGATAGAGCTAGAGAGTATTATGCTAAGCAAAATAAGTCAGAGAAAAACAAATACCATATGACTTCACTCATATGTGGAATTTAAGAAACAAAACAAATGAGCAAAGGGAAAAAAGAGAGAGGAGAGAGGGAGCCAAACCAAGAAACACACACTTAACTATAGAGAAAGAACTGATGAGTTACCAGAGGGGAGGTGGGTGGGGGGATGGGTGAAACAGGTGATGGGGACTAAGGAGCACACTTGTGATAAGCACGAGGTATTGTAGGGAAGTGCTGAATCACTATATTGTACACCCGAAACTAATACTACACTGTATGTTAACTAACTGGAATTTAAATAAGAACTTAAAAATGAATAAAGTAATTTAGTTCTTAAAACAAACAAACAAACAAACAAAAACCAGAACGAGAGAAGCGGTGACAACATTAAAGGATTTAAGCAGTTCAGCCATATCACAAATACTAAAGCATCATGTAGATTCCACCAGTATATTCACCTTTAACACTGTTAGGGCATGTTCACGAGCCTTCAGTTCACAATGCCATCTACTCTTTTCATTTCCAATACAATTTTGGATTATATGTCAGACACAATCTGATTAGTATTTGGGGTTTCTCAGATAAAAAGAAGCTCAAACTGGATTTTCCAAAGTCATGTGTGTATTTGTCATGCATTCATTCTCCTGTGCACTACACATTTATTGAGCTCAAAACTGAGCAAGACTCTGGAATTAAAATTATGAAGGATTCAAAGATGAGTAAGAAAAGATATTGCTCTCAAAGAGTTTCTGTTCTAAGAGTGCGGTGGGGTACCAGCCCTCACCAGTGATGGACAAAACGAGGAAAGTTTTCTTGCTGTGCTTCCCTTGTCTTTCCCTTGGCTTCATTTCGCACACCCTACCCTTACTCTCCAACCCTCCTCCATCCTGCCATCTTTCAGGCTCCCAGAACTTTGGGGCTCATTCGTGCCCTTCCCTATGTGCCATAAACTGAAAGGGACTATTCGAATGCACTTTCTATGACAGTCCCACTTTCAATTACATCTGCCCTGTTGTTCCCATAAGTTTATTTAAGTGATTTTCTATTTGTATGTATTCAAAAAACATAATCTTTGCTATCCAAGCCTCCAGGAGTCCTTGATGTAGTTAGCACAAATAACTAAGGTGTGGTGCCGTTCACTCAAAACTCTTCTCTCCTTTATCTGTGCCCTCAATAAGTATGCATTACGAGCTAGTGTGTGCAGACTCCCTCCCAGGTTGATGACTATAGACTTAGGGCTCCCAGGGAGGGTTGTCTCTTCCAAATGAGAACCCAAGGTTCCTGATAGACTCCCACCTGGAGTCTCAGTGTTGAGTTTTTTAAAGCAATTGTTTAGAAGCGTAAGTTTATTATCAAGAATATGCTCACTCAAATTCCAACTCTGCTACTCATCTCACTGTTGTAAGCCAGTTTCATCAGATGCAATATGGGGATAATAATATCATAGGAGTTTTGTGAAGATTCAATGAAATAAAGCCTGTCAAAGTAATCAGGCATCTAATAACTGGTCAGTCAACATAAATATTATCATTGCCTCTATTATTTCTAGCACATTTTGTGGGAGCTTTTATAAGATTCTTCTTATGTATTATTAATTTTGTACATCTTATCTTATGTATCACATGTAGCCCTGGAGATTTTTAAATGAGCCTAGGAAGCAAATTTTGGCAGCCATACTCAATATTTCTCTGCAAAAAAATTAAAACTATTAAAAATCATAAAGTATTTTAAATCAAAGCTGTCAAATAAATTCCCTGAAAAGATTAAATGAAAACTGAATCACTCAATTTTGAGAAGTTTAAGATACTAAATTTTCAGGCAAATACAAAACTTGAGATGAATGTTTTTCATCTGCTATAGCCGCCAATGTCAAATTCCTCTACTATTAGTGTCATCCTTATCACCGAAAATACTGCACCAGAGGAGACATCCTGCTGCTTAATGTTGGTGACATTTATTTTTCAGCTTGAGAAGGAAAAACACAAACCTCTAAACTGAAATCTGTGTGGGCCAGTGAAATACGGCAGTTGTCTTACCAGAAAAGAAGAAAAAGACAATTTTTCAGTTTTTGAGACCATAATTGTTACTTTCTCTTAAAGGAAACAATATAAAAATTCTCAAATTTTAAGAAGTAGGTTTCCACTACTATACTGAATTGCAAAAACGGTTCATCAAACTAAACTGTCATTTACTTCTAGGTGTAAAAATGATTAAGACAATAACAGTTTTGATTGTTCAGACATTAAATGAATTAAAGTTATCCCACAGTCCCTATTTAGAATTTTATTATTTTCTTGCTTTGTTTTTTAATTTTCTCTCTTGGTTATCAAACACTACTTTGACCCTATGTAAGTGAATAAAAACAAGTGGACTGAAATGTATCCTTGTATACATGTTTGAAAATTTTAAATCTCAATTTTAAAAACAATCAGTATTTTCTACCTTTGTAGCTGATTCAATGAAAGAAATCTGAAGACCACTTAATTGTCTACCATACTTCCTTTTTTGTTCACTTTAATGACAAATATATTGAAATCTCTTTCACATTTCTCATCTAGAAAAATTATTTTTTATTCTACATATAAGTGAGATCATATAGTTTTTGTCTTTCTCTGTCTGACTTATTTAATTTAGCAGAAGGCCCTCAAGAATCCATCCATGTTGTCACAAATGGCAGAATTTCCTTCTTTTTATGGCTACATAATATTCCAATAAATGAATAGTATATAATACATATAGTATATATAATATATAATATATATGTGTATATATATTTTGTTAATCCATTCATCTGTCCATAGACGCTTTGGTTGTTTCCATGTCGTGACCATTGTAAATAATCCTGCTATAAACATGGAGGTGCAGATATCTCCTTGAGACAATTCTTTCAATCGTAGTTTCATTTTTAATTTTTTGAGACTATCCATTTTCCATAATAGACATACTGATTACTTATACAATGTTGTATGTCCATTATATCTTATTAAAACTGAAAAAAATTCTCTGTAAAAACACCTTGAAATATAAGGGAACTATAAACATTTGAGTGACTTTAATGGTAAACAACATTTTGCTCAACTTGTTCTCCACAAATCGAATAATAATTTTCACATTATTTTCATTTTAAAACTAGTGTTTCCACAGGTTACTTTTGCAGAGATTTTATAGAAAAACTAAAAAGGCCAGCTAAAAAAAAAAAGAGAACTATTATTTATGTCATGCTGTTTCCTCTATTCTAGTCTATATATAAAGTCACTTTTCAATTATTTGTTCCCTAAACAAGAAATAGAGGGTGACTCTGCAAGTTAATCAGAACTTCCAAGGCAAATATATTTCTAGATTACTATTTGGAAGTATCTATACTCTTGCTTTTCTGTTGCCATAGTCAACAATTCAAAAATATAAAACTGACCACAAAAATCTCAGGTTTCCTTTATGTTACTCCCTCTGCCCCCAATACATCCTCCTTTTTTTTTTTTTCTACTAGGGAATACCCTGTAAGTACAAGAAAATCAGTGTGTACACTTTCCCCACCCACACACTTCTCCCCTACACACACACTTATTCTCTCCCTTTCTCTCTCTCTGTTTGTGTATATATATAAATTTATATATATAAAATGTATATTTATATATATTCTTTCATATGTATACATACATACAAATACACACACACACACACACACACATGCTTTTTTTTCCTAACCAATACATAGAACATTTTGAAAGATGAGATATTTTGAAGTTAGGAGATTCTCATAGGGTGGCTGCCTGCAGCTGAATACTGAGTTTGCTCCAAACCTTAGATGCTCCTGGAAATTCACTCCAAACAAAGGAAATAGGTTAAAGGGGGGAATGATGAGTATTTTTAAAGACCTCTATGAAGAAATGGAGAGAAAATTTTAAAAGTGATCACAAAAGGCAGAGAAGAAGTAAAGGGTGGAGGGATACCAGGCAAATGTGTTCAAACGTTGAGACATTTCACCGCAACCGAGTGAGAACCTCGGTCTACCCGTGCAGAGTTTCCCAGACAAGCAAATGCCACAACTTGATTCTGCCGGAAGCTGTGAGTATCTCCCACTGGTATTCAACATCCAGAGCCACCTGCGTGCCTCTCTCTGGTCCCCAGTATCAGAGGCTCCAACACCAGCCCCAATTGTCCTCTTCCATTTGACTTCCACTGATTTTCTGTCTTTGCATGAGAATAGATGCTCCCTCAATTTTAGATTACCCATAATGATGTTTCTCAATGTTTAATGATGAATGTCTCAAATTATTGGCTATCATTGGTTTATCTGCCTACAACCAAGTGAAACATTATTCCTGATATATTGTATCAGATTGCATTGTCTTAAATACTATATGAGATACCAGAACATTCTACAGAAGCTTGGTGAAGAGAATAAGCTCTATTATGACTAGGGAGGATGACTATATACCTAGCTATTAACTGAGGACCAATGAAACAGTCTTTCCAATACATAAACAACATAATTCACACAAAGCACTTAGCCCAGTGCCTGGTATCCAGACTATTATGGCTTCTTTCCACCGTTCAAGGCAATATTTCTTATATAATTTTTATATTCTCATACTGCTTTTGATGTATCTCTGTTAGATTTTCTTTCCGTAATTGTCTGTTTATGTGCTAAGTCACCAACTGGATGATAAACTCCCTGAGAGCGGAGGAAACAAAAATCATCATTGTATCTTCAGGGCCTAGAATGTGGTAAGTACCACGGCAAATGCCCCGTAAATATTTGACAGCCAACTGAAGGAATGAAGGTAGAATGAAGTTTTGTAAAATTCCACTATCACACAAAGTAGGATGATGATAAGAGCACTCCACCAGTTCTCTGGAAAGCTGGATTTTAATTTCACCTCTACCAGTGATTCCCCGCATCGTCTTAGGCAAGCCGTGTGCAACCAGAGAATACCTACAAAGGTCCTAGGGTTGCCATGAGGATTACAGTCCACAGTAAATGTGAGGTTGAAGGTCAAGGATATAGTGAATCAAAGAGTCCCTTCCCTCCCCACAGATTCAGTATCCTCAGTTGGCCAAGCGAATGCGGTGCCACCTTCAATATTGTGTGAGTCTGAGGAATCAATCCCTAGACACACTACCATGAAGAAGTTCTCAGATGGTTAGGAATTTAAAAATCACATCAAGTGGAATGTGTATTTGCTAAAAACGTTTTTTTCTTTTTTTTACTCTCAGCTTTCTCTAATTTCTTTATCTAAATTAATTCACTTGTTTCAAAATTACCTCCCAGTGAGCTCCTGGAGCCAATCATTAAAGGTTCCTGGGGGTCTCCAGACCACTTATTACTTCTCTCCAATGAAGATACACCATCATCACCTCAGCACCAGCTGTCCCACCAGACTGTCCTAACCAGGTCAGAGACCTGCCCCAGAGCAGAGAGCCTCAGCCAGGCACCAAACACCTCCTTTCCAATCCTAGTGAGCATGGGGTTCTCTACTTAGCACACCACAAATTTGTAGCTAGTCAGAGGAGCAGAAGGGGGAGTCCTTCAGTGGCCATACTGAGCATGCCCCAACTTCCCCAGGACCCAGTCCTGGAGAGACTCTAACTGGGGACTCTTCCGGGTCCAGAGTGAGAAGGAAGCCCTGTCACTGAACACGACCTTTGACCCTATGAATTTCACCACTACCTCTACTTTCTCTGTGCCTGCCACCAATTCAGGATCAGGAGTGCTCATTCACTCAGACACCTTTCCACCACTCGCCAGGATGCCCAGAAAATATCCCACCAGTCAGGGACACCACTTCCAACCCCTCCTCACCTGATCCTCTCACCCCTCACCAAATAGTATTGAACTGGGGAGAGGGTAAACCATGCTTTTTCTACCATAAATAAATGCTTAGCCTCTCCTTCCCTTGGAAGCATTTGGGGACATGACTAGGACTACTTTTGATCTTTGCTTTAAGGCTTCCAAAAATCATGCCTCTGGCTCAGCTAAGAGAAACCCCCAAGGGGACACCACTGGGTCCTGAGAACTCCTTTGAAAGGTTTGATTTTTCTGCTGCCCATTCCCTGAGACTCAAGGAGGGAACACAGAGCTTCATATACACTGTGCAGGAGCACAGGACTGATGAGTCCTATGCTCCATCTCTGTCATAAGAGCTGAAGGCTGAGCTCCCATTTGTGCAACTCAGAACCACTGATCCTCTGCGTCTGGGAAGGTGCCGATCCTCCGTCTCTGTCACCCGGGATGGAGGGATGGGGTGGAGTGGGCTGAAAGACCTCTATCCTGTGCATGCTCCAGCTTTGGAGTAGCCAATCAGCATCACCTCTGAGGTGCATGTAAAAAATATATATTTTTTTATATTAAATATATATATATATATTATATTAAAAAATATATATTAATATATATTTTTTATATTAAATATATATATATTTTATATTAAAAAATATATATTAATATATATATATATATATATATATATATATATATGCTGTATTTTCTGCTGTGACTAAAAAAGAAAAAGCATTTGAAAGCAACCAAGCAAACAAGAACAAAAACAAAACATGACAGATCCAAGCTACTTTCTAGTATCAGGAAAAGACTAGCTTCGAAACCATGTCATCTGCCCATAATCATCTTTTTTACCATTTACACCCTAAATTCTTTATCCCATAAGTTTTCCCAGGCAGAGACCTGGTTTTCCTATGCTGACAGATCAGCACTAGAAAAATTATATCTCCTATGGAGCATTTACTATATGCCAGACTCAGTCTTAGACTATCCATTCATACTTAAAAAAAATAACTTTCTGGGATATCAATAACCTTATTTTGCAAAATATGATAGGGTCCGTAATAAATGCTACAGAAGTGTTTACCAAGTGAATGTGGGAAGAAATAAATTGCTGAAGAGAATACTGAGGCATGGAAAGGATGCACGACTGGCCCAAACTCACACCCAGGCGAGAACAAAGCTCAGACACAAACCGGATTCATCCAATCTCAGAATGCCTCCATGCTGGACCAAACTGTTTTGGCACTGAGTTTAAAATAATGTTTCCCAACACTACATCGAGAACTAATGATGTACTGTATGGTGAGTAACATAACATAATAAAAAATTTAAAAAAATAAAATAAAATAATGTTTCCCCTCCATGTAATTATTTGAATTAGCCACCTCTTTTCACCAGATTCCAGAGCTGCCAACTCTAGTCCCATCTCTCAGGAGAACAAAAGTTCTTCCTTGCCCAAATAAGACGGGAAATAATGACCTTCTGTCAAGTCATTCTGGACACCTCCACTGTATTGTTTCATCTGCCCTTTCTCCTGAGAACTACCATTAGAATTTATTGATTTTATCTCTCATTTTTAAGGACCACCTACTATTTTGACTCTAAAAAGTGGAATGTGTACCACTAAGGTCCACCATTCACTCCCTCACAGTGAGGCTCTGGTCCTCCACCAACAGCCCATGTGGCAGAAAAGTGAAGTGTCCTTGAAAGGGAGAGGGGAGGTTGAACTCAGAGCACCCCTGTCCCATTCTGTCTCTGTTGTTCCAAGTTGTCTTCCTGGCTCTCAGCTTGCTCACTGTCAATAAGGTGGCCAGGCTTGATAACCTCAAGATCCCTGACGGCTCTAAAATGCCGTGAAAACAGTGACTTAATAAAGGTTTCATAGCGATGCAAACAACCACAGTAAGCTTTGAAACTACTGCACAATAAACCGATCTTCAGTCTATCTCTGGTGTCAGCACTGACAGCACTGTTCAGCCTGCCAACTGAATCACCCTAAAATGTGGTCCCTGATCAGTCAACAAATTCAGTAGTTCCTACTTTTGTCCTCTCCTCCATTTTCTAAACTCTAGATTCTTTAACGGACCCAGAATTTCCATTATGCGACTTAAGTGAATTTATCTCACATTAGGAGGGACCCTCTGGCATGTAGGATGGAAGACCTGAAGGGAAATGCTCTCCCCTTCGGTTGTCATAGGGGTATTAGATATCCAAGACATACACGCTACATCTGTTCATTAATTCATTCTGAACACTGTTTCAACATACCTTCAAATCTGATTTTGGGCCTTGGGTTCTGTAATAATTAAATCATTCTCCTGCGCTGAAAGCTGGCTCATCAATTTCAAAATCAATCAAGGGCAAACAAATCAGACAGTCTAACGAAGATGGGATAAGAGGTGGCAAGGCCTAACTTTTAATGCATCACCGGCTTTAATACTGAATACAGAACACTTTACAAAAAAAACTTTTAAAAAACCATCTTTGCTTTGTAGAAATCCTGGTGGTCACAGTTTCTTTCTTGAGTATATAAATAAAACTCTGAGGAATCTCTCCTTGTCAAAGTTCACCTTAATGGAAATGTTTTTAAAATATCAAGAGGACTTAAAGAGCTAAAGTCACTTCCCCAATAATTTTTAAAAATTTAACCTAAGCACTGAGGAGTGTTTAAATATCAGTGAAATTCTTCTCAAACATCCCCTTTCCAGTTATCTTGTAACCATCCTTCACTGACCTTATTGTCTACTTCAGAATTTAATGATTAGGAAGCACTTGGGGCTTTCTCAGATAATATTCTAGGGCTTTCAAAAAAAAAAAAAGAGAGAGAGAGAGAGAGAAGCACTAAGGAAAGGGTATATTCTTAAAACATCCAAAGTTGTGCATCAATATAACTTAGACAGAAATCCTTGGCATTCTTTCAGAACGGGTCTTCAAGGGCCACGGTCTACTTGCTCCGCATTGAGAACACTAAGTGGCAGCCCTCCTACTTGAAAACAAGAACTGTGTCTTGCTCCATTTTGTTACTCTCACAGCACAGCACCTAGCATGTAGGAGAGCCCAAAAACTATTTGCTGCATGAATAGAATCTTAACATTCAAGCAAAAAGGCAGGAAAAAGAACCTAAGTCATGTCAGATCAAAACTCCTCTGTCAAAACAATCATAAAATCCAAGGAATGAGAACACTTTCCTGATTTACAGAAGCATGGAGTAAAAGTTCTTATGATAGTTTTCTAAGTGTCATGAATTTATATAAACCTTTCACCTCACCCGTTAAGATAGAGACTTGGAAGATCAGACACTTCCCAAAAAAAGATGCATGCGTTTTGTTTATTCAGGAACACACACACACTCCTTTCCACGCTCAGAAACAAAACTCATTAAGTTCAAGCTCCATGCTGAAATCACAGCTGTGAATCCTTATCTTTCTTCCTTCAAATTATGAGCCCACCATCTTTGATGGATATTCATATTTTTCTCCTAAAAAGTAAGTTTTGAATCCCTTTTAAATTGTCATAAGTAATTTATTTTAAATGTTATGGAATGCATGAAAATAAAAGACAATGGTATATAAATGATATATTTATAATAAAAAGTGTTCTTTGGAAATATGAGGTACCAAATAAATGTAAGCTGATAACATATTAGATAAACAGATGCTTTTGTTTTTTTATATAAAATGTAATAAAAGCCTTCTCTGTAGATCACACTGCTATAACACTGAAAATGTTTTCTGCACTAAAATACAGAAGGCTCTGTTGTGCAGTGTGTGTGTAGTGTGTTCTAAATTAAGCCATGGTTCAGAAGTAACCTCAGTTCTATTGATCAATAACAACACACAACTCAAAGGCATTCCTAGGGTAAAGGGGCCAAAGAACCTTTTTAACTGTCACAAATAGCTTATTACAAAGACACAGAAAGGCAGCAAGAACAGACACACTCACACACATGTGCATGAGGTTATGAGCAAGACCTAACATTTTATGGACCAAGTGGCTAAGTCACATTGGTTTAGAGGTCCTATTCTCAACATCAGTAGGACACCAAGTAAGGGTACAACTCTCAGCTGCAAAGATGTCAGATCTTCATTCATGGCATTCCGATTGGATTATCTTTGAACATATGCCCTTTCAAGTGAAATTAATCAATCTCTTTATCACTCTCACTGCATCTGGAGCCATAATCATTACCCAACTGCTGAGAAAGAAATGAAACCACTAATCGCACAGGGAGTGGAGCTTAGTGTTCAGACCAGGAAAGTTTTTATTAAGTTCTAATTTGAAAAGTGATTTTTCATGACTAGCCATACAAGACATACTTATGTCCAGGAGGCTGGACTTGCCAAAGCTGCCAGCTAAGTATCCACCATGTTGCCAACGTGTTAACAACTGTAAAACTTAATGCTTTCCTTAAATTATTCAGTGATTGGGGCGCCTGGGTGGCTTAGTCGGTTAAGTGTCTGACTCCTGATCTCAGGATTGTGAGATCAAGCCCCCCATCAGGCTCCATGCTCAGGAGGGAGTCTGCTCCAGATTCTCTCCCTTCCCCTTCCTCCATCCCATCCCCCTGCTCTCGCTCTCTCTCTCTCTCTCTCTCTCTCGCTCTAAAAGGAAATATAAATGTTTTAAAAAATAATAAAAAACAAATAAATCATTCAGTGATTGAATCTTGGGATGAATTTACAATACTCAACATGTAATATTCCAGATAGGAATATCAGAATCCATCTGGTTCTCTGAATTTAACATACATGCTGCTAAGTATCAAACACATTAAGGTCTAGTTATTCATAAGCCTGGAATTTCCCCACCGCAATTCTAGGAACCCCACTTACAACAGTAACATAAACCCACCCAAATGCAATCAACAAGATTCTCACCTCGTTGTTACTTTTTAAACTTTTTGAACACCTCCCACTCTCAGAACACTAAACAGAGCTGTGCTTCACTGGAAACTATAGGCATGTTTTTGTACAAAACTGATTTATATTAACTGAAATAGATTGTCCAATTGACTTACCTTATAAAATTGGATGTGTGTTCCCAGAAGAAAAGTTACAGTGTCAAAATAGAATTTTAAAATTCCATTTAAGAATTCAATAAACATCTTTGCATCCATATAGTTGAATGATAAATTGTAGTTACTTGAAGCATATAATAATACACAATGTAGATATACATTAAAACAAAAGCAAGACATTTAGCTCCCAAGAGGCTAGAATTAGAGAACACCAGACACAGACTGCAGGATTGATCTTTAAACAGTTTTAAGAAACAGAAAAATAATACCTCTTTCCCTCTCAAACTAGGCATTCTCAATAACATAAGCTAAATACAATGGCCAAGTTCCGCTATGTCTTAATGATCTATTCATTTCACGAAGGGTATTTTTCTTAACATGGTTCATTGGTGTTTTAAAGGATATTTGCCCTTATTGATGGGTTTGCCAGAACAAAGGCTCTTGCCATGATACAGTGCTAGGAGTGGCCTTCTGGACCAGAGAGGTAGCAGTAATCATTAAAAGGCTCAGTTTCCTATTACACCCTAAGTGAGTTTTAATACTTCTGTTAGGCAAGAAGCTTCTTTTAGGCAAGAAGTACGACAAGTAAATTTTACTCCTATATTCAATATCCAGAAAGTCCAGAAAATTCTACGCAGACCCCTAGGATCATCCATTTTAAATCAGGGAATACTTTAATCATTGAATAATAGGCTTAATAACCAGTCATGGCAAGATGGAAGATCTATATAAAGAATCAACCATATTTCTTGTACTAGCAGTAAACCATCTTAAAATGAAATTAAGAGAACTACACCATTCAAAATACATAAAATACTTATGAATAAATGTAAAGGAAGTAAAAGGCTTGTAACCTGAAGATTACAAAATATTAGTAGGGGAAATAAAGCAAATGGAGAAACACTCCATGTTCATGGATTGGAAAATTCAATATTATTAAAATGGCAATTCTTTCTAAATTGATCTGTAGATTAGGCATAATCCCTATCAAAATTCCAGCAGGATTTCATGCAAGAAGTTCACCAACTGATCCTAAAGTGGAAATGCAAGAGACTCAGAATAGCAAAAGCAATTTTTAAAAGAACAAAATTTGGGGTGCCTGGGTGGTGCAGTTGGTTAAGCATCCGACTCTTGATTTCAGCTCAGGGCATGATCTCAGGGTTGTGAGATGGAGACCCATGTCAGGCTCTGCACTGGGTGTGGAGCCTGCTTCAGGTTCTCTCTCCCTTTCTCCCTCTGCCCCTCCCTCACTATACTCACTTGCTCGCTCTCTAAATAAACAAATACACGGGATAAAGTTGGAGGATTCTCACTTCCTAATTTCTGAACTTCTTATAAAGTTATTAAGATAAAAAAAATACAAAAATAATAAAGTCATAAGCTACAGTTATCAAGGACAGCGTAATACTGACATAAGGACAGATGTACAGGGGTCAATGGAACACAGCTCAAAGTCCAGAAATAAACCCTTTTATTTATGGTCAATTGATGTTCACAAAAATGTTAGGCAATTCAATGAGCAAAGTATAGTCTGTCAACAAATGGTGCCGGTACAACTGGAGAGCCACGTGCAATAAGATGAAGTTAGATCTTGACCCTCCCCCACCATATCGAACAGTAATTTAGAATGTATCATAGACCTAAACATAAGAGCTAAAACTATAAAAAGTTTATAAGAAAATATAGGAGAAAATCTTTGAGAACTTGAATAAGGCAAAGATTTCTTAGCTTATGGGGCGAACAGTACAATCTGTAAATGAAAAATACCAATAAACTGGACTTCAAAATTCAAAACTTTTGCACTTCAAAGACACCATTAAAAACCAAAAAGCCAAACCATAGACTGAAAGTATTTTCAAATCACATGTCTAATAAAGAAGTTGTATCCAAAACATAAAAGAACTTTTGAAACTCACTAACAAGAATATAACCCAATTTTGAAATGTAAAAAGGATTTGAAGAGACATTTCATCAAAGAAAATATAAAAATGGCTAATAAATACATATAAAGACAATATCATTAATCGCTAATGAAATTCAAATCAAAACCATGAGATTCTGTTTCACACCAACTATAATGAATTTAATCAAAAATACAGACAATAATAAATGTTAGCTAGAATATGGAAAAAACATTGCTGGTGGGAATGTAAAATGTATGGCCACTTTGGAAAATGGTGTGCCATTTCTTACAGAGTTAAGAATCTATTTGCCATACAACCCAAAAATTCCATTCCCAAGAAAAATTAAAATATGTCCACACCAAGACTGGCACACATTCACAGCAGCACTATACACAGTAGCAGAAAAGTGGAAACAACCCAAATGTCCATCAACTTGTGAACGAATAAAAGAAGTTATAGTAATACAATAAAATATTATACTATTCAGCAATACAAATGAATGAAATATTAATGCATGCTATAATATGAAGCTCAAAAACATTATGCTATATGAAAGAAGCCAGTCACAAGAGACCACATCCTGTATGATCCCATTTATATGAAATATCTAGAAAAAGGAAATCTATAGAGACCAAAAGTAGATCAGCAGTTGGGAGTGGGAATAGGGTTTAAAAGTAAATAGATTGTGGAGATGGTTGCATAACTTGGTAAATACAGTAAAAATAATTGAAATATACATTTTAAGTGTGTAAATTTTTGCACATAAATTATACTTTAATAAAGTTGTTAAAAATAATCTTTCATGCTAATAATTACTAGTATTGTAACAGCATAGAACACTATAAAGAGAAGCCTCCACTCGGCATAAAACATTTACCTGGGTCATCAACCACCAGAATGATAGGCAATTAACATGAAATCTAGGGAAATAGAGAAGGTGGACATTTTGGGGGTTCATGAGTTTCTCTATTGAGAAAGGCAACACCATAAGCAGTTCTAAGTTAAAAGTTTCAGAAGAAGAAAACCAAAGACCTTTGCATAATGAAAACTCAAGTAGTGAAAAGTCACTGGGCTAGCCATGGTCCCATCACTTAATACCTATACTATTCAAACTGAGTTTCCTCCTTAACCTGCCGACAACATCTCAGGCTGTTGTGAGGACAGTGTAAGACTCATAAAAGAAAAGGCATTATCGTATAATTATATTTTCCCCTATTGCCAAATATCAAGGTGTTCTTACACTCTTGCTTTCTTTCTCATTTTGAGTCGGAAGACAGAAGAAGACTATCAGATAAACCCATCTAAGTTCAAACCTAGGTTTGGTCAAAAAAGGCCACACATTCTTAGCCCTTAAGAAAGCTTTGAGACTGCATTCTTCCTGGTAATTGTGTTGGATAGCGTCCCACAGCTCTTGCCGTGGAAACAATCAAATAGAATTTTATGAATAGAAATGTCAAGGGACAATATTTATTGGAGGTCTAATATTTGAAACAGCTAAGGTGCATGGGGAATGCCACTAAAAGTAAACAATAAAATGACAATTTAAAAAAGACTTCTTTTAGAAAATTAATGTTGAAGTGGAGAAAAAGAATATCCAATCACCTCTTGAGAGAAATGATATTCATTATACCCAAATGCCTATCTGTCCAAATTAAATCATGTTCTACCTGTCAGAAGGTGGGAGGGACAGGGCATAATCTCTCACCGTAGCATCCATTGAATAGTGATAAAAGCATAGCACTGAATACTTAACATGACTTTGATCGAGCAATATTTACTTTGCTTTTTTTTTTTCAGTTGATTCCTTTTTATTATTTAATTTGGTTTTTTAAGATATCTCATGATTCAGGTGGCAAGAATGAACTCTTTATGAAGCGAACATAATTTTCACAATAAGTGCGATTATGCTGGTTAAGAAGACAAATGAGACCAACTGGAGCTGTCCCTTCCTGGAGGAATGGACAGATCTTGGGGGGCTGAGGCCCTGGGGAGACCCCTTTGGCTGTCATCAACAGCCCACACCTCATCGACAAGTCATTTATTGGTCCAGTTCACAGGATGTCCTCAGGTCTCTGGCTTTGCGTCTTTACTTCGAGTATAGAAAATGTACTTTGAGATGTACTATAGAATACGAACTATATTTTACAAACATTTTCTCATTCCCCATTTACTGATGAGAAAGCAAAGGCATAAAGTTGAGGTCACACACAGCTTGGCTTAGCTGTGGGGTCCATGTTCCAGACCACTCCATCATGCCTAATACATAGTGTCGGCATCTTTATCATGCCCAGGTTCTTTACAAATACAGCTAAGTAATTAAGCCTCAAAATGGTTTTCTAAAAAAGATTTAAAATGCAGCCACTCCTTTTCAACACAGTGCATGTACTTAGCAACAAAAATCTTTCAACAGCTGCATTCAATTAAAAAATTATTAACCCTGAGGAAAAATCCACACACACAAAAAAATATATCCATATGCTATTCTTATCATTTCTTATGTTTCATTTGTAGTAACGTGTATTCGTGAATGAAATCCACCACTGGGTGATAAAACTACTTATTTCCACATTAGCTTATTATTTTCTTCTTTTGGGGGGAAAATGATCAATGCAAGGGGATAATAATATCACAGACTCCCTACATGAACCACAGTTTGGTTACTATAGTAACTCCAAAAAAGCAAAGGAACAAAAGAATGAGATGCTTAATTCATATTCATACTTTTGCTATGAAAATAAGCTTTAAAAGTACATAGCATTAAAGAGAGTAGTAAATATGAATGGTGTTAAATATATACTTTTTAAAGATTTTATTTTATTTATTTGAGAGAGAGAGAGCACAAGAGCTGGGGGAGGGGTGCAGAGGGAGAAGCAGACTCCCGGCTGAGCAGCCCTATGCGTGGGGTCCATCCCACGATCCCGGGATCGTGACCTGAGCTGAAGGCAAACACATACCTTACTGAGCCACCCAGGTGCCCCAAATGTATACCTTTTGAGTTATTTTCTCTGAGTCTCAGATATTATCTAATGTCTGCAGCACAGATGTCATCTGTGGCTATAAAGTCTGGAGAACTTTGTGGATGTATCAAAACAAGTGTATGAACTGAGCAAATCTATAATCAACTTACAAGAAGGCAGGCTTTTTTTTTTTTCTTATTTGTTTCCAATCAAGATTGACTGTGGTTTATGATACCTAAGGTGATGAGCATGAAGATGTTTATAAAATAAGCTTTTAAGGTTGCTTTTATGAATTCACAATACTGCCTTGTAGCGTTTAATTCACGTTTCAATCCCACTTTGATGGATCTCACTTATTTTCATTTTTGACTTTTGTATTTCTTTCCGTGGAAGGCTCTATTTTCTTAGTTAAGAATAATTCAAATGCATGTTAAGTACCAAAATTCTACTATGGAAGACAAAGTTGAAGGGAGATATTTCCAGGTGGCCATAAAGGAATTTTCCATTGATAATCTGACCTCCAGAGAGAAACTGTTCCCAGATTAATCACCACCAGTCCAATAGTTCAGGACAACCCAAAACATACAGAGCCAATAAACATTCAAATTAAATGTTTAAAAATTTTAACCCGGGCATAGTTTGGTTGGCCAGTGAACTTTATCAGAGACAGGTTTTGTAACACACGCTCAAAGAGAGTAACTGAGTCAATCACTATAAAAAATTAACATTTCGACATCCTTTCCATTCCAGAATAAATAGCCTTTAGTAAAATTGGCAGAAAATAAGTGAGAAGACTTCCCATTAGCTCAGGGAACATGACATATGTGTATATTTTTACTCCTCCTAATACCCCACTGAAATGACAGTAAAGGCATTAAAAGATACAACTCAATAAGGGTCAGAAACATAGAGTAAGAGGAGCAGAAGAGATAGCAATAAATCCTGGAGCATGGAGAGCGGATGGAGGAGCAGGAGGTGACCTGACAACATAAAGGAAGCTGAAGATTAGGTGCTTACAGAAGCATATGGGAACAGCAAGAGGAAAAGCCAATGTCTACTTGCAGAATGTTGGGAAGACTTGGGACCTCGCGGCACCGGAAAGGGGTAAGGCTTGTGGCTTGATATGGGGAATAATTAAAAGTCTATAAATAGAATTAATTAGCCCCACAGATGCCTCTCTCTGTTCCTTCCTCAATCTCTGCAGGAAAACAGCAAAATTCTTCTCCTCAAGAGATCGTTTCTGAGAACAGCATACACCGTGGAAGACAACGATGAGGTATGCTATTCAAAAGAGAGGAATTAAGTGAAACGTGGAGGGCTCAATGTTGAGCCACATCTGCCAAGACTTCTGCCGTGAGCATTTCAGTAGTGCAGCGTAGGCAGGCAAGGAAAAGTTCATTTCAGGAGACGAAGCGACGATGGCTAATTTTATGTGTCAACTTGATGACCACAGGATACCCGGATATTTAGTTAAACATTATTTATTGTTGTATCTGTGAGGGTGCTTCTGAGGAGATAGGCATTTGAATCAGTAAGCTGAGTAAAGCAGACTTCCCTCCCCACTTTGGACAGGCATACTTGGATCCATTGAGGGCCTGAACAGAACAAAAAGACAGAGGAAGGAAAAATTCACTCTCTGACTGACTTCTTGAGCTGAGACATTGTTCTGCATTTGAACTGGGACTTGCACCGTTGGTTCCTCTGGTTCTCAGGCTTTTAGGCTCAAACTGAAACTACAGCACTGGTTTTCTGGGGCCTCCAGATGGCAGATCATGGCATTTCTTAGCCTCCATAATCACATGAGCCAATTCCTTATAATAAATAGATAATATACAATCTCTCTCCCTCCCCCCTTGCTGTTCCTGCACCCCCATATATATACACACACACACATATATATACATATATATAACATGTATATATGCTATGTGCTCTGTTTCTCTGGAGAACCCTGAGTAATCCAGACACTAAGTAGCCCCTGTAATGAAGACTGCTAATCACGGCAAAATCTAGTTTCCCTTCTTGCATGGCTGCCAACCCACAGGCTACATTTTCCATCTTCCCTTGTGGCTACAAGTGACAACAAGACTACATTCTCACCAGTGGAATAGGAACAGAAGTGATGGATCATGGCAAATTTAAAACATACCTGAAAATTATCTGACTCTCCTCCCATCCAAAGATGGAACCTAAGTTTCCTCCTTTGAGACTCTCTTGCAACCAACAGAATGTGGCAGAACTTACCGTGCGTGGCTCCTAGTCTAGGTTAGAAAAAGCCACACCACTCCCACCTGTGTCTCTTTGGAAGTTTGCTCTGAGAGTCCTCAGCTACCATGTGAGAAGTCTGGCTACTCTGAAGCCTCACTATGGAGGGACCATGCACACAGACCACACAGAGAGAGAAAAGAGATACCTAGAGGCCCAGCTATTCTAGCCCCAGCTGTTTGAGACTTTCCAAACTGGGTGTCACATATGTGAGTGAAGAAGCCTTCCACGTGACTCAGCCCCTGCCACTATCTGACTGCAACAGCCTAAGAGACCCCAAGTGAGAACACTGGACCATCACCCCTCAGAGGTGTGAGCCAACTTGATGACTGTTTTTGTGTGAAACCATTATTTTGGAGTGGGCTGTTTCACAGAAATAGAGAAATGAAACATGTATGGAACTGCTGTGTTACTTGTTGAAGTTAACTTTCTTTTTTTCTTTTCTTTTATGATTATACTTTTTATTTCTAAGAAAACTGTTTAAAATATGGAATGATTTCAAATTATTAATAGAAGTCAATTAACTAGAACATGGAAATGACTGTGATGTAGCCTAGATGCACAGAGTAGGATAATATCCTTCCACAAGACGGTAAAAACACTCACAGGGCTGAAGGACTACATGTTGCAGAACCACTGATCAACCTGGACCACTAACATTATGAGACCTTCCCATGAGAGCGACAGGAGGCGCTAGTGTTTTTAAATCACTGTACTCGGGGGTATCTTTGTTATAGCGGCTTAGCTTTTACCTTAAATAATACCCATATAAAGACCCACGGTAAAGCCCTTTAGGACAGAGGGATACAGACTATTGAGGAACCCATCCTCCAGTAAAAAAGCCCGCTCATCACTCAAAGAAGCTTGATGATGAAGCCCGAGCTGAGTCAGAGATGCAGAAGGCCCCACCCGCTTTTAGTGCTGCACTCTTGGGAATCGCTAAGGAGATAGACAATAATCAATTGACACTGAAAGCAAGCTCCCCACATCAGAGCCCACAATCAAACAAACACATGAATAAAAGAGAAGAAATTTAGAGGAAGCACAAATGGTACAGAGAATGGAAGGGAAAATACTAAATTATTATTAAGATCCTCTAAATGAAAAGACACTATTATCTATGAAACAAGGTGCACTAAAAAATATAATCAAAGAAGAGGTCTTAGAAATTTAAAAATGTGATGTTGAAATAAAAAGTATTCAAAGGAAAGGCTGAAAGATTAAGTAGAATCAGTATTTCAGAAATTAAAAGCACAAAAAAAAGCAAAAGAAAAAACGGGAAATATCTAAAAACTGAAGATCAGCTAGAGAGTTGAAATATCTGTCTGAGAAGTTTCAGGAGGGAGGAAGTCACATACAAAATAAATTTCAGCACTGTAGAGCCTGGGCATGTTAATTAAAATATCCTCCTAATGTTCAGCACAATAGAGAGAAAAGACTTAACCCCAAAGTATATAATCATGAAATTTCAGAACTTCCTGCATAAAAAGAAGGTTTCAGAAAGAGGAAAACAAGCAAGTAATGTACAAAGAGATGAGATCAGAATAACATCAAACTTCTTAGAAACAACACCGGAAGCTAAAATACAGGGAGGCAAAACATTCAGAATTCTGAAGTGTGCTATGTATACTTCATACATCCCCACATCAGAGACCATGATCAAACAAACACATGAATAAAAGAGAAGAAGAAATTTAGAGGAAGCATAACTGGTATGGTACACTGCTTTTTAACCTTGACCTCTATACCCATATCAGTCAAGTGTATGACAACTACAGAAACCCTTTCAGACATGAAAAATTACTTCCAATATACCTTATGTTAGCAGTTTTACCAGATAAGTTTGGCAGTTCTAGAAAACAAAGCAATAAAAGCGAAGAAGAGAAACAGAACAGGGACCATGAGGTTCCAGATGAAAAAATGAAGGAACATTCCAAAGAAAACAACAGTGGAAAGATCTCCCAAAGAAAAAATATGGTAGAGTGCTTGCAACCATGCTTAAGTGCTTCAAAATATTAGGGGCACCTGGATGGCTCAGTCGATTGGATGGCTGCCTTCTGCCCAGGTTGTGATCACAGTGTTCTGGGATCAAGCCCCACATCAGGCTCCCTGCTTAGTGGGGAGTCTGCTTCTCCCTCTGCCTCCGCTGCTCTCCCTGCTTGTGCTCTTTCCCTCTCTCTTTCAAATAAAAAAATAAAATCTTTTAAAAAAAATTAACAACAGGCATGTGAGCCATCAAATGCAGCATTGGGGGAAAGACAGCAATAGGCTCAAAGATGGCAAAACCAAAGAAGAGAATGAGGGAATTTTTTACTTCTGTGTCAAACAAAAAGCTGAAAAGAAGAGAAACATAGTACAGCATAGTACACCGCTTGGCTCAGCAGAGAACAACATCTAGGTAAAAATAACCATATAAACACTGCTCTCTGATTTAAAGATTTCGATCTCACCAGTTGGAAGTGGGGTAATAAGGAGGGAAAGTGGCAGGGAGATTTTCAACTAACGTAACAGAAAATCAATAGGAAATATCTAATATGTATATATCGAGAACTCTCAGTAATCAGCAGATGGCTTAGAAATACGGAGGGGAACATCAGACTAAACAGCCAGAAGAGTTGGAAGTGGCTGCCTCTGTGAAAATGAACCGGGAAGAAACATGCAACTGTAATGCGCCATCATAAGAATCACAGTAAGAGTAAATTTCTAACTATGCATCTCTTCCTCCTTATAAAAACATGTCTTCAAGATCTTTTTCCAGAATGATCAGAGAGGGTCCTGGAACCATGCAACAAGGAAATATGGATCATTTATTTTTATATTTACTGATTCATAAGTCTGGCTTTGGCTTTTATTAATTTTATATTCTCCCCTCAATATTTCTTTCAAGTTCTAGGATAATAGGAATCAGACCTTCTACTTCTTCAGTCTCATCACTTTCCAACCCTCTTAAATACACACATAGACACACACAAACCCACAGAAGAAAGTTCCCCTCATTCTGCAAGTACTTAATGTGCTGGGAATATTTCATGCAGCAGTTATCTATGTTCTAGGTACCTGGAACATATCCATGAATAAAATCGGCAAAATCCCTGTCCTCAGGGAGTGTGCATTTTAGTATTACTTAGAGAAAAAAAAGCAGAATTACTTGTTTTATATTATTTAAATAATATAGACTTTTCCTGACTTATTGGGAGCATTATAAAATTAGTACCTGTGGTCTCTAAGGAAAAATAATTAGAATTTTTAGCAGTGAATCCCATGCCGTATAGGTCTATGCATTTTGATACCACAGAAATCACACCACTGAGACTATATTATGCACATGTCTCTAAGACAAATTAATATCCATAGAAGTAATTAAAATGATTTTAATTTAATCAAAGTCTCAAAGGAAATATTTCATGGACATAGTCAAAAAATTAGCTCTCTCCTAAGAACATTTTATTTTCCTAGGATTCCTAAACTTTAAATATATATAATTTTTTCTTAAAGTACTTCCAACACTGAAAACATTATTATTAAAGCTATAATTAAATATCATCCTATGTAAGATCCTTTTTCCTTATACAATGTCATTTTCACAATCCCCTTTTTTTCCCCCAAAATGATTAATTCCAACTTACCTACTTAGTCCTTAGAACATGAGTCATTATTCTCACCCTTTTTATTCACTGGGAAGGAGCTACTGAAATTAAAGATTTCTTAGAATCTGTCATACAGAAAGTTTTGGACCTAAAAAGTTAGTGAAACTACTTATGACCATTTATTAATAAAATGTGTAACTGTCAAACCTATCTCTCCTTTTTTGTGTGTTTAAGGAATTAAAGTATGCAAAAATTGGATAACATAAAAACAAGGATAGTGTAAGCATTCAATGATTATCTAATAATGATAAAAACAATAGCTAACATGTATTGAGTAGGAATATTATACACAGGTATTTCAATATACTGTTTTACTTAACGGTCAAAACAGTCCCGTGAAGTATTTATTATCCTCATTTTTGGATGGATAAGTAGGGCCGAGAGAAGTTAAAGAACTCTCTCCTTTTTAGATACTTAGGATTCAAATATGGGTCTGCCTCTGTACAAAGTTCTAGTTCTTTCTCATATACTCAAAGAATCTCTTAGGATGACTTAAGGCTATTAAAAGAACTCCTCACAAAGAGACAAATGTGGATTTTTTTTTTCCTTTCATACCTTATTATTCATAGCAAAACTTGTTTTCCAGTCTTTTTATAAACTCACTTGCAAAATGTAATTTGGAGTGATGAAAATGTTCTGGAGCTAGGGAGTGGTGACGTCTCCACCAACTGTGAACATACTAAATGTCACTGAATTGTATACTTCAAAATGGTTACAACAGTAAAGTTTATGTTATGCATATTTTACTACTCTTATTTTCAACGTCCTTTGGCCCCACGGAAGCACATTAGAAGTATGTCCTCTACATACACGGGATCAAACATTTCAAGGTCAACTCTTCAGTTCTAAGTCTACATATTTAAACTCTACCTCTTTTGCTAATGACTTCCAAATTTACATCTCTCTTACAGCAAAGACCCTTCTCCTGAATTCAGACCCACACATCCAACTTCCTGGTCGGCATCTCCCACAAATTTCTAACAGGCTCAGGAATGTAACTTGTCCAGTCCCAAGTTGCTACTGGTCGCTCCGTGCCAGGTCCTTCACACTCAGCCTGTATTAAGTATCAGCAGCTCCACTCATCGCCCAGCTGCTCAGACCAAAGTCTCAGTGTTACCCCTGAATCTCTTTGCTTCCCTGCCCCCTCACATCAGTAAGTCATGATCCTTTACCTTCCAACAGGATTTCTCAGTCTGGGCACTATTGACACTTGGGGGCCTAGTAATTGTTGTGGGGGCCGTCCTGTGCTTCTACACACGGTTGTCAGTAGCTCGCCCCAGTTGTGACAACCAGAAAAGTCCCCCGCTGGGCAAAATCACCCCTGGTTGAAAACTGGGGCCTTTAATATATCCGAAATTCAACCTCTCCTCACCACCTTCACTGCCATGACCTTCGGTCAAGCTATTACCATCATTCTTCATTATTTTTACAGACGCCTCCTAACTGGCCTCCCCGCTTCCACCATTCTTAACTGACTACCTGCAATGAGTCTACTAAAATTTTATTAAAAATAAAGATCATGTCACCACGTTCCCAAAACTCCCCAGTATCCTTCTGTCTCACCCAGAGCAAAAGCCAAATGGTAATGTTGACCTATGAGGATACACTTGATCTGGGCCCCATTCCATCTCTGACCTGATCTGTCACTGTCCCCGACATTCACTCTGTCCCAGCACGCTGGGCTCTTCTCTGGTTTCCAAACATGTCTCACATACTCCTGCCTCTGGGCCTTTTGCCTTTGCTCCTCCCTTCATCTGGAAAATTCTTCACCCCTTATCCCCATGGCTGGCTCCCTTCTTCCTTCAGGTCTTTATTCAAACTACCTCCTCGGTGAGGCATCCCACAGCCCACTTGCTGGAGATTTCGACCTCTCACCTCTGGTTGCATATCCCTCTTCCTTGCCTTCTCTTTCCTTCCAGACACTTACCACCATCTACCGCCCTGTTTATTCACCTTCTTGATCATGTTCATTACCCCCTCCCTTTGTCTGTTTTATTCTCAGTTTATCTCACATGCTTGTAACAGTGCCTGACACACAATAAGGATCTGACAGGTAATAGTGGAATGAATGAACCTCTTAGAACATCTTAGAACCAACTGAGAAATGTTTTGAGACCACTAGTTACTTTGGCTTCAGAAACCATGATCTGTTCATCTCTACAAAGCACGCAGACATGAATAGTTATACATCTACTTAAAGCAACAAGCAACATCACTCCTTAGCTGGTACTCTTGCTGACACAATCCTTCTTCCTTGGCATGGATGGCAGATTGCTTGACACTAAATATAGATCAGAAGATCTCATCACAAAGATGACAGGCATTCAATAGCCTTGCCAGATCAATGATCCCATAGCCTGAAGCTCACCGGACTTTCTCTCAGTACAGAAATCCTTAGCAACATAACGTGCCACTCACTTATTATTCATCAATCCATTGTTTGTCCAAAGCCAGGAGTCACTTAGAAATGCCTCCAATTTGGATGAGGTTGACTAACAGCTCATCTACGGACTCAAGGGAAAACAACAGACACTAACAAAAACCTTAAGTTGTTAATCCTACAATCTAAACCCAGAGAACGGTTTCTAGGTTTCTAAAATACACTTATCTGGGTCTCCTGGAAAAGCTGTTAAAATTTCAGAATACACTGGACCTGAGTTGTCAGATTTGATAACATACTCCAAAAATGTAACTGATGTCACCTGCAACACAGGCTCTTTAAAAAAAAAAAAAAAATCCAAATGAAATATAATAGACTCATGTATAAGCACATGGACAGATTCTAAGATACTGAAATTGCCTTTGAACATAAAGACCCAGAATTGCTCTAGTGCACATGACTCCTCAAAATAATATATTGTTTACCTTTAAAATAGTGTTACATTCGTGTCACTATAATTTATGGTAGCAAAACACTAAAAACTGCTGAAGTGCCAAGCAATAGGAGAAGAAAAGATAAAGCCAGAAGGGACTGGTTAAATAAATTATTGAATATAAATACAAAAGAATACTATGTAACCATTAAAAGATGAAATTGACCCATGTGCACTAAGAGGCAATGTTCATCAAGACATCATTATGTGATCAAAGCAAGTGGCAAAAAAAGGGCGCATAGTAGGATTCTGATTGTATGAGGCAAAGCGTGTATACATATGTACATATGTGCATGTATGAATTAGATATTTTCAGGACCACCTTCTCCACCATTCTCTACTCTGCTCCCTGCCCAGGAAGCTGGTCTATATAGATAAATCAATGGGGTCCCTTGCCTTGTGGCTTCTGGCTGGATTCAGCCAATGAGAGATGTGAGGGCAAGGGCTGTTCCTTCCCCTGGCCCCTTTCCTCCTTCCCACTGCAGGTTGGTTATAACCCTCTAAAGGTCACAACATCTGTTGGGCATCCTCTCCATAAAGTTTTCTCTCCATGTTCCAGAAACGACTTCCTTTCCTTGCCCCCGCAGATCCAGAAGTCAGGAAGATTGACACTAGCTCAAGAGCACGCCACAATTCCTTGTAGCTTTTCTTAAGCTCTGCTCACACTTACCCCCTTTCATAAATAGTCCTTTTATTAAACTGCTCCCAATGCCCTTCTTTGCATATACTCTTTCTTTTTTATCAGAACCTTAAATAATAATAATACCAATACTTTGTCTGTGTGTATCTTATGAGGTTTATATCTACACATATGCATGGAGATGTACTTACATGTGCAAAGAAAATCTCTAAAGAATACATAAGAGATTGGAGAATGGAATATATGGTCTGGACTTTGGCTTTTCATTTTGTATCTTTTAATTTTTTCTACTTTTAAAATACCTGGTCATATACAAGGAACAAATTTGTAATGTCCCATATTTCCAAATGGGAAATATGATATTACCTTTTTGATGGCACATGAAGGAGGGAAAGAAGTAACGAATACCAGGGAAAACGGGAGTGATGACAGAGATGCTTATTTGGAACAATGCAATCTGTCTAATGGGAAGGAATGTATCTCTGAAACTGCAGTTTGACAGTTATCCAAGAATTCATCCACTGCAGCATGGGTCTACCATCTTGTTCCAATGACCTGCTTTTAGAAAAGCAGACTTATTTTGAAAATTGGTTTCCAAATAAGCCCTTTTTCTCCACACATCTCATTTGTGGTTCAGCTTTGCTACTTTCCATCTTAATTGCACTTTTTTGGAGAACTTTAGACAAGAGTGAAGTCATATAAATGTGCTCATTTAGATTTGAGAAAATGTTTAGCCTTTCGTGATTAAAACAAAATAACCCCTTTCACGGAATTGCAAGATTGACTTTTATAACTATTTCCAAAGCTTACTAAAACTACTATGAGGTAAAAAATACAAATCACTAATGTGGTATTAGAGCCCACAATTAAATTAATTTATAAGGGCTTTAGTGCAATTAAATTTCCTCCAGACCGTATCTCTAATGGCACTGGGTTTTTTACTTAATATACTTTAAAGAATAATTTACTTTCATTTTTGTAAAGTCATTTAAATATTACAAATATCACTTTTGTACATATTTCCATGGTGACACAATACATTTGCAGTCTATTTAATTTACAACTGATGAGAATAAAATGAAAACTCTTCAAGGACCATACATCTTCTACAACATCCCATTTTCCTATTCTAAGATATTAAGTGTATAAGTTATCTGTGTTTGCAAGAATGGACTCTTGAAAGAGTAATAAATATTTTAAATGATCTGATTATGAAACTTAAAGAAAATTAAAATCTAGAGCAAAGAAACACATCAGTGATACAAAGAGCCAAGATGTTTAGGGTTCATCATTTAAAATAATAAAGTATCAGTCTTTAAAATTAAATTTAACAGATCTTTTCCACACTCAAATTAAGGAAATACTTGGAGAAGAACATGAGTTATGTACAAGTCTCCAAATTTCAATTCAACTTATTCATATACTTATGTACAAGGTAGCTAAAGATCTCAAAACACATTAAGGAGACTTTATAGTCACAGCTAATGAGCAAAGTTGTTAGGACGATTTCTCATGCTCCCAAACCTAGATACGTAGGATCGATGCTAGAAAATATTCAATAATACATAGCTAACTAGTGTGTCAGCTAAAAGAAGGACACACACAGATCTGGTCCAAAGCGTTTTTAGCTGAAGATATCAGCTACATTCAGATGTCATTTTTGCTACAAATGTGCTGCACAGTGGTGATATATTTGACAAAGGAGAAGCAGATGTAACTATGGACATCATAACTTTAATTGACAACAACATGAAAATTCAGAAGTATAACAAGCATCACAGATAGAGGTGACAATTATGCAGAAATAAAAATTAAATGTAAGCTTTACTATAAAGAAAAAGAGTCTATTTTTCCTCTCTGGATATTTCCTATTCCTCCAGAAATAAGAACAAGTATGGAAAGAATAGTCTTCTCATTAATGAAAACTGGACAAAAGAACAGCCAGGACATTCCTACCTGGTTTCCAGATGAACTGATTATCCTTTTTCGCTTCCAAGTGAGCTGCATGGGATAGCAAGAGAGAAAGTAATAGAAAGAGCTTCCTCATGCTCCTCCATAACCAGCAAGTGACAGCCGGATCACCCTTTGAAAACATTCTTCAGATTTTCAGCCTCTTGACTTGCCTATTCCTAAAAAACAACAACAGGAACAAAAAAAAAAGGAAAAGAAAGAAAGAAAACCAGATAAGTTTCTACTGTACAGAAATAATAAAAACTCACATTGACTGCTAGAACCTTTATCACGATGACATTACAAATTTCCCATTACCATACAGAGAGTACATATACTATTAACATTTTAAGATCAAAGGTTAATTAGCCAAGCTTTCAATCCTTACCCATCAGCCCTAAGGACTCCACAGTCCCTCATTCCTCCCCCCCACACGTCTACTTTTATTTTAAGAGCAGGGTTGTCAGATACCTGGTCTATTCCCTCCTCCAACTTAGCCAAACCTTGAGGAGCTCACGATTTGGGAAGAAACATGCACACACAGCAAAGTCCAAAACAGGGCAAAGAATGCTCTAACAGTAGTATCAAGAAAGCAAAATGGAGAAGACTGAGGGGGACGCAATTAGATCTTTCATGGTGAGAGAAAAAAAGAGGGAAATCTCACACAACGTAATAGCTGAGAGGAGCCTTAGGAAAACCATGGCTTGAAGGAGCCAGAAGGGACCTTTCAGGCTACAAGAAATCACTGCGGACATGCATTTTGTGTTTGGTGGCTGGTGAGTGGGCCAGTGGCTGCTTATGAAGGATGCGAAGGGGAGGGAGGAATGGAGAGCCTGGGGAGCACCTTACGAAGAGCCTTGAATGTCATGTGAGTGAGTTGGGCTTCATTGTGTAAATAATAGTGATCAGAATTCTAGGAGAGCAAATGACTGAAAAAACTGACATCAGTGTGCATCACGGATTCATGGTAGATGAGGCTAGTTAGGAAACTAGGCAAAGAGTCCAGGCAAGAACTGGAAAATGAAAGGATCTGTGGCGATTTGAAATGTGGTGCAGCAGCCAGATTCGGTTAACAATTGGATGGGATACAAGAAAGAGAGAAGACAAAAAAAACTGCATGACTGCCAACTTACATGACCGAACAGATGGGACCCCTTTACCAAAGGACAAAAGGGGAACTGGGGCAGGTTTGAAAAGGAAGACAAAGAGAGTTTCCTTGGTAGATCTTGGATACTAGTCTTTTATCTGTAGTGTCATTTGCAAATATTGGTACAGCCACTTTGGAAAACAGTGTGGAGGTCCCTTAAAAAGTTAAAAATTGAGCTACCCTATGATCCAGCCATTGCACTACTGGGTATTTACCCCAAAGATACAGACGTAGTGAAGAGAAGGACCATATGCACCCCAATGTTCATAGCAGCATTGTCCACAATAGCTAAACTGTGGAAGGAGCCGAGATGCCCTTCAACAGATGACTGGATTAAGAAGACATGGTCCATATATACAATGGAATATTGCTCAGCCATCGGAAAGAACAATTACCAACATTTGCAGCAACAGGGACGGGACTGGAGGAGATTATGCTAACTGAAATAGGACAAGCAGAGAAAGACAATTATCATATGGTTTCACTCATTTACAGAACATAAGGAATAGGAAGATCGGTAGGAGAAAGAAGGGAAGAATGAAGGGGGGTAAACAGAAGGGGGAATGAACCATGAGAGACTGTGGACTCTGGGAAACAAACTGAGGGCTTCAGAGGGGATGGGAGTGAGGGATTGGGATAGGCTGGTGATGGGTATTAAGCAGGGCACGTATTGCATGGTGCACTGGGTGTTATACGCAAATAATGAATCATGGAACATTACATCAAAAACTAAGGATATACTGTATGGTGACTAACATAATAACAAATTATTAATAAAAAAAAAAGAGTTTCCTTTAGAGAATATTAAGACTGATGTGCCTACAGGATATCCAGGTAGTTTCCCAAATGATAATAAGAAAAGTCTACCTGGAGCTAAGAGGACATGTCACCATGCATGTATGGGGAAAATGGATTCAGAGACATAGGTGGAGGGGGACAAAAGGATTGAACAGTAAAAGGATATCAAGGGGAGAAGTTATTGTCCCTACATATTTACCCACAAGATTGCTAAAAGCAGGAAGCCAATCTGACCATGAGCTTCCTAGTGACCAAAGAAATAAGAAGCTACTAAAGCCCTCGTGTAGGTAGGAGAAAATTCTCCTTTTTTCATTATTGTTTTAGGAGGAGCCACTGCTCTGCTCTCAAGCACTGATGGACTTTACCTCATGAGTCCTCATAAACACAGATGATGTGCTGAGCAATGGGCCGAACGAACACAGCCCTTCATCAAATAAAAGAAATAGTGGCAAGCCATAGGCAGCAGAGTGGCTCTCCTGTAACACTCAGAGGGCACAGTGGAAAAGTACAGATCAGTAAAAAAGATTCTACTAAGGAGTCAAGCAGTGAAGTTCAAGTGCACAGCTTTCTGACAGTCGGCCTGGATCCAGGGATGAAGACGGTACTTGGATAAGCAACCAAACCTTTTCTTCAAATTCTGCATTGCACACCAGTACTGAGAAGCGTCAAAGTGGAGTGATCCAGCTGAAATGAGATTGCGCTCTCTTGCCTGACTGCCCCCAAGACTGGCCTGGTAGACTATTTCACTGAACCTTTGCAGCATTACTGGACAGGATTCAAAAACCTCAGGCCTAGAGAACCGAACTGGCTACATTTCTTTGTAGCAAACATCCAAGAGTATAATTTGCTACAACTGTGTTTTTGCAACATGGATATTAATTTTAGTTTATTCTAAGAATAGAACTTTTGATAAAAATGATTTGCATCTTAGGGTAGTTGTTTCTAAGCTAGTATTATTACTATTAATAAAGTAAATGGCCAGCAGGACCAGCTCTCTACTAAGAAAATTTATTTCATGCCAAGAAATCACCAGGGTATAGGAGGGGACTTTGTCCATCCCCATCAGTGACAGACACGTATCCAGCATATCTACAAACATATTCAAATTATTAATATGTAAAGAAGATAAGGAGGACCAAAAGTGTATTTGCTACACTCTGAATAGATATAGGTGGGAAGCCAAAAAAGATTTAAAAGAATTAAGAGCTCCAGTGAGACTGCATGTGAGCTGGAATGATTAGTCAAAAATTCGCATTTAAATATCTGGAATTTTGCATCAATCTTTGGATTTTACTTTCAAAATAAAAACAACAACAACAACAAGGGGTGCCTGGGTGGCTCAGTTGGTTAAGCACCTGCCTTCGACTCAGGTCATGATCCCAGGGTCCTGGGTTCAAGCCCTGCATTGGGCTCCTTGCTCAGCGGGGAGTCTGCTTCTCCCTCTCCCGCTGCCTGCCACTCCCCCTGCTTTTGCGTGCTCTCTCTCTCTCTTTCTCTCTGTGTCAAACAAATAAATAAAGTCTTTAAAACAACAACAACAACAAAACCATCACAATTACCTGAGTAGTGGCTGCTGTGAGCCCTGATCCCCTTTTAGGCTTCCTTACTGTCCAGAACCCTGTGCTGACTCTGCAAAGGGATCCAATGTCTTGAAGTTTCCTTTTATGTTCACCTAAGCCAGTGGCAGATTCGTGAGCAGAGTGGCTTTGGAGCCTACTAGATGCCTACAGTCACCATATCTTCTGGCTATCACTGACTAAGAAGGATAGTACCAGTAGAAATCTTAGATTGATCTTAACAAAACAACAAAAAAAAAATCTGAAATACAGATCTTAGAAAACAAACAAAAGTATTTCAATTTAGGATGCCACAGCAATCTTACTCCTAGAAACACCCACACATTTTTAGTATCCGTAGTATCAGTAATTCTATACCTCACCACCTCCCTTTCCCCAAGAAGCTTAGGAACAGAGGATGGGGAACCAGAGTCAGTGAGGCTTCTACCACTTGCCACGCTGCATGCGTTACACATACAAGGAAAATGAGAATCTCTGCCGAGCTGATGGACAGCACAAGATGGAATTTGAACAGAGGTTCGTCTTACTCCACTCAACTGTGTTACCTGTCTTTCATCCAAGTGCCTGAAACTTTATTCAGTTATCCCTTCAAAGACACTGGGAGTCATCCTTGCATCTACTACTTGAAAAGCCACGTGGGGGGCGCCTGGGTGGCACAGCGGTTAAGTGCCTACCTTCGGCTCAGGGTGTGATCCCGGCGTTCTGGGATCGAGCCCCACATCAGGCTCCTCCGCTATGAGCCTGCTTCTTCCTCTCCCACTCCCCCTGCTTGTGTTCCCTCTCTCGCTGGCTGTCTCTATCTCTGTCGAATAAATAAATAAAATCTTTAAAAAAAAAAAAAAGCCACGTGAAAATTCACAATAAAAAAAGAGGGGATACAAGAAACAGTGAGAGATTCCACTCCTCTATTTGTAGAGCAAAAATGGAAAAATGCCACAACTACGATGAAAAAAACAATATATCATGCAGGAAGCATGTGCTACCCACGACGGCATGAATAATTTACACCACGACCAGCGTTTAGTTTCCAAATCAACTTATTTACTATATATCTTAGCATCCAAAATATATTTGTAAGGTTAGCTCTAAACTGATGAATACTAAGAAAAATAAAAAAACACAGTTTCTCCTTTCAGCCTTAGTTTTCTAATCATTCAAAGGCCCTTCGAACTATGAAAGATGTGTCTTACACTTTATACGCATTTCCTTTCCCTTTAAATGTGTTATCATTGAAGTCCTTGAATATTTAAAAGGCATAAAACTTTAAAAAAAAAAAAAAAGGAAGAAAAGAAAAGAAAAGCTGTTCCAATTTGCTCTCAGCCTGTGGGCACAGCAATGAGAGGGAGGAAAGCGAACTTGACCACTCATATCTCCATAGTGCCATCTCATGGCAACTTGCAGACAAGATGGCTCCATAGAGATGGCTGAGTAACTGGGGCTGGAGGGGAGGATGCCCGAGGTGGAGACCCACCCGACAGACCTGCTCAGCTGACTAACTGATGGCCACCCCCAACTAGACGCCCACTACAAGTGATTGTGAACTAAACAGTACTGGAGAAACCACCGAAGTATTTGCTTTTTCTCAGCTCTCTGCCTGATTTCTGATTGCAATACTGCGCATTCCATCCCATCCTTCCTAATCTGTCAATATATAAAATATTGACCTAAGTACCTAAGTTGTTCCTATCTTCCCTCATTTCAGAGATGAGGGAAGTGAGGCATGCAGAGTTAAGTGACAAGCCCAAGGTCACAGAGGTAGTAAGTCGTTGGAAGTGATCTCAGTGGCCTTCCTCCGCAACGAGAGGAACATGATAACCCCGGATGCACGCAAGCAATTTTTCATAACCCTGAAAATGGAGATTCTTTATAGCCCTACGTGGGGTCTCTCAGCAGCTTATGCAAGGCAATTAACGTATCATTTCACTCCATCCTTACATAACACTAGGAGCAATTATTCCTATTTTTCAGATATAAAAGAGGCTGATCATTAAGGATGTTAAATAATTATTCCAAGGTTACCTCAGCCAGAAAATGTCAAAGCTGGCTTACAAAATGGGCCTGACACCACAGCCCCGATCTGTTTATTGCATCACATGTGGTGACCCTGGCAGGTCACTTGGCCTCAGAGCCTCAGGGTCCTCTTCTACAAAATGAGGAGGAGCGATATCTCCTAACCTTTAGGGGGCAAGGATGGAACGGGTGGCAAGTACTTAGATGGGGGCCAGCAGGAGAATGAGCACTTGCTAAATAAAGGTTACCATTGTTACTACTGTCATTATTCTCTCAAAATTCAGAAAAACTCTTACCCTAGCAATATTTAAAGAACAGTTTCAATGCAACCCTGCCTACAGCAAAGGAATGAGAGATGATTTTTTTTTCAACCGCCCAATCTTGTGACTTTGCGCTGTATTTCCGAAGAGCTAAAAGCACTCTGTACCGAGAGCCCCATTAAAGATTCACACTGACCCTGTGAAGGAGAAAACAGGTATTATCATCTCTATTTTATGAGAAAGTAACCCCTGGCCTCGCGATGACATGATGTTTAGCAACTTCCTCAAGCCTTTTAACCACCAGCCTCTTCCTCCACGCACCTCACTCTGCAGAATCCTAAATTACGTCAGCATAAGCATGAGGTATCTGCAAGCATACCAAAGAATATATAACCACGTGGTCTTTGGTTTTCTATATTAATAACTGCAGTAGGTTTGCATCATGTAATGAGGCCTCCGAAAGTTGTGCACAAAGTCCACACAAATATTTTACATATCTCTGAACAAACTTTTGCCACAGGACACGATAGAAAGAAGACTTGAAACAGATTTGCCAAAACCTTCAAAACTACATCTTGGTAGCTGTGGTAGACACTATTTTATACATATATAAATATATATATATATATATACACACACACACACACACACACATAAATATGTACACATACATATAGGTGTGTGTGTATATATATCACATTTCCAAATTGCCTTTCAGTAAGAGTGACCACATGACAGCTCTGACCAATGGTTTGGGTGTCAAATATAGTTTTATTCTCCAATAAAAATATAAAACCCCAAAGGAGAAAATGTCAAAGTGTGGTTCTTTGCCATCAGCTCCTTTTCCATTATCCCTTCCTGGAACACAGATATGGTGCCTGGAGGTCCCACAGCCATGGTAAGCCTATGACGATGAACACCGCCCACTGCAAGTGATGGAGTTGGGAATGCAGAAGAAGCCTGAGACTCAGATGCCATAATGGAGCTACAGACACTGTCCTGGACTGTCAGCATCTCAACTTTCCACTTTGTTAGGGAAATAAGTCCACTCTTTTGTGTATCTTCTGTTACATGAGCTGAAAGCAAGTTTAACTCCTACAGTACCCATGTCCCTACATGCAGTGAGTCTATTTATGGATAGTTTGAATGGGTATGCCCGTCTGTGACCTCTATAGACTGAAACACAGGTCTTTCATGATTTAAGCAACACATTGAAACTCTGTAAACCTGAACGTGGATGTCCCTGTTTCTAAATAGGTGAGGTTGGTTTCTTTCCCATACTGATGACTTCGGTAATACACACATCATTCAGAGAAAAGTCACTGCATCTGTTGTCATTTTCATAAGAGTCATTACTAAAAAAAGAAAAAAAAAAGGTTGCTTCACACGTGATAAACTATAAATAAAGGAGAAGCGTCGCAAATACTCCGGTACACTGCCTCAGGTCCCAAGTGAGAATAAATCCACTGACACGTAGTCTCTTTTAAGAACATATTTATGCAGCTATCCCCCATGCTGCTGCCAAGCCCTCCCTGATTCTGGAGGTATTATGGACACATTTCATAATTTGAGAACTACCTTGTCATCTCCTCATGGAAAACCATCTATTACCTCATGGAATCACGTACCCGTTACCCCCTCATGTTCCTGGTTGTTGCGCAAATCTTCCACTTCCTCTTTCTTAACCACCTTTTTCACTTGGGGCAGGGACACTGAACATTTTTGCTTCTCACTGGCCACTTCTCAACCTCGTTGAGAAGCATTTCCTCTCATTATGACCTCTACATTGACATGGCTGTCAATCAGACTGTCCTCAGACTCCTTTTCTTTCCTCGCTTCCCAAGTCATCTTATTTAGTCCCCCAGCATTAAATGCCATACTTCACATCCCATTTCCCCATATCCTTCCCCATATCTCCAGTCCTGATTTGTTCCCTGAACGCACGCATCCAATTTACCGCTGCACATCTCCACAGGGATGTCTGATAGGCGACTCACGTATAGCACACATAACAAAGCTTGGGATTCCCTATGTATCCTGCGGCCCAGTTCTCCCCTTAGTGTCCCTGTCTCAATAATGGTATCACACTTCACCAGATAAGAAGCCCAGGAATCATCCTGAAATCCTCTCTTTCTCACATCTGAAAACCAATCCAAGGGCAAAACTAGTTGGTAAGACCTTCACAGATCTGTCCAGTATCAGGCCACCTCCCATCTCCTTCGCCACTACCTTCCTAGTGCCAGCTGCCATCATTTCTCACCTGGGCTACTGTACCAGTCTCCTAACTGGTTTTCCTGCTTTCACTCTTGATTGCCTTCTATGCATTCTCCATAGAAAATCCAGGATAATACTTAGGAAAGAAAAATACCCTGCCCTCCTTAAAATCCTCTCATGGCTTCCCATCACGGAATAAAATCTAAAGGTTCTACTGATTGGATGTTTGTTTCCTCCCCTTCTTACTAATCTCCATTCACTCTTCTGGCCCAGACATGCTGGCCTCTTTCTTGTTCCTTGAGGATGTACCTTCTCAAGGTCCTTCCAGTACTATTCTTTAGATATCCACATGACTTGCTTCCTTACTTCATTATTCTCAAAGGCCTTCCCAGACCACCATCTGTTCAGCACAGTTGCAATCAATCTATCCTCTTGACATTTGTTTGTTCTTTGTTCGTAACACTTAAAAAGGATCAATACTTGACAATCTAGTACATGTGGGTTTTATTTTTTTTTATTTTCAACTCCTCTGGTATCATCTGCATACTGTATCTTGTTCACTGTTATATGCCCAATGCCTTGTATATTGCCTGGGGAACAGTAGATGTTCAATAAATATTCAATAGTAGCTGTTCAATAAATGAGTGAATGAATGAATGAACGAATGAATTATTGAGTCTACATTTGTAAATTTTTGTTAAGTTTTCTTGATGGTGGACCATAATTTTGGTAAAGGGGCTCTGGCATATAAGGGCAAATAGCTGGAAAACCCATCTCCCTGAAAAATTAGATCACTTTGAAATAGAGTAAAATTTTTCTAAAATCCCAACATTAGGAACATATGCAGCATGTCTAAATACACAGGTAATGAGGTCTTATCTAGCACACAGAGCTATCTGCTGCAAATTTAAGAGAGAACTAAAAGTGCTGACTCTCAGTGTACCTGGCTGGCTCCATCAGAGAAGCATGCAATTCTTGATCTCAAGGTCCTGAGTTCAAGGCCCACATTGGGTGTAGAGATTACTTAAATAAATAAATATTTAATAATAAGTAAATAAAGCTGCTCTCATTTTAAAAGAATCATATTTCCATGTTTTTAGATGAAAAATTATCACTTACTTTTTTTAAAGTGCAAAATGGCTCCCAAACATAAAGTTTTACACCTCCTATGGGAAGGGAATAAAATCATGAAATCAGAAAAACAAAATTTATCTGAAAGGAATGGGTTTCTAAAAACATATAGTTTCCTGGGGCGTCTGGGTGGTTCAGTGAGTTAAGCATCCAACTCTTGATTTAGGCTCAGGCCAGATCTCAGGGTCCTAGGACTGAGCTCCACAGGGAATCTGCGCTCACCAGGGAGTCTGCTTCTCTCTCTTCCTCTCTTTCTGCCCCTCCCCCCACTCGCTCTTGCACACGCATGTGCTAGCACTCTCGCTTTTAAATAAATAAGTAAATCTTTCCTAAAAATGTATAGTTTCCTACTTATCATCATAGGACCTTCCTTGCATTATTATTCAACAACTACCATCACTACTGAATGCTGCTCTGCTTCCATAAATGCTGTCAGGACCCTAACCCTTACCTTTAAAGCAAAAAAGGAAATCTTTGATTAAAAGGTATACTTGTCATTTTAATCTTAATGGGTTCTCTAACTTATTTAGTTAATAGACAAATGGCAATTATTTAAATTTAGAACAACAGGCTGTCTCTGAAATAACATTCACCAGATTTTCAACAGGCCAATGGGAAACTGTATAATGGTATGAGTTTCTCTCAGTTCGAGTTTTTGAATTCTTTCCTCTGTGCTGAGTAAAGTTAATTTAGTAATTGTGAAACCCTGAAAATCATATGGGTTATGACAAATGGCTGAAAAATTCCTCTCACTTTATAACTAAATTACGAACATCCTATTCCACACCCCCAAAGGATCAGGAGAATAGAAAAAGCTCTATATTGTCTATGTTTTTAAGTTCTCAGGTGAAGATACTTTTTTTCACATAAAGTAGGAAAAAAATGAAAGTTAAGCAGTTTAATGGAAACAGTATGAAAAAACATAAGGTAGTCACTAAAGAAAAAATAAAATCTATACAACTTTTTTGGAGGAGCTTAGGTTAATTACAAAAAGAAAATGCATTCAATTTGAAAGCATTACATTCTAGAAAGAGTAATAAAGCTAGTACAATCAGTTCTGTAGATATTTTAAGAAATAAAATAGGCACCTAATGGGGTTAGTCTACAGTCCATTATGCTTAAAAGTGCAGAACAGAATTTGATCATCTCTTTTTACCAAATTTTATAAATAACTATATATTTTATGTTTTATATATATGAATGGAGAGACAGTGATTTTTGTGTGTGTAAGGTTATATTTAACAATTACTCTGAAGAGCTTTATAAGAATTCAGTATAACTTGAATGTGTGAACAAGATAACATCCTCTTCTCAAACCCTATTGACCTTTGAAATTAAAAAAAATACTTAATTACTCATTAATATTTTCTGCAATGTAAGATCCTAAATATTTAATATCAGGAGAATTATCCAGTTAAACTGTAAATATAGCTTTGTGTTCTCTTCATTAATTATGCATCTACTGTTGCAAAGGAACTTATTGAAAAATGTGTCCACAGTTGACATAAAAATAGTAACGTGTTTATAAGCCTGTAAAATTTTCTAGCAATCTCTCCCATTATCTTTTATAAGTTTTCATTTATTATGGCTGGGCATTGACCATTAATGAGCTGCACATTAGATTCAGAAGATTTGATAGAATTTACTCTCATTTCTTCCCAAAAGAATGAAGTAATACCTGAAAGAGAACATTCCAAATTAAGTTGAAATGCAAAAGGTATTTTTAGATTCCTCTTTTATTGTATAAGCCACAAAGAAAGTTGTAAGAACATGCTTAACCAATGGAAAACAGATTATGTTCTTTCTACTAGTAGTTCTAAGGGGGTTTTTTTGTTTAATTTTATTGTCTCTAGATGTTTTAAATATATCAACAAAGCCTGAAGGCAGCTGCCTTGAAATACATTTCATTTTCCCATTTTCCTACCTTAAAAAATACAATGCATTTATTTATCAATACTATTTACCTTCAATTTCATAGGAACAGGCAGAAATTGATGATACTAAGTAGAAAGGCACTCTTCATCTTCATGTACTATATTACATTATTAATGTGCATGTACTTATGTATACACACACACACATACTTTTAAAATGATAATATGATCAAAACACAAAAGCAAGACTTTCAAAAAGTGATTTCTCTCAGAGAAAGAAAACAAGTTCATTGGGTACCCTGGCAATTTGCCACTGGAAATTTTACATTGAGAAGTTTAATTACAAACTTAGATAAGTGGATTATAACAAAAGATATCTCTAGTAAGGGAGCCCAGACAGATGCATCATGAATGCATTAAAGAAAACACTAGAGAGAGAACTTTCCATCAGCAGAAAGATTTTAATTAAACAGCAATAGGATAGATTTCTTCTGTGAAATGATACTACCGTTACCCACAGTTCATTAAAACTATTTACTATATAATATATTCTTTGAAACCATTTCACTCTGGAAAGTATGTTTAAACCTTCCATTCTCAGTTATGAGGGCAGGAAACTGCAGGTATGGAGGAGGGGAAAGGTCCAGCGGTGCAATGTGGGAATGAAAAAGCATCTCTCTGTTGGCATGGTGTCCTTGGCAAACCATGCCTGAAGTGGCTCCACACTGCATGGAGACCACGGGCTCCAGAAGAAGGCCAAAGAGCCAACAGTGACAACCAAAGCATCCAGATAATGTTACCAATGGTCCATGTGGGACAACCAAATGGGTGGTTGAGATCTGTACTTTATTCTTGGCATGCAATCAATGATCTACTTAGGATACTAGGTTGTTAAAGACATACATAGCACTGGGGCCTCTGCAGTGTATGACCAAAAGGTTTTTCCTTGAAGTCAGAAGCCATATTTTGTTCATTTTGTATTCCTAGCTTATAGCCTAACAACTAGACACAGTATATTCATAGTCAATGTTAAGTAAGTGAAGGACGAATGAAATGAATAGGTACAGCAGGGTATATTCTAATCTAATAAAATTATAATGAAGAGAAAGAATTAGAATAGGAAAGCCAGTAACCTCAAACACAAACAAAAAATTGATTCTAGGGGACATCTGGGTGGCTCAGTAGGTAAAGTATCTGACTCTTGGTTTCAGCTCAGGTCATATCTCAGGGTTGTGAGATCGAGCCCCACATCGGGTTCTACACTGGTCAGGGAGCCTGCTTGGTATTCTTTCTCTCCCTCTCCCTCTGCTCCTCCCTGCCCCACTTACGCACACGACTCTCTGCCTCAAAAAAAAAAAAAAAAAGACTCCAACATGTCCCCCCAAAACCACTGAGGAATTCCATTCTTAAAGACTTCCTTAGATACCTAACATTTGCTATTCACCCTATTAATGGTACCCCTTTTCTAATGTATACTTTCCAGACTTGCCAATTCCAAGTTGGAATGAGGACCAACAGTTACAATGTTGGAGGGCTCTAAGGCCCCAAGGAGGAAAACTTTTCTGGGTGATACAGTGTATAGAAAATGAAATGCCAAATGGATATTTTAATGAAACAAGTAAATATTAATTAATGATTAGATAATAGATAAGTTCTTAAAATTAAATGACTCATGTCCCCTGGACTAATAGTCTTGAACTGTCAGATGCCTTTTAATTTCTAGAAATCATCACTCATTTTAACAGAGTTAATAGTGAATCTCAGAAAGCCCTCAAAGAACGTTGGTCTTAAAAAATAATGTTTTAGTATAGTAAGTTTTTATTAAAAATCAAAATATAACTCCCTATACATCTTATATTTGCTGTATCAGAGCACTAGATATTAATAGCAATGAAGACATGATCTCTGTCAGCTAGGGGAAGAAGAATGATGCTCAGATAAGCATAGGGACGTTGTTAAGAGAGTAAGTCCTATGAGTTCTCATCGCAGAGAGACGCCCCAACCCCCCCCCCCCGGGTTTCTTTTCTTTTTAATGTATCTATATGAGAAGATGGATGCTAGCTGAATCTATTGTGGTAATCATTTAACAATATATGTGAATCAGTTGTATGCTTTAAACTTATACAGTGAGGTATATTATTAATTTGACCTTAACTCTTCCCTTTGTAATTATAGCAAAAGTATATCTCATCTGTTTGCCACATGACAAACCTCCAAATTTACTCCTTTCTAGGCTCAAGTGTTTATCGCATTCCCCATGATTCACACTTCATGGTTTCTACATCTTTTATTAAAATGACCCTTTCCTGCAGATATGCCTCCACAAAGTGAAAAACAACTCTATGGAGAAGGAAAGGCTGTGAGCTATTAGTAGCCAGATTCACAGTAGCTGGTCAGGTGAAGGAGATTTGGGTGAGACAAGAAGTGCCCCAGAAACAATTCTAAGTACAAAAAAAAAAAAAACAACCTGTGCAGAGAAGCATTTGTATCAGAGTTTATTATTAATGTTAATTAGAAACATGGTAATGTTAATAAGAAAGACGGTAACCTAAATGTCTACTATAGGGAAATGATTACTTAACTTCATTATATCTTCTCAATAGACTACTGTGTAGACATATTATGCAGTTATAAAGAGTATAAAAATGTGGAATATGTGTATATGATAAGTTGAAAAAACCTCAATATTATATTTGACTAAAATTATGTAAGAAAAATCTATGCATTAAGTTTTTTGGAAAAAACATACTAAGAATGTTAGTTCCATTTACATGGTATAAACGTGAGAGATTTTTCTATTTTGTCCTCTCATTTACCCAAGCTTTAAAAACATTAAATTAGGATGTATAATTCAGAATACCTTTATTTTACAGATTTTTTTCCAGTTTTATTAATAAATTAATAATATACCTCACTGTCTAAGTTTAAAGCATACAACTGATTCACATATATTGTTAAATGATTACCACAATAGATTCAGCTAGCATCCATCTTCTCATATAGATGTATTAGGAAGAAAAGAAGAAACGGGGGGTGGGGTAGTCTCTCTGCAATGAGAACTCATAGGACTTACTCTCTTAATAACTTCCCTATGTATCACACAGCAGTGTTAGCTATAGTCACTATACTGTCCATTATATCCCTAGTACTTACTTATCTCGTTACCAGATTTTGTACATTTTGATTACATTCCTCCAATTATTCCTCCCTCTATTCTCTGCCTCTGGTAACCCAAGACTGACCTCTTTGTCTTTAAGTTTGGTTTTGTTTTTTTGTTTGTTTGTTTGTTTTTTTAAGATTCCACCTGTAAGTGAGATCATACATTACTCGTTTTTATGTACCTGACTTATTTCATACTGCCTTTAATGTCCATCCGTGTTGTCACAAATAGCAGGATTTCCTTGGGGTTTTTTTATGGTTAAATAATATTCCATTGTATAAATATATACCACAACTTCATTGTCCATGCATCCATCTCCGGACCCTTAAGTTGTTTTCACATCGTGGCTATTGTAAATAATGTTACTAGGAATACGAGAGGTACAGATATCCTTTCAAGTTAGTGTTTTTATTTTCTTTGGATATATTCTCAGAAATGGAATTGCTGGAGCAAATATGGTAGCTCTGTTTTAAATTCTTTGAGAATCTTCCATATCATTTTCCATAGTGGCTGCCCCAATTTACATTCCCACCAACAGTACACGAGGTTTCCCTTTTCTCCATATCCACACCAGCATTTGTTATCTTGTCTTTGTGATGTCAGCCATACTAACAGGCATGAGGTGACATCCCATTGTGGTTTTAATTTGCATTTCCCTAATGGCTAGTGATGTTGAACATCTTTTCATATACCTGCTGACCTTTCATACATCTTAGGGGAAATGTCATTCAAGTCTTTTGCCCACTTTTAAATGGGTTGTTTTTTCACTACTGAGTTTTGTAAGTTTTTAATGTATTTTGGATATTTACCCCTTATAGATATATGGATTAACAAATATGTTTCCCATTCCATAGGCTGTCCTTTCATTTTATTGATGATTTCTTTTGCTGTATTGAAGACGTTTAGTTTTTCATTTTTTTATTGTGTTGTTTATTCGTTAGGTGTCATATCCAAAAAATCATTGCCAAGACCCATGCAAGGAGCTTTATTCCTGTTTTCTTCTAGGAGTTTCAAGATGGTGGGTTTCACATTTAAGTCTTTAATTCATTTTGATTTATTTTTTTGAGAGCGGTGTAAGATATGGGTCAAGTTTCATCTTTTATAAATGAATATCCAGTTCTCTGAGCATCATTTATTGAAGAGAATGTATTTTCTCCATTTAGTATTCTTAGTTCCCTTGTCACATATTAGTTGACCATATATTCTTGGGCTTATTTCTGGGCTCTTAATTCTGTTCCCTTGGTCTATTTGCCTGTTTCTTTACCAGTACCACACATTTTGATAACTATCGCTTTATAATATAGCTTAAAATTAGGAAGTGTGGTGCCTCTCACTTTGTTCTTCTCTCTTGGAATTTCTTTGGCTATTTGGGGTCTTTTGTGGCTTCACATGCATTTTAGGAATGTTTCTTTTTTACTTCTGTAAAAAATGCCGCTGGAATCTTGATAAGGATTTCACTGAATCTATAAATGGCTTTTGGCATTTTAACAGTATTAATCCTTCCAATACACAAATACAGGATACCTTTCCATTTATTTGTATCTTCTTCAATTTCTTCCATCAACATCTTCTAGTTTTCAGAGGAAAGATATTTCACCTTCTTGGTTAAATATATTCCCAAGTATTATATTGTTTTCATGCTATTATAAATGAGATTTCCTTACCTTTTTTTCACATTTGTTGTTAGTGTATAGACATGCTACTGATTTTTTTGTTCAGTTTGTACCTCGCAACTTTACTGAATTCATTGGCAGATCTAACAGTTTTTTTGGTTGAGTCTTTAGGATTTTCTATACATAAAATTATGTTATCTGTAAGTAGAAACAACTTTACTTCTTCCTTTACAATTCTGATACATTTTTTTTCTTGACTGATTGCTATAACTAGGACTTCTAGTACTATATTGAACAGAAGTGGTAAAAGTGAACACCACCATCTTTCCTGATCTTAGAGAAAAAGCTTTCAACCTCTCAACAATGAGTATGATATTAGCTGTAGGTTTGGTATATATGGCCTTTATTATGTTGAGATATGTTTTTCTGTTAAGTTTTTATAAATGGATGTTGAATTTTGTCAAATGCTTTTTCTGTGTCTATTGAGATGATCATATGATTCTTTTCTTTCATTCTACTAACGTGTTGTATCACATTGATTGATTTGTGGTATTGAACCATCCTTGCATCCCAGGGATAAATCCTATTTGATCATGATGAATGATCCTTTCAGTCTGCTGCTGAATTTGGTTTGCTAGTATTTTACTGAGAATTTTTGCATCTATATTCATCAGGGATATCAGCCTATAGTTTTCTCTTCTAATACTGTCTTTTTCTAGGTTTAGGATAATGGTGTAAATTTTTTTTAAAGAAAATCCCGAGGACACACTGTATATACCCAACGCCAAATATGGTACAATTCGCAGCACATATTGAGTGCTTAATAAGCATCTGCTGCCTGCTATAAAAAGCCAACTCAGCAAGGCCATTTCAGTGCACTGTGTGGATTTTGGCAATCTGTCAGTGAGATAAGGTTTTTCCCAGGAAGGAAAATAATCTACCGCAAAAGAAACTTCAATGTTTCCTCAAAACTTCAAAGTTTTAGACTACTTTAAAAATAGTGTTATTTCCCCATGTAGCCATTCTTCTCCAAGTAGCAAAAATGGGACGTGCTTCCCCACTCTTTTGTACTCTGCAAAACTCATCTAAACACAGAATTACCATCAACTTTTAATGGAAATGCCTGGGGCAAGAGAGGAAGCAGACCCTTGGGTTTCATGGTACTGCATAAATAATTAAAGCTGGTTGCAGGGTAACTTTTGCATCTTTTATCATGAAAAGTAAAATAAATGTAATCAATTTGCCTCTTTCAAGAAGGTAATCTCAGTTTGATTTATTTCTGTTGAAGCTGGTCCTGTGTTTGATAATGAAAGCTTAAAGTCTCAAACAGAAAATCAAGATGTCTACTCCTTCCGCTTTCTTTTCCTACTCCTTACCATTGTACCAGCCATGAGATCCTCTTTCTAGAGTCAGATGACAACTGAAATCCACTGTAAAATCTTTCCCAACATTCTCTGCTCTACTTGGCTGTCCACTGAAAAATTGAGGCTAAACTATATCACAGTGATAGTCATTGCCCCAGCCAATTGCCAGCTGATTTCGTTTAACATTAAATGAATTTCTAGTGCAAAAGGATCTGGGTGGTCCCTTGAATGCTGTTAAATCCAACATATACCTAACTCCATGATATTATGTCACAGCAACACACTGAACAGAATTGTATAATTCTGCTCCTGCTCCAACACGATATTTCCTAAAAATACTGCCATCACCAAATATTTAATGAATACCAGAACATAGAGAAGAAGTACAGTGCTAGGCTCAGGTAAAACCAAGAAAGATTATGCTTGGCCCCTCTTTTTCAGAGCTTGCCAACTAACTGTAATCACTGGACGTATAATAAGTAATAGATTTAATTCATGAAACAAAGTAGCTTATATAAGTGCCAATTTCCCATTGCAGACCATGAGCATTCTTGGAATTCCTAGAATGACTTCAAGGAGAAGACTTTGAAAGATAAATAGATTTTAGATAAGATTGGAACATAGGGCAACAAACGGAATTTCAAGGAAGAAATGACATGAAGTAAAGTGCTGGAATGTGGAATAAAGCTTTAGAAATAGATTGGAACCTCAAAGCAAATGTGAAATATGAAAATCTGACAGCAGATGTAATGGACTTTATAATTGACAGCAGCATACAGGCCATATTGAGGAAAATATGGTCAAAGTAGATGACTAGAGCAGTAATTTACGTGTAAAGACATGCTAAAGGTAGAGTGACCATTGTGGAAATGCAAAAAGGAAGGGCAGCAAGAGATAAAACAAAGGAAGTGCAAAGTGGAGGAAGAAAGGAGATGGTCATAACTAACAATGAGGTCTCAAGCTGACAAAGAGTTGGAAGAAGGAGGTGGTTAAGGAAAGTGATGATGATTTCTTTTCTTTGTCACAAGTTTGATGTAATAATGGAATATTCAATAACAATGTCTATTAAAGAATTGGAGAAATGGAACTGAGAGGGGTCAAAGTTAGAGATACAGTTTGGAAAATCAGGTCCATTAAGTTCGTACTGAAGTCCACAAAAATAGAAAATTGGGCAAGTTCTCCAAGTAAGAGAATGCAGTACTGAAAGAACAGGAGGCAAGGGCTGAGCCTTTCAGTCTGCTCATACTCAGGAGAAAGAAGAAGCAGTTTTTGCTCATGCTATCTCTTCTAGGCAAAATGCTCTTTTCTTCTTGACAGCTTTATGAACTTGTCTGCAACACTCAAGAGCTAGCACAAATGGCACCTTATCTGCAGAATCTTCTCCAGCTCATCTGGGCAGAGTTATTCACTACCCAATTTATAATCCTAAAGTATGTTGTACAATAATCATTTATACATTTCTTTTATCCATTAGACTGTGAACTCCACAGTGATAAATATTTTGCCTTATTAAATTTTTTACATCCCTAGCACAGTGCCTGGCACAGAGAGACATTTAATCAATGCTTATTAAATATTCAGTGTTCAACACAGTTGAGATAAAAATGACCTGACCACTAAGACGGGACCAAAACCAGCAAAATTTGTGGAATAATAATGATACTGGGACCTGACTTAGATTTTGGGATTCTGGACACTGAGCTAATACTAGGAGACTTTGGGGGGCCTGAGAAGAGGGCAAACACAGTTTGCACGTGAGAAAAATCAGAATCATGGGGAGAAATGAGAGAACAGTGGAAGCCAGCCTCCAAGATGGCCTCTGATGATTCTCATCTCCTGGTAGTCACACCTTGTATAGTCCCTTTCCACTCTAAATAGGAAATTATGAAAGAGATAGTGGGTTACCTCCTAGGCTAGGTCATAAAAGATATTGCAACCTTTGCCTTAATGCTCTCTTCATCATTTACTGGGTAATACAAGATACCATGTCATCAGGACACTCCAGCAATCCTACTGCGAGTCCACATGGCAAGAAACTAAGGCCCCCTGCCAACAAGCTGCACTAATGTGGCAGGCATGTGTGTGAGTCCCTGTGGAAGCAGATCCTCCAGCCCCAGCCAAGCCTTCAGATGACTGTAGCCCCAGCTTATGTCTTAACTGCAACCTCATGAAAGAACTAGCATCAGATTCCTGACCTACAGAGACTGTATGAGATAATAAATGTTTATTGTTGTTTTAGGCTGTTAAATTTTGGAGTAATATGTTACACAGCAATAAATGACTAATACATTTAGGTTCTTTCTATTTCTCTAGATCTTTAGAAAAGGAAGAAGGTAATAAGGGATGGTATATGATAATGACTCTTATAGAATAGGCACTTGATTCTGCTGATCGATAAAAGACTGCAAAGTGGCATGTACCTGACTCAAAACTAGAAGAACCAAATTAAAGTCCTCATTCTGTCACAGGCCTACTCTGTGACTCTGGTCAAGTCCCTGCATCCTTTAATCTCTATTTCCACCTGTCCCCACAAAATGAGAATAATGATACCCAAAGCACAGGATTATAGCGGGATTGTCTTAGATAAAATTTCTTGAGCACACATTATTATAGGATCTAGCACATGGCAGATGCTCAACAAAGACGAATTAAATAAAAATCTAAAGGAAATTTAAAGAGAAACTAGCTTAAGAGGCTAAGAAATAAGTGGGTGAAGCTATTATAGAATGTGAATCACAAAATAATAAGGTCCTAAAATTAGACTTCTGCCTGATATAAAGCATTTCTATGCCAAATCTTATCTTCTACATGTGATAAAATAGGTCCATCACTTCTTTGGCAAATCACTCCCATGCTACCCAAATCACTAGCCTTTGGGCACATATCTTAATTCAAAATAAGTTAATTTTATCAATACATATTTAGTGAGTGCCTACTGTGTGCCACATACTGTTTTTGATGCTACGAGTATAGCAGTAAACAAAATAAACTTCAAGCAGTAAAGGTAAGCTATACAGATATCTAGGAAACAATGTTCCAGGCAGAAGGAACAGTAAGTGCCCAGATCCTGAGGCAGGGAGGCCTGTAAGGCTGTAGTAAAGCTAGCAAGAGGACGAACAGAAACAGAGTATAGGGCCTTATAATTTGACATTTACTATGAATGAGACGGGGAGCCACTGGAGTTCTTTGACAGAAGAGTGACAAGATGCAACTTACCTTTCAGCAGGATCTCTCTAGCTGCTGTGTTGAGAACAGGCTGCAGGAGGGGAAAATATAGAAACAGGGAGACTAGATGTGAAGCAATTATGAGTGACGATGGTAAGAATTAGTCAAGTTCTAGAAATATTTTGAAGGGAGTGCCAACACTATTTGCTGATACATTAGATGTGAGTAAAAGAAAAGAATCAAGATTTTGGACATAAGCAACTGAAAAAATGAATTGCAACTCACAGGATGTAAGGTGAAAGGAGCAGATGTAAAGTAGGAGGGCTATCAGGAGCTCAGTTTCAGATGTTAAGATTGAAGTGCTTATTATATATCCAAGTAGAGATGACACAAAGGAAATTAAACCCCTGAGTCCATAGTTCAGGAGAGTCCTGAGCTGGTGATATTCAGAAGACATCAGCTACAAATGGTGTGAGGTTGCGTGTGGCCACCAAGATGACGTGACTGAGGATAAAGACCAAGGATTACACCAAGTACACCATTAACAATAATGTGCTCCTTCTATTCACATCTCCATGTCTTCTGAGTTCTCCCTTTTTCCACTTACCTGGGCTCCCAAGATACTGTCCTGAGAAGATGAATCATCTTCTCCAATCTACTCTTATTAAACTAGCCTCCACATTTAGCTCTTCCAATTCCTTGAAAGATTTGGTTTCTCTAGCTGTTCTCTTCATCCACTGACAAACAATGGGAGAACAGATTATCAATCCACGATGTCATTCCCACTATAGTTCAACTAATGTGTCTGAATTCTTTCTTTCCTTCTCTCCTCACACTTTGAGTTCTTGCCTTCTCTTTTGGGGTCATACCACGCCTCTTAAGAAAAACATCAAAGAGCTTGCAGGAAGGCTCTTTCTAACGGACATTAAAAACATCCTATGGCAGCAGATGCTGACCATTCAGTCTTCTCTCTTGGATGCCACCCACAAGCAGGGCAATCACAGCCATACCAACTCTCTACCCAGTCTTTTTATCTGTCCTCTTATTGGTGATCGCCACTCACCCTTCCTCTGAACCCACCTCTCTGAACTCTGTAAATTCCATTCCCAGTGTAGTATCTTCTCCAACTGCTGGTTGATAGAGTCATCATCTATTAGCACATCAACACAGTGTTTCTTAAGCTTGACCAACTGTGAGTCCACCTTTTGCATCAAATCCAATTATTTGAGTGGAGAACTTTTAATTCTATTTAAGATGACTTTTAAAACAGGTACACGCATAAAGCTTTTCTCTCCTTCAAAAAAAAAAAATATTCACGAGCTTGTGAAGGCCCCATTTCAGACACTTTAAAACAGGTGATATTTTGTTTTCCTTTTGTAAATGATAACAAAAAAATGATGAAAGCATAATTGAACAAGATTAAGTGACTTCTCTAAAGCCATGATTCATAGTTAGGATTCTTGGCTTAGTAACCTGTTAACAGGGACCATCAGTCCAACCCAAGTTTCCAGGAAGGTCATAAGAATGCAGAGTTCAAATTGTAGCTCTACTCCTGTAATTTGTCCTTCCCTGATGTCACTCTCATTATGGTTCAATTAACAGTGGAAGCCAGGAGCAACTTGATGAACATCTGTCGCATCCACCTGGAAATAATTCAATGAGGGTGCACCATGGGAAAATATGATGGGATGTCAGCCTGGTTTTTTTCCCCATTTTGACACTGGGTGGCAAGAGCAATTCAGATTATGAAAGAAAGAAGGGTACTTCATCACCTGGAAATATTAGGTCAATTTCCAAGTGTAGCATTCCAACACATATTTGAAAGGAATATAAAAATACTAACAAAAATAGATTGGACTCATGAAGCTGCATGATCACAATGGCATCACTGTTTTAGATCATAAAAATAAAATACAGTGTTGGCTGAAGCTGCCATCAAGCAAGTACCACTATCTAGATCATGTGTTATATTTTTGATATACTGCTTAAGCATTTCATGGGTTGCCCAAGGATGATCTGAAAATGGACAAAAACATTAAGGACCGTTAGCCTTCTATTGTGTAGAACAAATGGAAAATAGCAATCGCAATTTAAGATAAGCCTGGCATAAGCCACAGACATGTCTAAAATTCCCCAATTAGACCCAGTTATCATTGGATAGACCTATACATTCATTTTAAATGACCCTTATTTGTTGATTTCTTCAAACTAGATATTTTCAATCCCCAAAAGAATCCGAAAACAGTTGAAAATTTGCTAACCAAGCCTACATAACTATTTGCTTAATAATCATCACTTTAAAATTGCTTTAATTAGCATATCTAAATAACAAATCTCTATTCATTTAAATCGTTAATTATTTTCCTCAAATGCTGTGCTCAATTATGTTTTTAAGACATCTGTTTGTAATGCTACTCCCATCCAGAATAAAAAGTTGAGATATTAGGCTTAAGAAAAAAGGCTATAGGAACACAAACATTTCAGAATAAAAAAGAAGACAGCCAGTGAATAAATACAATTGCCTTCAAGCAATACAATGGGTAGTAGACAGACAAGGGAGGCAAACCGCTATTCTCCACAGATGCCAGCACAGCAACAAATGGGCTTAAACTGCAGGTGAGGAGACAGGATTCAGTTTGGATGGAGGAAAGATGATCTATCAATGTTCAACAATGGAGAACCATTATTATAAAGGACATGACTCCATTCTTTCCCTCAAAATGTTGTAAAACTATTTGATTTTTGTGTGAAATTGTGTTGGAGTCGTCTTGTGTGAATTTAGCAACCCGTATCTGGTGGACCCTCAGATCACTCCTCCAGATACATGATTCTGTCGCTACTTGATAATTATGCCAGCAAATTTCACACAGCCATAAAAACATTCCATAGGCACTGAATAGGATAGATCTGAGTGAAAAATTAAACAAGGGGGGAGAAAAGCCACAGGATGCCTAGAAAAACTTGAAAAAGCAACATCTGCTTTAACACTTTCAGTTGTAAGGGAGAAAGCAGCACAAGGTGCTGCTGTTTTCAGCTGCTGATTGCTACATCTAATGGAAACGTAGGCACATGGCTTGCCATGGGAGCATGGACCCCATGGGATCAGAGTACTCCCACCCCGCAGCCTGAGCCCATGATGGACATACCTTGTCACATGGAGAGCCTGACTCCGGCAACTTGAGAACTTGTTATTTTGTTTATTGCTAAACCTTTAAGCTTGGTCACATAATTTCATGAACTCACATTTTCAAATTGGTGACAATTTAAAATCAATATAGTCAATTTAAATTTTAATTTAATGCTTATACATCAAATGATTTTTCATAGAGTACAAGCCACATTTCTGGTGACTGTTGAAATGAATCAGCTCAAAACAGAGTAACATCCCATCAAAAAACCAATCTAGGTCTCTATCCTAAAAGAATGACAATTAAGCATATCAGTAAATTAGTATCTGAAATCTTGGTCTCTCCCTCCTTCCTTTCTTCCTTTCTTTCTTCTCTCTCTCTTTCCCCTCTCCCCCTTCCTTCCCTCCCTCCCTTCATCCTTCCCTCTCTGTCTCTTTCATCCTCTCTCCCTGTCTCTGACTAGGAGAAAATATTGAAATGAAGACTGAAGGAAAACAATTAACAGGAATTCTGAACACCACTCAAATATGGAGCTCATTATAATTGAGTGATCTATCTCTTCAGGAGCTAAGTAAATTGACCTAAGTTCAAGAGAGGATTTAGCACTGACATTAAAAGTCATTTTCAAGAAAATGTGGAAAAGAATTATCACACTGAATGCAATAATAAGCGCTTTTAAGTGAAAGGTAACAAGTAAGAGCTGGCATCAACCTGTAAAAAAGGTAATTGGGGTGTGCTTTAGAAGATTCCTCAATGGCTCCCTATACTTCAACTCTACCAACTCCCTAATTGCCCAGATACATCTGGTTTCCTCTTAGTAATGCAGGCACAGTTCATTCATTCATTCAACAAGCAGTTATTAAGAGTCTACAATATGCCAGTGACTGTGGTAAGAATAGTAGTGCCCTGCCCTGCCCTGACACTGAGGAAATTAAGAAGTAAACAAATACTCGTGCAAAATTCTTTTTCACAGTGCTAAATGCTATGAAGAAAATAAAACAGGGTGGTGTGATAGAAAGTGCTGATGGGAATAATGACTGGGTGGTACACAGAAAAAGCTTCCTTGAGAAAGTGACATTTGAGCTGACACTTGAATGGTGAGAAGAAACCAGCCATGGTTCTGGGAAAGGGGACAGTAGTAATGTAAACAGCGGGAGAGTTATTACACGACCACACGGAGGGGGTGAGGTTGATATAATTGAAGGCAAAAGGGTGCTCACTGAGGCTGGATCATAATGAAGGATGGGGGACAGTAATGAGAGAAGAGGTGGGGAAAGAGGCAGTGCCAGATCATATGGGGTTTTTAAGCCCTGGTAAGTTGTTTAGATTTATTCTAAGGTAATAGGGAACCAGCGTAAGGTTTTAAGCACTGGGTGGGTGGGTGATAGATCTGATGTATACTGGAAAAAAGATGCTCAAATTTTACTCAAGATGTACTCACTCTTCACTATATACATAGAAGAAAAACCCAAATAGGTTTAAAAATACATACATAAACATACAGAAAATCAAAGAGATGTATCTCTACAGGTAAGCAGTAAATAAAGCTAAAACCATAAAGTACTGACCTCCATGTTTAGAAATAGCAGAAGTGGCCAAACTTTCATCTACTGATGCAGAAAGGAAGCTAAAAATGCTTTATTTAATATAACAGAGCAAAGAGAAGCTAATTATTTGAAGGCAGTACCTGGGATAGCGTCCTCCATATTTAGAAATAGAGACTAAAACAATAAAACCCCTTGCTGACCATCACCTGGGCTATGGCTTCTAGAAAATGTTGGTAAGAGGGATGAAACAGATACTAGCAACCAGGAATTGAACCAACGTGACCACTACTTCCATAGTTGGATCTCCCACATTCCCAATATCACTCCGAGTCAGGAGCACAAAACACCACCACAAAACTCTCACCAGAGATGGATAAGAAAAGAGAGAGAAAGAAATTATTGAACTACGTCTCATTAAAAATGACCCAGCTGCCTTGCTCTTCATATCTTCCCTTCCAAATTTCCCTTCTCATCTTTTCTTCCTTTCCCCTCCCAGGCTTGGCAAAACGAGCATCATGGAAGCTCGTGGAAGCAGGCAACGAGGAAAAATGAATGCTGCACTGAGACCATGGTAATGTGGAGACAGAAAGTGGGACAAAGCAGAGGAGGGCAACAAAAGAGTTAGGCAGGTGGTGAAAGAAGCAGTGTGAGACTAGGAAGTGGGTTATTAAGCAAATATGTTAACTGAGTGAGCAAAGACACAAATATATCAAAGATGATGGGAGCCATTTCTTACTGTCTAAGAAGAGACTTACAAACATGGAAAGAGAAGATGGAGAAGAACCAACAGGTGTTCAACTGGAATGGGGAGTGTTGGTATGAACTCATGGGATTTAAATAAATAAACACTTCAGTAAATATACATGAATATAGATATGTAATTCACATATATATAAAAATATTTATTTATTATGTATTTGGCTGTTTTCCCTAGTTCTGTCAATAGGAAATGACATCCTTCTTAAGAGCAATGACATCCAGTCATCCTAAGAGCAATGACATTCCAGTGGCAGTGAGCACACTAAGTATCCTGATCTGGACTTGAAATACCATCCTCCAGGAAAAATAGCTGATTACCAGGTAGGACAGGAAAAGTAAAAGATGACAAGATGAGCCTAGAACATCCTGATATGCAAGAAAGGAAGGAAGTATTCAAAGAATAAGAGGGATCTGTCGAAATGATACAAACGAGCTACCATAGGCCAAATCTAGGACAATCTAAGAAAATAAATAAACAGCGAGAGTATAGAATTACACCCCATTGAATAAAATAGGAATCCATGAGTTCTTGCTGATATAATTAAAACAAATGAATAAACACATAAATGGAAAAGAAGGAAAAATTCTTTCTCACAGCAAATGCTAATCTACAAATATGAAAAGGATGATGGAACTAGATAGTCACCATTTGGCAATCACGACAGTGGTAGTTAACATAAGCAGGAGTATCAACAAAAGCCAAGCTTGATCAGGGGAGATTTGGCATCATATAAGACTGTCTCCCCACAAAATGCTAATCAAACACAAAGGGAAAATGGTTTTAAAAGTAAGAAACCAACCAGACACCATCTTAATCAGATAATCAAGCTACTATCAGCAGGGATTTGGTGGGTCAACATAATTTATTCCTGATTGTACGGACTGAGAAGAACACAGAATCATTTCTATGGTTTCCTGCCAAGAATGCATGGCATGAGTGTGGTCATGGGAACACTGGATGGATCCATGGTAAGCATCATCGTACAGAACGAATGCCGGTACTCTTTAAGCCTCTCAAGGATATGAGAGACAGAATAAAGATGGCAGAAGGGTTCCAGATTGAACGAGAATATTAATACCTGACAACTAAATGCAATACACAATCCTAGACTACATCCAGGCCACACAGGTAAAAGATCTTGACGGGACAAATGGTAAAATTTGAGTGAAGACAGTAAGATGAGTAACAATATTGTATCAGCGCTGATTTCCTGAGTAGGAGGGATGTACAGTGGTTATAAAGAGAATGTGTTTGTTTGGGGGCAGGCACATACTTGAGTATTTAGTATTTGACATGATAAGTATGATGTCAGAAAAAGACTATGTAACACATAGACACATGGGGGGGCAGGAAAAATACAGCAAAATGTTAACAATTAAGAAAACTGAGTTAAGGGGCACCTGAGTGGCTCAGTTGGTTAAGCATCCAACTCTTGGTTTCAGCTCAGGTCATGATCTCAGAGTCCTGAGATCATGAGATACAGACCAAGCCTCCCTGCTCCGTGGGGAGTCAGCTTGAGAGTCTCTTCCTCTACCCCTCCCTCACTGGAGCTCACATTCTCTAAGATAAATAAATTAATCTTAAAAAAAGAAAGAAAGAAAGGAAAGATAACTGAGTTAAGGAGATGCGGGAGTTGTTTTGCTCTTCTTTTAAATTATCTGTAGATTTAAACAATGTCAATTTTTTAAATTACATCTTAAAATTTTCTAACCAAAATACCAATAAACAGGGAGACATTTCACGGTAAGAAAGACAAGCAAATATTTCAACAAATAAAAGAATTCACTTTAAATAAAATTAATTTTGTATAGAACTATAAAAGTATCTAGGATGTTCTTTTATTGTAAAATAAAAATAACCTTTATTAAAAAGGTTAAATAGATCATAAAACAAAGACAGGCATAAGTTACATTAAAAGATATTATGGGAAAGAACAAAATCAAAACTGTAGAGATTGCTGCCATAACAAGTTACCAGAAACTTAGCAGCTTAAAACGCCCCCCATAATCATCGACCAGTTTCTTTGGGTCAGAAATCTGGGCATAGTATAGCTCAACTGGGTCCTTGGTCCCAAATCTCATACAACCAAAATCCAGGTGTCAGCACAACTGAGTTCCTTTCTGGAGGCTCTGGGAAAGTATCTACTCTAAGCTCATTGAGACTGTTCACAGAATTCAGTTTCTTGCATTAAAACTGAAGTCCCTGTTTCCTTGTTGGCTATCATCTCGGGGCCACCCGTAGCTCCTACAGGCTCTACTCTATTCTGTGTCTATGTGCCCGTGCACCTCTGAACCCTTCTCAAACTTGGACTCTCTCTGACTGTCCCATCTCTTACACGTCTTGTGTCTTCCACTTCTGTCACATCATTCTGTTTAATAATGGTTCATGTGATTCAGCTGGGCCCCTTGGATAATGCAGGGTCATCTCCCTATTTTAAGGACCGGACTTTAATAAACCTACAAAATCCCCTTTTGCCATAAAACATATCCCTAGGAATTAGAATGTGAGAATCTTTTAGGGGCTATTATTCTGTTACAACAGAAATAAATAAATAAATAGTCATTATGGATTGCATTATTGGCCTCAATTCATTATCTTTCCCCGGGGTTATATCCTTCGCCATCAGCTTTGGAATTCCTCCCATTAAACTAGAACATATCTCCGCATCCCTTGACTTTGGGCTCAGCCAATATGTATCACTTTGTCCAACAGAAAGAAATAGAAATGATGTAAGACGAAGCCTTAAAACATTTTGACTGTTTCCATTTGCCCTCTGATATCTTACAATCACCAGGAGAAGAACATCTCTCTTTAGCCCTCTGGTTCAAAGAAGATGAGAGACACATGCTAAACAGCCACCCCAGCCAAGTCCAGCCAAGATCAGGTGATTTCCAGCTGACCCACAGACGGGTAAACGATAATAAGAGAGAGTTGTTTTAAGTCACTGAACTGGAAGATGATTTGGAGAATCAATAGCTAACAATATGATGAGATAAGTGGTGGCCTACACATATCAAAGAAAAGAATTAAATAATCAGAACGTATTATAAGAAATTCATCAAAGACAAAGGAGGAAATAGCAACGAGGTGCAGTTCGGAGACATGGAGGGTAGAACGAAGGGCTATGTAACATGCAATCGAGAGTAGTTACAGAAAAAAGAATATAGGGAATAATGAACAAGAATACTCACAGAGACAACAGATGAGAATTTGACATAATTTAGGAAAGACATGAATCCTCAGATTAAAAGGATATGCTGAGTATCAAACAAGAAAATTAAAGATAAATTTGTATCTAGATATATCATAGAAAAACTACACAACATAACAAATAGAGAAAAAAGACTATGTATTTTCAGAATGAAAAGAGAGATGATCTCTAACCAAACAATTATTCTGACAACAGAGTTCTCAATAGCAACAACAACAAAAAATGTATCAGTATCTTTAAAGAGCTGAGAAAAAATAAATTTATATCTCCAATTTACAACCAGATAAATTATCATTCCTGACTGAGTTCAATATAGTTTTAGGCATACAAATACAAGGGAAATTTGACAGAGCTATTAAAGAATACACTTTAGAAAGGAAAAAATTGAAAATAAAAGAACAGAACATAAGAAGTGATAGTGGGCACAAAATATCGATGAAAAGGAATCAGTAAATTAAAATATAATAAAGCATTAACTATAACACTTATTTTTATGTTTAAAAAGAGATAAAACCACCCTTTATTCATTGTCAAACAACATATGAGAAAATGTTCAACATCAATAATTAGGAAAATGAAAACTAAACCCACATTAACATACCACTTTTATACTTCTCAGACTGAAAAAGTTTTTTGTTTTTTTTTTTAAAGATTTTATTTATTTATTCAACAGAGATAGACAGCCAGCGAGAGAAGGAATACAAGCAGGGGGAGTGGGAGAGGAAGAAGCAGGCTCATAGTGGAAGAGCCTGATGTGGGGCTCGATCCCAGAACGCCAGGATCACGCCCTGAGCCGAAGGCAGACGCTTAACCACTGTGCCACCCAGGCGCCCCAGACTGAAAAAGTTTTAATTATCTGATATTATAGTCTTACAATAAAGAATTCTCATAAACTGCTAGTGGTAGTGTCCACTGGTACAACCCTTCTAAAAAACAGGCATCATCCAGGAAAATCAAAAACGCAGAATACCCTTTGTCCCTACAATTTCATTTCTAAGTATCTTATATTATTTGCTTTGCCTTTCTTTTAGGCATATATTAGAGAAATCTTTCAAATGTACTCATGGAGAAAAATACACAAAAATGATCACTATATCACTGTTTTTAATAGCAAAATATGGAAACAACCTAAATGGCCATTCACAAGAAAATGGGTAAATCATCTTTAGTGTAGTCATACAATACAGCATTATACGGCTGCAAAAATCAATGAACTAAAATTACATTTATCAACATAGATAAATCTCAAAAAATATGAGGTTGAGTGAAAAAGCAAATTGTAGAATGATGCACAAAGTATGAAACCATTTATGTAAACTTTAAAAACATCGAACAGTACAACATATTTTTCTAAATATGCAGCAGTAGTATAAAAATACTTGTCGGAATCGCAAACACAAAATAAAGGCTAGTGTTTAACTCAGCAAGGGGTGAAGAAAAATGGGTTTGAAACAAAGAACATAAGAGGTTCCCAATGTAAAAAAAAAAAAAAGTGTTACAGTATTAAAAAGAACTGAAATAAATACAGAAAAGTATTAACATTTGCTAAAGCTTGGTGGTATAAACACAAATGTTATATTATTTCTCTTACCTTTCTGTATTTCTCTAATATTCTGTAACAAAAGTATCTGAACATTTTTTTCTAAAGAAAGGCCATCTGGCTTATTTCAGCAGAGAATGAAATGCAATCTCAGAGGGCATTTTAGTGCATTAGCCCTCCCAAGGATGGACGCATTTGCAGAAGACAACTGTAGAGAGCAAAGATGCGTTTATAGTTCGGGAACACTAATGGATAACTAACAGGCTCTCTAGTCCCTGCACAGTTTACTAGGAAGGCAGGATGGGGACAGGACCTACCCATATACCACAATCTCTCCAGCAGAAAGACTTCCTGTTCTGCCCATAGTTACGCCTGACCACGGCTAGGTGACCTAACCACAACAGTTACCAACTTTAATACCAATGATGGTAAGACCATTTCGAGGCTTAGAGAAGTGCTGTGATGTCTTATGAAGAGTACTTATTTAGGAGCCAGAAAGACTCAGGTTCAAATGCTGCTCCCCAAATTATTTATGTAGCTCCCTTACTCATTCTCAAAGCTCCGGAAGCCTCGTCCTCAAAATGAGGTTGACACATGACTCCACTTGCAGGACACAGTGAGGAGTACGTAAGATCACATGTACAAAATGAATAGCGTCTAGAAGGCACTCAGTACGTCTTCAACCTTCTTCAACTAACGATGTAAACAAACCTAAAATGCTTCGAAACCAGATACAGCACTTGGGGGGGGGAGATACGGTTTTTAATGAAGAAGATGCAAGTCTCTACAACCTAAGGCATCAAACTGCATATGTGAGGATTCTGAGTATCAATGTCCTCATCTGGGAAGCAATGGTAAAAAGGAAATTTAACTTACAGAGTTATTGGGAGACTCGGAGACCCCAAACACTAAAGTGCCGGGCACAGAAATGCATTCGCTCAATAAATACTAGCTGCTATCGCTGTTGTTGCTGTTAATATTATTCTCTAAAAACTGAGAAAGAAGAGAAGAGAGGAAGAAATTGGGAATTTGTGATCACAGAGTGAGAAATTATGAATTTTGAAACCACTATAAGTCTTGTTCGATCTAATGTGTCTCTGCACAAACTTTCAAGAGAATAAGAACATTTCATCCTCAACAAAACTTTGCATAACTAAAACCCCTACAGCTTTCTCAAAATGATTGGCAGACTTACTTCTTGGCAAAAAGTGAATAGAAAGATATAATAAATGCTTAGGCCTTAAGTCTTCATTGCTCTCAACAAATACATTCAAAGGAGCATAATAAAATCTAAAATTAAGATGTTAAAATGAGAGGCATTCTTGAAAAAGTTATTAGAATTTATAGTGTATACCTAATTTAGCATCTGTCTTTTTATTACATGTTCCTTTGTTAATTTTCAAATCTCAAGAACCACCGAAAACTATAGGTTGTGTTTTTGTTCTGAAAATATGGTGTCTGGACAAGCAGCACCTGGAAATGTTACAAATGCAAGTTCTAAGGACTTGTCCTCAACACACCGAATCAAAAACTCCAGGGGTGGGCCCAGCAATTTGTGTTTCACAAGCCACCTAGGTGATTCTAATACGGGCTCAAGCTGAGAAGCACTGGGTTGAGTAACAGGAGATGCCCAGTGTCCAAATCTCAAGGTCAGCCGGTGTTACTTGCACTGCCACGAGTACACATGCCAGAGCGGTACTGTGCAAAGAGTTTTGCCTCAGCCTCAGCTTGGATTGGAAGACCTCGAAGGGCCCTTACATCTTTGATGCTATCAATAATGCAGTCTGTACTCAAAGAAAGTTCTTCAAAGCACAGAGAAGGAGGTTCTCCATGATGACCTTTCCACCCCAAAAGTTTCATGACAGACAACCCAGAATGGCATGAGAATATTCAAATGCACACTGTAATCTTGGCAAATGTTTTTGTATAATTGATAGGCCAAGTTGGGCTCCATGGTTTTACAATTCCACATCATGTTTACTTGTAACATATTCATTCAAACTTATATAAAAACCTGAAGCAGGAAAGACCCTGCCAGCGTCTAAAGTAAAAATCAAGACACACATGAGAATCTCGAAAGCCAATGATCTGCTTATATGCTCTTTGATATGGTTTTGACAGGTGGGACTTGGGTAGACAGCCTGGAATGGACACTGACTAAGAGACCTGATCAAGCTCAGGGATTCTGTCCTCCTCCCAAGAATCAACTGACAATCATATCCATGCATCTCTTATTCAGGTTTACTACAGAGAAACCTCCGTAAAGGCACATTAATATACTGTATATGAAAACCTGCATATTTTACCATTTCAAAGTTAATACTAACTCCAGACATATATTCATACCTGTTTCTAAACTGGCCACTAAGGACTTTTTCTGAAAGGCATGGTGCCCCTCCAGGAATATGCATCCCCTTTGCTCCAGGAGACAGAAGCTTCTCCAGAGCCCCAAGATATTCCTTCCCACTTCAGCCTATAGTCTGTACCCAACAGAAAGAGGTTTCCTAACTCCAAAGACTGCCTTCCAGAGAGTTCTAGATGGACCTAAAGTAAAGCAACCCTCAGTGCATACTCATTTCCATCATGGAAAGCCCACCCTCAGATTTCATTGGCCAAATGTGACTTTCTCATTGTTGCTTCTCCATGACTTTATTCGCATAGGGGCACCTTGGTCAGCAGCAGAGTTTTTTTCTAAATAGGGCATCAGGCTTCCTTGCCAGAAGGTTGATTCCATATCAAAGTGATTCCATTTATTTCCATCAGAACTAACATGTGTTCACAATACATCTCCATTCCCACCTTTAACTCGGAAAAAAAAAAAAAATCTTTCTTGTGGTGTGTACATGGAGGGGAGGACTATAATAGGAAAATTGTCAGATGGAAGCTTTTCACATGTGTCTCCTGTGACCAGAGCTAAGCTTTACATAAATTCTAAATATTACATATAGATCCAGCAGGATGTATAAAAATTGAAATCTCCACTTTTCACCATTATTTTTATTATTGATATGTATTGCACATCATTAGAGTCCTAGGAAAGAGAGTCGCTGGTAAATTCTAATGCTGTCCTAAAGTTAATATGGGAAGCTGTGTATCATAAAACCCATACAGTGCTTCAGCATGTGATTTTCTTCTCCACATACCAAGCTCTGATCATATTCTTGCTGAATTCTACATCATATGAATAAAAAAGTTATAGCCCAGTAGGGCAATTTTCAATGTATAATTATGATGATGCCTTTGTCGCTCGCACTCTGTATGAATTACTAAGTAAGGTTAAAATGGAATCATGAAGTGCTTTTTAATAAAACAAGGGCATCTATAAACGATTCTCATGTTGATTATTTAGCATCAGCTTCATAACTAAAGAAAATCAGGCAGGTACTGGGGTGTTGCTCCTGCTTCGTGTAATATATCAATTTCATTATCAAATTACTGCAAGCAGAAAGTGTATTCATTTCTTTAATGAACAAAATGATTGCATTTCCTGGTTATGGCTCCTTTCCTACATGATATTAAGCATAAAAGAATCCTAAGAGTAGCTTTCAGATATCTGTCTCAGTACTTGGTATCTCCTTTGTCACCATACTTGGATTCCTATCAGAAGAGGCAATGGCTTGGGGAGCTCACTGTCTCAAGCCCAAATCACTGTAAATGTGCATACTTATGGCAACGAAGGCCTCATTTTATCAGGAAGACTCCACACTCTTGATTTGACCCCTGGTGATAAGCATCCATCATTAGTAAAAAGAGAAAATCTCTAGTTGGTCTTAGGAATCCAATGAGTCTTCACAGCTCCAAGAGAAAGGACAGGACAGGCAGATGTCTGACTCCCTCCTGCACTCACCGCAGCTTCCTCCTCAAGTTACCACACCACGGCCGGTATCAGGGATGGTCCAAATACTTATATGTAACATACCCTAGGATTGTCTAAGATCCCAAGAAGTCAGTAGGAACTTTCAACTTAAGCTCCCAAATGTTCAGGAATAATTTGTGATGGCACCTTTCTCTTCCTCAACATAGTTGTAAGATAATATTTGCATTTTTAGCATAGTTCCCTTCTTTAGAAACATGATCAATCCATGCTCACAGACTACCTAAATCTACTGTGCAAGGAACAAAAAAGCACATCTTGCCTTTATGTGCTAATGTGCAACTCCTTTCCTAAACCAAAGTTTATAATAGGTTAGCACACCATTCCATCACGTAATTGCTTATAATAGTGCCGTTCTGATTTTCTTCCTTTCTAATACGAAATCCCAGGAAATAAAAAGAATTTGTATCTAAACAATGACTTTTCTATCTGGCTCAATTATGCTTTTGTGATTAAAGGGTTTCTTGGAGCAAAAAAACAAAAATGAACAAGTACACAAAATCTTGTTAAAAAGCTTATTTAAAATCTGCACACCTCTTTCTGCCATGCTGTGAAATATGTTTCCCCCAGATGCTGCAAAGTTTGAAAGAAAAACCTCTTTCTCTTATCATGGCTTCTAGTCCTTCCCTAGAGCAGAATTTAGGACCTGGCATTGGTCCTAAATTCTTGTTCTATCTCTTGCACTAAGCATAATAATTCCCAATGTTGTACCTCTGACTGAGCTCTTCATTTCTTCCAGAATCTTCCCTTCACTGCTACCCACCCATTCAAATCTCCGAATCCTTTCACCTCCTCCATGATGGCATGCCCAACTTCTCTAACGCTCAAGGGACTCTCCCTTTTCTCTGCTTGTGTAATCTGTATTATCTTGTTTCCCCTCTCAGATCCAAACCTATTCTTTTCTCCCTTTGCCCTAGACCCTATCTGAGGCTTGAGTTGATAAGTACATCCACATTCAAGTTCAAGTGATCTAAAAGCAGATATTGAAATGAAGTTGAGGCACAAGGGATGTACTTGGTATCCCACCTGTGAAAGAGAGAAGGAAAAAGCAGAAGTGGTCAGAGGAAGAAGTCAAGCTGCAATTCATGCTTGACAACGTCTTGGTCACTCATCTTGGAGCTTTAGAGAAAAGACCACTGGTAGAGTCATAGCACCTAGAGACCTGACGACCAGGCCATCACATGTTCATTCTCCTAGCTCAGGCACCAGATGACCTCAGGCAGGCAGGCTCCCTGCAGCTGAGACAAACTGAAGGAGCTGGCCATCAGAGGTTGTCTGCTAACCACACTTCCTGCGGTGGGTGCCTAACAGATGTCTCACCTCCATGTCGGCCTCCGAGGCCATCACCTGTTTGAGCTCAGATGTGATCTTGACCCTTCTTCTACGAACTACCTTTGACAAGTTCCCAGTTCTCTTACTAGGTTACAGTAAGAAGCTATTGGAGAACAGCAGAAAAGGAGAAGCCAAGGTACTTCTTTCCCTGTCTCTCTGATGGGTGGGCTTTCCTCCCTGGTTCCAGCTCCTGCTGGAAAATCCTCCCCTCTGTAGTAACCAATGGGCAGGCCAACCACAACTCCAGCCTCCACCAAGCGTCCTCAGCTCCTGGGCTTTGGCTACACCTCTCCCTCCCCTCATTTCTCCAGACTTTGGAAAGACAGTAGCTTCCAGGTGTCACCTCATGGCTACCACATTGTCCATCATTTGGCTTCTCGGCTCTTCCATCAACTATGTTACCAAATCCCTATGTTAAATTCTCTGTGCTTAAAATATCTAGAATAATTTTTGTTCACATGACTGGACCCAGTCTAACACAATTTTCTCAGAAATAAAACTATATGTAGAAGCTCAACATCTAAAAAAGATCAAGGTCATGGAGCTCTGGCCAAAGGGGGTTGGGAGCAGTATGCCCTCTGTCCCGGAAAGGCCTCTGGGCTCTCAGAACACTGTGTGCAATTCACAATGGATGTTCCTCAATTACCACTTTACACATTGCCCCCACAGCTGGGTTGTTGGGTCACAGAATCATGCAAACTGGAGTAAACCCCCAGAGCTCAAAGGGCACCAGTGCTCCTAAGGGAACAACAAGGAGTACTTCAGAACCCAACCATATGACAATTCAGCACATAGGCAGCCACCTCAAAACTGTCAGGGTGCCTTATCTGCATACCTCCTCACCCACCTACTACAGAGAAAGAGCCTTACTAACACATGCACCTTTTGTCTGCAAACCAGGTGGTGAGTTACCGCACATGGATCATCTTTGGGTATCTCTAATAATTGGTGCAATGCCTCCATTATGGCACTGTCTTTGCCGTTGGTTCTTCCTAGATCTGTCTCTTCTGTTGCAGTATGGCAATAATTCTGTCTTATGTATCAAATTCCACCCATAAGAAAATGTATGGCATATAGTCAATTCTCATTAATTTTCCACTGAATGTTAAAAAAATTATTTAATTTTTTCCCATTTTTATTGTTTATCTTTGCATGTGGAAAATACCTAAAAGCAAGAACAGGAAAAAAGAACAATGGGACATTCATGAATACGATTCCATTATGAGGGATAAGCACATAAATATAAGTATCATCAGAGAGCTTTAGATGAAGCTAGGACTCCTCTAGGGAAATGTTAAGAAATGTAATCTTTAAACAGACTTGCTAAAATTCTAACATCCCCCCAACAGGCATCAATAACTGTAACAATGGGACATTGCCTTACTCCAAATGAATGATTACCCTTGGCAATAGAAGTATAAACAGTGCTTTTAAATATGTTAAGTTGAAAGAAAGAAAAGAAAGCACTGTCTTAGTAGGAAGCAAAAGAAAAAGCAAAAAGAAAGAAACCACTTGGTATGAGTGAACAGTTATATTGCTCAGCTTCAAAGTTACAATAACAGTGGGGTTTTGGGGGGGGGGGGTTGTGGGTTTTTTGTGTTTTTGTTTTTGTTTTTGTTTTGTAAAGGGAGACCATGCCAGTATGTATCTATTACAGTCCATTATTCAGGAGGGGAATAAAAGTTATTGAACAATTATAGTACGTGAAGGACTGTGCCCGATGTTTTCACGTATATTTCCTTGTTCAGTCCCTAAAATAAGTCTGTGAAATACATTATTGCTCCACTTCATGGAGAAAGAACCAGACACTTGTAAAGATTAAATTACTTGCCCAAAGTCAAATAGTAAAGTGATAGGGTGGGGATTCAAAGACAAGGCAATCTGATGTAAATACCCATAATTCTTCCCCAATGTTCTATGATTTGGGTGAAATTATTACTCCCCTAGTGAAAACCTTTTGTTTATTATTTTTGGAAACATTTTTCCATAGAGAGGAGAAATTTACTTTGCACTCCACTTTTAAATGTCATTTTTAGGAACACAGCTCAGTTTTTATTCTCCTGATAATCCTGAGGCAAAAATTGGGGGTTTCATTTATGGCATTTTCCCCTGAAATCACCTCACTAAATAATTTTTCTAATTATTGCTTTCTTGCTAAGATAATGTCTGTTAAATGCATGCCTATTTGTGAACTGATATTCATCCACTTATTAGAATTAACCTATCTTTGACCCTCATAATGGGGCCAGATTGATATAGTTGAGATTAATGAGTCAATTATTTTCGGACAAGGTACAAGGAACACAAACTGTTTCACACGGTTAGTACCTCGTGGTGCTCTTCAGTTCCTGTGTAGCTTTTGACACCCATAAAATAACCCCGTGCAGTTTCTTTTCCCCAGCTTAACAGTGATGAATGCTGATATTTTCCCAAGAACACGGAAATCATTTGGATGAAAAAGTAAGCGATAATGCAAGAGTGCAAGCTATTCTTTAAAAACAATTGTCTTTAAATCCTTTTATTTGACAAATGCATGCTTCCACAGACTTCGCTGCCTCCAAGTGTCATTTTTATAGTTCAATTAGCCTGCTAGGGGGACTTAGGTCCCATTATTGGTGAAACAGGAGACACTGACAAATTTGCAACAGACTAACATGGGAAAAATCTAGAAATCTCCAGAACTGTTGAGAAAAGCTTGATCATGATAGAAAGTATGAGATTCCATTCAAATGTTACACGAACTGAACTTTTCATTTCTTCAAACAAAATTTAAATTTATTTGTTTGTCCTTTTTTTTGTGGAGGGTCAGTGTCCATACTGTTGCAAGAATTAAGAAAGTTTTGGTGTTTTCTTTAACATAATTTCTCCATTTTTATGGTTTACCTACTACCTGTCCACTGACAATTTCCAGATATGTTCCTCTAGTTGATTGCAAGTATAATATCCATATTCATATATTCAACCACCTACAAGGTATCTTGGTGGTGTAACCTATAGACATCTCAAACTCCTCTCCTCACGTGAAAGTTCTCCCGGAACAACAGAGCCAAGATTTTGCTTTTTGTGTGGCAAGACCCTGAAGGACTATTTTTCCTGTTCTTGCTTTTAGGTATTTTCTCATTTATATAATGAATACTCATATCTTTAAAGAGGAATGATATTAAACATTAAATATATAAATTCAAAATATTTTTAAAGCAACTTATGGGGTCATTTAGATTGGGTGCAAATCCTAGCTCTGACACTTCTATTTGTGTGACTTTGGCAAAGGCCTCTAACCCCTTGGAGCTCAAGAAGTAAGGAACAGTAAAGATCCTTCCCTCTTAGTGCTGTTGGAAGAATTAACTAAGAGTAACAAATGCAAAAGGCATGACACACAGCACATGCTCAGTAAATGCCCGCTGCCCTGATGGTAACATAGGAAGTTCTTTTTGCTACTTCCCTCTTCTTCAGTAACACCACCTATACTATCCAATCAAACAAACCAAAAATTCTAAAGTCACTCCATCTTTTCTGTCTCATTTCCCACAGCCCTAATCTTTTATATGGTCACTTTACTTACTGCACACCTCCTGACTCCCTACTTTGTACTTTTTCCCCTATCATCTTCTGCCTTGTCCTATCTGGTTTCCTAGCAGGCTCGTTCCCTTACAACCAATTTTCCACGCAATACCCAGAGCAAGTCCCTGGAATGCAAGTCAGATCATACCCTTTCAGTGTTTAAAATCCTGCAATGCCCCCAATTTTTGGATAAAATCCAAACTCTTTTGCAAGACAACCAAGGCCTTCAGTGATCTGACCATGTCGACTGACAACCTCATTTCTTGCCAATCCCTCAAAATTCCTATGTTCCAAACAATAAAAATTTATTTAGAGTCCCCGAAACTCTAAGCTCACCACATTTGCCTCAATGCCTTTGTTTGCACAACTCCCCTTCTGCCTGCCGGCCAAGCTGTTCTTCAACCTCCAACTCAGTGGTAATCACCAGAGAGCCTTTCCTGACCTGACCTGCAACTACCCAACAGAACTGGACATTCCTTGTTCCATACACTCTGTCTTCTTGCTCATACTTCTGCAGTTGTATGCTATCAATCTGCCTTGTACTACTCTTTTATCTGCCTGTTTCCTTTACTAAACTGGGTTTTCCTTGAGCTAAAACCTATGTCTTTTCAATTTATATCCCCATACCATAATACAATATCAGGCACATAGCATTCCCTAAGTGCTTATCAAACACATGTTCCTGAAATAAGACATGTGTATAAGACATGTATGTAAGAGATGTCATTTTAAAGCTCATTGACTCCACTCAGGTAGACGTGTTTGTCCAGATCTGCTTGATTGATTTGATGGATATCATGAAGTTAGCAGGACCATCATAAACAGGTGACATCTAGATGCTCATCAGGCCCACAGAACCAGGGGAAAATGGGGATTATAAAACATCGGAATGCCATAATATTATCAACACATTACAGAGAAGTATTGATCATTCCTTTGAAAGTCTTTTCCCTCTACATCCTCCACTTTGAAGGTCAAGTATCTCTTGAGAAGAGGAGGGAGGGTTCTGCCTAGAGGAAGCAGCTCAATGCTACACACTAAGTCTCAAGCTTAAATTAATGAGTCTATGGTGAGATAATAATTCTGAAAGTCAAGGTCTATAGCAAAATTAAAAGTTTGGGTTTTCTTTAGTATTATTATAAACCCTCCACTTATATATCAAAACTAAACATGTTGAACACAAATCATAGAGCTTTACTAAATAAGCCAGAGGGTATTGGGGGTGGAGGATATGATACGGGGGAAGCTCCCACCTGACAGGAAGCTAAAAGAATAATTCTTCCTCTGATTCTGATGAGTAGGGACTAGTGAGACAAAGGGAGAACCAAGAGGTGGAAAGAGTATCTTCTCTGCCAGAAATAAACCCTAGGCAGTGGAGAGGAGGGAGGTGTGATAGAAATCCTCAAGTTTCTGAGGAAGCTCCGGTGTAAGGGCGACTTAGCTTCTGCTCTTCAGAGCATAGTCTACGAAAATCTGCAAGCCCCTCTGTCAGTTCCTTTTGTTCCATATTGCATGGGAGCAACATGGCAATATCTCAAAAGTAGTTCAGAAATGGATGGCAAAGTTTTCCGGGTTTCTACAGCCAAAGTGTTCTCTTGCTGGGCTCTGGAAGTCCAGCATGGTGAGTGAAGCTAAGCAGCTGAGAGATCCTGGTATCTTTCCCATGGCCCAGAGCTTTCCAGGTGTTGAGAGAATGAAGGAACCTGAAGAAACATGTACTTATAAAACAAGGCTGGTGGAGACCTCAGGCAGGAAACTGAGATTTTACAATAAAAAAAATTTCAGCAATGAGTGATAGTGTAGTACCTAAAAAATGCAGGTGGGGCCTGTCTCACCTCTGCAGGCACAATGCCAGATGCCCAGGGCCTGAGCAAAGCAGGCCGCAGCCCATCAGACTCCAACAAAGTCACAGAAGTCAGTGTGCCAGCCTCACAAGCCCCTCCTGCCGACATGGGCTCAATCTTGGGAAGAATTGGGAAACTCGGGAAACTCAGGAAAACTGGATATTTATCCACAAAAAAATTCAATGACCAAAATATGAGCCCCTTTTTTTTTAAATGAGAAGAGACTAGTATACCTTTGATTAGCAAGTTTATGTTACCCCAAACTCTGATATTTGATGGAGGGAAGCCAACAAGTAAGATGAGATCAATTACAGAAAATGCATAAATTACATTTATTGCAAGCTTCACTTGTATTAGTTTAAATATCAACTCTATTGCATATGTAAATGATAAAAGGGGAACTGCCCACACTTCTATCTGAGCCCTAACTTCTCATTTACAAATGGTCAAGCAACCTGCCCACCCTTCTACCCCCTCCCAAGAAAGCAGATCCTAAGAAAACACAGAATCATATCCAGATTATCAAACAAATAGCAACGACAAAACAGACTGACAAATGCAATTACTCGGATCAATGATTTGATCAGCAAAAAAACTGTTCACACATTCTTTAACAACAAAGGTAACAAGAGCAGGTACCACGTTTGAGCATTAACTCTATACTAGGAGCTCTACATACATGATTTTATTCTTTACAACAAACAAATGAATGTGGTGTCATAACCCTGAGTTTACAAATGAGCAATGAGGTCAAGGGAAGTGAATCAAACTGTTCAAAAATCATAAAGTCAGTAATTAGACAGCATTAAACTCACAGCTGTTTCTTTCCAAATCCTGAGTCTGGACCCATTACACTTTTTCAACTGCCTCTTAAATCAGATGCTCCACTGTTCTAAAGGGACCAGAACATTGTTAAGTATTCACAGCAACATAGGATGGGATATAAAGAGACAGTTTAAATGACCACAAGATAAAAACTAGAGAATGGATAAGGATATCAGGGAGAAAAATGAACGTAAATGTATCACGTATTCATTCCCTCATCATATGCCAGATACCACTGCTGGAGACACAGTAGAGACACAAACAGTGCCACGTCCAAATGCAGCTTCCATACTTGCTCAGGAGATAGACAATGAGCAAATACGTGCAATAACCAGTATTTTTTCAGGTAATGAGAAATGCTATAAAACATTAAACAACAGTAGAAAGTGATAGGGTTGTTATTTTAACTAGAGTAGTCAAAGAACAGCATTCTAAATGAGATGAGAAAGGAAGCCTGCAGGTAACTGGGGGGAAGAGAAAGGAATTTTAAATGAGAGGAGGGAATAAGCCATGCATATATATGGGGGAAGCACACTGCCAGCAGAGGGAACGAAAGCCCTAGGCGGAGAGTTGGTGGGCCAGAAGGGTAGCCAGTATAGCTAAAACAGAATGAATGAGGAGGAGACAGAAGAAAAATGGTAGAAAATGAATAATGAGTGATAGGCAATGGCCAAACATGGCAGACGCTGCAGGCCATGGAAACAACTTGAGATTTCATTCCCAGTAGGACGAAAAGTCTTCCTTTAGAAGTCGAGCAGTGATAGGATTAATGTTATATTTTTGGTGATTCCCTCTGAATACAGAGAGTGGAATAGTGATCACCATCAGGTTGAGAGTAAACACAGATATTTTGGGAAGATGAAGCCAGTCCAACGTTAAGAAGATAACAGTTGAACTGCTGTGATCTATTTTGGAACATACATGTTATGTATCTTAAAAGCATAGCTACAGGACCTGCTAATGGACTGAATGTAAAATGGATGAGAAGAGAAAGTTCAAGGCCAATCCCTAGGTTTTTGCACCTGGGCAACTGGGTAAATGGTAATGCCATTCACTGAGATGAGGAAGACAGGAGAGGAGCAAGATGGGGAGGTGTGTGTGTGTGTGTGTGTGTGTGTGTGTAGCAGGAATCAGTATTTAGCATTTCAGGCACACTAACTTTGAGATGACTTTGGAACCCCAAGGAGATATATACAGTAGACAATGAACACAAAAGTCTGAAACTCAGGAGCTATGGGGCTAGAAATAAAAATACGGACACCTTCAGCATATAGGTGGCATTGAAAGCCATGGACTTGGATGGAATAATCTAAAGAATGACTGCAGTTAGATAAAAGAGTGGTCCAATAACTGAGCCTTGGAGCACTCCAACACAGAAGCCAACAAAGGATGGGGGTCTAGGAAAAGTCATGGGAAAGGACAGAAAGCAAAGAGCTGAACTCTCTTGGGGGACATTAGGTTGCAAGATGGTTTCACCAATTGTGCCAACATATATAAAATATGAATGCACAAAAACTAATGAATCTTCTCCCTATTAACCACAGCACTAGACAATATGAGGTTAAAATATTGTGCTCACATACACACAAGTACACACACGCACGCGCACACACCTCCTGACAATAAATATAGAGGCGGGCTTCTCAATTCTCTCTGGCAAAAGGTGAGTTATGTACCAACTCAAAAAAGGAGACCAAATTAATACCTTTGCCCAATTTGTAGCTGGAGCTCAGCATCAGTGAAGTTTTCATCTGTGATTACACCCATAGGATATTTGTACAGAAGCACACATATGCATTTTTGAATAGATATGTTTTAAATAATGTAATAACATTTCCCAAATGGCCTACACTGTTTTGACTAGCAGTTTCTTCAGCTCTGAAATTAACTTCAAATTCTTTAATTTCATATTTGAAAATATACACCAGCTGAATGTTCTTCCCACATGCAATGATCTTTTTAATAATGCAGTTGGCTGTTTTCTGAAACAAAGATTAAACAGTACAGTCAGAAACTTCCTAAGTATCTTTGATGAAATTAGTTTAATTTCTTCCCTGAAAGCAAAGATAAACAGACATTAATTCTTATTTTCTCTGTCCTTATGCATCTCAAACTTCTGTATTCTTTTACCAATATCAGGAAGAGATCTAGTCCTTTATCTAACATCCCAAATGTATGCCAGTCTCTCTTCTCAGAGTGTAGAACATTCAAGAAGTATCACGTGCTTTTCAGAATGGAAAAATGTATGTAAGTCTTTTATTTCTCCATTGTCTGTAGGGAAACTAAAAGTCTAAGAGATAATATTTTAGATATTCTTCATGCCTAAGCATAAAAATGCTAAAAGAAATTATTGATAATAGGGTTAATTCCCCAAGAACACCAGATATAATTCAAAAGGTTATCCACAGAGTGAAGAGGGAGAAGGGTACACAGTTAACTTGCCAAAGGGCCTAAACCACTACTGATATCAATGAAGGGACAGAGGTTACAGCCACAGCTTTCTCTCAGTGGCAAAACTTAATGAATTCACATTCCACATCATGATAATTCACATCATCAAAACTCCTAATTTAAAAGTTACTCTACACTCAATAATATCTCCTATGAGACAAGCTAGCATTAATAATCCTATCTCAATAACTTTAAAAAAGATATGGTTTAGCAGTCTCCGGAGAATTATGCCTGGACTCAATAAAAGAGCTCAAAATATTACCCTACACCCCTCTCATGCCATGAATGATGCAGATTCAACAATAAATATGGCATTCATTTCTTTAGTGATTTTCTTTCATTGTGTTTTGTTTCATGACCTGGAAATTTCCCCTAACTTTACAGATATCTTATTTGAAATATCATATGGTTACAGGATCCTAATAATTGGGGCTAGTCCTAGTGTCTGAGTGGCAGGAACAGTTTCAAGTGGGCTCTGGAGTTAGATCTGAGGTCTTCACTTTAGCTCCAGCATTCAAAAGCATCTGACTTTCATCAAATCATGTAATCTCTATTAAAAAAAAAAAAAAAAAACAGGTAGCAGCAGCTTCTTGTTGATTTTATAAGGATAGAATGAGGCAGTGGTTACATCTGAATATTTATTTAGACCAGGTCTCGTTTCATTAATGATTTAAGACATTTTACTGCTGTACAAAATAGAGAAGGTAGCGTAAATTTATCGGAAGCCACCAATTTGGTCTTCTTTAATAAATCCTGGAGTCAAAGCATTTCAGCAACCTCTACAATGTATTTGTGCCTACACTCACAGCTAACAAACCTATAATCCTGAATTCTAAACACCTGTAGCATAAAACTCTGAGAACTCCACAAATATTTCACACAGTCAACTTATATACATTCCTTTGGGAAATAATGCTAGCGACAAGACAAAAAAATAAAAACAAGCATTATTCTATTCACTTTTGCAGAGATATACTGGGCTTTTTTTAAAGCATGATATCTACCACTTAGGAGACTCCATTACTGATTTTAAATTGGAACAATGTCTGTGAAAGAACATCCAAAAGCCACCTCTCAGACTGGCAAAAGTAGGAAAGAACTTTGGCCACTCAGCTACACATCTTTACATGTTATGGCAGAAGGACTGCAAAAGAACAACCAAATGTATTATTCAAAACACAGCCACCAAGAGGATGGATGCTGGCCATAAGCAGGGTCCTCAGTGGCCTCTAATGTACTAGATCTTAACCCTTAGCTCTTGGATTATGAAAAGTTTCAGCAAGTAGCAGCAGTGACTTTTACCAACCAACAGGAAAATATTTCAATATTTTGATAAGCAATGTGGTCATACTGCTGTGTACTACCTACATATTAGTCATGGAAACAACTCCTCAGCAAGAAAATGTTTTTTTTTTTTTTTAAGATTTTATTTATTTATTTGACAGAGATAGAGACAGCCAGCGAGAGAGGGAACACAAGCAGGGGGAGTGGGAGAGGAAGAAGCAGGCTCCCAGCAGAGGAGCCTGATGTGGGGCTCGATCCCACAACGCCAGGATCACGCCCTGAGCCGAAGGCAGACGCTTAACCGCTGTGCCACCCAGGCGCCCCATGCAAGAAAATGTTCTGATATGAGTTCTGCTCATACTTTTGAGCTCCAAAACTTCAAGAATAAATCTCAGAAAAATCTATGTGGATTTGGAGGCTATGCCACACATTTTAGACAAGGAATCAAAATTAAAATGAATATTTTATTGTTTTTATTTTAGTGGATTTTATGACTTTTTATGAATTAAAACTTGTCTAAACAAATTTTCCTTTTATCTCACCTCCAACCCCTTTCATTTCCGTGACCTCATCAAAGGCTGAACAAGTGAACCTATAACACGTGAAAAGAAAGAAGTGTTTAATGATGTCCTAAATCATTCTACTTTGCTTCTTATACTTTGCCTGAGTGAAAAACACTCCCTTCTATGAACCAGGCTGTAAATCAGCAATTTTTAGAAATGTGACTTTGAATAAACAAAAGTAAAATCACAAAGTAGGATATTTCTAACAATATTCATTACAACGTCCTTTAAATTATTTTGAGACCCACATTTGACCCTTCATAGTTATCCAGCAAAGATTAGCTCTAATTATCATCTTAAATCTAAAAAGGAAAAAGATGAGTCATTAAAAGATTAAAAGTACCAAACAACTAACTGTTAAAAAAAAAAAAAAGGAAGTTCCTAAAAAGTCATCAAGATCTATACACCTAATTGCCCTATGTTTTCAAACTTAGAGGATTAATTTCTACCAGTATGATAATCACTCATCACAGAATCCATTCAGAGATTATTAAAATGGTGATAGTTTTATGTGGAAAATCTACAAATTCTTATCTAGCTACCAATATGCCCAGACAGAAGGCAAAGACAAAAGCCAGATTAAGGTTATATCTAGAGAATGGACACTGGGCAGGCTTCAAGAGACAGTAGATAGAAGAAAGAGTACATCCCAAGTCTGCTACTTACTGGGTAACCCTGGGCAAGTTACTCAACTTCCTGAGCTGCAGTGTCTCAACTAAAAACTGGGAAACCAACACCATAAGGATCTAGCATAGTGCCTGCTATTTACTAGATGCAACACAAGTGACTGCTGTATTTTTAAAAGGTGATATGCATGATTAGAGATGAGCAAGGCCAGTGACAAAGTGGTTGGACCACTGGGGACAGTACTACCCCATCCACTGTTGTCCAACTGTTTATACAAAGAAGTTAAAGCATAGCTCCATCCTCAAGAGACCTCACATCCAGTTGAAGAAACAGAGCATTTACAAGGAAATTAAGCGAACATTTGCTAAGTGCTAAGTGAGTAAAGTGGACAATTACTGTAGGAGTGTCCCAAAAGAAAGACATCCTATTGCCCTGGGAAACATGGGGAAGGCCCACAAAGAAAGGTTATGCTGGAATTTAAGGGGAAAAAAGCTTTGATTTAAGCAGACTAGAGCAGAAAAAGGAGATGGTATATCAAGGATCGTGTACCAAGACTAGGGAGGATACTCCCACTGGGTAATGCTGGGTAGAGCCTCAAATTCTCCTAAAGCCTGCAAAACATTTGATTCTAACTACTGACCTCTTCTCTCTGGTACATGAAACCTTTGGTAAGTCTACTGACAGCTGATGTCCATGGATTAATGATCAAGTCTGCACTATTAGGCAAAAATAGTATAACAGACTACGTCTTTACCGTAGAGAAACGCCTTTATCATGTTCTTTGGAGAACAGCTCTTTACACAGAACTTAAAGCATGCCAGCACCCACTTACAGGCCAACTCTTCTACCAAAGGCATAGTGGAAATGCCCAGAGGAAAGCCCAAAGCACCTGCAGACAAATGACTAGGCTGGAGCTCAAGCTCTGCTGTCCAACAGCTGTATGGCCTTTGTCTGATCATTGAACATCTCAGCTTCTTCAGTCATAAACAGAATATAAATATCTGCCTACCTACAGGATTAGATTGTTTGTTGTAAGGGTCAAACAAAAAGATAAATGAAAATATTATAAAAATATTAGTTATGAAATAGGCATATCATTTTCAATCTTCAGTTATGATCCTTATTTCTTCTTAATGTAAAGATGCTGTTAGGGAATAGCATTTCAAGTTGCCTCTGATGAAGAGGATTTTAAAAATTCATTGGCAGAGAGAACATAACTAAACAGGATTCTTCTGCAGGCCTAAAAGCCCAGAGCAACACCCAAATAAGGCAATCAAGGCAACAGGGGCACAGTTCCTAAAGAGTGTAAGAAGAAAGGCCAGATAGTTTTATTGATAGCAATTACCAGTTGATGATCGTTTTATGTATTTATAATTGATCCACATAGGTCATTTTCTGCTAAGCAATGTGACTCCTTCCTTTTCTAAAAACAATCTAAACAGAATCAATGGGTATTTATACATCACTTACCATAAGACCTACCTCCTAATTTCAAGAGATCCACAGTAAAGGTGGAGTAAAAAATGATTAAACATTAAACAAGGAGCAATTCTGGACCAGGTGTAAATAAGTGATAAATTGTGTATTGAATTAAAGTCAATGACCATGATATAGCCAATGAAACATATTTTTAAAATAAGCCACGGCCTGTTTAAAACATCTAGGTACAGGTGGTGAGAGGGGAAAAAAGGTTTTAGAAACGAAGAAAATGAGTAACTTTGAAAAGTCTGAAAGGGCAAAGAGAAGGAAAAAAAATGCATTTACGGTGTAATTTGACATTGGAGAAAGAAAACATAGCGGTATCTTATCAAAACTCTATTCCAAATACTTTGCAGCTAGAGAAACTCAAAGCACCTTAACATACTATCTGTGTAAGCCGAACAAGAAAGGCAGAAGGAAAGAACCCCCAAGAGGAAATAAAAATGAAATCTGAGTACCTGGAAAAACATATTCAGAAGATCACTGGGGGCCTAACTTATTTGTTTGGTTAAGTTTCCCATTTAATTCCTTTTCAATGGAAAGAAATGTTCATTACAGTATGCAGCTAATTTTCCATCTTTTAGTTTAATGTACTAAAACAGTTTTACATAAAAAAATTTCATTTGTCAAATGCCAAACATCTGCACCCTGATTACAGCCCTGCTAGTGAGACTCTGGTTTTTCAGGTACCATATGTCGCAGCATTCCATTTCAGTTCAATCTTTGTTTATGCACACTCAGGTGTGTGTTGGGGGGGGGGGAGATGGATGTGTGTGTGTGTACAGGCACATCAACACGCGGGTGCACAAAAAAGAAAATGACATCTGGTACCCAGGAAAAGAAAGAAGCAGGACTGTGAGGAAATGCAGCAAGATTTGTGCTGAACATAAACTAAGCTACACACACAAGCACTCGCAGTTACAGACTATGAGACCCTATGGGGTCACAAGTTACAACTTTTATATATAAATATATAAAAAAGATAAAAGGAGGCAGGAGAGAAAAGGAGATTTTTTTAAAAGGATGTTTTAATGGATAACTTATTCTATAAATAAAAATTAATGTAGGAAAGCGTAAGGGAAATAAATGCAATGTATATGATTCAAACAAAGGTAAATTCTAAATAATGGTTTTTGCCGCATATATAACCCATCCCTCCTTCACCTGGCTTCACCTACACACCCATATTTTCTCCCAGGATCTTCCTGGCTTTCCCTTTCCCTATTAATTGCAATTCCCAGCATGTGTGCCTCATCCTATTAATGAAAGCTTAATCTTTCTTCTCTAAATTTAAATGAGACAACCCAGCAAAGAACAATGAGCCTGGAGTCAGGGGACCCAAGTTGCGGCCACAACTTTTCTTCTAATTAGTTATGCAGCCTGGTCCAATTTACTGCACACCTGCCTTGTGTAAAGCAAGAGCTTCTCCTCTGCAGGTCTCAGGGACCTGATCTGAAAGGTGAAGAGCGGACGCCTGCTCCCTAGGTTCCATTAAGTGTCCACAGAGGAAGGGGTGCCAGTCAGTGGCTCTGCCCCCTCCCTCTTCCATCCCCAGGAGCCGTATCTAAGGGGGCTAGAGGACGCAGTCAAGAAAAGAGGCGCCATGTGCAAAAGGTAACGGCTAAACCTCCACAGGCACATGAACAAAGGCAAACCAATCCCCAGGTCTTAGTTCAAACCCGCACTGTGCTCACGATGAGGGAGCAGGAGGGGGGCTGAACACAAAGCAGAAGCCTACACTCTGCAACCTCCCCCCAGCCCCCACTCGTGGGCGGGACAGGGGATGTTCCTCCAGGAAGTTCCCAACTATCTTCATGCTAATGCCTTGCTAGAGGGAAAAACAACCTTAACTTGACAATGGCCAGGCCTCCAGTAGCCTGTGAGTCTTCTTTAACATATGAAAACCCTTTTGAAGCCTCCCTTTTCCTCACCCCCGCACCCCCATAGTATATCATCAGCCGCCCCTCACAACCCGGGGCAGCAGCTCTTTCTGCCCAGGGGTCCTGTCTCTGTGCTTTAATAAAGCACCATTTTGCACCAAAGATGTCTCAAGAATTCTTTCTTGGTCGTTGGCAAGACGCATCACCAGTATCCCAAAACCTCATCACTCAGAACCATTTGGAGCAGTCTGAAGAGCTATTTTTTTTTAAGACTTTATTTGAGAGAGAGAGAGAGAAAACACACACAGACACACACACACACACACACACACACACACACACGGCATCGCAGAGCACGCACACGCAGGGGGAGGGACAGAGGGAGAAGCAGACTCCCCGCTGGGCGCTGGGCACTGCGTCAGGCTGGGAGCTGGGGACTCGATCCCAGGACCCTGAGATCCTGACATGAGCTGAAGTCAGAGGCTTACCTGACTGAGCCACCCAGGTGCCCCCTGAAGAATTTTTTTACACAAATGTTCCCTGTCCTCAGAGAATTTCAATTTGTCCTTTTAGAACTTACTAATTAGAAGAGAACTCTAATGTACATTAAAGGAGAGAACAGGGAAACGCACTTAAGGGATAAACAGTACAGTAACCCTGAAAAGGGAGAACGTCTTGGCATGAATAGCTAATGAAGACTTCATAGACGAGGTAAGATTCCACCCATTTAACAAATATTTACTGAGCACACACTCTGTGTCAGGTGCTGAAAGAGGCATGGTTTCTGCTCTCACAGAGTTTAGGGTCTAGTAGGACACCACCAGTAATAGAAGAGTCCCATGCTGCCATGCGACAGACAAAAGGGAGAAGAGACTTCGTAAGGAAACTGGGAAGTCTCTCCCCTCTCTCCCCCTTCCCCATCTCCCCCTCCCCCCATCTCCCCTCTCACTCTTTAGTATTACTGTTTCTAGGTATATCTTCCTACTGACAACAAAAGCCTACACTGAATCACTGTATCAACTACACTACACTGTTATCAACTCAAGAAATCCGCCTATATCTTCTGCTAAAGAACGTGGTCTGTGACACATTCTTAGCACTGGGAGAGCTTCTGCTTGGTTTTCAAGCCAGTGTGTGAGGCTAAGAGGTCCTTTCTGGCACTCATCACCCTACTGTCAAACTCTGCTAAGCTGTGCAACACACTAGCAACAGAGTCTGGCCACGTGACGGACATTCTTTCCTCAAGACTTCACTTTTGGGGTACCTGGGTGGCTCAGTCAGTTAAGCATCTGCCTTCAGCTCAGGTCATGATCCCAGCGTCCTGGGATCCAGTCCTGCATCGGGCTCCCTGCTCAGCTCAGTGGGGATCCTGCTTCTTCCTCTGCCCCCCCCCCCCCCCGCCATGCTCCTGTGTTTTCTCTCTCTCTCTCTCTCCCTCTCTCTCTCTCTCTGTCTCTCAAATAAATAAAATCTCAAAAGAATTATTAAAAAAAAAAAAGACTTCACTTTCACCCTCTAGTGTGGGCATGAATCAGTGCCATTTGCCTTGCTGGATAACTACACTTAAGTTTCTCTCTCCTCGCTGCTTAAGGCCACACGTGATTCTTGCTCTGTTCTTGTTCTGTTTTAGGAATATCCATTCACCTTTCTTTTCAGGATGTTGACCCATGTAGGTCTGGACATCAGCGTACCATAAATATGGGTTTTCTAAATATCTTGGATACTGCAGCACTCTTTATTATATTGTATGTTCCAAGTCAATGACAGACCCCACCAAAAAATGAGTCTGAAATCCTGGAGAAGTCTGGAGCTGACGTAGCATTGCCCGACAGATTGTTGACTTCTCGTGACTTTCTTTGCTGTGGTTACTACTATAAGGTCCAATCTGCTTGTTAATCACAGAAGCTATATTAAGTGTTTAATACTTGCCTGTTTTCTTTTCCTGCACTTGTTCTGGTTTTCTAATTCTAGGCTTCTATGTATCAGTGTACCCTGTGTTAAGGAAAGCCAGAACCTCTTCCCTCAAAGAGACGGGGATATAAATACTTAAGTTAACCAACAAATCGGTATCTGCCCAGAGTTAGATACTATGCTCAAGGCTATTACTAAAATACATCAGATCACCCCTTTTCCACCACCGAACATGTAGCAGTGGAGACATCTTCCAGTGCAGAGAAAATAGGGAGCGTAGTGTGATTTGGGGACCAACGGGAAAGCCTTTTCACTAAGAAATTCCTCTTCCATCTCTTGGATGCATCTAAAGTTCCATAACCTTTTCTGGGTAGTTTTCACGAGTATTATGATGCATACACATTTTGCCAGGAGTCATGAGTAAAGAATTTAGCAGCAGATTTTGCTAGGACAAAAGGCTCCCATACCTTCCAGAGGAGGGGAAATGGGACAAGGTGACATGGAATGGAAGAGAGGGAAAAAGAGGCCGAAATCAGAAAACACAATCTGAGCCTTCTGCAATGTTCTTTTGGCCAGCTCGACTGGAGTTATTTAGTAATTGAACAGCTTATTAACAGCAATCAACAAATGAACAAGAAGCCCTGGGCTCGGCAGGGAGCGTGACCTTTTGGGAAGACTAGATGAGTCAGATTTACCTCCTTCCGTTTATCTGGAAGCTACCACAAATGCACAAAATGATTTCAAACCACAGAAAACAGTAACAAATTCTCTCCATTCTAATCCTAGAGAACTGGCTTCTTCACCTGAGGAAATTTACTAAATAAGAGCCTCCCTATTTCATATCTGCCATTTCCTGAAATCTGTTTCATCAGAGTACATTTAAATAATTATGAACTACTTTATATTTCAGAAAGTCTACTTCAGGGCCTATAATTCCATAACTAAAAGGATGAGACTAGTGCACATAAAGAGCTCTTTTTCAATCCATGTCATGACATTGGGGAGCCGGTGGTAGGTAGAATAATGACCCTGCTAAAGGTGTTCACATCCGTATCTCCAGAATCTTCAAATATGTTACCTTACATCACAAAAAGGGCACTGAAGATGTCATTAAGGGTCGGGATCTTGAGATGGGAAGATTATCCTGGGTTATCAAGCTGGGTCCAACTAATCACATGAGTCCTTAAACCCAGAGGGTTGGGGGCTGGATGCGTAAAAGAGACCAGAGGGAAGAAGAAGGAGAGACTGAAAGCATCTGAGGGGCTGGACTGTGGTTCCTGGATCCAAGGGAAGGGAATAAACCAAGCAAGGCAGGCAGCCTTCTGTATTCCTGAAGCCTCCAGAAAGTAGAGCCCTGCCCACACCTGGATTTTAGCCTAGTGAGACCCAGTCAGAATATGACCTGAAGTTCAGTAAGATAATAAATTTGTCCATTTACGGCATTAAGTTTGTAATAATTTGTTGTCGCAGCAATAGAAAGCTAACTTGTTTTCCTTTCATATGCTGTCATCTGCAAAAATGGGGGCAACTGTCTTTTCATTTCTCTTTTAAATTGTTGCAAAAATTAAAAGGCAAATACTGGACCAAATTTTTAAAGAAAAGAGCTGAGGAGGAAGAAATAGCATTTTAATATTTTCTTCAATGCACCTCCTTTTCCTAAATTTTACAGAATTCAGTCAATCAGAAAATAAACCAGAAACCTAATGTATGTTAACAGTTTCATGGTGTCCCCAGGTAATCAGAGGCAATCTTTCATATTGATCATAATATAAAACTAGTTGAGTTATAGAGACACATATCTTGTCAGTTCTTTGGCAAATGTAAAGCCTCCCTTAAAAAAAATACAGTAATGAAATATTCTCAAAGTCAGTATGCAGATCTCCAACTGCTAGGCAAGTTAATGAGATGCATAGCTAGGGACTTAGCATGCATCTCAAGCACTGGTTCTGCATAAGAAACACAGTTGATTCTGATCTCATCACCTTATCCATTTTTTACAGAAACATCTATCAGCAAAAGAAGACACTCCATGTATTAAAAGTTTCCACACCCACCCTTAGCTATCCGAAACATGACAGCAGGCCATGTATTAGAGTTTGCAAACCTAATAAAATATTTTGCAAGTAACATATTTAATCAGTCAAACACTGATTATATTTGGTACACTCAAAATGCTGAAAGCCCAGCCACACAAAATGATTTGTCAACACTCCAGGAATAACCCTCTAAAAAAACAACTTCGGGGTTTATATTTTAGATGGGTCCAAAGAAATGAACTTCCAAGCTCACATTACAAAAAATCACCATCTAGATATGAACAAAAAAGAAACTCGGCCTCATATAATATTAAGTAGAGGTACATATATACAACAAAAGAGTGCAAATTTCAAAATTAATATGTTTCTAGCCTTTAAAAAAAAAAAGAAAAGCACAGAGGAATAGAACGTGTCCAAAGCAACTATTTACATTCAAATCTTGGCTATTCTACCTAGTGCTTCATATCTTTGGGAAAGGTTCTCAACTCCTTTTCACTTCACTTTCCTCATAGGCAGTAGCATTTAAAAATTTTGCATTTGAAATAGCATTTAAGGGGCTCCTGGGTGGCTCAGTCAGTTAAGCTTCTGCCTTCAGCACAGGCCATGATCCCAGGGTCCTAGGATGAAGCCACCTGGCTTTGGGCTCCCTGCTCAGTAGCGAGTCTGCTTCTCCCTCTGCCCCTCCCCCTGCTCACGCTCTGGCACTCTCGCTGGCACTGACTCAAATAAATAAATAAAATCTTTAAAAATAAAAAAATAAAATAGCATTTAAAATTTGGGGTCAGCTCCCCACTCCTCTCCCCCCTCTATTTCTCCTCCTCCCACCAGAGGCCTGGCCCTTTTGTCCTCAACAGCCCAGCTGCTGTGGGACCTCATTTACACTGTGGCATCAGCATCCAGGAAGGATGGATGGACTGATTGTACTCAGGTTGACAGCACAGCACAATGACTAAAATCTATATTCCTATCTTCCCTGACATGCGGGTGCAGGGGCGGGGTGGATGGGTAGGTCTCAATGGGTAGGAGAACCCAATGAAATAATCCCTCTGACATTCACAGGCAATGAGAAACTACCTATTCTGGGCTGGTCCCTCCAAGGTTTGAGGTTCCACCTTCAAACCACCCCAACTCCACCAGTTTCCTATTTCCCAGTAAAACAGCATCTTTCCCTTCTCTAAACAGAAGGGGGAATAAAAAGACCAAGTGCAGCAGTTGTTACAAAGATTAAAGGAGGTAAAGGTGGCAAAATGTTCAGTACAATGTCTGAGCCACCGTAGGTATTCAGTACATATTAAGAATTACTTTCATCAATTATGATCATCATCATGGCAGGAACAACTTACAACAAAATCTGCTAAAGGATCCTAAATCCTAAATGAGATTCATTTTTCCCGTGTCTTGGCCAAGTTCCTAATACCAGTAAGGAACGATTCAAAGGAAGAGACTTACCTGGGTGTTCTTTGTCAATTAAGTATAAATTTCTTAAGGGTATAAATGTTAAAGTGACTACACAAACCCCGAGAAAAGGAAGAGAAAAGTCAGGAAGACAATAAAAATGAACTTTAGAAAAGAAAAATTTTGGCTAAAACGAGATCTTTGTGGAGAATAAAAAGCAGATGGGAATGTCATAAAAAGCAAAAGTTAGGCCAGGTTTTATGTATAAAAAAGTAAACGTGTAAAGACACAAGTTTAGAAAATGTAAAAAAAAAAAAGTTATTCGCAAAAGACAGGGTTCTATGAAGCAAAAGAGAGACAAAGGAGGAAAGGTTAACTGATAATTGTAAGGATAATTTAGAAAGAAGTATCATCTGCTTTCTCCTAACCAAAGCGATTACCGTCTGTCACAAGAAAAAAGAAAATGAAACCAAAATTGAGAGAGAACATACTGAAATGTCCTCTAGCAGCTGGATATCTTCAGATCTGCCGGGGCTTAATGGCCCACGCTGGAGGGGTGTTGAGGAATTTCCAAACGTTATTACTGACAGCCCCATTCTCCTTGGTTATCCGTTATCCCTGCCTTTGTCTTTGAAACACCATCTCGTGGTAGGCTACCCTACACAGTAATGCACCTCTTCCAGATGATACACGTCTCGTCCACATTAAAGAACCAACTGATTAACAGAAAGCATGCGCTGTGCCAACCAATGTTCTAAATATTGCCCAAGTCCTGAAAGAAGGTGCTTAACTGACAATACTGCCTTGCAATTAGAGCCCAAACTTCTTCAAGGAAAGGTCCCCAACAGCACACCGCAAAATAAATTAGAAACCACATGTTTACTTGGAATAAACAATTTAATTAATGTACACAGTTAAATCTAGCAAATTCTCTGAGGCAGTCAGCACATTAAAATCACCTGGGGTGCTCCTACCACTATCAGACATCCCACTCCATCCACTGAGTCATGATGTCTGGAGATAGGCATCTCCCCTTTAAATCTGCTCTATGGTGGTATTCAGGCACAGTAAAACGTGTGCCCTGGGCCCTCAACCACTAGCTCCTTCCATGGGATGCTTCCTCTCTTCTTTTATTGGACTCTCTTATGCATATTTTAAGACAAGCTTCAAGAGCAACAGGCTTCAAGATTTTACTTATTTATTTATTCGACAGAGATAGAGACAGCCAGCGAGAGAGGGAACACAAGCGGGGGGAGTGGGAGAGGAAGAAGCAGGCTCATAGCGGAGAAACCTGGTGTGGGGCTCGATCCCATAACGCCGGGATCATGCCCTGAACCGAAGGCAGACGCTTAACTGCTGTGCCACCCAGGCGCCCCCAAGAGCAACAGGCTTCAAATCAATCAGAACTAGAATCAAAACACTGCCGTAAAAGGTAATAGCCACGTGACTTCCCTAAGACTCAGTTTCTTCATCTGTAAATTGGGAACAGTAAGGCCTATCTCACAAATTTGCTCTTTGATCTGAGGGCTAAGTGACTCCAAGTATTTAAGGTGCTTAAAGGAGTGCCTGATACCATTTATCCCTCACTGATGGACCATTATCGGTGCCCAACCAGGAGCAGCAACAGGAGCGCATCTCAGGGGAGGCCCATGATGACTTCTAAGATGATAGGACGCCCCTTGGCTTCTGTATTTCAGTACACACACCTACACACCGAAGGGACTCCTGGCTGAAAATAAATCATCCTAAAGTGGGATTGGTGGAAGCATGTCTGGATGGGGCCTCAGCACGACAGTCCTCAGAACTCGGAACAATCAGCTCACTAGGAATGGCGGCGCACTGGTCTCTACCTCATTTACAGAAATACAAGAGGGAAGAGGATTGTACCTCCTCTTTACCACTCCAGCTCACCTTCCAGTGATGCCCTAGTGGCTCTGTCCTGTCTAGTGTGAACGTGGCTCACTCTCCCTCTTCAGAGCAGCTTGGATTAAATGACCCAGGATCCAGGGCCAAGCCATCTCTCATGTCACCCACATCCTGATAGAGTTTGTTGTGTTCTCTACAGACAGCACACGTTTGCACAACTCCTACCAAGTCCCGTGAACACTGCAAAGCTGTGCCCTGCTAAGGTTTTCAAGACAGCAAGGAGATCCATAGGCAAAGGTGGGCTGTAGCAGGTATCAGTGGTAAAAGGTTATAGAAAAAGATGTAAAGGGGCCACTAGAGCTCAGTGAGTTTGGAATCAAGGCAGGGCACACAAATTACCTGCCCTGAGAACACCGAGGCAGGAGAAACTCACGGGAGACCACAGCCAAAGACAGCAAGGAGACCTTGCAGAAGCTGCAGCCCTCCACCTCCAGCAACAGCCAGGGAGGCAAATGATAACAGAAAAGGAAGCTCTTCCATCCTTCCAGCCACGGTGCTTGTCCCTCCCGCCTCACCGCTGCCACGCCTACCGCCACCCAGCCACCACTGCATAGAAGCAGGCCTGAGAGTAGGAGGGCGAGGAGAGAACAGCGCCCCCTTTGAACCAGTCTCAGGGGACACATTCTTGAGGAGCCAGGACCAGGGAGCTCTGAATGACTACACAGGATGAAGTTCAGCGTTTTAAACTGATTATAAAGGAACATCAAGTATGACAAAATTATCAGTAGAGGCTGAGAAATCGTGAATCAGCAACTTTACATTTTCTTTCTTTCCCTCAGCAAATACACAGAATATGAGACCTTAAAAAGTCAAGCTGATATAAATTATTAGCAGAAAAAATGACCCACATTATCCAGTAAAGATTGTCAGTCATGCCTACCACATTTGCTTCCTTTTTAAAAGTTTTCATTAAAAAAAAAAAAAATCAAACTCACAGAGAAGTCACAAGCATATCAGATAAACTACATAAAGCTGGCATTTTTATAAGTCAAAAATGGCCAATTAGTGGTAATTTCACGCAGCTCCACCTAATATTACTCTTGTAATTTAGGGGTAAGTTTTTTTCTTTTAATACAATGACTTTTCATTTACTCTTCACCTAAATTCTTTAATTGCTAACATTTTATAGCATTTACTTTTTTGATAGATAGCTATAGATAGGGATATGTAAATATAAATATATAGATACAGATAGTGCTGAAATTTTTGAAAGTTGCAAACACCATGATGCTTTACCTTAAATACTTTTGTGGGTATTACATAAATACAAAGACAATACCTTATATAATCACAGTATCATTATCAAATTCAAGAATTTGACATCAGTACGCTACTGTTCTCTAATGTACAGTCCATATTCAAAGTCTTCCGATTTTCCAGTAATGACCTTCATGTTACTTTTTCTGATCCAGGATTACACATCGCATTTGGTCACCATGTCTCTTTAGTTTCCTTTATTACAGAAAGTTTCCCAGCTTTTTTTTTTTTTTCCCCATTTATAATATGGTATTTTTGAAGACTAGAAGCCAGCTGTTTTGCAGAATGCTTCTCATGTTGGATTTATCTGATATTTACGTTTCCTTTCATTTGTGGCAAGTTGTCCGAGACCTCGGTGTATCAGTTTAGGAGGCATGTAACCCTGACTTGTCCCATTACTGGTGGTGTTGACTTTAACATGGTGTCCTCCAGGTTATTCTACTGCGTAACCACTTCCCCTTTGCAATTAATAAGTAATCTCTGGAGAAATTAGCTACCATTTGTATACAGTTCAACAAATGTTTATCCAGCAGCCACCCTATCCCGCACTTCAAATGCTACAGATACTACAGAAAATAAAACAAACACAAATCTGTTTCCTCAAGGATCTCATATTACAGTGGATGTGGGACAATTCTGATGATTTACAAATAATGAGGGACTTAGCTTGCTAGAACGGTTAGAAGGGGGTTATGGAGGGATGTACATGCTGCCATTTTAAATAAGGATTCAGGAAGGGCCACCCTGAGGAGGTGACCCCCGAGCACAGATGTGAAGGGGTGAGGACCACAGCCATGGGGAAGGGAAGAGTTTTCCTGACAGAAGGACCAGCAAATGCAAATGGCCTGAGGGGCCCGACACGTTTTGGGGACAGCAAAGGGCCAGTGTGGCTGAAGCAGAAAGAGCTGAGTGAGGAGAATAAGAGCTTTCTCAGGATTCTTTTCTTTACAGACGATGAAAATATTCCCTAAACTCCTACAATGAATTAAAAGGGAGGGGAAAAAAGAAAAATATATTAGCGAATATAACTGTTAACATCCACAGCAGAGCTCATTTCAGCCACAGCTGCGGGGGGGTTGGGGGGCGTGGGGCTAAGTGAAGCACCTTACTCAGGATCCTGTATCTCTCTAGGTTTTGTCTCTGATTTCTTCTCCCCAAGTGGTGGCTCCAATGGCCCTCCCCAGTCCAGCCTTTCATCACCTCATCTAGTCCTCCCAGGGGGAAGTGAGTACCTCACCCCAGCAGATTGAGGACATGGCCTGAGAACAACATGGGCTGGCCTTGCTTGGCTTGTGTCCCACTCCTGAGTAAATCCCTACGATGTGGAGTAGAGAAACAAAGCAGGGGAGGATGCTTGGATTGACAAGGTCAGGATCCCAAACCCAACCCAGAGAGCCCAACAATGAGGTCAACTGCACCCAGGACACAGTGAGAGAAGGAATGAGTGGTGATTCTCTCCAAAGGTAGATTTAGGTCCTAATTCTAAAGAAAGGAAGAAGGTGTACTGAGCAGGAAAAACAACAGATGTGCACTATTAGTACATTTACATAATTACACTTTGTATCCTTAAAAAAAATAATAATGATCTTGACTTTCAAATCCCCTGATAAATGACAATTTGACTGAGATGTTCTGCCCATTATATATTTTTTTTTCAAGGACACTAGCTTGGATCCTTTTGTTCCCAGTGTTGACATTGGAGGATTGAGAAGAAATAAGCAAAACAGCTTCTCAGTGGTTTTCATGTTCATTAAATCTGCTTTCACCCATGCATAAATACCTAATTCTCCACTGAGATGCCAAGGTATCAAGAGTATAAAAATCTGATAGCACCTAAAATGACAATTCTCCTTTATAACAGCGTCATTTTATTAGAGCTATAAGCAGCCAAATCTAGTGCCCTAAAAACTAACTTATTTGAAAGCCAATGGACATTGCTAAATGAAAAAAATTAGAAATGAAGAATCAGTGACATTTTATTATACCATTGGCCTTAACACTCATGTTAAACAATTTCACATAAAGGCTGAAAAACTAAATTAAAACATAAATTCTGTTTTAAGCTAAAAGAAGCAAGGGACTGTAGTCATTTCCTAACCCATTCCAGGTTCTTTGTAATGCTGAACACAATTCAACCTTTTTCTTAGAAAAATCATATTCTCTCTCATTTTTTTTAAACAAATATGACAAGCAATACCAAACAAAACCTTAGGATTTCTAAAAGTTCTACTCTTAAAGGATAGCATTGAAAATTGCACATTAATCCGGTTGTATTCACCCAAATTAGATGCTAGCAGCATTTTATTTACTAGCCTTGTTTTTTGACTTAGATAAGAACGTACCAACAACAGAGGCTTTCATGTACATTTGTACATATGGTGAGGAAAATAGAAGATTTTTATCCCCAGGATCTAGTCTCATCTCTCTGGTGTCCAAATGCAAACTGACTGAACCAATTCAAATACTTTTAGAATGAACAGTAGAATTCAGTAATATGACTGCATACAAAATACACCAAAAATAATTGTTTTCTTAATACACCACCAAAAAGTCAATAGAAAATAATGGAATAAAGAGTCTCATTCATCATACTAACAGATAAATAAATCTTTAGGTATAATATTCATGAGAAATGTTCCAGTCCATAAAAAATCATAAAACTTTTCTCATATATACCAGTGTAGATAAAAAAAAATAAACAAACAGGGCATTCACATACATTCCCAATGGAAATGTAATCTTTACATTTCCGGTGGACAATTTGCCATTATCTGTGTAGAAATCTATGCTCAGGAATATCAGATATGTAACCAAAGACAACAGTTGTTTATCTCACTGTTATTTATAATAGCAAAATAAAACATCCAAAATTTTAGGAAGGGAGAACTATGTTTCATTCATGCACTGGAACCTTATGCAGCTAATAAAATCATTGTTTTCAAGACGATAAAATAGCCTCAAACAATAGACTTATTAAAGCAGGATACCAAATTCAAGAGGCAGAATATTCTCCATTTCAGAATTTGTATGCATGTAATAATAGGCACTTCACATTCTCAAGGTACTTTTCAAGCTTCTTAAATCCCCAAATCTGCAAGCATCAATATAACAAATAATCTCTCCCCTAAGATGCAATCAGTTATAATGAAATAAGGTCCAGGGCCTCTAAACTCAAAACCTAAAGAAACTCTAAAAAGCATGGGGCACAGAAACACTTTCTTCATGTTCCAAATAATCCCAGGCTAAATTCTGATGTCCCTTCCCTCATCCTTGCTCCTCATTCGAAGACCCTCACTTTCAGCTAGGCATTCCCCCATCCCATTTCTTCTGTCAAAATTCACCTCTCTGTGTGTTTCTGAAGTGCCCTGGATCTTTAAACTAAACTCATAACCTAATCATTTTCATCTTGTTTAAGCAGTGTTTTACAAACTTGGGCCATTTGTTTACAAAGTTCACAATATTTACCAAACTTGTATATTATCAATTACTCTCTACTTCTTCTTTATATCAGCTCATGCTTTTCTTTAAATATTTTAGCCTCATATCACCCAAGAAATCAAAGGTTTGATGTTATAATTCTTTTCTGTAATACATCTTAAGTCAAATATCTTCATCAAAGGAAGAAAAAAGTGTCTCGTAAACTCACCTCCTACTCTAAGATCACTGCTAACAATTCCAACAGGAAACACATGGGAACACCAACACCAAACACCAAACGCCATGGGAAACACCAAGTAAACACCAACTTAGTGGATGCTGATAGGTGATCTGGGTATCATTTAACAGGGTTTATCAGGAGAAACAGTGTCTTACTCCAAATCAATGCCTCCCATAGTAGCCAGTCAAGAGTCATGGAAGGCTAGCAGGGGATATCTTATGAAACAGGCCAGAAGTTGAACATCCTTCCACCTGGCTAGCCTTCTCAGGTCATTCTTGTCCTAGATCAGTGAATCCAAAATCAAAGAGGCAATATCATTTATTTAGGAAATAAAAGATATATTTAAATACTGACATACTTTCTTATAATTTTCCTTAGGTCAGGAGTTGGCACACTTTTGGAGACAGAGCTAGATAATAAATATTTTTGATTTTGCAAAACATACAGACTGTCACAACTACTCACCTCTGTCACTATAATGCAGAAGTAGAAAGAGATGGTACGTGAATGAATGAGCTGACCATGGCTGAGCTCCTCTAAAACTTTATTCATAGATACTAAAAGTAGAATATGACATAATTTCATACGTCATGAAGTATTTTTTCTTTTAATTTATTTTCAATCATCAAGAAGTACAAAAAAAACTTCATAGCTTGAGAGCCATTCAAAAACAGGCAACAGGCTGGATGTGGCTCACAGGCCACAGTTTGCCAACTCCTGCTTTAGACCATCAGGGTTGGAAATCTTATTACTCATATAAAGTGATGAAACCAAAAATCCAATGGCTTGTAACAATTTTTCTTGAAGATTTATTTGCATATACAAAATATGTATCAGGGCAATAAGAACATGTATTTTGGGGCGCCTGGGTAGCTGTCAGTTAAGTCCCTTCAGCTCAGGTCATGATCCCAGGATGTCAGGATGGAGCCCCACGTTGGGCTCTCTGCTCAGCGGGGAGCCTGCTTCTCCCTGTCCCTCTGCCTACTTGTGCTCTCTATCAAATGAATAAATAAAATCTTTAAGAAAAAAAAAGAACGTGTATTTTATTTAAAATATATTTTCTAAAAAGTCTTATAAGAAGAATTGCAATTGGTAACGTTTCATTATGCATATATAATTACCAGTGAAGTACATTCTGAGACTAAGTGAATGGGCATTACAAATACAGCTTTAACTTTTCCACTTCCTGTTTAAGGCCGTTTTCATTTTAGATGGGAAATTTAGACATCCTCATCCAGCAACAAAGGAATCTATGCAGTTCATGTAACTCTTACTCCATAATTACTCTAAGGAAATTCTGACCCAATTCAAAGATCAAAGAAAAACAGAAGTCAAGATTCCTGACTGGCAGGTCTGGAAAGCGTGTACAACGGAACACTGGGAGATGCTGAGAACTGAGAGAGCTCACCATCGCCCAAGTCAGAAAACCCGAGGTCACCAGCCCTTCTGTTACCACACACCAAGCTCAGAGAGCAAGTCACCCTGTCATTCTGCTGAGTCACAAGATCTTCATTTGTAAAACGAGGATCACTTCATTCACAAAACTTTTCTGAGAATCACAGGAGAAAATCCTTCAGTGAACTGAGGAAGAGAATGCAAAAATCACTGAAATCTAAAAGAGAAATCTGGCTGAGTCGTGAGCACAGGACTAAGCTGATCACGTAAGTAACAGAACCACCTCACTTGGAAGAAGATGGCCATCGTTTCCCCCTAAGTGCCTGGAAACAACAAAAAAATCACTCTGCAGAGCTCATTATAGATAGATAGATAGATAGATAGATAGATAGATAGATAGATAGATAGATGATAGATAGAACTCGAATTACATCACGACATTTTCATAAATATTATTCTTAATTTTGTAGCTGACATTCAAAGTTGGGTGCATTCAAATCCGAAATCAGAAATTAGAAACCTTTAGCTGCCTCCGCACTAAAGCCCATGTTAATTCAGTCGAGCCATTTGTCACTTCTCTATTTAAGTCACCTCAAAGAGAGGAGTTCCGTTTTTCCTTCTCCTGGGAAGTGAGAAGCATCCGTCATTAACGTTCCATCCAATGTGAGCTTTGTAGTCATACTGTGGGGCTAATCTAAAGGGTCTGAACGCACAAAGAACTCCAGTAAGTCACAGCAGGTCTGAGGGCAGGTTAAATGGCCTTAATTATGAATAATAATAAAAAAGATCATTTGACATATGGGTCAATAGTTTTGCTTCAAACCCTATGTAGGCAGACTGGGGAAAAATCATTGCATATTCATCAAAATGAAGCAAGTATGAGGCCTCAGAAAGAATATTAATTAAAGAGAGGAAAAGTAATTAATCAGAAGGAAAATGTGCTACATAAGACACACTTTTACCCAATCATATTATTATTCCATCTTATAAACCCACTGATTTAACAGTCGCTGGGGAATTTAACTTCCCACTGGCTGAACGCCAACAGAAATTTGTGAACAGATTCCTATTCACCCAACAAAAAATGGCCTGTGTGAACTATCAAAAATAATTTACTTTTACAATGAAGCTTACTGTAGTCCAAAAAGCAATGGTATCCTGAATTAGAAGATTTGGTACTGTGATTTATTAATAGAATAACCTAGAAAGTTCGTGGTGGTAACATTCGAGGGAACAGGCCTGAGGCTGAGTTCCACTCTGCTGCCTCTCTGGGTGTGACCTACAACAAATTGCTTCAAGTTTCCAAACTCCGGGCTCTTCATCTCAGAAATGAAGATATTGGTGCCGACTTCTTTGAGTCGGGTTGATGAGTATATACGATAATGTCTGTGAAGTATTTAGCACTGTGCCTGGCACACAGAAGCTTCTTAAAAAATAGTAGCTATTTATATATTTGTTGCTATTATAATTATAATGCTATTATATTTGCCATCGCCATCATCATGATGATTTTGCTCAGTTTCTGTTTTAGCTCACAGCTACCTCCCCAGCACCTTAACAGAATCATGTAAGCTACAGCGTGAAAACATGCTTTTTGTATCACCCAAAGAACCAAACACGCACAAAAACTAGTGTCAACCACCGAGTATGGGTCAACTTCGTGCTACAAATTTTTATATTCTTTCCAGATAATTCACTGCAAATGCCATTAAAATTTTCCATGACAATCATTAGGCAAATAACATAGGAAAGTGTTGGCCAATTAAACAAGAAAAAGGAATCACCACTTCTAGGCTGCAATGACTAAGTGTCCTCAAAGACTGCTCTGGCAATTTCAAAAGGACTCCAGAATGAGTTTTCAAATTCTTGATATTTAAACAGCCAAGCTATACTTTATGTAGCATTAATTACTCACTTATATGTGATTCATAAGATCATAAAATGTTTGAAAACCAACGCTCTAATCAAGTAATTTGCTTTATATTGCACTTAGTAATTCATTTTATGTTAGTTTAGGTAGGAGTCGAAACTAAACTCTCAACTGCAAAGTGCAGTCCTGGTTCTTCAGAAAGGGGGAATCTCTCCTCCGCAGTGTTTCCCACTACTGGACACCCCGGATACGGCCTGGACTCTGTCCAGTCCCCCACTGGACTACACATCCATCTTCTTTTGGCTGAGAGTTTGGATTTTATTTTACAAACTTATGAAGTAGAAGTAGGGAGTAGTTTTTTGCTTTTGCTGACCCTCAGGCCTTCTAATAAATGTCCAGTACGTGGCAGGCAAAAAAAAAAAAAAGAAAAAAAAAAGAAAAAAAATGCCAAGTGAAATAGTCAAGGGATGAAGGTGAGGATTTGCACCTGTCTTACTTTGAAGTTTTGCCCTCTGCCTTCTTGGGATAGTTTATTATCTAGATCACAGAATGCTCAGCAATTATCACTGGGTTAGTTTTTTAGATTCTATATATTAATTTCAGGGTTCACAAGACCTATTTTTTGTGAAAATTTCTTTTTCTCAGCTCTTTTTGGCTCATTAGCTTACCACTTTTAGCACATTTTATTTTACAAAAGGCAGGCTATTCATACACAAGGGTGGAGCTTAATTAAGAATAAGCATTCCAGTGGCTGAATCTAGCCTTTAGACATGGTTTGTCTGGGGGCGCCTGGGTGACTCAATCGTTAAGCGTCTGCCTTCAGCTCAGGGGATCCCAGCATTCTGGGATCAAGCCCCGCATCAGGCTTCTCCGCCAGGAGCCTGCTTCTTCCTCTCCCACTTCCCCTGCTTGTGTTCCCTCTCTCGCTGGCTGTCTCTGTCAAATAAATAAATAAAATCTTTAAAAAAAAAAAAAAAAAGACATGGTTTGTCTGGTCTGAGCTAGGCTTAGAATCTCTTTGAATTCGTTTCCAGCACTTAAAAATCAGGAGATTTTCCATAAGACCTGTGACTTCTAGACTTCTGTTGAAATGTCTCCAGATGGCAGCTACACGTACAAATAGTGACCACAACAGGTGCTCCACGGTGGCTCTCCCCCTTTTGAAAGCTGTGTGCCCATAGCCCTCTCTACTCCTTGATGTCGCACGCCTGATCTCAGTAGGTATCGGATCTGGGGTCTGCTGCTCTGGAGGATAAATTCCTCCAAGACTGTGTTTTATACTTGAGAGTTTAGCCAACCCCTACCTAAACAAACATAAAGTGAATTACGGAGAGACCCTGCCAGCAGGCCAGCATAACACACTCACCAGCCCTCAAGACGGTGTTTTAGAAAGAAGTCGATGGACAGAAACCACCTCGATAGAGGGAAACTGAGGAGTCAAGGAGTCTCACCAGGACGCTCTGCACCTCCAACTTCTGTCGGGGTAGATCCTAGCACCCCATGTTCCGTGCAGGAGCATAAGTCAAGCATGATACCCCCATAAAGAAACTCAAACAATTCCCGTCAGGAGCAGTGCCATCCTAAGGGTTATAATATCATCACATGTTATTTCTTTACCTTTCAAACAGGTTTGGCACAGTGCCAACGCATCACCCACAAAGAGCATGCCTCATGGACCAGACCGTGTTTATCTAAGTGAAAATGGCACGCAAACCAACTAAAGTGCGTCGTGCTGAAGGTCGCAACAGCTAAGCCCCCACGGGCAGTGCCTACCACACCACCAGAAAACGCTTAAGGGTGAAGCGACCGTTCATAAAGGAACCCAATGGAAGCACTATGCAACAGGCAGCTTGATTAAGACATTCCAGAGAAACCGCACCGCTTCAGCAGCTACAGAAAACGTGATGTATCTCTGATGGCTGCATCTTTGGACAAGACATATCTTCAGAGCGCGTTTGCAGTGGGCAGTGGGAGATGAACTACCAGACGCAGCCTGGAAACTGGCATAGGTAGCTGGGGCTCTCTCCTTTTATACTTAGGGACCGCTTTTATAGTCGCAGAGAGACATTTTTAAAGAGATATCACTTCTATCTGCTCACGGAGAGCAGCCTGAAACAAATGACTTGGGTCTGTTTTGCTTCTCCTCTGGCAGGAGCAATTTCTTTGAAAGACTACTCTCTGGAAAATTCAAAGTTCAGCTTAGCTCCTCTGTGGCTACTCTGCTTTCCAGGAAAAGCTTTCATGGGCCATGAACTCAGGCAGCAGCAAGACAGCAGAAGTGAAAAGTAAAAGACAAAGGCTCTTACTACACTTATTACACTCCTCTCCTCTACCTGTTAACTAGCAGAGTCTCCTAAACTAAATCCAGCCACTTCTTACACGGAGCAAAGGTAACACACACCATGCCTTTGCATGAATTATAAGAAGGCACCCATTTCCTTCTGGGGAGGAGGAATTGTAAAAGAAATATCTCCCTCTCAGCTAAAAATAAAAAGGTTAGCAAATGGAATGTAGCTGGATTGCCAGCTCAACATACCCACTCTGTTAGTACCTTAGGCAGTGCACAAACTACACAACTGTGCTGGCCAGCATTTTTCTCCTCACTGCCATCACCATCACCCCAAGAGCAAGCACCAGAAAATTTCACCCAGACTAGAGGAGCAGCCTCCTGGCTGGTCTCTGGGCTTTCTCCTTCACTTCCTCCTAGGATTCTCCACACAATGGGCTGAGGAGACTTTGAAACGATAAACCAAGTTACATCATTCTTGTGCTGAGAAGCCTCCCCAGACTTTTGGTTTTATTCAGAATAAAACCATGACAAGAGTTTCCCACTTTGCTATTCATATTATAGTCCAAGAACCAGCAGCAGTGAGTTCACCCACTAGCTTATTAGAAATGAATAATCCCAGGTCCCACCCCAGACCTATGGAATCAGAATCTGCATTTCAACAAGATTCCCATTTCAACATGATGCCTGGGCACATGAAATTTTAAGAAGCAATGGTCTCTGATTGACTTATTTCACTTAGCATACAGAGAAAGACAATGATCATATGATCTTACTCATACAGAATTTAAGAAACAAAAGAGAGGATCATAGGGGAAGAGAGGAAAAAAGTAAAACAAACAAGATGAAATCAGAGAGGGAGACAAACCGTAAGAGCCTCTTAATCACAGGAAACACACTGAGGGCTGCAGGAGGGGAGGGGAGCAGAGGGGAGTGCAGGGATGGGGTAACAGGGTGATGGGCATTAAGGAGGGCACGTGATGTAATGAGCACTGGGTGTCACTGACCTCTACCTCTGAAACTAATAATACACTCTATGTTAATTAATTGAACTTGAATTTAAAAATTTTGCGAAAGTTAGAAATTTAAAAGAAAAGAAGCAATGGTCTCCGAAATCGAACAAGACGCAGTCCCTACCCTCTCTTCCATTTCATCCACCACTCTCGCTTACTCAGTTCCAGCCACACTGGACGCCTCACTGCTGCTCAAAACTGGCAAGCACGCTGCCACTTCAGGGCATCTGCTCCTCCTCTTATCTCTGCTGGAATGTTCCTTCCTCTGGACACCCACCTGGCTCATTCCCTTACCACTTTCAGAGACCTCCTCACTATCCTCTTCTGAAGGAGCCTTTTCCTGACCACCCCTGTTTCTCCTGAAAACTCCCGTGTTCTCTAAAATCCTAGACCCTACTTTAGTTTGGTCATGACATTTATCACTACCTTACATTGTATTCTCTCACATAGTGTATCGTACGTATTATATATGAAAAGTTGCTCTTCCCTACGCATGTAAGCTCTGTAACTACAAGCAACTTATCACTTTTTCTCACTGCTCTATCCCCAAGGTTCAACATACAGTGGGCATGCAATAAATACTTGATAAACAAGCAAATATTTAAACTAGGGCTTCTAACGAACAGTGGTTTAGGCAAGTATCCAACAATAGAAAGATACCTCAGGCACTTCAGACTTCTGAAAGAAAATCAGCCCCAGTTGACAACATGGTCAAAGCTCCAGCACAAGGACACAGATTTAAAGAAGACCAAATGGCCCTCGGAAGCTTTAACTGTGGCCAGACACTATAGAGTAGTTCCAAAATAGGAAATACATGTGTTTAGTCGGGGTAGGTCTAGGGCTGGGAAGAACTGGTTCACCAAGCACTAAGGAGGATGTGGAGGAACAGAACACTTCCTCGCTGCTGGAGGGAATGCAAAGTGGTGCAGTCACTCGAGAAGTCAATACTCTAGGTATTTACCCAACTGATCTGGAAACACGGATCCATATAAAAACCTGCACACAAAAGTGTACAGTGGCTTTCTTCATGATTATCAAAACCCAGAAGAAATCACGTTGTCTTTCAATAGGTGAATGGATATACAAATCGCAATACAACCATACTACAGATGATACGACACAGTGATGAAAAGCAACAGGCTATTAATCCACATAACAACATGAATAAATCTTACATGCACACTGCTGAATGAAAAAAGGTAGGCTGGGAAAGCTCTATATTGTAGGATTTCATTTATATGACATTCTAGAGAAAGCAAAACAGAATAATAGATCTGTGATTGTCAGGTGTTTGTGGGGAAGAGACAAAGACTCAAATAAGGGAAGCACAGGGGATTTTTTTCTTTTAGGGCAGTGAAGCTATTCTATGAAATACTGTCATGGTGGATACGTGACACCACACATTTTCCAAAACCCATAGGACTTTATATATAGCACATGGAAGGAAGCTCAGTGCATGTAAAATAAGAAGAAAAAAAAAATCAATCAGGAAAAGGGGGTATCCCAGGATGGAATGCAGACTGTGACAAGAGACTCAAGCTTGATTCCAAATGTATGACAGAACCTCAGTGAAGGGAGTGGGGAAAAGAGGTGCTGACCTACTTAACTTTAGAAATGACTGGAAACTGTTAAGACTATAGACAAAAGGAACTGTCCATAATACTCGAACTGAGAACGTTGTTTCTCAAGAGGAGACAAGTTGACGATTCTGAAAGCACTGTACATGGATACCTGGAATGTGTGACTGATGCTGGGAGCCAGAATTCTCACTATTAAAGTAGATTACAGAAAAGCAAGAGGAGAAGAGAAGAATAAACATGTGGCAACAGATTAGAATTGGCGATATGAGCAGGAGGTCATGTTTAGCTTCATACAGACATTCTGTACAGATACATCTCACTTTTTATTGCACTTTGCAGATAACTGCATTTTTATTTTTATTTTTTACAGACTGAAACTATGTGGCAACACTGCGTCAAACAAGTCTATGGTGGCATTTTTTCCAACAACATTTGCTCACTTCGTGTCTCTGTGCCACATTTTGGTAATTCTTGAAATACTGCAAACTATTTTATTATCATTATATTTGTTATGGTGCTCTGTGGTCAGCGATCTTTGATGTTACTATTATAATTGTGCCACAAACCATGCCTACATAAGACAGCAAACTTAATTCACAAATGTGTATGTTCTGACTACTCCACTGACCTGCCAGCTGTCCCCTCACCTCTGACCCTCTCCTCGGGCTTCCCTATTCCCTGAGACATAACAATATGGAAATTAGGTCAATTCATAACCCTACGATGGCCTCTAAGTGTTCAAGTAAGAGGAAGTGTCACTTCTCACTTCTTAAATCAAAAGCTAGAAAAGATTAAGCTTAGTGAAGAAGTCACGTTGAAAAAGCTGAAACAGGCTGAAAGCTAAGCCTCTTGCACCAAACAGCTTGCCAAGTTGTGAAGGAATGAACGTTCTTGAAGGAATGAAAAGTGCTATTTCAATGAGCACACACATGATAAGAAAGTGAAACAGGGGGCGCCTGGGTGGCTCCATCAGTTAAGCATCTGCCTTCAGCTCAGGTCATGATCTCATCGGTCCTGGGATCAAGCCCCGCATCAGGCTCTCTGCTCAGCAGGGGTCTGCCCCCGCCCCCCGCCCTCTGTGCTCAATCTCTCTCTCAAATAAATTAATAAATTTTTTTTAAAAAAGTGAAACAGCCTTATTGCTAATGTGGAGACAGTTTTGGTGGTTTGGAGAGAACATCAAACCAGCCACAGCATTCTTTTAAGCCCAAGCCTAATCCAGAACAAGGTCCTTACTCCCTTCAATTCTATGAAAGCTGAGAGGTGAGCCAGCTGATTAGGCAAAGTTTGAAACCAGAAGAGGCTGGTTTGTGAAGTTTAAGAAAGAAGCCATCTCCATAACATCAAAGTGCGAGCTGAAGCCGCAAGTGCTGATGGAGAAGCTGCAGCAAGTTCTCCAGAAGATCTAGCTGAGACAATTAATGAAGGGGGCTATACTCAACAACAGACTTTCAGTGAGATGTGACAGACTTCTATTGGAAGCAGGTGGCATCTAGGACCACATAGCTAGAGAGGAGAAGTCAATGCCCGGCTTCAAAGCTTCAAAGCACAAGCTGACTCTTTTGTTAGGGGCGAGTGCAGCTGGTGACCTGGAGTTGAAGCCAATGTTTACTCACCATTCTGAAAATCCTAGGGCACTTAAACTCTACTAAATCTGCTCTGTGTTCTCTAAATAGAACAAAAAAAGTCTGGATGACAGCACATCCGTTTGCCACATAGTTTATTGATCATTTCAAGTCCACTGTTGAGACCTACTGCTCAGGAAAAAAAGATTCAATTCAAGAAAAAAGGGGAAAAAAAGATTCCATTAAAAATATTACTGCTCATTGATTGACAATGCACCTGGTCACCCAAGAGCTCTGATGGAGATGGACAAGATTAATATTGTTTTCATGCCTGCTAACACAACATCCATTCTGCAACCTGTGGATCAAGGATTAACTTTGTATTTCAAGCCTTATTATGTAAGAAATACATTTTGTAAGGCTACAGCTGCCATAGATGGTGGTTTCTCTGATAGACAAAGTACATTAAAAACCTTCTGGAAAGGGTTCACTATTCTAGATGCCATGAAGAATATGCATGATTCAAGGAAAGAGGTCAAAACCTCAACATTCATAGGACTTTGGAAGAAGCTGATTCCAACGCTCCTGGATGACTCTGAGGGGTTCAAGACTTCTGTGGAGGAAGGAACTGCATATGTTGTGGAAATAGCAAGAGAACTAGAATTAGAACTGGAGCCTGAAGATGTGATGAATTGTTGCAATCTCATGAGAAAACTTGAATGCATGAAGAGCTGCCTCTTATGAAGGAACAGAGAAAATGGTTTCTTGAGATGGAATCTACTCTTGAATATGCCGTGATGACTGTTGAAATGACAACAAAGGACTTAGAACGTTACATAAACGTACTTGATAAAGCAGTGGCAGGATTTGAGAAGCCTGATACCAATTTTAAAAGAAGTTCTATTGTGAGGTAAAATGCTATCAAACAGCATCACATGCTACAGAGAACTCATTCATGAAAGCAAAAGTCAATTGATGCAGCAAACCGTATTGTTGTCTGACTTTAAGAAATGGCAAGCCTTCCATCACCCTGACCAGTCAGCAGCCTTCAACATCAAGGCAAGGCCCTCCACCAGCAAAAAGATGAGGACGATTCGGATTCACGGAAAGCTCCGATGATGGTTAGGCCTTTTTAACAATAAAGTATTTTTACATTAAGGTATGTACATTGCTTTTTAGGTTTAATGCTACTACACACTTAATAGTCTCTACTAAAGTGTAAACATAACCTTTATATGCACTGGGAAACAAAAATTCTTTTGACATGCTTTTTTGCAATATTCAGTTTATTGCAATGATCTGGAACCAAACCTGCAATATCTCTGAACATATATTTCCTAGCTCTATATGCTGAGAGGGTCTAGAAGCAGTGACACCACAGTAGCAAAGAGCATACCCAGTGTCCAGATCTTAGTTTCTAATATCATTCTCCAACAAAAAGAACAAAGGTTTCTTGGAAAAATGGCTAGTTCCAAGATGGGGTAAGAAATAATACAAGATGAGCCAGAACCATCTCATGGTGCCAGAAAGTAAAGACGTGCTCAAAACAAAATGATGGAGTATATCGAAGGGACATGGAAGCCAACTGAAAGAATACTCAATGGCCAAAATCAGAATGTTAGCAACAAAAGAAACAGTATAGTATTGCATTATAAGCCAAAGTATAGATAGTCATGAGTTCATGCCGATATAAACTGGATAAGTAAATAAACGGAGAGAGGGAGAATAAATCTCCTGTACAAAAAACTTCCAAGTAATTTATGTAAATATTCCCCCCTTCCAAGAGGTAGAGCACAATTTCCCCATCCTTTAAGTCTGAGTTATGCTTAATGACTTGCTTCCAAAGAGCAAAGCATGGGAATAAAGTAACCTGATAAACACAGCTGATCAAGGTTAAAAGGTTAAGCCAACTGTGATGAGTTATATTAATAGTATGTACCTCTGCCATGGTGAGAACACTTCACCTACGTGTCCTACCTCCCAAAAATACACAGCCCCAATCTAATCATGAGAAAACTATTAGGCAATCCAAAATTTTTTTAAAATTCTACAAATTTCCTGACCATTACTCCTCAAAACTGTCAAGTTCATTAAAACCTGGGAAAATGTGAAATAGTTCAAAGGAGCCTAAGGAGACATGATGACTAGACATGATACAGTATCCTGAATGCGAACCTGGAAGAGGGGAAAAGAGAAATCAGGGAACAACCAATAAAATCAGAATAAAGTAGAGAATTTAGTTAATCATAACAGATGAGCTGTGAGAAATGTACCATAGTGATATAAAATGTTACAATAGGGAAACTGGATGCTAGGGATGTGGGACACCTCTGTACTACCTTTATATCCTTTCTTTAAATCTAAAAGTATTTCAAACTTTAAAGGCATTCAAGAAAATGAATTCAAGACTGGCTATAACATATTTCTGTGTCCTCGTGCTAAGCTGTGTCATCCTTCATTATCAAGGCTCCCATGTATACCACACCATACTTGGTAGTTGACATACATCATATTATTTAGTAGTTTCATAACAATCATAGGAGCCAAGCATTATTCTCACATTTTCTAGATGGAAAAATAAAGATTATATAAAGCACTTAGGGGCCATGCAGCTAGGAAGTGGGAGAGGTGGAATTCACACCCATGTTATCCTGATTCCAGAGCCCATACACCATTCTGACTTCACAATACAATTCCAAAAAACTCTAAAATATCGTGGGCAGAAAAAGGCAAAAAGATTTTTTTTGACTCTACAATCCTCAAGAAGTAGCATCAATATTATGACCTGCAAGAGAACAAGAATCGACTTTGCCAATGCCTTAGCCATGTTCTATCTGGCTATATTTACCAGAAGCCAGAATTGCCCCTAGCCTGAATCCCCCTGCGGCTCCCACCCTCTAGGTGGACACCAACATTAAAGGACAACAGCAATCCAAGGCCCTGGAAGACACAGATGGCACTCTCAAATTGGGTAATATGAGGAGAGTTCAATTACATTACTCACATAGGAGCTGCTACCAGCCCCCAGCCTGAAGCGACCAGAGGACAGATCAGTTACCAGAGCCTGAGACAAAGAGCCAGGTGAAGAAGGCCACCTGACAGTAGCTATAGACCTTGCAGGGAGGGAGCCAGGGAAATAAGGACTCTAACCTTACTTCTTTCCTACCCTAGGCTCCCCGCACTGGCCAAACCCAATCAGAAGCCAATGAGCAAAGGAGACTAAAGATAGAGCCAATCTGGTTCTGCCTGCTGGAGCTCACTGAAGGACAAGGGGGAAGAGTGGGTCTGGGGGGGTAAACAACAGCTCTTCGACACACCAGAGAAACTGGTTTCCTGTTCTACCTGCGCACGGCTCCAAAGACTGACCGCGCTCGACTCAGCAAGGTCCACTCTCACTGCCGCCATGTTAGAGTCGGAGCTGTCTCCATTCAGACTCCCAAAACAGATCACTTCTCTCAACCCCCTGGTGGGGACATAAAAGTGCTTTAAAATATTTTAAATGTACAATATTTTCTCCCCTATTCAAGCAAACTTAAAAAGACTGACGTTTCATCACTGAATGGTTTAAGTGCCACATACATGCCTCTATATCAGCAGAAGGTTTAGCATTGAAAAGAGCTGATAAGAGACAGTGCGGCTTATCTGATCAATTCCCAAGAGCAACAACAATAATTGTATGGAATCACTTGTACTTTCAGTATTTTTGTAGGGAGAAAGAAGAGCAGTCCTGCCCGGAGTCCTTGAAGGTTTAGCTCAGTTTACCAGTCTGCTGTGCGGACTTCATGCAACTCTAACTTAAGTTTGCTTAGCAACCAGGCTGGAAATGTCCCTGCTTGCCTACCTCCTGCACCCTCATTCCCATAATGACTACAGGGGGCACCATGTCCCTAGAACTAAAAGCGAACTTAAGTGAACCTGGAGAAGTCCAGAGTGGTGGCTCTGACCCCCAGGAAGTCACACTTAACACTCTCCAGAAGCAGCATGACCTCTCGGTCTTAATAATTAAGCAAGTGTTCCTTTAAAGTTACTGAAAAGAAAGTGTCCAAACACAAGTTACTTCATTCCTTTTAAATAAGTACCCGAACAGAAAAAGGGACTTTAAGAAAAGGTTGCAAATAACTAGAAGCTCCAGGTCATCTGTAAAAAGGATGATCCATAGGCTCCTCGTCAATACAATCTAAAGCTTTCAAAGAACAATGCACGAGATCTTAACACTCTGGCAGACTACCTTACAACACCCATAACATTCCTGAAACACCCCGAGCTAAACTTCGACATTCATATTGATCATCATGGCTTTAAACTTAATAAAGAATCAGATCTATTTTCCCCAGCATGAATATATTTAAGGATGAATCCCCAACGAAAACGATGTGTGTGCTATGGTACAACCACTGACAACACCGGACTAAGAGACGAAGGAAGGAACTGACATTGAGCGTCAGTCTCTGCATCAAGACATGAATCCATTGGGGCGCCTGGGTGGCACAGCGGTTAAGCGCCTGCTTTCGGCTCAGGGCGTGATCCCGGCGTTGTGGGATCGAGCCCCACATCAGGCTCCTCTGCTATGAGCCTGCTTCTTCCTCTCCCACTCCCCCTGCTTGTGTTCCCTCTCTCGCTGGCTGTGTCTATCTCTGTTGAATAAATAAAAATAAAATCAAAAAAAAAAAAAAAAAAGACATGAATCCATTATATTTTTTCAATACCTCTATAAGGAAGATCTTTGTGGCTGAGGAAACCGAGCATAGAAAGCCTAATTAAATTGAAGATCACACAGATAGAAATGGACAAACTAGTGTTCACACAGCAAGCTTTTCCCAACACACCACATTGCCTTCAGAGGCCATACCGTACCAAGCTTTGTATGGGAGTGTATGATCTCATTTTTTATTCTATATTAAATAAGCAGCTATAAGATTACATTTGCATTTTCTATCAAACAGCCACTGTTGACCTTTAACTTTCATAATACCCAACACCTTCTACACATGGTCCTATATAAAATATTTCTTTCTCAAAATTTTATGTTGACAGAAGTTTATCTGTAAAAATTGACACGTTCCCCCCCTTTCTGATAACAAGAATTTTGCAACCCGTCATAGCACGCCTCCCAGCCTTGACTGCCAGCAAAGCCAGCATCAAAATTAAGACTCTGTCACAATAGCTCGATTAGGTTTTTGGTAGAGAATTTGCTTTTTCCTTCTTTTTACGGTCTTGAGTGTCCATTATATGAATTTATTGTGTGCTTAATGAAAATTCAGACAAAACAAATCAATGCATCTTTTTTATAAATGCATTATATTCCAGGAAATATGATTTCATCCATGATATATCTAAATCCATGAAAGACAAATCCGTAATATTGAGGACGTTTCTAGAGAGTGGATCAAAAAAATTGTTTTAATAAGCATCTTTTTCTTAAGCTGAGCTATGACTCATAATTTTTAGGAGCTTAGATTTACTCTCTGAAAAACAATAGCACTGAGTCTGTCGTTAGATATTAGCTCTATTTGTGGCAGGAGAAATGTTTCCTAGCATGCCCATCATTAGGTGATAATAAAGATCTAAATAGTAATAATAATGTCATTAATAATTTATCTGGTTATAGAGCAAGTGTCCCTCTAAGTGAAGAGAAAGGTCTCACATTTCTAAACCACTCTGTTGCAGTTCGGCTAGTGAATTAAATATTTAGTGGGCTGCTTAATATTTCATTGTAGAAAAATCATAGTGGGTTTTACCTACTCGGGTAACAAAAGCAGTGATTAAATACCACAGGTATATATAAATTTAATTCATAAATCATTTCTAAAGGCATTACAGTCAGTAGTACACACATAGGGATGCTTGAAGGACCATGACACCGGGTCCTCATAGAGCAATCACGGCATTTCGTTTGTAGACTATTTGTAATCCTCGCAGGAGAAGCGACCTGAGGACAGGAACCCCTTACTCCTGCTCCGTACATTTCTGAAATCAAGAGAAACTATGTTCACGCTCCTGTTATAAAGGAAGTCAGTACTTCAGCCAAAATATTCTGGCTCCCTCGCTACTGAATAGCTTTCCCCTTAGCCTTCACTGAACATATATTGCTAAAATCTGTTTGGAAATGAAAGGAAGATAATTCTCCAAGGATCCATGGGATTGTATTGCCTCGGGCTCTTCTCACTTCCTTTCCCACATGGTACATTTCTGTCAGCTCTGAATATCTCTCATGATAGTAATTGGCAGTTTACCCCATTAATGTTCCCCTTATATTGAAAGTGTTTCCCTCATTACCAGCTATTTCTTATTCTGTCCCTAATAATGGGGAAGAATAATCCATCTCTACCAGAGTTACAGTGACTCCGGGAGGTTTACAAGGAATTGCTTATTAAACAATTATTAACTGTTCGGAAACCACACATGCATTTGTGTTATTGTAACAGCCACTCATTTCAATACAAGCAGCTCACTAAATATGCATAAGCCATTTTGCTACAATAACAGTTTAACCACCGAGTCTACATTATGCAACCAAAATGAAATACTGCTCTGGCTTAAGATACTATCATTTCCTTCTCTGAAGTCTCCTCTTAGTGCTAGCCCTCCACATCACAGCATGTGCTGAAAATTACTGCCTTCGTTTTAGCCATTCAAAGCTGCACAATCACATCCCAGCCCTCAGACACAACTCCACTCACCGCCATGCCAATTGCATTACAATACTATTCAAACCATCCTCCCCGCTTTCAAAATGCTCTCTCACACTTGTTAGAGCCCTTTAATGGGCCCTTCCTGGGCTTTGCTGCCATTTCTCTTCTCCTAATGTAGATGTTAAGCAGAGAATAGGAAACAGGGAACAGAAGGAGGAAGAACAAACTGTATGAACCTTTCTGAACAGGTGGTCTTAACTACCTCCAGCGGAGATCAAAATAAATCTGTCTCTAGAACACGGGACAAAGCAAACTAGCCCTACCATCTCTCTTTCTTAAAATGGGTTATATTCCGAATGTGTCCATCCAACGCTATCTCAAATGATTCTGGATATGATCGGGTGCAAAGAATGGAAATTACACTTAGGGGGTCCTCAGTTTTTCTCACCTCTAAAATGAGAAATCTGAACAGAAAAAAAATTTTTTTTCAAGGTTTATTTTAATTCTAATGTTACTTATTTCTGTTTCTCCAGTGGTTATGGAAGATTGAGCTACAAGTTACACCATTTGGCAGAATAAATATCTCTGCCTTCCAAGTCCTAAATTATACTGGGGGCAGAGATATATAAACCATCAAGATTTAGGACTATTCCTAAAATGGACATAGAGAAGATAAGGGAAAACCAGCAAAAAACACTGCAGGTCTACCTGGGAAAGTCAGGAAAAACTTCATGAATGAAATGGCTCTGGATGTGTTTGAGAGGATGAGGAGGAGATCATCTCGTAGACAAAGTGAGCTCAGGATAAGCCCAGGGAACTGCATAGGCCATAATATAAAAGTCTTCAAGATCCTAGGGTATTCTGGGCACTACAAAAGTTTTGTACTATCTGAGAAGCGAGGAAATTCAGGAGAAGAAAACCTGAAAAGTTGTGCATGATCTCTCTGTCTCTCAATATATCTCTCTCAGTATCTTCCTCTCCCTCTCTCTTTCTCCCTCTCTCCCTCTCTCTTCTTTCTCTCACGTAGCTCCTGAAGTCTTTACTATCCAAACTTTAACACAGAAAACATGAGAAAACTATGGAAACCTATACAAATCTGCCTCTACTTGAAAACAGCTCATCTCGCAAACATTTTACTTCCAAAATACAACAATTTCAGCAGGTTTGACACAAGTTACACAGTCTACTAAAAGAGATTCACTTAGCTGTGTGGTTAACAGATGAAAACACCCATTTCCCCTTGATTACAGTTTTACAGTGTTCTATTCTGATCTGGCAGTGACAAGCCACATAATATTACATCCCACTTTATGGAGAAGATCCCACAAAAAATCACCTACTGACAGGTACTGAATATAAGCCACCGAGAGGTGAAATAAGCCACGAAATGGTGGAAGCAGATTTCAAAACCAAGCAGTTTCAACCAAGATCTTACGCTTCTTAATATGGTTACCTCACAAAAGAAGGAGGTAGTCACACACACACACACACACACACACACACACACACACACACACACACCCTATTTTAAAAATATTTGAAACTGATACAAATATGATGGCCGGGTAAAATTTTGGTGGCCCGGGAGTTGAAAACATTTCTAAGTATATACTACATAAAAGATTATAGCACACAATTTATTATGAGAAATAATGTGGGAGTTTAGATACAAACAGGTCAGGGTTTCCTTAAATCATGGAATGTAAAATTGTTTTTCTTTCTTTTTTATTCTTATGTTCAATTAGCCAGCATATAGTACATCATTAGTTTTGGATGTAGTGTTCAACGATTCATTAGTCGTGTATAACACTCAGTGCTCATCACCACATGTGCCCTCTTTAATACCCATCACCCGGCTACCCCATCCCCCCACCCCCCTTCCTTCTGTAACCCTCAGTTTGGTTCCCAGAGTCCTGAGTCTCTCATGGTTTGTCTCCCTCTCCGATTTCTTCCCATTCAGTTTTCCCTCCCTTACCCTGTGGTCCTCCCTGCTATTCCTTATGTTCCACATATGAGTGAAACCATATGATAATTGTCTTTCTTTGCTTGACTTATTTCACTTAGCATAATGCCCTCCAGTCCCGTCCATGTCGATGCAAATGGTGGGTATTCATTCTTTCTGATGGCTGAGTAATATTCCATCGTATATATGGACCACATCTTCTGAATCCAGTCATCTGGTGAAGGGCATCTCGGCTCCTTTCACATTTTGGCTATTGTGGGCATTGCTGCTATGAACATCGGGGTGCGTGTGCCCCTTCTTTTCACTACATCTCTATCTTTGGGGTAAATACCTAGTAGTACCATTGCTAGGTTATAGGGTAGCTCTTGTTTTTTCAAATAAAATCAAATTTCCATAAACCACCACTCATCGGAATGTTTTTCATTCCACCTAGAGTGGATGCATATCTAAAAGGAAACTCCATATGTTTTAAAAAAGGCTTTCTTCTTTCAAACACTATTCTAAAGTAATATTTACATAGTTATTTTATTTGCACAATGATTCAATCATGTCCATGTTATTGAGAGCAAAAGTAAAACCAAAGTGACCCACCTTGGGATCTAGAACAGTGGAGACACCCTTGTACGTATAGAGATATCCTAAATAACAATGAGACTTTAAGAACAACTTACTTGAGGAAGATAGTAAAAACTTACATTGATCCCATTGAAAAGGCAATATTCTAATCTCTGGAAGTTCTACATTTCTCTCAAAGTAACACTAATCCAGGAGAAGTACTCCATAGTAACAAAGAGAGTATGTGTAATATATAAATAAAGATGTGCTTGGATATCTAGATCTAATGTGGGGGGTGTGTGTGCGTGCACGCACGCACTCATGTATAGTCACACTCTTAGCAATTAAAAAGTGACTTTGAACTCTGAAAAATCAAATGCTGATTGGCTGCAAAGGAGGTAATGACTTACAATATATCTGAACTGACCTGAATTAAATTATAGACTTGCTTGGAACACAGGTCAGTGAATTTGAAGGTGAAATCGGGTTGCAAAAAAAGCAATCTATGGAAACTATTGATTAACAAGTAGGGGATTCTTTTTTTGCCACTGAAATAAAATGAACAAGCGCTAGGTAATGGTTCCAACTGTTCAAAAGAAACATTTCTAATATTTGTGAAACTTAAATGGTAAAATTATTTTTTCAATCTTCTAAAACACTTCCAAAAGGTATTCTGTACTATAAAATTGGACTATTACAGCGTAGGTCAGTAATGACATTATAGTAAAATCCCAGAGCCAGCCAATGTCTCTCTTGCTATATGAAAATAAATCATTTTTCTTATTCAGCTAACAGATAACTGTTGAGCACTATCCTACGTAGTAAGTTTACATGGAACGTATTGCTTTTTTAGTAAAGAAAGGAGGAAGAGGAGTTCCTTCATCAAAAAAGATAGCATTAAGCTTTCAAAGAGGGAATCTTTATACAAACCCAAAAACCTACAGATTCATACTGAAAGCAGCTATGTGGAAGTCTAATAGGGAAGATGCCCCACACTGGCAAGTGAATCCCTAGATAAGGCCTAAAGGAAGTTAGGAAATGAGTATAGACCACAAAATCAAGAAGAAAACATGAGTAACTACTTCTATTGTCTATTCGACCAATGTTTATGGGAATTTGAGTTTTCAAAGGAAATTGGCTAGGTAAACTGCAAACAAATGATTACTGCTTTTACATAAATCCACAGAGAGTGGTCAAAGTCGGTGTTTCACAAGAGAGGAAAAATGTGCACTGACCAGTTTGGCTATTGTTGTTTGGTTTTGGTTTTGGTGCAGTGTTGATATCATGTCAGTGGCTCTCGACCTGGTACAGTGCCACCTCTCCAGGGGCTCTTTTTGAAATATGTAGAGACATTTTCGGTTGCCTGAAAGTAGCATGTAAAAGACAGGGAAGGGGGGAAGGAGGCTAACTGTCCTACCCCAGCTGCTGTTAACAACCACAGTAAAGAGTACGGGGGTATTTCCCTACCCACCAGATCCCTCCATTCGGAGGCCAATCTATGGGTGTCTAAAGCAACCCCTGTAATTTTGCAACCTTGGAAAGAAACCCAAGAACTGAACACAAAGCTTTCAAAGAACTGTTCCCAACTGGCTAGCACCAGTCAGGGCTAGTCTACAATCAAGAGCAACTCAGTCATATCTTACTATGTAAACAGGGGTTACTAATAGGCAAGATTGGAGGAGCCAGCCTCCGAATTCTATTCTAGTAAGGAAGGGAAGAGAGTCAAACTGAAGGAACTGATAGGGAGTCAACATTATCATAGAGCTCAGTGCACTCTCTCACAATAGGCATCCTTGAGTCTCAGGTAGGGGCCCAGGAAATGACAGTCCAAACAGGAAACAGTCATAGAGGAGAGCACGGGAGAGACAGAAGACAAACTTAACAGAATGCATAATTTTGCCAGACTCTCCTCTTACAATTTTGGTAATGGCATCCCTTTAAGTTCTCTGAAAACCATCCTAATACCAGTTTTTGCAAGGATGTGATTCATCCTTTGTATAATCACCTCCACACAGAAGTCAGATATTTTAATGGCCAAACAGAAAATTCAACAGCCCATTTGGTATAGGTACGCAAAATACCCCACGAAAAATCTAGTTATAAATAACTGCAAGTGTTCGCATATGGTAGAGAACACTTGGAAATGTCATTTGCTTTGTAAGAAGGTGCAATAAGCCTTTGAAACCAGCATTACCTGATATCAGGCTAAATGCCTTGTTTGTATGAAAAGACTGAAAGGAAGGATGAATAAAAAGCAAATATAAAATGTGACCCTAAAGGTTCAGAAAAATGAAGTGCCAACACTCAATAAAAATGATTAAAATGTGTGCAGAACTATATTGCTTTCCATCTGACCAGTCTCAAAAAGATCGTGAACAGTCATCATGTGTCATCAATGGCCTAGCCATCTGCAACACATGAACAAGTCCATTTTAAATAAGCCCTACTCCGTGGTCTTTACCCTGATGTTTCATCTGCGCTAGTGAGACATCACTGGGCAGACGTCTGCTGTGAGTTTGTTCATTCTGATGAAGTTGCCTATGAAAAGACTTATGTCCTCTCCAATTGTTTTTAAGTCCATTATTTCAAAATGCAGAGAGGCTATATAATTAATTTGTGTGTTTTAGTGACTCATGGCCTTGAGAGAGCTAGAGAAGTGGTCCTTTAAATCTTTCCCTGGACTTGGGGGTGAAAAGGAGTGATGAGTATCTAAACCAACTAGTGGAGACCGGAATAATTTCCCAGAAAGAAAATTGCTCACCCTCTCTCGATAACCTGTTTCAGTATCTGAGGGTTAGTGATACATAGGAGTACTACTGTCTTGTTCTTCAAAGGCTCTTGAGTGAACAAAATTTGGCTTCTACAAAAGATGTCCTAGACACTTCACTTATTACTAATTATTCTTTCTTTCCTTTTTGACAAAAACAAATGAATCTTCACTTCCTTTTTTTTTTGTAGGTCAATAAATATGGTAGTTTAATATTTGAGCTAGTAAAACTGACAATGTTATATTCTGCCAAACAGTTCCAAAATTTAACTAGGGGTTCTTCATAACTGTCCCAGATACAGAAACAGAACAAATTCTGTTTATAATTTTATATTACTATTTTTAAAAGCCTAACATTAAAATTGGAAGCTCATCGAAGAGAAAGACAAAGTCCTGACCTCAGTCTTGATAAATTTATATTGTGACAAGAATCTCTTTCCAAACCTAAACAAATATTGATTTCAGAAGAACTCAAAAATCCCAGAATTGACTGGAAGCACAAAGGTTAAACTACTGGGGAATATTTCAATTTTATCATTTAGTAATTAATCACTAAAAATCTTGAATTTAGAGTTTATAACTAAATGTCTTTCTCCTGCCATCTACAGGTAATACCCAACTCTTACAATCCATTCTTAAAACATTTCAATGGGAACTTGATAAACTTGACCAGTTTCCAAACAGTACCTCTGAAAGCTGGGTGAACTAGATAGACATTTAGTTTCCAGTTGAAATTTAACTTCCCAGCAGGAATTCGTGTCATGTCAAAATTTACAAACCTTCCTGGGAAGACACTACTAAAGTCACGGGAAAACAAAAAAGTAAAAGTACCCTCAAACACCAGGTCCTGCTACTTCTCAGGTCGAGCCAACATCTGTACCAGGTTCCCTAACAATCAGCCCGCCACGTTCCATACAGCTCCTTTAACTTTTCTCCCTCAGAGGGGCACCTGGGTGGCTCAGTCAGTGGAGTGTCTGACTGTTGATTTCGGCTCAGGTTATGATCTCAGGATCATAGGATCGAAGCCCTCATTAGGCTCTGGCCTCAGCGGGGAGTCTGCTTAGGATTCTCTCTCTCCCTCTGGCCCTCCACGAGCCCGCTCTCTCTCTCTCTCAAATAAATAAATAAATCTTAAAAAAAAAAAAAAAAACTTTTCTCTCTCATAAATGATACTTCCTGACTTATGCTTCTAGTATGGTTGGAGAGGTCGTGGCCACCTGTTAAGGTCCTGCTGCAACTACCAAAAAAAAAAAAAAAAAAAAAAGAGGATGTGTTCCAAAAATCATATTTCAAAGGACATCAAAAAGATGTGGGAACAATGAAGGCTAAATGAACTAAAATCACACAGAAGGAAAACACTTTCTATATGTAAAGAAGGTAAACGGGGGTAAGATATTATGTGTGTGTATGCTTAATATCCAAATGAGACTGATAACAACAGGAAAATAAAAATAAAAGCAGACTCACATATAGTCCAGCTATTAGAGACAGCATACAAGAGTTGAAAACGTATTTTATAGGGGAGCCTGGGTGGCGCAGTCGTTAAGCGTCTGCCTTTGGCTCAGGGCGTGATCCCAGCGTTCTGGGATTAAGCCCCACATCAGGCTCCTCTGCTAAGAGCCTGCTTCTTCCTCTCCCACTCCCCCTGCTTGTGTTCCCTCTCTCGCTGGCTGTCTCTCTCTCTCTCTCAAATAAATAAATAAAATATTTTTTAAAAATGTATTTTATAAAAAAATATTTCAAGATGGACTCTAATGTCTTGGATGCATATTGAAATCTCTAAGATAACCACTAAAAGTCATACAACTATACATAACTAAAAAGACTGAATGAGAAAAAAACAGAATAAAATACTTGCTTAATCCATAAGAAGGCAGGAAAAAGAGGGCAACAAGTAGAAAATAAGGAGCAAAATGTTACACGTAAACTTACTTCAGCCATCAATTGTATTACATGTAAATAGATGAATAATCAAAGGACAAAAACTGTCAATATATATAAAAATAACAGTTAACTGTATTTACAACCAGTATTATGCTGGTTGTTAAGCAGAATAACAGTTCCCATAAAGATGTTCCTGTCCTATTCCCAGAACCTGTGAATATGCCACCAAATATACAGCAAAGGGACTTTGCCGATATGATTAAATTAAAGATCTTAAAACAGGAAGATTATCTTGGATTGTCCACGTGGCCCAATGTCATCACAAGTATCTTCACAAATGAAGGAGGGATTCAGGAGAGTCAGCATCCTGAGTCAGTAGCATGAGAAAGAATGGACTGGCAACTGCTGGTCATGAATATGGAAAGGGATCATAAGCAAAGAAATGTGGACAGTCTCTAGATGCTGGAAGAGGCAGGGAAATGGATTTTCCCATAAAGACTCCAGTAGGAATGCAGCCCTGCCAACACTTTGATTTTAGACCAGTGAGACCCATTTTGGTTATCTAACCACCAGACAATAAGAAAACGGATTTTTTACTGTTTGAAATCAACAAGTTATGATAACTTGTTACAGCAGAAATAGGAAACTAATAAAATTAGTTAGAAGAGAATCATCTTAAATAAAAAGATATAGATAAGTCAAAGGTAAAGAATGGTAAAAGATATATCAATAAAATAAAAACCAAAGAATGTAAGTGTGGCTATATTTACACTAGACCATATACATATATGTGTGTGTGTGTGTGTGTGTGTGTGTGTATCTATGTATGTATATATTTAATATATATTTATGTTTAATATATACATTTATATTTAATCTAAAAAGAAACAGAGAGAAAGAAAGGGAAAGAGACACAAATCCACTATCACCATTAGAGATTTTAACAACCTTCCCTTAAGAATTGAAAGAATAGAAGACAAAAAATTGGTAAGTGTATTATAGAAGATATGAACAACAAAGTGTACTGATTCAAAGAAAAGTATATAGAAAAATTCCCAATAACTGGCAGAACAGGCATTCTTTTGAGGTACATACAGAACATTTGCAAAGTAGATCATACATTGGGTCATAAAGCAAAACCCAAAAATCCCAAGGGACTGAATCATATAGACAATGTGCTCTAATCCCCGGGGAATTAATCTAGAGATAAAAAGAAGGATATCTAGAAAAATCCACCAACTGTTTGAACATTGAGTAGTACGCTTCTAAATAGGAAAATGTTCACGTTATCAAATATTTTTAAGTGAATGAAAATGAAAATGTAACATCCAAACGTATGCAATACAGCTAAAGCAGTGCTTAGAGGGAAATTTTAGCTACATGCATATAGTATTAGAAATGTATAAAGGTATAACATCAATTATCTAAGTTTCTGTTTCGAGAAAAACACAAAAAATTTAAATTGAACAAAGTATAAGAAAGGAAATAAGAAAGATAAGACAAAAATTAATGAAACAAAAAACAGATGGACAGAACTCATTATAGCCAAAAAGCTGTTTCTTTTAAAAGATATGTAAAATTAATATACAATTAGACAGACTGATCAAAAGAAAAAGAAAAGAAAATACAAACATATATCAGTAATTAATGAGGGCATCGCTACAGACAAAAAGATAGTGAGAGAATGTTATGAACAAACTTACGGCAATAAATTTTGTCAACCTAAACAAATTCACTGAAAAATACAAATTACCAAAATGTATGGAAACATAAATGAGAAGTGAATCCATAATTCAAAATCTTTCCATAAAAGCCCACAAGCCTTTACTGATGAATGCCTTCAAATATCTAAGGAAGAAACAATACCAAAATTAAACACACTTCTTTATGAAATAAAGAAAGTGGAAATATTTTCCAAATTATTTTATGAGGCTAGAATAATCCTGATACTGAAATTCAAGAAGAATGTTACAAGAAAAGAAATTACAGACCCTTATCCCTCATGAACATAGATACAAAAATCCCAAACAAAATTTAAGCAAATTAAATGCAATATGTAAAACAAATGATAGAAGATGATCGAGTGGTTTTATTCCAGAAATGCAAGATTGGCTTAATATTCAAACATCAGTCAATGGAGCATGAATAATAAAAAACAAAATTTCTGAATGGTACTGACTCAAAATTAAATAATTTCCTCTTCAAACGACACCATTAAGCAAAGGAAAAGATAAACTATACACCAGGGGAAACATGTAACATATATATATATATGATAAAGGACTTCTATCCAGAATATATAGAGCCTCTGTAAGTCAATAACAAGAATAGAACAACTCATTTTTTTTTAAATGTGAATCATTTGATAAAATCTTTGACCCAAAGAAGATACACAAATGGAAAATAAGCACATGGAAAAATGTTCAACATCCTTAGTCATCAGGGAAATGTAAATAAAAACCCAATGAGATATCATCACATACTCAAAATAATTGCTTTTAAAGTCAAAGCAATGGACATTATCACACGTTGACAAGGATGTGGAGAAACTGGAAAACTCATACATTAGTAATGAGAGTCTACAATGGTACTGCTACGCTGGCAAAGTGTTAAGCAGTTTCTAAAAAAGTAAACATACACTACCACACACCACAAGAGTTCTACTTGTATTTATTAATTTAAAGAAATGAAAACATACGCCCACAGAAAAAGACTTGCACCCAATGTTCATAGTCATAGTATTCACAATAGCCAAAAGCCGGAAATAATTCAAATGACTTTAACATAGTAAAAAATCATCACCATCATCAAAATGTGATCTACCACTGAGGTGGAATACGACTCAGCAGTAAAAAGGCATTAACTACCGATACATGCAACAACACGAAAGAATTTCAAAAACATCTTGGTAAGAGAAAGAAGCCTAACATGAAAGGGTATGTTTGCACGATTCCATTTATATAAAATTTCTAAGAGAGGCAGTATAACTATAAAAATAGAAAAAGATCAATGGTTGCTTGGGTTTGGAATGGGGATTTACTGAAAATTAACAGAGAGGAACATTTTTTTAAAACAGATTTTCTTTTTTAGCATAATTTAGCTTTGTGGCCAGTTTGAGAGGAAAGTACAGAGATTTTTTTTTTCCCCACGTACTCCCTGCCTCTACACATGTACAGCCTCCCCTTTATCAAGATCCCACACCAGAGGGATACATCTGTTACAATGGATGGATCTACTCTCCTGTGTCATAATCACTCAAAGCCCAGAGTTTACATTAGAGTTCACCCTTGGTGTTGTATACCCCACGGGCTTTGACAAATGTATGATGGCACGGATCCACCATTAGAGCATGACACACAATAATTTTCACTGCCCTAAAAATCCTCTGTGCTCTGCCTATTCAACTCTTTACCCTCCCAACCAATTTTTTGCCATCTCCATAGTTTTGCCTTTTCCAGAATGTCATAATGATGGAATCATACGGTATGTAGCAGCACTTACAGCCTGGCTTTTTTCACTTAGTGACAGGCATTTAGGGTTCCTCACAGAAGAATTTTTGAGGCATGATGAAAGTATTCTTTTTCTTTTCTTTTTTTTTTTTTAGTTTCTCTTATTTAAACTCAAGTTAGTTAACATATTGGATGATGAAAGTATTCTTAACCCTTGACTGTGACATGGAAAGATGTTCAGCCTCATTAGTTATCAGGAAAATGAAAATTCAAAGCATGAATACCACTTCAATGGAGTGACCGGGTGATGGGTATTAAAGAAGGCAGGTGTTGGGATGAGCACTGGGTGTTATATGCAACTAATAAATCGTTGAACCCTACAACAAAAACTTACGATGTACTATATGCTGGCTAACTGAACATAATAAAAATTATTTTTAAAAAGAAGGAAGAAAAAGAGAATAACAAAGGTTGGCAAGAATATGGAAAGTTAAAATACTGAGGCACTGCTGGTGAGAATGCAAAATGGTGCTTTGAAAAACAGTCTAGCAGTTCATAAGGTTAAACATACAGTTACCCTATGGTCCAGCAGTACCACTCCTAGGTATATTCAAGAGAAATTAAAACAGGCCCATACAAAGACTCGCACAGGGGTATTCACAGCAACAGTACTCATAACAGCTAAACAGTAGAAACACTTAAATGGCCATTAACTGATGAGTAAAATGTAGTATATTCATCCAATGAGTTATTACTAGACAATAAGAGGAAAGGAATACTGATAGATATTGATGAGCATGGGTGAACCTTGAAAACATTATGCTAAGTAAAAGACACCACTCACAGAAGACCATATACTGTCTGTTTCCATTTATATGAAATTTCCAGAAAAGGAAAACCTTTAGAGAAATAACATGAATTAGGGTTGTCAAGGGTTAGGAAGGAGAGGACTTGGAAGAAACTGGGGCACTGACTGTTAATGGGAATGGGGCTTTTCTTTGGGGGTAATGAAAATGTTCTAAAACGTATTGTGGTAATGGCTACACAGCTCTGTGATCATACTAAAAACCACCGAATTGTACATTTCAAATGGGTGAATTGTATGGTATATGAATTGCACCTCAAGAAAGTTGTTATATTAAAAAAAATAAAGAAAGACTAAACCTGCTGTTTTGATGCAGTTCAAACAACTAGCTTGTGGAGATGGCTGCATAACTCTGACCTTACCAGGCTTCTTTGTCCAAGAGCACTGTCTATTGGCATGAAGAGGTGCACTTTTCTGGAAAGATGGGTGGCTAGGAGTTACCAGATCTTCTGATTTTGTGATTTTGTTTCTCTAGGGCCCTTGAATTTTTCCCTTTCTTCTTTCTTTTGCATTACTACCAAGTCTCCAAGGAATGTTTCCCGTGTCAAGTCACCCCTTTATCCACTAGATGTAATGCCTTCCCTGAGAAAGCCATCTCTCTTCCCATATATATACAAATTATTTCCTTTTAAGTCCCCACCAGTCAACAACACTCTGATATGCCAAGTCTTGCGCCTCCTCCTAGAGTTCCCAATGTAGGTGGTACTTGCCCTCCAGCCAGTGAATATTTTCCATATTTCCATCAATCCTCCAGTTTCCCTTCTCCTCTCTTCTGATTTTCCTCTGCTAGACTTGGGTGTTTCTTTAACAGGAGGTATTTGAAGTCCGTAGCATCCTAGGTCTCATAGTTATGTAGTGGTTTTATTTGCTCTCTTTGTTGATCTGTATTCTTTCTTTGGAAGATGTATGGATAGATCTGGACGTACAGGGACGCCATTATGCAGTGGGACCTAGAAGCCCTGTGTTGCATGTTTACAACTATCTCATTGGAGATAGTGTAAATTACAGTCCTTGGAATCTTCAAGGACTTCCAACTTTTCAGGGAGAAAATGTTTTAACGTAGACAATAGGAGATGAGATACAATGCAATTCAGAATTGACAGCTCCATTACATACAGAAATTGTAAATGTTATAGAAATTTCAAATAAAAGTGGAGATAGCTGTGACAAATTATTGACAAAACTTCATATAGAAGGCAGAATTTTATTTTAACTTTCACGAACAAATATGATTTGCTATAGAATTGAAACCTGGATAATGTAACAATATCTAGTTCAATAAAAGTAACCAGATATTATCTTAGTATTTTGAGATATTAAATAGATTTTGTTTTCCTTCACATTTTTTTATATTATCTATGCTTTTTTCCATCTAATCAATGGGGTTTATTACCTGCGGGGAAACATAATTCATTCAAAGTGAGGTGGGGGAGGAATTGCAACACACACACACACACACACACACACACACACACACACAGCCTCTTGGGCAGTAGGGAACAACAAAGAGTTAGATAGGAAACACCCCTGAGCTAAGAATTTGGTAGGCCCTGAGAACAAAGCCCCTTCCCTTCCCTGGAGCATGAAAGATCTCTAGATAGGTTTGGGAAATAAAAGAGCAGGAGATACCTGCGGCACAGGGCTCCATTCTTTCTGCCTCTTGAAACCAAAGAATCCTTTGCTTATACAATGTCACAAGCTGTAAGAACTAAGAATAGTTATATATTCGTTATTCTCTAAACCATCCCCTAGCCAAAGTTTCTATAATGCCCATCTTAAGTCGGCTGCTGTCTAGATTGAGAAGTCAACTTTGAAAATAACAGGAGGGTAGGGAGCAAATCTCTTCACCTCTGGGTCACTAGTTTAGCAGAGTGACCAACACTCAGGAGGTGCTGAATGAACTGAACTCATTCAAATTAACAATAACTAGCAATTATCAATTCTTTAGGATTAGGAAATATGTATTCACCTTTTTCATGTTAAAAGGATCACTTTTTGCTGACAATTTAAGTGTAGAAGGAAATGGCCTCGAGGCAGTTTTAAAAACTATAAAAACTTTAAAAACCAAATTGTGATCATTTTAATTATTAAATCTTGGCAATAATATCCCTTTAAATAGTGATTTTCAATATCCTTACACCTCTAAAAACCTAATTTTGTCCTGAAAATGCAAATCTAGAGGTCATTTCATTTAATAAATACATATTTCCTAATCGGCTGCATACTAATGAAGTTAATCTGAAGGCTAAATTTCGATTATGAATTATGGACCCTCATCTCTGCTTCCTGAGTCCCTGAATTACCTATATCTGAAAATTTCCAGTACATAGCAAAATGACCTGCTGCGAAGAACATCCTTTGAACACCAGCTTCATTCAGTCAGGTGAGGTGAACAGTGATGTGTCTCTAATTCTTAATTTGTATGTGATTCTCCTTATGCAAAATCATGATTTACAACTACCTAGTAGGTAACTTGGCTAACTTAAGACGTGCAGCACAGGTTTGGATGCTTAGACTGAGCCATAAAACTTAAGATCCCTGAGGTTTGTAATTAAGGCACACACTTCAGCAGTATTTATCCTGCTTCAGTTCTGAGAAATTAATTTCCATTGAGGAGAGAATGGTTTTTCCTCTCAATGCTTACCTCTCACACTTTATTCTGAGCATGTTTTCTCCTAAAAAAAAAAAAAAAAAAAAAAAAAATCAAATATAAAGGAATTTTTTTCCTAAGCTGAGTAGGACATACATCAGCTGACATTTATACCTCAGTTGAAAATTAATTTGTGTGACTATAAAAGCAACAGATTGTGTTATTTCACAATGTGACACTGCAATTCAAATAACTATCTCAAACAGCATATCTGAAAGAAAAATAATTAAAAAGTTCCAGCTCACTTTCAGTTAATTGTTCCAACAAATCATTAGTGCTAACCTCAAAGAGGACTAATGCTCCAGTTGGAGAAAGTTCTTTCTCATTCTTGCAAGCAGTTGTGATTTGTGGTGTTACGCATGACTTTAGTAGCTTAAGGTATCTCCCCACGGGCACTTTAGCACTGTTCTAGTTTGGCAGCTTACTTTATTGAATCACAGAGCTGAAAGGAAAATCCAGATGCCTTCAAGTATGCAGAGGATCACAGACTAAAGTTCTCATCCATACCCTCTAGCTGGTTATCAGTCCAGTCCTCTGTTACAGTCACACATGTCATGTCTCCTCCGTGGCAGTCAGTTTAGGCTAAGTGATGCTGCAGTAACAATCCCTGGCTTCTAACCACAAACAAGGTTCGTTTCTAGAATATGCTATATGTTCATCACAGACCTAAGAGGCAGGTTGAAAGGGCAGATACTACCTGCGGCATGCCAGTCTCAGGGGAGAGGAAGAAAAGAGCATCGGCAGAACTGCACCATGATTCCTAAAACTTTTGCTTGGAAATAGCACTCATAATTTCCTCTCACATTGTGTTGGCAGGTCACATGGCCAAGCATCTGGCTGGCGCCTGAGCCAGGGACAGCAATGTGTTTCTCATAATACAATCAATAAGAAGGGAATAATACAATATAAGGTACCATACCTCTTAAAACCACCAATCTTTATTTTTCCTAAAGAAAACTTCAAATTCTGCTCCCAAGTCTTCAAAGGACTTTGAATCTTGTCATCCAAGGGGACAAACAGACCAGCAGAGTTAGTTCCCCTTCCACACTTACACTCTATTTTCCAAAGCAGCCTTTCCTAAAAACCTGCTCTTGAAGCTCTTTAAGACTCCAATACTCTCTAATCCTCCTAGCAGCCTTAGACGTAGTCAGTGTGCTGGACACAGGGTAATTTACTCCTAGCAAACAGAAAAGAATAATGTACATCTGGAGAGCAGAAAAGAGAGGGCTTATGAAGAAATTGTCAGAGCTCATAAAATCCTGGTACTTCATCAAAATATACTATACTGATACAAAGGAAAAAGTATTCCAACTCGAGCCTTGTCTTGAAAAAAAGAGTCATCCAACTTCAATTTTTGAAGTGTCTTAGATTTCATTTTTCAAGTGCCTTAAATTTTTTGAATAACATTGGATTACGAATTCCATCATTTTCGAAACTTTCACCCCCCCTTACACTCATCCCAAGCACAAACTCAAAATCATTCTTGGTTAAAGTCACCCTACGCTTTCTTCTGAATTTTAGTATCAATTCTTGATATTTCTGGCAATCCTGCATGTCTTGGCCAAAAAGATATGTCTTTGCCAAAGACTACTGAGATCTGGCCTCCTTCCTAACTTGAACAGGGAAAAGCTGATAGAGCTACTTTTTGAAAATCTTCCATGCCAATCTCCATCTCTATAATATACTGAGTCATTTCTTTTGAATCAAAATATCTTTACGCATTATAAGTGGTGCCAAAACCGTAAGGTGAATGGTAGATGAGGAATTAGACATTCATATAATGCCAAAATAACCCCATACACATTGCTTACCAGACAGAACAGGAAATATTTAACTGCAAAATGAAAGCATCAGAGAGTTATTGCCCTAACGCAGCCATTAATTTTAGCACCACTAAGATTTTGTATTTTGATATATACGTATTTTGATAAGATGTGATCTACAGCATCGATGATGAAGCAAAGTTAAATAAAATTAAAAATATTTTAGATGAAATGTCCAGTTAACAAGCAACAGAGGAACAAGATAAACACCTTGAAGAAGAAGTAAGAAGAAGGTAAGACATTTCACAGGACAATTGGACAGGTCTCCTCAAGTCAATGACAGTAAAAAATACACCGCTCTTACATAAATAAGACATAAGAGAACAAACACGGGCAATCTGCACTCCTCTTCTGGACGCTTATTGGGATAACCAGCAGTAAACGACATTTTGAGGACAAGGAAAAAGGGAACATTCGTTGGCTCTAAATGAGATGAAAATTATGTTATAAATTTATATAGGCATATATATAGGTATATAGAGAGAAACATTATGTTATAAATTTATAGAGGCATATATATAGGTATACAGAGAGAGCCCCAGAGTTCAAAGTGAATATATGTTACACTGTTAAAAGTAGTAATCTCTGCACGCGGGAACATGGTGACTTTTCTCTTGGTTTTGCTCGTCGGTGGTGCCTAATTTCCTACAGCACACATGTACTGCTTCTGTAATAACATAAGGCTTTTTCTAGGCTTTGCCTCACCAGAGTTACAGGAGTAACACTTTGAATTATAGCCTTGAGTCCACTTTCTGATTTTATTTGATACTGTGTATCCATCTCAGGTAAGCCTCGCTCTGTCTCTAAACTATGGGGGAAGAGGGGAAGTGGGAGAGAAAGAACTAACATTTCCGACTAGTCAGTGGGTCTGGCAGCCGACCTCATCTATCACATTTAATCTTTATAGCCACCTAAACTGGGCAGTAGAATCCCTCTTTTATAGGTGAGGAAACAGGCCCCCAAGAATTACGTAACAGGCTCTAAGAAAGCTTTTTGGGTATTGTCTGAGGCTACCTCACCCCAGCTTTACTGAATTTCTTCACTGGGACCTTAGGCCTTTCCCCACAAGGACCTCTACTGAATTATTCATTGCCTAAAGGTCATGTGTATAAGAGAATCAGGAAACAAAAAGCTCAAATTCTTAACTTTTCGGCTTAAAAATTGGCCTTGTAAAAATTTTTTTAAAAGAGCAGGAACATTTAAAGGGTAACAGAAGAGTTAAATATAGTTTGGGTTTCTAAGAAGGGGGGAGGTGGGGAACAATCAAACCCCCCAGAGTCACGTCCTCCTTCTCTTCTGGGGCCTTGGGAAATGGTATGCAGCCCTCTACCCCCCACATCTTACTGTCCCCACACTCCTGTGGCCCAAAATGCCAGGTAGACCAGCTCACCAAGTTCACTGCATGATGTGAGGAGCAGGCAAACATTACCCTCATCACCAAGAGGGGCAAGGTTGTGACATGCAGGGCAAGACAGCAGATGAGAAGGGCCTCCCCCAGTGATGGAGGATGCTGCAGAGAGGGCAGGATGGACCAGCTGAAGGGAGCACACGTGGGAACTGGGATATTCGGCAGAAGCCACTATGAGGAAGGCTGGACAATCAAGGGCTTACATCTCAGAGAATGTCAGCTTGGACCATGCAGATCCCCAGGCGCTACACACACCTCCCACAACAGGTGCCAGCCAGGGAAGAAAGGTGAGAGGAATATCTTGAATTAAATGAGAAAAAAAAAGAGAGATGATGAAGTTAGCCCATAACTAAGAAATTTACTTATTTGTACTCTAAAGTATGGGGCTTAAAATACTGTAGCTAATATAATAACTTATCCCCGTTTGCAGAGCCAGTGGATGTCAGTGTAACTTGCCTTGTAAATTACACTTTGCAGTGCTACTAACAGAGGAAAAGATAACAAATATTTCACCATGACCACAATTTTACAGACTAAGAATAAAAAACGTATCTTGTGTATAAGGCCTTTGAAATTCAGAGCTAAATGCTAGTTCTGAAATAGAACTACAGAATACATAGACAGAAATGCAATTTTTTTGAAATTTAAGGTACATTTATTAAAATTAAATTGCATTTTTATTTCACTAATACTTCCTCCTTGTAAGGAGGAATTAGTCAATGATTTTAAAAGTTTTTCATTCGTGCACTTAAAGTTTCTTTCATATGTTTTACAAAAACAAAACAAAGAATGGAGCCTACAGAGTAACTACTGTACAGTCTTTTCACTGACCTGAGCCCTTTAATATCTTTCCAAAAAAATAATAAAAACAATCCGCGCCTTGCTATTTCTGCAGTATATAGCACTGTTGTGCTAAATGATACGAGGGAGGAACCAAATAAAAAGGCAACCTAAATAGAAAGAATGTTCTCAGTCTCCCGGACAGTCTGCTCACAATCATTATTTGTAAAAGCTCCATTTTGATTACTTTTGTTTTGCCCTGGAGAATACTTTAATATTCAGGTGGAAATATAATTTCTGGAGGACAATATTGCCTATAAACTGCAAGGAAAATAAGACAGGGTAAAGGTGAGAAGCACTACATTGCTCCTATGACCTGAAGCTAGAGAGAGACTTCTTTTTTTTAAATATTTTGCATCACGACTCGTTAGGAAAAAAGTTTCATCATGACGCATGTTGCACCCCTCTGGTTAGCTATGTGACACACACTTGTAATGATAAATATTCCATTAACCAGTCAGTTTTTTCATAAGGTAACTCTGAAGTCCTAACTGCTGTGTATTTCTCTTACAAACTGATGAGGAAGAACATCGCAAAAGGACCCATCAGGCAGCACTGACACCATTGTCCCTTCATTTGTTGAAAATGATGCAAACAGTGGGGCTGCACCAATCTTTTGCCCCGTTGTGCTCTCCCTCCCCCTGCTCTGCGCTGTGGGATAGGGAGCTCATTCCTGCAACCCAGACTCCCCCACTCCCTCACCAACCAGCGAGGCAGGCGCTGGCCGGAGATTTGAGATGCAAGGACAGGAGAAACTGGGTGTTTTTTGTGCCTCTCTCTCTTTCTCGCTCTGCTTACGCAGTATTTTCATCAATGGCTGTGACTCCTCTTTTGTGGTGCCAGGTCCCTCTGGGTAGTGCTGGCCTTCAGCTCCGGGAACACCGCCTCCTTCATCGGTAGGGAAAGCAGGTAGGCAGCAGCTTCCTGCTGTAGTCAACCCCTGAACTGCCTTCCCATGCCCTTTGGTTTTTCTTTCTAAAGAAAATGTGTTTAAGGTATACAACATGATGATTTGATATACATATACACAGTGAAATGATTACTATAATCAAGCTAATTGGTATATCTTGTCCACAGTTACTGTGTGTGTGATGAGAGCACCTGAAATCTACTCCCTTAGCAAATTTCCAGTATTCAGTACAGCATTATTAACTATAGTCATTATGCTGTACATTAGATGTCTGGAGTTATTCGCTCTACATAACAGCAACTGTGTATCTCTGACCAGGTTCTCCCCATCTCCCCCCTCCCCCCACCCCCAGCAACCACCATTCTACTCTCTGCTTCTCTATATCTGACCTTTTTAGATTCCACATACAAGTGAGATCACCCAATCTGTTTTTCTTTCTGTGTCTGCTTATTTCCACTTAACATAATATCTTCCGGGTTCATCCATGTTGTTGCAAATGACAGAATCTCCTCTGTATTAAGGCTAAATAATATGCCATTGTGTATGTATGTATATATACAATTTCTTTACCCAATCATTCATCAACAGACACTTAGGTTATTTCTTAGCTCTGAAAAATACCTTTTGAATAAAAATCCATCTTATGTTCCCTCCATCGAACAAGTTGATGTAAGCTCTGTTTTTCCACCTCAGTTCTGCCTGATACAGGGACCACGTGCATAATTAATGAAGAAACCATCATAAATGGTTAGCTCTCTAGGTAAAACACACACACACAAACACACACACACACACACACACACACACACACCACAAACCCATAATCAGCCATAAGCCTTTCACTTACAGGGTATCTAGCAGAAATAAGAGTCCTGAGAAAATAGAGGATGAAGGGAAAATGGACAGAGAGATTCATTTATTTGTCAAGGGCCTACCACTAAGCAGACAATGTGCCAGATGCTGGAGTCATGCAGATGACCAAAAACAAATACAGCCCTGCCTTTATGGTGTCTGGTCTAATGGGACAATATGGGCATCCATGGAAAATCACACAAACACGTGTAAGTTACAACAGCGCACACTCAGCTCTGCTGACACCTGTTTTGAAACTGTGAGGCTGATATATTAGAGAACAGTGTGAGCATAACGTGGTTTTGTGTTTGCTTACGCAGCGATTTCGTCCCTGAGGAGCTCCAGATGACCACGCACACATCTGCCCCCAGCTGAACAGAGCCCGGTAGGAAAACACCAGCGGAACAGAAGCGCACACCACTTCCAGGGACCTCAGCTCACCCTGGGCCACACCCTCTAGCGGTACAACTTTCCAAAGGATTTCAGAGAGCCTCCCTTCCACCCCTCCACAGCTCACAAGCAGCAGACAGCCTTTCCAAAGGCCACTTCCACAAGTAAACAGCAGATCTTTCTCAAATGAAAACACCGTATTTACTGATGTCTTTACACATTTCTTAATGATTTCACGTGTGCAAAAGTGTACTACCATTTTGTATTAGTTTCTGATCTCTTTTATGTGTCACTGAGGAAGTTTTTCATTTTTGTGCTCCAACTGCATTTTCCCATAAGCCCTGTGGCTTTTCATTGTGCCGCTCTGCATAGCTTGGTGACCTTTTTAAATGTATGTGTTGCATTTCAACAGAACTGACTACATGTTGAATGAAAGGCCATCGGCCCTATGAATGCACATACTAAAAGAAAAGGGAGAGAGGAAACGGAGCATAGGCTAGAGCAGGGTAACTGAAAACAAAGAGACAAAAGTGTGGTCTGGCAGAAGGCCAATGAGCTGGTAGACAGGGACTGCCTGTGGTGCCCCCCAGGCATGGGTCGTGGTGATGGACCACAGTAGACTAGCCAGAGGGAGCTGGGCACCTAAAGCTTCCATTTTCTCAACCATAAAATGTGAAATAATTTGGGACCACATTGAACGGTTACATACAAACACATACACATCTTTGGGCATATATATTAAATTGAAAATAACTACTTGTAAAAGTTCAAGTTATTAATTTTGTCACAAATGCACATTTAAGATCACATAACATGAAATCATGCAGTAATTTTATTTTATTTTTGTAAAGATTTATTATTTATTTTTGAGAGAGAGAGTGCACTCGTGTGTGCACACACAGGAGCAGGGAAGATGGGCAGAGAGAGAGAGAGAATCTCAAGCAGACACCCCGCTGCTGCATAGGGAGCCGGAGGCAGGGCTGGTTCCCACGACCCTGAGATCATGACCTGAGTGGAAATGAAGAGTCAGACGCTTAACTGACTGAGCCAGCCAGGCACCCCTCACACAGTGATTTTTAAAGACTGCTTTTTACACTCACACATTTCATGAAGCATTTTACTCACGACCTTCCCATCCTTTATATGTACTGCTAGCATCGGTGTTTATCTTCACTATGGGTACCCCCCCCCTTCTAATTATTTCTCCTTTAATTATGAGTGGAAAAAATGGAACTCTTTGGCCCTGGTCCAAAGAGATCAGATTTGGACAAGGAATCTAGAACATATGTTTAAATACTTATCCAAAAATTAATATTTGAAAGAGAGTCTTACAGGAAACTTTGGTAGATGATTCTTACTATTCTAAGGAATAAATTGGAGAAGAGTCCTTTACATATAGTGAAAATGAAAAGCAAGTCAAAGTCAGACATGAGGGAGTGGTGAGCCTTGGGGCAAACTAGAATCTTCTCACCCTGCAAAGAGCAGGTCGGGTTTAGCTGGGGTGTGGTGGGGGCAGAAAGAGAAAGAAGAGGGGGACACACACACACACACACACACACACACACACGCTCACATCCCAAATCGTTATCTGTGGTGAAGAGAGTCTGCAGCCCTTGCCAATCCAGTCCTTCACCTCTGGCCCTTACATTTCACCCAGTTTCAGAGCAGACTCCTTTGCTTTCCCACAATTTCTGTGCATGTACTCTGAGTACACACCTTTTGCAGAAGGTCTGGCATCTGTCCCTCCATAGGATTAACACTATTTGCATCAAGAGCCAGTCTGTTTGCATTCTTCCATAGGATTGCTGAGACTGAATGGGTCCGTGTGCATGCATATCTATTCCTATTTATAGCAAAATCCCATTTATTATATGTCTAAAACCCAAGAAAACTTAAATAAACAGAACTTATAGTGCCATTCAATGGTAATTGATTTTCTTAGTGATTCTGGGAATACTCCAAGTTCCTAAAGGAACTCTAAATCATCAAAGCAAGATTAACCTATGTTCAATGAAGTTTCCAAGTATTTTTTCCTGATTCTAACATGATTCACTTAAGAAATGCTTAAATTAGCTCCTACTATATACATAGAAATGTGCTCAGCATATAAGAGAGAATCCAAATATAACACAAGGTTTGGGACCTTAAAGTAATTACAATACTCATATGAAAAGAAAAGCCAGAACATAAATTAAGCTATAATAAAACAATATTTATATTAATGCCACACGCCAACAAAGACACTTTTCTTTCTGCTCTAATGTGTCCTGAGAAACTAGGTCATAAATCTGATTATATATCCCAAAGGAAAAATGCTGTAAATTATGACTAGAAGTTGTTTTCTTGATCAAGGACTTGGCATTTAAAAGAAAATACACACACACACACCACTCAGCAATGTGTCACAAAACAAATAAAAATTACAACAAACCCTAGTAGCTATTTAACATAAGTGTCCCCAAAATGGGATAATAATTATGTAGAAATTATACAATGAGACCCAGTGTACTCGAGTGTACACAGAGCACAGAAATAAAACTCTAATGTAAACTCTAATGTATCATAAACTTACTTAATGCCGTAACGCTGCTCTGATAAACACGAGCATAGCATTAGCCATAGTTTTGCTCGACTTGTTGGATTAGAAGTGTACTTTTGGGATGACCTGATGGCGTGAGTCTTTTCTAAAAATGAGCTGACGCATTCTTTTTCTCTAGATAAATTTCCCTGCAGAGCATCTGAGCACTCAGAATTTCTCACTGACCTTACAGCTGACTTAGAGGACCAGGGCAGGTTTTAATAAATGTCTGCACCTGATGACGATGGCCACACTAGTGTGTCTCTCCCCTCTTAGAAGGACTGACCTAACATTTATTCCCTCCAATCTCTCCGTTCTCTCAAGCATTCTTAAAGTGACAGTTTCTGAATAAAAAAAGATGAAGAAAAGGTAATCCAATAAACAGAGAGTCTATAAATAGGTATTTAAGAATTTAATGGGGAAACCTACCCCTCACCAGCAATTATTAGATAGGGGACTGAGGTGTTCTTTGAAAGATGACTCCAATGATAATGCTGTCAACCAGAATATTCTACAAGCACGTCCTTCATTCTTGCCACACTCTGAATCAGTAAGTTTGGTGCTCGTAAGGGCATCTGTGTCCAAATGCATGTTCATCTTTACACATTTCTTAGAATTTTGCCCCTTTTAACTTCTTTTTTAGGCTTCAAAATCTTCCCGAAACAGGGACAAGTCTCTATAGCAAGCAATGTTTCTCCTCATCCCCTGTTAACAGGGTTTTCTTCCATGAAGGACTGTTAGGTTTTCTGCTAATAAATCCTAATTAAATTGCCTTTTACTTACCCAGATCTTGCTCGATTTCCAAAGGCTCATATTTCAATTTCAACTCCATTTTGGAGCCATTCTTTTTGGCAAAATGTTACACATTTCAATCTTTTCCAGTTTATGTGTAGTCCAAAATTACCCATTTTGCTTGTCTAAATCTTCAGCAATTTGGTAGCTTTAAAACAGAGAATCAAAATGGTAGGATTATGGGAACTTTGCCAATTCATTCTTGGCTTCCCCAATATACTAAGAATCTTCTTTTAATCATCACAATAAAAAAAGACTGGAAAATGTCCATTGGTTTTGACAACTAGGAAGCAATTCATAACTTTGGCAAGAACCCTTCAATGGGAGCAGTGGAGGCAGAATCCAGGCTGGGTGATCTGAAGAGTAAATGCACAGTGAAGACAGTGAGCAAATTCTACCAGTTTCAGGGGGTAGAATGAGGAAGGCAAGAGATCAGGAGATAACTGGGAAGGGAATCAAGAGTACATTCATAACCTCAGGAAGACTGACTTGGAAAGACTTGGGCTTGCATATACTACAGATGAACTTCCGATGGTATGTTATATATAGCACTAAATGTCACTACATTGCACTGCTTCATTTCTCTCCCGTTTGCTTTTGCTCTCGTTCATGCATCTCTAGATCCGAGAGCGTGTATAATCGGACTGCATTGTACAGATTTCTCCTAACTCTGCCACGGGCCCAGACTCTGCAGCAGTATGCTTGCTTTCTGAAGGCTTTTCCTCTCTCCCTTCGAACCGACTCATGTGCTGGCTTCAGCTGAATGACATTTCTGAACACACGGCTAGTTCCAACAAGTGGAAATGCTTTTCCCCTCCAGTGGAATTGTTTGCTTTCTCTTTGCCCTGTCATTTCTCATCTTGGATTTGCTATCACTCTCTTATCAAATATGTGTCTGTGTTCCTTGGTGTGCATGGGTAATACGCGCCTGTGTGCGCCTGCTCACACGTGTGCCTTCCCAAATTTCCATCATCATACAGTCACTTCCTCAGCCGTCACAGCATAAATGATTTCATACTATTTTGAGCATCCCTGAGCTTTCAGTTCTTGGGGCTGATTGACTACTTTGCTATTTCGAGTGCTTTTATCTTGTAGGCATTTACCAAACATCTACACTTGCCAAACTTGTTGCCAAATCAATGGATAATTCTATATCAGTGTACATTTTCCTGCCACACACTGCCACACACCAGGACAAAACTGTTTACCTTAGATTATAAGGATTTGGGTCTCACTTTATTTAGACCGCGAGCATCACAAGTTTTCAAAAACACAGAGTTGGAGACTGTGATCGAGTTCTATGCAGACCAGTAAACCAGGGATAAGCCATTCTGCCCACATTGCCAGGCTGCAGGGGGAGTGTATCATAGTTTTTGTTGTTTTTAATGAATCTTCAAGAGGTTTCTTTAAGCCACTGACTTCAAAACCCTATATAAAATAAGATTTTATTTTAAAGAAAATATAAATATCCAGTGTTAGAGACTAGCATATATGACCCAGAATGAGAAATAATCTTGAGAGAACTGTATGAAAAAGCAAATAGGTTGACAGAGATTCCAATTTCTCCTTCCCATGCTGAATCTACTAATCTATTAAACTGCACAGAAGCGTTTTTTTTAATCTTTGAAGCATCCTTCCTCTTTTTTCCTCCCACCTCCACATGAACTCTATGAAAATTCCTTAAGGATGGCTAATTCTTGGGATGAACTCTTTTAACCTATCAAAGTATATTAAAGCTCTGGCATGTAAAATGCTAAAGAAATGTTTTCCTGATGATCTGATGCCCAGCTTATATCAGTTTTTCTGTAAGCAGCTCAAAGGGCCAAACTAAGACTGCAGCATATTCTAGGGACTTTATGGGATATTCAAAGAGGGCTCCATCCCTGCAGGTTATAAAGCTTTGCTAATTTTTAGCTGATTCCTTTTTGTTCACAAACACTAAGTGGTCATCCTGGTATTGTTTAGCACTATATTCTTTTTTTTAATTTAACATATTTTATTTCCCCATATATTCAAACTATTACCATTTCAACATGCGATATAAAAAAATGAGGTACTTAACTTTCATTTTTCATACTGTTTGAAATCCAGGAGGCATTTTCCACTTAAAGCACACTCCAACTTGGACTAGCCATATTTTAAGTGATCGCTAGCCCTACGTGTCTAGTAACTATCACATTTATTGGCCTGTACAGGTCTAAACCAGAAGTCCTACGAGGGCAGGGACCTGATCTATTTTGTTCACTGCTTTGAAAGAGCCAGGCATGTGGTTTATACTCAAGAAAAATTTGCTGAATAAATTAATAATGTGATGAAACTAAATTAAAAGTAAACTGTATATATTCATTATACGTATAGTATTTCCAAAAGATTCTGATGATTTTCTAGATTTTTCAAAAAAAAAAAAAAGACTGAGCTATTAGATACAATGCTAAAACTCTTCATAAAAAAGAAAAGCCTCTTTGGAACTTTGTTACTTGTTGGTCTGGTATTCAATCTGAAGAAATCTAAATCACTTTATCCTCTGTGTATGTGTTCTGATCACTAAAACCTGCACACACTTCTAAAGTTCAAAAGAGCCTAGACTCACCCCCGTCCCCAACCCCTCTGCACTGCCCCCCTCACCCAACCCCAGCCCTACCCTACAGCTCCTGGTCACTCTGGGACCATCATATTCTGCACTTGAGGGCTCCGTAGCAGGAGAGCACCTTGGAGCGCCTAACCAGCCAGATGGCCGGAAGACAAATCCTCTGTTCATCTCTTTGAGCACCTAATCTCCTTCAAGAATAGTTTCAACACACTGAAAGAAGCTCCTGAATTATTCTTTGCGGTTTTTTAGTCTTCAGAATGAAAGAGTTTCTTAGAAATATAGAGAGTCTGAAAATATTGATGGCACCAAAGAAAAAGACTGTAGAATTCAACTTGAGCAAACCACAGATTTAAAAATAATATCCAGAAGCTGAAGAACTGGTGGTTCTAACTAATGAATGTGAAGGCCTGGGTTTTTTTCCAGTTTTACTTGGAAATAATTGATATACCTCACTGTAGAAGTCTAAGACATACAGCATGATGGTTTTATTTACATCTACCGTGAAACAATTACAGAATAGGTTCAGCTGGCAAATGTCTTCTCATATAGACACAAGAAAAAGAAGAGAAAGAGAAAAAGGGAAAAAAATGTTCTCCTCGTGATGCGAACTCTTAGGATCTCCTCTCTTAACAACTTTCCTGTACGTCCTACGGCAGGCTCAGCCATTCTAACTGAGGTGATATCTCAGTGTGGTTTTTTGTTTTAAACTTTTATTATAGTTTATTGTTATAATCTATTATTGTTGTTAATCTCTTACTATGACTAACTTGTAAATTAAAATTTATCATAGGTATGTATGTACAGGAAAAAGACGTTTTGTGACTATCCATAGTTTCAGGCATTCACTGGGGCCTAGAACATATCCTCCATAAGGCGGCGGGGGGGGGGGGGGGCTACTGTACTTTGTTTTCTTTAAAAAACAGTGATTATTTCTCTGATTATATGGTAAACACACTCATTATAGAATTTAGCAAAACATCCATAATTTCACCTCCTCACCCAGAGACAATCACTGTTAAAACTATGGTTCTTTCAAATATATTTATAAGTATATATAGATTTTTACAAAGTTCTATTATGACACATGATGTTAAACATTATGCTTTTAACACTTATATTTGCCTCTACGTTCCTATATAATTAAATAGTATTTTTAAAACATGGCTCTAACAGCCACATTTATGCCATCCTAACATTTTGTTTTTTTTAATTTATTTATTTTTATTTAAATTCAATTAACATATAATGTATTACCGGTTTCAGAGGCAGAGTTCAGTGATTCATCAGTCTTATATAATACCCAGTGCTCATCACATCACATGCCCTACTTAATGTCCATCACCCAGTTACCCCATCCCCCCACCCATCTCCCTTCCAGCAACCCTCAGTTTGTTTCCTATGATTAAGAGTCTCTCATGGGGCGCCTGGGTGGCTCAGTAGGTTAAGCAGCTGCCTTCGGCTCAGGTCATGATCCCAGAGTCCTGGGATTGAGCCCCACATCAAGCCCCACATCGAGCTCCCTGCTCAGCGGCGAGCCTGCTTCTCCCTCTCCTGTTCCCCCTGCTTGTGCTATCTCTCTGTCAAATCAATAAAATCTTAAAAAAAAAAAAAAGTCTCTTATGCCTTGTCTCCCTCTCTGATTTCACCTTGTTTAATTTTTCCCTCTCTTCCCCTATGATCCTCTGTTCTGTTTCTTAAACTCCACATATTGGAGAGATCAGATGATAATTGTCTTTCTCTGATTGACTTATTTCGCTTAGCAGAACACCCTCTGGTTCCATCCACATCCTTGTAAATGGCAAGATTTCTTTTTTTTTTTTTTTTTTTTTTTTTTTTGATGGCTGAGTAGTTTGGAATGGTTCTTATTGTGATCTTAATTTGCATTTTTCTAATGACTAGTGATGTTGAGCATCCTTCATGTACCTGTTGGCCTTTCGTATATCGTCTTAGGAGAGATGCCTATTCAGGTCATTTGCCCATGCTTTATTTGGGTTTTTTTTGTTTTCTCACTGTTGGGTTATATGAGTTCTTTATATATTTTAGGTATCAACCCTTATCAGATGTATGGTTTGCAAATATTTCTTCCCATTCCATGGGTTGTCTTTTGACTTTGCTGATGATTTCTTTTGCTATGCAGAAGCTTTTTAACTTGATGTAGTCCCACTTGTTCATTTTTTATTTTGTTGCTTGTGCTTTAGTTGTCATACCCAAAAAAATCATTACCAAGACCCATGTCAAGGAGCCTTATCCCTTAAGAGTTTCATGATTTGGGGTTTTACATGTAAGTCCTTAATCCATTTTGATTTTTTTTTTTTTTGAGGGGTGTATATGGGTCCAGCTTCACCTTTTACATCTGAAAATCCAATTGTCCCAGCACCATTTGTTGAAGAGACTGTCTTTCGGCATTGAGTATTCTTGGCTCCTTTGTCAAATATTAGTTGACTGTACATGCTTGGGTTTATTTCTGGGCTTGTGATTCTGTTTCATTGCTCTATTTGTCTGTTTTTACACCAGTACCATACTGTTTTGATGACTATAGCTTTACGGTACATCTTGAAATGAGGAAGTGTGATACCTCTTGCTTTGTTCTTCTTACTCATGATTTTTTTGTTGGTTTGGGGTCTTTTATAGCCCTCTATTCTTCAATAGTCATTGGAAGCCTTATACAGGCATACATAAACATAATTTGTATCCCACCCCACTCCCCACCTCTCACATCCACATTTCCAAGAATTATTTAATGTAATTGTCAAGTTTCTTCATCCTCAGAACAAAATAGAATTATTATATTTTCTACACTGAGGAGTCTTTTATTGAGGTTAAATCCTACCATGATGCTGGCATTCGAAGGGGCCCACATTTCCTTCAGGTTAATACCACCTTTCTCAACTGCAGCTGATCTGTCAGAAGTCGCCAACTGGGGTCAGCAGAGGAGTGAGCACAGTAGCAAAGAAACCAAGACTAGACTTACTCATCTTCATTATTTAAAATGAGATTTTTATACAAGTGGTCCCATTATAAATATGGTGTTATGGCTATTTTTTGAATTCATGTCTATAAACAAAATCAATGTACCTCTTCCACTTACTCCAACACACACCAAATGCATAGTTATTCTCTGCAAGGTGCAAAAGATCCAAATATGAGTAAGACACATTCTCTGCTCCTCTGGAACGCATCCTTAGTAAGACAGCTAGACATATATAAGTAAGTTAATTTGGCTTTGCCGAGGGGGGAGGATGTGCATGCCACATCTCCCCAGTTAGACTGCAAATTCCTGGAAATTAGGGCTAGTGTCCTATAGTTACTTTTATACTCTGTGCCATGGACACAGAAGGTACTCGATCAATAACCTCTGAATGTATTTCTAGAGCTCACAAACAAATGCATCTTGCACTTTCCATTGGTTTGTCTTGCTCTGTGAAAACTGTTTAGTTGTTAAAAAAAAAATCTGAAAGACGTGCCACACTGGGGATATATTATGTCCACAAGCCATATGTTTTACTTCCACCAACTCTATAATCCAAATGAAATACCTAATATTCATGCACATAATATTAGATGACAGATCCTTAGAGTCTGTCTCCACAAGGAAATTCTTCCCTATGAAGTTAAGAATTTTTCTTTCTTTTCAAATGAAGCCTTGTCCTTAATATTTTTCTTTTAATAAGCAACTGAAGTCAGACTTAAACTACCCATGTAATATGCCCCCTCAAAGAGACTTGGCATTATTAATGTTTCACGTTATCATGTATAGCTGAATAAAGGTTGCACTTACAAAGGAGACACAGGACTTTTTTTGTGTGTTCCACGCAATGAAAGGCATGTCACATTCTGCTTTTTCAACTGAAGCATGCCGCAGCCCAGAGGGTCAGTTACTGTCAAAAATTCGACTTGAGAAAGGCCCTTCAGATCACTGAGAAGAATGCTACCTGCCAGAAAATGAATCCAACCTACCCAAAAAATTACTACAATTTGGTCAGAAATATCACTTCGGTGGGCCGCATGTCATTTCTGACTGCAGTAATCATAATAAGGGGTGAGTAACAGAGAACAGAGAAATACACACGAAGTGTAAGTGAGGGGGAAAAAATGGTTAAGTTCACTCTTAGGTAAAGGTTATTTTTTCTTTCTCATTCTTACTAGAGATAAGCAGATTCTCAGCTGTGCCCATTTCCTATGCATCAGCCTACACAGCTACCCCAGCAAACCAATAAAAAACAAGCAAAAATAATAAACCACAAAAGAAACTGCATTCTTTAGCCTGGAAATGAGAAGGGCGAGGCGATTTCATAATGTGTATGAATAGTTGTAAAGTGGAAGCAATCCAGATACGCTCCATCTTCGCAAATGAAAGACACATGGGATTCGTTTTGTAACAGATGAGATACAGAGAAAGCTTCCTATTTTACAGGTTTTTAAAGTAAATACGTTCCTGAGAGAAGTCATGGAAGTGTTTTAAGAATTTTTTTGTAGAGATTATTCACACTGGTATTTAAGGGCAAAATTAATACATAGATGAATGGCCTCCCACACACAAAGACGGATGGGTGATGCCTTGGAAGGAAACTTGGCAGTCAACAGACAGAGGTAGAGTAGAAATGTTCCTAGCATGGGTTCTAGTCATGTCCCATATGGTGGCCACCCCACCACAGGTGGCCACAGAGCACTTGAAACATGGCTAGTCTGAACAGAGATGTGTTTGTAAGTGAAAAAAAATAACTTTTTCATAATTGTCACATGTTGAGATGATGATAGTCTAGATACGTTAGGTTAATAAAATATACTATTAAACTTCAATTTTTTTTCCTTTTATAATGTAGCTACTAGAAAATTTAAGATTGCACACGTGAATTATATTTGCGGCTTGCATTCAATTTCTATGGAGGAGTTCTGCTCCTAAGCTCAGACTGCCTGAGTGCAGATTCTGACCCGGAGCAAGTTATTTACCTTTTCTGCATCCATAAAATGGGAGAAAGAATACAACCAACTTCAAGATTTTTTAGAAGATTTCATAAATTAATATATGTAGAATAATATCTGGCATATAGTAAATGCTCAATAAATCTGCTATTAATATCCAATGCACACATCCCTCTGCAGAATAGCCCGGCGTGTCATTGTTTACCCTCAGTTTGAATACCTCAAAGAAGGGAAACTCACATTTCCTTGAGACAGCCTATGGCATTTCCCGACATCTCTGAATGTGAAAAAGTTCAATCCTGGAATAAGTAAAAATCTCTCTTTACAATTTTGAATCTTCTGAGCTTCTTTATATGATTGTGCCAAAGGCAAAAAGAGAAACTGGTCCTATTCCAACACTCTATCTCTATGAAAATTAAGAGACTTTGGTATTGGAAATGGAGATATTATATATTCCCATGGAAGTTCATGTCAAGAGACCTCATGCTGATCCAGCAAAACACTCTGAAGGAACAGATCTTCAGAAATATGACTTGTTCATACATGCTTACCTAAAGAACTATCCTCCTTTTCTTAGCAAGGTTGCCTGCCTGCAAACAAGAACACTTTCCTGTTGGGATGCACATAGAGCTAAGAGAACAGACAAGGGCGCTCACCTGACCAGACCGCTCAGGCTGATTACGGGAGTGACCAAAGCTACTGCCATTCTACCCATACTCATATGGGTAAACTGGTTTTCCCCCTTTCCCGCTCTTTATGCTAATCTTAAGAGCCAATATTTTGTATATTTGGTAGAACAATTCTGTGATAATGATAAGCCATTAATAAAAAGGAATATGATGTGGATTTCCTAAGTATGCCTGGATTTTCTGAGTCTTCCAATGGTTCCTCAGGAAGCCCACGTTTTTATATATGTCTCGAGCTCTTTACAGTTCTAAGACATTACCATCTTCATGCATAAGGCCTGTGTCAAATCAAAATGCAGCCTTTCCCAATATCTCTAAAGGACACTTCCACCTCCAGGTAGAAATGATTCAGCAATTCTCTTCCTGTCAGTCACCTCTGTTTGTGGGGTGACTCTGGCATCAAGTGAGTATGTGTGTGCTCTCGAATTTGGGAGAAACACCAGCTGAGGCTGAGACTAATTCGTTGACCCAAACTTCAGGCTCTAGGGCAGCCTAGTGTGTGAGGAGCAGAATTAGGCTGTGCAGTCCAACAGATTGGGACGTGAATCTTAGCTCGCGGGTTTACCAGCTGCACTGGCCTCACACCAGGTGCCAAAGGTCCCTCAGCCTCCATTTCCTAGTATGAAAACAATGACACGAAATAATAGAACCCACATTGCAACATTAGCATGAAGATTAGACATACTGATTCTAATGCACCTTGCCTGGTATGCAGTGTGCAGTAAATAATCAATAATTAGGAGTCCCTCTTGTTGCTTACCAGGTTATTACCAAGCCTTGCCTTAGGGATGATCAAAGGGCTGTTACTACCCAGGCCCCTATATTTCATCACATCCTGCTCTCCAACAGGTTCCAGAATTCTCAAAAGAGACTTGCCTTTTCTCATTCACATCCTTTACTATCAGACCTCCACAAGTAGATGCTAGTAAGAAAACTGACTCAATCAAACATTAAAATTAGAATTTACCACCTGAGTTGCTTGGACAGAGAGAGGGCTTTGTGAGTTGGCATAATCAGAGAAAGCTCAGTGGAAGTATAATTAAAACCGGGTCTTGACTAATAGGTAGAATCTGGATAACTGGGGGTTGGGGGTGGAGAAGGCAGCGTCTGGGGAATTTTTAAGCAGGTGTGGGTCTTGTGGGGGACGTAGAGGGGGCAGACCTTATAGAGGAAGGTGGGTGGTAAGAAGTTGATGGCTGGCCTGAGTATATGTGATATATGACTTGGAACACTATTTGTTCTGTTCAAGAAAGAAGCATAATTTGAGTTGTGTTTTTCAGGGCCCACCCGGCAGTGTTTGTTTGTATTTTTAGCTAGAAGAGATCCAGAAAAAAGTCCCAAAAAATTTTCCTGAAGGAGTCTGTGAAGTCAACAACATTCCATTTCTCTCCGTGATTGGCCACAAGACGTTCCAGTTCGTAGAATGGGTCAATTCAGGTGAGGTGAAGCTTATTAACAATTCTTGAACCGCAAAAAATGAACAGAAGTCAACATGAAATAAATTGAGTTAATTCTGAGGACTAGAAATGGAGATGGAAAAAAATAATTACTTTTTCTCCAAAAGAAAAAAAGCCTGTTGAACTACTCCCACATACATACATTTTAATTAAGTCGTCTGAGACAACTGTGTGGGGCAGGTTGTACAGCTGCAGCTGACGAGCTGCATGAGAAATCTGGTTTTGCCCCCTTACCTACAGTATGCCTTAGAATGCTTAGTTTATGTTTTGGAGGAAAACAAATTAAATTGAAGGTACAGTGGCTTTATATGCCTTGACAACGCAATTAAAAGGTATCTAGTTACCTTTGAGCTCTTGGGCAATATAAATGTAGGCAGATAATAATATTTAAGTGTTTTTAACAAGTATAAATGTTAGCCATAAAGAAAATTAACATGTACATTTAAACAGAGTTCAAGTTCAGCTGCTTGATTGTGCCAATGGTTACATTTATTCATGTTATAAGTAAAAATATCAAAGGATGATAAAAATATTTACCAAGTGTTAGGGGCTCACCAACCGAGCAGAATAAGCTCTTGCAAAACCCTGGAGCCGGACCCAAGGCCTCCCTGTCACATATAGCAAGTGGGGACTCTCTTAGTGGCTGTAAGGAGATAATCTAAGAGGTGTCAAAGGGGTGCTCTGTAGGACTGAGGCGGTGATGGGCCCTTCAGGGAGCTTATAACAGTACTCATTTACCAAGTGGTACAAAGGTACTTCGATATTTTTACAACCAGTAAGGCCATATCAGTGCACACTGGCTGAATCACCCTGAATATATCTACCGTAAGCACAAAGGGCAGAAATCAATAGAGGAGAGCCCAGAAGGAAACTCTGCAAGGAGAGATTAATGCAAGCCTTAGTCTTATTACAATTAAAATCTTCCATTTATATGTGCTACTTGGTATGCTTTTTAAAACACCCGCCTGAAAACAGTTTTTAAATATACATTACTACAAAACTATAGTCTAAGAACAAGGCAATGGTGCCTACCTGTTAGGAAGCTGAGAGCTTTTCTCAACATCATGATTCTTCCAGAAGTAATGAGCTGTTCGCTAACATAACACTAGGGTACAAATCTGCACCCAACCCACATGCAGGCAAGGGGAACACGGCAGAGTTTCTCTCCAGCCAAGGCACTGAAGAATCGTTTGGGGTTCATTACTTAGGATTCTGTTTTTAGCTACAGCATATTTAATTAGAAGAGGCTCATAATTAAAATATGTCTAGAGAGGCAAAATCAAAAGCAAGCATCCTGTCCCTTGCTGCAAAATACCTAAGTTCCACAGTTATAGCCTTTTGTTCCTCACAGGAAACAGTTCCACATTTTTACAGATCCTTACACGCACGTCAATATCCAAACCTTCCCGATACGGGAACATCTCTTTTCTAAACTTCAAAAAATTCTACAGATTCACACATCACACAAAAAGTTGTACTTTTAGAATCCACGAATTGCAAACATACCTAATGACCAAAAACTAGTATGAATAGTGATGCCTTTAAATGCCTAGGTTTTACTTATCACCAGAGCATATACGCACTCTTAAGATACAGTCGCCCTTATATATGCTGCATAATGTAACTGTTCAGATTACAGACCAAGACTTGGACTAAACTCTCTACCTTGCAATAACTCTGAGTTCCCACCAGCACGGAAACTGTATTCCACGGCATCTCTAGTCTGGTTTCAGAAGCCTAGCAAAAGACATGGAGTAATTGGATTTCACTAATATTCTAGTTCCCCTTACTAATGAATTGCTTGATCTAGTCGCTACAGAAAGCTAATAATAAATCATGGGTAGATTACAATTGAAAAAATAACTAAGTATGTATATTTCGTAATAACTGGTCCACTCCAGGCAAGATGGCTCAGAATGAAGGCATCACCCTGGGAATTCAATGACTGTGATCTCTACTTCCTCCTCCGTCAGGAGCTGCATACAAGCTGACAGCGAACTGCACCTAATCCTCCTTGACTTGCTCTCATCAAGAGCTGCTGTTAGCTATTGTAAATCACCACCCATGAGAATACCAGTTTAAAACATCAACAAAATAATCCCAATTAATGGAGAAATTTTAGCGGGTGAATAAAATGTTTATCACTGAAGCAAGAGCAGACTTAACATCTGCTAAAACACTGATCCCACTCAAACTCAGAATCTCCAAAATTTCTAGAATTAAAGCAGAGTTTAAAAAAATCTTTCTACTTTCACAGGTTTAACGTGTTAATTATCACTTAGATATTAATCTCGTTAACAGCTCTAAATTAAGGAACTGTGTTATATTTAGGAAGCTGCCTGGTGTTCAAAGTGAGTGCAGCTGCTTCTTTTATAGTTAGAGACTGGAAAAGTGTCTTCTTTTAAAAACATGAAGCATTTATGTGTAGTCCATATTCAACAGCCCAAAAGCATGTCTAAGAAGCTCATGTACATAGTTGTGAATACTGTAATACCCTCTAGTTAGTCAAAGACCCACCCTTTACCCTTTGTCTGTAGAGCATCCCTGAAGCTGTGCTGGTGATGGTGCTGTTCTTTTCTCCACCAAGTGGTATAGCTGTCTCTACTTAGAATCCTTTAATCTGTTTGTCTCGATCGTGTACTTAATATATTGTACCATTTGTCATTGTGACTCTTAATTCAATAGGACCAGTCAACTATTCTTCATCATTCTATTCAAACTTTTGAAGCAATGTTATTACTTTCACGCCTAATCTTTGTAAAGGTGTGCAGAACAGTGAAACCGCAGTTTTGGCAAGATGGTTTTTCTTTGAGGAAATCATATGACTTCAGCTTCACTTTGTGAAGTGTAATTAAAGTGAGCTGATATGCTTTGGAATTTTTCTTGTTTGGACACTCCTCTTCCACTAACTTAGCTCATTTTCATGCTGCTTTCTTTGACAGTCTGTTATTTAAGAACAAACTTTTCTTTTAGAGATATTAATAAAAGAATCATTCCTTCCAAAACAAGAGTTGCAGCAAAGCAGACAAGGTTCTTAATAGCTTCTCTGATGAAGTACATTACAGCAGTACCATTTTCCTTTAATTCTTTACTTTCTTTCTCTCGGAAGTCACACTCAGCGGAGACCAGAAAGGTGCCTTTAGCTACTATCTATTAATACCAATACTCAAAGAGTGGAGTCTGTGTTTGTACTGTTATTATCAGTAATTTTGTCCACCTGCTTCACATTCTTCCTGTTTCTTAGCCCTTCAAACTCTTTAACAAGCAACAACTTTGATTAAAACAGTGGGGAGGGGGGGTGCAGAGGAATAAGAAACATTGTAAAGATCATTTTTCAAGTATTGTTTTAAATATTAAGGTAGATGTAAAGTAAGCCCACTTGTTCTGAACCCTCAAAATGGACTATCTGACTCTATCGGCAGGAGCAGTCCTTTCCTGGACAATCCATCTCCAAGCACTTGCCACGGATTAATCTCAAACCTTCAGAACTCTGAGTGGTTTGTAGGTGTTCAGCGATGCTAGAACTGGTCGGTGCTAAGGTGCAAGACTATGCCACACTTTTTAAGTCAGAAATTGTATCTGTGTTGTTACACGTCAGGGGGATTATCTTCAGAATTCTTTTTTACTTAAATTTGCACAAAGAAGAGTTTCCAGTCCTCAACTCCCAGCAGTTAGGTAAAAAAAAAAAAAAAAAAAAAAGCACAATGCCTGGGCATAAGAAGCCAATTCCAGGGAATCTGCCCAGCTGGCTCATCTACCACAAAAAAGCGGAAAACTGGCCACATTAAGTTTTAAAAGAAGACTACTGGTATTAATGGCATTGAGGTTTAAAAACAGCAAAGCTTCAAAGTGAAACCTCAAGACAGGGACTTTATATAGCATTCAACCCACAAATACATGAGCCTTTCACTCACTATTAGATAAGACTTCTTGATTTGGTTAGTAATCCTAAGTGGCTTTCAGGGAGCCTTACCCAATGGCTGTAGTACGCAGCCCAGAGTGCAAACCAGCTTCCCTGGAGATTGCTGCCTCCCAGTTACCCAACAAACCCAGTCTGTCCTGACACCGCCTGGAAGATAAATGTATCATCTTCACATTCAAAGATTGCCTATCAAAAGGAAATTCCAGATGCACATGTGCACAACTATACACATACACACACACACTACAGCCTAGCTGACATGTACCCACGGGTGTACCCCTTAAAACACCAACAAGGCTCCGCCAGGCAGGGTGTCATTTACAAGAGCACAAATGCACTTAAAGCACACCACCTGGCAATGAACGGAGCACCAAATAACGCTGGCCTCTTCCATAACACACCCAAGTACTATAATCTTAAGTCAAACTCCACCTTGACCATAGGAATCAAATAAAATTGTAATAGCTCTTAAGAAATACTCAGAATACTTCCAAGAAAAAGTACCAGTACATCACACACCCGTCTCCTGAAATAAAGTGTATTTAAAAACAGACTGACAGAGCTTAAAGCCCTCTTCCCCAAACACACACACCCCAAGCTTTCCAACTTCTAGACTCCAAACTATGCGGACTTGAAAAAGGGGAGGTTGATTTGCGTATTCAAATAACTTTAATACTGAGGGAGGTGTTGTTAGAAAGGAAAGGTGACAGGAACATATGGGTGATGCTTTAGACATTACGTGCGTCCTCCTTCTCGTCCCTCACTCTCACCCTCTGTTCCCGGTTTTCTCTGGATAAACTGCGAGATGACAGGGCAGACCCAGGAGTCCCATTCTCCCCAGCTCGCCCCTCGCCCTCATCGGGGACAATGGAAGTGTAAACTGTTGCTGCAGCCGCCTGACACTCCACTGATAAATCAGAGGAAACTGCAAAACTTCTTGACTCGCTCAGCTATCCTCCAGGGGCAGTGAACGCCCACGCGCAGATTTCACAGTCAGCACTACCGAGAGGGAACCCTCAGTCAACCTGTTTGCAAAGCCCGCAGAACTCCCCGCCCTCCAATCCTGAGCTCCGAGGCTCCCAGCACAGGATGAGGGACCCCGGGTTCCCTTCATCAGTAACCCCCAAAGCAAGCTGGAAGTGCGGGAACACGGCTCCTCATGCCCCAATCTCATGGCTTGGTCCCTTCGTCTGAGGTCTCTGCCCAGGTCTCCGCTTGGGGTATCCCCATCCGCCAAAGCCCGGGCTCTCCGCACCTTGCACCCTCCCCGAAGAGGCGTCGGAGAAGCTCCGCTTGCAAGTTCCCACGTCTGACCGGGAGAAGGGGTGAAAGAGGCTGCCCAGGGAGCAGAGAGCAAAGTCTGTCCACGGCGCACCCCCCCCCCCCCCAGCCCGGGCCGCTGCCAGCTCTCTCCCGCGCCGGCCAGGGGCTGGGCATCCCCCGCTCGGGGCGCAGCGCGGCCGCACTCACCCGCCTCGCCGGAGCCGCCGCCGCAGCCTCTGGGAGCCGCCGAGCCCTGAGCTTCCCGAGCGCAAGAAAGATGGTGGTGTGTGTCGGGAGACCACCCATTCCAGCGTCTGGCAACCTCAGCACTGAAGGAAGAGGAGGAGGACGAGGAGGAGGAGGAGGAAGGAACGGCGCAGTCGGACGCCATCTGCTGTACACCTCTGCGCAGCCATTGGCTGTCTGGTGCGTCCCCGGGAGCCGCGGGGCGCGGGGCCGCGGGGAGCCACCTTGCGCCTCGCCTCCCCCGGCAGCTGCTCCCGCCTTCCCCGCTTCTCCCCCTTCCGCCTCCTCCCCTTTCCACCCTCCCACCCCCAACCCCCTCCTTCGCCTAGCGCGCACGCACCCGCCCGACCCTTGGCTCAGCCCTCTGCCCCGAGCGAGAGCCGCCGGCGCACTGGCCTCAACCTCGGCTCTCCCGCTCCCGGTGACTGCTTCCCGCAACTTTGAAGCTTCGGGGTGCAGGTGCAAGCCGGGTGAAGGGGACTCCCTCGCTGGCCTGAGCCTGGGACCCCAAGCCTATGATCGCCATGGACAGGGGCGAGCCCTTTGCGCCCTGGGATCCACGAAGTAATGAGGGGGAAAAGGAGGAAGAGAGAGTGGGTGTTTTACTCATCATTTATAACCGCCCCCCCCCCCAACACACAGACTCGTACGAACACTCACACCATAAAGCACACACACACATAGAGCCATGCCGCCGGGTCCGATGGTCAGGCGTTCCTCTGCAGTCCCCCCCCCCCCCCCCCCCCCGCCACGAGAGGACTTGAGTATTACAGGCAAAAAGACAAGATCCCAGCGGGATATGTAAAAAAGACAGAAAGGGGGGGGTGGGGGTGACTCCAGGGGGAAAGCCAAAGCCCGGGTCCGCACCTTCCTGGACGTCCCCTTGTTGGGGGCTCTCAGAGGCTGTCAGCTTATGCAGACCAGAGTCTGGAAAAACCGCTAGCTTCAGCCTCTTTTATTAAAGGGTTTTTTACTCCTGGAGCTTGGGAGGTGGGAGGGCGGGTGCCACGGAGGGAGGAAGAGTGCCTTTGGCTCCTGGGTGGCAGAGGCCCCTGGCAGCGGAGGAGGTGGGAGAGTTAAGTCCGCCCTGGTGAGGCAGGAGTGCAGAGAGCACGTGGGCAGACGAGGAGCACAGGCTCTTAGAGTCATTTGCTTACTCTCTGACACTTGTTCCAAACCCTCTGGTTTTTGACACCTTTGATCTAGGGAACTTCTTAGGCTTGTTCAGAAAGATGAAGTTTCTTCAAAAGGGAGAAAGAGGGAAAAGCATGAAGACTACCTATTGCCAATTACAGGATATTTTGCCTGTCATACCTCTTTAAATGTGTGAGCCCAGCGACAGCAGGGATTGTATCTTTTCGATTTTATCCAATGCTTGGCACACCATGGGTGCTTACAAAGAAGCAAAATAATCATGAGAAAATTAAAGCTTGGTGTCATAGCGCAAATTAGATTAAAGAGATAGAGAAGAGCTAGGTTTGTCAGAGGGAAATAATCAAAAGAATTTAAGTGCCACTGAAGAGGGAAATGTGAATGTTATGAATGTCATGGTGAGGGGTTCTGATCCATCTTTCTGGAAGGCACCAGATCCATTCCGAAAGTGGAAGAGGGAACCCATCCTACTTAATATTTTAAACAGCAGTCACTATTCTCCCAGTGAGCACTGCCGTCACACTCTGGGTTATGCTTTTCTTTCTGACATCACTGTCTTAAAAATAAATCAGCTGCCATCCAGATTCTAGACTATTTCCTAAAATCCAAGACTGTGATTTATTACTCCCAAGAAATAAAATGCCAATTCTGTGAGCCTGGGGAAAGAGGAACTGGTCCATTATGTGTTATTGTAATCTCAATATACACAGATCAATAGCCAATGAGTCTCATTTAAGTAACTTCAGGAACAACAGCCAAAGAAAAACACTTCTGTTTTCCTGAACTGTTACATCCAGCCTTCCCAGATTTCAGTCTTCCCAGAATCAACGAAGCATTTTCAGACCACATCCCATGTACGCACAGCCATATGGTGGAAAGATCTGTGTTTGCAATCCTTCTGGAAAGAGGCCATCAAGGATGACTTCTGAATATGTCATTTATGGACATCTTTATAGCTATGTATCCCCCTCCCTCTTCAGATATAGTGATATGTATATTTTTCTTGAGGCTGGAAATTTGGTTTCAACATGCATTCTAATTTAATGTTAGCTGATTCTCACTGAATCCTGCCCTAAGTCAGTGAACACTTAGAGTACTCATAAGAATACTTTGATTCTTAAGATGTAACTTTGCTGCTCTGTCATTATGGCTTATAAGGCAACTATGTCTTAGACATTGAGCTTCTTAAAATCAAAACCAAGTAATTCATAAGAATGAAATCTAAATTATTTCTAAAATACAAAGAATTATGAGCTTTAAACATTGCTAGATTTTGCTAGCTTACTGACTCCTTTAAACTACTAAGTAGCCACTTTTCATTAAGGTGCCATGCCAATAACAGGTATTTCAGTATAGTCAAATAGCGTAAGATGCCTGAACATTCTCTAACATCGTTCAATTCCATACAAACCTAGTAAAAAGAAAAGGCAGACATTTCTAGCCCAAACTCCCAAATTATGTTTTAAATACATATCTTACTAATAACATGAGTTTCTCGCCAAGATAGTCAGCTTTGGTCCTTAATAAAAGTACTACCCTCAAAATCTAGATTAGGTTGTAAACATTAAAAAAATAACATAGTCAGGGAAAGAGACGTTGTCAGTGAAGACTGATGGGGGCTGAGGGAGAATTTCACAAAATAAGTGACCAAAGAAAGGACTTGTAAGAAATGGCCATGAAAAATAGGTGACATTATTATATGTAAGGAATATATCAGTGTTTCAATGTGGAAAATAAGCTGGAGATTATAAATTCCCATAACCCCACACACAGAGATGTCCAAAGCTCCAATCACCTCCAGGCTTCCAGTGAATAGGGAACAAAACAATAGAACAATGGAAGAAGAGGGGGTGGGAGGAGAAGGTCTTTTGGGACCAAGTCACTAGTGAGAACCTAGAGGGAGCCACAGAGGAAAGTAACCCTGTACTATCCACATACTGCTGGAGTTTAGATGTTCATTTTTGTTGTTGTGTGTATTTGTCATTGTTCTTTCTGAATGTGATATTCTCCATATAGTCTAACAAGCTTGGATGGGAAAGTGCTGTGTAAATAAAACAGACAGGCATTGGCATTAAACAAATAAGAGATAAAGAAGGCATATAGATAAAGAAGCCCAAAGTAAAAATAGGAGCAAGAAATGCAAGCCTGAGCCAAGATCTTGGGCTTGCTACCCAGAAGTCATTGGGTCTACACTAGCCCAACTATTGAAGCAATGAGTTGAATCAAATGTTCAGTCACTTTGGTAGGCAAAACAAGAGTGGGGGGAGGGGGAGGATCCACGATTGTCACAATTTACACAATTCATTCTGGCCGATTCCAGGCTGGATGAGATGCCATGGCAAATTTGAACATTTTTTCGGCCAAAAAAGAGCATTTAATCCTGGCATACAAATGTAAGTTTTGAGCTTGGTCCAGTAATTTGATTTTGATGTGTCAACATCTTAAAATACAATGTAAAGATAATGTATTGAAAAGTAGTGTAGTGGAACTCCACTGGCTTCTGGCCCAGCCCAGTCCCTCTGAGGTGCCCACACTTTCCCAGCAGACACTCAGCATTCACAAACTTAGTCCTGAACCATCAGCTTCAGTCATTCATTTAGCAAGACTTTTGTTGAATCTCTGCAGCACAATACTTGTTATACAGTGATATAGTGAGCTGAGTCCTTGCCCTCATGGAGTTTATAATTTAACGGGGGCATCAGAAAATAAACAGACACACAAATAATTATAAGCATATAAAATGAAAGAAATTAGTTTAGAAATGCAGTAGAAAGGAATAGGAAAGAAGGATCAGGCTCAGGTGAGATGTCTTAGAGGAAATGATGTTTAGGCTGAGACCCAAAAGATAGTAAGAAGTAACATTTATTGAAATTTTTCTAGCTATTAGGCATTGGGCTAAGTCCTTGCATGTATCATTTAAACCTCCTAACTAGCCCATGAGGCAGACACTATTGTCAACTCCATTTTCACAATAGAAGCATAGAGAGTATAAGCAACTTTTTCAAAGTCACACAGCTGGTAAGTGGAAAAGCTAGGATTTGGCCGTGCAGTCTGTCGTGTGTACATTTTCAACTGCGAAGATGCATTGCATCTCATGTAAGTAGACATCAGCCAAGAAGGAGAAAGGGGGAGAACATGACCAAAGACCACGTGGCTTGAAAAGCTTGGCACATGAAGAACCCATGAGGGTCCAAAGCAGTTGGAGCTAGTGAGCCTACGGGGGAGTGACATGAGGCAGGGCAGGAGGGGCAAGCAAGGCCCAGAGCCTGCAGGTCCTTGCAAGCTAATGGCTGGTTTTAAGTCTGTGAGCAATATACTCTAATTTTGACTATTAGAAGATCACCCCCTTGCTATACAGAGACAGCACACAAAGCAGCAAGACTGGAACAGTCATGCAGGCAAGAGATGATGGCGTCTTCATGGAAAGGGCGAGAACTGTGCAGGTGGATGGGTATTCGGGAGGCTTTATTCATCTCTTCGTTTCTACTTCTGTTTTCCCAGGTCCCCCCAAGTCTGACATGCAGTTTTACCTCAGGATTCCAAATCCTAAATTCTTTATCTCAATCACTGAATCTTGGGCCTGTTTTCTTGTCACATATTGATATCATAGATAGGATGAGTAACAATGAGTCCCCCCATTTGCCCAGCTCTGGGACCTTTGCTTCTGAACCCTATCTTAGGATGCCCCCTCTGTACCCAGTATTATCTGAGATCTTTCTTTGTTCTACTGCTTATCCTCCAACAGTATTTATTGCCCAATAATTGAGGATATGATGGTCTCTTCTTCCCCACTGCTCTCTAACCTCACCAAGCCATAGCAAAATCAGGGGAGGCAGTCACGCGATCCACACTGAACAAGAGGACTAGGGCAGGCAACTTCAATATATATAAGAAACAACTCCGGCTAATTTGGAAATAATAAAACCCCTGGAGTGACAACTTGGATCACATTCATAATGACTTGGTTTGTAAAGACCAGGTGTTATGTAGATTGGAGCTTGTTATTATCCAAAGATTTGGCAACCCTAATCCTCTTCTACTGGGCACAAAGCCATGCAATACTCGCAGGCCTAAGTTTGACAAGATGGGCATGAGAGCCTATAGCTTCTATTTTGCTGTTTTTCAAGGACACCAGTCTATCTAATGGGCAGCAGGTCCCTCTGTAATTAGGAAGGATAGAAAACACTGGAAAATGACCTTATTGTTAACAGATCGCAAGCTACCGTGTTTCTGAGTGTGGAACATGGGGTAGAACAAATAGAAGAGGTTTTTCTCATTTCTTAAGCATTTAAGCTATAATGCCCAATTATCCAGGTTATAAAAAATCCTCAATACATACAGTGTGGAAAACAAAATTTATATAAGAGAAAATTCCATAGCCAAAGCTTTCTAGCATGTTCTTTATAGATTCTGAATTATGCCATTTTCCTTGCTGCTTCCTCATTGACTTTCCACCTTTCTCTGTATATGTTATCTTCCTGAAATACCCTTTGCCATATCACTGTGATTCCCAGGAATCTACTATTCTCTTCATCTTCTCAGTTGGTCTCTTCATAAATATCAGCTCCTCAGAAAAGCCTTCCCTGACACTCCCCTATAGAAAATGGCACATTCCATCTCTCTGTATCTCCTTAATCTGCCTGACTGTGCTTCACAGTGTTTATCACAATCTGAAATATTGCTACATAGTCGTCTCAATGTTTTTGTTATCCTCTCATCAACAAATGTAATCTCCATGAGGTCAGAGACTACGTGCATGACCACACACACACACACACACACACACACACACACACATTCTTACAATAGTGGCTGGTACATGGTAGGGACTCAATGAATGTTTCACAAGTGAATGAATATATTAATAAATGAATGGCATGAATTACCAGTTTATTGACTTTTGAAATCCTACCTAATTTGGCCCCATCCTATCTTTCCAACCATGTTTCTTGCCAATGCCCAATAAACACCCTTTTCTCTGGTTTCAGGGGTCTCATCACTTGCCCCTTCACAGTCAGAATCTCTGATTCAGCACCTCCCCAGCCTTGTGGATCTGACCTGCCCTCAAAGTCCCACCTCCTCTAAGAAATTTTCCTTGATCTAATTTTATTTCACATTCATCTATTTCTTCCCCTTATCAAACTCGTATAATGCTCATTGTCTGTAGCGTTCAGTTTTTCAATTAACTGTATACCATCTCTCACTATCCTCTGATGGATTCATAGCCATTAGCCTCATCCTCTCAACTGCACTGTGACTTCCTTGAGGGTAAAAGCTAAGATAGATACTTCCTATCTTCCCCTTCAAAGCACAATTTTTGGTACCCACCAGGCATTTGGTAAGTACTTGTTGATGAACTAGGTACGTGAAGAACCTGAACAAGAGGGTTAGGCTTCCTTTGGTCATGAGATGTTAACAGAAATACTTACTAAGTTACATTTGTGACAACCAGCACGCTTATCACCTCATGTTTGTGTGAGTTGATCTCTCCAGGGGCCAGGAAAGACTGTCCATTCACTGAACAAAGACTGAAAATCTGCTTCATGAAAGATACCTATGTGAGTGCTAGGGAGAGTCCTAGACGAGATGTTATCTGAGGAAACAAGACACTTAAATGGCAGTATAACAAGCCTTAGAGACCTCCTAAGGACCTGGTGGAAACCTCAAGAAGGAGCATCTAGCACCACCTGGTATGGGGTGAGTTAGAAAAAGCTTTCCCGTTTGGATCTAACTGCATTTGCCCAAATAAAGAGCCAAGAAAAAAAAGTTCTCTGATATTGTGACCTGCTGGCTTGAAATAGTGTACCAACATAGCCTCTTACCATGTGCCATGCTCCACTCATGACTGCGTTCCGAGCAGTCACAGCCCAGGCTCTCTCCTACCGCCAACAATGGAAAGAAGACACAGCTGCCATCGCAATGTCCATGTATGCTGTAAAATCATTCCTTATGCTCAAATACTCAGGATTCAGACTCCTATTCTTACACTTCATCTTCCTCTCTTAGCTTCTGAGGCACTGCACAACTCTGACTCTCCGCTTTTGTTTAAGCCCAGTGTGTTAGAGCACGTGAGAGTTTTAGACTGACTCCCTTTTCCTGTCCATCTGCACTTTCTCCTTCCATGAAAATTTCCATTCCCATGATTTCATGTAGTATCTTTTTACTGAAAATGCCTAAATGCATTTATCTGGCTGTACTAGTCAGTATAGGCTCAACTGTGCTGGAGTAACAAAGGAACCCCCGAACCTCAGTGCCTTAACACAAGAGGTTTATTTCTCTCTCACGCCATGTGACCAGTACAGATGAGCAGAGGGAATAGTGAGTCTGCTTCAACATTCAGGGACCCAGGCTGAAAGGCACTCTTCCATCTGGAACACTGCTGGTCACTTTGGCAGCAGAAGGAGAGATCATAGAGAACTTGAAATTCCCTCTTCAGTGCTTCGGCCCACGGTGACATACCCCACTGACCAGAGTAGTCACATGACCCTCACCAAAACTCCAAGTAGTCAAAAACATAGAAAAGCACATGCATGTACAGTGGACACTAACTCTCCCTGCCCCACAAACACTGGGCATCCTCGGTGCTCTACCTTTACTTCCAAGTGCTTGCTTGCCGTCTATTTTTGACATCACCAGTATACTTCCAACTGAACGTTAGTTTTCCCCCAAAACCTGCTTGTGTCCCAGTCTTCCTTGTCTTAGTACAGATCATCATCTGTTAAGTTGCTCACCCCCAGCCCTAAGAATTACTCTTCAGTCCTTCTTTCTCTCACTTTATCCATATAGAAATAACTAAGTATGTTATTTCTGTCTCACAATAAATTCTACACACATCTGCTTCTCCCCATCTCCACTACCAAAATGGTGATCTAAGCCACCACAGTCTTTCAGGGTGGGTGACAGGAGCCGCTTCCTAACCTGCCTTCTTATGCAGGTTGTCCTTATGCAATCCATTTTCTACAGAGCAGCCAGAGTGATCTTTAAACAGTACATTGATAAAAATCCTTTCCCTGCTTAACACCTTCCAATAATTTCCCAATACTCTTAGAATAAATTCTGAATTCCTTATGTCTGGCCCCTACCTTTCCCTGAGAATTCATCTCCTACTTCTCTACTCTGTCGTCACTAAACCACAGCCTGCTATGTCAATTTCAGTGCTGCCTCAGGGCCTTTGAGCCAACTCTGTGTTGTGCCTGGAATGCTCATTCCTGGACCTGCATGGGTTGCCCCTCTCTTGTCATTCAGATCTCAGCATTAATGTCTTTTCTTCAGGGAGTCTTTTCTGGATGCCTAATTAAAGTAGCCCCCAGTCACTCTCCATAACACCTGCCTACTTAGTTCTTTGTGTAGTTTTTGTCATTAGTTGTTATTTTTCTATTTCCATATTTGTTTCTCCACAGGAATATAGGTTTGATTAGAGCCAAACTCTACCTGCCTGTTTACTCTTGTACCCCTCAGTGCCTAGAGGAATAGTGTCAGGCATCAGAACATGCGTTCAATAGACACAGACTAAAGAAATGCATTCATCATTGAACTTAGAAATTCTGGCGCCATTGTTAAGTCTCACCTTCATCTCAAGAGTGAGCACTGGCTTCTTTTCCATATATCCTTTTAATACAAAAGACTCAGGCTGAAATCCTTATTTGAACTGATGGAGACAAATCTAAAGAAATAAAATAGTGAAGTGATCGTCTATGCATTGGTGATCTGCAGCCTTCACCTGCCAACCAGAAGGAGGAAGTTAACTACGGAGGCAGCTACTTGTCACATCTAGAGGTTCTTTTGACCCCAGTGATTAAGATGATGTGCCTGATGTGGTGAACTTTTATGTTACGTTGTCAGAGAACTATGAAAACAGCCCTTATGTCACACTGAGTTCTCAATTTTGGTGATGGCTGTCACTGTTCTGGAAGGAGATGACTCACCTAGAATAGGGGGTGGGGAGTGGGGACAGTGATGGACAGGAGACAGGACTGATCTGAGGGTCTGTTTCCAAGCCCACTGCAATAAATCGAAAGAGAAGCTGCCGTAACGCGCAGGCACATCTTAATACCACAACATTATATAAGTTTGGTCCAATTTCTAAAGCCCTCAAGGAAGGAAAGAGCCCCCCGTCCTCCTTAGTACTGTCCTCTCCCTGAAATGAGGATGTCTGGAAACCAAAAGCAGTTTATCTTCTAGGGTCTGGTTCTACCCAACTTATCAAAACTCCCAGGACAGGAAGTTGAGGTCACAGAAGAGAAGGCCCTCGTGGTGTATCAACCTTTGTCCAGCACTGCTCTCCCTGAGCATATCCTCACTTCTTGCTTCTCAACTTGCTCCTGATCCCCCCCGTCACTGACTCCTTGATCTGGCTTCCTGTTCGTGGCCTCCCTTTAACCCCATTACCACAGTGCCTCTTAGCATGCTTCTCTTCTATGTCAACTATGATTTGGTCCATCTCTCAATGATATTTGTTCAGGTGCTTGAGGACAATACCTTACCCAGTCTAGTATGACCTCCATGTCCTTATCTGTCAAAGCAGACTCCCTAGCTAGGTTGACCCTACTTACAGCTACAACTTCCTCAGCAAGATAGTTGTTTTGGATGAAATGTTTGCCTCCCCACCCCACCCCCAAATTTCATTTGTTTAAGTCCTAACTGCCAATGTGATAATATGTGGAGGTGGAGCCTTTAAGGGGTAATTAGGCTTAGATGACATCATGAAGGTGGGCTCCCCATGATAGGATTAGTACCCTTATAAGAAGAAACAAAAGAGCTTGCTCTTTCTTTCTCTCTGCCATGTGAGAATACAGCAGGAAGGTGGTCTCTGCAAACCAGGAAGAGGGTCCTAACCAAAACCTAACCATGCTGACACCCTGATCTCAGACTTCCAGCCTCCAGAACTTCGAGAAATAGATGTCTGTTGGTAAAGCCATTTAGACTATGGTATTCTGCTATAACAGCCTGAGCTAAGACAATAGTTATTCATCTTTCCTAAAAGTCAGTACATTAAAAAAAAAAAAACAAAAAAACATGTTCTATCATCTCGTAACCTTTAGAGTCAGTCAGGGAGGGAGGAGATCTTCTGTATTTCCAGTCTAAATTTCTCAGGATTTAATTTAATTAGAGCTCATACCAAAATGAAGATTTTGACCTCATGAAAAAAAATACTTCTTATTTCATTCCTATAAAGAGAACTTTTTCAATCTTTAAGGAACCTTATTTCAATCGTATTTGATCTATCCCTGATTATACAATTATTAGCCTTTTGGTGATCTAACCAATGACATTTAAATGGCATTTATGTGCAGGGCTTGAATTATGGAATCACAAAACTTTTGAGCTGAAAGATACCTCAGAGAAAATATAGTCCAATTCCTGAATTTAAAAGATAAGCGAAGTGGAGCCCCAGGTAGCTGAGGTGTCTTGTACAAGGTCACACAGCTTGTCGAGAAATAGAAGAGGAGAAAACACGTGAGATGTCCTTCTTACCATTCCACCTGTAGTTGGAGAAAAGTGTTTAAAAAGATACAGAGGAAAAGAAATGGTTCTAGACTCTTATGCAAAAAAATAAAACAACAACAACAACAAAAACCACACTGAACCGATGCCTTGCCGATGTACTTTATCACACTTCAAGGGTGGTAGGCGGTAGGTCATTAACACAGAAATTCTTTTCTGAACGTAATTTTGAAAAGAGGCTAATTCCCAGATCACTGGGGTGGAGGGGCACGGGAAGGAGTGGGAGCAGAGGTCTTAAGAATACCAACCTAAATCATATGCCCTGGAACCAGTTTCTCCTGCTTCTGTTCTATTGGGAGCCCTTTATAAGAGAAAACTGGAAACTTTCAGCTGCACACAGATTGCTTTATTTAGCAGACAATCTCAAAAAAACAACATGTTCTCTTGTGATTTGAGGCTTGATTATCTAATTTTCTCTTTGTGGTGCCCCTTCACCAGCAAACACCTGCAAAATGGCCAGAACAGACATGACTACTCTGTTCATGGTCCTGGGCTGTCCAGGTTTCTCGCTCTTCATGTTCTCCGTGGGAGTGTCCCTCCACTCCCACGGCTCCCGGAAGATGGGCCCAACCTCAGTCTCCAGCTCTGGGCTTTCCTTGGAACTTTAGACTCATTTCTAACTGCCCAACGGGTATCACTGCCCTGATATGGCACAGGAAGTGCAAACCCAGCAAGTCTGAAGATATGTTACTTTCCGCATGACCCCAAGTCAATCTCTCTTTTAGAACCTACCTAACCTATCTAGGCTAATGGTGTCACCAGGCACTTGGTTGGCTCAGAAGCATCTCTGACTCTTCCTTCTACCTCACCCATCACATGCAGCCGATCACTACTCTCTCCTGTCCACCTCTTAGGTGTCTCTGGAATCTGCCTCCTATTCTCTATCCCCTCGTCATCTCCCCAAAGGCCAGACTCCATCATCTTTTGTCTAGACTAGTAGAATAATCTTCTCACAAGGTGATAATCTTATTTTCCTTGCCTTCTTCAATGCCACCACACTCCGACTAAAAGCCCTTCTGTGGCTCCTTACTGCCTAAAGAACAAATTCCAAAATCGTTAACATAGAAAAAACAGATGACTTTAAATTTACTTACTTTACTTTTAGTTATACTGAGCCATATAAATACGCCATCCAGAAAGTTTTATCCATTAGCAATAGATCTGTTCTTAAGAGCCGAATGTGGCATTAAGAATATCCAAGCCCTCACTTGCAAAGAAAACTATGTGTTGTGGTTGAGAGAAAGGGCACTAAAAGCAGATGGAAACAGATGAAGTCCTGACTCTACCATGAAGCAACATTGTGATCTATTTCCTTATCTGTAAAATGGGGATGATACGAGTACATAGTGCTCTGGGTTGCTGTGGCAATTACATGTAATTTGACTAACACCTAGAGGTGTCAATATTATTACTAATATTATTATTAGTCAATACTACCAATATCATCATTACTATGAACATAATAGCTCTTTAAATACTTTAGGGTAATTATGATAGGCCCCTCATTGTTCACTTCTTCAAATCAAACATCACACTTCTTACACATCAGTTTCAAAATCATGTCGTTTTGAGAATGGCTCTCATTCTGGTCAACTCCTCTGGACCATTAAGAAACTTACAGTGACTTTATCCTAAGGCTTGAATATAAAAAGAAAATCATCCTTCTGAACAGTTTAAAGGTAATTAGTAAATACAAAGTCTCTATTCCAAAGGTGTTTTCTCTTTTAATCATTACGATTCTAGAGGCTTAAATTCCTCTTTCTTTTAGTGTATACTAGCTTCCTAATTGGGGCTTTCAAGGAAATTTTAGAGTGACTACCTCAGACCACGAATTAGTCTCTCCTTTCTAAAAATGCACCTTCTAGGTTTTGGTCAAAGATTATTGGCAGGAAGCGAGGGGAAGGTTTGCACTTCCCTTCTGTGGCTTCCTAGAGCAGTATTACCAATCTAACACTTTCCACCAGCTCTGAATTTACAGTCATTTTAATAAGTAAAAGAGGATAGTTGGTAGAGCAGCAAATTGATCTTCTCTTGCTATGAAAATGAAAACAGATAGCAAACACAGTATCCTATCAAAGCAAGAGAAGTACTCCCAAGAAGTCGAGGTAGATATCTTCAAAATACCAACAGACAATGAAATTGGGCAATGAGCCAATGATATCCAAACAGAATATATTTATTTGTTTTTTATGTGACTTAAATGATACTTCAAAAGTACCAGGGAATTTCCATTTTACACATCCACAGCGTAGTTACTGCCATCCTGGGTGTGAATATTGAGGAAGTGTTAAAACAATAAAACTTGATGGTGGTAGCATCATGGGAAAGAGTTCTTAACTCTAAATATTTCAGTCTTAATGTTGGCCCATCAGTTACTAGCCCCGTGACCTTGGGCAAGATTCTTAATTCTTCTAAATCTCCATTTATTTAACTATAAAATAAGGAAGGGCAAAAAGAGGCCCCCCACACATTGTTTTGGAATGAGGGCCAAGTCAAGATAACGCACATCATATCATAACACAGAGCGTACCACATAGTAAGTGCGCAACTGTTGGTCAGACATGACTGTGACGGGACAAAACTGCTATTTGAATAAAACTGCTATGAATCACACTTCATTTCTGCACATTAGGGATCCAATGCAGTGACACCAAGTAAAAAATCCAGTCAACAGTTCTAAATTTTATCTCTTCATCCATTTGTTTTCAGTCTACATAAAATCAAATACTGGTGGCTTTTATTCCCACTAAAATGACCAGCTGTTCTATCACCAGGTAGAAATGCCCTAAGTGAGTATTTCTTTTGACATGCTGCACTTTCTTGTCCTGTAAACTTAGCTGCTTCATAGAAACCTGTAAAGTCTACAGAAATTTTATCCCTTAAGTTCTGCGCAAGGTCAGCGTGTGGCATATGATTAAGAAAAGAAATCATTCAAATATCTTGATTGAGAGTACTCTGCAAAGTAAACTATTATCCTGGCAAAGGTGTTGATAATGAAAGGAAAGAGTCCTTAAAAAAAAAAAAATTCCAGCAAGGACACGGGTGGCTTTAATTAGGTGTTGAATACAAGAACATGAGTAACTACATCAAGTCATACTCCTGTCAGCCTGGAAAATATTATTATATTTATTGTAACCAGGAGGGGTGTGGGCAATGAGTTTTGAGAGATGTTTGAAGGAGTGCAGGACAATTACACAAGACTCAGATTTCCTTGGGTTTCGTGTGATTTGATTAGCTGCTGTTCTGTTAGGAGTCAGATACAGAAGCACCCCATATATCCCCCTTCCTTGTTATATAGGGTTCAAGCGACATTATTAAGTGGTGAATACAAGATCACAATTAACTAAATTAAGGCAATATAAAATACCACAATGTATGTTTAATAAGCTGTTTTTCCAGTATTAATCTAGATAAGTAAATAAACTACATTGTCTTAATTCAAGAATATGTAAAATTTATTTTCTTTTATTGATCAAAACACGTTCATAGTAAAATAGCATCCCTTAATGAAAAGTCCAGTGCAGAGCAAAATGTGGCTAATAATATTTGCTAACATTTATTGATTTTTAGATATATACATGCATAGAGTTCTAGGCACTTCATAGATATTTAATCATTTAATCCCTGTAGTAATTCTATGAATATCTAATGTAGACACTATTATCAGCCCCATTTTATAAAGGAGAAAACCGAGGCACAAAAATGTTAACCAAATTGCGCATGGCAACTCACCTAGTAAATTGGTAAGCCAGAATTTGAACTCAAACAGTCTAGGCTCGAGTCCTTAGTAATAACCTCTATACCAGTGGTTCTCTGAATCAGGGGTGATTTTACCCCCAAGAGATATTGGGCAATATCTGAAGATGGTTTTGACTGTCACAGCTGAGAAGGGAGAACAACTGGTATCTAGTAGATAGAATCCAGGGATATTGCTAAACATCCTATGATGTACAGAAGGGTGAACAGAGTGGAGGCTGAAAACATTGCTCTATATCATACTGCCTCTGGGATCAGTTATACCCTTGCTATAATAAATGTGGTCTGTAGACCAGCGGCATTCCATCACCTAAGAGCTTGTTAGAAAAGCCCACCCCAGATCTACTGAATTAGAATCTGCATTTTAATAAGATCCCCAGGTGATTCATCTGCTCCTTGAAGTTTGAGAGGCAGTGAGTTATTACTATTAGCTACCATACTGCAAGAGGTCTCGAATAAGACAAATACACATTTGTCCCATACAACAATCTCGTTTCCGCGCACAGGCGCAGAGCGGGAATGTTAGGACGATGATGGAGCAAGAGGGGAGGAGGATGGACAGACTCAACAGGGATGTAGTATGAGGGGCTGGAATTTTCTTTGGCAGACGGTTACCTGAATTAACAATCAGAAAGCAAGTTCAATCTGACTCTACAAAAGACAGAAACAACACTCAAAATCTAACTTCGTCCTCAGGACTAAGAGTGGAAGACATAGGCAGATGGCCAGGAGCCAGGCAAAGGCAGGCAAGCAGTGGAGGGGACAGTGGGTCGTGGGGGTGGGCAGCAGGATGACTGTCACAAATATACAGGCCAGCCAGGACAGCGAAGTTCTTTACACCTGGGTACCCGCTGTGTGGACTGGGGATTGGCCCGGTTTAAAGGCACAAGGACAAAGGAGGCCCATTCACCTGATAAGATATTTATGTATTTCTACCATGAAAATTAAAGGAAACCCCACACAGTGAAGCCGAGAGGACAAAAGAGGAGGCTATGACAAGGAGTTGTACCACTCAACATCCATTACAGGAAGAATTGTCAATTATACACCACAATAGAAGAACGGTAAGCAGGAAAGTCTTATCAATCACAAGCCCCAACAGGGAAAGATGGAGGTCGCACCTCCTTTAAGATATCGACTAGCCCTGCAACTAAGCCAATGAGAAACCATCATCACCCTGAACTCGTGCTTTCCTCCAATGGGCTTCCGTTCAAAACAACCTGTCCCTTCTCCCTCCTTCTTTCCCATAAAATACCATTCCTCTCCTTTGTTGTTGGGCATGCCTGTGGTTTTGCCATAGCTTGCATGTCTCAAATTGCAATTTTCTGTTATTCCCAAATAAATCCATTTTTTGCTGGTAAAATGTTTTATTTTAAGGTTAACACCACAAGTGAAACTTTTCCAGAACACCTTTTTAACAGTCAATAAAGTAAAAGCACCACCAAAATACAAAGCACCAACAATAATGCGTCATTCTTTTGGGAAAAGACTCCTGTCCTTTTAAGAAATACATGCACAGCAGCTAATGAAGAAGAGACGTGGAGAGAGCTCCTACTCCCAAGGGGCCCTCAGAATGGACCACAAAGTGCTTTAGAAGGACACTGATGCATAAACCCTCACACAATTTCACTTTTGGAGATTTAAGACAATACTTTTGTCAAAACATGCCCCCCCCACCCCCGCCACAGGCTTCTCAAAGCAATAAGCAAAATAACAGTGTTTTGTGAACTTTACCAAATGTTAACTGGGAAACCCTACTGTTTTTAATTGTGCTTGAATAAATACAGACCAGGATCTATGAGAGCAAATAAAGTGGTTTCTTTCCCACCCCACCCCCTCTAGAATCAGCTTTGTACTGATGGGCGGCTATTCCCAAAGGCAAAGGTGAGGTAAAGGGAAGATTGAGGCAGAATCCTCAGAGCCCAACCACTGCGAAAACCATTTCACGGTAAACTGAGAATTTAAGAATACTATTGTTGTGGTTATCCAAATAATTTCCCTTGCCAACATTCTCTATTCCGAAGTCACCACTCTCACCATTACATTAAAATCAGAGGATTTGGGGGATGAATGGATCTGAAAAGATTTTCTGGCACAATGGGTTCCAAATGTGGGGTCTTCACACTTGGGAAGAGAGGGCTACATGAAAATCAGCCAAGAACCTTTCCAAAATGCATAGTCACTGGGCCCCGCCCGCAAGAACTCTCCTTCAGGAGGCTCAAGAGGGTCCGAGGAATTTGTGCGTTTAACAAACTCCTCAGACCGTTCCGAGGCTCAGCACATTTAGGGAGCACTGTCAAGTCTAACTTCCCCATTTTACAAATCAGGAAAGTGAGAACCAGACAGTTATAATTAGCCAGAACTAGCATCTTGATCTCCAAGCTTAATGTATTTTGATGACCTAATCCTATCTTTTTTTTTTTTTTTCATTTGACCAACACTGCATCATGGTAAAATACAGTGATTCAGAATGTGATCCACCAGGGGCACCTGGGTGGCTCAGTCGGTAAAGCAGCTGACTTCAGCTCAGGTCATGGTCCCAGAGTCCTGGGATTGAGTCCCACATCAGGCTTCCTGCTCGGTGGGGAGTCTGCTTCTCCCTCTCCCTCTGTAGCTCCCCCTGCTTGTGCTCTCTCACTCTCTCTCTCAAGCAAATACATAAAATCTTAAAAAAAAAAAAAAAAAAAGAATATGATCCACCAAATGCCAGAGAATCAAGAACTTGGAGCTAGGATCTCTTCTACTTTTTCCTATTTCCCATTCCTACTCATTTTAGTCCATGTAAAAATGAAACAGCCTCCCAGATACTCCTATACAACAGCCTCCTGGACTTCACAGGGTGAGGAGAGGAACGCTCCTCAAGAAACAGTCTGCAAATTCATTGTGTAATCAATGACATTCCATCATCGTATTTTCTCCCTTTTGATCTCTTATGGCTTTATTGTTAACTCTCAAAGAATCTCCAGAAAAATTGTGTCATTATAACTCAGGAACATCGATGTTTCACCTCCATGGCCCTATTGACTGGTCAGCTCCAACTACCCTTTCTACCTACGTACATGCATACTTTTTAAGAGGAAGTTGATTTTAAGAAAACATCCACTGTTTAACTTCCCTCGTGGCATTCATGATTTAAGAGGCGATTCACCTAACGTGTTCACAAAACAAAGAGCATTAAGAAAGAAAAAGTGCGACAATTAAGATAGTATACTGTTCTTTCCTGTTTCTTTGAGGGGTAAGGGATAACAACCACAACAAAACCCCGAAGAGGTTGTTTATTTTTAAGGAAAGGCTAACTCCTGTTTGTGAAAATATGTCCACATTCTGGCTGAATTAATTGAGCTCACTGCTTTGCTCTGGGACACAGGTGCACTGTCCCTGTGTCTATTTCTTTTTCGGGCATTAAGTTTTAAAGAAGGGCAGGGAATCCTACCAGGCACGGCTCCCCTGCACAGTATGTCTCCTGTTTCGCCCAGAAACTTTACACTCTCTTTTGGTATCTTAATAGCCATGTTATTTTCCCTGGTATTACCACGTTACCAAATATGTGTTCATAAAAGACTCGAAGCATATTATATCTTATCTCCTACATCCATCAAATCTGTATAAGCTGTAGGGCCTACACGGTATCCTGCCACCGCTGGAAAGCAATCTAGAATCATCCAGCTTCTACTCTTCCTACACATCCCGCGTCAAGATTGTCTATGCCTTTGCTGCTCAAGTGTGGCCTGCACAAGAGCAGCAACAACAGCCCCTGGAAGCGTGTTAGAAAAGCAGAAGCTTGGCCCCACCTTAGATCTACTGTATCGGAATCTACATTTTACTAAGATCCCCAAGTGATTCGTACATTCATTCAAATTTGAGAAGCTCTGCTCGATGCCACGTAAGTCTTTGTTAGAGTCTGCTTCAAATCTTCTGTCTCCCTCAACTCAATTCGTATACCTTGCAAAGAGCGGCTTTTATGGGGCGCCTGGGTGGCACAGCGGTTAAGTGTCTGCCTTCGGCTCAGGGCGTGATCCCGGCGTTATGGCATCGAGCCCCACATCAGGCTCCTCCACTATGAGCCTGCTTCTTCCTCTCCCACTCCCCCTGCTTGTGTTCCCTCTCTCGCTGACTGTCTCTATCTCTGTCAAATAAATAAATAAAATCTTTAAAAAAAAAAAAAAAGAGCGGCTTTTGTGTTCTTGCAGCATTTGGTGCCATGGAAGGCTAGGATGGAGTTTAAGATAATACTTGTGTAGCAGACACAGTTGGGGGTGTGGCCAACAGCTCTTTCTCACCTCAAATCTTGCTAACAGCACCTAGACTTCAATCAGGTAAGCATGTTCAAGGGCCCCAAAGGAAGTGGGGTCCAGCCCCAGGCCCCGGGGACAAATCACAATTCGTTAATGCTGATCATGGTGATCCCACGTCTCTTCCCAGTAACCGGAGAACAGGGAGTATAGGAATGAAATACAATTCTAGCCAATTTACTAATGAAGGATGGCCCCTGGGAAAGGCTTCTGAAAAATGATAAGGGAGGTAAGTACTAAAAAGTCCCATTTTCTGACTCTGGATATTTCTTGTTGAAGATGTGCTTAAAACTAAAGAAACCATCTTGTGAAGAGGGTTAGCCCAAGAGAATACCCACAATGGTTGAGTGGAAAGTTGGAAGGACCTGAATCTCTACAGCATCGCCATGCCACTGAGTTCACCAACCTTGGACTTGCTTACCTCCAGACTTCTCGTCACATGACCTATAAATCATCTTATTAAGCCATCTAAGTTGGATTTTCCTTACCTGGAATGCTAAATATTCTTTTTTTTTTTTTAAAGATTTTATTTATTTATTTGTCAGAGATAGAGACAGCCAGCGAGAGAGGGAACACAAGCAGGGGGAGTGGGAGAGGAAGAAGCAGGCTCATAGCGGAGGAGCCTGACGTGGGGCTCGATCCCGTAACGCCGGGACCACGCCCTGAACCAAAGGCAGACGCTTAACCGCTGTGCCACCCAGGCGCCCCTGGAATGCTAAATATTCTAACTCATAAAACCGCTGACTAAAATAATGACCAACAAATACGGCTGTACATTCGCCCTTTACATATATTATCTCATGCGATTATTATGTCAATTCTATGCTAAAGACACCATTGTCCCCACTGTAGTGACATGGAAACTAAAATTCAGAGAGAGAAACAGCTCCAAGATTTAGGATTTGAACCCAGGTTTGCCACATCCCAGAGCTCAGGCATCTTTTTCCATTCTCCTTCCACGGTTTGACTGGTTAATAGCCGTGATAATTTACCATGATTTTTGGGAGGATTATGTTCCAGCTTGGGTGGGAAAGGGAGTCCTTTATAGGTTTGCTTGAGAGTGGTTTATTTATTTGCTTTACTGATGAACAGATGCGTGGGTTACCTAAAATGGGAATAGTCTCAACCTACAAAACCCTATTCCCGAAGAATCCTGCAGCATGCCAAGCAGGCTCGAGAGGAATAAAACGCAGGTCCTAGTTTGCGGAACTATTCATTGCGAAGAGATGTCGTGTTATAAAATTAATGAATCCTTCCAAGAGAGTTGACAACAAGGAACCGATAGCCAATTCCGGACATGTGCACAAGGGTCTGAAGGGAGATGAACCCTCTACAAGTAGCACCCGAGGAAAACACAACACTGTACTTCTTTTAATCTACGAGTTCGCTCTGAAAGTATGTGGCTCAGCTTTCAAATTTGCCCAATTTAGGAGAGCATCTGCATTCATTTGTTCAGATGTTTTGTCTGAAAGAGGAGCTAAAAAAATATCCAAATATGTGGAAGCCTCCAAAAACACTTCCTAAATATTTCATTTGCCATTCCCACATGACGGAGTGGTAGAGACAGTGCCTTTGAAATGAGGCCAACAGTTTACTCAGGCTGGACTCCAAAATTATAAAAGATGAAAGGCTTTTTGACCAGTCCTTAGCTCCCAAGGTAGTGTCATTCTTATTCTTAGAAATTTCATTTCCCGGGTAGATACAGATACATAACGAGCAGCAATGTTTTTGAAATAAAAGGAGAACACACGCTTAGACACAATTAGCAACATTAAAGCGAAAAAAGCTACCTTTCCACCAAAACAAGGCCCTGTCCTCACACAAAATGAACGTCTTGGGGCCCTGGCCTTCCACTCTCCAGGTGCAGGCTAACCTTGGAAGGTCACCCTATGTAGACAAAACACTAAACTTAGCTCTTAATTAGGTTATTTAGTCAACACAATGGAAAAGTCAGTCCTAATGGTTATGTAATGCACGTAAACAATGTTTGTCTTTTTTCATTTTGATGTTAAAATCTCTCAAATCTGTTGTTGGAAGTGACCAATTATTTCAATTAAAAGAAATGGACTAATAATTCTGTGCAGACACAGGCATTGCTAATTAACTGTGGAAATGGTGTTAATCCACTCGGCATTTTATCCAAAAATATTCTACTTGAGCTTCTTAAAATAAGGACTCTGACTCATTATTGTGAGAATCAGAAAACTGTGTCTCTATCTCAAGTCAATAGAACAACAATGAAAAGGACTTATTTCAGTATTTCATCTTCTGCCTGAATTTCTGAGTTTCACGCAGGCATTTCTAGTAATTAGGAGGAAGACAAAAGATGTCCAGGAACAGAGGAAAATGAACCACCCTAATTGCTAAAGTTGAACGTGTACCACCAGTTTGTTATTAATGCAACTAAGGAATTTTAATTTTTTCTTCCTAATTAAAAGTTGATTTAAACCCATCTTTTTTGATAGATCAAACCATCCAGTTAGTCAAAGACGACCTATGATATGATGGATGATTTTTATGTATGTTTGGAAGAGAATCTCCAAAATATTAAACAATCATACTATGGCCAATTCTTTTAAACTACAGACGTTTAAGGAAGTTAAAATCTTGAACTTAAAATCAGTTTTAAAAAATACTTATTAAGTACTAAACTGAGATTGTGCTGATAGACAGTTTTACTAAAATTGAATATAAAAATTTTGAGTATAAATGCATATTGTTGAAAGCAAAGCATGTTACCTTTAACACACACGTACACATGATATTATGATAAAAACATAATTCTTCGGGGATTAAAGAGCACACTTGTGGTGATGAGCACCGGGTGATGTATGGAATTGTTGAATCACTATATTGTACACCTGAAACTAATTTAACACTGTATGTTCAATGGAATTTAAAATAAAATATAATTCAAAATAAAACATATTTCTAAATAAATTATCATTATTATTTTTTAACAGTGACCGGTTTGTATTTTTTTAATTCAATTAGCCAACATATAATACATTATTAGTTTTTGATCCGATGTTCAATGACACAAAATAACCCAAGAATTAGAAATCCTGAAATCACAAGTTCTGTTCCTTTTGCACAGCTCATATCATAACAATAACAGAAAAACTTTAAATGGTGGCATAGCATTAAAAAAAAAAAAGACGAAAGTCTTTACCTGTTATTTTCAGCCGATATTTAGCTCTTCTCATGAAATAATAAAGGCCTATCACCTTGAAATTTTTCACTAAGTAATATAAGATCATGGCTTTTTCATTGTTCAGGTAATGCATGCTGCTTACTCAGAGGTGTATAATTATATGTTTGCAAAGATTGTTTTGTTTTTTAAATTACGAGCCTATTTTAGAGTGAATCTTTATTCTTTAATACAACATTCAGAGCAGAGCCGAATGGCAGCTGGGGGACAGTCTCAAATTTTCCCTCATTGTGAATGTTGCTTCCCTTGCCCAAAGCTTCTGGCGGCACACTTTCAGACTTTATAGAAATACAGAAGTCCTTTCTAGCAGCTTACCAGGAAACCTGCGAAGGCTAATATTACATCGACTAGTCTCACAGGTGAATAAAGGTTTTCTTCTGGAGAAGACAAAAAGTTGCCATAAATGTGAATTCTAATAGCTATGGAGGTAGGAGAATGGAAGACATCTCTCTCTCTCCTTTTAAAACCATTTTCCATCAGTCGGTAAAGATTAAACAATCTTTGGTTCAAAAAAATTTGTAAAGAGGGCTCTTGTCTGAATAGAGCTACAATTCAAGATATCTATATTTCATTTCCTCCTCTAGTTAAAGATTTGCTGACCAACCTAAATCCAAGAAGTTCTGTTCTTGGAGTTCTGCTTTAGGAGAATGGTTTACACAATATTAAAAAGTGGGAAGAGACAGCAAAAATGATCTACTCTGGTAGTTTTTATTACATTTCAAGGTTGGGAACCTTCTGTGTTCTTTTTATTTCCCCAAACCCCAACAGCTGATGTGATATGAGAACAGGGTTCAAAGGAGGTGCAGCAGGAACAAATGAAACATGCCTGCTATGACCAACAGATCCTTGAACTCTCACATGAAATTCAGTTTATTAAGTCTTTTAAATACCTTTTATACTTTACTGATGTGTGTCTCTTCCCAACTCAGCATGCAGTGTGATGACTCATTTGGTTCTCTTGGACATCCTCCAGCCTCTCAGATACCTCTATGCACGAACAGCTAGTATTCTGAGCCATCAGCTTCACTGGGGTGCAACCTGACAGTGCCACACACCCCAAGCTTAAGTCCAAGCCCCATGCCCCTCCCTTCCTGTCCACCACTGCCTGGGAGCCATTGAATAAATACCTCTTATGGTGGTGAGGTCAACCACATATATGTCAACTTGATTGGCCGAGGAGTGCCAGATTAAACATTATTTCTGGGTGTGTCTGTGAGGGTGTTTCTGGATGAGATTAGCATTTGGATTCATGGACTCAATGAAGTACACAGCCTGTCCCAGTGTGGGCAGACATCACCGAATCCCTTGAGGACTGCATAGAACAAAAGGCGGAGGAAGGAGGGATACCCCCTTTTCTTATGCCTCAGTGTTGAGCTGGGTCATCTCATAGTCCCCCAGTTGTCAGGCCTCCAAATATATACCAAATTATCCCACTAGCTTTCCTGGGGCTCCAGCCCGTAGACAGAGACTGTGGGACTTCTCAACCTCCATAATGATATGAGCCAGTCCCTCATGATAAACCTCTTTTTATAACCTATTGGTTCTGTTTCTCTGGAGAACACTGATAGCCTACTTCCCTTTTTAGACAATTTTGAAACACATTTCATAAGGCTCTCTAGAAGGAGATTGCAGGTGACTATGTTAGTTTTCCTCCTTCCCTCTTCCATTTTCCCCAGCCCCTAGCTCCCATTGCCTAGACTCACTACCCAGATCATCTCCCCACACCTAAGGCTCTGACTCAGGCTCCATTTTGAGGAGGAAGACATGGAGACATCTAAGACGTTAGAACCTCATGATCATGTGATGGTTACCTGTGAACAACAGCTCGTCATGAACTAGTTTCTTTACTCAAAGGGCTGACAGACCTAAATAAGAAAATTAACACTGAGTGATATAGTAAGTAGGATTCAAACCCGGATCTGCTGGAGACTCAACACTGCCTTCCATGCAATAGTGTTCAGATATTGGGCAGATAGTGAGAACATGGCAGCAACTAGACATTACATTTCAAAGGGCTTCGAAGTTGTCCAGGTATTTCCTAATATGGACAATAAAAACTACTATCTGTTGAGGGCTTTCTATGTGCCAAGTCTGTGCGCATTTGTGATTTCATTTCATTTCATTTCATTTCATTTCATTTCATTTCATTTCATGTCAAATTTCATGTCAAATTTCATGTGAAATACGTGTTATTTCAAACACGTGAAATAAGCCAGACCTTATTTCCTCATTTTTGGGTTACAACGCCTGCCAAGTAAATAGACAGTCAGTACTTGTTTATTGAATTAAATTGAACTGAAATAGTTTGGGAACTATAGGTCTGTTCCATCTTTTCACTTCCTTTCAGAAAAATGAAGTGGACCTTATGCTCACGAATTTCCTGAAAATTTCCACTTTGTTCTTTGACAACATATTCTGGTGCCTCTGGAACAAAGGGAAACATATTTTCAAAGCGCAGGCTAGTAGTATCTTCAAAGGAGGAATAAAAATGTTGGATTCACTCAAGGAGATTAGTATTGTGGAATTATGGAGTCCTGGTGAACCTCAGGAGGTTATCTAGTTTATAACCTTGCCTCCAGGCAGAACTACAACAAAGCTATCATGAACGCATTTCTGTCTGTGTCTACAGGTCAAATCCTATTATAACCCAGGAAAATCCCAATCTCCAAATGATTAAAAAGATCCCTCTGATCCAACAATTGGCCAGTTTACTTCAAACAGTATTTGATAAGGCAAAATTCTAACAAGAAATATTTTAGTGGGCCAGAAAATGAAAATTTAAATGGGAAGAGAATTTCAAAAAGCTACATAAAGGTCAAAGATTCTGGGAGCGTCGACTTGCATTCACATGTTCATTTTATTTTATTTTTTTGAAACTGCAAACCCTGGACTCTAAGAGAAATTAAAGAGCAAAGAAATCCTGAAACTATAAAACTTCATTACACCAATAAAATAAATACCTATTTCTTATAGGTCAGGAGTAAACGATCATCATTACATGTACTCCTTTATTGGATTAATAAACATGGTCTTGTTCAAGAGCCCCTGGGCAAATGTACGATAAAAATGTGAACAAGAAGAGGAAAAGAAGGATAATACCTTTGAGCACCTTCTAACCCAGCAAGTGAGTTGTTATGTACACTTCTTCCATTTAAAAAAATGCAAAGATCATTTATGAAAATAGGATGATAACGACGGGGCCTGAAGTGCATGCGCCAGAATTCCATTATACTCTAGCTCATTATTAGATGCTTACTGCATACAGCACGGGTCAAGATATCTCCTCTGAGGCATTGCAACTGCATCCAGCAAAGCACAGCATCAGGCTTTCTCACAGTATCAGGCTTATGAAAAGACAGAGGCAAATCTCTTCATTCACTACAAATGAAGGAAGATAACGAAGGAACTTCATTAATTAGCTAATTTATTAATTACAGATATCCAAAACTACTGCTGTGTTGTCCGTTAAGGAGGAAGACGCTGATTTTGTGGAGAGTCAGCTATAGGGCGATAGTAGAAATGGCTTTTCCGTGATGAACTGGCATAAAAATGGAAAGTTAGTTTTCCCATCCCCCCCCCCCCCCCACGCCTGGGTCCCGCGGGCACTTACAGTGCTGCCTCTCTCTCGTTCAGAACACAGCCCTGGTGTACCCAGTATCGGCTGTTTCATGCGTCCTTAGCCTTTGCCCTTTCTGTCTGTGGCCATCCCTGCTTGAGCCACGTGCCAAACTAAGGACCAGTACAGGCCCCAGGGCTTTCCCGGCTATTGGAAACCTCTAGAACACGTGTCCTCTGAAAACTAACCGAAGTTGTTGTGGCTGGTGTGATTGCTGTTTTAATTTTAATAATTTTATTTGGACATCTTCCTTAAAAACGCGCTTCTGCCTTAATATAAGGTGTAATACAGTTTAGTAAATTATAGCGTAGCATTAGTATTATAGTATAATACAGCATCGGATTAGCACAGTATAGCGTATTCACATAGTCTGGAGGAATATATTGAATACATATTTTCATGTCAGTGAAGTAAATAATGTTAGCTGCTATGACGAATCCCAGCAGACAAATCCTGGAAGCTCAATATAAAAGCTGTTTATTTTTCACTAGTATCCCATCTAATTCCTGACTACAGTGGGTAGGTTCGCAGACTCTGTGCCTACTGTGCCATGCTGTTGTCAGCTCCAGTCAGTGCAAAGGGAAGGTGAAGGTAGAAGGGGTAAAACTGCTTCTTAAAAGTCTTGAATGGGAGGGGTGTCTGGGTGGCTCATCGGTTAAGTGTCTAACTCTTGATTTCAGCTTAGGTCATGGTCTCAGGGTTGTGGGATTGAACCTCGCGTCAGCCTCTGTGCTCAGCATGGGGTCTGCTTGAGATTCTTTCTCCCTCTCCCTCTGCCCCTAATCCCTCTTGCTCTTTCTCTCTAAATAAATAAATAAAATATATTTTTTTAAAAAAAGTCTTGAATAGGAGTGCCACTCATCACTGGGAATCAGGATGTGACTCGTATAGCCAAAGGCCATATCTACATGCCAGGAGGGTTAGAAATTCAGTCCCTGGCTGCACAGTCATTTCCAGCTAAAATTCTATCTTGTGAATGACACAAATGGACTGCGCCAGGCAATTAGCCATCTCTCCCACACTGTTCTAGAGCACACCCGTAAAAGGCTTTCTCTCTTCCTTGTTTTTTGGCGGGGTTTCAGATGGGTGAAATTTGCTAGCTAGATGAAGTACAAGATATTTAATTAATGAAAGGGAAATCTCCCTCCTTATTTTGCTTGCTTTACTCACAGCCATTCATGTCTCAAGTTCATGCCCACTTGGGTAAAATTTTTAACTGATATCTTAGTGGCTACACTTCTTTCCGCTTCTAGATCCCTGACTATATTAGCACCAAATGATTAATACTGAAACTTGCAAAGAAAGCTGGTCATTCAGGGCAGAAGACATGAACACTTTTCCAACGAAGACATACAAATGGCTAACAGACATATGAAAAAATGTTCAACATCATTAGCCATCAGGGAAATGCAAATCAAAACCACATTGAGATACCACCTTCTGCCAGTTAGAATGGCAAAAATTGACAAGGCAGGAAACAAATGTTGGAGAGGATGTGGAGAAAGGGGAGCCCTCTTACACTGTTGGTGGGAATGCAAGTTGGTACAGCCACTTTGGAAAACAGTGTGGAGGTCCCTTAAAAAGTTAAAAATTGAGCTACCCTATGATCCAGCAATTGCACACCTGGGTGTTTACCCCAAAGATACAGACGTAGTGAAGAGAAGGGTCATACGCACCCCAATGTTCATAGCAGCATTGTCCACAATAGCCAAATTGTGGAAGGAGCCGAGATGCCCTTCAACAGATGACTGGATTAAGATGTGGTCCATATATACAATGGAATATTACTCAGCCATCAGAAAGAACGATTACCCAACATTTGCAGCAACATGGACGGGACTGGAGAAGATTATGCTAAGTGAACTAAGTCAAGGAGAGAAAGACAATTATCATATGGTTTCACTCATTTATGGAACATAAGAAATAGCAGGAAGATCGGTATGAGAAGGAAGGCAAGAATGAAGGGGGAGTAAACAGAAGGGGGAATGAACCATGAGAGACTATGGTCTCTGGGAAACAAATTGAGGGCTTCAGAGGGGAGGGGGTGGGGGATTGGGATAGGCCGGTGATGGGTATTAAGGAGGGCACGTATTGCATGGTGCACTGGGTGTTATACATAAATAAGGAATCATGGAACAATACATCAAAAACTAAGGATATACTGTATGGTGACTAACATATCATAAAAAAAAATTATTTAAAAAAAAAAGAAAGCTGGTCATTCAAATGGGGCTCATGTATAGACCCACCCTGTCTCCAATAAGCTCTGTGTCTTTTTTTTCCTTCTGAATCTATCATAGATTCCAAGGTTGAGATAATGTGCTTTGCCAACAGATTCCATCTATCATGGAAAACAAATCTGGTGAGATTTTTAGCTTCCTTATTTAACAAATACTTACTGAGCACCGAGTATGCATAAGATACCGTGCTAGATCGTGGGACCCCTAGGCTATATAACATACAGTCCTTACTCCAAAGCATTTAGCAGTATCATAAAAAATACAGTCCTTCCTAAATTTTCTTCCTCTTTTCTCTTCTCCCTCAAAGAAAATAAAAAACAAAAAACAAAGCAAAACAAAAAACCCTCCCAAATATTTATTTAGAAATCAAGTCCAGTAGAGGGCAGCACACACACACACACACACACACCCCTCCACCAGCACCCCTGAACCCCCAATAAATCTAGCTAAGTAGACAGAACAAAGTGGAAGTTCCTTACACAATACCAAGCCCATGGTAGGTATGCAACTGATTCTCAGGAAAAAACCAGATATAGAATAGCAAGGGAGAAAGCATTTACAGACAAGGAAACGTGCCTTAAATAAAATAAATATTCTAAAAGCTAACAAAGAACCTAATTTATTCTTCATGTCTTAGTAATTGTTGCAAAAACACAGTATACATAGAATGCAGTAAAAATCCACTTATAGTGAAAATGCTCTATAATTCAGCTCTATTATCATATTACTGTTTGATTTGTTTTCTCTGAACTCTGATACAGCTATGAAAATGAGAAAATTAAGTGTAACATTTTTTCATCAGTGAAAATAGAGATAGATGGAACCTAATTATTAAAACTGTCATGTACCTTAGTCACCCACATGCTTAGATAAATTGTCCAGTTCTCCAGCACATTTTAACTATAAAAGAGAGCAAGAGATAAGCACTAACTCATTAACACTGTATGAAATTGTTCAGTTTATTAATAAAAGACTCACTGTAAGAGAGCCTTGTGAGTACATAAGGGAGATTTACAACTGACATTTGCAGAAAAAAAAATGTGTACACTTGCTGTTAATAAATTGAGAGCAAAAATTTTTCTCCTTGTAATAAGCCTATATATGTAGGTTGTGTATTGTGTTGTAATTATAGTCTGCAAACCAGAGAATTGCTAAATTAGCACATCTAATGAAATCAATATGTTGTGGGGCTCGAAGAACCTTTGTGAGGTCTGCGAGGAAAAGTACTCAGCTTGGCATGGCTGCCCTTTGTATCCACAGAGTGCTGATTCATCACCTCTTTTTTTTTTTTTTTAAGATTTTATTTATTTATTTGACAGAGATAGAGACAGCCAGAGAGAGAGGGAACACAAGCAGGGGGAGTGGGAGAGGAAGAAGCAGGCTCCCAGCAGAGGAGCCTGATGTGGGGCTCGATCCCATAACGCCGGGATCACGCCCTGAGCCGAAGGCAGACGCTTAACGACTGAGCCACCCAGGCACCCTTGATTCATCACCTCTAAGTAGATGCCTAATGACTGAACATCTATTACCAAAAGAGGAAGTATGATATAATATTAACAAGTTTACTCATTCCCACTTTAATCAAAGGGGAAAAAATCTGGGGTGCCTGGGTAGCGCAGTCATTAAGCGTCTGCCTTCGGCTCAGGGCGTGATCCCGGCGTTAGGGGATCGAGCGCCACATCGGGCTCCTCCGCTATGAGCCTGCTTCTTCCTCTCCCACTCCCCCTGCTTGTGTTCCCTCTCTCACTGGCTGTCTCTCTCTGTCAAATAAATAAATAAAATCTTTAAAATAAATAAATAAATAAATAAATAGGAAAAAAATCCCTTTCATTTGAGACTAGCAAAGTTTTGTTGGCAACATTAGTAGTAGAAATGGCTTCTCCCTCCTTTTCCCTAGGTGAGTGCACCTGAGAGGAACACATAAAAAGTAGAAAGACAAAAATGGCAAAAAGAGAAAAATAAGACATTTCAGGAACTCTGGGTCACATAAGATATTTTATCTTTCTTTCCACTAAGGTTGTAGCGTATCAGATTTTCACCCTGACATTTGGGTTTTTTAATACTGTATTGGGTGTCAGAGTAAACATTTGTCATGCTTTCAGATCAATTTAGAAAAAAAAAATCAATACTTTAAAAGAGTACGTGTCAAAATGCCCCTACCCCTTTCCCACTTTGAACTTTCTGAAGCTCTAAAAAGTTTCCTTCAATTTCTTCCTTCTGAAATCTAAGGGCTCCTCCCCCACTGCCTACCAGCCTCGCACTTCATCAATTCTTGGAAATGAAAAAAAAAAAAACAAACAAAAGCAAAAACAAACCACACCACCACAACAAAAACCGCTGTTCACTCTAACTTGGTTGGTAAAGCAAAGAAAAGACGTTCCAACAGCTTCTTTTCTCTGGTGATGACAATTTCCTGAGGCGTAAATCTTGCAAATGTATGCATTTCGGAAGTAGGTGCCCTCTGAAAGGTAGCAGCACAGGGAGGCCTGAGCTGGGCCAGGAGGACACATCAGCAACTACGCTCCCTTGGATGCTAGAAGGCAGAAAATCACTAGGAAGGGCTGCACCAATAGCGCTTTTCCTTAACAGGCTTGGTTTAAATAATGGAACCTGCTGCGGTGGATTTTACGAAAGTCCTATAAAGAATGCATTTCCCCCAAATGTTGCAAGAAAAGGGTGGATACTCACTGGCTCCCGAGATTGCAATGTTCTCACTTGTGCTGGAAGTTTCGGGAAGTTAAGTTTATTGCCCTCGCTAAAGTTCTTCATATTAAGGGTTCTCAAGCTTTGTTCTTTCTCATTAGAAGCACAGATCTACTCTGTAGAGTTGCCTACCGTCGCCCTGCTTCCAGATAGTGATGGCAAATGTTTGAGCAGCACTTCACAGCACACAAACTACTTTCTTATATGAATGCTTGTGTGGGGCACAGAACCACTGTGACGCAGGCAGTGTGATCTCTGTCAAACAGTGAATTGTAAAAGCTACCAGAAACAGATCGACCTTGACTCTGCCAGTCATGAGGCATGTCATCATATGCCACCTGGTGCTTCTACTGGCGGCTTTGTGTGTATGCTTTTTCTCTCCAACTGGCTTGTAACATCTTCCAAAGATCATATCGTACATTTTTGTCTCACCCTCCACTCTAGCACAATGTTGAATAGAAATAAATGTTCAATAAATGAGAGAATGAGAAAAAAGGAAAGAATGCATGAACAAAGAATGACTCATTACGGAAGAAGCCATTACAATTTGTCCTGAGAACCATAAAGCCAGAACTTTTGAGTGTAAAGAAATATGGCTCCACGTCTAGGCTGAATCCCTGCCCTTTCAATTTTGGGCCTTAATGGCTCTCACATGCAGTGGTGGTGGAGCACAACTGGTATCTTTCTTCTCTGTTGGGCTTCTCTCTTTAACTTCAAGATACCTCTTTGGCCACTTTCCCTACTCCCCATAAAAAGTCCTCCTTGCCTATGCTGGAAGAACTGTCCTTCCTCTGAATTTCTAGAGTATTGGTAGTCAAGCCAACACTCAGTCATTCCCTAGATTTTTTTCTATTTCATTTTTTGACAATCTCGTTTCTCAATTTTAGACAATCTTCTATTCCTTTTGGATCTGTCAGTGTATTTAACATAGTAGCAGAGTCACGTCATAGACACAAATATTTCTATTTAGATAATGGTTTTAGTCATTCATGCATTCAACAAAGATTGTCAAATACCTACTCTGTACCAGGTACCATTCTGAGCATGAAGATAGAGCAGTAAACAAAAAAGCTCATTGTCTTCATAAAGCTTATATTCTGGTAGTAGGAAACATACATAAACAAACAAACAACTAGTAGGGCAAATGGTGAGAAATGCTATGGAGGAAATTAAGCAGAGAAGTATATATCTTTATATAAGAGTAGTGGCAATGGAAGTAATGACTATGTGAAGCAGATTTAGACAGGAAAGTCCTCACTGACAAGGTGATATTTGTATAGAGATCTGAAGGAAGCAGGTATATGAAACATGCAGATATCTGAGAGAAGAGTGTTCTAGGTTGAGGAAGCAAGTACAAAGCCTTGAGGCTGGGTCATGCTTAACACATTTAAAGAACATCAAGGCTTATGAAGTAGCTGGAGTAGAGTGAGTCAGAGTATAGAAGATGAGGTCAAAATGCTGGGGGGACCAGACTGTAGGCCACTGTAAGGACTTCGGCTTTTATTCTGAGCTGGGAAGGCTTGTGAAGGAGACTGATATAATCTGATTTAGATTTCATATAATCATTCTGGCTGTTAGATGAAGATTAGAATGTAGGGAAGCAAAAAAGAAAAAAAATGCAAGGAAGCAACAGTGGAAGTAGAGAGATCAGTTAGAAAACTATTATATTCGTCCAGGTAGTAACAGTGGAGGTGGTGAGAAATGTCCGGATTCTGGATGTATTTAGAGCCAATAGGATTTACATATAAATCAGATGTGGAATGGGAGGACAGGATAGGAGTCAAAGAAGGTGCTGCGGTTTTGGTCTGGGTGACTAGCAGAATAGGATTGCCTTCAGCTAACCTGGAGAAGACTGTGGAAGATAGGATCAAGGGGAAATAACCACCGGTGAGCTTTTGTTCATGTTTCATTTTAGGTGTCGACTAAACGTAAAGGCTGTTAAGCATCCAACTGTGCTTCTGTAGAGAGCCTTGAACTATAAATATAAATATGAGAGTCAACAGTCTATAATGTTATTTTAAGCCATTAAGACTAGATGAGATCATTTAGGGAGTAAGTGTGCTAAATAGCAGATGTGAAAAGACTGAGCCCTGCAGCCATATTTATTTAGATGTCAGAAACAAGCAAGGAAGAGTAAGAAGAAGGACAAAGAGGTAAGAGAACTAAAAAAGACCAGTGAAAGTTTTATCAGAAAAAAGTGTTTCAAGAAGGAAGAAGTTATCAGCTGGGTCAAATCCTGCTGAAAGATGGAGCAAGATGAGGACTTAAGATTGGATCAGGCAACATGGAGGTCATTGGTGACCCTGACAAAAGTGAATTGCTGGAGTCGTGCCGAAGGAAGGTTGGTCATGAAGCGCTCAAGAGATAATGGGGGGAATGGGATTGAAGTTACGGAGGGGTAAATGTTGCTGGATATAGACTATAATTTTTGATGAATCTTCCTGCAGAGAAAACAAGAATGGAATGGTGCTCTGTGTGTGTGTACTGTGCAGTCAAGGAGGACTTTTTAAAATATGGGCTATACTAGTGCATATTTACTGGCTGATGGGAAACATCCAGTAGAGCAGGAAAAATTGATGACCCAGAAGAAAATGTATATATTTACAAATATCCACTGGATAGGGAATGTGCAGTATTTAGCCCTTTTGTGTAAATAGGGCAGGGGACCTAGCATTGTGCTTTAAAAATTGTTCCTCAGTTATTTATTCTCATTTTGGCACTGGGTTTTGTTACTGGTTTCCATTTGTTCGGTACACTTGATGGAATCAGGACATTCCTTTTCATCAACTTTTGCTCCTTTTTGTGCTTTTATTTTATGTCGTGCTGTCTCAAAATGTTGCTATTCATAAGTAGGAGAATCAACAGGGTAAAACAGGCGACGGCTCTATAAGCCTGTTGTTCGAGCTGCTTCTTAGACTACTGAGGTTCTCACCAGACTGGTGTCAGTTTGAACAAACTTTGCTCCAGGTCACCAATAAAACCGTTTTGTGTCCTGGGAGCCAGGCTTTGAGTGAGCGTGTTCTTCCTGGTTTTATGCCTGCTAGGGGTATGGATTGTTGGGTCTGCATTTGGGGGAAGACAGATGTCAGGGTGGGTGCCCAAGACAGGACATTCACAAGCATTGCTCTTCTACTAACTGTTGCCACTCCTCTTGGGTGTGTCTAAGTCTCAGTGCTCTTTTCCAGGAAAAACTCTCACTTATAATCTGAATTCTTATGTCTATCTTGTTAGATGGCATAACTTCTCCAAGGATGGTTTGTGCCTTCAATGGCCACACTAGGAAACACTTCAGATGGACAAAACTGTTCATAAGAGAGGCATTTTAAGAAAGAAAGAGAACATTACTTAGTCTCAATTGGCAACATTTTTTGATCAGTAGGCCGGGGCCTCCAAATGAATTCTGATCAAAAGTGGCTTTGCTAAAAGATCTTTGGCCAAGCTAATGAGCAATTTGACAAACTTAAGCAACAATGAACTAGCCTCATTTCCCTAGTAATTCTTCCCCCTCCTTGTCCTCCAGTTGCCCCCCTACATCCAGCTCTCCAGCTTCCCTGTTCCCCTCTATTCTCACTCCCACACCTCTGTCAACTTCTCTCTCCTTCCCCTTGTCCAGACTTCCTACTTTTTCCCAGTGAGTCTCCTAAGACTCTAAGATGCTCGTTGCCTCTGAAGATCCATCTTCCTATGAGCTAGGTATGTGGGCAACCATAGAACTTAAACTTTGTACCCACGACAAACTAAGTGTTATCATTAAGGATTTCTCTACACTCAGAGAAGTCCAGAAACTATTCATAGGAGAACCTAGAATTTTGGGGGGCGAATAGGACCCAGGGTTACCTGATCGATATTAAATTGTACTCATATTGAACAGAACCTCAGAGGCTAAGTCTTGAATGGCAAAAGCTTATTGAACTGACTCAGAAAGGGACCCACCAAGTCTCTCGTTCCATAAACCTAAGGATGAAAATAAAACATAACAAAACAAAAAAAGATCAGAATGTAAGTCAAAGTTTCCTAAAACTCACACCTAAACCTTTCCAATAAAATTTGTTTGGACCATAATTCAATCATGTAAACAGATAAAGGATGAAATAGGGAATTTTCAAGATACACCAGGAAATACCATCAAACAACACTCAGAAGCTAAAGTAGGTTTTGAGGTAACAGCAGCTCTTTCATTTCATATTGTCATTGAGGTTAAATCTGACGTTAGAGACCTAATTAAAGAACAGAAAATAAAATGTGAAATAGCCCCTTTTCCTGACAAAACATTTTGAAAGAGCTTAAGAACAAAAACCAGACAAGACCCAAAATAACTTTATGGTCCTGCAGACCAGCTAGATGACGCATTTCTCAAATGATCACCTATTGACGGGGATGATTATAGATATTGGAAACAGAAGGGACTCTGGAAAAAAGATTGTCCAGTGTTGCAAAAGAAAAACCAAAAGAAAATGAAAACCAGAAAATTCACATCAGTGAGCATGGTCCAGGAAAGGAAAAGTATCCAGTATCTTTCCTTATCTTTAAACACTGAAGGTAAATCAATTATAAACACAGATGGCCAACTTCATCAATTCCTGGTAGATATGAAAGTTACTCTTACTGCATGGAACTCTACCACCTTTTCTCTATTCTTTGGAATAATTGTATCGCAGAGGTGTTAGGTATTTCAAATAACCCACAGATTTCTCTATGTTCAATGACTTAACTGTAACACTTGGACCCTTAACTGAAAAACATCCCTTCTGCCTTCTGATACCACCCCTGTAATTTAACAAGGACAGTCAATGGCTTCACCATAGAGATCTCTGCATTTTTCAGTGTGCTTCTAGACCAGGGCAGTAACTGCTTGCCTTCACCTGGGGAGCACAACAATATACCTGGACAGATATGCACAGGGTTAACTGAAGCCCTCTCTTATCTCCCAGTTCCTCAATCAGACTTAAATTACCTAAAACCCCTTTGTGATTCAGTACTAATACAATATGTAGATGGCCTTTGCTAATCCTTGTTCAGTAAACAAGGAATCTCGTAAAAAGGATGCCATTTTCTTGTCACAGCCTTAGCAAGAAAGGGACATAAAATTTTTGTCAAGAGACAGTCCATTATTTAGGGCATGATCCATCCCAGGAGGGAAAAACACTATCTCATATATTGTAAAGTATCTTAGCTTATCCTAGGTATCTTAGAAAATGACAACTGAGAGTATTTCCAGGTTTAACAGGATATTGCAGATAATGAGTGCTGAATTTTTCTGAGATTGTGACACTTCCATATGAATTGACAATGTCCTAAGAGACCCTCTCCTCTGGAAGCCGGAACATGAACAGGCCTTCTATAACTTGGATAAGACTCTCCCACAGCTTCCTTCCCTAAACATCCCTAACTATAAAAGATCCTTCTGTCTATTTGTACACGAGTGATCTAGGTAAGCCCTTGGGATTTATTTTTTATTTTTTTATTTTTAAAGATTTTATTTATTTATTTGACAGAGAGAGAGAGAGACAGCCAGTGAGAGAGGGAACACATGCAGGGGGAGTGGGAGAGGAAGAAGTAGGCTCCCAGCAGAGCAGGGAGCCCAATGCAGGGCTCGATCCCAGGACCCTGGGATCACACCCTGAGCCAAAGGCAGATGCTTAACAACTGAGCCACCCAGGCACCCCAGCCCTTGGGATTTTAATTCAATTTCATGGGAACCTTCAAAAACCCATCACCTGCCATATCCTCATCCTTGACCCTATTGCAAAGGCTTACCAGCCTTATCTTAGGACAATGGAACCTCATGGTATCTCATGCAGCACAGACATTATTACTACTGTGAGAACATACAACACTTTTCAGCCAGCCAATTAATCTCTTAGGACATTGGTATTCTCTCCTTCACATTACTATTCACTGCAGCCACACCCTGAATTCTGCCACTCACTTGTCCCCACCAGAAGGGGAACTCTTCTGTACCTCACTCAGATCAGTTACAAACTCCCATTGAGAATCCTGACCTAATATTATTTGTTGATGGAAAACTGAAGCCAGGAATTATGAAGCAGAACATGACATCACTAATTTAAGCTCTACTTTAGAATATAATCCCCCTACATGAGATAAAATCAGCCCAGATGGCCAAAAGCTCGAGAGTAAACAAATAGACAATAGCAGGTATGCTCTTGGGATAATATATCATTTTAGGACACTTTGGAAACAAAGAGTATTTCTTCTGCTTGAACCTCCATCAAAAATGGACAAATTAAGCAACTAACAGATGCATTCTACCTCTACAGTGGTGGCTGTCACAGTGGTTGTAGACCACGCAGAAAGAGATCACATGGATACTAAAGAAAATGCTCTTAAAATCAGTACGCCAAGCAAAGTTGTGAGAGCCTTTGCAAATCCTCAAAGGATAAATCTCTGAAATGATTTAAAGAATTCATAAAATATTAATATTTAGCCCCTAACTTCAAAAAGAAAGAATGGGAAAAATCTGGTTTCACCTTTCACTCAATCTCCGGTGCTCTCAAGAAAACCACTTGATGGCATCAGATGATTTCAAATGGATGGATATTTGCTAAATTTCTCCATGAAACTATTCATCCTGGTGTAGACAAATTGGTTATGTCCTAAATCAGGATTGGTGAGAAAACTTTAAAAAGAGAGGTGACGTTATTTTCAAGTCATGTGTGAACTGTCAACAACGTAATCCTGGAAAAACTATAAAGGTGGGACATAACCAGGAATCAAGGGGACTAGGGGTCTTTTGAACACCTTCAGATGGTTCTTACTTGACCTCTACTCTCCATGAGATTTGAATATATTATAGTTATTGTAGATCTACTCTCAGGATGAGCTGAAGCATTTCTTTGCCAAAAAACTACAGCCCTTACAGTTGCTAAAAAGCTGTTTGATTTTGTGTTTCCAACCCAGAGCAGACCAACTTTTATGCCAAGTGACTAAAGAATACATTTTATGGGCACCATTATCAATGAACTCTGTAAGGCATTACCTCTTATTCAAAAACTACACTGTCCTTACCACTACAATCTTCCAAAAAAGTTGAAACAATCACTATAATATTTAAATTAAAATCATCTAAACTTTCAGAAACTCTTAAACTCCTCTGGCCAAAGGTAATCCACAAACCCTTAAAGCCATACAGTCTATTCCCTTGAGGACACATCAGTTATCATCCTATAGAGCAGTAACTGTAAGGTCCAGGCTTTTAGGATTTCACCTCGGATACTAGTCTTGCCCTACTGCGTGCAATCATGGCAAACTATTGTAAGGGACTCATATATCGTGCCCAGTCCTATCACCAACAGTTTAAGGCTGCCTTTCCACATCTTCTTAAACCCATCTTCATGATCTTGGACCAGAAGTTTATATCTATTGGAAAAGACATCAGAGAAAAACTGCTCTTTAATCTCATTGGAAAGGACCTTATGAAGTTCTGTTAATAATAAATGCAGCAGTGAAACTCCAGGTAATCCATCATTGGGCTCATATTTCACAACTAAAGAAGCAATTTCAAATTTGACCCAACTGGAAGGCTACTCCAATACAGACTTTCAAATTGAGGATTCTCAGAGATCCACCAGAAGCAGCCAGTCTTTGGCAGCATGCAACTGACCCAAGACCTTCGAAACAAGCTAATAACCTCAGATAGTAGACAGCTTTCACCCAGTACAGACTGGGTGCTTGCTTATAGTAATTTTTCTTCTCATGTTCTGTAATCATCTAGTTGTTATTCCTTTAATGACCTTTTTCTCTTTTCTTCCCTTATTATAACTGATAGATCAGAACATAGTCATTTTAAAGCCATTCTTACATTATCCTAAATAGTAGCCTCTGCCTTCGATCTTACTGACTGCTGGATATGTCATCAATTGCCAGACCCCCCTGGTAAAAAAAACCTCTGGCAAATTCCAGTCTCATCAAATGAGACCATAGGGAATAACATCTGATGGCATTTACACTTCACCTGGAGGGACAAATGACCTTAAACAAATCAATCTGTGACTTTGCTAGTGTCCCTCTCCCCCAGAAAAAAATAACCAATTATTACAATCTATTGATCAGACTCCAGGTAGTTCTAAAATTGAATTCAGCAACCTTAATACTGATGGGTCAAATAATTGCCACCTATAAGAAACTAATAGAAATCCAAATATGTAACCCAGCTAAGTTAAGGTCTTGGTTTTGACCTTGTCTCATGAACAACTCCTTCATTCCTGATGTCAGGATTATTATTCCAGTAATAGAAGATACTACTTCTTTTGCGGCCAGGATATCTGATTTTGTTTGCCTCATACTAAAACCTCATGTGCTTTAGGAATAGTATTCTGATACTTCCTATACACAGAGATCCTAATTCTATAAATCACCAAAGTTCAAAATTTCAATTCAGACAAGAGCTCCAAAGTGAAGCCCATCCTTATTGTTCAGGCATTCTACCTGGTTGTTCACATAACTCATCCTTTACGTTAAAAATCAAAGAAGTATTCTTATTGGTGGGAATTATACAAATAGAAAGGACTGTAATGAACTTATCAGCAACTCTGGCAGAAGTCATTAACAATACCATCTCTGCCCTAAATGGAATAGAGAGCAATCTAAACTCAATGTCACAGATATTGATGGGCAATTGCATTGCTCTAGATTTCTTGTTGTCCAGCTAAGGTGGTGTCCGTGCCATTGGTAGTACTTCCACTTGTATCTGAATCAATGAAACAGACAACATAGAATGGCTTATATATCTTACAGCCTATGGGACCTGAACTTTGGCCTGGGTTGAGCAATTGGAGGTCCCAATTCCAAAGCATCTTACAGAGATTAATTGTTCTTGTTATTATCATAGTGACCATGATGCTGGACCACTACATTCTATCCAGAGCCTTAAATGCTTCTGCACAAGTGCTCTCTCCACAGATGATCTCCATAATGATACAACAGCAAAAAGCTAGTAGAGAAGAAATAGTGGAGAGAGTAAAGAAAATCTCATAATACTGCTGGCTATGGAGACAACTAGTCAATCCTAAAAGGGGAAGATCTGAATCTCTATAGAGTTGGGTGACACATTCATCCTCACAATTGAGAGAATGATCAAAAGGGGGGACAAAGAGATGAATATACAAATGGACAATGGCCAGACCAGAGATGACAATAGATCTCTGGCCCACAACTTTGCAGCAACCATCTCAGAAAGTCAAACTGCAGACTCCGCAGCAGTTGGCCTGTAATGGCCAGGAGTTGGTCACTGACTGCCAGTTTCCCTATTGTTTTGTCCCCTCTTTCGACATAAGACCAAACAGGGAAAACCAATTACGCTCCTGAAACCAAACACATAAGACGCACTCACCCTGTAGTTAGCCCACTGCAGGCTTCCTGAACAACTTTCCATCAGAGCATAACCCAAACGATCTCCTATATGCACCGTAAAGCTATCCCACCATTCTGCCAGCCTTTGAGTCTCTGCCAGACACAAAGTGGTGGTGGCTGACATCTTGCTATAGCAAGCTCTGAATAAATAGCCTCTATCCTTGTTGGGGTGATTTATTTACACACAGGAAAGTGGAGACGGACAGACCCTGGCTGACCCCTGAGAGAAGAAGCTATGATCTGATTTAAAGGGCTATTAGAAATCAATGTTTGTCCCTGAATTTCAGATCCCTCAAAACAAATTCATGCATTCCAAAGTGCCTGTGTTCAGGTCCTTTAAAAAGAAAACCTATTCCATAATATTGTATCTTCTAATTAAAAACAAAAACACAATGTCCATTATTCAGTTGTCTTCAGCAATACAGAAGCTATTAAATGGTACCTCTATAGGCAATATCCCAATGAAAATGTTGGTTTGTTTAATTGGTGGCTATTATGACATTGGAGCCTGGGATTACATAAAAATTGTGTTTTTACTATCTATAAAGGTGATAAATCATATTTCATTTGGGACTGGAGTCTAATTTACAGCTCTTGTGCTTTTATATTACCTGTTGGCATGCTAAGAAAGAATGATACAGACAGCTAAGTAAGCCATACAAATTGTTAAAAATTTAGATATTCACTGAGCAGGATCCACTAACTACTGAGTTTGGGGGATATAAGTAATAGATATGCAGATTCTTTAAGAGAGAGTGCTATCTGGGGGAAGTGAGCTTCTATTGTGTTTTGAATTCTTTTTTCAAAAATATTCATTATTCAATTATTTCTACAACTGCAGTGCAACCTGATGCTCTTGCCCTACAAAAAGAAAAATGCGATCCTAATTTCGATGTGGTTTTTTTCCCCTTAGGCAAGTGCAGCTAGAATGAAAGAAGCCCTAGAACAATTCTTTTGTTCTAGGAGAATATTCTAGGGAGAATATTCTTTCTTTTTAATTTTTAAATATTAATTTTATTTTTTATTTTTTTATTATGTTCAGTTAGTCACTGTATAGTGACACATTGTTAGTTTTTGATATAGTGTTCAATGACTCATTAGTTACATATAACACCCAGTGCTCATCAAAACACATGCCCTCCTTAATTCTTATCACCCCATTACCCCCTCCCCCCACTCCCCTCCCCTCTGAAACCATCAGTTTGTTTCCCAGGGTCCATAGTCTCTCATGGTTCATGGTTCATTTTCCTCTCTGATTTCTCTCCGGAAGGAGGAATATCCTGCATTCTTTCAGGGCTCAGAAGCCAAGCAGCCATCAACAGGAATACTTGCAATACAGAGGCTGCAGAGAAAGGCCTGCTGAGCTGGGAAAGTGGTTGGTGCGATCAGTATTTAGGTGCTATGTGCACATGAAGTAACTATTTAAAATCTAGGATAAATTTTAAGCCGTTCCTTTCAAAAATATAGCTTGTAAGACTGCCATATATTGGGGATAACCTGTAAGAAAACTGGAGAGGAACACATTTATTAATGGCCCCTCAAACAGGAGCTGATGACCAATAAGGGTTTTGGCAGAATTGATATCTAGAGCCAGAAAAATCACCTGTGAGACCTTTGATCTCCCAGCAACTGGAGGGATAAAGGTTTGACTCACCTGCAAGTTTTACGGGCTGAATTCTATGTTAGGGAACTCAATAGCAATGATTCAGGGAGTCCCTCACTATTACTTTCACTTGGCAATAAAACTGCTACTATCACCCCAGTCTTATAACTTTGGTCTGTGAACCCATTTTCAAGGGCATTGGGTTCCTCCGTGACATATTTGGGCATTTTTCTAGCCCATCGTGGAATGGCTTAGGTATTGCTGGGTGGCAAGTTTCTCCTGTAAGTCTGCTAATCCATTCCTGTAGTGAAGTCAAACAGAATAACCTCATTACCTCCTCAGAATAATGATTACACTTCAGAGAATTTTCACATGTATTAGGGTATTGGCTTTGAAAGTGTGTTCCAAAGGCCACCTGGGGTATGAGCAAATGGAGGTTTAGGGGATCTCATACCAGACCTAGGAGTCAGACTTTCTGGGAATGAGATCCTATAATTTGCATTTTAACAAGCTCACCATGTGACTCTTACACATACAAATGTTTCAAAACCATTGCCTATAATCTTCAAGCCACTCGTGGAGAGCTGGAAGCAGGAATCTGGTCTTACTTCTCAGCAACAAATAAATATGAAATGAATAAATGAGTGAGGGATTAAATAATAGAAATTATTTGAAGTATTAGGCAAATAAGTGTCAAAGATCACTTTTCTGCTATATATCTATTATATATTATATATATATAATAGATACCTATGTCTCGCATCTACTATGTATATGTAATATACATGTATGTAATATACATGTAATATACATAGTATATTACATATACTATCTTATATAAAATCTTATATATATATATATATATAAAATCTTATATTTTATGACCCATTTAGTTTTATATTACACCTTCCTGGAGTGCCTGTTAGAAATTAAAATTCCCTAGCCCCATTCTAGACCTACACTCCTTATTCCCATAACAATGGGGCATTATTCAGTACTCTGAATACCAGCCACCTTTCATTATTGACAAAAGATAGTTGAAATAATGATGGCAATTAAATAAAATGTAATTTCATTTATTATCACAAAAGCCTGGAATAGAAGGTTCTGTTGTCCATATTTTATATATGCAGAAACAGAAGGTAAAGATGAATTGTTTCCTCACTATCCAGTAAGGAGGTCCATTAGCTTAATTCGTATCATGAATCCTCTGTGTTTCTAATACCATAGAAAAGAGAGCCTACACATAAAGAGTGCATTTGTCCCCAAATCTTACATGTTGAGATTAAAGGATCGTATGAAAAGTTGTCATGTCATATCATTTCTTTCTATAAAATTAAATTAAATCTGTAAGTATTTAGTGATAGTTTCATAGGTTCATCAAAAGTTAAATCATGGATGCTGGGGTTCAGATATCAAGGCAAGACAGTACAAGGCAAAACAAGGCAAGCTTCAAACAACTCCCCGTTCTGAAATTAATCCCCCCCCCCCATCAACTATGAATCCAATGGTGTAAAAGCAGATCACAGTTGCAAGGAACGGTTAGGGTGTCCGGGAAAAGGGATTCACACTGGACTCTGAAGGGAGACAAGATTTAATAGTCAAATGGATAAACAGGTATTCTTTTCATCTTTTTTTTTTTGATGACTGGTTATTTCTTTATTTTTAATGTTCAATTAGCAAACATACAGTACATCGTTAGTTTTTGATGTAGTGTTCAACAATTCATTAGTTGCATATAACACCCCATCTTTTTATTCAACATTTATTGGATTATCTTTTAGATGCAAAAATTATGTTAATTAGCAGGGTGACTGTTTTCCCAATATCCAATCCTTTTGGGAAACATTTCTTTCCCACTTCCTGTGGTTTGAGTGGGGCTGACCACATCCACCCACCTCAGGAGTAGACACATGTCTCAAGCACGGGCAATGAAGTCCTCTATTCTATCTGCCACAAAAGTATAAGCATGGAACCCACGGTGAACTGATAAGAGTCCTCTGTGGAAGTATTCTGTCGAGAAATTAAAAAATACTAACTTTCCCATCACAAGCTACATGGTCCAAGTATGCAACAGCTGCATGAGGCCATCTTCTCTGGCTATTTGGGGGAGTCTTCTAGGAGAGAAAATGTGGCTAATATGCCATCTGCATGAGAAGCAAAGAGAGAGTGCTGGTAAAAATCAATTGGAGAAGAAAGGGATAAAGAAAGGGGGGTAATCAGAAGGGGGAATGAAGCATGAGAGCCTACAGACTATGAGAAACAAACTGAGGGCTTCAGAGGGGAGGGGGGTGGGGGAATGGGATAGACTGGTGATGGGTAGTAAGGAGGGCACGTATTGCATGGTGTTATATGCAATTAATGAATCATCGAACTTTACATAAAAAACCAGGGATGTACTGTATGGTGACTAATATAAAAATAAATATGATTATAAAAAAAATTGGCTCCCTGAACTCAGGCCTGACTGGAACCTGGACCTTTTCAATATTTGAGCCAATAAATTTCCTTTTATGCTTAAGGTGGTCTGAGTTGGGTTCCTCTCTTTTGCAGCCAAAAGATATTCCAACATATAAAGCAATGATACAAAGTAAAACAAGTTCACTGTCATCAAGAAGTGTATAGCTAACCACACAAGAATACTAATAATTATAAGGCAGTGTGATAAAATGTTATAATAAATGCAAACACTAGATGCTCTGCTGTCTCCCTCTGCCCCTTCCCATGTTTGCACACGTGCTCTTTCTTTCTCTCTCTCTAAAAATAGATAAATAAATAAAAAGAAATACATGGAATAATGAAATAAATTGTCTCATCGACTAATTGAGATCATCTTCTATGTAGAGAAAAGAAGAGGGAAAATAACCTCTTATGATTATTTTCTGTTTGCTAATTCCATGATTTTATGAGACCTGAAGACTTTTGGTGAGCCTGAAAGTTAGCCTTAGTTGGTGCAAGAGAGCATAACTCCTTATAGGCAAATTCCCAGCAAATTCTAGAAACACAACTCTTACAGTAAAGCAGTTCCTCCAGAAGGAAGGGGGAAGGAGGGGAGAGGAAAAAACACTTTTATTTAGAGTGTATAACTTGCTATTTCTAAAAGAGGGCTTAAAGTAAACCAAACAGTAGACAGTAAACTGCTTGAGAATGGGCACCCCCTCATCTCCATCTGTGATCTTAGCCAACACCTCTCTCAAAGCTCTGCATGTGGTAGAAGAAGAGTAATATGAATCTAATGAATGCAGATGGATTAACTAATATTCAGCAAAAAAGACAAAGCTAAGAGCCAATCTTTGACTGAGCTCCCTTTAACTGAGCTCCCTGCAGCCAAATCTATTTCGGAGAATCTCGGGGCCTAGCATAATGTTTGTCCCACGGTAGATGCTCTAGATAACTGATGTTTTAATAAGTGAATGAATGCAATGGATTCCGACAGCTATATAGAATCTTCCACGGTGATTCATATACACCCCCAAATCACTACTGCAGCATTCAATGCAGACAGACCATTAACTGAGGCAGAATGGCAGGACGGCCAGCTCCTCCCTGCCCTGGACCCACAGTTTTGACAATGTTAGATGAATTTTGGATGCAGCAGTCAAAAACTCATCCTTCTCCAAGGAAAAATTCCCCAATTACCAAGATAGTATCTTCAGGCCCCCAACATGAGTTCACAGAGACAAAGATGGTGACCTTGAGGAAAGGATACTTTTTCTCTCCCTGCTCTTATTTAAATGCTGTGCCCAACCCTGTGACTTTGTGGTTTATTTGCAGAAAGGCTTCCATGGCCAGGTATGCTGCCTGTTTAGAGACCACATTGGGCGCCCAGCTCTGGAAGACCGCACACTGTTTAACCAAAGGATCTAAACCCATGGGTACATTTTGTCTCTCTTCACTCTTCACATTTGTTTTTAAGATTTTATTTATTTGACAGAGAGACAGCCAGCGAGAGAGGGAACACAAGCAGGGGGAGTGGGAGAGGGAGAAGCAGGCATCCCGCTGAGCAGGGAGCCCGATGCGGGGCTTGATCCCAGGACCCTGGGATCATGAACCGAGCTGAAGGCAGACGCTTAACGACTGAGCCACCCAGGCACCCCCACTTCTTCACTATTAATAGAAAAGGCAAGACTCAGAATATTCCCCAAGTGACTGAACTCTGGGTAGGACTAGGCAACCACCTTCTCGGGGCAGGGAAAGCATACTCACAAGTGGGATAAAATGTAATCCAATTCATACAACTTATGTGAAATTTTTCTTTAAAGCAGGTGGTGAAGCTAGGTGACACTTCGGAGTCCCCTGCCAGTCCTAGAAGAATGTGAAATCCCACGTAAATGACTGTGGTTAAGCCACCCTGCTCCTAATATCCCACATGTTTACTAGAACAGTCAGATTCACGCCCCTCACTGCCCAGATGGAAGAAATCCCAGCCTGGACCACCATTCCTGGGAGGTTTCCTCCTCAAACTGCCTATTAAGGAAGAACAGAAATAACTTCTTCCTTTAGGTGCAAATGTGGTGACAAAAGCTTCCAAAACGGAGAGGCTTGAAACTGAATGGGAGCAGCCTCAAGTCAGAGGAAGGCTCGAATATGTTTTTCCAGGGCTACACTGCCCATTATTACCACAGAATCCCTGAGACCACTTTGGCTTGAGAATATGAACAAATCTCTGATTGTTCCCAGGTACATATAAACAATAAAATAACTTTATATATATATTTCAGGTGGTCTGCAAGGCCCCCATGAAGCCTATTCATGGAATTTCTAAGGGGTCCTTGTGCTCCGATTAAAAATTCTTACTCCAAACTTTGCTCTTTTTTTTCTATACTTCCTTGCATTGTTCAAAGTAGGGGAAATATACCGTGGGAGAAATAAGAAGCATCAGGAATCCCTGGCCACCTCTAAGGTGTTAAAAAGGAACCACTGTACCTTCCAAATACCTGAGCCAAATTCTTGGCTTCTAATCTAGGCTGCAGGGCTTTCACAGACAATAAGAATATGGCATATCCTTTCATTCAACAAGTGCTTCTTGAGCACTTCCTAGGTGCCAGCCAGCTGCAGGAGTAGTCATCAGGGTTAAAGAGGAAAGGTGCTCTGTGGGTCTATAAAGAGCTCATAAAAATACAGCCAAGTAATGCATCCTAATACAGTACGATAGATGCTCCTGGGGTTGTGAAGGTGAGTGGAGGGGCTGTTGGGAATGTCTGGAGAGGGGCAGGATGTCTTCTTAGGATAGTGTCTGTGCTGTCAGGAATGAACTGGAGCAAGTCACAGAGAGAAGAGGCTCCAGGAGCATGTGCAAAGGCACAGAGGTCAGAGTGAATATGAGGGACAAGCAGTAGTATGGCTGGAACAGAAGAAGTGGGAGGCTGCAGGAATAGACAGGGGCTACTTTTTTTTTAAGAGCCTTGTAAAGCATGATAAGAAGCTTGGATTTTATTGAAGGAAAAGAAGAACAAGAGGATAAGATGAGGAATGTTAGCATTTTAGAAAGGTCACTTGTAGATGCGAAAGAAAGAAAGAAAGAAAGAAAGAAAGAAAGAAAGAAAGAAAGAAAGAAAGAAAGAAAGAAAGAAAGAAATTGCTGGATTGCCAAAGAGTCCCAAGACTTTATAAAGAAGTGTCAGTCACTCCCACTCTGATTATTCCAAAACGAATAGCAATCAGGGCATTTAGATAGTCACACCTCCCAGAGACCCTTAGCTTCATATGGATAGGCTGTATTTGACTTTGCTACAAGTCTTTCTGGATATAGAACTTAATGACCATATTCTCAATAAATATGAAAAATATATTTTCATAAATATATTTACTTTCACTGTATTCTCTAAAATATTCTCTAAAATTTCTGTTGTTGCTGTAACAGATTATTACACAGGTAGTGGTTTAAACACGAATTCATTATTTTACAGTAAGTCAGAAGTACAACTGGGCCAAGGTGTCCAGAAAGGCTGCATTCCTTTCTGGAAGTTCTAAGGGAAAATGTGTTTCCTTGCCTTTTCTAACTTCTAGAGGCCATCCAAATTCCTTGACCTGTGGTCCCCTTTCTCCAAATTCAAAGCCAGCAAGCTGAATCTTTGACTGTTATTGCACAGTAACATTGCCCTCTGCTCACAGCTGGGAAAGGTTCTCCAATAAACACTTGTGTGATTAGGTTGAGCCCCTCTAGATAATCTGAGATAATCTCCCCATCTAAAGGTCTGCACTTTTACTTACATCTTTAATGTAAATTAACCTTGTCCAAGGTTTGGTGGGTTAGGACGGGGGCGTTTTCAGTCAAGCGCAAAGGGGCTCAACGATTTCTCCTGCCTTCAGTTGTTAACTGTTTGACCAGTGAGAGAGCAAAAAATGTAACGTGGTTGTTCTACTTTTTTCTCTCATTTTTAGCTCACTTAAAGTATTTAATCAGATGCATATTTATGTCTAAGTATGTCTTAAGGCCTTGACTGTGTTCTCGATACCATCAACCACTGCACAGAAAAAGAAATCAGTAAGGGAATCAGTGCTGATAGGTCAGGCCAACAGAGGAGGCTAACGTCAGGATCTCGGGCAAGGGGAAGCAGGAGAAGTGGCTGATACAGGCCTTTAAAGAACCACCTGAGTTACAGGATTCCTCTGAGACAGAGAAAAGCTATAAAGACGAAAACAATATCAAAGCAATGAAAAACAGTAAAGCAGGACAATCCATATGTTCAAAATAATCTAATCAACTTTGTCAACAGGCATTCCACATCTACAGTGTGTGTCCCAAAGGCAAAGCTAATGTATGTTTGTCCTTTACACAGCAACAAGGCTATTGTCAATACGGCACCAATAAAAAGCTTAGTCTTATTAAGTCTTCCAGTGCCTAGAAAAGAAGGCTACATTTCAAAGAACGAGAGTTCTCTGCCCTCTGGCCTTTAACCACTTTAAAACTCTAATATTTTCCGGGACAAGCCCGTCTGTTTCAAAGGACATTACCTTTCAACATTCACTTGAGGAGAAATTAGCCAAGTATGCATATTAAAGAAATGTTAAACCTCCATAATTTAGCTCTATTCAATGTATGTTTCCAGAGCACCCAAACAGTCTGATCACATTCTAAATTCATCACCAGTTCAACCTTTTTTTTTTTTTTTTTTTTTGGTTACTCTGCTATGTTGTCTTGAAATTCAGACTGTGTTCTATGACATCAATTCTAAAAGAAATGAAAGCTATTCTGCTTTGGGGAATGAGATGACTAGAGAGGTAGTTGAGGTCACCACCGTGAGAGACATTCTAACATGTGGACATATGCATGGGATGCTCAGAGAGGACTCACACATCGGGGGGAGGGAGGAGGTAGACTCTTTTTCAAACCTGAAATGCACTGGCGCCATGATGTATGAGACATGGTCATGTTCGGAATGGATCTGGATATTGCGGACCTGTGCTAGAAAGAAAGACATCTTAAAAATGTCCCCTGAAAACTCTGCTCCAAATTGAGTAGCCCTGCATGAAGACACATGATGCGGGTCTACAGACAAAGCAGACGGCCAGTTTTGGAGTGTGATTTGGGATGCACCAAAGGTTGTCTTTTTCTCTGGTCTATAAGAGTCTTCAAGGAAGGAAAAATTTGAGGGGTCCTAAGAAGCCAAATAGGATTTGTCCCAGCTGAGAGCACTGAGAGAAGACTCTAGGGAGAGGCCATGAGCAAATGAACCAGATGTGTTTAGAAAACAGTAGAGAATCGTCTACTGGGAGAGATAGGGAGGGAGAAAGTTGGAGGAGATATTTAAGGTCTGGGAAGATTTTAGGAGCATCAATATCTCCTGGAAAGTGAACTATAGATCTTTTACTCTCTCACCCTTTATCGGCCACAATATTTGAGTGTGTACTCCCAGTATCAGTATACTTATTTACAAATTTTAATAAAGCTGACCCATATATAATATAAAAAACAGGAATCTATATATGAGAGCATAAAATAGGATAAACTATGTTTAAACTAATATTTATATTACTTGTACCATATGCCAGGCAGTTGTCTAAGCACGTTTCATATATTAACTTCTTTAATCCTCATAATAGCCCTCAAGGTAAGTATTATTATTCCCCATTTTACAGATGGGGAAACTGAGTCACTCAGGGTCATACAGCTTGTAAACCCCAGAACGTGAATTCAAACCAGGAGTCTGGCTCTAGCATCTGGAACCTACGCTCTGCACCATAGTCTTCTAATTCTTCTGATGCTTCCCTAATTGCTATCCTGCCCTGCTGATCAGGACGGCATAAGTTAATTTCTCAAGACATGATGGACACTTTGGTAGAGGTTTATCATTAATGATAATGGCTGTAAATCCACATTTTGAATAGTCTTCTTGAGTCATATCTGATTAGATTGTCACTGTTTCTTACCCCTTGATGGAGCTGACCAGGAGCTCAGAAAGAGCAGGACAATTGCCAGTATGGCTATTTTCTTTTGCTTCCTTATGGATGTTCCTTCAGCATTATCATCAACTCACGGGTTCTTTGTAGAAATCTGTTTCAAGGCACTCACCCATATTGTGAGGGGTAGGTTAATTAAACAAGATCACTGACTCTTAAATCCACTTACTAAGGCAATATAAATAGTACTGTACCACAATAAGCAAAACTCAACTTCACCCACACTTCCACTCTACTCATTCTGCACATTTTGTCTAAGACATGACCAGCTGATTGTCAGGTATAATGAGGGCACCAGTGCCAATCAGCAGCAAAGTTTAAGAACTTTCTTTATAAACCTAAGTTCTAAAATTTTGTTCTCGTACCATAAAGGATTGTTCTCTGTAGCAGGGGTATGTGAACCCTACTTTGGAGACCACTACTCTAATGGGAGTGTTTCTCAAAGGGGGGTCCTTAGACCATCTACATCAGAATCAACAGGGTTTTTTGAGAGAGAGAGAGAGAGAGAGAGAGAGAGAGCATGAACAAGGGAGAGGGGCAGAGGCAGAAGCAGACTCCCCACTGAGCAGGGAGCCCTACACAGGACTCAATCCTAAGACCTGGAGATCATGACCTGAGCTGAAGGCAGATGCGCAACCAACTGAGCCACCCAGAACCAATAGGGTTTTTATGAAAATCTTGATTCTTGGGCTTATGTCCATACTTACAGAATGGGAATCTTAGGGTGGGATCCAGGGAATCTTAAGGTGGGATCCAGTAAATCTGCACTTTACATAAGTTATTCACATGATTCTTTTACATATCAATATTGAGAGCCAGTGCTGTGTGTGCTGCTGGGTTCCTGATACAGCAGTAGCTCCCAAGGTTTCAAAAACCCTTCAATGACATCTACTCCAACCCTCTAGCCAATACTTGAATATTAAAGAATCAAATATAGTGACTCTGGTTCTCCTTCAGTGACCAGAGTTGGATATAGCCTTTCAATTACTCAGAAAGATTTTGTTCCTTCAGTTTAATTATAACAACCTGGGAAATAAATATGCTTGATTTTTCATAATATCCGTAGTTCCTGATTCATCACTAGAATACAGCAGGCCACAACCAGCAAAGAGCTTTTATTAATTCCCAGTGGCTACCAGGAGTTCTGTATGGACAAGGATTCTGAGACTGAATCAGAGCACAGTAACCAACGTAGGATGCATTGTCAATTTCTGTGATGGAAACCACGTGGAGAAGTGGCAACTCAGGATAGGCATGTGGCAACACAAATGAGCTGTCTTAACAGTATATTCTCAAAATGAATGAATACAGGAAGATATCCCAAACACTGCATATATGAGCAAATCACGTCTTACTTAGGAAACTACATGCTTTTTTTCAGGTCATCCCTGTCTTGGCAGGTCCTTCCAAAAATAAGGTAGCCAGATCTACCACCACTGAAGCAGTAGCCTCTTAAAAGGGATACTTCTGCCATGTCTTTCATGCCCATCGCATATGTGGGGTCTTAAGTCAGGAGCAGGTTAGAAGCTGTTAGAATCAGATCTAGGACAGCTTCACCGTACCAGTGATGGGAAACCACAAAACTACAATTTAAAACAAGAAGGGAAGCTTAACTATTTTAAAATGATGGTGGTATGGAGCAATCTAATGCAGAATTAGACCTCATTACACACCACGGCAATTCTGTGTGTATGATGGCAATGACCCTGAATCGTTAGAGTTGAGTGTGAATAATCTCTATGTATACATAAAGTAAACCTACTTGGAACATTTAAATATGGTGTGTTTTTCATCTGGATACCGGGAATTGCTGTACCACGTGCTTAGAGCATAGCAAACACTAGTGTGGTGGGGAATGGTGCGAAGACATGGGCTCACACACCAGCTGCAGCTGCAGCCTCGTAGGGAAGCTGTTCTTTGGGGCAAGCCACAGAGCATGAAGCAGACAAAGCAAGAGTTAACACATCTGCTTACTGCTTCTCACTGTTTCTCTCTTATTAACATTTTTGGTAAAGATAAATTGGTGTTAGGAAAAGGAGATGTTGGCACTTTGAATACTAACATGGATTAAATCCACTGGATGTGTTTTACATTTTATCTGAAACCTCTCTGTAGCTCCCTCATTATTTGTAATCTGCTCTTAACTTCCATGACATGTGCTTACCTTGTTTTTTTAATACTTCTTTGAACATTCCTTCGGTCTCATCTTCATGCACTCTTTTCCTTCCATTCTACCCTTAAAAGAAGGTCTTCCTCATGGTTCTGTATTCAGTACACTGTTCTCACTCTTGTCTCTCTCCCCTGGATAATGCAACCTGTTTACATTCGTGGTTTTAACCACCACTTAGATGTTGATGATTTCCAATAGTTTTTCTCCAGGCCAGACTTCTCTCCTAAGCTTCAGACTCAATTCAGCTCTCTGTGGGACATGCTGACTTGGATATCCATCGGCCCCTCAACTCCAGGCAACGTCAAACTGCATACATTGTCATCTTACCACTTACACATAAACCAATATCCAGCCAGATAGACAGGCTGGAATCCTGGGGGTCATTCTAGACTTTTCTCATTTCCTCATCCCCTGACAAATTCTGCTGGGTTTATCTCTTGAATAGGTTTTAAATTCCCATTTTTCTTACTTGTCTTTTCTTACTTTCTCTTACAATCTAACACTTACAATCTAGCTCAAATTTTATCAATTTTAACGTGGCTATTGGTAATAGCTTCCCAATGGTAGCCTGGCCTTTAGTCTGGCTAACAAGGTCCTCCAGGACCTTCAGATTCACCTCTCTTCTATCCCTGCCTCCCTAGCACTACTAACCTATTTACAATTCCTTTCTGCTTTTGATCATGTTGTCCTCTCTACCTGGAATGCCTGACATCACTCTGCATGCTGAAGTTCTAGTCTTTAAAATTTAACTCAGTGGACATTTCCACAGAAGTTCTTTTCTGAAACCAATCTACCTACCACTCTAGTCTAAGACTGTTCTCCATAATACCAAGTTACTCAGTGACTACTTCTATTATTGTTTGAACCACTGTGTGTTGTGATTATCTGTTTTCCTTAAGGGCAAGGATTTTGCCTAACCCATGCTGGTCCTCCATGTCGAACAAAGTAAGAAGATGCTGAATCAACACCAGGTAGCTGGACACATAACTGACTGGATCAAAGAAATCAGAGCAGCATTTTTCTCTTTCAATATGTTGAATGTTTATTGGGTTTTCATCTCATCTGGGCCACAAATTGGAAAAGAAAAATAATGTCTTCAAAGAGTTAAAACTTGAAGTTATTGATATTAACATTGTGGATTCAAGAAAGAATGTTCTACCTAAAACTTCCAGGAAGAGAAGGGCTCATCATATCATCATCATTGTCGTTATTGGAAAAGCTCAGAGGACGCTAGGGAACAGCACAACTCTCTTTTTTCTTCAAAGAGATCTTTCAAAACGAAAACCATCTTCTCCTGCTAGATATTTTATTGTGTGTTTCATTTCTTCCTGCAAGCATGCGTAGTTGAGTTACAAACTATGGAAATCTAAAAATCTGGAAGTGCTGACCTAGCATTTATTGGCTTATCTGAGTTCTATAACTGCAATACAATAAATGCTCAAATGAGGCTGAGAAAGAAGAACTCATTTCCCTCTATCACGCCTTGTCTGCTTCAAAAGAGAAAGTGAAGCCACAAGAGAGTATCCTCCCACAGCTGCCAATGGCTCTGAGCGTCACTCAGGGTACAGGCACCCACACGCTGTGTCTAAACTGCCCCCAAATCCTGCCCCTAAAAAGTCAGCCCAAAGTTTTTCATGACACTGTGCTTTTCACGCTCCAGAGCTAATGAGGTGATTCAAGTGAAAAAGCTTCTGTAGGACAAGCTATTATTCTTCACCAGGTCCTGACTGGCCATCACCCTGAACACTTGGAAGACAAGCTGCCAAAAGGGGGAAGCATGAGTTGGCTCGCTTCTTCATTCCTGTATGGGTATATGGTTAGCTGCTGCCATTAAAGCACACCCAGTAAGAACTGTCTCACCCAGTATCTATTTCAGTGGGACAATCACCTGTCATTTCTGCCAACTGGGGGGCAATTCTTGATTAAAATATTAAATAGATGACGGAAATGTTTCATTTTGATCCTACTGGTGACTTGCAAATTAGGATTAAAGAACATTAGAGGGGCACCTGGATGGCTCAGCCGTTAAGCGTCTGTCTTCGGCTCAGGTCATGATCCCAGGGTCCTGGGATCAAGCCCCGCATTGGGCTCACCACTCAGCGGGAAGCCTGCTTCTCCCTCTCACACTCCCCTTGCTTGTGTTTCCTCTCTCGCTGTCTCTCTCTGTCAAATAAATAAATAAAATCTTAAAAAAAAAGAAAGAACATTAAATTCCTGTTCCTATTACTACCCCCCACCCCCCCCCACTTACTCTCCCCACTCACAGTTGTTTCCTTCAACCTCTCTGTGCAGTTACTCAATGTGTGGGCCCTCCACAGTCCCTGAGGGTAGAATGTGGCTGTTGATTCTCACATCCAGTGGGGATTGGCATCTGGGCAGAGGGTTCTCAACGGAATTTCTTTAAAGCACAGAAGATCCTCAAAGCTCTCTGAAGATGAAAGTACATTTCCTCGGATTAGGGTTTCTTGCTGGAACAAGGGCTTATGTGGCAGGCCTATCTCTCTCTTAAGGAGAGCTAAGGGATTCACCAATGCAGAGAAGTTCAAGGAGAAGTTTTTTGAATTTATTCATTTATTTGTACACACAGTATGTACGTTAAGTATGTGTGCTTGTGTATATGCACACACCCACCCACAAACACACACACACACACTATTCACACATTTTGCCTGTGAATCCAGAAAGCAAGTTACCACTTAAGGGCCAAAACAAAATAGAAGAGTGAGAAGGAAGATAGAAAATGTTGTTCCACATCAGTAATGTTCTACCAGACAAAGACAACCTAGCCAGCTTTTTCACAGCTGGAGTGAAGTGGAGCTTGTAACCACCCAGCACTTTGAGCTCAATAGAGAAAGCCTGCATAGTTCTTAAGCCCAAGCATGGGATGATTTCATGCCTGCTTCCATATGCCTTTGCTGTGTTGAGGGCTCCTTTGTCACACTTAGCAGGCAGCTTCCCAGTGCTGCCCGTGTGTTTGTATTGTGTTCTCTGACAGAGCTTGCCTGCTCTGCATGTTAGCACAGAAACTGTCAGAAGCCTTGAGGGCTGAATGTGGAATCCAGCCAGGAGGCCAAGGGAACCCAGGATGCTGGGCAATGGGGTCCATGGCCCTCTCCGCTCCAGTTTCTGACTATGACCACCTGTAGACACTAGCTCTTGCAGAAACAAACACTGTGCAGACCGGGCCTTAGCTTTTTTTTTTTTTTAAATAATATTTTTTTATTATATTATGTTAGTCACCATACAGTACGTCCCTAGTTTTTGATATAAAGTTCCACGATTCATTACTTGCGTATAACACCCAGTGCACCATGCAATACATGCCCTCCTTAATACCCATCACCGGCCTATCCCAATCCCCCACCCCCTCCCCTCTGAAGCCCTCAGTTCCGGCATTAGCTTTTAAAGCAATACTCTAAAACATGGAGCTAGTTGTGACAGTGAAAGTCTAGTCATTTCTGCTGACAGTGTTAGCTGATGTGATCACAATTTAAAAGGACTATTTTGTTCACAAGGAGGTGAACTGTTGTTGCAACAAGAACAGTCAATAAACAAGCAATCACTATTACGTTTATATGGATTTCTACTATTATGAAAAAATAATAATTTCTCCAGTGTACTACCCTCTCCATATCCTTTGGAAACTGGAGAAATCTCTCGTTTCCCCAACTCTGGAATGTTTGCATGAATTGTATCATCTGCCCTGTCTTCCATCTAAAGAAAGAAGGCTGCCATAGATCTTCAGTTGGTAGACAAAGCCTCACAGGCAAATGTTCAGTGCTATGGGGGCATCCATTGTATCCCCTTACCAGTAAGGAAGTTAATTTCCAAAGATGAATTGCGTTCTAAGCAGAAAAGAACTTCACTTTCTCCTTTCCTCGGGTTGGCACTGACAAAAAAGGCTTGGCATGAAACACCATCATGACAATCTCTGTCATAGCTGTCCTGCTCTTAATGGGATTTGGAGAGAGACAGTTTCAACTCCATGTGCCATTGGAAGGCTTGAAAGGAATCTTTAATAATTAGAATGCTCATTACTTGCCCCCTCCAGAAGTTTCCATTTTAACTTTCACTTGCCTTTTGTGTTAAAGGGGAAAAAAGTCAAAGTGGCAGAAAGATCAGAATATACTTCTTTCATAAGAAAGCTCTGTCACCATCATGGCACTTCCTTAAATATATGTTGCCTTATATATCATATAATATCATTAAATCTGTTCATACATGTATTCAAAACACTTCCCTCCATAAATTAGACTCAGTTACTTTGAACTGGCCTCTCTACTCACTCTGTCTTATTGTCAGCCACAGATAGTGAATTCCGTCACTCACAACATGGGTCAGACAGGTTTACATAGCTGAACCATCTTTGTGTTCCTGGTGCCAATTTGGTGCCTCCAAGAGAGAAGGTTGAAGTTTCCAATTGAATATTTTCACAACCATCATATGACATATACAACATTGTCCACATTTTAAGTAAACTGAAGTTCTGCACCATTGCTAGTTTTAACTTCATCACTCTCCATTAAGTTTCTACCGTGTGTTAAGCATTTTACCAACTTAGCAAAGTAGAAGTGATCTCTGCTGTCTCAAGTACGGGGTTATGTGTGAAGAGTGAGAGAAGGATTGGAACAGAGCCTGGAGTGTCACATGCAACCATGAATTTATATTACCTGTGATGCCAAGGACAAATCCCCCACTCTCTCACAATTCGTCTTAACTCACTAAATGAGCCTGATATTCCCAGTGGTATCTGATATGGATTTTCCAGTTCCCATAGATAAGCCTCTTCACAATCGCCCACATATCTTGCTCGTTCTTATCTTCCTGTGATTGACTGTTTCTTTCCATTTCTCTTGTGGCCAAAGAGACTCTTCAAGGATAGAGTCACTGGTGTGGGAAGATGCACTTCATTTGCCCCTGCACCCAGGTAATTTCTTTTTCATTTTAATAAATTTTTTAAGTTGAAGTTTCACGTGCATACGAAAAAGTACACACATCATAAATGTATAGTTTGTGAATTAACACAAAGAGAGCAAGGTTGTACGACCCCTCACCCTGAGATCAAGAAACAGAACATCATCAACATCCCAGAAAGCCTCTCTCTTATCTCCCACCCATTTAAAAATCCCTTCATCCCTAAAGTCATCCATTACTCTAATACCACAGATTAGTTTTGCAGATTTTTGAACTTTATATAAATGGAATCTTCAGTATGCATTCTGCAACATCTGGCTTCTTTTCTCACGATTATGTGTGTGAGACACAGCCATGTTCTTGTTTATAGCTGTAGTTTGCTTTCATTGCTGTATAATATGGCATTGTATGAATATATTAACATTTATTCATTCTACTGTTGGGAAATTTGGGTTGTTTCTAGTTTGAGGCCATTACGATAATGCTACTATTTATATTCTTCCATGCGTCTTTGGTACATACGTGTACACCCTTTTCTGAGTACTGTAGCATCTGCTGGTACGCCGTCCACGTCCTCTAGAGTTTATCATTTCCTGGCACTTTAGTCCAACTGCCAACTGACTACACTTGTGATTCTACACTTGAAGGGTCTCTCTGGCTAAGAGTCCTCTTTGCCTTCACGCTAAGAAAGCCAGAAGTGCCAGGGAAATATCAGCCCTGGAATAAGTAATTATGGGATCGCCCCTTGGGTGAGATAACCCTAAGATGCTTATTTCATCCTGGTTCCCAATGTTTTCCAGTATAAAGCTCCAGCTCCTCCCACAGGAAAGTTTCCTGATAATGCATGCTTCACTGCCTCCTTTCCCATCCCTGTCTGGCTCCCTGTCTACCCTACTTTCATTGGGGGTCATCTCCCAATAAACCATTTGCATTTATTTAAACCCTTGCCGCAGGAACTGCTTCTGGGTGCACTCGACATGAAGTTTCTCTTCTATTCACTACTAAGTGGTTACCCTAGAGATTATAAGATTCATCATTAACTTACTAAAGTTTAATATAAATTAATACATCTCAGAAAACTCAAAGACCTTAGGATATTTAATTTCATCCTCTTTTTGAACTTTTATTGCCATGTTTAAAATATTCTTTAAGCCCAGTGATGTATTATTATATTTGTTTTATACATGGAATATTCATTTAGATTTACCCACATTTTTATTCTTTCTACTGGTATTTCTTTCTGTATTTTCATGCTTCTATCTGGGATCATTTTCCTTCTACTTGAAGGAGTGCCCTTACCAGTAGACCTGGTAATAAATTCTGTTTTTGCTAGTCTGAAATTATCTTTTCTTTACCTTTTTTTTTTCCTTGAGAATATTTTCACTGGGTATAGATTTCTAAGAAAACAGTGATTCCCCCCCCCCCCAGCATGTTAAAGCAGTCAATCATAGTTTTCTGGCTTCCACTGTTTCTATATGACACTCTTATTTCTTTAAAGGTAATATATATTTTTCTATTGACTGCTTTTAAGACCTTTTGTGTTTCCGATTTCAATAGTTTTACTACGATGTGCTTAAACATGGGTATCTTGTATTTATCCTACTTGACGTTTGAAGCAATTCTTAGATCTTTTGGCTTGAAGTCTTGTATGTTTTGGAAGATCTTAGCAACAGCTCTTCAAATATTACTTCTCACCTATCCTGTCTCTCCTTTTGGACTCCAATGACATGAATATTAGACATTTTCACCACGTGCCATATATTTTTTATGTTCTTTTGTGTATTATTTTTTTCTTCTTATGTTTGTTTTTTTACTTTTAAATTGTGCCTACTCTGCTGTTAAGCCCGTATATTAAGTTCTTAAATTCAGTTGCTATATTTTTCAACTTTAGAATTTCCACTTGATCCTATTTTATAATGTTTACTTCTCTGCTGAAATTCTCCATTTTGTTAACTTCTTAAACACAGTAATAACAGCTATTTTAATTTGCTAACTGGATTATATGACTTTTTTGTCCTTTTGGGGTTTTGTTTTGTTTTGTTTTTGGTTGATTCTTGTATTTTTGCATGCCTGGTTTTTGTTCCTATTCCCATCATTACTTTGAGGCTCTGACTATGCTATATTCCTCTGGAGAGGTTCTTGTGTTCGCTTGTGGCAGGCAATTAGAGTAGGAGCAGATCACCTAATCTGAGATTGAGGTGATTTAAATGGAGTTTCAGTTGCTGTGAGGGTCGGTCTATTTCCAGTTTGTTCTTACTCCTAGAATGTAGCCCTCTGGGGTTCCGAGCTAAAAGTCTCAAGTGCTTATGAAGGCTTTTCTCCCTGGACAGATGCTTAATTTCATTGTTCCTTCAGCGCCATGAGAATATCGAAACTACTCTCAGCTGCTACTTAAGCATTTTCAAAAATGCTGGGGCATAAGGCAGTGCCAAATATTACCCGTGCATCTCTGAGTTTTCCCTTTCTCCAGGACCCTCAAGTCTGCTGCTTTAGAAGCTTCCTAATGCTTTTAAACAACAGTTTTTAAACCCAGCTTTTCTGGTGGTATTGATAGGACAGTTGATTGGATACAAACTGGTCTACGAGAGCCCAACGAGCTAGTTTCTACCCCACAGAAGTTAAGCTCAATTCCTACCTCTGAGATAGGAAAGGCAAAGGGACTCCATAAAAATCTGCTTTTTGCTCCTTTTCCTGCTTCTGTTCTTATGAGAACCTGCACCCCCATCTTACACACGCCTCATCATGTATGTCCTCCTTCTAAGGGACAAGGAATTAAAGATTTCTTTACAGCCTTTCAACACAAGAGATAACATCTAAGGAAGGACCAGGCAAGAATGACTGAATGAAGACATCTTGCGTGTATATTCCAGACAACCGGCGCTAGACATCTCCACACCAAGGGCCCCTGGCTCCAAAGAATAAGTGACTTATGGAGGACACCTGGACCATTTTCATTGTTCTACCTGGTTCCTAGATGACTGAGAGGACATGTACACCAGACTATGAACCTCTTAAAAAAAAAAAATGCCAGACCACAAGCCAGACCTCACTCTTTTTTTCCTTTCCAAGTCTCCCAGATGCTCTCTCTGTATCTTCACTCTGTATATCTTCAATAAACTCTGCTCTCACTTTCTCTGGGCTCACATTTGATTTCTACCTGTGGCAAAGCCAAGGACCCTCTTTGGCTGGTCCTGAGGGACCCCACTATGGGTCCACGGACTTGGCCTGGCTATATCACCTCTTTAAGAGTTTTCCCTCTTTACTATGGTCCCTGTGTTTCTCTCCTACGTGTGAACTTTAAGAGCATGTCTAGTTTTGATTCATGCATTTTACTACATTATTTCATTCCCTTATTTTCCTCTAAAAGTTTATAGAGTTACGGAATTAAAATACTATAATAATATGCAATATAATTTATATATATACATATAGGCAATAAATAATATACACATTATAATGCTTATTATAATTATATAATCTAGAATTGAAGAATTACAAATTGATACCTCAACATACCTCTAAATTCCTCAAGAACCAAGAATCTAGCACTTACATTGTTTTATGTTCATTGTTGAACTTATTCAAAAAATTATATAAGTGGACTCACTTAATTATCCCTATTCACCAAAAAGATAGAATTCAACATATGTATTTCCCAGATCTGTGCCCATCTATAGTTTACATTCAATAAATAATAGTTCCCCATCTCTCTCCTTCCTTAAGAAAGGACAGAGTTCTCCCACTTCCTCCCCTTCTCTTGGACACAGCAGGAAAAAGCACAAGACTTAATATTTTCACCTTAAGCCACATACCTGTTAAGTGCAATGAATTAAGAACGTTAACCATTCTCCAAGAGCAACCCTCTCTGAGCATGTGCTACTAGCGTATCCTTTCCAAACCCATTTTAGGGAATTACACAATTTTAGGTAACTCACAGGGGAGACAATATCCTGGTGGTTAAAACCATAGTCTTTGGAACCAGACAGAGGTGTCTTCATAGCCAAGATCCACAACTAATTTATTACGTTGCTTTGGGAGAGTTACTTAACATCTCTAAAACTCAATTTTCTCATCTGTAAACTAAGGATAGCAGTGTTACCTTACTGAGTTGTTGGAAGGATTTAATGAGATAATTTACGTGAAATGCTTACAATAGGGTGGTATCATAATACATGTTTGATGCATGTTAGATGCCAGAGTCAGAGCAGAGTTTTCATGTTTATTTCCCACTTCCTTTCAGTGAACATGCTCTCTGGATAATATAACATCCCACCCATGTTTGATTTGATGTCTTTATTTAGTAGAGGCTAGATACGGAACAACAAACTGAAGAATTTGTTTTTGGAAGACAGTTCCACCCAGAATCTGGATCAGAGGCTGAGCATGGCACTGCCCTTTCACCAAAAGCAGGCTCACACTTAGAGACAGTTTGAGGAGAGTGTTTGGAGAAATCCTTTATGAAGCCAGGAGTCTGACAAAAAGAAAAAATAAATGAACCTTTTATCTTTTTTCTCTAGTCTGCATTTCCTTTTATTTGATTCTCCTAATGAACCTGGTCCCCAGGATTACAAAAACAAAATGTTTTCCAGCCATCATCACATAAGAACGAACTACTTCAGAAACATTTTCACACTCTAGCGTATCACTTTCGGCCAAGGTCAAACATAAGAAGCACGAGTTTTTAAAAAATAAATAAATAAATAAGCAAGCTTCCAATTGGACTTCCTAAATAAAACTTCTCTCTTCCTGTTTTTATTATTTTCCCATTTACGAAAGTTGCACTTTGCCGCAAGGCTGGCACTTGCTAAAGGAGTTGACCATTCTGCCATTGCTTTTCTGTCTTGTAAACTGGTTCAGTAGCTCTTCCAGATAGCAAGGGCATTAGGAAAGCCTAAACCAGTAACCAGAGATCAGGGGATACCTGAGGCCACTTGAATTTCTCTGTCTGGGCAACATCATGGGGCAGTCTTGTTTGGGTTTATCCCATGAAGGCACATTTGGAATCTGTAATGGTCCACTGAGATCACCAGGAAGCCATTCAACAATTCTACTGTGTAAGATTTTGTATCTGGTCCAGCCAGAGTAGAGATTATATGGTTAGTTTTATGGCACTGTATCGAGTAATACCAAGTAATTTTTAGTAAATGTACCGGGTGCTTTGGTATTAGAAACAGTCTAAATGAGACATTTTTAACATATATGATAGCATACTGTACATGCAATTCTCTGAAGGGGTCATTCAAACATACGGTGTAAATCACACACACACACACACACACCCCCTTGCAGATGCATACACAGTTTCTGCAAGGACACATGAGAAACGTGAGGATACATGAGAAACAGCAAAAGGTAGACTTACATGATAACCATACACCCTTTGGAAATTTATGAACCTTATACTATGCATGTGATTACTCATTAGAAAATAAATCAGTATTAACATAAAATTTTTAAAAAATCAAATGATGCCAACTGGCTTAAAAGTAGGGTGGTGTAAAGTTCTCTAACTATGAAGATGAGAGAGCGGGTCCTGGGACTGGTGGGGCCTGAGCAGGGGGTGGATCCAGGGTTGATGGGCAGTAGAGGAAGCGCCACTGAATAAGATGGCGGGTGAGTGTTTTGTTCACCAGAAGGCTGACTCTGCACCAACCGTCTTACTCACTAGGGATGGGTGAGGCATGAGGAATGTCCTAGAAAAGTTCCCAGACTAGCAGAAGATTCAGACTCCAATATAGAAAATAAAATACAACATTTAGGTGGCGTAGGGCAGGAATATGACATGACACATTCTTATATAACTAGTTAAACCCACCAATATGTTTATTTGCTGCAAAATTATTCATTTTTCTATACTGTGGACACACACAAAAAAAACGAAAGTATTTTTGACCTAAATGTTGCAACCATTGGTGCTATACAACTCTGAAAACTCCCATAGCTGCGTGAACCTTTGGGGACAGTCTCAGGAGCTTTAGGGTGAGAACGCCTAAGAGAACATCAACTTTTTCCTCTGAAAGGCCAAGGTTTTTGCTACTTTCCTGAGGCAATTTTGAGCAAACTGCCTAACATCAAGAAACATCAGTTTCCTACTCTGAAAATGGGAATGAACATCTCTGCATTATAGCCTTGCTGTAAGGGGTGTGTGTGTGTGTGTGTGTGTGTGTGTGTGTGTATGTGTGTGTGTGTTGTGTGTGTGTGTGTATGGCACACTGGGATGAGTGTGAAGGGTGTCATGTTTTAATCCTGGCATGTAAAAGAAACTCAATGAATGGTGGCTGTTATGATCCCTCTATTATTAATAACAATAGCTAGAGAGGATTGGGAAGACCCAATAAATACTTGAGAGTGATCTTGAACTTACCACAAAAGGGAAAAAAATCTCTCATAAAGAACAAATGTAAACCAGAACAAATAGCTAAATATCTGCTATACTTATGAGCATAAATGTGCCTCCTCTTGGTTTATGGGGCCCATGATTATCTCAGTCAGCTGGGATATTCAGATAAATGCACTATATTAAAGAACAGCCCTATTCTATGGAAATCAAACAATAAAATAAAGAATCCAGAAGTGACAGCAGTCTGATGATTATTTTATTTGATCTGTTTATTTACTTGTCTCTCCGCCATCTGTCACAGCCACACCTGAAGGTAAGCTTCGGGGCTTTACCTGACTGCAGGGGAGCCATGGTTTGGAGGTAGAAGGACCAGCGAGGAGGGCCTTTGACACTGATAGGGGAGCACGTGTCGGTGGTTAAAGCATGTCTGGGCGGTGCAGGACTGAAGAAATGCTTCTTCCTCCTGTCCCAGGTGCCCACAGGAGGTGGTTGTGGGCAAAGGACAAAGCTCAGAACAGGACGAGAGCCTCCATTGTAGATCTGGATCTTCCTCATTAAGAAATGGGTCAAAACAAAATAATGAGGATTAGGGGCCAGGCTGGGGTTTTCTTGAGTTGGCAGGAGGAAGACCATGGCAAGGGACCCCTACACTGGGAGCCAACTGTGTGTCCAGGACAGAATAGGCAATTGTTTGTTCATCAGGCCACAGACAGGGACACTGGAGGCTAACAGCGCAGCAGGCTGCCAGGTAATACGGCCAGTGGGAGTTTGCTGCCAATGGCTGCCGGTAATGGGATTGAGCAGGGTTTTACTGGGCAGCCCTTCCCACAGGGAGAATATATTTGTCCTAAAGGAGCCTGCCTATTGTGGAAAGGGAGAGGGAAAGAGGACAGAGTCTGGTCCTGCTGGATCAGGGGCACCTCCCTGCATAGGAGCCTATGCCATGTCTTTCCTGAGAAGCCATTCACAGGAAGGGCAGAGTAGGTGACACCTGGGTTAAAGTCGAGTAAAATCCTAACTTCCAACCGCAGTCTACAAGATCATACGTGACATGGCCCCCACCCACCTCTCTGACCTCATTTCATGCCAATTTCCACTTTGTTCACTCCCACCAGCCACCCTTTCTTTTTGAGCAAAGTTCAATCCCACCTCAGCGCCTTGCCTTTGCTTGTTGGCATCTGGTTTAGTTTTCCTTTGACTGTGAATGGCCCTTTCATCTTGTAGGTTTCAGCTCAGGGGCCCCCATCTACTGGAGCCTCGTTGCCTTCTGTCATGCTATGAGCCATTTTCTCTCACATAACGTCTGACACCAGATGTGTGGGTCTTTCTTCCCCCACACCAACCAATTTTCTATCTCTCTAGACACCAACTGGGTGTCCTGTAGTGCAGTTCAATTCTAACCACCCAGAGTTAGCGCATACCCTCAGTTAGTGCATACCCTGGCAGTCTCACAGAACTGCCACCCAGCTTCCCCTGATCCCACACCCCCATCTGGCTAACTCCAGATGCCACTCACAAGTCCCAAGCCTCCCGTACTTCTGGTTGACCAGCTATAAATCAGGGATTCCCACAACCCCCTCCTCAAGTACCATAATTGGCTAGAATGGCTCACAGAAATCAAGAAAGTATTTTTTTTTTTTTTTTACATTTACCAATTCATTATCAAAGAACAGCCAGAAGGAGGGGCGGCATAGGTCAAGGTGTGGGGGAAGGGGCGCACAGATTTTCACACCCTCTCTGGGTTTGTCACCCTGTAGCACTTCGATGTGTCTGTCAACTTAGAATCCTGTTATTCAGAACTTTATTATAAAGATTGTATCACATAGGCATGATTAATTAAATCACAGGCCATTGGTGAGTAACTCAATATCCAGCCCCTCCCCCTTCTTTAGAAGCTGGAAGGTGGGGCTGAAAGTTCCAACTCTGTAATCATGCTTTGATCTTTCTGATGATCACCCCCATCCCAAAACTATCTAGAGGCCTCAGTCACCAGTAATCTCGTACAAAAGACACTCATCACTACAGTGATTACAAAGGTTTTAGGAGCTCTGTGCTAGGAACGAGGAAAAAAGATCAAATACATATTTCTTATTATATCACAATATGACACACACCTTGTTAATTTTTTGTTGAAAGCCAGACATGATTGCTAAGGAAAAGGAACTGTGGTGAATAGGCCTTTAGTGTGAGATTTTCCATTTATCTGGCTAGGAGTGGGGCTATGCTTACAGTTTGCTGTAGCTGTAGGAATAAGAGTCTAAAATTTGCTTCAGTATCCTTGTCTTCGTTTCCTCTGTGATCTTTGGGTTTCTCTAGAGAGACATTCTTAAATAGAGTCTGAGCTTTGGAACTCTTTCCATTGTAATCCAATGTTATAATACAGGAGCATTGGTGCTGTGAGGGTAAGGTGTGGGGAGAAGGGGAGCATTCTGTAATCCCATGATTAGGTCTCAGTCTTTTAGTGGGCCTGTGCCCCTGGGCTGTGATCTTCACAAGTGCTTCTCAGCTTTTCCCTGGGAGGTGAGACAGGAAGGCTGGAGGAGGCTGGTGTTGCATATTTGCCTTACCCCATGTGGTTAGGCTCTGGTAAAACCATTTCCATCAGACTCTGATAAAGAAGTTTTCTTTGAGTGCAGACTTTTGTTAAGGAGAACAGAACATTCTGGATATATTCTAAAATGGTTACTTTTCCCCTTTCCCTGCCAGAAACATGAGGAGACTTTTCTTCATTTATCACCCAAGAACCCGAGGCCCGTCCACTCTCAATCACATTACCCTATTTCATTTCCTTCATGGCACTTATCACCCTCCAGAACCCACCTCGTATATGTGTTTGTTGGTATACAAAACATGTTCTCCACTTGAATATAAGCTTCGAGAGGACAGAACCTTGTCTGCTTTGTTGATTGCCATATTCTTAGCATTTAGAATAGTACCTGACACATAATACTCAAAATACTTCTTGAAGGACTTCTTAAAAATCTGACCCCCTGAGGTTGATTCCAGTGACCAAGACACTCCCTTCATTTTTATCAGACCTGAGGAAGGACCTTTTCCTTTATGTCAGTGGCAATAATAACTCTTGGCTTGCTCCTGATCCAAATGTGATCTCTAGCCCCTGGCCCCTCCTCTTTTCCCATCAGTGGCTGTCTCTCTCTTTCACACACACACACACACACACACACACACACACACACACAGCATCTCCTGACTCTGCAAGGCAAGCTTTCCTGTGAGCTTCCAAAATCTCTCTCCTCACGTCTCAGCTCCTACCAGTCACACAGGAATCAGTTCTCTTATTCAATCTTAAAAACACATTCAGGAAAATAGAAGAGTCTGCCTGTCTTGAAATGAGGTGATCATTAATTTAGCACTTTCTTTCCTATTTATTCCCAGTCTCATGTGTAAGACGAGTAATGCTTTAAACAAATTGGATCATGCAGCTGGGAGAATGAGAGTTAGTATCAGCAATAACGAATATTCCTGCATTTTTATAGAACAATTATTGATTGTCTAAAAGAGTTTAGAGCTCAAGGTAAGTCTACCATTAAATAGCTAGTTAAAAATTCCAAGAGATTCATTATTGCTCTTTAAAAATATATTATGAAAGAAATGGGGTTGCATTTTCTACACTATAAAATGAAAAGGTCTGAAGATGGTATATTCTCAATAAGCCTGCATTGCGATTAAAAAGAAAATGAATATCATAGAAGAAAATATTGGCAAAGATGAAATGAGAAAAGGGCAAGTAGTTTAAAAATTCAGTAATGTTTTAGCAATTCAAACTGCTAGTACCATATTAATAATTAGTCATCAGCTAAAACTGCATTTTTAAACCTCTGTAATCTGAACAGCGATTGTATATGGATAGACACCTCTCTGTCATCATGCCCCTACTGGGCTCCACAGCTTCTGGGTCCTGTCTGGCCCCAAGCCTTTTTTTCTCCACCTGACCCTCACTGAGGCTCATGCCCCCAGGAAGACTCCTTCAAAGTGCACCTTGAATGACAGTTTGCTATGAGTCCTGCCCTTACATCAGTAGAACCCAGACCTCCTGTGCTGCTTTTCCTCCTGCCCAGGCAAATAGAACTGCTTGCCTGTTTTACCTTCCCGAAAAACACCTGAGACCTTCCTTCTCAGAACCTTGACTGCCTTTCTCTACTCTTTCACGCTTAACCAAAAAACTCAAAGGCATAGCTCAAATCCCAGGTACATAATACCTGTTCTTTGACTTGGCACAGACACTTGATTTCTGGTGCTCCCAAAAAACATAGCCTGGGCTTGCATTTCTTTGCATCCTGCCTGTTGTACATATCACTGATAAGAAGCTGGCCTCACAAAAAAACTTTATGATAAACTGGAGCAGCAATCCGGCTATAATCCCCTCTTCTCTGGTTCATGTCTCAGGTGCCTGTGTTCATATCAGTCTTGTGTACTACCCCAAATCTACTGGCTCGGTGATATGACCATGCTAATCATTGCTGTTTATTCATTGGGAATCTGCTATGCATAAATCACTGTACATATGTGAACTCTCTCTTTTTTTTTTAAATAATGATTTACTAATGAGAAAACAGGACCACGGAGATTAAGTAAGTTGTTCAAAGTAACACAGCTATTACATGTCAGAAAGATAATCCAAAATCAGGTCTGTCGGAAAAGCCTTATATGAACTCTTCTCAAATGTCCCAGACCTTCCTTCTCTGTACATGGTTCACAAATAGGTCTCCATTTACAGAAAAAAATATCCTATAAATAGGAGTCTAAGTGATGGACTCAGAAAGCAATAATAGCTTCATGAATGATGAGGGTCATCATTCATGTTTAAGGTATGTTGTTCAGAGGGACCAAGACTGAGATCTAGAAGAACAGGTCAAGATACCAGGGTCATATTCTAGAATGTCCTGAATGAAACAAGGGCTATGTGATTTTTGTCTCCATGTTGGCCCACAGCATTGGTTCTCAACTGGTGGCACTTTGTCCCTCAGGGAACATTTGGAAATGTCCAAAGACATTTTTGGTCATCACAACTGAGAAGAAAGGTATTCCTAGTGGCATTTTGTGGCTAGAGGCCAAGAACGCTGCTAAACATTCTACAACGCACAGGACAACTCCCTCCCGAGCAAAGAATTATCTAGCCCAAAATGTCAATAATGCCAAGTTGAGAAAATCTGGCCAGCAGGGAAAATTTTCACAGTCCTGCCTGCAGTTGGCACTCTGGATACTGAAAGGGCCATTGGCTTCTTCTTGCTTCAGGTGATGTCAACTTTTGCTTTGGGGTCTGAGCTTTAGAGGTAAGAGGAGGCTTTAAGGCCATGCATCCATGTGGCCTTGGGAATAGGGTCAGGCAGTGTCTCTTATAGGACCACTCCTGGGATCTCAAGACCCTGTCTGACATCTGGTACCTCCCAGGGGGTTTCCACAAGAACATGTGGCCTTGAAATTTAAAGCCCTCTTACGACATTTCTGTCACCCCCAATTCTTCCCTTTCCTTTCCCCCATGCCCCAGTTCTTTCTCCTCTGTGTTTACCAGACTGTTTAAAACTCTCTCTGGCTTATCCTCTGCCTTCGTGTTCCATCACCCATATTTCTCAGCATGTGCCAGCTCACACCCTCAGCTCCTTTCAGGCACAGTTCAGGACCCACCTCATTTAGGATGAGAGACATCAAGAAAGGGAACTTCCTCAGCCACAGAACTTCTCAAATGCCGTAACAACCCTGGATAGGCCACCATTCCTATAGTAATCACCTCGTCCATGCAATGGTGGGGTTTGGGACAGAGCTTGGAGCCAGAGTCCATGACCATTCAGGGCCAGAACCAGGCTTATTGGGAGAATTCCCTGAAAATGCTTCTCCCACACAAGGACTTAGATGTGTTTTTAAATTCCCCATTCTACTTGTGGTTCTTACTCCAGAGTCCAAATCACATCATAGAAGGGCACCCATGTTAAAGAAATCAGAGAAAAATAACATATTATAAGGCAAATATCATTAAAAGCATATTTTGTGATAAGATATATTCATCAAAGACATTTTAAGTATATGGAACCCTTTAACCTTGAAGATGGAAGGGAAAAAAATCTGCCCTTGGCTTGGTGATTGTTAGGAGAGCATTTACGCTGTAAATGACATGACTTTATATCAAAAAATAAAACAGGTCTTCAAGATCCCAGAGAACAGAGCCTTAAATAATGTGCTGAGATGGTAACTGAAAAGATATCTAGAGTCTACGCAAACCCAGAGTCAGAAATTATATATCTCTTTCTTTTCCTCGTAAAACACGCTCCACAATAGAATATTTCACCTTTCATCTGAAAACATCTCTCTTCTCCTAGCCTCTGCCTCATAAATAACAAGCAGTGAAGGAGAAACATTAAGTTGGTATCCACATTGTCTGAGATGTGTTTCAAAGGACGATTACTTTCTATAGCAGGTTTCAGATCAAAATGGTATCATGTTTTCTCATGAATTAGGTCAAGGAGTTCTGTGTCACAACTCGAGTAATGTTGTAAGACAAAATGTTCCTTGCTGCATGCAGCTCTGTAAGCTCATCATCTCCGAATTTCTGAAATACCAGGAGCAGATAAATACCTGACACATCAAAGATAGTCAACTACTTGGGTAACAAGGGGTGGGGGGGGCACATCTTTACGTGTGACATTATTCTCAGAATCACATAGTGCCTCATTCACTTCCCAACCCTCTGTATGAGCTGGCTGGAGGCAACCAGTTAATCCATATGTCTATAACAGAAGGAGAATAGATTGAAAAGGGCTTCACCACCTATGAAGATGACATGTGCTTAAGAAATGGAATTTAGGAGGGGCACCTGGGTGGCTCAATCAGTTAAGTGTCTGCCTTCAGCTCAGGTCATGATCTTAGGACTCTGGGATCGAGCCCCACATCGGGCTCCCTGCTCAGCGGGGAGCCTGTTTCTACCTCTCCCTCTGAGTGCCGCTCCCCCTGCTTGTGCTTTCTCCCTTCCTCTCTCTGTCAAATAAATAAATAAAATCTTAAAAAAATAAAAAGAAATGGAATTTAGGGAAATAAATTCAACTAACGTTGACCAAATACATTCTACATGGCAGACACAGAACATACTTAAGGATCTCACTATAACAGAGGAAACATTCAGGTAAGCTAATATTTACCAATCAGTCTAATAAGCTATAAACTGTGTTAGCACAGAGCAAGAAGTAAGATTCTCTGGTAAGCGTAGAGATGGTTGGGATAGTTCACCGAGAAGGTCATCCTTGAATTAAGGTTTTGATGACTGACTAGGAGTTCTCTGGCTAAACAAAATAAGAAGTACAATCTAGGAAGAAAAAAACATTTATCTACTTACATGACACAATGTATTTGTAGGAGGGATCATAGGAGACTCTAATCCTAGATTTTAAAATGACTAAGGATATGAGCCCAAGGACCCTCAGGGATCAGTTGAACAGGTTGATTTATCCAAGAGAAGAGGACCAGGAAGGAGAAAGTTTTGTGACAATGCCTAGAGACAGAGATGAGAAAGCAAGTATGTGTAAGAGGTGCCATCTGGACCAAGGACAGGCTTGACGGCAAGGTCTGAGTTCTATGAATAGGGAGTCTCACAGAAATAGGGTATAGGAGCAAAAGTACATAAGGAAACTTTGAAATACGGTACAAGGGCATTATGAATGGGAACAAAGAGAATCAAGTATAGGAGACAAATCAGTGCAAAATACAGCACTTCTTCATCACTGAGAAATTTAGTTAATTAGGGGAGGCCAGTCAGGAGAACACTAGGAGAAACTGAGCTGCTCAGCAGGAGATGGCAGATGACCACTGAACATGGAAATGCCCAGCAGGTACCTAGCAGGAAATAACAGAAGCTGGACCAACATGCAGTGCCCAGAGAATATTTGCAGAAGAGAAGAATCAGTCTAATGCAAGCCAACCTGTCTGGAAATCCATTATGATTCCCATGTTTGAATAAGATCTTTCACGGTCTTTCTGCAAGACTGTGAACATAATCTAGTGACGTTAGAGATAATACCATTAATGGGATGCCATTGGTACCTATAGGCTGGTGAGTGCTGAGGCAATTGGAGTTGCGTATTTATTGAAGAATGAAAAAGAGCAATGTGACATTGGCTTGGCTCTCAGGTGGCAAGAAAACTGATATCAGAGGTTAGAAAGACGGCAGTTCATGTTAGAGAGAAGTAGAACACCTGTCAAAATTTTTCATATGGTGAGTATGGAGGCAGACAGGCCCACTCAGCCTACAGCTCAAAGAAAAGAGGCTAAAAAGCAGTGTTAGTAATACTGCTGGTTTGGAAAGAACTGGCTGACTCGCCAGCAGAAATGAGAGAGGATAGAGAGTAAATATGTAAGGTTTTGCGTAATTAAAAAGCTGAAGCTTCAAGACACCAAACATTAAGAAACAGGAATTTAAAAAATAAAAACAGTCCAGAATCACAAACATTTAAAACGTCTTTTGATTAAAGTGGCTCAGTGTAAAGATCCTGTTAAGGTCATATCTGTCCCATGCATAGTTTAAGGTGGTCGTTGTTAGGCTGAAATAGGGGCATGGAGGAGAGGAAGCAATGAAATAAATCTGAAACAAATGTTGTATCTAGTAACCCTTGAGCGTGCTTATAGGTACTTGGAATTGTCTAGAAACAAAGATCAGAAGATGACCAAGTTTTAAAGAAACAAACATCACTGCTAAACAAAAGTCTTTGACTATTCCAGTGGTACAATAAGTCTGGGGTCCTCCAATTTGCATGAGTGGGAAGAAGGGTATAAAGGCTATGCAATCCCCAAGGAGGGCGTGCCCCCAACACCTCCTTCAGATGTGGCCAAGGAAGACATGCAAAAGAGAGAAGAAAAACACAGCCCATAAGGCAGACCAGGAGCAAAGGAATACAATGGATCAGACAGCTGTCCACAAAGAATGATACCAGGACCTAAACAAGAAAATTCCCCACCATCAGAGTAGGGGGCCTTCAAAAACACTTTTGGTTCCATAAGTGCTAAGGGTCGGTAGCTCCGCTGTCTTTTTTTTTTTTTATGTTATGTTAGTCACCATACAGTACATCATTAGTTTTTGATGTAGTGTTCCATGATGCACTGTTTGCATATAACACCCAGTGCTCATTGCCATATGGGCCCTTCTTAATACCCATCACCAGGCTAGCCCATCCCCTCACTCCCCTCCCCTCTGAAACCCTCAGTTTGTTTCCCAGAGTCCATAGTCTCTCATGGTTCATGGTTCATCTCCCCCTCTGATTTCCCCCCCTTCATTTTTCCCTTTCTTCTCCTAATGTCCTCCATGCTATTCCTTATGTTCCACATGTAAGTGAAACCATATGATAATTGTCTTTTTCTGCTTGACTTACTTCACTCAGCATAATCCTATCCAGTTCCATCCATGTCGATGCAAATGGTGAGTATTCATCCTTTCTGATGTCTCATACGCTTCCTTTTCCCAAATGACAGTCTGTCCTGAGGTTACCCTGTGCCTGCTCCACCACTGCATATTGGATGTGTGGGGTGGGAGCAGGAAAGACAACCTGCCCTTTTAGTTCACGGTTTGCTGGGCCAAGCGGGGTCTTATCTGAACCTGATGGGAAGGACCGTGTATCACTCAGAAATCATGGGCTGTGAGCTGGATACAGTGACTGGATAGGACTTCTGGTCAGCCCTTGTAAGGAGGAAAGTGAATGTGTGCTGTGTATGAGAATATAGAGGCATATGGATATTTAGTGACCAGAGGAAGAGAGGGTAGCAGGGGCATTTTACTGATGACCAAAAGTTTATAAGTAGAGTTTAGCTAGGAATGTAGAACTACATTTCCCAAGCCCCTCTTGCATCTAAGCAGGTCCACATGACTATTTCTGGCCAGTGGAATATGAGCAGAAATTACGTGCATCCCTTCCGTCTGTGGTGGTTAAGTATTCAGTGTCTCTTCCCCATATTCTTTTCCCTTTATATGGATGTCTTGGAGGCCACATATTGGCAGCATCTCAGACAGGAGGGGCCTAGATACACTTGAAGGAGCCTGAGTAACCACTTAAAAGAGGGCTACCTGGAAAAGGTATCTATTCAGGAATAGCTCACTGGTCTTTGAATAAAAGAGAAATAAAATATATTCTATTAAGTCAGCATGATTTTGTTGTTGTCACAGCAGCTGGTGTTAATTACCCTAATACAACCAGCATAGCCAAGTAAAAGGAGGTAAGAAATACCACATTATACTTAAGGAAATAAGACAGTTTATACTGTTATAAGATGAACAGGGAGAAATGACAGAAGGTGAGGCTGGAGGGGTAGACAAAGAATAGGTAAGTGTTTATCAAAGTGTAGCCCATGAACTGCCTGTATTCAAATACTTGGGAGTCTAATTAAAAATGCAGTTTTGGAGATTCTACCTCAGACCTAGACAGAATCGGAATCTCTTAAGAGACTGGTGGGAATGCAACCAGTGCAGCCACTGTGGAAAACAGTATGGAGATGCCTCAAAAAATTGAAAAGAGAATTACCACAGGATCCAGTAATTCCACTCCTGGGTATTTACCCAAAGAATAGGAAAACACTAATTCAAAAAGATACATGCACCCCTATGTTTAGTGCAGCATTATTTATAATAGCCAAGATATGGAGGAAATGCAAGTGTCCTTTGATTGATGAATGGATAAAGAGGATGTGATATCACACACACACACACACACACACAGAATGGAATATTATTCAGTCATAAAAATGAAATCTTGCCATTTGCAACAACATGGATAGATCTAGAGAGTATAATGCTGAGTGAAATAAGTCAGTCAGAGAAAGAGAAATACCACATGATTTCACTCGTATGTGGAATTTAAGAAACAAAAGAAAAAAAGAAAAAGGGAGACCAAAAAACAGACTCTTAAATACAGAGAACAAACTGGTGGTTACCAAAAAGGAGGTGGGTGAGGGGATGGGTGAAATAGGTGAAGAGGATTAAAGAGTACACTTACCATGATGACTGCTGAGTAATGTACAGAATTGCTGAATCACTATATTGCATATCTGAAATTATATAACACTATGTTAATTATGCTGGAATTAAAATAACATTTTTTATTTTAAATGCAGCTTTGGGGACTCCTCCCCAGACCTACAGAATCATAATTTCCTAATGCCCACAAAGACAATTTTTAACAAGAATTCAGGCAATTCAAATGCACACAACATGTTGAAAGCTACCAAGCTGGATGGCGAAGGGACCCTGTGTATCCTTTTAAGATTCCTTTATCTTACCACAAAGACTATTGGGAAATGGTGAAAGGTCATAATTAGAGAAGCAATATAATCATATCTCAGTAGGGTGTTAACTCCATGAAGGTAAAGAGTTTGTTTTTTTTCATACTATATCCTTAGTACCTCAAATAGCATCTGGAATTTAGTAGGTACTAAGTAAATATTTATTGAATAAATGAATCAGATTTGAGTTCTAAAATGAGCATTGCTGAGGAAGTGCAGAAAATGAATTGGAAGGGAAGATAATGGCTGCTGAGCGACCTGTTAGGAGGTTATTAAAATTGTTGAAGTGTGAGATGATATATTTTTAAGCTAAAGCAATAGCGCTGAGAATAGAAGAGGGTATGATTTTGAAATATATATAGAAGGATAAATTGGTGTGTCTTAGTACCTGATTCAGGTAAGTGGATGGAGGAAAAGAAGTCTATGAAGACTGATTTTTTTTCCCTATCTAATGAAATTGATGATGGTGTTATTCACAAAGATCCAGAATTTAAGTGAATTTTCAGGAGAAGATAAATTTAGTATTGGATACATTGAGTTTGAAAGTCTGATAAAACATTCAGACATTTGGTACCTGGTTGGCTCTATGTTTCAGGAACACATGGAAAATAACTGAGCTATAGATACAGATTTGGGATTTTACACTCATTCATTTATTAATTGATTCATTAAACAAACATTTCCTGAGTGTCTACCTTATTAGCTGCCAGACTAGGGCCGGGACATATAACGATGCCTTCAAGAGTCTCAGAGTTCCAGGAAAGGACTAAGAATAGTACGCTCCCTGAGAACAGTGTGCCCAGGGAGGTCGGAAGAGAGGCGCCCAAGCAAGCCAGCAGGTTGAGAGAAAGCTTCGAGGTGGAGGCTCTTGGGGAAAGTGCGGCAAAGGCAGAAGCTTCAGTGTGGACAGAAGCCAGTTGCAGCAGAGTCAGGAAGAAGACAATTTGTGTAGTGAATTGAGAAGTGAATTGGGTATTAGGAAGGACGGTAAGTTTAAGACAACTCTTTCAAGAAGTTTGATTGATAAGGAGAGAAGAGAAATGGGTCAACAGCTAAAGGGAGCATTAAAGAGGCCCTAAAATTCAATTTAGAAAAGGAGAGAGTTGAGTACGTTTTCTTGCAGAAAGTCAAGAAAGGGTGAAGTTATACGAGAGAAGGGGCAAAAAGTGATAAAGCAAAATCACAGAGAAAAGGGAACAGGATAGAATAAATTTACTTGACAAAATGAGCTGTGGATAGGCTGTGAGGGACTTCTTTCACTGCTCATGGTAGGATGGAGGTGAACAGATGGAAATCATGCCTGGAGTTGAGAGGGAGGGGTTGGGAAGGGGAAGATGTCTGATGCAAGTATGGCAAGCCCTGGTAGGGGTTGTGAAGACAAAGCCAGCGTGGAGTACATTTTTGGGGGGTTAAATGAAAAGAATGATTGTGCTATAACTTTAATGTAAATCCAATTAATTAATATATAGTGTATTATTAGTTTCAGAAGTAGAGGTCAGTGATTCATGAGGATTACATAACACCCAGTGCTCATTACATCACATGCCCTCCTTAATGCCCATCACCCAGTTATTCCATCCCACCACTCCCTTCCCCTCCAGCAACCCTCAGTTTGTTTCCTACAGTTAAGAGTCTCTTATGGTTTGTCTCCCTCTCTGATGTCATCTCGATAATGCTATAACTTTTAAGGAGAAGTTAAAACCAATCAAGCCAACATGCAAGAAAAATGCATTATGACCAGAGATGATATTAGTTATCTATTATTTATTTATTTTGGAGAAAAGGCATTTTTATATTACTTTTTATTATATGTTAGTCACCATACAGTACATCATTAGTTTTTGATGTAGTGTTCCATGATTCATTGTTTGTGTATAACACCCAGTGCTCCACGCTATACGTGCCCTCCTTAATACCCATCACCGGGCTAGCCCATCCCCCCACCCCCCTCCCCTCTAAAACCCTCAGTTTGTTTTCCAGAGTCCATAGTCTCTTGTGGTTCATTTCCCCCTCTGTTTACCCCCACTTCATTTTTCCCTCCCTTCTCCTACCGATCTCCCTACTATTCCTTATGTTCCACAAATGAGTGAAACCATATGATAATTGTCTTTCTCTGCTTGACTTATTTCACTTAGCATAGTCTCCTCCAGTCCCATCCATGTTAATGCAAATGTTGGGTGATCATTCTTTCTGATGTCTGAGTAATATTACATTGTATATATGGACCACATCTTCTTTATCCATTCGTCTGTTGATGGGCATCTCGGCTCCTTCCACAGTTTGGCTATTGTGGACAATGCTGCTATGAACATTGGGGTGTATATGGCCCTTCTCTTCACTATGTCTGTATCTTTGGGGTAAATACCCAGTAGTGCAATGGCTGGGTTATAGGGTAGCTCTATTTTTAACTTTTTAAGGGACCTCCACACTGTTTTCCAAAGTGGCTGTACCAACTTGCATTCCCACCAGCAGTGGAAGAGGGTTCCCCTTTCTCCACATCCTCTCCAACATTTGTTGTTTCTTGCCTTGTCAATTTTTGCCATTCTAACTGGTGTAAGGTGGTATCTCAATGTGGTTTTGATTTGAATTTCCCTGATGGCTAATGATGTTGGACATTTTTTCTTGTGTCTGTTAGCCATTTTGATATAAGTTTTTATAAATATATGTTTGTTCCCAAATTATTACAACTGCATGGCCTGTCGGGAACCTGTTAGCTCTTTGTCTTTGTAACCCTGTGCCTAGCAGAGCCCCTGGCCCATGACAGGCAGTCAAAAAATGTTTGCTGTGTGAGTCCCAGGCCCAGTGAGTACTGCTCCACCAACCTTTATCTATTCTTAACAGCTATAAATGTTGATTTATACTGAAACTAATATTCTAATTAGAAACAAATTACTAAGAATTAATAGTAATAGCCATCCATTTCAGTAAAACAGCTTCTCATCAGAGCCCTGGAACAATGAAGATGACCAAGCTGACATTCAGAAAACCTGCACATTGTTCAATCCAATTGGGGAAGAAATAGGCTAGAATTCATGACACCACCTCTGGTTGCTCAGAGTGCTTTGTCAGCCTCTTTATATTCAGACAAGATTCCTTTGGATTTAGAGTAAGATTTAAATAATCTCCTAAAACAACATATGCTCAACTCGTAACTGTTACCAAACTTATGTTCAGAATGCATAAGCCAGTAGTTATGATTTATGCAAGAGGAGAAGGCAGTGTGGCTGTTTATCCTTTCCCCATGTTCAGATTTCCTGAAGATCCAATATAAAAATAGTCATGGAAATTTTATAATTTCATTCTTTCGATTTGCCTGAACAGGTTACAGAGATACAATTAGATCAATGATTTTGTTGTTACCACCTCACCCACAGCCAGCAGCAGCAACACCTCCAGCATCCTCAGCAGCAAAGTAAATGCCTGATAGAGCTCGATGCTGTACTAGTGATTCATGGACACAGTCCTTGAACTTGGAAAGCTTATCAGGGTCACGTGACATAGCTGGAGGACGAAAGGACATGAACTTGCGGCTGGACCCAACTGTGTTGACTGAACCAATTCATATTCAGGCCAGAGGTTCTCAACCCTCACCACACATTAAAATCTCACAGGAAACTTTAAATAATACTGTTGAAGAGTCCCTACCCAAAGTCATCTATATCAGAATCTGGAAAGGAGGGGAAATATATTGGGGGATCCAAGCATTAGTATTTTTTAAAGCTTCCTGGGTGGCTCAGTCAGTTAAGCATCTGCCTTCGACTCAGGTCATTGATACCAGAGTCCTGGGATTGAACCTCGTGGCTGGGGCTCCAGTGGGGAGCCTGCTTCTCTCTCTCCCTCTGCCCCTGCCCCCCAACTCATGCTCTCTTGCTCTGCTCTGTATCTTTCTCAAATAAAATCTTAAAAAATAAAGCTTCCTCTGCTTTTTTTAATCAAAATTTTGAGACAGCTCTAGATTCACATGCAGTTTTAAGAAAGAATACAGAGATTTCATGCCCTTTACTGCTTCCACTGATGATAATATCTTGCAAACCTATACTACGATATCACAATCAGGATATTTACATTGATACAGTCAAGATACAGAACAGCTCCATCACTATAAGGATCCCTCCTGCCACTCTTTCATAGCCATATCTACTTCTCTCCCACCTCTACTCCATCCTCAACCCCTGGGAACCACAAATCGTTCTCCACTTTTACAGTGCTGTCATTTCAAGAATGTTGCACAAATGAAAACATGCAGTATGTGACTATTTGGGATTACCTTTTTCCACTCAGTTTAATTCCCTTGAAATTCATCCACATTGTTGTGCTTATCAATATTTTGTTCCTTTTCCATTGCTGAGTAGTGTACCACAGTATGGATGTACCCATAGTTTATTTAACCATTCACCTGTTGAAGGAGATCTGGATTTTCATGTTTTAGGCTATTATGCATAAAGTACCCATAAACATTTGCATATAGACTTGTGAGTGAAAATAAATTTATGACGCTGGAAAAAACGCCTGCGAGTGCATTTGCTGGGTCATACGGTAGTTGCACATTTAATTTTATAAGAAACTGCCAAAACATTTTCCAGAGTGGCTGTGTCATTTTACATTCCCACCAGCAATGCATGAAGGAATCAGCTTCTCTGAATTCTTCCCAGAATCCATTGTCATTATTTTTTTATGTTAGCCATTTTGTGTGTAGTAATATCTCACTGCGGTCAAAATTAGCATTTATCTGATTACTAAAGATGTCAGACATATTTTCATGTGTTTATGTGCCATCTACATATTCTCTTCAGTCTTTTGCCCAATTTATAATTGGATTGTTAACTTTTTAAATGTTGAATTTGGAGAGTTTCTAAAAATATATTCTAGTGATTATACCTTTTTTGGATATGTGGTTTGCAAGTATATTTTTTCCTGTTTGTACGTTATCTGTTAATCTTCTGAACTGAGTTTTTCAAGGGAAAGCTTTTAATTTCGATGAAGTCCAGTTTGTCTATTTCTCCCTGTATAGATCAAGCTTCCAGTATTATGTTAAGCAAGACTGGTAAGAACAGATATACTTGCCTCATTCCCAACCTTAGAGAAAATCCTTCAGTTCCTCAATATTAAGTAGGATGTTTGCAAAAGATTTGAGTAGATGCTCTTTATTTATGTGAGAAATGTTCCCTCTATTTTTTGAGAGTTTTTATCATACATGAGTGTTTGCCTTTGTACAGTGCTTTTTCTGTGCCGACTCATATGACTATATCTACTGATTTTTCTTCTTTAGCCAGTTAATATTTTAGATCCTATTGATTGATTCTTGAATGTTGAATCAGCCTTTCATACCTGGAATAAATCTCACTTGGTCATGGTGAAAATTTCTTTCTATACCTTTCTTTTTAATTCAATTTGCTATTATTTTGTTAAGGATTTTTGTGTCTAAGTTCATACTTGATACTGGTCTATTTACTTATTTTGTCTGGTTTTGTTATCAAAATAATACTAGTGTCATAGAAGAGTTGGGAAATATTCCTTCCTCTTACATTTTCTGGAAGAGATCATATAAAATTGGTGTTAATTCTTCTTTAAACATTTGGTACAATTCTCCAGTGAAGCTATATGGGCCTTATAGATTTCTTTTTCAGGAGTTTTTATATTAAAAATTAAGTGTTTTGATGGTTATAGAACTCTTTGTATTGTTTATTTTATCATGGTTGAGTTTTGATAGTTTATGGTTTTTGAGAAATTGATTCATTTCTTCTAAACTGTCAAATTTATGAGTGTAAATTTGATTATATAGTGTTCCCTCATCATCTTTTTAATGGCTATAGAATCTATAGTGATATCCTCTTTTTAATTCATGATATTGATGATTTGTGTCTTCTCTATTTTTATCTTTGTCAGTCTTGTTAGAGGTTTATCAATTTTATTGATTTTTTAAAGAAGTTTTTGGTTTCATTGGCTTTCCTGTTTTCTTCTTTTGATTTCTTTAATTTTGGCTTCTCTTTATTATTTCTTCTACTTGTTCTTCTTTTTCTAGTTTTTGAAGATAAAAACTTAAATTATTGGCTTCCATCTCTCTGGTTCTCCCTCATCTACCTCCCTGCCCACCCCTGTGATCACATTCAGTCCCCTAGGATAATCCAGGATAACGTCCCCGGTTTAAAGTCAGCAGATGGTCAAACAATTCCATCTGTGACCTTACCAGGACAACTTCCCAATTTTAAAGTCAGCATATTGAGGAGGGAGTTAAGATGGCGAAGGAGTAGGGTACCCCTTTTTCAGCCGGTCCCCTGAGTCAAGTTGGATAGGTACCAGACCAGCCTGAACATCCACGGAATCAGCCTGAGACGCAGGAAGATACATCTGGATCTCTACAAATGAACATCTCCGGCGCTGAGTATTGAGGTACGAAGCGGGAGCCGTGAAACCACGCACAGATATCAGAAGATAAACGGAAGGGGGAGGGAGCCGCCGCGTTCGGGCACCGGCAAGTGGTAGCCACCTGCATGGGGGAGCGGGCGGACTCGCGGATGGCACCCGAGAGAGAGAGAGCAGACTGAGACCGTGAGCCAGGAGCGCACCACCAGACTGAAACAGAGCTCCGGTGTGCTCACTGGAACCAACTGAGACTGGGAGCTCCAGAATGCGCGGGGGCGGCTGGCGGTGTTAGAAACACAAAGGACAGAGATGTGCCAGCCCTGGAAGTGAGGGCTGGGACCCCGGGTGTGGGGCGCACATCCCGGGAAGCTGCAGGGTTGAGCAGCACCAACAGTAACAGAGTTAAAGTGGCCAGAACATTAGTAGAGAATGGTCCGCAATCCCCTCTGTTCTGTGACAGAGGCTGAGATTCGGCCGCTGCTGCTCTGACTCTCAGAAGAGGCACAGCAAACCGCCAGGGAAAGCCGCCAGAGAACAAAAGCCTAGAAACACCAGCTCATAGTGTGCCCATCCCCATCCCCCCTCACAGGGGACACGGAGACTCTACCCAAACAGGGTTGCCTGAGTATTAGCGCGGCAGGCCCCTCCCCCAGAACACAGAAGGCAGGCTGAAAAATCAAGAAGCCCACATCCCTAAGATCCCTATAAAACAAGGGCGCATGGCCTGGGTCCCGGTCAATAATTTGGGCTCTGGACAACCCCACAGCCTTTTCTCATCAGAATGACGAGAAGGAGAAATCCCCCCCAGCAAAGGAAAGACAATGAGTTTGTGGTCTCTGCCACAGAACTAATGGATATGGATATAACCAAATTATCAGAAATGGAATTCAGAGTAACAATGGTCAAGATGATGTGTAGACTTGAAAAAAGTATTAATGAAAATGTTAATGAGAATATAGAATCTCTAAGGGTGGAAATGAGAGTGAATCTGGCAGAAATTAAAAATTCTATGAGCCAAATGCAGGCAAAACTAGAGGCTCTGACGGCCAGGGTCAATGAAGTAGAAGAACGTATCAGCGAATTGGAGAATGGGTTAGTAGAAGAAAAAGCGAAAATAGAATCTGGACTTAAAAAAATCCACGCTCAAGAATGTAGGTTATGGGAGATTACTGACTCAATGAAACGTTCCAATGTCAGAATCATCGGCATCCCCAAGGGGGTGGAGAGAAACAGAGGTCTAGAAGAGATATTTGAACAAATTGTAGTTGAAAACTTCCCTAATCTAGCAAGGGAAACAAACATTCATGTCCAAGAGGCAGACAGGATCCCTCCCAAGCTCAACCATGACAACCTACGCCACGTCACGTCATAGTGCATTTCACAAATATTAGATCGAAGGATACAGTATTGAAAGTGGCCAGGGCAAAGAAATTTTTCACGTACCAAGGCAAAGGTATCAGAATTACATCAGACCTGTCTACACAGACCTGGAATGAGAGAAAAGGTTGGGGGGGCATTTTTAAAGCTCTTTCAGAGAAAAACATGCAGCCAAGGATGCTTTATCCAGCAAGGCTGTCATTCAGAATGGATGGAAAAATAAAGACCTTCCAGAATCACCAGTCATTGCCCAATTTCGTAACCACGAAACCAGCCCTACAAGAGATATTAAGGGGGGTTCTATAAAGGTAAAAAGGCCCCAAGAGTGATACAGAACAGAAAGTCACAATCGATAGAAACAAAGACTTTACTGGCAACATGGCATCATTAAAATCATATCTCTCAATAATCACTCTCAATGTAAATGGCCTAAATGCTCCCATAAAATGACACAGGGTTGCAGATTGGCTAAAAAGACATGACCCATCCATATGCCGTCTAAAAGAGACTCATTTTGAACCTAAAGATACATTCAGACTGAAAGTAAAGGGATGGAACACCATCTTTCATGCCAATGAACCTCAGAAGAAAGCTGGGGTAGCAATTCTCATATCAGACAGATTGGATTTTAAACTAAAGACTGTAGTTAGAGACACAGAAGGGCACTATATTATTCTTAAAGGATGTATCCAACAAGTGGATATGACAATTATAAATATATATGCCCCCAACAGAGGAGCAGCAAGATACACAAGCCAACTCTTAACCAGAATAAGGAGACATATAGATAAAAATATGTTAATAGTAGGGGACCTCAACACTCCACTATCAGAAATAGACAGAGCACCCATGCAAAAAATCGACAAAAAAACAAGGGCTTTGAATGCCATACTCAACAAGTTGGACCTCATAGATATATATAGAACACTACACCCCAGAACCAAAGAATACTCATTCTATTCTAATGCCCATGGAACATTCTCATGAATAGACCATGTTCTGGGACACAAAACAGGTCTCAACTGATACCAAAAGACTGAAATTACTCCCTGCATATTCTCAGATCACAACGCTTTGAAAATGGAACTCAACCACAAGGAAAAATTTGGAAGAAACTCAAACACTTGGAGACTAAGAACCATCCTTCTCAGGAATGATTCGATAAACCAGGAAATCAAAAATCAATTTAAACAATTTATGGAGACCAATGAGAATGAAAACACAACGGTCCAAAACCTATGGGATACTGCAAAGGCAGTCCTAAGGGGGAAATACATAGCCATCCAAGCCTCACTCAAAAGAATAGAAAAATCTAAAATGCAGTTTTTATATTCTCACCTCAAGAAGCTGGAACAGCAACAGAGGGACAGGCCTAATCCATGCATGAGGAAGCAGTTGACCAAGATTAGAGCAGAAATCAATGAATTAGAAACCAGGAGTACAGTAGAGCAGATCAACAGAACTAGAAGCTGGTTCTTTGAGAGAATCAATAAAATTGACAGACCACTAGCAAGACTTATCCAAAAGAATAGAGAAAGGACCCAAATTAATAAAATTATGAATGAAAAAGGAGAGGTCACAACCAACACCAAAGAAATTAGAAGGATTATTAGAAACTTTTATCAACAGCTTTATGCCAATAAATTAAGTAATCTGGAAGAGATGGAGGCCTTCCTGGAAACCTATAAACTACCAAGACTGAAACAGGAAGAAATTGATTTTTTAAACAGGCCGATTAATTATGAAGAGATTGAGTCAGTGATAAACAACCTTCCAAACAACAAAACTCCAGGCCCGGATGGTTTTCCTGGGGAAATCTACCAAACATTCAAAGAAGAAATAATACTTATTCTCCTAAAGCTATTTCAAAAAAATAGAAACAGAAGGAAAGCTACCAAACTCATTCTATGAGGCCAGTATTACCTTGATCCCCAAACCAGGCAAAGACCCCATCAAAAAGGAGAATTACAGACTGATTTCCCTAATGAATATGGACACCAAAATCCTCAACAAGATCCTGGCTAATAGAATCCAACAGTAAATTAAAAGGATTATCCATCATGACCAAGTGCGACTCATACCTGGGATGCAAGGGTGGTTCAACATTCGCAAATCTATCAGTGTCTTAGATTTTATCCAGAAAGAAAAACTCAAAAATCATATGATTCTCTCATTAGATGCAGAAAAACCATTTGACACAATACAGCATCCTTTCCTGATTAAAACCCTTCAGAGTGTAGGGATAGAGGGTACATTCCTCAATCTCATAAAAACCATCTATGAAAAGCCTACAACAAATATCATTCTCAATGGGGAAAAGCTGGAAGCCTTTCCCTTAAGATCAGGAACACGACAAGGATGCCCACTCTCGCCACTATTATTCAACATAGTACTAGTCCTTGCAACAGCAATCAGACAACAAAAAAGGGATAAAAGGTATCCAAATCGGCAAAGAAGAAGTCAAACTGTCTCTCTTCACAGATGACATGATACTCTATATGGAAAACCCAAAAGAAGCCACTCCCAAACTATTAGAAGTTATAGAGCAATTCAGTAATGTGGCAGGATAAAAAATCAATGCTCAGAAATCAGTTGCATTTCTATACACGAATAATGAAACTGAAGAAAGAGAAATTAGGGAATCCATCCCATTTACAATAGCACCAAAAACCATACGTTACCTTGGAATTAACTTAACCAGAGACGTAAAGGACCTATATTCTAGAAACTATAAATTACTCTTGAAAGACATTGAGGAAGACAATAAAAGATGGAAAAATATTCCATGCTCATGGATCGGAAGAATTAACATAGTTAAAATGTCCATGCTACCCAGAGCAATCTACACTTTCAATGTTATCCCGATCAAAATACCGAGTACATTTTTCAAAGAACTGGAACAAATAGTCCTTAAATTTGTATGGAACCAGAAAAGGCCCCGAATCGCCAAGGAACTGTTGAAAAGGAAAAACAAAGCTGGGGGCATCACAATGCTGGATTTCGAGCTGTACTACAAAGCTGTGATCACAAAGACAGCATGGTACTGGCACAAAAACAGACACATAGACCAATGGAACAGAATAGAGAGCCCAGAAATGGACCCTCAGCTCTTTGGGCAACTAATCTTTGACAAAGCAGGAAAAAACATCTGGTGGAAAAAAGACAGTCTCTTCAATAAATGGTGCTGGGAAAATTGGACAGCTACATGCAAAAGAATGAAACTTGACCACTCACACTATACACAAAGATAAACTCCAAATGGATGAAAGACCTCGATGTGAGACAGGAATCCATCAAAATCCTAGAGGAGAACATAGGCAGCAACCTCTACGACATCGGCCAAAGCAAACTTTCTCATGACACATCTCCAAAGGCAAGAGAAGCAAAAGATAAAATGAATTTGTGGGACTTCATCAAGATAAAAAGCTTCTGCACAGCCAAGGAAACAGTCAAAAAAACTAAGAGGCAGCCCACGGAATGGGAGAATATATTTGCAAAGGATGCTACAGGTAAAAGACTGGTATCCAAGATCTACAAAGAACTTCTCAAACTCAATACGCGAGAAACAAATAAGCAAATCATAAAATGGGCAGAAGATATGAACAGACACTTTTCCAATGATGACATACAAATGCCTAACAGACACATGAAAAAATGTTCAAAATCATTAGCCATCAGGGAAATTCAAATCAAAACCACACTGAGATACCACCTTATGCCAGTTAGAATGGCAAAAATTGACAAGCAAGAAACAACAATTGCTGGAGAGGATGTGGAGAAAGGGGATCCCTCCTATATTGTTGGTGGGAATGCAGGTTGCTACAGCCACTCTGGAAAACAGTGTGGAGGTCCCTTAAAAAGTTAAAAATAGAGCTACCCTATAACCCAGCCATTGCACTACTGGGTATTTACCCCAAAGATACAGACGTAGTGAAGAGAAGGGTCATATGCACCCCAAGGTTCATAGCAGCATTGTCCACAATAGCTAAATCATGGAAGGAACCGAGATGCCCTTCAACAGATGACTGAATTAAGAAGTTGTGGTCCAGGGGCGCCTGGGTAGCGCAGTCGTTAAAGCGTCTGCCTTCGGCTCAGGGCGTGATCCTGGCGTTCCGGGATCGAGTCCCACATCAGGCTCCTCTGCTATGAGCCTGCTTCTTCCTCTCCCACTCCCCTGCTGTGTTCCCTCTCTCGCTGGCTGTCTCTCTGTCACATGAATAAATAAAATCTTTAAAAAAAAAAAAAAAAAAAAAAAAAAAAAAGAAGTTGTGGTCCATATATACAGTGGAGTATTACTCAGCTATCAGAAAGAACGAGTTCTCAACATTTGCTGCAACATGGATGGCACTGGAGGAGATAACGCTAAGTGAAATAAGTCAAGCAGAGAAAGACAATTATATGATTTCTCTCATCTATGGAACATAAGAACTAGGAAGATCGGTAGGGGAAGAAAGGGATAAAGAAAGGGGGGGTAATCAGAAGGGGGAATGAAGTATGAGAGACTATGGACTCTGAGAAACAAACTGAGGGCTTCAGAGGGGAGGGGGGTGGGGGAATGGGGTAGACTGGTGATGGGTAGTAAGGAGGGCACGTATTGCATGGTGCACTGGGTGTTATACACAACTAATGAATCATCGAACTTTATTTACATCAGAAACCAGGGATGTACTGTATGGTGACCAACAAAATATAATAAAAAAAAACATTAAAATAAAAAAAATAAAAATAAAATAATAAAGTCAGCATATTAGCAAACAAAAAAACCCTTAAATTATCATTATTTAATTGAAGTACAGTTAACATTAGTTTCAAGTGTTCAACATTGTGATTTGACAATTATATACATTATGCAATACCACAGTAAGTGTAGTTACTATCTGTCATCATACAAAATTATTACACTATTATTGACTACATTCCATATGCTGGACTTTTCATCCTTGTGACATCTTTATAACTGGAATTTTGTATCTCTTAATCCCCTTTACCTATTTTGCCTATCCTCCCACACCCCTCCCCTGTGGCAACCACTAGTTTTCTCTCTACACAAACTTTCTCTCTTTTGTTGTTGTTGTTTGTTTAGATTCCACATATAAATGAAATCACATGATATTTGTCTTTTTGTCTTACATTTCATACAGCATAATATACTCTAGGCCCATCCATATTGTCACAAATGGCAAGATTTCATTCTTTTTTTCATGATGCAGCATTATTTTAACTGCTTTTCCAAGTATATAATATAGTGTTATATTAGTTGCAGGTACAACATAATGATTCAACAATTCTACACATTACTTAGTATTCATCACAGGAAGTGTACTTTTTATTTCCTTCACCTATTTCACCCACCATGCTACCCAACCTCCCCTCTGGTAACCACCAGTTTGTTCTCTCTAGTCAAGTGTCTGGTTTTTTTGTTTGTCTCTTCTTTGTTCATTTGTTTTGTTTCTTAAAGTCCACATATGAGGGAAACCATATGGTATTCATCATTCACTGACTTTTTTCACTTATACCCTCTACATCCATCCATGTTGTTGCAAATGGCAAGATTTCATCATTTTTCATGGCTGAGTAATATTCCATCGTGTACATATATACCACTTCTTCTTTATCCATTCATCTACCAATGGTCACTTGCATTCCGTCCATATCTTGGCTACTGTAAATAATGCTACACTAAACATAGGGGTGCATATATCTTTTTGAATTAGTGTTTTCCTATTCTTTGGGTAAATACCCAGTAGTGGGATAACTGGATCTTATGGTAATTCTATTTCTAATTTTTTTTAGGAAACTCCATACTGTTTTCCAAAGTACCTGCCCCCGTTATAGTCCCACCAACAGTGCACGAGAGCTCCTTTCTCTACAACGTCCTCACCACTTGTTATGTCTTTTTTTTTTTTTTGACACAAGCCATTTGATTGGTGTGAGGTGTTATTTCATTGTGATTTTGATTTGCTTTCCCTGATTATTAATAATGTTGAGTGTCTCTTGGCCATTTGTACCTCTTCTTCAGAAAAAATATTCAGATCCTTTGTCCATTTTAAAATTGGATTATTTGGGGTTTTGTGCGTGTGTTGAGTTGTATGACTTCTTTATGTATTTTGGATATTAACCCTTTATCAGATACATGATTTGCAAATACCTTCTCCCATTCAGTAGGTTGCCTTTTTGTTTTGTTGATGGTTTCCTTCACTGATTTTTAGCCTTCCTCACTCCTAAATGTTTATTTTTGCTTTTGCTTCCTCTGCCTGAAGAGAGATTCAGGAAAATATTGCTAAGATTGATATCCAAGAGATAACTGCCTATGTTTTCTTTCAGGAGTTTTATGGTTTCAGGTCTTATATTTAGGTCTTCAGTCCATTTTGAGTTATTTTTTAATATGGTTATCAGAATGCTGACAACACTGACTTCATCTTTGGGCCTCCATTTTGTTCTCCCCTTGGGTGCACAGGTGGCACCAGTTTAGATAACTACCCTGTGACCTTACCACCATGCCCCTCACTCCGTAAAAGCCGGGGATTAAGGTGCAGAGAATGGGGGGAGAGGAGCTGCAGTGAATGGGCAGAGAATGGCAGGGGGTAGAGAAGAGCTGCATAGTTTCTTGGATTGTCTTTCCGTCTGCCCACCTAATTGCTCCAACATAAGTTACCCTGAATAAAACTGTAAATGGTGTGGAGTGGCTTGCTTTGTTTTTCAGTATTAAAGTACCTTCTTAGTCTGGAGGATACATTACTGATCCTTCTCCACCTTCTAACAATAGGGTAAGATAGTTGTCCAGTTTATTCTTTTGCAGATAGCTGGTTTCCCAACATAACTTATTGAAAAGACTGCCTTTGCCCATTGTCTAGTCTTACCTCCTTTGACATAGATTACTTGACCGTATAGATATGGGTTTATTTCTGATTTTCTATTTTGTTCTATTGATCCATGTATCTGTTTTTGTGCCAGTACCATACTGTTTTGATTACTATAGCTTTGTAATATAGTTTGAAATCTGGGATTGCAATACCTCCAGCTTTGTTCTTTTTTCTCCAGATTGCCTTGGCTATTTGGGTTCTTTTGTGCTTCCACACAGATTCTAGGTTTATTTGTTCTATTTACTTGAAAAATATTGGTATTTTGATATGGATGGCATTGAATTGGTAGATTGCTCTGGGTAGTATGGACATTTTAACAATATTAATTCTTCCAATCTATGAGCATGCTTTATTTTTCCACTTATTTGGGTCATCTTTGATTTATTTCATTAATGTCTTATATTAAATTTATTCTGAAGTATTTCATTCTTTGTGTTAGAATTGGTAGCATGGACATTTTAAACAATATTTGTTCTTCCAACCCATGAGCATGGAATGTCGTTCCATTTCTTTGTGTCCTCTTGAATTTCTTTCATCAATATTATATAGTTTTCAGAGTACAGGTCTTTCACCTCCTTGGTTAAGTATATTGCTATGTATATTATTGGTTTGGGTGCAATTGTAAATGAGATTTTCTTGATTTATCTTTCTGCTACTTCATTATTAGTGTATAGGAAGGCAACAGATTTCTGTATATTGTCTATGAATCTCCTGCAAGCACTGCATAGTGGATCTTCTTATTTTAATCCCTTCAGACTCCCTATGTCTTTTTAAATTTTTTTATTTAAATCCAATTTAGTTAACATATACTGTATTATTAGTTTCAGGGGTAGAATTTAGTGATTTATCAGTTGCATGGTACACCCAGTGCTCATTATATCAAGTGCCCTCCTTAATGCCCATCACCCAATTACCTCATCCCCTCACCCACCTCCCCTCCAACAACCCTCAGTTTGTTTCCTGTAGCTAAGAGTTTCTTTTGATTTACTTCCCTCTCTGTTTTTGTCTTATTTTATTTTTTCTTCTCTTCCCGTATGTTCATCTGTTCTGTTTCTTAAATTCCACATATGAGTGAAATCATATGGTATTTGTCTTTCTCTGACTGACTTATTTTACTTAGCATAAAACTCTCTGGTTCCATCCACATCATTGCAGATGGCAAGATTTCATTCTTTTTGATGGCCAAGTAATATTCTGGTGTGTGTGTGTGTGTGTGTGTGTGTGTGTGTGTGTGTGTGTTTACACCACATCTTTAGATTCTCTCTCTCTCCCTCTGCCCTTCCTCCCCCATCTCTCTCTTTCTCTCTCTCTCTAAAAAAAAAAAAAAGGAAATCCTACAGAGCATGCTCTTCTTTATCCATTCATCAGTGGATGGACATCTGAGCTCTTTCCATATTTTGGCTATTGTGAACATTACTGCTATAAACATCAGGGTGCTTGTGCCCCCTTGAATCACTATGCTTGTATCCTTTGGATAAATACCTAGTCAGACTCCCTATGTCTTGACTGTAGCATTTATTCCATTTAAAGTAATTGTTGATAGGTATGTACTTATTACAATTTGGTTAATTGTTTTCTGGTTGCTGTAGTAGTTCTTCCTTATTCCTTTCTTCTTCTCTTGCTCTCTTCCCTTGTGGTTTAATGCTTTTTAGAGTTATTCTTGGTTTTTGTTTTTTGGTTACCATGGGGTTCATATATCAAATCCTATGTGAATAGCAGTCTATATTAAGTTGATAGTCACTGAAGCTTGAACACATTATAAAAACACTAATTTTTTACTCCCCCCTCCACATTTCATGTCTATGAGGTCATATTTTACATCTTTTTATTTTGTATATCCCTTGGCTATCATTTGTACATATAACCGATTTTACTACCTTTGTGTTTTAACCTCCATACTGAATTTATAAGTGATTAATCTACTCCCTTGACTATATGTTTGTTTTTACCAGTGAAATTCTTTCCTTTTCTAATTTACTTCTAATTATGGCCTCTTCTTTCCACTTAAAGAATTCCCTTTAACATTTCTTGTGAGGTTGGTTTAGGGTGATGAGTTCCTTTAACTTTTATTTGTTTCAGAAACTCTATTTCTCCTTAAACTCTAAATGAACACTTCCAGGTAAAGTATTCTTTTGTAAGTTTTTTCCTCTCAGCCCTTTGAATATATCGTACTACTTTCTTGTGGCCTGCAAGTTTCTGCTGAAAAACCCACTGATAGCCTTATAGGGTTTCTCTCCTATGTAACTGTTTGCTTTGCTCTTGCTGCTTTTAAGATTCTTTATCCTCAATTTTTGCTACTTTAATTACTATGTGTTTTTGTGGGGGCCTCCCTAGGTTCATCTTGTTTGGTGCTTTCTGTGCTTCCTAAGCCTGGATATCCATTTCCTTCCCCACATTAGGGAACTTTTCAGTTATTATTTTTTCAAATAAGTTTCTGCCTCCTTCTCTCTCCTCTGTGACTTCTACAATGTGAATGTTATTATGCTTGACAATGTTACAGAAGTCCCTTAACTTATCCTCATTTTTTATTATTTTTTTCTATTAGTTTTCTGTTCCCTGGGGTCACCACTCAGTTGGCGGGATTAAGTGCTCCTATGCTTCCACTGGTAGGCATTGAGGATCAGCTTCTTGCTGGATCAGGTGAGGTCACAGAGAGAGGGTAGGGAGGTGCAGTTGTGATGTTGGTGTTTGGTTGGAGTAGGTGAAATTGCCCGAAAGGTTTTCTCTTGTTAGGCCACCCTTTCATCAGTTCTTTGGCTAGGGGAATTGGCTTTTCTTGAAGTTTTGTGTTGTTTTAGACTGTGCCTGTTGGCAGTATAGGTCACTTGGGAATCAATAAAGAAACTGAGGGAATTCACTGCTTTATCATTCCTCCATCATTCAGACACAGGCTTTTTAGTTGCAATGGGCTAATCTATCTTGGGGGAAACTCTTGAGTATTTTTAATGAGAAGCTAGGATTAAAAATCTTTGATTTAGGCCAAATGATTATTCTGGATGATATGTTTTCCCGTATAATTAGTTGGTTGTTTGAATGATAGGATAAAATTCTACCAATATTGCTTACATTTTCATTGATTGCTTGCTATATGCCAGACAATTGTGTAGGTGCTGAAAATTGAGAAAAGAGAAAAATCAAGTCCTTCCCTTCATGGAGCTTATAGTCTGGTGACTAGGATGGGAGGAGGACACTCAGAAGATAGAACCTTCACCCCCACTGCCACTCCAGCTTTCAGTTCTTTAGCGTCTCCTTTTGAGGCCACTGAACCACTTAACTGATCTTTCCTTCTCTGTACTTCCCTCTCTGAAGAAGATGCAGAAGCTTCTATTCCACATTAGAATCAATGAATAACTACATCTGCCTCAAGTCTTAACATCCTCAACTGATAGACTGTCACTATCAAGTGAGGTCTAAAGTTCCCTTAACAAGACTTTAAAGCACCTCCACGATCCCCAGAAATATCTCCTGTCACAATTTCCAAAACTTGTGACTCTAGCACCATGTGGCATCCTGCGTCTTGCCTTTTTCACATGCTACTTTCTCTGGACTACCCCGTCTTCCTTGTTTGCTTGGTGAAGTTCTGTTACTTTTCAATAATCTCTTTTCTGTAGTCCTGGCCCCTTGGGATCCTGTACCCTTAAAACAAATAATAATCTGGGTTATAGGAACTTGAAAGACATTATCCGGGGTCAAATGTGCTACCGAAAGTATCTGCCTATCAGAGGTAAGTGGACACGTGATCAAAGGTTCACATTTTTAAGCATCTTACATAGGCACAAGAAATCCCTTTTCAGTGCCCCATGATTGCACCTTCTTTTTCCCCTGTTCCAGGTACCCTTAAACACAGAAGCTAAGCATCTACAATAGTGTGAAAGAGATGGATAAAGCAGTATCAGGCTGGAATGAATCTCTTCACACCACAATCTTCTCCCTCTCTGATGAGAGAATTTTCACATCTTTTCTGAAGAGTTCTCTTTGGCTTCTGCCATCACCCACAAACACAGATGGATCTGAGCTTTCAAGGAGCTTTGGTATTGATTCCGTTCCCTGTGTCAGTAGCTGTAAGTCAGCAAATGAACCCTCTGATAACACAGATCTAAGATATCAACTAGAGCAGGGTTTCTCCATCGGTGAATTTTGAGATCCACTGACTTATCCATGAAGCAGAGCCACCCGGGGTCACTCCCAGTGTCTTAGAATACCTTCCACCTTTCCTTAGACCAGAACCCTAGGCCTGCATCAGAACGTCACAGAGAACTTGTCAGAAATGAAGATTCCATGTCCTCATTCCCGCATATTGGATATATTAGTTCTGCATTTATTAAAAGAACAGAGTAGAACCGAGTAGAATAGAAAACATAAAAATGCATCAGAGTGGGAGATGAACCATGAGAGACTATGGACCCCCAGAAAATGAACTGAGGGTCTCAGAAGGGAGGGAGGTGGGGTGAGGGAGTAACAGAGTGATGGGTATTAAGGAGGGCACATGTTCTGATGAGTACTGGGTATTATACATAACTAGTGAATAGCTGAACACTGCATCAAAAACTAATGATGTACTATACAGTGGCTAACTGAACATAATTTAAAAAAGAAAAAAAATGCATCCCAAGTAGTAAAGTTAAGAATGGTTACTGTAGGGGCACCTGGGTGGCTCAGTCAGTTAACATCTGCCTTTGGCTCAGGTCATGAACTCAGGGTCCTGGGATCGAGCCTCATGTCTGGTTCCCTGCTCAGCTCATGTGCACACACTCTCTCTAATAAATAAAATCTTAAAAAATAAAAAAAAGAATGGTTCCTGGAGATTATATTTCTGTGAGTGAGTCAGTGTGTGTGTGTGTGTGTGTGTGTGTACAACTCTTCTGTAAGGTCCTCCCTCACCTCTGTCCCTAGAGTTCATCTGACCTCTTCTGAACTACCTTTTGCTGTTCTTGTTGCACTTGCCACTCTGACTGTAACATATTTGTTAACATGTCTGTTGTGACTAAGAGACTGAGGTTATAAAATGAGTTATATTCATCTCTGTGTCCAGTCAATACCTGAAACATAATAGATATTCAATAAATTGGTCATTCAGAAATAAATTAACTATCATCAATGGATGCTAAAATTAATGGGTAACAGTCTGATGACAAACAGAATATTTATGTGATGTACTGTGGTCATGTTATATGTTATGTTATGTTATATATTGCCCTTATTTTTAAGAAATACATGTTGAAGTATCTGAAGGAAGGAGAGAGAGAGAAAATGTAGTTCTGTAAATCTAAAATTATTTCAAAATCAAAGTTTAAAAATGAATGAATAAATGAATTAACAACAAATATTATTAAGAAGAGAAAGTAATGGTCTTATGGTTACCTGGTCATAGAGACAACTAGACTTTTATTTTTATATAATTCCTCTCAGTTAGTTTAGGTGTTCAGTTAGCTTGGTTAGTTAGGTTCCAAAACCACAAGCCAAGAGCGAAGTCCAGACCTGCTCTGTCCATAAAACATGAAAATAGGGGGCTTTGGCTATGTGTATGTGTACCACAGGCCCATCTCATTTAGTTTCACTGATGAATCACTAAGTAGTTATGAGCTGGTAACTAGGCCATGCGATCTAAAGGTCTAAATGGTCTGAATGACACTGGCCATGTGAACACACCACCTGCTTCAGGCCCTAGCCAGGCACGTAAGTAGCACCGTGTTGGCCCAATCCCACCAGAGGTTTCCCCTCTCAACTTCCTTTCTCTAGAGTAGAAAATCCCCACCAGCAAGCTCATTTAGAAAGAATTCCCTTGCAAATTTTCTATACAAGTTTATGTTTATGTGCTTTATTATTGCATCAAAACTGTATGAGGACAAGGCTTGGTTTGGGGCTCTGCAGATATTAACACTACTGCCAGACTGAGGGTTCTAATTCAAACGGCCAGATGTTTCAAACACTAATAGTTTCAGCCAATGTGGGTTTTATTCAGTGATTTTACTAGGTGTCTGACCAAACCACATAAATCAAGTGTTCTACTATCACCATCGGGCAAACCTAACTACCTAGTGCCAATATCTTTTCGTGGCCTGGGATGACTGCAAAAAGCTTCAGGATGGTAGGAACAGATGACCTTTTGGCAATGATACCCTCTTTGTGAAGCAGAGAGACACGTGTCTGCACAACTGCTGGCTGGCTCCAACATGCGGACGGAATGAGGAAAGAGAGGTGTGGGAAGAATGTGATGGTATGTCCTTCCTTTACCACAGCTTGGGGAAGAGATGCCCTTGATTAGAGGTAGTCCCAAGCCCGGTATTCTGCTCACCACATGGAAAACTTTCTTTCCCCTGTTACCCTGAGGCTCTTGATTCTCTGCCTCTGTTTTCTATGTCCCTGGACACCTTGTGGTCCCAGGAGAATTTCGGGTCAAACATGGGCATTCATAGCTACGTCCACAATAAAATGTTATGGTATGATGATTTTCAACCCTAATTTTAATTTCTCTCCTAAAATATGGTATTTCCTGAAAACAAAGATATATGCAAGGAAGAAACAAAGGAATATAGGGAAGAAATTAAAATGAGATTTAAAAAATGCTGGACTCTAACCCCAACTGAATCACAGTGAGCTGGGTGACATTAAGCTAATCCCATAACTTGTCTTCTTAACTACAAAATGACAGTTAGGACTTGATGGTCTATGAGATCACTTCTAGGTCCAAAATTCAGTGCTTCTAAGTAAAAGTTCCTTTTTGTATAAATAACCCACTCAGGAAACTGAACAAATCAACTTGACCTAGGATCTCTAGTCCTGTATGTAAAATTCACAACGGGTGAGTGTGAATAAATAAACATACATCTATACATTATATAATATATACATAATACATACACACACTATATATATATATATATAGTATTATATATATTATGTATATATTATATATTATATTATATATAATAATATAAATTATATATATATATATATATATATATATATATATATATATATAGCCAATTAAAAAACATTGCAAAGGTCACATTTACACAAAATATACAGGACATCTCCGTAAGCATATTGACAAGAATCAGAGACAGGCCACCACAGGACCAGCAAAAATATCCAGAATGGGAGGACAAGAAGCTTCAAGGAAGGCATCCTCAAAGGCATTTACATGCAGACCACACCTGCTGTGCATATTAAATGAGAGCTCAGACACATGAGATGGTGCTAACGTAGATAAAATATGGATAAGGAGAGACCAGATACCAGCTCGATGAATAAAATTGAGACATTGGAAAAATGAAACACAGCCCTTCAAGCCAAGTGGCCAACATCAATATCCAATTCGGAAAAGTTTGGAAAGGTGATGTGCAGACTACCAAACAGAGTAGAAACTCAGAATGACTTTAAGAATCTGCTACTTGCTGCATACCCATACACAGACAGGGCTGCAGTTCCCGCTAGGTGAGCCTACATGGCGGGAGCCCAGTGGAGGCTGCAGGTCAAACACCTGGGTCCCAGACTTGGCTCTACCATTACCTAAAAGTGTATTACTTACCTTTCTGCCCATATCTCTTGCCAGAAAAATCAAGATACTATCAGCTCTACTCTCCTCACAGAGTTGTCAAAAAGGCCAAACAAGAGAATGGATGTGAAATCCCTTTGGAGAAATGTATTATCCACAATGTATGCAAAAGCAAATGATTATTATTTTTATTGAATCACTAGGATCAGTCAAACTGTATTATTCAGAGAGGACTTCAGAATGTAGGCAAGTCTCTCATCTAAAAGAGGTTTTGGCAGGAAGCATCCTATGTCAGTAACTAGAATCCCCAGTGAGTATTTGGTATTCTCACTTCCAAGTATACAATTCATTTTTGGCCCCTTTGGCTCTATGGCCTTCATGATAAAAGGAAGTATGTTCTTACCATCAATTATGGCTCTCTCCAATCCTGACTTCTAAGGATGGTGAGACCCCCTCCTTGCATAAACCCTGATCAAATCCCTCAAGATTTCCCCACCAATGACCATTTTTGCCAGGGCCCTGTGTCCTTCTGTTCTTCCAATGTCTCTTGTATTCCCTTGTCCAACTACCCTCATGCTGAATGGGTCTCATGAACAGGGACTTCCATCTCGTACCTCCCACCACCCTGGTGCAGGTGTCTAGAGTCACCCCTGGCTGATGACATCAGCTTTCAACCTCTTGTCTCTGCCAGCAGTCTCTAATATGCTCAACTTAAGTCTACTACCAGATCATCTTTTTAAGGTACTGTTTTCATCACATCATCCCCCTTTCTGTTTTGCTTTTATTTTTTCAAACTAGAAGAAGTAACACATTTCTTCTTCTTCTTTTTTTTTTTTTGTATTTGTCACCCACTTTATTATTTTTTTTAACAAGGGAATTTTTTTTTTATTATGTTATGTTAGTCACCATACAGTACTTCATTAATTTTTGATGTAGTGTTCCATGATTCGTTGTTTGAGTATAACACCCAGTGCTCATTGCAAGACGGGCCCTTCTTAATACCCATCACCGGGCTAACCCATCCCCCCCACCCCCTCCCCTCTGAAACCCTTAATTTGTTTCCCAGAGTCCGAAGTCTCTCATGATTTGTCTCCCCTTCTGATTTCCCCCCCTTCATTTTTCCCATCCTTCTCCTAATGTCCTCCATACTATTCCATATGTTCCACATATAAGTGAAACCATACGATAATTGTTTCTCTGCTTGACTTATTTCACTTACCATAATCCCCTCCAGTTCCATACATGTTGATGCAAATGGTGGGTATTCATCCTTTCTGATGGCTGAATAATATTCCATTGTATATATGGACCACATCTTCTTTATCCATTCGTCTGTTGAAGGGCATCTCGGCTCCTTCTACAGTTTGGCTATTGTGGACATTGCTGCTATGAACATGGGGGTGCATGTGCCTGCCCCTTCTTTTCACTACATCTGTATCTTTGGGTAAATACCCAGTAGTGCAATTGCTGGGTCATAGGGTAGCTCTATTTTTAACTTTTTGAGGAACCTCCATACTGTTTTCCAAAGTGGCTGTACCGGCTTGCATTCCCACCAACGGTGTAGAAAGAGAAATTAGGGAATCGATTCCATTTACAATAGCACCAAAAACTGTAAGATACCTTGGAATAAACCTAACTAATGAGGTGAAGGATCTATACTCTAGAAACTACAGAATAATTATGAAAGACAACGAAGAAGACACAAAAAGATGGAAAAATATTCCATGCTCATGGATTGGGGAATAAACATTGTTAAAATGTCTGTGCTGCCCAGAGCAATCTATACTTTCACAACACCATCCCGATCCAAATACCAATGGCATTTTTCAAAGAGCTGGAACAAACAAACAATCCTAAAATTTGTATGGAACCAGAAAAGACCCCAAATTGCCAAGGAAATCTTGAAAAGGAAAAACAAAGCTGGGTGCATCACGTTGCCTGATTTCAAGTTATATTACAAAGCTATGATCACCAAGACAGCATGGCACTGGCACAAAAACAGACACATATATCAATGGAACAGAATAGAGAGCCCAGATATGTACCCTCAACTCTATGGTCAACTAATCTTCAACAAAACTGGAAAAAATATCCAATGGAAAAAAAATAGTGTCTTCAATAAATGGTGCTGGGAAAACTGGACAGCTATGTACAGAAGAATGAAACTCAACCATTCTCTTACACCGTACACAAAGATAAACTCTAAATGGATGAAAGACCTTGATGTGAGACAGGAATCCATCAAAATCCTAGAGGAGAACATAGGCAGTAACCTCTTCGACACTGGCCATAGCAACTGCTTTCAAGACACGTTCCCAAAGGCAAGGGAAACAAAAGCAAAAATGAACTTTTGGGACTTCATCAAGATAAACAACTTCTGCACAGCAAAGGAAACAGTCAACAAAACAAAGAGGCAATCCATGGAATGAGAGAAGATATTTGCAAATGACATTACAGAAAAAAGGGCTGGTAACACAACTTCTTTATATATATTTTTTATTATCAATTTGAAAATATATAAAGAGAAAAAAACCCAAGATCATTCTTGCTCTTGCCCTTAGGGTAAGCAAGGGGCATAATTCAGAGAAGGTAGTCTTACACATGCTAAGTTAAATGAATCCTGGTTGTAGCTTTCTACTGTAGGTTTAGAAGGACAGAACTTGAGAAGGAGTAAAGATTTTGGATTTCCCTTAGACCTGTGGCTTCCAAACTGCATTCCTTAAGGCATTGGGGCCACATGGAAATGCTTTAGGTAGCAAAGAGGGCCTGAGGTGTTTCAGGGGCTTCTTGACCTCTTCAAACAGAGTACCTCCACTCTTCCCTATTTCCCACAGAGTTTCCAAGTGAATTATCATTGGAAGTGAAAAACCTGTTGCCAAAAAAAAAAAAAAAAAGTCTGAAACCATTCCTCAGAGACTATCTTCCTTAAACATCTCTTCTTTTCAGATTGAATTCTGATAAGTGCTAGAGAGCTGACAATTTGAGGTTATTTTCTCTGACAAGAGTCTGGAAGGCAGATCGTCTATATTATTGATTGAGCAAAGATTGATACATTTTAAATACAAGGCAAAGAAGTGGTTGGTTTGATATTCTGTTATGATGTCTTCAAAACTATAGTGTGAGATCCCTGGGGGAAGGGATGGTGTCTCACATGTCTCGTGTATACCCCCTAATCATCCAAAACAGCGTCTTGAATTTAATAAGTGCTCATGAGCACTGTGAACGGTACTGAATCCATTTTGGCCAGCAGGCTTGCTTTTGCCTCAGTTTCTCATCTCAGTTTATGCCTGTGTGTCTTTTTAGAGCCATTAATGTCAAAGGTAGATCCATGCGTCCTAGCGCATCTTATTAATTTCCCGACAGAATGCCAGGTAAGATTTGAAATATTTGCAGACTCCTCTCCTCGTCTACTTTCTCCTGGCTCTGTAGGTGTCTGGCCTGAAGTGTTCCCCCCAAAACTGCTCTGCCGTAACAGCCCACTTCACCTCTGTCAGGGAAGCAGCTAATCTGGTTCCAACCCCTATGGAACTGCCTTCCTTTATACTCATCCTACACTGAAGGCCAATATGTAAAATGACTCCTTTCTTTCTCACTTCATCAAAACATAGCCATCCTGTGCCCAGGCTTACATTGTATCCCAGCTGATCTAATAGTAGAATTAACAATCTATGGCCCATGATGAATCATCATGCTTTTATTCCATGATACACATTTTCATTTTGATAGAGGCTGATAATGACTAACTCAAGTAATAAGGGGTGATACTTTGAGGTTACAAGAGCCTTCAAATCAGAATAAGGAGGTGAGATCATAATCATCTCATCTGCCTGGGTCTTATTATACAGGCATAAGAAAATAAGTTGAACACTCATTCCCCCACGAAAGTCAGAAGAAATAAAAGAATCTTCTTTCCCACAGTCACACTATATACCCAGCACCCTCTAGATTTGACCTAACTTACTGAGCCAAGTGTAAGCCTCCCACTGGCACAAAGACATTCTTCAAGCAGTGTGAATTCATTATTTTACATAAGAATTGCTGAGTATCTGTCATGGTTCAGACACCGTACTAAGTACTGGGCTTATGAATAGAATAAACTCCCTACCCTAATAGGCATATAGTCTAGTGGAAGAGGCAGACATTAAAAAGGCAATTACAATAAAGTATATTAAGGGATCTTATAGAGAAAGAACAGGAAGTCCAGAGCAAGAACACCCATCCCAGGTTGGGATACCCACACTAGAGGTTTATTGTACCTTTCCTCTCTCTGTCTTCAACTTCATTACCACTTTCCCCCTCATACCCATCACCTGTTCCCTGGGACAAAGACTGAAGTTCATCACTACAGACACTGGTAACACATGCCTCCTGTGTGTTTCAGACAGTCTCTAGTGAAAAGATTTTTAAGTTATCTACTGCCTAATTTGTTAACTTTAATGATGGTAATGGTAGAAAAGACAAGTCTAAAGCATACAAAATTCCAATGTTATTCTCAGTGAGCTATAGTCCCCACCACAAAGAGGAAACGCTTCAAGAGTCATGCTAAGGAGCTTCATCTGTACAAAGAGATTTCACTCTTTCCCATTAGGATGCTCTTCTCACCATTCATCACAGCCCGATTCCAAGCCCTCAGCCTCTCCCTCTGCAATCTAAATCTAGATACGGTTCAGATATGCAGTATCTGGGACACAGGGAAAACCAACTAGAGCCATCATATTGGTCATACTGGATATGGGTCTTCCAGCTGGAAGACTGAAATAGGAGGAGGGAAGATCTTCTCTTCACTTATTTTCAGATGATACATTTTAGGCTGGGAATATCTTTTCTTGATATGCCCTTAGCCTAAGAGGGCCTGACAGACACTGGGGTCAGACCCAAAAGAGGAAACATCTAAGAAGCTTCTTAAGGGATGACTCTACTCTGGGTTTTAAGTGAGAGGGATCAAATGGGAAGAAATTCAAAGGTCATAAGTGGTTCAGCAGCCCCTAACCAGGGCAGAAGTTCGACCAGGATTTGGTATAGAAACTGGGGAAGATAGAAGTTCTTATTTGTCTGAAGTGGCCTGGCCTGTCTTTTTGAGCACCCCAAGATGGCTGGATAATGATTTGAGATTTAAGGATTCTAGACATTGGTATCCTTTAAGAAAGTGGACCAAGGAGCTAAAGGGAGAAAGTGAGGACAGAATGGAAAACGTCCAACACATAAAGCAGTGAGCAGGAAGAGGTGTTGTTAGTGTCATGTAACTTGTCCCCTCCCCTCCGATATCCAAGAAGAGTCAGTTCTCTAACCCTCCAGGGTTTTACTCTGCTGCATGCCAGGCACCGTAGTAAGCAACAGGAATATAGAGATTTAAAACAAAAAAAATCCAAAAACCAAAAACCACATGCCTCTTGCTATCCAAAAGGTTACAGCATGGTAGGGGAGAGAAATATACAAACAAGTAGTTGCGAAGTGGCATTATAATGCCAATAAGAGAAGTGTAAATCAGGTGCTTTGAGTCACAAGCGATCACTTCTGCTTGGATAGGGTGCTAGGTATATTCTGCTTGCCCTGTAGATCCACTCCTCCATCTCCATCCTGCTCTGTGCCCCAGGATGATCTGACCAGTATGATTTGTATGAAAGTCTTCCTCGCCCCCTCCTGTTCTGCTCCCACTGGTTTCAGCCAGTGGTGAATGCTGGCAGGAGACTGAACAGAGAGAAGAGAGTAAGGTTAGGGCATGTGTTTCCTTGGGCTCTCTTCTTGCAAAGGGAGGACTGTGGGCTGGCTGCATCTCTCCAACAGCCCTCTTTGTCTCCGGGTTCTGGTAACGCTTCTCTTCCCCAGGGAGGAGGCAGATGACAGGTCCCATTTTAGCCTCAGGGGACTGACTATCTTGTCCTGTGCAACTCTCCCACATCTCTGTAAATATTCTCTTTATTAAACTGCCCTCGAGTTACCCCTTTGAATGAACTATTTCCTGCCAGCAGGTGACTGACACAGGTGATTCAAGAAAGAATTCATAGAGAGATGAATTGAAGGGCTTTGACAGGGAGATTAGAGGGAAAAGACAATCCAGTTGCAGGAAGAACATAAACAAAGGCAGGAAGAGCAACCGTCAGGCATGCTTAATGGATTACTCACAGTCATGTATGCCTGATGCACAGGGTACATATGAGAGAACAGAAGGGAAGACACCTGGAAAGGAGGAAGGGGCCTGAGACAGGCCTTCAGCACCATGTGAGGAAGTCTGGAGTTGGTCTCAGTACCATGAGAGTATACGACATGATCAGTTTTAGTCTCAGATGAATATATGAGACCAAAGACAGGAAGACCCAATGATAAGCTACTACAGAAGTCCAGATAAGTGATGAAAGAAGAAGACCTGCCAAGAAAATGACCTACCAGTTGATTCAGCTTTAGTAAATGATTTACTCTTCAACCAGGCAAGACCATCAGAAAAGGGGTATGGTTCTCATGGTCAGCTCAGAGGTCCTTCATACAGCTTGGCTCCCTTAAGAACACCATACTAACCACCCCCCCCCCCAATCCTAATGTTCCCAGGATGAATTCTGTGCACATCTGTGTGAAACTGCCTTTTAAAGTTAAGACTGCCAACTGTGAGTCTGTGGGGACGGTAATAGCAAAATAGGAGGGAAAATATTTTCATTTTCCATATGAAAATTATATTTTCACTTGGAAGATGTGACACATTTAACTTTAATAAATTGGAAATGGAGGTGTTTTTTAATCCATTTCTTACTATGATGGTGTGCTGAAAGACAGGCGAGTGACAAAGGGCAGAAGAAACAGAGAAGGTGATTGTGAGAATTGTTACTCCCGTACGCCAGCCTCTATCCCACGAAGGAGAAAGTTGTTTTTTAAATTCATAAATTGTCTCAAATTTTTGCCATTTCATTTTTCCCAAAAGAATGAAGCATGAAGCTCTGAATAGCTAAGAATTTGGCCTTGATATGCAAACAGTTTCTTGATTTGGTTTGGCCAGATGATCATTTCAGAAGCACGAAAATGGACCAAGTCTAGACTCTGTCTTGGAGAGAAGCCAGCAGTCTATAAAGGGCAGTTCACATGCAGCTGGACAATAGCTTGCCTGTGCCTAGAGTAAGAGGGAATTCTCCAATTTGCTGCTTCCACTGGGCATGCAACTCTTTCCAAATTTAGATTAAGAACGGGTAATACTCCAAAACCGTAGAAGGATGAAGGACATGGCATATTTTCCTCTCTTATTCTTCATTTAGTACCTGTTCTCTCTCTCTCTCTTTTTTTTAAGATTTTATTTATTTATTTGTCAGAGAGAGAGAGAGCACAAGCAGGGGGAGTGGCAGGCGGAGGGAGAAGCAGGCCCCCCACTGAGCTAGGGGCCTAAAGCGGAGCTCGATGCCAGGACCCTGGGTGCATGACCTGAGCCGAAAGCAGCAGATGCTTAACCGACTGAGCCACGCAGGCGCCCCTCAATACCTGCTTTCTTTAACTCTTTTACTCTTCCTCATCACCCACAACCTGACAGTCTAACTCCTAGTCACATCTCAAAACCCAGCAGAGTAGTTGGAACCTATGCCAACCTCCTGAATCAGAATGAAGCCTGTGTCTACTCTGGAACTATATCCCCGCTTCTACCAATCCTTCCATAGCACAGCACGAATCCACCACTTGCAAGCCTGCCTCCTCTACTAGATGATGGTTTCTTTGAGGCAGAAAGCGCGTCTTATTGATCATTGTCTTCCTAGTGCCTGGCCCAGGGTCTGGCACCTACTAGGTGTGTGGAGAGTGTGTACTGAGGCCAGTGGGTTGAGTTTAGGGCACACGCTGTGCTAGAGGGCCGGACGCAAATGGAAAAGGGAGAACGACTGAGTATGTTGTGAAGGGCAATTTCTAGGTTCCCTATATGCACTCACTCATTTAATCCTCACAACAGCCTTAAGAAAATATTAAGATCCTCATTTACCAATGAGGAAACTGAAACATAGATCGGAAATGGGGAACTTTGAGTCTGAAGTCTATCCCCTTCATTTTTATGCCATACTGCTTCTCAGTAAACCTAGTACAGGCATTTGTGTAATGCAGTCTTAGTTTCCTCCTAAGCTCCCTACCACTCATTTGGACAAAGAATTATTTTCCTCTGGAGTCCATCTTATGGCCCATTCCCCCAGCATGCCTTGAGGGCTGTCTAACCCTGCTTGGCAGGCTGGGGGCAGATAAGCACACAAAGCTGTGCCGGGGGACTGGGGCGAGGCTGCTGGAATGCACTTATCTCAATCCCCGCCACTCACTTGGCCTTCTCCCGAGAGCCAGACATACACACAACTCCTTAGCCAGTGCTTGCTTGTTCAGGGGTATCAACAACATTATCCATTAAAGACAGAGGAGACAGTAAGGTGTGGCATTAAAAGCCAGTGGGCTTTAATATAAATCTGAGTTGAAAAACATCACAGGGCAGCAGAAAAATCATTCATCTTGGAACATCTATATTAATGAATTCAGTCACATCTATTCTACCCTATCATATGTATGTATGATTCAGTATGCAAATTAAACACATAGATAACAGTCTGTGAAGATTACTGTTTGCTTAATAAATTAGTATTTTCTAAAACAGTGTAAAAAAAAAAAAGGACAATTATAAAAAGGAATGCAGTTTAATCAATGTATGAGGCCTAACCTCTTTTTAACAATTTGTCACCAGTTTCCACAAAAGGCATTCAAAATACGAAAAAGGAAAAGTCTGCATAGGTTTTAGCAACAAAATTAGATTCCTGGGGATTAACATATCCTTTCATATTTAACGAATATTGGACACATAGTCACTGTTTGTTTTCAGCTTCAAAATCAACAATGGTGCCAAATGATAATAAAACCAAGAGAAGGCAATGAACAACACAAAGGATCAAAGTTGATGTAATCTCTCCCTTTCTGAGCAATGTCTTGTGCTTCTGTGAACTTTTTAATGAAAATAAATCCCTCAGGTCAGACTGACCTTCTCCAGATGGTTCCTGGAGGGGGGAGATGTGTCCACCAACTCCAGCAGTGGTTCCAGGGAGATACAAATATGATCAGCTTAGCTCCAGCCAGGCCAGTAAATGTGCTGACAGCCGGATAATCCCCCCAATGACAGTCCTAACAGAATATTCAGGTTACCACTAGCACCTTCCCACAGTACTCTGATCAGAACAATCAGCTCCCCTCCTTGCTAACAAACCATCATTGTCCTTGTTCAGCCCTTGTCATTTATCAACTGGATGGCTGCAAGCCCTGCAACTTGTCTTGTTGCATCCAATTCCACACCCCTCTGGGCCATTTGCCTCACTGCTTCCAGAGTGATCTTTCTGAGGTATAAATCTGACCATGCGGGTCTTTCTTTAAAAATCCTGCAGCAGCTCCCTCACTCTAAGGAGCATGGCCAAACTTTGAGACATGACCTCCAAAGCTCTGGAGAACCTAACCTCTCCAGAAACATTTTTATGCCTTCCAAACACTAACTCCTAGCTCTAGGTATCTTGTTTACATTTCCCCAAATGAGGTTTTGCTCATGGCACCCGCTTCATCTCAAATGTTTTTCTCTACACCCTACTTCTTCCTCTCAAGCTGGCTAAAGCTTCTACCATATATTAGCAGAGTCAGTTCAAACATTTCTTGGGCTGCATCTCTCAAATTGGAGTGGGGGTATTCCTCTGTGCCTCTCACCTGAATTCACTTATTGCCTTGTATATAACTCTAATATTTATCCTACCTTACTCATTCGGTTAGCTGACTAACATTTATGGAGCAATTAACAATTACAGACCAGATTCTGTGCTCACAGTTAATGTTCTCTCAATAAATAAGAGTCCCTCTCTTATGAAGTTTTATTGAGAGAGACAGGCAAGTACACCGCCATTGCAATACCACACGGTAAGTGCTACTCTAAAAATTGCAGGAGGGAAAACTAACCCTAATTTGAGGGTTGGGGGGAGAAGTTAGGTGGGGAGAAAGTTCTTGGTGGAGGAACTTGAGGTATGAAGGATATGTAGCAATAGATTAGATAAAAAGAATGGAAGGGGAATGGTAAGAGCCAAAGGAAACTTCTGGAGGTGAGAGAGGAAGAAAACCAGAACCAGGGAAACAGACACGTGAAGAAAGCTCAAGAGCTCCATTTTGGATTTATTTTGCCTGGGATGGCTCTGATACGTAGGTAGTCAGATACCTGAATCTAAACTGGAAGAAGAGTTCTAGGCTAAAGATATAAATGTAGAATTCATTAACATGCATATGATATTTCAATCTCATGGCTGTGATAAAGTGACTAGGAGAAAAAGAGAAGATAGCCTAAGACCAGTCATAATGTACTATTACCTTCTTTATACACTGTTAGATTTATTTTTGAATTCCTTTGGTGAGGGCTTTCTTGCATGTGCCCATGTGTGACTAGTCTGCAATTTTCCTTATCTGTACTGCCCTAGTTTGGTGTCGGATTCAAGGTGTCCATTGTTTCCACTGATTGTAGAAAATTCTCATCTATTATTACATTGAACATCACCTCTCCACCATTCCTAAATTTCCTCCTTCTGAAACTTCAATTAGGTAGATGCAGGGTTTTATTTCATACTGTCCTGTGTCTTTTAACCTGTTTCATAGTTTTCATCCCGTGTCTCTAATACTACATTTAGAGTAATTTCTTCAGATCTGTTTTCTGAAATGTTCATTCCTCTCCATTTATATCTAATCTGCTATTTAGGCTAGATATAAAGTTTTTAAATTTTAATTACTCTTAGTTTTGTTTCTAAGTATTCTGTTTACTTTTTCCCAAATCTTCCTGGTTTTATGTACTGTCATTTTTTCATTCCTCTCTTGTCTTGCTTTAAACCCATGAAACACACATGCATTATATTCTCTGATTATTGTAATATTTGTATTCTTTGTGGGTCCGACTCTGTAGTTTGTTGTTTCTACTGACTCTCACTCATGGTGACTTTTTCTCCTGTATATTTGGTGTTTTGGTTTGTTTTGTTTTGTTTGTTTTTTTGTTTTTTACTGTAAGCATCAGTTCCCTGAAATTGTGTCTAGAGAAATTTTGGGACTGGAGTTTAAATGTGTAATTCCAGAGAGGATTTTCATTTGCATCTGTCAGGCTCTTCTGGGCACTGTCAACTTGAGGATACATATATCTAATATGTTTGTGTGTTGTTTTACTTTTCATATTAATTGCATAAGTGGCACGAATTCCATCAGACATGAAGGGTGGACATATGAGATGGAGTTCTTAGTAGAATTTTTTTTTACTTTTCATTCCACAAAGACCCAAGGCAGAGGCAGACAATTCTTCTGTAGGGAAGATTATGTTCTAGTTTACCTACTGAATGTGTTGATCTTTGAAGATCAAAGCTTTGTGTAGGAGTTTTTAGTCCAACCTCCTATTCTGCTCACACCCCAAACTTTATCATCTGTACACTGTGCATCCTCATGTTGTCTAAAAACCCAAGCTCCAGGATATTAGAGCTCTGAGCTCTCATTCAATATGCACAGCCAGGTGTGGTCTGCATGAATAATACCTTTGACCAGCTATTTCTAGAAGCACACACCCTCAGGACAATCACCAACTCTGATGCTTGCTTACTCCTGTAGAATAGCAAGTTCTTACCATTAATAGTCTTTGATTGCTCGTCTTAATGTAATGCCAGCTCAATCTTGCTTTACAAATACATGTTGAAGTATTTTATCTACCATTTTATCTGTTCTATGTCTAAAGGGTTTATCTGCCCATCTAGTATTATATTGCTGAAGATGAAATCTATTCTTTTATAATCTAATTTTTACAATACATATCTGAACCATCCATCAGTCTGGCCTTGCAGTTAATCTGAATTGAATAGGCCATTTCTCCACTTACAGAAAAACTGTGAAGTACCTCAGAGGAGCACAAGCATTTCTTAGACCACTTAAGGGGGCTGGGGAGAACTGGCTTCATGCCTCCCAGCCCCTCCCCACCAGCTGGACTGGCTCTCTGCCTAATACCAATGAGTCTGCATGCTGCCACTATTGCTCCTCACTCTGTCATTCCAACACCACCCTAACAGCAGAGTTCTTCTTGGCGTAGGTGTAACTGAGTATTTTTAAGTAGCATTAAAACCAAACAATTGTAGTGTTTTCAAAGATTAATTATCACTCACTTTTAAAAAGTCAATTTTCTTTAAACTAAGGATGCAAATGAGAAAACAAATGAAAAATGGATTTCCAGAAGAACAACATTGCCTGCTATTCAGCAGGAATCATCTCCAAACACTGATTAAAATATTGGGATTGCTTCATATCTTGTTAATCTTCAGTGAAGAGGCAATGTCATTTAAAATTAGCAGAAACCTTGTGATATAGGAGGAAAACCAGAGCAAAGCATTTATAAATGTTAACTTACTAAATAGATTTTTACCAGGTCAGTTCTGGTTGGCAGTAGAGCAGCCAACAACTTATGGAAGGAAATTTGAAGGAGGCCAGGAGGATCTGTTACTTCCCGCCAGTTCCTCCAGTAACCAGTCATCAGAGCATAAAAATTCCACCATCACTTTGTGTTAAGCCTCTCTGTCTCTGTCTCTCCTTCGTTTGTGAAATTTAGTTTATCCCTTCCTAACTCACATTCTACTGAAGAGAAGATTATGCAAAATCCAGGGGAAATGCGTTGTTGTGTTAGTCAGCCTGGGCTGCCATACAAAATACTAAAGACTGGGTAACTTTACACATTTCTTTCTCACAGTTTTGGAGGCTGGGAAGTCCAAGGTCAAGGTGCCAACCTATTTGGTTCTTGATGAGAACTCTCTTCCTGGTTTGCAGAAGGCTGCCTTCTCATCATGTCCTCACATGGTAGGGAGAGAGACAGAGCAAGCTGTCTAGTGTCTCTTTCAATAAGGGCACAAATCCCTTCATGAGGGTCCAACTCTCATAACCTCATCTTACCCTAATTACCTCCCAAGGGCCCTATCACCTTAAAGGTTAGGACTTAAACATATGAATTTTAGGGGGACACAATCATTCAGTTCATAACAGTTGCTAATTACAGACCTACTGGGACTTTAGTGGTGAACAGTAGAGAAGGAAAGGAGTTCTAACGTCTGTGGAATGTGGAAGAGAGGGAGATTATACAACTGTGGATCTGTGTCCTAGGAGGCAGGGAAAAATGAGCAGTTTAGATTATGCTGTCCAAGAAGAGTGATGTACTTGAATTGAACTAGAGGTGGGTCCACATCAATGGGGATCTGATTCAAGGGGTGAAACTTAGTCACAGAAGTCCCCTCATGGTTGATCACATGGAGCAGTGGTTGGTCACATAGCTCGGAACAGAACGACAGCCAAGTGCATACAAAGCATGCACCAGAGGATAAGCACCGAGCAGAGTGCCAGTGCCCCCAGACAAGGCATGGGTCCAGACCAAGACAGCTTCCCTTTCTTGGCTAAGATGGAATCACAAATTCCTGGGGCTTCTCTTCTTTAGGTACCACGCACCCCTAACGTCAGCTGAGCAAGATGGAGATGGCAGAGCCAGACTGAAGGTTTGTAAGACCCAGAGATGCTGGGTAAATGGCAAAAAGGAAAGAGTGGCAAGAGGGAAGAGGGGAACAAGAAGGTAGTTACCAACATATTCCACCTGTTCTTCCATTTTCCCTCTGACGGATCTCACCTTCACACTTTACTCTCTAATTTCCTATTCACTCAGAATTGATTGGGTGTGGGCCAGGAGTTTACTGCCCAATTATTATTGGTATACCATGGAGACCCAGACCCCAATTCACTTCCTCTCATGTGGAGCAGATATGTTGTCAGAAAGCTAGCAAGTAATAAGATCCAGGAGTTTTCTGTGACTACCATGTGTAGCCGAGGGTGCTATTCAGGCTGGGATTGGCTAAGAGCAAGGCCAGACCACCTTTGAACCTCTGTCCAGTGAAGCATTGCCCAAAATTTCAGATTAACCAACATAAGGTGCTTTTCTTTGCCTGTTCAGCAATTCCTCCTGAACTGTTCAGTAGGGTGGTGTTCCCCCCACCCACCCATTTTAAGGAAATTTTGCACTTCTTTTTCTAGAAGGAATCAGAAAAATGCATGAAGATTTATGTTTAATTAAAAGGAAATTATAGATCACTATCTTCAGTGCAAGAATAATTCATTTCGAATTATTATTATCTCTCTCTTGCTTCAGTCATTCTTACTTCAGTTATTTATTGACCATGACTGTGACTCTTTTATGCATGATCCCTGGCTGCCCTGGTATTGAGAAAGCAGACATTCTCTTTCATGCTTCAAATATCCCTTCTTGAGCACTTACTATACACCAGGTGCTGGGCTACATGCATTAGCTTCATTGTCTTATTTAAGCCTTAACAACAGTTTAATGCAATAAGGACAATATTAACTCCCAGTTACTATATGTATATGTGGAATCTAAGATTCAGAGAGGGTAAGTTATTTGCCCAAGGTTACACATCTAGTTAGGTTAGTCCAGGACTCACAGTGAACAAGAAAGATCTCTGCCTTCTAGGACCTAACACTCTACTAGAGGAAAATAGACTTATAGAAAGTATGTGTAACAAAGGGTCATGGGCATTATGGTGTATTCCTCTATACTGGATAGAGCAAGGAGTACACCAAGGGATGGAAGTGTAAAGGCATCACAAAGGAGTTGGCTTGAATTGAGTGATGTTTACATCACTCGGTGGCAAATACATGTGTGTTGGTGGTGGTTGCCTACGTGTGATGGAAGGTAGTTTGGGATACATGCTGGGAGGAGATGTAATGAAGGAGGAAAAATTTATCCAATCCTTTGACTTTGTATTCTGACATGATTCTACACAGCAGGACAAAGTTTTGCAATTTACACCATCCAGCATCATCCTCTAATGTTTTGTATATATTCTATATCCACAACCAAATCATAAACTCTACTAGGACATTTCATTTGCAATAGTTTCTAGCATGGTTTATAGAAGACACTACAAAACAGCTGCTGGTTTCCTGCTGAAGTACCAAGAGCTGGTGATCATTACTTAGGAAAAGTCCTTCAGGGAAGCAACAAAGTCCCTGTTCAAAAGGGCAATCTATTTTTTACCTACCTTTGGTTTTCCCAAACATCCAAAAACTTCAGTCGTTTTTGTTATTGAGAGAAAAAGAGAAGAAAACAAAAAACCTTAATAACATCTCAATGGTAAGTGACACTGTCCCCTTTTTCTATTGTTCCAACCACACCAGAAGTTCTGTGTTGCTTGTCAGTTCAAGAAGCCACTGTGCATTCAACCAGGACTCAGTAGGCCAGCACAGAGGAATGAGAACCAAGGTCACAATAGGTGATGCATGATACTAACCAAAAAAACAAGAGCATCACCAGGCTCCTATCAGCTGGGGTTTGGTGGTGGTAACAGCTTATCTTTTTTCTTTTTCTTCCTCTTCTTCTTCTACATTTTTTAATGAACTTTCTTTATACTCTCTCCTGCCGCTTTCCTGTCTCCCCTGTTCTATGATCCTTGTCAAAAACAAATAGAGAGTGATAGTAAAAGCAGCAGGAGGACATTCTAAAAATAAAGACAAATACCAAGGGTTATAAGGAAGTAGCCTGTGTTTGTCACGGTCCATTAATATGTGCTGCTGTCTCTCTCCTTCTTTTTATTTAGAAATAAAAAAAAAATTGTCAGATACGACTTTCTAGAGCTATGCCAGATGGAGTCTGGTCTAATTTTGAAAATTGGAAAATGTGGGAAAGGACTAGGAAAAAACCTATGGGTCGAGAGAGTGCCCTCAGCATCAGTGAATGGGTGAGCAGTGAGTGAGTGAGTTTTTAACAAGAAGAAAACAAATCAGAAAACTCAGTCAAAAAATGAGGTGGACAATTGGGAGATTTGAGCTGCTACATAGGACAACATAAGTCGTGAATCCATATGAAATCAGAGGCAAAAAGACTGGAAAAGCCCAGTAGTTAGTGGGAACTCAGCAAAACTGAAAGGTTCAGATCAGAGATCATGAGCTCTAGACAGCAGGTAAAATGCTCCTGTCTTGGCCATGGGGCAGACCTTGAATGTTCTGGTCTATAAACCATATAGGATTTATTACTCTGCCGTTGAATCTTAGAGTTCATATCATCTCGACACATGAGCCCAGCCCTCTCAGGTTTCAAGAAGACCTGCTAACAAGCTAGCATTGGGTCAGTGAACTCCAGCAGTTGCCACCTTCCAAAGTGGATCCTGACCTGGGCCACTAAGTCTTTAGGACTCTCACCTTTTGAAATGAGTGCTTGGTCTTAGGTTAGTGACCTTCCGTGATTCATTCAGATGATGAGGGAATTTGCCTCTTTGGGGAAGGCACTGGATGGAAAGTAGATGCTCTCTTTTGGAGAAGCATATGGTCTACCCAGAAGTCCTGACCTGAACTGATGCAGTGCCTCCATTCAATGACACATCCTTTCAATAGCAGCATCATTCTTTCTTCAAAGACTCAGAGCATGGCACAATTAGGTAGCTGTCACATTTCAAAATATGGATAAGAAAGCCAAAATTCTAGATTAAAAGACTAGACTTTTAGAACCAGAAACAATCTAAGCTGTTATTTTCCAAACTGATTTCCACAAGTGTTTAAGTAAGTGTGGCAAACTATTAATTCTATCCATTTGTTATGGAGAGTCACAATGCATATTAGCACATTAAAGGCTCTGAGAAGTCCTGCTGTAAGAAAAGTTGTTAAAATTTGTTTAATCTAAGTGTTTTTTGAACATATTTGGCCACCGAACACTTACTGCTGCAACTATCTGGGAAACCTAGATCTAGCAAAAAGCTTCTATTTTCCTTCTTTCTAGTTTCTATAACATCTCCCTCCTTCCTTCATGAGGAAGCTGAGACTAACAGAGGTAAAGGAACCTGTCTAAGATCACGTAGCTCAATAGTGACAAATCTAAGACTAAAGCTGTCTCCTGGCTGCTGATCCTGAGTCTTTTGGATCTCATCCTAATGGTATCTTGTGACTTGGATGATGGGGAAAAGGTGACACTGAGCTGATTCAAGGCCTTCTCACCATGGAGATCATGGAAGTCTGGGGAACTTACCCAGCTACAAGGCTGATTCTAGCAGCAGACTTCTCAAGGCAGAGTGTTGGCAGCTTTGAGGCTCAGGAGTACTGCCCAAGGCAGAGGGTCCTGGGAGATAACACAGTCTCAGACATCATCCCATAAACTGTTACTGAAGACCTGAGCAAGTGGAGAGGGAATGGTGGTAAAGAATCCAGGTGACAGGCAATGCTCAGAGGACTTTCTGTCAGACTGTCATTAGCTAGGTCATCTGTCCACTCAGAGTGGTCCCCACCACCAAGCTGGGGTGCCAAGTGAGGCACCTACATAGAGGGGCTGGAATGTACAAACCAGGCTCCATTGGAAGAGAGTTTGAGTCAGGCCTGCCTTAGAGAAACCTAGAGCATTAAGCTGAGTAACTGGTCAAAAAAGAGAGAAGTAGACGATGAAAAGGACTAAGTATAATGCCCAGACTTCAGCATTCAGATGATGAGGAGTTCATTGCTGGGAGCACTGAGTTCCAGGGACAACTGGCAAAAAGGAGACAGGAACAACAGTCACACGGGGGGGGAGATTGTTCCAATCATGGGCCTGAGTCTGCTCTGCTATTTACCATCTCAGGAAACACAAGGAAGGCCAAGAGCTAGCACCACCCCACCCCACAGACACTGTGGGTAGACAAACCAGTGTCCCTAGCAAGCTCATTATAACTCATCTCCAACAGGTCCTGAGGGCCTATGGTCAAGTTGCAAACTGAATGCCACTTGCAAATATTCTCCACCCCTTCTCATTCAATCATTTATTCATTCATTCAGCCAACAAATAATTATTGATCTTGGTAACATATGCTAGGCTCCATGCTTGAGATTAAATGGTGACTCCTGGATTTTAGAGTCTAGTAGAGCAAACAGAGCACTGAATGACTTTCACAATCATACAAAAACTACAGTGTGATATATGCTATAAAACGTAAGTACCTAGTGTTTTGTCTATCTTAGAGTCATTTGACCTGGTGGAAAAGGGAGAGGGCCCTCAGCTTACAGCTAGGAGGGGACATAGCAGTAGAAGAGAACAGCCCATAGGAGGCAGAGGTGGAATGCTGAGAGCAAGAGTGCATGATACAGGAGAGATCTAGAAAGATCAGCAGAGATCAGACTTCACAGAGACATGCACTTTTATTAAGGAATTTAATCTTTATAAGCAATGGGAAGATAATTAACGTGATACATCTATCAATAAGAGAAAGGATTCAAGCCATATGATCATTTCAGTAGATTCAGAAAAAGAATTTGACAAAGTACATCTATTCACGATAAAAATCCTCACCAAAGTAGGTTTAGAGGAAACATACCTCAACATAATAAAGGCCATATATGAAAAACCCACAGTTAATATTCTCGATGGGGAAAAACCAAGAGCTTTTCCCCTAAGGCCAAAAACAAGACAAGGATGTCCACTCTCACCACTTTTATTCAACTTAGTACTGCAGTTCTAGCTACAGAAATTAGACAACAAAAAGAAATAAAAGGCACCCAAATTGGTAAGAAAGAGGTAAGACTTTCACTATTTGCAGATGATATGATACCATATATAGAAAACCCTAAAGACTCCACCAAAAAACTACTAGAACTGATAAATAAATTCAGTAGTCACAGGATACAAAATCAATATACCAAAATCTATTGTATTCCTATACACTAATAATGAAGCAGCAAAAAGTGAAATTAAGAAACAACCCCATCTACAATTACACCGAAAACAATAAAACACCTAGGAATAAACATAACCAAAGGGTTGAAAGACTGTACTCTAAAAAACTATAAAACACTGATGAAAGAAATTCAAGATGACACAAAGAAATTGAAAGACATTCCGTGCTTATGGGTTGGAAGAACAAATACTGTTAAAATATCATATTACCCATAGATTTAATGCAATCTCTATCAAAATACCAACAGCATCTTTTGCAGAACTAGAACAAATAATCCTAAAATGTGTATGGAACCACAAAAGACCCTGAATAGCCAAAGTAATCTTGAAAAAGAAACACAAAACTGGAGATACCACAATTTCAAAAATTAAGTTATATTACAGAGCTGTACTAGTCAAAACAGTATGGTATTGACACAAAAACAGACACACAGATCAATAGAACAGGAAACCCAGAAATAAACCCACAATTGCATGGTCAATTAATCTTCAACAAAGGAGGAATGAATATACAATGGGAAAAAGACGGTCTTTTCCACAGTGTTAGGATAACTAGACAGCTACACGCAAAAGAATAAAATTGGACCGCTTTCTTTCACCATACATACAAAAATCCTCAAAATGGATTAAAGGCCTAAATGTGAGACCAGAAACTGTAAATATCCTGGAAGAGAGCAGAGGTAGTAATTTCTCTGACATCAGCCATAGCAACATTTTTCTAGATATGTCTCGTGAGGCAAGGGAAATAAAAGCAAAAATAAGCTATTGGAACTACATCAAAATAAAAAGCTTCTGCACACTTAAAGAAACAATCAACAAAACTAAAAAGCAATCTACTGAATGGGAGAAGATATTTGCATATGATATATCTGATAAAGGGTTAGTATCAAAAATACATCAAGAACTTATACGGTTCAACACCCAAAAACCAATTAATCCAACTAAAAATGGACAGAAGACATAAACAGACATCTCTCCAAAGAAGTCATCCAGATGGCCAACAGACACATGAAAAGATGTTCAACATCACTAATCATCAGGGAAATGCAAATCAAAACTACAATGAGATATTACCTCATACCTGTTAGAATGGCTAAAATCAGTAACACAAGAAACAATAAGTGTTGGTGAGGATGTGGAGAAAAAGGAACCTTCATGCACTGTTGGTGGGAATACAAACTGGGGTAGCCACTGTAGAAAACAGTATGAAGTTCCTCAGGAAGTTAAAAATAAAGCCACCTTATATCCAGCAATTTCACGAAATCACCAAAAATACAAAAACACTAATTCAAAGGGATACATGCACCCCTATGTTCATTGCAGCATTATTTACAATAGCCAAACTATGGAAGCAGCCCAAGTGTCCAATCAATAGATGAATGGATAAAGAATATGTATCTAGTGGAATATTATTCAGCTGTAAAAAATATGAAATCTTGCCACTTACAGTAACCACATGGATGGAGCAAGAGAGTATAATGCTAAGTGAAATAAGCCAGTCAGAGAAAGACAAATACCATATGACCTCACTCGTATGTGGAATTTAAGAAACAAAACAAACAAGGAAAAGAAAAAAGAGAGAGAAACCAACCTTCAGGCCTCTGAGCCGCCGGCAGAGGCCTCTACCTACCCCCGATGCCTTAGTTACGCAGAGAATATGGTAGGCAGAGCAAAATTAAAGCCAACCGACATCTGGATTGTCTACGCTACCACCCCCCTCCATCAGCATGGATAGTGAGTTAACTGAATTCTTTTTTTAAAAAGTTTTCTTTGCCAGGAATATGTTTAATTTTATTTTTTTTTATCAGTATCAGCCTGTAGGCTGCATCAGCGGTGTTTATTAGCTTCCTCCACTGGGCTCAGGCTTGTGCGCCTGACTCCTGTCATTTCAGTAAGTAATGTGCAGAAAGACACAAATGAATCTGGAAGGATGGGAGCTACTCTTCAGTGAAGAGTTCAGAGGTGCCACAATTCACTGCGCCAATGCCAGCGAAGAGCAAGGCAAGTTGGGCTCCCTGGGCTCCAGAGAAGGGGGAGAAATTACAGGGCTTGTTCAGAAGCTATAGGCAGAATACCTTCATGGATGGAATACAGACAAAATAAATGGAAAATAGAGAAACCTTGTACTACTGAAGGAAGCTGACCTCCATTCAACACTCCCTTTTGGTTTTACGGTATTATGCACCTGGAGATTTCAGAATGCTCAATTTCTGTCTATGTGCCCGGATAAAGGGCAGGGGTAGGTAGGTATGCAGACTCCAAAATGGTGGGAAGTTAAGGATTGTTTCTACTTAGCTTTGAAAAGTATTTGGACCCATGTATTTGCATGGCAGCCAGAACTCTAAGAATTCACAAATAATTATGGAGCCTAATTAAGAAGCTGGGACACTGGCAACGTCCTCCCCTGCCCACAGGTGCAGTTTCTCTGCACTGCATGCTGAGGAGAGGGCCTTCTTTCTTGGGCTGATGCAAAGTGCCTGCCTTTGTTTAGGGACCCTTCCTGCCATGTAGCCATCTGCTCAGCTTATGCCTTCCTTTCCCTGGAACAGGAGAAGTATGTTTGAAGGTTAATATTTAAAAGTTTTGATTTTTTTTCTTTATTAATAGGAGAGATAGAATCTGGTAGCAACTCAACAAACAAAACAAGACCCCTCATTCAAACCTGTGTTGTAGAATGAAATGTGTGCCACTGTGTTTCTTCATTATAGTCATGACCATATGGTCTATGATGGGATGTTTCCTTGAGGGAGAGACCATGTACACTGATCTCCAAACTCCTAGATTTCAATACAGTCCTTGGCTGATAGATGAGGTGCCATAAACGTTTTTGAATAAATGAGATAGACAAAATCCTCAGTTTAATGACTTCAACTTTCACTTAATTTGGGAAATTCTCATAAAAAAGATCCGTAAAGAAACATGAAAGTTATCCAGCTCCAGCCTCTCGAGTTGCTGACAAGAAAACTGAAGCCTAAGAGATGAACTCTGTGACCAGAATTTGGGGGCTTCTTACTACTGTCTTGATAGCAGCAGCTTCACAAGTACATCACCCCAAAAATATCTGTGTCATTTCTTCTCATTTATCACCATATTTCCTGTCAGGCAATGTCCCAGAGGACAACAAAACAAAGACAGTATCTACAGTTCTTCCAGGAAAGACTTGTGGAATTCCGGGCCACAAGGCTTTTCTAGCAGAGAGACTTGAAGGTCTCCACAAATCATGGAGGGTTAAGGGATTTGTCAACATGACTACATAACAGCAGACAGTTCCTAGTTAGTGACAGAGATGAGACCAGACTCTGTTAGACTCCTACTTTCATATCACCTCCCTCCCAAACCTCAGGAACTTATATTCTGATTTTATACCTTTCCATCTTCAAAGCCTCCCTGGAGCCTATAACTCAGGAATCTGGAAAGAAACTTGTACTGACTCATTCACCTACATGAATGTGCCACTGAATCCCTCTTTTGGTCCTGTAATAAAAATTTCTGCTTGAGGCAGCTGCCATTTTTAGCACAAATGCTTGTGTGCACTTCAGACCCCATCACCTCATGTTCCCTCAGGACATCTAGATTGAGATTTTCTGCCTTTCTGACTGGCTGATGTGCTTGAATTCTCTAACTTCGCTTCTGTTGTCCTCCACTTTTTGCGAAGTGCTATAATTATGTTATTTCAAGCAGAGCTAGTCTGCTTCCCAGCACGGCAAGGGGGTCGCCTCAGTGACACACTGATGCCCAGCAACTAAGAATTTTCAAACTCTGGTTTCAAATGCTAGTAATGATTTTTCTCACAAGTCCTCCCATGGAGTAGTCTAGTTTCAGGAATCCTCATCCAATAAATGGGAAATCCACAGGCATTTACTCCGGCTTCTAACTGAAATCTCAAGGTTTGAAGCCACCAGGGAAAGGATTTGGGTCTAAATGGGATAATCATGAGACAGAGTTGACCAGTAGTCTCTGCCCAGGAATCCCCTTCTACTAAGGCATTGCTTCCTTCATCATCGCATTTAGTAGCTCCTGTCCTAATAGACAACTTATTCTATGCAGGCATCTTCCTTTCCTTGGAGCTGTCTGAAAGTGTCACATTGAGTAAAGATTTGAGGGCTTAGGAATTCAGCTGTGATCTATCTAAAGGTGATTCTTGTACTAGAGTTGTATGAATCACTGCTCCAGAGACAGCCAAGACCAAAAGTAAACTCAGGATAAAGAGTGTCTATAAATTCAAAATACCCAAGGGACTAGCAGAATAGTGCAGACAGACTCTACTAACACTGCAGTGTGGTACAGTGAGTTTGGCTTTTAATTATTCCCAAAAAAGATTGATTCTTTGTTTGCAGTACATTCTGCTACTGTGTAAAAATAGCTCCTTAGTCAAAGAATCCCAAAGCAGTTAATGTAGCTGAACTCGATTTCTTGAGTCCTCGGCTAGTTAGCGACAATGGCCGTAGTACTAGATTAATGAAGCCAAGGTCGGGTGATCAATTCTCTTGTCCTATTCCATGTCCAAAGATGGTGCCTTTTAACTTTCCTACATGTGCATGCTAAGGCAATAAAGGGAGAATGGATACAGGAAGGAAAGGGAAGGAAACGTGGAATAGCAAATTGATCAGCGTAACAGGACAAACAACTCAAAACATAAGCAGAGGTCTCCTCTGACATTGCTGTGAAACGACATTACTTCAAAAGGATGTTACTTCTCTGCTCCTTGTCTCACTTCTTTCCCATATATTTAATAAATTCAACTCCACAGTCTGCCAGAAATTCATTTGTAACACTTGAAAAATAAGAGCACATTCATTCATTCATTCAACAAATAATTATTGATCAGCTACTTATGTTCCAAGCACTACCCAAGGGGCAGGGAATATAGGACAAGTACTTGCCCTCATAGAGCTTTCATTCTACTGGGAGGGGACAGAAATAAATATGTGAACACATACATAAATAGTCTCAGGTAGTGATAAATGCTATGAATGCAGTAAAATAAGACTACGGAATAATAATAACTGGTGTCAGCTCAGGGAAGTATCTCGGCTTTAGCTTAGGTGAGAACAGAGAGAAGGGGACATTAAGCTAGACCTGAATGGCAAGAAGGAAGGAGCCACAAAGATCAGGGGAGGTAATTCCAGGTAGAGACAAACGCCTGAAACAGGGTCAAGCTTGACATGTTTGAGAGATGCAAAGCTAGTGTGGCGAGAGCACAGCGGAAGAGGAGGAGGTGGGAAGAGTTGAAGTGGCAAAAGGAGGCTGAAGCCAAACAAGGCAGAACGGGACGACCACGGTAAGTAGTTCACCTTCTATTCTAATTGCAAGCCCAAGTCACTGGAGAGTGGTGGTAACCAATGATGGTCCCAATGATCCCTACCTCCTCATGTTCATGCCCTTGTATCATCCCTAGCCACATTATATCAGATTTTGTCTGTGAAAACAAAGACATATGATAGAAGTGATGATATGTGACTTCTGAGGTTAGACCAGGATTTGACAACCACTGCACTACTGATATTGTGATCAGATGATTCTTCATTTAGGAGGGGGTGGTATGTTCCTTCACACTGTAGGATATTTAGCAGTATCTCTGGCCTCTAGTTACTAGATACCAAATAGCACTCCTCAACGAATTACGAAGACCAAAAATATCTCCAAACATTGCCAACTGTCCCAGGGGGAGGGAAGAGAGGCAAAGTCACTTCTGGTTGAGAACCCCTGAGCAAGTTCATAAAAGACACCATACTTTCCACCTTGTTATCTCTCTCAGATCCCTCATCCTGGGGAGGGAAGTCAGCTGACACGTTGTAGTAACCCTGAAGCAGCTCTACAGAGAGGCCTGCATGGCAGAGCACTAAGGCCTCCTGCTCTGGGCCATGTGAGTGAGCCAGCTTGTAAGTGGATCCTCCAGATCAAGTCTTCAGATGACTGTGGCCCTGGTCAATATTTTACCTGCAATCCCATCAGAGACCCCGAGCTAAAACTTTCAGCTAAGCCTGTCCTGAACATCTGACCCATGATGATTGTGAGATGATAAATTTCTGTTGTTTTAAGATAATTATGTGGATAATTTGTCAGAGGACAATAGATTAGTAATACAGAGGGGTTTAAGAACAAGAGTGGTACCATTTGGTTTATACTCTAGGATTCCTCTGACTGCCTTGTGGAAAATGGACCACCGGAGAGGCAAAGAGAGAAGGTGATTATGAGGTACTGATTATCAGGCTATTGTCATAATCGGAGCAAGAGATAATTGTGGCCTAAACTAGAATTGTGGCAATGATTTGGGTCACTGCTAGCTCTCATAACACTATCCTGAGAATTAAACAGAGGCACCTAGTCTAGTGCCGTATCACCCTGAATGCACCTGAGCTCATCTAAAAAGAGACACTTAATCCTCAAGATATTCTCATTCTATTTGTTAGATTAATATTCTGTTTTTCTTTTTTTTTTTTGAGAAGAGGAAACATTTAGGCCATCTTATGGAACATTTTTATTAAAATAATACAAATCTATGATGTCTATCATGTTAGTGGGAATTCCCTTGGGCAGTGCGCAGTCTGCATAACCACAGAGGGAGATCCTAGCCGTGGTTATATTGAGACTGGAGACAATTTTGGATATAGTGTTGGACTGAGTATGGGATAAGAGGACAAGATGACTGCTGGGTTGAAGCCTGAGCAATTAGTTAATTTAGCAAAACAGGGAAGATGGAAAGGGGATCCCGTGGTGGGATAGGGGTGAGGGTAAAAGAATATCAGTTCTCTTTCGGGCATGTTAAGTTTGAGGCGCCTAGCAAATCCCAAAATGGAGATGCCACACTGGGAGTTAAAATGATGAGCCTGGAGCCCAGGGGAGAGGTCAAAGCTAGAAAGGCAGATTTGGGAGATATCAGCATAAAGATGTATTTAAAATCACAAGACTAGACAAGATTACTTCAGGGGAAAGTGGTGATTAAAAGAAGATAGTCAAAGATTGAGTGAGCCCTGAAATGCTCCCACATTTAAAGGTTGGAGAAAGAAGAGAAATCAGCAAGGAAAATAAGGTTTGATCAGTAAAAATAGAGGAGAAAGAGGGGAGGGTGGCGGTCTGAGAGCGTAGAGCAGAAAGAATTTCAAAAGCCTGGAGAAAGCAAAATACTGTCAGACCCAGACTCACATACTGATCAAGGAGAGCAGTGCCTTGTATCTGTAAGGCAGTAAGCATTCGTATCAGTTAGAGAATGAACAAATAGCAGACATGCATATTGTGCTTTCTACCCACCAGGGAGTGTGCTAAGCCCTGCATATACATCAACTCAGTTAATCTTCACCATTAACTCTATAAAATAAGCACTATAACCCGTATTTCCAGATGAACAAACCGAGCCTCAGAAGGGTTAAGTAATTTGCCCAGGGCCCCAAAGCTAGTATGAAAGTACAGCAAGGATTTGGACCCAGCAATCTGGCTTCAGAGGCAATATTCTTAACCTCTGTGTCGTGCTTTCCTTAAATGAGTGAATAAGATTATAACAATTTAAATCTGGAATACATTGAATTATTGGTTTCACTGAGCTCACTCCATCTAGGTGGCATAAAGAAGTCAGCTGGGAAGAGATGGGGCAATGGAGGAGTCGAGCCTCACTTTAAAACAGTGCCATGCATGTCGCACAAAAGTAGTATCATTGCGCTAGCGACCAAGTAGACTATAGCTCACTGACAGCATCAAAGTTGAGGCCCATCTGTTCTCAATTTTTTATTGGAGAAATCATTCTCAGAGCTTCATAGACTCTCCTAATTCCCATTTCTGACTTTCCCCCAGCTGCTCTGTTTAGTTCCTTTCCCTTGGTCCATGGATATCTTTTATGCCCCATCTCATATACTCTTGGCCACTTTTTTAGCTCCAGCTCTTGCTGTAGCAGCAAGCTGCACACAGGTATAACCTAATAGCTCCTTATCTCAGGTACACCAGGTAACTCTCGCAGGTTGCTCTGCACCACCACGTGGGAGCCAGTGGATGCCCACTCAACTAAGCCAGCACATGAAAAACCCTGAAACGCAAGGAGTTAACTCTTTGACCAGTGGAAACAGGAGCTGGTGACAAACACCCCCCCCCCATTGTGTCTGCTGGACAACATTAAGGAGCATTCTGAACAACCCCTTGGATAGTCCCTGCAGGATTGAGCCCCAGCTGTCTACTCTCAGTAACATACCCTTAGATAGGCTTTCTGTCTTTTCCTATTTCACTTCCCAGACCCTCAATTCTGTTCCTTCAGGATCATTTCCCAAAATAAATTATGAGAACCAAGCTATTGTCCTAGGCTCTCTTTTTCAGGTGAACCACCTTAGGGCTGCCCCGGTCTTGTGGCCAATAGACTGACGAGAGCTGTGGGACTGAGTCTTTCTTGAGAGATTCATGATCACCACCTACAGCCCTTAGGATTGAGAAATAGGCCTGGTTGGAGCCCTGGTTCCCTGCTTGCTTACTAAATAACCTTAGATAAAACATGGTACTGCTCTGTAACTCATCTAGAAACTGTGAAAAATAAAAGCATCACCCTCCTGGGTGTTAGAGACGATGGATGTGCTGATAAAGCCGTGCACGTGCGCAGACATGGTAGACAGCGTGCTACGAGTGTGTCTGCGCACGCGCATGTGTTCTTTGTTTGCCAAGCCATCTCCAAGCCATGACAAAAGTATTCAAAGTACTTTTATATAACTCAGTACCCACTAGCTACCTGTGGCTATTTAAATTTACAAGAAATAAAATTAAATGGAATTAAAAGTTTAATCCTTCAATCACACTGACCACAACTCAAGTGTTCAATAGCCACACGAGGCTAGTGGCTACTATGTGGTTCAACAGCACAGACACAATCTTTCCATCATTGTGGAAAGTTCCATTGGACAGCACAGTTATTCAGTATTCTTATTGCCAAGAAAGATGAGACAGGGTTGAGGGGCAGGGGAGTGGTCCTAAGTTCTTTAAGGCTATGTCCATTAGCCAGCTATCTAAAAGCTTTTCTCCCTTGAAGTTTGCCATCCTGCTAAAAGTGCAGGCCCGCGTTGATGGTGGTACCGTGCTCAGAGCCAAGCTCTTTGGGCCTCTACCAGTTCAAAACACGTGCCCTTGGGTGGGGCAGGCACAACTTTGAGCAACAGAATGCTGCCTTCTCACTTAGCAGTTGGCACAGTGGAAACTGGAAACTAGTAAAAAAAAAAAAAAAAGCAAGTCCAGCCATGTAACAGAGCAACAGCCCCCTCCCTATAGAACTCCTGACTTTTGTGTACCTGCAGCAAGCCTAAGAGAAGTAGCACAGAGGACATGCCACTGGCAGCACAAGGGATTTAAGAGTGGAATGTCCAATAGGCCATGATGCTGTTCCTTCACGACCTTTTGTTGGATGTTAGAATGATTTTCCACTGGGGGTGCCACAGTGCCCCCATACTTCTCCTGACTCATCCATAAACCTGACAGGTGAATACAGTACTGTTACTGGTAGAGATGGGCTGTGGGCAACTGTGAAGTAGAAAGTTTAACTTCTGGGCCTCACTTAGCTGCCACCCACTAAGTGCCCACTGTCATGCAGACCTGGTTGCCACCTCTGCAGGGTCCATCCTGGGCCTGTGTCTACTCAAAAAGTTAACAGACCTGATGTCTTCCTGCCCTGACCCTCCATATATCAAAATTTATGTGTCTGAGTAATCTATAGTAATATAAAAATGAGTAAGGATGTTATCCCCATCATGTCTAAAGTTAACAAAAATATATCAGAGATGCAAAACCTTAGCCCAATATTCCCCTAGAGGAAATCTATTGATATGAAAGTATCTGATCCACCTCAGAAACACCTCCCATGCTTACATCCACTTCTACCTCCCATTGTACATACATATGCACAGGAGTAATGACCATGGATACTGGAGAAGTCAACAACAGCCTCCATGACAGTAATGTAAAGTTTGTTGACCCTGACCTTCACCTGATCCATCTTCACAGCACTGGCCCAAGTGCCCACCACACCTGACACACACAACAAAGAGGAGATTGGAGCTATTCTCAGCAAACACTCTGGATCTTCCTGATACCTTTTCTCCTCATCTCCCACACTGTCACACTTTTGACACTTGATACCCTCTTGAATGTAATACACTCTTCTTCCCTCTGCTTTTCGTAGCTCTTGTGACCACCTGACTTCTCAATCCCTGGCTCTGGGAAGTTTTTGCAGCATTAACTCCCTACTTGACATCCCATGCAACTTGCCAAGGCCAAGAAAGCAAGGCTCAAGATATAACCTAGAAAAAGTAACAAATCAAGCAGGGACATAATCCAGTCGGGGACCAATACCAAAGCTTGTGATAGAATTTCAAGTTAAAAGATTTTGGCACTGGAGTCAGAGAACCTGAGTTCAAATATGGCTTGCCTATATAATGCCTGCAGAACCACAGGCAAGTTACCGACCTTCCCATGCCCCGGACCCTCCCTTGTCTGTGAAATGTGACCATAATATAATCTTCACACTAGGATTTTTAGAGGATTAAAAATGGGGCAAAGTATAAAAAGTGCTTAGCATAGTATCTTTCCCATAATTAGTGATCAGTTAATAATAGCAATGATTACCAGTATCACTACATTATCAATATATTTATCATTATCATTATGCACTTAATAATTCTCAAGACTCCTTGAAAACGGATTAACTTAGCAGTCTAAAGGGCTGGAAGCAAGAATGCCAAAATCCGTGCCTCTGTTCAGAATAAAATCTGCTCTCTTGACTCAGGAGCCTTGCCTTGACCCAGGCCACAGCTGCTACCCAGGGAAACGATTACTTAAGTGCCTGTTTATTGTGCCACTTGTTTGCCCATTCTCCTCCTGACTGCTTCCACAAATAAATGTTTATTTAATCAGCTAGCCAAGGGAAATTTCCCTTTGTAACTCTCATGGAACTGAGGAATATAAAGAATGTGCTCATTTACAAAACCAAGTGAAATGGCTCATTTTCCCTTAATTTTCACCACATGCTTAAGGTGATATTTTCATGAACGTGGCAAAAAGAATCAACAGAAGGACGAGTCACAATTTTCTCAAGCAGATTTTTGCAGTGACATTTTGCAACAAGACAAATTATTTTTGAAGGAAAAAAAATTCTCATCTTCACACACAAAAGAAAGCAAAAGCCTACAAAAGTGACATTTTTCTTCCCTGGACAATATCTTTCTTTCTACAAGACCTGCCTTTCACCTCTGCAGTCAGCGCCAGGTGTTAATAGAAAATGCTTTGGTGTCTCTAACTCCGGCAAACCATGAATCATTTCCAATCCCCGCAGAAATGAAAATTAACATCCTAAGTTTATGGGGTTGGCATTCATCTACAAAAAGCAGGCCTCACATTTCAATATAAATATTTCTGGATGGGAAGCAAGGCTTAGAGAAAAGAACCCCAAACTTCTCATATCCTATTTATCTCCACTCTGCCTCCTCAACCTTTAAAAACAAGCACACACACGACAATTTAAGATCCTGTGTTCTGGTTCAAAAAACGACTGGCACTACAGCAATCAAACACAGAACAAAGTAATTTGTTCCAACAAATCCCTTCAAATGGCTAACTAGAGCAATTCACAGGTGTATCTTTTGCCCTTCTATTTCAATAACCACAGCGGAGGTATGTGGGCCATAAATAATTATTTGAGGGTAAGGGACAACAGAGAGGTGAAGGGGAGGGGGTCATTCCAAATAAAGATTTCATACCACTTCAACATCAGTGTCCCCAAATGAAAATGAATCTGCTTTGGCCTTTATGGCCAGTCAGCACCCCATTCTTCATCTGGTGCTGAGGACACCCATATTTTTTCAACTTAGATGAGTATGGAGGAGGCAAAAGCCATGATAAAGATAAACACTCTCAAACATATAATTACCAAGCCTGAATCCTGCTGCAGAGAGAGATTGTAGGGATAGGCTGCCCAGATTTGCTCCCCAATATCATTTAAAATTATAAAATCTCCGGCACCTTTTTACTGCCTCCGTCATTGAATGTTTAACAAGAAGTCCAGTGGCTAAATGGCTTGAGGACTTCATTTATCTTACCCCTTAAAATAATTAATGGTTATTTTCAGAGAACCCTGTGCCTGTTCTCTGGGAGCAAGGCCAATTCTGGCAGAAGGGAAGTTACTGGAGAAATCAACATGAGTACACTTTTTGCATAATCTGGTCAATTAGATATTATTAGTCTAACCCTGTGAAGAGCAACTGATTCATCTAAAATTAGGGTTGCCAGATAAAATACAGAATACTCAGTTAAATTAGAATCTTGGATAAACAACAAATATGTTTTAGTATAAGTATGTCCCATGTCATATTTGGGGTATACTTATACTAAAAATATTTTATGTTTTTCTAAAATTCAAGTTTAACTGGGTACCCTGTATTTTTATTGGCTATATTTGACAACCCTATTTAGAATTCCCTTGTAGTAGATTCGATTACTGTTAAAAAATATTTAGACCTAATCTCTCCCTCATCTTCACTGGGGAAGTTTAAATTCCCATTCCATCAAAATTGATCCTAGCCATGTAACTTGCTCTGGCCTCATCATGGGTAGAAGGTGCTTCCTCCCTTGAATTGCATTTGGCTATATAAATTGCCTTGGCCAATGGGATGTTAGCAGATGTGACACCCACAGAGCCTTGAGTTGGGTTTGTGTCATTGGGCTTGAATTCCTGTACTTCGCCCATTACCATGTTGCAGGGAGCAGCTCAAACCCCAGAGTGAACACGTATGGAGTAGCCCTGAGCCCAGACTACCTGCAGGACCTGAGCCCTGTCCAATCTACTGCTTAATGCAGAACTGAGCAGCCAAGCCCAACCTAGATCAGCCACCTCCTAGCCAACTGCAGCGTTATCTCAGACACTGAATTTAGGGATTATTAGGCAGCACCACCGTAGCATTTGCTAAGGCACTACTAAAATTCATTTTAAAAATGTATGAAAAAAAATCTTTGTTTCTTTAAACAACTTCACAAAATTGCCAAAAGTCCCCTCTGGTCTTCATCTACCACAGATGTGGCAACCTCAAAATGTTAAAGGGGCTCCAGAAAGGCTCTTCTTGCAAAGCACTGGGCTGAGGGTCCGAATAAGTAGGTTAAAATACAACTCTGCTGTTTGCAAACCATGTAATATTGGGTAAATAAATGAACCTCTCTGAGTCTGTTCGCCTCGCTGTGGTATGGGGATAATTTCTATCCATCTGCTCACTAAAGTGAAAATGAGGAATCAATGAGCCAATGTGTCAAAAGTGCTTTGGTATATTGTAAAATTCTGTAGAATATGTGTAAAGCATTTAGAAACATGCCTTACATAGAGTAAGTGCTATGTATGTGTGTATTTATATATGTGTGTGTATATATATATATATATTTATATTTATATATATATATAAAATAAACTGTGTATTTATATATAAATACATATATCTCCCCAGTACAATCTTTATTCAACATTTGTAGCACATGCGCTATGCTAAGCATGGTAGATAATTATAGAGTAAGGAGCATGTTAAGGGTATTGGAAGGAAGATTTCCTAAGCCAGATGCAAAGGTCAGGAAAAGCTTTCTGGATGAAGAATAAGATGTGCGATACCATTATTACATGCCACATTAAGTTACAGCAATCTCTCTCTCTCACACATGCACAGATGCCTACTGCACAAATGATGTCTTAGAATTTCTTTCATAGGTTCTGAGACATGGTCATTTAGAGAAAGACAGCTCCTCACTCATTCCACTGGAGAGAGTTACAGTCTCCAAGCATACATATAAATGGGTGGTATGGAGAGAGGAAAAGCGAGAGTCACAAAAGCCCTTGGAAACTCTATAAATCAGCTTGACTAAAGCTGTCATTTTCGAGAAAGCTGGATTAACTTTTTTTGTTTGATTTGGTTTGGGGTTGCATGAAACCCATTTTTCATGCAAAAGATTTGAACTTTTCAATTTTCAATTTATATTGTCTTTGATAAAGTCAAATGCAGGTTTTTATCTCCCAAAGAAAAGAATCATTAATAAATTTTTCAGTCAAAATCTGTTTTATGTAGCTATTGTCATCTGAAGCAGGGCCTCAGGCTTCATCATGGATATCAGCACTGCATTTCTAAGTATGACCGTAGGTATGTGACATTCCAACACATGGAAATTCAAGCACTAATAACATTACTAATGGTCTCAGTGAAGACAGAACATCAAAAGAAACGAAAAAGAAAAAAAATTAGATTTGATAGAAGTTGCACAGAAAATCAAACAACAAACATTTATTGAGAACAAATGTACATTAAATGCTTGACATTGAAACCTAAATAAAATATGCTTACTGTCCCCAAAGAGTTAATAGTTCCATGCAGGAGACAAGCAGATGGCCAATTAAGATACAGTAACAGGAAAATACAAACAGAAATTATGATACAGTGATAGTAATAGACTGTGGAGACACAGAGGACAGAGTATTGAACTTCACAGAAGGATTGAAGGGTTTTACAGAGAACATTCTATCAGATGCAGTACTGGTTCTCCTGGTAAAAGCTATTGGTGACCCAGCTAATATCATTACACCTTTCCTTCCTAAGAACACCCCTCTGATGTTCAGATATCAAGCAGATTTCTGAGAAGACAGCTCCAGACTAAAAGGAGGAGTCAACATCTCTAAAGGCAAGGGAAACAAAAGCAAAAACGAACTTTTGGGACTTCATCAAGATAAAAAGCTTCTGCACATCAAAGGAAACAATCAACAAAACTAAAAGGCAATCCACAGAATGGGAGAAGACATTTGCAAATGACATATCAGTTAAAGGGCTAATATTCAAGACCCATAAAGAATTTATCAAACATAAAAAAACAAATAATCCAGTCAAGAAATGGGCAGAAGACATGAACAGACACTTCTCTAAAGAAGACATGCAAATGGCTAACAGATGCATGAAAAAATGCTCCACATCACTAGCCATCAGGGAAATACAAATTGAAACCACAATGAGATACCACCTTACACCAGTTAGAATGGCTAAAATTAACAAGACAGGGAACAGCAGATGTTGAAGAGGATGTGGAAAAAGGGGAACCCTCTTATACTGTTGGTGGGAATGCAACTGGTACAGCCACTCTAGAAAACAGTTCAAGGTTCTTCAAAAAGTTAAAAATAGCACTATCCTACAACCCAGCAATTGCACTACTGGGTATTTACCCCAAAGATATGGATGTAGTGAAAAGAAGGGGCACATGCACCCCAATGTTCATAGCAGCAATGTCCATAATAGCCAAACTGTGGAAGGAGCCAAGATGTCCTTCAATAGATGAATGGATAAGGAAGATGTGGTTCATATATACAGGTGGAATATTACTCAGCCATCAGAAAGGATGATGTCATTTGCATTGACATGGATGGAACTGAAGGGCATTATGCTAAGTGAAATAAATCAAGCAGAGAAAGACAATTATCATATGATTTCACTCATATGTGGAATAGAAGGAATAGTGCAAAGGGCCATAAGGGAAGGGAGGGAAAACTGAGTGGGAAGAAATCAGAGAGGGAGACAAATCAAATGAGAATTTTGACTACGGGAAACAAACTGAGAGTTACAGAAATGGAGGTGGGGGGGATGGGGTAACTCAGCGATGGGCAATAAGGAGGGTATGTGATGTGATGAGCGCTAGGTGTTATATGCAACTAAAGAATCGCTGAACACTATATCAAAAACTAATAATGTACTATATGTTGGCTAACTGAACATAATAATAAAAAATAAATACATAAAAATAAAATAAAGGGAGGAGTCAAGTTTGGACTGACTAGTCCTGGCCATCCCATTCCCCTTGGCCTGTGATTGGCTTAGGAGTAATTGTGTCACCCATTTCTAGCCAATGAGATGCAAGAGAAAAATCTGGACAGCTCCTGGGGAAATGTCTATCCAATTAATTAAAAGAGAAGAGGGCTCAGGAACAAAAGCCTTTGATCCACCACTTCTGCTCTTCTGCACTTGCATACTGTCCTGCCTACCTAACACTGTACATGTTTTCCTCCCTAACAGAACCTCACCTGCCAGCTGTAGCTGCTGCAGCTATCACATGACCACAAAAGGAAACATGGCTGCCCTCTCAGGTTGGCCGAGGGAAAAAATGAAGGCACAAAGTTATCAAGCCCCAGGGCCAATCCTAGAACTGCTATCTCCAGACTTACGTTCAGTGAGATGACCCATGCCTGCACTGTTAACCTACTAGTCTGATGTCCCTTTGCTTGCAGCTGAAACATTCAAACTCAGAGAGTGCAAAGATGAATGAGACCCTCTCCCTGACATCATGGACCACAGTCTAGTCGGCGAACTTACAGTCCAGGGACAGTTGCTCTGGGTCTTGAAGTATGAGTAAGAGCTTTTCAGATAGGCTAATGAAGGGATGAGGCACTGCAGTCCAAGAAAATGCACAGAGCAGAAAAGAGAAATGGTTGGCAGATGGTGAAGGGCTCGGGCCATACTAGGATGTCTCGGCTTTATCTTGCAGGCAATAAAAGGCCAGAAGTGGTTTTCAGCAGAGGTTAATCGTACAGAGCTCACGCCCGTAGTGTGAAAGCTGAACAAGTGAGAAGAGAGGCCCAAGTAAAGATGCCAGTCAGCAGGCTCTTTCCTGGTAAATTTAAGACCTTCCTTCCCAAGTCCCCTTCTCTTTGCTACGAGGTAAACTTAACTTTCCACATAGGTTAACCCAACTTCCCCTGATGTGGTCTGTCACTTTTCCTGCACTCAGTGATTCTCAGCTGATAGTAAGCAGTATTTGTCATTTAAATTCTTCTCTCAGAATGTAATTTACTAGGCTTTAGCATCAATAATCACTCTAGGAAATTTGTTCGCTTTTGCAGGAATGAATAGCATAAAAAAACATCAAACCCAACCAAACCAAAAAGGAGCAATTCAAGGCTGAATTCTTTCTCCAAGGAAGCAAGGAAGCAAGGCTTAGCAAAAAGAAAACAGAACAGGTTTGCAAAATCAGAGGCTGAGGTTCAGAGACAGCGCAGGTGCTTAGGACCAATGCCACGGGCACAAGCCAGTGTCCTCTCTTATCATCAGCTGCCCTCCCCATGTACCTTGAAGGTTGGATAAGACATCCTCCAGCATTTGAAATTCACATATTCTGTGATTCTAAGATGAGAATACTAATATTCATTAAAGCCTACTCTATGTCATGTGCTATGCTAAGCACTTTACGTAGTATATTTCATTTGACCTTACCAGCAACCCTGTACATTATTATGCCCACTGTACAGATGAGAAAACTGAAACCCACAGATCCTGACCATCTTGCTCAAGATCACAATAAGAAGTAACAGAACCAAGATCAGAACCTAAGCCTAGCTAACCTCAAACCACTGCCTGAGTTTTTAATAACTTTTTCCATGTTATTCTACACTTATAGGATTAATGTAGGAATTTTGAAAATCTATAATATAATCATACTGTGTTGTCTTATATCTGTACTGAGAATTGTGAGATTATGTTGGTTTTTATTTTCCTCTTTATGTCTAGGCATAAAAACATTTTATATTTTCTTTTTTTATCGTATGCAAATATTCTTTTATAAGTTGACATCTAATGATACAGCTTTGTACCGTGCTCTGTTTACTAAATAACCTTCTGGGCATTTTCCCTGTTATTGAAATTCTTCATATGGCAATGCCATATTTTTTAACAACTCCTCTATTATTAGATATTAAGGGTGGATTTTCATGAGATTTTATTTTTTAATGTAAATAACACCGTGTCAAACATCTTTTGGATTGATTTTGGGAAGGTGATTTACAAAAGGTATAAAATATTTTCCATGGTCCTGTTACATATCACCAATACACTTTGCTACAGAAAAGTTGAAGCAAATCACCCCACAAACATCGAAGCGTCCACTGCGTGCAATCCTGCTGACACCATTTTTTAAAAACTTTAAACATTGTAGTAAAAAAAAAAACACTTTTATTTTCTATTATCTTAGATTCTTAAAGAGGTTGAACAGATTTCTTATGTTTATTAGTTATTTTGATTTCTTCTTTGATAAATGGCTATGGTCTCTTTACATATCAATATCTTCAACCTATTTTCTGCCACGTTTGTTAGTTGATGTCTCTTGCAAAATGCCTAATATAAGAATTTCTTGTTCTGTTTTTCCCACCGGTTCTAGAGAGCATACACATTATGATGTGAACTTGACAAGCAGGAGGCTGTGGTCTGAAAAAATGACACAAAATATTTTTTAAAAATCAAGCACTCAATTGGCCTACATGTAACATAGTGACCAGACCTGTGATGCAAGTGACTAAGATTGATCAGTAAGGATTCCAGGGATTGCCTGTAAGTCTCCATGGTCCTGAAATATCACACTGTCTGCGGGCTCCAATGACTCCAAGTGGTTTGTGAGCAAGAGGTTGTCCACCTTCTCATCAGAAACCTGAATATCTAGGTTACTGCCTCCCACCCCAATAGACTATCCACAGCTAACGTGATAACAGAATTTTCTCTCCAGTCCACTTATACAATAGAGTTCATGACTTGTTTGAGATCTTTAACTTTTCCCTTATTATCAGTGAGATAGGACCTGAATTCTATTATTCATTCTCCTTTTATCCAAACACAAATTTATTGAACATCTACTATTTGCTAGTGACTGTGATTGGCATTTGAAGATAAAATGCTAAGCAGCAAAGAACACAATCCCTAACCTCCTGGACTCTAGTGAGAAGAAAAGACATTAACCACATAATCACATAAAGGTGGCCAGAGCTCAGGGTCTTGGTGAGCATAGAAGACATCAAGTTGGAGAGCTGAACTTGAGTAGGTGACACAGAACCTTGAACAGTAGGTCATTGCTTACTGTCCTAACCATATTCTGGGCTTGAAAAAGTCACTCTGGCTGTTGGGTGGAGAAAAATTGGGGTTGAGGGACAGTTAACATATGGAGGGGACAGTATAACATTTGGAGTCTAAATGTTGTAGTCTGGAAAAAGCAATGAGAGTATCTTGTACTGGGGTAGACATAAAGATGGAGTTCTTCCTCTTTGCTTCCTTCTGTTCATCTGTATTATTGAACCATGTCCCTAACACCACAACAGTATCGCTGAGTAGGGAAAATCCACTCAAGGGGAGGAAAGGGGCCTTCCATAAATACTATTTTGGCTGCCTCCTGAAGGATTAAACTCAAATGCCCTTCTTCCAGAGTAATCCTGGGGTAAGAAGCCAGCTATTTAATACATTAAGCCAATGATTTCCCACTTTGTGTGGTCTTTGACATGAAAAATGTCATTTCAACACCAAACAATTCTCTAGTCCTCTGACTCCCACTGGGTATCCTGGAATTGCATTCAGTTCTGACACTAACTACCCAGAGTTGCTGCAGACCCCTCAAGTTAAGGGCTCAGTCCCACAAGAATTGCCCCACTACAGATGCCAGTCACAAGTCCCAGGTCCCCAGGATACCTGCACTTCCGTCCAACTTGGCTACAAATTCAGGCATCCTCACAACCCCTCCTTCAGTTTTCAAAATTTGCTAGAACAGCTCACATATTATAAATTGCTATCCTATTATAGTTTATCATAAAGAATACAAATGAATAGCCAGATGAAGATGTACATAATTCAAGGTCCAGAAATGTCCCAAGCCCAGGAACTTCTGTCTTCATGCTGTTCCCATGGTGTTAGGGTGCACCACCCTCTAGTAAGCGAATATGTCCACCAACTTGGAAGCTCCCTGAACTCCACTGTTTCGGGGTCTTCATGGGGGTTTTATTATGTAGGCATAATTGATTAAACCATTAGTTATTCATGACTGAACTCAATCTCAGGTCCTTCTCCCCTCTCCGGACATGGAAGGAAGTAGGAGCAGAAGTCTCCAAGCCTCTAATCACATGATTGGCTTTTCTGATAACCAGTCCTCATCTGGAGCTATCTTGCACACCTCCAACTTGAATCATCTCATTAGCATACAGAAGACACTTTTATTACTCAGGAAATCCCAAGGGTTTTAGGAGCTCTATGCCAGATACCAGGGACAAAGACCAAACATTTATTTTTTATTATACCACATACTTCTTTTCCTAGTACTATCCATTTTAGTCTCTTATTTGTAAGACAAAACATTAAAAGCAAGGCTTCCCTCAGATAGAAAAGTAACATCAAATTGGGAATTCATACTATCACTCTAAAATCTATTTGGGATCTATTAAAATGCATTAACTAATTCAAAAAGGTATTTGTTGAGTGCCTACTGTGTGCCAGATATTGTTCCAGAAGCTGAGAATGTCGTGATGCAAAAGATAGACAAGACTTGCACCCCGTTGGAATTCACACTGTGCTGGGAAGACAGGCATATGAATGTATGTACAAAGGACAAATAAATTCGTATTCACATTTCCATATAATTTCAGATGGTGGTTAGTGCTGTGAAGAACACAAGTGGGAAAATTTGATATGAACTGGGGAACAGTTGGGGAACTGCTTAGATAGAGGGACCAGAGGAAGCCTTTCTGAGGAGGATGCAACACTTGGCCAAACCTTAAATCTTGAGAGGGAGGAAGCCATACAAAGATCTTGGGAAAGAGACTTTTAAAAAGAGGGAAAAAAAGCACAAGAGTTTTCTATTTGTTAAATTATGCTAACAGTTGTAATAACTAACACCCCCCAAATATCAAAGGTCTAATACAATAAAAACATATTTCTCACCTAGGCAAAAGCACAGTCCAATGAAGGCCTTAGGGGAGGGGTGAGGAGGTGTCCTGTTTCACAAAAGTCACTCAGACACTCAGGCTTCTTCCAAAATGTGGATTCAGTATAATGAAGCCCTCATCCTCCTCTGTATTCAAGTAGTAGATGGAGAGAGAGAAAGAGAATATAAGCTTGCATGCGGATAGTTTTCTGGACCAGAATAGGAAAGGATCATTTCTGTTCACATTCTACTGGCAACAACTCAGACACCCACCTGTGAGGAGGCAAGGTAATGTGTGTGTGACCAAGAATAAAAGGGAAATGGTTTATTCAACAACAAGCCAGTGTTTGCCACAAGCCCCAAATTTGAAATAATGTTGATGTGCGAACAGGTCATGAAAAGAGGATGAATTTTAGTCTAATTGACAACAGGGTGATGATTATATATGATTTCCATTTAATAAAGATTACTCTGGCTGCTGCATACAGAATAGATTGGAAAAGTATAAAAAATGGGAGCAAAAGAAATGCTTACGAAATGTTTGCACTGGTTCCAAGTAAAGAGCTGCATTTAAGGCTTTATTGGTGGAGATGGTGAGAAGTGGTCAGATGCAGAGTGTGTTTTGAAGGTATCACGGACACACACTTGCTTAAAGCCTGACTGGGAGGGAGGGTTGAAGGAATTGAGGGTAACTCCTCATTTTTGAGTCTGAGCCTGAAGGAAAATGGTGAATTTCCTCAGATGGGAAAGTCTAGGTGCAACTTAGTTCTGGAACAGAGGTAGGGGAATCAAGAGTTCCATGTTGCCCATGGTAAATGTGAAGGATATGGGGTGCATCCAAGAGGTGAAGTCCCGATGGAGAGCTGAATACATGACCTGGGCGATTCGGAGATAAGTTGGGCCATTTGGGAGCCACTGGGAGTAGAGGGGTGGATATGTACCAGGAGGGTAAACAGAGTATGTGGGGTCAAGTAGCTCAAAGGCTGATGAATTTAGGGAAGGAAATATGAGGTCACTCTTACTACAACCATTATTTTCAATGAAAAATATGAGATTTATCATCTGAGAGAGAGGCTTGTAGAAATGGGGCAGGAGGTGTATGTAGAGAAGACAGTAAAATCAAACAGGAAGATAAAGGGGCTGCACCGGGGAAGTGTAGTAAGACTGGCAGAAAAGAGGGCCCATTTGAGATACGTGCTCATGAAGCGAGACCATCTACCCTGTTTGGAGATTTTCTCCAGCAATGCTCAGCTGCTTGGCTGCAGGCACCAAGGAGGAAGACTTGGATTTCACTAGGTCAGGGTTTAATCAGAGCCGTTCAATGGAATCAGCAGGCAATGGACCGCTGTTGTGTCATAAGGAATTTGGCCTCATCAAAAGAGAGGTCTGGCCTCAGTTCTGAAAACTGGGAGGTAACCTCTAAAACCCTGGAATGTCCTCAATGGTAAGAGTGTCTTTTGTTATTCATGGTGGGCCCTTAGGACCACACCTAATAGTTTATGGAAACAAGATGGTTCAAGGTAGCACTGCTACCACATCTGCTATATGAGGGAGGGGGGAGACTTTGGGTCACTAGTATCAACTGCCCTTGAGGCAGAGTTTAACCACATGGGCAATTAATCAATCATTCCTACATACTGAAGCTCCAATAAAAACCCTAAACACCAGGGGCGCCTGGGTGGCTCATTTGGTTAAGGTTAATCGTCTGACTTGGCTCAGGTCATGATTTCAGGTCCTGGGATCCAGCCAGTGTTGAGCCCTGCGTCCAGCCTGGCCTTGGGCTCTGCCCTCAGCAGGGAGTCTGCTTCTCCCTCTCTCTCTGCCCCTCCCCCCACTCATGCTCCCTCTTTCTCTCTCAAATAAATAAAATCTTTAAAATAAATAAATACCCTAAACACCAAAGTGTGGATAAGCTCCTGGAGTTGGTAATACTGTGTATTACCACACATTAATCCTAGGAGAGTAACTTGTCCTAAGAACACTGGAGGCCTTATGTCTGGAACCCTTCCAGACTCTGCCATATGAGTCTCCTCCTCTGGCTGATTCTGGTATATCCTTTCTTTGTAATAAACATAACCATGAGAACAGCTTTCCATGAATTCTACGAGTCTTTCTAGTAAATCATCAAACCTGAGGATGGTTTTAGAAACCCCTTTTATGGGTTGATTTGCACTCTTCCAAAATTCCTATGTTGAAGTTCTAACCTTCAGAACCTCAAAATGTGACCTGATTTGAGAAATGGCTCATGACCGATATAATTAGTCAACTGGGATAGGGTGGGCCGCTAATCCACTGTGACTGGTGCTCTCATGAAAAGAGGACATTTGGACACAGACACACACACACGCAAGGGAGAAAGTCATGTGAAGATGTAGGCAGAGATTGGAATGAAGCTTCTTCTGACCAAACAATGCCAAAGATTGACAGCAGAACACTAGAAGCGAGGGTAGAGCCTGGAGCAGATTCTCGCTCATAGCCCTCAGAAGGATTCAACCCTCCTGATGCTTGATCCTGGACATCTAGCGTCCATAACTGTGAGACAACAAATTTTCATTGTTTAAGCCCCCCAGTCTGTGCCACTTTGTGACAGCAGCCCCTAGGAACTAATACACCCCCGAACTTGCCGCTGGTGTCAGAGGCCTTGGGCAGACTTGGTGGTCTGGAGGACTCTGCCCTTTACCTCACAATTTGGCTAACTTCAGTGAGGCGTCTAGGCTGGAAACAGAAGGCTCTGTTGACATGTGGGAGATGGGTAGTGGGAAAGGAGTAGGGACAACAAACTCAAGGCCCCAGCGTAAAGAGTTGTACTTGGAACAGTAAAGAGAGTGAGGTGGAAAGGTATGCTTGGTGATCGGAGAGCAGTCTTACAATCTCTATCTCACAATAGAGATTTTGGAGGTGGTATAATTATTGGTTGTCACAGAACCTAAAATAAGACCGGGGGAGGAGGGCTGGCTGAAGTAGAGCAGAGGACAACATCCTTACAAGTAAGGAGGTAAAGGAACCAAGAAGTTAAGACATTGACTATGATTGTCTGTATAGATGCTGAAGTTCCCAATAAAGATGATGATAGTTAAAAAAAAAAGAAGAAGAAGAAGAAGAAGGCGGCAGAGTGGGGGGAGGCCAGACACTGCAGTCTCACATGAACAAGAGGGAACAGCTCAGGTGTCCACAGGGGACATCTAAAAGGACAGGTACTGGGTAGTAATGTCTAATGACATAGACTTTAGTGGAACTTGAGCATTGAAGGAGCAGCAAAAATGACTTGAAGGTGTCAGTGGGGAGTGATCAAGAAAGATACTTACCCACTTCCCAGTCTTAGTACAGGGGAGTCTCACTTGCACAAAATTATGTATTTATTCAACCGAGCACATACTCTGTAGATGAGGGATAAGCAAAGTGATATTTTCAAATAGTCCCTGTCTTCACCATATAGGTTATCTGGCGACCCCAGATATCCAAGACATGAAATAAGGAAATCAAGCACACTTTGCCTAGCTAGAAAGCGGAAGAGCTTGGATTTGAACTCTGTTCTCTGTGGTTCCAGATACAACACCTTTACAAACAGATCTGCTGTCCTTCCCTCATGAAGAGTATATTCCCGTCTCGACATGAGGCTTTTGCCAATAAGATGTGAGCCGAAGTAACGAGCCCCACTTCCCAGCAGAAGTTGCAGGACCCAGGACGTGATCACTATGTTCCCTCTTCCCTGTGCCATAAGACAAGCAACGTGAGACGGGCTCCATCAGTCTGGGTCCCGTTAGACAGCCAACTGCAAATGACACGCAACCTGAATGAAAAAACAAATGTGGCTGTTGAAAGACACGAAGACCCTGGAGTCATCTGTCATTGCTGCGTCACCTCGCCTGGCCTACGCGACACAGGGTGAGATCTAGGATTTGTGAAGTCTCGGGTTTGGGCAGCTAGGTAGATGAAGTACCCCTCAAGACGCCAGCAAGAACAGGAGGGAAGAGGAAACATCTGGCCCAGTAACGCTGTTTCTCCAACCAGCCTGGGCTTCTTCATAACTCCCAACTCTTCTCCCCACGTTAAGCATTCTGTGAACGGGCTTTGCAGTGATGATCCCCCCACACGAGAAGCAGCCCCGAGACCGTGCCCAGGACATACCACCTCAGCTGCAGGCTCCCTCCGGGTTGCCTGGGGCATCGGTGCGTGCCCGGAGGGCCCGGGGAAATGTCTTCTCGCTCTCCAGAGTAACTTTCACAGTGTCCACACAACAGAAGGGGACTTTCTCGCAGCACAAAAAGACTATCCTGATGGCTTGGAACAAGTCATTTTAAGACACACATTGTTTAGACTACAAGCTCTTGACAACTTTGCCTGTTTCTATTATACGTTACTAGTTTAGTCCTGCTCAGCAGCCATAAAAATAATGTGAAAAGAACAATGCCTCATTTCACCTAGAGTTATATCCTTTTTTGGTTTTTCCCAGCAACCATTTTCTCGCCTGCTTCAGGCAAGAGTTTACAGAGATAACAGCCCTGAAAGTGGAACCCTTACACATTTGTAACATCGCCCCACATCCTTCCCTGAGCTCAGATGATAGTGGCTCCTTCATTAAACTTATCTCCTGAAGACAGGGAGGCGACACCTGGTAGTCACTAGTCTATTTGTTTGGTCTTTGCTCCTGTCAGCCTTCCTTTCTTTCGTTTCTCCATCAAATGTCCACGAGAGTTGAACATCCAAGCCCCATGTGCAATTGCTAACACTGAGTCATTCGTTCCTCTTACAAATGGAGCCGTCAAGCAGACACTGCAGCTGGAGGCCGAGGGGAGCGACCCAGCTCTCACGAAGCTCACCACAGCCTCCTTGGGAGCAAGCCTCAACAATGGCACAGTTTAGACTCCCGGCGTCACTGCCTAATTCACAGTGATGGTCCCCTAAGCGGTCCCCCCAGTCTCCAGTCTCACCCCATGCAGTCAATCTGTCAACCTCGGTGCAGCAAGAGAGATCTTTCTAATATGCCAATCAGATCATGCCTCTGTCCTGCTTAAAATCTTTCGGCAGATCCCCATGAGGGAGAAAATGAAGTCCCCTCTCCAGAACTTAGACAAAGCCCCTCACCATCTCTCCTGGGGCTACTTCTCTAGATTTTTCCTCCTGCATGCTACTCTCTTCTGGTATACTTTAGGTCTTTGCTACCTGGAAAAATTTTGTGTCTTTCAAATCTGAACTTGAGCATGACCTCCTCTGGAAGCCACCCCTGCACGCTGTCCCCCAGCCCATCTCATGTTCCATGCCAGCCTCAGTGAGGCACAGGGCTTCCTAGTCCCTTGAAACCCTGACTGTAGCTCTGCCAGTGCATCATGGTTATGCTCTCACTATTTGTCTATATGGTGTCGTCTCCATCCCATTCTGATCTTCGCAAGAAAAGGTACGGTCTCACTCTGGTGTCAGTGAATTATCCAACATATAATCCAGCTTCATGCATGTTTACATGAATGTTTATATGCTGTAAGATGTATGTTTATATGCTGTAAGAATACAGCATATAATACATAGAATATACAAACGTATCAATCTATAGTTTAGGTTATCAGTAAGGACTCCAGTCAACAGCAGGCTATTAGTAGCTAAGTTTTTGATGAGTCAAGTTATACAGGGATTTTCAACTGTGCAGGGGAGTTGGTACCCTAATCCCTGTGTTGTTCGAGGGTCAACTGTATATAATAAAGCTATAGTACAAGAGGTCCATACATCTTTCTTAAAGGAAAAAGATTAATAAACAAAAGAACACAGTAAAAGAATTATGACCTCATTGATATCTTTATTTAAAGATTAAGTATGGTTTAAGGAGATGCACAGAGGTGTCAAGTTTGCAAAGGACAGACTTGTGACAGCTAATTTTATGTTTCAATGTGACTAGGCCACAGGATGCACAGATAATTGGTCAAATATTATTCTGGGTGTTTCCATGAGAATGTTTTTAGGTAGAGTTAACATTTAAATAGGTAGACTGAGTAAAACAGACTGCTCCCTAATGTGGGGTGGGCCTTGCTGAATCAGTTGAAGGCCTGAATAGAACAAAAAGGCTGACCTTCCCCCAAGTAAGAGAGAATTTTTTCTGCCTGACACCATTTGAACTGGGACATTTTCCTGCCTCTGGACTCAAACTGAAACAATGGTTCTTCTTGGGTCTTAATGCCAGGCTTCAGACTAGAACTATACCCACTCGCTCTCCTGGGTCACCCGCTTGCTGACTCACCCTACAGCTCGGGACCTGCCTACCTCCATAACTGCATGAGCCAATTCCTTACAATAAATCTCTTTATGTATCTATACATACATCCTTATTGGCTCTCTTTCTCCAGAGAGCCCTGGCTCCTACTACCTATTACAGTGACAATAATAAAGACAGTGTTGCTTAATCAGAGCTTGGGCGTTTGAGCCAGATGGAATGCGTGCAGATGACAGCACTGCCGTTGGTTAGCTTTGTGACCTTCGCAGGTTATTTAACCATTCCATTTATAACCTCCTCATTTGTAAGAAGGGATTATAGCGATGCCTACTTCACGGGGCTGGTAAGAGGATACGACTGAATGAGTGAATACCCCAAAAGAGCATAGAACGACGGTCGGTAAGCAGTAAGCAAGCAATAAATATTGGTGGTTAGCATTTTCAGTCATTTGCATTTATTGTTAATTCAATAAAGCATCAGTCTCTATGCCATTTGCTTCACACCCACTGGCTCATTAAATCCTCACAACTCTACTACAGAGGTGTTCGTGTACAGTGTAGAAAACCAGGACAGCATAGCCCAGGGGTTCAGAGTGTGGCTTCTAGAATCTGACAAACCACCCACGGGACCCCCGAACTCCTGATTTAAAGCTCAGGTTCCTCGTAGTAGAATTGTTTTTATATATATGGGTTGTTTCACAAACGATATTAAAAACATAGCATAGGGCTAGGTACATATTAACCACTCCACAAATGTGTTAGAAGATATTATTGTTATTATTCAGCTACTCGTAATTACTGTTAAGAGGGTAAGTCCCAGTGACGTTGGAGCTGAGGTCTGAGCCATGGTCTGGCTGACTCAAGCCTAAATTGTTAACCTTGCTTCTATCCTCCCTCCTCAGACCAGCCCAGAGAGAGGCTGAGGACAGCACTGCCCACCCTGAGGCCTGCAGACAGTTGGGATGGGACGGAGCAAAATCAGAAATCCACCACCAAGTGAACACGCCGGACCCTGCCTCTCCCTTTCACAGTGCTCCAATTAAGACATGACGTGTTCTCCCCTTGGTCCACTTTCATTTTCACTATCACTTCCCAGAAGTCCTATCAATGTTCCTTAACATGCTCCAATTATTTTTCTTTGTGGAAATAAAAAGTAACCCTGCCAAAGATAGCCTTCATTGTTTATTTACATTCAGTCCACCTAAACGTTTTTCTCCAGAAATGAGAAAACTAAAGGCTCCCCTGAGCAGCCACCGCTGGGCGTGGACAACAGTTCAGATAATGTCTTCTTGGAACTGCGGTCTTTGATCCTGGTGACACTCACTCTGGGGGTTCCCTGAAGGAGCAAGGGGTGAGCTGTGCTCTCTTGAAAACCCCAAGGGGTGGGATAGGAGAGACACATGCAATCACAGGGACACCTGGCTCCCCAGTCTTGTGCTCAACATATCTTCAAAGTGCTTTTCACAGATCTGTTCTTAAGGGCTGCTCTCCTCACCCAGGTGTGCCCTTGACCTTACCACTTTGGAACACTAACTTTAAACTATTTTTTATATTAGTGGTGATGGGCTTTGGCTAAGACACAAACTTGTCGCTGCTGCTGGTCCTATGACAGCACAGACCTTGGTGAGGCAGAGGATGGGCCAGCTGAGCAACCAAAGAGAAGCTCTGGGTGTTGGCGGATAGGCCTGGAACCTGGAACCCAGCAGGAACCTCTGGGACCATTTCGTGACATTTGTCTGTTGGCGCTCACCTTCTCCCCATCTGTCCTTGCTTTGCACTTGCTTTTTCTGGGCCCTCCTGCCCATTTTCCTCTCCCTAAGACTGCTCGTGAAACCACTACCACAAAGGCTGCTTCTTCACCCTACGGTGGGGCCATCCCAGTCAGGATGCCAAGACCACTAGATAATGGGCTTTAAAAATAATTTGTTTTTTGGTTTTTTTTTTTTGGTTTTTTCTTTCTTGCTAGCACACTCTCTAAAAGACTTTAGACTTTAAGTTTATTTCTGAAATGTTTATCATATATGTTTAATAGAAAGGCATGTGATTTTCAGACTATAATTGTAAATATGCTTTAAATATATTTTCATTAAAACCTTGGGGCTGCCAATTTAGCTCATTTAATTCATAAAAAATGTCTGCCATGTAACCCAATGGACAAGGAGGTCTTGACTGTCAAACCAGTCAGCTAAACCAAGTTTGAATTCTAACAAAGAGCGTGGTTTCAGGGGTGCCTCGGTGGCTCAGTCAAACGGTCCAACTCTTGATTTCGGCTCAGGTCACGATCTCAGGGTCGAGAGACTAAGCCCCAAGTTGGCTCCATGCTGGGCATGGAATCTACTTAGGATTCCCTCTCTCCGCCCCTCCCCTCTACTCCCCCCGCCCCTCGCATGCACTCTGAAAAAAACAAAACTATGGCTTCAGTTTTTAAAAATCCAACCCAATGTGTTAATAAATATCCTTGTGATGTTTGTTATTCATTTCTGAAATCTAAGTTTAAGATACCATGAGATAAATGGATCGATCAAGCAATGGACAGATGGATAGATAGCTGGGGGGAAGGAAGGAAGGAGAACAGGAAGGTGGGTGTCTGGCCATGATTCTGAAACTAGCTCCCTTCAATACTCCTTAGCTAAAAAGCCTCTTTCCCAAAATTTTGCCTCAGGAACTAAACATTCCCAAATTGTCCCACTTTTTTAGCACACCAGAGATTTTTTTCACCCTGGAGAAGGGAACGACAGTAAAACTGAGTATGGGTCAAAGATATGGTTTCTTTTAAAAAGCAGACAAGTGTGATTGTGGGAGGGAGGGCTAGGTTCTCAGGCAGACAATTTTTTAAGAAAGAGGCCATGTGGAGGCTGAGGACCTAAAAGCTGATTCCCGCACAGCCCACACACCCAAGTTCAAAGACCTATACGGTTCTGTCCGTCTGGGCCCCTGCATGACTACAATGGAGCAGGCAGCAGACCCGTACTGGGCATGTAGCAGAAATGAGTCATGGATATTTTTGTTGTAGTAAGCCACTGAGACTCTGGAGATGTTTCGTAATACAGAAGAGCCTAACCTATCCTAACACATATATAAGAAAGCTACTGTTCAAATCGGGTACCTACCTGTATCTGTGTCTATATTTCAATTGATGTGAAATTTAGCAGTTAGAAGAGGAAGAGTTCTTGCCCAATCCTTTCTCAAACTCCCTCTATCCAAATCTTACCCTTTAGGACCCAGATTTTCCTTAGTATCTTTCTTCGCTCTCTAGTTGAGAGTGTTCTTTTTTTCCCCTCTACACTAGGCATTTACCTAAAGAAGCAACTCCTACACCCCCAGGAGCCGGTTAGGCAGCATAAATGGGGAATTGGGAGAACTGGAGGGAACTTGTCTCCCCTAAAGGCATCTCAATTTAATTAAAACAAAAGAAAAAAACACACTTTGCCAGGCAAATAAATATAGCTCTGGTCTGCTGGGTTGTGACCTTTGTAGAATTCATAAGAAATTCATTTCTTTTCCTGGTGTTTGAAACTATCACTTTGAGCTTTCACTTTGTCTTTTTAAGTGGTAATGAATAAAAAGTATTTACATTTTATAAGAGGCTTACTGCTCCTCTCTCCAGCAAGAATAGAAGTTCCCTGCAGACAAGGATTAGGTTTGCCTCAACTCTGGGTTCTACATAGATTCTGAGACAGTGCATTCATAAATGGTTTTGATATAATCTGCTTTGAGGAAGAGAAGGTACGTTATAAATTATAGTATAATTAGCCTAAGATAGTATATTTTGTCAGTACACCCGAGCCAACAGACAATTTCTTTTCCTTAACATCCCTGTGTCATGGTAAAGTGCCAATAACGCCACTATCCTTCGTAAGTGTTATTGTTGTCATCATCTCTGGGTGAGTTAGGGTAGAGGGTGGGCTGGGTAAGCTGAAAAGGTTGTCCTCTGGTTGATGTGAACCCTAGGACAACAATTTCTCTAGGAAGTTTCTGGACTCCGGTTGACATGGCATGGTCTTCCACCTGGCTTCAATAACAGGTAACAACAAAGGACTCTTCTTTGAAAATAAGATCCCACTGTCAGTCCTCATGAATTGACTCCTGTTGCTACTCTACCCCCATTAGCGCAATAGAGCTCCTTTTGCCCTGCAGAGGTTTGGGGGGTTAACGTAGATCTTGGTATTTTACCTGTTTCTACTTCATTTACTTATGACAAATTATATTCATCCATTTAATGTCTTAATCTCTGATGGTATACAATGTGCCCATCACTGTGGAACCTTCTTCCCCCAAACATCAAGCCTATTAATTGCCTCCAAAAACACTACAAGAGCCGTTTCCTGTCAGAGATACACCTGTCCTCAATGAGATTTTTCCAATATTGTCCACAATTTTATCATTTCAAAAAGCTTTTTAATCTAGCAGAAAATAACAAAGTTCAATAAGAACATTGTTTTTACCTTGGGAGAAAAGTGTTGTTGATATTATTGGAAACTTGAAGTGGGCTCCATTCAGAGAACATCTGATTGCCACCCTTACTACCTTATTCCTTCTCATCTGGGAGCTAAAAAACTCTCTGCCCCACTTCCAGGCCCGGAGATAAACACGTGTCATAGCAACTGGAAGCATCGACACCATCGTCACCATCACCACCATCACCCTTCCTCTATTGGTATAGGACACTGGACCAGGGCTTGGAGTCCAGAGACCCAAGGAGACCGGATTGGCTGACTCCTGATATGGAGTCAAGTCCCAGTCTCACTGCTGAAGTGATGGGGTGTTGCTCAATCCTCATATTTAAATGTGGCCCTCTTGCCCTCCTTATTCAGCCTGCATTCCAGATCTTTCTTTCCCCAGAATCACTGTCTGGGTCCAGGAATCTTCTTCCCCTATCTCTGGCTTCAGTTGCTATTTGTAATATCTGCTCCCTCCTTTCCTGTTATCTTTCAAGACTTACTTTAGAATCTACCGATTTTGTAACATGAGTCAATCCCTTACTCCCAAAATAAAGATATCCTTATTTCCTCCCGGGCCTCCTTCATTTGTACATGCTATTCCTCCTGCCTAGAGCGTGAATCCGAGCTCAGATGCACCACCTCGGAGATGTGTGCGCTGCTGGGGGTAGAGGACGGGTAGATGGGTCGGGGCTCTTGCAATCTTCCCTGACCACTTCTCCCACGCCATAAATGTGGTCAGGTGCCCATTCTCTGGGAGTCCAGTCCACCTTCAAGCCCTCCTTCAACCTCATCACTGGCATTCCTTCAATGATCCCCTTCCTGCCAGACTGTAAACTAGTTGAGAGCACTTGGCATTATTTATCTTTGTGTCCAAGGCCCTTTGATAAGGAAAGAAAGGAAGGAAAGTGTGTTTTTAAAAAGAGTTCCTTCTTTCTTTCTTTCTTTCTTTCTTTCTTTCTTTCTTTCTTTCTTTCTTTCTTTCTTTTTAAAGATTTATTTATTTGAGAGAGAGCAAGGGTAGGGACAGAGGGAGAGAGAATCCTCAAATAGATTCCCTGATGAGAACAAAGCCGGACACAGGGTTCAATCCCAGGACCCTGAGATCATGACCTGAGCTGAAACCAAGAGCTGGCCAGCTGGCTGCTTAACCAACTGGGCCACCCAGGCGCTCCATCCTTTCTTAACCTACCATATCATTATCATAATAGCTCATTTCCCTTGAAATGTAACAGAACAGTTTGAAAATGCACGTAAAATACTAAACAAATGAAAACACGAAACCCTTGAAGAAAAAAATAATTGGTGAGTGATTACAATTAATTGCCTGCTTTTAATTAAAGGTCACTTTAGTCAGAAACTTACTAATGCAGAACGGCACCTCTCCCTTACATCTCTCGAGGCAGAACAAAACACAGAGTCCCTCGGGCCAGCAATCTAACAGGCTGTGAATTCATAAAGGATGCTACCTTTGGGGGATTCCAGTTACTGGTGGGAAATCATTTGCTCTTTAAAAGTTGGTATCAAAAACACACCAAAATGTTCATAAGTCTTAGGAGCCTGACCAACCAGCAGTTTAACCACAGTGGATTTTAGGATGAAAGTACCAGGGAAAAAGAAGAAAATCTATTTAATTGTTAGCTCTAGGAACATTTCACCTTGTTTGAAGGTAATCTAGACTTTGGATCTTACTTGGAAACCATTATCTGTGGCCCTTCTCGGGGAACAATGCCCCCAGAAAGCCACGGACTTGAGTGGTAGGCAACCTAATTAATGGGAATGGCCTCTAACTTTAACCCAAGACCACGAGTAACGCCTTCCTACCTATTTCACAGTTTACAGTAATGAGCTTAATGAGCCACTTCTCAGGAGGCCAAAGAGAATCAGAAGCAAAAATGCATCCTCTTTACTGTGGGCTGCCTTCCAGTTGTGTTATGAACTGAGGTCTGGTTAGATAGAGCAGAAGTCTGCACTCTGGAGCAGCTCCTTCCATAACTGGTAAACACACGGACTATTCAAAGACGCCCAGGCACTTCTGTTGTAGTAGGATTAACTCGACTGACGAGCCTGTGCTATCTGCCCAGTACTTGCTGGGGTAGAGGCAGGCAGTCCTGGCAGGCAGTCCAAAGGCAGGTAGAAGTCAGTGCCTGCCACCAATGAGGCCAGTGTGTAAGACAAACGATTAATACTCATTAATAAGTAACAGTTTAAATTTAGAATGGGGTTTCAATAAGAGATAAGGCACAAAATTTATTGAGAGAGGAAGTAATCCTCTGTCAGAAATGTTCAGGGAAAGCTTTACAGAAAAGAATGGACTTTGAAGAATGAATAGGATTTTCCAAATGAAAAGAGAAAGGGGCATTCTTGGCAGAGTGACATCACACGCAAAGAAACAGGTTTGAAGGATACAATGTGTCATGGGGCACCTGGGTGGCTCAGTCACATAAGCGTCTGACTCTTTCTTGATTTTGGCTTGGGTCAGGATCTCAGGGTCCTGGGATGGATCCCCACATTGGGCTCCCAGCTTAGCGGGGAGTCGGTTTCTCCATCTCCCTCCACTCCTCCTCCAGTTCATGCTCTCTAATAAAATCTTGGAAAAGAAAAAAGAAAGAAAAGAAAAGAAAAGAAAAGAAAAGAAAAGAAAAGAAAAGAAAAGAAAAGAAAAGAAAACACTACAACATGTCCAGTGAACTACAAGAGGATTCAAAGTCCAGAACAAGGCTAAATTGAAACTTTGGGTTGCCTCATCTTAGGAGCACCCACTCTTAAACATATAGAATATTGTAGATGCTCCATTAGATTATTCTTGGGCTTCATGGGAATGGGGAGAGGGGTTGTCCATGAAATTAAGATTCTTGGGTGGTGAACTGTGGCCACACTGCTAGCCCCTCGGGTGAGCGACTATCCCTGGGGAGAGGGCTCCAGGCTCCAGTGTGCTGGAGAAGGAATGAGGACTTCTGATTCCATTATTACAGGAGGGGTAACTGGGCAGGTCAGTCTTCAGAAATAAACCACAAGAGTGGGTCTGAGTCACCCTTCTGAACAGGAATAGCTCCACATCATCCGAGATTATACGGGTTCTCTCTGCAGGTGGGCTCTGTGCACTACACAGAAAGCTCTCTTTTGACCATTTTCTTCAGTATCTTGCTATAAAGAGATGTGCATTGTACATCGCTTGGAGCCCATAATCACAGAGCCCTGACATGTAAGCGGAGAACAAGCAGTTTACCCTGATCTTCTTGGTGACAGATGAATGCGAGATTTGTACACAATATCAGAGCCTACAAGATGACCCTGTGATGGGGACTAAATCCTATACATGTATAAACAAATACGTATATAAACACCCCATCCCCCCAGGTAACTGTGGAACACCTGCCCCTATACCCACGTTTTCCACTAGATAGAATTATCATCACCTTTACCAGGTACTAAAAAGATATTATGTCTGAAATTGGCAGCAAAAGCAAACCCACATTCAACATCACCTCCCCTTTCCAAATAGGCTTCAGTTTAATACATGAAGGACAGTGAAAATTGCTTCCACCAATCCAGGATTTAACAGTAATGACTCCACATCACTTGATTCAGTTTTTTCAAAGTTTGCTTACTGTCTGCAATTCAGCCAGTCTTCTGGATGGCGAATCGTTCCTTAGTAAAATTACATAATGCATGCTATATTTCTAATTAATCGCCTCTAACTCTTGTTAGCCACTGAACGCAATTTCTAACTCGCAAGGTTTTTCTAGAATTGGCTGGATTGTTATTGGATCCCCGAATTGTACTTTCAAGGGAATTGGGTAGACAAGAAGGTACAATTGGTTTATTTCTCATGTAGTGGAAAATGGTAATGGAAAGTCTCACCAAATAACAAGGTGTATTTCAAAAACGAAGAAGAAAGAATGATCTTAGCCTTGCAAAACAGCTTTCTAAAGTTATGCGGTTGTTTTCAGAAAATCTATTTGGCTGGAAAAGTCAAGACAAACCTCCAGTGCATCCCATTTGTATATTCAAATTTTCCCTCCTTCTACTTTACCCCATCTCAGAAGGCTAGGGAAACACAGTCGGCTATCTATTTATAACTACCCCAAGTATACATTTTAATTTTTAAAAACCACCTTCAAGATAAAAGAGAAATTGGAAAAATGATAAATTTTAGAACACCTGTTTGATTTCAGTTATATCAATCTGAATATTTTTGTGGTTCTGAGTTATATTACACAAACACACACACAGGTCATTTCTGAGATTTGTTGCCTTTTTTTTTTTCTTCTTTCCTTTTTTTCTTTCTTTTTTCTTTTTTTTTTTTAGAGGTAACTGACCACCAAGGTTTAGGTAAGTACATTGATAACTGGGACTTGCCATATAAGCAAAGCAAACCAGTGACCAAGTAGCTATACCAACCTCAGAAACCACTATAAAAGCTTCTGGGGGGGGGCGGGCGGAAATCCTCCAGCTGCTTTCCAAGTGCTAAAACATCAGACTGCTTCATGTATTCGATAAGGGCCCACATGAGACTAGGTCAAATTCTTACTTGGTCTTCTAGTTTGGGCTTTTAGCAACTGGACCTGGAACTGTGGCTCCTAAATTTCAGGTTCTTTTTGACGTACTTCCAAACCGGAATCTTCTGACCCAGGAAGGACAATCAGATTTTATCTACATCCTAACTAGAGAGCAACATTCAGAGAAAATAATGGGGTGCCAGAAAACTTCTGTTTCTAACAAGAAGATGGACTAGATATTCTTTTTTTTTTTTTAAAGATTTTATTTATTTATTCGACAGAGATAGAGACAGCCAGCGAGAGAGGGAACACAAGCAGGGGGAGTGGGAGAGGAAGAAGCAGGCTCATAGCAGAGGAGCCTGATGTGGGGCTCGATCCCATAACGCCGGGATCACGCCCTGAGCCGAAGGCAGATGCCTAACGACTGCGCCACCCAGGCACCCCTGGACTAGATATTCTGACCGAAAGGAAAAAAAAAAAAAGGCTCACTCCAAAAGAACTGGATGTTGGATAAACTGCAACAATGTTAAAAACGCTGCTGAGCTCACATGCCTGTTTACTGAGGCATTATTTACAACAGCCAAGATATGGTAGCAACCCAAGTGTCCGTCAAAAGATGAATGGATAAAGACGTGGTTTTATATATGTAATGGAATATTACTCAGCCATTAAAAGGATGAGATTTTGCCATTTGCAACCACGTGGATGAAGCTAGAGAGTATTATGCTAAGTGAAAGAAGTCAAATGGAGAAAGACAAATACCATAGGATTTCACTTATATGTGGGATCTAAAAAGAATAAAATGTATAAACAAAAAGCATTAATAGACCCATAAATACAGAGAACAAACATGGTTGCCAGAGGGGAAGAGAGTGGAGGATGGGCAAAATAGATGAAGGGGAGTGGGAGGTACAGGCTTCTAGCTATGGAATGAGTAAGTCACAGGGATGGAAGGTACAGCACAGGGAATATAGTCAACGGAACTGTAATAGTGTTGGATGGTGACCGCTGGAGCTACACTTGTGGTGACGAAAGTATAATAAATAAACTCATCGAATCACTATGCTATACACCTAAAACAAAAGTAACATTGTATGTCAACTATATTTCAATAAAAGCAAACAAAAAACGTTGCTGAGCTCACAAAAATGGAGCTAAGGGAATCCCCAAGGGCAAAAGACAAGCAAGCACAACAACAAAATGAGGATAAGTAAAATCACGGTAGTAAATAATCACATGCCTTTACTAAGAATTATGCAATTTGGAGTTAATGGCTGGCCATGCAAGAAATTGGAAACTAGCATTGCCCAAGTTTGAGCAAAACCTAATCTAAGGACTGGAGATGCTCTCCTCATCACACACACACACACACACACACACACACACATGCACACACACAGCCAAAGTCTCGAAAATAAAAAGCCAGAAAAAAAAAAATGTTCTGCTAGCAGGTAGCAAAGGGAGATGACAAAGAAATCTCCCCGTCTCCACCACACCTCTGTTAGAAGTAATAATGACAGGGGCGCCTGGGTAGCGCAGTCGTTAAGCGTCTGCCTTCGGTCAGGGCGTGATCCTGGTGTTCCGGGATCGAGTCCCACATCAGGCTCCTCGGCTAGAAGCCTGTTTCTTCCTCTCCCACTCCCCCTGCTTGTGTTCCCTCTCTCGCTGGCTGTCTCTCTGTCACATAAATAAATAAAAAATCTTAAAAAAAAAAAAAAGAAGTAATAATGACAACCACACCATCTTTTCTGTGTGTAGGTAACCATGGACCTGGCCCCACATGGATCTGGATATTGAGTATGTATTACCCTCACGGCCAGAAAAATGAGCAAATTTAGTATTACCTCTTGCCTTTAATTGAAATCAAACAAATTATCTTTGGAGGAAAACAGGGCAACCTTGGCCCTCACAGAAAACCCACAGATTAAGTTCAGATAAATATGGGCTCACAATAAAAAAAAATTACCAAACATTATAAGGAAACAGGGTACCACGAATAAAAATCAATAAAACAAATGAAGAAACAAAATACAGGATCCCTAAAGTACTGTAACTTAGAAATATCACATAAAAATATAGAAAAAACTGTATTAAATGGTTTAAAGAAAAAAATATGTAACATAAAAAATGAGAAAGGACATAAGAGATTACTAATAATGGCCAGCTAGTTTTGAGGAACAAACCGAATAAAATTCTTTTTTCAAAATATAAGCATTGGGGCGCCTGGGTGGCTCAGTCATTAAGCATCTGCCTTCAGCTCAGGGCGTTGATCCCAGCGTTCTGGGATCGAGCCCCACATCAGGCTCCTCCGCTGGGAGCCTGCTTCTTCCTCTCCCACTCCCCCTGCTTGTGTTCCCTCTCCCGCTGGCTGTCTCTCTCTTTGTCAAATAAATAAATAAAATCTTTAAAAATTTTTATATATAAGCATTGAAATTAAAAATGGGTGGGTTGAACAGCTGGCTACACACAGATTATTAGGAAATTACAAGCCTGGAAGAATTACACTGAACGTGCCCCAGATTGACAAGGAGATGGCAAGTAGGAAGGAGAGGTTTGGAAACACGGACGACTGAATGACTACCTCTAACATGGGGGCCTAATTAGGGCCCCTGAAGTAGAGAAGCGGATGAGAAGCATGAGAAAAAAGTAGGGCAGACCAAGCTCTTTTCAGGAACATAGATTCAATACACCTCAACAAAATATTGGCAAATCTAGAAAAAGTTAAGAAATATAATTTATCACGACCAAGTTGGGTATATCTCATAAATTTGACTTAACCTAAGAGGATGTTGTTTCTATTAACTCAAAATCTATGACAGTAATATAGCAGAAATTATGTATGATTATCAAGAGATGAATAAAAATTTGATAAAATTCAGCATTTTTTATAAAAATTCATAGAAACTAGAAATAAAGGGAATTTCTTTGACTTAAGGAAGGATAGCTACCAAAAACCTCCAACAAACACTCTTCAGGATGAAAATTTAGAACCATTCCCTTTAAAGTAAGAACCAAGCCAAGGTTGCCCATTCTATTCCACAATGTATTATAGTTCCTAGGCAATTTAGAAAGACCGGGAAAAAATTATAAGGTAAAAGATGAAAAAGGACTTCATTATTTGCAAATGATCTGATTTTTATATAGAACACCCCAAGAAAATCTTAATATTGTAATTACTAAGAATGTCAAAGTTACAGCACACAAGATCACCATGAAAAAGTTTTATACACAACATAGAAAAATTTTTTCTATACACAAGTACCAAATAAGAAAAAGAAGATTATTTTTTTAAAGATAATTTGCCATGGCAACCAAAATATAAAGTGACATGTGATAAATTTAATGACATTTAATACAATTATAAAACTTTATTGAACTGCATTAAAAAACCTAAATAAAATGGAAAAAATATAATCATAGACAGGAAGCCTAAGCATCATAAATATATCTGTTCTCCTCATTGATTTAATAAAATTTTATGACAATCCCAACAGATATAGTGTGTGTATGCATCTGTAAGGCAGATTCAAAAGTTTTATCCTGAAGATCAAGGCCAAAATAACCAAGATACAGGTATTAATTAGGATATTGTTAGTTCCTATAGCAGACACATTCAATTCAGTATTTCCCAAGATGGTTTTCTTTCCTCACATAAAAATCCAATATGGGTGGTTCTCTCAGCCACCAATCTTCCATGTGGTCCTTTGGACTCAAAGGCCCCCTTATTTAGCTGGCCAATGAGAAAAGAGTACAGACAGAAATTGCCCCTAACCTGCTTTGTTCCAGCAGTGACACACATCACTCCAGCTGGAAACCTTTAACTGCAAGAGGGACTAGAGACTAAAGTCTAGCAACACGCCCAAGGAAAAGTGGAATTAGGTTTGAGGAACAGCTAGCCACTCTGCCTTCAAACTCCTGAAGCAAAAGAAGGCAAGGGAATTTATTCTCCTGGCTTTCAAGACAGTATAAAGCTATGCACACATATTCTATAATATGTATTGTACTATACATATTTTATATATAAAAACTATATGCTTATATATTATGTAATTTTATATATACATATATATTTATACATATATGTATAAAAGTACAGAGATAAATGAATCGACAAAACAAGTTTTAAAATTCAGAAAAAGGACCACAAATATATGAAAACTTGATATACAATGTAAAGGTCATTTCGAATAAGTAGGAAAAGGATAATAATCCTAGACATCTGCTTATAATATGGAAGGAACAAAATTGGAATCTACTTTACACTATATACAAAAATAAATTCAATGTAAACTAATTGTGTGTGAAAAGCAAAACTGTAAATGTTTTAGAAAATGATATGGGGGAATACCTTTTTGTCTGCAAAAGAGGAAACATGTCAACACAAAAAACATAAACCAAAGGGGAAGATATTGATAAATTTGACTATATTAAAATTTTGAATCTCTATTTGCTAAGACACAATAGAGAGGAAAATACAAGCCACAAACTGGAAGAAATTTGTTAACATATATACCCAGAATATATAAAAGAGCCCTTATACATCAATAAGACAAACATACTAATAGAAAAATGGGTAGAGAATATAAATTGATTAGCCATTTCATATCCATGTAATTGCCAGAAATTTTCAAATCAAAAAATACCAAAAGTTTACAAGAATGTGAAGTAATAAGAACATTTACAGACTGCTGGTGAGGGTATAATGATATCATCACTTTGGATAACACTTTATTTTTCACACTATTGTTTGGGTAACAGTTACTGTAGAGTTGAAGAGGCACATATCCCACAACACAGCAAATTTTACTCCTAGGTATGTACTCTAGAGAATCTCTAATACTGCGCCCCAGGGCACAGATACTAAATCTTCAAATCAGTATTGTTTATAATTGCAAAAAACTGGAAATAACCTAAATGTTCATTGACAAGGGAATGGATGAATTGGAATGCTTTATAGCAATGAAAATAAACGAAATAGCTTCACACGCATGACCATGAATGAATCTCAGAAACACAAAGTTGGGGGAAAGAGGCAAGTTGATAAATAATATATATAGCATTTCTTTATACAAAATTCAGGAACAAAACTAAATAATACATTGTTGAGGACACATTAGTTACATAAAATTGCAATGAACAGGGGCACCTGGGTGACACAATTGGTTAAGCACTAGACTCTTGGTTTCAGCTCAGGTCACAATCTCAGAGTTCTGAGATCAAGTCCTGCCTCTGTGCTCAGCAAGGAGTCTGCTTAAGATTCCCTCCTCCCCCCCCAAAAAAATTCTCTCTCCTTCTCTCTCTGCCCCCCTTCTTTCTCACTCTCGCTCTAAAATAAATAAATCTAAAAAAACAAAACAAAACAAAAACCTGTAACGAACAGCAAGAAGATAAACACGGAATAGAATATTGGTTATCCTGGGGCAATGACAAGTGGAGTATGATCAGGAAGGGAACATAGGAAACTTCAATTAGATTAGTAACATTTAACTTTGTACACAGAGTGATTTGCATAGAACTTCATTTCACTTAGTTTCATACCTTATCCCCGCATTTCTTTATATGTGTGAAATATTTGTAATAATTTCAATTTTTTTTAAGAATTAAAATGTGTACACACATATATAGCAATATAATCTAATTTCAGATTCAATTGTTTACTTATTCCATCTCTCAATTATCCCCATCTGTAAAATAGCCCTTTCCTTAGACCCAAACGTGTGTTTTGGAAATAGAACACATACAAGCTAAGTGATTATTTTAACATGCAGCAAGAAATTTTTGTGGGTTTATCTTCTTGGATCTGCCATTTGGTGGCTGTAGAACCTTGAGAAATTTCTTTGAAAGCTCTAAGTCTCAGTTTCTTCATCTGTATAACAGAAATAGTAGTATCTATCCCAAAGGGTTGTTGAAAGGATTAAACAAAATGATGAGTTTAAAAAATCTAGTTGGTTTAGTCAGGAATTGTTTGCTTGAACATAGTAGAAAAATCACTCAGACTTATTTCAGCAGAATAGAGAATTTATTTTAAAGATTAGTGATTTCACTTAACCCCCAAAACTCTGCATGCATTTGGGCCTCCTGTGGAACCAAAACCAATGACTGAAGAACTTTCAAGAAACAGGTGGTACTCCAAGAAGTTCCTTCCTCTTCCTGGAGCTGCACAGGTTCCTACCTCTGCCTCTCTCTGATCCTGGACCTCACTTTTCTTTATGCCTCTCTGCTCCTGTGGGATAAGAGGCCCTATCCTTGCCCACCTACCCCCAAAATGTCATCCAAGTTCAAGAATGAACAATGACTACCCATTCACAGTCACAATCCCAAATTCCCAGAGTAAATTCAGATTGGGTGAGGTGTCCATTCCTGATCCAGCCAGCTGTGGCAGAGACAGAGGGACCCAAAGTATAAACATGGTCTTTCTAGTATCCTTGTAGCATTTGACACTGCTCGGATACTTGATAAATGAATTTTGTGGTTATTAGTCACCAAAATGCCAGGATAAATAAATATCATCGAGTTCATCCTATACCCTTGCCTTCTCATATATGTGAGATTTCTCTCCCAGGTAATTACAGAAAACCCAGGGAAACTGGTTGTTTATCATGTTTTGCAGTGCATTATTGAATTCCAAGAAGTTATTCCTTAGGATAGAACTGGAAGACTAGGATTATTCAAATCAACTTTATACCCAAATTCATTCAAAGCCTCTTAAGCCACAAGATGTCAGCAAATCCAGTCGTTGACAGGAGGTGACTTTTCTCACCAAGATCCCCGCAAGGAACAACACAGTGAGGGGCCATCAATATGGCATGTCTTCACAACCTTTGTTGAAAGGTTTTATTTGATAAACTACTTATTTACAGGAGCATGCCATAAAGAAAAATCTTTATAGATGCCACTGGGCTGCTTAAACAGAAATGGATAAGCTCAGCAGGTATGAAACGCAACAGGAGGCCGTCATTTTTGGGTCTCCCCTGGAACAGCCAGACCTGTAATCATGTATTGCCTGTCCAAGGACCAGCACTCACTCATCCCAGAAAACAGTGTCAGAAATCTGGGCATCATTTTCAAGGCTGGGGGATAGGGTGTTTCCCTAAGATCAGCTCCAGAGAGCTGCCTCTCCACAGCCAGACACAGGATGGATCACAGGTAAACATGTTGAATGTGTTGTGGAAAGAGTATAGTTCTTGGATTCAAACAAATTTTTTAAAGAAGGTCCAAATCTTGACTTTACCACTTATAAGCTGTGTGATGTTAACCTCTTTGAGCTGTGGTTTCGTCATTTGTCAAATGGAGTGTGTAGAATTCCTCCTTGGATGAATAGTTATAGGGATTAAACAAGTGGATGGATATTCAGCTCCTGGGTCACCATGAGCCACCAAGAACTTAAATGTCTTTAGGAGACTAAAAGGCAACGCAAGTAAGTAAAATAGGGTTGATAAAGGCAATAAAAGGCGATAAAAATTGTGGTGCATTGGCATTCAAATTCAATTTTTAAAACAGGTTTTTGAAAACAAAAATCCCATTCAGTCTCTAGGTTTGTGCTCTGTGCCCTGGCATTCAGTAAGTTTTAGTTTACCACCTTCTCCTTTCCCTTTTCTGTTCTATGCAGACAATGTCCACTCTCTTTTTTCATCTATTCCAATGGCTCCTAATGGAGTGAGTTTTGAAAACCTGTAATGGCATTTTTGATGGTGAGGATACTCACTACGCAGAGAAATTAAGAGTGGTGGCTCACATGATAAAGAATCCTCCCATTCATGAGGGTGAAATACAGCTTACAAATATCTTAGCCTATAACCTAACTCTGTTTTGTTTTGTTTTGTTTTTAATGGAGACACAGGTATTTCTATACCATTTTTGATACACACTGCATTTTCAAGAATACAACAACCAGGGAAATTGAGCAAAGAATGTGCTTTGCTTTCTATGGAACTTTACCAGAAATCCTTTGCGATGGATTGAATTATGTCCCCCCAAATTCATATGTTGAAGCCCTAACCTTCCATTGCTGTTTGTTGTCTGCAAATGGCAATTACCTGACTTTTGGGAGGTAATTAGGTTTAGATGAGTTCATGTGGGGGTCCTCCTGATGGGATTACTGCCCTGATAAGGAGGGACCAGAGAACGCTCTTTCCTCCTCACTACCATGTGAGCATACAACAAGAAAGCAGCTGTCTGCGTGGTAGAAAGAGTCTTTGCCAGAACCTGACCATGCTCACACCCTGATCATAGACTTCCAGCCTCCAGAATCATGAGAAATAAATGTCTGTTGTTTAAAACTACCCAGTCTATGACATTTTGTTATGGCAATCCAAGCAAACTAAGACATCCTTCATCGTTTCAGAACAATCGTATGCATGCAAGATGTCAGTTCTTCCCAACTTGATCTATAGAGTCAATCAAAATCCCAGCAAGTTATTTTGTGAATATGAACAAACGGATTCTAAAATTTATATGGAGAGGAAGAAAAAAAACAACCCATAATAGCCAACACAATATTGAAGAAAAATAAAGTTGAAAGACTGATGCTACCCAACTTTAAGACTTAATATAAAGCTATAGTAATCAACACAGTGTGATATTGGTAAAACAACAAATAGATCAGTAGAACAGAACAAAGAGGCCAGAAATAGACCTACATAAACGTAGTCACCTGAACTTTGACAAAGGCACAAAGGCAATATAATGGAACAAAGATGGCATTTTCAACAAATGGTGCTAGAACACCTGGACATCCACATATGGAAAAAAAAATGTATCTAGATGCAAACTTACACCCTTAAAAAAATTAACTCCAAATGTAAAGCACAAAACTGTAAATCTCCTAGAACATTAGGGAAAACCTAGAGGACCTTGAGCATTGCAATGCCTTTTTATATACAATACCAAAGACACAATCCATGAAACAACTGATTAGTTGGACTTGGTTAAAATTTAAAACTTCTGCTCTGTGAAAGATAATGTTGAGAGCATCAGAAGACAAGACACAGACTGTAAGAAAATATTTGCAAAAGATATAGTTAATAAAGGACTGTTATCTAAGATATACGAAGAACTCAACGATACAAAAACAACAATCTGATTAAAAAATGGCCAAAGACCTTAACAGACATCTCATCAAAGAAGATATGCAGATAGAAAATAAGCATATGAAAAATGCTTCACATCATATGTCATCAAGGAAATACAAATTAAAACAATGAGATACCACTGAGCACCTACTAGAATGGCTAAAATGCAAAATATTAACACCACCAAATGTCAGTGAGAATGTAGAGCAGCAGGGGCGCTCATATATTGCTGATGGGAATGCAAAGTGATATAGCTACCATGGAAAACAGTTTGCTATAAAACTAAACACACTCTTACCACGGGATCCAGCAATCATGTCCCTTGGTATTTACCAAAAGAAGTTGGAATCTTAAGTCCATACAAAAACCTGCACGTGTTGTAGCAGCCTCATTCATAATTGTCAAAACTTGGGAGCAAACAAGATGCCAAACCCAGTAAATGAATGGATAAACAAACTGTGCTACATCCGGACAATAGACTAGTTTTCAGCACTCAAAAGAAATTAGCTATCAAGTCATGAAAAGACATAGAGAAAACTTAAATTCATATTACTAAGTGAAAGAAGCCAATCTGAAAAGGCCATAAGCTATATAATTCTATACAGGACATTCTGGAAAATACAAAACTGGGGGGTAGGGGTGGTAAAAAGATCAGTGGTTGCCAGGGGTAGGGTGGGGGAGAGATAAATAGGCAGAGCACAGAGGATTTTTAGGGCAGTGAAAATACTTTGTACAATATTATAATAGACATGTCATTATGCATTTATCCAAACCCATAAAATACACAACATCAAGAATAAACCCTAATGTAAACAATAGACTTTGGGTAATTATATGTGTCAGTGTAGGTTCACCAATTTTAACAAATGTACCATTGTAGTGGAGGCTACTGATATTGATAATGGATGAGGCTATGCATTTATGGAGGTAGGGAGTATATGGAAAAACTCCGTACCTTCCTTTCAATTGTGCTGTAAGCCTACAGTTGCTCTAAAAATTAATTAATTAATTAATTTAAAAAATCACATGAATGTAAGTAATGCCATCTAGTTATCTAGTTTGAGTTACCAACAGAACACACCAGTAGGATTTTGGATTCAATGTGATTCTTCATAAAGGTATAAGCACTTGACAACTTCATTATGTCTCCAAATATAGTCCTGCTCCAGTATTTACATCTTGAAATACACATTAATTTACTATAAATTACTTCTCTTTTATATTTTTCTTACAGGTAAGGCATTATATTAGCATTGAAAATTTTATAAATATGAGTAGGTAGATTATATTATTGATGAAATTTATTTCAGGGTGGTGAAAGAAGCATTACAAAATATTTTCTATGAAAAAAGAGTGGAAACTTCTGCAAGATGGTGGCATAGGAAGATCTTGAGTTCACCTCCTCCCACGGACTCATCGGATCTAGAGTTACATATGGATCCTTTTTTAATAGATTGGAAAACTAGGCGAACTCCTTCTCCACAACAAAGGATGAAAAGACTACATTGAGTTGGGTAGGAGAGTCAGGGATACAGTCTCACCAACCCCCCCGCCCCCGGCATGATGACACACAATAGGTAGGGACCTTACCAGTCTGGTATTTTTTCCAGAGGATCTAGTGGTTAGTGCCCCATATCAGGCACCCCAACTGTTGGCATCTGTACTACAGAGACAAGACCGAAAACATCTGGCTTAAAAAACCAATGGGGTGACGTCAGAAGGACCCAAAGTGTCGTAAGAAATGGAGATTTCTCTTTTAAATGGCTCACGCATAGTCTCACTAACTCTGAGACCCAGCAAAAATCAGCAGTTTGAAAAGTGCCTCGACTACATGTCAAGGGAATTCGTTTGCTAATAAAAAAGCATTTGCTGGAGGCTCAGGGACCAAGTGAAACTCTCCTTGGAGATGCAGGTGCTAGAGGATGCCGCTGTTGAACTCCACCTGCCTTGTTAGCAAGGTAGGAGAGCAGATTAAAGCACAACCCCAGTCTTCCTGTAAAAAAGTCCAATTTACTTAGCCTGGGGTATCAGCCTGAGGGACAGGTTTCAGGTTTCCCACACACCTAGAAGCTAAGGAGGCACTCCCAGGGAATATAAGTAGGGAGACACCATCCTTGTGCACATCGTTGGCCTTGCTACAGCTCAGTGAGGCGTCCCAGAAAGGAGTTTATATAGGTGTCTGAGGTCCTAATTTTTGCAACTGTTGCCTAGGGGTCTCCTCCAAATTCCCTGGTCTGGAGGTCAGCAAGGATTATGACTGTGGCCCCTAGGATTTTATATTTGCGTACTATCAAAGCTGCTGCCTGAGGGTGTGTCTTCCAATCAGCCTGAAACTAGGTGCTAAATGAGATTCCTCCCCTTGGAACACTGACAGGTCTTAGCACACCCTCAACAGTGTCTAAACTGCCTGATATATTCTTGACATATCCAATCACTAAAGTATGAGAGACAGCCAAGAGCTAGGGCAAGGTTGAATGAGAAGTTTTATCACCTACACAAAGCTATTTCTTCAAGGCTGAAAGAGGTAGTTGTTTTGTCTAATATACAGAAACAAACAGTCAAGAAAAATGAGGAAATAGAGAAATATGTTCCAAACAGAGTAACAAGACATAAGCCTCAGAAAGAGACCTTAATGATACAAGAACAGTAAAGAATTCTACATGATAAAGAATTTAAAGTAATGATCATAAAAATGCTCACTGAACTTGAGAAAGGAATGGATGAATAAAGTAAAATTCAACAAAGAGATAGAAAATATAAGTATCAAACAGAAGTTACAGTGCTGAAGAATCTAGAGGGGTTCAACAACAGACTGGACAAAGCAGAAGAATGGATCTGTAAGGTGGAAGATAAAGCAATGGAACTCACCAAAACAGAGCAGCAAGAAAAGAATTTTTTTTTAAGAAATGAAGATAACTTAAGGAACCTATAGCAAAGCATCAAGCAGAATAATATTTGCATTATAGGGATCCCAGAAGCAGAGGAGAGAAAAGGACAGAAAACTTATTTGAAGAAATAATGCCTGAAAATTACCCTAACCTAGGGAAGGAAACTGATCTCTAAGTCCAGGTAGCAAAAAGAGTTCCAAATACAAAGAACCCAAAGGTATCCACAACAAAACACATAATTAAAAGGTCAAAAGTTAAAGATGAAGAACAAATCTTAAAAGCAGCAAGAGGAAAACAAAAAACAACAACAAAAAACAAAAAACAAAAAAAAACCTCTTACATGCAAGGGAAACCCCTCAAGGCTAGCAGATTTCTCACCAGAAATTTCCAGGCCAGAAGCGAGTGGCATGACATACTCAAAGTGCTGAGAGGAAAAGACTTCCAAATAAGAACACCCAGCAAGGTTACCATTCAGAATAGAAAGAGAAATAGAGATTTTTTTCAGATAAGCAAAAGCTAAAGGAGTTCATCACCACTAACCAGCCTTATAAGAATTGTTAAAGTAACTTCTTTAGGCTGAAAAAAATGCACAAATTAATAACAAGAAAACATACAAAAGTAAAAATCTCACAGGAAAACACAAATGTATATAGTAAAGGTAGTGGATTAATCACTTGTAAAATTACTATGAAAGTTAAAAGGTAGAAGTAGTAAGATAAAAACCACAATAGTTAAGGGATACGTATTAAGATATAAAAATGGGACATCAAAAACAAAATGGGGGGAAGTAAATATGTAGAGTTTTGAAATGTGTTCAAATTGAAGTTGGTATCAACTTACAAATTAAAAATGGACTGTTATATACATAGGAGGATATATGTAAACCTCATGGTAAGCACAAAGCAAAAACTTATAGTAAATACACAAAAGAAAATGAGAAAGGAGTCTAAACCTAACGTTCAAGTCATCAAACCACAAGAGCAGAGCAACAGAGAGGAACTACAAAAACAGCCAGAAAAAAAATTTTAAGAATAGCAGTAAGCATATGCCTATCAATAATTACTTTATTTATTTATTTATTTTTATAATGATTTTTTATTATATTATGTTAGTCACCATACAGTACATCCCCGGTTTTCGATGTAAGGCTCGATGATTCATTAGTTGTGTATAACACCCAGTGCACCATGCAATATGTGCTCTCCTTACTACCCATCACCGGCCTATCCCATTCCCCCACCCCCCTCCCCTCTGAGGCCCTCAGTTTGTTTCTCATAGTCCATAGTCTCTCATTACTTTAAATGTAAATTGACTAAATTCTTTAAAAGACGGAGTGACTGCATGGATAAAAAACAAGACATGTTTATTTAGTGCCTACAGGAGATTTACTTCAGAAGTAAAAACACATACAGACTGAAAGTGAATGGATGGAAAAAGACACTCCTTGCAAATGCAAACAAAAAGAAGGCAGGTATAGCTATACTCATATCAGACAAAATAAAATTTAAAACGAAGACTGTAATAAAAGACAAAGAGGGGCACTACATAATAAGGGGTCAATCCAGCAAGAAGATACATTTGTAAATGTATGTTTTCCCAATATAGGAGCATCTAAATATATAAAGCCACTATAAACAGACCTAGAGGAAGAAATTGATAGCAATACCAAAAGAGTAGACTTTAACACCCCATTTACATCAATAGATAGATCATCCAGACAGCAAGTAAGGAAACACCAGCCTTAAATGGACTTAAATACATACAGAACATTCCATCCCAAAGCAGAATACACATTGCTCTCAAACACACATGGAACATTCTCCAGGTTAGATCACATTAGACCACAAAAATGTCTCAATAAATTCAAGAAGATAGAAATCATATCAAGGATTTCTATGGAACTTAGTATGGTATGGAGCTTAAAAATCAATTACAAGAAAAATACTGGAAAAAAAATAAGGGGAGATTAAAAAATCCTGTCACCGTACAACTACTGGATCATAGAAGCAATCAATGGAAAAATTTTAAAACACTTAGAGATAAAAACAGATAAATGGCAATATATCCCAATATCTACGGATGCAGCAAAAGTACTTCTAAGAGGGAAGTTCATACCAATACAGACTTGCTTCAAGAAACAAAAGAAATATCAATTAAAAAAAAAAATCTAACTTTGCACCTTAAAGAAAGAGAAGAACAAAGAAAGCCCAAAGTTAGTAAGAAGAAGGAAATAAAATCAGAGTGGAAATAAATGAAATAGAGACTAAAAAGACAAAAGGAAAAAATCAATAAAAAGAAAGATGGTTCTTTGAAAAGATAAACAAAATTTAAAAAACCTTTAGCTAGACGCGGTAAGAGAAAAAGAAAGGGCTCAAATAAATAAAATCAGAACTGAAAGAGGAGATCTTTCCACTGATACTACAGAAATATGAAGGATCATAAGAGACTGCTATGAAAAATTATACACCAATAAATTGGACAAACTAGAAGAAATAGATAAATGCAAGAGACTTTAAATCTTCTAAGACTGAGTCACGAAGAAACAGAAAATCTGAATAGACCAATTATCAGTAAGGAAACTGAATCAGCAATCAAAAACCTGCAAACCAAGTCTAGAACCGGTGGCTCCACTTGATAAACAAAGATAAAAATTATGATCACCTACTGAATAGATGCAGAAAAACCATTTGACAAAATTCAACATCTATTTATGATAAAAACTCTCAGCTAAGTGGGTACAGAGGGAACAAAGCTCAACATAATAAAAGGCATACATGACAAACCCACAGGTAATATCATACTTACAGGTGAAAAGCTGAAAGCTTTTCCTCTAAGATCAGGAACAAGATAAGGATGACCACGCGCCTCACTTTTAGTCTACATAGTGTTGGAAGTACTAGCCACAGCAATTTGGTGAGAAAAATACAAGGCTTACAAATCACAATGGAAGAAGTAAAACCTTCACTCTTTGCAGACGACATGATAACTATACGTAGAAAATCCTAAAGCCACCACCAAAAAGAAAACAATGAATTCAGTGAAGTGGCAGGATACAAAATGAACATACAGAAGTCTGTTGTGTTTGTATACACTCAGCACAAACTATCAAAGAAAGCAAGAAAACAATCCCAATATGTAGGAATACATTTAACCAAGGAGCTACAAGACCTGTACACTGAAACTATAAGACTTGGATGAAAGGTTAAAGGCACAAATAAGTGGAAATATATTCCATGCTCATTAATTGGAAGAATATGGTGAAAATGTCCATACTACCCAAAGCAATCCACAAATTCAGTGTAATCCTTACCAAAACTCCCAATGGCATTTTCCACAAAACTGTAACAACTGATTCTAAAATTGATAGAGAACCACAAAAGACCCAAATTGCCAAAATAACATTAAGAACAAAGTCAGAGGGGGGCGCCTGGGTGGCACAGCGGTTGGGCATCTGCCTTCGGCTCAGGGTGTGATCCCGGCATTCTGGGATCGAGCCCCACATCAGGCTCCTCCGCTATGAGCCTGCTTCTTTCTCTCCCACTCCCCCTGCTTGTGTTCCCTCTCTCGCTGGCTGTCTCTATCTCTGTTAAATAAATAAATAAAATCTTTAAAAAAAAAAAAAAGAACAAAGTCAGAGAATTCTACTGTACACTCCCTGATTTCTAACTATAGTCCAAAGCCATAGTTTTCAAAACAGTAAGGTATTGGCATAGAAACAAACACATAAATCAACGGAACAGAGTAAGAGCCCAGAAATAACCCTGGCATAAAGTTATTAAAATATACCAAAGAAGGCAAGAATATACAACAGGGAAAGAACAGTCTCTTCGATAAATGCTGTTGATGAAAGTGGACAACTACATTCAAAAGAATTAACTGGACCACTTTATTACACCATATAAAAAAATTAACTCAAACTGGATTAAAGACTTAAACGTAAACCTGGAAAATTCCTAAAAGAAAAAATAGGCAGTAAGCTTCTTCACGCTGATTTTTTTTTTTTTTTTTTGGATCTGACTCCAAAGGCAATGGCAATAAAAACAAAGACACAATTGGGACTACATCAGATAAAATAGCTTCTAGACACACGGACACCACGACCAAGATGAAAAGGCAACTTCCTGGGGGAAAGAAGCTATTTGCGAATCTTTTATTTGATAAGGATTTCATCTACAACATACGTAAAGAATTCATACAATAACAAAAAACAATCTGATTAAATAATGGGCAGAGCACCTGAATAAACTTCTTCCAAAGATGACCTACAGGTGGTCAACAGACACATGAAAAGATGTTCAACATCGCTAATTATCAGGGAAATACAAATCAAAACCACCATGAGAGATCACCTCGCAGCAGTCAGAATGGCTAGTATCGAAAAGACAAGAAATACCAAGTGTTGGCAAAGATATGGAGAGAAGAACCAGGAACCTCGTGTACTATTGGTAGAAATCTAAACTGGTGCAGCTGTTATGGAAAACAGTATGGAGGTGCCTCAGAAAATTAAAAATAGAACATATGATCCAGCAACTCCACCACTGGGTATCTATCCGAAGAAAATGAAAACACCAATTCAAAAAGATATATGCATATCTGTATTCATTGCAGCAGTATTTACAACAGCCATGACACAGAAACAACCTAAGTTCCATCGATAGATGAATGGATAAAGACGATGTGGTATATACACACAAGGGACTATTACTCAGCCATGTGAAAGAATCAAATCTTGCTATCTAGGACAGAATGGGTGGAGCTTCGGGGTATCGTGCTAAGTAAAGTAAGTAAGGCAGAGAAAGACAAATGCCACAGGATTTCACTTATATGGGGAATCTAACAAACAAAACCCAGACTCCTAGATACGGAGGACAGATTGCTGTGGCCAGAGGGGAGAGGGCTGGAGGTTGGGGAACAAAATGGGCAAAAGGGGACAAGAAGTACAAACTTCCAGTTATAAAATAAGTGAAGTCAGGGTGATGTTGACTGTATTCCCCAAGCTGTCCGTTACAAAACTGTGTTAACTTTGCATGGTGACAGGTGGTAACTAAACTTACGGTGATCGTTTTTCAATGTATAAAAATGTCAGATCACTACATTACACACCTGGACCTAACATAAAAGTATATTTCAATTGCACCTCAATAAGGAGAGAAAGAGAATGTTCGAATTATGAAAGTGAGAAACCTCGTATCTACATTTGGGTTTCATAACCAACTCAAGGAAATTGCCTTCAGTCGGATTGGGTCATCCTCCAACAGCACTGAAACTCTTCTACAAAATCATGAAAGTAAAGAGAATCATTCATGCAATAGTGACAGTAGAGACAAAACAAGAGTATTAAAAGAGTACTGAATTTTATTGGAAAGAGTCACCAAGGCAAAGAACTGCAGATAAGAATCACACCTTTCTCGACAGAGTATGGCTGCGAGTCATTAAGGTGAGGGATTTGTCAATTTTCTGCCTATTTGCCCCTTCACTGAGTCTGTCCTACAACGTTAATGTTATTTTAATGTCAGTTTTACTCTATAAATTTTGCAGGATAAAATTTTATTTAGTTATCACCTTTCAAACTAACTGCTACAATTAAAGAAAATCACATATTTAATTAAAGGAATCTGCTTATTCGTGGAGAGTGGAGAAAAGTCAGCCGCCTGTGTAATGCCCATGTTTAATGCGGAACTTGTGTGTAATGATTTTGTAGAATCACTTTTTGAAGCTGGGTTTTAAACACAAAGTGACATCTCGCAATGGCACAACACATTCATTTAAAGAAGAGCTACCTCAAACATTTCTTTTTTTCAGCCATAGATATTTATGTGCGGTCCTAACACGCAGATGGAAGAGAAATATTTGATCGATCCAGCAGTGAGATGAGCTACAGAATCAGATTGACTTGTTTGCTGAATTGATCTCTCTTTTGACTGGGCAGGCTGATGCTTTGATGGATTCGCCAGTGTGGACAGGAGGCTCTCTCTCCCAGCATCCCCCAATCCTACTGCCAGGGGAGGACCAGGACAGAGAGTGGGATCTGGGGGTCTCAGGGCTCCTGCAACTTGCTTCAGAATGAACTGGGTTTCTGTTCAAATGCAGATTCCTGAGCCTACCACAGGCTGCCTGACTCTGCAATGGGTCCCAGAAATCTGCATTTTCACCAACTTCCCAGGTACTTCCCATACCTCTCAGAGAATGATTTGCTGAGGTCTCGGTCCCCAGGACCACATTATGATGTTCCTGGGGGACTTCTGCAAGCCTTTGTGGCCTACTTCCTTCATTAAAAAACATTAAAAAGTATATTTTATAACTGCATCAGTATAAAGATGAACATATAAGTTAAAACTCTATAATTAAACATTTTCTTCAACCTGGAAGTTCATTTTTTTCCTTCTCATTTTAAAAGAAATGAAACATCGTGTGGGTCCCTGAAAGTCTTGTGGTCCCCAGCCACCGTGTATGCTGTGTCTCATGGACCCATCAGCCTGGCCTGCCTCGACATCCTGTCAGTCCCCACAGTGAGGGGGCTTTACTTTCATCTCTAGGCAAATCCCCTAACAAGATGTTGAGACCTACACGGGTTTTGTGGGAGAGAGGATTTAAAGAAATAAAAATGCAAAAATTGAGCTACCCTATGACCCAGCCATTGCACTACTGGGTGTTTACCCCAAAGATACAGACGTAGTGAAGAGAAGGACCATATGCACCCCAATGTTCATAGCAGCAATGTCCACAATAGCTAAATCGTGGAAGGAACCGAGATGCCCTTCAACAGATGACTGGATTAAGAAGTTGTGGTCCATATATACAATGGAATATTACTCAGCTATCAGAAAGAACGAATTCTCAACATTTGCTGCAACATGGACGGCCCTGGAGGAGATAATGCTAAGTGAAATAAGTCAAGCAGAGAAAGACAACTATCATATGATTTCTCTCATCTATGGAACATAAGAACTAAGATGATCGGTAAGGGAAGAAAGGGATAAAGAAAGGAGCGTAATCAGAAGGGGGAATGAAACATGAGAGACTATGGACTATGAGAAACAAACTGAGGGCCTCAGAGGGGAGGGGGGTGGGGGAATGGGATAGGCCGGTGATGGGTAGTAAGGAGGGCATGTATTGCATGGTGCACTGGGTGTTATACACAACTAATGAATCATCGAGCCTTACATCGGAAACCGGGGATGTACTGTATGGTGACTAACATAATATAATAAAAAATCATTATAAAAAAATGCAAGAGAGCTCAGCGAGGGGGCATTATGAGGGAGATACCACAGTCTCTGAGCAGCTTTGAAGTACAAGATTTATCCCCGACACCCGAGGGCCGGGGTGAGGGTGCGGAGATGTATGGTTTGCAAAGCGCCCGAGGCGGGTTCCCCAGCTCCTGGTCCCCGCTCCACAACAGCATCACGTGCCCTGTGTCTAATCAAGTCCTGTCCACATTCGCACGAATAGTTCTCTGCCAGCTGTGGTGCTAAGGGGGTCACACAATCTCATTTGATCCCCAACAGTTATACCCCCACTTAAGAAATGTGGGCACTGAGGCACAGAGAAGTCAGATCTACTGCCCAGTCACCCAGCTAGGAAAGGGTAGACCATCTGAACTTGAATTTCTTTGATGACAGAGTATCTGTTCTGACCATTTGCTCTCCGCTGCCCTGAAGCTGTGCTCCGTCCCTGCCTTGCACTAACTGAATTCATGTGGGGTTTCTTCCTGCCTCAGTCCTGCCTTGACGACCTGCCCTCAGCCCTCAAGCAAGGGCCTGCCCTTCACTTCACCCTCCATCCACAGGCTCAGGTCTCTGCACATTCCCAGCTCCGGACTGCCTGTTGCCACACTCTACCCACTGACCCAGCAGTGACCCCTCTCTTGCTCAATCGCCCTATGCCCTACACCTGTCTAGGTTTTAATTCGGTTTATCATTTATTCGTATATTGAACTGACATTCAGTAGGTCTCCTTATCCCAGCAGTCTGCCAGGCACTAGAATATAAAGACATTGGCCCTGTACCAAGGTACTCCTCGCCTGCTGGGGGGAGAGTGTACAGACCACTGTAATATAGCGTGTAAGGAGCCCTGGACGAGATGGGAGCTCGGTGCCCTGGGGCTCCAAGAATGATAGGATGATCACCAGATCCAAATTCGGGTGTCCTGACAACTTCTGGCCTCTCTCCCCAACCCTGGATCTGCCCCCCCCAAGCCAAGCCCTTCTCCAGGTGCCTCTTCCATTCGGGCTCTGCCGCTACCCGCCAAGCTCCACCCTGGAGAGCTCTGAAATGGCTGGGCTGCTGAGTATATGGACGCATCGTAAGGGATTACCTCTCTCATTAGTCATCCTGTCTAGAAAAAGAAGCAATCTTTTAAAATCCTATTTCACTATTTACACAGGAATTTTCACCGTAACACTCTGGAGTAGAAATCAGTAAAGTATAAATCCTTCCCTCGAGGGGATTTATTTAGTCAAGTAGCAAAAGGCCTCATTATTAAAGTGGTCTCACCTTCAAGCCTGTCTCTCAGATCATGGGCCAAACAGCAGAATAAATAGGTTTTCCTACATTTTGAAGATCAATTATTTAAGATGGAATTAATATTTCATGTTAATACCTTGTAAAGAAAAATATCTTCATAAAAATCTCTTCCATTGGGCACCCACAGCATTTCCCAGAATCTCTCTTTCTAGCACGTCTTAGGTTTGTTCTGGTTTGTGACAGAGTTGGATTTTGCAGTTTCTTGCTCCACTGAAGTCCCTTCGGGACAGGAACACGATCTCGCTCACCTCGGCAGTGCACATAGCCCAGTGTCTAGCCCAGGAAACACTCCACAGGTCCAAGGTCACAAGCTGTTGGCCCCTGGGCCAGATTCTGTCCGTAGAAGCGGATTTTATAGCCCACACATTGCTTTTTAAATCTCTAGACTTAATTTTCCATATCTGAAAACTTTCAAGGAGGTCTCCAAGTGTTCTTTAAAAAAAAAAAAATCAAAGCCAACAACATGGAGTCCAAGGTGCCACTGCCTAGAATCAACTCAGACCAAGCGTGTCCTTTTAGACGGATTAGACGGGCCCCCGGCCCTTGCCTGCTTAACCTGTCCCTAAGACCACCCTGCTCTGCACGCACCTGTCTGTGGCTCATGCAACCAGCGCTTGTCAGACTGAATTGTCCCCACACCTTGCTCGCCTCAAGCCAAAACAGGCCACCCCAAAACAAAAGACCGCTCAAAGTAATAAAGACAAATGAGCAAAACTGAACTGGAACACGAGACCAAAACGGGACGGGAAAATGGAGCACGGGACTCAGCCGGTGAGAAAAGTGAGGGTGGACGTCTAGGCTGCAGCAGGAATGCCTACTTACCTCTGCGTGAGGAAGCGTTCCAACGGGACACGGTGATTTCATGGGAGGCCTGTGAAAGAAGGCCAGGATCTCCCCACGGTATGAGCAGGCAGGCCCACCTTACCGGTGACCACAGGCCACCTCGTCTAACTTAGAACCCGGTGCTCCCCTCCTCCTCCAGGCAGCCGCAGTCCTGCACCAGGCCCCACTCATGGACAGAGCGCAGCCCCAGGCCGAGGGGCAGGAGGGCAGGCAGGAAGCCTCCAAAGCCCGCACTTCGCGTCTCTCCAGCCCGTCTTGGCCAAATTGACCTTGCCATTTCCCTTGGCCTTGGTTAAAGTTCCCAAGCACCCTCAATTCGTCCCCGTGTTGTTAAACATCTGCAGGGTTCCCCTCGGCGGACACGAAGAAACATCTAGTTGAACGGAGGGGCTCACAGCTACGTGGCCTCCCATCAGTAATGGCAGGCAGGGCTCAGCGTGGTGATGCACCGGCCTGCTCTCCAAACAGCTGTAACGATTTACAAAGAATGAGGCTGAGCCCATGTGAACGTCATCCTGCCTAATTTAGTCCACTCCAGACGCACATGAAACAGATTTTCATACAACAGAAGACGCACACAGACACACTTTGAAACCTGTTCACTCTCTAGATTATAATATGGACTATTAAAGGTCAAGGGCTATGTCTTTTAGAAATTACAACTTTAGAGGAGCAGGCTACCTAAGAAAAAGTATAGAAATTGGCTTCGGCGGCATTCTGTTCCAGCCCCCATGTCTTTCTCCATACTGTCTCCATTCTTCAAATGCACTCCCCGGCCCTGCATGGCCTCTCTAAAGTGGGCCCATCAGTCAAGGCAGGGGCTGTAAACTCCAGTGCCTACAGGGCTGGGCAGCTGTGGGAGAGTCTGTGCTGACACCGTACCCTGCATAACCTGAAAGAGCGGGCCTCATCCATAGGCAAGACAGCAGAGCTTTTCAAAGACACTGTTCTAGCCAAACAAAGCATCTTCTGTACTCCTGGATCTGTGTGTCCTCAGATTCATCTTTACCCTTCCCTGCTCTGTGTCCCAGAGCCCTGTGGCTTTCCCGTGACCCCTGTCAGCGGGTTTCACATCGTTCTGCTCACAGGGGGGCCCTGCTAGGAGGTTACAGGACAGGAGGAAGGGAAAGGTCAGGGTGTTTCTCCCCATTTTTCTCTTGCTTGGGCTGCATCTCTATCATTCTAGCTCCCAAAGGATCGGCTACCATAGCTCTGCCTCCTTCAGAGGACCTCAGGCCCTGGGCTCTGGCAACGCTGCCTTCCTCCTCTGTCCTAGGGCAAGTAGTGGTTTCCAGTCATCGTAATCTCTGAGGTAGCCTATGTCTTTACTGCTCATGCTACCGTAACAAAACACCATATCCTGAGTGAGTGGCTTAAGCAAAAGAAATCTATTTCTTACAGTTCTGGAGGATAGGAAATCCAAGATCAAAGTACTGATCACCTCAGTTCCTGGAGAAGGCCCTCTTCCTCGTTTGCAGATGGCTGCCTTCCTGCTACGTGTTTGTTCACATGGCCTTTCCTCTCCTTGGTATGTGGGGAGAAAGAGCAAGCAAACTTGTTGATGCCTCTTCTTATAAGGGGACTGACCCCATCATGAAGCCCCTACCCTCATGACCTCACCTAAACTTAATTGGGTCCCAAAGGCCCCTTCTCCAAATACTAGCACATTGGAGGGTAGCACTCCAACGCACGAATTTCAGAGGGACACAACTCAGTCCATAGCATCCTGTTCGCTTCTCAACTACCCCATCACATGCACACACAAGATCTGTATTAAATTCCCTCTTTCTGTAGCACATAGAATGGCTTCTATTTCCCTGCCTAGTAGCTAACTTTAGACCAAACCAGCGAAGAGCCATGATACATACTGTGTCTTTATTGTCATCCTATGTCATAAGTTCGGCTAGACAGGTGTGCTGATACACTGTTGGAAGGGCAGTAAGTGGATACAACATTTCTGAAAGGCAAGTTGACACAATGTATCAAAGCCTTGCAATTCTCACGTCATTTATTACAGCCATTCCCAATCTAAGGCTTGATTCTAAGGAAACACTCAGATGAAAAATGCACAGAATTATGTACAAGGATGTTTATCATGACTTTAATTATAATAATCCAAAATTGGAAGCAATCTAGATATCTAATAATCAAGTATGATTAAACAATGATGGCACATCACTTGATGGATGAAAATGCATTCATTAAAAGTGATAATGTCAGTATATATTCATTAGCCTGGGACAATGTTCACAATATAATGATGAAGTTAAAATTAAGAAAAAAACAGTATATATAACATAGTCACAAAACTGTGTGTAACACAAAACTAGAAAGGAATTTGCCAAAATGTAATGTTCAACCACAATTTTTTAATATGGATGGTTAAGTTGCATATGGTTTTTAAATTTTTTCTTACATTTTTCTCTTCTTTTCAAATTGTTCTAAAAGAAAAGGTACCTTTTGCCATAAGAAAAAGGAAATACAGCTGATAGTAACAAATGTGAGAGTAAGGATAATAAATTTGTTCATCCTATGTTATCAATTGATGAATAAGCTATGAGTTTTCACAGCTGAATTTCACTTCGAAGCACATGCTTTTCTGTTATTCTAAGAAAGGAAGGAAATAGGAATAAGACACTGTTGAGAAAAGAAAGAGGAAAAAAGAGACGTAGGGTAACAAACCAACTCACACTCTACAGGTCATTGGCTCATTCCTCTAACCTCCAAAACTGTCCATCTATTAATGGGGCCACCAGAGAACCACCAAGTGCCCTGCATCTTACAGATATCCCCCTCCCTACCCCTGACCTTAGTTTTACTTCTACTAATCATACTTGAGGGTGGGAGGGAGGAAGCCATTCACCTGTATTCAAACATAAGAAACAGCTTTATGAAACTTACACCAAGTTTTACATTAAAGATTCTGACCAAGATGTAATTCATCACGTTCTCTTGTCCTCTCTGAGGATCCAGAGGAGAAATTTCTGTTTATGTTTGTATTTAACAACTGGTTCATTTTCATCTTTAGTCATTGTAAAGTTTGTACTTTATCATGATTTCTGATTCATGTTGGCAGTTTCAAAGTTCAGAGGCTTTTGTATAGGCCCCACAGCCAAGAAGTATATAGGATTAAATGGCATCTGTTCTTATAATAATTTTATTACTAACTCTTCGTTTTTAACTCATTTGAATATATATTAAAATGTACATTAACATATGCATGTTTGCAGACCACCATAAATCCTTTTTAGAATAAGCAGACACTTGGGGCAGCTGGGTGGCTCAGTCAGTTAAACATCTGACTTTGGCTCAGGTCATGACCTGGGATCAAGTCCTACGTCTGGCTCTCCGCTCAAGAGGGATTCTGTTTGACCCTCTGCTGCTCCCCCTGCTCGTGCTCACTCTCTTTCTCTCTCTCAAATAAATAAATAAAATCTTTTTAAAAACAGAAGAAAAAGAAGAAGCAGACACTTGTAGTAGCTTTGTCACATCTCCCAGCCCACATCTTCTTTCAGCATGAGATGAGTGAACAGCTCCCAGGACCAGCGTGCACCCTCAAGGGTGGTGTGTTCTGCTCTAGTCTTCTCCAAAGCCCTGGGAGTTCACCCAGCTGGTGCATGCATGCAGCCCGTAAGTGCAGAGAAGGTAATGCCACTGGGGATAACTACCAAACAGTGAAGAAAGGAAGCTGGTGAATAAAGGCTCTAGTCTCTCATCTTTCCAGTGGATGATTCTGAGAGTATTTCTCCACACTTCTCAGAAAATCTGGAGGAATCAAGTACCCATTTCTTATAGCAATGAGCTCAACAATACATTCTTAAACAGACTTTCCCCCTTCCCTGTTTTACTCTCCCTGTTCTCTCATTCCTCTTCCTCTGATCATCTCCCAAATAAACTACCTTCATGCAGGGCCTACTCAAAAGTTCTGCTTTTAAAGGAAACCAAACCAAATTGGTGGGATCAAAGGAAGAAAGAAGGTAAGAAGCTAATGACTAAATTACTTGATGCTTATTAATTTATTGGTGGGACTTAGTTCTCAAGAATTCTTTCTACCCAGATTCTTGACTACAAGTTCCTTGTCTAGGAAAAGTGGATGCCTGTAAAGTGATCCCTATGCCAACCAGGCAAAGATGCCACTCTCCCCTCTAACAATTTCTAGACCTTTGGGAAAATAGAAGCTCAAATTTGATATCTGACCAACATGGTATGATATGCCATGGATATCCCAAATCCAATTTTAATGTTTCAGGCATCAGAGGAAGATGAGAGAGGAAGAAGAATGGTGGTGATGACGCTGGTGATGCCTGCCATTTATTGCATACCTGCTTCCCAGTCCCCTCACTTGGTAGTTAAGGAAACAAAAGCCCAGAGAGGTTAGGTGTCTCGTCCAAGGTAAGCAGCTGGTCATTCACAATGCTGGAACTTGTCTCCCAAGCCAGTATTTATTCCATTATTCTTTGGTTCTTCTATGAATGCATAGATGAGAACTGAAACCTAGGGATTTCCATGATCCATGCCATCTTAAGAAGATTATAAATGGGACTAAAAATTATCCCTTCTCCCATAAAGAAAGATGAGGAATTCCCTCCAGTCACTCTGAGTATATACAGTATAAAACAGAGTACCAGTCCATGGGCATGGTCATCAGCCCTTGGGGCAGAGCCTCAGACCGGAGGGATGAAAACCCTCAAGCAGTCACCTCTAGTGACCTCAAGGCATAATAGGCATGCCTATGTGCCTCAATTTGATTTACAGATGGAATTATCATTTTCTATTGTGCGATGACATGAAAACTTTGGGAAGAATTATCTTAACAAGTATAATTAGTTTACTGAACGTTCTGGAAAGTTTCAATGGAGTCTAAGTATGAAACAGTTTTATTTTTCTCCTCAACTATTGCCTTCTCCATGCTCTGCCAAATCATTCCTGATGGCAGTTCAGTTTGAGCTGATCCAATAACTTTCCAGGCACTTCTAATTCCAAAAAAAAAAAACCAAGTTCTATTCTGGGATTGACTCCCCTTTGCTTTTAAAAAGCACAATCCAGGGGCACCTTGGTGCCTTAGTTGGTTAAGCATCTGACTCTGGATTTTGGCTCAGGTCATGATCTCAGGGTTGTGAGATCAAGCCCCGGGTCCGGCTCTGTGCTGGGCATGGAGCCTGCTTAAGATTCTCTCTCTCCCTCTTCCTCTGCCCCTCCCCTCCTTTGTCTCTCTCTCTCCTTCTCTTAAAAAAAAAAGAAAAAAGCACAATCCAGTATAAATCTAAACTTGAATCTCATCTACACTTCAAAGTTTCCAACCTGCTCTTTGCTCAGGCCCAACCCTTCAGTCAAGATCAGAAGTGAAGGGGTTATATTCTGTATTTTTATCTTCTTCCTCCATCTTCTCTCTCCTTTTCTGACTCTCACTGGGCAGGAAGGAAGGGAAGTCAAGGAAAAACAACAAGTACTTTACTTAGTTGTATGCATTGTTTTGATTCCTTATGGGCTGGCTATCGATGCCCCCAATGGCGGAGGTGTTTCAGGGCTGGCTCTCTCATGGGCTCCAGGAGTGGGTTTTTGTGGGTGCCTTTCTACTGCCCTCATATGGGGATGCACTCTCTGGCTAACCTCTTGAACACCTCCCTCCACTCCTACCCCAGATGGGACATCCACAGTATCTTACCCTGACCCCACAGTCTGACAGGATACAATAAGAAGGTCCAATCCAGTATTTTCTGCAATAAGCACTTAACCTACAGAAAACTCACTCATACTTACTGAGCAAAATGCAGTGTGCAAGCTGCCTCATTGTTGTCCTCTCCCCTTACCTTGCCATTAGGGCTGTTCAGACAATACCTAGACTTTAGGACTCTCAAGGTAATAGGGAGACATGGTTGTTTCCACATCGCCCTCTAACTCCCAGGATGTATAAAACTGCAGAGGCCTTTCTCACTGTAATTCACTCAGCTGCAAAAGTGGCCCAGAGAAGACCCATGGATTCTCCATATGTACCCAGCTAGGTGGACAGTGAGGTGCTAGTCTACCCTTCTTGCAGACACTCCCCAATCTTTAGAAGTAGTGCTCTCTTTTGACTTGGAAGAAAAGCTCCTTGGAAGAGCAGAGAGTAAGTCTCTTCTAGGTACTACAATCAACAACTCATATCCTTCCCACTTTCCAGGCTTCTTTTGAGGCTGGAGGAGGTGCTATGGTTTCTGTCATTTTTCTGTGTTATCTTCTTTGGTTCGGGGGACCATGTCCACTCCCCTCTTTATAACATATTTATTGCCTGGTATTCGCAACATTGAAACTTTATATAAAATTCTGACATGAAGATAATGCCTATTAGCAGAAAATTTGTATTTACAAATATATAAAAGGAAATGTGCCCTAAAAGAAATGTTACCCTTTGGGTAAAGCCAAAAAAATAAAAATGAAAAGAATCAGATAAATTAAATGGACAAAAATCTCTGTCAAATGCTTTCTAGGTACTTGAAAGAAATCTAAGCTCTCCAGGGAAATGTTCATCAGTGGTGCATAAATCCTGCCGGAAGAGTTGGGCTCCATGGTTTGACAGTTCACCCTAACAGCTTCTCTTCCCCTTTCTTTCCCCCATTGCCAGACACCCATAGGTGCGACCTCAGCTCCTAATATCTGATTCAAGGGCTGCAAGCTTTGATGATCCACTTTGAACACGTTTCTGCAGCTCAGACTTGGCAACTTCACACTGTTCTCTTCCTTGTCCCTTGTTTCCAGGCATCAGCCTCCTGCTTCAGCTGCAGCCCCATGGGATGACCAGCCAGGTCAGATGCCCACCCCCTCCCTACCTTTTTACCACAGGACCCTTCTGAATCTCCTCAAGATACTTGATTCTCCATCTTTTCTCTACAACAGTTCTAAAATTAAAGTTGGGGGCGGGAGGAACAAAACAAGAGACAGACAGATACCACACTTTCTAGTAGCCACAAAACAGCTTCTGTCTCCAGGTCAAAATGAAGAAAAATGGCTGACTGAAATTAACCAACAAAGTTTTATGTCTCCAAATATTCACCACATCCATGTGACTGTAGAACACAGCTCAGCACTTGTCACTGATCTTGTGAATTAATTTTAAAAGCTGATTGTTTGACTGAACTTGACTATTTGGTTATTCATCTATTCCTACCCTCAAAGCGCACTCTTGCCTCTAGCATGTGGGAGTGAAACAGCCTGTTTTGTGGTCTTATTTTGTGCCGAGGACTGGAGCAGGCACTTTGCATGTGCTCTCACAGGAAATGAGGAGGAAGATTCCTCTTTTTTCGGTCCCTTCTCAACTTAAAGCCTTTTGCACCTTGCAAGTATTTTAGGTGTCTCATACTAATATGCCAACTTTAATTTTTTTGGTTGTTGAACCTAGCGCCAAGAGCAAGTCAAGAGGATGGCTTCGAGTCATGTTTTATTTATGCAGAGGAATAAAAATACACTCATGCAAGTGAAGGGTGAGAGGCAACACGAGGCAGTGCAGTTTTACAAGGCGAGACGAAGCCTTGATTTACTTCCCATTCACTAAAATTTTATGGCTTCCTCATCAAATGAGACAGGTTGCTTTCTGTCTCTTAGACGGTAAATACGGTTAATGTGCTGAGCAGTGGTGCACCCGCTCTCGGGCTGTTTATTAGGAACAGGGGTTATTTAGTGACTCTTCCTCTGTCATGAAGATGAGTCCCTGAGAGATCATTGAGGGCCCTGGAAATGATGCTTAGCCTGGTGCAGTCTTGCCTGGGAAACCTGCTGGATAATAGATATAAGAGGCACATACGACACTCCTCATTTCTGGAATCCGCCTCCATTCTGGAAGAAGAATATTCTTGAACTTTCGGTGGCAAAGAGCTATTATTCATTTCAGCTTATTAACGACTTCTGAGTCCACAGAAGTGAGGCAGAAGAGCAGTAGTAAAGAGGAAACGAATGGCGGCTCTGGCCATTACATCAGTGCAGCGATGGACAACCCGTTGTTATTAGAAATGCTTGGATCAACTTAAGTTGAGGTATAGAAAGAGGTGGGCCCAAGGGACACACAGAGCAGTCAGAGTTCTGGGGATCCCGTGCTTTACAGCTGTATTGTCCAATACAATGTGTGCCACATAACAATTTTAAATTTTCTAGTAGCTAGATTAATAAACAAAGTAAAAAAATGGTTGAATTTAATATTAATAATATATTTTCTTTAAACTAGTATATTCTAGATATTGACATGTAGTTAACATAAAAAAATATTTATGTGATTTACATTTTTTCCATACTGCTATGGACTATATGATTATCTCTCCACCAAGTCTGTATGTTGAAACTCTATCTCCTGATAGGATGGTTTTGGGAAGCAGCGCCTTTGAGAAGTGATTAGGTTTAGATGAGGTCATGACAGTGGACACCCACCCACCCCTGCCATGATGGGATTCATGCCCTTAAAAGAAGAGGAAGAGAGAGACGAGAGCTGCTTCTCTCAGTCATGTGAGGAGGACACAGCAAGAAGCCAGGAAACAGACCTTCACCGAACACCAGATCTGTCAGTACTTTGATCTCAGCTTCCAGCCTCCAGAAGTTAAGCCACTCAGTCCATGGCAATGTGCTACAGCAGGCTGAACTGGTTAAGACACACACTAAGTGTGCAAAACAGACCATCTCACTTTGTGCTAGCCCCATTTCAGGTGCCCCATTTGAGCACCTGTGGCTAGTGGCTACCACACAGGACGGCACAGCTGTACAGCAATGCTGCTCAAACTCTAACATTGCTAGGATTCACCTAGGAGCTGGTTAAAATACTAGTTCTATTCTGATTCCACAGGCCAAGGTAGAGCCTGAGATTCTGGGTTTTTCCAAAGCCCTCAAGTGCTGCCAATGCTGATAGCTCATGAACTACATTTTAAGCAGCAAGGAACTAGAGAGAGCGCCCTTCGGGAATGTGCTGTCCCTGGCTCATGAGAGCTGACTATGTGCATCTCTTCCTACATCCATATTCAGTGATGTCACCCTGGTAGCTCAAAATCAGCCATACGGGAGGATGTGCACAGCAGAGACTGGCAAACGATACAAGTCAGGGCGTTACTCTATCTGCAGAATGAGTCGTTGCACATTTACCAGAGTATTGCCGCTGCTGGTCCAATGGGGAATTCACAATTGCTGGCTCCTTTCTCAGCAACGGTATCATCTGTAATTGTTCTCCTCCTTCTCCTCTTCCTCCTCCTTCTTATCGATAATGATTTTTTATAGTTAACATTTACTATTCATGTAATTTTTTTAAAAACACACTTTTTTAAACAAAAGAAGTACACGACATTTAGGGATAGGGGATGTGCTTCTAGTAAATGTTATGCCATGAATTAACTTCGTAATCTAAACAAATCTTTTAACTCTGTCACTTTCTCCACCTATATAATGAACATAAACACATTTTCTCTACCTGCTTAAGATACATTTAAAGAATAAAAAAAATGGTATCTTTGATTTTCCAGGTGACTCAACACAAATCCAGGGAAAACCATGAAACTGACTGGCTACCTCAGTCACCAAGAAAGCCACTGCCCTAGAGCAGTCAGGTTCTTGTCCAGGCCAGAGCTTCTATCCAGGGCAAAGAGATCTTCAGCTATCTCATTATGAATATCCTGAACTCATATTCTTGACCAACTCCTAGCTGTCCTTACTGGTTAAGAAAGCCTCATCAATAAAAGAATATTGAAAAAAGAAGAACAAAGTTATTGGATGCAAATTACCCAATTTCAAAACCTACTACAAAATTACAATAATCCAAAGGTTGTGATGCTAGCATAAGGATAAACATACAGATCAATGAAATAGTATTAAGAGTCCAGAAACAAACCCATGTGTGTTTGGTCAACTCATTTTGACACAGGGACCAAGAATCATTCAATGGGGAAAGTTAAGTTTTTCAACAAGTGGTACAGGGACAATCAAATAGCCACATACCAAAAAAAAAAAAAAATAATAATAATAATAATTTGGACCCCTACCATACACTGTTTACAAAAATTAACTCAAAATAGATAAAAACCTAAATGTAAAATCTAAAACCATATGAGTCATAGAAGAAAACATAGGTATACATATTTGTGACCTTGGATTAGGCAACAATGTCTTAAATATGATACCAAAACCACAAGAAAACAAAGAAAAAAATAAATTGAACTTCATCAAAATTAAAAATGTTTGTGCATCAGGGCGCCTGGGTGACTGGATTCTGCACTCAGCAGGGAGTCTGCTTAAGGATTCTCTCTCCCTCTCCCTCTGCCCCTTCCCCTGCTCTCTCTCTAAAATAAATAAAAGAGTCTTTAAGAAAAATATTTGTGGGGGTGCCTGTGTGGCTCAGATGGTTAAGTGTCTGCCTTGGGCTCAGGTCATGATCCTGGTACTGAGCCCCATGTAAGGCTCCCTGCTCAGAGGGGAGCCTGCGTCTCTCTCACTCTCCCACTGCCCCTTCCCCTGCTTGTGCACTTTCTCAATCTCTCTCTCTCTCTCACCTGAATAAACAAAATCTTTTAAAAAATGTTTGTGTATCAAAGGGCATTCTCAAGAAAGTGAAAAAATAGCCTACACAATGGGAGAAAATATTCACCAATTATAAATCTAATAAAGGATTCACATCTAGAATGTACAAAGAACTCCTAAACAACAAAAATAATAAACAATGTAATTGAAAAATTGGGAAAGGACTTGAATAGACAATTCTCCAAAGAAGAAATGCAAATAGCCAATAATCACATGAAAAGATGTTCAACATCACTAATCATTCAGAAAAAGCAAATCAAAACCATAATGAGATAACACCTCACACCCATTAGGATGGCTACTATCAAAAGTAGAAAGAAAGAAAATGCGGTGAGAAGAATATATATGAATATTCTAAAAATATACTAAAAAAGCATGGGATTGTACACTTAATTTTTTAGAAGATTTATATATTTATTTTAGAAAGAGAGAGAGCACGTGAGCAGGGGGAGGGGCAGAGAGACAGAAAGATAGAGAACCTCAAGCAGGCTCCGCGCTGAGCATGGAGCCTAACACTGGGCTTGATCTCACAACCCTGAGATCTGAGCTGAAATCAAGAGTCAGATGCTTAACTGACTGAGCCACCCACAAGCCCTGGATTGTACACTTTAAATGGTGAATTTTTGTTATGTAAATTTTATCAGTTAGAAAAAAAAAGGAAAGAAAGAAAACCTGGTCACAATGACTTCTCTGGTCACAACACTTAATCCATTCCACAAATAGCACCCAAAATGGGTTGGATTATTGTGCTGAGCCCTGAGGATAAAGTGCCCCGTACAACCAATCAGTTCTTGGCTTCAGGATCTTACTGTCTAGTCTCTCCATCTGTCTGTCTAAGCTCAGCCTATTATTATAAACCAAGTAACCCCACACTGCCATAACCAGGTTCATACTGGCCCAAAATACACTAGAGGTTGCTGTTGAGTCTTAAATATTTCAAGTCATTTTGTTGGGGGAGGGAGGTATAATTAGTTTTCTGGGGCCGCCAAAACAAAGTACCACAAACTGAGTGACTTAAACAACAGAAATTTATTGTCTTACAGTTCTAATGGCTGGAAGTCCAAGATCAAGGTGTCAGCAGAGCCATGCGCCCTCTCAAGGTGCTAGGAAAGGATCTGTTCCAGGTCCCTCTGCCAACTTCTGTTAGTTCTCAGGCTTATGGCAGCATAACCTCAGTCTTCACATCACATTCTGCCTGTGTGCCTGTCTGTGTCCAAGTTTCCCCTTTTGATAAGGACACCAGTCATACTGGATCACGGGCCCACCCTACTCCAGTATGACCTCATCTTAACTAATTGCGTCTGCAACAACTCTATTTGCAAACAAGGTCACATTCTAAGTACTGGGAGTTAGGGCTTTCACATGTGAATTCTGAAGGGACACAATTCAACCCCTAATGCAAACACACCATGTATATGTGTATGTGTGTGTACACGTATGTACACACACATGCAACTGGCTTTAATAGCATCTCTAAGGGATGGGAAAGACAATGTAGTTTGGTCCCTGTGCTCCAGATAAGACTACTGAGGCTCAGAGGAGTTAAGGAATTAGGGGAATCCAGGTCCCTCGACTCTCAGTTGACCACACCTCTCTTGGAGTGGTGTCTCTTCTGACGCCGTGACTTCTGCTGTTGCAACTGCCAAGAGTCAGATTTCTGAGGGTTCTGACCTTGGCCAACACAGGTGTCAAGCTGGTGGGTGGTCCCTAACACATTTCTCACCTTGTACTGACAGCATCCTGGCAGGAGAGTGGGCACTGGGATAAAAGCCTGTTCTAACACATGGCATTCCTCTCGGGCTGCCCGATCTGTCTGCCTTCTTCAGTAGCTAAGAGCTGTTGGCAGCTGTGGGTGTAGAAAACCAGAAAGTCGAATCCATAGGAACTGCAGTACACCACATTTCCAACCAAAGGGGCAGGCTGTCAATCAATCCAATCCCACCTAAAGCCTGCCAGTTATCACATGTTGCTGTGTTTTCAAAATCATCACTGGTGTCATATCTAATTTCTTGAGGCAGCATCTGATCTGATATAATCTAATCTTTAAGCTTGTAGAACACCACGAAATCTTCCTCTACTTTATACCCAAGCCAAATCCTCCTCTTTAAAGCAATGCCCAAATAAAAGAACAAGGCTGTTGTCTTGAAAGACTTGGGGATGTGGGGGTAATTCGCTTGGCAAAAACTCAAATTAACACATGGCTCCGAAGGGCCATATCCCAGAGCTGGATCTTAGAAATATGGATAATCAGATAAATCAGCTGACAAGATGAAACAGAAAAAGGGGATTTCTATGAAGGCCAGCTGTTAGAGGCTTGGTAAAGGCATCCTGGAGAAGGAGCTAGGACGCAAGAGGACCGCCCCACCCTGGCACTCGCTATGCAGCCTCCGCCAAATCGCCTCCTTTCCCTTGCTTTCCCCAGCTGTGCAATGAAAGTATTGCATTCAGAGATCACCAATGCCTCGTCCTACTCTAACATCTTACCTGGGAAGAAAACCAGGTAAATAAATTAGCCACGTGCTCCTGAATGAACAATGGATTCTAAAGAGGTGTGTAGCTTCCAATCAACTGAAAACCACCAAGTCCCAGTAAATACCCCCTCCCACACAGATACCCCAGGGACTATGGAGATAAATTCTGAAGCTGGAGATAGGAAGATCCCAAGAGGCATCAAGCAGCACTGACTCTACGTCTCCTGAGAACACATAAGTCAGCAGCCCCTAAGCACCTAGGGTGGCTCAGACAGCGTTGGACATGGAGACGACCTAGATGACAGCCTCTCCACAAAAGAGGATGCGAACTTGGAGGGAGGCAAGTGTCACTGCAGACCAGGTGGGTCAAAGCACAACGTTCCCTGCCAGAAAGCTGTACTAGATCCTCCCCAGTAGGCACTCAAAGAGCTGAAACCCCAGGAAGGCACAGATCACAGTCGATGATAGATAATACACTGGAGGCTGACACTGGAAACTGTGGGCCAGATTTGAGCAGGGGACCTGTTTTGTTTAGCCTGTACTATGTTTTCTAAAAATTAAACTTAGCTTTCAACCTTAAAATAATTGGGATTTTTTTTTACATAAAAATACATATTTCCAGCTTCTCTTGAAAATGAGATTATTTGGTAATGCTGGGCCTTCATTCCCACTGGGCTGCCGTCGTCGGGCTGAAGAGCACCTGCCCGTGATGGAGGGGGCCTGGCTTCCCAGTGCGTCACAGGCCAGTCACAGATTCACTCATCTATGGTTGCACTTTGGCCCCACCCAGGAAGAAAGCAAATGAAGCCCCAGCACGTTCAGTGCTGCGTTTGCAGAGGCACAGGCATGGGGCAAAATGGTTCCAAATGGCAAACCATGGACCAAGGGCAGCACCCATCTAAATCATAAAGGTAGTAGGCAAAAAAGATCCTGCCCACAAACTGGCCGCCAGAGAAGGAATGATGCACAAAAAGTGGCATATCGATGCTGTGGAATATTACGCAGGCTGTCTCAGCCAGGGACAATTTTTGTCCCCCAGGGGACATTTGGCAGTGTCTGGAGACATTTTTGGTGTCACAACCTGGGAGTGGGGGGAGATAGGTACTGCTGTGATCTAGCAGGTGGTGCACGACAATGCTGTTTCAGCTCCTACACTGCACAGAGCATCCCCCCCCAGCAAAGATTACTCAGCCCCAAATGTCATAGTGCTGAGGCGAGACACCATGAGTTAGATCCACTCTTGTCCACATGGAGAGATTTCTATGACGGTAACTGAGAACGCATACACTGTTCTAAAAATAATGACAGAGCAAACTTATGCACACAAATTTAATAAACAGCCTTGTGATATGATTTGCATGAAATCAGATATTTCTGTACCTCTCTGCATAACAATTTTTCATGAAAGAATAGATCACCAAATGTTAATGGGAACAATCGTAGAGTGTCAGCGTTTCAGGTGATTTCTACTTCCCTCCTTATATTTCTGAGCATTGTGCAAATATCTTTTAAACGAATGTGTGTGTACGTGTATATATATATGTGTATATATATACATATATACATGTGTGTACGTGTACACGTACACACACACATATAAAAACACAGTAAAAAATGTTTGTCATTGTCAAAGAATATGTGTATATATATATGTGTATATATATATACATATATACATGTGTGTACGTGTATAAATATATACACATACACACACACATATAAAAACACAGTAAAAAATGTTTGTCATTGTCAAAGAATCAATAGACCATTCACATACATGACCTTCGACAATAGATTTGTTGGGCACTCTGCCAAACCTTACTCCTGTGCCATTAACAAAGACAGTTGTAATTGATTGGCATCTACCTCGTCTCCCTTCCCTTGCCCAACCTTGAAAGGGCCTTCTTGACCAAGGGCCAGAAACAGAACATGTGTCTTTAGCAAGAGAAGCTCAGGCAGCTAATCAGCTGAAGAGTCAGCACCTGACAGCCCGTCCATTGGCAATCAATGACCGACCAGCTGATAGGACCACGGTTCCTCTCCCTTCTCCTAGTCAATAAGCTTCCTCTGAGTGCAAAGAGTTCCCAGAGAGAGAACAGAGGCAGAGGACATGGGCCTTACTCTTAATGAGCTTGCACACTATTTAGGAGATGTATAAAAAACACACAGCAGAACTTGGTAAAGGTGTGGGAGTGTGGGAGCCAATAACAAATCTCAGGGCTCCCACAACCCGGCTCTGCCCAGCATTAGGTCAACCTCCCTATCTTCATATCATGCCAAAAACCACTTCATGGGCTAAAGAGCAGGGCTTCCTGCAATGGCAGATGTTCCATAAGGCTGGAGCTCAGATGGCTGCGTGTGTGTCTGCTGGAACAGATACAGTACAGGGCCAAAGTCTGCTCCCATGAGCGGCTCTCATTCCCTTGCTTGGGTACCATACATCATCACCAACGACCCCAGTGAAAAGTAGTATTGGCTTCTCTGCAGCACCTCTCATCGCCTTACGCACATGTCTGATTAGTGGGTGCTGAAAATAGAATCAGTCTATCCCTAAAATGAGTGGGTCTGTGTAATTATATGGATGTGTGGAACCGAGTTTGTGAGAGCATGAGTATATGCACACACTTTCACCAGTAAGTGACTACTACGCAGATACATAGGCAAGGGTTTCAGGGCCCACGAGATGGTGCTTTAGGATCAGGGTAAGAACATATATTTAACAATTAATATATTATACATACTATTTGACAAGTTAAACTCCAACATTAGCTAGAGGATTTAGCCAATGGGCATAATGATAAAAATGAGATTCTGAACTGCGCTGTGTACTGGGTATTTTGCTAGGTACTTTCTAAACATGTCTTCAAACCTCACAGAACCCCCGCAGAGAGAGTCACATCATCCTTATTTGATAGATGAGAACACTGGGGCTCAAAAAAATTACATATATTGCTCCAGCCCTTTCAGCTCTTAAATGTCAGGGCCAAGACTCAAACCCATGTCCACTTAAATCCAACGTGCTTTCCACTGGATGATGCTTTCTCTGTGTTTACTCCCCATGATAGCTAAAGGGGAGGTCACAAGGTCAATCAGAAGAGCCACAGTTCAAAAGCTGGTGTTTTCAGGAGGTTATGCTTCTCCCAGATACTTGTCTGCCCTTAAAGGAATAATAGTCAATTAATTATATGTCATTGGGTAAGTAAGATGTAAGAGCCAAAGGGGAATATCCAAAGTATCTATATCTAGGAGATCCACGTTAGTGAAACTAGAGATTCTTATGGTTTTGAGCACAACTAGCAGTGTTTCATTTTTCCTAAAGTAAGACAAAACAGACAGCGACATGGGGGCGAATGACAAAACCCAAGGGAGGTTGTCGTCAATTTCATATTTTCAGTTCATGCAGGAATTGTTCTTTCTCCTGATGGAAGTACAAAGTGGTGCTCATTAAGGGTGAGACCTCATGTGAATTTCTGTGATGAGCAGGTTAACATCAAATTAAAATTCCCCAAACAAACACACTGGGCATGTCAGTCTCAGCTGGTTTCTCTTACCAGCTTCTCATTAAACACAGGAATGAGTCTCCTGGGAGCTTCCAGGTCAGGCCTGCTTTCTTGAGTGGTGATTACTGTTTTTGCTAACTTCATAAATAGTGTTTCTTAACAGTTTTTGTACTTTTTTAAAACTTATGCCCCATTTGGTGACTATAATATTCTCATGCATTTCCAGCTCAAAAAAAAAAAAAATCAGACACTAAATCCTCTTCTTGATAATTTCTATCGTTCCAAAGATAAAGTCTGCCTTCAGAGTATCTTCAGAGAGCATGGCTATATGTTCTCTATATATCAGAAAGCAGATAATATCTGCAGTGTTATTTAAAAAAATACGTGTTTTGTTGTGTTTGGCTTTGTCTTAACATTGCGTCGTAACAATAATTACGCTTCTCAAACTGCACACAACCTGCTTACCCCTTTCTCAGAAAAAATGCTGATTTTTTTTTTTCTTCTAGCAGGTCCTGGCACCCTGATTGAGAATCACAGTTCTAAAGTTTAATTAACTCCAAAACCAGGAAAGAAAATTGCCTAATTTCATCATGATTGGTATATTTTCTCACACTGATGGAAAAAGAAAGTACTTGGGAAGAGAGGGAGCTGATGATGGAAACAGGAGGATATGTGCCTTCCCTTCAAGGGAAAAGTCCAGAGCTCCTCTAGAGAAGGTGAAAGGCAGGCACGGGAGGCCTCAGAGCTCAGCCCTGTTTGCCAGGGACACTGAGTAGCTCTCAGCTCCTCAGGAAAGGCACACCCAAGTGGATTCCACACAACATGCTCACCTTCCCTCCTTCTATGTGCTGAGGAAGCAGGCCTACTCCTGAACCCACTTTTCATTTACAAGAAGGGATTTACAAGAGGGATGGATGAAAGAAAGAGAGGGAAATGATGAAGGGAAAGTGGGGAGAGGGCACTTATAGAGGGATAAGGAAGATTTAAGGGGAAAGGAGGAGAAGGAAAGAGGGGAACAACCATGGAGACATCCAAGTTCAGACCATGAAGAATAGGAGGGATCATTTCAATGGCGGTTTCACACTGGTAACAGTAACTACCACTTATCGGGCTTTTGCTGTGTAAAATGGATGGGTAGATGGATGGATATACAAGTATACACATATACACATATATTTAATTCAGCTTACCTGCATTCCAGTTAACTTAGTCCTAACAAACACCTAGCGCCATCTTCCTTTGACCCTGAGGCCTCTGAGGCTCTCATAGCTAGTGACTTCTCCAAGGCGGCAGAACTACAGGTCAAACCCAGCATGTCTGGGTCCAGATCTCATGCTGTTGATTACTACAGCACTTATTTGTAAGAAATGCCAAAGAATGCATACACTTAGTTGCATATTTTCTTATTCAAATTAGTCCTCTTGGGACACGATGCCGTCCCAGTGATGTTTCCTCTGATGAAAACCATCGGGGGACCCACTTTCGAAACTTCCCTCACAGCCTTAAGCACATTCTTTTGATTATCTTCATTGATGACATAACCTCATGCTTTCATAGTGCAGCTTACTTAGAGGACAGTCAAAAGTCACTCAGAGCAAAGCTGGTTTGAAACTGGGGGTGACACCGCTAGGTGATATTATTTGAAGTTTAAGGAAAAAGAGTGTGATTATTTTGTGTGTCTTACCTACTGTCTCAAAGAAATCCCCAAAGGAGAGCTGCTAGCAAGATTCTGATCAATGGCCCATCACTGCAATAAATACAGACCTAAGGCGGCCCCTTCACAATTCAACATTGAACTGGTGTATTTGTTAAAAACGCCATTCATGTAACAATAAAATCATACCTTAGTCATTCTTTAGAGTACATCGATCTGATCTTGCTTTAACTACTGGCAAATGGAACATTCCATTAAAAAAAGAAAGAAAAAACTGTAAGGACCTAACAGTCTCTGATGTTAATGTCGTAAAGCCATCTTGTGCCCTAACTCCTTGCTGAAAAGTCCAAAGAGAAACGATAATGCCCTTGGGGCCATCATTGCCTTTAAACTTCAAACGTAATCATGTGAGCAAGATGATGGATAACTAGACACTTGGGATGGGGTGGTCTGCCCAGCTCCTGCCCTGAGACTAACTACCCTTTGAGCATCTAACAGGGTTGCCTCTAACACGTTTGAAAAATGGCATCATATCTGGGCTGAAGTGGTTCCTCTGCTGTTCATGGTCCGTGTAGCAGGTGCTCTCCTCTGAGTGGTTACTGTTTTTCTCAAGAGCTGCCAATTTTCATTACAGGATGGACTGGAGGAGTGCTGAAATGTCATATGAAAAGAAAATTGCTGGGCAGCCCCCTTTTTTTTCCATTAGAATTTCGGCAACATGAGGAAGGCAAGGGCAGACGAGAAAATGAAGGGGCTTCACAGGCATTCATTTCACTTTCACTTTCCTTTGAGAAAGTGTTAATAAAATTAGCAGTGTTCCAATAACAGCAAGGATTATAAAAGATACATTTATCAACAATGTGCAATTTTCCTAGTGGAATGTATAATAAAACTTTTCAAATGCAAATCTCCTATCAATGAACATATAAAGCAGCAAGATAAAGGGGAAAAATGACATTAAGCTAATTCTTACTCATCTCCGAAAACTAAAAGGATTAAAACTTTTAAAGTTAACTGACAAATCTCCCCAAACTTAATTTGAAACTTTCATTCAGTTTTGCTCTGTCAAGGCTTTAGCCAAAGCTCCTTACAAGGAATCATGCTAATTCTTTTGAATTGCCCGGAATGGGTCAAAATCATCAACGCTTTTCCATCACCTACCACACAAAAGCCAAAAATCCTCTTACACAGCCCTCTGAAGTCAGGCCCTGTCCAACAATCAAAGTCCTCCATAAGCCAGCTCACTCTGCCCCCAAAGTCATTTCCTCTGCTTGCCCATCATAAATCCCTGGCTGAAAACTGGTCCTTCGAAGGTCTGCGATGCTATCTGCTCTGAATCTACTTCTCCCAAATCCTCTGAAGCCTTTGCAACTCAGAGGCTGCTTTGCCCTTCCATCCTGTGTCTCACCAACCTCTTATCCCTCTCATGTCGTCTGAACCACCAACTCACCAAATCATAATAAGCCATCTTGAATGGATCACAACTTTTTCAGGAATACCACCTCCCCAGGTGAATGGTGAGTTCCCCTAGAGCAGGGACAGTACTAGGCATATACACATGATAAGCACGTGCTGATTGCCTGACAGATGCTATGGCCCCGCTCCTCCTTCTTTGGAGATACAAACAAAGACAGGCAGAGAGAGGGAGAGAGAGAAGGAGAGGGAGGGAGGGAGGGAGGGAGGGAGGGAGGGAGGGAGGGAGGAGAGGCAAGGGACCTAAATACCCCTGAAATAGGACAATCAACAGGATAGTGGTCTAACCTTGAGTTTACTACATACATAAAAAACATAAACAGATAGCCAATGCAATTAACATTAGAAGTGTTTCGAAAACGAGGATAATTTGTTAAAAGTTGATTCAGCAAACCTAATATAAAGGGAACCTCCAGGGAAAGCAAACAAGAAACATAAAGTATTTCCTGAAATTTAAATACTAAAATCATAAATAGGTTAAAGAAAAATTCTCAACTCCAAAGGGTAAATGAAATCCATGGTTGAGATAATCAGACATGCTGATGATGTTGACTGTCCTTGCCTTTTAAGAAATGAAAATGTTGAAGTCTTCCAGGAACATGATGAGTGCCGGTTTCACACAACCATTGGAAGCCTCCATCTGTCTTCCAAAAAGCTTAAAGCTGCATTTGATCCTTCATGAAAACCCAAGAAGATGCTGCCCACGGCAAGAATGATGCCAATGTTTCTATCAAACCAAAGCCATAACAATTAGTTGAAAATGCCCAGTATCGTGATAGACAGAGGAGCTGGTGTTAACCTGAAGATGCCAAAATCCGCAGTATTTTGTGGGATGAAATGGCATCCATCCCATGGAAGTAAACCTCATGAGCACAACATAGCGCTATCTCTCCCCTAGTCGTTTTTATGGCAGCAGAGTTTCATAAATATAGAGGCTGAGATTCAGTCCAAGGCAAGTCACCAAGAGCAATTCTATAGCTGGAATGTGTGGCAGGCCAACAAACTTTTTCATCTTTAACTTGGATTTTTCACTCAGCAATATTTCTGAAAGGGACTATGACTGGGGACGGTTGTAAATTTCACCATGTTACCAAGAAATGCTTTTAGGAGATTAAGTACCAAAATAGTACAAGATGTATGCCTCTAATCCATTCCTATCCCTCAAAAAAATCCTTATATATGTTTGAAAAGAATATGGAAATAGAAAAGAAAGACACAGAGCCTAAAAAATACCAAAAAAATAAAAAAAGAAAGAAAGAAAGAAAGGAAGGAAGGAAGGAAGGAAGGAAGGAAGGAAGGAAGGAAGGAAGGAAGAAAGAAAGAGAAAAAAAGAAAAGAAAAGAAAAAAGAAATGAAAAAAAAAAGATACAGCCTGCAAGACAACTATATTTGCATTTCCATCTGAACACAAATGGCCACAAGAGGATTGGTACAGGATGACTAATTAAAATGAAACTTACCCAGGATGCTGATGTCACAGTCAGGTTAAAAAAAATACATATGATATGTAGGGGCGCCTGGGTGGCTCAGTCAGTTAAGTGGCTGCCTTTGGCTAGGGTCATGATCCCAGGGTCCTGAGATCGAGCCCCATGTGGGGCCCCATGTTGGGCTTCCTGCTCAGTGGGGAGTCTGCTTCTCCCTCTCTCTCTGCCCCTCTGCCCCTGCTTGGACACTCTTTCTGTCTCTCAAATAAATAAATAAATTCTTTAAAAAAAAACATACATATATATATATTCTATATGAAAAACACCTTAAAGAAGGGTGATCAACCATTTCTACGACTTCTCATGCATGCAATAAATATTTACTGAACATCTGATATGTTCCAGGCCCTGTGAACAAGACAGATTCCATCCTTTTCCTCATGCAGCCAACAACCCAACAGGCATACAGCAAGCAGTTATTAGTGAGATTTGTGCTACTACAAAGTACAGTATTTTATAAAGGCTTAAAAGCAAGTGGTCTCAATGTAGCTAGAGTAATGGAGAAGACTCCACGGAGGAAGTAAAATCTAGGTTGAACTGTTAAGTTGAATAGGAGTTCGCTATGTGGAGGGAAGAAGGGAGGGTGGGAAAATGTTTCTAGGGGAGAAAAGTATATCAGACAAGGACCAAAGGCAGTAAAAAGCTTGACATGTTGCTGAAAGACAGCCAGCATAGCTAGAAAGGAGAGACTGACTAGGACGAGGCTAGAAAAGCAAGGAGGGGTCAGATCATGCGGAACCTTGAAAGCCACGGTGAGGATATTGGACTGTAAACCACAAAATGTTTTAGGCCCAGGATGGCCATCAACAGGTCACACTGTTAGCATCACACAGGCAGCTTCAGAAGACTGGGTGGAGGGTGGGTGGGGAGCAAGGAGAGCAGCAAGCACACCAAGACACTCTTTGTCTAGGAGAGACAGAAATAGCTTGACCTTGGCTGATGGGAAGAAGCAAAAAGATTCAAGAGATGTTTAGGGCAAAGAAACAAGAGACCTTGGTGATGGACTGGCATGGGACAGAGACAAAGGGACAGAGAGAGAAGCCAAGGCAGACTCCGAGGTTCCCAGCTAGAAGTACTAGGTTGGTGGCAGGACACATACTGGCAGCTTGAAGGAGAACCAAATCTCAGGGCTGCGGGGTAGGTGAACATCAGACTTTCCTGCAACAGGGTATGTGCTCAGCTCACTTAGACTGAAAAGCGCATTGGTAAAGAAACTTAGAAATTTCTCCATCTATCATGGAACTACATAGTTTCAGACCTGTAAAGGAATTATGTGGATCCTCCAGCTGAAATAGCAAGCCTCTGGGAACCAGTGACCCCCAATTGGAAGGTAGAATGTTAGTCCGAGCAATTTCTGAGTGATTACTGGCATCATTAACACTTCCAGAAACAAGGGGTTTATCCAGCGGTGTCCTGGGCACATGTCTCAAGGTCCCTTTAAACGTAGAATTCACACAAAATACGAGTGTTCTGGTGCAAACAAATCCGTCAGTGACTACAGAATTTATGCTAAGATTTCCAGAAAGCTAGAGAGACTGCCAGAGGTCCTTCGAATGGTCTCACCGAACAGAGACCCCTGGAGTTTGCAGTGATTGAACAAGATCAGGCAGAAAGCTTTCATTTTCCCCCAGTGTCGACTTCTTTGTTGTATGTTTCAAAAGATAATTCACTTAATTGTGTTAGCCCTGGTAAAAAGTGGGTGACAATAACAATTTTTAACTTGCTTATTCTTAAACAATTCTTTCACAAAAAAAGCAATCAATTCCTAAAGCTCTTGGATCCCACATTCAGTAGTGCCACCAGCCAGCCATCAGCTCAGAGGACTTTCCTCTCAGCTGCCACACGTTCCACAGTCACCTTCCCCTACAGCTCTCCCTGGGCACTTGTATTTTTTTAATGTCAGAGGTTGCAACTCCAAATATCATTGCCAAATCTCTCTCTTCTCTGATATAATCTCTTTCTGATTTGAATGGACATTTTCTCCTGGGCTGATCATAAATAACACAAGAGAGCGGCTGGGAAAGAAAGATGGGCACTTTATAGCCAGTGATTTGGAAATTCAGAGAAACACAAAAATTCTGGGCAAACACAGAGGGGAGGTTAGAAATATAGGACAGGAGTCGCTATATATGGCCTTGATGTCCGTGTGATACATAATTCCCTAGTAAGGGAGTTTAATAAATCCAGGCCAAATTGATAGGGGTTGGGTTCTCAGCGGCCAGGAGATATATTGCACTGGCCCAGAGAGCAGAGCTGTGGGAAGAGGAGGGAGCAGCTGGCACGGTGTTTCAACAGAGCAGCGAAGGTGGACGGGACAGCAGACACCCAAAAAACTCTAATGGAATAAATATGAGGACAGTCCCCCTGCCATGAGCCAATATGACTGTTTATGCGCCTGAAATTAGTTTGTGGGAGGCTGCATACTGTCTTCTGCCAGCATTCTGGGACATCATGGGGCATGATGAGGAAAAAAGGATATTTTTCAGTCTCACCAAAAACTAATGATATACTTACTATATGCTGCCTAATTGAACTTAAATTTAAAAACGGATATTTTTTCCTGCTATCAAGCAATCAGTTTTTAGACATAAGCAGAAAGGATAATGAGGTGATTTTTTAAAGTTTTTCTTAATAAAGGGATTTAAATAATTATTTGCCCACAATTCAGCTATTTAACAACTAAATCATCACCTGGTCCCACAAGGAGCAAAGATGCCTGATTCCAGTCAGTTTATAGCCATTCAGTTGGCCACAGAAGTTAAGAAGATAAAGCTCTCTCAAGCTTTGCCTCAATTTCTATCCCTGCAACCCTCATCTCTTCTTAGTTCAAGGTCAGTGACTCTATTATGGAGACCAGGGTCCACCCCAGGATTTGAAACCTTAGTCTCAGGAAATGCAGAATCAAAGCCCTAGCCTTGGTTCTGATAACAGAATCCTTGCTGACCCACCTTTGATCACCTGTCCAGTGTCCCAGGTCCTGTGGCACCACGGCCTGCTTGGCCATTATCAGTGGTTTCACCTAACCCTTTCCTCACCAGCAACTGACATCTTGACTATGGTCCAGTGTGCAGTTGTCATAGGAGACAGTGGGTTGGTGGGAATTTACCAATATACACAATTAGAGAACATACTCATTCTACAGATATTTACTGAGTGCCTTCCAGGTGCAAACTCTGTTCTAGATACTATGGATACATCTATGCAAAGTCATGGTTTGTACTCTCGTGGGGAAGACAGACAACAAACAGATATAGAGCCCCTTTAGTGGTAAAAAGGGAAATTTGTAGAGCTGGCACGAGAAAGAAAGCAACACAACAGACTCCCACATATACATGTGACCCTCACGGACCCTCGGGAACAGGCAGCACTGGTGATCCCACCTACGGGAAGGGAGAATTCCAAGACGTCCATTCACAGGTCACCCAGACTTCCGCAGGCTTTAGCTACAGCCTGACTCCTTGACAGGTGCCAGTGGAACGGCTCGTGTGGACTGTGAGACAAAAGAAATCAAAGTTCGGTTCCCAAGCCTAATATTCCTTCAGAGAACCTAATCTCACACCAGACTGCAACTACTCCAGAGCAGGGGAATTTCTTAACGTTCTTTTTGGGCTCACCTCCGGCAGAGATGCAGTTGGAGGAAACCAGGTGTCACCTTGTGAAGCATTTTCCACTGAATACTGCTATGATTATTTCACTTTGGAAGTAACACCACTCTGTTTAGAGTTAGATATTGAGCTTCTGATTTGGCTTAAAACATACAAGGAGTAAGAGAAAGTGTAGATGAATCAATGAGACCCAGCTAGAAACAGGTTTTAATGGGCCAAATGCTTCGTTGAATAAAATAAACTAGCAAAGACAGTAATAATTAGATAACCATTCTTCTGTCTTAGGGGGAAATAAACTTAAGAAAGAGTTTATTTTTGCTTCTGGAGAAGAGTCATGTTTTGAGGAGCCGGAGTCATAAATCAATTCATCATGGACCAAGCCTGCCGAGGACGACATACTCTACCCATCTTTTTCAGATGATACTCTGAGACTGTGCACAGCTCCTCTAAGTTCTTCCCTAAAGAGCGGACTTCTCAAGGGCCCAGAAGGAGCCACAGCCTCCATCAGTCACACTCATGGTCAGGGGAAAGTTCAGATTGTAAAAGTTTTCTTTCCTAGAACAAACGTAGGAGAAAGGGAGAATGGGAAGTGTGTGCCACTTTCTAGTTCAAAAAAAATTCAGGAAGCTTCCCCTCCTGACTTGTCCACTTCCATATCAATTCCCTTCGTGGAGTGTCCCTGTCCAAGTCCAGTTATCTTATCTATGTCCACAAATGCCATAAGATATGATAAGAATGGTTTTTGGTGCGTGCACACACACACACACACACACACACACACACACACTACGGAAAATCATTCAGCCATAAAAAAGAATGAGATCTTGCCATTTGTGACAATATGAATGGACCTAGAAGGTATTATGCTAAGTGACATAAGTCACCCAGAGAAAGACAAATACCATGATTTCACTTGTACACTGAATCTGAAAAACAAAACAAACAAACCAAGACTCTTAAATACTTAGAACAAACTGGTGGTTGCCAGAGGGGAGGGAGATGGGAGGATGAGTGAAATGGATGAAGGAGATTAAGAGGTACTTCCAGTTATAAAATAAATAAGTCACAGAGATTAAAAATACAGCATAGGGAATATGGTCAATAATATTATAATAATGTATGGTGACTGATGGTGACTATACTTAGCATCCTGAGTATTGAGTAATGTATAGAATTATCAAATCAATATGTTATACACCTGAAACTAAAATAATGTGTGTCAATTATACTTCGATTTTAAAAAAGAATGATTTAAAGCCTTTGTATAACACATGAATAAGACTATAACATTCAGTCCACCCAAATCCCTGTAACCCTCACTATCTATACAACTCACTCAGTATTTTGCGTATATTACTCCATGCTATCACCTCTCCATATAAATGCATGTCCGGACATACAAACACCCTGCTTTCCAGCTAGATTTCATGCTTCTTAAGAGCAGGGACCATGATTTATATTCTGCATTCTCAGCATCTTCCAGACCTCTCTCTTGTAAGTACACTAAAATATTTACTACCGGTGGTGACAATAATAAAGGTTTGTCCAGGACTACCTCCGTAGCAATGCATAATAAGCACTGAGACAGTGGCACCTGCCCGTGACCAGGCTACACAGATGAAAGAAAGAAAATCAACCCATGGGTGTCCTCAGTCAACAGAGTAGGCATCAGACAAAACCAGCTCTGGCCATTTTGAGCAGGATCTACAAGAAGATCACAAATACTTTTGGTTTTTTGACTGAAGAGAGATTCAAAGACACAGTCTGTGCTTTGGTGAGGGGTCTCCATGACCCAAATCACCAGATGAACGGTCACCCACCGTTTGCTCTACAAGACACAGTGGCTGATGCCTGTGGTCCAATCCAGGCACGTGGCTAGGAGGCTACTTACAGAAACTCCCCTGCTTTACTCCCGCCAATTTATAATTCATGCCTGTCCAAAGCAGGCTGAAGTTGGTCCTAAGCCTATTAACAGTCTTACATGCTATTTAAATTATATAGTACAAGTAAATATTACATAAACTGGTGAAATATGAATGAAAAAAGAGAACTAATTCTATGAAAATTAGGTTGAATACTGTAGAAAGATTCCAGAGTTGTGTTTATTTAGGGGAGACTGAAGAAATTTTACAAGACTGGGGAAATTACTGTAGATGTCTAGAAGAATTCTGTGCTCAGGAGTGCCTGGGTGGCTCAGTTGGTTAAGCACCTGACTCTTGGTTGGGGCTCAGGTCATGATCTCCGGTGGTGAGATCGGCCCCACACAGGCTAGCACTCAGCACTGAGGATTCCTTCTTCGTTGCCCCTCCCCCACTTACATGTGCGCGTGCTCTCTCTCTCTCTCGTCCTCAAATAAAGAAAATCTTTTAAAAAATTATTCTGTGCTCAGATTGCTTTATAAGAGTCTAAGTTTCCTCCCCACCTTAAGAGATGGAGAGAAAAGATGGTTGGTAATGTGTGTGCAAGAGTTAAAGCCTCAACCCTACAACAAAAGATTGAGAAAGGTGGGGCGACCAGGTGGCTCAGTCAGTTAAGCATCTGCCTTCAGCTCAGGTTATGATCCTGGGATGGTCCTGGGATGGTCCTGGGATCAAGACCCACGTCGGGCTTCCTGCTCCATGGGGAATCTGCTTCTCCCTCTCCCTCTGCCTATCTTCCTGCTTGTGCTCTCTCTCTCTCAAATAAATAATAAAATCTTAAAAAAAAAAAAAAGATTGAGACAGGGATATGTATTCACAGGTTTTAGATTGACTTAAAATGTTTGAGTTGTGTATGCTTCATTTTTTCAGATTCCCATTTTTAACCAGTCTTTACAATAAAACAACTATCAGTCATGTCACATCTGATAAGAAAGCTCTATTCCATCCACCCACCCCTACCTTACTCCTAGAACCCAATCAAGAAACTGCTCCGAACTCAGGAAGCCAGAAGCCTTAGGACTTGCCACCTAGATTGCAACAGAAAATGTAACAAAGACGTCACTGCTAAAGATTTTTTTCTGTTTTGCTGGTTTTCATTTTCAATCATATATCTCTCCAATCACACACACACACACACACACACACACACACACACACACACACACACACACCCTGTGCTTTTATAAGTTTCTGGGTCTATGTAGAATATTTTTAGAAATATGGTACATAATTAAAATCAATAGCAACAAATAGGAATCATGAATTACCTGCCAAGCTGAGCAATTCACCTTCAACAGGTCACCACACAGATTCAACACAGTCAAGCATTCAAACGGTCAGTTAAGCAAACAGGCAGAGCAGTGCATATAGGATCCGGAACCACAGTTCTGGGGTGATCCACAGAGGAGATTAGACATGGTCCTTTTCCCTGCAGAGCTTACAGTTCAATAATCAAAACGGGCCATCAAGTTGCATTTAGTTCTTCATAATAACAGCAGGCAGGACTAAAGATGGAGGGGAGGAAGGAAAGGAGCCAGTTTTGAGCTTCCCTCCTTCAATAATTCTGTGCTCACTGCCAAATGGATATTGGAAAGTAGAGAGCATGAGAGTAGAAACGTTTTATACAGTATCACTGTAGAAATGGTTTTCATAGATTCATAAAATGTAAAAATAGGAAAGGTGATCTTAGAGACGTGTTGTCTAGCCACCTTATGTTACAGACGTGGAGACCAAAACACAGGGAGTGGTTGCGTAGGGTAACACGGCTAATTAGGAGCAGAGGGTTAGGACCAGAAATCAGATACCCTGACTCTCTAAGTCCAGTGCTCTTTCTAGAACACTGTACAGCAATGTTCCCCCTCTTTTTGGTTAGCATCCTTCCTTCTCTATTTCGTGGCCCCAAATCTATCCAGAATGCTGAGAATGATCAGAACCCCCTGAAAGTTCATTTCTAAACAAAGTCAAGAGTCCTAGATGAATCAGTTTAAAAGCTTTAACAAATTGAACGAAACCTCAAGTTAACAAAACTTTATGCTAATTGCATGGTTTCATGTAGACAAAATAAAGTACTAAAAGAATCACTGATTGAGCTATGTCACTTGAGAATACAGACCCCATTCACTTAGAGGATATTCCAGTCAGAAAATTTACCTACATTCCATTCAATCAGCATATACTGTCTCCCCTCAGGAGGGAAGGAAGGGGGAAGGGAAGAAGGAAGAGAGAGAAAGAGAGAGACAGGGAGGGTAAATTTCACTAGAATCATTACAAGAATTTACACTGCTTTATGTGATGCTCGTTTCCTTTTTTCAAAAAAGATTTTATGTATTTGGGAGAGAGTGAGAGCACATGTGCACATGCAAGTAGGGGGAGGATCTGAGGGAAGAGGGACAAGCAGACTCTGCGCTGAAAACAGATCCCAATGCGGGGCTGGATCCCACAACCCTGTGATCAGGACCTGAGCCAAAATCAAGAGTCGGACGATTAACCAACTGAACCACCCAGGGGCCCCTCTGTGATGCTAGTTTCTAAGTCACTCTATCCAACAAATATTTCATGAGCGCCTACTGTGTGTAAGGCACATCGTGAGCAGTCACTGTGTTCAAGGCTGGGTGTTACAGGTGATACCGGGAAAGGGTCTCACATCTCAAGGAGTCTGCAATCTAGCTCCAGAAGCTATACTCAAATAACAAACACAGACCAGACTGTGCTCAGGGTTACAATGGAGGGAAAATGACCTGGAAACACAGACGGGGAAAAGGGCGTGGGAGGAAATTTTCTAGATGAGCCTGCATTTGAGCTGGGCCTTGAAGATCGGATGAGACACTACGCAGAAAGAATTCAGACCTCCTGATCTTAAAAGAGTGGCCCACTTTATGTTTTCCACTCTTCATTCCTGGCTCATGTCTCAATCCCTTGAAATGTAGATTCCACTTCCCACCTCTGAATTTAAGCTATTCACACCAATTTCTCCAGTGACCTCCTAGCTGTCAGATTCAACCAGCATTCTTCGTCCTGATTCCAAACTATCCCCTTTGCAAACGCTGTTGGCCTTGACCTTCTTGAAATGCTTCTCTCGTTTTCACCATCCACTCCCTCCTGCTGCTCCCTTGCCTCTGTAACAGCTCCCTCTCAGTCCTCCTGTTCTCCATAGCTCTTTGCTCATATCTTTGAGGTTTGGGCCTTATACATCCTACCTAGATCATTTCCCCAACTCCACAGCTCCAACTCCTTCCTTGCACTAACGACATAAATCTAAACTTCTCATTCCCTATCTTTTTTTTAAACTCCAAACTCATCTTTCCAACTATTCACTGACCCACCAATGTGGACAGCCTATAAATGCCCCAAACTGAACATGCCTGGAACCGAATGCATCCTTTTTCTCCCTAAGCCTCCTCCTCCTCCTCCAATGTTCCTGATTTCTACTCCAAACTCTAATGCATACTCTTTCATAGTTCTCTACCTTTTGCATCCTATTCCCTATGCTAGGAATTCTTTTCTACACGTGAACTACCGAGAAAAGTTCAGCTATAAACAACTGACACACTTGTCACTTCCTCTGTGATAGCCCAGGGAATAATGTGCTATCCTGAAAAGGTAGCATCCAATTTTGAATCCTGGTCCCAGCACTTACTAAGTAGTCCTATAACCTTGACCCCACTGAACTTACCTTTCCTCAGCTACAGTATCGACCTCAGAGGGTCGTAAGCTTCTACTGAGATTCTATAGGAAGGACCTAGTGCAGGAAATGGCACCTGGCAGGTCCTCCATGAATAGATGTCATCTTCCCTTCCCTCCTGTCACTGGGCTACCAAAGCACATGAACCTGTCGACAGAGGCTCTGGTTATATGATGTTCTCACTGCAATTCTTCCAACCTACACTCTGCAGTGCGAAAAGCCTACAACACAGCAGTACCAATGGACATTCAGTACATATTTATTTAATTCAATAATACTGGAGACAGCTCAGCACCCAACCCTAGGACTCAGGATCCTGAGTTGGCATCACTGAGGAAATGATGGTACTATTAACAAAAATAGAGAAATCAAGGATAAATTCCTTTTAGGTATAATGTGACAAATTCCACATGGGGTACGTGGACATTTAAAGGGCAGAAGGAAGACACCCAGCAGGCAATTGGGGCTGTGGCTGGGGCAGAAGCCTGCATTTAAGTAAAGGGGGGATGGGGAGGGGAGGAGGAAGAAACAGGAGATAGCAGCAAGGGAAAAAGGCAGGAAGACATCAGAACAATGCAGTGATGGAGAAACAAAAAAAGGAAGAAATTCAGGAAGAAAGCAGAGAGCCCACAGTGCTGAATACAAAAGAGAGTTCCTAGAATTAAGACAAAAAAACAGGCTCTGGGGTTTTAGTCAAGGAGAAAACAATCTCAACAGAAGAATGAAGGCAAAAAAGGTTGCAAGAGGTTAAGAAGTGAGTGGGAGAAAATAGGGGAAAATCTCCAAGGTAACTAACTCATGTCTAGCATCTGTATGTGTGTAAATGTGCAGAATTTTCCATTCCTGACATTTGATACTGTCTGCAGCAGAGCAGAGGCTAGAACCCGGGTTTCCTGCTTCCTAGGAGTCATGATTCCACCACACCGTGCTGGAAGGCATGGTGTCTTTTTTGTTTCTACTTAATTCTCCCCGCCTTCACCCCATCACAGCTACGTGACTCTTAGACATTGGCCTGCGGTCTCATTCAACTAAAGGCTGAGCATCGGATGTGCTCCTGCCTCGCATCATTGACAATTTCATCACTCAGAAGGTGAGGAAGCAATGAGAGCTTTCCCTCGATTAATTTTAATCAGCAGTCAGCCTTGAGTGACAGAGTGGAAGTGACAGCTTCCATGGAACTTTGGGAGAAAAGTGATGAAATTGTTTTGTAATAATCAAGAAAGAGAAAGCTGGTCATAGTCAGACACAACTCATGGCTTAGGAGAGTGGGCTTTATGTGTGACTCCCCAAGGCACAGAACTCCTAAAAGGAAAAGATAGGACCATGAGCCCAGTGCCAGCTGTTTGGTTTGCTTTTCTTTTTCTTGACTGGATAAATTCATGCATCTTAAATTGAAGATGACACAACAGAAGAAGAGAACTTGGAGGAGTAGAATGAGGACCTCAAGATCACTCAATGGGCTCGTGGGATGAATTGAAACTAACAAGATTAATTTTATTTATTTATTTATTTATTTATTTATTTTTAAAGATTTTAATTATTTATTTGACAGAGATAGAGACAGCCAGCGAGAGAGGGAACACAAGCAGGGGGAGTGGGAGAGGAAGAAGCAGGCTCATAGCGGAGGAGCCTGATGCGGGGCTCGATCCCATAACACCGGGATCACGCCCTGAGCCGAAGGCAGATGCTTAACGACTGAGCCACTCAGGTCCCCAAACAAGATTAATTTTAATTAAAAATATATAAAGCTCTTCCTTAGTTAAAAAAAAAAAAAGAACAGAAGAAATACAGGATAAAGATATTTAATTTTAGGCTTTTAAAAATTTGGAAAGAATGTTAAAATTATTAATGATAAGCACTTAGAAACTAGAAATATGATCTATAACTTGCAATAGGAGAAAAAAATCGGAACTTTAAAAATCAAGCAGAAAGCAGGAAGGGAGGAAGGATGGAGTGATAAAATAAAAGTACAAAATATATGGCAAAAATGAGTCCAGTTGCCTTAGTTTTCTCAACAAATATAAATGAAAAAGCTTACCCATTAAAATTCAGAGTATTAAATAGGATTTTGTTAATACACTATACATAAGAGATAATTCTAAAACAAAGTAATATAGGAAATTGAAAATAATGTAAAGGCAAAAAATGCAGGGAAAATCTTGGCAGAACATTTTTAATACAGTAATATCTTTCCAAGACAAAATAGATTTTAAGGTTAAAAACATTCATATGAATAAACAGGGTGACTATATATTAATCAAGGGAACTACCCCAGGAGCAGACCACTGTCATTAAATTACACGCAGAAATGTAGGATAGAAGAGCTCAATTTAACAGTAGACCATGTAAAAATGATGGGGCTTTATTTTTCTAAGTTTAATAATGGCCACAAGGTTAACACAGTTGCCTCCAAAAGTCATTGCAATCTTGGTTAACGTTGATAGTGTGCAGAATAGCTCAGGTTAAGAGCCACTTTCTCTGCACTGTCAAAACTTATCTGGAGTGGAGTGCTCAGGTCTGGGTATGTCATCCTGAGACAGACATTGTCAAATTGGAGAACTTCCAATAGAGATCAACCAGGATGCAAACAGCATGAAAAAACATCACCTAAGTAACAGCTGAAGGACAAGTGATATTATTTAAGAAAAATTTAGAGAAGCATGTCAACCAAGGTGGGCATCATAGAAAGTGGTGGAGCCATGACTGAAGCAGAGCCAGTCTCACTACAGAGAGCATTGTAACCATCCTTAAGTACTCTATCCTTGTTGTCTTTCTATAAAAATAACAGAAGAAAATAAAAGAAATAGCTTTCAGAATATCAGAGTGAAAAATATATCCCTGACTGTACCATGAAGACCACTGCCATAAATGAAAAGAGGACTTCTTTAAACAACGTTAATTTTTGAAATTTTGCATAGAGGAAGATACAGGAAACAGAGAGTAAATAAAGACATAATGAATAGTAGAGTGGCAATACAAAATGCTAGTGAAGACGCAGAGTAACTGGGTGACTCCTACATGACTGGTGGGCATATAAAACAGTACAGCCACTTTGGAAAACAGCTTGGTAATTTCTTGTCAAACTAAATGGTCATTGACCATACAACCTGAAACCACACTTAGGAATTTATTCCAGAGAAATGAAGACCTACATTCACACAAAAACCTGTACATGGATGTTTACAGCAGCTTTATTCATAAAGGCCCAAACTGGAAACAACCCGGATGTCCATCGATGGGTGAATACTTACATCAGCTATGGTGCCTCCAGACCAGAGAACACCACTCAGCAATGAAAAGAAATGCACTACTTATGGGCACAACAACTTGGATAAATTGTCAGAGAATTACACTGACTGAAAAACGTCAGTCCCAAAAGGTTGCTTAGTGTGCAATTCCATTTTGTACAACATTTTTGAAATGACAAAATGGAGAACAACTTAGTGATTGCCGGGGCGGCAGCAAAGAAGGGAGATGGATATGGTTATAAAAGGGTTTCATGAGGGATCCTTGTGGTGATGGGATTGTTCAGTATCTTGATTATGATGGTGGATACAAGAAACTACATATGTGATAAAATTGGAGAATACTTTGGAAGTTCTTCAAAATGTTAAGCATAGAGTTCCTATGTGACTTAGCAATTCTACTCCTAGGTATATACCAAAGAAAAATGGAAACATACATCCACACAAAAACTTGCACGTCAACGTTCCTAGCAGCATTAATCATACTAGTCCAAATGTGTAAATAACCCAGGTTCTATCATCTGATGAATGGGTAAAATAACATGGTAAATCCTTACAGCAGAATATTATTCTGCAATAAAAAGGAAAGAAGTATTGATACATGGTACAACATGAATGAATCCTGAAAATGTTATTTATGCTGAGTGCAACAAATCAGTCATAAAACACCACATGTTGTATGATTCCACTGACGTGAAACGTGTAGAATACACAAATCCATAGAGAAAGAAGATGAGTGGTTACCTAGAGCTGGAGAGAGGGATGGGGAGAGAATGCTAACAAGTACAGAGTTTTCTTTGTGGGTTGATAAAAATGTTCTAGAATTAGACCGTAGTGAAGGTTTCATAACTCTGTGAATATACTAAAAATCACCAGACTGTGTGCTCTAAATGTTAATGAAGTGAATGGATAAAGAAGATATATATATATATATATATATATATATATATATATATATATATATATATGTATATATATATATACACACACACACACACACACACACATACATACAATGGACTACTACTCAGCCATCAAAAAAATGAAATCTTGCCATTTGCAATGACGTGGATGCAACTAGAGGGTATTATGCTAAGCAAAATAAGTCAATCAGAGAAAGACAATTATCATATGATCTCACTCATATGTGGAATTTAAGAAACAAAACAGAAGATCATGGGGGAAGTGGGGGAAAAATAAAACAAGAAGAAGTCAGAGAGGGAGACAAACCATAAGACTCTTAATCATAGGAAACAAGCTGAGAGTTGCTGGAGGGAGGGGGTGCAGGAATGGGGTAACAGGGTGATGAATCTTAAAGAGGGCACGTGATGGAATGAGCACTGGGTGTTATATAAGACTGATGAATCACCGACCTCTACTTCTGAAACTAATAATACAGTATATGTTAATTAATTGAATTTAAATTTAAAAACAAAGAGAAAATAAAGTGTATAGAACTAAATACACACACACATTCGTACAAGTAAAACTGGGCAACTGAATAATACAGGTAAATTCTATCAATGTCAACATCTTAGCCGTGCTATTATACTACCATCTTGCAAAATGGTACCATTGAGGGAAATGATAAAATGTACACAAGATTTCTCCATGGTATTTCTTAAAGCTGCATGTGAAGCTACAGAAGCTGCTTCAAAATTTCACATTCACCATATGCTGCAAAACTTCACATTCACCTACATACACTCGCTCATCAGTGCTAGAGGAGCAATACTACCTTCTGCTTCTGTCTGCTTTCCAATCCCGTGTGAGTCCTGTTACTGACAGAGTCTAAATTAGAACCCAGCTGGCAAAGGATTCTGGGACATGCTGTCCTAGGCTTCCTGCCCCTCTGATACAGGGAGATCATAGAGAGAGTAAGGGTGAAGGCCAATATATATAATTTATATGTACACAGATATATTCATACAAATGCATATATAAATATAAATTATAACCAATATATATACAAGTTCATGTGTATATATGTATGTATGTATATGTATGTGTATATGTATACATATACAGATATATTTATCTCCTAAACTCATAGCATAATGTTTAAATGAAATCTGTGTTGAAAATTGCATCTACAGCAAAGTTTGATGCGTGGGTGATTTATTGAGGGATATGATCCCAGGGAGCAAGAGTAGAGGGGTAGGAGGATTGAACAGAAGAGGACGGAGAGAGAATATAAAGATGAAGTATTGCACTGACCTCTACAAAGAGAAGCCAGACTGCTCCATCTCTTTCTGAAAAGCCCGAGGAACAAAAGGGCGTGTCCCTTTAGTCAGAGGTTTGGGTTGTCCATGTTGAGCAGTTCTCCGAGATGTGTCACACGGCACCATTGTATCAGAGAAGCAAGAGGTACACGGAACTTTCCAGAAGTGAGGCAATGTCAGGTTACACCTGCGGTAAACTGGCTGAAGCCTGCAGAGCCATGGCTGGTGATAATAAGGAGATCTGAAGCAGGGCACAAGAGGTATCTGATAAATATAGGATGATGCCAACTACAGGAATACATGTATCAGAATGAAAAATATCTGGAAGGAAATTTAGTGATATGCTAGCAGTGTTTATTGCTGGGTTATAGAATTATGGATTATTTTTGGTTTCTTTTTTTATATGTTCTTATACTTTCAAGTTTTCTGCAGTAAGTCTATACTATTTCTGTAATCACAAAATGCAACAGAAATTATTTTTAGGGAGCTGAGCTATATGATTGGACGGTGAATATTCATACAGAGACCAGATCACTGAGATGTAGAATTCTACTGGATGGAAAGATCTGACCTCTCAGATCACCAGCCAGGGCTCTATGATAATCAACCTGTCTGCAATGCTTAGGGAAGAACCAGGCACCAGCACTTAACACAGCATATATTTGCCGAATGAATGTACTGTAACAGCAAGACAGAAAAAGTTAGAAAACTCTTGCTTACAGAAACTCACAATCTCTTAGATTAAAGACAAAGACTCAAAGTCATAGGGTCACCATATGACCCAGCAAATCCACTCCTAGGTATATATTCAAAAGAAATGAAAACATGTCCACACAAAAACTTGTATACCAATGTTCACAGGAACACCATTCACAATAGTCAAAAAAGTGGAAACCACCCAAATGTCCATCAACAGATAAATGAATAAACAAAATGTAGTATATCAATAATGGAATATTCCACTATAATAAGGAGTGAAGTACTGATCGATGCTACCACATGCACGAACCTTGAAAATGTTATGCTAAGTGAAAGAAGCTAGACACTTACAGCCATATATTGTATGATTTCTTTAGTGTGAAATATCCAGAATGGGGAAATCCATAAGGAATAAAAAGTAGATTGGCAGCTGCCAAAGGCTGGGGGAAGGGGAAAATGGTCAGTGGTTACTTAGTGGGTATGAGGTTTATTTGGGAGTAATGAAACGTTCTAGAATTAAATGGTGGTGATGGTGGTACAACATTGCGAACATACTAAAAATTACTGAATCGTCCACTTTATAGTGGTTAGAGTGGTAGACTTTATGTTGTGAATTTTATTTCAATTAAAAATGATAGTAAACAGTTCTGGGTAACATGTAATGTGTGGCAAATAGTGGTATTAGAGTCTAGAGGAGAGCAAGAGAGGTCACATGGGTCTAGGGGCATCAGAGATGGCTTCATGAAGGAGGTAGGAGTTTGGGACTTTGAAGGAACAGGATAACAGACATTCCAACGATGCTTGTGGAATGAATTCAACCACAAAACATTCAGGAAGAAGTATCAGCAAAGGCATCAAGATAACAAGGTGCAGGATGAGTCCTTAGGACAACTGGTCAACTTCTCTGGGTAAGGACCATTGCACAGTGAAGGCGTGGTAGCAGATAAGGCACCAGGAAAAAATATTGGGACATTCAGATAAACACTTGACACTGAAAAATCCTGACCAGACAGTGTTTTCTCCAATTTCTACGGTTTTCGTTTCTGATTATAGAAATGATATAAAAGAAGGCACTCTGGTGTAATGGTTTTTTGTGCCAGTCAGATAGTCATGCCACAGAACAAATGACCCCAGGATTTTAGTGGCTTCCAACAGGAATCATTCATTTGTCACCCATTCTACATGCCCATTATGGATGGGCTGTGGCCATACTCTATGTCTAAGCTTCAATCTTCACCTATTAAATGAAGATAAATATTCTTGTGCTATGGAATTATCATGAAGATTAAATGAGATCCTGTAAGTGAATGCTTGGTACCATACTTGCCTCAAATTCACTGCTGACTAAAATGACCAGCTCTACCAGATAATAAATTCCTTGTGGGCAAGGACTTCACTTTACCCACTGTTTACTCAACACCTAGCCTATGTCCAGCATACTCTAAGTACTTCAGTACCTGCTTGGTAAAGGAGTAAATTAGTGAATAAATGGATGAATTAATATATGCTTACTAAAGAAAATTTAGAAAGCACAGAAAAGCACTCAGAAGAAAAATAAACTTACTCTTTTCAATTAACGTCCAATGTACAGGGAATGCACTGATGAGCGAGTTATGGGTCCTTTTTAATCTACATCCTTTCTTGCCCTGGCTCACACCTGATGCAGAAATCAAAGCTTAAATGCACAGACTCTGCCTTTCTTTTGGAGAGCTGAACATAATTCTGAATAACCTTTCTAGCGCAGCGGGGGCCCGGCAATAAACAGTCCTTACAGAGCTCCGCGTCCACACAGGGCACTGGATTGTGCTGGGAACTCCTGAAGGTGAGAGCAAGAGACAGGAAATGGAAATTAATGCCCAACTTGCTCCTTCCTGGGATGGGGATCTCCAAAGAATGCATTCATTTGTCATCCAACAGGATAACAGAGAAGTTCTTCTTGAGATTTTAAATTTTTTATTTAAAAGCCCGTAATTTAGGGCACCTGGGTGGCTCAGTCATTAAGCATCTGCCTTCGGCTCAGGTCATGATCCCAGGGTTCTGGGATCGAGTCCCGCATCGGACTCCCTGCTCAGCGGGGAGCTTGCTTCTCCCTCTCCCACTCCCCTGCTTGTAGTCCCTCTCTCACTGTCTCTCTCTGTCAAATAAATAAAATCCTCAAAAAAATAAATAAAAAATAAAAAAATAAAAGCCCATAATTTAAATTTATACCAGTAGATATGGGAACGAGGAAATACAAGTAAAAATCACGACCAAACCCCACCCTGACTAAATGCAAAAATCGTACCTACTTCTTCACACTCCTTTCAAATATATGAATTAGATATTAAATTTGCCTTTATAATATACAAATTTTCATTACTTGTAGACCCCTTGATTGGTACAGCCCATTATTACAAAGGTTTACTACAGGTAAGAAAATGTTCCCCTCACACCACACACACACACACACTCATTCACACACATGCCCAGACACACACACACACATATATGCACCCACACTACATATATGAGAAGAGACATAATTGCTATCTGTTCTAAGGGCTCCTCTAAGGAATAGAAATCCTTGCCCTGTGTAGCTAATTAGTAGAAGCCACAAGGAAACATTTCTCAGTTAAATGGAAGACTTCTCAAAGAGATAGCTTTTAAAGACCCTGAGATGCAGTGATACTGGTAATAGCCTGCTCTAGCCTAAAGAGCCCGCCGGGCAAGTGTTCCATTGTATTTACGGTTCTTTCTGTTCCCTGAGGGTCTGACAACAAATGCTGGTGAGCACATGCGCACTGTCCCCCACTCTGCTAGACGTTATGAGCACCATCAGACTCAGGACCACAAACCCTCTGAGGGGTTTACCCTCTACCTGTGCAAAAGAGGCACCTATAGAAAATTCAGTCACATGGCCAACAATGACACAATGGCTCACAATGTCACAAGAAAGAATGGTGTCAATTGCCACGAAATTACCACAGACTTTCAGTGCAGAGGGATGGATACATATACCAAAATCCACTCTAGCCGTTGCCTACTTGACAAATTTAGATTAAATATGCTATCAGCAAAACAGATTTGTCAGATTCTCTTGGGCAGATGTTTCAGAAAAACCTCCACCCACTCTCAAGTCCCCGACTCCACCCCCAATACCAGCCCCCCATAAATACACATATGCACACTCACACCTCCCCAACTTCACCCCACCCAAGGACCTCTCATCCTACACACACGCTCACACACACGCACACGCACACACACCACACACACATATTACGACTCTGTGGGGAAGGCTTTTCAGTGCAACAGCTCCTGCACTGTGAACTGTACCATCTTTATAGTTCTCTCCACTTTTTTCCCCTTTGGTCTGACCACCTGCTCATTGCTAAAAGCCACCTGCTTCCTTCTAGGGCTTCGAAACTTGGTTGGACAATCAAAACACTCCATCTGATCCCTTGTAGAATACAGGCAAGATCTGAGAGGGACTAAGAGAGGGCATTCTGAGAAGAGGAGGACATGACCCCTGTTCCTCAAATATTTAAAAGGAAAAAGCAGGCTTGTCCTGTCTGACTTCAAAAGGCAGCAGTTAGGATGATAAGATTTGGCTCAACCTACAACAACACTTTGAACAGGCCATGTCACCCAGGGGTGGCATGAGCCATCGTGGGCACTGGTGAGCTCTTTGTCACCAGCAGAGTTCAAGCCAAGAAGTGGCAAATGCCTGGCAAGGGTGATCTCGGAGCCTGGCCTGAGGGGCCTTCAGGCCTCTCTCCATCTAGCATGTCTGTGCTCTGCAATCCCAGGAATGCACAGGGATTGTCAGGGAAGAGAGACTGGAGCTGGGGGGAGGCTACTGAGTAGCAGGTTAGAACAAACGGACACAATTCCTGGGACAAAGGCTTGAGGGAAAGCACAGGGATTGAGATCATTCGGGGACAGTGGAGGGATTAGACCTGTGTGTGTCTGAATGGGAGGCTTCAGAAGCCTGGTAACCAGGAGACGACAGGGAGAAATTAGTTGGGATTCAATTTTAGATGACCATAAAGGCAAAGATTAAAAATGTAGGTTTTGGGGTTGCCTGGGTGGCTAAGTCGGTCAAGCATCTACCTTCAGCTCGGGACATGATCTCAGGGTCCCAGGATTGAGCCCCGCATTGGGCTCCATGCTCCCCAGGGAGCCTGCTTCTCCTTCTCCCTCTGCTTGTGCTCTCTCTCTCACTCTCTCTGTCAAATAAATAAAATCTTTCAAAAAAATTTAGGTTTTGTCTTAAAGGCCATTGTTTACAAACTGGTAGCCACTGATGCCTTTGTACTTGAATTGCCTGGTGTTTTAAAAGGTATTTGGTCCCAGCACAAGCAGTTTAGAGCCCAGTATCTTACATGCAACAGAACTGTACATGTTTCTATTACCTGCCAGCCGCTGTGACTGCTCCCACAGATGATGATAAATCACCGATGATTTTAAAGTGGGAACGTGGACTGACTGCAACTGTAGGGAAATCAGTACAGCAGGGACGTCCTCCTCAGATCTGAGGCAAGGGAGTCTAGAACATTTCCATTGCAATAGTCCAGGTATGACACACTTGGGCCCCAACCTGAAGAGTGCCAGTGGGAGAGGAAATGAAAGGGAGATGCAAGATGGGTTAGAAGAAGGAAGGGGTGGTAAGAGAAGAGGAGCAACTAGGGGGAGAGCCTCTATTGTATTCAAACCCCCTTTCAGCCAAGATATGCTGTGTGTCTCAGGGAATGTTACGTTACAGCTCTGTTGCTTTACTTGCTCACACAATGTGGATAAAACCGTCTATCCTGCAATGTTGTCCTAAGGATTTGTAATAATTTATGTATATCTACATAAAGTTCTGAGCACAGGCACTGCCACACAGTAAGCATTTTATAAATGATACAAAATGTTATTGTATACGATGAAAATAAAATTGTCTGGTTATGTGTATGTGCCTGTGTGATATACTGACAGCCTCAAAGGAAGAAAAGTCCAAAACCACTAATTTAAACACACTTGAAATGCAGATTTGAGGACAAGATGAGTAGTTAGGTCAGATATTTTGAGTCTGAAGAACAGGGGCTCATAAGTTATATCTAAGCAACAATCTGGAAGTTGACAACATGCACATGCAAGTGGGAAAAAGTTAGACTGAGGTTTCAGATTCATTGGGAAGTTTTGTGCTGTAAGTAACCAAAAACTCAAACTCAACTGGCTGAAACAATAAAGAAAGCAGGTTAGTTCCTACAATGAGAAGTCCAAAGGTGGGACAGCTCAGGATTATTATTTTAAGCACTCTGTGGTGTCCTGAGAAATTCCAGTTCTTTCTATCTCTCCTCCGCCATCACCCCCACCAGCAACCTAAACCCATGCCAACTTATCTCTAGGCCTCTAACCTCATGGTCACAACATGGCTGCAGCCACTTCAAGGATTAGTACATCACGACACAACAATGGAGCCACTCTTTCCCGTGAGAAAATATTTACCAGATATCCCCCAGTATATTTCTCCTCTCTTCTCTTTGGCTAAATTTGGGATAAATTCCCCTTCCTAAACCAGTCATTGGCAAGAACTGGACTTCTAAATTTAACTTAGATTAATCCAGGAGTAAAGCTGAGTCCTGCGCCTGAATCAGGAGACAGAGGAGTAGACCCTCAGATAAAGACAAAAATGGCTGCTGGGCAGTGGCATCACTGGCTGAGTCAGCTGTTCCTCAGCTCCAGGCATCCGGTTAAATTCGTCACCATTGTCCTAGAAGTACTTCAATAAAGCAAGGCACTAGTGGTGGCAGTTTCTTACTTCCCCACCACCACCTGCTGCTCTGGCATTGTCTTTGCAAAACCAGGATAGATCCGATCAGTTACTTGGAGGGCCTCACTCCCCCCACTGAGTCACACAACAGACAGGAAGCTGGATTGGCTGGCTGGCTGGCAGATGGCGGCAAGGGGTGCCCGGCAGATGGTGGAAGGCTGCCCAGTTGCCAAGTGGAGCAGTAAACCCTCGTCCTAGCAGAACCCGAGCCCTTTGTGTCCTTATCCCCAAGACAATCTCACTCTCCATCCGCACAGGATCCCTCCCCTTTCCTGAGGTCCTCCTTGTTTACAATTGACCAGGAGGTGGCATCAGAGCACAGGACAACATGGCTGGCCACCCGCAGTTCTCTGGCGGAGCAACGTGGAGGCGGCCAGAGGAACTTAGGACCTTCACCTCACTCTCACCAAGCAGGAAACTCATAACCAGCTAATCTAAAAACGCCAGCAGGAAAAGATCATTAACCCACCTGCCTGCGTCTCAAGTCTGAATTGAAGTCATTCTGGAATGACCACATTCTCTTAGAACGTTCGTGGCCGTACCACAAACTTTCATGGACTCCCTTGGTAACACACATGCCCCCAGTGAGCCAGTTTGTTTTAATAGCTGAGCCCGCTAATGATGGATGGACTTGTCAAATCGCTATGTTGTACACCTGAAACTAATGTAACACTGCAGCAGCTCTGCTTCAGCTAAAAATGAAAAGAGTCGAGCCCAGAGGATTATTTTTCTGAATTGTATTACTCAATTTAAAATAAAATAAATTTAAAAATAAGGCCACTGGCCCTGAAGCCTTTCACAAGTGGTCCCCTAGGAAATTGTTCATTATATTTTTCCCCAGGGTCGGGCCCACATTTAAAAAATCATTGTCTTCTGAACAATTTTTCCAGCAACAATTAATTTCCTCTCTCATATTACGAAAAGTCATATTTAACTGGGCATGCAATAAAAAGCTGAAATGGCTATCATATAATTTCCATTAAACATTTTTTAAAATTTGAACTGAAGTATAATATGATGTAGAAAAGCACATGCATCGAAAATATATTGCTCAATTTATCTTCACAAACTGAATACACCCACAGAACCAGAATCCAGATTAAGAAACAGAACACGGTAAGTACCCTCGATTACCAGCACCTTCGACCTCCTCTCCGGTCACTAGGCATCACTGCCACCCTGAAGGATAACCACCATCCCGACTTGAGGAGCAGAGAGTAGTTCCTCTGTTTTTGGACTTTATTTAGGTCAATGGGTTTTACAATATGTGTTGTCTCTAGCTACTTTCTGTCAACATTAGCTAAAATCCAGGCTACACACAGGTAAGATCATTCATTCTCAGGCATAGTGCATATTCTATTAAATACGATATAATAAATACAAATACAATAAATAAATACAATTTATCAGTTCTACTACAGGTGGGCATTTGGGTAATTTCCAGGTATTGGCTATCTCCAATAGTACTACTTTGAACACTGGCACCTGTCGTTTGTGCAATATATGCAAGCATCTCCGTATTGAGTGCCCATACCTAGTGGAGGAATTGCTAGATATGCGTGTATTCAGCTTTAGTAGATAGATTCTACCAAACAGAATCTGTCAAAGTGGTTCCATGAAGCATTGGAGATATTTGAGATGTGGAAAATAGCTTGTAGACCCCACTGTTGCCTTCATGGATCCCTTAGAGGTCTAAGGACATCCACTTACGGGCACCTGGGTGGTTCAGTTGGTTAAGTGTCTGCCTTCAACTCAGGTCCTGATCCCAGGGTTCTGGGATGGAGCCCCACATCAGGCTCCCTGCACAGCAGAGAGCCTGCTTCTCCCACTCCCTCTGTGGCTCCCTCTGCTTGTTCTCCCTTTCTGTCAAATAAATAAAAAAAAATATTTTTAAAAAAAAGAAATTCCACTTACAAGAAATTTGTTGTCTTCTGTTCTCAATTAAAATGGGTAATACCTACTATTCCTCATAAAATGCCCTTCAGCTCTTTTGATTAAATCTCTCGGCCCCATGACCCCTGGGCTGTAGAAACCTTTTCTCACAGGTAATGCCCAGCTGAGGCCTTTGTGCTCCCCGGAGGCCTCTCCGTGATGAGGACCCTGAGTCTCAGAGCATTACGTAATCCCAGTTAGAGGAGATAGGTGAGTTCCAGAACCACATCCCCCGTAACATACAGCCTCTCTCTTCAGCATGAGATAGAAAAGGAGACAGAACAGGATCAAAAAGGCACACACTTTGGGGTAGACGGGCCTCCGTCTAGACTCTTGACTTGTGACTAACAACAGTTCCTTCTGGTCTGGTTCCATCCATATGCCTACAATGAGCTTTGCTTTTCTAAACGTAGAGCCTTCCTTCCTGCTGGTTGAAAGAGGCAATCAGAATGAAATCTAAATTCCTTCCCTTGTCCATAATGCCCCACCTGAACCGCATGCATCCTGGTCCCGTTTCCTCCCACTCCCTCCTTGGCTCACGAGGCTCCAGGTGCATGGGTCCTTTTTCTTCCCTGAAACACGGCAAGCACGTTGTCTTTTCAGAGTGTGTCTTCCCCCTGTTCCCTCTGCTCCAGGTGCTCTTTCCCTTGATCTCCACGTGGCTGCCTCATCCTCACGGTTCAGGTCTCAGCTTAAACATCACCGCCTTGGAGCGCCCTTCACTAACCAGCCCTCAGAAAGCAGCCTCCCACCATCTTTCTATATCCCATTAGCCTACTGTTCTTTATAGCATATATCATGTGACATCATTTGCTTATATGCTTATTGCCTTCTAAAACTATATGAAAGATCCATGAGAACAGTGACAATGTTTCTAATTCATTGCTAGGTCCCCAGCATCTAGAAAAGTCCCTGGGACATAGTAGGTATGCAATACATGTTTGAGGAATGAATGACTGTGGTCCCATTGAAGGAGTGTGTGGGCTACCGTTGATTGCTTTTGCAAAAAAAAAAAATTGAAAGCCCAGGTCCCACTCACCATAGTTCAGTACCTTTACCTCCTGAGCCCAGGATCAGCAATTTTGCTGGCTCTAAAGACACCCACTCATCGGAGGGCCCAGCATTACTCTGACCTCATTTCAATAAATCAATGTTGTAAACCTTCTGTTCCACACAAGTTTGCACTAATGCCTTGCAGTGAATCACGAATACACCAAGAAGACCATTTAACTTATCAAAATGAAAACTGTCGGCTGTGGGAAATGCAAACCTGGAGCCTGAAGGCTCTGCAAGGCCACGATGCTCTCCCTGCGAGCAATTCAGGGTCTCACAGGCAAGGCAAGAGCAGTGGGGAAGCGGTCCAGGAGGGCAGACCACATACAGGCAAGGGTGCGGCACCTGCCGAGGCCAGCAAAGGCAGGAGGCACTGCTCGGCGCCTTGCATCACAGGGACACGGTCAGCAGCTTCGAGAGACTCCCGAAGCTCTGCCAGGAAGAAGGGGTTCATTTGTTGGAAGTCCTCAGATTGAAAAACAATACGCATCCATGGTTTCATCTTTTCCCAGAAAGTGTGAGTTCCATGAATATGAACGAATAAGTTTTTGCTTTGCCAACTTCAGTGCTGGTCAACACTTGTAAGAGATCCAGACACAACGCAAAATAATGAAAATCTCAAGAAGCTGTAAGTGCTCTTCAAACAGAACCCTTTAATGCATAGGCTTCATCTGCCAGAAAATGAACCAAGATCATGTAATCAACTCTAGCAGTGGCCTGGCCTGGGCCCTTTATGCTGACATGAATATAGGCCTTGAAGACCCTCTGATTATTCAGCTTCGACGCTAACCACCTATTCCAACCCATCAGTAAATGAGAGCACAGACCACTCCTGAAGCCACAGACTTCTGGCAGGACTTCCCTCCTATCAGAATATAATCTCGCCTCTCCTCTTAACCAAGTCCACCACCATAGGCCGTAATGTCAGTGTTGCCACTGTGTTCGTCTTCGTCCCAGTACCCGGGGAGGAGCAAGACACATCAGGAATCATCACGCCCACAGGTCCATCCTGACTCCGCTGTTCAGAACTCCCTGGCTAAGTGCATGCTGCGGATCACGGCAGCCATGGCACCAGCCTGCTTCTAGAGAGGACCAGGAAGGCCGGGCTGGGGACCAGAAGCACTAGGTGAGATCTTTGTTCAAGGTCCTCTGACTCCTTCGGCCAGGTGGACACACAGAAACTGCGTTACATGGCAAGAACCCAGACACAGACTTCCACCTCCAAGATTCTAGGTGGGGTAGTTGGCGAAGCTGACCTCGTAGGCAGGCACAGCACGTGGCTCACAAGTGGAGGGTCTGGGGGCTCGTGGAGCCGACCTGCGGAAAACCTCGTCTGTGGCAGAGCTTCCTTGTGCGACAACACAACTGTGCTCGGTTGGCAGGAGATCCGGCCAAAAGAGAGCACAAAGGATGTTAAAGCCCAAAACACAAAAATGAGGAAACCAGGATGGGAGCTTGAAATTGACATGGAAACCACTGCAAGCAGTACAGTCATGTACAGAACCGACCCTTTGGAGGTGCGGGAGGCCTCTTAAAGGGGCAATGGCCTCACAGTGTGTTTCTTCAGAAACCTCTGCTACATAAACTTTTGATGATATCCACTTACCCATGACCATGGCTTATACCATTATTATTGGATGGTGCTCACTCCATATCCTAATAGAGCTGGGTCAGATAATAATAATGTGAATTATTTGCCAACATCTTTACACGGGCAAATTGCACATAAAAATCCATACTTACGGGGCGCCTGGGTGGCACGGCGGTTAAGCGTCTGCCTTCGGCTCAGGGCGTGATCCCGGCGTTGTGGGATCGAGCCCCACATCAGGCTCCTCTGCTATGAGCCTGCTTCTTCCTCTCCCACTCCCCCTGCTTGTGTTCCCTCTCTCGCTGGCTGTCTCTATCTCTGTCAAATAAATAAATAAATAATCTTTAAAAAAAAAAATCCATACTTACTATGTCTCTTGAGAAATGCAAAGATCCGACAGAAGTGAGCCTATAGTCCAGCATGGAAACATTCGACCAGAGCCAAGTAGCAGTCTTCTCTCTGGTGAGGCCACGGGCTCTAGGTTCACTGCCATCCCTGTGGCCTATTTATTTAAGCTCCTGCCTGGCCTAGCAGGAATTTGATTTTGAGACCCCTGAGCTCAGCACTTAGTGCACCGAACAGTGGGTGTCTGTGGTGGCACCTGGGGTAAACTAATCATGGTGGTGGCTGATGTAATTGCTCTTGGCCTCACTGTCCTTGTTGAGGTTTGCTGTTGGAGAGTCTATGTGGTACAGTGCCTGTCTCAGGAGACAAGATAGCCATACATCTTCACTGCAAGAGCTTTAAACCAACGGAAAGATCAACATAGGTTGATTTGGTAAGACACTGCAAAAATTCAAAGTGACAATGATTGATGAGGCACAAGAACAGAGGCTCCATAAAGAGAATGGGAGATCATAAACCGGAATTTCATTGCTCACTGTCATAGAGGGAATGAAAGATTCAGCCCATAGCCTCAGATATGAGACAGACAGCTGCAGTTGGCCCCCTTCTGGGTTTTAGTTGCAAAGTCCTGGGATAGCCATAAAGAGGAGAACCCCTGACTCTAAAGCCTGACCTCCTATCAACTCAGGATGCCTCAGGAGGGGTGTTTTTGAGCACTTAGTATGTGCTGGCACTGAATGAGGTACTTGGCCTACACTGGTTCAGAGGAGAGGCAATCTTGGAGTACGGGCTCATAGTTGGCTGACTGGGTTCAAATGCTGGCTCCGTGCCTTACAAGTTGTCAGACCTTGGGTATCTAACCTCTTTAAAATTTTCCTTCCCAACCTATAAAAAGGGAAATTAATGGTCCCTACCATATTGTTGTTAGGTGGATTAAATTAAAGGGTTTAGGATAGTAGCTGGCTTCTACTTAATACACGTAAGTAACTATTAGCATCATTATTATTATTACTAAGCTTCTAGTGGGTGAAAAAAAGTGAAAGCCAAAAAGAGTTAGAACTTGCCCAAGATTATCATATAATCAGTAATAGAACCAGTACTCAAATTCACGTTCATCTGCCTAAGAATATCTATGCTTCTGGCACTTTCCCTCCAAAGATGTCTCAGGACTAGCTGAACAAAGAATAGAGATCCTAACTGAGAAAGACAGAAAGAGTTTGGGTAATGCTTTTGAAGTACAGCATGGCATCATTCCTAGTTTCTGGAACTTTTCCCCCCCTAATTCCCATTGTTCTACCCATCAGTGACGCCATTTTCCATGCACATGTTAAACCCAATTCTCCATGGAACGACAATGTTATCCATCCCAGGCACAAGTCATGCTTAATAGAGAATGGCAGGACAGGGTCATCAGCAAAGCCTGGATCTCAGCCAGTCCTTCCACATGGAAGGTGAACTCACTGCCACTCAACCCCACTGTCCTGGATATTCTCCAGGAATGAGTGACAGGTCCCACCATGTGGGCACTCAAAGGCATGGGGCTGGTGGAGATCGTATGGGAGATGGAGGAAACACATTGGAGATGAGCAAAAGCCAAACAGATGGCATGGCCTCGCTGCAGGTGGCAAAGAAACCACAGCAGTAGGCTGACTAATCGGGCATACACACAGCGGAGGGAGCCGGGAGAGGGGCAAAGGCGGCGAGTCCAAAAGGCACCAGGCTTGGCAAAGAACAGCCACAGGGTTCATGGACTAGTAAAGAATCAAACCCCAGTGGTGTGAGCGGCTCAGGACTGGTGGGGAGCAGGGGCGGGGGACGGGGAGGGGAGAAGTGGAATACTCAGGAATACAGAGCAGCTGAGAACAGAGCCTGAAGCCAGACTGGCCAAGACTAAAAAAATCAGGAAGTAGGGATCACTAACACAAGGACGGTGAGCGAAGTTAGAACGCCTAAGTGCACCAATGCCAAGAAGTCTCCTAATGTCTCAACAAGGCTAAGGGACCAGCTGGATTTCTGTTAGCAGCCCCAGCCCACTCCCCAGAGACAGCCATCGTTAACGGGCATACGCACATATATATAAACGTACAGATGCGTATATATCAAGCATACACGTGCATCTGTCCTCAGATATTCAAAAATGGAATTAGACTATAGATACATTGTCCAATTTTTTTTCACTCGTCTAGATCAGGAACACTTTTCCACGCCTGTGACTGTACTGCCGCGTGATCATTTTATTGCTGTCCTCCGTCACGTACGTGAGCCACAACCCACTCAGCCACTCCCCACTGAAGGGCACGAACCGTAGGGTGTGCACCATTTTCCTCTGTTATAATACAGTACAGTCGTCATCATCTGTTTCTTTGGGATTAATTCCTAGGTGTAGAACTGGTGAAGCAAAGGGCAACAGCATTTTAAAATCTATTGCTACATAAGGAGAAAAAAAAGTGAGGGACGCCTGAGTGGCTCAGTCGGTTAAGCGTCTGCCTTCGGCTCAGGTCATGATCTCAGGGTCCCGGGATCGAGCCCCACACTGGGCTCCCTGCTCAACAGGGTGTCTGCTTCTCTCTCTCACTCTCCCTTTGTGCCCTCTCTCTCCCTCGAAAATAAATAAATAAAATCTTTTAAAAAGAAAAAAAAAAGGAAAAGGCTACATTACTTTGCCTTCTCTCCAGTAGCATGAAAGGGCAATTTGTTCCACACCCGCCCCAACACTGGGTATTATTATTTTGTCAGTTGGCTAAGTAAAAAGTGCCATGTCATTTTTGTATCTGCATTCCTCTATTTATTACAGAGGCTGAACATTTTCAAAAGCACATTCATAATTCCTAAGTACAAGACTGAGTCCCTTATAGAAAGATGACATGGAAGAGGGTGGGTGGGGCCCACTGAGCAGAGGCTCAGACCTGGCCTCAGAGACTCTGTCTTCATGTCTGCACATTCACTCAGCGGTCCCAGAGAAGGCGCCTCAGCTTTGCAGATGCAAAATCTGACTTCTGTTCGCCCAAGTGTGTTCTGGCTCCAAGAACAAATGTTTGCTAAGAAAATTCACAGGTCATGTGCCGATAAACCAGGACATTAATGTATCAACTTATAATAAATATATATATATATATATATAATCTTGGGGCACCTGGGTGGCTCAGTGGGTTAAGCGTCCAACTCTTGATTTCGGCTCAGGTCATGATCTCAGGGTCACAGGATTGAGCTCGGTGGGGAGTCTGCTTGAGATTCTCTCTCTCCCTCTCCCTCTCCCTCTGCCCCTCCCCTGCTTGTGTGTATGCACACGCTCTCTCTCTCTCTAATAAATAAAAAAATCTTTAGAAAAATATATAATCTTTGCAACAGTGGAAATACTCATGTACAATATCTAGGATACTCCGTTCTGAAACACAAATGAGGAATCAGGAGGTTAGCTGATGAATAAAAACATATCCCCAGAGACAGAGAGGAGCTGCAAAAGAGCATTTCTAGAGACCAGAATATATCTGCAGAGAGAGTCAGAATCCCACCCACTGGAGAATTCTTTCTCCAGCTGCATGTGTCCTGAGGACGGTTAGTCTCACCACGCCCATCCAGAGACCCAGCCCCCCTCCTACACAAGGCCAGGAGAGGGGTCTGTGGCTATGGATGACCCACGTGATGGTAAGCTAACAACTTCAGTCTCAGTCACCCGCTACCTACAAGACTTATCAGTCAACAGGCCTAAGGGCACAGAGCCAACAGCTTCCATTAACACCCTGTCCTAAACTTCTGGGTCAATCAATCAATCAATATCCTCTCTCTATCTCTGTCCCTCTGTCTCTCTCTTTCTCTATCTCCATCTCTCTGTCTCTGTCTCCCTCTCTCCTTCTCTTTCTCTCTCACACTTCATTTCCTTGTTTTCTCATACAGTGGTACAGATGTTTTCTATTTTGCCTTACCTTTCTTTTATTACATGAATCCACACTTTGTCTCCCCAGCTTGTACCTGCCTGAGGCCACCCACTGGCTCCCAAACAGGTTACTTGTACCCTGGAGGGTTCACCAAAGTTGTTTGAGTTATACTTGGAGCCAGAGAGATAAATATGGCTTATCGGAGAAAACTCATTTTTCTTAATGTTACATAATTTAAAACATTTCAAAAGTAGAGAAAACATACAATATGTAGAATACAACATGCATGAGTTCTTCAAATAAAATATTTAAAAAAATAACTCAAAAAATTCAATTTGCCTACAGTGTCTGATTCAACCCCTAACCAGTCCCTACCCTCCCACATCCACACCCACCATGGGAAGGCAATGCATCTGAGCTCCTCTGTCCTTAAGAACACCTCGGTGGTAAAGTTTAGGAAGCACTAATGATAACCTAGGGTAAAGGTTAGAGGCAAAGATCAGATAGACCTGGCATCCTATAGACCAGGGTCATGTAGACCTGGCCTGGAAAACAGAACCTCTTTATGAGTTGGGTCGCTTCAAGTGAGTTATTTAATACCTCTAAGCCTCAATTCCTTCATTTGCTGAATGGGATAATAACAGAATAATTGACAGAATATTTGATAGTCATGAGAGCCTAATAAAATTGGCAAAATTGATTTTTACAAATTTATTTATAACCGATCTCAGCTTAGCTCTTGGATTTCCATTTCTGCTGAGAGTGGAAAACTGATCATTCTTCAGTACAAGATAACCCGATCGTCTCTAATTCAAGACTTTCTTTGGGGGTAAGTATCGGTAAACATTGAATAGAGGTTCACCCTTCAAACTTCTCCATCCTTGGAAGGCATCTGAGTCCAAGAGGCTTCTTCATTGTATTGGGACGGAGCAGCGACTGTCAAGTCAGGCCCCCAGCTGGGGTTCACATCTGTTCTGGTGCTCGTGCTGGAAGTATTGTTCCAGCCATGGCCACAGCCAGAGTTAGGGGAGGGAAGGCAAGCCTCTTGTTCGATACCTGGATCGATCGAACTTTGGTGATTTCTGCTAGTAATCCTCATCCAAGGTGGTATGCGGATTTTTCTGGCAACATTCAGCTGCCTCCTGGCTTCCCGGCATATAGACCCTCGAAGAGGTAGCCAAGGTGCCCTGCGGCGACTCCAGGGGCACATGCCCCACTGCAGTGTCCTCTCTGGTGTGCCTTCTGTGATTCAGTCAAGCATCGCCCAGGGCAACACACTGGTACTCACGCTCACACTTTGTCCACTCAGGGAGCTGGGGTCCAGGTGGGTGGAGGTTTGAGGGTACATGTCTTTGGGAAGCCTATGGATATTCTCCTAAGGATGGGACCAGCTAGAACCCAGGACAACTCTGCTGTTTATGAAGCAACTTGCTAGTTTATCTCCTGCTGTCGTGCTCCCTGTCGTAAACCTCGATCTCTGAGGAGAATTTCCAGGCAGGACGCAGGACCTTGGAGGTCAGTTCTGAGCCAAAAGCTATTCAAATAATGGTTGTGCATCAGACAAAAGTTCTCATGGGTTCCCAGTCCACAAAGAGTGCAGTAAACAAAATTAAATGGAAGTCTTCATGACGGAAAATGAAATAGCTACCGACAAAAAAAAGCAGGCGGAAAACACTTATAAACTTGAAACATATACAAATCATGACTTGAAATGACACTTATCTCTAAGTATCATGAGAATTAACTAATGTTGAGCTCCTGGAGAATATAAGTGATATATAAATGCTAAACAATTTACGTTTGCTGAACCACTTAGGGTGCTTACTGAAATACCATGTAATACTGATATTCTAGAAGATTAATCCCCCCAAAAGCAAATGACTTCCAAAGTGGCTTGACAAATGACAAGGAAATAGCAGTTTTATGAATCTGATGCTGATGTTTTGTGTGACAATGGAACAAGTATTAAAAGAGAAAGACCTATCTATATCTCCAGGATAATTTGATGGTGACTGGGTAGTTGCACCTGAATTTCTGAAGAAAGCCATACCAACGCAACAGCTTTCCCCAAAGGCACTGGCACATGAAGAAATGGGTTTGCTACTTCAGTTCACATTTTGTGAACATCTAGATTCTGGTACTATGCGAAATCTTGGGAATACAAAGACAAATAAAGAATGATCCTGCCCTGAGGTCACTCACCCTCACTTGATATTTCACCTATGACCTCTATCTTGACAATACCGTCCCTGGGACTGTCCCAGTCTTCCTGACCTCAACAACCTGGCATCCACCCTGCACTCCTCTGTGCCCCTCAAATGCCAAATCCAATCAGTCACCAGGATCCAGGGCCACTGCTCCAATCCCCCATGGGTTGAGAGTTGCCCCTGGGGTGATGACTCCCCTGTGCTTCTAGGCATTGGAGAAGGTCCTGAGGCAGAGAAGCAAGGAGGGCTTGAAACTGTCCTCCACAGCTCTGGCTGGAATCACTGACAGAGCCAGGAATGTGATACTGGGCACCCAAGCATTTGCTTCACCAGCTGAACTACCCAAGCAGGGCCAGAGAGCTCTTAATGGAGAGACAGTGGGGATAAGGGACCAGAGAGGTACTGAGGAAGAAAGAGAAACAAAGATGGTAGGAACAGAGTCAAGGAGAAGAAAAGAAAAGAGAAAAGAAGGAGTCCAGAAGCCAAGTGAGAGGAAGTAGTGAGGATCCCAGGAAAAGTTCAAACACCTGTTCAGGGGAACAGAATGAGGAGCAGAGAGTAGGGGCTTGGATAAATAAGACAGTGCTACTTGTTGAAATGGGTTTAGAAGCCCTTAGTGGCCTCCAGGTATCTGTCTGAGTGGACCTCTCAGATCATGGAGGTGGGAGTCAGGAGGGTGTTATAAAACATAGTTGAAAAAATTAGGGAGGAAATGGCACTGGGCTTTACCCCCAAATACAGTCATATTCTGAACAGAAGGATCTGAGAATTTGAAATGTGAAATTTGCAACTTGGAGGAAGGAAAAACAAAGGCAATTAGCTGGCCTATAAATTCCACAATGATTGGCAACCTCCACTGCTGGAAAAAGTGTGCTTCCTGCACGGATCTGACATTCCTAATGCAATGTGAGCACAGAGTAAGAGGAGAAGAGAAAGCCGGCACCTAGAAGACCTCTCTCCTCCAAAACTGCCCTCTCACCAACTCACTGCTGCCTGAAACGCCACAGAGTTTTATATCTGGTAGAAGAAAAAAGATGAATGACTGGGTACTGAGTGCCACTCTTGGGCTAGCTCTAAGCCAGGGGATTTACATACATTATCTCATTTTCTTCTCATGACATCTTCTGAAATAAAGAGGTTTAATTCCTCATTTGATAGGTGAGAACATGAATGTGGAGACTGGTTAAGAAACACCTCCAAGGTCACAAAGCTAATAAGAAGCAGAGCCACAACTCAAGTGACACCTCAGTTCCCAATTCTTACCCTATACCATGCCGTAGCTATCAAGCTTAATTAATAATACCTTATCTCTTGGTAGCAATGCCATCAACCCTAAAAAGAATCACACTTTTACATCTGACTTTGTTCATTCATTCATTCATTCATTCATTGCATATCTATCTACTGAGCACTCCACTGGATTTATTCATTCAGCAGGTATTGAGAGTCTGACTATGTGCCAGGTACTACGCTAGGATACCTCAGCAAATGACTTAGATGGGATCCCTATGGTTTGGCGGGATAAAGGAACACAAAACAAATTAAAGAATTACGAACTGCAAATTGTGGAATGGGCTATGAAAAAACTATGAAGGAGGCTGGGACAGACAGTACTAGGGGGAGGGTGGTGCACATTGGAAGGCGACAATTCAAAACAGGCTCTGAAGAATGAAAGGGGCAGCCTCGGAGGAAGGTACTCCAAGCAGCAGGAACAAGCTGGGAAAAGAGGTGAAACAACTTAAAGAAAGCTCATCTGACTGGAGAATGCTGAGTGTAGGAAGTGGGTATGCAGGATGCTTGAGAATCAGGCAGGGCTCTGTAAGCTCTTTGGGGACTTGGGGTTTTATGTGTGTAGGAAGCCTGGTGGATTTCAATCAGAGAAGGGACATGATCCATTTATTTTTAAGAGATTTCCCTGATGCTCATGGAAAATGGACTGTCAGAGGCCAATGGTAGAGACTGGGAGAACAGTTTGTAGGCTGCCACAGTATTTCATAAAAGAAACAAAGATGGCTTGGGTTAGAGTGGTGGCATAGAGGGGGAGGGAAGGAGCTGGCTCTGAGATCTTTTGCAGGTGGAGCCAAAAGAGATTGTTAATAGATCAGATTTGGGAAATGGAAAGGAAGTAAGTACCAGGTTTCTGATGGAGAAATTAGATGGATAGTGGAGCCATATATTGAGATGTTTTGATAAGGGAAGAAGGGGAACAATAGTTTTGATTTTGAATTCTTGGTTTCTGAGATTTGATTTGTCTCTGAGACATCCAAGTGGAGATGTCTAGTAAAAATCCAGCTGTGTGAGTCCGGGACTTGGAGGAGAGGCCAGCTCAGGAGACATCAATTCTGGAGTTGGGAGAAAGAATAAAGAGAGAGGAGAAGCCCAAGTGAAAAGCTGATGTTTAGAGATCTGGATTTAGAAAACTGAGAAGGAGCAGCCAATGGGAAGTCTGAGGAGAACCAGGGGAGACGATGTCATGGAAGCAAGGCAAGACCACCTTTAGGGCCATTCTAAGGCTGCTGAAGTGAAAGAAGTTTCGAGAGTAAAATGATAAATAAGATAGAACTCTCATCGCAAAAGAGTTCACAGTCTGATTAGAAAGAGCAATATGATTGATGAAGGAATAAAAAGCTAGTGTAACATTTATTGAGCACTTACTACCTGACAGGAACAAAGCTAAATGATTTGCAAGCATTATCATCAAAGCCCCCGATGAAGTAGGAATCATTATTATCCTCATTTTACAGATGAGAGAGCTAAGGCTCAGAAAGAGTAGCTCTCCAAAGATCACAGAGCTAGTAAGGGGGAGAATCGGGATTTAAAGGTAGGCAGTGTGACTCCCAAGGCATACTTCTAACCACAAAGATATCCACCTCTAGTTGGGGACATAGACACATAGCCAATTCCCTTATTACTCTCCTTGGTTCTCTCCTGCCTAACTTACTCCTCACCCCTGTTCCCATACAGGTCCTTGCTTAGCACCTGGGACAGCTCTTCTCCCTGCAGTGACCTTGTTCAACGTAAGGATGAGGCTCAGAGGCAGCCCCAGCCCCCGGGCTCTCACAGCACTGAGTTTTCATGTCCCCTCCACTCCCTCATACCTACAGGGTTAACTTACCAGGACGCTAAACCTTGCCCAAGGTCCCCATAAAGGCCCCAACCCCAAAACCTGGCCTGGGGATATTTAGCCTTTATTTTTACATCAGAAACTGATCAGATCAGTCTCGGGCACTATTAGATGTGGGCTGACACGGCACAGAAGCAAAGGGAGTAATCATTCCTGATAAAATTGAGGGAAAAAAAGGAAAAAAGCTATTTTAGCTTAAATTGTTTCCTATAAAACAGTTTTGAAGGTAAAAGGTACTATCTTCTTGTCAGTGTCAACATTTCTCTTGCTGGATAAGTGAAATTATGTTTCTGTCAATGATGAAATCTTTCCAAAAGGGAGGTGACATTTTGTTTGGTTTCTGGCAAGGAATGATTAGGTCTGATAAGACTGGATGCATAAAAGAACATTTCCATAGGACATGAGTGAACATCACCAAATTTCTATAGTCTGCAATGAGCATATGGCCAGAACTCTCAAACCTTGCCTATACTAATTTGGCTCAATGGCCTTGGTGAATATTTTTCACTGAAATTTTGCCCATTGTTTGGGTGATAGATATAGCCAGAGACTGTATGCTCTAGCTTTCTCCCTATGACCTACTATCCAGACTCATCACCTAATTGTCAGCAGCCAATATCCAGAGGGACATCTTTGCTCTCTCTCCCCTATAACATTCAGCAGTATCATCTTCCTGACCCCATCAGTGCTGTAGACTAACCCACATTCATCTGAGTTCAGTTGCATCACAAAACCAAAATGAGACTAAGAGATTCCTGATCCTGCATGAAAACAAAACATTCAAGACTCCCGACCTGAGGCTACCAGGTCCTGGTTTTCCAGCCTCAATGCTTCTCCCTCTGTAGTACAGATGACATGCCAACTGAGCCCATCATAGTTCATGTCTTCACCTCTAAGTGGGAGTCCTCAAGACCTGCAGCTGCACAAAGGAACAAAAGGAATTGCTCTGGAGGGTTCAAAGCATTCCTCCCAGTGGGAGAGAACCAAGGCTCCTTTATTTCATAGTCGCGGAGCTGAAGCTTGTAGCTGCTTGGCATTGAGCATGAGCGTGTGCCCAGAAAATCCAAGATGAGAAAGAGAAGCAGAAGTACAGCTTGGGCAGACATCAATGTGTTTGGACTTAGAGGAAGTGCAACTCTCTAAGATATCAAGGAGCCCTTCATCCCACCTTATGGAACGGCTCTGGTGCTGTTCTTGTCATGGCTGATTCTTCTCCAACCAACAGTTGATCTAAGTCCTGTGGGAGGCTGCAAGTGTGGAGCATGCACCGAGCCCAAGACTCAAGTACATGAGAAGCAGAGAAGGGGTAGGAGGAAAAAAAGTGAAGGAGAATTCAGAAGGAAAAATTTAACCATTTTCGTGGATTCATCCAAAGAATTCAAGTAAATGTCATTTTTATTCCCAAATAGTCATACAAATAATAACTAAAGAAAAAAAGGTTTTTCTGAATTATGCCATTATATAAGGCATCAAATTTTCTCCCACTTCTGTCCTCTTCCTCCTTCTCCACCCCCACCTCACCTCTAAATAAATCAAATTTACAAACTAAGATGTGGCTGATTATAATAGGCAGCATTCCTTTGTAAGCCAGCACAAAAGGAAAAAAAACGCTGCCAGTTAAACCCCAAGGCACACACCTTGGTTTCAGAGATGTTAAAATGTAAAAAAGGTGTTCATCATAAAACCCACAAACCACAACATACACACACACACACACACACACACACACACACACGTGCATACGCACATCACAATCATCGATGAATTTCTCCAGCAAGGGCAGGAAAGCTGTCATCAAGAACCAATTTTCCAAACAGCTAGAGTTGTGCCACTCCTACAAAGGAGGAGGCGGAGAGTTTCAAGTTTATTTTATGGCATATATTTGCTGCCTGAAGACAACTCAGAACACCATTGGCAGATAATGGACCACATTTCATATCTGAGAAATGTGTCTTCTTTTTAAAACTGAAAGCAGAGAAAGTCATTAGATTTGCTTTCACTCTTGCCAACAGAATGGCAGGGCAATTTTCATCGTATCCGCTCCTCTTTGTTTTCTTCATTTTCCATTTTCCTCTCTTCTTTACATTCATCTTCATTCTCACTTTCTCGGTTTTGTGGGTTGTTCTTTTGTTTTTGTTTTTTTGTTTTTTACTTAAAATCTCATTTAGTTGTCTCCATACCTCATTAATGTGGCTTGCCTCAAAGGTGCTTAATAGTAACTTATTGTACATGTTTATTACACTTGATAGGAAGTAATTTTACTGAAGTCCCTTTTGTCTCCTCATTTGTAAGTAATCTTGTGTCTCCACATCTGTAATACTATCCCTAAGAAACTAGTATTCTTAGCATTATACTTGTTTCTTACAGCCAGGGAGATGATAATGAGAATTCATGAGGCTGAAAAGCAGGTACACTGACTCCATCTCCAAACCATCCCATGCCTAACTATAATGAACTATAATGAAGATGATCTGTATTGATTTGGCATAATGTTCCTGACACCTATTATAGTGGCCATTTTCTCTTCAAGACGAAGGATTTATCTAGATTAACTTTCTCATTGCATTGGTTATTTGTTAAAGCCTTAACTAGGTCACTCACACAAAAAGTTGGTGCCAACTAATTGAAATTTAATTATTCATCCAGTCAATATTTACAAAGTGTCCAACTTTTGCCCAGATATTCTGCAGGCACTGAGGATAGCTCACGAGCTAAGACATAGTCTGAGGCTTCAGGTTTAGCAGAAAAGGGAAACTCATTGGAAATAAACATGGCCCACTTCACTGGTCCTTACCAGCTGCTAGAACAAATGACCGACTGAGTAGCTTATAAAGAACAAGTATTTCTTTTGCACGGTTCTGGAGGCTGAAAATCTGAGATCAGACTACCCAGCATGGTCAGGTGAGGGCTCTCTTCTGGCTCACAGACTTCTCATCATATATTCATATGGTGAAAGGGGCTCAGGGGTGACTTGGGGTCTTTCTTATCAAGAGCTCTAATCACATCTATAAGGGCTCCACCCTCTACACCTCATCACCTCCCTAATCACCGCCCCCCCCCCTTCTAACGTCATCACACTGGGCATTAGAACTCAACATGTGAATTTTGAGGGGACGCAAACACTTGGAACATAGCATTCAACAGCCCTCAGTTAAATTAGCACAGTCCCTCCCATAATTGCCCCAGCTGACTAGCGCTTACCACCTCCTCTGGACCCTTGTTCCCCCAACTGAGAGAGCCCGAGCCTATGCCGACAGCACTCCCACTACCTAACCCCACAGACAAGCACAAAATATATCTGTGAGAAAGAAAGACAAATGGAAGTATCAACAAGAGGCACAGCCGATTCCATTATTTATGTCTTCAGCTGCATTTCTCTAAGGCCTTCAAACAAAAACAAAAACTAGAATGTGTTTCAATTATACTTTCACCATTGATTATGGAAATTTTCAAATATATAAAGTAGAAAGAATAGCATATGAATCCCAAGCACCTAGCCCCAGCTTCAATAATTACCAACAATTCTGCCATTTTGATTTTATCTCTGCCCCCTGCCTTTTTTCTTATTGCATTTCAAAGCCAATCCCAGATGTCCTACCATTTCAGCCATAAATACCTCAGCATGTATCTCAAAGTGACTGAGACATTTTTCTTTTTAACATCACCACAATGCCATTATCTCATCCAACAAAATTAACAAGAACTTCTTATTATCACCTAATAACCTGCCTTATTTTTCCCTGGTTTCAAAAATGTGTTTTTACAGTCAATTTGTTGAAATCAGGAGCCACACAAAGTCCACAAATAGCTTTTATTAGTTTCTTAAGTCTCTTTTAATCCAAAACAGTTTTTTCTCCCTTTCTTCTCCATACTGTTTACTTGTTGAAGAAAATTAGTCATTTGTCCAGTGGCTGAATGCATCACTGGTTTTCATCCAGCATGTTTCCCTTTCTGCTGCATTTTCTGGAAACTGGTATTTGGATCTAGAGACATCTAGGTTCAATATTTTCAGCAACAAGATGCCAGAGATAATGCTGTGACTTCCTACTGCATCACATCAGGAGGCATAGAATGTCTGTGGTTTTTTTTTTTTTTTTTCACTTTTTGTGATAATCATTAAGCGCAAGAGATGTCAGCCTGATCCCACTAAAAAGTCTCCCCGTGACCTTTCACCTAGTGCTTGTGGTAACTACTGATAATCATTGCTTAGAGAAACTCTTCTATTCGGGATTTTATTTCGATTAATCAGCCCTTTCACGTTGTAAGTATACTGCAGAGTGAGATCATTTACCCTCCTGTACGTGAAGGTAAATCAGAAAAAACTAAATTTTGAAACATTTTTTAAAACCCCAAAACACACTTGAGACAGTTACCCAAAAAAGTGGCATTTTTCAAATTATAGATTTCTCTACCTCTTTTGAGAACAAGAACCCTAATTTAATATCTAAACATTTCATAGCTCCCCTACTTGATAGTAGTTGTACTTTTGATACCTATTGATTAGGAAAATTCAAATGATGAAAAGCTTCTATGAATTCAGTGACCCCCTAAACAGATTTCTATTATTTTGATCATAATAGTACTCTAAACACATGAGATTTAGCAAGGTCATGTGTCATAGGAATAAAATAAAACACTTTAGAGTATAGAAGTTGCAATCTTTCCCCCTTCTGTCTTATATCCTAAACCATGCCCTTCTGGAGAGAGGAAGGATTTGAAGTTGCTGGTGCAGCCCCATGCACTCCTCTGGAGAACAGATCCCCAGTAATTAACTAAGACGGCATACGGGGAGGGACGGCGGGGGCGGGGGGTAGTGTTTGCAAACGACTCAGCCCAGACAGCCCATAGAGGATACACTATAAAAGGTGACCAAGAAAGACGATGAAGGAAGAAGCTCTTTGGGTTAAGTGTTAGGGAAAGTCTGTGGGCGTTTACAGAGAGCAAAGAGCAAGATTTTATTTAAAGAGCAAGATTTTATTTTCTGGCCGGATTTGTTCTCCTCTCCACTCTCTACCCTTTGCCATTTTCAAAAGAGATTTCAAAGCCTCAAATTCCTATTCCGATTATCCTAGACACCAGGACTTATATGACTTATAAATATACAATGTGAGGCACCGTGTTGATTCAGGACATAATGTTTCCTTACAACTTTCAGGCAGGCCCTGTCCTTCTCCTGACCCCACTGGGATCCCCAGCCAAGCAACTGCCCAATATGGGTATATGGTACTTTGGTTCCTAACACTTCACCTACAGGCTCTATCATCATCACCATCCCATAATAACATCAAGAATACTCTATTAAATGCCATGTCTATATAAATTCAGAGGCAAACAAGGATATTCGCCCCCACAGGGCACCTTTTAAGCTAGAGGTTGGTCCCCCAAGAGCAATCAGACAGCCCACAGGCCCATTAGACTGTTGATCATCAAGGTAAGAAGGCTCATTGGCCTACTCTCCTGTTGAGACCAAAAACTCACCCGGTGCAACTACCTACTTAGGCTGGTTGATCACTGATTAGATACTGGGCTAGTTAGGCCAGCAGCTTAAACTCATGTTTGGAGCGTGCACTCTTTAGGGCGCCAAACTCAACCCTCTTTCATCTATGCAGTAGGCTACTTGGTACTTCTGCTGATATTCTTCACTCAGTGAAGCCATTGCATTCAAAAACTCATGAAGTGCAACCCTTGAAATTGTGAAGGAGTTAAGTGATTTGTTCTAAGCAGAGTTGGCTTTATCGAGATGCTGAGAAGATGAAGTGTAGCTTCAGTCCATCAATCAGAATGAATTTGCAAAACATCCTGAGTGAGTCAGCTCCCTGGGAAGACAGCTCAGATGAGTGGTGGGGGGCATCATGGACCTGAAGGGAATGGTGAGGCTGCCAGCTAAGCAAGAGCCCCTGCCCCAATCCTTAAATCCTATTTGGTTTAAGGGTGCTTTTCCTAATACCCCCTGGATATTAAAAATCCAGAGGGAAAAATTTGCCATGATCCAAAAGGCTAAATTCACTTTCTTCATCAAGCATTTAGCCCAAAACGTTTAAGCACTCTTAACTTTTGTTTATAACTGCTCAACCAGGGGGCACCTGGGTGACTCAGTGGTTGGGCATCTGGCTCTTGGTTTGGGCTTAGGTCATGGTTTCAGGGTCCTGGGATCTGGCTCAGTCTCACAACCCTGAGATCACAACCCTAGTCGAAACCAAGAGTCCCAAGCTCAACTGACTGAGCCACCCAGGTGTCCCTGGACCTATTATGAATAAAGAAAATGTAAACATTTATGTACATGTTTTTCTTTTGTTTTCTTTCGAGATTTTATTTAAATTCAAGTTAATTCACATATAGGGTATTAGTTACAGGGGTAGAATTTAGTGATTCATCAGTTGCAAATAACACCCAGCGCTCATTATATCAAGTGCCCTCCTCAAGGTCCATCACCCAATTACCCCAACCCCCCACTCCAGCAATCCTCAGTTTGTTCCCTATATTTAAGAATCTCTTATGGTTTGCTTCTTTCTCTGTCTTTATTTTATTTTTCCTTCCTTTCCCCTATGTTCATCTGTTTTGTTTCTTAAATTCCACATATGAGTGAAATCATATGGTATTTGTCTTTCTCTGACTGACTTATTTTGCTTAGCATAATACACTCTAGTTCCATCCACGTCATTGCAAATAGCGAGATTTCATTCTTTTTTATGACTAATATTCCTCTGTGTGTGTGTGTGTGTGTGTGTGTGTGTGTGTACCACATCTTCCTTGTCCATTCATCAGTTGATGAACATCTGGGCTCTTTCCATGTTTTGGCTAATGTGGATAGTGCTACTACAAACATTGGGGTACATGTGCCCCTTCAAATCATTCTTTTTGTATCCTTTGGATAAATACCTAGTAGTGCAATTGCCAGGTCATAGGGTAGCTCTATTTTTAACTTTTTGAGGAACCTCCATATTGTTTTTTCAGGAGTGGCTACACCAGTTTGCACTCCCACCAACAGTGTAAGAAGGTTCCCCTTTCTCTGCATCCTAACCAAAACCTATTGTTTCCTGAGTTGTTAATTTTAACCATTCTGACCCCTGTGAGGTGGTATCTTATTGTGGTTTTGATTTGTATTTCCCTGATGATTAGTGATGTTGAGATTCTTTTCATGTGTCTGTTGGCCATCTGTATGCACTCTTTGGAATTCGGATACTCTACCCATTTTCGTAATCAGATTTTTTTTCATTATTATTATTGAGTTGTATGGGTTCTTCCTATATTTTGGACATTGATCCTTTATTGAATATATGATTTGCAAGTATCTTCTCCTTTTCAGTAAGGTGTCTTCATTTTGCTGATGGTTTCCTTCACTATGCTTTAAAAAACAAGCTTTTAACTTTGATGTAGTCCCATTTACTTATTTTTGTTTTGTTGCCCTTGTCTTTGAATTAAGATCCAAAAAACATCACTAAGACATGTCAAGGAGCTTACCATTTACGTTTTCTTCTAGAAATTTTACAATTTCAGATCTTACACACTTTGAACTAATTTTTGTATACGGTATAAGACAGTGGTCCAGCTTCATTCTTTTGCATGCGGCTGTCCAGTTTTCCCAACACCACTGATTGAAAAGACTATCTCTTCCAATTGTATACTTTTGCCTCCTTTGTCATAAATTAATTGACCATCTATATGAGGGTTTATTTCTGGGCTCTCTATTCTGTTCTATTGATCTTTGTGTCTGTTTTTATTGCAATATCACACTGTTTTGATTACTGTAGTTCCATAGTATAGTTTGAAATCAGGGAGCGTCATACTTCTGGCTCGCTCTATCTCAAGATTGCTTTGTTTATTCAGGCTTTTGTGGTTCCAGCACAAATTTTAGAATTGTTTGTTCTAATTCTGTGAAAAATGCCATTGAGATTGTGATGAGATTGCACTGAATATGGAGATTGCTTTGGGCAGTATGGACGACTTAATAGTATTAATTCTTCCAACCTATGAATATGGAATAATTTTCCGTATATTTGTCTTTTCTTCAACTTCTTTCATTCGTGTCTTACAATTTTCAATATTCATGTATTTCGCCTCCTTGGTAAAACTCCCTGCTAGGTATTTTATTCTATTTGATGCAATTATAAATGGGATTGTTTTCTTGATTTTTCTTTTGCATAATTTGTTGTTAAGTGTACAGAAAAGCAACAGAATTTTATATACGGATTTTGCATCCTGCAACTGTACTAAATTCATTTATTAGCTCTAATAGTTTTCTGGTGGCCTTATAAAATAAGTTCAGAAGTGTTCCCTCCTTTTCCATTTTTGGAAGTGTTTGAGAAGGATAGGTGTTAAGTCTTTGAATGTTTGGTCTCTTGTTCTTTTGAATTTGGAACATATTCCTCTGTCCCCTTATTTTGCCTGATTCTCTGTTTCCTTTTATATATTAGATGAAACAGCTACCTCTGCCAGTCTTGAAGGAGTACATCCTCCCTGATGTAGGAGATGGCCCGTGGGGCTCACAGGCACAACCCCCCCCGCCCCGCACCACCAAAGCCAGGCACTCCCGGGCTGCGTACACCTGCTAGCCATGGTGGAGCCATGGCAGCACAGCAGGGATGGCATGGCACTTGCCAGCCTGTGGTGCAGCTGTGGCATGGGGAGAAGGGGCATTCACCCAGCTGTGGTGGGGCTGCACAGACCCTCATTTTCAAATGGTCATGGAGCATTGGGTTCACTGTGCAGAAATGAGCTGTGGAGGTAACACATTTCCATCCCTTCGCTGCTGGACAGGTTGCCAAATCCCTGGCTTTGAGGAACCATCACAGTGCCCCCTCCAGTTAGTGCTATGGCTGGCTTGGAGGAGTCTCAGAAGCACTGGCAGGAAGGTATACCAGGCGTCCCTCGCTGCTCAGTGGAGCTTTGAGCTAGCCTACATCCCTCTTCTCCCCAGGCGCCTCTAACCATAATGTGAACAGAGAGCACCGGGGGAGTTGTTACAATGCAGATTCCTGGGCCCTGCCCCAGAAATTCTGATTCAGGCAGTCCAGGGTGAGCCCAGCTACCTGCATTTATAACAGGTAAACCAGGCTGGGCTCCCCCAGCCGCTCCCTCTTCCTGGTTCATACTTCGGGTAATCTCCTCCTGAGTCTGTGTGGGACCTGTGATTTGCTTCTCGACAGAGGATACAAGTGACGGAATCACGTTCCTATGATTACATTATATTATAGAAGACTCCATCTCGCTAGAAGACTCACGCTAGAAATTTCTTGCTGGCTTGATGAAATAAGTGGCCATGTTGGAAAACTCTAAGTGGCAAAGAACAGCAGGCAGCCTCCAGCCTCTGCCAGCAAGAAGGCATAACCTTTGGCCGGACAACCGCAGGATGTGAATCCTGCCAGCAACCTGAGTGGCAGGATTCTTCCACAGGCGGACTTTTCCACAGCCTGGACAGTCAACATTTCAACCGCAGCCTCGTAAGAGGACACAAGCCACATGAGCCCTGCCCAGGTTCCTGACCCGTGAAACTGTGAGATAACAAATGCAGGCGTTTTAAGCTGCTAGATTTGTAGTAATTTGTTACACATCAATGGGGGGGGGGGAGGTGTTACAGAACGAATGTCTGTGTCCCCTCCCCATTCATATGTTGAAATATAATCCCCAACGTGATTGTGATGGGAGGTGGGGCCTTTGGGAGGTGATTAAGTCATAAGAGTAGAGACCCCATGAATGGGATTAGGGCCCTAGAAGAAGCGGCCAGAGACACAGCTCGCTTTTTTTCAGCCATGTGAGGATACAAGTCAGCAGTTAGAGACCTGAAAGACAGTCCTCCTCAGAGCTCAGCCATGCCGGCACCCTGATCTTGGGCTTCCAGCCTCAGAACCGTGAGCAATAAATGCGTGCTGTTTAAGCCCCCAAGTCTGTGGTATTTTATCGCGCAGCCCGAGCTAAGGCACCAGGTGACCCCTATTTATGCAGCAAGGACACCAACATGCCGAGTGACCCTGGCGCACATCGTGGAGCCTACCCTGGTCCCCACCTTGAGAACCACCGATCCAAATTAAGGTGAGGCTAAGCCTCAGGGGTCTCCAGTACTCACCTGTCTTGAACCAAACACTAGAGGTCTTCTGGACATTAAAGACCAGCCTGGCTCCTGGAGGGGGAAGACGGAGGTCCTTGAATTCTTCAGGAGTCCTTTGAAGTTTCATTATAACTGCTTCCTGCCCCCAGGCTTCCATCTGACTGTCCAATCCAGAGGTGGCCCAGGACCATAGGCTTAGAAGCCAAAGAGCAGACACGTTGTAGTTTGTCCCTTTCACTACTCTTCACAGTAGTGGGGAGCATCTGGAAAAATCTTAGGGGTCCTAAATATCTCTACTTGACCTTCTAATATCTAAATGATCACAAGATCAGTTTGGGGTTTTTTAAAGATTTTATTTATTTACTTGTCAGAGAGAGAGGGGGGAGAGAGAACATAAGCGAGGGGGGGTGGGCAGAGGGAGAAGCAGGTGCCCAGCTGAGCAGGGAGCCTGATGTGGGGACGCAATCACAGGAGCCCAGGATCATGACCTGACCCGAAAGCAGGCGCTTAACCGACTCAGCCACCCAGGCGTCCCACAATATCAGCTTTTAAATGACAAAAAGACTGACAGTTCCAATTACGTGTACATGAACAAATATATATATATTTGTTTCAGTGTTTGTGTCCCTCTACACACATACACACACGTACACACACAGAGGAACAGAAGCACTATACATAAGGGCAGGGATTTTTTCTGTGGTGCTCACTGATGTATCTCCAGAGCCTAGAACTTTGCCTAACATCTATTTGTAGGAAGGAAAGAAGGATGGATTAGAGTGAGAGGGTGGGATACTGTAATGGTCTCCCATCAGGACAGTGTTAAACTAATCAATAAAACTAAGCCAGTGTTAATGGGTGATCACAGTCTCGTCCTTTTCTGCCTCAGAGCAGCAGCCAGTAGAAATAGTCCAAGGCTCTGACACAGCGATTCACATTCCAAAGACAGTTGTCCATTTCATCCCCTTTCAGGGACAGCGGGGCAGCTTAACTGCATGTTCATTTGTCTTAAAATGGCCCCGGTGCCCTCAATTTGCCACAATTTGCAGCCAATTGAAGACAGCATGCATATTTTTAGAAACCCTTACAGTGACATACCACTGCTCACCCATGAGACTTCGTCTCATGATAATTCACATCCTGTCAAACAGTGGAGTCACACAAGCAGGGTGGCCCGTTGGGGAGAGCCTCGTGAATGCACAATAGCCTTAATGGGCCAATCTTTAAACAGACCACCCAGTACGGAGAGGAGTAATAGAAGCAAGTCTGAGAGAGACAGTTCTCTTTAACTTTTAATTTCCTTTTCTGGCCAAAGACAGATCTGTGATGTGATTTTAACATGACTTTTTACAGCTCCAGATTTCTCTAGCAGTAAAACCAGCTTCGTGTCGGTACTTTTCCTTCTTAACCACTTCTCTCGCTTTGGGGATCAAGTTCTTTCAAACCTATCTGTGGATGAGTCTAAGCAGCTTCCAGCATCATTTGTCCTCAAGTGAATTAGGAAAACCATTACCAGCTTGCCTCATGTTTCTTGGCAAGTCTAACCATTGAGCAGACTGATGTCCTGTTTAATCAAAGAATTTATTTACACAGAATTGACATTTCTATTCATACCTCACCTTACAAAATGAAGGAGGAAAGACAAACTTCTTAAATCTCTAGTCTTTAATTTGGAACCTGGTTCACCACCATCACCTACCTCTCTTCACCCCGGGGAGCAGGGTGGGGGAGGAAGGGAAGGCACAAGAATGTGCACTAACAAGGTCTGCCTGGCATGCCCGGCCTGTGTGTGCACATGTGTGGGATAAGAGCAAGGATTCTGTCTGGCACCATACATTTTCCCTGCAGCATGGTGCTCAACGAAGCTCCCATAATTTACTCTAGGTTCCAAACGAGATCAGAGAGCAGCACTGCGACAGGCTGTATGTCACTGGGATTTGGGAGAACAGTGACTCCCTTTCTCTGTCCATGAACCAACAAATCTTAAGTGCTCATTAGGTGCTAAGGACCGACTGAACAAAGAATATATGAAAACAGAAGGCCACCAAGTGGGGAGAAGGGAGCCACTGTGTGCCACACTGGGTGCTAGGCACTGACCCATGTTTTCTCCTTTAATTCCCAAGAGATACAAATTTGTTCTTTGCCATTTTACTCAGGCAGAAACTGAGGCTCAGAGGAGTTAAGTAACTTGCTCAAAGTCACACCGCCGATTTTGAACCAAGCCATCTTCTTCCTGCTATACCACAAACTCTTCCTGGTTTGTTCCTAACTACCCCTCTTCCCCACATGGCTTCTTTATGCTTCCACCTCCATTCACAGTCAAGGATTTGTCTGACTTTTTTAAAAAAATACTACAGAATTAGGGCTACGCTCTTCCAAGATAACTTCCAACAGGGTCGGTATTTTATGTTACTACTAAGTTCGCCCCACAAGTTGGGCCAGATTTTAGAAGAATGGGATGATACATGACTAAAGCATTCAGCATACCCCCCCCCCATAGAGCTGAACAAATGATAGGATATGAATCTTCACACCAAGAGCTGGAAAACAAGTGTGTGACCCCTAAGAAGAACAAATTTTGGTGGCACAAACTCTTAAAAACATAACCTTTATTTCTTCAATAGAGGCCTTTCATTAAATTGCACAGATAAATAGCCAAACATACAAACAAATGAATCAATAAGGCTTCAAAAGAAATGAGGACCACAGAGAAAGCCTAATGTGCTCATTCTTCGCTTTCACCCACCAAATCAACACCCTCCCCGGGTGCTTTGGGTGCCTCCTGCTCTTCTATGCACTTGCCCATAAGAGCAATGACATTTGTTGATTACACTCATTTGGTTTTTAGAGGCCAAGGTGGATTGTATTCGCCTTTTCTATTAGCCTTGCAATACCTCCCTGTATTTTTTGCAGTAGATTTTCTGAACAGCAATAGGTTCTAATCAATCTTCCTGGCTTCATTTCTCAGAATCTCACAATCTCCTCAAGGAACATTTCAAACCTGATTTATCATCATTACCAGACCCTAAATATTCACCAGATTCTTTATTATTTATTACACCTAGTTAATTTGCCTGTTCTGGCCTTATGGGTCAAATCACAGAGCATGCGAAAGATTATCCCACAATATGTCATGAAGACTGTACTATAATGCACAGTCACATTTAGGAAGAAGCATTTCTCTCTCTCTCTCTCTCTCTCTCTCTCTCTCTCTCTCACACACACACACACACACACACACACACACACACACACACACACACAGTAGCTTTGAACCGTGGCAGAGCCCCTCTGCTTCTCTTCGAGACTCTGACCCGCATCCAGGCATTCGCCCCTTGCTCTGAGCACCTTCTGAACCGCACGCGCAGGGCAAGTACCAGCAACTTCCCCATCTCCCTCCAGCTGGGCAAAGCCCCATCTGTGCTCTCTGTTAAAGAGCCTGGCAAGGGACTGCATGGGAAAAAGTGATTCCAGGTCAGTCCTGTGTGGGGAAAAAGCGTCCTAAGGTTATAATGAGGTGAGAAATGGAAACAGGTTACATTGCTACCCTTCTGGGATGAAATGACACCCTCAGGTTGACCCATCCTAGAGAACAAAGATCTCCCAATGGTGACCCTCTGAGGGAGACACGTCACACCCGCACCCCTCATGCCACTCACCAAATTAGCTGTAGCTTCCCAGTCCACAGCTCCAGCACCCTCCCCTTTGCCCCGGATGAAGGAATTTTGGCTCAGCCATGAGCAGTCCAAACTGGTGTTCCACCCATCACACAGTGATGATAGAAGGGGTTCTGTTCGAATCCCCTTTTCGAAAAACATCTCTAGCTCAGTCCCTGTGCTGTGCTCTGAGAAGACGTTTCCGAGCCTGACTCTGCCCAGGAAACAGCTGTCTGGGGTGTGTTAGTGAATGCAAGCAGGCTCGTCCAGGACGAAAACTCCAAGACACCAAAGATGTATTCTGTGCTGCTCCAGATGACAGAATTAGAACCAATCAGAGAAGTTGTTGAACAAGGAGTTTCTTCTTCATACAAGGAAGAGCTTCAGACAGTCCCTTTTCAGAACAGTCTGTCTTGTGGAACAGCTAAAGAGGTTAGTTAACCATTGCCAAGGGATGGTGCGTGAGAGGCAACCCACACACCCGCCAGGACCTCTTCCAACTCAAAGCTGGTGTGACTCTGAGGAGACGTTCTACACCAACTCACAGAGCCAAAGCATTCTATACCGGGAACAGATTTCCGGGTTCATCGTGTCTAGACGTTGCAAATTAGACATCCCAGGCTGAATTTAGCCCAGGGGCAAATTTCATTTTGTTTACAGAGTGTTGGTGTGCACAGGCTTAGTGTTTCACCCAATATTGAAAAATATTTATCCAAAATAAAGAAAACACTTTACATAAAATCTGAATTTTTCAGCTTTTCTTTTAAAGAAAAATCAGAAGATCTGGTCATACGAGGCCTGCATTCAACTTGAAGCTGAATCATGGCTGCTCCTTTTAGATGGGACTGTGCTCTGGCACGGTCCCCGCCATCTTCCATTGCCCCCCAGCCTCACATTAAAGTTGGGGTTTTGTTGGCTTTCTGTTTTATTGGTTTGTTTTGTTGTGTTTTGTTTCAGGATCTCTTTATCCACATGTATTTTCTGTCTTCCTGTAGCCATGAGTGTTTGCTTCTGCTGGCCTAGTGAAACCCTAGATAAACTGACTAAGGCTCAGAGAAGTTAAGTGACTTGTCCAAGGTCACCAGCCAGCTAATACAAAGCAAGGAGCACAACTCAGTTTCTCTTGTGACCCAGTGCTCCAACGACTTGGCCACACTGCCAGCCCTTCACAGCTGATTTCCCTGGACCAATTTGAATATTCACATTCAGGTCGTGCAAGCTATCCCTCTGCACTTCCATCTAATATATCCTAGTGATATAGCTCCACATTTGCCCTTGAAAAACAATAATAATAGCAAAAAATAAAAACAAAAACAAAAAACCCACCTCTTCTCTCCAGATGACTTTGCAAGTTACTACCACCCAAAGACCAAACACCCTTTTGTGTGTCCAATAAAAAATCGATCTGATGAACACATAAGATTTCAATCTTCCTTGCAAAATCAAGAATAGGCCAAAACCTTATTATTTCAGACTCTGCAGTGATAATCCAAATCAATAGTGCAAACAAGATTTCTGGGGGAAAGGTTAAAGTAATTGGCAGAACACACTGGTGTCAAGCTACCGTAAGCACTTTCAAAGCAAATAATTAAATACGAATAATTGATAAGCTCGCCATAAACAATTCATTTATATATATATATATGGATTTATAAGACATCTCTTTAGAATCTACGTTACTGTCTGCACTTGAAAATGCTATAACCACACACTTCCTAAAATCTTCCATGATCAGACCTGTACCTGATTTAACCTGCCTATGCTCCACACCAGTCAGGAATTTTAAATACTGAGTAAACCAAAAACTGATGAAGTACTTTTTTTTTTTTTTAGAGAGAGAGAACATGATTGGGGGGGGGGGGGTTGGCAAAGGAAGAGAGAATCTTAAGCAGGCTCCACGCCGACCGTGGAGCTAATGCAGGGTTCTATCTCAACGACCCTGAGACTGATCGTGATCTGAGCTGAAATCAAAGGCACCCCCCGATGAAGGACATTTTTAAAAGTTTTTAGTTGGGGTGGGAGACCACTCAAGGCAGAGCCTAGGTTAACTCACTCTGCCCATGTGTTAAGCAGTTCTATTTTGCCCTGGCACTAAACAGAGACCCACCTGGGACTGACTCACTGTCAGGTCCCCACATAGGAGGGAGATGGACTTGGCTGGGTCAGGTCACATTTGGGCTCAGCTCTTGGATGAGACTGATGTAGAGAGAGCATGTTAAAAGACTGCCTAATCACTGAGGCCATAGATACCAAGCTGTCAGACTAGAAAACGGATTGAGGATTACCTGAGCTGTCCTTTAAGCCTAACCTCAGCTAGAGATATAACAGACTTAGTCACCTGCGGCCTACCCAGGATCTACTCACCCTTCCTCCTTCCTAGGAAAATCCACATTGTAGTTAGGTATCTAGGATTGATAATCAGCTAGAACACAACAGACAGACTTACCGTTGTTCAGAGCTAGTATCCATTCTGACTGATCGTAACCAAACTGTACTAGATGTAACATATTTAAAGATTTATTTATTTGAGGGGCTCCTGGGTGGCTCAGTAGGTTAAGCATCTGCCTTCCGCTCAGGTCATGCTCTCAGGGTCCTCGGATCGAGCCCTGTATCAGACCCCCTGCTCAGCAGGGAGTCTGCTCTCCCTCTCCCACTTTCCCTCTGTTCTTGCTCTCTCTCTCTCTCTCTCCGCTTGATCTAAGAGTGTGAGCACAAGCATGGGGGGTAAGGTGGGGATAAAGGGGTAGAGGGAGAGGGAGAGAGAAAAATCTTAAGCAGGCTCCCTGCTGAGCCTGGAGCCACCCAGCACAGCATGCAGGGCTCCATCTCATCACCCTGATGACGTGAGCTGAAACCACGAGTCTGCTGCTTAATCGACTATGCCACCCGGGCACCCCTAGACCTAACAAATATAGAATCTCAGTCCTCTGGGAAAGCAGTGTACCTACCAGTTCTGACTACAGAAAAGAACCCTGATTAGTAGCAGCCAATCACAGTAATCCCATTCTTCTATCTCCAATTCATCTTGTTGATGATTGGTTTAAGTACCCTGCCTTTGGCCAATCAGGTCAGAGTATTCCCCCTTTTGATTGCTATTCTTTCAGGGTTGGACCTACAATCTAACTAACCCAGTCAGGCTAAAGAAATGGAATATTTAGTCCATGACTCAGGGAAAGATTTTCCTCTCACTCCCACAAAACAAAGAAGTCACTAGTCCTGGCTGTTAATAGCGAGCCCTCTTCAAACTCTGAGGGCAGTCCTCTTGAGGACAGAGCCTAGACACAGATGAGGATAAGCGGGGAGAGCATGAAGACTTGCAGAGAAATAGAGCCATAGGTCCAAGGATTAGGGTACTGTGCCTGGAGCTTGCCCTACCTCTTGTCCTCCGGCCTAAGAAACAGTAAATTTCCTGACTGTTTAAACTACTTTAGGTGGCAATTCTGTTCCTTACAGTTAAAAATATTCAGTATTTGCACAAGCCAAAATATTCAAAGCAGGTTAGAGGGACTTTCCAGGTGAAGCCAGTGTTTTAACCCATCCCTATGCAGACTTTATAATCAGAACAGATAGAGCAACTGTTTGCAGCTGCAAAGTTCAGTTTGCATTCTTGTTTTTGACAGTAGTTGAAACACAATGTTACATTAATTTCAGGTGTACAACATGGTGATACAACAAATTTATACATTACGCGAGGCTCACCAGAAGTGTAGCTGCCATCTGTCCCAATGCATCACTATTACAATATCATTGACTCTATTCCTTCTGCTGTGACTTTTATTCCCATAACTTACTCATTCCCTAGCTGGAAGCCTGTATCTCCCACTCCCCTTCACCCATTTCGCCCATACCCCACCGCCCCTCCTGCAACCATCACTTTGTTCTCTGTATTCATAGGACTGATTCTGCTTTTTGGTAGTTTATACTTTCCTTTTCTTTCTTTCTTTTTTTTTTTTAGATTCCACATATGAGTGAAATCATACTGTATTTTTCTTCCTCAGTCTTATTTCTCTTAGCATAATACCCTCTAGGTCCATCCATATTGTCTCAAACGGCACTACCTCATCCTTTGTTATGGCTATATATATTATGGAAACTCAGCATATATATTATGGAAACTCAGCATATATATTATGGAAACTCAGCATATATATAAGGAAGATATGGCCTCTGTGTGTGTGTGTGTGTGTGTGTGTGTATACACATCCATTTGTCTACTGAGGGACACTTAGGTTGCTTCCATATGTTGGCTATTATAAATAATGATGCAATAAACATAGGGCTGCATGTATCTTTGCAAATTAGTGTTTTCATTTTCTTTGGTAAATACCCAATAGTGGAACTATTGGGTCATATGGTACTTACGTTTTTAATTTTTTGAGGAACCTCCATACGGTTTTCTGCAGTGACCGCACCAATTTATTTTCCCACCAATAGTGTACAAGTGTTCTTTTTTCCCCCACATTCTGTCCAACACTTGTTATTTCTTGTCTTTTTGACTTTAGCCACTCTGACAGTATAAGGTGATATCTCATTGTAATTTTGATTTGCATTTCCCTGATGATGAGTGATGGTGAGCATCTTTTCATGTGTCTGTTGGCCATATGTAGGTCTTCTCTAGAAAAATGCCTATTCAGGTCCTCTGCCCATTTTTATTTTTTATTTTTTTCTTATTATAATATTTTTTATTATATTCTGTTAGTCACCATACAGTACATCCCTGGTTTCTGATGTAAAGTTCGATGATTCATTAGTTGCATATAACACCCAGTGCACCATGCAATATGTGCCCTCCTTACTACCCATCACCAGCCTATCCCATTCCCCCACACCCCTCCCCTCTGAAGCCCTCAGTTTGTTTCTCAGAGTCCATAGACTCTCATGTTTCATTCTGCCCATTTTTAATCAGATTTTTTGGCATTGAGTTGTATAAATTCTTTATATATTTTGGATATTAATTCCTTATTATCATTTGCAAATATCTTCTCCTATTCAGTAGGTTGCCTTTTCATTCTATTGATATTTTCCTTTGCTGTGCAAAAGTTTTTTTATTTTGATGTAGTCTCAATAGTTTATTTTTGCTTTTGTTTCTCTTCCCTCAGGATATATATCTAGAAAAATGTTGCTACGGCCAATGTCAGAAAAATCACTGCCTGTGCTCTCTTCTAGATTTTTATGGTTTCAGGTAACATTTAGGTCTTTAATCCATTTTTACTTTATTTTTGTGTATGGTGTAAGAAAGTGGTCCAGGTTCATTCTTTTGCATGTAGCTGTCCAGTTTTCCCAGCACCATTTATTGAAGAGAACATCTTTCCCCCATCATATATTCTTGCTTCCTTTGTCATAGATTAATTGACTATATAATCTTGGGTTTATTTCTGGCTCTCTATTCTGTCCCATTGATCTATGTGTCTATTTTCATGCCAGTACCATACTGTTTTCATTACTACAGCTCTGCAGTATATCTTGAAATCTGGAATTGTGATATTTTCAGCTTTGTTTTTCTTTTTCAAGATTGCCTTGGCTGTTCGGGGTCTTTTGTGGTTCCATAGGAATTTTAGTATTATTTGTTCTACTTCGTGAAAAATGCTGTTGTATTTTGATATGGATTGCTCTGACTCTGTAGATTTCCTTGGGTAATATGGAAATTTTAACAGTATTAATTCTTTCAATCCAGAAGCATGGGATATCTTTCCATTTGTGTTTTCTTTAATTTTTTTTATCAGTTTTTTTTTTTTAATTTTTCAGAGTACAGGTCTTTCAATTCTTTGGTTAAGTTTATTCCCTAGTATTTTATTATTTTTGGTGCAATTGTAAATGGTGTTGTTTTCTTAATTTCTCTTTCTGCTACTTCATTATTAGTGTATAAGAATGCTAATGGTTTTTCATCATTGAGTATGAAGTTAGCTGCAGATTTGCCATATATGGCCTTTGTTATCTTGAGGTATATTCCAACCCTAGTTGGTTGAGAATTTTTATCATGAAAAGATGTTGAATTTTGTCAAATGCTTTTTCGTCATCTATTGAGATGATCATATAATTTTTATCCTTCCTTTTGTTGATGTGATGTATCAGGTTGATAGATTCGTGAATACTGAACCATCCTTCTATCCCTGGGATAAATCTCACTTGATCATGGTAGCTGATCCTTTTAATGCATTGTTGAATGCAGTTCCATAGTGTTTTGTTGGGGATTTTTGCATCGACGTTCATAGGGGTTATTGACCTTTTCTTTTATTGTGGTGTCTTTGTTTGGTTTTGGTATCAGGGTAATGCTGGCCTCACAGAATATATTTGGAAGTTTTCCTTCCTCTTCTATTTTTTGGAAGAGTTTGAGGGGAATAGACACTAACTCTTCTTTAAATGTCTGGTGGAATTTCCCTGGGCCTGGAGTTTTATTTTTTGGTAGTTTTTCTATTACCAATCAATTTCATTGCTTGTAATCGGTTTGTTCAGATTTTTTATTTTTCCGTGATTTGGTTTTAGATTATGTGTTTCTAGGAATTTGTCTGTTTTTCTTGGTTGTGCCATTTGTTGGCATAATAAGTTTTCTGTAGTGTTCTCTCAAAATCCTTTGTATTTCTGTGGTGTCAGCTGTCCTTCTCTCTCATTTCTGATTTTATTTGGATTCTTTCTCTTTTTTTCTTGATTGAGTCTGGCTAAGGGTTTATCAATTTTGTTTGTCTTTTCAAAGAACCAGCTCTTGGTTTCACTGATGTTTTTTCTATTTTTTTTTTTTTGTTTGGGTGGGTGGTTTTTTTTGTGAGTCTGTATGTCATTTATTTTTGCTCTGATCTTTATTTTCTTCTTCCTTCTACTCACCCTGGGCTTTGTTTACTCTTCTTTTCTTGTTCCTTTAGGTGTAAGGTTAGATTGTTTATTTGAGCTTTTTCTTATTTCTTGAAGTAGGACTGTGTCACTATATATTTCCCTCTTAGAACTGCTTTCACTGTGTCCCAAAGATTTTGGACCATTGTGCTTTCAGTTTATTTGTCTCTGGGTATTTTTTTTATTTCTTCTTTGAATGCTTTACTGACCTATTTGTTGTTTAATATCATGTTTTTGAGCTTCCAAATGTTTGTGCTTTTTCCAGTTTTTTTCTTGTGATTTATTTCTAGTTTCATATTGTTGTGATCAGAAAAGATGTATGGTATGATCTTAATCTTCTTAAATTTATTGAGGCTTATTTTGTGGCCTATTATATGATCTATTCTGGAGAACATTCCATATACACTTGGAAAGAAAGTGTATTCTGTTGTTTCAGGGTGGAATGTGCTGTCTATATCTGTTCTGTCCATCTGGTTGAATGTGTCATTCAAAGACACTGTTTTCTTGTTGATTTTCTGTCCGGATAATCTATCCATTGATGTAAGTAGGGTGTTAAAGTCCCCTACTATTACTGTATTACCATCAATTTCTCTTTTTATGTTCATTAGTATTTGCTCTATGTTTTTAGCTGCTCTGGTACTGGGTGTGTATTTATTTCTTATATCCAATTGTTGGATTGATCCTTTCATCATTACATAAGACAGTTCAAAGTTTTTAATGCACCCACTTGGTGCACGCCCAGACACTTGTAACTGGGCAAGGAAAGGAGGTCAGTAAACTGGGGAAAACACAGCTCTGGCATGAGATAGTCTTGGGTCCATCTCAGCTGTTCCATTTATAAATTCTGTGACCACAGGAAAGTGTCAATATCAGCACATTATGGGAAAATACATATATAATTGTTCTGAGAATTCAAGTAATTGCAATGTACAAAATGTCTAGTGTGCAAGATAGAAGCTTAATAAATAAAAGACATCCTCCTTCCCCTTTTCCACCCCATCATCTAAGAAGTCTTTCCAGATCCCCTGACCCCAGAGTTCCAGGTACCCCAACTGCTCCAGCTTCTATTTCACCCCTTTCCTTTCTTCCCCTCCAACTCCACACTTGTCTAATTTCTATCCCTGTTATGTTTTGTGTGGCTGGTATATGCTTTGCATTGACTCCATTTACTGGTACTTAATATGCAGTAGGTACTGTTATGACACTTAATCCTCACAACCACAATCAGCCAGTAAGAAAAGTGATATGCTTGTTTTATAGCTGATGAAATGAGGCTCAGTGAAGTGGTATAAACTTGTCCATGACTTTTTTTTAAGGTGAATTAAGAGGAAGGAATTCTAGGCCAACGTGATTCCAAAGGCTATGTTCTTATCTACTTCATTACACTGCCCATCCAAGGAGTAATTTATATATGTTTCTGTATATCTCTTCCAACAGACTGAGTTGTTCAAAAACAGAGCCATTGCTTTCTAAAGAAAGGTAGGTAATGAAAGAACTGAACAGCTGCCCATTCTAAGCCATCATTGACAACACACACTTTTGATTGCCCATTGTGTGAGCCTTCTTGAGTCCTGGGATACACGAAAAGGCATAAGACACTGTTCTTGCCCTCCAGAGACTCAAAACCAGATGTAGAAATAGGACCTTTACATAGAAAGCAATCTGAGATAGCATATCTTATTTCTCCAGGGAGAACTGCCAAATCCAAGTGCCAGAGGGGGTCAAAGGAAGGAGATCATCAAGAGCTGAAATGAGATAAACAGAAGTGGAGCAAACACTGCAGGCCCATGGGGATTAAGCAGAACTTCAGAAGGGAGATCCTGTGTGCACGGAGGCGGGGGAGAGATGATAAACGAGGGGAGGATGGGGGAGAGTGTTGGAGGCAACACGGAACAGAGAAGGTGTCAAAGATAAACAAAGCCAGATGCTAGTTAGAGTGGTAAGAACAGATTCTAATCAGTAATATCCTATTAGAATAGGAAAGAGTCCAGCATGAACAGAACTCAACTTTGATTTGTACAGAGATGACTGGGCATTTTAAAGGGAGGGTGAAGAAGTAGGGAGGGGGTGAGCAGGGGCTCCACAGAATCAGGAATTGAAAAATCACAAAAAGCAGGAAGAGGGTTGGTCCATGTGAACCCCATGTGGGTTTGCTAACTGGTGCTTATTAAAGTTAGACTCCTACCCTCTCACTGAGACTGAGAAACCAGAGTGTTGGCTGGAAGAAAGAGCAAATTCTTTTACCAACCTTGGGTTTTCTCAGGCAGGTGCTTTAAGGGGACCAGGGGCATCCTAGGGAGGCAGTCTTGAGCTGTTAGAAACCATGCTAGTGTTTGTTCAAGTCTTTTTAGGCCAAGGTTGAGGCCTAGTGGAGAAGAGAGCTCCGAGGAGCCTGGCTGCAGTTTGGTCAAGGGCTTCTGACAGGGAGCACCTTCTAGCCAGCAGGCCGGGCACTGACAGAGGTCTCTATATCGAAGACAGGATTGATAATGACAGGTGAAAAACCAAGCTGCTGATTTTGAACTCTCCCTTAGAGGGAGGGCAAGCACCAGTCCCAAAGTGCCTAAGACTGAGTGAGGGGTTTCCCAGCATGGGAAACGTTTGGTGCCAGCATAGGAAAAATCAGGCAAACAGGGACCCATGGCTCAGCACCCCATCAGAGGCAGGGGCACCTGGGACAGGTTACTGCGCAGGAAGGCACTGGCAAAGTTAGGGACTTCAGGTGATTCCTCCTGCTGTAAAACATTGAAGACCCCAGGCCTCGCTGGCCCTTTAGAGGGTCAGGTGGTGTGGTGTTCACTGTGCCAAGACATACTAGTTCTGGCCATCTTAGTCACGGTTCCAGAGTTTCTGAGTTGAGTCTGGGTCTGCCTCCTTTGCTCTGAGAGCCTCAGACACACAGTATTGCACTTCGTGAATTGTCTGAGAAGGTAGGACCACTCACTGCAGGTCTGCCTTTTAAAGAAATGGAGGAATTTGACTCCAGAGGCAGAAGGACCAGATGGGAACACACTCCCCACAGCAGCTAGCCCTGTGAGTCTGGGCCTTTCTATCCCTCATCCGTAAATAGAGATTAAAAACACCACCTAGCTCACAGGGCTAGGGGGAGAATTAAATGAGATTATGCATGAAAGGCCCTTAACAGGCACCTGTAATATATGAAACATTAAGTGAATAGCGGCTATTGTTATAATTGTGGTAGTTGTTTTTGCCCTTAAGCATGGACAGGAAGCATGATTTTATTCCGCATTTAAAGGTCAACATCCTGAAACATTTCCACAGGGTTAGATTTTCAGGTGAAAGAAACAAACACAAGGAATCTGTCACATAAATAGAAGTGGACCCTAGGTCCCTAGACTTATGTAATGGCCACTCAGAGACGTCTGGAAAAACAAAGTAGACTCGTGAAAAATGCTTGTATTGCCCTGGGTGCCATCCATCAGTGGGAAAGGCCTCACCCCGGATTTTGTTTTCTATGTTAGGGGAAGGCCAAAAGAAGGGGAACGAAATTCAATTAACAAAAACATAATTGATTTCAGAAATCCAAACGCAGAGCATCGTTCTTGCTCCTCGAGGAAAACACTATCAGCATCAAGGCTGGTTAACACGGAGAGTTAAACACTTATTTATTAATTTTTAAAAATATGCTCTTCTTTCAAAGCCTCAGAAGCAAAGTATAATCAAATCACTCTGTAAACTACTGACACTGGATTATTGCTGCAGTGATGAGCGAAATCCAAATGCAGCAAGTCACCTGTCGAGGCCCCCCAGCCCCAGGAGGCCTCTGAAAGGGGTGCTGTGAGCAGCTAGCTTAGGACCCTTTAAACCTCCCCCATCCCCACCCAGCATGGTCTGGCCACAGCGGTCCTGTCACTACCCTGAGCACACGGGCACCTCCATTCGGCCGGCCTGGCCTTCTCCTGGACTTGCAGCCCCGAAAAAATCCTGGCTTTGTCACTTGCAGATTCCAGTACCAGACGTGGCCTCTCTAAAGCCTCGGTCTTCTCGGCTGTGCCATGGGGAAAAGATTTACTAGCCAGAATTATTCTGATGATAAAGAGGAAATGGTTGCGAAGTCCTTCATTCCGTGCCTGGCACACAGTGAGCACACAACAATCTTCCCTCCTCTGTCCTCTGAATCTCTTAGTACCCCTGACTCTTCCAGACTGCCAGCTCACACCCTTCCCCAGGACCTCACGGTGTTGAGTTAGCAATTACGTCTCATTTCATCAGGATCCGTTTTTCCAACCTAATAACAGGGTCAATTCTTTAAGCCAGAGATGGCTGATTATTTCATAAACACATAGAGTGTATGTACCAATCTCAGCTCTACATCTTTACAGTGACTTGTTAAGTCCTCATAACAACCCTATGAGGCCATCAGTATGATTCTTGTTTTAAAGATGAGGAAACTGAGGCACAGAGCGATTCGTAACTGCAAAGGTGGCAGCTCGTCAGCTGCTGTGCTGACATTTAAACTCATGAGAGCTGGCTCCAGCAGCCGTGCTCTTCTCCCCCAGACCCCTGCTCTTGGGACTTCCGTGGCCAAAGCTCCTACCACAGGGAACGACCTCAACAAATACCTCTCAACGGAAAGATGATTTAGTCAACAAGTGTCACTTTGAACATGAGGAAACTGGAAAACGAGGTTACATGGATGATCCCAGGTCAAAAGGACAACTGGGAAGTTGATTATGGCCCAAAGTGTCACATCCCCAGTGGCTTGCTCTTTTGACCACGTCTTCTGAGGGAAGAGTTACACACTGATGGAAGGACAGAAAGAGAAGACATTCGATCCCACACCTGGGCCAGGTGAGGGCCACACTTCTCTCACCCCATGACCCCACCCACCATGTCCCAAAAGGGGTCTTCACACTACGTCAGCTATTCCTACTTCCCCGCTCTCATTTTCAGGGGTTCTTCGTGCTGCACATGTGCAAGAGAACCAGCTGAACTCGAGGCCAGGCCAACGAGACAGAGGCCCAGCTGGACGCCTCACAGGCTACTGCTTGGGGCAAATTTGCACCAACTTCAAACACGTATCTCTCTTCCTGGAGGTTTTCCAAACCAAATTCTGTTTTGGGCGTGCTGTGGAATTTTCTTTCAGGAATCATTTTATAATGTTTCGCCACTCAGTTTTTAAAAACTCAAGAGAATAAATCCCTAGTTTTAACCATTTATAGTCTATCGATATGTTACCTTGTGCTGCCGAGGAAACTTACTGCTGTTTTGCAACCTGGGCACGGTCTTAGGACTCAGGGACCTGGGTGCAAATCTCAGCCCCTGAACTTGGTAGCTGTGGGGTACTGGGCCTTGTGCCTCACTTTCCTCATAATTAAAAGGGTAATAAACATAGAATCTACCTCATAGATAGCCTTGTTTTGAGGATTAAATGAGTTATGTGTATATATATATATATATATTTCTGTGTGTACACAGATGTGTATTTATACATACAGACACATATATACATATTGCATACATACTACATATATACCCATAGATATAACTGTACCCATATAGTGTATAACTATGTGACTAGGTATAGTCATACACTATATATACAGGCGTAGTATGTATATACATACATACATATACAAACATATATATACAAACATATATATACAAACATATATATATGTAGATAATTTTTGGTTGAATTGTGTTCCCCCAAAATTCGTACATTGACATCCTAACCTCCAGGACCTCAGAATGTGACCCTATTGGGAGAATGGGTTTTTACAGAGGTAAGCAAGCTAAAATGGAGTCATTAGGATGGGCTCTACTCCGGTATGACTTCTAAGAAGCAGAAATTGGACACAAGCCATGTACAGACATGTGAAGACACAGGGAAAAGACGGCCATCTACCAGCCAAGGAGAGAAGCCTGGAGGAGGAGGAACAGATTCTCCTCCACAGCCCTCAGAAGGAACCAGCCCTGTCGACACCTTTCAGACTGCTAGCCTCCAAACTGTGAGAAAATAAGTTTCTGTTGTTAAACCACCCAAATTTGTGGCACTTCATTATAGTAGTCCTAGAAAACTAGTATGTGTCTGTTTCTGTGTGTGTGTGTGTGTGTGTGTGTGTGTGTACAGAGAGGCACCACCGCTCAAAAAGTACCCAGTACAAGTCAGTAAATTACCTATTAATAGTAGTAAATGTTATTAATCAGAAAGTGTGTGATTTTACACTACACTTTTTAAAAAAGCAGACCTGTGAGGGACGCTTGGGTGGCTCAACCGGTTAAGCATCTACCTTCGGCTCAGGTCATAATCTGAGAGTCCTGGGATCGAGTCCAGCATCGGGTTCTTTGCTCAGAGGGGAACCTGCTTCTCCCTCTGCCCCTCCCCCTCTCCCTCCCCCTTGCTTGTGCTTGCTGTCTTTCTCTCTCCCAAATAGATAAATAAAAACAAAAAATAAACATGCAGACCGGTGGAATACAAAACAGCACACGCGGAAATCTAGGGCGGCTGCAGTCTGCATGTATTCCACGGAAACGCCAGGCTGGCCCGGCTCATCTCAGATCTAGACCTAGCCGTAAGAGCGGCACCATACCAGTAATAATGGAGTCTCTCTAGAGCTTGTTGGAAGTCCTGTGTTTTTCCCTGGCCGTAATAAGTCAAACGTGAGCCTGTATCGCCGCTGATGTAATGTTGAAACAAACACTTCCAACTGCTCTTCTTTCCAGCTTCCAAATGAGTTTAACGAAAATGTATGTTACACAAAGGCAAGCTACCAAAAATGTTACATTTTATAGCTAATTATCTGCAAATTCACCCCAGTATTGTGCAACCGAATCACAGTGGGACTGATTGGGATTTGGGGAACTGAGGCTCACATAAGCTTGTGACTGCCATCCATAACCCCTTACGGCATATTTCATGTTAACCAAAACAGTCCCATTTCCCCTTGCTGTTTATAAGTAAATTATAAACTTGAACTGATGTAATATAGATTTGCCCTAGTACAAATTCCTGATTCATATCTGCGTCATGAATTAGAAGACAACAGAACAGTATGGTTGAAAAAGAGGGGGACCGTGATGGTTAATGGTAGCCCCCTTGACCAGGGCCACAAGGTGCCCAGATACTCGGTCGAACATTTTTCTGGGTGTGGCTGCGAGGGTGTTCCTAAACCAGATTTGCACTCAGATCATTAGACTGAGGAACACAGAGCCCCGTTCCCCGTGTGGATGAGCCTCATCCCATCTACTGGAGGCCTGGAGAGAACAAAAAGGCTGAGTAAAGGAGAATCCCCTCTCTCCCTGTCTGCCTGTCCTTGAACTTGTAGACTGCCTTCTCCTGCCTTCAAACTTGGACTGGAACTCACACCCTCAGTTCTCCTGGTTCTCCGGCCTGACTCAAACCCCACTACACCACCAGCTCTTCCGGGGCTCGAACTTCCTAACTGCAGGCCTGGGGCTTGTCAGCCTCCATAATCACATGAGCCAACGCCTTATTATAAACGTGACAGAGGTAGAGAGATGGGGCAGGGAGAGGGAGGACAGAGGGAGGGGTAGAGAGGCAGAGAGAGGGGGAGGGAGGCAGGGGGGAGGTTCTGTTTCTCCGGAGAACCCCGACTGCTCACAGAGGAGCTGTTCTGTTGCTGGTTAATATTCCCTCTACCACGCTCTTTGCCAAAAACTGCTCTATTCAAGTGAGCTTTGCCTCCTGTAAGCATCACTGCTGCATTCCTTTCCGATGCGGGAGAATGGTGGCCAGGAAGCTCAGACACAGGGTTCTGTTGAACCACAGCAACGGCCCTGACCCCCACAGCTGATGTCTCTGCCGCCTCTTCACTCTTAGCGCACATTATAGTTACCAAACTGGTTTAGTCATCTCATTGCACACACGAAGTTCTCTTTGGAAAAGTGTAAGTATAGTCAATAACTAATTTTTTGGCTAACGTACAAATCCAAATTTCATTTGAGTTTACCATGATATGATAATGGTCAGGTGTTTTCCATGAAAGAAACAACTGAACAACATTTGGCTTTTCTTTCCCCCTCTTTCCTCCATTCCACCGATAGGCATCCCCCTCTAGACTACAACCGAATAACGTAATAAAGTATGATCTGAAAATGTTGCATCACCTGACAGTTTCTGAAGCATCACCATGTTCTCTATAATTATTTTTAACTGTAGGCTCCACAGGCAGATATATTGGCTTATCTCTTGCTGCCCAGGTTCCTGAAAGACAAAACATAGCAATTACTGTTAAAGGAAAGAATTATAAAAAATCATGCATCTTTAATGAAAGCCACAGGAATAGAAGTATTATTATCTAGCTCGGCTGGTTCCCAGTTTGAGCCTCTCAGGAGCCTATCCTGCCAGTAACTGTGGGGGCAGTGGAGAAGGTCCTGCACCGGGGAGTCAGGATCCCAGGGTTCAGGATCCTGGGGTTCCGGTCCTCTCTCTGCATTTAAGCAACTAGATGACCTTGGGCAAGTCGATTATTGTTTGCAGATCTGAGTCATCTGTAGAACTGGGGCTCTGGGATATATCATAATTAAGGTGTGTTAGCATAAGGCTTACGGTGTGGGTCCTGGACCAGCCAAGGTGACCTTGGATGAGTTACTTAACTCCTTGCTTCTGTTCCTTATCTGTGAAATGGAAATAATAACACACTTCCCTCATAGACTCTTTATAAGATATAATCAAATTAATACATGTAAAGGGCTCAGAATGGTACCTTGCCCAGAGCAAAGCCTTCTTGAAATGTCAGCTATTATGATTATCTCCAAAGTGCCTTATCATTTGAAAATTATTCAAATTTACTCTGATACCTCCCCCAAAGTTCTTAGTATTCTGGGATCTCATCATTGGGATAGAAAGTGAACACGGAAAGAAAATGTGGAAATTGAAGAGTCATATTTTTCTCTCTTTACATTCATATTAGTAGAAGGTTAAAAGTAACAGAAATTTCACAAGTAACCAACACTGATATAATAGGCTATATATAAAATGAGCAATTTCACATGGTAAATGCCTTAAAAGAAGAGGGAAGAAGATGGAAAAATTGTCTTTGAGAGAAGGTCACGTTCACTGAGCACCCAGTACCTGCTGGATATTCTACAACCTCATCCCATCAAACCCTCCACCATCACTATGAAGCCATTGGCACTGTCCCCATTGTACAGACGAGGAAACCAAGGCTCAAGGAGGCTAATTACAGTTCCTAAAGCATATGGAGGAGGCTCGGATGCCACCCAGGCCTGACTGCAAGATGCTACTTCTTCCATACCAGAAGGCTGGCTCCCGAACACAGGCATTCCCTACTCAGGGTGGTGGTGGTTAGGGAGAAGTAGATTTTTATAAAATAAACTTTAAGTGCACTGGAAAAATATTCTCTTTAAAAGACCCCTTCCATAAGTTTTCATATGAAGCAAAAAATAAAATCTCCAAAATACTGCCTCATTTCCAAATGTCTTAATACTAGTAACAGGAAAGAACAGTTATTAAGTTAAGGATTGAGGGGGAAGAGATCATTGGAATGCAGTGAGAAAGAATTCAAAATCAATGGGGATAAAATGTACTTCATAGGGCATGTAGTCAATGGTACCGTAAGAGTGTTATGTGGTAACACACAGTAGGTACACTTGTGATGAGCACAGCACAATGTACAGACTTGCAGAATCACTACGTTGTACACCTGAAACTAACGTAACCTTTGCCAACAATACTTCAGCTAAAAAAAAAAAAAAAAATGGAAATCAGATTACCTAAGTTTTAGGCCTACTTTTGACACTTAAAAGCAGAATACAGTCACTGTCTCAGATTTGAATAAAGACAACTGCATGGTCTTCCTCATAATCTATGAGGTTGGAGCAAAAGATGAGAAAGACTCCAATTTCTGCAATGACCATTCTAATTATTTGGTATTATGTTCAGAAAGAGAGTGTTTCTTACGTGTCCGGCAAGTTTGAACACTCAGCTACAATCTGAAATAGCACCTCTACAAATTCTTTCCTGAACCCTCCCATCACCAGGTACAACTGGGAATTCACATCTGCTCCCACATTTGGGTCTCGCGGTTCCACAAGCATCTACGAGACTGGATTGCAGGGATGTGTCCTGAAACGAGGTGGTAAGACCCAGGAAGCAGAGACCATCCCCTTCATTAATCTTCGCATCTCTTACACCCGGTACTGTGGTGTACTGAGTAGATGTTTGTTGAATGAGTGAATAAATCTTGGAATTCCATTTAGCTGTGCCTGGGTATAGAGTCAGCTACATAATTTATGGGGCCCGGAGCAAAATGCAAATTCGGGGCCCTTCGTTCAAAAAGTAGAGGGAAAAAAGTGATGTTAAAGGATTCAAATATAAAGCTTTGTCCTTTGTGCTGTGGTCCCTCCTTCTGCTTGTCATGGTGCCTTTTATTTGCTATTCCATGTTATTCTAAATCAAGAAAAACTAACTATTTAAATTATTAGCAAGAATCTTGTTCATCTTTCTATTGTATAATGCTAGCTTTAAACACAGCTATAAATGACTTCCTTGGTCATATGGCCATGAAGTCAGCCCACCCCGAGTACAGTTCCAACAAATTAAGGAATAAAGGACAAAATTCAGTTCTCTCCTGGCATGAGCTTATACAACAGTAGCAAGCAAAATCAAGAAAGTCTGCCTGTGATGGGCAGAGGGCATTGTGGAGTAGCTTTATTCAACTTGTAACAACACTGAGAAAATCGTCCGTTTAACTGATTGCAAGCCAGATTTCTTCCCATGGAGATGAAGTCCTTCGTAGTACATAAAATGCTCAAGTAAGTAAAGTTTCTATGTTCTTGGAAAAAAGAGAAGGAGAATAGAGAAAATACGCTATTGATATAAAGAATTATGGATGGAGAAAATTGCTGGGTTTTATTTACTCACATTCCAGTCTACCTTCATGCATGCAAGAGGCTGGCAAAATATTATATCATAATTATGGACTCCCCTAGCAGCTTGAGCATCAATGGTTCCTATTGTTCCAAGGTTTGCACCAGCCCATGAGCTCCCAGATTGCATCACGCAGAAAAAGAGCAGGCGCTAATTGCACTGCATATTTATACTTCCCCCCACGCCGCCATTACCCGCATAATTCCCTGTGGGTTCTAATTAGCTCAATCAGGGCTGAAGGGGAATAAAATTTTAAGCAATTTCAAATAAATATGGGGTTTGCTACCACCACAAAATTTGGCAAAATGCTCACCTTACCCAAAACACTTTATCTCCCATTTCTGAAGAAACTGGAGAGCTTTTTTGTTGTGCTCAGATTTAATCAACGATAATGGCTCTTAAATAATATCAATCCTGGGTGGTTTGCATTTTGGTACTTTCCTGGAATTGGAACCAGAAAAGAAAATCCATCTTGAATATCATTTTTGTTGGGTTCTTCTGTGATAGCTGTGAAGATAACATCCGATAACTGTCCCGGGGTCCCTTCCCTCTCCTGTTTTATAATCTGCACGGCCCACAATCCTTATCTTTTAATCCTGTCAAACTGTAATGAATGGTGCTTAGGAAAGGGATTTTCCTGAAGGGTCGGTCGTGCTCTGAGAAAAGGAGCTTAATTAATCCAGGTACCAATCAGCTTGATTCAATGTTTAGAGAAATATTCTTTTTTTTTTCTTGCAAAAGCACCTAAAACTTCTCTTAACATAACCAAGTGTAGTGTAAGAGTCTCTCCTTTTCCCTGTCACCTCATTATTAATTCATCTGGCTTTAGAATCTCAGTTCTAATCAGGGAGCCGGCTCCTGCGGCTGCACTTATAATCAGCTCGATGCCAAAACGGCCTCATGCAATCACCCTCCTCAAACCCACGGAGGACTCTTGATGAAGAAAAGCATTCAGAAGGCAACATATACACAGAAACCCAGTTCGCAGTGTCCGATGGCTGGAGCTGAGGGGCTCATACCCCCTTGTCTTCTCCTAACCATCCAATCTCGATCTTGGGGCAGGTCAGGCCAAGCAGGGAGAGGGAGCCCCAAAGAGACTTCCAGACAGGATCTGAGGAGGCAACCCAGAGCCAAGCCTGGCCACCCAAGGACTGAATGCAGTCCTCCAAAACATTTTGTTTTTTCCCACCTTCCTGGGCCTGTCCTGATACTTAGTCTTTTACAAGTCACAAACATTTAAATGGAAGTATTCACACAGAACTCCAGAAACAGGAGGCTTGTGTTCTGACCTATTAAAATTGGTAAATGCTAAGTTGAGGCAGCCATCTTTCCACAGGACAAAGGCTCCTTGTTCTCTGTCACTCCTCGCCCACGAGGCTGGTTCATTCTTTGACCTGTCTAGCTCCTACAGATAATTGAATTTGTTCCCCTGAATCCAAAACTCATGGTCCTCCCCATGGGCATTTGCTCCAAGTATCTCCAGATGGTGGCTGATCTGAACCAAAATGCTACAGGGGCGATCAGCCCAGTGAGAGAGAAAAATATATAAAGTTAAAGCTTCACTCAAATGATTTTATTTCTAGAAACTGAAATAGGGGAATGATTAGGCATCCTCATGCCTCATTCAATACATATTTACTGGATGCCTACCATGTGCCTGGTATAGTTTGAGGAGCTGGAGAAGCAATGGAAACAAGACTAGACCCCTCCCCTTACAAAGCTTCCCTTCTCTTGTGGGACAGGCAATAACTAGAAAAATAAATACGTATCACCTTCAGTAAACAGTAAGTGCTGAGAGACTAAATATACAAACAGCTGACGGCCAGGCTATACATAAAAATAGAATTCTGACCTGCAACCTGCAGCAACCTGCCCAGGAAACCAGCCCAGGAAGCCAGCCTGCTATAAGTCAGACTGGTAGGAAGTCAGACCACAATCTCTAGCGACAGTTCAGGAATCCAAACAATAATCCCTGTAACAACTGGCAAGGACTTTATTAGTAACTGGCAGCTTCCCTACCTTTTACACTTGCTTCCAAATTAGGACCAATCAGAAAAAGGCAAATATAAACCCCTGACCAATCACATGGGAGGCCCTACTTCTGCTTAGCCCACCTACAGCCTCCCCAGGACATTAGCCTCCAGTCAAGCCATACCTGAGGCTTCCCTTTTTCCACTATGAAGCTTTCCACGCCTCTGCCTGCCAAATGCAAAGGATGGTGGCTGAGTTTCTTGTAGCAAGCTCTGAATAAGTGGCCTTGGCTTGTTCTCATTTGGGTGGTCTTAATTTACGTCCATAAGGCTTTGAAGCAAAATAAAGCAGATTAATGGGACAGAGTAATGAGCAGATGGGGAGACTGGGAAGGAGATGACACCGGAGCCACGTTCCCAGAAGACAGAAGGAGGCAGGAGGGAGGCATGTGGCTCTGGTAGAAAAGCATTCCAAGCAGAGGGAACAGCAACACAAGGCCAGTGGAGAAAAAAGGCTGGTGCGTTCCAGAATCATCAAGCAGAATGAAGGAGGGAAAGAGAGTTAGAGGAGCAAATCAGAGAGGCGGCTGCCAACCACAGGCCCAGCTGTATGTGGCTCGCCGGTCCTGGGCAGGACGCTGACTTTCATACTCAGTGGAATAGAAAGGCCGTGTAAGGGGCGCCTGGGTGGCTCAGTTGTTAAGCGTCTGCCTTCGGCTCAGGGCGTGGTCCCTGAGTTCTGGGATCAAGCCCCACATCAGGCTCCTCCGCTATGAGTCTGCTTCTTCCTCTCCCATTCCCCCTGCTTGTGTTCCCTCTCTCACTGGCTGTCTCTATCTCTGTCAAATAAATAAAATCTTTAAAAAATAATAAATAAATAAATAAATAAAGGCCGTGTAAGGTTCTGAGCAGGACAGTAACATGCCCGAGCTCTGCACTCAGCCTGCTGTGTGGAGAGGCAGCAGAGTGCAATGGTTCACGGGACAGAGGATGGCCACTGGGCCTTGCCGGGGGCAAAGGAGGTGGTGAGAGGCCACCAGGTTTGGAATATGAATATTGCTAGGGTGTTGAATGTGACGGGATAAGGAAAGTAGGGAGTCAAAGATGGCTCCTCTTCTCTGTTCCTCCTATTTTCTAGCCAAAATGATTAACTCCTCCTGCCTCCCTACCCCACACGCCTACCACCACCCTCTCCAAAGTCACTTGCCTCGCACTACAAATAGATACACACTCATGTGGCCAACAGTGGGTGAGGCGAAGCATGTGGCCCACAAGTTCCTCAGGAGGGAACAATAGGAGTCACAACAGCCAAGCCAGGGTGTTCTTTGTGAGGGAAGTCCAGAGGGCCCCTTATCTAAAATACTCCCCCCATGTCAGGAAACCTCCGGGGCTTCCAGAGTAGCTTCCTCCAGAGGCCCCAAAGCTCTTCTCTCTGCTTCTCAGTGAGCTTCACCACCCTTTCCTGGTGGTGCCAGTACCTAATGACCAATGTTGCCGGTGCCCACACCCTCCAGCCCTCTCCCATGTCTGTACAAGGCAGCCTGATTTCCAGCCACCTCTCCAGACTAGAGGAGCCTGGGAATGAAGGCCTCCCTGCAACCAGCCTCCCTACCCAGCCCACCAGCCAGCCCCACACAGTAGCCCCGCGCCAGTGTCTGACAGGTGTGGGGGTTACACACTCCAGCTTTCTCACCCCTTAGCCAGGTAGTTTTGAAGTGTGTGTTGTACACCATTTTCCAAAGTAGGCAGCCTGATAGCGCCCTTCCTGTGTTGCCTCACCCTCACCTAACACTGCTCTTCCCGACCAACAGCTTGCCTCGGAATCCTTGGCTCAAAGGTCTGGTTCTGGGGAACCTAAACTGAGACGATGTTCTATTGTCTGAACCTGTGTGCCCCCTCTCCCAAATTCATATGTTAAAATCCTAACCCCCAAAGGGATGGTATTAGGACCTAGGGACTTTGCCAGGTGATTAAGTGATAAGGGTGGTCCTTCGTGAATGGGATTAATGCCCTCATGCAAGAAACCCCACAGGGCTCCCTAGGCCTTCAACCATGTAAGGATGTAAGTCCTCAGTCTACAGCCTGCAAGATGATCTTACCAGAACCCAACCCTGCTGGCACCGTGACCTTGGACTTCTAGCCTCCAGAAATGTAAACAATAAATTTCTGTTATTTATAAGCCACTCAGTTCTATGGTATTTTGTTACGGCAACCTGAATGGACTAAGGCACTGCCTATGACAGATTTAGATAGCAACCATGGAATGAAAAAAAAATTGGCTTTAGATTATGGTATAAAATTACCACTGTCTACAAAAAGGGATGGGACTCCTTGGAGGAAAAGCTAATTCCAGAGCGGGGACGGGGAAAGTACAAGACAATCTAGAAACATCTTATTGTACCAAAAAGTGAGGAAGTACTCAAAGAACGATGAGAACATGTTAAAAGGACACAGGAGGCAGCTTGAAAGGGTTCCCACTGGTTAAACTTGGGACAACTGAACATCAAAATAAATAAAAACATTAATGAACTATATAAGCCATTGAATAAAATAAGAATCCATGAGTCTAGGTAGATAATAGATAAACAAACATAAAAAAGGGGAAATCTCTTCCTTTCCATAAAATGCTGACTAATAAATACAGAAGGAATGACAGAATTCGTAAAACTCCATCTTAAACCATCATAGCAGAGACTGAGGCAAATAAATCCTCCTTGGATGCTACATCTAGAAAGGAAACTTTGATAAGGAATGGGGTATTTATAGTGCCTCCCCACAAGTTACTCATTAATTATAAAAGGAAAATAGTAACTATACAGTGGAGAAAGTGGAACAAAATAGAGACCATTTCCTCAAACATGCCCAGAGATTTTCACCTATTGCTCACTAGAAACGGAATAAGGACTAAGATCAGATCCCAGGGACTGTATCACATACATCTTTATGAGAACGGCTACGCTTACGTTAACAACTAGGTACATGTACCTAGGGGTAGGGTCATTCTTCACTACTCCCTTTACCCTTTCCATAAAGCCTGGGTTTTATTAGAGAACCACGTCACATCCAGGTTGAGCCCTACCTGCTCCTCCTTCAAAATCATCATCATTCAGTATTGAGACAAGGAAGGAAATTGTGAGTGACAGTGAGTGACTTAAGTCTTCACTGACGGAGCCCTAACAAAGCCAGGGACCCCACCACATTCAGCCCCTGAATGAATATGCGTGCTACCCCTTCTGTGAGGCTTACACCATCCTGTTGCATCTACCTAGTATTTAAACACCAAATTGTGGCACAATTGTCTTTCCCTATCTCCAGCAGAGAACCCCAAAGACTGAGGGCATTTCCATTCTTTTTTTTTAACCAATTTTTCATGTTCATCATTTAAGACCAGAAGTTTACAAATTTTTTTAACAGCATGTAGTGGGCTAAATGGTAGTCTCCAAACAGATATGTCCACATCCTAATCCCGGAACACATGAATGTAACCTCACTGAAGAAGAGACTCTAATAAGGAGTCTTTTTAGCTATAATTAAGTTAATTAATTAAACTACATTACACTGATCTTTTATTAATGTAAAAATTTTGAAATCAAGAGACTATCCCGGATTATCCCTATAAGCCCTAAATGCCATCACAAGTGTCCTTACAAAAGAGTCAGAAGGAGATCGGAAACACCTTTACAGAGAAGGTGGAGAGAAGATGAAGCCGAGAAAGAGGCTGCCACAAGCCAAGGAATGCCAAAAGCAACCAGAAACCAGAGGAGACCAGGAAGGTGTAGGGGCCAAGAGCAGGCCCCCCAAACGTGCCACTCTGTCATATCAACTGTTTTAAATTAAAGTTGCTTAACAAACACCTGGTGCAAGGACGCCCAGACACTCCTTTGTCCCTGTGAAAGCAGGAAACAAATCTCCCATATAAAAAATATCCTCCCCACACCAAAGTAAAAAGACATTCTTATCACCAGAGAGAAGGATTTTAAAGACCAGAAAGTTATAAAAACAAACCTGGTTACTTTTTACTAATCTACTACACCTCAGTTCCCAATTCCACTTAGAATTCCTTAATAATTAAAGCTCCCGAATACCTGTTTTTCCTTATCCTATAAATTCCTCACTAATTGTCTTTTTGTCTAAAATGTATAAAAACTACCTGCTTTAATCATTTCTTTAGGTCTCAATTTCATTATTGAGCCTCCGTGTGCACGTCATAAAACTTTGTGGTTTTTTCTCCTATTAACTTGCCTCATGTATATTTGGTCCTTAGTCCAGCTGGAAGAACTTAAAGGGGAGAGGAAGAATTCTGCCTTCTCTTCAAGGGGATTCTCCCCTAGAACCTCTGGAGGAAGTGTGGTCCCACGCACACCCTGATTTCAGACCTCTGGTCTCCTGACCATAAGAAAATAAATTTCTGTTGTTGTTAAGGCACCAAGTTTGGTACAATTTGTTACAGCAGCCACATGAAACTAATACAGCAAAAACATTCTTGCAAATGAAATCTTATACAGCCCCCCACTATAAAATAGACCAAAGGAGAACTGCTGTCAAGGGGGAAGCAGTGGCCTCCATCACGGGTCATCTCTCCCCTGCTACCCTCACATTGACCCAGGACACTGAAGGAAACACTCCCACTGGCCTGGGAGCACCAAAACAGTTCTGAGGAACAGAATTTTAAAAACACTCTTCAAAACATTCATCACAGTCAATATCCTAATGTTTTAACTCCCTGGATATGCATCCCATCCTATATGTCTGCTTCTCCTCTCCCTGCTTTTTCATTTAAACAACCATTTCCTTGCATGAGTGTCCTTGGAAAAGGTGACAAAAATAGGTATGTGGGTTGAGCTACAGGCTCAGTTTCTGAGCCACAGCCTCTGGAACATTCTCCTGTTAACAATTTCTGGCTCCTGTCCCTTGTTTTAAACTTATAGTTGGTGTCCTCCTCCTCTTCCTCAGCTCCCACTTTTGATTCCACCTCTACCGCCAGGGTTTGTCCTTGGCCTATTCCAGAACCTTCCTTTTGGTTTCATTTGATGTTTTTCAATCTCAGACCCTTGATCTTGATCCTGGAGTGCAGATTCATTTTGTTCACCTTCCGAAGCTCTCCTGCCCCTCTTGGGTCACTGCTTCACACCACATATTACTTCCCTGCAAAGGCTGCAGGTGTTTCCTGCCATCTCTTCTAGCTTTTTGAAGCCAGTAGATTTATCCCTTCAAGTACCATCCAGAGTTGGTTCTATATATTTCAACGCCATTCACAGGCCACGAATAATACCCAAGATGCAGAGGTAAAATCCCTTGCCTTGTAAAAACTCTGTGAGTAGGACATGGAAATGGAGCAAGAACCACAGTGCTTCTAATTCACACATTTCTTAGATGATTTCTGCCATTGACAGCAGAGCCCTCTTAGGATTCAAGCAAAACCTCTGGATAAATGGAGATGGAAAGAAAAGATAAGAGAGAGGTGAGGAGGAAAACCAGAAATTCATGTCAAATAACCAACTTTGAAATGCAGTGAGTGTACATCTTTGGTCATAACTTGAAGACCACCTGCACATTCTTCTCTGCGTTTTTATTGCTCACTTTTGGATGGCATTGACCCAGCTGCTGCCCATGCAGCCTCTCCCAACTTCTCACAAAATACAGAGGCACCTCACCTTTCATGTTCAACTTGCAAACAGTCTGTACATCCACACGTTATGTATTAGCACTCCAAACCCCTTTTCATAAGCCAAACTCTGACTGCATTCAATAGCTGAAGACTGATCAATTCAAGCTATCACATAGTAGTGTTACCGAAGAATGAATTATTCTGTTTCAGCCCAGAACTATTTGTGTGATGATCTGCATGTTTACTTTATTTTGTCCTGTTATTTCATAAAATGAGAGAAAAACAGAAACATGAAAGTGCTGATACAAGTGATTAAGAAGTATAAGCCATGCAAATGTAATATAATTGAGAAAAAGATGAAAATGATCAACAGCCTGAAGACAATCTTTCACCCTAATCAGATTCTCATTGGACTCAGGCAGGTCAATTGTGTGTTCAATCAATTGTGAAGGAAAAGAACACAATTAAAGAACATGTACAGAATATTGGCAATAAATCATAAACGACTGTGTTCAAAAAGCCGAGGTGTAATCAGGGATCGTCAGCCTCTTTTAGCTCTCTGGGAGTGGAACTCCTACCTCCCTTATATCTAATAAGTCTATGGTCTGGCTTTCCCACATTCGGGTCTTGTACAAATTTCCAAGAATATTCTATGCATTAAAGGAGAGAACTGCCTGAACTTATGACCAAAAAAAGGGACAAAATACTGAAGTATTAACTGATTTCAACCTAATCAATAGCTGAAAGGAACTTACTTGCACCATAAAGCAAATAAAGCTGAATTGAGAAACCTAACCACGGACTTCTCCCCAAGATAGAGACCACCTGAGCAAATACAGAATGGCAAAGACCATGAAGACAAAACTCCACAAATACGAAACAACCTCTGCACAGGGCTATTTATGGCCATAGCATCTGTAAAGGCAAAAAACTGGAAATCCAAATATCTCTCAGTAGGGAACCGGTTGAACAGCCCATAAGACACAATGGAGAACCATGCAGCCATTATAGCAAAGTTAAGATCTGCGTGAATTAATATGGAGTGATTTCCAGAAAATACTACTAAGTTACAAAATCAAAGTGGGAAATATTGTATAGTTTGATATCTTTTATATAAGAAAGGCAGAGGAATGAGTATATATACAGACAATTTGCTTATTTTTCAAAGTACGTAAAAGTTAGCTAACGGTTGTCTATAGAGGGTGGTGATGATATGGAGAACAAGGGAACTTCTCAAAATATACTTTGTATGTGATTTTTACTTCTAAAGCATGTAAATATTCTACATATTTAAAAATTATATTAAGCCAAAAATAAAGCTTGTACAGAATCAGAAACAAATGAACCCAACAGCATATAAAAATGGTAACCACACAGAGAAAATCGGTCTTCAAATTTCTTTGAATATAAAACTATGACTATACTTCTTTAGGGTATATATTCTAAAGGTAAAGAACAGCAGTGAATTACTAAACTTACTCAGTGGGCTTACTATGAACATTGATATTAGAGTTCTAAAATTTTTTAAAAAGATTTTATTTATTTATTTGATGGAGAGAGCACAAGCAGAGGGAATGGCAGGCAAGGCAGAGGGAGAAACAGGCTCCCCGCTGAGCAGGAAGACCAATGTGGGGCTCAATCCCAGGACCCCAGGATCATGACCTGAGCTGAAGGCAGATGCTTAACTGACGGAGCCACCCAGGCACCCCTAGAATTCTAATTTTTAAAACGATTTTACAGTTACTATTTTGAGTGGGGGGATTTTTAATCTAGGAATTTTATACCCAGCCAAGTTGTGTCTCAAATATAAAGGTAAAATATGCTATCACTATTCTCCTGTGGAAAAAGGAGGCACTTAGCAATATGTTTCAAGAACCCAGAGAAGAATCACATATAAGAGATCAAGTGGTATAAAATAATTTACTCACTTTGGACCTCAAACAAGAATGTCTTTGGGTTTTATGTTTCTAGAAGGATTGCATTTCTCAGGACATAAGTTGGCCTTGAAATGCTACCCTTGACTGCTTTCTCTATCTTACCAACACCAGAAAGTATGTTTCGTGAGTCCTATTCTTTATCCCAGAGTTTGGATAAAAGCTTTCACCATGTTTCATTGCCACTTAAAATAACCTATATTATTCTGTTCCAGCACTTGCTCTGATAATAGGTAAACTATTTACATGGTTAAGATTCTGTGCTGGGAGAATTACTAACCTAAGGTATTTTTTCTTTCTTCTTCCATAAAAGTATAGCTGCATAGTGCAACATAATAACCATTTTCATGGCCAAAGAACTCACGTAATGATTTTCTGCAACTTAATAACTCATATTGAATGACCTAAGACTCAGAGTTTTGCTTTGTCGTTAAAAGCTAAATAAAAAAAAAAACAACTAGTCTATAGCAGATGTTATCTCTTTAATCCTTCTTTTCATCATCTTCCACCTAACAGTTACAAATGCCCCTGCATTTACTATATTTTAAACTTTGAAACAAATATATTTTTTATTTTTTTATTTAAATCCAATTAGCCAAGGTATAGTACATCATTAGTTTTTGACATAATGTTCAATGATTCATTATTTGAGTATAACACCCAGTCCTCATCATATCATTGTGCCCTCTTTAAGGCCCATCACCCAGTTACTGCATCCTCCGACCCACCTCCCTTTCTGCAACCCTCAGTTTGTTTCCCAGAGTCAAGAATCTCATACTGTTTGTCTCCCTCTCTGATTTCTTCCCATTCAGTGTCCTCACCCCATTGTCCTCTGCACTATTCCTTATGGTCCACATATGAGTGAAACCATATGATAATTATGTTTCTCTGATTGACTTGTTTCACTTAGCATAATATCCTCCACTAAAATCCTAGAGGAGAACACAAGCAGCAACCTCTTTGACCTTGGACAAAGCAACTTCTTGCAAGATATGTCTCTAAAGGCAAGGGAAACAAAAGCAAAAATGAACTATTGGGACTTTATCAGGATAAAAAGCTTCTGCACAGCAAAGGAAATAATCAACAAAACTAAAAGACAAACTACGGAATGGGAGAGGATATTTGCAAATGCCATTACAGATAAAGGGCTAGTATTCAAGATCTATAAAGTACTTCTCAAACTCAACACCCAAAAACAAATAGTCCAGTCAAGAAATGGGCAGAAGACATGAACAGACATTTCTCCAAAGAAGACATACAAGAGGCCAACAGACACATGAAAAAATGCTCCACACCACTGGCCATCAGGGAAATACAAATCAAAACCACAATGAGATACCACCTTACACCAGTCAGAATGATTAAAGAAACAAATACATTTTTAAATGCATACGATAAAATGGAGCAATGGTAAATTAATCTCTGAATGGTAAAATTCTGTGTAATTATTTTTTCTTTATACTTTTAGAGTTTTCAAGTTTTATGCAAAGCATATATATCACTTTCATATGCACAAAATAGATGTTTAAATCAGTACAATTTTGTGTATATAATATGATCATAATTATGTTTTTTTAATATACACACCAAAAAAGAAAACCAACATTGTTATTTTTTCTGATAAGACTATGACTAATTGTTTTCTCTTTCCCTCAACTTTTCTGTATCTTCCAAGTTTTCTATGATAAATGTGCATTTATTCATAATGCTTAGGGGATTTTGTGTGTGTGTGTGTGTGTGTGTGTGTGGTTTTTTTGGTGGTGAGGGAAAGAACAAGTCAAAATCACTACTCAGCTGGAAATCACCAGGCTAACCATTACTAATTTGAACCGAGGATAGAGGATAACCAAGAAAGAGACGTTGAGGCATGTTTGTACTCATGCACACTTAGCTTCTACATCTACTCCAGCCCCACACAGCAGCAAATGTATGTCCTTATCAGACTGATCTCACTCAGGCTCCCAGTCCTCAGTTCTGTACCACTGTGAGCCACGGCAAGGGTGAAGTGGACTTTACTATCACCATTCCTCCCCAGATTATCCACTGTGCCATGAAAACGATACAGGCAAACCACGATATTAATCCTCTTTCCCCCCAGCATGTGAATTGGAAAGCTGTGTATTTATTTGCAAAGAAAGACGTGGTTGCCTTGTAAAGCCCAGAATTAAGTGCCCTAAACAGATTTTGGTTTACGGGACTCCTTCAAACTGCATTACTTTTCCTCTAATAAAGTTTTCCTCCTTGCTGCCACAGTAGAGAGAAATATTTTATGGCTCGCCTTTAAAAATGATATGGCGGGAGGCTGATAGCACAATAAGAAATTTGATTTCTCTGATGGAAAAGCCAGCCCTAGCAGACGTTACTCTATAGCAACTAATAGCTTCTAAGTACACATATCTCTGTTTTTTAAAACATCCCAGGGTAAATGCCTGCTGTTCATTTTGTAAAAAAAATTGACAAGTCTTCTTTTGCTATTGTGTTAGCCTGTGTGACCTAAAAGGAAAAGAAGTGGCTAATCTACCAGGGGCTTCGGAACTATTTTTAATAATACGCGTTGCCTCTGTACTGCACGATGACAAGGAACATGCAGAGGTGGGTGCTATTACATGTCCTCACCCCTCGAGTGTTTACACCAGCATTGCACTCATAATCATTCCTCTTCGAGCTTCACTATGGGCAGAATGATATTGTATTTTCTCTTTTATTTTTCCTAATGCCCTTACTATGGTAGGTAATATTTCTTTGGCCTCTCCGGGGCAGCTTGGACCAATTTTTTTCAGGAAATGTGTCTATGCTGCTTCATTAATGCCACTGTTGGGCTGTCAATTTCTCTCTCTCTGACCCCACTCCATACTCCAAATGAGATGGGCAGCTTTTCCCACAGTGGGAAAAAGCTGGGCTTTGGAGCCAGCCACAGCTTGATTCTAATCCCAGCTCAGCCACTTACTGGTTGATGAGTTAGAGGGGACAACTCACTCTAAGATGCAACTTGATCACTTAAAAGATGGATAAAAGGCCTTCATATCCCAAAGTTGCTGCAACAAAGAGAGATATTGTGTGGAAGGTTCCAGCCAATAGCAGACGTCATGAAAAGGCTGCTGTTATTCTAATCAGTCACATCATTAACACTTGTCCTCACTGACCCCTCCTGCCAACATTCTGCCTGGTAAAAGATCACCAGGGCTTTTCTTATGGCCTAGTTATTTATTGCTTAGATGGGTTTGATGTCGTTCTGAGCTCTACATATTTCCCTGCATGCTCGCTCTTCTTTATCACCCAAGATGATTAAATACCTTCAGCAAACACAACTGAGTGCATGGACTCGTCCAAACACACGAAAGTGAAGCATCTGCCTGCCCAAAGCTTACAGTCTAGGGGACAGGCAAGATGTACACACACAGGAAAGAGTTACGATGGCAGAGGAGTAGGAAGACCCAAAGCCTGCCTCGTCCCTCGAACACAGTTAAATAGTTGTCAAATCATCCCGAACACCCAAGAAATCAACTGGAGGTCTGACAGAACAAACCTGCAAGTCTACAAGTAGAAAAACAACCTTTTGGAAGGTAGGAGGTGCAGAGAGTTGATTTGGGGGAGATAAAACTGTGGCTACTAGGGCTGGGAGGGAGCCCTGCTTACGGAGTCTACTGCAAAGTATTTTAAGCAGCAAAGCACAAAATCTGAACTTTGAGAAGTCCACTACCATGGGGTATGTGCCTGGCTTAAAGGTGCTCAGGTGGCAAAGAGGGGTGGAGTCCCAGGAGTGACGGCACATAAGGGTCCCCTGGGTCATAAGGAGAATGGGTGGTGCCTACATGCGGCACTGTTCCCAGACATAGGAGCAGAGATCCCGGCTGAGAGCGGGGAATCTTGGTGCTGGTTTTCTGTTCTGTTTTGCCATGCATTCCAAACTGCTGCACAGTCATGCTACCGCTTCCTGGGACAGGCCAGCAAATGACAAAAGCTTAGCAAGACCCTCTCCCAGAGGATCAGTGCAGGTCCACAATGCAGGAGTCCCTAAAATTTGGAGTTTTGAAACTCAGTCCTGTGCCTGAGATTAAAAAAACTCAAACATAGGTAGGCTGAACAAAAAATTCTGATGGAAACTATGGTCACAAGAGGGGTGAATGATGCTCTTCTGTGAGGGCTCTCAGAAGAGTGGGAGGGGCGCAAACTTTTAGCCCGGGGCTAGAGAGTGGGTTCCAGACATAATCATCCCACCCATCAGCCCTGAAAGACTTCAGGGAGCAAAACAGCACCACCTAGTGGAGGCTAGAGCTGCTTACACCGAGCCCCGCCCCCTGCACCCTGAAGGTACATTTCCACTGAGGTAAGTCCACCCAAGAATCAGAGCAAAAGGCCCCTCCACCAGAAGACCAGCACAAACAACTCACTTGCACCAAGTCTACTGATCATAGAATACTGCAAAGCTTCAGCTCTAGGGTAAATAGAGTATAGCTTCTCTTTTACTTTTATTTTTTAAGTTTTTTTAATTATTAGTTTTTCATTTATTTTCTATTTTTTCAATTATTTTTTATTTTTTATTATTCTTAAATTTTATTTATATATTTTAAATATGTATATTTTTTATTTTTTGGTAATTTTATTTTTTAAAAATTTTTGGATCTAGATTCTTTTTTTTTTTTTTAATGTTCAGTTAGCCAACATATAGTACATCATTAGTTTTTGATGTAGTGTTTAACGATTCATTAGTTGTAATCCAGATTCTCTTAACAAGCAGACCAAAACACACCCAGGATCTAGGGGGTTTTTTGTTTGTTTGTTTTAGGGGCTTTTTTCTGTTGTTTGGTTGTTATTGTTTTTCTTTATTCCTTTTTTTTTTTTTTTTCTGAACAAAGTGATGAGACAGAGAAATTCACCCCAAAGAAAGAACAGGAAGTAGAACCCACAGCCAGGGACTTAATCAATACAGATATAAGTAAGACGTCTGAACTAGAATTTAAAACGATTATAAGGATAGTAGCTGGGCTTCAAAAAAAGCATAGGGGTGCCTGTGTGGCCCAGTCAGTTAAGTGTCTGCCTTCAGCTCAGGTCATGATCCCAGAGTCTGGGGATTGAGCCTCACATCAGGCTCCCTGCTCAGCGGGAAGCCTGCTTCTCCCTGTGCTCCTTCCCCTGCTCATGCACTCTCTCTCAAATAAATAAATATATAAATACATAAATAAATACATAAATAAAATCTTTTAAAAAAAGAAAGAAAAATGCATAGAAGACACTGCAGAAATAAAAGAACTAAAATATAGCCAGGTGGACGTTAAAAATGCTATAACCAAGATGCAAACCCAAATCGATGCCATAAAAACAAGGATGGACAATACAGAGGAATGAATCAATGAAACAGAAGATAAAATTATGGAAAATAATGAAGCTGAAAAGAAGAGGGAAAGAAAGGTAATGGATCACAAAGGTACACTTAGGGAACTCAGTGCCTTAGTAAAATGTAATAACATTCATATCATCAGAGTCCCAGGAGCTGAAGAGAGAGAAAAAGGGGCAGACAGTTTATTTGAAAAATTATATGCCAACAAACCGGGCAATCTAGAAGAAATGGGTAAATTCCTAGAAACTTACAAACTACCAAAACTGAAACAGGAAGAAATAGAAAATCTGAACAGACCCATAATCAGCAAAGAAATTGAATCAGTAATCAAAAATATCACAACAAACAAAAGTCCTGGGCCAGATGGCTTCTCAAGAGAATTCTACCAGACATTTAAACAAGAGTAAATATCTAATTCTCCTCAAGCTGTTCCAAAAAAAATAGAAATGGAAAGAAAACTTCCAAAGTCATTCTACGAAGCAAGCATTACCTTGATTCCAAAACCACACAAAGACGCCACTAAAAAGGAGAATTACAGGCCAATATCCCTGATGAACATGGATGCAAAAATTCTCAACAAGAATATTAGCAAACCAAATTCACAGTACACTCACCACAGTCAAGTGGGATTTATTCCTGGGTTGCAGGGGTGGTTCGATATTCACAAATGAATCAACATGATACACCACATTAATAAAACAAAGGATAAGAACCATATGATCCTCTCAATAGATGCAGAAAAAGCATTTGACAAAATACAGCATCCACTCTTGATTAAAAAAAGAAAATTCTCAACAAAGTAGGGACAGATGGAACATATCTCAATGTCATAAAGGCCATATATGAAAGACCCACAAGATAATATCTTATTAATATCGTCCTCAATGGGGAAAAACTGAGAGCTTTTCCCCTATGGTCAGAACAAGACAGGGATGTTCACTCTCACCATTACTACTTAACACAGTACGGGAAGTCTTGCCTCAGAAATCAGACAACAAAAAGAAATAAACAGGCATACAAACTGGCAAGGAAGAAGTCAAACTTCCACTATTTGCAGACAACATGATACTCTACGTAGAAAACCCAATGACTCCACCATAACTATACTAGAAGCGGGGCTGAACTTTTCATAAGAGATTTTATTTTGTGAAATGAAACAGTAACAAGATAGCACAACCCAGCATGACTTAGATAAAGCATGAAGTTATACCAACACAGATGTCCAAGCACCTTCTTCTATTTCCAGTGTGCAAAGACGAGGCAATAAAAAGACAAATACTGTATCATTCCGTTTATATGAAATATCCAGAATTGGCAAATTCATAGAGATGGAAAGCAGATTAGAGATTGCCAGGGGCTGAAGGGAGGGGAGAATGGAAGTTAGCACCCACTGGTTACAGAGTTAATTTGGAGTGATGGAACTAATTAACTTTTTTTTTAAAGATTTTATTTATTTTTTCGACAGAGATAGAGACAGCCAGCGAGAGAGGGAACACAAGCAGGGGGAGTGGGAGAGGAAGAAGCAGGCTCATAGCAGAGGAGCCTGACGTAGGGCTCGATCCCACAACGCTGGGATCACGCCCTGAGCCAAAGGCAGAGGCTCAACCGCTGTGCCACCCAGGCGCCCCCTTTTTTTTTTTTTTTTAAGATTTTATTTGGAACTAATTAACTCTTAAAAATGGTTAAAACCACAAATTTTATGTTATGAAAATTTTACCACAATTTTTTAAAAAGAAAGTAAAATAAAAATACAGAGTTACAGACAGCAAAGTGTCTCTCCTCCCACCACATCCCAGCCCCTCTGGACTACATGTGGCTTGGTACACAAGCCTTTCACAGCAATTTAGTCACTTAAGTGTTTCTTGAAAGCACTGTGTGTCAGGCACTGTGCTAGGAGCTGGAGAAGAACCAGAAACATCTCACACCTACACTCAGTCAAGACCCACAGCCGAAAGTGCCACCATCCTGTTTGTCCAACTCAGTGCCACCTCCTTCTAGAAGCTTCTAAGAGCACCAGGTTGGAATGAACTGCCCCCTTGTCTGTATCCCCACAGCTTTCCTTGCCCCACTGTCTGAGCCTTCATGTCAGTTTCCCTTGTATTTTGTCCTTCACATAGCGGTCTCCACCCCACCCAAAGCCCCACTGCTGCTCTGGCAAACTCTTTAGAGGTCCAGAGTCTAACTTTTCAACTACACACCCACCCCTTCACATACTGTGTGCCCAATAGGCCCTCAATCTATGCTGAGTTCAATTGTCAGGAGGGCAACATCATCAGAGCCCGCCAACATCCAGGAGCACCCCTCCCACTCTGTTTTACTCAGTCCGCTCTCATCCCTCCTTACTGTATTGCCTCTATAAGCTGCTTCTTAATCATGAATAAGAAAGAAAGAAAGAAAGAAAGAAAGAAAGAAAGAAAGAAAGAAAGAAAGAAAGAAAGAAGAAAGAAAGAAAGAAAGAAAGAAAGAAAGAAAGAAAGAAAGAAAGAAAGAAAGAAAGAAAGAAAGAAAGAAAGAAAAAAAGAAAGAAAGAAAAACTGGGTATTTCTCCTTTGTGAATTAGGAATGCTGAGATGTGCTCAGTGCTGGTCTCCTATCCCCAGCTGATAATAGGAGCACACCTGTGAGTGTTCAATGCACATGTATTTTAATTCCAGATAAGGTCAATCATTACCAATCAAAGAAGTAAATGTGGGCAAGAGGAGAAGGGAAGAATGAAGGGGAATATTCTATTATACCCACAGAAAGAATGTTTCTAATAAATGACCAGCAGTCCTAGGAGCTGATTTCTCCTCAGCTGAGCTCTAACTGAAGCACCTACACAGGCAGACTTGGGGAACCCTGGATATAATATGTTTATATTTGTATTTTCATTTACAAGCCTTTTGCAGTTTTAAACCTGAAATAAGAGCTACCATTTGTTAGGTAGTTACTACAAGCCACATACCATTAAACCTGACATACAGTAGCTTACTGAACCCCTCCAACAATCCTGGGAGGACATAAATATTGTCGCCCCGAGGACACCCACACCCAGAGAGAGTAAATCCCTTGTCCAAGGTCACATGGCCGGGAAGTGGAAAAGTCAGCATTAAAATAGCTTTCTGATTCCAAATTAAGATCTCATTCAGTACCCTAAAATGACTGCTCACTGGTCCCTAATGCCCCCTGCTTTTGCCTGTCTTTGCACTTTTGCCAAAAACCCAGGGGTCACCTCTGATCCCTGCCTTTATTTACTCCACGTTCAATAAGTCATCAAGTCCTGCTGGCACTGCCTCCAAAATGCATCCTGAACTTGACCCATTTCTCTTCTCCTCCACTTTTCAAATTCTGATCCAAGCCAGCCTTATGTCTGGCCTGGACCCCAGTGGGGCCTTCCAGCTGATCTTTCTACTTCCATTCTTGCTCCGGACTCCCTATTTCTCTGTGGGGTGGGCTGGGTGATCTCCACTGACTACGGAATAAAATCCTAAGTCTGACTATGGTCCACAAGGCCTGTCCTAAGCAGTCCCCTGTTTTTCACCTTCCCTCCTTCCTAACCCCCAACCCCCACAGGCCACTGGCTTCCTCCCACACCCTCCAAGCATGCCACTGCTGCTTACCGGCCTGCAGTGTTCTTCCTACAGGCCTCCTTTTAACCTTGGAGGTCATCTCAGAGAAACCTTTCCCATCTTTTCTAGCTAAAGTGCCACCCCACCTCATCATTCTCTGTCCCATGCCATATTTTATTTGCTCCATACTACCTCTATCTAAAATTGTCTTCGTTATTGATTTAAATATTTACTGGCTGTCTCCTTGATCCCACCCCTCAAAACTAGAACATAAGCTTCATGAAGGCAGGTACTGTATCTTCAATGCTTGGCACGGTGGCTGGTTCATACCAGAGATGCTTAATGACGGCTAGTTCAATTCATGTGAGCAGTTCCCTCTGCAGATCCTTCCTTCCCATCTTCACCTAATCCCTGTCTCTCAATACCAGCTAAGAGATAACTTCTTTCAAGAGGCCTTCCCAGCAATCTCAGCTGGACTCCGCTCCTCTCCGTGCCATCTTCCTCTTCCATCAGCATATTTATCAAACTCAGCTGTAACTGTCTACCTCCCTCACGGGATCATGACCTCCTCTGGCTTTTACTTCCACATCGCTATTCTCCAATACAGCCTGGCTATGCAGTAGCGACTCAATATATGGTTGATTAAAAAAAGAAGCAAACAAATCATTTTTAATTATTTTTTTGGCAAAAGGGAACTTCTTAGAGTGCTTTTAGAATAAGCTACATTGAAAAACAATTTTAAAAATTTTAATGTGCCTATGTCTTAAAGCTTACCCTCAGAATAGCAGTCAAGATGAAGGGAGGATGTTATGATCCTAGGTAATGATGCATGAGAAATGCTTAGTACATCCTATATGGATGACTGACAGGGTGACAGACATGGACGTTGCAGGTGGCCAGCCACCACAGGGATACACCATTTCCTTGAAACACTCACCAGACCATGCTTTGGCCCCACGCAGACCTTCCCATACAGAGCAGACTCTTCCAAGGAGGCTGAATAGCTAAAGGCTCCCAGATGTTCTGTCTTTATCTCTTGCACACATCGGTAAACCAAACAAATCCTGAATCGCCGAGTCCCCTTTTCCTTTAAATCTATGACAACAGTCCTTTCTCTTACAAGAAGTCTTTCTTTGGCCATGTCAGTCCATCTCTCCGGCCATGGCCGTGACTTGCTTTTCTGGTTTGGGGGTCTGTCTTGAAAGATGCGCCTACAGATATCAGATCTCACCAGCGTAGGACTGATTCTTCTAGTGTATGTCACAGGGGTCTGGGGATACCTCATTCTTCACCCCATACCATGCTCATTACAATGGTCTGAAATTTTCATTTTGCTGTTTATTAAATCCCAATGTTCTCCAGCAAAGAAGGATCATTTCCTCTTGCTATCTGACCTTTACCCTTTCCTGCATCTTAATTTGAGTTATTGATAGAATTTCTCCCCCTTGATCAATTGTGATTTCATTGTGTGTACAATGGCATGCAGTAAATAATCCTTGTCTCGCGGACTATGCTGGCTCTCTCCCTAAATTGCATTCCCAGATGGAACTGCCTCATTTCTCTGAGTTGAGTCTATTTAGTCAATATAGGGTTGAAAAGGCTGGGAGGCTGGGATTTATGGATGTTCCTACCTACAGTTCAGTAGTAAATTCCTCTAACACATTTACTAGACACTGCAAAGTTGAATTCTATTTTGCTGGCCTTCTTACTTCAGATGTTGACAAAACAAGTTATTTCTTAGCTGACACTGAATTCCATTATGTCTAGCTTTTGTGCATTCAAAACGTGGATTGCTGGGGGGTTTTGTTTTTTTGTTCAATTCTTTTTGCTCAACTTTGCAGATTTAATATTTGCTTCATGTTGAAAGAAAACAATGGAAAAATTGCCTTATCACAGATGGCTTTTTATAGTCTTAGCCCTTTTGCTAAAAACAAGATTCTAATATCAGACCATCTCAATCCAGTCACTTAGAAATCATTCCTCATGATTCTGCCTCCAAACATGAGGTCATACTCAACCTTGTCAAAATCCCCTTCTATTCTGCAAGGAGAATCAAACCATCTCAAATCTTCCTCGTGTCAAGACTCAAGAACCTCACCGCAAAACTGGTAGCAAGAGGGCAGAGCTGAGGATGGTAGTTCTGGCCTGCAGTTTGTCCGGTGGGGTTTCATTACTGAGAAGTCATAATGCAGACAATGCAGGCTATGCCGACGTCACGATCCTGAAATTCCGAAATGTGATCTTCTGGAGACAAGGTGAATCCATATACTCAGTAGCTCTTCTGGAGGGTCTGAGAGGGAAAAAAATGATGTTATCAATCTGAATGATTTAGGGGACATTCTAAAAAGCATTTCCAGCACTCCCAAGATTGCTGGAGACACTTGCTGTATACTCAAGGTTTTAGCTTTGTGTTTACAGAGTAGTGATAATCCTCTTGAACATCAGCCCAAAAGGAGAGAAAGCAGAGATCATTAATTCAATGTAAGAGCAGGGCTCGATTTAACTCAACAAACAGTAAGTGTCTGCCTTGATCAGGTATTATGCGGGATGGTAGAAATACGGAAATGCATAACATAGTCCCTGTTCTCAAGGAGTGTAAAACCTATATGGGGAAATAGATGCATAAATAATTAAATATGATTTGGAGGTGAAATAATAGGTGTATACACAGAATGATACGGAAACATGTGGAAGGATGTTCAGCCCCAGGGAAGGGTCTTAAAGGAGCAGGAAGAATCAAAATCATTTTTTAAATTTGTTTCTAGGCAGTTTATAATTCTTACCCAAAGAGGCCATAGTAGTTTATGCTTAGTCAAAACATAAAAATGATATTTGGAAGGCTGGAAGATAAACATTATAGCAAAAATGTATGTAAGCCTTCAAATCATCAAAACATAAAAACTGTGGTGCAGTGTGTGTGTGTGTGCGCACGTGCGTGTGTGCAAGCGTGCGTGCACGTGTGTACAAACAGACATACTTGGTAAATTACCCTTAGAGAACAGGTACTTTACTGTACTTCTAAAACATAAGTTGACAAAGAATTAATCGAGTGAGAATTACAACCCACACATGTGTAATAGATTCCTCACAGATTTAGAAATAATCAGCAATCTGCCCACACAGACAAGAATTCGTAGTAAAACCCACTCCCAGATTATTTCAGTTATGCCTTCTTCATTTGAGAACATTTGCCTTTTAGGAGAGAGGGTCGTATGTGCGAGTCGCACTGAAAATGATCACTTGGTTGGAGTTCTAGCTTCTCATTTTTAAATCCCCTTTTTAAGGGAAAGAAAAATAACAGCAGTTGAGCACCTATTACATGAAAAACATAGGTCCTTTACTTATATTACATTTGTTTAATCTTTACAGCTATCTTCCAAGGAAGCTACTGTTATACTCCAGCTCCTACACCCGCCACACTACACACATTTTACATGAAGAAATGCAGATTTGGAGAAGTTAAGCACATGCCAGCGGTCCCACGGGTAGTTTTGATTTCTTCTAAATATGTTTATCTTGGTTCCCAAAAGACATAAAAAGTTCTCCAATGTAAGAAATAGTTCTTCTATTTCACCTATACCTCTCTACAGTGCATCACAAAAACAATAGTCTGAACAAATAATAGATATGTTGGGTTTCCTCAACCTACCTGGCAGGTAGAAGCTAAGTACAGGTTAACAGCTGCTTCACTTAGGCAAGAGAAAGCCCTAATATATTTCATAGCCCTGTATCCTAGGTTTTTCCAGAAATTGCTCTAATGTCAAATATTGAAGTACGGCCACCATAAATCACCAAATTCTAGCGCACACACACACACACACACACACACACACACACACACAAAGGAGCTTCTAGTGAAAATGGCCTTGCCCATGTTTTCATGGAAATAACTATTAAGATATTCCAAGATAGACACCCAACATTAAAATCAAAACCAAGAGTCAAGATATCACCACAAGAATGTACCCATATTAAAAACCGGCCCACCAACACCAAAGAGAGAAAGAGTTAAGAATGTTGGAAGATCTTTTTCCCTCCTTCTACATTATTTGACCCTAGTTTTCAACATAAGGTCCGTGCCAACCAGATCTTTGAAACATGGGTGTCACCTTCTGAGGCAGCCATATACTTCCCCTTTTATCTAAACTAGCAGTACTTTTCTAAAGTTGTGCTACAACGTACACAATATAAAATTTCCAATCTTAATAACCATTTTTAAGTATACAGTTCAGTGGCATTGAGTATACTGATACTGTTGTACAACCATCACCACCATCTATCTCCAGAACTTTCTCCATCATCCCAAACTAAAATTCTATACCCATTAAACAATCACTCTCCATTCCCTCCTACTCCACCCCCAGCAACCACCATTCTACTTTTTATCTATGAATTTGACTACTCTAGGCACATCATATAACTGGAATCATACAGTATTTGTCCTTTCATAACTGAATTATTTCACATAGCAGAGTATCTTCAAGGCTCAACCTTGTTTTAGCATGTGTCAAAATTTCCTTTTTAGGGCTGAATGATATTCCATTGAATGGGTAAAGTACATTTTGTCTATCCATTTATCCACTGGTAGACACTTGGGTTGTCTCCACCTTTTGGCTATTATGTGAATAATACTGCTGCTGTAAAAGCGTACAGGTTACTGGTCATTTTATAATACAAAATTGAAAGCTACGACTCCTAAATAACAGATTCTTATTGTTGTTTGTTTCTTGTTGTATTCCCTCCGGGGTTGAGGTAAGCTACAGCCAGTTGGGTTAATGTTGATTATAGAAAGATCATTGTCAGCCAGTCTGCCCCTCCCTCAAACACAGTTCTTCCCTAGCCTGTCCCAAGGACCTGTAGGCCTGCAGGTGGGGGTGGGGTGAGCAGGGGGCTGCCTCATTCGGTGGCAAGGAAAAGGGAAGGTTCTTGGGTCAGGGTGGCATGAGGTGGGGCAAGGGTAGGTGGGACTTGGGCTCCTTGGTGGGCCATGGCTTTGGTGGTGGCCTGTTCCTGCTTGCACCCCTCCAAGGGCTCTAGGCACGGTGCAGTGGCAGATGTGGGAAGCCCTTGGGTCTCTTCTGGCTCCTGTGTCCTGGGGTACCCAGATCCCCTCAATCCCTCTGGGTCCTGCCCGAGATGGGAAGACAGAACAGGAAGTTGGTAAGAGTACCCGTCAGGAGAGCTCAAAGCATCCCCTTGGACCGAGCCCACCCCACTGCCCCCCACCCCCAGTGGGTGGACAAAAGGTGGATGCAGCTGTGGTGTGGTCGTGGGCGAGTGTGCAGTGCGGGCATGAGGGCCATGCACAGAGTCCCCGAGTATGCGTGCATGCGGCTGGGCCCACCCGCCACCCCTCCCTACACTGGCGGGGCCAGGAAGAGTGTGGGGCGGGGCTTTCACCGGGTTCGCCCTGCGTCCTGTGCTGGGCTGCAGGCACGAGGGCTCCCCTGAGGGCAGGGCCAGGAGAAGGCATCCCCACCAGGAGCTTGGGGGCTTCATGTACCAGGGGCGGGGAGGCCAAGGCTACTCCATGATGAGAAGGATGGGCAGGTGCCGTGAAAAGTACTTGAAGAGCCGGGGGGGGGGGGGTTGGCCCCAGGGCAGTTGGTCAGCTCCAGCTCCTCCAGCTCCTGCAGCTGCACCAGGCCCAACAGCCCCCTGGTAGTCAGCAGCCATCAGCCTGTCTGAGACAAGAGACGCAAACTCCTCATGACCAGGAGGTGCTTCAGCCCCAAGCCCTGCACCTGGCAGCACCATTGCAGGTAGAGGCCAAGGAGGGACGACGTGGTGGACAAATGGCTGAGGCTGGTATCCCTGATGTGTACACACCTGTGGGGGCAACAGGGGGCACTGCCAGCCTTCAGAACAGAAGATGGAGGAATTTGAGGTGGAGAAGTTAACATTAGCATATTTAATTCTGGGACATAAAAGTACCTCAAGTGAAACATGAAGGACTTGACAGAGAAAAGGATAGAACCAGTGGGAGTACACCCAAGTGGCTACTGGGTCAGCAGAGAAGGAAAGAGAGAATCCTAAGTCAACCCAGGTGAAGTACAAAGAGAAATACAGTGATAACACCAGATATGGGGGTAGGAACGTGCATATACAATCATCCTAAAAAGGAGATGTGATCAACATCAAAATGGACAGAATATGGGGCCAAGGTCTGACTTCTCTGTAGACAAATACTAACTCTATTTAGATCTCTCTTTGTATGAGGGTGAGAAAAGAGAAGAGTAAAGAATAAGATTTATGACAATCACTACATAACAAGGGAAAGCCAGGCTGTGAAGATTGGAAGAAGGGTTTGCTCATTCAAATGTAGACACCAAAGCAAACTACATGGATCATGAAGAATCAGTCAAAGGTAATACCCCCAAAGGAAACTAATAAAACTCCAATAACTGACCCCAGAGTAATAGAAATTTATGAATTGCCTGAAAAAGAATTTAAAATAATAATCTTAAAGAAACAATAAAATGCAAGAGGGCAAAGGTAAACAATTAAATGAAATCAAGAAAACAATGCATGAACAAAATGAGAAGTTCAATTATAAACTAGAAACCATAAAAAAGAAGCAAACAGAAATCTTGGAATACAATAAAACTAAAAAATTCAATTGAGACCTTCAACAGCAGACTTGGCAAAGCAGAATCAGCAAATTCAAAAACAAGTGATTTAAAACTAGCTAGTCAGAGGAATAAAGAGGAAAAAAAGAATGAAAAAGAGAGAAGAAAACCAATGTGAATTATGAAACACCATCAGGAGAACTAACATGTGCATTATGAGAGCCCCAGAAGAAAAAAAGAAAGAAAAGGGGGCAAAAAGCTTATTTAAATAAATAACAACTGAAAGCTTCCCAAATCTATGGAGAGGAGAGATACAGACATCCAGGTACAAGAAGTTCAAAGGACCTCAAGTGGGGCACCTGGGTGGCTCGGTCAGTTAAGCATCAGGCTCTTGATTTTGGCTCAGGTCATGATCTCAGGGTTGTGAGATCTAGCCCCACGTTGGGCTCCATGCTCAGTGCAGAGTCTACTTGAGATTCTTTCTCTCCCTCTCCCTCTGCTCCTCTGCTCCTCCTCCTGTCTCTGTCTCTCAAATAAATAAGTAAATAAAATCTTCAAATAACCTCAAACAAGATAAACCCAAAGAAGACTACTCTAGGATACATTATAATCAAAATGTTAAAAGTCAAAGATGAAGAGGAATTTGGAAATCAGCAAGAGAGAGATGACTCATCATACATAGAGGAATTCTTATAAGGCTGTCAGTGGATTTTTCAACAGAAAACTTACAGGCTGGGAGGGAGTGGGATGACAGATTCAAAATACTGAAAGGAAAGAAACCCTGCTATTCAAGAATACCATACCCAGCACAACTATCCTTTAGAAATGAAGGCCAGATAAAGACATTCTTAGGCAAACAAAAGCCAGAGGAGGTCAGCACCACTAGACAAGCCGTACAAGAAATGCTAAAGGGAGTTCTTCAAGTTGAAATTAAAAGATGTTAAGTAACAGCATAAAAACATATGAAAGTATAAAACTTTCATTTAAAGGTAAATGTGTAGTCAAATTCAGAATACTCTAATACTGTAATGGTGGTGTGCAAATTGTGTTTATCTCTGGTATAAATGTTAAGAGACAATGGTACTAAAAATAACCATAGCTACAATAATTTGTTATTGGATATACAATATAAAAGAAAAAGTGTGGCATTAGCAGCATAAAAGGTAGGAAAAGAAGTAAAAGTGTAGAGCTATCTCCTGTGACTGAAGATAAGTTGTTTTTAGCTTAAAATAGACTGTTATATTTGTAAGATATGTTATGTTTAATGTTTTTTAAAGCATCAAGAGAAAAGAAAACAGTTACAGACCAGGGAAACTCTGTGAGGCTGTGAGCTGATTTTTCAGCAGAAACTTTGCAGGTCAGAAAAGAGTGGCATGACATAGTCAAAATGCTGAAAGGAAAAAAAAGTAATAATAAAATCTGCAAGCAAGAATACTCTATCCAGCAAGGCTATCATTCAGACTAGAAGGTGAGGTAAAGCATTTCCCAGACAAATAAAAGTTAAAGGAATTCATAACCACTAACCCAGCCTTACAAGAAATGTTAAGGGAATTCTCAATCTCAGGGCCCAGAGCTCGTGACCTGAGCCAAAGGCAGACGTTTAACCATCTGAGCCACTCAGGTGCCCCTCAAGGGAATTCTTTAAGTGGAAAGGAAAGACCATAAGCAGGACTAAGAAAAGTAGGTAAGGAAAAAGTTTCATAGGTACATATATACTTAATAAATGTAGTAGATTAATCACTTATAAAACCAGTATAGAGGTTAAAGCACAAAGCTGTAAAATCAAGTATATCTATAAAACTGGTCAAAGAATTCACAAAATAAAAATATGACACCACATACCTAAAAACATGGGGGGGGGAAGTAAAAATTTAGTGCTTTTAGAATGAGTCCAAACTTAAGCAACTATCAACTTAATATAAATTATTATACACATAAGATGTTATATATAAACTTAATGGTAACTGTAAATTAAAGCCAGTAATAGATATACAAAAAGAGAAAGAGAAAGGAATACAAGCATATCACTAAAGAAAGCCATCAAACCACAGAAGAACAAGAGAAGAAAGAAACAGGGAAGAACTTAAAAACAACCATAAAACAAGTAACAAAATGGTGATGAGTACATACCTATCAATAATTACTTTGAATGTAAATAGACTAAATGCTCCAATCCAAAAACAGAATGGATTTAAAAAGTAAGACCTGTTTTTATGCTGCCTCCAAGAGACTCATTTCCGACCTAAAGACATGCAGATTGAAAGGGAAGGGGTGGACATCAGGAAAATATAAATCAAAACCATGATGAGATACCACCTCACACCTGTCAGAATAGCTAAAATTAAGAACATAAGAAACAACAAGTGTTTATGAGGATGAGAAGAAAGGGGAAATCTCTTGTACTGTTGGTGGAAATGCAAACTGGTGCAGCCACTCTGGAGAATAGTATGGAGGCTCCTCAAAAAGCTAAAAATAGAACTACCCTATGATTCAGCAATTGCACTACTAGGTATTTACCCAAAGGATACAAAAATACAGATTCAAAAGGGTACACGCACCCCAATGTTTATAGCAGCATTATCAACAATAGCCAAACTATGGAAAGAACCCAAATGACCATCAAAGATGAATGGATAAAGAAGATGTGGTGTGTATACACACACACACACACACACACACACACACACACTGGAATATTACTCAGCCATCAAAAAGAATGAAATCTTGCAACATGGATGGTGTTGGAGTATATTATGCTAAGTGAAATCAGAGAAAGACAAATACCATATGATTTCACTCATATGTGGAATTTAAGAAACAAAATACATGAACATATAGGGGTGGGGAGAGAGAGGAAACAAACCATAAGAGATTCTTCATGTTAGAGAACAAACTGAAGGTTGACGGAAGGAGGTGAGTGGGGGACGGGCTAGATGGGTGACAGGCATTGAGGGTACTTGTTATGATGAGCACTGGGTGTTGTATGTAAGTGATGAATCACTGAATTCTACTCCAGAAACCAATACTGCACTGTATGTTAACTCACTAGAATTTAAATAAAAATTTATAAATAAGTAAATAAATAACAAAAAGGAAAGTGAAGGGATAGAAAAACATTTTTCCTGCAAATGAAAGTAAAAGAAAGGTAGGGTAGCAATACTTATATGGACAAAATAGACTTTGAAACAAAATCTGTAACAAGAGACAAAGAAGGACACTATGTAACCATAAAGAGAACAATCCAACAAGAACATGTAACAATTGTAAATATTTATGCACCCAACATGAAAGCACCCAAATACATAAAGCAACTATTAATAAACATAAAGGAAGTAATCAGTAGTATACAACAATAGTAGGGGCCTTTAATATCCCACTTATATTAATGGATAGATCATCCAAACAGAAAATCAACAAGGCAACAGTGGCTTTGAATGACACATTGTACCAGCTAAATCTAACAGATATATTCAGAACATTCCATCCTAAAACAGCGGAATACAGATTCTTTCCAAGTGCACATGGAACATTCTCCAGAAAAGATCACATTAGGCCACAAAAAAGTCTGAACAAATTCAAGAAGAATGAAGTCATATCATGCATCTTTTCCAACCACAACGCTATACTAGAAATCAACCACAGGAAAAAATCTAGAAAAAACACAGATACATAAGGTTAAATAACATGCTACTAAACAATGAATGGTCAACCAAGAAATTAAAGAGGAACTCAAAAAATAAATATGGAGAAAATGAAAATAAAAACACGATGGCCCCAAATCTTTAGGCTCTAGCTAAAACTATTTTTAGAGGAAAGATTATAGCAATACAGGTCTATTTCAAGAAGCAAGAAAAATCTCAAGGGAAAACCTAACCTTACATCTAAAGGCGTTAGAAAAAGCAGAACTAACAAAACTCAAAACGAGTAAAAGGAAATAATGAAGATAAGAGCAGAAATAAATGGTAAAGAAACTAAAAAATAAAATTAAAAAAAATAGAGCAGATCAATAAAACCAGGAGCTAGTTCTTTGAAAAGATCAACAAAGTTGATAAACTTTTAGCCAGACACATTAAAAACAAAAGAGAGAGGGGGGACTCAAATAAATGAAATCAGGAATAAAGGAGGAGAAATAACAACCAACACCACAGAAATACAAGAATTGGAGGAAAATATTATGAAAAATTATATGCCAACAAATTGGACAATCTAGAAGAAATGGATAAATTCCTAGAAACATACAAACTCCTATAACTGAATCAAGAAGAAATGGAAAATTTGGACAGAATGATTACCAAGATTGAAATTTAATCAGTAATCAAAAACTCCCAATAAACAAAAATCCAGGACCAGAGGGCTTCACAGTTGATTTCTACCAAACATTTAAAGGTGAGTTAAATCCTATTTTTCTCAAATTATTCCAAAAAACAGAAGAGGAAGGAAAGCTTTCAAATTCATTCTATGAGGCCAGCATTACCCAGATATCAAACCCAGATAAAGAAACTACCAAAAAAGAGAACTATAGGCAAATATCTCTGATTAATGTCGATGCAAAAATCCTCAACAAATAGTGAAACAAATCCAACAATACATTAAAATAATCATTCACCACAGTCAAGTGGGATTTATTCCTGGGAGGTTCAATACTTGCAAATCAATCAACATGGTATATTACATCAACAACAGAAAAGCTAAAAACCATATGATTACTTCAATAGATACGACAAAAGCTCTTAACAAAGTACATCCTCATTCATGATAGAAACCCTCAACAAAGTAGGTTTAGAGGGAACATACCTCAACATAATAAAGGCCATATATGAAAAACCAACAACTAACATCATCCTTAGTGGGGGAAAACTGAGAGCTTTTCCCCTATTACAGGAACAAAGCAAGGGTATCCATTTTCCACTTTTATTCAACTTAGTACTGGAAGTCTTAGCCACGGCAATCAGAAAACAAAAAGAAATAAAAGGCATCCAAATTGGTAAGGAGGAAACAAAACGTTCACTCTTTGCAGATGACATGATACTGTTTATGGAAAACCCTAAAGACTCCACACAAAAAAACCTACTAGAACTGATAAATGAATTCAAAAGTCACAGGATACAAAATCAATATATGGAAATCTGTTGGATTTCTATACACTAATAATGAAGTCACAGAAAGAGAAATTAAGAAAACAATGTCACTTACAATTATCCCAAAAACAATAAAATACCTAGGAATAAACTTAACAAAGGTGAAAGAACTGTACTCTAAAAACTATAAAAGAGCGGTGAAAAAAAACTAAAGGTAACACAAGCAGATGGAAAAACATTTCATGTTCACAGATTGGGAGAACAAATTTTGTTAAAATGTCCATACTACCCAAAGCAATCTGCAGATTTAACGAAATCCCTATCAAAATACCAACAGCATTTTGCACTGAACTAGAACAAATAATTCTCAAATTTATATGAACCACAAAATACCCTGAAGAGCCAAAGCAATCTCAAAAAAGAAGAAAACATGAGGTATCACAATCCCAGATTCCAAGGTATACTACAAAGCTGTAGTAATCAAAATAATATGGTGCTGGACAAAAATAGACACATAGATCAACAGAACACAATGGAGGCCCAGAAATAAACCCATGTTTATATGGTCAATTAATATATGACAAAGGAGGCAAGAATACGCAGTAGCAAAAAGACAGTTTCTTCAACAAATGGTATTGGGAAAACCCGACAGCAACATGGAAAAGAATGAAACTGGACCACTTTCAAATATCACACACTAAAATAAAACCAAAATGGATTAAAGAATTAAATGTGAGATCTGAAACTATAAAATTCCTAAAAGAGAACACAGACAGTAATTTCTTTGGCGTGGACCATAAAAAAATTTATTCTACATGTCTCCTCAGGCAAGGGAAACAACAGAAAAAATAAACTGTTAGGACTAAATCAAAATGAAAGGCTTCTGACACAGCAAAGGAAACAATCAACAAAACAAAAAGAGAACCCACTAAATGGAGGACATATTTGTGAATGATATATAAAGGGCTAATAGGGGTTAATACAAAATTTATTAAAGAACTTATACCACTGAACACCAAAAAAAACCAAATAATCCAATTTAAAAATAGGCAGAGGACCTGAATAGACATTTTTCCATAGAAGACATACAGATGGCAAACAAACACATAAAAAATGTTCAAAATCACTGATTATTAGGGATACAGAAATCAAAACCACAATGAAATATCGCCTCAGACCATTTAGAATGGTTAAAATAAAAAATACAAGAAACAACAAGTGTTGACAGAGATGGAGGAAAAGGAACCCTTATGCACTGTTGGTGGGAATGCAAATTGGTACAGCCACTATGGAAGACAGTATGGAGATTCCTCAAAAAATTAAAAATAAAATGACCATATGATCCAGTAATTCCACTACTAGGTGTTTACCCAAAGAAAACAAAAACATTAATTCAAAAAGCTATATGCACCCATAGTTTACTGCAGCATTATTTACAATAGCCAAGGTACAGAAGTAACTCAAGTGTCCACAGACTCATGAATGGATAACAAAGATGTGGTATATATATGCAATGAAATAATAGCCATAAAAAAGAATGACATCTTGCCATTTGCAAAACATGGATGGGTCTGGAGGGCATAACACTAAGTGAAATTAGTCAGTCAGAGAAAGGCAAATACCATATGATTTCACTCATATATGGAATTTAAGAAACAAAACAAACCAAGAAGAGACAAAAAAACAGACTCTTAAATATGGAGAACCAGTGGTTGCCAAAAGGTTAGGTGGGGTGGGAGGGTGAGTAAAATAGGTGAAGGGGATTAAGAGTATACTTATCATCATGAGCACTGAGTACAGAATTGTTGAATTAATCTATTGTATACCTGAAACTAATATAACACTGTATGTTAATTTTACTGGAATTTTTAAATATGAAAATAAAATAATTTTAAAGAGAAAAGTTTATAACAAAAATGTGTACATTAAGAAAAGAGGAAGATTTCAAATAAACAATCTGCCGTTATACCTCAAGAAACCAGAAAAAAGAAAAAAGACTAAGTTAGCCAAAAGAAATAACAAAGATTACAGCAGAAATAAATGAAATAGAGACTAGAAAAACAATAGAAAAAAATCAATGAAACTAAGAGTTGTCTTTTTGAAAAGATAAACAAAATTGATAAACCTTTAGCTAGACTGACAAAGAAAAAAGAGAGAAGACTCAAGTAAATGAAATTATAAATGAAAGAAGAGACATTACAACCGACACCACCGAAATACAAAGAACCATAAGAGACTACTATGAAATACTATACACCAATAAATGGACAACCTAGGAAAAATGGAAAACTTTCCAGAAACATACAACCAAGAATCAATCATGAAAAAATAGAAAATCAGAACAGAGTAGTAACAAGGAGATTGAATGAGTAATCGAAAACCTCCCAAAAAAAACCAAAAATAAGGCAAGGATCAAATGGCTTCACGGGTAAATTCTACCAAACATTAAAAAAAAAAAAATTCCAATTATCAAACTCTTCCAAAAATTGAAGAGAAGGGAAAGCTTTCAATCTCATTTTATGAGGCCAGTATCACCCTCATACTAAAGCCAGATAAGGATACTACATGAAAAGAAAATGACAAGACAATATCTCTGAAGAATATAGTTAAAATATCCTCACCAAAATACTAGCAAACTGAATTCAACACCACAGGAAAAGGATCATACACCATGATCAAGTAGGATTTATCCCTTAGCCATAAGGATGGTTCGACATATGCAAATCATAAATGTGTTATCTTAACAAGATTAAGGATAAAAATCATATGATTATCTCAATAGACGCACAAAAAGAATTTGACAAAATTCAACATTCTTTCACAATAACAACTTGCACAAATGAGTCTAGAAGGAACATACCTCCACACAATATATGACAAACCCAGAGCTAATATCATACTCGATGATGAAAGGCTGAAAGCTTTTCCTCTAAGATCAAGAACAAGACAAGGATGTGCACTCTCACTGCTGCTATTCAACATAGTACTGGAAGTCCTAGACAGAGCAATTAGGCAAGAAAAAGAAATTAAAAGCATCCAAATTGAAAAGGAAGAAGTAAAATCTTCTCTATTTGCAGATGACATGATCTTATAGATAAGAAACTGTTAAGATTCCACCAAGAAACTGTTAGAATAAATGAATTTGGTAAAGTTGCAGGATACAAAATCAATATAGAAAAAACAGTTGCATTTGCATCTACTAACAGTAAAGAAAACAATTTCATTTACAATGGCATCAAAAAGAATAAAATGCTTAGGAATAGATCTAATCAAGAGGTGAAAGACCTGCACACTGAAAACTCTAAGACACTAATTAAAATCACTGAAGAAGACATAAATAATTGAAAAGGTATCCCATTTGTTCTTGGAATGAAAGAATTAATGTTGTAAAGCTGACCAAATTACCTAAAACAATCTACAGATTCACTGCAATCTCTTTATCAAAATTCCAAAGGCATTTTTCACAGAAATTTTTTATGAAATGTATGGAACCACAAAAGACCCTGAATAGCCAAAGCAATCATGAGAAAATAGAACAAAAGCCGGAGGTATCACACTTACTGATTTCAAACCATGTTACAAAGCTTGAGCATTCAAAACGGTATGCTTCTGGCATAAAAACTGGTGTACAGACCAATGGTACAGAATTGAAAACCCAGAAATAAAGCTACATACACATGGTCAACTTAATCCATGACAAAGGTGCCAAGAATACACAATAGGGAAAGGATAGTCTCTTCAAGAAATGGTGCTGGGAAAACTGGACATCCAAACACAAAAGAATAAAATTGGACCCTTATCTTACACCATATGCAAAAATCAACTCAAACTGGATTAAAGACTTAAACATAGGCCCGAAACCATAAAACTTCAAGAAGACAACATAGGGAAAAAGCTCCTTGACATTGGTCTTGGCAATGATTTTTTTTTTACTATGACACCAAAAGCACAAGCAACAAAGAAAAAGAAAAGTGGTACTTCATCCAACTAAAAAGTTCCTGCACAGGAAAGGAAATAACAAAATGAAAATCCAACTTATGAAATGGGAGAAAGTATTTGCAGACCATATATCTGATAAGGATTAAATATCCAAAATATATTACAAAACTCATACAACTCAGTAGCAAAAAAACCCAAAAGCAAACAAACAAACAAAAAAAAAAAAGCAAAACAAAACAAAACAAAACAAAAAAACACCAAATAACTCAATTTAAAAAATGGGCCAAAGACCTGAATAGACATTTTCCCAAAGAACATATACAGATGGCCATGAGGTGCATGAAAAGGTGCTCACCATCACTAATCATCAGGCAGGTACAAATCAAAACCACAATGAACTATTACCTCACACCTATTAAAATGGCTATTATCAAAAAGACAAGAGATAGCAAGTGTTCTCAAAGGCATGAAGAAAAGGGAATTCTTTTGCACTGTTGGTGGAAATATAAGTTGGTACAGCCCTTATGGAAAAGAGTATGGAGGTTCCTCAAAAAATTAAACATAGAATGACCATATGATCCAGCAATCCCACTACCGGATATATATCTGAAGAAAATGAAATTGGTATCTCAAAAGGTATCTGCACCCATATGTTCATTGTAGCATTATTCACAATAGCCAGATTTGAAACAACCTAAGTGTCCATCAACGATGGATGAATGGATAAAGAAAATGTGATACACACACACACACATGCACACACACACACACACTGGAATACTATATGATCCTACTTATATGTGAAATCTAAAGAAGAAAGAGAATAGAACTGTAGTTACCAGTTAGAAAGTGGGGGAGAGGGGTTTGGAAGAGGTTGGTCAAAGTGTACAAACTTTCAGTGATTAGATGAATAAGTTCTAGAGCCCTAATGTATAGCATGGTGACATCACTGTATACTTGAAATTTGGTAATCATTTCACAATGTATACATATATCAAACTATCATGTTGTTATACACCTTAAATATATACAATTTTTATTTGCCAATCCTATCTCAATAAAGCTGGGAGGGGGGAGGAAAGGATAAGAGAGGACTGGTCCAAGAGGGCAACGTATAGCCAATAGAAGCTACAGAAAGGAAAACAAAAATATTCAAGGAGTAAATTAATCACAGAAATAAAGAAATTTTCGCAAAACTGATGAAACACTCAAGCTCTCACAACCCTCCTCATGTTTAAGAACATTAAATATAAATGCAAGATCCAGAATGAGGGAAAATAGTTTACCTGCAATAGATATATTTTTTTAAATTTAAAATATCTTACAGCTATCTTGGATACTAGAAAACAATGAAACAACGCTTTCAAAGTTCAGAAAGAAAAACAATTTTGAACGTAGCATTCTATACCAGCCAAACCATCAATCAAGTTCAAGAGCAAAATAAAAGACATTTTTCAGACATATTTTAACTTGAAAGCTTAACTTTTATAAACACTTTCTGAAGAACGTATTTTGAGTATACTCCACTAAGATGAAGCATGGAAAAAATTTAAAGTAAGATATAGGATCCTAGAAACAGTATAATTAACTTAAAATACAATGAAAAGTAATCCCAGGCTGACATCTGTGCAGCAGGCAGGCCTAGAAAAACATTAGGGAATTCAACAAGTGGTTTGCTTTTAAAAGCTGAATGAGTTTAGGTATATGGTGAAGAAGGCATATGTTCGTCCAGTCAACAAGGGGAAAAAAAATGAAGGCAATTATAAACTTTCAGTAAAGCAAATACATGTTCTTAGAAAGTTGAATTCCAAATATGCATAATTTTTAAAAGACTCCTTGAAACTTATATATAGTGATATATTACATATCCTTTTCTAAAGGTGTAATAATACAAAGTAGTCCTATAATAAATATTACAGATGCTATTGAATCTTGATGTTTTACTTAATTAAAATGTAATATAAATGCTACAAAACCTTATCAATAAAAATGTACTGGGATGGTTGACCAGCTAGGAGGTAGATGAAGAAAATACAATACAAAGTGTTGAGGCACTAAATTTCTCATACAGATTAGAAATTAGATAATTAATTTTAGAAATCAGGAGGAAGAGAGATCACATTAAAAGGATAATAGAAGTGAATTTCACCCTCATTTGTTTTTACTGAAGTGTCAATAAATACAACCTAAAGTTGATAAACCAATGAATTGAGGTACAGATCTTCCTTGACTTACAGTGGGGTTACATCCCAATAAACCCATCATAAATTGAAAATATCATGTCAGGGGCGCCTGGGTGGCACAGCGGTTAAGCGTCTGCCTTCGGCTCAGGGCGTGATCCCGGCGATCTGGGATTGAGCCCCACATCAGGCTCTCCTGCTGTGAGCCTGCTTCTTCCTCTCCCACTCCCCCTGCTTGTGTTCCCTCTCTCGCTGGCTGTCTCTATCTCTGTCGAATAAATAAATAAAATCTTTAAAAAAAAAAAAAAGAAAAAAAGAAAATATCATGTCAAAAATCATTTAATATACCTAACCTACCAAACATCATAGTTTAGCCTAGCCTACCTTAAACATACTCAGAATACTTACATTAGTGTACAGTTGGGCAAACTCACCAAACACAAAGCCTGTTTTATAAGAAAGTGTTGAATATTTCATATAATTTATTGAATACTGTACTGAAAGAGAAAAACAAAATGGCTGTGTGGTACAGAATGGTTCTAAGTCTATCAGTTGTTTACCCTGGTGATCATGGCAGACTGGAAGCTGTGGTTTGCTGCTGCTGTCCAGCACCATGAGAAAGTATCTTACCACATATATCAGTAGCTCAGGAAAAGATAAAAATTCAAAATTCAAAGTGCAGTTTCTACTGAATGCATATTACTCTCACGCCATTGTAAACTAAAAGAATCATAAGTCAAGCCACATAATTCAGGGACCATCTGTTTATGTTTATTATTTAGAATTATGCTTTCATAACATTAACAGAATTGGGTTAGGGGAATCTTATTACTCATGCTACACCATTCTGTACTAATATTTTAATTTCTATATACATGTACTACAATAGCAATAATATAACAGGGAGTACAAGTTCACCACTGTCTTGGCCCAAGGGACAATTTTCCACTGGTTCCGTCCAAACACCACTCGGCCCCCATCTTGATCAAGAGACAAGGGTTTCTCTTCATACCACCATGTCTACCCCACAAGGACTGAATTTTCCCTAGTCTCTATCCCCAAAGGTATACGGTGGCCCATGACCAGCAGCAAGTTATGGTTGGGGCAGGGAAAGAGACTGGACTGAAACTCCATGGCCCACGCAAGTGTCACTTTGACCCAGATATTCATGGCTACAAGAAGCCAACCACTGGCTATTGATGATAACAAGATGGATAGCTGACTAAGCGAACCCAGGATTCCCTGGTGTTCTCCACCTGTCATGCCATCCCTCCTCCTCCAAACCAGGCTTGGGGGTTTCCCACTCTTTCCTCTTCCCTCAGTCCTTCAAATTACTCACGCTTCTTTCCCATTTCAGTCATAACTTATAAAAATGGGAAAATTCATTCAGTAAGCCTGCTTCCAAATCTTGCATCTAACTCTTTCATCAGACAATTTTATAAGCAGCTTCTTTTGCATTTTAAGCTCTTAGTGGCTGCCTCGGGGGTGGTGACCGAAGCCCACAGATCTGAGCACTGGGGAAGGGAAAACCTCTCCAGACACAAGTCAGAGAGATATTAGTGAGTCTAGTGAGGGTGAGAAACATGCAGGAAACATACAGATACAATCCAACTATGACATCAACAACAAAAATAATGACAGTAATAATACTGTACAGATTCTCAGAGACCAAAAAAAAAAAAAAAAAAAAAAGCTTCTATCCTATCATATTAGCCAAATCTTCCCTGAGCAGGAAAAACATTTGGAATGTCTCTACAAATCTGATATATATAATAAAGACATTATTATTTTAAGGAAGTACATAGCTCATAAGCTTTATGATAAAATGGAAATGCCTTGGGGTCTTCAGTCAGTTAAGTGTCCAACTCTTGGTTTCAGCTCAGGTCATGATCTCACGGTAGCGAGATTGAGCCTGTGTCAGGCTCCACACTCAGTGCAGAGTTTACTTGGGATTCTCTGCCTCTCCCTCTACCCCTCCCCTGGCTCATGCACTCACACTCTCTCTCTCTAAAATAAATAAATAAAATCTTTTTAGAAAAATGGAAATGCCTTTGTACCCTGCCTAAACAAATGCTAAAAGTAAATCTACTGGCATTATGGATAAAAAAAACTTGATTTTAAAACTACATTCAAACCTGAGTGTGTTTTCTTCTTCTTCCCCTTCCCATTCCTTTCTGAACAATTCAATCCAAAAGTCCTGGGTGAAGGAGGAACTTGCACTGGCCCAGAGTGAGGTACTGGAACCTTACCAGGGAAAGGAAAGCAACCTTATGTGGAGGGGAGGGAAAAGAGGATGGAAAAGATGGAGGGAAACAGTCCTAGATGGTTTGTTGAAAGCCAGGTGCAGAAGCAAGGCATTCATAAGAGATGGAGAAGGGTTGGTGGTCCAGCCCAGTGTGTAATTTCAGAGCCTGAGTAGGGCAAGAAGGACAGCAGCACAGGGTGTCAGAGCTAGAGCTAAGCAAGAAGATCATCCATGGATACATGTGAGGGGCAGCCCAGCACAAAGCATCAGAGTCTGAGCTGGGTACAGAGATCATCTGTACAGGAAAGTGGCCCACAAGGGGATCACAGCCCAGATTGGGTGAGGGGCATCTGTGCATCCTAGAGCAGCAGCAAGTATAGACAGGTGTCAAAGTCCAAAGAGGATGGGGATGGTGTCTGTGTAGGCAGTAGGTAGCAGTGGTGAGGGGAAATTGATCATATAGACAGGGAAGCTGATCAAATATATAAAAAAGTAAAGATAGTGAGAATCAGATCTCTCACCATCAGAGCTAGGAGCTACAAATACAGAAAGGGAGAAAACTAGAATAAAATTAGGTGTTGGACTAGAACTGAAGATATCAATGTGTACTCATGGTTTTCAGTATGTATAGTCAGATATTAAAACAAACATAAGTATAAATGCACGTACACACACACACGCACACAATCCCTAGTCTGTCTAGTGAGTAGGCCTGGAAGTAGTGACATCCCAGGAGTAATGAGCACATCTAGTACCCGGATCTTGATTTCTAAATACTATTTGCCACTGAAAAGAAAAGAAAGAAAAGAAAAGAAAAGAAAAGAAAAGAAAAGGGAAAGGAAAGGAAAAAAAGGAAAAAAGGGAAGGAAAGGAAAGGAAAGGAAAGGAAAGGAAAGGAAAGGAAAGGAAAGGAAAGGAAAGGGAAAGAAGGGAAGGGAAGGGAAGGGAAGGGAAGGGAAGGGAAGGGAAGGAAAACGAAAACGAAAACAAAATGAAACTAAGGTTCCTTAGAGAAATGGCTGATTCCAGGGCTCATGGCAAAGAAAATGTAAGATAAGCCTGGAACATCTTATACCAGAAAGCATGGAAGGGCTCAACAAATGATGGCGATGTGTCAAAAGGACAAAGAAGTGACCCTGAAAGGGTTTCCATTGGCCCAATCTAAGATAATTTGATCATCATAATAATGATAATAATAGATTACAATCCATTAATAAAATAGAAATCTATGAGTCCCATACCCATACAAATGGATGGATGGATGGATGGATGGATGGATGGATGGATGGATGGAGAGAGAGAGAGAGAGAGAGAGAGAAAGAAAGAAAGAAAGAAAGAAAAGAAAGAAAAGGGAAGGAAGGAATGAGGGAGGGAGGAAGGAAAGAGAGAAAGAAAGAGTTTGAAAAAGAACAGTGAATTTAACTAATCTCAAAATTTTTCTTCACAAAATACTTATTAATTACAAAGAGAAAAAATAACTTTATAGTGGAGAAGAGCGATGGCCATCACTTTAATCAAGTAGCTAAAGTAAACATCATCAGATATAGAATAAATTGAAATTGTGCACCACTTAATGGGATGCAATGAGAAAAACTCAGCATCACATCTGGGATATCTGGCAAGAGTCCATAATCTGAGTCAAATCATGAGGCAATGTCAGACAAATGCAAATCAAGGAACACTTTACAAAATAACTGGCCTGTCATCTCCAAAGGTGTCAAGATTACGAAAATCCAAAAGAGATTAGGGCACTATTCCCAATTGAAGGGTATTTTAAATGAACATGACAAATAAATGCAATGGGAGAGTCTGGGTGTCATCCTTTCGCTATAAGGGACATGAAAATTGGGGACACTGGCAGAATGTAAATGGACTGGGAGGAGTAGACCGTGGTAATGTACCAGTATTAATTCCCTGATTTGTACGGTTGTGATGAGGTAATATAGGATACTCTACAAACTATGTGGTATATAATCTTGAATGTTGGTCAGAATCATCTAGTAGATTTGTTACGATACAGATAGCTGAACTCCATTCCAGAATTTCTGATTCAGGGGGTCTGGAATGGGGCTCAAGAATTTGCATCTCTAACATATTAATAGGAAATACTGATGCTGCTTTGAGAGCCACTGATATAAGAGAATATTCTTGCTTTAGAAAAACAAACTCAAGTATTCATGGGCAAAGAGTCTTACTATCAGTGCTTCAGGACAAGAACAGTTCTTCGTCATGTGCTTGCAAGTTTTATTTAATTTTGAAATGTTTCAATAAACAACTTCATTAATTCCAAAGCCATCAAATAAGAATTCAGGATAACCGGGCAGTGAGGCAGCTGTGGTTGAGCAGTGCCCAGTACACCCCTTCCTAATGGGTAGTGCAAAGTAAAGTAAGTAAGATAGGAAAGGGGCCATTTAACGCATGTGAGAGAACCATATGTATTCAAGTTCTTAAAAACATTTGTTGACCCCCCAAAAAAAAAAAATTTGTTGACAACAAACGTTCAAAACACTCCATCTCTAAACATTAGAATAGGTGTCCTTTATTAAAAATTTGAGTCTTCCTCAATGGCTATTTCCCTCCATATCTCCAAATTCCTCCTTGTCCATCTTACTGGTACCTCAGGCTCTACATTAAAAAATAAGCAAACACATCTAATAAAAGAGCTGATCCCCCTCCAAAAAATCATCTGGTACCATGTTACAGGGTTAGGCAAGAAAATAAAATCCATTCACTGGATTTAATCCACTGAACACTCTTCAATGCCATACCTTTCCAGGTTTGCTGGGCCCTCCACCTACCAGTCATGTGATCCCAGGTGAGTATCCTATCCTCTCTGTAGCTCCATTTCCCTATCAGTAAAATGGGAATAATAATAGCACCTATACCTCACTGGAGTGTTATGAGGACTGAATAAATGTAATGGACGTGGAATAAGCCTGGTGCATGGTAGGCCCTAGATAAATGTGATAGGCTGTTGTTTCAAGTTTGGCAACATAAAATATTTTTTGGATTTGATAATGGCCATCCCAGCACCCACCACACTCCCCTTACCACTTTATATGTGAAGCTAGAAGGCCTCTGGGCAGAAAATTCAGCAAGTTTGCACAGAAACCAAGGAGTTTCCTTGGAGGAAAGATACCAAGATGCTGACCCATACATCTATTGAGATTCAATGTTCCAGACCATCTTCGGTGATTCTCATGGCTCTACCTCCGATCAGAGAGGCAGCAAATTGTGGTGGCGGGAACTTGAGCTCCAACGACGGAGCCTGGGGTCTAAGTCCAGGTTCCACCACGTACTGTCTCACCTTCAGCAAGTTACTTAACCTCTGCGTATTTCAGTTTCCCTCTTTGTAAAATGGGAGAGATGATAATAATATCTACTTCATAAGGCTGTTGGAAAGACGAAGGAGACAATTTATACCAAGCAATTGCTATAGTGCCGGACATATAAAATACACTTAGTAAAACTTGTGGGCACAAGGTGTGGCCATAGGACTAGTTGTAGTCAGTGACATGGTGTCACTTCCTCAGGGGAGGAAAAAGATGTTTTCTCTACCCTCGTATGTTTAGTACCTGAAGACTGCAAGTTAAACTGACCAAAGATAGGTGCTGCACAGAAAACAAGCGAAGACCGAAAAAGTAACTGGGCTTGAGAGCATACGGACCATTTTAACAAAGGCTGAGAGACTGTAGAAAAGGATGTTTGGGCTTTTAGGGATAGTAAGTTGTGATAAGGTAAAGATATGGGGAAAACTAACAGAAGGCGAGGTTTTTTTCGTAAGGCCATTATGCAGACTGAGTCAGTACCAGCTCTGTGGTGAAGAGCCATCTACAGTGATTAAAAGTTAGTCTCTTCAGGAGTTGAAAAGAAAAAGACGGATACCTTCACAAAGGGAAATGCGCGCCTGCTTTCAGGCAGGAAGGCAGAGGGCAGAGAATTCCTCCTCTATTTCGGTTTCTCAAGTGCCTTGAGCTCAAAATAATCCTCATGCCAAAGTAGAATATTTGGGGACAGCATATTGTGATCACCTTCACTTCTAAGCTGAACCACTTAATTACCAGTACAAGATCCTCAAGAATGCTTTCCCTCTGACGTGACGACCAATAAATTTCTAGGCAACAGCTTCTCGGTCAACTTGGGGCCCTGAGTACTTGCAATAAAAGCAGAGCCATCTCTGTGACCTACAAGGGCCCATCTAACCTTTGTTATTACACCACTAAAATGTAGGAGTTGTTTGTTACTGCAGCGTAACCTACCCTATCCTGACTGATCGAGCACCACTACCACCACCCCCCCACTGCCAAGGAGAACCAACCCTGAAGGAGGAAGGAATTTGGATTGTTGACCTTGGCCTGGATGGAGGTGATGGGGTATTGTTTCTGAGTGTGGTGTGTGGCTGAGACTGAAAATCCTGTCACTCAACCGACATTGGAATAGTTATCCACTGCCATGTAACATATTATCCCAAAACTTAGCGGCCCATGTGCACAGACCACCACACCATACTGTCAATACTCAGAGCTGGATCTCCCACCTCTCCCAGCCCCCATGCCCTTCCTCCCCCGTCTATCGGTACATCCTCTCCAGCACATGAAGATTACATAAAATGTCAGGTGCAAGTCAAGCTTCTGTGAAAGGAAAGGCAAAATCAGCTGACCGGGTCTCAACACTTAGAAAAACACAAGGGTAAAAGACCACCAAGAAACACAGTTACTTGCAAAGGGGTGGGCGGGGAGCACGAGCCAGCAGCAAGTCACACCTGCACCCTTGGTTGGTGGGGTGAATCAGCACATAAAAATGGTGTCTCCCATAGATGACCCTTTTTCCTCACCTGACCATCTGCCCATTGATGTTTCAATTGCTTATTTCACACTGCTTCCCAAAGGTGTTTTCGACATAGTCTTAACAACCATCATACCAACACATTATCTTAAAAATATATATAAGAAAGAGGTCACTAGAGAACGTGCTGTGCAACCCCTCCATCTTCCCCTCTAGCTACATCTGGGCCACCAAACCCTGTCCCAGCAAATCCTAACATATAAGTGGACAGGTCTAACAAGGACCCTGATGTAATAGCCTAGAAAGAGTTGAACACCAAAAAAAAAATCATGCAAGGAGCCACAGCAAGTGATTTAATATTACCAGGCAGACACCCCTCCTTCCCAAGGAAAAAGATGGCAATTTAGAGGTTCCTCCTGTCCCCAATTCCATGCACACATAATTGCTTCAGGAAAAACAGACCAGGAACTGCTGGCACATTCTACTCCCAGATAGCCTGCCACCCCCACAGGCTGTGTTTCCAATCAGGGTGTGAGTGAATGGAGAGGATGGAGTTCTTCCCTGGAGACAGAGAGGTATCATTTGCAGAGAAATGGAACAGGGTGGAAAAGGGATGTGGAAAATCATCAAACTGCTCCCCAGGCATGGTCAATGAAATAAGTTAAAGCCATCATTTCAAGGTTAAGTCAGGAGACAAACACACATGATGCTATAAATACAGTGTCCCTTCGGGCACCACGGCATAGATCATAACAGGCCAAGGGCTAAATGGGACACATGGTGGGTGCCCGTCTCTGTCGGGCCTGATGGATTGACAGGCAGACAAATATGAAATGCAAGCCTTGCAGCCAGGCCCTGCCCTGGGTGAAATTCCATTAAAATGCACAACAAAGATCAAATGGAGGGAATAAAAAGTAAAAAAGCAGAACAACAGCCAACCTTGGGGGGGTAAGAAAGGAGGAAAGTTAGCATTATCCAGGAACCATTCCCAGCGGCCCCTGGCTACCTGACCTTCAACAACTTGGCAGGCTCCTTCTGAGGCCATGAGACCTCAACACCATCCTGCTTCACAGCCTTGGGAGGGACTCATGAGATAATGCCATAACACACAGCCTCACTACGTGCCTGGCACTGTGCTAAGTGCCCTGGGCATATCCTCTCATTTTGCGATCCTGAGGGTTGGCGGAGGCAGGTTTCATCCATCCCACTTCACAGACGCACAAGCTGGAGGTCAGAAGAGTTCATTCACTGGTGCAAGATCACACAGGTGGTAAAGCCAGCATTTGAACCCAGATATTTCCAACCCCAAAGCTTATGCTTTTATCCCTGCTGCTGCTGCCTCAGCTCTTGGAGTATCACAAGCTACCTGGCCCTCCCCCCACCATCCTTCACCGCAGCTCGGCCAAGAGTGGCACATACAAGCTGCCACTCCCCCCCATGCCCCTTTGTCACTAATTAATAATCATGGGCCCTGCTGGGCCTGCACCCCACTGAGAACCCTGCTGAGAGCAGTGCTTCCGAGTAGCCTCTGCCAACCCACCCAAGGGCTGCAGGAGCAAACTAAGTGGACACATGTGGTTAGCACAACGTCTCAAGTGGAGCTGATGGCCAGCATGAGAGTGCCCAGGAAGGAAAGGACACTCCTCACCCCCTTGGTCACATGTGTCCCCTCTCTATTTGCCTAGCTCAGGTTCTCCTTATCTCTCCTGGGCTACACTTGGCCACAGAGGTCTGTCAGCACACATCTGAGCATGCCTCCTTCCAGCTCGGCATCCTTCAGGGGCTCCCCACTGCCCCCAGGATCAAGCGAATCCTCCTCAGCCAGAACCCTCCCAAAGGCCCTCGCGCCCCGTGGCCACCTGCAGAAGGCCCTCTCGGCTTACAAGACTTGGCTCAAGGACACACACCACACAGCTGATATCGATGACTTCCAAAGCTGAGATGAAAAGGGATAGGAGGGAAAATGTCAGCTCTGTACTGACTCAGCTGTGTATTATTTTACTTTCCATAAACATTTTCATGGTTTTCAAAGTCATGATGAAGTCAAAAGGTAATAAATACATAAAGATGGGGGAATGGATATCTAGTTCTCCATACCTTCTTGCTCTCCCCTGTATGGGTAAGACCCAGCATCCAGGACTCCTTACTGTCCTCACTGACCCGGTTCGATGGCACTTGGGCACTCCTGGAAGACAGGAACTTTCTTTTACATCGCTGAACCTGGAGGGTGAACACCACATCGGAATACTATCTGATGAAAAAAATGAATAAACAATGAAATGAATGTGCCCCTGAGAAATGTTGTTCACTTATGGCGAAGTCCTCTCACCCCTGATGGCTGCCAGTCTGTGCAAGGGGCTCCCCAAGTCCAAGGGAGAGTTCTCCAGAAATAAAGTCTATTGATAACTTAAATAAGAGGGTCTAGATTCATGTTCCTCAAGATGTGACCTGTGCAACTGCACAGGACACATGGCCCATTTCTTCAGTAAGTATACAGCACAGGTTTAAAAAGTAGTCTCTGAGCACCAGGTGTTGTGTGCGAGTGATGAATCACTAAATTCGACACCTGAAACTCATATTGCACTATACGTTAACAAGCTGGAATTTCAGTGAAAACGTGGGGGGAAAAAAAGAAAAAAAAAGTCTCAGGCTTACGAAAAAAAAAGTCTCAGACTTAAGAAATGTTACCACCAAAAACAGTGTGAGAGTCTTTATTGGATACTAACAAACCAACTCTGAAGAGACATTTTTGAGACAATTAGGGAAATTTCAACAACGGAGTGTGAGAGGATATTAAAGATTATCGTGAATTTTGTTAGGTGTGATAATGGTATTGCGGTTGTGCAAAAAAGAAGTCCATATTGGATATGGGTGAAATAATGTCTGAAAATTGCTTTAAAATGCTCTAACTTAAAATAGATTGTACACAGAAAAAATGGTATAGAGATAAGATGAAACATTACGAAAATGTATTGCTAATTATTGGGGCCGGATGAACACATATGGGGTTCTTTATTCTGCTTTTGTATCTACTCTCAAGGATTTCCACAGTGAGAAGTCTTAAAAAGGCTCCTACATTTTAAAAAAAAGTAGCCCGTGAACTGCAAGGGAAACACCTGGCGCTTGTTAAAATGCATATTCCCAGGCTGCTCTGACCAGTCAGGAGGAGGGCAGTGGCCTTGAAGCTGCACGTTACAAGCGAACCCTGCCCCTCCTCCAGCTCTAGCACACCTCGGTTCTGATGAGGATTCCACACACCCGGTTTGCCAGGAACCGGCGTGGATTGCACCCGCTGTCCCCCCTTCCCTCTCAGGAGCGGCCCAGTTTGGACCACGAAGCACACAGTCACTGTAGTGGGAGTGAGCCACGCTCACTCTTCACAGGCTGCCCTGACCTGTGTGTGCTGAACCCCCGCTTGTCTGGCAAGGCCCAGCTCAAGCACCCCAAGACCTTCTCTGAGGACTCCAGGTGAGAGAATTCCTCCACGCTTTACACCACAGACCCAAGCCTACAGGGAGTACCGAGCGCTGGCCTCAGGTCTATCCATCTATGCGGATGGCTGTGATATTGTGACACAGTAAGAAAGAGCAGATTTGGTCTCTGCCCCTGGTTCACGGCCCAGAACTCCTGAAACCTTTGAAATTTCCTGAGTGGTAGCAGTAAGAGTTGTGTCTTTGTTACTCATAATAAGCCTCTTTCAAACACCTGAGTTTATGCTAATGAGGGGACTCCTAGCAGCTGGGAGCTGTTTGCCAGAGGAACCAACCAGGTGATGAGAAGGTTGGAACTTTCAGCCGCACCCCCAGGGAAGGGGGAAGGGAGAAGCGCTAAAGATGGAGCCAGTGGACGCTGATTTAAGTAACTGTGCCTACATAATGGAACCTCGATAAAAACTCTAAACCACGGGGTTCAGAGAGCTTTCCAGGTTGGTGAACACCCTGAGGTGCTGGGAAGGTGCTATGCCAGTAGAGGGTCTGGGGGCTCCAAACTCCAATCCTTGCCACACACGTCTCCCAGTGCATCTCTTCCAACTGACTCGAGTTGTATCCTTTATAATAAACTGGTAAGTGCAAGTAAGTGTTTCCTGGAGTTCTGTGAGCAATTATAGCAAATTATCCAGCCTGAAAACGGGAATGGGGGAACCTTCAATTTACAGCTAGTCGGTCAGAAGTGCAGGAGGCCTGTTGTAGTGATTGGCATCTGAAGGGGGGGACAGTCTTGTGGAACGGAGCCCTTAACCTGTGGGGTCCCTGCTAAATCCGGGTAGTGTCAGAATTGATTTGTAGGAAACCCAGTTGGTGTCCAGAGAGTCAGAAACTGATTGGTGTAGGAAAACTGCTCACACATTTGGTGTCAGAAGTATTGTGAGTAGAAAAACTGTTTTCTTTTAATGCTCATCCTTAGTTTGCCTGTCTCTAGCCTGGGGACTCCTTAAAGGCAAGGACTATGTCTTACTAATGCTGGCACAGAACCCATGGCTGATAAGTGTTAGTTTGATAAATGAAGAAACAAACAAATGAATTAATAAACAGGAGTCATTGTGCTGGGCATCTCATGAGACATATCTGTGCTAACTTAAATTCTGACTTACCATCATGATGAGAGGTTAGGTAGCCTTAATTTAAGATGACTAGTGTGAAAACTGGGTAAAAGCAGGGGGGAAATGTGATGTAGCACGTGGGGGAAAAGATCAAAATTTCAGAAAGTATGTGTACACTAATGGTAATTATAAAAATACATATGTCTACTATTATTTTTATGAGACCAAAAGGTCATACGCAAGAGAAAAAATAGTGAGATTTTCGGCAACTATACTTGTATTTCATGTATTTACATTTTCCAAATATTCTTTTTTTTTTTTAAGATTTTATTTATTTGAGAGAGAGTGCACAAGCAAGGGGGAGGGGCAGAAGGAGAAGTGGACTCCAGGCTGAGTAGGGAGCCCCATGTGGGGCTCTATCCCCGGAGGACCCCAGGATCACGGCCCAACCAACTGAGCCACTCAGGCGCCCCCCACCCCCCGCACCTTTTTTTAAGGAAAGAAGAAACTGGGAAAAACAGCTTGGAGTCTGTTTTGGTCTGGTGGTAAATGCATGACCCCAACTCCAGCACCACAGGGCCCCTCCCAAGGCCCCCACCAACCCCAACAGAGGAGAAAAAGCCTGCAACAATGCCTCTGGCACTGGGGCAGGGGAGGGAAGTGGAGACAAACCGTTTTTCCACATAACCCCTAGGTTTCCCCTGGTTGAGTTTGATAAGACCTCCAACCCCTAAGACAGGGAGTCAATAAATTTCCATGCTCTGCATGCTGCACAGACCCACGTGTACGGAGGTATTGAAAAGAGCAAAGAGCTTCAACAGTCCCTCGGTCTGTACCGAGAGCATCCCGGGCTTTCCAGTCATCCTGCAAGGAGCCTGCTCCAGTATTAACAGGTATCAATCTAATATATTGTGCAGCAAGCACCATTATTTTCTTCTCAATCTACTTTACCTGCCACATCTCTCAGGGGCAGATTGGAAAATATGTGGTAATTATATATTGATAGAACGGGGGAGCAGGTTATATACGGACCCATTGTACTTGGCTTCCTTATTAACCAGCTCAGATGTGCTCTGTGGGATCCTTCTTTGCTCTTTAAGGAATCTCTGGAGCTGAGCTATTATTTTGCTGTTTATGATTTTTTTTCCTTGCTCGTAAAAATTGTCCAGCTTTACCAGAACCTCACATGCACCAAGCCAAGATGGGGCTTTGAAGCACAACCCTGGTGTCATTCTCCTTGGCAAGGTTCCCACCACGAAGCTGGCGACTTCCACACAAAGACACACAACAACTTCACCGGGCTGGCTTCCCAGTCCCCTGCACCACTTCATCGAGGAAGAGTCAGTCAGTAGGAAAAGTACTTAAGAAAAAGTCAATGAACCATATTGGTGAGCCTTCCGAACAAATTATTTTTTTTTTTTAAAGAAACATAGCAAGCTATAGGTTTAACAGTAGGTTTTCCTCACAAACACTAATGATAGTAGTCCTCAGTGAAGAAGCCACAGGAAAACAAGAACAGGCACCTCTGGGAAGTTTAATGGTCTTTACTTAGTTGATTTGTCTGGACTGGTTAAGCAAAGGGAGAGGGAGGAAGGGAGGAGGGAGGAGTAAGGGAGGGGAGGGGTGAAGGAGAGATGGGGGGATGAGGGAGAGATAAGGGAGGGAGAGGGAAAAGTGAGGGAGGAAAGGGGGAGGGAGGGGTGAGGGAGAGATGGGGGAGGGAGAGGAAGGGGTAAGGGAGGAGGCCTCTGGTCGAAGACCTCTGAGTAAAGGGCAGGTGGAAAGCAAGTGGTAATCCACAAGCACTTTGGGACTGCTGCCCAGGTGATCTAAATGGATGGTTGGTCACTCTGAGTGATCTAAATGGATCTCAAGTCTAGAAGAAATGTGAGAAGGCCATATAATCCACATATGGTGGGTGCAGCCAAACCGTTCCAACCCCGTCACTCAGCATGCACTCACGCAGCATTTCCTGGGCACCCAATTCCAGCTGGAGTCCCACTGTCCCCAGCTGCCCAGACCTCAGGCTCCCCTACGGAAAGGTGACAAGTGGCAGTTCCCTTAATGTGAGTCCTGACACCTGGGTTCTCCTACCAGCCCTGCCACCTGATTAGTGGGCTGGATTTCCACAGGCCTTGCTTCCCTGTACCCTTTCCAATCAGAAAATAAAAAGTGGGGGAGACAGTGGACCACTTATATCCCAACCAGCTGTGACAACTGACTGCATACGTGCAAAGAACCCACCCCATATTGCTGCTTTCTTTTCTTAGCCTGGTCTTGTCTGTCTACACGGTTCTTGTGCCAAAAGCTACCCCTGGGTGGCTGAGCCGAACAACTGCGCAGGGGAACTGCCTTCCATCAGGTGGACCTGGAAAGGGCACAAGGAAACAGAACTTGCCCTCGAAGGTGAGACTCTGCCAGTTAAAAATTCAAGCCCAGAAATCATCATCTAACTTATTGAATACAACCTACCACCACCACTTGCAAGGAAAAAAAAAAAAAAAACACAGCCAGTGTAACCTCACCAATAAGTAATTAGGGCAGCGTACTCCCTCTAAAATGAAACCACCAGCACTGGAACTTCAGTTAAATTTAATTACTACCTTATTTCCTTTACAATAGATGACCCAGTTTTTGGATAATATTCTCAGAAAGAGATTACGTGTGGGTGTAAAACTCTGCCCTATCTTCAAGAAGCAGAGAGACCATTCACTGAGCTCACCTAATCCACCCAGATATGTGTGCAAGGCGAATGGATAAGATACAGCCCACGGAAGAAACACGCTCTATTCTTACACAAAGGCCGAAGAGGCAAGCAATCCGACATTTATGCCTCTAACAAAAAGCAATCCCATGGATCCCCGAGCGCTGCTTGTCAGGCTTGCTGACCAACTTCCAGAGGGCAGCCTTGGACAATTATATGAAGAGCCCGTCACCCCCAGCGTATGCAGACCCAGATACGCCCCAGGCCCTGGATCCCCGGGCAAGGATGGGCCCCTGGCACAAAGCAGATCTACATCTTGGCCGCTGCACGGACTCTCATGACCTAGAAAGTCCCTGATCTGGCAGGAAAGCAGAGAGGGTGGGTCCACAGATGCCTTGACTTGCCCTCACTACTCACCACAGTTCTCCTAGGCTGAGCTGAGCACAACGCACAGTGACATGTGAATGACCATGAATGGTGACATGTGCAGTGAATGGTAACAGAGAGGTGTCCAGAGCATCCCAATCCCAGGCAGCCAGAACATCCTGGAAGACAAGATCAAATACGTCTTCGTTCATTCCTTCCCATAATGAAAAGTGAGGGGGTGGGGATCAACATCCTACCCTCAAGGAGCTCAGAGACTGGGAGGGAAATAAATATGTAAACAGGCAATCATAAAAGAGTAGAATTAATTCTCCAGCAGGAGGAAAAGGTAGCAGGGGAAAGAGAGAAGGAGAGTCAGGATGGCTTCCTGGAGCTCAGGACCTTGAAGGCTGGATCTCAGATATAAAAAGAAAACGAGAGCCATACGGGGTACAGGGTGGGGTGGGAGAAACTAGACACCCCAGATGAAGGGGTGCAGGCCTACCAGCAGAGAGAGAGGACGGTAGTTCGAGGAAAGCAAGGGCTTCCGTGGGACCGTAAGGAAATGAGGAGGAAATGAGGGAGTGAGGAGGAAACAGAGGAGCCTGCTGATAAGTGGGTGTAGACTGTGGTGTTAGCGCCTGAGCCCGCAGATCTCAAGTGACACGGAAAGGCTTTCAGCAGGCCAGTGACAAGTCCACATCTGTGTTTAAGAATCATCACACTGACAAAAATACAAAAATGTTGTCACTAAAGCAAAATACAAAATCAACAGAAAGGGGGGTTGATGAGGAAATGGTGAATGGCTGACAGTGGCTGAAGTCAGGGGATGGGAACATGGGCGTTCGTTATACTATTCTCTCTCGTTTCATCTAGGCTTGAAATTTTCCGGAGTGGAAATGTTTTTTAAACGAACATGAATCTTTTTTAAATCAGAAGCATGTCTTCTTGTGATTTTTTAAAAAATGTTATATATCCTAGCTCATTAGCCAAAAATAAATGGGAGTGTGTTTGTATTTTTTTTTCTTTCTACATTTTAAAAATACCACCGTGCTGCAGGGTGGCGAACAGATTGGAGAGAAGGGAAGAGGGGACAGGAAGCCGTTAGGAGGCCGTGTGGGGACCCAAGTGAGAGACGGTGGTGGCCTAGACTGACACGGTGGCAGGGCGGATAAAGGGCTGGATTTAAAACATTCAGGAAGTACAATGGCCAGGACCCGGTGACTGACTAGACACGAATGAATCATGCATTCGGGCACTCTCTCTCAAAGATTTAGGGCCACCTGCTCTGCCCACAGCACTGCCAGGGACTGCAGGAAAATGAACAGGCAGGTCTGACATGAGGCCAGACATCAGCACAGCTATCGATGACAGAAATAAGATGAAATAAGCCAAAAGGACAAAAACAGTCTTGGAAAAGTAAAAAAGTAAAAGCCACAAGTAAACATTAGCTTAAAACATGCTGTAATACCAGCAAAACTGAAAAATGCTGGAAAATAATTTTTTTTAAAGATTTTATTTATTTATTTATTTATTTATTTATTTATTTGACAGAGAGACAGCCAGTGAGAGAGGGAACACAAGCAGGCGAAGTGGGAGAGGAAGAAGCAGGTTCATAGTGGAGGAGCCTGATGTGGGGCTCGATCCCATAACGCCAGGATCACGCCCTGAGCCGAAGGCAGACGCTTAACGACTGCACCACCCAGGCGCCCCTGGAAAATAAATTTGAGGCATTTAACCACACGCACTTAAAATGTGAGAACGATAAAAGACAGCCAAGATAAACGGTAGGATTGCATCATAAAAGAACAGTACTACAATCAAAACTATAGATAAAAAGCAAAAAAGGGAAATAATATCAGCTAATGGACTATATTAAAAAGATTAAACAGTGAAATAAAATTATTGAGGATGCATACATTTTGCTAAAGTACATTCTAACCAAAGGATATCCATCTATCGGGAGAAGCACAGGTTGTGATGTGGAGACCAGCTGCCCAGGCCACCTGCTTAACCTCAACCCCCAGAGCCACCTTGACGGGCTCCGAGCCCAGCCACACCAAGTACTCGCCATTCCCCAAATCTGCCCTGTTTTCCTTAAAGGACACTGCTGGGAGGAGGTAAGGATTACACTGCGCTATCCACAGAAAAGGCTCCTAAAAATCCCCTCTGCACATCCGTCCTTCTCCTCAAAGCTTCCCAGTGCCAAAAATCTCTGCTGTCACGCCCTCCCTGATATATTGTCCGTTCCTAAAGATGCCTGCCTTCTCCGCCCCAGCACTCTTGCTTCAGCTGAGAGAGAGACCCTCCTTGCCACAGCCGTCCCCTGGGGGACAGCAGTCCAGCTTGAGCCTCTGAGGGCTCCTCTTAACAGAAAGAGCACCTTAGACCTGAGTGAACGGAATTCTCCCCCTCATGACATCTACACACATGCCAGGCTTCCCCCAAAACTGGACTCTTCCTAAATAAAGTGTCCTAGGGTCTGGCCATGGGCCTGGCACATAGACAGTGCTCGGTTAACATCTGTTGAAGGCAAAGAAATGAAAGGAAAGATCGGTAGCCTTCCAGCTGAAGTGGTCAGGGCTCCATTCTTGAACAAGGACAAATGCCACAGCAGGGATCCTGGCCCCAGGGAGGCTTCTTTCAATGCGCGTCTCAGGAGAGAGCCCTGGGCTCCTGCCTTGCACGCGGGCATTGTCAGCTCTTCCCAAAAGGCACGTAAGGTAGCAGCAGGGATGCCCTCGCGCAGGGTCCATGGCAACAACGCGAGGAAGGCAAGGGCAGTGCTGCTGCAGGGCCTCGAGGAGAGGCGGTTTGCAGGCACGGATCAGGAGGGCTTACCGGAGGAAGGGGTCAGAGCCAAGGCTCCAAAGATGGCGAGGCCGCCTGGATGGAGGGAGAACAGGACAGGATTTCTAGCAAGGGAACAGGATATGAGCCACCACACGGAGCCGATTTCATCCCCCAGCACAAAGACTGCCCTTCCCCCAGGCCCCCAGCACACAGTCAGCCAGAATCCCGCAGGCAGCGTTTCTGTGCAGCGTGAAGCAAGTTCCCCAAATTCCACCGTGGCTACCCAAGTCGTGGCCAGATCACATCTCTGTGATGCAGAGACCTGCTACTGGGCTTTCAGCAGCCCCTCCAGCACCAAGCCACCCCGGGCGGAAACTACATTTGCATTTTGGACAGCCTTAAGTGTGAGAAGCCATCACACTCTATTCTCTGAGGGAACATAACAATTCCAGCTGCCTCTTCCAGAAGGCACTCCCTGTGAAGTTTAAATAGCCAGTGACAGTTCGCAGCATTATACTCCTTAGCACGGATTTGCCTGACCTCCTGTATGAGCCAGTTCTCAGCTCTCCCAGCCATTCGGGTTATGTAAATCGTGATACATACTTATGACTAGCAGGACGATTGCTGGCTTTTTATTTTTTCAGTTCTAGAAAGAGCAAGAACTTCCTTTGTCTCAACTTTAGGGAAGCCTTGACAAGAGGTTCACCAGCTGTCCAGCCTTGCATTCATCTGAAACGAGATGCTTTCCTGGAATTTTCCTGTCTGTTCCAAACGAGACCCTGGTACCACAGATCTCAGACAGTACCTCGAGTGAAGGAGAGCCCTGCTAGAGACTGAACGTGTGCGTCTCCCCTCCAATTCAGATCTTGATATCCTAACCCATAATGCTCTGGTGTTTGGAAGTGGGACCTTGGGGAGGTGATTAGGTCATGAGAGCAGAGCCCCCACACAGGAGATTAGTTTCCTTATAAAAGACACCCCAGAGAGCTCCCCTGTCCCTTCCACCACGGGAACACAGAAAGAGGACAAGCGTCCATAAGCCAGAACACAGGCCCTCACCAGATTCTAAATCTGCTGGCACCTCGACTGTGGCACTTCCCGTCCTTCATAACTGGGAGATATAAGTTTGTGTTGTTTGCACACCGTTCAGTCCGTGATATTCCGTGGGAACAACCCGAACAGACGAAGACAAGGCTCCAATGCAGAACTGACAGGAGATGGTGAGGAACCAGCTTCACGGCTCCTGAGCTCCCCACCCAGAGGCCTTTATCTGCTTTGGGAACATACAATTTTGAGAGAAGAGAGGAAAGGGGGAATCTGTGAAGCGAGTATTTTGAAGAAACAATTAAGATACTGTGAGCCCCACACGCCGCTGCCACATGAAGGGAAGAGAACGTGCTTTCTGTCAACTCAAGCCTGGGGAGGGGGCTTCCACGGGGCCAGTCGAGGACAATGAAGACCATCCCAGTACTTGGGGGGCGCTGGGTACTGTAGAGAACACTGGGGAGCACGTGGCAGCCAGAGAAAGCATACAGATGGGACTGGCCTGCACCCCCAGGGTTTACACGAACGGGATGTGGACAACGTGGGAAAGCCAGGCTGGGTCCATCTTAAAGCCTGCCCCAAAGGATGCCTGGGAGGGGGTGAGGCCTCCAAGGGCAGGAAGAAATGTGGAGAAACATCACAAAACCAGAATGAGACCAGCACAGAAGGGGAGAAATGACATGGTCTGCATCAAGGGAGCAGCAGGGGGGCTCCCAGGAGGAGGCATTCCCAAGCAGCTCACCAGAGCATCCATGAGAAAGAGTCAGCTAAGAATATCTGCCAGGCCTGGGAGTGGGACACACAGAGCAGTTCAAGGAAGAGCTCTCCTGGCTCCCTCTCCTCCTCTCGTCCCTCCTGGAGCACCCAGGGTCAGTAAGGGCAGTTACAGGGTACAGACAGAAGAGCAGACAAAAGAAGAAGGCCATGCCTCTGCTCTGGCGAGGGGTCGGCCACAGTGAGTGTCCAGCTGTGGGAAGGACACAATCCCATATTCATTAAATTCAGAGATTTGATTAATTTGGGGGTCTAGATATTCCTAATTTCTCAAACATGTTTGCAACTGACATAACCGTTGGATCGTCTGCTGCCTACGAGTGAGTAGAAAAATCAGGGACTTGCCCAAATGTCATCAGAGGCAAGGGAAATTCATCCCCCCACCCCTACCCAATAAAATTTAAAAAGGCAATGAGAGACAAAATAAGGCTACCTTTGATTATATCCCGAAGTCAGGTTTGTTTAATACAGAATAAAAGCCATGTATCACCGTTGCTATCAGCACAGTTGAGAAGTAATTCTTTAAACCTGTTTTTCAGATTATAACTTTTGAGCCATATATTTAGAAATTATCCTAAGAAAATCATCCTAACTACAGACAACGAGACTGAACGCATCCTTGTCTCTGCCTAGACACTGAAGTTCAATGCGCCCAACACGAACTGCGGGCTTCTCCCGTTTGCCTGCTGTTCTGTAAAGGCGTCAAAGCTAAAGGCTCACCTTCGCAGTCTCGCTTGCGCTAGGAGCGGACTGTGACACAGCGCGGGCCGGTGAAACACAGCCAAACGTCTCCAGGTGCGGCCTTTCGCCTTCTACCTTCCCCACGGTAAATGCAGTGGAAATGGCCAGAACCACAGCCATTTAACCACCATTAGGTCTTAAAAAGCGGCCAAGGGAACTGCAGAGAATCCAGAACTAACATCATGAGCCACTGAACTTGGCAATTATGCTCTCTCTGCGGAACTCATGCTAGGTGAGACAAATAAACATCCATTCATTTAAGACACTGTGGCTGGGTCTTCTGCCACTTAGAGCTAAATGCAACCCAAGGCTGTGGAACATTCGCACACACATACGACACATACATGCCTACCAAAATATCTATCTATCTATCTATCATCTATCTATCTATATATATATATATGAGAGCTACACCAAAATGTATGTGTGCTGGGATTGTGTCTCATTTTTATTTTCTTCCTTTTCTCCTGCTGATATTTTAAAATTTTTCTGCACTGAACACGTGTTGCTCTTGTGATAAGACAAAAAAATTTATGAAAACTACTTTTTGACAGTGAAGCCCTAACTATGCTCACTGAAATGTAGACATGTTTCGTGGTCCTCAAGAGCTCTGTGTTCTTTGTTCTATGGCTGGCTCAGCACACACCCACCCCAAAACACTTCTATGAAGATGGAATCCTGAAGAGACCACGTAAAATTCTACCAAGATAAACTGAGCATGAAGTGATAAGGAACAGATTTATCAGACATGAAAAGGCAGATGTTGATCATATTTGGGGTAAAATCTGCAAGGCCTAGAGATTACAGGTATCACAGGAGAAAAGAGAGCAAATCAAAGATGGCTGAGGGTTGGGGTCCCAGGTACTCAATAGTAACTGACAGGACTAAGGAAGTTGGGAAGCAGAGCCAGCTTTGGGGAGGGCAGAATCATGATCTGTTTTGGACAGGTGGGACTTAAAGCTGGTGGTGGGACCACCCAGGAAAGAAAGCCAATAGGCTGGGGTGCTGGTTCAGTCAGTAAAGTGGCTAACTCTTGATCTCAGCTCAGGTCTTAATCTACGGGTCATGAGTTCAAGCCCCATGTTGGGCTCCATGCTGGTTGTGGACCCTACATTAAAAGGAAGGGAGGAAGGGGAAAGAAAGAATGAATGAATGAAAGAAAGAAAACAAGGAGGGAGGGAGGGAGGAAGGAAGGAAGGAAGGAAGGAAAAGAAAGAAGGGAGGGAAGAAAGGGAGGGAGGAAAGAGAGGAGGGAAAGAAAGAAAGAAAGAAAGAAAAAGAAAGAAAGAAAGAAAGAAAGAAAGAAAGAAAGAAAGAAAGAAAGAAAGAAAGAAAGAAAGAAAGAAAGAAAGAAAGAAATCCACTAGTCTGGTGATAATTGTTCACCCAGTAAACCCTCAGTGAACACCTAATACATGAGCAGAATCACATGCTAATACACGCTCATCACTATTCTATATACAGAGACAAATAAGATATGGTAGCCGCTTTGCTCAACAGCTTGCAGTCTGGAGAGACAAAAAACGTAAGCACCACGGCACAGCAGAACTTAAAGAAAAGCTAAGAAGAACAGGTAATTCTGATTCCATAGCGAAGATTTCACCAAGATGGTGGAGCCTGGACTGAGGCTTAAAGAATAAAAATGTAATATATAAGAGAGAAGGCAGGGGAGAGACTTACAGACTGAAGAAGCCTCATGAGCCAAGGCACAGAGGCACAAGGCGCGCTACCCAGCTGACAAGGGCAGAGTCTGGGCAGGTGTGATGGAAGAAGGGGCAGGGCCAGCAGGGGAACAAGGGAATCCACAGGCAGAGGAATCCAAACACCAGGCAATGAGGAGCCCCTGGGAAGATTCGAAGAGGGTAGAGGAGGGATCCCACCGGTATTTGAGGAAGATAAGCCTGGCTGAGAAGGCCAAACTGCAGAGGCAAGACATCAGAGGGGCGGAAACCAGTTAGGAAGCTACTGAACCACGCAGGCAAGAGAGAAGAGACTTGAACTTGGGGAATTTCAGGGAATGGTTACAAGAGATGAGCTGACACAATGATAGGACTTCGTGACTCACTGCGGGGATTTTTGAGTGAGAAACAGAGAGGAGTAAAAAAATTGCTCAGCGTGGTACCTGAGAAGGTGAGGTATTTGCCCTAATAAAATCTTTGCAAACCTAATCCTGCTTTAGGGTCTATGTCTTTATCCTAGACTAACACAGACATTTTTTGTTCTTGTATAATTAAAAAAAAAAATTCTAGCCGTATTGAGATATCTGACATGTAACATTGTGTTAAGATGTACAGTGTGATTATTTGATATCCTTCTGTATTAGGAATATTTACCCCAATAAGGTTAGTTAATACCTCCTTCAAACATAATTACTATTTTATTGTGGTGGTGGTGGTAGTTTGATAAAATCTAAGTTTTACTCTCATAGCAACTTTCTGGTACACAATATAGGACGTGTTAACCGTAGTCACCCGCTGTACGTTAGATCCCCGAAATATGTCCATCTTAGTTTGTACCTTTTTTTTTTTAATAATGATTTTTTATTATATTATGTTAGTCACCATACAGTTAGTTTGTACCTTTTGACCAACATCTCCTAGTGACTCCCACGCTCCAGTCCCTGATAATCATCAATCTAATCTCTGTTTCTATAAGATCAACATTTTTAGATTTCACATATAAGTGGGATCATAAAGTACCTGTTTTTCCCTCTCTGACTCATTTCACTTTGTATAATACCCCCAAGCTTCATTCCCATTATCACAAATGATACGGATTTCCTTCTTTTTTTGTGGCTGAATAATATTCCATTGTGTGTATCACATTTGAGATATATATATATATGTATATATATATGTATGTATGTATATATGAATATATACATATATATCTCATTTTCTTTATCCATTCTTCTGTCAATGGACCATTGTTTCCATGTCTTGGCTACTGTGAATAATGATGCAGTGAACATGAACATGGGAGAGCAGATATATCTTCAAGATGGTGGTTTCATTTCCTTTGGATATACTGCCAGAATTGGGATTGCTAGACCATACCATAGCTAGACCATCCCGCAATTTTTTGAGGAACCTCCATACTGTTTTCCATAATGGCTGCACCAATTTACATTCCCAACAATAGTGTGCAAGGGTTGTCTTTTGTCAACATCCTCAAAGGAATTTCTCTCTTGTTGGAACAGCCATTCTAACAGGTATGAGGAGATATCTCGTTGTGGTTTTGATTTGCATTTCCCTGATGATGAGTGAGGTTGAGCACCTTTTGTTTGTTTGCTATGGAGTTGTATGAGTCCTTTATATATTTATAATACTAACCCCTTATCAGATATATGGTGTGCAAATATCTTCTCCCACCCAATGGTTGCCTTTTCATTTTGCTGATTGCTCCTCATGCTACGCTGTGTTATTTCATTTGCTCTAGTCTCTTTACTGATTATTGCTTTGGTTGCTTGTGCTTTTGGTGGTATACATACACAAAAAAATCATTGCCAAGAACTATGTTACAAAGCCTTTTTCCTATGTTTTCTTCTAGGAGTTGTACAGGTTCAGGTCAACACTGAAGTCCTTAATCCATTTTGAGTTAATTTTTATGAGTGACGTAAGAGAACTGCCCAATTTCATTCTTTTGAAAGTTAATATTCTGTTTTACCAACATCATTTATTGAAAAGACTACCATTTCCCCATTGAGTATTCTTGGCTCCTTCTTGTCACGGATTAGATGACCAGATATGTGTGGCTTTAGTTTTAGACTCTCGATTCTTTCCTTCAGACTCTCTGTCTGTTTTTACATACCTTACTGTTTTGATTCCTATAGCTTTGTAATATAGATTGAAATCATGAAGTGTGATACCTCCCACCTTGTTCTTTCTCAAGATTGCTTTTGCTATTCAGTCTTTTGTGTTCGATACAAATTTTAGGATTGTTTTTCTATTTATTTGAAAAATGCTAGGGTGTCTGGGTGGCTCAGTCGGTTAAGAGTCTTCCTTCGGCTCAGGTCATGATCCCAGGGTACTGGGATCGGGCCCCACGTCTGGCTCCCTGCTCAGCAAGGAGTCTGCTTCTCCCTCTCCCTCTCCTTTTGTGCTCTCTCTCTCTCAAATAATTAAATAAAATCTTTTACAAAAAAAGAAAAAGAAAAATGCCATTGGAAATTTCATAGAGATTTCATTGAATCTATAGATGGTTTCGGGTAGTATGGGCATTTTAACATTAAGTCTTTCAAACCATAAACATGGAATAACCTTCCCTTTGTCTTCAATTTCTTTCATCAGCATCTTATAGTTTTCAGGGTACAGATCGTTCACTTCCTTGGCCAATTTATTCCTAAGGATTTTATTGCTTTTGATTTATTATAAACGGGACTTTCAAATTCTTTTTCAGATAGTTCATGGTTAGTGTATAGAAATGCTACTGATTTTTGCACGTTGATTTTATATCCTAAAACTTTACTGATGGTGGGGGGAGGGAGCACGTGGCATCTCTGGGTCTAGATGGGCAAGATGTGCTGTCAGTTCAGGCCCCTGGGATCCATAACATTGACAAATGTGTGGTGTTTGGCCCATGCGTAGGGGTCCACAGTGGCTACAAAGGCTCCTGGGGGCCTTATCAGTGCCTCCAGGTCCAGCGACTAGGGACCACGGCTGGCAGTGGTAGCAGCTGTGCGTGGTGGTGCACACACAATCAGCTGTGGGGGCCAGCTACAGGTGCCTGCATAATGGCAGGGGTCAGAGACACACACACATCATGGTAAGGGCCGCGGCCAGCAGCAAGGACAGGGTCAGCTGTAGGCGCACTAGCAGCTGCAAGGACCCTGGCTGTCAGCACGTACTCCTGTGGCTGGAAACTCTCACCATGGGCGTGCACACAGCAATGCTGGCAGGTGACGAGGATCAGGCCAGCAGTGCACAGGTGTACAGCTAAAGGGGCTTAGCTGCAAGTGAACCCAGTAGCGCAGGCCTGTGACAGGAGTCAGGGCCAGTTTCAGGCTGACAAGCAGCTGCGAGGGCACTGACTGTCGATATGCACTCCTATGGCTGTCGGGTCCCACCGCAGGTACACGGCAATGCAGACCAGTACCAGGAGCTGGACAGGAGGCATGCAGGTGAAGAGTCGGGGGGCTAGCCACAGCTGAGCCCCATAGTGCAGGCCAGTAACCAGAGACGCTCAGCAGCTGCAGGGGCCTCGGCTGTCAGCATGCCCTTTCACAGCGGCATGGTCTTGTCACAGGTTCGCACACAACAATAAAGGCATGTGACAGGAGTCCAGCCTGCAGCATGCAGGTGCATGGCTGGAAGGTCCGGCCCCAGGTACGCACACAGCAGTGAGGTCAGCCATGGGGGTCTAGGCTGTCATCTTGCACTTGAGCAACACGGGGGCTGGGGCTGGCTGCTGGGACAGATGCCAGGCTCCAGAGGATGGGAGCTTGGGGGGAGATGTAGAGAGCAGGGAGGGACTCAGCAGCTGGCTTTAGCTAAGACGAATACCTGTGGAGTGAAAACCAGTAAATCTGCAGGTGGTCTGTTGGTTTCTTCAATGGCAAAAGCTCCTGGGGTCCTATTCAGAGCAGGTCACCGGGAACCGCCATCTCTCCTGCTCTGTGGCTGATACTGGCAGCCTCGGCTCCTTTTCCTTGTTCCCAGCTCTCTCTATAATCTCAGGTCTGCTGATGTCTGTGTGGAGTGAAACTGAAGTGAATCCCGGGGCAGTGCCCTAGAAGCCTAGGGAAGCTGGCCACACACCCTGCTCTCCCTTTTCCAGCGAGGGGAGCTCTCCCTAGGTCGGGATTCTCTCTTGGCACCGAGTGGATTCCTCCTGGGGGCAGAGATGATGTGGACAAAATGAAGCTGTTCTTCCTTCCCTTTCCGCGTGGTTATTCTCAGGTGTTGCGTTGCTGAAGTTTCTTAAGTGGACTGCAGAGCACTCCCGGGCTGGTTTTGCTCATGGATAGTGGTCTGTTGATCTTTGTGGAGGGATGGAGGACGGGGTCTCCTATGCCACCATCTTGGCGACATCACCTCCCTAACAGAGGCTTTTGGAAGGAAGGAATCATGTTATACCCCAACCCCTATTATACAACAAATGTTCAGTAAATTAATAAATACAGAACGAGGGAATCGATCAATGAAAATAGAAGTTCCTACAGTTTTGTTTTTTTGGGTTTTTTTAAGACAATAAAAAAGAAGAGCAAAGAAATCACAACAACTTCTCTTCCTGGGCACCTGGCTGGCTCAGCTGGTAGAGCACGCAACTCTTAATCTCAGGGTCACGAGTTCAAGCCCCAGGTTGGGCATGGAGTCTACTTAAAAAAACAAAGAAACAACTTCTCTTCCTATCCTTGCCTCTAATCAGCCCAACAGCTTCACCTATTTATCTGAATCCTTCATTTTTCAATGGGCTGCTTTGGCAAAAAAAACCAAAACAACTCCCCCCCTAAAAAAACCCCAAACCTGACATAGATTCTGCACCCTTCTTATTACTCCGCCAACTCCTACTGGGACTCAGTGGCCTGCAAAGCTCTTCACTAACAAATTAGTCCCCGAGTGCCCAGGAGAGAAGTCCCCGCTCTCAGACTGGCAGATGGGATGGTTTCTCCGATTTGACAGACGGACCGAGCCCACACACCACTGCTCGGGCTAGGCATCTGTTGCATCAAAGCCCCCAGAGGACCGAGCCCTCCTCCCATGTGCTTGACCAACTATTGCAGCACCTTTTTCTGATGTCAAAAGCCAAACTGAATCTTCCATAGCAGTTCCAGATTTGGCAGATTTATGCTCAGCATGTCGAGATCCAGGAACTCATTATGACACATAAGGTCGTTTGTTCAGTAAAACCACAAAAGCATAAATGAAAAGAGAAACCAACGGCCACACGGCAACAAAGTGTATAAAACAGCAGGAATCACACAGACTCCAATCCCATCAGGAAAATAGGAGGTGATTAAGGGGGGAAACAAACAGCTTTAATGCTCTCGCGTGGAATGATTGCAGCCTTTCCCTGAGTCATCATTTATGAAAATAAATTCACTTATTTCTAGCAAGCTATGCTAAAAATGTATATATACAAAAGGCCGGGGCTTCTTTCTTAGTTGTTTAGACTCTCATAGTAATTCAGTCCAGGTCAGTGGTTCAACTCCCGTGTGGCCTCAGTAGTTTCACGGAGGAAAACTCAGTGCACCACCGAGATCACTGTGCTTCCTGAAGTCAGTCTTCCCTCCAAGTCTTACTGGCTACCGGCATCATGGGTGGACAAGCAACCCTTCTCCAATTTGGAAAAGCAACACCAAATCTTTATGCTTTAAATATAATGAGTCATCCTGCATCAATCACTTTTTTATTTATGCGATGTTATGAGCTGAATTGTGTCCCTCCCTCAACTTATATGATGAAATGTGACTCACTCAGAATGTGACTTCATTTGCAGATGGTGTCTTTAGAGAGCTAATTAAATTAAAAATGGAGTCACCAAAGCGGGCCCTAACCCAATATAACTAGTGTCCCTTTAAGAAGAGGAAATTTGAACAGAGACACAGACAGAGAAAAGAGAACATGAAGACACAGGAGAGACCACGGCCATCTATAAGCCAAGGAGAGAGGCCTCGGAAGGAACCAATCCTGCTGACACCTTGCTTGCAGATTTTTAACCTCCGTGACTGTGAGACCATAAATTTATGTTGTGTAAGCACGCAGTCTGTGGTACCTTGTTTTTGCAGCCCTGACAAACTAAGACGTGCCCCGCTTTCTCTAACCAACGTCGTAACTCCAACAGAACGTAAGCTCCAGGAAAGCAAGGATTTTTGTAGGTCTGGACTCCTGCCATATTCTCAGCATCTGGAGTGACGCCTAGTAGAGAATGGGCACTCAACTAATATTTGCTGAAGAATGACTTACACAACTTCAGTTCAGAATACCATTTTGAACTATTCTTCCCATCCCTCCTACTCCGCTCAAGTCAATACTGGTTATATTGTTGAAAAAATGATTCAGGGAATCCAAACCACCAGTAAATGCACCACGTCCATTTTGTCCAGTCCGATCAGATGTGCATGCAGTCTCTGCACCGGCTTCCTCTTGGATACACAGTTGCTGGTGACAGATTCCGACCATCAGAGACAGAAGAAACCGTCCCCTTTGTTCGGTTTTGCTGTGGCAAATCCACAGCATAAAGAGTCACCTCCAGCCCGAAAGACTAGTGACCTCACAGGAGCCAAGGGGGCCTGGCTCAAACTTATCCCAGACGCCCACCTATCCCTCAGTCAGGCCACCTCCACCACTGACCCAAACCTCAAGTATCCCCCAGTTCCATTCAACATGTTTTTATGGAGCACATACTCGGTGTTCAGCAACAAAGCAAAAGGAAGTGGAAGACATGCATATAAACATATGAGCCCAGCCCTCCAGCTTCATGGTATGTCTGAGATGCAAGGAGAAATAGAGGAAGCTTGTGGCCTGGAGACAGAAGGGAACCCGGACTGGAGTCAGGAGACCTGCTGGCCAGGGGCAAGTTCTCTGTCTCTGCAGCGTCAGCGTGCCCGTCTGCAAAATGGGGAGGGCAGGGGGGGCCTCCCCAAAGCTCTCTTCCGGTCAGGCTGTGGATCTGTGGCTGGGGGGACAGGCTGCCTCGTTCGGTTGCAAGGACAAAGAGAGCCAAGCAAGTCACCTCCAGGGAAGGGGTGGGTGAGGAAAGTGATTGTCAGAGACACAGGGGCTGGACCTGAGAAACCCCGAGAACAGGAAGTTGGGGGCTCCTCTCTGGCACTTGATTCACTGTGTGCCCCACACAGTTCTTTCCTGTCTGCTAATGTATTTGCATTTTCCGCTCCCTCAGAATCTCATTTTACACGTGGCTTTGGCCATGGCTCTGTCCCGCTCTCTGCCTCAGCAGGTCCCTGGTAAACCCTCTTCACGTTTGGGAGCTCAGGTTCCCGAGACAGAACATCTGGTTGCTCTCACTCACCTTTTTAGGCCAGATGATAACCATAATGTAGTGTGGCCCGGGCATGCTTGTGCCAGGCCCCAGCCCAGGCTACAGGTACGGTGGGGGATGGGGCACAGGCCAGGCCTGGCACTAAGCGTGGCAGCTGAGGCAGCAGAAGGGATGGCAGGCAGCCTCCCTTAGAAGGGGGCACAGTGGATCATTTGGAAGTCAAAGGTCATGATGTATGGTACAGCCAAAAAGTGCCTAACGCAGTATATTATCTGGAATGCGGGTTGGACTGCCCCACAAGCGATGGCACGTCATCTCCTATACCCTCCCTCCTGCGTCCACAATTAGACTGTACCGGGGGTGCGTGGGTCTTTACCCTCTGACTTAATTCTTCTGGAGACCGGGAAAGCGGTCACAGTCAGTCCCCTGACCATCAATAATCCTAGGGCTAGGGGCACCCAGATGGGTCAGTTGATTAATCGACCCACTCTCGGTTTTGGCTCAGGCCCTGATCTCAGGGTCTTGGGATCAAGCCCTGAGTTGAGCTCTGAGCTCAGCATGGAGTCTGCTAGAGATTATCTTCCTCTCCCTCTGCCCCTCCCTCTGTTCCTCACCCCCCTCCCCCGCCCGCTTACTCTCTCTCTCTAAAATAAATAAATAAAATCTTAAAAAAAAAAAAAAGGAATAATCCTAGGGCTATCGCACTGATGAGTCATGCCTCTAAGCACAGGGAGGTCTGCGATCAGGCACAAAGGCCCCTGGATTACAAATGATAGTCCTGGGCCATTTGTGTGACCTTGAGAAAAATCACTTAACCTTCTGGACCTTGATTTCTCACTTGTAAAGAGAATAACATCTTCCCTACATCTTTTATAGAATTATAATGAGAAACAAAAGAGGAAACAAATTAAAAATTGCTTTTAAAAGCATAAAGTCCTAAATGCATTTAAATAAAGAAGTTAACAATAACTTCAGTCAAATCAGAAAATAGAGTCTATAGGAAATACAGGCATAGAAAAGAAAAAAAAAAAAAAGATTAGAAGGAAATACACCAAAATGGTCAGTTGTCTCTGGTATACAATGATAATTACCTCTGGATGGTGAGATATGGGTGATTTTCCTTTCTTCATACTTTTATCCTATTTTCTTCAAATTTTCTGTAACAAATACATTAGTGTGATAAGTCGAAAAATATTCCATTAAAAAATATGTGTATCAAAGAGATCTCACTTTCTTCCCTGGCTATGTTAGTTGCATTCTTGGACATTCTATTGTTTTGTTTCTAAGTGTTTCACTTACAGGCTGAGCAAAGGAAATAAAAGAAGGTCAGCTTCAAACCAGTCAATTTCTGCTGCATGTTAGCTCGCCTTTGAAAGAATGCAATAGCAAGAGAATGCGGAACCTCCCAGCTGCAATGAGACTCACATGGCACGTTTGCATTTCAGCTACTGGGGCTGCCCTTGCTCTCCGCTACTGAGATTTAACTCTGCAATGCTGTTTCCTCTCATCTTGGGACCACACATGATGCTATTGTGAAAATTATTTTTAAAAATGTTCACAGATCCTCAAGTAAAAAGGTACAACGTGGAACGTTTATGCATATGAGATTCAAAAGTGGTACTGGATACCCGGAGCCAACAGATCAGCAATGGTAACAAAAACATACACTTTTGTAGCTGACCTAAATATATCTTGATTCTCTACCGTGTGCCACACTCTTTGCTAAACAGAATAGGATAGAAGGTGACAAAGACAGACCCAGTCCCCGAGCACCTAACACAGTGCTGAAAAAATATATGAGCATTTCTGCTTCTGGGGGCGCCCCCTCCCCACAGACGTGGGCAGGGCTGTCCTGGAAGGGATTTAGAACCCAAGGTCATGCTAAGGAAAAGAGGCCAGAAACCAGGGGCAAGCCACCTGTGTGCCCCTTTCACCAACTACACTACTCCAAAAAGGGGGGGGAGGACAAATATTATTTATCCCTTTGGAATCAAATTATCAAAGATAAAGGAGAGAAATAAGTGTCTCAAAAGCTAAACTGAGTGAACAGAGACCATTAGATGATACTAAGGAATCACTGTTAACATTTTTGGAGTGATAAAGTTTTTGCGGCTATGGATTTTTTTAAGTTCTGAATGCATACTGAAGCATGTAAAATGAAATCACGTAAGCCTGGTATTTGCTTTAAAATAATCTGAAGGTGATGGGGAATTGGAGATCTAGGACACAAGGAGGACAAGATCGGCGAGACTGGCCACCTGTTGATAATTGTGGAAGCCAGGTGACAAGGACACCAGAGGTTCCCAGACTTGTCAGTACATGGGACCTAGCCAGGGAGCATCAAAAATGCTGATACCTGCGTTCCAACCCCAGAGACAGAGGGTTAAATGGTCTGGGAGGGTGCCTCAGCATTGGGATTTTCAAAAGATCCCTAAATGACTCCAATATGCAGGAACCAATAGCTTATACTATTCTCTGTATTGTTTTTTAAGATTCTTATTTATTTATTTATTTGAAAGAGAGAGAGAGAGCACCTGCATGTGGGAGAGGAGGAAGAGCAGAGGGGGATGGAGAGGGACAAGCAGACTTCGGGTTGAGCAGGCTGAGTGCGGGCTCAAGCCCATGACCCTGAGATGACGACCTGAGCTGAAATCAAGAGTCGGAGGCTCAACCAACTGAGCCACCAGGCGTCCCTATTCTCTATATTCTTGAGTGTATTTGACATTTTGCAAAGTAAAAGTGTTTTTTTTTTAATGCAATGAGGATAAAATGTAGTTAAGCATCTGAGGATAGAGGACCCCGTGGTCCCCCCCTGCCCACAGCTGTCTCTGCACCTCTTGGTTCCTGAAAGACGGTGGAACCTGCATCAACCCACTGTCACCTACAAATGCCCCCCCCCCCCGCCCCGAGCCCCTAAAAGGAAGGAGCCCCTGAAGGTGGCCATTCCCCTGAGTTTTCAAGTCTGGATCTAACAATGCAGCCTCCTCCCCCCTCCACCTCCACCCCTCTTCTCTTAGCCACCCGCACAGCACACCAGTCTCCCTCTGCTCCTTCTTTTGTGACATGAATTACCACTCTCACCTCCTGCCAGGAAGGGGAGGCCAGGGCTTCCTAACAGCCCCATGATTGCGATTAATCATCCTCAGATGGACAGATGTTTTTTACCTACTCATTTCCAGCAGGACCTCTCACCTGGCTTCCCAAAGACCCCCACGGACAGGCACATCTTACAGGATAATGCTTCATTTTAACCAGAATGTCTCAATAGTAGGTTTCATGTTCTCAGCTGTGCTCACAGTGGGGATGTGATTTTCCTTCATGAAAATGCTATTATTACAGGACTGCAGGCTGACAGTCCCACCAACAATAGGCCTCTATTATTTGTGGGGAAATGGTACTCTGGAGAGGGATTTGCATTAGGTTCTCTTAAATGAGCCAAGCATGGCTGATAGTCAAAGGCCTGAGCATAAACTGTAACTTCAGCCAGACTCCCAGACATTCCAGGGGCCCCTGCCTATGGCCAGGACTTCACTTCGAATGTAAGAGGACCCCCAAAACAAAACAGAAACCCCAGTGGGCTAAATCCTGACTTTACATCTGTGGCTCCAAGTGTTCTCTTTCCTTCATTCTTTTGTTGAGCCCTTCTTAGAGGTCTGCCGCTGTTGAGGGAACAGCCTGTGAGGCCAGCTCAGCCCTCAAGAAGGAAAGGAAATAGCAGGTATTAAGTACCCAAAATGTTCCACTGTTCTAAAGCTTGCACACTCCATTCCCATGTCCATAGGATTAGGGATGGAAAGTGAACAAGAAAGTGAGTTGAGTTGGGTGTGCAATAGGGTGTGGTGGAGACTGTAGTGCACACCGTCTAAAGAAAGCGGCCGCTACTTTGTGGGGCACCTGGGTGGCTCAGTTAGTTAGGCATCTGCCTTCAGCTCAGGTCATGATCCCAGGGTCCCAGGATCCAGCCCTGCAGCCTGCTCTCTGCTCAGCAGGGAGTCTGCTTCTCCCTCTCCCTCTGCCCTTACCCTTCCCCTGCTCATACTCTCTCTCTCAAATAAAAAAAAATCTTAAAAAAAGAGAGAGAGAAGGCAGCCACTGCTTCATTTTAAATCACTGTTTCGTGCCATAAAACTGGTTCAGTGTAGCCAAATCTTCATCTTCTCAGGGAAGCTGGAAACATGGAATTCCAAGTGAAATCACTCCACTTTTAAATGGTGGTAGAGAATTCCATTTTTAGAAAAAATGTGGTGGCAAACACTATACATTCCAAACTACAAGTGTGGTTGGGCTGGACCCCCAGCCCCACCCCCAGGGTAAATCTGCTACCTCTGCTTGCTACATCTGTCCCTCTGCTCCCTTCCGGAACACCCTTTAGCCAGGGCCCCCATGGGAACTTGTTAGTGCGCTTCTGCTGCACTGAGGACAGTCCTAGACATATCCGTCCCACCAATGGACTGTAAGGCACTGCGTCTTTTTTTTTTTTTTAAGATTTTATTTATTTGGGATAGATAGAGGGAGAGGGAGAAGCAGGCTCCCCATAGAGCTGGGAGCCGGACTCGGGACTCCAACCTGGAAATCCGGGATCATGACCTGAGCCAAAGGCAGCTGCTTAACTGTCTGAGCCACCCAGGCCCCATGTAAGGGACTGTGTCTTGTCTCGGAAGCCACAGTACTAATTTGTGCCTGGCACATTGGCCTTGAGTGAACGAGTGAATCCGCATTTCATTGACTCCTCACCACAGCCCATGATGCCAGTGTTTTTCATCCCCACCACACACAGGAGGAAACGAGCCTCAGACAGGGTGAGGGACTTGTCCCGAACCCCTAATCCCTGCCCACGCCTACAGCCGGGGAACCCCAAGCCTGAACTTTTGGGGCTGCACGGGCACTGCTTCCTGTCATTTTTCTCTTCACTTGCAAACACTTTGTACCCACTGAAAGCCATAGTCCTGGCTTAAGATTGGAACCAACAGCACGTTAAAATCACGGGGAGAAGTCCTCCACTTTTCATCTCAATGTGTCACCAAACCACTCACTGAGTTATTTACTGCTGTGGACTGTGACCCCTGCTAGGTCAAGGCTCAGCAAATCAATAATTTTAAGATGCCTATTAAATATCCAACAGATGGTGCGTGTTAACTGGAGTCACCCTCCCCCCATCACTTAGGAGTTTTCAAACAACACAGAACATCTCCTTCTCTGCCTCAGGCCTTTTAATTATTGTAAAGGAAATATCACCAAAACATCGCACTCCTTCATGGAAAAAAACAAAACAAAACAAAAAACAGAACAGCTTGCGAAAATTTCTCCTGAAGACACATGCACACACCCAAACGCCCGCCTTCCTGGGAGAGATACACTTGAGCCCCAGGGGAAAGTGGCTGTGGCCCGCTCCGCTCACTGGGCGGGGGGGGGGGGGGGGGGGGGGGGGGGGGGGGGGCGGGTAGGAACGGGGGAGGGGGCTTGCTCACCTTCCCTTGAGCACGAACGCTCGCCGGCTCCGGGAAACTGACCCGCCGGCTTCAGTTCTAGCCTGGGCATCAGCGGGAACCCCACCACCACCTCCTCCGGGCACCCCCAAACCTGCAAAGGCAGGGAGTCCCTCACACCCCTGAGCGAACTCCCCGGGCGCGAAGGGCTGCCTGCTGCGCGGGCCCCTGTCTGCCCCAATCCAAGTGCCTGGCCTGCCACCTTGTGGACACTGCGGGGACAGCACGCCGGTGGGCGGGCTCCAAATGCCCTCCGCCGGCGGATTATCACTCTCCACGAGGGCTGCAAGGGATGGGAAGACAGCAGCGGCAGACTAATTCGACAAAATTAAAGAGAACCCACGAGGAGGATCTGCGGGTCATTTTTTCCTCCATATGATTAGAGCTTTATACCAGGGACGGTGCACGCACCACAGCCGCATCTTTAATGACTGCGTGGCCCAGTAGTTACTAAAGTGTGGTGTGGGAGACAGAATCTTCCAGGGAGATTTTTAAAATGTAAATACCCCGCCCACTCCATTATATTATGACTAACATAATATAATAAAAAAAACATTAAAGTAAAAGTAAATAAATAAAATGTAAATACCCCACCCACTCCAATCTATTCATCCAAAATCTAGGTCAAGCATCATTTATTTATTTTTATTGTGATAAAAATCACATCCCATAAAATTTACCACCTTAACTAATTTTTTTAAAACATCCAGTGAAGTATAGTGCATACTGATACCCCTCGGGGCGGCCGGGAATGAAAGTATCCTTTCTATCAACTGCACCAGCCCCATGAGTGGGGGAGGGGACACGCAGCCTGCATTCTGTTTCCCTTGCCAGGTGTCCTGACTCAGGACTCTGTGGCCTGCAGGAAAACCCACTTTGCCTAGGTAAATCTAGACGTGGGGATGTTTCCTAATTCCCACAAAGATCCCATGTATTCTAGTTCTAACCCTGAAAACCAGGGACCAATGGGGACATGTGTGAGGGCCACCAGGAACCACTTGTACCAACTGGAAGACACTGGGAAATCTGACGTGACATTCTTCCTGCGTTAAAGTAAGGATTGTTGAGAGATTTCTGTTTTGCTGACAAGAACTGAGACCATACAAAGCCCCACAGGCCAAGGTGACCTAGGGAAATACGTTCACACACGGGAAGTTTGGAACACAGCTGTTCCTACTCTGCTGTTCTCCAGGAATTAGGCAAGCTCAGTGGCTCCATTAACAACCCCAATCGCTGTCCTTCTCCAGGCGACACAAGAATTATGGTCTTCGAGGGAGATGAGTTGACAGCACCCCTTCCAGAAAATCATGTCTTGGAAAGTTTATCTCACGTCTACGAAATCATTCCAAAGCCTGAACTAGGTGAGCAAGGATTTCTTAGTGTTTATAGTGCGTGCTCAAGGCTCAGGCAGGTTGTGGGATGAGACAGGAGCCACCGTAACCATTTTTAAGTGTACGGTTTAGCAGAGTGAAGTATATTCACTACTTTAGATACCTCGTATACGTACAACCACGCAGTGTTTGTCTGCCTGGGTCTGGCTTCCGTCACTTAGCATCGTGCGCTCCAGGTTGGTCCATGTTGCAGCATGTGACAGCACTTCTTCCTTCTCGGAGCCTGACTTATATTCCACCGTGGGTAGATGCCTCAGTTTGTTCACCCATTCACCTGTCAGTGGACGGTTGGGCTACTTCTACCTTTTGGCTACTGCGAATAATGCTGCTACGAATACGGGCGTGCAAACATCTCTTCAAGACCCTGCTTTCAATTCTTTTGGGTAAACACCCAGAAGTGGGGTTGCTGAATCATACGGTAGTTCTATTTGGCACCTTTAGTTTTCACAGGCCCCGTGGGTGACTGGGATACACAGGAGAACTACTGATGAGGTCCCGATGCTTCGCTGCATGGGGTGAGACACCAGGACCAGGGGGTGGGGTGGATGGGAGGATGCCATTGACCATCCTCCCTTACCGAAAGAGTTCTGTGTTGTTCCAGTTACTTGCCCTGGCGATAGCCTGGAAGAAAGAGACTATAAATGGGCAAATAAAGTAATTTCAAACAGTGATTAGTGCTACAAAGAAAACAAACCGGATTCGGTGACAGAGTGACTCAGAGTGGTGGAGGGTCCTCTAAAAATGACTCCAGCACTTCATGTAGCACCGACTGTGCCCCAGGCAATGTCTTAAGGGCTTCCTTTATATTAACTTCTATCAAGGGCACAACAACTTTATAAGGATATCACCATCCCCATTTGCAGCTGGGCAGAAGATGTCGAGCAGTTCAGTGTTTGCTGAATCTGGCACAGCCAGCACATGATAGAGCCAAGAATGGAAGCCAGGCAGGAGGGCTCTGGGGTCCCAGAGGGCAGGTGACATCTGAGCTGAGACCTGAATGGCAAGGAGGAGTCAGCCAAGCACAGTCCTGGGACAGAGCATTCCCAGGGAGCAAATGCGAAGGGGCAAGAACCTGCTTCCAGTACTTTTGAAAGAACACCAAAGTGACTGAAGCAGCAGGTAGAATCAGAGGGGAAAAGGAGAGCACATGGGAAGGCAGGGTCAGATCATAAAAGATCTCATAGCCAGAATGAGGAGGTTGGATTTTATTTGACTGACTCTGGGAAGCCACTGGAGAATTTTAAGCATGGGAGAGACTTCAGCTTTTGCTTTCCTCCTGACAGCTTTCCACAGTGATATGTATTAAATGTGGTTGCGACAAGAAACCAAAGTCTGGTGGGGGTCTTAAGAGTCCAAGTTTCTGAGTTTCTTCATTCTCGGCTATATTTCACTAATATTCTATGCATGGTTAGAATCTCTGAGGCTAGAGTTTCACATCCGTGAACACCTTCACACTGAGGCCAGCTCTCCTCAGCAACCATTACTTAACTGATGACCTCCGTCCACCTTAACTGCAAACTGTAATTTGCTTTTACCTCACGGCCCTATCATCACACCCCACGGCTCAGGGAACAGCACTTGATCTTTTTAGAGTTCTGATTTCCCACCACGGGGTGGGGGGTGGGCAGGATGACTTGCCCCCACTTAGGGAGATCTGCAAAGACCTGTAATTGCTGCAGGTGGGTTAATGAGTGTGAATTAGAAACTGCAACCCGATTAAGGAAAGAACAGGCAGCCAAGGAAATGGATGTGTTAGTGTTTTTACCATGGAACAGCTCTTACAGCTACATAAACTGGAGATTAAAAGAGCTCCTTTGTGCTTTGACAGGAAGCATTTGGCCTCCTCAGAGGCAGGGCTATTATTGTAAGCCTGTGTCCCCCAGGAGGGCACACCTGTCAGGAACTGCTCATCCCCAAGGTTTTCATGGCATCACCATCTTTGTCTTTTATCTTAACCAACTCACCTCATCCCAGGAAAGTCTAAATCCTCTGCACTTCCCAGGAGCACTCTGACTGCCCTGTAGGGACTGGCCTCTGTCCCCCACTGGATACAATCCTGCGGGACAAGAAACCCAGGTGCCTAGCCCCCAATAATGGGAGCTGGATGGGTCCCTGGAGGTTCCCTCCACTCTGCTCTTCCTCTCACCAACTCAGTACAGGGTGGTCATGTGACCTTCGCCCGGGACAGTCATGTCACCTTGGCTCAGCCAATCAAATACTTGCTTCCCTCAGATGCTGAAGCTTGGTTGAGGGACACAAGATCTGGCAAGGACTTGGGGTTCACTGACAAGATCCATGAGCAAAACCTGTTACCAAGGTCTTCCAGAGCCATTTGGTGCCCACGTGCTCCAGCCCAGTTCTTCAGCTCTCACTTCACTCTTGGGAGCAACCCCATAAGCTTCCTAAAACATGATTAGTCCTTTTATACTAGTATTAGCCAACGTTTGTGTTACTTGTAACTTAAAAAACCCGACGAGATACAATGAGCACTCAGAGATTACAATTAGGGATCAATAAGCACCTAATATCTTCAAGGAGGCACGTGCCTCTGCTATCCCAAAATACAATGGCCCAAGAGGGGGAGGGGGAGGCAGTTATTCTCTCTCACAATGAGGAGATCCAGAGGTAGGGACTCCAGGGCTGGTAGGGTGGCTCCGTGATGTTCACAGCGGTCCAGGCTCCCGCTCTGCTTCTGCTCTACCTTTAACTCACGCTTCCATGGATGAGGTGTCCTTAGGATCACACATCATCCCGGTGGCTCTAGTCATCCCAACCATGTCCCAGGTAGGACAGAGGGACAGGGAAAAGGGAAGGGTCTCCCAACAGCAAGTGAGTGTTCTTAAAAAAAAACTGCTGGAAGTTACTTCTACCCACACCTCATTGACCGCCCCAACCTCCAGGAAAGATAGCAAATGAAGTTTTTTTTTTTTTTAAGTGGGGCAGAGAAAGACAATTATCATATGGTTTCACTCATTTGTGGAACATAAGAAGTAGGAAGATCGGTAGGAGAAGAAAGGGAAGAAGAAAGCGAGGGTAAACAGAAGGGGAAATGAACCATGAGAGACTGTGGACTCTAGGAAACAAACTGAGGGCTTCAGAGGGGAGGGAGTGAGGGATTGGGATAGGCTGGTGATGGGTAGTAAGGAGGGCACGTATTGCATGGTGCACTGGGTGTTATACGCAAGTAATGAATCATGGAACTTTACATCAGAAACCAGGGATGTACTGTGTGGTGACTAACATAATATAATAAAAAATTATTATAAAAAAATAAAAAATAAAGTGGGGCAAATTGCCCATTCAAATATACAGAAGCCCTATCCCACAAAAGGTGAGAACGGATACTGTGTAGGCAACCAGCAATCTCTCTCAACATGGCTTTCTTAAAAATTGCTGAAGCCAGGGGCTCCTGGGTGGCTCGGTTGGTGAAGCGTCTGCCTTCAGCTCAGGTCATGATCTCTGGGTCCTGGGATCGAGCCCTACATCGGGCTCCCTGCTCAGTGGGAAGCCTGCTTCTCCCTCTGCCACTCTCTCTTTTTCTCTCTCAAATAAATAAATCTATAAAAAATCTTTTTTAAAAAAATTGCTGACGCTTCAGAAGGATATTCTCACTCATCTTTTCTCAACCTTTCTTGGTGAAGCCAGTCTGAAAATATCCCCTAAACTCTGATTATGAGGAAAAGGACAGGGACTGCCCATTTGCGTAGACCTGACTTGGAATCATGGTTCCAGCACATCTTTATGGAATGATTTTGAACCAGATACTTGATTCTTCAGAAACTTAATGGTCTAAAATGTAAAATCTGCCTCAATCAACACGGACTGACTGAGGTAACAACCCACAGTCCCATCGACTTCAAAGATGATATGGAACTAACATTTCCAATTGCACTGCAAAGAACACAAAAAGAAAAAAAGATACAATGGTCATAAAACGAACAGGACTTTTAATAGTTCTCAGTCTTGGCCCCAGAAAGAGTTTGAATCAGACCTTAAGCTTAGGCAGGAATCCGTCTGCCTGGATTTACTTAGAAACTAGAGAGGAAAAAATACTAGGATCCAAAGCCAGGGGTGAACTCACCTGAGGCAGCTGGGCAGGAAGGGAGAAATTGCAACCTTAGGGCAAAAACAGACCTTTGTTCCTGGTGGAAGAAAATTCTCCATGCATCTCTTGGGTTTCTGCACATGTTGCAAGGGGAGACACTGACTGCTTTTTTCCCAGATTATTTTCTCCAGGATATTTATACAGAGAACAGTCTCAGAAGACAGAGATAGGAGAAAAAAAAGAAGGAGGAGGAGGAGGAGAAAAAGAATACAGCAATAGTATGTCTCTGCAGAACAAAGGGTAAGTTGGCTTGCCCATAGATAATGTCTCCCTCCAGAGCTACGGGCGAGCAGGCTTGTCTCCCACTATAAAAGATTCAGGCTCCCTAAACTCAGGGTGCTTCTCCTGTAACAAAATTCCCTGCATTTGTGGGTGTCACCTGGGCCTCTCCATATCACCCGGTGGGAATGGGGTTCAGGAAACTGGCACAACCATGATACTCAGGCTACCGTTATTGTGTGAAGCAACAAACTCCTTTGTCTCTGAACCAGGAGTCCACCAGCATCCATAAAACCGCCGCAGGCTAGTAAGCAAGTCGGGTAAAATCCCAGACCCTTCACCCTTGATATCTTTTTCCCCTTTGTTGCCACCTTCCCCCGCGACATCTCCAGCCTACCTCCTGAATGTAAACGCTGGGTCCTTAGCTCCCAATCATCCCCCAGAAAACAGAAATATTTTTAACACTTCCAACTAAGTCATGGAAATCTCAAAATAATGCTCTGCACATTTTTAAGAACTTTCTAGTTGTGGAACAAATCCCTCCAGGCACTTAGTTCCCTGCTAGGGCCAAACCCTTGGCATGACATGGTCCAATCACACTTGCCCCTGGCGATGGATGTTTCTCATGAGGACCACATAAGGCACAAAAATGAGATTGTGTGTCAAACCCAGTGCTGCCCAGAAGCTACCCCAGCACCATGGAGGATGTACATTTATCTCCAAGTTCCATCTTCTGACATTATCAGGCTGAGCTGCTGATGGCTGATTTTTTTTTTTTCAAGAATTGGAAACTTAAGGGAATGGGCCTATAAATAACAGGCTAAGCTGACAGTGGATGAAACGGTCCATGCTGTTTGACTTTTCAATATTAAAAACCTTCAGTCACCCGAAATACACACAAAGAATGATCAGATAAGAAATAATCTACTCCTGGTCAAGCCCGGTGATCTGTTGTCATCTGCCGGGGTCATAGCAGAAATCAAACACTGAACAGTAATAAAAAAGATAGCAATCAACTCTGCCAATTCCATTCATTTCCGACCCATCTGCACCCGGGTACATCGGAAATTCAGCCCACAGAGAGCAAGAGTGCGCACGCTTCAGCCGTCAATCCCCAGCCGACCTTTCTTTCCCTTCTGGGAGAAGTCTGGAGCGAAAGCCAGCTTTCTCAAATTCCATTCTCCTCGGAGATATCATAAAAAAGGTTCTCTATTTCCATGAGCACAACCGCACTGGCCTGCTTTTCCTACGAGAAGGGCTTTGCTGTCGCATCGCTGGATGCTAGAGCTGAGCAGGACTTTGGAAACCGCCTTGCTCAAACTTGGATTTTTCATATGAAGAAGTAGGCTCAGAGCGGGGACAGTGATCACCAAACACTTATCAGACATACGGTTCACAAGTATTTTTTCCCATTCCATAGGGTTGTCTTCTCACTGTACTGTTGTTCCCTTTGCTGTGCCCAAGCTTTTTGGTTTGACAGTCCTGCCTGTTCATTTTTTATTTTGTTGCTTGTGCTTTAGGTGTCATATCTAAAAAATCATTGCCAAGATCCAGGTCAAGGAGGGTTGTTTTTTTCCTGTTTTCTTCTATAAGTTTCATGATTTCAGGTCTTACGAGTAAGTCTTTAATCAGACCATTAACACCTCATTGAGATTGGGCCAAGGCTGTGTGGGGAAGGAGTGGTTTTCACAAAATGCCTGTTGAGGAACCTCCTGAGTTGCTTCCTTCGGAGAGCAAGACTTTCTATTATGTTTGGGAAACTTCTGGTGTGCAATAATCTATTCTGCCTGAACCAGCTCTTCGATTAATCTCTTGGCTTTTTAGGTGAGGTAAACCCCAAGCATGTTCCTCTCTCTCAGCTGTGCAGGGACACATGGAAGGACAAGAAGGCACTCTTCTGATGTCTCCCTTCTGTCCATCCCCAAGCCATGTTCCAGTTTGGGTCAAGAGAGGGCATAAGCAGGTGCCACTTGAACCATTTGTTCACGTTGTACTGTACACTCATTTTTCTTTCCTTTTTTTTTTTAAAGATTTTATTTATTTATTTGACAGAGATAGAGACAGCCAGCGAGAGAGGGAACACAAGCAGGGGGAGTAGGAGAGGAAGAAGCAGGCTCACAGCAGAGGAGCCTGATGTGGGGCTCGATCCCATAAGGCTGGGATCACGCCCTGAGCCGAAGGCAGACGCCCAACCGCTGTGCCACCCAGGCGCCCCTGTACACTCATTTTTCAATTAAAATTTTTTTTCTCAGATGTAAAAATCAGATTTCACTTTCCCATCCCAAAATTCCAATTTCAGGTTTTTCTTGAAAAATCAAAATTAAAACCACAATGTCACATGGCAATGCCAAGGAGTGGCTGTGCTCTTTAGATGGTGACAGGAGCTCTCTGGTTTGCCATCATCCCCACTCCACTCATGACACTTCCTGCCTTTTCCTCATGGGAAATTGGATTTGTGACCTCTAGAATGAGATTTATTGTGGTAGTTTGCTCATTTCACCAAAAACATTAACTGATTGACTATGATGGTTAGCTAAACTTAGAAAAATCCCTGACAGCATGGAGTTTATATTCTGGTGTGGGATGACAGACAATAAACAAATAATTATAGAATATGTTGGAAGATAATTGTTCAATGAAGAAAACACAACAAAGAAGGAGATACCAAGTGTGGGTGGGTACAATTTAAAAATGGGATAGGCAGGGAAAGGTTCACCAAGACACTTAAGTTAAAACTTATAGAAGATGCAGGAATATGCCATGCAAATATGGCTTGGGAACAGCATTATGTGCAAAAAGAATGGCAAGTGCAAAGGCCCTGAGGCAGTGGGGTGTTGTAGAAAGAGCCATGGCTGGGGACCCAGACACTTCTGTATGTTCCAGGGAGCACAGGGGTTAAGTGCACCCCAGCTTGGAGGCAACTAGAAACCTCTCCAAGGGGTCCACAACCATGGATAATGTTAAGGAAATCAAATCCTGGATTTCCCACTCCCATCTCCACTCTTTCTAACACGGAACTCCTGTGGCCCTTTCTATAATAGAGGCTTCCTGGCAGTCTGTTGGTCGTCTCTGCCACCTCCCTGCTACCGCCACCCATGGCTCTCTATGAACACCAGCCCTTCCACCCGGCCTGACTCCTCCCACAGGACTTGGCCCAGGCGTTCCTGAGCAGGACCGAACCAAAGGCAAAGTAGGAGATGTGAGTGCAAGGCACCCGGCAGGGCCACTCGTTCCCCCCCAGTGTTAGGCATGTTCTGTTAAGGACCAACAGTAGCATTAAAGACAAGGTATTTTGGCCACGTTAGGAAGTTCTGAATTCAACTATTCAGAACCCCTACTTAGCGTCCTCTCCTCTTCTGTCCCCCACTTGCATCAAAGAAAGCAGTGCTCCTGAGACCTGGAGCAAAGCCGAGAATCTGGCACAGGCCTTACGTCACCAGGCAGCAAACTCCTAGCAAGCCTTCAGATCCCGCTTCTCTTTCTTGGAATTAAAACCAGAAGTGAGAGCATGATCACAGAGATGTCTACCAGAACTGGAAAGTGAAGTCTGATGTTTTCTGACAGGAAGCAAATAGATTTGGCTGATGGCCTTGACCATGGTGGACCTTTTCCATAAATTAAATTTATGGTTCCACATAAATACATTCAAAGCTTTTGCATTTGATATAAAATATTGCATTGGTGAAGTTGTGTTGTGTTGACCAATGTTTTATTTTCTCAATCATTTACAAATATATCAGGTTAAAGATTATACCTTTCATTGAAAAAATAAGTATAAGTATAATTTGATCGGGATTAATAAATACTTTTCACTCTAATTCCAAGAAATCAGGAGAGTGAATAAGTCTAACTGGATAAGAAATCTCTTGCAGGGGCACCTGGGTGGCTCAGTCATTAAGCATCTGCCTTTGGCTCAGGGCGTGATCCCGGGGTTCTGGGATCAAGCCCCACGTCAGGCTCTTCCGCTGGGAGCCTGCTTCTTCCTCTCCCACTCCCCCTGCTTGTGTTCCCTCTCTTGCTGGCTGTCTCTCTCTCTCTGTCAAATAAAGAAAATCTTTTAAAAAAAAAATCTTTTGCAATTCAGGCTGTCTCCAATTCTTTGCTTTTAATAAAATTGAAAGGAAACTTAACTGCATTGTTAAATGATATATCATTACTAAAATCATTGAATAAATGTTGTGCTATATCACTATTTGTTGTTATATACGCACAAAAAATTCAAACTGATATAATTAATCTTCCATAACATATGAATTATTTAATTTACAACTATAAAAAATGGGAAGAGAACTGATGCTTCCCTGTCTCTTTCTGGCAATAAGTTATAGTCAACCAGGAATACATTAACTATTTGTTAAAGACCCCATTACATCATTTAGCAGATATGTTTCAGATTTTTTTTACATTTTATGACTAATGTTGAAATTGTGATGTTGCCATGATATTATGGTCAGTAGCATACTAATGGTGTATTTGTGTATTGCTAATAATTATAATGATTACTTAATCAGGAAGATTTTGTTAATACTTAGGGCTTTATTATCACAGGCTATAAAGGAAGAATTCAGTTTTAGCCAGTGAAATTTTGGTTTTACGAGAACACGCTGGAACACTCAATAAAAAACTTTGAGGCATAAAAAATTTACATTACGGTAAGACTTTGTGGAGTCAGCAGAATAGAAACTCAAAGAAAGAAAGTAAAGATGCAACATGTTCAAATGCTACAGGAGAGCGTGTTTATGTGTTCTCAAACAGACAATAACGGGTATAGAAGTTCCACGGTATTTAGAGTCCATTGGATAAATTCATAAGAATAATATAAGTGATCTATTTTTAAATGTCAATATTCACAATATATCAGAAGTTACATACGTTGCATTATACTAATTTCCTGAGGTGTGATAATGGTATTTATTGTCTTATGACAGAAGAATGTTCATATTTGAGGAGATGTACTGGTTGTCATGAAATTCTCCGTATTCATAGATCAACTGGGCTATTATTAATTTAATGCTTTTATTTCAATTGGCTCATTTTCTTTTACTTCAGTTAGTTAATTTTGAAAGAAAACATTATGTCATTAGCACAAAGAGAAAATCGGCATTACTTGTTATAAAAAGAAGATAAACATCAATAGATAAAATGAAAATAGCGTGACATTTTGACTTTCTGGCAAGATTCTGTCACTTACACTATGAGTCTGAGCCTCAAACCTACTGTCTCTTATTTCAAAAAGGGCAGGGTCGTCCGGGAGAAAACAGTTTAGGGAGTGGTAGAAACATTAAAACCAAACTGACTTCATTTTTTTCTCTCAGGTGAGGCTGAAAATACAATTAAAATGGAGTGATGAGAAGGAACTCTTGCCATTTTGTGACAACATGGATGGACCAAGAGGGTATTATTCTAAGTGAACTAAGTCAGACAGAAGAAGACAAACACCATATGGTTTTACTTATATGTGGAACCTAAAAACCAAAGCAAATGAACAAACAAAGGAGCAAACAAAACCAAAAAAGACTCACAGATGCAGAGAACAAATTGGTGGCTGCCAGAGGGTGAGGGGTAGGGGGATGGGTGAAGCAGGTGAAGGGGACTAAGAGGTACAAATTTCCAGGTATGAAGTAAGTTACAGGGATAGAAAGTACAGCATTGGGAATAGAGTCAATAATAGAGTAATGACTTTGTGTGGTGACAGATGGGAAGCACACTAACTTTGATGAGCATTTTGTAACGTATATAAATGTCAAATCACTATGTTGTACAACTGCAACTAATATAATACTGTATGTCAACTATACTTCAATTAAAGAAAAAAGCTTAAAAAAATTTTAATGGAGTGCTTTCCATGCTACAGGGACAAGGTACAGACTGTTAGAAGAACGCACAGGGGGCTGGAGGTCGCAAACAGGCAAAGAGGGGACGTCGAAACAAAGGTCTACGGATGAAAGAACACAAAGCATATCTGAAGGTTCGGTATGACTTGGGTTGACTGAACCTCCCAGTTTTCATGAGAGAGTTCTTGTTTTCCCGGGGTAATAACTGACGGCATCCTCTTTCCTCCCAAGTATATACCATCTGGACAGTCAACCAGAGGTCTCCCCACATATGACGAAAATGTTGGAAGTATGGTGAGAAAAGGCTAGAAATGAGGCTGAAGAGGTGGGCAGAGCCCAGCTGAATCCCGAGGGCAACAGGGAACCGCGAAAGCACTCAGGCAGTGGAGTGCCCTGGTGAGACTGCGTGCAGCGACGGCTAACTGCGCCCAATGAACTGGAGGCCGGAAGACCCGATGGAGGTGAGGAGGGCAGAGGCAGTGGGAAAGAGGAGAGATGACCACAGAAACTGGTCTCCACTGCAGCGCTACACCCCATGCCACATGCCCAACCAGGCAAAGCAGATTCACATCTGGACGTGGGGCTTATGCACTGGTCCTCCAGGAACGCCCCCCCATATACGAGACAGAACTCTACCCTCCTGCATCTTCATAATCGCAACTGCAACATCAACTATTACAACTAAACCTTAAGGAGCATGTAATTTACACTTTGAAAACATTATCTAATTTATTCTTTAAAAGCAATCCTATGCCATACACAAATATCCGCATCTAATCAGTGAGGAATGTAAAGATCAGAGAGGTTAAGTTACTTGCTCCAGGTCACACAGCTATTGGGTGGCAGAGCCAGAATGTAAGCCCACATTTGCCTGACCCTGCTGGGACACCTCTACTTCCTACAAGGCTTGCTAACCAGGAGCATTTTACTCAAAATGGCTCAAGACCTCATGATGTTGAAACAGGGCAGAGTGTGCAACTCTCTAAATCTCTGCGGGAGAGAAAATGGTATAGGGGCTTAATCCTGGCCTGGAGTCAGAAGAATCCAGTTCGGGTCCTGACCTTGGCTGACTCAATTCACATAACCACCCTGGAATCTGTTTCCTCAGGCATAAAAGTGGGGGAGGTGTTGAATTGATCATGTATCCCCATCAATAAAATAGGTATGAATACATACTGCCAATATATATGCTTTTATTTATCCTCTCATTTATAAGGCAGAAATGTGCATCTTAATGAAGAAATACTGCACACATTATGAAAAGACATAAAAGTAAAATATTTAAAAGGATGAGAGAAAGATGAAGTAAGGAATATTAAATGTCCTATTGATCATAATAACTTGATACTATCATTAGCTAATACCTCAAGGCAAATATGAATTGGGGTAAGATTGATTTATCATAATTATAGTAGATGGTAATCTATAGACCAAATATCTAATATTTCAAGACATTTTTAGCCGACTTCTTACAGGTTAAATGGAACGGTCTTCGTTTTTCCCTCACGATGGCGGTTGATGGAGGGGGCAGTGCTGCCCTCTCCCTGTAGTCCCCTGCATTGCATCAGAGGTGTTATCTTCAAATGGTGGTGTCCTTGTGGAGTGTCCATTTGGTGAGGGATAGTTTCATTTAAACAAGGAAATAGAATTCATAAATCTACCTATGTGGGCACATGTATTTGTTTCCTGTAGCTGCCATGACAAAGTACCACCAACTGGATGGCTTAAAACAACAGAAATTTATTCTCTCACAGTTCCGGAGGCTGGAAATATGAAATCAAGGTGTCAGTGGTGCCACACTCCCTCTGAAACCTGTAGGGGAGAATCTTTCCCTAGATCTTCTAGCTGCTGGTGTTTGCCGGCAATCCTGGCATTCCTTGGCTTGCAAATGCTTCATTCCAATATATGCCCCTGCCATCACGTGGCTGTCTTTTCTCCAAATGTCTCTCTCTCTCTGTGTCTCTTCTCTTCTTATGGGGATGGCAGCCATATTGGATTGAGAGCCCATGCTAATTCAGTACAACCTCACCTAATGTAACTAATGGCATCTACAATGACCCTATTTCAGAATAAATCACCTTCTGAGGTACTAGGGGATTAGGAGCTCAACAAATCTTCTTGTGGGACCTAATTTAACCTTTAACAGCAGACATAAATATGCTGAAAGGAAATAAAACAGGGAAGCCAGCTTCGCCCATGCGATAGCCTCTATACCTTTGTCTCAGACACGGTATATTCTATACAAGAACCATGACCTTCTGGTGCCTAGAACAAGTAAGAATGCCATGTCAAGCCATATATTAACTTAAATTTTTTTTTTAATTCCTGAAATAGGAAACCTGCAAAGGAGACTGAGGAGCAGCCAGAGAGAGAGAGAGAGAGGAGAAAAGCGACAAGAGTGTGACCTCACTCAGCTAAGGGAGGTGAATATTCAAGAAAAGAGGGTCAGCAGGGACAGCTGGAGCCAGAGTCACTATGCTACCGTCCAGCAGGTAGGTGTCCACTGACCTTCATGACAGGAAAATCGCCACGGCCCTTAATTTCTATGGTTTTACATTAATATTTTCTTCTCCAACTCCAAAGGATGACCTTGTGCATCCCGCAGGGTGCAAGCACTCTATTTTAGAGACTTCTGCCCTAGAAGAGCCCAAAGGTTCCTTCCAACTTAAAAAATGTAATGACCCCATGAATGCCCCTTCCCCAGAGGTTATTCCCAAAATAACTAAGAAATCAGGTGCCGTGAAATAGTATCAGATTGAATTGCATAAGAACTTTGAGAGGGCAGAAAGGGGAGACATAAAAAGGACACCTGACTATATTATCATATTTATTTTTATCTTCAGGGCAAGCCTACAAGGAAAGCATGTAGAAAAATACCGTGTTGAAAGAAATTTGAGGGTTTTATTATTAATCATTAGTAGTAGTTGTATTTCACATTTACCACATGGAAGGCACACAGGGTACTGGTTATGGCATTAAGTTTGGAGCCATACTCTAGTTCAGTCTCACCTCTGCTACTTACTAATAGAACTTTTTTGTGCCTCAGTTTCCTCATCTATAAAATGTTATAATCGTATGGCTTCATAGGATTATTTTGCAAATAGATATGCGTTAAGTGCATAAAACGTGCCTGGCACATAACAAGAGCATATAAGGTTTAGTTGCTATTGCGATAATGATGATGATGGCCAATTTACTGAGCTTCCGTAATGGACTAAACACCCTGTTAACCATTTGACTTACTTCATCTCTTGTCATCAATGTGAAATAGCACAGCGATTAAGAGAATGGGCTGAGAAATCAGCCTGACTTCAATCCAAGTCCTGTCACATGCTAGCAAGTCACTCTGTACAAGCCATTGAACATTTCCAAGCTCTCACTTCCTCATAGGCCTATCAAATAATCCATGGACTCCATCTAGAATAGCAGCTGGTGAATACTCGATGCTCAATTTATGCAAGTTCTCATGCTTCATGACTCAAGGAAGAAAGTAAAATTAGGTCCATAGTGGTCCAGGGTCTCACAGCCAATGTGGACTTGAACCTGGCCTAAAAGTTAGGATGTGCTATGATAGGTGCAACTGAGATCGTGTTTTCACTCAATCCCTTACACATCATGACGCTGTCCCAATCACTGATTGATGGGTTGCTCAGAGCAGCAGAAAGTATAAATGTAAGCACCCAAACTTTCACAAAAACAACAGTAGCCACACCCAGTCTTTCTTAAAAATAACGGGCTGGCTTGCACTGGCACTGTGGAAAAACAAAAATTTTAAATTACTATTGAGTGGAGGGAATTTTCAACTGCTTCTAGACCCAGTCCTAAAATCAACTAAGGTGTAGCCTTGGTGGAACAGATTATCTGGTCTCTGTGGCCCCTTTGAATTCAGAAATTCTACAATTTTATGAATTTACAATCCAGTTGGGGCTATAAGACCAAGATACATAAGATAACTAGAGAACAGTCTGACACCATTTATGACCAAGGGATAAGTCTACGTGAAGGTTAAGAGCCTTTAATTGATGGTTTAGACAGTAATTTCTAAAATACCATCATGAAAATATCCTGAGGTTCTTTCCTAAAAGTACCGATTTCTGGGCCACATCCCAGACCAAGAGAATCACGATCTCCAGAGAATCTTCATTTTTAACAAATACCCTTGATTTTTGATCCACAGACTCTTCACCTAGACATTTGATTCGATTGGGGTGATGGTTCAAAGAACAATATTTTTTAAAAGCTCTGCAAGTGGATCTACTGTAAACAAAGTTGAAAAACACTAAATTAGATCACTGAGTTGTTGGAAAAAATCTGTCTACCCATGTTCACGGCAGCATCATTCACAATAGCCAAAAGGTGGAAGTAACCCATATGTGCACTGACAGATGAGTGGATCGATAAAATGTAGGATATACATAGAACGGAATATCATTGAGCCTTAAGAAGGAAGGAAATTCTGACACATGCTATCACATGGATGAAACTTGAAGATACTACATTAAGTAAAATAAGCCAGACACAAAAGGACAGATACTGTATGGTTCCACTTATCTAGAATAGTGAGCTCATAGAAACAGAAAGCGGAATGGTGGTTAGCAGGGGCTGGTGGAGGGGAGGATAAGGGGATGTTTAATAGATACAGAGTTTCAGTTTCGCAAGATGATCAAGTTCTGGAGACAGATTGTAGGACAGTATGACTATACTTAACACCACCGAAACGCACACTTAAACATGGTGAAGATGATAAATTTTATGTTCTGTTTATTTTACCACAATTGAAAATTTAAAAACGAAAAAGGATGGGGGTGGTAAACACATCGCTTGTCTGGCAGCCCTCACCCCCACCCTGGCAGACATGGTAAGTGATTACCGGGCACTCCCACACAGAGCCCAGGCCCTCACAATCCCCCCCCCCCCAGGATAGAACAGGGTGAGAAGAGACGGGGAGAGCGTGAAAGGATTAAGGTCATATGTCTGTGTGTTTGGGAAAGGAGTGAGCATGGAGGAGAAACAAGGAGATGATCCCACAAGGCTGGAAGGGAGTACTGGGGAGGTAAAAAGACACAACAGAGGAAACCCCCTCAAACACACCATGCACTGTCTATTCTAAACGCTGCCTAGTGAGCACAAGGCCATATACTCCTTTTCTTTTGCCATGTGACCCTATAGCCTTTCCAGGGGACTACCTAACCATGGAGGTCTATTGTGGCAAGTGCCCTGGTGAGGACCCAGAGTCAGGGTTCAAGGCCTGGCTGTCCCTGGACCACTGGAGGGGCACCTGCCCCTCTGTCCTTGGACCCCTCTCCAGGCTGGGGCCGCACACAATTCTCACGGCGCAGACACGCATTGGTCCCTGACTCATGAAGGTCTGATACACCAGCAGGAGCTGAGGCGTCTGAGACACAAACCACTTGATAAACAGAGAGGTGTTAGCGGAGGCTTTTTTCACATTGTTTCACTTGACATTTGGCCAGACTAGGTTTCCACCTTCAAGGAACTGACTTTTTGAAAAGACAAGTCAACACCTTTAAATGAGCCATATCCTCTGGAGGTGTGCTCTCCCCTTCTCTCCTCACAGTCCCATTTGTCTTTTAAAACCAGAGGAGACAAATGTGGTACTATTCTCTTCAATAATTGGGTTCTCCGTCCTGGCCTAGCAAAGCCAGAAATCTATGAGGAAGGAACCATGTGGTTCAAACTCAGGGTGTGGGGGGAGTTTATCTGCTTGGAGGGGGTTGGGTTGTTCCCAAAATAATCATTACTACAAAGGCAAATCAATGCTTAAAGATTTGCTCCCCGCTTTTGCACTAATTGGTGTACAGAAGGGAGGAGGAGGGGATGAGAAGCAAAAAGCAGCCACCAGCTGCGAAGATTTGTGATGTTAATTAACAACATGATTAGACAGGAAAACCACAGTCAGGTCTGATCAGTCCCAGGAAGCCCAGACTGGTCCTGTAATGCCCAGAGAGCTGCGGGGGCGGCGGGGGGGGCGGGGGGACACTGACTGCCTCCCCTTGGGGCTGCCTCTGCTGCCACAACACCAAGGGGCCAGCACTGGAGCCTGGAGAAGACACCAGAAAGCCTAAAATCCCTTCAACTGGGTGCCAAGAAGCAGCTCCCACCCCCAACCCAGAAACCCACTTGAGGCACCAGTCAACAAAAAATAGTTTAGGGAGGGTTCTCTGTCTGCAAGCGCTCTGCCAGCTCAGGCCTCCACCAGGAAGCTTTCCCATGGCATCACAGCTGTATTTTCTGTTGGCTTCAAGTGGAAGTTTTTAAGAGAGGATAAATGGGTTAGTGAGCGGGAGAACACCGAAGGGAAACATGGAGTAGAGGTGAGAGTCCAGTGATAAAGAATAAAGGGGCTGTATTATTAGTAAAGTAACTCTGCTTTTAAAAAGGGGGTTGCAGGCCTGAGCAGCTGGTAAGTCCCCCCAAAAACAGCTTGATGTGCTTGTTTTACACCTCTTCATTCTCCTTGGGCCCCAAGAAGCCATCTTGCCCGTAGACCTGCTTCTTGACGTGGCAAAGGCAATTTGTCTGCGTGCTGCCTTCACTGGCATCTGGAGACGGGCTGTAGCAGTTCCAGCAAATGCTACGGTGCCGAGTCCCCAGGCAGAGCCAGGGGCTACAGCCCCTGTCATTGTCTCCCTTGCTCCCCCAAGATGGCCCCTTCATACGAGGACAGCTCCACAGACACTGGGGCAAGGATGCACCACGGCCATCGTGCGGCTTTGTGGCTGGAAGGCAACTGAGACAGCACGTCACCCAGCAGCCTCATCTGGGAGGAGACAAACAGCTGAAAGGTGCGACTGACAGCACAGAGGGACAAATGGTCAGAGCAGAGCGAGACAAGAACCCAGGGCGGCAGCGGCCAGGTCTGCGGGCTCTCTGTCCTCCCACCCGCTGAGACAGCCTGATACCGCTCTGGTCACTGTTTGCTGGGGAACCTCCCCCGTGTGCCCCTGGTCAGCTCCCGCAACCTTGGAAGGGAGGATAAAGAGCTGGAGAGCCCTTATTTATTGGGAAAACAGTGACTGTGAGGTTCTTCTCTGTGCCAGAGATGGGGCTAAGTTATGGGGACACAAAGGTGGGGCGGGGGAACACGCACAGTCTAACAGGGACAGCAGATCCACAAACCAAAAATCCCCCAGTAATTTGGCTGTAAAAGGTGTACACTGGAGACCTGGAAAGGAAGCAGCAGCCTGCTGTGTGAGCTGGAAGCACCCTGCTGGAGGCAGGGGTATTTCAGCTGAGCCACAAACCACCCCCAACCCCCACCCCCAGAGCAAGAGCCATTTTCTTGGTCTTCCCTGTCCTTCCGGGGGTGCTTCTCCTAGGAATTTGGCACCCTCACACTTGCCCTATGGGCTGCTCAGGACCCAAAGGTCTGTCCTCCCCAGGAATGCCTTTTGGTCTCATTCACCATCTTTCAAAACTAGCATCCCATCTTACTGGGTGAAATGTTCTAAAAACGGATGCCAACGGTTGCACAACTCAGTAAATTTACTAAAAATCATCAGTTGCGTGCTTAAAATGGGTGAGTAGTTTAACATGTAAATTATACCTCAATAAAGTTGCTTTAAAAATTCCCAACATTTTTTATGTGAGAACATACAGAGAAAATGATAGCATTTATATCATGCCCTGGAGTAAACTGAAGGAAATTTAGACTTTAATGGGGGAAAAAGTCATTTACACTTTGTTTATGTAAATATAGGAAAAATTACATACAAAATTTTCAGAAAGGTATTAAATACTGAATTTATATAAAACTTCCAAATAAAATGTTTTCAAGTATTTAAGTGAAACACTTGAATCTGTGTCGATCAACAAACTTTTCATAACCTCTGCCCATTCTCTTGGGGGGGAACAGGTTGGAAACTGTTACGTGTAACTCTGGAAGAACACTTTTTAATAATAATCCCCTCAAATTTCTGATGATCTCCATCAACAAGAAACTCTGTTTACACAAGGAGGTAATACAAATTTTTAAATCATTTTTACAACCGTCCAAAAATCTACATTGAAAAATCATGTTGGAATAAATCTAGTAACTCTTCCTTCATTGACAAGTAATAGTGACATTTTTGTGGTAATATAAACAAATTCCAAATTCAATCAAATTTTTCATGCCAAGTATTTCAAAATAATGATGATATGTCTATTTCAAAATGTACAGGAACTATTAGAACAATCAGCTTACAACTGGCTTGGATGTCACCACAGGGGTGTAGAAGCTTCAAGAATAATTATCCAGCATATGTGAAGATACTTGGAGCTGTGGCACCAGGACACATTGGCCCACACCTTCGATAGCAAGCCCTGCTCCTTGGGCTCCTGGGACACTGACTCCTCCAACTCTAACCTAGGCACCCGAAATGCCAGCTCTTCCCACTGCTTCTTAGGCCTTCAGTGGGAGGTGGTGGTCCTTGTAACTGGCTGCCCAGAAGGGTGTCCAGAGTGGGCAAGTGGTGGATGAGCTCAGAGCAGGACTGTGGGCCATGTCAGCAGACCCCCCTCCATTCATTCAGACGCACGCTGGGAGATATCTGAGGCACAGCCTACCACCCCAAGGGATGAGGAATCCTGGTGTTGGGGGGCAGGCTGTGCTGATACCTGACAACACTTCCTGTTTGGACTCCCAGATAACCCATGAGCATTTTCTAAGAGGCTCCAACCACGCTGAGACAACATTCATTTGAGGCCTTGGGGGTCACTCACCAGAGAGGCAGTGTGCACAGAATGAGAGGAGCAGATGGTTCAAAACACAAATTTGGAAAAATCTATATTTCAGAAGTGGGCGGACAGGTCCCAGCTTGGGGAGAAAATGGGAAGGGAGGAAAGACAAATGCTGAGAGGTCACAGAGGTTAAAGAAGGGAGTAATTAAGGCAGAGTGAGAATAAAGTCTGAGGTGCTATTACGAGAAGGAGGAGGAGGAGAAGTGAGGGCAGTGGGCATCAGGGAGAAGTGACTTTCGGGGCCTGAGAAGACTGAAGCCCAAGAACAGAGGTTTACAAGGTCAGGCGGGGGAGTGGGGATGCCACCAAGGAAAAAAGATCCGTGATGCTTGGTAAAGGCGGTAAGGAAAACTTTCCCAAGAGGGACCATTGCAAGGGGTTTTGTAGTAGGGGAGAGAGATGGGGCTCAGCACCAAGTACAAGTGGGGATTTAGAGCAAAGCAGCAGGGTTGGGTCAGTGGATGGAAGAGCACTAAGAAGAAACATCAAGGGTGAGGGGGATCCTTGCTAAACCCACCTAACAGGATTCTTATTGAAGGCAGGCCAGGATGATAAGATCAAAGGTGGGGGATAAAGAATTTGATCAGATACTAAGGATGATCAGACAGGAAGGGTACGGGGATTTTTGCTAAACTGACTCCGCAGGATTCTTGCTAAAAGTGGACTAAGCAGGCCAAGGACACAGCCCAAGTTCTAGGCTTAGTCAAGAGGCGGGCTCATAGGAGCCTAACTCAGGTTTGGTCAAAGGCAGAGTCTTTTCAGAGTAGTCTGGTATCTTCAGGAAGTCACATGGTCAATGGAAGTACTGCTTTTTGATTTTCTGGCCCACAGAAAGGAGGCTGTGAGGGATACTGCTGGTGGTGTCGGGGAGATGGGGGCTCTTGAGAAAGCCAGGACTTAGGAAGTCATGAGGTCAGGAATGCAGAAGAAAAGGTCTTCTTAGGAAGAAAAGAGTTGCTTTGCTCCTGAGTTAGGAGCAAAGGTTTTCCTGTTGGGATGACAAGGAGATTAATGTTGCTGAGAGCCACCAACTAGTCAGTTGGTGCAACAGATGGGGACAGCTGGCCCGTGGCAATGTTCCTTCATTATTCATGTGCCAAGATTTTCTGGACAGCTGCTATGTGCCAGGCCCAGGGACAACTGAGAAGCAGCCCTTTCCCGTTAGGAGCTCTGAATCCAGGGGAACAAGTAAGCTATTCAACCATCACAGAGGCAGCAGAAATGACTGGAAAATGGCAGGATGCAGTCGGGAGACACAGAAGGAGCACCCAACCCACCCTACAGGGCCCAAGGAAACGTCCGTAAGGAGGTGGCATCTCAGCCAAGCCTTCAGGAAGAGGAGGAGTTAGACAAGCAAGGGCAAAGCTATTCCAGGAGCAAAATGGGGCATGGCACATTTGGGGACTGAAAGCGCTCAATGTGGATACAGGCATAGCAAGAAAAGATGGAAGATGATGGCCAGAGAGATAAGGCAAGAGCCAGACCGAGAAGGACACTGTCATCTGAGATAAGGGTTCTGTAGTCTGCCCAAGGTTCTTCCCAGTCTTTGCGATAAAGAGATTGGTCTAAAAGAAAAAGCCTTGCCCTGTCCTCCTAGACTTGGGACACAAAGACCCTCAAAGCCACAGAGGAAAATAATGGGGTATTGGGACATTCAGATGATACAGTGTTTAGATCAGATGGACAAAGCAAAGTGCCCTGAAGATCAAAGCCTCTACAAATAAGGTTAACTGGGTTTAGTTGTCCTGGTTCCTTCCTTTCTGTGCAGGGATTATTCAGAGTGCTTACGAGCCCTGACTATTTTCCCTTAACCACCACTTTTGTGTCTGATGTCTTCACTCAGGAATCTTCCAAGGCTCCTCACTACCTGTGCCATCAAGTCTGAATTTCACTGTTGGGGTTTTGAGATCCTCCGTTAGCTTTTTTTATTTTTAACCTAAGTGGACTTCCATATCTGCCTTCTCAACACCAACACATTTACTGATTTCCTTAGAACACAAAGACCCTGCTCTGAGAGTTTGTGTGTTGTCTGATAGAGTTTCATAGCCTACGAAAGCAAAATTGTGTCCAAAAATATGAGGAGAGTGGACCCACTTCAGGAATTCAGAGGAGAGAGCTGTACGGAGCCCTACACACCTGTGCATCCCTTCCTCTGTGCCTTCGGAAACTGCCTGAGGTATGGTGACTGACAAAGGAATATGAAAGTGATGGCAAAGGAATATGAAAGAACACTTGATCATGAATGTGAAAATCCAGTCGGTAAAGCATAACTGTAAAGACAGTGGTCCCCAGAGCAACACATACTAGCCAGGGGGCCTTTAGCAACTTCAATAACCCTTTGGGGCCTCAATTTCCCACGTGTGCAGATCTGGTGGTCATATCTACCTTGTGGAGTTATTATGGAGAGTCAGTTAAATGAGACACGATATGCACAGAATTCAAGTACTCAGCACAATGCCCAGAGATAGCTCGTAACAAACAGTAGCTATTAGTATTGATTATACTAATAATATTCTGAAAAAGAGTACAGAGAGCTTAGTAGGTAGATGTCTGTCTCAGGACTCCCGATACTCCTCCACCTACCAGCTCTGTGGCCTTGAGCAAGTGACTTCAACCTCTCCGTTCCTCATTGTCTTTAGCCATCAAGTGGGGAGAACTGTATCTACTGCAGACATCACTATGAAGAAAATTATCATTAGTATCAGCATTAAGTATGAAAGGAGGACCAAAGAACACGGGGAGGAAGAGAAATGCAGCACACCTTCCCCTGGGCTTGAAGAGCTGCTGCCTGTCCTTTCTCAGTGATCCTGGCAGAGAAATAGACATACAGTGAAACAGAAGACAAAGTCCAGAAACAGATCCAAATATACAGGACATTATGAGAGCCTCTTAAATCCATGGAGAAAATGGAGTTGAGACCACTGAGCAGCCATCTGGAAAAGCAGGCTCTACCCCTACAACCTCTCTAATGAGGAAGGAGTGAAACGGTGGGCAGACGAGGAACAGAGGTGGGCCAGAGGTTTTACTCTCCGTGCTTTTGTCATTTTTGAAGTTGAACCTACTCAAAAGCATTATATACTTTAAAAAGGTAAAGGGGGGGGGGAAGAGAGAGAGACAAATGTATAGTTCTCCAGAAGCGATGAAAGACGGATTATCCAGAAGAGCCTAGGATCCCACAGATGGGATCGGTTTCTCTGGGAAGTGGTCCTCCATCCTCACAATAGGTCAGGTAACACAGGAACAGTTTGGGCTGGCATGCAGAATGGAGGAAAGGGCTATAGGGGACTGGCAGGTCCCTCCTGCTGTTCCTGTCTGCCATTGGACATTGGGCCATGACTTCGACAAAAATTCAAGCGCTATCCTGGAAGGGAATAGAGTGTATGAGTCAGTTTTCCCAGAACCACCATTGCCTTTGCCAGATTGGCAGAGATCAGATCTACTAATGGTGGACTTGTAAGCCTGCCAGGAGAAACGGACACAGACACTAGGGGTACTGCTGAAGCCCTAAGACCCAAAGAAAGCCAGAGGAGTAACAGGGCAGAGGGAGCGCAGTAGGACCCCAAAGCCAAGAAGTCCTGAGCATTCACTGAGAGAGGGCAGGAAAGGAGGAAACCCAGGGAAGCACTCCCCCAAGCTCACCCTCTGCTAGACTTGGTCTTCCAGAGACCTGCCCTCCAAAGAAGCTGGAGGCTGCCCATAACCACTGCAGAAAACCTTGCAGTCTCCATCGTCCTCGGCAGTGATTTAAGTTCAATTGCCCAACTGCTGAAAGTTTACAGCCCCCAGACTTGAAGGGCGCATGAGGCCCTTCATCTCCGGTGAGCCAACCCAGGGGAATTGCCAGTCCCCCAACCCTCCTCCCTCCCTGAGCACATCCTCCTCCACGGAGCAGACAGGCCTCGACCCTATTGTTCCCGTCTTTGATTTGTACCTTCTACTAGTACTTCCTAAGAGGACTTATCTTACGTGGCTAAGTTACAGGCAGGAAAGGAGTACAAAATCAATGCAGCCCATAAACTCATTCCCTTGCCTCCCTGACAGCTCCACGGAGCAGAGTCTAAAATTCAACATGTGTGGAAGGCACTGCTGAGGAGCTGTTTGAACTTGTTTCCTGATTATAAGAGGAGAACTCCATTTCTTGCCCTTCTGGGTCTTACCCTGGAAATTAGACACAGTGACAGCATCCTTATGGACAAATCGAAAATTCCGAAGAAAAACAGAAGAAAAAGAATTTAAACGCCAATTATCCCACTAATCAGGTTATTGTTCCTGTATTAGTGTGTTTCCAATCCTTTTATTAAAGCCTGGCTGGTATAATTCAGAAGATATTATATTAAGTGAATATGCTTTTTACTTAACATACATCATTTGCTCATGGATTTAAATTCTTTATAATTTTTAGTGGTTACATAATATTCTATCCAAGGAAATGCTGATATGCTGAAATTTATTTAATCAATCCCACAACGTTGGACATTTTTTTCATGGTTGATTTTCTTTCGTAATATAAATAATGATTGATAATGTTTACCTAAAGTTTAACATATATGTCAGATCATTCCCCAGGAAAAATTCCCAGAACTTAACATTACTAGGCCAAAGTGTATGAAAATGTTTAAGTCAATACATAATGCTGAACTGGCTGCAGGGAAACTATATCCATTTATACTCCCTCAGCCCATTGCAGATTTTAACTTTTATTCTATTGAACTCTGAACCACTTCCCTGCTGAGCTGTGGTATCTGGGACTGGAAGGAAGATGGTGTCCTAGCAGAGTGTGATGCCCACAGGATTCATCAGTCCCTTAGGAGAAGCGGATCTAATCCAACCTGTTAGGAGGAATACAGTGGGCATGCGCTTTCTGAACACCAGCGTCCACCGACCCACCTGAGGGTTTTTTCCCTTGACACCAAATATGTGGTGGCTTTTCCAACACCAATTCTTTGATTCTCTAATACCAAATGGCTATTCAACCATTCAGTTCCATTCTGACATTAACTACCCAGAATGAGTGCAGACCCCACAGGTAAAGCGATGAGTCCCTTGAGATTACATCCCCTCCTTCATACACCAGTCACAAGTCCCAGACTGTCCACCCATGCTTCTGACTGACTGGCTATAAATCCAGGGGCTCCCACAATTCCCCCCTCAGGGTCAGTAATTTGCTAGAACAACTCACAGAATTCAGGACATCATTGTACTTATTATTACTGGTTTGTTATAAAGGATACAATTCAGGAACAGCCACGGAAGGGATGTGTGGGGTCAAGTACAGGGCGTCTGCGTGGAGCTTCCATGTCCTCTCTGGGCATGCCACCCTTCCAGGTTGTGTTCACCAACCTGGAAACTCTTTGAACCCCATCATTTACGGGTTTTTAACAGAGATTTCATTATGCAAGCACGGTTGATGAAATCATTGGGCATTGGTGCCTGAACTCAATCTTCAGCCCTCCTCCCCTTCCTAGAGTTCAGAGGTGGGGCTGAAAGTTCTTACCCTATAATCATGGCTTGGTCTCTCTGGTAACCAGTCCCCATGCTAAAGCCATCTAGGAACCCCTGTCTTGAGTCATCTCATCAGCTTACAAAAGACAGTGAATGCCAAGAGTCTTAAGCATTCTATGCCAGGAACTGGGGACAAAAACCAGGTGGTTTTTTTTTTATTATTATTATTATACCACACTACTTCCCCATTTTCTGTGTTCATGGTCAATGCGGTGCCCTGTCCACTCCCAACTTCAAAGGTTGAGCGTAAGACCCAGGCCCAATCCAATCAGTGCATCAACTCTCCACTCTAACTGTAGGGACGGGTCCAGGGATGAACATATATCCCAGTCAGATTTGCAATGACACTGCAGAATAAGAGATTCTCATGCTTCCCCATGGAGTTCGATGAAGCCAAGAAGACACAAGATCTGGGACTGCGGCAGCTATCTCTTGCTACTGTAAGGAAGAACCTCAGAATGAATCATCATGAAAGAGAAGAGCCAGCCAAGCAATGGTGAATGAGAAAGTCCCCATAAGTCCTAGGCAAGTCCAAACCAGAATCTGGGCTTTCCAGGCACATGAGAATTCTCATTTTGCTTTAGCCAGTCGGGGCCATGTTTACAGTTGTGAGAAGCAAAAAACTCTTAACCAGCCCAAGGTATCCAGTAGATGTTGATAATCTTGGAAGGAAAGGGATCTGGTTCGGGAAGCAGCACACTTGGGTAAGGTCAGAGCCAGGGCGAGCTCCAGAGACAGGGCAAATAGGAGAGGAGCCAGGCAGGCACACCTGGAGGGACCTGATGTCCTAGATAGGAGGGGCACGCTGAGCAAAGGAGGGAGGAAGATCTGCCAGCCCATGTCAGAAACGCAGCCAGAGAGCTAGGGTTTTGAGACCTGAGATCTGAGCCGACAAGCAGGAGTCAGGTCCAAGAGCAAGACAGTGGAGAGGTGTTGACTACGCAGCCCAAGGTTAGGATTTGGGCAAGGAGAACCACACAGAGCCTGAGGTTTCCGAGCACGGAGACCAGGGTCAGAAGAGCTATGTTGGTGACAGTAATTTGAGCCAGATGCTACTGACGCTGAGGTTCTGCCTCATCTCATACTCTCCTAAGCCCAATATCTAGGGGGCGACTGAGGCCCCTACAGTAGGAATTAAATACCCCATATAGAAAAAGTGGGGCACGCCGGGCAGATCAACCCGTGCAGGAACACTGGTCACGGAAGTCCCCGGAGTACAAGGACTGTGCCTCGTTGTCCATCACAGTCCCCAGTCCCAGGAGTGAAGTCAGTAAGAGCTGGGCGAGGGCTCTTTCTGCAGACGGCACTTCCGGCCTACAAGGACAAGGATTCATACGCACAGCAATGGTGGCTGGAGACACTGGACCCCATCAGACCTCCAGGCAGAGACTGTCGGTTCTGCCCCATTCTGGGCCCTCTGTGGGTACAGGAGCAGACGACTCACAGGTAAGTTCGCTGCTAGAAGCCGGCGTGTTACCATTTAAAGCAGGGGCGAACCTCTAGTCAGAGCCAGGGGTTCTCCAATTTCAGCGTGCACCAGAACCACCTGAAAGATTTGCTGAAACACAGATTCCTGGGCCTCACTATTGATGCTTCTAACTCCAGCAAGTCTGCGCAGGGGCCTGAGAATGTGCATTTCTAACAAGTTCCCGGCTCTTGCCAGCGAGGCTAGTATGGAGACCACATTTTGAGAACCACACCCTAAGCCCCTGGCTCTCAGCCCTGACTATGTGTTAGAATCGCCAGGCGACTCTCAAGCTCAGAGATTCTGATTTAATTGGACTGAGGAGGGGCCGAGGCATGGGTCTATTTCTAACATTCCCTAAGCAAGTCTAATATACAGCTAGGCTTGAAAAAAAAAATCAACTGTCCTCGATGCCAAACCAATTCAATAAGAATGGTTTTTCCAACACATGGTGCTGACACGAGTGTAGAGCCACATGCAGAAGAATTAAGTTGGACCCCTTTCTCACACAAAAAACAAAAATTAGCTCAAAATCGATTACAGACTCAAGTGTAAGAGCTACACTGTAAAAACCCTTAGAAGAAAAGAGAGGAGTAAACCTTTGTGACCTTGAGTTAGGCAGAGCCTTGTGAGGTATGATTTCATCCACAGGAAATGTCCACCACAGGCAAATCGACAGAGACAGGGTTAGTGGTTGCCTAGGGCAACGGGAGGAGGAGCCTGATAGGGAATGACTGCGAGCAGGTATGGGGTTTCTTCTGGGGGTGATGACAATGTTCGAAACTTCAATCGTGGTGAACACTGCACAACTCCGTGAATATACTGAATACAACTGTGCACATAATGGGTGGGGGGTACATCGACTGTATCTCAATAAGGCCGGTGAAAAACACACAGACATCTTTTCTAGGCCTTTTGGAAGAGATGCTCCTAGTGATGCCTGGCAGGAAAAAAGGTCCTGTCACATTTTCTCACTTCACCCACCCCCTACACCTAAGAAATATGAAAGTGGGTGATTCTGCTTGGGCTGTAATCCTAGGAGCCTGATCTGAGACTGTTTCCTCCCCTCCTTGCTTCTCCCCTTTAGCCATGACCTATTCCAAAACCTTCCATACATTCTCTGCTATAGAGAAGCTAAAGAAATACAATAGTGCCCCCCCTCCTTATCCGCGGCTTTGTTTTTTGTGATTTCAGTTCCCTGCGCTCAACGGCAGTCCAGAAACAGAGGATCCTGCCTCCGGCATGCTGTCATAAGGTCGGCAGTAGCGCGTTACATCATGGCACCTGCATAATTCAGCTACTTCATCTCATCATGTAGGCGTTTTATCATCTCACAGCATCACAAGGTAAGTATGGCACGGTAAGATATTTTGAGAGAGAGACCACATTCACATAAAGTTTCCTATAGTATATTGTTATAATTATTCTATTTTGTTATTAGTTATTGTTGTTAATCTCTTACTGTGCCTAGTTCATAAATTAAACTGTCATAGGTATGTATGTATAGGAAAATATATAAGGGTTAGTACTGTCCACAGTTTCAGGCATCCACTGGGGGTCTTGGAACATAGTCCCCATGGATAAAGGGAAACTACCAAACACTGCATATTGACCTTCAAAAATACACTGTCACTGAGAGCCTCCGCACTGAAGGCACCCTACCTTCCTGTAGGCTTGGTTTCCAGGAATATATATGCTCCGTGAAGGCTTGAGCCACTTTCCCCAGTAAAGTCCCCACCCACGGTCACGCCAACCTCCATACTCAGGCTGAGCGAGGACGCAACCATTCTGGATTATAATAACAGCATTTCCCTTTACTCCCTGCCCCACCCCCAACACTACTCACGCTAGAGGCACATCTGAAAAGCCCCAACAACAATATTGCTCAACCTATAACAGGCCTACAAATCACAGGGGAATCTTACTTAAAAGTAGGTTCTGGTTCAGTAGGGGTGAGGCCTGAGAGTCTGCCTTTCTAACCAACACACTGGTGATGTCCATGCTGCTGGTCTGGAAACCATTTTGAATACTGGGGTCCTAGATGGCTCTGATGGAAATGGTTTGTGGACCACCCTTGAGAAACACCCTTCTAAAGTCTCACTGCTATAGAGCTTTCTATTGCAGACAATACATCCAGGGCTTTTGTCTCGGCTTAGTAATACTCCAGGGAAGAGGCTGGTTGAGCCAATACCACACTGATTAAGATTATACTCCCTTGAAGCCATCCCCTTAGCACAGTGGTGTGAAAAAAGCAGAATCAACACCACCTGGAAACTTGTTAGAATTAGAAAAGCGGATTCTCGGGCTCCACCCAGACCTACTGAATCAGAAACAATGAATTTGAGTTTGAACAAGCCCTATAGGTGATTCGGGCATTGCGAGAGTTTGAAACCCACTGTCTTAGGGTAACAGGGTCTGAGCCACATGGCCCCGCAAGTCTGCATCGTCCAGCCCTACCCCACCTCCCCTGGCCTTCTTTCTGCTCCTCCAGTGTGTCTTGAGACATTCCTAACTGCTATTCTTTTTGCCTGGTAAGGGAAAGCAGAATTTTTTTTAGTAAGAAAAGCTACCTCCATGTTCTGAGTGGGAACAGCACCCAATCATTCGAGGAGATTTTCTTTGGCTCTCCCTTGAATGCTTAGAGGCTCCTCTTCAACTATAACTTGAAGCAGGAGGTATCCGTTGTCCTGAAAGGGCCTTTTGTGGAACTGGCTTCAACTTCCTCTCCATGTAGGCCCTGGGAACCCAAAACCATCCCTGGCAGAAGAGCAGAATCAAGGCGCCTCAGGGAGGAGAGGGAGCTAAGCTGTGCCCACTTCCTCTTCTTCGGAGTCAATGTTTTAACAAGTTCCCCTATATTCTGCCTTGGGGTGAAGTCAGTCAGCAAGAAGGGGAAGCAGGCAAAGGGAAACTGATGCTGTGCAGAGTGGGAGGCTGAACTGGTGAGTGGGGCTCAACTCACACACAGGCCTACAAGTTGGCAGGAAAAGTTAACTTTGGCCCAAACCAGTGACACAGGCCCACAGGTTGTGCTTTGGGCCCGAGAGCTGAACACAATGGGGTCTTGCATCAGCATCTCGGCTGGTGAGTCTTCTTCATGGCTGGGTTGGCAGCACCTAGCACAGTGCTGGTACAAGGAAGGACTGCAGTAAGTATCCTGGTGGACCGGCTACCTGCAAGCTCACTAGGATCACTGACTCAGCCTCTTCATTCAACTGACCCGGAAACCAAAGCCCAGAAAAGTTGAGTGACTTCCTCTGACACATGGCCAACCAGCGGGAGCCTGGCTAGAACCCGGACCCTCAGACCCCAGGGCCTTCACCCCAGCTAAACTCCCCATGGCCAGCATTCCTCGCTTTTCTATGAGATTCAAGATATACCTGGGGAAAGAGTTCAGGGCCTGAATTTTTTTTAAATTAATATTAAATTTTGACGTGGAGGGATAGGGCCTCTGAAAAAAAGTCATTTCAGTGTGAAGCTATTTTTAATCACCTTGGGTCTCCATCATGTCCAGCTCCCAGGGCTGTAAATATTGCCCATAGAATGGCACTGGTATTGGGCTGAAGGTAGCAGGTCTGGAGTGTAATCCAATTTCCTGAACTACATTCACATGCAAAGAGCTAGTAAAACTAGAACATGGGATTGGGCCCCATTTCCTGAAGGCCCTCCCGGATTAGTGAGAGGGGCCTGGAGACCATCTTCATGGCTGGGTTTTGTTTTCTGGGTTTCACACTAGAGGGAAAGACTTGTTAATTGATACAAGGTCAAGCATTTGTAAGAAGTAAAGAGAAAACCCCCTTTAATGAAAAAAAAAAAGAAAGAAAGAAAGAAAGAAAGAAAGAAAGAAAGAAAGAAAGAAAGAAAGAAAGAAAGAAGGAAAGATTCCTTGGCTAAATTATAAATCTTGATTAGACTCATATAAGTGCCTGGAAATAAAATGATTTTCTAAAATTACCAGAATGCATTATCTACTACATGTCACTGAGGTAGGACAATAGCATATTATAGGAAAAACAGAGATTATAGGATTTTTTTAAAGGAATAGGATGAGACTCACAAGCAGCTCAGTTGCAGGACTGGCTGAGCAAAAGCTTCAGGATTCCTCTCTGACAATCAAGAGTGCACTCTCAGTTGTGATGACAGCACATAGAAGGATCCAGAGGCCATGCTACTCTGGAAATCTACTCCAAAAAGAGAAGAGCACACCTTCCGACAATAATAACTTGTATCATGGCAATAACATCAGTAGCAACTATTATTCTGTCATAAGTAATCTTGCTGTATGTTCAATCATTTTTAAACTTGAAGAACTTTATATTCATCATGAATTTGTCCTCTCACAATATACCTGTGAGGTATATAGACCAGGTGATGTGCCAATTTTATTTATTGAGTACCTATCATGTGCCAGGGAACAACGCTGAACAAAACAGAAATGCCCCCTGTCTGAATGGAGCCAACAGCTTGTGCGAAGGCAAATATTAAATAGTAACTCTGCTTGAAGAAAACTTTTGCTCTTTGGAGACATCATTCGACAATCATTAAAAGTCGGCTTCGTGTTACACTCTTGCCAGGCACTAGAACACAAGGATGACCAAGACACAGCCCCAGCCTGGAAGAACTTGCAAATAAAAAATGCTGTGGGAGGAGAGATGACATTTGAGCTCAATGTGAAAAACACTGGTAGGATATTTGCTTTTCTGAGAAACAGAGACTTGTGGGCAGAAGAGGAAAAGGGTACGCTGTGCTCAGCTGTGAGGGAGACGAGGCATTGGGGTGGGTGGGCAATGGTTGGAGGGTTGAGGAAAGGGGAGCTGTAGGTGAGGCTGGCCAAGTAAACAGTGGGGCTAGCTTATACAGGGCTGAGAACTCCTACACAGCAGAGTCGAAGCATCTTCTGGGCAAGAGAGTGCCAAAGCATCCATAAAATCAACTTTTCATTTAGGAAAAAAGAATTCTGGAAAAAAGTAGGGTATGGATTTGAGGAGGAAGACACAGGGGTGGGGTCAGTTAGGAGTTACAATCTACAAAAGGACGATTCAAATAAAGATTTTAAAAGAGGAAAAATCTATATAGGAGAGAGACCAAAGTGTTCAATACCTACAGGCTGCTAAAGATGCCACCTACATTGTTTTGTGCAAGCCCCACACACCATTACTATGTCTTAGCATTCCCATTTTATAAATGAGGAAACTGAGGCACCGAGAATTTAGGGAATTTCCCCAAGGTCACATGTCTAGTAAGAAGCTGGAGTCTGGGCTCAAAGCCACCCAGCCGTCACCATAGCTTGCCGAGAGTGCACACTCAGTGAGCAAGGAGCAAGGAGCATATGCAGGGAACGGTGAGGGAGTCTGGAGGAGAGAACGGTCAGAGGGACCCTCCCCCACCTGGTGACAGTCTTCACCCTGCAGTCTCTGTCCTCTGATGGAGAAACACCCAGAAAACAAACAAAGAGCAGTCTCTGGGAAGATCCACCAAAACCTCAGTCACTGAACAAAGGGTGATAAAATGGCAAGAAAACGACCACAGGGAACAGAAACTGCAGATTCTAGCTGGGACTTCTCTTTCCACCCACTCTGCCTAGTCAGCAGGCCCATACATCACTTTTCCCTCAGACTGTTAATTAGAGAGACACCCACCACCCTGACACAACACGTTAATTATGAAAACAGAGCGCTGTGCACAACATAACATGGAAATGAAGTGACATGCATCCAATTAATTAAACTTTCACAGCTCCAATCGGTTTTAATTAGAGAAGCTATTCTTTTCACTCTCCTCTCGATCAATAAATGAACTTTGCAATACATACATATTTTTTAATCAATTAGTAAGCAGGAAAAAATAGTATAAGTCTGTTGCTGCGGACACCATGAATTCCTCCATAAGTTACACCTATGCATATTATCCATTTTATTTTTGGTTGAATTTACAAGCAACACAGGTTGAGTCCCTAGAGCTTGTTTCCAAGTTAAATGAAAAACGGAAGCTGAGAAATGGCAGCCCCATTGTTTCCACACAACCTCTTACCATTCTCATTTACAGCCCTAAAACATGTATTGAGGACTCCAGAAATTAAGAGAGGCTCCTAGTACAATGTCAGTAGAAGCTCAAAAGCTGTGTTTTTTTCTGGTCATCAGTATACTGTGTATCTTTGACCAAAGGAAAGCTCTTCTTCTCCAGAAAGAGCATCCTCTTTGACCATGCATACGGCTTCTGGAGAGCAAGCCACAGATCACTGAAGTCCAGACTGGGGACACACTCAGCCCCTCGGGTCAGCCAGCTCAGCCCTAGCAACTGATGGAGGCACGTTTAGAGCAATCAGATCTGCTTCACACGCGTTCTTAACACCACGCAGCTGGTGCTTCTAAGAGGGCTGCAGTATATTGTGTTCCTGTCGGTGTCCTGTCTGTCCTCCCAGGTGGATTTTTAAATCCCTACATTGCGGAAGAGGAAGGTCGTAAGAATGGAGTAAGTAAAAGGTCAGTACCCATGGGAGTCAAAAGGAATAGAAAAAGTGAGGTGTTGAATGGGTTGGGCAGTTCAGGAAGCTAAAGCATAGAATGAGACATAAAGGCAGGAAACTCATTTTATGCAATAATTACTGCACGCACCTCAAAATATGGAAGAAATGGGAACCCTTCCAAACTCGTTTTACAAGGCCAGCATTGCTCTGATAGCAAAACCCAGAGAAGGAAACCACAAGAAAATAAAATCACAGGTTAATATCCCTGATGAACACAGATGCAAAGATCTGCAACAAAATATTAGCAAACAGGGGCGCCTGGGTGGCACAGTGGTTAAGCGTCTGCCTTCGGCTCAGGGCGTGATCCCGGCATTATGGGATCGAGCCCCACATCAGGCTCCTCCGCTATGAGCCTGCTTCTTCCTCTCCCACTCCCCCGCTTGTGTTCCCTCTCCCGCTGGCTGTCTCTATCTCTGTCAAATAAATAAATAAAATCTTTAAAAAAAAATATTAGCAAACAGAATTCAACAATACATTAAAAGGATCATACACCAGGATTAAGTGGGATTTATTTCAGAGATGGAGGGATGGTTCAACAACCACAAATCAACGTGGTATGCCACATTTAACAAAATGAAGGGTAAAAATCATACGATCATCTCAATAGGCACAGAAAAAGAATTGATAAAATTCAACATTTTATTATGATAAAACTCTCAACATAATAAACGCCATATATGGCAAGCCCACAGCTAACACCATACTCAACAAGGAAAATCTGAAAGCTTCTCCTCTAAGGTCAGGAATAAGACAAGGACGCCCTCTCTCACCACTTTTATTCCACCTAGTATTGGAAGCCCTAGGCAGAACAATTAGCCAAAAAAATAGTAATAAAAGGCATCCAAATCAGAAAGGAAGAAATAAAACTGCCACTATTTGCAGATGACATGATATTATATATAGAAAACCCTAAAGACTCCACCAAAAAACTGAGTAAAACTGCAAGATATAAAGTCAACATACAAAAATCTGTTGTATTTCTATACACTAATAATGAACTATCAGAAAGAAAAATTAAGAAAGTCATCCCACTTGCAGTTACATCAAAAAGAATAATATACAGAGCAATAAATTTAACCATGGAGGGGAAAGACCTATACACTGAAAACTGTAAGACGCGGATGAAATAAATTGAAGACGACAAAAATAAATAGAAAGATATTCTGTGTTCGCAGATTGGAAGTATTAATAGTGTTTAAATGTCTATAATACCCAAAGGAATCTACAGATTCAATGCAATCTCCATTAAAATCTCAATGGCATTTTTTACAGAATTAGAACAAATAATTCTAAAATTTGTATTGCAACTACAAAAAGCCTGAATAGACAAATCAATCTTGAGAAAGAACAACAAAGCCAGAGGTATCATGCCCCCAGATTTCAAACTACACTACAAAGCTATAGTAATCAAAACAGTACGGTATTGACATTAAAACAGGCACATAAACCAACAGAATAGAATAGGGAGCCCAGAAATAAACCCCCACCTATATGGTCAACTAACTCATGACCAAAAAAGCCAAGAATATACAACAGGGAAAATGACAGTCTCTTCAATCAATGGTGTTGGGGAAACTGGACAGCCACATGGAAAAGAATGAAACTAGACCACTATCTTACACCACAGACAAAAATCAACTCAAAATGGATTAAAGACTTAAACATAAGACCTGAAACCATTAAACTCCTAGATAAAAACATGGGTGGTAAGCTCCTGGACATTAGTCTTGGTGATGATTTTTAGACTTGACACCAAAAGCAAAAGCACGAAAAGCAAAAATAAATTAGTAGGACTACATTATTCTAAAAAGCTTCTGCACAGCAAAGGAAATGATCAACAAAATAAAAAGGCAACCTACTGAATGAGAGAAAATATTTGTAAATCATATATCTGATAAAGGATTAAAATCCAAAATACATTAATAACTTATACAACTCAACACCAGAAAAAGAGTTCAATTTAAAAATGGGTAAAGAGGGGCACCTGGGTGGCTCATTTGGGTTAAGCATCTGCCTTCAGCTCAGGTCATGATCCCGGGGTCTTAGGATCAAACCCCTCATGGGACTCCCTCCTTAGTATGGAGCTGGCTTCTCCCTCTCCCTCTGCTCCCCTGCTCCTGCTTTCTCACTCGCTCTATCTCAAATAATCTTTTTTTAAAAATGGGTAAAGGGTCTGAGTAGACATTTTTCCAAAAAAACATATATAGATGGCCAAGAGGTCCAAGAAAATGTCACTAATTATCAGGGAAACACAAATCAAATTCACAATGAGATATCATCTCACACCTGTTAGAATGGCTGTTAGTGAGTATGTAGAGAAACGGGAATCCTTGTACACTGCTGTGGCTATGTAAATTGGTACAGCCACTACAGAAAACAGTATGGAGTTTTCTCAAAATATTAAAAACAGAACTACTATATTATCCAGCAATTTCATTTCTGGGTATTTATCTGAAGAAAAGAAAAACACTAACTCAAAGAGATATATGCACTGCCCCTCCCACGTGCATTGCAGCATTATTTACAATAGCCATAGACATGGAAGCAATCTAAGTGTCCATTAATGAACGGATGGATAAAGATGAATGGAATATTATTTAGTCATAAAAAAGAAGGAGATCTTGCCATTTGCAACAACATGGATGGACTCTGAGGGTATTATGCTAAGTAAATTTAGCTAGACAGAGAGAGACAAATACTGTATTCTCACTTATATGTGGAATCCAAAATGAAAACTGAACTCAAAGGCACAGAGAACACATTGGTGGTTGCCAGAGGCAGGGGTTAGGGGTGAGCAAAATGGGTGAAGGTGGGCAAAAGGTATAAACTTCCAGTTAAAAAATAAATAAATCCTGGGCATACAATGTAGAGCAAGGCAACCATAGTATACTAAATACTTATACTGTGTATTTACAAGTGCTAAGAGAATAAATCCTAAAAGTTTTCAATACAAGGAAAGGAATGATAGCTATGTGCGGTAAGGGATGTTAACTATACTTATTATGGTGTTACTTCTCAATATATACAAATATCAAATGGTACACCTGAAACTAACAGGATGTTGTTATATGTCAATTATACCTCAATTAAAAAAATACTATTCTGGGTAGTAATGAAAGAAAACAGGAGGAGCAGCTAGAGCACAGATTCACAAATGTCTATACCTCCATCATTGACAGACATAGCTAATGAATCACAGGTCCCTTTTTTTTTGCTTCCAAAAATGACTTCAGAAATCATATCAGTTGGTCTGATTTCAGACACCTTGACGCAAACTGGCTGAAACAATATAGAAATGTATTCTCTCACATACCAGAAAGTCTAGAGGGCCAGACTGGGGGTAGATTGAGGGTTGGTTGATTCAGTGGCTTGATGAAGTTGTCAAGGACCCTGTTTCTCTCAATCTGTCTCTTTTGCCATCCTCAAATTTGGCTTAAGATTCATTCTGGTTGGAAGATGGCTACAGCAGAAATCATATCCAGGATGACAAGGTCCAGAGGATACAGAGAGATCATCTTTCCCCACTTGTAGGAGAAAAGTTACCTTTCCCAGAAACCCTCAGCAGGCCTCTCCTCACATCACAGTGTTCAAAGGTGGACTGCTTGCCCTTTCCTAGATTATTCACTGGCCCAGAGAAGATGAGCCTGCAGCTCTAGACTCAGCCATCTTAACTGGAATGGATGTTAGGGTATCAGCCAGTGTGTTGTTCCCTAAGGGGATCCCATTCTTCACAGCATCATAGCACCCGCTACTAACTACGGGTCCAATTGGCACGAGGGATAAATCTCTTGGCCATCTTGGACTGCGAGAAGAGCCAACCATTGGAGAACTAGAGAGCATGGCTTAGTAAGGGTAAGGGAGTAAACGAGACAGAAGGGAAGCTATTTTGTCTGGAAAAGAGTTTGAGAGTTTAAGTTCTTGGAGTTGAGAAGAAATCCATGCCCCCTACCCCCAAAGACCTGGTAGAACCTATCTAAACTGAGGAAGACAAGGTTTTCAGTAGATGTGATGCATGTCAGGGGAAGCTGTGGTTCCATGTTACGGGCAAGAATTTAGGTCAATGTGTACACCCTCAGGTAAGGAGTCTAAATCAGTCATCAGCTTACCCAAGAAAGGTGAAATGGGAGCCACAGATCTGGGATCCAGGACTCAGAGAGTGACCACAAGCAACATTCACAAGATAGACACTTAGAAATTTGGTACCTAAAGGACAAAAAAACTGCCAGTCTCTCTTTCTGGCAGAGACCTCCACTTTTTCTGAGTGGTGATCTTAAAGGCCCTTCTCCCTTGGTTTGAGGTGAGAAGGAAGCAGTCAATAGTAATAATAATAATAATAATAATTTAGTAGGAAGTACCAAACATTGAGTGGAAGTAGGAAGGAGAGAAGCAAGAATAGGTGACCATGGTATAAATGAGCCCATTCCTCATTTTTCCTAGTGGAAAATTAAAAATATTATCTAACACTCATAAATTAAGAAATAGAGATATAGCATATTATAAGGAGATAATCACCAGAAAAATTAAATACTAAATAGATCAAAGCAGGGGTTGGGGTGGGGTAATGACCAGGCAAAAGACTGCTTCTTGCCATTACTAAGCCCTTCTTTATTACTTTGATAAACATTGAAAACAAAGTATCTGAGAAGATAAATTAAAATGGTTGTACACTCTTGTGCCCCGGCACATAGTAGGTATTCAGTAATTACCTGTCGAATGAATCAATGAAATGTCCCAAGTTAGAGCAATTGGTGAGCACCGGCCGAGTATGCTACAGAGCCGTGCTTCACCCTCCGGCTTTCTCAGAGGAGATGTCTCTGGGAGCACCTACGCAGGCATCCCTGGACTCTCGGTCTGGACCTCACTTATTATAAACCTAGAAGAGCAATACTGAACGTTCTGCCAACTTGAAATTTCAACATCAAAAGGGCATCTCTCTCTCTCTCTCTTTTTAAATGAACTTCTTTTCTTACTGGTCACATCCCATCTTTCACAGTATCCCATAGAGTAAGTCCACTTTTTTCAGGTGCCCAGCTGAATGGCAGCATTCAGAGCTGTCCACATGAGTAATCTACCCACAAGGGGATCTCTACTGGGGAGTTAAAAGAAACTGTTGTCATCCGGTGCTATCTAGCAACTTTCAGACCATCTAACGCCTACAGATAATCAAATGTCTACAGCAGATTACAGCGCAGACCAGCTCACTCAACATGCTCCACACAAGCCCCTACCCATCCACGGGCACTGACCAAGGAATTTTCTCAGTAAGTGATTTTCCTGAGGATTTCCAGGGAAAGAACTTTCTCAATGGTGGTGGAATCTTCTTCAAAAGCACAGTGCGAAAATCCCTTTGAAGACCAGAACACACCTGACAGGTTACCTCCTTATGTCTCCCTTTGATGATTCCTTTTTTTTTTTTTCAAGATTTTATTTATTTATTTGTGAGAAAGACAGCCAGCGAGAGAGGGAACACAAGCAGGGGGAGTGGGAGAGGAAGAAGCAGGCTCTTAGCGGAGAAGCCTGATGTGGGGCTCGATCCCAGAACGCCGGGATCATGCCCTGAGCCGAAGGCAGACGCTTAACAACTGTGCCACCCAGGCACCCCTCCCTTTGATGATTCCTAAAGGCCTTTAAGTTATAAACAAGTGTTTGGATATGGTGATTTCCAGTATATACTGGGCAGGAGCTCTGTGAATATGAAAACATAAAAAATTTAAAATCTAATTGGTTATAAAAACGCTTTTGCAATGTGACAACCCCTGACATTGGGTTTACCTGTTTCAGTTAAAAGTGTGTACTACAAAAATTAATGAAATGTTCTAAGTATTTGGATTGGTTGTTAAAAAAAAAAATGGAAAAAAATGCTGACTTAATTTCCTGTGGGGTATCTCCTAACTGGAGGTTACCATCTGCCTCACTGCCCAAGAACAGTCACTGGCCCTGAGCAAAATGGACTAGGAGTAGATCCTTCCAGGCTGCCTCTGAGGAGACACACACCTCACACTCAGCTTCAAGCAAGCTGGAGCCAGATATAGCTCCCTGGAACCCACAGATTGCCTCGACTTGTTTCTGCTGCAGGAGATGCCACCATGAAGAACAGCTCTGTCCCCCCCCCCGATTTCCCCAACTCACCCACGGCTACTCAGAGGATCTAGGGGTGGTGGCAGCAAAGCCCGTGTGAGGGCAAAGCCGCTATTAGCCACCATGCATTCTTTGTCATCACAAAAGAATGGACTCTTGTAGTGTCTTGCAGTGACAATGAATCTAGTGGCTAAAGCACAGGCATGCAACCCCGCCCCCAAACACACACACACACACACACACACATTCCAGTTGCAGGTGACCCAGTACTCGTTGTCTCAGACTCCTGCTCCAATGAACACAAGTCTGCCCCAGTTGTTCGTAAAGTGGGGGTGCCGGATACTCTATGTTCTGACCTGGCTTTGCCGCGGGGTCATGACACACAAAGGATCAGCCTAAAAGGACATCCGGGCACACACTGGGAATGTCTGGCCTGCTGACGTGCCCACGTTGCCAGCTGGCCTGGGGTGTCTCAGTCAGCTTTAGCTAGAGACAAAACCAGGCAGCACTGAGGTGCCGTCACTTAAATGACCTCCCCTCGTTTTTAAGGTGCAGCAGTTAAAGTATCACGTGGCACCACTGTGAAATTGAGCTGAGGACAGCTCCAGTTATGATCCCTGAGATCACAGGCCCTTTGTCACCCAAGTTATGCCAACAACAATGCGACATCTGTGCATTGATTGGTATCGAAGGCATCCCTCCTGGGGTGAGATGACAACCAGTCATTTGAATGATCTCCTTTCCAGCCTTCCCCTTTCCATCTGTACTTCCTGAAGGCTCACGGTGCCACAAAGAAGAGAGCCCACTAATGGTGCGGGGGTATCGCAATTACTGCTGTTTCCACAGCAGTATAACACAGATTCAATTTCAAAGAAAGAATACCCCTTGATGGTTAATGTTGGAGAAGTGGAGGAAGCAAAGAAGGAAGGACAGACGGTTGTATAAGACGTGGGGCTCTAGTTCTGGTTGAATTAGCCATGTGCCCCAGTGATTTACAGCGGAGCTCTTCTTGTACCATTTTCGCTCTAATGATGAGCTATTTATGCAAGACTCCACAGTGCTTGCCTGTTTTATTGCGACCCAGCCCAGCAAGAAGACCCTCAGAACATTCTCTTAGCAGATAGAAAATGTCCCTCCACATCTGGGACACTAAAAACCTGAGATGTCCAGGTTTCCTTCCCACAGGGGCATGGACTCAGGGCATGAACTGTAGTGGGCCTGCCTCACCACCAGAGGGTGCCCTGTGGTCACGTTTCCCTCTCCCACTCAGCTCTAGATCGGATGTTCCTCCTGAGTTTGGGCAGAACCAAGTGTCAAGTGCATCACACTAAGTAATACTAAGGGTTTTTGTTGCTGTTGTTGTTTTCAGGACTGCCTCCTGGGATGATGTCAGACTTTGACCATACATAATTATTTTGCTTTGGGCAATGTCCTTTGACCCATGCCATTGTGAATCCTAACCAAGTAATACTTCTCTGAACATTGTGTTTTCATTATGACAGCTGTTCATATTTGCAAAGTACTCTTTCAAAACAACACACTATTCAAATATCCATGATTCCGGGACAGAGGGCACAGGGGGAGAAAAGAGAATCTCTCACCAACCCATCAGGGTTCATTACTCTGACAAGACATAGCCCATCACCACAATGGGTTTCCCCATACGGGTTTGGAATGGGCAATCCATTCCAAAGGTCCAATCCCCACCAATATCTTATCTGCTCTTCTATCACTGGCCTTCCCAGCCATCTTCTTCCAGTGGGAAGGTAATGGTCATTAACACCCTAAGACATAGAGAGCTTTCAACTGCATTAACGGAATGAATAGGTTCGGTCATTCCTGTGACAAAAAGATCAGTTTACAAGCTGGATGGCTATAGCTTAGATGGCTTATAGCCATGGACCTGAATTTTCTCTTTGTAAAATGTGCTGGTTCATTGGAAAGTCTGTTCCCCTTCTCTTCTCAGCCGTCATTCTCTTCTCTTACCCCTCACCAAAGCCTCCCAAATCACAATACATCCATGTAAATAGTGTATCCATATATACTCCTTCTAATTTTCCCCACATTTTCACTGCATTGTCTTACTGGCATCTCATCATACAAGGCTGAGGTGAGTACAGAAGGTATTAATGAACTTTCGCAATTCTCCCAAACAAAATCTGTTGGTCTACTCCATGTTCCTATATGTTGCATAGTCCTTTATTATCAGTATTTTTGTTCTCTTATAACTTCTCCTTTACCAAGTTCTACCATTGTGTGCTCTCCTAAGGCAGGGGACCAGATCTGTCTTACCAACTTTATATCCCCAAAGATTTGCAAAGAACTTTAGTAACTGTCTGTTCATTTGGATTATTATTCCCATTTGACAAATAAGGTAATCAAGTCACGCAAAGGGGCTAAGTGACACCAGGTGCTACATCCATTGCTGCGGGTAATGGAATAGTCCAACAAGGGGAATGCACAATCAATGAGAAAATATGTTCAAGCATCCTGATATATGCAAACCATAAAATAACAAGACATGGTCACACTCCTAGATACCCATCCAGTGACTAGTAGGACCCTTTCACTTCTCTGGGTTTCAGTTTTATGCTACTAAGGATGAGCAGTTTGGAGGATAATATCCATATTGTCTCCTTTAGCTCTAACACTCTACTGCCTCTATCAGTACTCTCGCTGGGGAGACACTACACATACTTTTGCAGGGGTGTAGGACATACAAACTAGCATATACATGTCACACGGGAGTGACAAAACATTGCCATATTGCCGCCTTTGAGGTGGAAAGAGCAGTTCAGACGCAGGCTGAGGAAAGTCTAGAGAAGGAGAGCACTTAGAAAGTGGAAGAGGTAAGAAGCTGTATCCACGTGGGACTCGAGCTGAGCCCAGAGCTGAAACTTACACGGGCTGGGGTAACTGAAGGAGGGAGGCCAACCGGGCGGGGGAAGCACAAAGTGTGCATTCAGAGGACAATAGCTTCAGGAAGCAGGGCAACTGCTGTTCCCATGGTCAATGCCTTTGTGAAAGAGCGGCTTGTGTCTAAAATAAATAAATCAAAGCCTGTCTCCACTTCAGCCAGTGTCTTCTCCTCTCTAACCAAACTCATGCCCGTTTCATTTCTTCTGGCTGCCAACCCACCCCCCAAATCTAAACTAGGTTTTATCCTATTGTTCAGTCTCACGGCATTCAGAACTTGCACTTCACGGCAAAAATCTTCATTATACATGTATATAAGCTATTATCCCTACAAGACTGCAAAGTCTTGGAGAGCAAGGCTTCCGTGTGTTTTGTTCACTGCTGAATCCCCCACACCTAGATTATAATCAATGTTCAATACATGTGCAATCAATTAATCAATGAAAATCAGCAAAATTTGGAAAGTGGGTCCATATAACAGCAGGGCCTCTTTCCAGGTCCCAGTTGCTGAGCCTGCCTCAGCGGCTGATCCCAAAGTCAAGTGAGGGCATACGTGACAGGTGCAGATGGAGCCCAGGCAGCCAATCTGGACCTGCGCCGACCCTTTGGGAAATACAACCACCAAGTTTCATCAGCCAGCCCCGCCTTTAGTGTGCTACACCACATCCCTCCCCGTTTCCTCTCGGTCAAAACGGAAGACACACTCCTTTCTAAACACCACTTCTCCTGATGAACTTCAGACCCTTCCCAGCCCCCCCAAAGGCACCAGCTCAGGCATCCTGCCTCCGACTGGGTCTCAAAATGAATGGCTTTGTCGGCACGCATCCGAAACCATGGAGTAGAGTCGTCTGACCCAGACCTCCACCTGCAGGTCCCTCAGGCTACTTCTGTTTTTTAAAAGCTGAAGCAACTCAGTGTCACAAAGCATAGGTGACCCCTTGAAGGTCGCACAGCTAAAAATCCATGCAAGGGAATCTAAAGAGAAACACTCTCCTAACCCTAGTTAATATCCAGCACTTCCCGTCAACCAGGAATTCTGCTAAATGCTTCCTTGCATTATCCCTGCTAACCCTCACAACAGTCTGGCAAGATAAGTATATTATTAATCCCACCTTACAGTCAGACTTGAGACACAGATTACTTACATAACCAGCCCAAAGTCGCTCAGCTCAATGGAGAAGATCTGGATTCTAACTCAGGACCACATCTGACCCCATGGCCTGAACTCATTCCCCTGTATATTCATCACAGTGATAATAAGATGGATTTTTCCCGCTCCCAGAATCTCAATTATAAACTCCCTCGGCAATGGGGCCACACTGTGGGAGAAGTGACCCACGGTTCACAGAAAGGATTTCAGAGTAGGACTCACCTAGAGCAGTCTTTCCTCAGAAAAATTGAAAACAGACTCTTCAGTACCCCACAGCCAACCTCCCTACTTCTCCCGACACCGCTTCTTTCTCACACCCCCACGCACAGCCAAGCCTGGCCCCTCCATACCTCCTAAGCAGCCCCCACCCAGGCCTCCCCTCCTTCCTCCCAACTGCTTCACCACCCAACTCTTCCCGGAGGAACGCGTTAAGCAAACCCAGTGACTGAGCTGGCAGGCACCTATCACAGAGATGGCGAACCCCTTTAAAATTCAAGCACGTCCTACTTCAGCCCAGTCAGTAAGGCCCAGCTCCGTCATTTTTGTAGTAAAGGCCTGTGTTCGCTTCTCCAGGGTGGTCACCTGATGCTGTTGATCTAAGGCCAGCATTTCTGCTGCCCTGGGAGTCACAGAGCTTTCACAGCCCCGGGGGTGCCCTCCACTGGGGGCTCGTATACTCACATTTTAACACAAAGCAAGCTGAAGAGGGAGAAAAAGGCCCAGAGCACGAAGACAACAAGTGCGGGTGCTCACAGCCTCTTCCAGTCCCAGCCCTCTGAAACCGGGCGTTTACTACCATATATTGAGCACCTACTATGTGCCTTACCTACCTTTGTTTCATTGAATCCCTAAAACCACTGCAAGAAGTGGGCTGCGCTGTCCCAAATCTACCGGTGAAGAAAATGAGATCCAGAGAGATCAAATAACTTCCCACGAGCTATAAAGGATTGGGGAGGGGGGACATCAGCAGATTGGGGGGGGGGGGGCATCAGCCTTGCCTGACCTTAAAGCTTTGTGTTTTTACCACCACACTAAGCTGCCTCACCCACTGTCTCTGAAAGACTTAAGATTACAGAGCAAAGTCTAGCCTTCCCTTCCCAGACAATGCTGGCTAGAAGCCGCATCAGAGGAACGGCGTCCAGTCAGCAGACGGTAGAGAGTGCACAGGACACACAAGCAGACACCTGTATTCTTACCTGTCGTGGGGTATTGCACCCAGCTCTGACATTGCTTACTGTTTAATTGTGCCCACAAATCCAGTTTGATTTGCTGTTCTGCTTATTTGTCCTTTGCATTAGAATTGTTTAGCGTTGTTGGACCAACCACACTTATAAATGGCAAATTAAACAAGAGGCGGATATGCTGCATGCAAGCGGTATCGATCAGCCGGAGACGGGCGCAGAGCACCAAGCAGGCCTTTCCATAGACGGCCAAAATTTCCGAGGCAATTGACAATTTTCACCGAAGCTTTTTAATAATTGTACATCTGCACGGGGCTTCTCAATTGCGCCAACTTTGGGTGGTGAAATCACAGCATGTTATTTTAATCCCTCTCTGATGGACTAGAGTTCAATTCAAATAACCATGTCTCCTGAGTGCCCGCGGTTAAGAGGCAGGAAGGGCTGAGAAGTGGGTCTCACAGCCACACAGATCCTGAAAAGCCCAAGATGCCTGCTCCATCTGAAAACCACAAAGGCTTTGGGGCCTGCTGCTCTCACCTCTAAACCAGGGCTGCTAAAATCCAGTTCCCAGACCAGCAGCATCAGGGTCACCTGGGAAATTGTTAGAAATGCAAATCCTTGGGCTCTTGTTCAGACCAATCCCAGTATCAACACCACCTGAAATGGGGCTTGCCCAAAATAGTCACTGAGTGCAGATCCATTCGTTGTTTACTGGGTAAATAACACACAGACAGGGGATGGGGAGGGATGAGTGTAATGAAGAACCGAATCGGTGCTGAATGTCATCAGCTTCACGTTTGTCCACACGTGGCTTCGATCCCCCAACGCAGTGTTGTAGACGGAGCCTGCTCCACAATCAGCTAAAAACACAGATCTCCGGGCTGCACCCCAGAGTTTCTGATTCAGCAGGTGTAGGCCGGGGGCCAAGAATGTGCATGTTAACACGTTTCCCCACTGGTGCTGTTGCAGCTGGTACAGGGACCACACTTTGAGAACCTCTGTCCCAGAGATTAGACTTACCTGTCTCCACTTTCAGCCTCCCTTTCTGGTCTGGAATGGTGTACTTCTTTTTAAAGACTTTTCTCTGAACTTCTCAAACCTTCACTCAAAACACTGCCTGAGGGCTGATCCAAAAATAACTAAAACCAAAACAGGAATGAATTCCTTTCTCTTTAAAGGAACAGGCAGGAATCTACCTTAACAATACAAGAGGTACTTTCTTCTCCGGAAATAGAAAGGCAGGGATGGCACCGTTATTAGAAATTGCTGGTTAATTTTTCTTCTGGACAGGCAGAGAACATGCATTTTGAATATCTGGTTCCTTTTTGCAAAGTTGCTCCAAAGTGGCTGGCAGCCTTTCGAGTTTACCCAGCCACGAGATGGCAGCACAAAGTTGTGTTCGCATGAAATGTAATGCTGGGCCCACAGAACCCCTGCCTTTCCTCTCCGGTGACCGTCCAGAGCAAGGCAATAAGCAGTGGACTAATACAGTCGATAGAACAAAAACAGGCTACAGCTTTCCCTCCCAGGAAAGGTGGCATTTAAGAAATGTGTCTAGCAAATGCAGACCATGGAACGCAGACCTGAAAGGGAGTTGCACGCATTCTATTCAGTCCCTAAAGATGGAGCCTCAATTTCCCACAGTCAAATTAGGAAACAGAGAGCTATTAATTGGTCATAGCATACCAACCGGAGACAATGGGCAGAATGACAAATCTGCCCCCCCATAATGTCTGGGACATGTAGCCATCGTAGCTGCAAAGCAACAGATGCTGACCTGAAATAAAAAATCTACTCAATTAAAGGCCTAAATGTAGGATCTGAAACCATAAAATTCCTAAAAGAAAACATGGGCAGTAAACTCTCAGACATCAGTCTTAGCAATATTTTTTTGGATCTGTCTCCTGAGGCAAGGGCAACAAAAGGAAAAATAAACAATTGGGACTACATCAAACTAGAAAGATTTTGCACAGTGAAGGGAACCATCCACAAAACGAAAAGGCAGCCTACTAAATGGGAGAAGATATTTGCAAATCATATATCCAATAAGAGGTTAATATCCAAAATATATTCAAAAACTCATACAACACCAAAAAATTCCAATTAAAACATGGGCAGAGGACCTGAATAGACATTTTTTTCAAAGAAGGCAAACAGATGGTCAACAGACACATGAAAAGATGCTCAACATCATTAATCGTCAGGGAAATGCAAATCAAAACCACACTGAGATATCACCTCATACCTGTCAGAATGTCTAGAATCAAAAAGACAAGAAATAAGTGTTGGCGAGGATGTGGAGAAAAAGGAACTCTCCTGTACCGTTGGTGCGAACGTAAGTTGGTGCAGCCATTGTAGAAACCAGTATGGAGGTTCCTCAAAAAATTAAAAAAAAGAAATACCATACAATCCAGCAATTCCACTTCTGGGCATTTATCCAAAGAAAACAAAAACTCTAATTCAACAGGATAGATACACTCCCATATCCATTGCAGTGTTATTGATAATAGCCAAGATACAGAAGCAACCTGTGTGTTGATAGATGAATGGATAGACAATGTAACACACACACACACACACACACACACACACACTCACTCTCACACGTGCACCCAGGAATATTACTCAGCCATTAACAAAAAAAAATGAAATCTTAGGCCATTTGCAACAACATGGATAGTCCTAGAAGATATTATGTCAAGTGAAATCAGTCAGACAGAGAAAGACAAATACCGTATTATTTTACTTATATAATCTAAAATATCAAAACAAACAAAACAGAAGCAGACTCATAAATACAGAAATACAGTAGGCGGAGAGGAGGGGAGGAGAGATGGGTGAAATAGGTGAAGGAGATTAAGAGATACAAACTTCTAGTCATAAAATAAATAAGTCACAAGAATGTAAAGTACAGCACAGGGAATATAGTCAATAATAGTGTAATAACGATAGCCGGTAATGATGATAGATGGTAACGACACTTATCATCGTGATCATTTTGTAGTGCATAGAAATGCTGAATCACTATGTGCTACATCTGAAAAGTACATATTATACATCAACTATACGTAAAAATATATATTTACATATACAGATGCATTAGAAATTTTAAATTCTAAACAAAAGGAACGTTGTCCCCAAATCTATTCTCTATTATTTGCCGAAGTACGGGATATTATAAGTTACAGGCATTATTTTTCCATGTCAAAAATAAGGATTCTGGTTTGTGAGCTATGAGGCTACTCTGCAATAAGCATGTAGAAAGACGAAGAGACTCCCAGCACGTCCAGAATGTATGGGGGCCACAATGAGAGTAAAACGGTTCAGAACACGCAATTCTTCCTTCTCTGCTCAATCTCCCACCACTGCCACTTTTCCAGAGGCTTGGTCTGAATTTAAACCTATTTGGGAAAAAGACTTCGCTTCACGGGTATGCTTTCCACCCAAATGTCTCAGATACAGTTACTCATGCTTCACATAATTCTAATGAAAATGTGTTTTTGGACTGGAATTATCTGGATATCTCCTTCCATTTTTCTTGGCCTTGGAGACAGAACCCCTAAACTCTATAAGGCTCTTTCCTTCACTAGATCAGTTGTTCACAGTTGTTTCTGCACTTGGCTTACCATCAGAATAACCTGCAGAGTTTTGTTTGGTTTTTGTCTCATTTTTAAAGTACAGATTCCATGACACAGCCCAACCTACTGAGTTAAAATCTTGGGGAGGCGGTAGAGAGCTGGAAAGTTGTGCCGGTTTCCAACCTGTATGAGGGAATAGTAACCCAAGAGAGGGCGTTCCAATGATCAGGCAGGTTCGGAAAAGGCTGCACTAGGTAACACAGCTTTCCAGACGTCAGAGCTTATTCTTCTCATCATACTCACAGTGTCCTGTGGGACCAGTGGGAAGGAAATACGGTAAGTGTACAGGACCTTCTTACGGAGGAAGAGCAGAAAGAGACTTGCTCAAAGCCCCAGAGTCTCACACGGGAGGATTCAAGCTTCAGGCAGGTAGAGGGTCAGGGCCTCTTGGTACCTGCTTCAAGTTCATCGTCTTCTATCTCAGAATTTCCTCACTTTCTGGGCTTTGTAGACATGAGTTTACCAGATACAGTACTGCATTGAGTAAAAAGAGCCAAGAAGGGGCGCCTGGGTGGCGCAGTCGTTAAGCGTCTGCCTTTGGCTCAGGGCATGATCCCAGCGTTCTGCGATCGAGCCCCACAACAGGCTTCTCCGCTGGGAGCCTGCTTCTTCCTCTCCCACTCCCCCTGCTTGTGTTCCCTCTCTCGCTGGCTGTCTCTCTCTGTAATAAATAAATAAAATCTTAAAAAAAAAAAAAAAAAAGAGCCACCAAATTGCTCTTCCCTGTTGCTCCGCTCCTTCAGTCAAGTAGATCTTCATGGAGGCCTGGTAATCCATCCCAGAATTCTGGCAAAGCACCATGGAAAGGAAATGAGTGAAAACAAAGACATGAGGGTCAAGTTGCTGAGGCTCTTTGAGCAAGAGAATCAAAGACTCAGGGAGGAGTTCATCTTGTCTCTGAGGGCACTGGAACTGTCTGAGTGGGGCCCTGAAGCAGCTGGGCTGGAGAGCCAAGGAGCCCTCCACCAGCACTCACACCCACAAGGAACATCTGCTCACACCATGCTTTTATTTCTGTTAAATGGGGGAGGAGGAAGGCATTTGGTTGGGGTGCAGTTGGGAGAAGAGAGGAAAATGGAAGGTTTGTGTTGGCACCTCTCCCCCACTCAGCCCTGTGGTGTGAGCCTCCAATTATAGAGGGGATGGTCAGACATTGGACACTATGCCTTCAGAAGAGGTCTTTATAAAGGTTTTGGCAAAACAATGCTGCTCTTGGATCCAGGTAGCATAAGGGTGGGAGACCTGTCTTAGTTGGGGTTCAACTAGAGAAGCAGGACCACTGTGAGTGATATAAGACATTCATTACAGGAGTTAGATTTTACCCAGCTGTGGGAGGCAGGAGAGCATTCTATGCAGGGTGCTACCTCTGTGCCAGGTGTTAAACTCGAAGCTGCCATTACATCAGCTAGAGTAGCAGTCAAAAAAGAAAACTGGATGTGGTCAATAGCAAGAACAAACTGGAACCCACAAAGACAAACTGGGACCCGCATCGGTCTCCCACCACCTCCGACCTTGATGCGCTGGGTAATGTGCAGGAGACACCGGCCCCCCTCACCACAAAGCAGCACAGGGACCTGGCCAGAACTCACAGAAGCAGCAGTTCTGGTGGGACTGGCCCAAGTCTGATAGCAAATCAGGGATAAATGGGGGCAAGCTGCCACTCTGCTGTATAGACCATCAGAGTGAAAAAATACGGCTGCGGCTTCCCTCCTGCCTTCCAGATCTCACACAAAGTATCTCTCGTGAGCAATACTAATTTGTGCTTATAAAGAGAAGCAAGTTCCATGAAAGGAAATTCTTGCTCAGCTAAGCTGACACAATGCAGACGCACAAGATTTTCTCCCTGCTCTGGCACCTGAGACTGGTAGCGTTGGGTACAACTAGTATTTCGCTAAGCTTGGTGTGAACTCTGGAGTCCTCCCAGTGACAAAACTCCAAAACAGGTACAGGAATGTGAATGCAGCTTCTTGGGTCAGCCTGTTGGAGAACAGATGTCAAAAAGTGTGTCTTAGGAAGGAAAGGAAGAATATGGCAGACTGCTTTATGAGCATATATGAAAGCCCATTTGGAGATTCTCCCAAATAACTGGGGATACTTTGGGCAAGTAGGGGGTCAGGGAGTCATACCATTGCAATATGCACACAAATGGAGACCCCGCATTGTATTCAAAGATGGGGATGCCTGGACAAGCTGGTTACACAGTTAAGTGGTATCTCATGATGAGAATTACATAAACTCACGAGCTAGAAAGGAATCTGCGCCATTATCTGCCTCTCCTCTCCTCTCCTCTCCTCTCCTCTCCTCTCCTCTCCTCTCCTCTCCATGAGCATCTTATGTTTCAGTCATGCCACGCTACTCGTAGGTCTCTAAATATATCACATACTTACATGCTTTGGAATCTTTGCATTTGGTGCGGCCTCCACGTGAAGAGTTCTTTACTCCCCTGCCCTTCCTCACCTCCTTTCCCTCAATAACACAGACTCAAATTCCAAATCTCAGGCCAAGTGTCTCCTCTTCCCTGACTTCCAGGTAGCATCGGTTAAAGGACCCTCCCAGGTACCATCTGTTCATAGCACCTTGAACTTACCTCTTCCAAGGCACCTATAATAAACTGCACACATTTAAAGTAAACAATTTGATAAGTTTTGACATCGTTATACATCCAAGAAAGTACCACCACAATCAAGATTATAAACAAATTCATCACCCCTAAAAGTTTCTGAATGATCCTTTGTAGTTTTTCCCCCTCACCTCTCTCAACTCCAGCCCCAGGCAACAACAGATCTGTTTTCTATCCCTATAGATTAGTTTGCATTTTCTAAAGTTTTATTTGATGGAATCATATAGCATATACTCATTTTTGTCTGTCTTCTCTTAAACTCAGCATAATTATTTCAAGATTCATTCTTCCTGTGTGCATCAGTGGTTCAATCCTTTTTATCCTACACAATGGAGTAGTATTCCATTGTGTGGAAGTACCACAGCTGGTTTTTCCATTCACCTGTTGATGGGCATCTGGGTTGTTTTCAGTTTGGGACTATTACAAATAAATCTTCTATGAACATCCATGTACAAATCTCTTTACAGACACATATTTCCTTTTCTCTTGGGTAAATACCTAGGAGTTAAGTGGCCAGATATATGGTAGGAATATATATATAATTTTTAAGAAACTTCTAAAATATTTTCCAAAATAGTCATACCATTTTACATTCCCACTAGCAGTATATGAGAGCTCCAGTTTCTCCACATCCTAGCCAACACCTGATATGATCAGTCTTTTTTTATTTTAACCATTCTAATAGGTCTTAAGTAACACTTTATTGTAGTTTTAACTTGCATTTTCCTAGTGACCAATGATGTTAAGCATCTTTTCATGTGCTCTGTGCTATTCATGTATCTTCTCTGATGAAATATCTCTTCAAATCTTATGCCCATTCTTTAAATTGAATCATCTGTTTCTTCTTAAATTTTAAGTGTTCTTTATATATTTTTGACACAAGTCCTTTATCAGATATAAAATTTACAAATATTTTCTCCCGATCTGTGGTTTGTCTTTTTATTCTCTTAACATTGTCTTTTGAAGAGCCAAAGTTTTAATTTTGACGAAGACTAATCCACCAATTTTTTAAATTAATTGTATCATTCCTTTAATTTTCCAGTGATCTATTCATCTCCACTGATCTGTAAATTCTTTGATAGCAAAGACTAACTTGTTCTATCTCTGGATTCCTAGCACCATGACAATGATTAGCACTTAGGAGACACTGAAATTGTAGTTCTTAGGGCTACATTATTACTTCTGGCTATTATGGGAGAGCCCGTGAGCTTCCTGGCATCTGTATATAATAACTACTGCTTTTTACAGGAATAGAGAGTTTTAATCAATGTGACCACTTTTCCTAAGCAAGAAATGCCCTAGTAAGGCCTCTGTATGTTTCTTTATATGTTATCTGTATATTTGAACAGAGAGAGAATGAAAAACAGAAAAATCCTCTCCTGAAGGCCCTTCATTTAGGAATCTGCTTGCTTTCTTTTCTGATCTGGGAGAACTCTTTGTTTCTGGAATAAGTAAAGAAAAATCTCATAGCAGTCTTCTCATGGACACAGGTCAAAGGAAACTTCACCAGGAAAGCAGTTCAAGTAAATTTCACCATGGACCTGCTATTTTTGTTCTAGGGAAGGTGTTTCATGAAAGAGATAAAACATCTCCTCCATGTATAAAAACAACAGCCTGTAGGTTCCTTCCAGTAGCCCCATAGTAGCTGCTGGCCCCCAGCAAGTTCTCCCACAAACACCAACTCAGCCATGAGGTTGGCTCCTTCAGACTAATAGCAGTTAAGGACCTATCTAAATATTGTAACGATGCTGAATTCAAGAGAAAACAACAGTTGAAACATTTTAAGAATCATTTGTCTCCTGGTGTTCTGAAACTTCTCCATCTTTCACAATTAAAGACTAAGCATGTATTCTAGCTCTAGAAATATAAGGCTAAGATAACAACCAATAGCAACAACAAAATGTCTTGCTTCAAAAACCAAGAATTCCTGATAAAATATAATTTTAAAATGTTTTAAATATTTGATTAGGCTCACACACAAAAAAGTGAAAATTTCTAGGTACCAAAAAGGAGCATGAAACAGAGCGATAGTCTAGAAGCTGATAATGCTGTGGTTACCAGAAGGTGAAAAAAACATAATGGCTTGAGTTTTAAAACAAGAGACAGAATGATGTGGGACCCAATGCAAGGTAAAGAGTTGGAAGCAAGAACTCTTAAATTGGGACTCTCAGAAAGTGATATCCCCTTTGAAAAGATAGGCTACAACAAAATCTATCAGAACAGATAAACGAGAAGTCATGTCTGTCTCTGAAATCTAGATGAGCAAAAACATCTCCTTTGGGAATTAAAAATCCCAGACAGACCCCTGGGGCTCAAATTTATCCACATTTTCTTGGAACTCCCCAGTGCCTGGGCCAGTGATGCCTCTGACTTTTAGCTCTTGCTAAAAGAATAACCATTAATGCCACAAGGAATTCATGGAAGGGAAAATGTTAACCTAAGATAAGCTCCCTGTTAAAAATGTCAAAATCCACAAGGAGAAATCCACCACAAGCAGAAAACAGAAAACACCATAAATACAAGATTAGACTTTAAGAACCTGGGGTAATAGAATTATGATCTGAAATTTTTTTAATAAAACAAGGTAGATTTTAAAATAATTAAACATCTAATAAAAAAGAAAACCTTTAGAAAAGTTTAAGAGTCAGCCTGTAGAAGCTTTAAACAGTGCGACTGACAAGCTTGATCTAATAACATCTACAAATCTCTGTACCTATGAATTAAAGAATACACAGTATTAGGACTCACAGTCATCTTAAGAAATACCAAACAACAAATATCACATAACCATGCTCTTTCTCATCATAATACAATAAAAATAAAAATCTATAACAAAAGGGGTGCCTGGGTGGTTCAGTCACTTGAGCTTCCGACTCCCGATTTTGGTTCAGGTCATGATCTCAGGGTTGAGGGATCGAGCCCTGCGATGGGCTTTGAGCTGAGTATGGAGCCTGCTTGTCCCTTTCCCTCCCCCTTTAGCCTCCCCCCTGTGCATGTGCCTGCATTCACACACACACATACACACACTCTCTCTCTCTCAAATAAATATGTAAATAAAATCTTTGATGCCTGGCTGGCTCAGTCAGTAGAGCATGTGACTCCTGATATTGGGCTTGTGAGTTTGAGCCCCATGTTGTTAGCAGAGATTACTTAAAAAAAAAAATCTGTAACAAAAAGATAATCCTTGAAACTCTCATATGTTTGGAAATAATTCATGGGCCAATTAAAATATTTTAATAAATAGTAGAAAATACTTTGCATTGCAAGCAAATTAAAATACCACATATCAAAATGTGGGGGATGCAATTCGAGCAGTACTTACAAGCAATTTTATATAATACATATGTTAGAACTTAAGAGAGCTAAGCATCTGACTCAAAGTTGTGAAAGGAACAACAGATGAAACTCCCATTAAAAACTGGATAATAAAAGAAATTCTAAAGATCAATAGAAAAAATAATAGAATAAAAAGAAACAATGGAAAAATCAATAAAACCAATAGTTACTACTTTATTTTTTTAATATTTTATTTATTTATTTGAGAGAGACAGAGATAGTGAAAGAGAGCACAAGTGGGAAGATGGGGAAGAAGCAGACTCCCCACTGAGCAGGAAGCCCAATGCCAGGCTCAATCCCAGGACCCTGGGATCATGACCTGAGCTGAAGGCAGACACTTAACTGACTAAGCCACTCAGGCACTGCAATAGTTACTACTTTAAAAATGACTAAGTAAAAGAAACAAATCTCTGACAAGACTGGCAAAGAAAACAGTGATTGATTAAAAAATTACACACATGCCTATAAACCACCAAAAAAGAAACGTAGAAAGGAAGCTAATCACATTGCAGCAGAGATTTTCAGAAATCATAAGAAAATACTATGAACAACAATACCATAAACATTTGAGTATTCAGATTAAAGTTATAATATTTTAGAAAAATAAAATTTACCAGAACTGTCCAAGAAGTGTATAAAATTTGAATGGTCTTATTATTTTATTATCAGTAAATAAATTATCAGTATTATTAATAATACTGCATATTATTAATAATACTGCATATTATAATACTGCATAATAATAATGCCTATTATTATCAGTAAATAAAATGAACAGTTTAAAATTCATTCACACACAAATACACATGCACACAGGCGTGCACACACACAAACATAGCCACAAAAAAACCCAACCTCAAATGATTCCGTGGGTAAGTTCTACCAAACATCACAGGAACAGATATTTTCAATCTTATTCAAATTGTTTCAGAAACAGAAAAAGAGGAAATGCTCCCCACTCATTTTATGAGAGTGACAGATCCTTAGATAACCCAGACAGGACAGTGTGAAAATAAAAAACCATTGGGTGATCTCACAAATACAGGCACAAAGAGAATTTTTATAAACAGATTAACAAATTAACTTTACCAATGTACCAAAAAATCTTTACAGGTTTCATCTTAGAAAGGTTTAATGTTAGAAAATCTCTTCACATAATATACCTAATAATAAACCAAATAAAAAAAAGTTACAGAAGCAAAAAAGACATATGATAAAATAAATTCTCATTTTGAGGTAAAATTCTTAGTACAAATAAAAGAGATTTCTTTTTAACTACATAAAGAATATCTATCAAAAACATAGAGCAAACATGAAAATAGTGAAAAATTGGAATTTCTCACTTAAAATAAGGAAAAACAGAAGGATGTCAGCTATTACTGCTTCTGTGCAAACTTGTACTGTCAATGTTAACACAGCAAGACTAGAAAAGAAATCTTAAGATGTAATAATTGGGAAAAAAAGGTCATAACTCACAGATAATGTTGATCAACACAGAAAAGTCTAAAACATCTACAGACAAACTGACAGAACTAATAACAACATTCAATAAAGTTGCTGGCACACAAACAACACCTACGGTCCATCATGTTCTTACACACTAGCAACAAACACACAAAACATAGGAGTTTGAAAACATGCATGTCACAATACCAACAAACACTTCTATAAAGAACATAGAGATACACCTAACAGATGATGTGAGAACTTTTATGAGCAAAATTATGTTAAAATTTAAGAATATATTTAACGAAGCTAAGTAAATGAAGAGATATACCATTTTATTATTTGGGATATGGATTATGACTGAGCATAACAGAAACCCAAAATAGGGCGCCTGGGTGGCTCAGTCGGTTAAACATCCAACTTTTGATTTGGCCTCAGGTCATGATCTCAGGGTTAAGCCCCTCATCAGTCTCCACGCACAGCAGAGAATCTACTGGAGATTCTCTCTCTCCCTCGCTCTCTGCCCCTCCCTCCTCTCCTCCGCCAAATAAACCTTTAAAAAAAAAAACAAGAAAAAAAAACAAAATAGCAGTTTAATCTACTAGCCTTTCTCTCTAACCCCACTGCCCTCCCTGTCTCTTCCCTCTCTCTCTCCCCACTTCTCCCTTCCACCCCTCCTCTCCCTTTCTCTTTTTCCCTTCTTCCTCTCTCCCTTCCACCCCTCTCCCTCCTCCTTCTATCCCCTACAAACTCCCCCTCCCCCAAGCTCAGTAATAATTTGGAAATAGGCAATCCAGACCTGGTATGGAAACTGGGGCAACTAATGACGTTTTCCATGTTTATGCATATTTTCAGGAATCAATTTTCCAAATTAATCTACAAATTCAAGTTCTATTATATAACCCAGTGAATTTTGGGGTGGGATAAGCTCATCATAAATTTTATGTGAAAGTGAAGGGCCAGGAACAGCAAGACTTTTGAAGACGTAAAAGGAAGGGATCATCTACTAATATCAAAACACATGATGAAACCAAGGATTTGAATAGACATTTCTCCAAAGAACATGTACATATGACCAATAATCACATGAAAAGATTCTCAGTATCATTAGCCATTAGAGAACACCAGTCAAAACCACAATGAGATACAATTTCATGCTCAGTAAGATAACAATAATCGACAAGCATTGGTGAGGTTGGAGGGAAATTGGAACTCTCAAACATTACTGGTAGAAATGTAAAATGGTGTAGCCACTTTGGAAAATAGTTTGGTGGTTTCCCAAAATGCTAAACATAGAATTGCCCTTTTGGCCTAGCAGTAGCACTCTTACATACCTAACCAAGAGAAATGAAAACATATGTCCACATAAAAACTCGTACAGAAATGTTCATAGTGGTATTATTTATAATGGCCAAAAGGTGGAAACAACCCAAATGTCCATCAACTGATGAATGGATAAACAAAATCTGATACGTTCATATAATGGAATAATACTCAGCCATAACGTATTGCATGGTGCACTGGGTGCTATACGCAACTAATGAATCATCGAGCCTTACATCGGAAACCGGGGATGTACTGTATGGTGACTAACATAATATAATAAAAAATCATTTAAAAAAAAATACTCAGCCATAAAATGAGTGATGCACTAAAACATGCTACAACATGGATGAAACTTGAAAAATGCTGTGTGAAAGAAGCCGAACTCAAAAGACCACATATCGTATGAGTCCATTTATATGAAATGTCCAGAATACACAAATCTATAGAGACAGAAGGTAGATGAGTGGTTGCCAGGAGCTGAGAGGGGTGGAGGGCTGGGGAGCAGCTGCTAACGGGTACAGGGTTTCTTTTGGGGGTGACAAATATGTTCTGGAGTTAATAGTGAAGTTGGTTGCACAACTTTGTGACTACACTAAATTTTACATTTTGATAAGGCAAATTTTATGATACATGTATTATATCTCAATAAAAATATTAATTAAAAACTCATGAGGTTACAATAATTAAAACAATGTGGTACTGGTATAGGAATAAACATCTTAACCATTAGAAATCAATACGGAACATAAAAGGGGTCCACATACACAAAAGTCAAGCATATGATACCGGTAACACCGTAAATCAACAGGAGAAGGACACAGCACTGAAGGAATGATGAAAAAAATAAAATTAAAATTAAGTTTCTCACACCTATATAAAAACTACAAAATTTTAAATGGATTAAACTGTAAAACCTTTAAAAGAAACATGGGGAAATATCTTTCGTGAATTTGGGACAGAAAAGGATTTCTCAAGTCACAAAAAGAAAAAACAAAAGAGAAGGAAATATGGATCTTCCTCAGCTTAAGATGGGGTTATGTCCTGACAAACCCATCATCAGCTGTGAAAACACAGTAATTGGAAAATGCATTTATACACCTAACCTACCAAAATCATGCTCAGAACACTTATATTGGCTTATAGTTGGACCCAATCATCTAACACAAAGCCTATTTTATAATAAAATGCTGACTATCTCACATAATTAAGTAACCACTGTACTAAAGGTAAGGAACAGAACGGTTGTCCAGTTAGAGAGTGGCTGTGAAGGATGCGGCCCAGCATCAGGAGAAGCATCGCACGGCATATGCCTAGGCTGGGAAAACGTCAACATTCGAAATTCGAAGTTCAGTTTCTAGCGAATGCCTTTCTAATGAATTGCCTTTGCATCATCATAAAGTTGAAAAATCATCAATCAGGGACCGTCTGTATATAATTAATTTAAAATCACAAGACAATCATAATATGATCACTTATGAATACATCCACTGCAGTTAAAATATAGTCATTCACGAGAATAAGTTCAAATGCGTGGTTACCTTTGGGGAAGGAGGGAGAAAAAAGAGACAGATGTGGTAGGGCAATTGCTATAGAGGAATTAACTTACCTTTCTCTTTTTTTAAGAACTCTTAAAGTAAATACAACAAAATAATAAGTTTTGTTTAAATTCTGTAATAGATACATAAGGCCCTATTACACCATCTCCTCTCATCTTCTGCATTTTTGAAGTGTTTCATGAATAAGAAAAAAAATTTTTACATATTAACATACTGTCTGGACTAGAAAGCTGAGGAATCCCCAGTGCATCCTACCACTACCACCCTCCTAGGGTCTGCACTTTTGGGGTGAAGGCACAGAACGCTAATCATCTTCCTGAATTCAGCAAACTTGTGCCAGGAGTGGGGCCACACTCCATCCCAACTGTCTGCTCTTTCTGCAAACAGCACATGTCTGCCATTCTGGGCAAGCATTCAGTGTATCTCTACTTTCAAGTATTACATGGATTTACTAAACCAACAAGAAGGGGAGAAACATAAATCACTGGCTTTGCAAATGACTGTTTTCTGCTACTATTGAGAACTTATTCCACCATAAAATCAATGAGGGAAAGGGGAATCAGCGCGGGGAAATGAAGCACTGTTATTCCTGTGAAGTCTAGACATTATCCCTGCACTCATTGGGGCTGTTTCTCTGCTTCCCTGCCCATAGGGGATGCCCAGGCAAAGGCCGCCATCTGCTGCTGCTAAGTCAGGACAGGTCAAAAGGGCACTTAGAGAAGCTCCCATACACGAGGGTCTTAAGCAAGAGGCCTGCCAACAAGCAAGAAGGGGGCTCAAGAGAACCAGAGAAACCTCACCTGCTCACCTCTTCCCCTTTGGCCACAGAACATGAGGGGGCCACTTCTGGGCAGAGGTTAAAGGATACAATGGTGCAAAGATGGGTGCTAGAGAAGAGACAGAACTTTCCCTAAGGTAGCAGTTCTTTAAACCCTAAGCACATGTTATAATAACTAGGTAACCAAAAAATACAGCTGACCAAGACTCACTCCCAGAGATTCTGATGCAACAGGCTTGAAGCAGACCACTGGTATTATTTAAAAGCTCACCAAGTAATTCTAATGCACAGCCTCTTTCCTAAGGACTAACAAATAATTTGGGAGGACTTTTAAGAGACGTTATTTCCTCAGAGCTGTCCAAAGGTGGAGTAAAATCAGATAAGCCCAGACTCTAAACCCAGTTTTGCCACTTATTACATGACCTGAAGGGAGTTATTCCATTTGACTCAACCCTAGTTTTCTCCTTTGAACCTGGGGACAATACCTATCCTTCAGTAAGGATAGTAATTGAGATGATACAAGCAGAAGAGTGCCTGCCATTTGACTGTCGTTATTAACTGTCATCTGTGGTCAAGTACATCTTTGTGGTGATGATTTATGACAGGGAAGCCAGGGCCTTGCGTTGCCTCAGTCACTCCCACATTTGTGAAGGAAGGTGATAACCACAGCACCTAGCTGGTTATTTCTGGATCAAACACTGGTCTTTGGCTTGAGTGGCAAATCCTTAAGAAGTAATTCTGTAATTCAAAGGAATGGAAGCGAGCTGCGGGTGAAGCTCTAAACTCATTGTTTGTATACCCTCCCCAGCCCCCAAATTCCTATGTTGGAAACTAACCCACAATGTGTTAGGATATTTGGGAGGTGATTTGGGAGGGTGAGGGCTTCACCCTCATAAATGGGATGAGTGCCCTTGTCAAAAAGATCTCCCCTGTCCCATCACCATGTGAGGACAAAGCGAGAAGATGGCTGCCTATGAACTAGGAAAGCAGGTCTGCATCAGACACAGGGGTTCTGAGGGCCTCGATCTTGGTCCAGACTCCAGAACTGTGAGAAATAAGTTTCTGTTGTTTACAAGCCACCCAGTCAGTGGTATTTTGCTCTAGCAGCCCAAATGGACTAAGACAAGTGACCAAAAGACTCCCCATTTGAGACCCAAAATGTATCACAGGCTCTGGTAGATGGCCACGTCCTACTCCCCAGAATCTTTGAATGTAATCTATGTTAGGTTACACACTGAAGAGAAATTAAAGTTGCAGATGGAATTAAGGTTGCTAATCACCTGACACTGACCCAGGGAGATTGTCCTGTATTTGAGGTGGGCCCAATGTCAGAGTAAGCAGAAGACAGTACACCAGGGAGACGGTGTCAGAAGGACTCGACCCACTACTGGAAGAAGCAGCAGGAAGGAGAAGCCATGAGGAAGCAGTGTGGGTGGACTCAAGAAGCCAGAAAAGGGAACCAGAATCTCCCCTAGAGCCTCCAGGAGGAACACACAGCTCTGCTGACACCTTGACTGTAGCCCACCCCACGTGAGACTTCTGACCTCCAGACTGTCAGATAACAAATTTGTGTTGCTGGGGTGCCTGTGTACACAGTCAGTTAGGTGACCGACTCTTGGTTTCAGCTCAGGTCATGATCTCAGGGTCCTAAGATGGAGACCTGTATTATGCTCAGTGCTGAGTCTACTTGAGATTCTCCCTCTCCCTCTGCCACTGGCCCCCATCACCACGTGCTTTCTCTAAAATAAATATAATTAATTAATTAATTTGTGTTGCTTTAGGCCATGAAGTTTGTGGTAACTCTTTTTCCCCACCTCCAATTCCATTTTAACTTTTTTTTCTTTTTCTGCCTTTTCTTCAATATCCATCACCGTGGGTCAGTGCATGGTAGCAAAAATTCTTAATAGTTTGACTTAATAGTTTCTGACAGTTGGTTCCAGCTGGGGGTGCCCATCTTAAGTCTGTGGTAACAGTACCAAAAGAAAATCATAGGCCATGTCCTTGTATAACCAGAGAATTTCAGGCCCTCTCCCTGGGTGTTCCTGGCTAACTTAGATGGCTGGCAGGGGGGTGCAGGGGTGACACAGAGAGGCTGCAGGCTGGGGAGAAAATGACCTTAACAATTAGTGCTTAAGACAAAATCCCAGACCAAATCCAGTGTATTTACTCATTCACTTGAGATCAATCGCTGAGCATCCTGTCTGTGCTGGATGGTGGGGATACCATGATGACTCAGGCATGGTCTCACATGTGAGGACTTCACCATCTAAACACAAGAGGCAGGGACATAAACACAGAGTTAGAAGGAAGTACTGTGATCTATGTCTAATATCAGGAAATTTTCACAGTGATGTTCCAGCCAAATTTGGAAAAACTAGCAAGTATTTGTGGAGCAAACTACCTCCCAAGAAAAGAGAGATGTGAGCAAATGCAGGGCTCTTGTGAAGACAAGTACCCATAAACCATCCCCCATTGCCCGAAATCAATGGGTACGACTTGTGCTCTGCATACCCTTAGCCAGGCCAAATGTTGCTCTTCCAGGACAAGCCCAGCTTGACCTCCGGCAGGCTCTGATGTACAGAATCCCTGGCTCACGCATCTCTCACACATCCTCTGGTGTACCAATACCTCTAATACTGCTACTCATCCTCCCTCTGGTGCTCACGCCAGGAGTTCCCCCTCACCCCCTCTCCCACTTCAAGAGCCCTTGAGACACAGCTCAGCACATCCTCTTCCCTAAGGGACTGTATTCCTGCATCTCCTCTCAGCCCTCCCACCAGCCTTCCATCAACTGCCGTCCATGTGCCAGTACTGTTGAGAGAGAGAAACAAAGATGCTAGTGCCCTCCTTAGAACCTTCCTACAAACTATCCCTTGGGGCACCAGGGTGACTTAGTTAAGCATCTGACTCTTGATGTTGGCTCAGGTCATGATCTCAGGGTCCTGAGATGGAGCCTCACATCAGGTTCCATACTGAGTGTGGAGCCTGCTTAAGATTCTCTCTCCCCACGAACCATGAGAGACTACGGACTCTAGGAAACAATCTGAGGGTATTGGGAGGTGGGGGAGAGGGCAGCCCAGAGATGGGTATTACGGAAGGCATGTGTTGTAATGAGCACTGGGTGTTATACACAACTAATGAATCATGGAACACTACATCAAAAACTAATGATGTACTGTATGGTATCTGACATAACATTAAAAAAAGAGAGAGAGTTCTCTCTCCCCCTCTCCCTCTGCCCCCCACGCTGGCTGGCATGCTCTCGCTCTCTCTCTTAAAAAACAAAACAAAACAAAAAGACTGTTCCTTCTCCTCTAGAAGATAAATAGGGAGACTAGGTCCATCCAGTGTATCTATCTTCTAATGCACTTGAGATTAGACCTTATTCCAAAGCAGAAGAAGTCACTTTCGTTCTCCAAAGGAAAGACAGTGATGATAGGGATGGTGTAGAAGCTTCCAACTCCCACCTAGCAATCCCAATTTTAAAAAATGGTAACATCCTATGATATGGACATTGCCATTTCATCAATTTTATTTAATATGTGACTAAATATATCTTTTAAAAAATGTCATCTCCTTGTTGATCAGTATTATACAGTCTAAGTAATTTTGTTAAAAAGCTTCAAACAGGTTCCTACCCTCTTACTGCTCAGTAAGGCTGCTGTTACACTGCTCCTAGGTATTCCAGAGCCTGCCAGGATTCTTACTACAGAAATGACTCATTATGAACATCAGCTGGACTTTGTTTCAAACTACATGTGCCGTCACTGCTGGTCACCCAATCTCTCAGTTTTCCATTAAAAAAAAAAAAAAAACCTCAAAACTCACAACAACAGGTATTTCTACCAGGCCAAAGCACTGGAAACACAACTTCAAAGAGTAAAGGATTTGCAAACCAAGAGTTAAAATCAAGAACATGTTCAACTTTACAAGTAAACAGCACCTGAGGCGTACTGCACCTAATGTCTCACTGTTCAACCTAGATCATTAGCAGGGGGATTTACAGTAGCTTCCGATGGGTCTAAGGAAGAAACCTCACCTGTTGCACAATTTTGCTGAGGCCTGCCTGGGCAGAAACCACATAGCTGAAGGCTAATGTAAAACAGAGGTACTTTACGCAAACCAAGATGGAAAAGATGAATCAATACGTGTTTTTCTTTATTTATATGGTTGTTTGGGGACCAAATGTTTCCTTCATAACTGAAAACAATAGTCACACTGTATGTGTGGGAGATGCGACCAGCAAAGCCAGCCTGATGCCCTGGCACTTTCCGGACTATATACACTCATATGCAGAACTTGACCAGTGGGGAATGTTATTTGCTCAGCTAGTCAATAGTTGCCTTTCTCACTCCCACCTCTGACTCGGCTTGGGTTATATGTGCCGGGTTGCCCACAAAGCTGATGAGCATGCCTCTGAAAATGGTTTCTCTGCTGTGTATAACTCGGTTAAAATGCTCCAAAGGGCTTCAACTGTGAGCTGGTGAATGTTCCACTTGATCTTCAAGCTCTTCTCACCCATCCAGAGACATTGCTTACATACTTCTCCTACTTCCACGTACAGAGTAGGCCTGGCAAGCTTCCCACAGTCACTCTGAGCCCTTCCGGACTCAGCTTTCATTCCCCCCTTCCAGACTGGGGTGGTGCCCCTTATCTGACTCCCTTCATGCCCTGCATCTACCTGTACTATTAATACAACAGAATAATACAGAGATAATAGGCTGGAGTCAAGCCATGCTTTATTTATTTTTGTACCTCCAATGTATAAAACTATAACTAGCATCTAATAGGTTCTCAATAGAACCTATGGTGCAGGTGAAGCAGACTTAGGTCATTGCTAAAGCTCTGCCCCATTTAAGAAAAGTTCAGAGAGTAAAGTCAGCCCTGGAAGGGCCTGGGCCAATCCCAATCAGACTGCTGGCTGGGTGGGAAGACTCCCTCTCCTGAAGCCCACTGCTGCTGTTCTCCATTAGTGGTGAGCACCTAGAGTTCTATTATCATGGCTAGTGAGGGAAGGCTGGCTCCATGTATCACTTTACTAGCTGACTTTGCTTTTCTTTTAATGTTGAAGAAAAAGATGGGGCACATGGGTGACTCAGTCAGTTGAGCATCCCACTCATGGTTTCAGCTCAGGTCACGGTCTCGGAGTCCGGGGATCAGACCCCAAAGCACGCTCCACTCTCAGTGCAGAGTCAGCTTGGGATTCTCTCTCCCTCTCCCTCTGTCCCTCCCGCTCATGTCACTCGCGTGCTTTCTCTCTCTAAAATAAAATAAAATAAATAAATAAAATAAAATAAGTTTTTTTTTACTGTTTCCTTGGCTGTGCAGAAGCTTTTTATCTTGATGAAGTCCCACAAGTTCATTTTTTCTTTTGTTTCTCTTGTCTTTGGAGATGTGTCATGAAAAAAGTTGCTGTGGCTGATGTCAAAGAGGTTGCAGCCTATGTTCTCCTCTGTGATTTTGATGGATTCCTGTCTCACCTCGAGGTATTTCATTCATTTGGAGTTTATCTTTGTGTATGGTGTGAGAGATTGGTTAAGATAAAAAGCTTCTGCACAGCCAAGGAAACAGTCAAAAAAACTAAGAGGCAGCCCACGGAATGGGAGAAGATATTTGCAAATGACACTACAGATAAAAGACTGGTATCCAAGATCTACGAAGAACTTCTCAAACTCAATACATGAGAAACAAATAATCAAACCAAAAATGGTCAGAAGATATGAACAGACACTTTTCCAATGAAGACATACAAATGGCTAACAGACACATGAAAAAATGTTCAAAATCATTAGCCATCAGGGAAATTCAAATCAAAACCACATTGAGATACCACCTTACGCCAGTTAGCATGGCAAAGATCGACAAGGCAAGAAACAACAAATGTTGGAGAGGATGTGGAGAAAGGGGATCCCTCTTACACTGGTGGTGAGAATGCAAGTTGGTAAAGCCACTTTGGAAAACAGCGTGGAGGTCCCTCAAAAAGTTAAAAATTGAGCTACCCTATGATCCAGCCATTGCACTACTGGGTATTTACTCCAAAGATAGAGACGTAGTGAAGAGAAGGACCATATGCACCCCAATGTTCATAGCAGCATTGTCCACAATAGCTAAATTGTGGAAGGAGCTGAGATGCCCATCAACAGATGAATGGATAAAGAAGATGTGGTCCATATATACGATGGAATATTACTCAGCCATCAGAAAGAACGGTTACCCAACATTTGCAGCAACATGGATGGGACTGGAGGAGACTATGCTAAGTGAAATAATTCAAGCAGAGAAAGACAATTATCATATGGTTTCACTCATTTATGGAACATAAGAAATAGCAGGAAGATTGGTAGGAGACAGAAGGGAAGAATGAAGGGGGGGTAAACAGAAGGGGAAATGAACCATGAGAGACTGTGGACTCTGGAAAACAAACTGAGGGCTTCAGAGGGGAGAGGGGTGGGGAATTGGGATAGGCCGGCGATGGGTATTAAGGAGGGCACGTATTGCATGGTGCACTGGGTGTTATATGCAAATAATGAATCATGGAACGTTGCATCATGACTAACATAACAAAAAATTATTTAAAAATAAATAAATAAGTAAAATATTTTTTTAAAATGTTGAAGAAAAAGGACATTTCATCTGATGGGGGAACAAGCATCACATTGGAAGGTAAAGATTTGCTGTCCAGAAGCTAACTCTGCAACATATGAGGTTGCACAGGTCATATCTCCTCTCTGGTCTTCCACTTGTCCTTAAAACGAGATGGATGGATGCCACTTCACACCTGCTATGATGGCCACAATAAAAAGACAGATAACAAAAGGTGTCGGCGAGGATGTGGATAAATTAGAAACTTCACGTGCTGCTGGTGGGAATGTACAATAGTACAGCTGCTTTGGAAAATAGTGGTCGTTCCTCAAAAACTTAAGCTTAGAGTCACCATGAATCAGCAATCCCACTCCTCGGTATATACACAAGAGAAATGAAAATAAATATCCAGACACAAACTTGTACACGAAGGCTCATAGCAGCGTTATTCGTAACAGCCAGAAGTGGAAACAACACACAGTTGTTTCCAGCTAACGAATGGGGAAACAAAATGTGGTACATCCACCCAAGGGGAGACTACTCAGCCCCAAAAGGAACGAAGTACTGATGCACGCTACCACATGGAGGAATGCCGAAGCCATCACGTTAAGTGAAAGAAGGTATGGCGACTGATGTTTCCTGGTACAAGGTCTCTTTTGGGAGTGACGACAACGTTTCGGAACTAGAGCGAGAGGACGGTCGTACAACGTTGTGGATGGAGCAAATGCCACTGAAGTATACACTTTAAAATGGCTGGTTTTATGTTATGTGAATTCACCTCCATTTTTTTTAAAAAAATAACTTTTAGAGTTGAAGAGATGTTTTAAAAAACTTTACCCAGCCTGGATTATATTTATCATTTACCCACAAAGCCTTAAAATACAATTTTTAATATCTATTTTCACATGGAAAAAGAGGTCCACAAACACCTTCTGTGGCCCTGCTGGGATGTGGGCTGACTGTCCCACTGGGAGCTTTCCCTGGAGGCGGACCTCCCAGCATCAAAGGCCCAAAAGAGCCCCTCAGAGGACTGAGGGGAAATGGTGGACAGTGAGCTTTGTTTGGGAGCACACAGGTTACCTACTAGGGATTTGCAGAAACCATTCCAGAGGGCTTTGCTGGGCTGTGGGGTCCTGAAATGGCACTGCAAGGGGGACCATACAAATAGGAGTTATTGAATTCCTTAACACCAGTCTGCAGTGACCTTTAGAAATGAAATTAGTAATACTATTAATTTTTTTTATTCAGCCTCCCTTCTTTAGGCACTGCTAGATGTTTGTCCTGCCAAGGAACCCTCCCCGTCTCACAGATGTGGGAACTGAGACCCTTGGAGAAGGCAAGTTGTTCACCGACGTCACCCAGCACAAGAGAGTAACAGCCAAGGAATCACACCCAAATGCGTGCGTCTGACTTTTCCCACCGCACCATGTGGCCTCCTGCAAAGGGCGTGTTTGGTTTTTAAACAAAAGCATCTTGGCCGTGGTCAACTCAATGTTGTGCCTTTACCCTGTGCTCAGTTTCTGAGAACAGTCACTCTGGGCTTTTCTAAAGTAGACATGTGGACAGCACCTGCCGTGAGGCCCTGCAGACGATCTTGTAGAAACAACAGACCCTAAAAAAATGTCATACATGATAAAGAGGAGCACAAATAGGATCAGTAAAATCCGTGGACTGTCTTTGGGGGCATTTTTTTTCCTCCCCCTGAAACCATCACTGATCAATTTCTCTTGCGGACTGACAGCTAATCACTTTCTGATCTCATTAGCCGGCTTAAGCATGTTTAGTGAGTCGGGGAGGAAAAGCAAGGTTGGCTTTAAATAGCAAAGAAATGGGGGAAATGAGCCTCACACATTTGGTTCTTTCTAGAAAGGTTTATGAAGCTCAGGGAGTTCAAAATTTGTCTTCCATAAAGATCCATCGTGGGTGGTGGGGTGGTTGTAAGCCTGTCCTGGAGGGTGGCCCTTTGAGAAGCAGGTGAAGAGTGGGAGGAGGTTTTAGACCTGATTATTCAACCAGAGAGCCTCCATGCAGACCAGCACCTGGGGCGACTTGGCTGCAGGAAGATGACCTTTCAAAGTCTAAATTAGCCCAATTACCCAGTTAAACAAACAGAGCCCCAGGCGTCTCTCTGGACACCACATTTTATCATCTTCTGGCAGTCTGCAGTCTTTCCAAGAAAGCTGTCCTGTTGAAAAATTGCTGGGCGGTGAGAGAAATCAGCAAAAGGTGCATATTTGTAAACAGAACCTCTAATATTCATTATTTTTCCCAGAAGGGATAAGGCCAGCTCCACCACCACCAAATAAAAATGGCTTTGCCCGCTGTGGCTGTCGTTCCGATGATAAATGTCTTTTTCTCTCTTGCCCAAAGCTAGTCTCTTGACACACTCTGAAAAGTGAGGGGGGATGTTACTTGCTGAGCCCCACTGGAAAGAGAGAAGAGTGCTAAGGATGCATATATTTTAATGATAGGATCCGCACCAAGAAAGAGTTTGTCTAAATGCTTTACGCAACTGCCCTTTCTCTAAGGAGAGTTCTCTGATGGAGAAAAGCAGGGGGCAATTAGAAAAGATGGATCATGACTACGGACCTGCACAGAGCTGATTAAGAGCCCTGCTCTGGGACTGTTACTTACTGGGCGTGCAGCAGGTGAGGGGGCCGTTACAAGAATGCAACCCATGTTAGAAGAAATGCCAGCGAGCCCCAGCTGGCTTGCAGGAGCAGGGTCTGTGCTGACTGTAACGAGGCCTATCTCCACTTTCTAACCCACTTCTAGGGCCCACGTTTCCCCTTCCTGTTCATAGGACTGTCTCAGGGCAGGGAGTGTGAAAGCTGGGGAGGACCACAGAGGTCATGCATGCAGGGCCGGCAAACATTACCACGGGTACCCCCTCCGCCACACCCTGTGCCCAACTGATCACCCTGACTGCTCTTTTCGAGTCTAAATGCAGCCTCAGCATTGTCATTAGCTCAGCATTCCACAAAGCCACCAACAGAGTTAGTACACCAGATGAAACCTGTTAGGTTAGTTTTGCCTAACCTCATCTCATTTTTTTCTGTTCAAGCCCATTTCTTGTTCATTTGGTTAAAGATTATATATTACGTTATGGTTCTAGATTTTCTTCTTTTATTCCACTGCCCCGACCACCCCCCTTGCTTTTAAAACCTGAAAAAAACAGCTTTATTGGGCTATAATCCCCATGCCAGAAAACAAGAGACACTTTTCCAGTGTACAATTCATTCATTTTTAGTATATTCACAAGGTTGTGCAACCTTCACCATGAACTAATTCCAGAACATTTTTATCATGCCAAAAAGAGACACACACATCCCCAAACCCAGGAGCAGTCACTCCCCACTGCCTCTTCTTCCCAGCCCCTGGTACCCACTAATCTACTTTCTGTCCCTATGAAATTTGCCTCTTCTGGACATTTCCTATAAATGGAATCACAGGACATGTGACTTTTTGTATCTTAAAAGTTCATTTCTTTTCTTCTGATTTTAAAAGAAAACAAAACATCACTGGGGCCCCTCCAAGTGGCATGGGCCCCAGGCACCGAGCCTGCTGGAGCAGTTGGCCCTGCCTCCCGGGCAGCCTCCACCCTCCCCAGAGCACCTCCAACCCCGCCGGCCACCACACGCGGCCACTGCCCGTTTCTGAGACTTCTCAGCACTGCAGGAGTCCCAGGTGAGAGCAGACAACGGAGGTGCTGCCCGCCCCCTGCGTCCTTCACGCCTGCCCCGCTCCCCACTGCCCTGTCCATGGCGCTGACCCAGAACTCAGATCCAGCCTGTCCTCCACTCGGCCCCCCCTCTGAGGCCTACTGCTTTGATCCCAGGCCAGGCCTGTCTGTCTGGCCTCTTTCTCCAGAGGGTTTCCTATGCAAAGAGGCTGTCCACCACTGGGGCTGAAACCTGGGGGTGCTGGCTTATGCATAAATGCTACCCTGTTAGCAAATCTCTTCAGCTTCCCCTGTTACCAGAGGACCACTTTGGAGGCAGCTCAGAGCCCTGCCTGGGCAACAAGTCCAGAGCAAAGAAAGCCCGAACTTGTGCCTTTGTCACTCTTCCTGGCTCCTCCTCCCCAGTCTGTTCCCAGAAAGCTCCTTCTGTTCCCTGAGCCTGTCCAGCTGGAGGGGTGGGAAAGAGACACCGTCTGTCAGACCCTCCAAAGGGACTTCCAGAAGTTGGGGTGGGGAAACAGACTTTGAGAAGAGGACCACACAATGGGGCCGCGGGGAATTCACATCTTCTGCCTGTGATCAAGTGGCCGACAGCCTGAAGGGAGGGCTGCATGCCAGGGGCCCAGGCCAGGAGGCTGCAGAGCACAGGACTCTTCCAAGGCATGTGAGTCAGCAGGAGGAAGTACAGTGGGGAGGATGGGGGACAAAGAGGGGGGGATTGGACGACCACCGCTCCTGCCTGTCTGCCTGACCCCTCTCCATCTCTGGAGTCCCTTCACCCTTCCATGCATAGTCCACGGTGTACATGAACCAAATCAATCTACTACGGGCAGTTGCTGGGCACTATTCAGAGGCCAGGACACGGGACAAGAGCTCAAAGCCTCAGATTGTTCATTCCTTCATTCACTCCAATCTTTTCCCAAGCCCAGGGTGTGCGCAGCACCGGGCAAGATGCCAGAAAGGCAGAAATGAACCAGATGTGGGCCTCTAAGAATGTGTGGCCCAGAGCGGGGGACAAACAGGAAAACAGTTCAGTAAAGGGGCCCTGGTGAGAGCAAGGAGCGTTAGTTCTTCCTGGGGACGGGGCTGGGCATCCAGAAAGGTTTTAGAGAGTGTGTTAGTTTGCTAGGGCTACCCTATCAACATACCACAGACTGGGTGGCTAAAGCAACAGAAATTTATTTCCTTAGCTTTCTGAAGGCTCTGAGTCCAAGATCAAGGTGTCAGCAAGGATTGGTTTCTCCTGAGGCCTCTCTCCTTGGCCTGTGGATGGCTGTCTTCTTACTGTGTCCTCTCACGGGACCTATCCTATGTGCATACACTCCCCAGGGTCTATATCTACAACCAAATATCCTCTTACAAGGATACCAGTCAGATTGGATTAGGGTCCACGCTAATGGTCTCATGTTAGCTCAGTCACCTCTTTAAAGATCTTATCTCCAGGGGTGCCTGGGTGGCTCAGTCATTTAAGCGTCTGCCTTTGGCTCAGGTCATCCCAGGGTCCTGGGATCGAGCCCTGCATTGGGCTCCCTGTTCAGGGGGGAGTCTGCTTCTTGCTCTTCCTCTCCCCCTGCCCCTCTGCCCTTGCTCATGTTCTTGCTCTCTCAAATAAAATCTTCTAAAAAATTTAAAAAATAAAGATCTTATCTCCAAATGCAGTCACATTCTGAGATACCAGAGGTTGGCATTTCAACATATGAATTTTGGGGAGACACCATCTAGCCCATAATAGAGAGGTTGTCTTTGGGCTGTGCCTTAATAGCACAGCCAAAAGTGGCCAGATGAGCAAAACAGAGAACTATTCTTGATGTCAAGTCCAGGAGAGCAAAGACCTAGAGATATCAAATACCGTCACCTTCAGGGAGCAGCAAGAGCTGCATACACAGGAAAGAAGGCCGAAGTGTGTGTTTTCCTGGCGGTGGTGTACGGGAAGGGGGATGGTGGGCAAGCATTCAGGCTCTGACTGTCCTCTTGCCTAGACTGAGTATTGTGCAGATTAAATCACACAAAGTTTATTAGACTCAGAGTGTTTATAATAAACACCCATCACTATTATAAGTGGTTTTTTTCTGTCTCCTTATTGGTACTCCTTTATGTCCTTTAATGATTATATATCAAGTTTTTTTAATAAAAAACTAAGCTTAAAAAAGATGGTCAAGAAGTGGCAGATGCGGGGCAAGTCCGAAGGGTGAGAAAATCTCCTCTTTGTTACAGTCTAATCATCAAGTGTTTGCTGGGTGTAGTTCTCTGCTCGGTGCTGTCTGAGTGGGGGAAATCTAAGGCAGGCTCTTGTAGCAGAGCTGACAGCTCATCTGGGAATGTTTCTTGGGTGGACGAGCCCACCCGCAGGAAGCTGGCATGGGTGCTGTGGTTTGTAATCCCAGCCTTACCCCGCTAACCCTCGAAGGCACCGCACTCAGAACTGGTAGCTAAATCAAAGCTCCTGGGACAGAAATGACTTAAAGACCTCCCAGAAGGTGGCTGAAAGCCCCGAAGGATGTTTTTCACATAAGCTCTCTTGCAAAGGGCTTAGGGCTCACCCTTAGGTTTCCCTGAAACTGTAACTGAAAGCAAGCTTGGAAAATCTGAATGTTCCAGTCTCTGAGAGGGAAGTGTACAGAGCAGGGAATCAGGAGCCAGAAGCAGCAGCCTGAGTTCTGGCTCTGCCTTTTCTAAGCTGTGCAACTTTGGTGGAATCCCCAGTCAATGGATCTCTCTGAGTGGTCAGTTCCTTCATCTCTAAAATCAGGCACAGATTGCTACCTACCCCCACCTGCCTGAGGACTGGGTAACTGTCGGGATCAGATGGGGGAAACTGAAGAGACTATGCTCTGAAACTGACCAATTCTGCAGATCCTGAGCTGTCAACAGAAGGATGAGACCACTGGGCTTCCAGAGTGGGTGGAAAAGGATGTCTCCAGAGTTCCCAGCCTGGGAGGACATTGAACACATCTGGTTGCTGGTGGGAACTAGCTACACCTCGGCTCTCCTAGATGGGTCCCAGGCATCAGGATGTGGTCAACACTCCCCAGGTGATTCCAGTGTGCAGCTAGGGTTGAGAACCACGGCTTATCACCAACCCCATTGATTAGGCCATTTTATTCCTTCAGCAAAACACCCATCTTCCACAGCTCTGATGGTAGGAAAAAAAATCTCTCCTGACATACTTCCTGGGGCGCCTGGGTGGCTCAGTCAGTTAAGGGGCACACTCTTGATCTCAGCTCAGGTCATCATCTCAGGGTCCTGGGATATAGCCAGGTGCTGGGGAGGGGAGAAAGGGGTGCCCCACTCTCAGTAGGGAGTCTGCTTTGGGGATTCTGTCTCTCCCTCTGCCCCTTCCCTCACTCGCATTCTCACCCTCTCAAATAAATAAATCTTTAAAAATTAATTAAATAAAATGCTTCCTGAGCAGAGTCAAATCCTCACACCTGATTACTAAGGACTCTGGGTCTCAAAACACAGTATGTAAGAGGAGCCCATGCGTTACTTGTTAAAGAGGAAGAGGCCAGGAACCCACCTTCACAGAGATTCTAATCCACTCAGTCGGATAAGGGGCTCAGGAAATCCACATTTTAGTCCATGTGGTTTAAAGAGAATCCGCTGGACTCAAAAGAAAAATTAACTTCTTAACCTTGCCCTCATACCAAAACAAGAGCCAACCCTCACCTTCTGACAACAATAATAACCATGGTAGCTACACATACCGTATACCAGGATCTTAGGTACAAGTATCTGGAATCTTCTAAAAGCATGAGGTGGTGTTCCGAGTTTGCGTATGTGCACCCGATACTCCTCCCTCTGGAAAGAGTTCTCCGCCTCCCACTTTGTGTTTAGGAACTGCACTTTCCCCATTTCGTGTGACTCCAGTGGAACTGCCAATCAAACTTCCCTGTACCACGCCCCTGGGAAGAGGAAGAGGTCTGGAGAGGGCATGTGATTCCATCCCAGCCAATCAGGTTCCTCCTCCTGGGATGCTGACTTGAGTGGAGACACCTGGCGGCCCAGGGCGGGTGTGGCCTGCTTTCCTTGGGCTGAGGCCCCGAGCCGGCTGTTCCCAAGAATTGATAGTTTAGCTCTCTCCTCCATTTTATGAGTTAGCCAGTAACCTTCCTGTAGATCTTTTTTTGGCTTAAGTTAATTAAAGTTAGTTTCATTTAGCACAACAAAAAAATTAATGAAATATTCATTTTACAGATTAAGAAGCTGAGGCTCAGAGGAATTAAATGACCGACTCAAAGACCCCACATCCAGGAGACGGCAAAGCGAGACTCAGAGCCAAGCCTGTCTGGTTTCACAATACCTGACATTATTTCATTTTCCCTGAAATTCTCCTGAGAGCTCCAAAAGGTTAAAGGAGGAAGAAGAGAAAGTGCACTTGCAAAACATGTATGTTCTTTGAAAAATATGAAGAGAAATTTAAAGGTTACTACTAACTCCCACACTCATCCCTCTGTAGGTTTAAAACCTCCCAGAGACAATTATTAATTTAATTAGCCATTTCTATTAAATGTCTCAAGGGTATAACCAGCAACTCTCTTACTAAATTATATATTACAATACAACACATGGCAGAGTAAAAAGGCATAAAAAAGAAGCAAACAGTGGTTCAAGCTGGGAAAATGCCGAAGAAAAACATTCCAACAAAGTAATAATTAAGGCCAGAATTCACTCCACTTCCACTGAGTTTCTGTTTTACCAAATTATTGACTTCTTAATTCATGGATCTAGATTATGATCCTGAAATCAGAAAACAGAGGCTACACTTGTGACCAAAAATGTGACCAATCAACCTTCCAAATATTAAATCTTCCAGCTCTGGCTCCTATGACAGATGGCTTCTCTTGCTTTCTCCTTCCAGCCGTACATATGAGACTATCAGGGGAAAAAAATCTGTATTACTTGGTAATATGACTGTTCTGCTGCTCACTGCAGTCCAAAGTCAAGACCAAGGAGATATTTGTCACTAAGCGGAAATTAGTTTCACAGAATTTACTTTAAATACATACATAACCACTATTTGTTGAATGTTGATGGCCTCAAACACACCTCACTGGGAGATTCCAGAATGCCTTCTCATGCCCACCATACCCTATGTATATCCCATAACCAGTGCCCCTAAATGATAAGCACTTGGGCAAGTTTCACAGGCCGCTTCACTGAAATTCTATGCCAGTACCAGGCACCAGTGTATTGGCAAACCATTTAGTCATCTTCAGGGAATTCAGTCTAAAAGTACAATCACCAAAAAATGAAAAAATTAAAAATTAATAAAAATATGATCACCAACGTACCCAAATATTTAAGCCCTAAGGCTATTAGTCATAGCATTCCTTATAATAGAAAAAAAATGGAAACAATGTAAATGCCTCAAAAGAGCAATTGAATACATTATGGCATAACCATTGTAAAAACTCCATTAAAAATAAATGTTTGTGAGAAAAACGTTCATGGATTACATTCATGAGATACTGTTAAATGGAAAAACTCATAGAACAGTATGTCTAGTGTGATTCCATTTTTGTAAATATATATATGAAATATTTTCCCAAATAAGTCAAGCAGAGAAAGACAATTATCATATGGTTTCACTCATTTATGGAACATAAGAAATAACAGGGAGATCGGTAGGAGAAGGAAGGGAAGAATGAAGGGGGGGTAAACAGAAAGGGGAATGAACCACGAGAGACTATGGACTCTGGGAAACAAACTGAGGGCTTCAGAGGGGAAGGGGGTGGGGGATTGGGATAGGCCGGTGATGGGTATTAAGGAGGGCACGTATTGCATGGAGCACTGAGTGTTATACGCAAACAGTGAATCATGGAACACTACATCAAAAACTAAGGATGTACTGTATAGTGACTAGCATAACATAATAAAAAAATTTTTTAAAAAAAGGGACAAAAGAAAAAAAATTTTTCCCAAAAAAAGATTAGAAGGATATTCACCAAAATAGAGAGGAGAGTTATTTCTGAGGACTATAATTATAAATTATTTTTTTTAAGATTTTATTTATTTATTTATTTTTTGAGAGAGAGAGAGCATGAACAAGGGGGAGGGGCAAGGGGAGAGGGTCAAGCAGACTCCCCACTGAGCAGGGAGGCCAACACTGGGCTCAATCCCAGGACCCCAAGATCACGGACTGAGCCAAAGGCAAATGCTTAACTGACTGAGCCACCCAGATGCCCCTATAAATTATTTTTATTTTATTTTCTTATTAGTCCATATCCCTTAAATTTTAAGAGGAGAGAAATTTTTTTAAAGCAAACTATTGGGTTGGCCACAGAAGAGTCAAGCTGTTAGGTTTGCTGTTCCCAGTCGGATCTTAGTGGGCTACTAATAAAATCCCATGGGACTGGACTTTCAGATCCTTAGCTGGATGCTATCTGGGAGGCCATTTGGATGATTCCGGGTATTGTCATGTACAAAACTGTTAAGAAAGCGTCCAAAGAGAGAAGTAAATTCAAAGGATTAAAAAGTAGGAGGGAAGAAAAAGGGAAATAGGTTGCCATAGATGTAAAATGTAACTGGTCAAATTTAACAGGTGATTTGTGAAGCTTTACCAGCTTGCTTTTAAAAATAAGGGAAATAGCCTGATGCAGGTACCGTGCCTTGAAAAGGTCAAGTCTAAAGAAAGTCTGGAAGAACCACTGCCACTCTAGTAGCCTAAAGTAAGTCTAACAGAAATATGATAATTATCTGTATCCCTCCAGCTCCAAACCCATTCTCAACTCCATTACAGGCAACCTGAAACAAGATGTTGCTTTGAAAGATGTGGAGAATTAACTTCCTCTCTAACCTAGTTCGGAGTATAGCAATCACTTTGGCCACCATCTTGGTTTTGACCCAGACTCCCAAAACATCCCACAGAGAAGTCTCCCATTGTCTCTGACTGCTTCTGTCATGAAGACACAAAGGATTATGAGGAAGTCTTCACTTCAGACTGTGACACCAACCCACATTCTGCAAATGTGGTCAGGCAGTTCTTCAGACTCTTAATACCTATTGACCACAACAGTGAGTGTTTCTATGTTATGGGCAGAATAATTTCAGAGTAAGTGCTTCATACAAAAGGCAAATAGCTATGAAATATCTATGTCTTAAAGTCTTGAAGGAAACACTGAAATATTTTTTTAGATCACTTTTCATAGATCAAAAATCTTGGATAATTGGGGGACATATTTACGTGTTCTGTATATCATGTTTGTCTGTAGCCCCAAAGGTTCCTGACTCGAGAGCACAAGCTCAGGCTCCTGGAGCACTCGCTCCTCTTTGTGCTTGTCCTCTATGGGAAGGCAAAGGCTGGCCCTACATCTATTTGTCGCCTCCCAACTGCTGTCCTTACCCATCTTCCCTTTAGGCAGAGCCTGTCTCCTACAACAGAAACTGAAATCACCAGATAGCTGCTTTCCCAGCCTCCCTTATGGTAGGGTAGCCAAGTGATCCCAATTTGGTCAATGAGACATAAGAAAAATTCTGCTGAGAAACTCCTAGGAAAAGATTTGCTTCCTTCATTTTGTGAAGGAAGCCACATAGGAGAAGAGCTTTCTTCCCCACCACCTTCCCTTCCTTTTAAGGATGTCATAAGATGATTTGTAGCTGCAGCAGCCATCTTGAGACCATGAGGAGAAACACTGTTGACTCACTATAGATGGCAGCTCAGGAAAAGAGAGCCTGGGAACTTGAACTACTGCACTAAACCTTGTATTTACATACTTCCTAATTTTAGTCAGATACCAAGTGTCCATATTGTTTTTGAAAAACTTTCATTTGCATATTCTACTATTTCCAGCTGAAAACATCCCACCTACTTCTACTCAGAGAGCCCTATATCCTCCCCAGACCTCAGAGCTTCCCTCTCTTCCTTCAGAAGCCTTTTTATTACTCAAACCATAAATAACAACACAGCCTTAAGAATTACTTTTGAGATACTTACCAGCTTCTAGGCCTTCCAGAAAATGAAGACTATATATTTGCCCAACTCTCTGAAAGCTTCCCTGTGATCAAAGAAATGTCCAAAATATTGCCACGGTGTATCAGTTATCTTTTGCTGTGTAACAAACCACCACAAATGTTAGTAGCTTACAGTGACAATTATTTATTTGCTCCCAGTCCTGTAGGTCAGTAATCTGGGCTGGGCTCAGCTGGGACAGCCCATCTCTGCTCCATATGGTATCAGTGGGGCTCCCTTTGCATTTGTAGTTCATTGGTAGATCTCAATTGGCAGGTCAGCTGGAGGCTGGCTGGTCCTGAATAGCCTCACTCATAAATCTGACAGTCTGTTAGTGAGAATAATTCATTTCTTTTCCATGGCCCTTTCAGCGGGACAGCTCAGCTTCTACACATAGCAGCTCAGTTCTAAAAGCCTGAGAATGGAAGATGCAGAGCCCCTCTAAGCCTGCACTCGGAAATCACAATCACTTTTACGGCATTCTGTTGGTCAAAGCAAGTCACAGGCCAGCCCATTTCAGGAAGTGTGGAAATAGGCTCCAGCTCTTGATGAGAGGAGCTTCAATTAATTCATGGCCAAGTCTAATCTACCACCCAGGGTACCTGCAGTCTGCATAGTTCACAATTGTTAGAAACGTAAATGCAACTCTCCAACAACAACAATTATTTTTTAGTTGTACATATTGGTCACACAGCTACATATATGTTAATGTAATTATGCAGATGAAGATGTTGACCAAAAAATTAGTGGGAGAGGAGGGCAGATATTTTTATTATTTTCCAAGTTGAGGGATGAGACTACAAAACAAAATTTAAAAGTTCTTAGAGGGGTGTCTGGGTGGTGCAGTCAGTTGAGCATCTGACTCTTGGTTTCGGCTAAGATCATGATCTCAGGGTTGTGAGATTGAGCCCCACATCAGGCTCCACACTCAGTGCAGGGTCTGCTTGAGACTCTCTCTCCCTCTCCCCTGCTGAGTATGTGCACATGCACGCACACTCTCCCTCTCTCTCTCAAAAATAAATTTAAAAAAATACTCTTAGAAAACAAATTTGCTGGTTTTTCTACAAATTTTGTGTTTCTAGGTGACTTAGAATTATTATTCTATTTAATCACAGGTTACCTTTGGAAAGTTTTGTTTCAGTGCTTCTCCATCTGGATACATCATCGAATCTCCCAGAGAAGTTTCAACCCCCAGAGATTCTAACTATTTGAGGATAGAAAATCATTTCTTTAGTAGGTGTCCAGCTTTTTCAGTTCTGCTACTATAAGCATTTGCCCTATAAGCATTTGAGTTTCTACCCTTGATCTAGTTCAATACCAGCTACCACTTTATAACTGAAGATTCTGAGACCCAGAATCTTGGGTGACATGGGTGGTGTTGAGTCCCTAGGTTGTACCTGGCACCACACATACATTATCATTTGGTTTTCATATCAACTCTGGGAGGAAGGCTTTACTAGGTCCATTTTATAGATGACAAAACTGAGTCTCAAAGAGGTTGAGTAACTTGGCACATATAGCTGTTAAGAAATGGAGCTGATACTCAAGTCCACATCTTTGTGGGTCTAAAACCAGTCTCTTTGTGCCCCTCCATAGCAATTCTTGCCCCCCACGAGGACTACTCTTTCTTGCTTCCTACCCCTTCCTCCCTCCCTTTCCCCCAACACCCTTTCTACCTCTGCATTAGCACGGACCAACATTTCCTGGCTCCTCTCTCTCACCTCTTATTCTCTGACCCTGTCCAGCAACTTACAGCTCCCTATTGGTCCCAAAGCCCATATTTCCATATCACACACCATATCACAGTCATAAAATAACTTGTTCTGCAGCAGGAAAGGGTCCAATTACAACTCCTATAATTGGCAATAGAGAGTCATTTATCATAGTGGCCCTGGGATTGGAGGTCATCAGAGCAATTCCATTTGTTGGACATTCTCCTGTTTGTTTCAGCTATTCCTTCATCACAGTCCTTTACAGATCCCAGGGGGCTCACTGGGACATTTCACAAGTTATCAAATACATGTATTAAGGATTAATAGCAGACAAGGAGCAAAAATCATTATTTGAGAATAAAATGCATTGCATAAAATGAAATTTTGGAGTGACGGAGTGGAAAAGGAATGCTTTTTTTTTTCTTTCCTCCAAGTGACCCAATAAGCCCAGAACTAGGGCCAGTGGAGCTACTATTTTGCATGAGGAAATCTCCCACATCCTATAAACTGGAGAAATAACATGATGGAAGTCCCATTGCCTTGCTACCTCAACCGATCTTTCCACGTTGTGTGTTGATTTTCTCTATGTCACTGAAGAGGCAGCCAGTGGTTTTCTAGGGAGCAAACTTTTCCAAGATTGGGGAGATAAATATGATAGCCAATATTTACCATTTAACTCAAATAATTTGGTCTGAGTTTGATTAGTCTATATGTTTCCCACCACAGTGGGAAAGATGGAAACAATTTAATGGAAGTACAGAATTTTAAGAGAAGAGAGGAGAATTTTAAAGGGAGAGTATCTAGTTCAGATATCCCATCCTGGTGCCCACTTTGCAGAGTTGATGCATATGTGCTTTGTCTGAACTGCACCAGGTTTTTGTACAAGTAGGACTTGGTCACCAATGTTTAAAAATCAGGTGATCTCACTTCTTTTTAAAAAAAATTACCTTTTGACTTTTCTTTAAAAGACATTACTTTAAAATATGACCGTCCTGGGCCAGTTTCCCTGACACAAGAGTTGGCTGAAGCTGTGGAGTGGCTGCCCCCTAGGCAAGGGAGAGCTGCTCTGGAAGGCTGTCCCAGTGCCAGCAACCCCTCCTGGCTCTCCAACTCTCAGGCTGAGGGGCAGTTGCCACTTATTCTTTTATGTTTTAGACACACAGAAAATTTAAATGACATCCTTAAGATCATACATTCAACTCACTCAGCAAATATTTATCGAAGCACACAGGCTCTGTGCCAGGCACTATTCCAGGCACGAAGGATACAGCAGTGAACAAAACAACATGCAATCCTGGCCCCATGGGGTTGACATTCCAGTGAGGGACACAGACAGTAAACAAAATCAGGGAAATACAGAGTATGACAAGTGGTGGTGAGTACTATGGAGACAAATCAAGCAGGCAAAGGGGAGAAGGAGTAGTGAAGAGTTACAATTTTAAGTCAATAGATGAGAAAGGCCTCTGTGAAAATATGAGTGACATTTGGGCACAAGCTCAAAGGAAGGTTGAGAGGGAGACATATGCAACTCTAGGGGGAGAGCATTCCAGGCAGGAGTAGCAGAACCTGCAAAGGATATAGCATGTTAGCACCAGGAGTGGGACTTAAACCAGAGCTGGGCTGTCCTTCCAATTGGAGGTGATGCTGCTGGCCATTAACTCTTGGCAGACATTCCAAGAGATGCTTTTCCAGAACACCTGTCATCTGTATTTTCATGGAAACCCAAAACACCCTAAGTGAAAATCCAGATTTATGCCAAAGATAAAATGGAGAGGGATTATTTGCTTTGCCCAGGCCTTCACAATAGGAGCCTTTTATTCAGGAAACTCCCCTGGCACTTGCAAAATGGTTTTTTTGATTTAGAATTGTAATTCTCACCATTTTTCGGAAACCCATTTACCACACAAAGCAAGGATCCCCTATAGTGCAGATGGATTTATGCTGATCTAGCCACACTCCCTTGCCAGATCTTCCGGGTCCCCCACATCTTCTTAAAGGGAGTCCTTTGCCAGCTGCCCAGCTAAGGTTAGGAGCACTGACCCTCAGTGGAAGCCAGCGCCAAGTGACAGACTGGGCTGGAACTCCATGGTCACAGGCTGCTGCTGCTAAAAGCTCTGGGCACTGACCCCTGGCTACTGTCATAGCTACTGTTATAGCCACCCTGCCCCCACCACCCTCATCCTGCAGGGCTTTGCTCACAGCTGTCGGGCTGTTTCATTGTTTTTATTAGCATTTATTGTTTTTCAGGTCAAAAACAATGGAGGACTTAGAAAACACATAGGAAAATGAAGAATTGTTTTTTTAAAAAAACAAACATCCCTAATCCCATTATCCAGAGAAAACCACTGGTATCCCGCCTGACTGGTTGCTTGTTATTGAAGTGGTTGGGATTTAGATGGACAGTCCTCTTTTCTGTCTCCAGAAAGCTATTCCTCTCAAGAATGCTTGAAGCAAAGACTTGGATGTGGGCAGCTAGAGAGGTAGAAGGGATGGAGGTCAACTTACACTGGCTAGTTCAATTCAAGCTGCAAACATCCATGGCTAGAACTGGCCAGGCAGATACTGAATCTACAGATGGAGTGAGAGGGCTTTCTTGATCTGCAGGTGCACCTTTGGAAGCTTAGGACAGGTGGAGGCTGGGACCTCCCTGGAGAGATGATAGGAGGGAGTGGTTACAGCATTGTGCAAGGTAGAAAGAGAACCCATCTTCTTCCTTTCTAGGGTCTGGATGTGCTGTGGAGGTCTTGGCTCTGCATGGTGCCCTTCAGGAATCCAGCTCTATGTTGAGAAGCTGCCTTAGCACCTGGGGATCTGACTCCCACCAGTGCTGCTGGCACCCCAGAACAGTAATGTAGCAGTGACGGTGTAGACAGTGGTGGAAAGTGGTAGAAATGACAATGACAGAGCCAGAATGTGTCAGGCAACCCTTCCCACAATAATGCTGTATGGCAAGCCAACCCAACATGAAGTAGCTTAAAACAATGAGCAGTTGTTCTTATTTATATAAGGATTATATAGGGACCAGCTAACCTAGGTTGAGCTCAGCTTGGCTAGGTTTCAAACTGCTAGAAGGGTGGATCCTTATCATCTCCATGTCTTGCAATGGACTAGCTAGATTATGTTCTTCTTGTGGCCATGGCTAAAATATAAGAACATAGACTCAACTGAATGAGCACATTTCAAGCCTTTGCTCACATCATATCTGAGAACATCCTATTGGCTAAAGCAAGTTACATGGCCAAGGTCACTATCAATGGGTTGAGGAAATATCCTCCTTCTAGGAAAAGGCACTGCAAGCTCACATGGCGATGCCTATAGAAACAAGGAAGAAGGAAGAACTGAAGCCATCGTGTAATGTACTGCATAGATAATAGGTCAACTGGCATAGGTATTAAGAATTTGCCACAACTCAAGTAGGACCACAAAGTGGTAGAGAGCCAGGGAAGAATTATGGGACCAACAGGGCAAAGTCACTCCAGACTCAGGGGCAGCCAGGACATACCCAGCAGGGACCACTTGGACCCACTGGAGTGCTGCTTATCCTGCTTCTTCTGATGCCCTGGTGACCTACTATGTCTGCCATCCCATTGACTGGTGGAGGCTCTGGGAAAACTCTTGGTCACTTGTCATGTACTGAATCTTTATGTCCCCCCACCCTGCCAAATTCAGGTTTTGAACACTATCTTCTAATATCTTGGAGGTGGAGCCTTTGGAGGTAATTGGGATTAGATGAGGTTATGGGGTAGAACCCTCAGGAATGGGATTAGCACCCTTAAAAGAGTCATGAGAGAGTTTGCTTCTTCCCTCTACTCTCTGCCATGTGAGGATACAATGAGCAGTCTCCAACACCAGGGAAGGCTCTGGCCAGAACCTCTGAGCCTCCTGAACTGTGAGAAATAAGTTTCTGTTGTTTATCAACTGCCTGCCCGGTCTGTGGTACTTCATTATAGCAGCCCAAACTGACTGAGACATCACTCCACGCCCTCAACTCCCTTCTCCAGAAGGTTCCCCCTGAGCCCTACCTCTCTCCTGCTCCCTTTCTGATCTCTACACTCCTCTCTCTCTGTCTTCCCTGTCATTAACGTTACCTCTCCATGGGGTACTTACTTAAAGCAGGTGGAATTGCAAGTACCACCAGAAACTGGGCAGGGGAAGATCTTTCCAGGCAGGTTGGACCTTCTTAAAGAAGACAGTCTAGCTATGTAGGAAAGTGGGTTGACTTTAGAGTCAGGCAGAAATGTGGTCAAGTCTTAGCCATATCCTCTCTATCGGTGTGATAATTTTCAGTTTTCTTACCTATAAAATGTATAAAATCATGTTTACCTTGGTGTTGCTGTGAGAATTAACTATGCTAATGTGTATATGGCAGGAATTTCCCAGAACAACCTTGGATAAAAGAAATAGGTCTTTTATTTCCTAAAAGTAAGTCTAACTCTGAATCCACATCCTAAAGTTTAGTGGTAAATTCAATCACAAACATTATTAGGGTTCCCTCCTGTTTGATGTCATAACTTACTTTGAAAACACCCCTTCTTTAGATGGTGTCCTATAATTGTGTTCGTTACTGTAAGCTGCCCTCTAGGGGCCGCCACTGACTCTATCATGAAGTCACACTCTAGGGGGTGGTCAGCTAGTATTTGTCAGAAAGGCTACATTACAGAGGAAGCTACTGCTTGTTCACCTATTAACTACATTGTGATCAATAGCAGATTTGCTTTATAGCTTCCTAAGTATCAGAAAGCAGTTTTGTTGATGTAGTGGGTTGAAAGACGACCCCATACCCCCATGTCCACATCCCCAGAAACTGTGAAAGTGACTGAAAAAATGGCCTTAGCAGATATAATTAAGTTAAAGATCTTGACGTAAGGAGATTATCCTAGACTATCCAGATGGACCCTAAAGCCCATGCCAACTGACCTTCTAAGAGAGAGGCAGAGGGAGAGTCTACAGACAGAAGCAAAGGAGTCACTGTCAAGATAGCTGCAGAAATTGGAGTAACTTAGTCACAAGCCAAGGAATACCAACAGCCGCCAGCAGGTGGGAGAAGCAAGGAATAGACTGTCCCCTAGAGCCTCCAGAGCAAGTGCAGTCCTGCCAGCTCCTTGAGGTCGGACTCCTGGCCTCCAGACTTAGAATGCATTTCTGTTGTTTTAGGTCTCTATGTTTGTGGTACTTTCTTAGAGCAGCCACAGGAAACGAATACAACTGATAATACTAGTGGCTTGTCAGTCTGCATAAAGATGATAGAAAAAGGCCCTCATTGGTCAAGTATGAACTTGTGAAAGGAATATTAAGAACCCAGCAAGGCCTTCAGCCTGGAAATATAAGGATGGTGCAGGACTTGATCTACAAACAATCCTGTGTTGAACTATTTGGAAAATTCCGGATGCCTGATGTCAACTATAAAAGGACTAGACTCTAGCTCTGCTATGCTCTGTATGAAGTGAATCATGCGTGTAAAGTAGTCCTCAAAGCACCGAGAAGTACACAGAACCAGGGCTTCATTGAGTATAGAAGAGCAAGTGGTAGGAAGAATATGTAGTCAGCTTGCTAATAAATTCTAGTTCAGTGATTGCTGTTTGGCAACACTTGGCCTGAATTTGATTTTGTTCTATTCTGTTAGTGAGTTTGGGCTGGCTACTGTTGCAAAGAGAATTTGAGGCTGGTGTGTTATCAAAGTAGCAGAGATCAGTTCTACAGAGGCCCTGAAGACCTCATGAATCATGAAACATTGAGGCAACCACAGCCAGCACTCCACACTGGTCAACAAAAGATGTCCACTGTCAATGTCTTCGTGGGCCCTCGAGTCAAGCACCTCAGTTGCTCTCTGGCACGGGGGTGGGGTGTGATGATATTGGCTGTTGCTGGGAGCACAGGCACCTGGTATGCCACCAGTCTTTCCCCTCTAACAACCCCCAGGGAGAAGGACACAGATCCCCACCCCTCTCGGCCGGCCCTGTCTATCCCCTTTTCAGTTATGCAGAAGCTGATGGCTTTCTTAGCCAACACCTCTCTCTTCTCCAACCACACTTCTCCTTCCTCTCTTCCTCTGGGACCACAGCCACAGTCTTTTGCAAGAGATTATGCCAAAGGCCTTCACAAAAGATGAAGAGAGGAGGCATCCTCCAGCAACACAGAACTTACCCACAAGCAAGAGCATATCAGTGTGGGATAGCCCCCTTGGAATGGGGAGAAGGAAAAATTCTGAGAAAATTCACATATATTGAAAGAATTAAATTTTCCTGACACATGTGCAAAGTGCTAACACAATGCTAGCTACACATTCAATGAGTCGTATTAATACCTGTCAACATCCATCAGCTCACACCACTTAGGAATGGTGTGTATGTGTAGACAGCTGCACAACTGTTTTGCTCACTGAGATCTCCTCGAGGCCTAGCAGAGTTCCTGACACATGATAGGCATTCAATAAGCATTGTTGAATTAATAATTATTTACCCCATGAATGAACACTGCAGTTTTCTAGAAACCAGTACAAAGTTGGAGATATGATTAGATACAAGATATTCTATGTTTGTGGGTAAAAAAAACAAGGTCAAGAAAGATACAACCATTGCAGATGCTGACACCAAAGTGTGAAGGTCTCCATTTATCTTCACAGACAAATTTTCTATCTTCCTACCTTTTTCTATTTTCCAAAATGACTATAATGAGCAGATAGCAACAGCATTTAGGGTAAAATTAATTAACTTTCTGAAATCATAATTTCTGCATGTCCTCCTTTCCCCACTGCTTATTTTTCCTATAAATTTGGGAATTGGGAGATGCATGTGTTCCCCTACCTTCTATGCTCCAGATTGCTCCTGCTAGGTGGTGGGGTAAGGAACGCCATTTGCAGAAAGTGAAAGAAAATGGATCTAAGAAGCTGCTAATAGTGGCTAATTATCTGTCTAATCCCAGACTTCATGGATGGGTTGTAAAGGAATCTTAAGTGCTTCAGTTCCTTTATTTGTGTATCCTGAGCTTCAAGATAGGAGTAATTTTCCTGCCATGAGTTCACAGGTCTCCCATAAAACAGGTGGAATAAATACCTTCACTAGGGAGAAGTGGACTCTGTGGGCCTCTAGAGGAAGCAGTGAATCAGCACAAAAGTATGACATTTTGGCTAACATCTCATAGACCTGCACAATGGGATCATCTCATGGACACATTCTCATGATGCCATGTCTCCAGAAGGAGTTGTCACCGTTTAAATAATACCACGGGAGGAGGTTAGGGTAGAGCCAGAGAGGATCTTGCTGGCTCCCTTCCACCCCTACTGGAGGTCCTCAGAGGGCATCTGAGGGGCTTCGCCTGGGTAGGAGCTGTTCCCTTCCAGGAATAAGAATGTGGAGTCAGCAAGTTGCAACGGGGAGCTTCCCATCTCAGCCCTAACAGGCCAGTGCCTGATGCCCCTTCACTGTCCAATGCTCTTGTGGAACAACAAGAGGAATTAACTTACTCATCAGCAGGAAAAACATTTAGGTCACTACAAGAAAAACTTCCTGACTCTGGGAGCAGCTGAGATGCTAGAAGGGGATCAGAGGATGGGAGGTATTCAAATCCACACCTTCAAGAGCAGGAGGAGGAGCTGAGGGTTTCAGCTTATCCTGGCTGAGAAAACTGAGCAAGAGGTGGGTTACACAAGGCCAGGGACTACACTGGCCAGTGGTCTTGACCTTGCAGACAATTGGAGACACTGAGTTCAGAGGAGAAGGCAGAGCCAAAGCAGATATCCAAGCCTATATGGCAGTACTAAATGTCAAAACACCAGAAGAGAAATCAGTATGTTTCCAACTCTGCAGGGATGGCAGCCAGGCATGGGCATCGAAGTCAGGAAGGAGTAAGTGCTCAGAGCCAGAACCTGCAGCACAAGAGCGACAGAGGATGGAGTTTGAATGAATGAGTACACCAATGAATGAATGAGTGGAGGGTTGGTGTCCTGAGAACCGACTCTGGAACATACCCTGGCAGGTAGCTTTCGTGCTCCCACCAAAGGATGAGGACAGGGTTTTGTCCAGCTTAAAGGTAGAACCAGCATGGAAATGGCTACATTACCTTGATGCAGGGCAAAGGCCTAGATCATTTTTTTTAAAAATTCCATTTCTCAGAATTCTTGTTCCGGGATATGGTCCTTGAATAAATAATTTCCCAATAAACTCATCTGAGAAGAAGCCATATAATAAGGCCCCACATTAGAGACCCATAATGCACTTTAGTCTATTGAAAGCTCTAAGGGAAGCACTAGAGAAACCTGCCAAATCAAACATTTCCCAAATGGATGAAACCATAGGACATATCTCTCCATCTAAAAAAAAAAAAGTCCCCCATAAAACACCAATTAACACCACACAGGACATGAGTCCTCCTCTGAATACACTTTAGGGAAAGCTGGCCTGGGTGTAGGACTCCTTCAACCGTTTACTGTCAAAAGCAGCACCTGCAAGTATTGTATTCTCTCCCTTCTTCCTTCCCTTTCCTCATCTTCTGTCTCTTTCTCCCTCTCTCATTCCCTTTTCACCTTCTCCCTTTCCTTGCCTCCCCTTACCCTTTGCTCATCTAGAGGCTCCTTTTTATTTCTCTCTTCCTCTTGCTCACCTTCCCTGACAATACACAGCCATTCCTTGGGCCAGAAAACTGATATCCCACCATAGCTGCAGCTGAACCCGTTCCGCCTCATCCCTGGAGTCATCCAGTGATCACTATCTCAGCAATTTGCAAATGGTACCCAGGGCGTGCGCTGCTCCAACAATGGCCCAATTATCTGCCAGTTGCATTTCACCAGTGCGCAGGTTAATTGGTTCATGTGACAGAGATGGAAAGTAAACTGCACCCCATTAAATTGATCTGATCTGGGTAACAATCCATTGTGTCCCCCCCCCCTTTTCACAAAGCTTCCAAGAGACAAGTGAAAGAACCAAGCTTAGAGATGAGGAATGGCTACTCGTTAGCCTCTCTGGTCTAGAAGCCTGCATGGTCTCCCTGTCCTATCCCTCCCTCCCCAGGGCAAGCACAGTCATCACACCACTTCTGTGGCCTTAGATATCTCCACAAATTAATCAAATGATACCTTTTTGGGTTTCTGGTCTTGTGTTTAAATACTTGCTCTGTATTTCTGAGAAGATCTAGCTGAGTTGTTTGTTCATTTTTCCTTTTTTTTTTTTTTTAAGCACATTTAGAGTCTCCCAACACTTCTCAAATAATTGCCAGACCACCGATTCTAACACGCTGTTTCATCATATTCAAACATTGACGGCCTGGGTAGAAATCTATATTCCCTCTCATACTTAAGAGCCTATTTCCCCTGAGTAATGTCTGCCTGGCTATTTTATTCTAGGTAATATCGATCTTTCTGCTCTCCTACAAAGCACCTTGCAGAGTGCCAATAATTTTGTAATAGAAACCTTTTATTAATGGACTCCCCACAGCTTAATTTTGTTTAGATAAGTTTTAACACACACACACACACACACACACACACGAGAAAGAAAACGACAGTTGACAAACTTTTATTTGCACCAAAAGTTGGGCCACCTGTGTAGTGGTTTATAGGGAGCTGTAGGTGTAGACTGAGTGGGCAACACTGCTGTAAACAAAACTTCAACCAGCTGCCAGGGAGCTCTGAGTCATCCAAAGCAAGCAGGATGTCCCACTAAGCTACAGATTGTTTAATTACACACAAAGCTGAGTGGCACCAAGCCCAGCGGTGACTGATGCGTCAGGGCCTAAGCCAGACAAACACCTTTAGTTGGCTGTCCCAAGATGCCATGGGGCTCCCAGTGAGAAAACCCGACATGCATCGGCAGCAGCTGTGGGCTGTCATGTCCTACATGTTTGACGTGAGAAGAAGTGTGTTATTTCCCAATATCAGCCTCTACACAAAGAGATTAAATCAGTCCCATAGAGTGGAGCTGGTTTTCCCACATTGACCTGTGTCTGTGAAAGGCTGTCAAAAGTTCTTCCGAATGAAGCTAATCAGAGTGAAAGTGATGACAGGACAGATCATACCCACAATCCCAGTGCCCTGACCACAGAAGAAACCCCACCCCTGAAACCCTCCAAGGAGGGCAGCAGCAAAACCCAGGGCAGGTGTCTTGCAAAGGCTCCTCACCTACTACAAGCCTGCTGGGGCCTTGCCAGCAATGAGGTCTTCGTGACAATGCCTGCAGGTTTATTTCACATTCTATAATGACAGCAGTTAGGCAGAGGTGACTATGAACTGAGCAGAATCATCTTCAAATTTGCTCTTGCCCCGACATAACAGATCTAAGCTAACTAGTTCTATGATTAAGCAAAGAATATGAGATAGTTTAACTCACCTCCCCAAATAGCTACCCCATCAGCTGGTTATGCCAGAAACTCACTCAACTGAAGAAGGCTTAAAGTTAAGACTTTAAAAGCCATTAAGACCGTAGTTTAAATTAGCTTTCCTGGATGGACGGATGGATGGATGGGCAGATAACAGGATAGATGGAAGGATGGAGGCATGGAAGAGTGATGAGAAGATCGGCTCAGACCCCAGAAAATGTAGAATAAGAAAGTAGAACAAAAATCATTCACAGTCAGGTAAGAAAGTGAAAAGAGAGAAATGGGAAGCATGAGATATGACCAAATAGGACACATTTGGGAGAAGAGGGAGTGAAACACTATGGGAATACTGGTGGTAAATGGCAAAGAGATGGAAATGCTAGGAGAGGTGGAACAAAAATAATTATCTTCTTCTTCCCAATTTTTCAGAGTTTGTTTGTACTTAGAACCTCAGCTCCCTATACCATCAATTGATATTATTTCATTCCAGGCATTCATCCAATTACTACACTAGTTCCTTCCCTTCTCCAACTCACAGAGCATGAAGGAAAAGGACCCAGAGGGTATATTTCTGGTTAAAGGTATTTAGTACATGGGCCCTTGGATCAATGTTTAGAGACCTCACTGTTCACAGGGGATGCCGAAGCCCACAGCCTCAGTAGCTGGAAGACTAGCATTCCCGGAATCCATAAAGAGCCTTCACCTCCTCCAGCATGTCTGAGTTCTCTTTCCCTGCCTCCCCCTTGATTCCTTTCCTCCATTCAATATTCCACTGAAGACCAGGAAAATGGTGTACATTTCAAAACCCTACCCTTTTGCTATTCATTGGCAGTGGAAAGATTTAATAAAACATTAGAGTTGGCTTGATGGCATTGGAGGTTGAGTGAGGACTAACTTTAGTGCTCCCTGGCCCTATGAGCAGAAACAATCAAGAGCTGATGAGCAACATCATCCTGCAGACTCCACCTGAATTCACATCATCCCCCTTCACCACCAACTCTTGCATGCGCCAACGTTCACCAGTCCTTTCCATGACATGCAGGGTCTGAACCACACGCTTCTGCACTTAAATTAATCCCTGTCTCTAGATGTTTCCTATATACAAAACTGCCTCCTGCCTTTTCTCCATCAATACCCCCATGGTGTCTGGATGTTTTACACACAAAAAAAGATCCTTAATAACAGTTGTTAAATTGGCATGCCTGGGGCACGTGGATGGCTCAGTTGGTTGAGTGTCCAACTCTTGATTTTGGCTTGGGTCATGATCTCAGGGTAGTGGGATTGAGCCCCAGGCTGAGCTCCGTGCTCAGCATGGAGTCTGCTTGAGACTCTCTCTCTCTCCCTCTGCCCCTCATCACGCTTCACTCATTCACCCTCACTCTCTCTCTCTAAAATAAAATAAACAATCTTAAAAAAAAAAAAAAGAAAGAAAGAAAGAAAGAAAAAAACTGGCATACCCATGCAATTTTGGTGAAACTGAACTTTAGCACAAATTGTTTTGGAAAATAATTTGGCATGAGTCTTCTGGCAGAGAATATGGCTGTCCACCAATAATCATTCTCCCCATCTTTAAAACAAACCCCTGAATTTTAATTAGGCACATAGCCAAGCCACAGACTACATTTTACAGCCTTGTAGCTTAATATGTAACTATGTGACTAAATCCTTCCAGTAAGACTTGAGTAGAAAAGAGCACTTCTGGCTCATGCCCTACTGAGGAAGGCACATGCACCCTCTTGACATTTCCCTCCCTTGTGGGCTGGGACATGAGGAGAGCCAGAGCAGCCATGCAGGCCCCGAGGTGGAAGTTGGTGCAGACGTGGTGTAGTCGCCCCTCGGACCCTGAACCACTTGCCTCTGGTCTCTCGTATGAAAGAGAAGTGAACTTCCCTCTTTGTTAGGTCACTCTATTTTTGGAGTCTCGCTGTCTTATAGGCTTAACTTTCAACAACTTAACCAGTGTCCTAACCATTACAAGTTTTAAAGTATTCTTTGGCTAGGTAATTTCACTTCAGAACACAGGATGTGGAAATAACACTAAATACCAAATAATATGAGCCACAATAATAATAAGTTAAACTTCTGTTCAATTGGACGATCATTTTCAGTATAAAAACTGACAAGATCCTAAATGCATAACACGAGGGAGGGTTGATACCACAGGGTAGCACATATGCCCCCAGGCCTTATTACCACTTCAGGGCCTACACTTACCTGCATTGCTTTGCCTGAGGACTTCCTGAGCGCAGGTTGGAAATGTGGGGAATCAAAGCCTCCTTCCAATCATCCATCCACCGATGACTTAGAGGAGTTGGGGTATACAGAATATGCCTTAGGAACCACTCTGGCTCCCTTCATTTTTGAGATCACAGTACTTAGGTGGTAATTGCCCATGGCAAGAACTAACCTAAAACTCACACTCCTGCCTTTTGCTTCTCTTTCTTCCACACCATGAGGCATTGTTAGGTGAGGTGCAGATAAAGCAATGCTGGAGGGCTTTACATCTGTTCCAGGAAAGGGGTCTCAAAGTTAAGAGTGGCATCAGCAGTAAATTAAACCCAGAGTGATATTTAAAATGGAGAAAGTGATGCCAATTCAGCTGTAATGCGAGTAGCCCCTAACGCTGCTGTTCCTACTAATCACACTTAATTAACAGTTTCAGACTCCAGCTTTACTGTTAAGTATTTCATTCAGGTCAGTGGACTCTGGGGAAGACTCTTCTTGAATGATCTACCAGTAAACTTGTGCCTTGATATCCAGGAGTCCATCCTCTGGGGATAAAATTAAAGGTGCACTACCCCTGGCTGATTCCCTCTGCTCTAATGTCTCCCAGGGTCCCTCCCCACAAGGAAGGAAGGCTTTCCCTCCCCCAGCCAGGTCTAACTGCATCAGCTTGCCCTTCAAGGGCTGCTTTCTACTCCCTGTGTGGCAAACCTGCTGTTTACATCCATCCCCAACTTGGTCTTTCTGTTGAGGTTCCTCTTCTTTATCTCATCTCCCCTGTTGCAATTTGTGGCAGGGTGAGGAAATGCGTCACAGAAAAGCAGTTCTCTTGGTTTTCATTGGTCTTAGGCCCTATTGGCACAAATGGTGGGCTAGAGGTGGAGGCTGGGGCCCCCCAAGGGCAGGAGACAAGCCAGACCCAGACACCAAACCCCAGGCAGGCGTCTGTCCCATCTCACTGCCTGAGCCCTGCAGTATTTAGAAGAACTATGTTTTTATCTTGCCTTGAAAGTCCACTTTAAAAGCATTAAGAAAAGATCTCATTGGGTAAGGCAGCCCCACTTAGGGAATTCAAACTCAATGCTTTCTACTGAATAAGAGAAAAATGAAAAACAGCAAAGATCCCTCCAACAGTTCCTTAACAACAAAGTCAGAAGAAGGAAGCATTTGTGACCAGCTGAATGCGTGTTTCACCTGAAGGTGTCAACTTTAGAGAATCACACCTTGGGCTGCCTTCGTTTCCTTTAGAAGTTGCTACTTCTTTTGAAGAGTATAGAAGGAGGAGTCTGAAACGGAGTGACTGGGCTCAAAGTCCAGGATCTTAAGAAGTGGCAAAAAATAGAAGTGATGGATGAATAGATAAATAAAATGTGGTATAAACATAGAGTGGGCTTAACCATAAAAAGGAACAAAGTTCTGATACATGTCACCACATGGATGAGCCTTGAAAATGTGCTCCATGAAATCAGACACACAAGTTCACATGTATATGATTACGTATACACGGCATACCCAAATAGATAAATCCATAGAGACAGAGAGCAGAGTGGTGGTTGCCAGGGCCCGTGGTTGGGAGGAAGGAGAAGGGGCTGCTTGAGGGGTATGGGATTTCCTTTTGGGGTGACAAAAATGCTTTGAACCTAGATACAGGTGGTAGCTGCACCAAATGTCACTGAATAGTATACCTTAAAATGGCTAATTTTGTGTCATATAAATTGGCCTCAATTTTAAAAAAAAGAATAAAAGAGACAAATCAAACAGCCACCTCTTCCCCCCATGGACAAGCTGGACCTGTTTTGCAATGCTTTCAAAATAATTCATGAAAATTTCCAAGTTAACAGAACACTCCACCATATGAAAAGTGAGGTCTAGACAAGCTTCCACAAATGCCTAACCAGAAACCTCAGACTGGTACAAAGGGGCCTGACTTTGAAGGAGCAGAGGACCATTTGTCTGGGCTGTTTCAACTCTTGACCTAGAACTGAAACCGACCTGATATTCAGAGTGTGCGCGGCATCTTTGAATCATTCTTTCCTCCAGGGTGTTTCTTCCTGAAGTGCTTACAGGGCTGGTTTGTGGGCCAGCCCAGCCTGGAAGGCCTAGTTAGCACAATTTAAAAGAAAAGGGTCCTGGGGCACCTGGGTGGCGCAGTCAGTTAAGCATCTGCCTTCGACTCAGGTCATGATCCCGGAGTCTCCGGATCGAGTCCCACATGGGACTTCCCACTCAGTGGGGAGTCTGCCTCTCCCTCTGTCCCTCTCGTGCTCTTTCTCTCTCTCTCTCTCTCTCTCTCAAATAAACAAATAAAATCTTTAAAACTAAAGAGAGAGAGAGAGAGAGAGAGAGAGAAGGGTCCTATTGACACCAGGTGACTTCGGCTCTGGAGAGAAGTCTGACCTGTGTAGAAGACCAAAGGTGTAGACAGAGTAGAGGTGTGGGGAGGGAACTTGGGTTGAGCCCAGTCAATGCAGATCTTGTTTAAATTGCTTCTCATTCTAAGGAACAATTGCCCTAATGAGGGCACCAACAAGTTCCTCATTTCTGAGTACAACTGGACAGGATTTAGCAATCTGATTTGGCCCATACCTTGGATCCCTCCCTTCCCCTTCCCAGGCTCACTTTGGCTCAGGCAGAGGCACTGCTGCTCTGGGACCCTCCCCACAGAATCCTACAAGGTGGGACATGTGCGTTCAGACCCCTACAGGAGTATCACCAAGCTCCTGGCTACTCTGTGTCTTCACTTCTGAAGGAACCATTATCTCCCTGGTTCACGCCAAGAGTTTATTCCCCTCAGGACTATCAGGCTAACAACTGAAACTGGGATTTCAGGTTTTATAATGGGGGTTGGACTTTTGATCAGCCAACTCCTGACCTGCCCACTGGATTTCTCTGCGTCCCCCTGAGGGCAAGACCTGGGTCTTACAACACAGTGTCTCTCCCACTGTGCCCAGCACATAGCAGATCCAGAAAGGTCATCTGCTACATAATACTGTGGCTGAAATTCAGAAAATGAGTGCATACAAGATGCTAGAAAAAGTGTCAAGGGGGAAAAAATGAGAAGGCCCTAATCTATTGGAAATTTGCTGTACAATGTGGCACATACTGGAACAGAGGTTTGTGTCAAAGGCTTTGGGAGCCCAGGCGAGAGAGTGAGTGACCCTGAGGAGAGAGTCAGGACCTCCAGAATCAGGGAAAGTGAAAGGAGCTGGAGAAACCACAGAGAGGTAAATTGGGACCTGCAGGATGAGAAGGAGTTCCCACAGAACAGAAGGGAGGAGTATCTGAGAGACAAGTCATCCAAGGTTAGATTTTACTCCTAAGTCCTTTGGGCAATTGGCCTTTCCTTTGTTTCCCATTCTTCATTTCCTTACCATTTTTTTCCTTTGAAATACACAAGTGACTTTCTTTGATGAGTATTCTATTATCTCCATGGTTTAAATGTTTAAAAAACAAACAAACAAAAGGAAAGAAAAAAAATAGAGTAGCACACGCTACATAAGATAAATATCATTGATGGGTTTTCTACATTCTATTCTGTTCTCAGCTTAACAGGTGAGTTCTTGGATGGGTCCTGAGGGGACACAGTGTCTGCCCTGCCTCATGTCCTCCTGGCTCACCTTTTCACTCAAGCCAATGATGAGTCACCACTATGTGCAGGAATAACCTGACAACACCTTGTCTCAGCTGCCCCAGAACTTCTCTGCACTGCCATGTGGGACAACATGCCTTTCTAACAGGTACAGAAGCCTGGAAGTGAAAGGAGTAAACACCCCATAGGCTAAGACTTGACTAACAAGGAAAGCAGATAGATAGTGGATACATTGAATAAATACTCCCATCTTGTGTCTCCTAAGCAGACTCCTCAGAAGGGCCCCATTGAAATCAAGTTCCAGTCTCCCAAAGGTATGACTAACTCATTAACTTAACAATGCTATCTCAAACTAACTTTTCCTCCTCGTATATCACACTCTTCTTAGTACCTTCTAAGTACCTCTTCCTAAAATAATCTGGATGTAAACCAGAAAACTTTTTCTCTAAGAGTTATCAGCCTAAGAATCACAAGAGATGGTCCCTATTGATCTTTCCTGAAAGAGACTCTCAGAGAAGTTTGTAAACAAGGCTATTTTTCCACTAGGCACTACAGAAACAGTGCCCAGGCCCTGGAGCTTTCCAAGGTCCGTGAAAATGGTGAAGCTGGTGCCCCCCTCACCAGTGCTTTCCACAGGGTCCTTGTGAGGGGTGTGCTCTGTAAGGCCCTTGGGGAGAACTCAGCCTAGTGGTGGGTTCTCTGCAAATCTACCTGACATTCACACAGCAAATCTCCTTTAACATTTCCATGTTCCTGAACCTTCTATTCCTCCTTCCCCCAGCCCCCCCATCCAAGTTGCTCTACTGTTCTTGGACTGCATTTGCTACACTTGCTCATTTACAGTTAGCACTGGGCTTTGGAAACTCCTAGAGATATCCCAGTGAATCCCCTTCATTCAAGACATACTCCTTCCTGTCCCCACTGGGTAGCAGCAATTGTAGTTCTTAATGATAACCAGGGCCAATCATTCCTGCAAATACGGTCCATTAGCAAAAGGAGCCTAAACTGATTCAGTAGAAACTGTACTTGGTCCTGTGCTCGTAGTTCTCTACCCTCTGTCACCAAAACCAGGACTTCTAATCCAGCAGAATTTAAATCTGAATTCTACAAGTAGATCACTAGGATTGTTAATATGAGGAACCAAGCCAACTTATGCCTCTTGATTCCTGGACCTATGTAATCTAGCTATTGAGGACAAGAGACAAAAAGCAACCATGATACAACGATGCTTGCTCAATGCTCTATGAATTTTTTAGATATTTTATGCCTTTAAAGGATTTTATAAACAAGGCCACTATAAATATCAGGCATTACGAGTACAAGGCCTCTTAAGAAGTTATAGAAATGTTAGAAACCAGGGGGCAAAAAATGTATTGGTTTCAAAATACACACACACACACACACACACACACACACACACACACGAAATTACTAAATCTATAAATACTTCAATTCCTATAAGTATAAAAAAGCATGGCAATGTCACTAATTGTTAAATTCAATATTTATAAAAATTAATTACATTTGAAAAGAATTTATAGGTTAGATTTTTCTCACTTCTAAGAATTTCTTTTTTTTTTTTTTTAAAGATTTTATTTATTTATTTGACAGAGATAGAGACAGCCAGCGAGAGAGGGAACACAAGCAGGGGGAGTGGGAGAGGAAGAAGCAGGCTCATAGCAGAGGAGCCTGATGTGGGGCTCCATCCCACAACGCCGGGACCACACCCTGAGCCGAAGGCAGACGCTCAACCGCTGTGCCACCCAGGCGCCCCATCACTTCTAAGAATTTCTAATTATACATGCCATTATAGCCAATTACAAATAAATAAGTTACAAGTAACTATGTAATTTTAAAACCTGGTTTATAAAAATCCATACAATTGTGTATGTACGTGTGTGTTTAATGTGAAATATGGGTGCCTTGTAATGTGAATGATTTGATGTAGGGTGCAGATCTCTGGGAGTAGTAGTTTAGTCCACAAAATTCTTAAATGAACCTTGTTTATAAGCATCACCTTGACGTTACCATTCCTGTGACAAAGGCATTGAATCTAATTTGTGGATATGTTGACTTAAAATGGAAATATCTGACTCTTCCACCTAAAATCAGAACATACCTATTAATATATAGTATTATAATTTCAAATCGTAACTAATAATCTTGTGCGAAATGGTCAACTAATATATTTAGATTAAACTTTCTCAGGAAATACACTCGATTATCTAATAAGTGGAAGTTTTACCAAAGGCCAAACTGACCCAGAAAGTTTTAACCCTGGATAATACCGATTAGAAATTCAAGTCCCTGGACTTCAGTTCAACACTGAACTGTTTAATCCAAGAGGAATAATTGGTCTTGCTCTATATTACCATAAATTATCATCTTTCTCAGATCACTTCCTAGTTTTCTCAGGAGTAATAGCCAGTTGGGAGCATCTTCATTTACAAAAGGACTATGAAAATTCAATAGTTGAAAATTTAGCAGGCCAGCCTGGCAGAATTGTCAGAGATGAATGACGCTTTAAGGGCATACACTTTTAAAAGGCACAGTGTAGACTGAAGACGCTGTCCTGAAAACCTGTCTAGTAAGTAGTGGTGTTTTCTTTTGGACAACTTTTTTTTTTAAGGTTTTATTTATTTATTTGAGAGAGTGGTGTTTTCTTTTGGACAACTTTTTTTTTTTAAGGTTTTATTTATTTCTTTGAGAGAGAGAGAGTAAGCACAAGAGGGGGGGTTGTGGGGGAGGAGGTATGGGGTATGGAGAATAGGAGGTAGGGGTGGGCGGAAAGGGGAGTAGGGAGTGGAGAGCAGAAGGAGGGAGAGAAGCAGGCTCCCTGCTGTGCAGGGAGACCAATGTGGGGCTTGATCCCAGGACCCTGAGATCATGACCAGAGCCAAAGGCAGATGCTTAACCAACTGAGCCACCCAGGAGCCCTTCTTTTGGACAACTTCAACACCACCCTTAATGAGAGAAGATCCCAATATTCTATTTTGTTTAAGTGTAGAAGTTGTTATACAAACTCATTGGTCAGACCACCATCTTCTCCCACCTCCCTCTTGAGAATTGATTCCAGGTTGCATGACAAAATTACCCCTCTTTTCATCCTGTAGAATTTCACGACAGAGGCTCATTGGCAATGCTAATGCGCTGTAGTCATTTTGCAAACAAACCATCAAGAAAAAAAAAATGCCCACAGATGACAGCATATCTGGTGTGAAGCCTGTGGAAATGGTGGTATTATTTCAGTGCCCTCTTGACTGCATTTACGCCAATGTATTTCCTGTCTCCGAGTCTCCTATGCAAAATCTGACCTTATATTGGGCTAACCAGTACCAGCTCAAAGCTTTGTGGTTTTTCTTGAGTAATACACACTGTTTTTGAAAGTTGGGAAGAAAGACAAGAGGATTTTTCTATCTGAGGTTCATGGGACTCTAGACACGTGTCTCTTGAGGTCCTCCACAGATACTAACAGTCTGACACCAGCAGCCGCGTTACTTAGCCTTTCTTAAACACCAAGACAGATGTTTTGCTTCCCTGTTTCCCATTCCCGTCTTTACGAAATATTCCAGCTTCGCTCCTACACCCCCATCTTCATTGTCTGTCCTCACCTCTGCCCCAGCCACCCAGGGAATCTGTTTATGAAGCCATCTGGCTGGTCTCTGAAAGCCACGGTGCGGGCAGCCCTGACCCTCACCACTAGCAGCTCGCTTTGTGGACAAAAGCAGCTCCTTGTGGTTGGTCTTGTTTGGTTTGGTTTTGTTTCAGCTGAGGAGATCAGCAAAGTCTAGTAACTTCGGGGGAAAACTGGGACTCGATGACAAATGAAAATTGAAGACAAGCAAAGAATTCTTTCCCCCTCAAACTTCACCATTGAGCTTTTAAAACTGCAATCTGTCTGCCTTTCAGGACTGACTGCAGAAGTCATTAGGAAAAATGACTGAACCCAGGGGCAATGCCCAGTGGATAGTATCTCTTAAGTGTGTTTTAAGAACCAACGGAGCCCACAGTGGATTTCCGCACAGATAATTCTGCAGAATTTGAGAACAAATTCAGAGAAACTCTCTCCTAATATCTCATTGCCGCCAAGCTTGCACGTAAAAAGGCATGCGTCGCACAGGAGCGTTGTGTCAGAGTTCGCGCTTTCGGCAGCGGGGATTATAGAGCATTACAGAGCAGCAGAGGAAGGTGGGCAGGGCTGAGGCTCTGCTCCGTCCAGATTCAGCCCTCCTGGGGTTGCTGCTTTCAGCACCCTCTTGATGAAACCCAGCCGCCCACACAAAATCGGAACAGATTTGACCAAGGTTTACCAAGTGTCTTGGGGAACTTCTGTGGCCTGCTAACGGCTGTCTGAAAATGTGTGCCTGAGGTTTTCATAGCATGCCAGGAGGGCCGCTGTCGGAACTTCTTGGGGAAGGCACGGCAGTCCCCGGGCTGCACAACCTGGGGCTTTCCAGGGCGGATGGGGTGGATAAATGAGGCTGCCGACAGTCTCTCGAGGTGGCCGTGTCCCCAAGGGGTCTCTTTCTGTCACATACACAGCCCCGGAGCACCCTCCCCACAGACCTCCACCCCTGGCTCCGGCACTCATTACAATCTCTGTCGAGACAGGAGGGGAGAACGGAAGATGAACAGGGAAAGCAGCTCTTCGTGAGAAGTTTTACATTTAGCTGACTCTGCCTCCCAACCTCAACTGCCTCATCTTTAAAATGGGAACAGCATGCGCTATATAACTCATTTGGAGAAATAAAAGTACATAACAGGACTTTACAAATGTAAAAAGCACAAAGTAAATAGAAGATAGCATCACTAGGCTCAGCTCTGAGGCCAACTAGCTGTGTGACCTGCGCAATTATGAATATAATCACTATAGACCTTTCTGAAAACGCAAGAAGCCTGTGAAAAATCAAAGCTTTAAATGACCAGGCACCTTCTGTCTGGCTAACACGATGCTCGACTCCAACGCGTTCTCTGCACCCCGTCACCTGGAGTTGGTTTTTCTAGTTCTGATTTAAGCGGTCTCAGATCTACTTTAGAATTTTCCCCTCAAAGCGTCCTGGCTTTGGAGAGGAAAGACTGGCGGAGGGTCAGGCAGCTCCTTTCATCTCTCTTGAGTTTTAATTCTGTGAACAAGTATGGAATGGCCTACGATGTGAACTATACGGAAGGTTTAACAAACCCTACACATGCAACTGGGGACAACCCCACCTGGCTTCCTGATTGGCAGAGATGGGCACACCCAACCTGTCTTTTAGAGCATTTCCGTTAGAGTTGACTGTCCCAATTAAAACTGTGACCCAGATATAGTCACCTCTCCTCCAGAGAGCCTATATAACTAGCTCTGTGGGAAAGATAGTTTCCAGTTTGAGTGTTAAGTACATTAAAGTGAACTAGACTCAGATTTATATCAAGTCAACCTCAAAAGCCATGAAAAGGGTGCTATGCTCAAGTGGGGAAGAGGAATTGGGACAAATGCCTTGATGCTCCCAAGCTGCCAAGTTTTGTACTGCTCCTGACCCAAACTATCACTCATAGCCAGGCTGATATCGTGCCGTTAACACACCACAGCCATGCCCACTCCTATGTCTTTGCTCGTGCTGTGCATCTAGAAAGATAAACCTGACACAGTCAATGCTCCCAAGGAGCGTATTTCCTGGCAAGAGAGATGGGAGTATGCCCAAGTAATCCAGTAGCAAATATCCAGTGAGACTGGGATGAATGCCTGACAGGTCCCTTATGGCTGGAGGGCTGAGGAAGGTCACAGAGGAGGTGGCATTTGATGGCAGCCTTGATGGAGGATTTCAAGAGACTAAGGTTGACATAAGATGATCTGGAAACAGGAATTGGCATGGCTGGGCATGCAGGCCTAATAGGGTCCAGTAGAGTATCTGAAAGGACAGTAAAAAAGAAGGGTACTGATGTTTCTTGAGTACCTATTATGTGCAAGTACATATATTTTCATATAACCTTCAGCGTTGCTCTCAGTAGGCTTTATTATTACTGCTTTGTAGGTGGAAAACAGAACTTCAAAGAAATTAAGTGACTTGCTTTAGGTCCCAACAGCAAATTATTAGAGATCCAGGACTTTGAGCCAAGTCTGCCCAATGCCAAAGCCCGTCCTCTTTCTCTACAGTAAGCTGCTTTCCTAGAATCTGAAAAAGAAGATCATGGCCACAGCCTAGAAATGTAAAGAGCTTGGGTTTTTTCTTCCTTTTTGCCTAGTTAAAGCCTTCCAGGACTGGCTCAAACCCTTCCCTTTTCACTAGACCTTTTCTGAATGTTCCAGATTCTCTGATATTCCTAGTTACTATTGACAAGATCCAATTGGCTCATGTGACTCCATCGTGAATCCCCAATAAAGACGCAGGTTCTTCAGATAGAAGAAATGGCCTTGCCCTTCTTCCTTACTCCTAAATGAGTAATTATGGAACTCTCTCTTTTTGGAGAGGATATAGAGACCAGCAGTGGCTGGCTTCTCCTCAGTGTGGTCTACCTGCGCCAATGTTAGAAGGAGTGGGTGTCCCCCCCCCCACAATCTCCTAAGGCGCATTGGAGAACATTTGCCTTCCCTGAAGTTTCTCTCTACAAGGAAGTCACAGGAAACATGCCCAGCTCTGTTGAGAGCTGCCAACTCAGTGGGCCACCAGACCACAATTGGTCATGCTTAGTCATACGCTGCCCTGAAAACTGATGATGGAGTTTTTACTGTACAGGTCTAGAGAGCTGCACCTCCCTGCCTAGGTGTACAAGGAGACTCTACCAGCCTGGGCGGAGGCATCGCCACAGGCACTTCCAGCTCCTCTGTGGAAGGGCCTGATGATGGTGCCAATTCGCAGCCTGGGAATTTATTTGGGTATCTCTGAATTTAGTGCCTCAGTAGATATGTCGAAAGAAGGAGGCAGCCTTACCTTCCCACTGATCATTTCCAGACCATTTAACACTTCCGCTCTTATAATGGCTGATTTTCCAGGTCACAAATTTCATGGGCATACTTGCTACTTACAGGATAACTATTGATCATTTAATTGCAAGGTAAGTACCATAGAAAGGATGGGGAAAATCACATGGTAAACAGTTATAGCCTGAGTACTTGGTTATTTTTGAGTCTGCCTGGCTACTAGTCATTTATTTTCAAAGTTAAATTTAGTCCTAGAAAAACCCCCATTTGTGTACATAGGAATGATCAAAACGTGTCTTCTTTTTAACTCATAATTATCTCCGCAGTACCTTAGGCATATTCTTATTTTACTCTCCCTGATCATTTTCCTTCCATGGTGCATTCCCCAAAGTAACAGCATAGAAGGCCAGAACTGGAGCTATACAAACCTGATAAAGAACCCCACTCCTATCATTTGCCAGTGATGATACCATGGGCAAGATGCTTAAACTCTCTAAGCGGTAGTTTTTCATTAGTCAGATGATGTGAAAACACCTACTGCATGGGGATATTGTTCACAATAAATAATGTATAATGTGCCTGGTGTACAGTAGGAATAGAGGGAACCCCCCCTACTTTTCAAAAGTTCATGTTATGCCACTTCACTTATATGAAAAGACCTACATTAGGATTTGTTTTTGCCAGCCAAAATTAATCTGAAAATGATTTTTTGCTTTTATGGGAAAAGGTGAAAAGTACAATAGTGTTCAGCGTTGGTTTTAAAGTGAGCCATTATTGAGGCAGTGTGCACCCTGAGCCATAAGAGTGGCTCCCCCAAACTCCTTCCCTGGCAATTTCACTCAGCATCAAGCCGCCATAGCTTTGAACTGTGTCTGTAGGCATCTGTGCTTTATCTCCATTTATTTTGTGCGTCCATTAGCAAGATGTGTCCTAAGATATCAGAAATTCTAATAGGAATACTCTACTTTCAACGGTGGGGAAACCTATAAGTACCCATATGGGGCTTACTCCACGCCAGCCACAGTTTTAATGGCTCTGTACTATGTATTAACGCAATCTTCACAACAGCTCCCATGAAGGAGCAATGTTTATCAGACCAATCTTATGGGTGGGAAACTGAGACACACAGTCACTTGCCTGAGGTCAAAAGCTATCAGAGCGGTAGAGCTGAGATCAAATCCCGGAAGAGTTCATGGTTTTAACCTCTGCATCACACTGTCCCCCAGATAATGAGCACATGTTATTTACACTTAAAAGGCACTGTGTGAAGGTCACCGGATCAAATGTTAGGTTAGAGGTTGTAGTAGCCGGCATTTAAGATGGCTCCCCAGAATCCGTGCCTCCCGGTATTCATATCTATATGTAATCCCCTCCCCTTGAATGTGGGCTGGACCTAGTGACTCACATCTGAAAATTAGAATATGGCAGAAGTCCTGGGGTGTCACTACCAAGACTAGGTGACAAGAAGACTATGGGTTCCATCTTGGGTAGCCCTTCTCACTCACACCGACTCTGAGGGAAGCCAGCTGCCATGTTGTGAGCTGGGCAGCTGTGGAGAGGTCCATGTGGCAAGGGACTAAAGTCTCTAATGAACAGCCAGCCAGAGCCTGAGGCTTGCCAATAGCCTCACCAGTGAGTATGGAAGTGGATTCTCCCACAAGCTGAGCCCTGCAAGGACTGCAGCCAGCATAGCCAACATCACCAACTTCAGCCCACAGTTCCTAAATCCAATAAGCTAAGCAAATAAATAGTTCTTTCTAGCACATTCAGACCCACCACCAGAAAAATTACCAAAGGTAGATTTAACAGCCAAAGAAAAAAAGAAAAGAAGAAGATAGGTTTGTATATTTGTTGTTTACATTTTCTTAGTAAGTACCATTCATGTCCCTGGCAGAGTGGGGTAGTGGGTAGAGCTCTGTCTGCATCAAAAGGAACAAGACGTGTCATCCCAATCTTGCCACAACCTCACTTCTCTCCCTAACTGAACTCAACAGCTGTGGAGTGTCGGGGAAGTCTGTGAACCCTCTGGGTCTCTGTAATCCCATGTGTAAAAAGGGATAATACCTAGCCTGCTTGAGCAAGCTAGGGGACGGGACCAGATCATGCTTCAAGGATCCTTCTCATTCTGAAATGTATGATTCTCTGTGGCTTTTATTCAGACCAAGTTTTGACAGCTTTATTAGTGTGGTTCTCAAACTTTTTGGTCTCGTGACCTCTTCACTCTCTTAAAAAATTTTGAGGATCTGAAAGTGCTTTTATTTATAGTGCAATATGTGTATGTGTATGTGTGTGTGTGTGTATATATATATATATATGTATATATATATCAGTCTTTACTGTGTCAGAAATTAAAACTGAGAAATTGTTTAAATTCATTAAATCATTTAAAAATAATAAGCCTATTATAAGTTAACATAAAAATACAATGTTATGGAAAGTAGTTGCATTTTTTAACAAAAGGGAGAAGAGGAACATCGTTTCATGTTTTTTGCAAATCTCTTTAATGTCTGGCTTAATAGAGGACGGCTAGTTTCTCATTCCTGCGTTTGCATTCACTCTTTTGCCACATCACATGACAGGTAGAAACTCCTCAGTACACTGATGAGAGAATGACGGTGAAAAGGGCAAATAATATCTTAGTGTTGTTATGAAAACAGTTTTGACTTTACAGAACCCCCAGAAAGGTTTCTGGAACCCCCAAGCATCACTGGACCACAGTTTGGAAAAACTGCTGTTCTATTCATTCTTGTTGGAAATGCTAAGATTTCTTCTCACCCTTTTGCCTACCCAAATCTGGGTAGGCACACTGCCTCAATAATGGCTCACTTTAAAACCAACGCTGAACACTATTGTGTTCAAAATCATCATCATCATCATCATCATCATCATCATCATCAAACACACACACACACACACACACACACACACACACAATTTCCACCTTGATTTTCCTAAAACCTCTCTTTGGGAAGCTTTACATCAAAATATGAACCCTGAGCAGCCCCTCTGCAGACCTACTGATCCTCATGGTAGGCTATCAGCTCATCCTCCAAATGGTGGCTTCCTGCTTATCTGCTGACCCCAATGAAAGTAACAAATGGCTTCTTGAGGGTGCGCATCTAGTTTAACCAACTGGATGAATAGCTGAGGAATTTCAAATGTTGCTTGCCTTTGAAGTGTTGGCTTCAAAAACAAGCGCCTGGGGGAAGTCAGCAATGAGCAGGCCTGCTTCAAAAGCTAGCAACCCCCCACCCAACAAAACAACAGGGACCCTCTAAAGCCCTTACCATCAGCCAACCAGGAAGGAGCCCAAAGTGGGAGTGGGGGCAACATCAGATCGGTGGGGGGTTTTCCGAGAAGACATTTAATAACGAGCTAAGTGGAAAAGGAAATCCCTAGATCTGGTCACACTAAGTGGTGGGATGTGGGGTGGGAAAGTACCCAGACATGGACTTTTAGTTCTGGTTCTACCATCTGCTTGGTGTTATTAAAAGCAAACGACTCTCTAAAAATGACAAAGAGGCTAGAAGAGCGCGAAATTCCTTGCAGCTTTTTGTGTTATGTTTCTCATCAGTGATGCGCATAAGTCTATGGATCTATTTCTGAACCAAACATAGGACACATTCCCTACCCTATTTATACCTGAAATACATAACCCTGTCACTTATTCAGCAATTATCGGGACCGCAGTTGGTTGCTGGCACTGTCCTAGCACTGAAAGAGCTGTGAGCAAAACATTGAAAAATTCTTGCCTTTATATTCTGGAGGGAGGGATAGGTAAACAAACTATACCATACGTCAGGGGTGATAAGCATCACCACTTAAAGCAGGGAAAGCGACTATGGACTACAGAGTTGAGAGCTGTTTGCAATTTTAAATAGGCTGGCCAGTGTAAGCAACCTGGGTTTGCTTGGGAAGGCTGGGAATTAGAAATATTATATAGCTCTGCATGAATCTGGCCATCATGAAGTCAATCTGAATTCATTCATTCCGTGCATCAGTTAATCAGTCAGTCAGTCAGTAAATGTTTACTTGGAACATTGAACAGTTTGCAATGTCGGGAGCTTGGGGAGGTGGTCGCCTTGGGTGGAGATCAGCTTCTGCTCAAGAGGCAGCATCGAGTAATGACCAACCATGGGAGATTGGAAACCAGACTGTCTGAGCTTGCATCCTGTGTCCTAGCAATGAGATACTGAGCAACTGGGTGAAACTTGCTGCTCTCCTGTTTTTTCATCTTCAAAGTGGGAATAATAAAAGTACTTACTTGAGGGGTTGTTGTAAGATGTTAGCTTTATTCACACTGGACACTGGGCATAAAACCACTCTCAAAGGGTGGCCGTCAAAGCAGAACTCGGAAGAGAAGACTGGGAGGGAATCATTTGCGGGCACATGAGAGACTCTCTTGGGACTACCCAGAAGTAACTGGGGTCCAACGAGATTGGAGACTTATTTTGTTCTCATTTGGCTGGCAGAGTCTTGGGAAGATCAGCTTATACTACTCGTTTTCAGTAGATTCTTCTGGGCCCCCAAAGCAGAGAGGAAAACAGCTCCCACTGACGACTTTAGCTGACCAATAGAGCTGGCTACAAAGGGGACCATTCCAAACAGGATAGACTGATTTTATGAGAGAAGGAAGTTGTTTTCCACGACATAAAGGACTGATATGCCTCTGAGCATATCTGGAGTGAAGGCTTTGCCATCCTCACTGCCCAAGTGCTGGCCGACCACAGTCGAGATAACAGCATCCCCACTCCTGCCCCCAGAATGTGGCCACTGAATGACTGTAGCCTGTCCTCCCTAGTTTGCATAAGAATCCTGCTCCATCTGTTAGAAGGAGCAATATCTGTTCATGCTAATCTGATTGCTCCTATAACTTGTATTAAAAAACATGGAGGTTACCACAAGCTTTGCTCTGACCTTTGATTTTCCAATATCGCATCTGGGGTAAGCACTTCCTTTTAATCTCTATGGACAATAGGCAAAATTTCACCAAGGGGACTGCTGACAGAGGCAGAGATCATAGAGCATGTGTCCATGACCCCAGGTTAGATGATTATAATAACGCTTTTTAGGCTCTTCTAATAAAGAATATGCTGAACAGGCTCCAACGTGCATGTGCAAAAGTCTAATTGCTGTTAACATGTCACTCCCATCACTGAGAAGCAACAATGTACTGACGGCTTGTCAAATCCGGAATTGATTTTGAAATTGCTTTAATGAGGCGGTGAATAAGTTTGCAGGAGCCTGGCCATCTGAGAGGCCTCCACGGCATCAGCCCAGATCACCTGCAGTTGCTTTGTTGACTGTTCCTAAATGAGGATGGGGCACACAGAGGCTCACTGTTTGGCTGCTGAGGATTTGCAAGCTCTGGGCTGGGATTTCAGGCCCCTTCCCATCTCTGAAGTTCCTTGCACTTTAGATTTGTTTTGAAGTGTGTGTGTGTGTGTGTGTGTGTGTGTGTGTGTATGCGCATTTGTGTGTGTGTGAGTGCATTTCCCTTCCAGTTGTGTTCCCCCCCTCCCCACACCCTCCCCCCCCCCCCCCCCAGAAAATACCTGCGACTGTAGAGCCACACTGAGAGTACTGTGCCTCCCAGTTTGGAGATTTGTCCTGACAATCAAAATGGACTGTCGAAAGATGGAGGCCTGGATGCGGATTAAACCTTTTCAACCTGCATCACTGTCCACAGTGAAGGAGTTGACCAACCATCGCTCTGCCTCCAAAATTTCTGCATCCACCTTTTGTTTCTCCTGAAAGATGAGAAAAGTTGGTAAGGTTTTGTCAACTGGCAAAGGCTAGACCCCCCAGCTGTTCTCAGCGTCCAGTCAGCTGACACGGGGGAGGGAGGTGCAGAAATGGCCAAGTTTGGTTTGCTATCACCCTCGAAGAGCAACTCTTGCCAGGTATTTCCACACCGCCAGACAGGTATGGGGAAAAGAGCAAGGCAACCTTCCAGATCAGACCAAATCTAAAGCGACGTGTCGCCTAATTCCTGCTCAAGATGTGGTTTGGATTTGTGCTGAGGAAATGGTGCTTTCCCGGCTGAGAAAATGGGATAAGCTTTCCTGCTTCCTTGTCTTTAACTTGTAAACAACACCAGCCCTTTGACAATGAAGACAAATGTATGCCCAGCTTGCAGTAAAAATGAAAAAAACTGCCAGTAACACTTGACAATTGTCGCTTTTATTACCTGCCTCCCCCACCCAGAACATTATTTCATTCGGAGCCAAGGTAGAGAGCCAAATTGCCTTGTTTCCAAAGGATATGAGCATATTTTAGAAAAGCATCTGTGGGTATTATATTCCATGGGGCATCATCTCATTTATATTGGCCCCACGTTTATGAGTGCATGACCAGCATCCTTACCAGGTTCACATGCCTTCAAGAAATTGGATGCTACAGGGTCCATATATCAATGTTATGATGATGTATTTTTCATGAAATCTGTAAATAAGGTCAACAGGATAGGGATATTCTGGATGACAGAATCTTTAATAGTTTTTGAGGAATGGCCTGTTTCCCTGTAAAAAGTCAATTTACCATTTTTTTTCTTTTTCTTTTTTGACTCTTGTTCATTTAAAAAGTCTGGTCTGGCTACTTTGGTACAGACAACCCCCCCACCACCACCGCCACGCACCCCCTCCAAGAATGTTAAGAGAAAGGGGTAGTTACTTTTATATAAACCAATGAGTAGACATGCAAGTTGTTAGCATGGAAATGACAGATAATTGGCACCTCTGGGGTTTCTGATAGTTTGTCTTTTCTTATCACCAGAAACATTGTCTCAAGCTGAAGGAACAGGTAACTTGGTCTTCAAAGACGGCAGTGACAAAGGAAAAAGAAAATGCTCAGGGTCATGAGTGCTAGGATTTAAAGTTCAAAAATGTTGTTTTTATAATCTCAGTGAAATTGGAAAGTAATCTCAGCTTCCGCCAAGACCTCCATCTGTCCCGGACATCAATTGCAGATTGGGGTCTGTTATTGTGAGAAGTGTTTGACGTGGCTCAAGAGCTAGGGAAAATGAAGCTGTTATGTCCTGCTGTCCATACCCCCCTTGACTCCAGGCTGCTCAGGACTGAACGTAGGCACCCAAGACAACTCACTCACCTCCCCCACCCCACTGAAGGCCAAAAGCCACGCTGCCTCACTGGGAGGGAGAGATGCTGGGGACGAAGGGGGACAGAATTGGAAACAGCTCAGAGTGACATTGAAAATGGCAAGCACAACTGGGAAGGCTGAAGGATAGTCACCAAATCTGTTGCCAGGGCTTGGGTATCATTTTCTGGGCCCTCCTCTCTGACCTGGGACCCAGGAGTAATGGTGGCTCTGTAAAAGAAGGCAATCATGAAGAAATGGAAATCGTAGGGCTGCATAGGCCTCAACAAAGGGCCAGTTCTAGAGAAGCAGTAAATATTGGGGCGCCTGGGTGGCTCAGCTGGTTACGCGTCTGCCTTTGGCTCAGGTCATGATCTCAGGGTCCTGGGATTGAGCCCCGTATCAGCTCCCTGCTCAGTGGGGAGTCTGCCACTCCCTCTCTCTCTGCCCCTCCCCCTGCTTGTGCTCTCCCCACCATCTCTCAAATAAATAAATAAATAAATAGATAAATAATCTTTAAAAATAAAGAAACAGTAAATACTGAACTCATAGATATAGATCCCGATCTTCCCAATTTAAACATATATATGTAGATGTATATATATATATACATATAGACACACACGTATATAAAGAGAGAGAGAATGATAAAGAGAGAGAGGTTTAAAAAATGTGATAGCAGGGGCGCCTGGGTGGCACAGCGGTTAAGCGTCTGCCTTCGGCTCAGGGCGTGATCCTGGCGTTCTGGGATCGAGCCCCACATCAGGCTCCTCGGCTATGAGCCTGCTTCTTCCTCTCCCACTCCCCCTGCTTGTGTTTCCTCTCTCGCTGGCTGTCTCTATCTCTGTCGAATAAATAAATAAAATCTTTAAAAAAAAAAAATGTGATAGCAACTAAGGAAAGAAAAGGAAAGGAAAATATCCTTCTGTATTAAATACATTATTTTCTTATTGTCCTTATTATTAACAAAACAGTGTAGACAATCTCTTCCAGATCAATGAGCATCCCCTCAGGCCGAAACACAAGAGGGAAAATGAATCTTGAGTGACAGAGCCTGGAATTTCACTTGCCCCCGCCACCTGCTCTTGGAGGTCAATGGTACTGTGGTGTGTAATTACCAACTTCATCGCTGCCTCTTTGCTTCCCCTCTCCCACTGTCTAATTGATGGCCCTGACACCAACGCTGGGTCAGCCCTCTAAAAACATCTTGGGCATGAACTACTTCTCCATCCAACAGATGCTGCTCACTTGGGAATCTATCAGAGCCAGGAACTCAAGGATGGCTTATGTTTGCTCAGACTTGAGAAAAAAATGTTAGAGCAAAAAGCAAGATTACGGATCTACTCCAGGTAGAAAGAAAGTTAACTACAATCTTAGAATTTGGTCTCAGCTGCAACATCCACTCCATACATTCATTAATGTACTTATTGGCACTCTTCCAAGTAAAGGATACCTGAGCTTCAGTTTCTTACCTTTCTTTTAGTTCTTACTTGCGTCCCTTGTGTCTCCCATGGAGACAGTGGAATCGCTGCTTTGGCAAATGCTGAAACCATATAAGGAGTCCACATGGCAATGGATTGTTCACATCTGTCAACGGCTGCGAAGAGAACACCAGAACTACCACAGGGTCTTCTTTACCGATGAAACACAAACCGCTAGCCAAACCCTGTGCCTAGAAACTGTGCTCCGAAACTGACCTCTCCAAAACTGGAACCAAGCTTGCACCCAGGAGAATTTGGGGAACTTGGTCTCTTTTCTTGCTCATCTCTCAGTTGCTAGAGTAGACTCCTAGAAGCACACCCCTTCTTTCTCCCTAAGCTCCAAACCCCAACTCCCCTGGGAGACCCTGATCCTCTGCAGAGTGGCTGGTTTCCATTCCAGACCCTTCTCTATTTCAGCCCATTACCATGGCCCAGTTAGGACAGGACAAGAGGTCTGAAAACAAAAGGGAAGGGCACCACTTAGGGCTTCTTGTCATTGAATCCTCTGTAAACACTGTCACTCTCCCTATAAACCTAAAGCTCAGGAAACAAAACTGGACAGCAGATGCTGTATGCTAAGATATAGGGCAAAATTAGAGTTTCAAAGGGGTGGGCCCTTATGATATTTTTCATAGCTAAAGCAACTCGTTTCTTTTTTTTTTTTTTAATTTGATAGAGGGGTGGGGAGAGGAAGAAGCAGACTCCCTGCTGAACAGAGAGCCCAACATGGGGCTTGATCCCAGGACCCTGAGGTCATGACCTGAGCCAAAGGCAGACGCTTAACTGACTGAGCCACCCAAGTGTCCCTAAAGCTACTTGTTTCTATCCTAGGTTAGGGATCAGTAAAATATAGCCACAGGCTAAATCTGGCCTGTTGCCTGTTTTTGTAAATAAAGTTTTATTGGTATATAACTATGCTCATTCATTTATGTATTGTCTACAGCTGAGTTGGCACTACAGTGGCAGAGGTAAGTAGTTATGACAGAGACTATATGACTCACAAAGCCTAAAATATTTACTATCTGGCCCTTCAGAGAAAACGTTTGCCAACCCCTACTCTATTAGTTGTCCTCACATTGCCCAATTATTATTGATGGTAGCATTCATCAATTCATCTGCTATTGACTATTTTGGTTTATGATGGACAGGCTCACAGACCCCAAACAAAGGTGACTCATGTACACTAGATCCTCATTATCAGTGGCTGAGTCCATCAAAATAGAGGTAAATGCACACCAGAAAACTAGTTTAATAATTCTGTAAAAGTATGGCAGAGCCAGGAGTTGCATATTTAACTGAAGCCCACACTGTGGTATTGAGCAAATGCTTCAAGATTATGGAGCAAATAAAGATAAAAGAACTCTGCCCTATATAATGTCAATGAAAAAAATTTTATTGAAGATTATTTCACATTAGACTCTGCTATCCAAAGTCCACAGATATGTAAATGAAGAAAATCTCTTTAGGGATTTGCTCAGGAGAAACCAAATTTGTTTCACTTGATCAAATACCAAGTACTAAGTGATTCTTTACAAAGAAACCTTTTTTATAAGAAGTATCTTTTAAAGTGAGCACAAAGAAATGAGTATTTGTTTTTCTGTGGAAGACATAATGCCAAATTTAGCATACTTCCCTACTCGGCTCCATACCTAGTGCCCATTAAGAAGTCACTTAAAACTTTCCCACTGAGCTGATATGAAGTCAGACAAGGTTCCTGCAGAGGTCTGACTAGTGTGTTTTCCAAGAGGTATATAACTAGACCTTCCAGCAAACATACTTGACTAAGTTTCCCTCAAGCCCGATCCTTTGGACAGAACTTGACCCAAGTCCCTTTCACTTGACCAAAGAGATGAAAAATGACGTGGATTTGAGATGGAGCTGGGAAAGCTCACTCCTAGGCCAGCTTAGATTTTCCCAACTGTTGGATCATGTACCAAAGGAATGAAGGGTCCAATATTGTGATACTCACTTGTTCGTTCACACTACAGCCCCAGATGGCTCTGTAACTATCCCTGCCATTTGGAAGGTGGGCAAATAGCCTTCAACCACCCTGTACTAACTTCAGGCTACAATGGATAGGCACACGTGGACAGGCAGCATCCACACCCACACCTCTCACACACATGTACACAGAGAAAAAGCCTATTTCTTGCAAGTAGAATACAAGCCATATACAGAATATAAGGCAGATGAACTCTTTTGGAGATGAAAAAGATGAGTATTGCAAATGGCATTCCTCTTTGTTTGACATTCATCTCGCCATAAGATGCGGTGCTCCTCCTCTGTACATTTCCACACTTTTTTGTAATTAAACTGTGTCTTATTTGTCTATGAATTCCCAGCATCTGACATAGTATGTGGCATGTAGGTGCTCAATAAATATTTTTTCATGTGTCCATTCATTCAGTCAATGTTTATTGAACACTTAATTCCGTGACAAATGCCTTGCTAAGTACAGTAAACTAAAGAAATGAATAAGACACAGTCTGTGCCCTCCGTGTGTCCCAAATCTAGAGGAGGAAGAACAAATAAACAGACAATTACAATATGGGGTGGAGGTATTTCAGTCTTACAAGACTTACAGATTCGGGCTCCTAACCCTGCCCCTGGAGTGGGTGGGTGTGGGAGTAGCTAGGTTAGGGCTGAGAACAGTTCTTCTCCCTGGAAATACCAATAGATGTTGTCACACTGAGACTTGTGACCTTTGTAGAGTACAAGAAGGAGAGTTTACTTTTTGACTGTGAAATCCATAATAGTTTTCAGCAATCATATTTCACTACAATGTGGGATTATGTCTCACAAGCAGAGACACTTAACAAAAGGCTGTTTTGGGTCTCCTGTTGATGTGCAAACACATAGCCAAGGTTCCTTGGATCTTGCCTTGCTTTAGGCACGTGGCAGTTAAAAACAACAATTAAGGAAAAAAATCAACTAGTCAGTGAGTTACAATCAGAGGATCATAGAGCACTAGAGTCTATAAAAGGGCACTTAAAATGTTACCAGTCTGTCTGATGCCAGATGACTAGTGTGACCAGTTTCATTCTTCTGTTCAATTGATAGAGTGACTGACAGGTCATTTGGGCTTTGCCGGGAGGGAGAGTTGCACAGGAAGACTTGGCATGGGGTAGTCGTTTGATGAATGTGTTCTGAATGAATGAAGGCAAACACCTCAGGCTCTGTGGAGGAGAAGTAGGCCTCAAAATCCAGAAGCTCAAATAACACAGCTACATTGACCTTCTCATCAATCATCAATCAACATCCATCAGTGTTGCTGGGAGCAGTGGAGAATGCAGAAAAAAATCATACCTTCTCTCTGATCTTAAAAATCACAGATACAAACAAGGATATAGGCAGGCAGTCTGTGGAAGAGGGAAGTCAAATGTATATGAAGGGATGCTGCAATTCATCAATTGTCAGGAAAAATACCAATCAAAATATTAATGAAACACAATTTCATACCAAATAGACTGAAAAAAAAAATTTAAGCTGGATGATGATACTGAGTGTCGGCCTATATGTGGCATACAAGTTTGTTGATGCATGGCTGGTGGGAATGAAGACTAGTGCATGAAGATTATGAGTAATTTGGTACTTCCTAGTCAATTTAAGCCTATGTATACCCTAAACATCATTAATTTCACTTCTGGGTATGCATATATCACAAAGACGTCCTCATACACATTCCTAAGGGGCTATGGATTAGGATGCTCATGGCTATATTATTTGTGATGATGGCATGAAGATGGAGATCATCTGGGTATCCACCCCTAGGGCACTGCACATATAAAACATGGGGGTAGGGGAGTAACCCATGGTGTCCGACACACAGTTGGAAGCCAGTGACTACATCTAGTCACTCATAATATCATGGATGGAGCTTGAAAACATAGTGATGGTTGAAAAGACTGGGAAACAGAATGAGATATCTAAAACAATACCATTTAAGAAAGTAAAAATGTATGCTCATAAAACAAGAGTATAATTTTATAAGAAGTCTTCACAAACAAAATGATGCTTTAAATATGTTAGAATAGTCACCTCTGGAGGTAAGAGGAGAAAGGGATAAATACAGATTTTTGGTTCCTGGAAGTAAGGTTCCTGGAACAGATATGTGTGTGAGTGGCTTTGGAACCCAGCAGTGTACAGAGGCTAGGAGGAATTTACGGACATGTTAAAGAAAGCCTAATTGTCTTGAATAGACAGTAGAAATCTTGGCTTTGGAGACACTGCTGGTGAGGGCTCGGAAGGAAATGAGAAACATGCTCTTAGAAACTGCAAGAGGAGGGACCTTGTTATGGAATAGCAGAAAGTTTAGCAACACCATTACCTGCAGTTATATGGAAAGTAGAAAATATTCCTAATGAACTAGGTGATCAAGTTAAGGGGTGTTTCCAAAGTGATGGAGGTGTCACCTGGTTTGCTACTTGTAGCAAAATGAAGGAGGAGAGAAATAAACTAAGGGAAAAACTATTATAGTCCCCACCACCCACCTCCCCCCCCCAAAAAAAGGTTTAAAAATTTTTCAGCCTCTCCAGACAGCTTTCAAGCAAATATCAATCCAAGGCACTACGAGAAAAACAGTGTCTAAAGATGAAACTGAGGGGTGCCTGGGTGGCGCACTCAGTTAAGCATCTGACTTTTGATTTCAGCTCAGGTTGTGATCTCAGGGTCATGAGATCAAGCTCTGCGTTAGGCTCTGTACTGCAGAGTGGAGCCTGCTTGGGATTCCCTCTCTCCCTCTCCCTCTGAACTTCTCCCCCACCCCCCAGCTCACAAGCTCTCTCTCTCTTTCAAATAAATAAACAAACAAATAAATAAGAAACTGAGGATATAAAAGTAAAACTTTTTGTTAAGACCTCAGAAAGATCAAAGGTGGTGCCTCAGAGTCTATAAAAGCCCCCTTAAAGAAGAAAGAAATACTCCTGTTTCCATCTACTTACAACACAGCAGACACCAGATGTGTGCATTTTCCACACCAAGAAGTCCTCCATTTCTCACAGGACACCAGCTGGGCATCCTACAATTTAACTAGATTCTGACACGAACTGCCTGGAATTAGTGCAGACCCCACTGGTGAAGGACTCAGTCCCACAAACATTCCCCCTCCCATTTCAGACACCCATCTCAAGCCTCAGTTGTCACCTATACCTCTGACCAACCAACCATAAATGTGGGAACCAAGGGTTTCCCACAACCCCTTTCTTAGATTCAATAATTTGCCAGAATGGCTCACAGAACTCAAGAAGGCACTTTACCTACTATTGCTCGTTTATTATAAAGAATACAACTCAGTGGGCACCTAGGTGGCTCAGTCATTAAGCATCTGCCTTTGGCTCAGGGCGTCATGATCCCAGAGTCCTGGGATCGAGCCCCACATCAGGCTCCTCTGCTGGGAGCCTACTTCTTCCTCTCCCACTCCCCCTGCTTATGTTCCCTCTCTTGCTGGCTGTCTCTCTCTCTGTCAAATAAATAAATAAAATCTTAAGAAAAAAAAAAAGAATACAACTCAGGAACAGCCAACTATAAGAGACGTCTGGGGTAAAGAATGGGGGCAAGGGCAAGAGATTCCATGTCCTCTCCAAGTCCACCACCTCCCAGAACTCCCAAATGTTCACCAATCCAGAAGCCCAAATATCTGAATCCCTTTGGTCAGGATTTTCATGGAGGCTTCATTACATCGTCATGATTGATTAAATCATTGGCCATTAGTGGCCCTTGAAATCAGGTGGCAGGGCTGAAAGTTCCAACTCTCTAATCATGTGGTTGCTCCCCCTAGCAACTAACCCCCCACACACCAACTTAGGGACTTTCCAAAAGTCACCTCATTAACATAAACTTATAAAAGGTGCTCTTTTCAGCTTTATCACTTGGACCTGTTTCAGGAGCTAGGGACAAAACTCAAATATTACAATAAAAGATGTTCCTACTGCTATTATCCCTTAGGATATTATAAGGATAATGTCCTCAGGAGCTCTGGCCAGGAGCTGGAGATGAAGAGCAAACACATATTTCTTATAGTATCATAAGAGATTAAGGGTTTGCCTCACAGATCCTCTCAATCAAACTATAGGGCCTCCAGAAAGTTAAGGGTATTGGACCTCAACCATCTCCGCAAAAGCAGAAGGGGCTCATCACAAAGAAATTTGTAGGTATGGCTTTTGCCTAATGGACTGAATCCCAAAGAGATTCACAGGAGACCTACAAGTTTCTTAAAAGACTTCAATTTGTAGAAACATTGCCAACTTGTCTACAGGGGACAGAAACAGTACAGAATGAGGAGACTTTTTCAACCCCCAGAATTCTACTGGCAAAAAGCAGGCTGAGAGAGCTGTTCAGCTACAAAAATGTGCTACCTTCCATAAAAAAGAAAAGATGAGGGCTGCCTGGGTCACTCAGTCAGTTAAGCAGCTGCCTTCAGGTCAGGTCTTGACCCTGGGGTCCCAGGATGGAGCCCTACGTCAGGTTCCCTGCTCAGTGGGAAGTCTGCCTCTCCTTCTTCCTCTGCCCCCTCCCTGCCCCTGCTCATGCTTTCTCTCTCTGTTGCTCTCTTTCTCTCAAATAAAAATAAAATCTTTTAAGAAATAGAATAAAATAAAAAAAGAAAAGAAGACTCAGAGAGCAGAATCAGAGCCCAGAGAATGGAGCCAAGAGCCATGGAGAATTAATCCTAAGCCTTAGGATCTAACCAAGAAACTTCCAGCACTTGTTTGGCTGGTTTTCAGAATTTCTATGGACCAATGAACCCTTGTGCCTCCAACTTTCCATCTTGTTGGACAAGAATGTCTTCCTGATCAACAGCTATAGATGGGGGCCAGATAACTTATTTCTTTAGTTCCTTTGGTCCACAGATCAAGAGGATCTGTATTTAAGACACTACACCTGAGTTGCCTCATCCACACCTGAACTTAATTTAGATGCAGCTCTGGACTTTGAACTGATATAATGAGATGAGGCTTTAGGGACCTTGGTAGGGTAGGGATTTTGCCTGTGGTAGGGATGTGAATCTTAGAAGTCAGAAGGTGGACTGTGGTAGGCAACCTACCAATGATGATAACTCCCAATGATTCTTGCCTCCTAGTATTTAGGCCCTCATGTAATAATCTCTCGAGTGAGGGTTGAACCTAGTAACTAGTTTCTGACAAATAGAATATAGGGAAAGCATTGTAATATTGTTTCTGAGATTAGATCATAACAAGACGACCACCATCATGGATCGATCTCTCTCTCTCTCTCTTTCTCTCTCTCTTTTGTTCTCTCATTACTCTGAGGGAAGCCAAGTGCCATACTCTAAGCAGCCCTATGGAGAGGCCCATGTGGCAAGGAACTGATGTCTCCCGCCAACAGCCATTGATGACCTGAGGTTTACAAACAACCACATTGAGTTTGCACATGGATCCTCTACCAGTTGAGTCTTGAGATGACTACAGTTTCAGGGACACAATGATCATAGCCTTGTAAGAAATCCAGAGCCAGCAGTCCCGGACTCCAGACCCTGAGAAACTGAGCTGATAAATGTTCATTGTTCTAAACTGATGTTTTTGGATAACTTATTATGCAGCAAAAGATGACGAATACAGGTTGTATCCCCCAACACAGATTTGATTTCCTAAGGGGATTTAAAAATGTTTTTAATGTAAATTTTTTAAATATTTAGAAGAGTTTTCATCCTATTTATAAATTACCTAATAGATTATAAACAGCCCACTGGAGTTTCATTCATTAAGTACTTATTCCATAGAGTTTTTGGTCTGATTCTGTGCAAGGGCATGTAAGAGGTGTGGGGAATTAAAAAGAGACAGAGAAAAAGAAGCCACACCCCTGGCTTCTAAGAGAAGATGTCCCTTAGAGAGGTAAGCACGTGGAACAGAATAGTACAGGCTGATCTGGACCATGGTGAAGGCAAGTACACAGGAGAACAGGAACCTGGTGGGAGGAGTTGCTGAGTTCCAGGGGCGTGGGGGACACTGAAAGGGTGTACTTGAGTCAGGATTCGATGGCACAAAAATACAGCTAATTGGCTTATGCTCCATAACTAAAAAGTCTAAGTGTCACAATGGCTACCAGCACAGCTAGATTTAGGGGAGCTCAGATGATGTTATAGAGACCCAGTTACCCCTCTCTGTCTCTCAGCTGTGTTTCCTCTGTGTTGGTTCCATTCTCAAGCACACTGTCAAGAGCCGAGCTGATCTGCCAGGTGTCAAAGTAGTCAATTAAGACAACAAGGCAAAATGAAAGTAACAATTAAGGCTTTATTTACTTACTGCCATAGTATAAGGAAGAAGCTAAATTGCTGGCTCCACAGTGTTCCATTTTCCCCCATGGAATAGTACCTGCGGAAGGCCAACTATATCAGCACACCTGGGGGGAATTGGCTCACTGATGAGGGAGCCTCAAACAATAGGCTCCTGTCTTTCTATGGGTCTGGGGCCAGGGGGAGCCGGGATACCTAGTAGAAAAATCCTGAGTACTGAATCAGAGCAGAGAAAGGTGTCCTCAAGTTTCCCCTTCCCACCATAAGGTTTCAGCCTTAGTCACCCCTCCTCCCCCAATAAAGAGGCTTCTGATGGAGACACCTGGACCAGGAATGCAGCCATGCATGAAAGAATGGCTGACCATGAGGGCCTAGTCCTTGATTGCAACTCCCTAGAGCCTATCACGCATTGGCGGTGCACTAAGTCTGGTGTAGGAAGGGCAGCTTTCCCCCATGAAGCCTGCCAGATAATGTGTTGTGGAGTAATGTGTGTGTGACCCCCCCAACTCATAAGTTGGAGCCCTAACTCAAAATGTGATGGTGCTTGCCTTTGGAATGTAATCAGAGTTAAATCAGGTCATGAGGGTGCGGCCCCCATGATGAGATTAGTGTCCTTATAAGGAGGGGGAAAGCCCCCAGCGCTCTCTTTCTCTCTCTGCACGCACACACACAAGGAGGTCATGTGAACACACGGGGAGGTGGTGGCTGTCCGCAAGCCAGGAAGCGGGCCCTCACCAAGAACGGAATCTGCCAACACTTTGATCTCAAACTTCCAAGCCTGTAGAAATGTGAGTAATAAATGTACGTTGTTTAAGCCACCCAGTCTATAGTGTTCTGTTATGACAACCCAAGCTGACATAACACCTTTGTAATTGCCTATGGTCAGTCCTGAAAGATCACTCATAGGCTTCTGGCCACGAGCTGACCCCTTGCTCTTCCTTTATGGTGACAAGATGGCTATCTATCAGCAGCTACACCTGACATCCTCTTCCTCTCAGAAACACCAGTAGGAAGAGAGTGCTCTATCTTAGTAGTTCCAGCAGAAACTCTGAGACTGGCTCTGATGAAACTGACTGGGGTCCTGTTCCCATCCCTGAACCAAGGACTGTGGCCAAGTGGATGGAATTCCCAGGCTGGCCTGCATCACATCACACCTCTGAATCTGGTTTGGGGCAGGACTTTTCCAAGCTACTTACACTGAGAGTGAGGGAGAGGCACTTCTTCCAGATGTGGAAGTGCACCCTAGCCAGTGCTTGAGCAAAAGTGAAAGGATTTATTTCCTCATTCATCCCATAAACACCTACTGAACTATGTGCCAGACACTGTTCTTGGCCCTGGGGAGACAGCAGTGAACAGAAGCATCAACCTTAAATACTACTGGGGGTAACAGACAATAAACACAATCTGCAGGCAGAATATATAGCCTGGCAGATTGGGACAAAGGGAAAGAATTAAAGCAAGAAAGAAGGGCAGGTAGTATGTATATGAGGGACAAGTATTCAGAAAAGCCTTGCTGAAGGCAATCAGAGAATGAGCATTCCAGAGCAGAGGGAACAGCCAACACAAAGGCCTAGAGGTGGGAGCAAGCTTGTTGTGTTCAAGGAACAGTAAGGAGTATAGGAAGGAATGCCCAGTTAAATTTGAATTTTTGGTAAACAACATATACATTTTTTTAGCACAAGTATGTCCCAAATATTGAACAGGATATATTTGTATCAAAAAAAAATTCCAGGCCACATTTGGGACATATTTATATTAAAAATTATTTATTGTTTATCTCAGAATTCAGACTTAAGTAGAAGCCCTGTATTTTTGTTTGCTAAATCTGGCATTTCTAGGCCAGTGTGATTGCAGAGAATGAAGAAGATGGAGGTGTTAGGGATTGAATTATGTCCCCCATTAACTCAGAATGGGACCTTACTTGGAAACAGGGTCATTGCAAATATAATGTTACGATGAGGTCATACTGGAGCAGGATGGGTTCTTATAAAAGGATGGCCACGTGAAGCCACAGGGACACACAGGGAGAAGGCAACGTGACAACAGAGGCTGAGATGGGAGTGCTGCCCCTACAAAGCAATGAGTACCACAGGACCACCATCAGAAGCTAGAAAGAGGCACAGAAGGATCCTTGCCTTCCAGCTGCAGAGGGACCGTGGCCCTGACAACACCTGGGTTTGGGACTTCTAGCCCCAAGAACCACAAGAGAATACATTTCTGTTGTTTGAAGTCCCCCAGTTTGCAGAGCTTTGGAAAGTAACACAGGTGAGTAGCAGAAGATGAGGGTAGAGAGGTAAGGAGGCTGAGGGACAGATCCCCCGGGCCTTGGAAGCCACGTGGGGATTTGGCTTGCACTCTGAGTCATCTGAAAGTCTGGGGAGAGAAGTGACATGTGTAAAGAGATGTAAGAGCAATCTCAGAGGACAGCCGGGGGGGGAAATGGTATGTGATGCTCCAAGAACCACATGTGCTTACATCCGTGTGTAGTAAGGGCAGTGGGCATGGAGGCTGGAGAGGTGAGCAGATCCTGAAGGGCCTCTTGGTAACAAAAAATAAGGGTATGCTTCCCCCTGTGGGTGATAGGAAGCCAATGAAAAACTCAGATCAGGGAGATGGGGTCAAATATGCCTGCTGCTCATGGTTTTTGTTATTCATTATACTAGAGGTGGAGGCTGGAGTTCAGGAAGAGTGACTGGACAATGATGGAATTCCAAATACCATGATTGGTGAGGGAAGGGGATAACCTTCCCAGTAGATAGGGGACTTTAATCCAAGCCCCTCAAATCATACTACCAAGGCAGCCACATGCTCCTGAGGTAAATTGGAAAATACCCAGGATTTCTCTGGAACGTTGGAAATTCTACTTAAGATCACCAGTATACTGAGGGAGATGAATTCCCATCTGCAGGGCAGAGTCTGGAAGACATAGCAACAGATTTTCCCCTGAATGTCCTGAGTTAAGAATTCTGGGACCCAGCCTAGTGGCTCTCGAACTTTAGTGTTTAAGAGAAACTCTGGGAGATTTTGAAAATGCAGATTCTGAATCCCATCCTGTGTATCTTGATTAAGTAAAGTGGTCCCGGAACCACACCTTGAGAAACTCTGGCGTAGTGCGGGACTTGAAGATGTTCGTGCAGACAGTGATAAAGACTACAGAGAAAGCACGAAACAGGGCAGGAAATGATGTGGATGTGGAGGGGTATGATGGTGTGGGAGGTAATGTCACTAAAAAGGTGATATTATATGTTGAAATTACGTGCAAACTTTTGTGAGTATGTTCATTCCTGGGGAAATGGATACACAACCTTCAGGAGATTCTTAAAGAGATTCTGAACCAAATCAGGACTGAGAACCATCATAGATTAGTTAATTAGATTAGAAAATCACATATTTTCTGCTCTCAGGTGGAAAGCAATTTCTTTCAGATGGAAGTTCAGAATCTACTTATATTTTGAGTGTTCATAATACTTGGACTTTAAACACTGGTTCTCAGCCTTAGCTGCATATTAGAATTACCTCTAGAGCTTTAAACAATACTAATTTCTGGATCTCAGTCTCAGAAAGTCTGATTTAATTGGTTTGGGGGTTTGACCTGGGAGTTGGGATGCTAAAAGCTCCCTAGAGGAATCTAATTGCAGGAAAATCTGAGAAAGACCGACCTAGTATTTGAGAAGAACTTCAACTCATGGTAGGAAGGCCATGGCCATTATTCGCATTTACTGAGACTCTGGAGAATGTGTGACTAACCTGAGGTCCTATGGCTGGGGAGTAATTCAAGACTCAAGACCAGGTTCTAGGACTCCCAAGTCAGTGCTCTGGCCACGATCACACCATGGGACAGAAGCTGGTCAGATTTTGGTAAGGAGTGAAGGGACAGAGCTCAGGCTCCTGTACTAAGAAGGGCAGGCCCACAGGGAACCTTGTGGTAGGAGGACTCAGCATCTAGGAAGCAGAAGGATAGAGATGCTGCCCACCAAGAGGAAGAGGAGAAGGTTCAGAAAAAGGGGGTCAAGAGCTGACAAGCAGCTGCCACCTCACAGGCCAGCGAGAGAAACAGGCGCTTCACCTACGTCTGTGAAGATTCTCATCCCTCACATAACCTGGTCAACACTGGCCTCCCAGCTCACCCAAGGCTGACCAAAACAGCAATGATAACCAAACCCTCTGAGATAAATGACATCAGTGGCTTTGTGGCTTCCAGTAATCCAATTCCTTCTTCCTTCCTTAACACTGGCCAGGATTGCTGATGTGGGTGGAGGGGTGAGCGGTCCATGTACCAGAAGACAGTCACTCCCCCAAAAGTAATGCCTCCATCAGCTCAGTAATATCCTAAAATGCTTTCAACTGGGACAAAGCTTTCCATTGTCAAAGTGGTAATTAGTAATGGCTTCAAAAGCAAATGCCCTAGGGGAGAGACCTTGGATTAAAAGTTCAAGGTCTGGGTTTTCAAACTTTTTTTAAACAGAACCCTTCTGACAAAATATCTTCATATGTATGTATGTGTGCATCATAGATATGTCATTATATTATACATATGATATGTTACATATGCATATATGTAATACATATGTTACACATATACTATATCATATATTTGTATATTACATATAATAAGTGTCTATAAATACAAGACAGATCAAAGTAAACTTGCTGTGGACAAAGCAGGGGCTGGGTCTGGGTCTGGAAATTATCTTGTGGGTGGGAGGTGGTGGGAGAGGAGAATGCCCTACTCCACTTCCCCTCCCCACACACCCTCCCTTCCATCAAGCTGGATTGCCCCTGAGCCACCTCAGCCAAATGCTAGGACAGTTTGAAAGACCTGCAGGAAGGAATTCATTACGTCACTGGACAAGGTTTGAGAGCCTACTGTGTTAGCATTGTGCTTGATGCTAGGACCAAGGAAAAAGAGTAACAGCCCCTTCCTTCGAGGACCTCATCATCTGTTGAGGGTCACAGACAAGAAAGGGATAACTATGCAAAATGTGATAGGAACTGAATAAGGGAAGTTACAGAGCATTACAGAATATAGTGGGAGCCCTAAGGAAGGGCACCTCACCTTGGGTGGGGGCAAGGGAGGGTAGGACCTAGCAGGGGAGGCTTTTTGAAGAAGACCCCCAAAGTTAAGGTCAGTTCCAGTTTTTAGAGCAGGGTTTGATAAAATGAATGAGGACAGGGGGGTAGGAGAACTTTGGGAATGGGAAGATACATAGAGCAGAGTCCGAGGAAAACACAGGGCATCTGAAGCTGCCAGAGACCAGGAACACAGGGGCCAAGTCCCACTACTCCACAAGCTTTCCCAGGCAGCCCCAGTGGTGGGATCCTGGGCTCCACATGCGGGATGGAAGGAAGAGACCAGGAGCCTCATCCAGACCCACAGCCCAAAGGAGCAGGTCTGGGGCCACCAAGCTGGGGCTCAGGCATGGAAAGCACTCCCTTTGAAGTGAAAGATTTAAATGACTTCTGAGAAATCAGATCTCTTCGGCTGGATTTCAGCCCTGAGAGCCAGCTTTGCCAAAGGCACGCAGTAAAAGGAAAGCAAACGCCCAATAAAGTTCTGAGGGTCAGACGGGAAGCCAGGCCACGCAAGGCTTTCCTGAGCTGACCCAGCCCCTACAAGCAGGAGGGCAAAGCCGGGCAGAAGAGGAAGGACAGACAGACCCTGGGCCCAGGGTTACTGCAAGGCCATCTCCCAGGAGAGTGTGATCTAGAGTTCCCTCTGAAGGAACAAACTCCTGCTGTGGGAATGATGCCCAGGACGAGGGCCTGAGGCAACGCAGACAAAAAGGAGAGGGTGCTGTGTGTGTCACCCGCAAACCTGCCACTTGTCCCTCACAGTGTTGCCCTTTACTGTGAAAAGAAAACAAAAAGCTCAGGGCACTCTAGAAGTTTTGCTTTTTTTTTTTTCTTGGTGTCTTGCCTACTGTCTCAAAAACTGCTTTTCCCCTCTGCTCCTTCGTCTTCCTCCTCCTTCCCTGGGACTCTCCTTTCTCCGAGGACACCATGACTGAGAAAAATGCCCGCAAGGGCCTTGTTTTCAAGATTCAATCAAGGCCCTAAGCTTTTATCTTGCTCTTAATGGCACCTTGCCCCGATAGAGCCCGGCAAGGCTGTGTGGGCCTTCATTATCTCCCAAAGATCGATGAGGCTGCGTGGCCTCTCGCGCCGCGGCCCCCCCACAGCAGCTTGTCCCGATGGATGCTCTGTGTCCGAGGCCACAGAGCACACTGCCCGACACCAGCTGCCTCCCAGGTCCGGGCTGCCCTACTTCTCACAGGCACCCATCTCCTGTTCTGCTCCCCAGGGGATTTTCCAATGAGACTGCAGACTTGATAAGACCCGCCCAGTTCAGAGGAGAGGAAACCAAGGCTAGGGGACTTCCTGGTGGCCCAACCTAAACCGGCAGTAAGACAAGAGCTAGGCGTGAGGATTCCCCTGCCCACTTTCTGTCACATCTCCATCTGGGCACATTCTGCACAGCGAGCTGTATGTATAAACAGTGTGGGAAAGCCACAGGTGGGCCAGTGCCCCTGAAGAGGCGGATAAGAGCTTGTGTTCTGTTCTATCCACTCCCTCTGCAGCCAGCACTCAGAAGCAGATCAAAGCTTCAGGGAGAGTTGGCTGACTGAGCTTGCCATTCACACCACCATTCACACTCCTGAGCGTGTATCACGCACTTCAAAGTGCCAGGTGCCATCCAGAGTAGTCTGCAAGCTGCAGCCTATGACACCCACAGCCCAAGCCTAGGGGAGGATGTGAGACACTGTGAGACTAAAGGAGGGGTAGGGAGGCTGAACCTCTGATAATCTTTCTTTGATAAGAAAAGTGTGTTTAAAAACAATGCAAGTTGGTAACAATAGCTGCTGATTTTCACAGAGATCTTCTGGGCTTCTGCAGGGTCTCATCTAAACCCACAGCAGCCACTTAGAGGTTGAGTATTTTGCCAGTGGTCACCCACCCAGAAAATAGTCGAGCTGGGATTTGAATCCGGGCAGTATGACACCAAAGCCTCCATTTCCCAGACCATTCAGCATAGCTTTAGTCCCCCTGGGCTTCATGGCAGAAGACAGGAGCTTTAGATAGAAGTCACGTGACGGTGCTTAATTTCTTCACCCAACCGAAGTTGTTTTCCAGGCAAGACAAGAGACGTATGTTATCTAAGGCAACCTTCCAGAAAGGGGCAGCCTGTGTGCTCCCTGAGGACAGGGACCAGGCTTGATTCTTTTTTGCATCCTCGGCACATAGTGCAGTGCCTGGATCAAAGTGGATACTCAAAAAGTCCTTGCTGCCTCCTGGCCTAGCCATATACAGGTTGTGTGGCCAAAGGCAAGTGACAGCGTGTCTGGGTTGCAGGTTCCTTATCTGTAAAATGGGGATAATTAGGTAGCCCTCCCAGTGTAGCCATATGATTAGAAACCATATGTGTAAAGTCACTCCCACTATGCCCAGCACATAGTAGGTGCTCAATTATCGACAGTTAGCTATCTTCAAAGCCGTGCGTGACACTAAGGGTTAAGGGTAAGATTAGACTGACCCATAGTTCTTGCCTAAAAGCAGGATAGGGCAAGATAAAATAGCTCAAGGTATTCCCAAAAGTTGTTGTTGTTGTTGTTGGAGAGAGTGTGTGTGTAAGCAGGGGCAGGGGTGTGGGCAGAGGAAGAGGGAGAGAGAGAGAGAATCTCAAGACCCCGAGATCATGACCTGAGCTGAAATCAAGAGTCAGGCACTTAACCGACTGAGCCACCCAGGCACGCCCCCATTAGTTTTCTTTAAGCAGCCTTCTCTAAAAGTTCTTTTTTAGAATTTCAAAAGGCTCTGAGTCCTTCAGCATCTCAAGGAGAGGAGATTCTGAAGCATTTTTATTACATAAGATACTTTGATCGGGTATTCTCCCTCTCTTTCCTCCCAACAGAACCCTGATGTCATGTAGGTGGCTACACTCTTCAGTATGACCTTGTGCTCCCAGGATGTCTGGCCCTAGCCCCAGAGGATGAGATATAACTGATCTAAATCTATTATGGTGGTTCATGGCTCATGTCAGGGATTAGTTCAGACATAAGCATAGGACACAGTCATAGCTAATGAAAAATGAAAGAAAGTCAGTAAGAAGCCTCTAGAAAGAATTTTCCTTGTGGATGAAAGGGATGCATCTAGTTCCCTTTTCTTCTCTTGGATATTGTCATGAAAATGTGATGACTGGATCTGTGGCAGCCATCCTGTTTTCCCGAGGAAAGCTGATGTAAAGACAAAGCCAATACACTGAATATGGCAGAGAAGAGAAGAAAGAACTTGGTCCTCAATGACAAGCGGGAGCTACCAAATTAACCAACTCTGCACCCTACCTCAAGACTTCTTGTTACATAAGATAATAACATTTCTTACTGTTCAAGCCAGCTGAGTCTGTGATTTCTATTGCCTGTGCCCAAGAGTATTCTGACAAACTTGCCATCTTAAAAATATAATCTCTGAATGGAAGTAATCCTTAAATTACCTCGGAAGAGAACCAAATATCCTGAGTTGAATGAGAACCCCCAGACTGAGGATCAAATATAAACACTTCTGCAAGCACGGGGAGAAGCCAGTCACAAGGTACCTGACTTAAAATGTGGTCTTGAGAGGCTGCTGGGTGGCTCAGTCGGTTAAGTGTCTGCCTTCAGCTTAGGTCATGATCCCGGGATCCTGGGATTGAGCCCCACATTGGGCTCCCTGCTCCACAGGGAGCCTGCTTCTCCCTCTTCCTCTGCCCCCCTCCTCCTGCCTGTGCTCTCTCTCTCTGTTAAATAAATAAATAAAATATTTTATAAATAAATAAATAAATAAATAAAATTAAAAGGTGGTCTTGGCAAGGAGCAGTCAAGGCTTCTGGTTCCACTGCGATCCTTGCTTCTTAACCAACAGTTACGGAAACCCGAGGAGCAGAAGACCTTCAGAATCTGTACAGGCGAGAGGCACGCCTGGCTCAGGAGCTTTCTTCCCACCCAAGGGGCAGCCACATTCTACACTTTGGGAGCGGATCACAAAGGTTGCTATGGGGTTTGGCAGAGTAACACTCAGAACCAAGAGAGGAGCCTTAGAAAACACTCAAGGGGCCACGCGTTGCCAAGGACTCCACAAATCACCAAATCTTTAATTTCTCCACCTGCTGTGGTTCTCCAGTGGGGAAGGAAAGAAAGATGGGAATCCATCGTACAACATAAGGCATGACTCAGCGACCTCATTACTTAGTAGCTTTTATAGCAGACAGTGCACTGAGCGCTGACAGGAGATGAAATGGTAGAAAGCCTGCAGCTCCTGTTCTCAGGGGGCTCTCAGAGTGGCTGTGGGGTTATGGGGAAGAGACCAGGAGAACAGCCCGGCACACACAAACGCATGAAGCCACCCTTACAAATGCCAGGCAGTAAAGGCTAACTGCCAAGAAGGTCCTGCGGAAGCCACAGGCACAGCCAGAAGAACAAGGTGACCATGAACTAGAGGGTCAGTCAGAGGGTCCAGGGAGGTCATGTGACTCTTCAGTACTTGTTCACTTTTTCCCAAAGGACTACTTCAATCTGGGACTCACTGCTGGGTGCCCACCATCACAACTCAGTGGCTTCAGTATAGAAAGCCAACATGCCAGTGCATCGCCACCAAATATAATACACCAGGAAGGGATGGCAGCAATGACCCTGGGGCCAAACCCAGCCTGAAGCCTGTTTTTTTACTACCTACAAGCACAGAATGGCTGTCACATTTTGAACATGTTGTTTAAATAACAACAATGAAGAAGAAGAAGCAGCAGAGAAGTCTATGGCTACGAAGCCTAAAACATTTACCATCTGGTCTTTTATAGAAAAAGCGTGTCAATGCTTGGACTATAGGGCCCATGGTGGCCAAAAGCATGACCCTTATTTGTCAAGGTTTCCTTGAGGCCCTTCTGAGAAAACGAATGCCTTGGCTACTAAACTCCTCTCCTGACTGGACTGGGAGCTCTGGGTGTGAGAGTAGCCAGTTCACGGGCTCTTCCTAATTCTCCTCTGCATTAACCCAGGCAGCCTTTTCTGGCCTGCCACAACTCCCTACAATAATGGTTCACACAGGACAAATGTTCTAACGCACTCCTGACATCCACCACCCATAAGTGTCAAGCCTTCAGGAAAGCAATGGAGGATTTAGTATAGGACACAGCCCACCAAACAGATGTGTGCTTCCTTCCCCAGGTGGGCTGAGCAGGTGGGGAGGGGGCGGGGACTGGATGCCTAGTGGTCTAAGGCACCTGCTTCCGGCTCGCACGCTATAGGCTTCCCAGCCTTGCACTATCCTGGTTCTTTGGGGACCAGCCCCGCCTGCCTTGGCAGGAAGTCCTGCCAGAGCGACTGCCCCACCCTGGGGCCACGGAGCTATTCCAGGGAGGCTTATCACCCAGGAACAGAATCAACAAAGGGAGCCAATCCCGTTATGTATTCCAAATGCGATTCCAACAACTTAAATTTTTGGACGCTTCCAGCTGGCTGGTATTTTGAGCAGCAAACCAACAGAAGCAGTTATTGTATCAGCTTTAGAGAAGACACTTTTATAATCAATGAAACTCATTATATTCAAATATCCAATTCCTGCCAATACACAATTTAAATAATCATTTCAAAGCAATTTGTTATATAATTGAGTCTTTTATATTTATAATACATGTAATTTGTTATGTAATTGAGTCTTTTATAATTACAACCCCCCTGAAGAAGCAGCAGCAATTTTTATTTTGGGGGGTGGGATCAGACTTGGCTGGCAAAGGGACTTTCTGTAGCCTTGAACAGCCGGCCAGGCCACAGGCAGTACTGGTAATGAGAGGAAAGGTGGGGTGGCCTTTTTGAGAAGTTACTGGCTATTCTGTTCCTTTGACTTAAGGGGCCCATTATTAATTTAAGGATACATTGAGAAATACATTTATTCTTGGCAAAATTTTAATAGCCTTTGAGGGGCATGTTTCCCAAATAATCAATAATGAGCATGTCTTTTTTTTTTTTTTTTTTTTTGAGCATGTCTTTTATAATGGAAAAATATACAGCTCTCGGCAGCTGAGGCTGACCTGGAAGGACCTCAGTCCTAGAGGTTCTTTGCTGACCACCCCTCACAGCTGGACCATAAGTCCTTCCTTGAAGGATAGTCTGGACATCTGATGTCTCTCAGAGGTACAGAATACCAGACTCAGTTGAACATAACTGGCTGGGCATGCCATCAGATCACAGGGTCCAAGGCCACCCTCTCCCAGTCACTGAGATGGCCTGGTATGTAGGAAAGAAATTTGAACTGATGACTAGAAAACCTGGGTATATATGGCAAACTGACACTTGCTTCCCTATTGTCCTGTCTTGAAAATATAGATGGTATCTTCTTTTCTCCAGCTCTGCAGTGAAGATCAAATGCTGTAAAAGGTCTTAGAAAAGTTAAAAGCATTGGATAAAGAGTCTTCAAAGAACAGTTATTCTTAACCCACCCCCAGGCCAATGACAGTCACATTCTCCCTCAACTGTGTATGGTAACAGTAGTTTGGGTCTCTCTGGTAGAAAGTTCCCACAGCCTAGGATTTTGGGTTATGAATTGACCAGACTTCTGTGTTCCAATTCAATGTCCATATGGATACAGATGACAGGGATGACTTGGTCCATTTGTTTGGACTAAGGCTTCAATAAGAGTGCTATTATCAAAAGTAAATGGTACATAAAATGTTGTTCAAAAGTGTTAACGATTGCTCTCTCTGATCTCTTGGGCACCACCGACATGCACAATCATGCCATCCTTGGCAACTCAAACCCACTGTCTCCAGAACATACCACTGCAAGAGTAGGTAAGCTGCCTAATAAAACTAAACCACAAAACGAAGCAGCTGCCAGGCCCAGGGTCACACCCCCTTGGGAACTCATGACCCCATGACCTTCATGCCACTTCTTATCTAACTCCTCAAGCAACAAAGATTTAGTGAGGACTTGTGTGAGAGCTGGACTCTGAGCTCTCTTGAGGGATACCAAGAAGTATAAAATCTTGCCCCATCTTTCATAGAGCGGCTGATCTCCTAGTGACGGCAAACTTGCCTCCATGAAAGTAGTGTCAGGAAGCAGAATCAGAGGGATGACCTCTGAAGGCCCTTCCTGCTTCAAACTTCTGGGATCTGACAAGTTACTGTGCAATCTATTCATTTTATTTCTCAATAAAATTAACACTGAATAGTAATATTTGCCTGTGTTCTCCGTTTTCTCCTCTAGATCACTTATCTATTCCTACATAACAAGTGATTCCAAAATTCTGTGGCTTAAACAACCTTTAAAATGTTTTTTATTTGCTCATGATTCTCTGGGTGCAGTCCAAGCTGGGCTTGGCTGGGTGATTCTTCCTCTATGTCTTGGGGTAGCTCAGATGACTGCAGTCATCTGGAACTCAACTGAGGCTGGACACACCCAGATGACCCGAGACCACCTCATTCCCATGTCTAAAGGCTGATGCTGGCTCTCAGGTGGTGAATACAGGGGGGCTCAGCAGGCAAGGCTCATCTCTGTTCCATGTGGCTTCTTCACATGGCAGACCCGAGAAAGCATTCCAAGAAGGCAAGAACAAAAGCTATAAGGCCTCTCAAGAATTAGCCTCCAAAATTGTATAACTTGTACTGCATTCTGGGGGAAAAGCAAGTCAAGGGACCGCACAGCTTCACGGGATGAGATAATAGATTTCACCTCTTGATGCAAGGAGTAACAAAGTTCACTGAAACTGAACTTAAATTGTTTGCAGCTTATCCTGACATTATCAGTCCACTTATCTCCCTAACGCATTGGTCATCAACACCACGTATTCATGTTTTCATCGGAGATCCACCTACATAATGAAAACAAGATGTTTTAACTCTAATCACAGAATGCAATTAAGTTCAATGAGAATGTTTTTGGAAAACTACCTTTAGCTTCCCCACACGCGAGGCAAAATAATATAAATATGGTCCACTTCCTCATTTTTTACCACATTTGATCCAATACCTTCACAATGTCCACCAAAGTATTTCAAACATAACAGTCAGGCACTTTCCTTGCAATTCGAGAACCAAGTCCAAAAAGATTTGACTACAATGTTCCAAATCACTATTGGCAGTTGAAAAAGGTGAATTAAGAATGATGCATTAAAGAAAGGCCAGCTGGAGTTCATAGTTCCCAAACAACCCTAGATGCATTTCAGGCCCCAAGGCCAAGTAATTTTTCACAGTTATGCTAGAACATCATATTACAAGTAAGTCACCTGCAGCCCTGTCATGGGGACTGTCTGATTATTGAACATATTCCTTAGGATGTTATCACTTTACAGCCCCCTCCCCAATATTTGCAGGCAGTAATCCAAGTAGCAAGTCATAGATCGGGTTACTCAGCAGTTCATAGATCTGAAACAACTCATAAATCAAAATTGACAAGAAATTAGCAAACAAGCTCAGACAGTAAAAATCTTGCCATCAAATCTTCCAGCACAGACAACTGACAAACACTTGATATCCCTTGATAAGACGGAACCTTGCCCTAACACTCAAGGCCACAAGTAGCAAAGGCACTCACACTGCCATCTTTGTACCTCACACTAGCCAACCTTGTCAAAACTCAGGCCCTTCCACTGACACCTCGCCCCAAATACCTGCAACCCCCTTAGCCTTTGAGAAGGTTTTCAGAAGGAAAAATAATAACTCAGACCTTTTTTTGAAATTTGCCACTTCTTCAAAATTTACTCAAAATCATCCACTTAGGCAACTTCTCTTTCTAGTGTTTGGAATTTGTTCGCTCCATTATAGTGGGGGCAATTCCTTTGGCGGTTAGTGAGAAACAAAACAAAACCAGACCAAACTTAGATCCTGCCTTCAAGGAAGAAGGCAGACAGTGAGCTTGCCCTGTTGTACCTTCTCTTGTTCAATGCTCACAAGGCCTCTGTGACGCAAGAATACTCATCCCCATTTTAGACCGAGAGACTGGGGCTTCAGTTAGCAGGAAACAGAGCCATGAGTCAGGCTGAGGGAAGAGAATGAAAGAAGCAGCGTTGGAGGGCAGTGAAGCTCTAGTGAAACACCGTGGGTAAAGCACCTTCAACACCACAAAGGACTTTGCAAATACTGGTGACCGTATCGACAGCGAGTATGGGGCACAGATGGGACAACGAGGTGGATGATGTCCTCCTGACAGTTGGAAATAAAGATGAAGAGCGAGCCTGGGGATGGATCCTGGGTGAATCTGGTCTGGGTGGGAGGAAAAATGCATGTTAGAGAAAGAGCAGCTGGAAGGAGACCCTGGAGCATCAACCAGCCCAGAAGCCAAGAGCATCGCACTTTAAGAAAGAGAGTTAAGTGCAGCCAAGGGGTGGAGGGGAATGAGGCTCCGACAGAAGTCTGGGTTTTAAAGACTGGCAGGCCACTGGAGGCTGTCAAGAGGGACTGAGGGTAGATGACAGATTGTAGCAGAGCGTGGGTGGTGGGGAAGTGAGGACATCAGTGTAGATTCTCCTTTCAGAAAGTTTCTCAAGGAAGAAAAGGGGAAATAGAATGCACTGATAGTTTAGGAGAGGGTAACTCAAAAGAAGGAATGAGCTCCTAATATCCAACTACTATGGGGGTCGTGGGGGGTGGGCTGGGGCAGGTGTAGAGATTGCAGAGATTCCCTGCTTTCTTGCCTACATAACTTGGGGACTGAAAGAGAGATTTCGGGGCACCTGAGTGGCTCAGTCAGCTAAGCATCTGCCTTTGGCTCAGGTCATGATCTCAGGGTCCTCGGATCGAGCCCCACGTCAGGCTCCCTGCTCAGCGGGGAGTTTTTTGTTTTTTGTTTTTGGGTTTTTTGTAATTATTTATTTATTTATTTGACAGAAAGAGAGCACAAGCAGGGGCAGCAGGCAGAGAGAGAGGGAGAGGTAGGCTCCCCATTAAGCAGGGAGCCCGATGTGGGACACGATCCCAGGACCCTGGGATCAGACTGAGCCACCCAGGGGCCCCAACAGTGGGGAGTTTGCTTCTCCCTCTTCCTCTGCCCCTCCCCACCTACTCGTTTTCTCTCTTTCTCTCAAATATATAAATAAAATCTTTATATAAACAGAGATTTCTACCATTGCTGCCACACCTCATGAGAAAACATTTCTTCATGTTTTCATCCCACCACATTCTATTAATTCTTCGTGTTCAGTGTCTCTTGGATTCATCTTCCCTTTTCGGCCCCTCCACCTGAGAACAGGCCTCTCCTGGAACTTTGTGCCATCCTGCTCTCGGGTGTCCCAAGCCTCTCACCCACTTCTCTCAATTTGAATCTGAACCAGATTAATCTGCCATAAAACCTAGTTTGCAAAACACAAAAAGCACCTTAATATGTGTTGGCTCAGGGCCCAAACTCCTGGGCAAAAATGGAAGAGATTCCATCAGGAGTCTTTGTTCTTCAGACCTAGCCCTTCTTTACACCCCTCCTATGTGGCCTGACAGTCCCAGGACCATCCTGGGCCCTGCTGCACATTGGACTCACTGAGGAAGCCGTATGGCACCAAAGCCCAGGCCCATTCCAGAGGCTGATTCATTTGGTCCGCAGTGGGATCCAGGTATATTTTAAATTCCCCCCTGTTGATTCTTCCCTGCGGCACTTTACTGTTCTATGGGACACTCATAAACCATGTTCTGAACCCTGGCTCAGCAGTGTTTCCATGCCTGAAATGCCCTCCTTCTTTCCCATGAACTAAATATGCCACAGTTTTCAAAGGCCTAATGTAAGCCTAACTTTTTTGGGGTAAGTCTTCTCAGACCACCCCAGCCAGAAATTGTTTTCCTCGGCTCCAGGTTCTGTAATTCTTACAGACACACCGAGAAACCTGGTCTTTAATCGAACAACCATGCCAGGCCCTTGCTTAGTAACCAGGGATCCATACAGATGGAACGTGGTCTCTGCCTTCAATGAGTTTATCATCACAGTGGGCTATGATTTTGGGGGTGCGAGTGATGCACACAAAGCAGGGAGACACACACGTGGAAGGGCAGGGCCGCACAGAGGCCCAGCTGTAGAAAAACCCCAGAGGTTCTGGAAACAGGACCTGGATCTGGATCCGTAGTCCACAGGAAGATCGAGAAGCACCTTGTACATCAGCAGAAGATTGGATCCCGCGATCCTCAAACCCACATCTGAGGAAATTGCCTTAGAGGCCATCCTTCTGCCTTTGACCCAACTCCATGCCCAGCGGGCCACCTTTCCAGTTGCAATCCATCTACCCTGGGCTCGGGAAGACGGTTCTTCCCCTGTGACAGATGTAGTCTTTGCTTTCTAAGGGAAGAAAGATCCCTCACTGTAGTTAGCAAGGGTGTCTGTCAGTGGCTTACATTTATCTGAAGGCAGATAAATCTGCCTTGATAACTCTTCCAATGGCATCCTACAGAGCGACAGAGAGGCCCCCTCCTCACCCCCAGCACACCCCCAGGTACCCCCAGGGGGCGCCACACAACTAGGGCTTCAGAAACACAGTTCGAAAACCATTATCACAGGTCATTAGGGGTCCTCGAAGGTATAAATTGTTCTATAATTATTTCATGTACACAAATTTCACCTCCAAGAGGTTTATAAACCCTAATAGGCCAGAAACCAGCCTCCTACTTCTTTATATCCTATAGGTTATCATCCAGGACATTGAGTATAATTAAGAGTTAATACATGAGCTTGAGCAAAAGAAGATATCCACAGTCAAGAGGAAAGGAAGACAGAATTTTCAAAGGGCTAGTAATCATTTCAAGATGAATTTAAACAACAAGATGGTACGCAAAAAATAGAAGCGAAGTGACTTCTGAGAATTTCGAAATGCAGTTGCCCTTGGAAGGTTAGCTTGGTGAAATCCATGCACAGTGGATGATGTTAGCTATTATACTAAAATAAATGGAGGGAAACAACCCAAAAGAGTTTCTGCAAGTGTGTGCCCGAAGAGTTTGGGAACACCTGAGACTCCCTTCAAGGTGACAGGATTGAACTACAATTGGATTTAGCAAATGGAGAAATAATCAGCTGTTTTGTATGCTGCCTGGAGAAGTTCTGTATAAACAGAGAGAGGGTGAGTTCACGGAGAAAGGAAAACCACAGGGTCAGAGGTTGGCAGTGTTTACACATGACTTCCAGGAGAGAGAGAGAGAGACAGCTAGTGGGGCTAAGCTTCATCCTAAGAGGCGTGTATCCAGTGTCAGGCAAGGAGGGTCTAACCAGGACTTGCGTCAGCAAAGGTTTTTGACGACAAATATAGCAACAGACACTGGACTATTTCCAGACAAAAGGGGGCCTGGGGAGGTATGCATTATTGAAAGGGAGAAGAAGAAGCACAGAGGACAAACACAGGGGCTGGCAAACCGGGCTTAGAACAGATGAGACCCAGGTCACTCCTGAAGGTCTTGTTCACAGAAGCTACTGGATAACCTCACCTGGGTGGTATCCCCAGTATAAATAAACTTCAGCCATCCCTCCCACTCAAGAAGCAAAGTCCTGGGAGAGAGAGTACAATGGAGCAAGCTGAGGTCATATGCCTGCTTCTCAGCAGAAGGTTCCATTAGGAGGAGCCCTTTACTTTTAACATAGGAGATTATGCCAGTTCCAAGGTCTAAACACAATGGAGGAGAGAAAAATCCCAAGAAGGGAACTGGGGTGTTGTTGGGAAGTAGGAATGGTCACTGGGCAGTCAATATCCACAACACATCTGAGAAAATGTCTTCTGTGTTTGTCTCTCTGCCTTGGACCTGACCCCAGGCTCACCTAGCCACCTTTCCAATTCCAAACCGCTTTCCTTGGGCTGAAGCAAAGGGTTTTTCCCTGGTGGCAGATGCAAATTTCTTTCCAAGGGAAGAAAGATCTTTTGCTGTAAGTTAACAAGATTGTCAGCAATTCATGATTGTGTGTATCTCAAGGCAGGTGTCCTGAGCTGGGTCTTGGGACGCGCAAGATTGAGCGCCAGGTTCTGACAGACAGCAAGCCTGGCCCCTGAGCCTCACCTAGCAGCACACCCCTCCAAGCTGAGCACTGTCCAGTCCCACACACCCAATTCGGATCTAAGAAATCTGGCATGACGTTGTCTTTCTTTGCACATATTTTTTCTATTTCTACTTTCATCCAGATGCAGTTAAAATCTGTAAACAAATTCTTCAATACATCATAAGGCGTATCTTTTCCAGTCATTCCTGTATCACGTGTTGCTACTTGAGTGGCTGGTCCACTCTCTGAAGATGATTGCTCCTTATTACATCACTGACCATAAGCCTGGGGAAATGGGTCCTGCAAATACCGTGCTCAGGCAGTAATAATGGACATATGGCAGCAGACCAGCCAGCGGACACCTCAGCATCAGGAAGGCTGCCGTGATGATAGCTATCCTCTGGATCATGGAGCTGGAAGGCCTTTTAACAAACACTTGGTTCAATTCCTTCTTTTTCAGATGAGGAAGCCCAGGGAGGGGAAGTGACTTGGTCAGTGTTACCCAGCGCCTGGATGGAAAAACTAAGACAAACCCTGATCTCATGGGTCCTTTTCATTACATCATCACACTGTTTTGAAAAATAAGAAATTTCATTAGTTTTCCAAGTCTTCTAGAAGCAAACACTGTCTTTTCTGCCTCTTAGCTGAGGGAAATCATGAATGTAACTCCTGACCTTTTGTACCCAGATAGCAGATGTGATGCATCACTTGCCTTAATGTAATACTCCATGAAACCCTAATAATAAGAATGCTCAAGGACTGTGGTACCCTGAGAATTCAGGTTTCTGGATAGCAACTGAAAAGAAATGGCAAAATGTTTTTTTTTTAATACATCTTATTGAAAATGGTTTTAAATTGTGTGTGTGTGTGTGAGAGAGAGAGAGAGAGAGAGAAAGAGAGAGAGAGAGAGGCGGGAGGGGGTGGTGCAGGGAGAGGGATTTTCCACCTTAGTAAATATTATCAGGGCCAGGCTCAGCCTCTGAAGTCCGGGCCCCTGAAACTATATTTCTGCTGCATCACCTTGGACAAGTTCCTTAACCTATTTGAAGGTCAGTTTCCTCTTCTGTGATATAAATAACCTACCTCAGCAGGCTGTTTTGAAGTTTTAATTAGATAACTTACAGAACACACTTGGGACAGGGGCCCACCAATGGCAAGGCCTCACGTGTTCTTAATGTTATTCCTAACATAATGAAACCTTTGGTGTTTGCTCTTTTCCACAAGTCCCTAAGAACACCTCTCTGCTGTTTCAAGGGATAGCACACGTGACTTGTTTAGAACCACCTGGAGAGATTTACAAAGTACACTTGCCTGGGTCTCTCTCCCAAAGATTCTGGTTCAACTGGTTGAAAGTGCACCTGAGGCATGGCTCCTGTTGCCTAAAGCTCGGGGGGGGGGGGCGGTTCTAAGGCAGCCCAGCTGGGCAAGCATCCCTGTACAGAAGTAAGCCGACAACTAGAGCACAGGGAAGGTGAAGACCATCAAGCCACAGAGCTCACAGCCACTGCAACATCACCTCATCTCCCCGCTTCATGGATGTCACCGCTGAGAAGGAAGCCAGAGCTGCAGCGCTGTGTCCTTAGTGAGTTCAAGCTTCTCATTCAAAACCATCTGAATGAGGGGTGCCTGGGGGGCTCAGTCCATTTAGCATCTGCTTAGGCTCAGGTCATGATCCCACGGTCCTGGGATCGAGCCCCGTGTCTGAGCTCCCTGTTCTCCCTCTCCTCCCTGTTTGTGCCCTCTCTCACTATCTCTGTCTCTCTCTCTCAAATAAGTAAATAAAATTAAAAAAAAAAACAGTCTGAATAAAAGGGATTAGGCTAAAGTCAAACAAATTCCAGACTTTACCCTGGCAGCTGATTTTTTTTTTTTACCAAATCGTTTACCATATTCTCCTAAAAAACAAAAACAAAACCAGCACCTAAAAGAATAAATATTTTTAAAAAAGTATAAAAAGTACAGAGATGTCAGTCCTAAAGAATTAAGGTAGTCACTGTCTTGTTTGTGACGTGGGAAATAGGTTCTCACCTGTGCCTCTACTTTTTTTTCTACCTATTAGCCAGGCCTGAAGTTCGGCTATGTTTTAACAAGATACAAGAGAATCAGAGGAAGTTATTTTTGGTGCCAGACTTTCTTTTTAAGGCTGACCAGGGCAAAGGGGAATTAGGCATGTGACCTCCTTTTCCAGCTGACTTCACAAAAGACAGGGAAGAGGAGGGTCCCATGGAGGGTCCCCATGAGTCACTGGCTCAGATCCCACCCTTCTGCTGGCCTGGCCCTGAGGATCCCAGGGTGCTACCAGCAGGCACTGCAACTGTTCACGTGCCTGCGTTTGGGGAAGTGGGGCCTGGGAAAACAGCGACACAGGGGCAGAGTGTGCTGCACAGCAACGGAATCGTGCCCTGAGAGCCGGGCTTCCTCCTCCGAGGTCTGGTCCTGGCAAGTCCCTTCACAAGCCAGCCTTTCCAAAGAGGAACACCTCAGGGTTGGCTCCAACCCCTCGGCTTCCTCTTTCTTCCCTAGTTCCCCTGCGAAGCTGGCCCCAAAGTCCCTGATTCCTAGCAGTTCCAAGGACCGCTGTGGTGAGAATCTTGAGTATGGACGGTCGGAACGGGAACCAATAGCCTGAAGCCAGCAGGAGGCCCAATTTCAGTGCAAGGCAGTGGCTTTCCAAGAGTTCCATCTGGGGGAAGCCTCGGCTGTGTCAGGGTTGTGAGACTGAGTTCCGTGTCCGGCTCTGCCCTGAGCATGAAATCTACTTAAGATTCTCTCTCTCCCTGTCCCTCTGCCCCTCCCTGCTCGTGTGCATGTGTGTGCACGTGTGCACTCTCTTTTTTCTCTTTGTCTAAAAAAAAAAGGCAAAAACACACATGGGAATGATATAGGCCTAATTTAGGCTAATGGTTACCTTTGGGAAGGGCGAGGGAAAGACGAAGAAATGGGAAGAAACAGAACAGTATCTGGACATTTTTATTTCTTTGGAAGGAGAGAAAGGGACAGTGAGAGAGAACTGAAGCACGTTTCATGCTGGTGATGGCTTATAAAGGTGTAGTTTATTCTTTTTCCTACTCAATAGGATCAAAATGTTCGTATTTACAAATTAAAAACAGTAAGAAAGTTATTTGTCAGACTTACTTTTGTCTTGGATAGCTGACACTAACTGGAGGATTCATAGAAATGTATTTTTGGATAGGAACAGAGCCTTTGAGAACATCTGGCCAGCAGCGTCTGTCTGGTTCCAGAACCCCTTCCATGACTTGCCTGTGGCCCTGGGTGGACACCTGCCCTGACACAGCCGAGGCTTCCCCCAGATGGGAATGGTATTTCATTGTTTCCATTTGCATTTCCCTTATCATGGAGAGCCAGTTATAGTTTTTGAGGCCAAGAATAGAATCTAACCCCTCCCCACCCTACACACACACTTGGTGGAGGCAGGAGGAAGCATGGGGGCTGGGGATGAGCCCAAATGGTGAGCTTCCAAAGACCCAGGGCTGGAGCAGGGATTTTGCACTTACAGGTCAAGCACAAACGAGCATTGGAACAGAAGGCTAAATTCCAAAAAGATAGACCAAGAAGTTGCCAAAGAGAAGGGACCAGAGTAGGGATAGATTCAGAACTCCAAAATCAGGGAGGTGAGCAACAGCAAAACCCACCGAAATCAATGGGAAAGGGTCCAAGCTATTTCCTGAGAAAAGGGGCAGTTGTTTGCAGCTGGCAGTGGGGAGAGAGCAAGACTGGGGTTGGGGCAGCTGAGCAGAAAGGGAGAGTAACAAGCACCAAGGCTCCAGCTACTCCGCCTGCCACTGTCATACCTGTGGCCATCTTAGTCTCTACTGTGACCCCTGAGAGCCCTAAGTAACCCTGTGTGTGTCCTCCTAAATGAAACTCCTCAGCTCAGGCCATAAAATGTGGGCCACACTTCAGTTTGCGGGTTTGGGGTTTTCATTTCATTAGAGCGAACAACAAAAGTGCCGCAGTGGGTGAGGGACTTCTTTTTGGCAAATTGTTTTTCCTTCTGGTGGCTTCTTTTCAAAACATGTTTTGGAAACATTTAACAGTCCTTCCCATAGCACTGCTTCTCAGGGAAGTTAAACAAAGCCAGACTGATGGACTGACTTCAAGGCATATGTGCCAAAGTATGTCTCCCATATTAAAGATGCTGGAACTTTCTGGGAACAACTCATTTCTTTGCGGGGGGGGGGGGGGGGCGGGCACTGGAGTGTGTGGGAATCCCATCTATCTCCATGTCCTTCTACCAGGCAAAACCCTGAGAAGCAGAGTCATCTATCAACATGTGTGACAGATATGGTACTTCTTAATGGGGACAGGAAACCACTCTAACCTCATTGGGTCCACAGTTTCAAAGCCAACTTTCCCTTCGGCTCACTTTGCTTCAAGTATGGCCAAATGCTAAGGACAACAGCCAAGGAAGCCTCCAGAGAGACAGGCGTGGAATAGTGTGTCATGGCCCCACAATGGCATCTGGAGAGGCTAAGAAAACCAAATCCTATTATCTCCTTTCCCTTATTTGCACCAAAGGGGTATAACATGCGATGAAGTCCTCAGTCCAAAATGGACAGGATTTAATAAAACCCTAAAATATTAACAAGTGCCTGCAATGATTCTGTAATTCTGTCAATCCTTACTCTTCTTTTTTTATAATAATTTTTTATTATGTTATGTTAGTCACCATACAGCATATCCTTAGTTTTTGATGTAATGTTCCATGATTCATTATTTGCGTATAACACCCAGTGCACCAATTCTTACTCTTCTAACCTTTTTAAGATTAAATATGACCAAGCTATGCTACATTTCTGATGATTTGTGAATGATAAGGCCAAGCATGATACTGTCAGTCATTTCTAATATCTTTTGGCTTTGAAATCTACCATAGAACACCTTCATCTTTGAAGAAAGTTTTAGAGTCCATTTACTCATGCATTTGTCACACACACACACACACACACACACACACACACACACACTAGCATTGTATTTGCATGAGAATATTAGGCATGCCTTCTGCCACAGAGCCATTCCATTCGAGATTCTTAACTGAGCACCTGCTAGGTAGGAGTTGATAAGAGGCTGAGTAAGTCAGGATCAGCAGATATACAGCTCACAGACTGTCACAGTTCTAATGAAAGGGTTCCTGACAGAAGTGTGGGCCAGGGTGAGGGAACAGACCAACGATGGCAAGGGGCCCAGGGCCCAGCCACCAGTGGGAAGCCATAACCACACCTAGGGCTGAAAGGACTCAAGGAGGAAGCAGTGTTACTAGAGCCCAGAGACAGCTGGAGACTTGAAGGACAGCTGCGCAGTGGAAGTTGTATCAAGGAGGGACAGGGCCACTCCCAGAGACTCAGGACAGAGAAATAACCCACCTCTCTGTCTTCCCACCCTTGGGTCTACTGCTGTGTTCCCCTCTCTGCTAAATCCAACTGGAAGCCAGCCGGTAAGGGCACCTGGGTGATGCTGTCCTCAGGAGTCGGCCCCCACTGAGCTCAGAGCAGGGTGTAGTAGAGAGGAGATGGGCTCAGGGGCTTGAGGGGGAGGGGTGTCAATGGAAAATAGTCTGCATCATGGCTCTCCTCCATCCCACGGTGCTTCCTGTTTGAATCGGTTGTATCTCTCTGTCAGAGGGCTCATGTGGAAACTCAGCACAAATCCTCTCTTGATTTCGTGATCAAACAACTCATAAATCCGCCTGATCCAGGGTCAGTCTCTGTTAGATAGTCTAATTCAGAGTCATTTAACTCTGGAGTTAACCAAACGGCAGTTTCCCTTATAACTTGAACGTGGTCACAGCCAATTATGTGAGAGAAAATCATACGAGGCTCAAGCAGCCAAGTGCACTTCTCCAAGCAGCCACCTTGCTACTGGTTTGCAGCAGAGAGACAGGAGCTCTCTTTTCATTTTCTGGAGAAACAGCCTCAGGCAGGCTCCAGGCTAGAGGACCCAGTTACCCACGATGGAAATAATGGCCAGCACTTACTTAGCCCTAAGTATGTGCCAGGCGCCATTCCGCAGGCTTTGGGTAGGTGCGGGTTATCCTGTTAGCCAAGGCGCAGGATCAGAAGGTGAGAGGAGAGGGGTTGGGGGGCTGATTCGCTTGATCCCCCTGCTGTTCTGGCAGGAGCTGCATGCCTCTACCTATGCCTCAGCTCCTGCCTAGGGGTCCCTCTCCCAGTCCCCGGGCTTGAGAAGACTCTCCCTCTGCTTGCTCCTCCGGGCGCAGAGTGGTAAAAGCTTCCCTCGGGTGTTTCCTCCTCCCTCCCTGGTTCCCTAACCCTACCCATGCCCCCAAACTGTTTTTTCATTAAACTCTCCTCCAGGACCCCTTTGAGTGTTCCATCTGCCTCCAAGCGGGTCCCTGGCTGGTACGAGGCACACGGACTCAGTTAATGATGCTGCAGCTCCCAGGCTGAGAGGGTCACCTTCACAAGTGCACCACGGGAACGGATGCAGGCAGGGAGTGGCCAGGCTCTCTAGGGACATGGGGATCTCTCTTCAACAAAGATACAGTTTAACTTCATCTTCTTGCCTTCTTTTTCTTCACAAGGAGTAAGTCAGGCAGTTTATAGGAAACCCAGATGTAGGCTGAGCAATTGCTATCCTGAGAAAGCACTTGGCCTTCAGAGAAAAACACCAGCTCTGCCACCTACCCACCACACAACACAGGGCAAGTCGTCTCTCTGGTCCTCAACAGCTGAGTCTGTTAAATGGGTCTTAAAATATCTCCTCTACAGGGTCATTAAAAGGTAACAAATGTTAAATACCTGGTACAGAGTATACCTTCAATGAATCTAAATCCACCCCCCCCCTTTACTTTTTAAGGATCCTGCTGTTTTCTCCTGGAACCTTGTCTTAACTGCATCGCATTTAAGCTTGAGACTCCTTCTCGTTTGCCACCTTTCCTGGAGTTGAGTTCACTTCACTTCTGCATCTGAATCTGTGAGTCACAAGGACTTTATTTCTGGAGTGGGATGGGAGGATGGCTTTCTTGATAAGACCTGAGATTCTGGGCACAGGCAGTTTTCCCTATGACATAATGCTGTGTGTGCGTGTGCATGTGTGTGCGCACACGGAAATCTGATCCAGGACAAGCTCATTTCCACTTCTGACTCATGCTTCCATTCAGATACTATTAATTGGTCCCTAGAGAGCATTATAGGGGATAAAATGGCAGGGATAACAAATGTGGGATGAGAGTGAGCACCCTTTTTGAAAATAATTGTCATTAAGAGCCCAAGGACCTCATGCCTGGCTGGGTTAGAGTTTAGTAGGTATTTCTTCTAAGGCAATTTTGGGTTGATGGTCAGTCCTTTGTGGAAAATTCAGGAGCATTTCCAATTAGTTTAGTCACAACCAGGGTGGAAAGAGTCCATGCTTCCTCTTCTAGAGCTTATATCCGAAATGACAAGGCCTACAAAATTCCAATTTAGAGTTTTCCAGCAAGCCATTACCGACCTATATACCATAGGAACAGATTTCAGGCAGTGGTTCTCAAACTTCCATGTATATCAAAATCACATGCCCAGAATCATAATCATATGCCCCATCCAATGGTGTCAAAATCACCCTTGCATACTTAAGAAGTTCCCCAGATGATTCTGATGAATATAAAACATTGATAACAAATGATGTTAAGGGACTTGCAGAAAAGAGCTTGTCACATCCCCTCAGGCCACCTGCCAAGTGAATTAGAGAAGGTAGATCCATCACTGGTGAATACATGCATGCAAGTTGTCACTGGCCGATGATTAAGAGGCAGCAGCAGGGAGGACGTTCCTATCTGCCTATCAGAAGGGCCTTCTTTCTGATTTATTTCTTGCAAAAGATTCACCAGATATATGCCAAACAAACTTCCCAATGTAAAACTTCCTGTGGGCAACTGACAAAGTATACTGCTTGGTCAGAGAGGAAAGGAGAGGAGAGCATGGGCAGGAAAGGGGCTTCAATTTGGAGAGTGAGGGAGAGTGATGTGGGGCAGGGCAGAGAATCAGTGTGTGGGAGAAGCACAGGTGTTAGAGCTAAGCTGGAAGGCTCCAGAATGCAGAAATTCACATACCACCTTCATAATGTTGCCATGCCTGCATATCACCTAGACCTACGCTTTCCAGCATGGTAGCCCCAAGCCTCGTGCGGCCTTGAGCCCTCGAAATGTGGCTAGGCCAAACTGAGATGTGACATAAGTGTAAAATACACAGCAGATTTGAAGAACTATTACAAATATATATATAATATCTACTGATCTACTGATGAGTAGATATCTGCTGATAATTTTTCTGATTACATGTCAAAATTATATTTTAGGTCTATCTAAAGAAAACATCTATTATTAAAATTACTTTCACCTGTTCCTTTCTTAAAAAAGTGACAAATAATTTTTAGGAACCTATGTTGTTTGCATTTTTGGCTCCCATTGTAGTTCTAGCAGACGGCACTAACGTATACTATTATTTACTTGATTTGTTTTCTTTGCATTTGATTCACCTTTTTTACTCAAATGCACTTAACTTTATCCCAGGCAATAATGACCATGAAATCACAAGTTTGATATGCCAGTTAAATTTTTCTCATAATCATTAAAATAAATATATCAAAAAGCTCATTCACACACTACCTAAATTTACCTTGTATTTTACCAGGGGTATATAAAACCACATTTTGGGAAATACAAATCTAGTCCAAACTCTTTGATACCCAGAAAGAATGAAAATGACTGGTCCACAGCCACTAATATTATACCAGAGACTGAGGCAGCTCAGTGCTGTCTACTAAGCTCTGTGTGTGTGTGTGTGTGTGTGTGTGTGTGTGTGTGTGTGTGTGCTGGAGGGGGGGGGAAGTGGGTAACCTAGGACCCCCACACAAGCAAGTTCCCACATCCCTCACAGGCCTGGACCAGTGATAGCGTGACTGTGACTGTGACCGTGACTGTCAGCAAAGAGGGAGTGGTGTCTGGTCACACACTCTGGGTTTCCACTCTCCCCTGGCATTTCACAAGGCAGGTGCCTTTCTTAAAGGGCCAGTAGGAAATGCAGCTTACGCCTCTGAGTAATTGTGGAAGCAGGCAGTGCCCTTCAATAACCCATGCCATCCCCACTCACCCTCTGGCCACCACTAGCCTCTCTCGTCATCCCTCCACCCACCAGCCCTGCTTCCACTTGGAAGTTGCTGTCGCCCACAAGTCAAGGTCCCTCTGGGTCACAGCGGGGTTCTGACTGCCCTTCTTCAGCTACCCTGTCTGATTGCAAGGGAGGAGCAAAGCCCCCTCCAGAGGAGCATTTGCAAGCCTGTTAGGATGGCAAGAGGTAGGGACCCTCCCATGAAGTGGAGAGGCCGGCTAACAGTCCTTGTCCTATAACCTTTTATGTCTCACCCTAACCCAGCCCGTGCTTAACAAATGCTGGTGAAGAGCCAGCCAGTGGGTGTGAAGGTCTTGCCATTTCTATCTAAGATCTACAACCAGGAATGTTTCCTCGTGAGGAATAGAAGGTTTGGGATCAGTCCCAGCAGCCAATACTCACCACAGATGCAAAGTGAGGGGACTTTGGACTTCCCCTCAGAGGAGCCTTCTAGAACATTTTGGACCCTTTACATAGGACACTGCAGGGGTCCAAAACAACCTCCTCACAGACATCAGTGTATGTACCAGCCATTGTCTTGGGCAGGTTTCCTTTTCCTCCGTCTTATTGCTTCTCCTCTCACCTCCAGAACATCCAGATTCCTTAAAGTCCCTATCTGCTCTTGGCCTTCTTCCTATTTCCCAACCTATTCAGATGGCTCTTTCCAGCTAAAGTGATTTCAACCTTCAACTCATTGGCCCAGCTTTAGAGCTCCCCTTGGCCCTAGAGGAGATATCCCCTACCCTGGAGCTGGTATGCAGAGAGCCCGCTGATCAGACCAGCTCCTGCCCTCCACCACAGGACAGGAGAAAGCCCAGAGCCCAGCTGGTGCCCCTGTAAAGAACACCTGGATGGCTGTGCCCACACTCAGGCCTGATGGGCCCATCCAGTCCCTCATCAGACGATTGGAAGGCCAAGATGAGAATCAGCACAGGTGAGAGACCTGACCTCCAATCCTGGCTTGGCCTCCATTTACTCATCTTTCAATGGGTATTAGGATGTTATGTGGCCAAGAGGAGTTTAAATGAGAAAACCAGCAAGGAATCCAAGCTGTGCTGTACTTCACTGCTACAAACATGCTAATAATAGCTAGTAATCATTGAGCAATTACAACGTTCCAGGCCCTATGCTTGGCCAGGTATCATCTCATGTTATCTGCACCATGACCTGAGGAAACGGGGCCAGAGAGATTGAGTAACTTGCCCAAGGTCACACAGCTTCTAGGTGACAGGCAGCCAGTGTCCTCAACCCACTCTGTGCACTAGCTCCTTCCTTGTTCCCTGTAAGAGATGGCACAGGGGGAGAGAGGCAACTGAGGGGGGTAAAGGGGGAGTAAACACTCCATGCAGCTGCCGGGATGTCCCTCAAGGACAAACACAGAGGGGGTGGTGTGGACTAGCACAATGGACTATCGGCCCAGGTGGCTTCTTCTCATTTGTCCCTCTTATCACCACAGTACCACACTCAGCAGAGGCCCCTCAAGGTTGCCCGCCACACGAGTGTCCCCAGGGGGCTGTGATAGGCTTTCAGGGTCTGAATGGTTGACAGCTTGAATTTGACAAGATCTGTGTTGAAAACAGAGCCCCATAACTGACTCACGGAAAAACGCCAGCGGCCCTCCCAGAGGACCCCTGTGATGGATGGGCCTCTCCCTGAGGGTCCCAGTGGGCCGGCTGGGGAGGGCTGAGGTCTACGGGGCCTCACTCGAGCTGCCAGGAGGTCAACTACCATTTTAATGACTACCCCATGCCAGCCACCTCTCACTTGCTCAAAAGTGCAGCCGTTCTCCGTCTTTGGCAAACTCCACACTTCCAGAGGTAGAGGCCCGCTCCACAGTCTCCTTTGTCCTGGCAGGATCACAGACTCAGCCTGAGCCCCCATTCTCTTCTCAGGGACTGGAGAGAGGCCTTGAGACTTCCAAGCTGGAGGGTCTCTCATCTTAGCCTGGGCTCTCCCGCCAGCCTCCTAGACACACATACACACACAGTAAGTATCATGGAGCCAACAAGCAGAGGGGCCCATCCTGCACCTAAAGTTGGGAGTTCGTTTGTTCGTTCATTCATTCATTCATTCATTCATTCATTCATAGCTATTTCCTGGGTCCTTACTAGACACCAGGCCCTGCTGTAAGCACTCGTTGTAAGTGAGGAAAACAGATACAGTCCCTGTCCCCAGGAGTGGGTTGTTAGACAGCAGGTTTATACCCAGGGGCCGTCAGGAAGAAACAAGCACCGCAGGACTGTTAGAGGCCCTCAAGCCCAAATACAAAGGATTAGGGGTGAGGCGGGCAACATCCCCCTCTATAGCCCTCTGTCTTGGTTTCTGGGCCTTTTTAGGGTATTTGCCACAGAATGAATTCCCAGACTAGAGGTTCTCCTAACCACTGTGCCTCAGAGTCACACTGAGATCACCTTAGATGTATGGATTGCCAGAGCCCTGCTCCTAGAGATTTGGCTTCTGTAGGTCTCAGGTGGGGTCTAGCAATCTGTATTTGTAAAAACTGTTCTAGGTGATTCTAAGGCAAAACCAGGTTTGAGAGACCCCAGCTTAATTGTGACTTCCTTATCGCCCAGGTATCTGTAGGATCTGGATCAGTGGGAGAATGAAGGAATGAAGGAATGCATGAACAAATGAAAGCCTGCAGGTCTGGAAGCTTGCATGAGGCTGTGGTCAGCAGTAGGGGCCCAGGCCCAGAGGTCTGGGGAATTGATGTGGCCTAGAATCTCTGGGTGAATTAGTAGCACATGAAGGGTGGGAGGCACAGGATGGGGGCAGGATGTGGGACCCCATGCCAGCCACTGGGCCTGGACCTTCTTGCCAGAGAGAGACAGATGAGCTCAGCATGGTCAAAGTGCTGATGACTCAGGGGGAAGTGGAGTCCACAGGCCACAAACATGGTCAGGACATCCTGGGCAGCCTGTCTATGCTAGGTAACATGGAGATGGAGACAGGCAGAAGGTGGGAGGTAGCCCTGTACCCTGAAGCCCCCGTTGTCACTGCCTTACATTCGCCAGTTACTAATTTGACCCCTACTGGGTGAGGGTCTGCCTTGGGCCAGGTCAGCCACCAGCACTGATAAAGCAGGGACTGGTCCAACCCCTGGCCTCAAGGATGCCTGTGGCGGGTGGAAGAGATGAGCACGGAAAGAGACAGAGGTGATAGAGGTGAGGACAGGAAGCCTCTGGACATCTTGGCTGAGAACAGAGCCACGCACTCAGAGAAGAACAAAGTCTGGAAACACCAAAAGCTAAAGAGAACGTAGAGCCCCTGGGATTGGGTTAAAATGTGTGCTGTGCAGAGTTACAGGAAGAGCAGTGTGGAGGATTCCATTTCTACCACTTACTGGGAGTGTGACCTCAGACAAGCTACTTAGCCTCACTGAGCCTCAGATTCCTTGTCCAAAGAATGGGAATAATAATACCTACTTCACACGATTACTGAGTTGACAGAATAACAAACTGAGTGTGAGAACACTGAGCAGGCAGTAGATACTCAATAAAACATGACAAAGATGACCACTAATGGAGCTCTTTCCGTACAATTCCCATAAACACAATACAATCTGGGGCGCCTGGGTGGCTTAGTCGGTTCAGCGTCTGCCTTCAGCTCAGGTCCTGATCCCAGAATCCTGGCATCAAGCCCCGAGTCGGGCTCCCTGCTCAGCAGGGAACCTGTTTCTCCTCTCCCTCTGCCTGCTGCTCCCCCTGCTTGTGCTCTCTCTCTCCCTCTCTCTCTGTCAAATAAATAAATAAATAAAATCTTTAAAAAAAAATACAATACAATACAATCTGAAAGAAGCTGCTCTTTACCTTAGCTTCCAGATGAGGAAACAGACTAAGAGAAGTGTCCCACAGCAGATAAATAGCAAAACCAGAACATGAACCCTGTATGACCCATTCCAGAGACTTTACTGTAATACTAAGCTATACACAAATATGTTTTTGAAAGAGAAGATGGTTAAAAATCAAAGTATCTGTGATAATCATAATAATCAAAAGTGGCAGTTCGGGGGAATTTCACTTAGGATTAGGAAAACTGGACTGTATTTGTCCACAGGCTGCTAATAATAGCTTCCTTGTATTGGGTACTTACGAGGTGCCAGGCACTGTACAAAGCACTCTTAGAAATCCATATAAAACACCTGTTTTACAGATGAAGCAGGTGGGACCTAAGAGGATTAAGTGCCTAGCCTGAGGTCACTCAGTTAGAATGGCTGAGTTAAGATTTGAATTCATGACCCTGAATCCTTACGCCTTTGGATTCTGTGGATTCCCACAGAGAGCACTGAGCAGAATGTCCAGAAGACAAGACTTCTTAGATACATGAGGTATTTCTCAGGGGACATCCTCACTGGGGCTGCAATCAGACCTGGTTTGAGGTCAAGAAAGTAGAAGTAGAGAGAGAGCAGCAGTGGAGTCCAGCCCAGGCTCAGCTGCTACCTCCCTGAGGTATCGAGGAAACACCCAAGCCCCTGGTTGACAGGCGTCAGATCTACAGGGACAGGGTGTGGCAGAATCTCTTCCCACATAGAAGTGGGAAGTACGAAGACTCTAGAAATCTCCTGTCACGTTCCAGATGTTTGCCTGACCCTTTCTAGTGGCAGTGATAACTTTGTGATGGACCCATCTGCTTTGAATGGCTTCTCCAGTTGCTTCTCCAGCAACTGTCTGGGTAAAAGCCTGCTTTTTGTTGTTTGGCTTTGTTTCATTTGTTGACCAAAGCTGAAATGCAAGCATTCGTGGACTTGGCCTTGGAAGCCTACTGACGTAGGACAGGTCCCTTTCCTCTCCATCTGAATTCTTCCAGCCACCAATGACGCCTGTCCTCCTGACCTCATGAAGTAGCTTCAGAGAAGAAATAAGGTCATTCAAAGCATTACACAGAAACAGGGTTTTTTTGGTTTGGGATTTTACTGGTTTTTTTTTTTTTTCCTGTTTTAAGTCACACACTTAGCAATACTGCCTTCTTCAGTGAGCTCATAAAAGCACTTGGTTTTGACTGACGACTATAAAGGGCTGAGTTTATTGCATGGTGGATTATGCACATTTCACACATGCAGAAATACAGAATCGTCCAGATGGTCACACATCCCTATATGGTCACCCAGAGAAAAGACAGTGATGGGAAGATTCAGAGACAAGAAAGGATTTTCCTCACTCTTTTTTTTTTTTTAAAGATTTTATTTATTTATTTGACAGAGAGAGAGAGACAGCCAGTGAGAGAGGGAACACAGGCAGGGGGAGTGGGAGAGGAAGAAGCAGGCTCCCAGCAGAGGAGCCTGATGTGGGGCTCGATCCCAGGACTCTGGGATCACGCCCTGAGCCAAAGGCAGATGCTTAACGACTGAGCCACCCAGGAGCCCCGGGATTTTCCTCACTCTTGTGCCAACCTTGCCAGAAACACCAAAGGCCCCAACATTTTCCAAGCCCCAGTGGTCCCTAGGCCTGAGGTAAGGTAGGATGAGGGAATATTTGGCCTCTGCCCCTCATGTCCCTAGGAAGCAGAGGGGTCAGAGTCTTTCCTCTGGGCACTGAGCCTTTGTGAGTTCAACTGAAGTCTCAGTAGACACCAGCAGAACTGCTCACAATGATGCCCTAATTCTTCACAGCTGCCGTGTCCACCCATTCCCTTGTTCAGCAAAGGCTTCCTACAGAGACGGAGCAGGATATCAAGTTTCAAGTGCCGGTTTCCATGTCTTTATAGATTCCTCAAACTCCCGGCAAAAGCTGCCATTACCCTTAAGGTGGAATAAATCTCCGCTCTCCCTGTTATCTCGGAAAATTCCCTGAATGTATCCATCTACCTTGGCCAAGAAAGAAATAATGCAGGTCTGGGACAGCTCAGGCCAGCGAAGTTCCTCTCCCCAGAGGGCCAGGAAGCTGTGCAAGTGATACCATAAATAGTCTATTCTTGATATAAATGTCTTAGGGCTTTATCCCCATCCTCCCAAGTCAGGCCATTCTGGGGAAACAAAGGTTAAATGAAGTGCAAATTTTAGTGACTAAAACATTACTCTCTGTTTGGCAAGAATAAGCAAATCTGCATTTAGTAGCTTTTTGCTGGCCTGACTAAAGGCTTTTCATCATAGCTGACCCCTTCGAGGCTGAGAGGACAAGGGAGGCCGATGAACCCCAGGATTGAGAAAGGAGAGAGGGGAGGCAACAGGAATGTGGCTCAGCCTGTCATGCCTGAAGCAACCTTGTTCTGAGAGGTGGACCCATGGGACTCGGGACCCTAATGGGCAGGGAGCTCGTTCAGGGAGAGAGAGCCACTACTGAATGGTCGCCCCTCCCCCCACCACCACGTCCACACAAGGGAGAGAAAGTCCCAATGTCTGAAAAACAAAAACTCGTAAATAGGGAAGTGTGTGAGGCTGAGAAAACCAGCAGACACCTGACAGCTTTCCTTACGCAAATGTCAATTGGTATACCAAAACAAGTGACTAAAGCGGGCATCACTTATGAAGAAGTTGACCCTTGGTTTCTTCAGTTGGATGACTAGAGTCAGAGACTTAAAAAACAGGAAGCACCAGATGTAATATCAAATGACCCAGACAGTGAAAAGCAAGGCAGAGGACTAAATTGGAAGACAGGAAGTCACAATCACGCCACAAACAATACAGATATTTGTCTGAGATATGCTTGGCGGGGTGCCCTATCATGGCCAGAAAATAGAGGAGCGCAGCCAAGATGGGGATATTTATCAGAGGCGAGGCCACTAGAAATGGCCAAACTGATACCCCTCCTGTGAAACCTCATCTTCACAGCTAAGTAAAACCTCAGAGGTTACACTGCTGAGTTGAAAGTACAACTTGCCAGCCTAGGGCCAGATGCTATTACTGAGCCGGGGGACTCAGGCCCCAAATAAAAGCTCTGGCCTCCCCCAGAGCCTGTCCTGGCTCAAGGGAAGGGTAGTGGGCTTCTACTGTTTCCTCCCCCAGGGAGCAACAGCACATTCCCTTTTGCCACCCCTCCCCCATCCTGGCTCATCCAGCTGGTTTGAGTGGAGCCCACCCATCCCTGAGCTGCTGAAGCCTGGAGTGGCCCTGTGAGGCTCACAGCACTGTCAGTCCCTGGGAGCACTGACTGATACAGGGTGACCCTCTCTGAGCCAGTGAACATGAGCCCTGGGAATCTGCTGGAACTACTGGAAAGTAGAAGCTCTTTCTCACCTAGAATGACTAATATGATAGAATAAAATCTTCCTGCTGCCAGAAGTCACTAGGGGGAAAGAATCTGCTGGAGAATTAAAGCCAACACGGAGGAAAGCAGTGCCATTAATACAGAGAAAAAAGACTCTGTCTTTATGATATAATTAGGAATTCCTGGATCCATCCTCCCCTGAAGTTAGACCCTAATCTTGGACTATGCAGCTGAGACAGCAATAAAGTCCTCTCTTGCTAGTTTCAGTTGTTATCTGTCACTTGTGACTGGAGAGTCCTAATACAGGAAACAAAGGGTCTAGTCTCTGGTCTCCATGAGGAAATCAGAGGGACTCTCTCTCAGGGATAACAGTCTACAATTATATGAGCTGTGAGGCCTTATCGAAACTCCCTTGTCTCACTGAATCTTGCCTCCTCTGAAATGAGGGAGTTGGATGAGGACCACTCTAGGGTCCAGGCAAGTGCTGAAATTGTGAGTTCGGAACTTTGTAATATTCTTCTGAAATGTCCCAGAGCCCTGAAAGCACCACTCAGGAAACACTTGACTTTCATTTCAGCAGATGATTTTTATGTCCTTCCCACATAACCCAGAATGCCAGTATTTGCCTGGGGATTTTTTACTGTTACAGAATACAAACAGAGAAAATGGAAGTTATCTGGAAAATCTTAGCTCACGAAAGCTCTTCAACTGAACATTCCCTCAGGCTCTGTCTTCTACATCCCAGCCAATAGCCACAGGTGTTAGAGATGTGAAAGTACCACCCTTCCCTGCCACCCAGGACTGTTGTGGTCCTGGAGGCGTGGCTGGCTGCTGGTATATCAGAGACAACATGTAAAGGTACAGTCATCAGGAAAATATAGTTTATAAATTGAATTGTATAATTTCTGATAGTCCAGAATTCAGGCCTTTATTATCCAAGATTTTTTAGGTCTGTATAAAAACAGCACAAAAAACAAAGATAATTCGTTCTGCCCATGTAACTAAGAGAAAACAATCAATATCGCGTCTTCAGACACAGTTGGATCCAGGCACTAGAATGATGTCTAGCGGAACATGTCTCTCTCTATCTCTTAGTTTGACTGTATTTTCTGGGCAAGCTCTTCTTATCTGTTTCCTTAGATTTCTACCAGGACTTCCAAGTTTATATCCATTTACCAAGTTAGCAACCCCAGGAGGAAAAAAAGCATGTCTTTGGTGATAGTCATGTTAAAAACCCCAGGACTAATGCCCAGTGGTCCAGTCTGACTGATATGTCCATGTCTGAAACAAGGAGAGTGATTCCAATCAGCCAGGCCTAGGTCACACACACACATGTATGTGCATGGGGGTTTAGGAGGTAGACGCAGCCCCATCTGGCCCACATGGGCTAAGACTGAGGAAGGGATGTTGACCCAAAGAAAAACTGGAATGCTATTTCCACAGGAAAGGAAATGGACACATAGCAGGAAAATAACCAACAGACATGACCTATCTTGGGGGCCAAATGCAAAGTGCTTGACCCTGGGGTACAACATATTTCTAGAAGCAAAAGGAGAGGGAGTCATTCTTTTCCCCCTACCAAGGGCCTCTCTCCCTGAAAGGAGCCTAGCGTGGGGCCAGGAGGAAGACAAGAGATGCAGTTCCATGGCTGTGGTTTGAAGCCCCACATAGGCACACTGAGCTCATTCTGGAAAGGACCAGCTATCATGTATGGGAAGAAGCTGGGATCTGGGAGGCACCTAACGTTAAGGCTGTGCCCTGAGCAAACCAGTGAGAGGCACGGGGCTGAGTTTGGTGCCTTTCTCCTCTTTTAGGCCCTTCTTCCACACCTTCTTCTCTGGAATCCATAGACCAAATAGCAATCCCGGATCACAGCCCACCTGATCTACTGTCCTCATCTGTCTGGTCAGCCAGCACACTGGACCTGGGGCCAACCACTGCAGTGCTAACTGGTGCTGCCAGGTAGCCCAAGAGAGCAATGGTGTTGAATGCCTTTCCTTCCGTCAGATCCACATCACGCAATTCCACTGATATTCCAGCTGGAGCATGGTAAAGACCTTTTGGCAAAAGACAATAGGGCTGGATCCAACCTCCATGTGCACCTGACTCACCATGAGTCATATCCCCCAGGGGACCTTCTCAGCTCACCATTGTTATCAATTAAAAGGAGTCACGTATGTCCGGCACATAGGAATGTCACAGCGGCAGCTGAGCTTGGGAATATTGTCCTCTGGCTTGGAATATAATTCTCCGCTAAGAAGTCCACTGATAATGGCACAAAAACAGTGTCCCTCCCAAAGGTAGTTACATTTTCATTAGGGATAATTTAAGCTATAGCATCCAAAGGAAGAACTAAGGTTCTGAAGAGTGTAGAGTGTTTGATTTGCTTTGTCAGTCCCATTTTAGCAATTCTGGTCATTCCTAACCTTCTTCAAGGACTGGGCCTTATATTTGGCTGAAAAGGAACCACTCTGGTACCTTTGAATTGTTCACTACCTTCTTCTTTGTAGCACAGAAGAGCCTGACCACAATCATCCCTGTACCTCGCTTTGTTCCCCCAGAGAAGCTCTGATAACTGTGGTAAATGCTAACGGAAGAGATGTTGTAACTAAATGTCATTGTGTTTATATCTATATATGTCTTCTGCAATAGAAGATAAACAAACTAATCTTCCTCACCAACCTTAGGGGATAACGAACAAAAATTATGGTTGAGTAACCTGCCAACGTAAATATTTCACAAAAGCTAAGTGACAGTAAATAAAGCCAGACTGTGGGATGGGATGGGACTTTCCAACAAAGATCCGGAAGGATTTCAAGCTCACTCCCTTAATGGAATAATTTCTAGTTGCTTTTAATAGTTGGTTTCCCAAACTTATTACCATTTTACCATATTGACTGAATGAGTATTAATATTAATTTGCATATGACAGCTATTTATTAGGCTCATGCAATGTGCCAGGCTTTGTACTAAATATTTTACATGAATTATCTCCTTTTGTCCCAGAGCAATTCTGTGAGAAGGGGCTATCATTATTCCCATTGTCCGGATGGGTAATACAGATCAGAACCAGGAATCAACCCAGGAAGCATCACCCAGAGCCCACGTTCTTAACCATTTTCCTGGCTCATTCTGATCTAAGAGAAGACTCTGTGGCCCTGAGCAGTTACATTACATTACGTCCTCCCCTGAGAGCCTCACAATGGGTCCTCACCACCAACCAGTTCAAGGCTGTGCCTTTGTCCTCTTCTCGCAGACCTCCCACACCTGACCCATCCCCAGTTCTCCGTTCTAATTTCCCAGTCCTCCTACCTTAGCACCTTCCATTCTAGACTGCACATTTTCTTCCCTGTTCCCACCCATCACCCACTTCCCTGCCACCCCCTAACACTGAACACACAAGCTGACCTTACTCCCACTACCATGCCCTTCTACAAGTTGCTTCCTTCCTTGGAAGGCCGCCTTCTCCCCCCATTGGAGATAATCCACATTCCATCTCAAAACACCACATTCTTACACAGCCTTTCCACGTAGGGCATGGTCCATCACTCAAGCTCAGCCCCCAGTGAAGTCACAGGCTGGGGCCCAGAATCCTGAGGGACTGCTAGCTGCTGGGACATTTGGTATATGAAGCATTCAGTGTACATGTTGGTTTGCACTTAATTGCCAGGACACAGCTCAAATCAATCCCTGGAAGGGGACAGCCCACAAGAGACTGAGTCCTCAGCTCTGACGCCCACATGGCCGCCTGTCGCAGTGGCGTGGCCCGGTTCGCGGGAGAGCTGAAGGAGGAGTCAGCTGCTCCCACATGTCCAGGGCTGAGGCACAGGGTGCTGCAACAGTCTGCAGCATGGAAATCTGCTCATCCTGCTCCTCAGACCCCTCTCAGATCCTGAGTGCTCAGAGGGAAAAAATACCATTCATTGCTTTTATTTTTCTGATTCTTTAAGTAATACCTGTTCATGGTGAAAAGAAAGGCGGAAAAGTTGAAAAAGTATAAAGAATAAGATCCCCCATTCTCTCACCATTGTTATCTTTTTGGTACATTTCCTTCCAGTCACTTTTTTATTGTAGGTCTGCCTGGCACTATGCTAGCCAATGGTGATAACGAATGTAAAGACCATTTCAGACGCTGGTCTCTTGCAGAGCGTGAGGGAGACATGCAAGACAACAGTGAGGTGTCATACAAGGTGAAGACTGAGGCAAATACAGGGGACAGGAAGAAAGGACAAAGACCAGGAGGGAATTTCAAAAGGGCCTGACACTTGGCCCTGTCCGGCACAGTTACTGGGATCCTGCTGCGGGCTGGGTGGCAGGGAACTGAGAAAACCCAATGACAGGAAGTGACGTGTTCAAGGCTGCTCAGCTACTTAGCTATTTCTACAGCACTGGCTGAATCACATGTTCCGAAGCCACAAGATCCTAAAGAAGACTTCATGCAAATAAACCCATAAATCATAAGTGTATGTGTGGGGGGAGGGGAGGTACATATATATTATACACACATCCATATACCCTTTATCAGACTCTGCGTTGATACAAAATAAACTGCCTTTGTTGAAAAGCCTCAAACAACATGAATTAAAGACCATCCTGGCAAATCTGGGGCACATGGTTTGGTCACCATAATTATAGGACATGCTTTTTCTCCACCCAGCAAGGATTTCCTAAAATAGCCTTGCATTCCACCAGGACATAAAGCCCTGTTGAGGAAGCCCCTACCTGAATTAGAGAGTCAAGAATGGCTGGAAAGAGATCTGGCTCGTTTCACCCTTCGACTTAAAATAGGATCCAAAATTAAACAATGTCATTAGAGAGACAGAACTTCATTTCCCCCCAACAGTCGTTTTTAACCTAGAAAGCAAGCAGTGCTATCTCTTGCTAGTTTGCATTTCCTTCCTCAAAACTACCTTTAATAGTTTAAGCCATGGAGACTCAAGGCAAGGGAGGAAGAAGAAGGTGAACTAAAAATCACGTTTAAATTAAACAAAATAACCAAAGGGAGCACAGGCAGAGACCTCCTCAGCCCCATATTTCCACAAGCTTTGAGTCCAGGGCTCGCTCCATCCTGACAAAAGGAAGGGACAGAGCCGGCCTCCATTCCACCTGATTAATTCAACATTGTTCAGTGAAGGTCTGTCCAAATGGCTAGAACAACAACTAGATGATAATCACAAAGCCCTCAGTGAGCAGTTAAAAATGAATTTGTCTGATACGTTCGCAACGTCTACTGAGCAACATCAAAGGGGCTCAGGGTACAGTGGGCTTTGTTGAGTAACCGGTTTTAAGTAGGGTAAAAAATAGAGATTTTCCTGCCTGCTAACTCTAAAAGCCTCACTTGTGTTCTCAGAGTCCAGGAGAATAAATCACTCAAGCAAAGAAATAATAATAATGAAGACATATGGTATGACTCCCAGAAACCCATCGTGTGCCAGTGGTTGTTAATACAGAGCAGTTCATTAATCATAATACTGGTCACCATCTTCTGATTACTTTCTTGTAGAGACAAACTCAAGTGCATTTTCTTTCCCTTACAAGAATAATTTCTTAAGAAACCATTTAAGTGATTATGACAAGCAACACCTAGAAGATGACTGTCTGGCACCAGGAATTCCCAACGCAGTGAAAATCTTTCCGAACCTCTGGAGCCAAGCACGTGGGACAGTTGGCTGGTTTTCACAACACCCGACCACCTCACTGACCTTCCTGCTTTCCTTTATTGCACGTGCTGCTGCTTTCCACACATTGCCGGCTCCAAACTTTCTTCTCCCCTAGAGAAGGTTTTCTTTAGGACTTTCTGACTCTGTATTCTTTCCTTCCCAGCCTTCATTAAGTCAGCAAATATATATTAAGCACTTATTCTTGCAAAGCACGGCATCACTTCATCTCTCTTTATAACCCTCCAGGACCCTCCCTGAGCAAAGCCTCCCTCTTGATTCTGAACACATTCTCTATGCATAAGAAGGAAGTGCATAAGCTGTCATGAAATATTGCAGACTTACAAAAAACTAGAAAGAGTAAAATTATAAAACATGTGGGTACCTACTGCCCAACTTTAAAGGATAAAACATCCATATGATTGATATTTCGTGTGTCCCCCGACTTCCTGGTGATATTCCCCTCCCCAACTCCCCAAAGATAACCACTAAACTAAACTAAATTTGGTTTTTATTATTCCCATGCATTTTAAATACTTTTCTACAGAGATGGATGGATGGATGGATAGATAGATAGATAGATAGATAGATAGATAGATAGATAGATGGTAGATAGATCTCCAAACACAATATATAGTATTCTACACTTTCTTGAAATTTATATAAATGATTTTGTACCACATACTTCCTTCACTATGCTCTTGTGCTCAGCATTGTAGAGTTACAAGTCATCCGTGTTAATACTTGAGCTCGTTTATTCCCTTGTCATCACTGTCCTTTATTCCACTGCATAAATGCAGCTCAATTCATTTGTCCAGTCTCCTCTTGATAAACAGTTAAGTTCATTCTGAAGTTTTTGTGCCGCTATGAACATTCTTACATATGGCTCCTTGCACACATTCCCAGTATCTTCTTTATCTTCGCCTGAACATTGAATCAGAGGAATTGCTATTCCTTAAATTGTCAATGGAATTCCTTCTGACTCAGCCACGTTTGCCTCGGCCTGAACTCTGGCCCTTTTCCATCTTGTCCGTGACTTAAAAGGACACAGCCAGGCTACTTTGATCAGTGAGGCCTAAAACACAGACTCCAGTAGATTCCCCCCCACCCCCACCCCAGGCTCCCTGGTCTTCGGTTCTGCCTCTTGTCAACATGCTGGAGGGCCAGGGAGGTGGTATTCCCATGCTGTGAACCTCGGCGCAGAACCACGACATTGCTATTGGGTTTTATATGACACATCTGACCCACTGTTATTCCCTCACACAAAGGAATTGATGCTCTCCCGAGAAATTAATTTTCATTACACTTCAAATTGTAAAACAAGAATGAACACTTAACCCATCTCAGCCTGGGTGGTCTATTTCCCTAGCTTATTTTCCCTAATCCCTAGCCCCACAGTTAGGCTAGAAGCATCATTATCCACTCTTCATCAGGGTCTAAAATGCCATGTCCCAGCCTTGTTTCATTCTCCTGGTTTGCTTTATGCCTCAAATCATATCTTTGGTCTGTGCTTCCAGATGTTATTACATAGTTTTCAAGATACGCCATTTAGATTTTCTATGAAGACACTTGAGATAAAATATCTGTCACAACCAACCTGGTAAGTATAAATGGGAAATATTTGGTATGAAAGTCAAGACCTTCCCTCTAGCAATGATTACACCAGGACAAATCAGTTTCCAGCCAAAGACAGAGCCTCTTCCAGAGTCTCCTGTATCGAGACATGAAAATCGACCCCTACTTCCTGAAATTCAAATCTCCCCTTTTTCATTTACCTGAATACTAAGGGTTTTTATTTATTTATTTATTTACTTTTTTTTTAAAGATTTTATTAATTCATTCGACAGAGAGAGAGAGACAGCCAGAGAGAGAGGGAACACAAGCAGGGGGAGTGGGAGAGGAAGAAGCAGGCTCCCAACGGAGGAGCCTGACGTGGGGCTCGATCCCAGAATGCCAGGATCATGCCCTAAGCTGAAGGCAGACGCTTAACGACTGAGCCACCCAGGCGCCCCCTAAAGGTTTTTAAATTTACTTTTCAAGATGCACAAGAAGAGTCTGCATAAAACCATGATAGAAATAAGGATATTGAGAAATAAGGATATTAAGAAAGAATATCCAACTAAAAACTAAAGGCAACAAACTGCTAATAGCTATAATCATGGCATTCCAGACAGAGAAGACAAGTTTCATCACAAAGAAAAAAAAAAGGTATCAACCAAGACAACATCAGGAACTAATAGCAAATACCATATAAGGTATACAGCTGAAATACATATTCCCAAAAGCCTTATAGTTTATAAAACTGGTGTTGGGGAAGACGGTAATGCCTTCTAAAGTTCTCACCTGAGAATCTAAATGGTTATCAAATTTGTCACCATAAGCCTGTAGGGAAAGTTTGTCCCACAGAATATGCATTCCTTGATTACTCATGTGCACACACACACATACACACTTACCAAGCATGGACACACATTCATGTACATGGGTGTAGGCCTGAAACTTGTACCCATGTTGAATTTTTGCAAGCTAAACAATACATAAGCATTTCAGAGGTGCTTTGTCTTCACTGCTGGACCAATTATGCAATTGTATTTTATTTAGTGAGTATGAACTATAGTCACACATTGTGCCACTTACTTTCATGAGGATTTAATACATTTCCAATCCAAGGCAAAACACTTCACATATACTACTTCCTTTGTTCCTCACAAGAGGATATTCTTGTCCTCATTTTTCTGATGAGGAAACTGGTGCTTCAATAGGTAAACAACCTACTGAAGTTTCCTTAGTGAGTGAATGAAGAGTAAGACTATAAACCCAAGGCGATCTGTCAAATTCCTAAACTGAAGGCCTGAAACACTACCCTAACCGGGCTCCATACAAAAGATAAGTTATGGTACTTACAACCTCCGAGCCCTCGCTGTACCTTGACTATACCAGGTGCAGATGGATGGATGGGTGGATGGACAGACAGATGGACAATGGACAGATGATGAACAGATGAACAAGTGGATAAAGACAAAGGAGCTTTGAATCTCACTTAAAGAGATGACCCAACAATGAGTGGTTTTTCCTCCATGATAAGGGATGTATATAAACAAAGATCCTTCTAGACACTGTGAGTCTCTATTATCATCTGTAATAGACGATAGATGATAGATAGATAGATAGATAGATAGATAATCAAGACCCTTTAATTATCTGTTTCATGTACTCAATTTTCCTTTCTTACTTTCCTTGACCCTTTATATCTGAATCTACACAAGAAGAAGTACTTGGAAATGGGGATTTCCTGAATTATGCCTTTATGCCCCCAGCTTAGTTGTTACACACTATCCTACAGAACTTTCCAGCACACCCAGCTGCTTCTCTCAGAGAGGAGGGGTCCGATCACAGCAACCTCCAGGAATGAAATAGGGGATGGACCCACAGACCCACATCTGTACCCCCTGTAGATCTGCAAAATCTTTTCTGTACAGTGAGGCCAGCATATTGTCAGCATTGCCAAACCCTGAATCTGAAACCAGAAAACCTGAATCAGGAGGAACAAACCTGCAAACAAGCTGCACAAAACACAAGTGCCAGTCTCATACCAGGACTAACACTACCACTGGGATAACAAGTGCCTCGAGTCACACACCCAATACGAGCCAGGTGTCCTCCTACATACCCTAGTGGTGAGCTCCTGGAGTCACCTTCTATACACCATTTAATAAATCTTCACCTTTCAGAAGTTTCTACTGTACTGACCCCATTTTGTACACCAGGGAAGCAAGGTTCACGGCACTCACTTACAGGACAGAGCCAAGATTCAAGCCCTAGCCTGCCCTATTCCCAAGCCAGTTCTCTTTTAGACACACTGAACTCCTCACGGTTGCTTTCTGTTCCTAGTCCACCCATCTGTCACCCAGCTGCACAGTGCTGCACTCCCGGAGCACTGTAACATGAGACTTCATTAAATAACAGTGGTAAAGACCCACATAAAATGTTTATGGCCATATTAAGTTTTCCCCAGTGCCAAGTGACTGGGTGCTTCCTGCATCTGATGATCATTTGGCATTGGGATTTAACCAAGACTGCTTAAAGTGCATAAACATGGCTCACAGGAGAGTGGATACCATGTCAGAGGCGAGGAAATGACCTGTATGATGCATTTGGCATTCAAGATAAGATAGCCCTAGACATTTCAGTCTGGCAGGTCTCCCTGAGATAGAAATAAGTCTCCAGTACAGAGTGTTGAGCAAGGTGATGCATGCTCTAGGGACCCCTGTCCACAGCTTTCACACATTTCCCAAAAGGGGGGCAAAAGATGGGGAGCACTGCCTAAGCCACTCATTTTAATGGCCAATTCTTTTGGGTGTTGTCTCGGGGCAGTTGTGAGGAAGGCTTGGAGTCAGTGCCTGTTGGGCATTCAGAGCCAAGCCCAGGCTGTCTTCTGTGGCTTCTCTGCTCAGCCTTCCAGGAAATGCAGATGAACATCCCCTCTCCTCGTTCTGGCCTAAATCCCTGTCCAGCGTGCCCAAGGCACTTCACCACAAGCCACAAGGGTTGCAAAGCTGGGTTTCAGAGCTCTGTTCCCTCCAAGGAGTATACTACACAGCTCATCTCAGATTTCCATGGACCTTAGGACCAAACTGTAAAGGCAGGCAACCAACTTGTCCTTTGCAGTTAGCCAAAGAGCATAGATACTCAAGACAGAGAAACTGGGGAGGAAACCACAGCAAGATTTACATTTGGAATCTAAACTTTGACAGTGTTAAGAAGGTCCAAAGTCCTCAAGCCCTTCTGTTCTGGCAGGCATCATTTCACCAGAAAAGAGAAAGATGGCCCTGTCAAGTCAAGTAAATGTTTTCAGGACATTGTGGGGCTCCCAGACAAATGCTGTGTGTCAAAGCAGACCTCAAACGTGTGGCCATCAGGCAGAACTGATGTGAGGCCAAGGGGAGCCCACAGGAAACAATGTGATAGTAACCCCCACTAAACCCTAGAAACCAAGAATAAATAAACACCTAGTGTCCTTGGGATGTCACGTCACAGGACTCCTGCCAGGAAATGCTGAGAACAAGGGGATGCAGAACCTGCCCTTCCCCTGCCATCTTTCTGAACACCTCCCCCCCACACATTCCCCAAACTCTAAGCAAAGGCCATGCTCCCTGACAGCTAAACTGTAAGGGAAAGAAACTTCTTTAAACTTCAGGAAGAGGGGCACCTGGGTGGCTCAGTCTGTTAAGCATCTGCCTTTGGCTCAGGTCATGATCCCGGGGTTCTGGGATCAGGGTCCCTTCTCGTTGGGCTCCCTGCTCAGCGGGGAGTCTGCTTCTCCCTCTGCCCCTGCACCTCCCCCAGCTTGTGCTCTCTCTCTCTCTCTCTCACTCTCTCTCTCTCTCAAATAAATAAGTAAAATCTTTAAGAACCAGTTTAAATAGCAGGGAGATTGATAGAGAACATTTAAAAGGCAGAGAGGCTCCCCAGAAAGTATCAGTCAGGGCAAGTTTTATTTGTAAACCTAATGGGAAATCCAAAAAGCAGAAGACATGCTTCCAGCTGAATATTTTTAGTAAGAAAACCCATGTTGTATGCACTAAAGCCAATAAATTAATTAGGAATGCTGTCACACTGATATATGGTGTTATCCACTTGTTAATTTAATTTATGTTTTTTATGAAAAAATAAAAATAGGGATGCCTGGGTGGCTCAGCCGGTTAAGCATCTGCCTTTGCTCAGGTCATGATCCCAGGGTCCTAGGATTTGAGTCCGGCATCCGGCTCCTCATTCAGTGGGGAGCCTGCTTCTCCCTCTGCCTACCTCTCCCCTGCTTGTGCTCGCTCTCTATTCTCTCTCTCTCTCTCTCTCTGTCTCTCACACACTCACACACACACACAAATAAATAAATAAAATCTTTAAAAATTTTTTTAATTAAAAAATGAAAATAAAAATAGAAGAGGCCATTTTGCAAGGTGGCCTTTGACTCTCTCTGAAACAAGTTCTGGGTACATTTACTCAAGGAGGAGTGAATTCTCATTGGGTTTCAGACTCATACATCAGGATTTACATTTGGCAACTATACATGATAGTATCTTGTGCAGGACAGTGAGATGCTCAAGTACAGAAGATGGGAAACACCAAGAGGATCCTTATTGATTCAGGGAAAGCTGTTTTTAAATGCAAGAAACCTGGAATCTCTTCTTCTGAATATTTGCTAAACCATCAGGAGGCACTGAATCCCAGAACAGTTTGTTTCAAAGTAGACATAGCTGGCAAATATCTTTTTGGGCAGCTCTCCTATGGTCATATGTCCAGGGATTCACTAATCATAAGCTAACATTTATTGAGCACTCACTGTATATCAGGACCTGTGCTAAGTGTTTCATGCATACTCACTCACCCCTGTGTGGAGCATACTTTCATTACCTCCAGTTTACAGAGGAATAAAGTTGAGCTCAGAGGTGTCGGCACTTTCCAGAAGTGCCATGGTGTGGTGTGGTGCAGCAGGGTCTGCCACAGGCATTCTGACCCCCAGACTCTGAATCACCACGCATTCCTCCTGCCCCCCAACCTGGAAGGGTTCATCAGTGGACATTTAGAAGCCATCTGGGGATTCACAAGAGAACATTACTCTCACAGGTGGCATTGCTATTAACATGCCCCTACCATCCAGCTAGTTCACTTTGGAATTCTCAAATACAGACTCGGTATCTCCAACTACCACCACTACAACTAACAGTAGTAGTAAGGACAACACTTGGCATCTATGTGGAGTACCATCTGTTTACACACCACTTCATTTCTAAGTTAAGTCATGTGATCTCACCACATCCCCAAAAACCTGGGTGAGTGGCAGGTAGACCCCGTGTGAGAGAGATTTCTTCTATCATATAGTACTTATTTTTCTTCTATCATATAGTACTTATCACAAGCACGTGCTACTCTTATATTTCTTTAAAATAGTCAATATAAATATAAAAAATAAAAACTCTATGAGGTAAACACCATATGATCGCCACCATGTTTTGGGGCTTACCCAAAGCTATCAGTCAATTAGTTGAGAACTAGAATCCAGGCCTTCTAACTCTTAATGATTTGTGCTGTTTATCCCATGAGGGATATCCTTAATAGCTGCCTGGATTTCAGCTTTTTATACAATAGTTTAGATCCATAAAGATGGTTTTATAGGCCCAGCAAAGTAGGGTGACTCTCTTCAGATGTCAGCCACGGTGGGGGGCAGAGCCAGGGCTACTACCCTGGTTAGTCTCTGCTTCAGACGCACACTACAAACACCACATAGTAGTTAGCCTCCTAGGCCCTGGGCACGCCTGTAGGTCTTGTGAAGACAAAGTACTTAGAAACGGTCTCCTGTCTCCTAAGCACTCAACAGAGCAAGGGAGTCAGGGAAATTAACCACATTGTGTAAGAGTACTGGATGGCAGTGGGTGCAGGATGCAATGGCAGCACTTAATTGGTGTTTATTGGGCCCTACATTAGGCCAGACCCTTGGGATTCAGACAGAATAGGAAAAGGTCCTTATCTTGGAAGAGCTCTGTAGTCAGGGGAAGCAGATTAGCTCATAACGTGATCAGCAGATAAAGGCTTTCGTGGGCATTTGAATAGAGTTCAGAGGAGCTCAGAGTGTGTGGGGGGGGTGCAGGGGTGGGGGAAGTCTAGATTGCTGGACAACTGGCATCACTGGATAATTCCTAACAAAGGCCCTCAGTCAGCCATGCCCAGATGCACTAACGTCTCCCCTGCCATGGTACCACCCTCAGGGAAACAGTCTCTCCCTCGCAACCTGAAAGAGTTTGTTCTCCTCCATGTTTTCCCTCCCGTTGTGGCAGGACAACTAATAAAGTTCAGGGGTTCACTTCACTTCAAAGCAGTTTTCCTCAATGCTGATGTGTTGTTCTTGTGAGGTAATCCTTCAGCTCTCTGTTTGTCTTCTCCTTATCATTGTTTTCTCTGCCAGGCCTCATAGAGCCTTCAGAGAGAAATTCATTCAGGAATAGCCCTCCTCCCAGAGAAGTCCATAAAAGAGAGCTCCTTTGGGTAAAAGGCTCCACAAGCCAGGGCAGCTGTAGGAACCACACCAGCTGCTCTCTCCTGGGTCAATAGGTCAAGCCCAACAAAAAGCCGAGCTCATATTTCTGACCCTGGGTGGTTCAATAAACTTGAGAGACCATTCTGAATATTGAGGTGACACCAAAAAAAAGCTGGAAATGTGATATTTCTACTACTGCATGTTAGCAAAGTAAAATTTAAAGTAGCTAACTAATGGCTATCTTCGAGTCAAGCAAGCAAACTGAAAAACATACCAGAAAAAGTAAAATGCTCCTGAGATGGAAAGAGGTGTAGATTCCAAATAGATGCAGCAACACAAGGTGGCAGTTCAAGTTTAGAGGTCATACATTAAGCAAAGGGGGGTCTAGATCCTTGATCATCTCGAAGAGGGGTAGGAAGAAAGAAGCATGGGAACATCTGCTGGGCTTGCCAAGGGTTCTTCACATGCCAATAACACAAAAGCTAACAGTGAACATTTTCAGCAGTTTGTTTCCTTAAAGTAAGTACACACCTTGCTCATGGTGGATCCTAGTAAGCATTGCTTGAATGAATATTCTAGCATAATTATTTTCACTAAAAATAAGCTTTCACTGCAAATGTGGGTGGCTCTATTGATGTGTCCTATATGTCTTCAAGTTATTTTTATAAAGGTAAACAAAAGAGTAGGAACGGTGAACCCAGGGGACAGCCCCAAGTGTCTCTGAGGAAGGCCTCAACCAACAACTCTTCTTCATTTCTTTCTCTTTTTTTTTCAGCAACAGGAAATCCGAAATCACTGAGCCTGTGACAAAGGCAGCCAATCAACAGCTCAGGAAGGAAAAAGCCCATCTGGGGGAACTTATACAGCAGACCCAGCCTAAGGGAAGTAATAAAAGTTTGCTTCGTGCCTTTTCTCTACTGGCCAAAAACACTCGACTTTGGGAATCAGTATAAGCAAAATAACATGGTAGATCACTATGGCAAAATTAAAATGAGGGTCAAGAGAGGGAACAGTTTGGTGGAACTCAAGTACCTTTGATTAATGATCTCCTACAAGTACAATTCAAGAAAAAGCATGGTGATGTCATCAGCCATCAATCATTATATCATTCATCTCTCCTTTCCCTCCCTTCTGACCCCATTTCCCCTACCACCACCACCAAAATATATAAATTATAGATGGCTTTTTAAATTCCTCAGCAAATTCTTCCAGCATCAACCTCACCTTCTTTCTTTATGCTTCTAGAGATATAGCCAAAGCTAAGCACTATGCTCGGTCCTGTGGAAAGCAGGCAATCAATAGGTGGTTCCTAGATAATGGACCACTAGAGATAGGATAATCCCTCCTTTCCCCAGCAGCTGTCTGAGCTCACTACAAAAGTGCTGAATTGAAGACAGCCCAAGATAGCACAAAGTGTGATTTGGACAGTAGGGTGATAATTGCTCTCAAAAAGAGGACAAAGTGGGGAACAATGGGGCACATTAAGAACGTTTGCAAGAAAGGACAATTAATCCCTCCTTCTGGGAAGTGTGGTGAGAGACAGGAGGTGTTAAACCGGGTCCTCTGATTTGGGGAGCAGAGCTCTCTATTTGTGTGCATGTGTGCGTTTTTTCTAGAGGGATTGCATAACTGTCATCAGAACCTTCTTTACCCCCACTCCCACCCCCGCAACAAAAAAAGTAAGAATCATGAGGAGACTGCCCAGGAAACTAGGTCAAATGTGAAACTAGACACAATGGAAGAATTCCAAAGTCAAGCAACCAGGAGGTCCATCCCCTGCCTTCAAGCACAAGTGTGCAGAGATTCCTGGCTCTGTTGCTTTGTATAAATCCTCCATTTCTCCCCATTCCAATGTCTCCTAGTCAGGAACTCCTTCTTGGTAAATCCTTCGTAAGTACCTTTTGAAAATGCATCCAGATTTCCAAAGACCCCATCCAAGGACTTCCCTCACCTAAAACCATCTCTCCCTGCCCTCCCGTGAACACCTCAAGCCCCTGAAGAAGACAAGAGTTCCCACATCTGCAATTAATTATCACTACAATGGACAACGTACTGAGAACTAAACAGGTTTAGTTCTTTCAAAATTTGAAAAATTTTGGTTGTGGTCATTCAAATAATGAAGCATAAAAGCTCTTCCTCACCATTCATTCACTTACTCATTGAACAAGCATTTCTTCCCCTGTGCCCTGGCAATGCTCTGTGACAGACATCACCCCTTCCCTCAGGAAGCTCATGATTAAAAATACAGTCTTCCTTCCCTACCCACAATGCCCACTTTTAGGCTCATCACATAGAGTTTAACAAAGAGCTTAACTAATTCTTAACTAAGAATCCACCAGAAGATTGCATAAGGCAGCTGTCCTCTCCCTTAAAACCTGCTTTGAAACTTAAGGAGCAATTGTATCACCATGATTGCAATGAGGACCTCCTGGAGTTGAGGCAAGACTTCAAGAAGAAGAAAGGGCTTTATAAACTGTAAACACCTCAGAGATAGGATGCATTATAACAATGGTGTCCTTCTACCCAAATCTTACCACTTGCTTTTTTTTTTTTTTTTTTTTTTTTTGATTGTCGTATGGAAAGAAAAGAAAATGGCAGTAAGGCTACAAAGATAGACTTTGAAATTTAGAAAGCCTGAAATATTCACTCTTTTTTTGCCTCCACCACCAAGAGAAGGAACTGTTTTCAGAGAAGGAGCAGGATGAAGAATAACAGGCAATTTGAAGCAAGTAGCCCAGAGGAATCAATGTGAGTGGTTGAACATAGAGACAGGCAGAGAGGTTCTGGAGGACTGGAGGACACTGCCACAAGTTAAAGAAGAAGAAGAAGAAGAAGAAGAAGAAGAAGAAGAAGAAGAAGAAGAAGAAGAAGAAGAAGAAGAAGGGGAAGAAGAAGAGGGAGAAGAAGAAGAAGAAGAGGAAGAAACAACAAATATCAAACAGATCTCAAACTGAACATTAATAGCGGGCAAGAACTGAGAACTGATTATAATAACTGACATATACAGAAGCTTGTCATGTTCCAGGTACCATGCTAAGTATTTTCCATGTATTAGTTCACGTACACCTTGTAAGAACTCAAGGCTAAGAACTTACCTGAGTTAATACGTCTATAGTTCTTAGAACAGCACCTGGCACAACATACATTACTTATTATTATTATTTTTATTAGTTCCATTTTGTAGATGGCAAAACAGGATAGATACGTGGGTTGATTTGCCTAAATTCACACAGTGAATTTAGGTAGTAGAGCTGAGCTACATGATCTCAAAATACAGAGTAAAAACATCTTCGAGAACATTTCTATATTTAAATTTTTACCATTCTTTGAATAACGAATTCAATCAACAAACACTTAAAGTCCCTACGTACTTTGAGAAAAAGACTCCAAATTCCAGGAGAAAGGGGATCTGGGTTCTATCATCGCTATATCCCATCAATTAATTAACTGACTTCTCCAGGCGCTTGGAAGAGTAAGAATGAAGACGTGCAACTGCACATGCTCACAAGCCAGCGGATGAGGCACCTGCTTAAATTACCCAATGTCTGTCTGGCTGAACTGTGGGGCACAATAGAAGGACGTGCTGGGAGGAGTGGGGAGACTGGAAACTACAGATCAGGGAGAAATTATCTGAGCTACTTATCTATCTTGGGGAGACAGTGTTATCAAGCTCAGAAGCATAACCCAGACTGGGAAGAGGCAGATGCCCTCCTGGTATAATGAGATCAGGGTGACAATTAGGGTCATTGGTCCACAAGAAAATGGGGTTAAGCTTATGTTAATAGGAAGAGTATGGATTTCTTCTGTTGGCTGGATGGAGGTTCTTGGGAAGAATTAGTCCCAGAAGCTGTAAATTGTTTTTGAGTTCTTATACGTTACAAAAATCTAGCCCAGCCTGGAGTTAAAGCCCTACCATGTCCTCACCTGACCACTCAAATCCTGCAGGCCAGATCTTACCCTTGAATGGTACCAGGGAGGTGCCTAGGAAAGTGCCTAAAATAGAGATACAGTGTCCTCCCTCCTCTGCCACCACCACCTCCCTCTCTGCCCCCCAACTTGACACAACAGATTTTTAGAAGAATCTCTTAAAGCCCTTCAAAAATAACTCTCCTGAAAGCCTTGCTAATCTCCTACAGGGATGATTGGCTAGAGTCTATTGTGTTGGGGCAGGAACACACCAATTTTTCAGAAAAACTACATTTTTCCAAAGGGTTTATAAATTGCAGTGGCCACATGAAAGTTCCAGTCTTCGAAATATATGGGGGAGTTTTTAGGTAGGGCTTCAAAGAAAGTTCGTAGAAGGAGGAAAAGAGCATTCTCAACTGGCATATACGCTTTCCCCCTTTGGTCTTCTTCCTCCTTCCTGAAATGCAGATATGTGGAGGTGTTTCTCCAACCATGACGAAAATGCCAAGAGACTCATAGAGCACTTGGCTAAAAATCCCTGAACCACCACATGAACATCATCAACTCAATACCTAAGAATTTGCCTTCACACAAGGAAAATGAGTTCCTGTTGTGCTTAAGCCATTGTTATTTGGGTTTTCACTTATCCTCAGCTGAGTTCAAAACATAAAGCGGTCACAGACAACTAGAGAGGCAGCATAGCACAAAGGTACGAAGGTATAGTACAAAGAGCCTGGAGATTGAACTCAGGCTGGAGCCCCATCTCTGTATAACTGTATGTGATCCACATTAATGAGTGCTGTCTTACTGTAGGTGCTCCCGAGTCTGAGCAAAAACGTGGGTGCAGAACAGGTGGTTTACTTGGGAGGTGATCCTAGGAAGCCAGAGAGAGGTGAGACAGGGAAGGAGAGAAGACCAATTAGAGCATGCTGTTGAGCTGGGTATTGCTGCAGGCCAACTCTGGTTCTAGCCCCTGAGCAACTTGCAAAGGAAACCCTGTAGAATTTCCTACTGTGGGTATAGTCCATGGGCCATCAGCACCAGCATCACCTGGGGGCAGATTAGAAAAGCAGAATCTTGTCCCACCTCAGACCTCCAGACCAGAATTTGCATTTTAATGAGATCCCCAGGTGATTTTGGCACCCATTCAAGTGTGAGAGGTCTTACTGCAGCAGATACCTCAGTGCAGAGCTTCAGAAAGATGGGAGGCTCTTGTCCTTCATTGGCCAAGGGGGTATTATCTCCTTCCTTCCCAGGTTTAACAGACCGCCAACAGCTTAGGAGAAAACCCTGAAGAAGAAAAGCTGGGAGAGTCAGCAAGCACTCAAAGCAGGAAGCTGTCACAAGGGAAGCTAATGACCCAGGCTCAGGGCATAAGGCATGAACCCCAACAGCACCCCTGGGGGGGGGGTGTATAATGCCTCATTCATATAAGCAATGGAAATGTTAAGTGAGCTACTGTATAGAGTAGTTGTTCATTTGCTGTTGCAAACAGCTACAATGACTAAAACCTTTTGAAAAAACATAGGACAACTAATACGGTAATAGCCAACCTAGTTCCTGTCTCTTGAACTTTCTAAGATAAAGAGAACACAGTCCCTGACCTCAATGGACTTACACCTTGATAAGGAGATAAGGCTTGGGTACATGAAGCAATGCAAGACCAGGGCCACTATTAGGTAATAACACGCTTACATAAGTATTAGCAACTGTCCTTATGTGAACTTACCATGTACTAGGCACCATTATAAGGACTATAAAGTGTGCGTGTGTGTGTGTGTGTGTGTGTATGTGTGTGTTCAAGAACCCAGTACGGTAGATACTGTTATTGACACCATTTTACAAATGAGGACACGAGGCACAAAGAAGTTGAGTGCCCTACCCAGAAGTCGCACGCTTAGCCTCCATACTGCTACTAACACTATTAGAATTCCACATAATTAACCCCTTTCCTACAGTGAGCCCAAGACTGATTTTAGGTGTATTACTTTTTTCAAAGTATAACCCTCCTTCATGGTACGCTGCCCTTGTTATATAGATGGTGAGGCAACTGGAGTTCAGTGGGACTACATTTCAGAGCAGAGGGGAGCCAGAGCCAGACCTGGCTGAGCTCCTGTCCACCAGAAGACCAGGGAAGTGGGGTGGACAGTGCCCAGACCTAAGCAGGAATGCTGAGTCCTGAGCCTAGTCTGGCCACTAACTAAAGTATATCAATAGGCCACGGAGCCATATAGGTCTCAGTGTTCTCATCTATAACCCAAAGGGGGTGGGGTAGTTCATACACTAGTGCTCCCTTTAAGTTCTAAATTCCTGCAGTGGGATGATCAGCATAAACCCTCTAGTCAACTTCTAGCATCCTGGGAAAAGCAGCTATGATGAAAAAATCTGAAATTAAGGAGATTTTACTTAGTCTTATTTGCCACAATACTCTTTCACCAAAGATTTAAATCTTGATAGTTTTAGAAGCTGCAGACAAACTAAAAGTCCACATGATGGTATCTACAGATATTCTATAGATGTCATCTATCTAATTTTATGGATTATGCATTCCTAAAACTGTTTTCTAATTTTAGAAAGCTTTTGCAGCTGAGCTAAGCTGGCCTTCCATTTTATGCTAAGTTTATCTGGTGCTCTGCAACTCGATGTGGCCCCCCAGCCACCCCCTGCTCCTTCCACAATGCCACAGCCTTACTTCGTCATTAACACCATGATGCGGAATCACCCCAGCCACTTCTTAGCATGCATGCCAGGCTACCTTGTTGCTGCAGTGACAGGATCTCCCTACCAGTGCACAGTTTTTTCAATGGATCAAAGATCAGAGATGATTTCCTGAAAAGTCACCCTCCAGGCTCCAATTTGGCAGAAATCCATCCTTTGAAAATACCCGTTGGACAACTTCAGCACAAATGGAAAAATGCCACTCTGCAGGCTCCAGGGAAAATATTTTAAAAGGTGCCCCATGCAGTCAGTCCTCTCTTTGTTCCCACACAGTCCTCATCCACCCTAAAGGGAGGATCCTGCGAATTAAGAGAAGGCACAGGCTCTAAGGAAAAATCCAGAAAGGGGGTGGTATGAATGGCACATTGTTATGTTCTACCAGTCTCTTAGACTCAAGGATCGTGGCTCAATTTTACTTGATTTTTCTTTAAAGCAGACAAGTCATCGTCAGGACTCTCGAACAATCCAATAGTCATCCTATAAGCATCTAACACTCTGAAGGACACGACGTCCACCATATGCAAAGCGTGGTAGACACACAAAGAATACATTAGACCCAGTTCCTATCTCTTTAACCTCTAAGATAAAGACAGCAGTCTCTGACCTCAAGGAACTTACAGCCCTGATAGGGAGATAAGACTTGGGTACATGAAGCAATACAAGCCTAGTGCTGCACATTAGGTAATAACACACTCACATGGGTATTGGCAAGTGTCTACAGGCAGAATTTCCCCTATTCTCTTCCACCCTTTAGTGCCTTCACTCTATTCCCTTGAACCAAAGTTATTTGTCCCAGTTGAAAAGACTGTTCTCTCTTATAACCAGGGAACAGAGACAAGGACCCTGGCTTCTCTGAACAGCTTGAAAAGCAAGAGTGGGGAATTGGTACCGTTAGGCTTGAGGGCTTGGCAGAAACACAGTCACAGACTTTATTCTCAGTGTTCATTGGCTTAAATTCAGGGCAGGAAAAAGGAAGAAATTCCCCCACTGGAGGTTCTTTTGAACTTACATCCAACAGTTTCTCGGAGAGAGTGACATTCTTGAAAGATAGTCACTCCTCCATCCTCCTGTACCTATGGCAGACATCACTAATCGATGACAATGCTCTTCTTTGCTGAGCACAGTGGCCTTAATGCTGTTCTCAACACAGCACTCTTGGAAGCCATTCCCAGTCGACCGGCACTGCCACCTAGATGAACCCTCTTCCTATCCCAGCTGGTGTAAGGGAGTGAGGACAGCTGGTGCCACTGGCGTGCCCTCACCTTCTCACACATACAACATGCTCGTTTGCATCTCATCATCACGTCAGGACTTTGAACTTGAATATTCTTCCTTCTGATTTTTCAAATCAGAGTCATCCTTTGAGGCTTGGCTCATGTTCCATCTCCTTCCAAGGAGCCTCCACGATGCCCCACACCCTGCCTCATCTCCCACTCCTCATGTTTCCTAGGGCTGTCTTCTGATGTCATTCAGTGGTGCCCTGTCCTAGGCCCTCCCGCTTTGTGTCATATTACTCTCCCCTCCTGTAGGGGACCATAGGCCTCTAATGAAACCTAACACAGAAGGACATTGGCTATCTAGCAGAGAACCTGGTAAAGAGGGATTTTGGACTTTTTTTTTTTTAATTTCAGTGAGGGAATTATTATTTGGGGGTTGGCTTCTATTTTTGATTTCTAGAAGCAGAGGTCGTCATTTCCTTTGGAGCCCACTCCCTTTCTTTGGGGAAGTGTGGAGGCCTTTCAGTTCCATCAGTGAAAGACAGGTCCCCACCCATTGTACTAGGAGGAAACTGTGAGGACTCCTTATACTTGCATATCTGTGCCACAGAAAGGGATGGAAAGTGATCTCTTGAGCCACACATGTACCTTAAAGCAGAAGAAAAATGACTTTTCCTAGAGAGAAATTCATACTGAACTATCAGCTCTCCCCACCTCCTAACCAGCGAGAGGTTAAGAGCAAATGTCTGAAGGGTGCCTGGGCGGCTCAGTAGGTTGAGCCTTCTGCTCGGGTCATGATCCTGGAGTTCCGGTATCGAGCCCCGTGTCAGGCTCCCTGCTCAGCGAGGAGTTTGCTTCTCCCTCTGCCACTCACCCCACTTGTGCTCTCCTTCTTCTCTCGCCCTCTCTCTCAAATAAAAAAAATCTTAAAAAAAAAAAAAAAAAAATGCCTGAGAAATGGGAAATGTGCCGTGGATTACTAGTCTGAGTCATGGAGTCCACCCCTAGCTAGACTTCAGGAGAAGAGGGAGGGGCCTGGGACGGGGCTTGGAGCAAATCGGGAGGGGCTGATTCTTCCTGGAAGTCTAGGGCCAGAGTAGCAGGCCAGCGGGGAGCAGAGAAGCCTGCGGCTGAGATTGATGGCCCAGATGTCCACATGACAGCCCCAATGGCAGTAGGTGGCGAGACCTTGGGCAGACTGGCCAGACTTTCTGACCACAGTAACCAAGCTGATGTTCTGAGACAGGGAGCAACCCTGAAGCTCCCTGAGAGCATTTTGGGAGAAGAATCACAGGAGGACGGACTTCCCCAAATCCATTCAATGGAAGAAAAGGGGGAAACGAGGTCAGTCTTGTTAAATACTAATAGGTGCTGTGTGTCACACCAAGCTGCTGCTGGTAATTTGCTTCCAGTAGGTAACACAGATCTGGTCCTACCTATTTGGATCCTCTCTCTTCTTACCTCTCCCACTTTCCTAAAGGAGACAAGTGAAAGTCATAAATTTTAATCCAAAGTCCTTATTTTATACCTAAACGAACCAGAGAGGCAGAGAAAATTGCTGACAAGCATATGCCAAATTGAAGTCAACACCAGGAACAGCACCCAGGCTCCTGACTCTCGATCCAGTGCTCCCTCCAGAGCACAGGGCCTTTCAACTCAAGTTGGCAGCAAGGCTTCACTGAATGTCAAGCATGTGCCCAGCCCTGTGCTCGTGCTGAATGGAATAATCAGACATGTCTGATAAGTGCCTGCCCTCCAAGTAGTTCACAGTCAGGTTGGGGACCCTGACTTCATCCTCATGCCATGGATGGCACTGGAATTAATCTTCCTGCTTTAGATTTGTATCATCTACACTCACGAAAGAGTAATGTAACAGAAGTGTTATTACCACTGGCCCAGCTCAAGAGACTTCTAGCAATCCTCCTCCTCCAAGGTAGGGTAGCCAGGTAAAATACATGTGTTATTGCATGGAGCATACCTATACAAAAAAATTATTCATTGTTATCCAAAATTCAAATTTAACTAGCATCCTGGTTTTTTTCCCCCTAAATCTGGCAACTCCACTGCTAAGTGCAGATGCTGAGGGAACTTCCATTGCCTTCTCATGAGTCCAGCAGTATCCTAAAGGGATACTTTAGGAAGTATTACTCTCCCCTCCTGTAGGGGACTGTAGGCCTCTAATGAAACCTAACACAGAAAGACACTGGCTGCCTAGCAGAGAACCTGGTAAAGAGTTACACAGGGTAATCAGTGGAGCTGAGCCCAGTCTTGGAGCATGGAGGGATGTCACTTTGGTCAGGTGCTGACAGGTCAAGTTACCAAATGTTGATGAAGGGAAGGCCTCACCAGATACCTACAGAAAGTTCTGACAGCACAGTACCTGGGCTCATTCCAAATGTCGTGACTCAGTTTCCACACAGTGCTTGAACAATACTTGTTTTGCTAGTCTTCTGCTAGGTCTGCATTCACATCTCGATCCATACAGCAGACCCTCTCCCTCCTTAGTAACTTCGAGGCTCAGTCCCAGCTCCTGTGACCACCCTGAAATTCCCTCCTTCTTCTTCTCTGCCCACCTACCACCATTTCCTTTCTAGCACTAATGAAAGCCTTCCTTCCACAGAGGCACCTCCTTTATACATCCTCCTCAAACCCTCTTTTTTCTTCACAGTATGATGCCCATCAGACCCAGGACTCAAATAAGAGAAAAATCAGTCCCCCTTTCTTGAGCAAGAAGGATAGAACCCTCTTATCTTCCCAGGACATTGAGAAAAACACCTGTATACCAACAAGGAAAGAAAAAAACACAAAGGATTTAACTTCTTTACTAGTTTAGATACAGGATAAGCTGCTACAATGATATCAGTACTGCAGAGGCTAAAACAAGATATCAATGTCTTTCTTACTTCATATCAAGGGGTAGATGGGCAGTCCGAAGTAGGTAGACAACTCTAATTTACAAAGCCAACCCACGAATCACATTCTTTCGCTTCTTCCATTATTCCACAGGTATGTGCTGATGGATATTCTAGCCAATTAGGAAGAAAGGAGGGAGAACAGGGAGGGCAGGCAATTTCTTTGCAAGGAACAACTGTGGATTTCTGTTCACATTCCATCATCAGCCAAACCTAGCTGCAAGGGAAGCTGAGAAATGGAGATTCTAGCTGAGTCATCATTGCCTTCTACAAAGGGGTGAGACCCTCTTATTAAAAGCAAGGAGCCTGGGTGGCTCAGTTGGTTAAGCAACCCACTCTTGATTTCAGCTCAGGTCATGATCCCAGGGTGGTGAGATTGAGCCCTGTGTCAGGCTCCTTGCTCAGCACAGAGTCTGCTTGTCCCACTCCCTCTGCTCCTCCCCCTGCTTGTTCCCTCTCTCTCTAAAATAAATGAATAAACTCTTTAAAAAAAAAAAAGTAAGGAGGGCACAGTTACCATTCTTTGCCATAAGTCCCCATACTACAGTGGTCTGAAAGCTTCAGATCCCACTACAGTGCACTAGCAGTACAAAACCATACCTGATGCAATGCAAAGAGGAGTGAAGTGAATGGAGCATTATAGAAACTCCAAGGAGGAAAGATGGGCTGTGGGGTTTACAGTGCAGAGGAAACATCACTGGGACTCTGGGAAGACAACAAATCACTGGAGTGAATAGATGCAGAGAAGCTGTACTTTCATTTCATTGGAAGGTGACTTTAATCAGTCACCAATAGCACTGGGGTTATCCACTTACTACAATAATTGCCTAGGAAAAATCTCGTCCTTGATAAAGCTGAAGCACATGCTCCAGACATTCATATCTCAAGTTACTTTACAAACAACATATTAAACCTCAGGCCTCTCTTTCTGGTCTTACAGGTGTATACTAAGAAGTTAAGCAACTAAAACTTAAGCATTAAGTTCAATTTCCTCTTGTAGCACTCCTGAACCAAGTCATTTCCTGACATATCGCAAGACACCATTAATCATCCCCACCCCATTACATCTGTTTGCTTTCATTAAATGTTCCTAATCCAGTTGAGCATGGACAAAACATTGGATATGCTTCCCATGAATTGCACTTTTTACTTTAATACCTACTTCCTTCACCTATTTTCCCTGGCTTACCTTTCATCTTCTCCTCCCTAATCCTTCCGCTTCCTCACGATCTGGGATACCGTGTGCTCAAAGAAGCAGCAACAATGCCCTCTCTTCACATCAGCCCACTCCCACCTCCTCCCCCAGCTCGATCCTATGCTCCGCTGGTTCCCAGGGATAGTCTGATCTTGGGGTTAAGAGCTTAAGAACTGCAGGAAGGTACTGTGCAGGCCGAGGCACTGGGCTATGGCAGGCTCTCTTATCCCCTCCTTCGATGCCCTCTATAACAACATTGTGCAGCAGGTGTAAAAAGTCACACCAAGCCCATTTTCTTTCTGCAGCACAAGGTCAAAAGGACAAGAATCAAGGACTGGAGCAATCCTAGTCATTCTCCTTGTTCGCTCTCTCTTGCTGCCAGGGCATGAGAGTCCAGGGAGAAATTAGCTTCAGAATTATAGTCTGAGCACCTTGGCCTTCTCTGAAATGAATGCTTCAGAAATGCCCAGTAGGCAGATCATTAAAACGTCCTTAGGCATTGTTACAGGAAGGCCTCTGAGGGCCACAAATCTTGCCGCAGAAATACAATATTTATCCAGTCAGCATTTCCACAGTGTGCTGATGGCTGGTGAAGGATTTAGCAAGGTGGTTCTTCCAGCCTCCCCACTTTACAAAGTACCTATTGGGGATGGGCTGACCTTGAGTAAGGCATGTGTCTTCCCCAAACCTGTTTCCTCATCTGTAAAAAGGAAGGGATTAAGCCAACGCTACAGCCTGAGTTGTAAGAAGATGGTTTCAAGGGCACCCTCCCTTTTGCCATTCCAGGGAGCCTGGATTCCACACACCTGAGAAGCTAATTTAATACAGAGTTGTCTGGTCTTGGGAAAATTGGCTAGCAGTCCCCAAACTTAAATAGACTAATTGGCGACAGGCAATTTAACCTGGCTATTTAACTAGGCAATGGGAGTATCTCTGCAGGGACAGCTCAGGTCACCAGAAACCCGCTTCCTCTTGGGAAAGTCCCCCCAAGCATTTCACAGGCGGCTCCCAGGGTTGGTGACCCCGCCCCTTCTGATGAGTAGGCCAACCATAGACACCTGACCCATGGAGAGCCAATCACATTCTCTCTTCCAGGAACTCAGACTTAGGGTTGTGAGACCGCAAGTCAGCTGCCACCGAAGACTGGGATTGTAACAATGTTTGCATGCTGCCTGGGTTAAGCTAGAAAACGCATGTCCATCCTTCATCCATGCCTTCTAACCTCTGAACTTTAAAAAGAGCTACAACTGTCTAAGTGTGTCCACCCTAATTTTTACCATTTCTCCTGGGATGTGATACAGCAGGTGGGGTGGGGTGAAAAAAATAGGAATTGTCTAACAACCGTTTGGAGTCAAAATAGCCTCTCTGCTGGTTTGCCTGGCTTGGAGGGATGGCGTGGGGGCTTAAGCGTATAGACCAGCGTGTCAGGCAAGCTTAAAGATGGTATTGAAGGTAACTTCCTAAATTGGTGATTCAGAGGTAGGAAGCTTACACCATTTAATTCATTCTCCGTTGCACTTGCCTCTGCAGCGTTTGAATAATGTGATCCTGGCACTTACTGTAAAGTAGAAGGCTAATGAGATGCATCTCTAGAGCATTTACATGGACTTTGGAGGCCAGCGGAGGGCAAGGCTGTGCAGTGAGTGGCAGTAGGGAGTTGTCAAAGGCCTATGTGACAGGGCCCATGGGCAGTAGGACAGTCACGGTTGGCCAGATGGACCAAAGAAGAGAATGTTGTTCTACCGGTAGAGAAAGGATGTCCCAGGTTTGCTTTTCATTAGCTGGAGTTGCTTACTATTACTGGCAACACGAGGTCTCTCACTTACACAGCAGACCTTTAATAGCTAAGATCCAATCCAAAGGCTTTTTGAAAGTCCATGAGAACAGAGTATCAGCAGAGAGGCTGACAAGTCTTGTGGTCCTGAGAGCTGCTTTGTTGCTGAGACGATGCCCAGACATTTGTGCCACAACCTGCCCTCAGCTTCCCCTTTTCTGTTTCAAGCAATCCTTTCAGTTCTTTGCATTCTACCAAGTTTGCTATCACTAGTCTCCCTGAGTGGCTTCAGGTGGTAGGTGTTAAGCTCACTTGTGACCTGGTGCTCAAAGCAGTGAGCTAGAAGAGATAATCTGATGGGTGGAATGGCTGAAAGGAAACCAAAACTTGGAATACAGAGGTCTAGCCCTTTAGTGGTGAGCTGTGTGCCCTTGGGCAACCGCTTACCCTCTCTGGCTTTCACCTTTAGACCTCAGTGTAAAAAACAGGAGGGAAGATCCAGTGATCTCCAAGATCCAATGAGCGGTGGGTGTAATTTCCCTCATCTCCTTCTCCGGCAACACCTTCTGTCTCATGGCCAGTTCCTATGAGAATTAATCCCCCAAAAGGTGTCTGAAGCCTTTCACAGATGCTGCCTACCCAAAGGGAGTGAGCTCTGATTGGGATTCACCCCACACTTCTTTCCTCTATCACCACAAATGCTCATTTGAATTGATGAGTAGAGGACTGCCAGTCCAGGCTGCTCTGGCAATAGACAGTTGAGTTTATTGGAACTGAACACCAGGCTTTCAATTCACGTCAGTCTGGGTGCTCGGATTTGCATGATTGCACATTCAGAGACAGGCACCTGCACTCGGAACATCCTTGGCTGCCCTCACGCTCTGCTGAGCCAGCCCCAGCTGTTACAAGCCGCCTGTTTAAACGAGGCCTGTCGGGAGTTGAGCCGGGCCGCTGAGGCAAAACAGCGTTAGTGGTTAAGGCTGCTTGCACAGGAGAGGTCCCACTGTTGGCCAGGCCTGTCAAGGCTGCTCTTGGGAACAGCTGTAAAGGGTGTTCAGCCCCAAGGAACCTCCTCCCTCACGGGTTGGGACATCTGCTAAATCTGTTGTGCATTCTCACCCAGCTTCAGAACTGAGTCCTGAGATGCTCAGCCTCCCCAATGGGGAGAACTTCCTGGGGCTCCTGGCCTCCCTCAAGTGAAGGATTCACATACAGAAGTTGCTCCATGAAGATTTCACAGTAGCATATGATCCAGGGTTAACTGCAGGGTTTAAGTCTCAACATTACGTGTACTAGCTGTGTAACCCGCGGCCTGAGCCTTTGTTTCCTCAACTGTAAATGGGAATAACAATACCATCTACCTCACTGGGTTTTAGTAAGAATTAAATAAATACATGTTAAGTACTTAGAACAGGGTCTGGAATATGGTAAACGCTCAATAAACCTTAGCCATTATTATTGTCATTACTTTGGTCAAGGGAGGTCAGATGGAAGGCAGCTGGAAGAAGACAATTTAAATTCATCATTGAACAGTAATAGTCCTATTTAAGTATCAAAATGCTCTTTGTTCTTAAGATGGAATTATTTAACTGTGGCACTGGGTACCATAAAATGTGAAGTAATCTCTCATGAGATTCTACATTTTTAAGATTAAGATACATTATTTAGAATGCAGGCTGAGGGGAGGGTGGGAGGGCTGTGCCCCCCCCTGCACCAGATCTGATAGACTACCCCTCAGGCTTTCTGGCCTCCTTCCCCATTGGGAGACATGCTCTAAGCTGTGAACAAGAAAACTAAAAAACAGAGATATTAAATAATTTGTCCCTAGTGTGTGATTCAAAATCTACCTGTATCAAAAGTCTTTACTGTTTCTATGTCTTTATCCTGTCAAGCATTGTGCCAGGTAGACACTCTGGAGGAGACGCAAATATAGGGCATGACCTCAAACCCAAGGTGTCATCAACCTGATAGGAACACCTAACGTTACACTGAAGGTCTAGAATAATGTTGAGAAAAAGCTCTTGGCAATCAAGAGGGAGGGAGGAAGGGAGGGAGGGAGGGAGGGAGGGAGGAAGGAAGGAAGGAAGGAAGGAAGGAAGAGAGAAAGGGAGGAAGGAAGATTAGAGGATCAAAACAAGGTATCTAATATCCAACAAACTACAGTTCTAGGAAAAGAGAATGGAAGAGAGGACATCAAGAAATATAAGAAAGTTTCCCAAAACTGAAAGGGATGATCTTACTTATTGAAAAGGATCTGCTAAGGATACAGAACAATTGGGAGCTAGGATGCAACATCATGAAATTTCCTATCATCAGGGATAAAGAAAAGAGTCTAGAGGCATCCAAAGAAGACAAGTGAGGTACATACAAAGGATTAGACTCAGGATGGCACTGGAGTTCTCACCAGCAACAGTAGAAACAAGAGAAAAAATGTAGCAACACCCTCAAAGTTATGAATGAAAACCATACCTCACCCAGATTTTTATCAAGACAGTGTCGGTCAAGTATGAGTAAAAAAAGTCATTTCAGAAAATACAAAAGTTTTCAAAACACTTACTTCCATGTACCCTTTCTCAGGAAGCTATTAGAAGATGGGTTCCATCAAAATTAAGGTGGTAACCGAGTGATGGGCTATAGCTGGCTCTTACCAGCCCACGAGAGCATCTCTTCCCAATTCTGAGTGTGGTGATTACTTTTAGGTCAGCTTAACTGGGCCAAGGGGTGCCAAGATTAAACATTATCACCAGTGTATTTGTGAGGGTGTTTCTGGATAAGATTAGAATCGAATTGGTGGACTCAGTAAAGTATCTTGCCCTCCCCACTGCCAGCGGGCTTGATCCAATCCAGTAAAGGACTGAGAACAAAAAGGTCAAGGAGGAAGGAATTTGCCTCTTTTGCTTCCTAGCTGCCTCCTGAGCTGGGGCATTGGTCTTCTGCTCTCAGATTGGGATTTCTACCCTTGGCTCCCCTGGCTCTCAGACCTTTGGACTCAGACTAGAATTACCCCACGAGCTTTTCTCGTTCTCCAGTTTGCAGAAGGCAGATGGAAATTCTCAGGCACCATAATCACATGAGTCAATTCCTCATTACAATACTCCAGATAGAGAGACAGATAGGCAGACAGAGATTTCTAATAACTATCTATCTGAAAAGATTTATTTTGAGGAATATATGATATATTTTTGGAGGACATATATATATATATCTTCTACTGATTGTATTTCTCTGGAGAACCCTAATATACCAAATTTAATAACATCACATTAGTGGCTTAAAATTGGTCAAGGTAGGAACGCCACAGAAATCAGCAACAGTACAAACTAAGACTTCCTCTCTCTTAGCCCCTTCAGATGGTTGTTAAATATTTACCAGCATACCAATGGAATAAACTAAGAAAGAGAAAGACAAGGGATTCCGGAAACAGGAATCCCACTTAGGAAAAATGCTAAGTGAATTCCAAAAACAATGATGAAGAAAAATCCCAGGATAGCTGAGAAGAAAGTAGATAAAGGGTTCTAGGAAAAATGTCTCCCAAAAAGGGAACTAGGAAGACAAAAATTATCAGATAGTTTCAACCACATTAAGAGGAATTTTTTCACTTTGGTAAAGACGTTAGGGATATATTAATAACAGGTGCAAATGAAAATACCCTCCAGGAAAGGCAATTATGGACTGCAGGGACAATGAATGTTTCACAGAAGGATTACAACTCTAGTACACTATTTGGCTCAGCTGTGAAAATGTGTATCTAGTTACAGTGATGTGAATACCAAATATTGATCTACTGAAACTGTTATATACCTCTACCAATAGAATGTAATTGGGGGTGGAATTGGAGACTCTAAGATAGCAGAATACTCTTTATATTTATAGCAGGAAAACTGTAGATAAAATAGGGAAAAAACGCAATATAAGCATTTTCTATAGAAATAAGGAAACAAACACCCAAGGAAACAAATTAAGAAATTGTAACTAGTTGCCTGTGAGGAATGATGAATAATTGGAGGCTGGGAGGGGTCAGGCATGAGACTGTCGTTTCTCACCTAATCCTCATACTACTATCTTACTGTGTAATGGTGCCCCTAATTACTTTAAACAAACAGGGAGTGGAGGCAGCGTGGTATAGTTAGAAATATCTCAGCCTTAGGCTCTGTGGGCTCCTGAGATGAAGAGTAAGTCAGAGAGAGTGGGGAAGATGGAGAGCCCTGTACCTCCCTCTGTCATAGATCTGTGAGAGGAAGAGGGGGAACAATCAGAGAGGAAAGAAGAAATGAAAAGGGCAGGCACAACAATCCATCTTGGAGTCGGTCAACTGGGACCTTCTGGAATTGAGTCAGCTTCTCTCTGAACTGTTCCCAAATAAGGCTGCTAGCCATAAAACCCAGAGTTCAGTGGATAAAAAGTATTATTGACAATAATGTAAAAACACATGATGCAGAAGTGTCCAACCATAAGGGATGGCTTAAATAAAAACAGTATGTCCATATATAGAATATTGGACAGACATTTAAGAGGACACTTAGAAGACTATTAAATGACATGGAGAGGTATTTACAGTCTATTCAGTTTAAAGGGAGTAAAAAGAAGAAAAAAAGGAGAGTATAAAACAGCTTGTACAGCATGCCTTTTTGGTCGACAATTGCATACGCAAAAGATATAAACTATATATATGTACATACAGGTGCACAGGAAAAAGGAGTGGAAGAATACAATTGATGAGTAATGCTTATTTTATTTTTTGAGTCATGTTTATTTTAGATTGTCTATATTATTGAAATTTCTTATGTTGAGCATACATTCCTTTTGTAATAAGAAAAAAACAATAAAAGGTGCTGCTGCTATTTTAAATTTGTAATAAATAAAAGGAGGGTACAAGCTTGGTTACATCTCCCTTGCTCACTCCTGTTTCTCATGCCCCACCCACCTACCACCACCTGGATGGAAGAGGAGGACTACATTGTTTCCGACAATAGAGGAATAAAGTATGGTGGTTAACTTCCCCAGCCACTGCTGCTCTGGGATAAACCATGTGTCACAATCACCCTCATTCAATATGGTCATATGCAAAACCTCTACCCACATTTCAACTTTCATTGCAATGCATTCAAATTACAAAAGATTGGCACATTAAAAGAGTAGGACCATCATTTTTATTCAAGTTGGCCAACCTCCCTCCATCAGTAGAGCTTAAGGAATAGTCTGGTACCAACATTTTTTTAGTAACACTCCAAATTTGATTGTCTCCTAAACCTATCAGACAACAGACATCCAAATGCAATGTGCCAAAATGCTGGTTTCTAAGTTGAAACAGAGCTCTCGATTTGGTCAACATAGTAACTAAAAGGAGTTACTCCCTCTCCACTGGGGAGAATATAAACTAGTGCAAACATTTTGGAAAACAATTTGGAAATATGTGTTTAAGCCTCAAAAGCTGATCCAGTAATTTTTCTTCTGGGAATTTAATCTAAGAAAACACTTAAAATGTAGGAAAAAAGAGAGACCTTGCAACATTATTTATAAGGCAGATCAGGTAAAGTGTTTCATCCCAAGAGTGGGATATTATGTAGCCATTAAAAAACATGTTTTCAAATCCTTTTAATAAAAACATAGAAGAATGCTTATGATATGATGGTGGTTGATCAAAAGGATACCAAATTATATAATCTCAAATATTTAAATAAAATGCATAGCATGGAAGAAATGAATCAAAACATTAAATATCATTATCTTTGAATTATGTGTAATTTCCACTCTCTTATCTAGACCTATTATGTGTTCTCTGTTTTGTATAGTGACAGCTGACAGGTTGAGTGACATTCCCAAGTTCACACTAACTAGTGCCAATTATGATATAAATCATGCATTCAGGGGTGTGTTCATAAATCGACTCTTTAAGATAACAAAGAAACAAACAAAAGATACCTTGATTTATAGCATTTGTGATTCCAATGGTCTGAATGCTCCAACTGTGGCCAATTTCAAGCCACAAAGAACCTGCCTCACACCAATGGACTGGGGCAGGGAAGACGTGGATGAACACCAAGGGCAAAGGTGAAGCTAAGAGGAACTGAGAATGAGTTATTCACTCTAAGCACATTATCCAACCCACACCTCTACCTCCCAGCTTCCACTTCCACCGTTGGAATCCAGCTAATGAGGGTCACTTTTACCTGCAGTGTTGATAAAGAAAACTAGTCTGAGTGTAAGGTTTGTTCAGTCTCAGAGATAAATCCCCAAAAGCTAGAAAGTCCAAAAGCCAAGGCAAGCCCAAATAGGTCAAAAGCTGAGATCATTAGGTGGTACAACGAAGAGCAAGGAGCAAAGAGTCAAGCATGGGGTGGGGACCAGCTGCCTCCAATTTTATTCAATACCAGAGCTGGTGGTCGGATAAGGGATGATTTAGGCACAGGGTCTCACACTTTAAGGAACATTAGGATCACCTGAGAGTCTTGGTAAGCACAGATCACGGGCCCCCACTGCCATTGTTTCTGAGCTGCAGTAGGTCTGGGGTGGGCCAGAGAACGTGTATTTGTAACAAGCTCCTAGACGATGCCTATGCTGCTGGCCAGGAGACCACATTTTGAGAGCCACTGGCCTGGACGGTACAAGTTACCAGCAAAAAGGGAGGATGTTTCAGTAGATGATTTGGTGGATGGAGCCTACATGCCAATTAGAGGAAAAGAAGACAGGTTCTGTTTCTTCTAAACACACAATTACGGTGGTTTTCAGTTCACATCTTAGTAATTCCTAGACCTCGAAGGTAATTTTATTTTTATCAAATTGAACCTATATTTAGGAGTTACTGGAAATTTCCATCAGCCTTTAGCCTAGCTTAGCAGAAGAGGAAATTTGGACATCATTTTGACTAATTTACACGTGCAGGACATAGTTGGACCTCCTAGAAACAACAGCGTTATTATTATTGCCATCACCATTTTAGAAACAGAACACACAGCCTAAGAGAGGGTCAGTTGCCCCAAACCACATGGCCTGGGAGGCAGTGCTCGCACAGGGCCAGGAGCTCCCATCCCTCCCCACCAGTGTGGGCTTCGGCACCCACTGTCCCTCCAGTCTCACTGACAGAAAAGGGATGAAGGGATGAATATGAATGATCTTCGCTTTCTTCTGCCCTGGTCCCTGTGGCAGTCTGGAGAAATCTCTGACCCTCTTCTCAGAATCATGTTTTTCAGTGCTGACATGAAGTACCCAAGATAAAAAGGAGACCAACTACACTGAAGTATTATAATTTTTTTTATTTTTATATAGTAATGTGTAGCAATGACAGATATTACTATATATTAAAGCACTTAAAACAAAATTTAGGGGCCAACCTAGTAACTGCTATAAGTTTGAACCAGTGAAGCAAATCATATTTTGACATATCTGAAATAATTTCAATGTGCTATGGAAATAGCTATGATTTCTACGGGTGACAGTCATAGGCCTGCCAATGTTATGTGGTTTGTCACCCACATTCATAATTAAAGGACATGCCAATTTTCAATTACAGAAATTCAGAATTCTAAGCATGAACTCCTTTGTTGGGGGGAGGTGCATGGACCCCAGTGTAAGTCCGATACAAGAAGTCTAAATAAACCTTCATGACACTCAAATGTACATCTTATTTTTCATATTCCTTTAAAAAAATATGGCTGCATGATTCCTTGCCTTTTTTTTTTTTTCATTTTAGAACTTGGAATGAATTACACTGGTGGTTCAGTAATTACCCGAGGACCTACTACATGAAACACAAAACACTTATATTCATGTTTCAAAAGGATTTAGCAAATGTCATAGATAGAACCTAATTTCTAAACAATATAAAACACCACTGGTTAAAAATAATTGTATTTTGAACCATAGGCCCCTCTTTTTCAGAATCATAACCTCAGAGAAATCTTGCCTGTAGGGGACTGCACCCAATCAGATCCGGTACTAACTGCAAACATTTTTGGCTCCTTAGAACCCATTCCACTTCATCCCATAATGGGTCTTCATTAATGCCCTGTTTCCCCCACCCCCAGAAAAACACACAAAAACTTTATTCTCTTCCAGAAAACCAAAAACTAGTAATGTTATTCTCTATCATTTAGGCAAAGGTAAGAAAAAATTACCAGCGTTTATACTTTTCCCAGACTTCGTAACTGCACAGAAACATATAGAGATAACTGGAAGTTAAATTTCTACTTTTCTCAAAGTTGTGGGCATCCCTGCGGAGCATGCGTCTCCAGCACATTCACGGTTTTTTTCATCGCATTCCCCGAGCTCCTGCCCTTTCAAACATGTATGTAAATGAGGGGGCCCAAAGAGCTATTAATGCAAATTTCTTTAAATAAGAATCCTGAAAACCAAAAGGCTGTAGGTGGCTTCAGAAAATATCTTGCAGGAAAATGCTGTGTCCATAGTGAACCGCCGCCGCCTGACCCTGGGAAAATTAACTTGTGTGGAGGGAAAAACAAAGAGTGGGGGCCCAAGTAAGACACCACAGTCAGTCTCGGGGCACAAAACCCAGCAGCTATGCTGGTGGGGAGGAAGATTTTGAAAGGGAGTTAGGGGCGGCACAGATTCATTTTCATGGACTTGAGGGTTATTCTTTAGCGGGAAAATGTCTCTAAACATCATGCTTCATAATTCCTTAATAAATGTGTGAAAGGGTCTTTGTGGAAGGATAAAATCCCACAACCCACCACTGGACACTGAGAGCACTGTGCTAATATTCCTAGAAGGGCTTGAAACCCAAGGTCTGCTGGGCTGGCTCCACATGCCCTCCCCCTGCCCCCCCACCAAGGTTCTCCCCGTGGGGCCACCAGGAGGCTGCGGGCAGCAGGAAGCTGGCTCCTGGATTTAGCTGGTCTGAGCTGCTGCTTCATGCCTAGGGTTTTCCCTGCTGGGCAAAGGGGCTGGACTTCCTCACTATGTGGAATCTGTTGGGGTTTTGCTTTTCCCTTCAAACACAGTGCAAATTCCTATCAGGTATTCTTAGAACAAGAAAGGGATCCCATGTAACCAAGACCTTAGGACTCTGAGAGAAGAGAGACTAGCAAGAGTGGTAAAGCACACAAGCCTCCACTCCTTAGCCTCTCAGTGCTTCTGTTTCTCATTCATAAAAGGGGAATAATAGTGGCTGCCTCACAGGGGTGCTGAGAGGCTTGAGTAACTATCAGTCCAGCGTCCAGCCTGCCAAGGACCGGCAGCTCAGCAGCTCTTCCGAGCATGGAAGGAGCCAGAGCATTTCATTGTCTTTTAACCCTGCCTGAAACACCAGAAAACATACACCTTTATGGAAAAATATTGATTTTGCGAACATGTATTGATTGGTTGGAAAGTAAAGGATTTTGCCCATTAGGAATAATCGGTCATTTTTTCTAGACACCTGCATTGGTACACTTTCCAAAGTGGCGGAAAAGGAACATAAACACAACCAGAAATCCTCCCTGTGGCCTGCGCTCCTGACATTGCTGCCCTTGAAGGGGGCGTGGAGAGCCCACTCCCAACAACACCCTGGTTTTGCCTGTAAGACACTAGGACCAGAAGCCTCTCTCTGAACATGGTCACCCAGCAGAGCCCAATCCAGAACTTGGCGCGCCTAACTCCCACCCCAGAGTTCATCCACAGCTCCACAGGGCTCGCCAACTCTCTGATGACTCTGATTCTCCTCCCTCTCCCCCAAGTTCACTCCATCAGACTTGCTGACAGCTCAAGATGCAATTTAAACCTATGAGTTGCCTTTGAGGTCACAGCCTATCGAAGGCATCTGAACTCAGAAGCTAGAACTAAAACTAGGAAGTGCAAGGTTTGAGGGAGAAATTTTTCCCTGAGAATGTTCAGCCCACATTTATTATTAAAGCCCCAGCAATTCCACTTACCTCTCTCAGTAGGTTTCACTGCTCCATTAATTTCGGTAAGTGCAACCCTAGAAAGGTCTAAATCCAACCCCAGATTCTCTACTCCTAACAGCCTTTAAGAACAGCAACCATCAGAAGACAAGGTACTGAGCACAGTTGGCCTCGACCACATGTGAGGGACAAGCTCACAAGCAGCCCAACCCACAACCCAGACACCACTGTGCACCTGCTAGTTCACACATCGAAGTCCATACAGGTGCTTAGGGCCCTAGTGCTCATGTTCATATCTACACACTGGTGCCAAATACATGAACACACCAAGTACACTCTACAAACACAAACCCCACAGGCACCCATACGCACCAGAATCAGCATACACGTGGTCTCACACATGAACATTATATGTGTGCATGTACCTGCAGCATATGTGAGCCTGTTTCTGGTCCACTGTCCCCATCTTGGGCCCACTGGAACTGGAACAATTTTTTTCACTTCTCGTGAGATCTGCAACCCAGATCTGAAACAACCATGGTCTAGCTTAAACCTCTAAAGAATCCAAATTCTGACATCTCTCATCTGATCAGAGACCCAACCTAACCAACCCAACAAGCCCAGCATCAGCAGACCCTCTTCTGCTGTTGCCCCACTTGCTTACCAAGTTGCCTGGGGAGGTGGGGGGAAGAAATACATTTACCAGGCAGGACAGTCCCAGAGATCATCAGAGCATAAAACAATGCCCACTGGAGCCAGTTGCTCGGTTTAGTCGGGCTGGAATTCTGCATCTACGGAGTGGCTCTGAGTGAACTCATCGCAGGACTACAGTCACACTTTCTGGTAAGAATTCAAAGGTTAGGAATTTGTGCCCCCAGATAGGCTCAAGCCCCCACCCGATGCAAGGCCCATCTTTGCATGTCTTGAACTGATTTCAGACACAGTATTGTTGTTGTCATTGTTCTCAGAGAGCAGCCCAGTGCCCCAAGTCTCTCTTGGCATGTTTCTAGGACAGTAGGACAGCCATCAACAACAGCCAAAGGCAGCCAGGCAGAATCTCCCCTGGCCTCCTCAGCTGTCCTCCAGAACTACTGACCAGGTAGGGTGGCCCTAAAGACAACCACTGCACATCCTTGCCTTAATCCCATCCTCATTTCCCACCATCAAGGTCTGGTTCATGGTGCTGCATCTAACTAAGGTCTCCAAGAACATAACCAGCTGAAGCGTGGCCACTTTTTCCTGTTGTTTTGACCTGGTTTTGTTCTTTGAGTCCAGACAAGGGGGAGGGTGGAGGCACAGAGGTGCTCTTGGATGCTCACGGAGCACATTCATTTCCAATGACGCCTCTCCTGCCCACTCCTAAACCCACCCACAGAAGCGAACAGAGACTAGAGCCCGATTTCTACCAAACAGCCGTGGGCATTTCACACGCACAGGTGATTCACTTATCCCACCGCCTGCACAGTCGTCTTAATAGCCCATGACCTCATTTTAATTGAAACCCATCCATGGTTGTAAAATGGACTTGGGAAAAGCGGTTCAATCCCAGTCCCTTTCCTTGTTCCTGCCTCCAAGAAGAGGTGTCTGTGCTGGTGAGCGGCAGTGGGTCAGGTGAGCAGTCATCACCAGGACAAGAGGATCACATCTCCAGGTGGTCGACAAGAGGATCACATCTCCAGGTGGTCTTGACCTCTAAGCAACATGTGGGGACCCAGGAGAGAGTCAGAACTGGCCACAAATGATGGATTAATACTCCCCTGAGTAATTAGAAACCACACTTTATTATCTGAGCACATAAATGATGATGGTATTTTATTTGTATTGGTTGTTGTGCAGAGTCTTACATGCAGCTATATATACAAAGACATATGGACAAATTGTCATCACCTACCTGTGTTCTGCCTTATTACAAAAGAATTTGAGATGGCTAAAAGCTGCATATAATACAAAAGAATATTGTTAAAAAGAGTAACGAAACAACACAAATGTCCTCCATCTGATAAACAGATAAAAAAAAATTGGTATAGGGGTGCCTGGGTGGCACAGCGGTTAAGCGTCTGCCTTCGGCTCAGGGCATGATCCCGGCGTTATGGGATCGAGCCCCACATCAGGCTCTTCCACTATGAGCCTGCTTCTTCCTCTCTCACTCCCCCTGCTTGTGTTCCCTCTCTCGCTGGCTGTCTCTATCTCTGTCAAATAAATAAATAAAATCTTTAAAAAAAATTGGTATAGCCATTACAATGTAATATTATTCAGCCATAAAAAGGAATGAAGCACTGGACACTCACTACCACATGAATGAGCCTTGAACGCATTGTGCTAAGTGACAGTAAGGCATAAATGGCCGTATATCATATGATTCCATTTATAGGAAATTTCCTGAATAGGAAAATCCATACAGACAAAAAGCAGATTAGTGGTTGCCTGGGGTTGTGGGGAAGGAGACAGGGGAACTGACCACTTAATGTATAAGGGGTTTCTTTTGAGGGTGGTGAAAATGTTCTGGCATTAGATGGTGGTGATGGTTGCATGACATTGTGAATGTACTAAAAGCCAGTGAGTTGAACATTTTAAAATGGTTAAAATGGCAAATTTTGGGGCATCTGCGTGGCTCCATCAGTTAAGTAGCTGACTCTTGATTTCGGCTCAGGTCACGATCTCAGGATTGTGGGATCCAGCCTCACGTCAGGCTCCGCACTCCATGGGGAGTCTGCTCAAGATTCTCTCTCTGCCTCTCCCTCTGCCCTTTCCCACTCCCTAAAAATAAATAAATAAATCTTTTTTTTTTTAACAGCAAATTTCATGTTATGTGAATTTTACCTCAGGAAAAAAAAAGGGTTTGCTTTTTTTTTAATAGTAATGAAGCACTAGAGAAAACAAAAGGAAAGTGATTAATATGGAACCTGGGAGTTGCGGTAGTGACTGTTACACATGCAAACCATAGCTGCTAGGGGTGGGTCACCCATTTAGCTATGATTCCCAGAAGAGAGATCAGACCAAGAACACCAGTCAATCAATTAGGTGAGTCCCATATCCCACAGGGTAAGAGCAAACCAGTCAGCACGGAGAAGCACGGGTCTCCCAGCACAGGGACATGAGAACACAGCTCCCTCAATCTGCAGAGGGGAGGAAGCTCTGTGGTATGGCAGCCTGGGTCCTGCCCAGCAGCCTTCAGCATATACACCCAGGAGTCTCATGCAATTTCTGTCAACACCTCTCAGTGTGGGCTCAATGCAAATGCCAAAACACCTTTCAACAAAGACACGCCCATTCTAAATATCCAGGTGCTGAGGCTTCAGTCCATTGGACTGTCCTTAGGGCCAATGTTTCTCAAAGAATCTTTTTACATTTCTCTTCCCTGTGTTTTTAAATATATATCTCTATTGTGTATACGTTTAGACCATTTTGAATCCGGCATTAGCAGTGCATATTAAAATGCAGATTCCAGGGACACGTGGATGGCTCAGTTGGTTATGCATCTGCCTTCAGCTCAGGTCGTGATCCCAGGGTCCTGGGATCCACCCCTGCATCTGGCTCCCTGCTCAGAGGGGAGTCTGCTTCTCCCTCTGCCCCTCCCCGCTCCTGCTGCTTTCTCTCTTGTTCTCTCTCTCTCAAATAAGTAAATAAAATTTTTTTAAAAATGCAGATTCTAGAACCTTATGCTAAACTAATGCATATTCAAAGTCTTTGAGGATAGGACCCATGATTATGCTGTTTCATAAACTTCCAGACAATTTTTATGGACAATGAAGTCTGAGAGCCTCCACTTCGGTTCCTGAGGACCCTGAAGAAGGCCATACTGCACAGGCGGCCAGAAGGAGCCATGGTGTGTCTTTTTCCTCCTTTCCCCAACTCCTACCTCTAGCCATCCAAAGTCTCTAATTCCTGTGTAGAGAAGGAGCAACTAATGTGAAAAGCAGTCAAGCAGGAGTCTCCAGCATCTGTCCCCTGAGAGACAGGAGGATGTTGATAAGATCCTTCACATCTTAGAGATGAGTTCTCCAGAGAAGATCTCACTGAGCAAAAGAAGCCATGTCTCCTTACGCCCGGTCTAGGCCCTTCTCACAGGAGCAGCTGATTTAATGCAAGGTCCCAACACTCTCTTCCCAGCTCTGAGCTAAGCCTAAAGCCATGTGTACAACTGTGCTGGACAGCTCCAGCCAGAGGTCCCCAGGGCACCTCAAACCCAACAGGCCCCAAACTGGCCTATATCCCTCCATTGTCTTTAAGAGCAGAATGGATTGAATCTCCAGACCTCTGTATTCCTTCTGTTCCTTCATTTAGTCTTTCCCAGTGCTTCTTAAATGCCAAGAGGTAAAGGTTTGTATACACGAAATCAGGTAAAGAGTACACTGCGGATTTAGGGATCTGTTAAGGGTAATTTTTACTCAGTTGATTTTTGCTACCATTGAACTTCAGAAACTAACACACAGGTGATTTAACTCCTCTGTACTTATTTCTTTTCATAGCACTTACCACTCGTTAATGACTTGTTCTCCCTGGCTAAATTCTGAATCCAAGGCAAGAGCTTTTTTTTTTCCCCTTGAAATAACTTGTTTCTTTTTCCTTTTTTTTTTTTTAAGATTTTATTTATTTTTATTTTAGAGAGAGAGAGTGTGTATGTGAGCAGGAAGGGTGGGACAGAGGGAGAGGGAGAGAGAGAATCTCAGGCAGACTTCACATTGAGTGTGGAACCCAATGTGGGGCTTGATCTCATGAGCCTGAGATCATGACCTGAGCCAAAACCAAGAGTCGTAGGCTTAACTGACTAAGCACCCAGGTGTCCCAGAAATAACTTGTTTCTATTCTCTGCCCTTTTTTCTTTTGAGCGAATCTTTTCCTTATTGATTTGTAAGTGCTTGTTTACAATGGATATTGATCTGATAAGTGGCATATATAGTGCTATTTTCTCCTACTCTGTTGATTAATTTTCATGTTGTCTGTACCATCTTTCTCTACATCAGACTTTTGTTTTGCTACTGTTGCTAATGCCATCAAACCTGTCCATCTTTTCATTCTTATATCTCCAGTGTCTATAACAGTGCCTGGCACATAGACAGTTCTCAATAGACACCCGTGGGTTGGACAAAACAAATAAGCAAATCTGCTGATTTGAGAGTTCCAAATATCACTGAGGAAATTTTCATGTTTGAAGGTAGAAGTCTGGGGGAGGAAGGCTTTGCTAGTACAATACTTAAGCATTGCTTTGAGATTTTTTTCTCATGAGCTCATGGGCAGCTATGACCTATTTTCTCTTTCCACACAGCCTCAGCTTGCAGAAAAGGTGCAGACTAGAAGAATGCCCACTGTTTGACACAACTCCAGTCTTTCCTTCCTGCACCACTTGCCCATGGCTCCCCCACTGTAGAGAGCAAAATGGAGTCTCTCATGTCAAGCAGCGACCTGGGTCAAGCAATGACGCAAGCAGTTCATATACTGCCCCTAGGAGATCTCGCTGGGACAACATCAGCTGACGCTCAGAACTGATAAGGAGCAGAAGCAGAGGAGGTCTGCAGAGACCCCAAACTGACTAAATCCCTTTAAAAAGGGAAGGATTTGGGCAGCAAACTGTCAGACTCTTCGGACCTGAGCCCTCTATGTCTGACTGCTTAAAAAAGGCAACTGCCACTGAAGGTTCTGCCTGATGGCTCTCGGAACAGAACCGAGAGTCTTTGCTGCTGGAACATCAGCAGCAGTGAGTGCGAGAGCTGATCTGGACCAGACAACACCCTATCTCAACTGCGCGCCCACAGACCGACTTAGCGTTTGGTTCATTCACTTCCCATGCCCTTCTGTTGTCTTGTTCATTGTGTGGCTTGTCTTCTGTGCTGCTCTGTGTGCCGTGGAAGAAGCCAGGTTTAATCCATGGTGAAATGTCATTGAGTTTGAAATCCCGAAACTGCTTTATCATTGTGATTTACTTTTGCTTTATGAGTGAATGAAGCTGACGTTGTAAGAAGACACAACTCATGTGTGTGCATGTGCGCCTTCATAGTGTGCTCATGTCACGACACCCATCAACATGTCATGTCATGACGCCCATCAACTAAAGAGGAAAAACGAAATTGCTCGTGTCGGGTGGAAGAGGCTGAGTGTCCTCCCTGCCTCCCGGCATCTTGGGAATCAACAGCTGCTCTGCACTCAGGACTAGTTACCATGCACTGAGAAGCAACCAAATGCTAGAACATCCTAGATGTTCCTAGCCACAAGCCTGGACAGGGTTCCTGCTAAACCTCTATGGTTATTTCAGCCAATCCTGACTCTTTCCAGCTTTCCCATGGGTTCCCTGCCCCTAAAGTTGTGGGTAGAGAAGAATCCCAGCCAGATTTTGCCAGACCATTTTTCTCCCCTGGTTCAAAAGAGGGGTTTCTCTCAGGTTTATCCATTTTTCATTTAAAAGTTGATATTCGGCTTAACACAGCGAAACCTTACTCCCCGGAGGAACAGAAAAATAAGCCACCCAAATCCTATTCAATAAGGTAAATATTGGAATAAGATAAACATCTGAGCTGCCTTAAAAAGACCATTGTATTCCAGCAAACTGCCATTTCCTTACCTGGAGGAAGGCTCTGAATTCAGAAGGCCTGATGCTCTGATGAAGGGGTGAAGCTATGGTAAGAGAAGGCTATTACTAGAGTCACCATTTATCCAGCCCAGCTATGTGCCAAGTTCCAATCAAAGGCTCCATCCACTAGTGTATCTTTTTAGCAACACTTCAGGGTTGGTGTCTCTATCTGCATTTTCCCAGAGACCTCACCCTTGACCCCTTTCCACCAAGACTGCATGGCCACCTCCCTCCCATGCCCCAGTTGGATGGACGGGCTGGGTCAGAAGAGCCAAACTTCTATCTTGGTTCCATCCTTCTGGACTTGCAACATGGCTTTAGGCAAGTGGCACCTCCTTGAGCGTCATTCTCACCATCTCTGTCTTTGACTTTCCCACCTTCTTCCTAAGATAGTGTGTAGATCAACAGTAAAACTAGAGGCTGCTCTCTACTGACTAACCTGCCACTGGTTCCACACACTGTATATGTGTTATGTCATTTAAGCCTATAAAGTCAATACTATTTTTTATTAAGTAGGCTCTACGCCCAGCATGGAGCCCAGCGTGGGGGCTTGAACTCCCAACCCTGAGATCAAGAACTGAGCTGAGACCAAGAGTCGGACGCTTAACTGACTGAGCCACCCAGGTGCCCCTTGATACTATTATTAACTGTGTTTTACAGAGGCAGGGAAGTTTCACAAACATGCCTAACCCACTGACTCAGAATCCTGTGTTCTTGACCAAAATCTAAGCCAGACAACAGTTAGAAAGAACAGAAACGCAGCCTTGACTTCTTTAAGCCAAAGTCTGCACCCATGAAACTTCGGGCTGACACTTTCCCAAAGGGCCTGCCCCTGCAGGTGCTGATCAGGCTTTGCTCCAGACTGACGGAAGCACTTTGAAAGTCTCAAGCTGTTCAAAAAAATTTAAAAAGCCATCGGTCTCAGAGAGTCACTGAAAATTCCAGAAGTTTCCTTAGGGTTCAAAGAGCAAGAGAGAGTCATCTGTTTAAATTAACTAATTAATTAATTAGTAAGTAGAGAAGTCTTCTATTGATTTGATTCAGGATAATATGAAGGTGCTTCACTGAAATGTCTGGGTATTAGTAAGCGCTCGTACGGAGCCTAGTCCTGAAAGGCCCACTGGGATGTGAGTTTTCTCTCTTAAACATAAACTAAAGGACAGCCTAAGGATGTTGCATTAGGTGGTCACAGGTTAGTTTTTCTGTCTGGGGGGTTGGGGTGGCAGGTTTTGTTTGTTCTGGTTTTTAAGTTTCTCCTGAAGCTTGTGTTTCTAGATGGCTATCTCCTGAGGAGTCGAGCAAATGGACAAACACATTAGAGCAAAAACAAACATTTACATAGGCAGGGAAGTTCTTTCTCCCAAGTCCTAATTCATAGGACTGTATCCATTTAGGGATTAAAACAAGCTGGCTTTTTTTTCCTGAGGAGAGTGGATTCTTTCCAGAATTCCCATACTTTAGAGAGCAGGAGCAAACTTTGACGACAGGATTCTTTCTTCTCTTTCCACAACTGAAAACCCAATTCAGATGAGCACATTGTTACTGTTACTGTTCACAGCCCCATCGTGCTCCAGCAAACGAATCCCAACAATTAGTCTCTTCTTTTCCATTAGACTAGGTCCTTGAATTCCAGAAAGCTGGTATGGGAGCCAACCATATACGTATAATTTTTTTAAAATTAATCTAGCTGGGCTCTAGCCAGTCACTACCCTGGGAGATTAATTATTCCTCTTCTCTTAAATCCAAACAGCCCACGTAGATCTAAAATTATGGAAAGTTTAGGCTAAAAAGCCCCTTAGGAATCATCCAGTCCAGTGTTTTCAAACTGAACCATTAGGGGGTCAGGAAGTTCTGATCAGCATTTTTTAAAAATAGAAAACACAGAGAATTTCACATATTAAGGTTAATTCTTATTTCATAAAACTATTGTTTCAGTTATGTATGTAGTTCTGAGGGTCACGATGTAAAACTGTGGACACTTCCTACTGTGGTTCCTGGCCTAAAAAGTTTGAAAACTGTTGACCAATCTTCTGGTTTTACAGATGGGTAAAGTGAGGCCCCATGCGGGCCAGTAACTTATCCAGGGTTCTGTTGTAGACTGGGGTGGAATCCAGTCCTTCTCCCCTCCCTTCTCACTGGTTAGCACACAAATCAGCATACATTAAGTCCTGCCTGGCATTGTGTATATCAACATATGGTTCCATTCAGGCAGCAGCCCCCTTGAAGACCCAATGACACCCAACCTTTTTGTCACACCACAACACTGAACACAGTGCAGAGCTCCTGATAGGTACTGAATATTCGCTTGATAAATCACTGAGGTGGGCAGAGGATGGCCCAGGAAAGAAAAAAAGGTAAGAAAATCCTCGGGAAAGAAGAGCTCCATGGGAAGGGCCACCGTGTTTGTGAGTTACTGAACACCATTGACAGTGATTCTAACAATAACCACCTACAAGCTCATATCCTCCCAGGTACTGGGCTGAGCTTTAAGGATAACATGCTTCATTCAATCCTCACAAGAAGCTGGTGGAATGCTATTATCAAGGACTTACAGAGGTTTAGGAACTTGGCCAAGGTCATTCAGTTAGCCAAGATTCAACCCCAAAAAACTGGGCTTCAGGCTCCATGCTCTTAACCACTCCCCTCCACTCCTCTGAGAAATAGCAAAGTCCTCACAGAATGTCAGCTATTGCAACAATGATTAGGTGTTTAATCAATTTGCTGTGAGACTGAATGCATGGATAAAGTAAGAAGGATCCACTCTAGCTTGCTGAGAAGCTAAAGGCTAGAGCAGAGAATGCTAGGCCAGAACAGAGCAGATCTAGCCTGGACAAACAAGCTAGCACAGGATAAACCTTTCTCAAAAGGGGCATAGATGCCCCTGGAACACAGATTGTAAGAGACTTCCATCTCTCCTTCCACCCTCCTGCTGTTGCCTATTGTGCCTGCCGTTGCTAACAGAACCAAAAGGAGCAACCACATTCTCAGTCTGGGGGCCTGGAATATGGGTTTGTAACCAGTGAAGAAGTGTGATGGGCCTATTCCCTAAACCAATGCTTCTCCAAAATTCCTGTTTAAAAAAAAAAATAATGTGAGTTTGAGCTGTGGATGAAAAAACTGACTCAGCTTTTCATCAGCTTGGACTCCAGGGCCTATCAAAGGCAGAGTGTCAGGTTCAAACATAGCAGCTAAAATAAAGAAGAAAAAGAAAAGAAAAGCCTGTCTCTGGGAGAGAGCCTTTTCTTTCTATTCTTCACTGTCATGGAGGCAAATCTGGTTCGGTTATTCTTTTCTTTACTCCCCTTAAGAAATTCTCAATATGATTGGCAAGAAGTCAGGAATAACAACATAAAGTGGTGATGTAAATGCCTGTGGAAACAGTGGGTTCTTTGTGCTGATCTTGTCTAAGAAGTCACAAAGTGGGAAGAAAAGCTGGGATTTGGGCTTTGATGCAGAGCCCTTGCATGTAAAATTTACAGTATCCTTCCTATCGGAAATGCTTAAATACTTTCCCTACAGGTATTTACAATCTGTGTCAACATTTGGCTGGCTCCTGGCTATTTTCTCCTTTCATTCACATTAACTACTTAAAGGAAAACTCCAGGGCAGCATTAGAGTAGCACATTACATTAAAACAAAGGATAAATCACCAAAGAAACATTGGAGGGTCTGGAATGCAATCATCACCTAAGGAAAAATAAAATTATTCTTCACAAATACAAAACAATGGCAAGACATTGACAAGGATCTAGAAAGTGGAGAAAACTAGTCCAGGCAAAACTCCATTTGAAACCACAATACTCCTCTCTCGAAAACTTCCAAAGCTCTGACATTCCATTGATCTGTCCCATTTCCAATTTAGACTCCCTTTAATAATCGTAATAGACACAATCCTTCCCTGTGGCTAACTTAATCTTTCTAACTGCAGTTTAATTTGAATTATTTTATGTCTCATGCTCAACAGAAAGAGAAACACTATGTACTTCCATCTTACGATATACCAAGCTTCTGGGATCCTTGTTTAGAAGTACCCTCAAGACTCCTATTTTATCTTATGAATTTTATACCCTATACCAATATTATCCACGTTTGTTTTCATATGAAGTACTATGTGAACTGTCATCAAGTTAAATGGATCCACTAGGAAAATAATACCATGTTTATATCCAATTGCTGGGAGTATCCCCAGCTCGCTGGCCTGTATCCCCATTAATAAGTCCAGCTCTGGATAAAGTCTCTATCCTTTACAATTTTTTAGCTGCAAGTAACAGCACATCCAGTTTAAAGTAGCCTAAACAGTGATGACAATGTATTACTACCCATAAAATACTCCAGGGTGGAGGGTATGAGGTTATTTCAGTGCCTCAAAAATGTCATCGAGGGCCCAGGTTCTTGGCAGCTTTCCATACTGCCAGTCTCAGTATGCTGGCTAGCTCATTTGGTCTGTCCTCTCATGCGCACAAGATGGGCGTCATGGTTAAGGCATTCTAAATGAACACAACAACATCTGGCTGAAGAAAATGAATGCTTCCTCTCATGAGCCACGCTTAATTAGGGAAGAAAATGTTCCCCCAAAGTTCCCCAAGAAACTTTTTCTCAAGTCCCATTGGCCATAATTGAGCCACATACCTGTGTCCCCCCAAAACTTGTTTGTGTTTTGAAAGTTTGTATCCCTTCAAAACTCCTATGTTGAAAATTCTAACTCCCAAGGTGATGGTGCTAGGAGGTAGGGCCATTGGGAGGTGATTGGGTCAACGCACGGCCCTCATGCACGGGATTATTGGTCTTGCAAATGTGGCCTGAGAAAGCTGCCTCCCCACTACCACCCCATCCACCATGGGAGCACACAGTGAGAAGGCACTGTCTGTGAGGAAACGGGCTCTCACCAGATATCAAAGCCGCCGGTGCCACGATCTTGGACTTTCCAGCCTTCAGAACTGTGAGAAGTAAATGTCTGTTGTTTGTAAGCCCCTCACTCTGTGGTATTCTGTTATAGCAGCTAGAACAGACTAAGACAGTGCCTAAGACTTGATTGTAAGGAAGACTGGAAAATGGGAAATCTGACATTTTCAAACACTTCTATAGCAGAAGGTAAGTTCTGCCAACAAGGAAGTAGATGGAGTAGGGACTTCATAGTTCCCCCTCTGGACAGGCAACCAGAAGGGTCTGCCACAAAGCCCTAATTCCCAATGGCCCGGTCCTCATGACAAGGAGCTAGGTACAACCACTTTGAATGAACAAGTTTCTCAAGGGACCCAAGCAAGTAGCCCTAGGAACTATGGTTTTCTTATTTTTATAACATTTCTTTACCTTCTTTCAGTCCTTTCTGACCCACTACTTCTGTCTCCCTGTGCCCCTTCTCTACCTGGCAGTATGGTCACAAGGTGCTTCTAGAACAACCAGGGTCCCCTCTTCTGCCACTGGATCAAGGTCTAGCTTCATTGGTACAGCCTTTGTTCCAAATCAAGGTCACAAACTCAAATGCCTCCACATGCATATTTCTATACATATATATTTTCCTACCATAGAGAAACCAAAGGAAAGTTCAAGAATAAATAACAAATGACATTTAACCTCAGTGTTGGGGATCAACAGGGAATGGTGGGACGTGTGACAAACTGACAAATCATATACCCTTCTAATGGGACTAGTAAAGTGTTGACATAAAGAGAATACAGACACAGGATTTCCAGATAATCCTACTTTTCTACAGAAATCAGAAATCAAGATTCTTTTTTCATAAAAATATATAAATGTTGGCTCAGTTGTTGTTTTTTAATAATATGTAAGCCAAACCCAATACGGGCACATCCATTCAAGAGCTTGCCCTCCATTCTTCCATCAGAGCATATCCTTTTCCTGAGTGGACTTCCTAGATCTAGCAAGGCCTCCTTACATTATGGTTTTTCTTGATTACTGACCCTCCCCATGACCTAGTTCTTCCTTCCTCGATAACCACAGTCCATATTATTTCTAGCCACGAAGGAATTCTCAGGACTTCAACACGCCTATTGACAACACGGCAGCCTCATTTTACATTGGTATTTCTGGGCTATTTCCCTGTTGAGTGCCCAGCTGAGGCCTCTTCTTCAGTGACAGCCTCCTTCCACTCCACCATGGCATCAGCTTCTCACCGTCACCAAGACCTCTCTGGACTCGACCCCTCTGCCTTCCCCTTGTGCAGCTGTCAGCAGTGCAGACCATGGGAGCAACCTATTCCCCATCCTTCTGTAACCAGAATGGGTCCGAACACCAGGTCCCAGCCCTGGATCCACCCCCCACCCAGTTCTGTAATCTGTAGTTCTGATCTTGGACTGGGGATGTTGCTGGACATCACCAGGCACCATGAACTGGGTCCGCTATTAATCCATTCTGTCTTACTTCCACTGAGCCCTTGCTTCCTCTTACTGCTACTGTCCCACAGTGACTCCTCCAAACATTGGTCCCTCTCATCGAGTCCCCAGGCTACCCAGCAGACAGTGAGAATGACAATGATGTGCAGTGGGCTATCTGCTGAAAGCCTGCATGTTCTGGGTACTTTTCAGTATCTGATTGAGTCAGCTCTTCAAATTAGATACCATCCCCATTTACAGATGTAGTAACTGATAGATCACTGGAAATACACAGATTGCCCAAGATCAGATGGTGCATGTCCCAGAAAGGAACACATCTATGCTACTTGTCTCTAAAGCCTCACCCTTTACCCCTTAACCCACTGAACCACTTCTGCCAGTCTCCTTCTCTCCTCCCTGGATTCTCTCTCTCAGCCCCCATGATTGCTCCCTTCTCTCGTATCTCAGAGGAAGAGTTGTCCCTCCTACATGGCGCTAACAGCCACTGTATGCCCATCATTCCCTCCTCTGTACTCTCTTCCCATCGTCTAATGGTTCTTGGATTTTTCAATTTCTTCCTTGCTTCTCACCACTGCCCTGAGTCCTGCCCACTGTATACCTCCCATCCGTCACAGCCAGGAATAGAGCTCCCTGTTCCAGAAAAGCCTTCACTTATTTCCATACCTCTCTCTGCCATGTATCTCCTTCTTTGTCATCATCAATCTAGCTAGTTCCTAAACTAATTCAAGCTAAAGTGTTAATGGATGCTATCCTTTCTAAAGACTTGAATAGAAGCCTTTGAAAATTTACCCACAGAAAAAAGAACTTGAGGCGAAAGAAAGTTTAAGGACATGATTTTTGAGTTAAGAGGTAATAGACTAAATGAATGGGCCCATGGCACCTCTTGTATTATGGATAGAGAGACAGGGAACCCCTGCTGGACCATGCACAAAGGACTCATCCCAGTTTCTTCCCAACATGACCCAGATTTTGATCCTCACAACAATCTATTTGAAATAAGTATCATGAGCCCTTCTTTACAGCTTAGGAGACTAAAGGCCCAGAGAGGTTAAGAAACTGGCCCAAAGTCACACAGCTGAGTAGCCATATAGCTGGGATTTAAACCTGGGTCACCTGATTCCATAGTCCTTGAGCTTGTCATAAAACAAAACGATTTCACTGGGAAGGTCAAGGTTGTAGGTTTGCAATGCTAAAGCAGACACACAGGACACACAACACCTCACCCCTCTCTTCTGAGTTCTACATGTGACTCCTAGCACCCTCTCCTTCCCAGATCGCCTCAGAGGACAAACGGCTATCGTTTAAGGGTATAACTGGAGCTTGTATTCTCCAGATTTCTTTCTCTTCCTTCCCCAATACAAACCCGTCTAGGTGGTACCTAGTTCTTAGTTACCGGAAGCTGGAAAGACCCATGGGCAGGGATCCAAAAGAATGTAGCTAGCACGATTCCGTCTGAGAGAAGACAAAGGCCCTATGGGCTGTGTGGGCTATATAGGTCCATGTGAACTGTTTGTTTTGGGGTGCTATTTGAGCACATTTTTACGTGGGCCTCACTTCTTAAAATCCTACCTGCCAAAGGGCTAAGAAATGATCCCAGGGTTCATTTAGCCCATGGGATGGTTAAAATTACCAGAGCTAAGTCAGGGATCCTCTAAGGAAGGTTTTTTGTTTTGTTTTGTTTTGTTTTTAACGCCCAGGTAGCAATTCAGCAGAGTGTATTTTCACACAGCCTGAAAAGCAAAGTCGGAAACATTCTCAGCATCAGTGTTTTTACACTAAAAGCAGAAGCAGATCAGACAGGTGTTGGAGCAATGCTCCTATTTCAAGTTTATACAGGCAACATCTACCCATACGACTGAGGTAAGAAACCCAGGACCCCTGCTCTGAAATAATGCTGCTGCGAAGCCTGGGGCTATTAAGAAGAGAAAAAGTGGAAGAAGGAAAAGACTCTCAACTGTACCAGCAAACTTTCAAGGCTCTTGCTGCCTGGTCCTCCAGCTCAGCTCCGGAGCCTTTGTCAGAGGCTCGTTGTTAAACAGGGCAGCTCCCCTCGCAAAGGAATTCGTTTCCCTGAAAGGTTATCACCAGCTATTGTTGTGCTGTCTCAACATTTTCGGTGTTTAGGGGAGGAAACAGCCTCTCCTTTATGGCACCAATTCATTAAACATACTGGCCTCTTTCCCCGGGCTCTGGAATGATTTGCCATTTATGAAATGTCCTCTCTTCAAACTGCGCAAATCCCAAGTTATTCATTTGAAGTTCATGACCCCTTTTCCCTCTTTAGGTTCCCAGCTCTCTCCCTCTCTCACAGGTACTCAGCTGCTGGACAGGAAAAACCCCAGTGAACGGAGCAGCGCAGCCGCCCAGTCATCAGATGTCCCAGTCTTCCTCCTCCCCAGCAAAGGAGATCTAACTGTTCCAGCAAATAACCCAAAGCTGTTTGCTCCCCGCCAGCCCCCACCCCACTCACTGCCCAGCTCCTCTCCCATTCCCATATTAAGGAAACAATGAAGCGAACACACCAGGATATTCTGGGGCAGACAGTGATCTCCAGCAATAAATTACTTCCTCACTTAGTGACTTTTATGGGTCAGGGAAACCATATGGCCCATGCAGCCGGCTCCAGGTCAGCTCCAGCAAATTCAATGCTCATTTGTCTCACCCTAATCATATTAAAAGACGGTGGGGTGCCCAATCCTAAAGTTTTTCATCACCCCTACTCCCCAGATGCATGCAATTCACTCTCAATGACCAAGCTGCCTCCTTCCTTGCTTTGTTGACCCCCTTCTCAGCCTACCGACTCTCGTGCTTGGTTGGTGGTATCTGGTTCTCCCCCTGCCGCATCTTTCCAGGAGAGCCTGGAATAGTCCTTTAGGATTTATGGCCCTGACTGATGTACTTCTCCATATCTTCATCTTGCCTTTTCATCATCTTGGTGACAGAATTATGTAATATATGTTGCCTTTAGTACGAATTTACCAAATGAGGCAGGGAGAGGCTGACTTGGGTCCACTAGTGCCTGTTCTCACCCCAGCGCTGTGGGTATCTTAGGAGCCCACCCCTTTGGGACACAGCATTGAATAGGACATCCCTTCCAAGCACACTGCCACTCAGAATGCACTGAGGCTGGGCTTCTCAAAATGGGGGTGCAGATCCCCACTGGGCAGCAGTGAGGGGTGAGTAGAATGGGTGGGCCCACATGAAGCCCCAGGTTAAACCAGACATTTCCTACTGGTATGGCAGGTAGAGAGAAGAGGGTTGAAAGTAGTTTAACCGATAGGTCATTCAAAACATCTTCACATTAAAATAGGCCTGAATTTACCATAGACTGGAAAGCAAAAACTTGGTAAATTTAGACAAATTGATTTCTTGTTTGCAGGAGGCCACTGTGGGTCATTACCATCCCCTAGACTCCCACCCTCAGGATAATTTCCCCCTTCTGCTCCCAGAAGTATTTTGGTGAGAAGTATGAGAACTGGACTACGTGGAGACTCTGAATGCCATTTACAAAAATAATAATAGTTATTACTGCTTTCTCTGAGATGATTTTTCTCAAGCAATGTTATCATTATATTTCTATGGATAGATTAATAATAATAATTAAGTTCCTGCTCTGTGCCTTCTCAAAGAAGGTATTATTATTCCATTTTATGCTTTACAGATGAGCAAACTGAAACTCAGAGAAATTAAATGATTTGCCCAAAGTCTTTTAATTAGTAATGGAAGAAGCAGAATATGAACTAGCATTATCTGACCCCCAAATTGACCTCTTATTACAGTACCAAAGAAAATGGTCAAACTTTAAAAACAAACAAATAAAAACCTTGAATAGCCAAAGGGTTCAGTATTAAAAACTACAATCTACCATTTACTGGGTACTGACCATGTGCTAGACATTATTCTAAGCATTGTATATATCTCATATTGTCACAACAATCTTGGGAATTAGGGGCTATTAAACTCTTTTATAGATGAGGGAACTGGGACATGGAGTTACATTTCATGAGGAAAGGAACCATATCTGTCTTGTTCACTTTTTTATTATGGCATTATCCTGGCATATAGGAGGCAATAGCTGAGTGGATTATTTGAATGCTACGGTCACAAAATACCTAATTTAATATTAATAAGGCCAATAGGGGTTAGGTCAACCATATTGTCCGTCTTGCTCATAATGTGATTGCTAGTATCTAGCATAGTTTTGGCACATGAGTTGAATGAATAAACTAAATCTTATATGCACATTATTTTAAATTTATTATTAATATATGCAATATGTGATATCAGCCTGTTTAGCACTAAGTACATAGGGTGGATCATTAATCAGGACTTTCTCGTTGCAAATGACAGAAATGGTAACAAACTAAGATAAAAGAGAAAGAAGGGTAAAGGAAGGGAAGAAGGAAGAAATTGGCACCTGTAATGACAAAGTTCAGAGCTGGACTTCAGGTAGGACTGTATCCAGGAGCTCAATCAATAGCACTTATCAGTTCCGTTTTCCTTTCACAGACTCTTCCACATGGTGGCAAGACGGTCTAGGTTATATTACCCTCAAAGCTAACGCTGACAGAGAAAAGTGCCTCTTTCTGTTTAGACCCAGGACAGGTCCTGGGAAGAACTCAGATTACACCAGCCAGTGTCACAGTCTGTCCCTGAATTCATCACTAGGGGAATGATGCTCTGCTTAGAGAGGCCTCTCTCCTCTGGAAGGGAGAGAAAGGTCAATTTTCTTGCCAAGCTATGTGGAATAGGTTCCCTCTAAAAAACAAGTTTTGGTTATTAGATGAAATGGGAAAGGGAAACCATGTTGAGCAAAAGCTCTGTCTGCCACATTGGCAAGAAAAGTTCCCACTTTCCCTCAAGGTTCTGAGGCCCCAGGAGTGAGACTCCTGAATCTACAGATTTCTACCTATTACTTTCTTTCCCCGGCTTCCTGGGGATGTAACCCTGAGGACTAAAGCACCTTCAGGCAAGGCCCCTTTCTGGTCCCCTCTCAGCCCTAAGCCCACCCCTGCAGATTCCTAAGCAGGGTTCTTCCTTTGGTGTGCAATGTTGGTGTGTAATGTACTTATACCGGACAGGGGACAGGAGCCATCCTTCTAGCAGGAGACCAGGCCCTCCAACTCATGGCTCATCTGTCCTACTCACATTTATGCTCAATTCCCCATCTGCTCCAGATGCATGTTGTTTCCTTCTCTGCTGCCATTTTTCAGCCCTTTATAATGGGCCTTCCCCTGTTATGTGCCAAGTGCAAATCTAAGTGTGCAAGAGCATCAATCATGGACTGGCAATGGGGATGAAAGATGGCCTCAATTCTCACTCATCATCACAAAATCAGTAATGTGTGCAGAGAAGCCAGGCCCATTTATGAGAGGCTATGATCTGGAACAGACCAAATGATACATTTCCGAGTGTTCCTGCAGGGCAGCCAGGAAGAGGAGCAGAGCCACGGAGCCCACTTCAGCACCAGGTCCTCTTCCCCATTAGTGGATTCTAACAACCACAACAACACTCAGTACTTCAATTGCACAACTTCTAAATCGTGGGGTAAAGCAGGGCTTAATTTTACTTTCAGTGATGCAAGAACCTTCAGAGTTACTTCCAAATCTCTGATGCACTCTCTGATGAAGAAACTGCTTATCAGAGTTTACAATCCTGGCCCCAAAATTCCAAAAAAAGCGTACAAAGCATCCTGTCCAGCAGCTGCAAACTGGCAGCCCCTAGGCTCATTATGATTCATATACATGTTTTGTTGGGTTCCAGTAGTACTTACAAATCAGAAAATTTCACTTCGAAGAAATCCAGAGTCCTGGGGCACCTGGGTGGCTCAGTGGGTTGAGCGTCTGACTCTTGATCTCAGCTCAGGTCTTGATCTCAAGGTCGCAAGTTTAAACTCTGCATTGGGCTCCGCACTGGGCATGGAACCTACTTAAAAAAAAAAAAACCTAGAGTCCTCATTTATCATACAATTCAAAAGATGAGACAGACCAGGCCCATGATCCAGCATGGTAGCCATCAGCAGAGGCAGAAGCTGTAGCTCCTCCGTGTAGGCAGGTGGAAACTCACTAGTTCTCCGAAGTCCTCACCACTCCCTATTGTATTCCATCTGCATTACCCACTGCAACCCTCACACACATTTAATTCTGGAGCTTCTGACTATCTATACCTACCTTTTCATGGCAGATTCCAAGAAGGCTCAAAATGGTGGAATGGCTTGCCCAATTCAGAATAAAATTCTGTTTGTTGTTATTTTTAACAATATGCTGACTTTTCCTTCTACTTTAAAAATTATTATATAGTAAAACTGTTCTTGTCTACAGTTGTATGAATTTGAACACATGTATAAATTCATGTAATCCTCACCATAACCAGGACATAAAATAGTCCATTACCCGAAAAACCTGTTTCGTGCTGCCCCTTTCTCTCACTCCCTCTTGCCATCCCTAACCCCTAGCAACCACTGATCTGTTCTCCATCACCATAATTTTGTCTTTCAAGCCTCTCGGAAAAGTGAAGTCATACATTATGTAACCTTTTAATATAGGATCCTTTGATGTGGCATAATGCCTGTGTCGTTTGAGGTTTTGGTGTATCGGCAGTTCATTCCTGTTTATTACTGTGTGGTGTTCCTCTGTATGAGGTGTACCACAGTTTATCTGCAGACTGAAATTCTTGATTCGAAGTTCAGACGGATTGTTTGAGTGGTGGGTCAGTGGGGTGCCGCTTCCAATTGGCTGGTGAGAGCCGACCCTTAAATTTTCAGAAATTGTGCCAGCCGTTTGCTAAACACGACCATGAGAAGTTAAATTAAATTAAAAGTAAAGGAACTAATGTTCAAAATTCATCACTTTTTAATTATGTTACTAGATTTTACTACTATATAAGATCGTGAGGCTATTTCATCTATTGTATCTGTATGGTGCGAATACTGTATAATGATGGGCAACTTCCCAAACTCCTGTTCAGTGTCTTCATGTTGTTGCCATTAAATTTGTCAGACCAAACTATTTACGCTATGGAAATCTGAAAGTGCTACAAATCAGGCGCCTGACTCCTTTCTCCCTTCCTTCCCCCCTTTTTTCCCTCCCCTTCCTTCCCCCCTTCATTTCCCTCCTTCCCCCTTCATTTCCCTCCTTTCCCCCTTCATTCCCTTCCTTCTTCCCTTCCTTTCTCCTTCCTTCCTTCCTTCCTTCCTTCCTTCCTTCCTTCCTTCCTTCCTTCCTTCCTTCCTTCCTTCTCCCAGAGAGCAGTTGTCAAATTTACTAGCACACCATGGTGTGGGGGAAAGTTAGAAAGAGCCTAGATCCTCCCTGCAGCAGAGACTTCACCCATTGTCCTCACTGATTCTTGCCCCACCCTGCCCAGCTTTTGCCTGGATTCTAGTTGGGTCAAAGCATGTCCCCTTGGGAAGGGATGGGAGAGGGGGACTCTAAACCTGGTAAAATCCTGACATTCTGCAGCTCAGCCAGAAAGCCACCAGAAGCAGTATGTGCCATGGGAAGTGCACTGAGCTGGAGAGAAGATGCTTGGTTATTGCTCTGTCTCACAGGGGCATAGAGTTTGATGCTTTTTTCCTACCTCCGGGGCTTTTGCCACAGCATGAAGCCTGCCAGGGAAGTGCTCCTACCCAAACCCACTCCTCCCTGCATTGGACCTCCTAATGAAAAGAGGGAGCTAGGTGGAATCAGAATTTGCAGAACCCTGGGTTCAAAGGCACACCGCCCAGGATCACCAGGACAAGGAGGCTGGGAGGGAGGATGGGGGGGAGCCACTCTGGACCCCCCACCCCCTACTTCAATTAAAGCTCCTTCACTTTCATGCTTCGCTTTAATGTTTTATAGATGAGGGGTCAGTGTAAGATTTCCTTTGAAAAAGGGTTTCTGCCGCTAAAAGAAAGTAGAAACTCTTTGAACATCAGTGTTTAACCCTAAAGAATCCCTCATCTGAACTACATACAGCAAGAGCCTCCTAAATGGTCTTCTCGGTTCCACTCTTGCTGCGTCCCTTCTTCCCTCCCCCACATCCCCCACCCAACAGCAGCCACAGTGATCCTGTTAAAATGCAAATCAAATCATGTCACTTTTCTCCTCAAAACTCTGCCATTTTCCCTTAGCAGTCAGGATAAAATCTAAAGTTATTAACATGCCCCATAAGATTCCACAGGGGATGGCTCCAAGCTCTCCCTCTGATCTCACCTTCTCACCACCACACTTAGCACACATCTGGTCTCTGTGCTCTTCCTCATAGGCACCAGGCATGGTTCAAGCATGTTCCCACCCCAGGACCTTTGCATAGCTTTCTGGAATGCTCTTCCTCCCTCAAAGTTGTAGCCAAACTTCACGATCAGTGAAGCCTTCCCAAATCCTCCTGTCAAGCAGCTTCTTTTCACTATAGTTCTTTCTCCCTCTCCTTAACCTAAAATATGTGTTTTATAATTTAAAAACTAGGCCATGTTTGTTTTGGAAGCTGGAGAAAATACAAAAACATATAGAAAAGAAAATAAAAATAACTCATAACCATAAACCCAGAGATAGAAAGTAGTATTTTGCTATATTTCTTTCTAGTATTTTCCTTTTCCCTTCTTTTGGTCTTATTCTTCTTCAGAGTTAATCATGTACAAAGTTAAATAACCAACTAGATCTATTATGAAAAGCAGCCATTTCCTACCTCTTCCATACCCCCTACCCAGGCCAACCACTTTCAACAACTATAACTGATTTTTGTTTGTTTGTTTGTTATTGCTTCCAAATCCATAACAAAACAGAACCAAAATACTTCTAGGCATTATCTCCTGATTTTCCACTGTGGAAGGTGAGGATTTTGACTCCCTCTTCCCTCTGCTCTCACACAGGGGCACACACTTTCCACCCCTCTGCCTTCTTAATACATAGAACTTAAGGATTGGTCAACAGTCAGTGTTACTTAACTATGACTATGCAGACGCAATGAGTCATGTAATATTATATTATTACTTTTTCTTGACAATTATTTCTCCTTGCCTGGAGTTACTAATTTTATAGTTTCCTATTTATTGTTTCCTTAGTTCTGTATCCTTATCACTAAAAAGACAAACTTCACTGGTGACCTAAATGCTCTCAACAGGCATTCAGACACATTACATGTCCCATCATTTTAATTTCTTGGAGCACTCTCCTTCCTTCACCTTCTAACATGGTCCAAACTAAAATGGTTTCCCTGGGGCACCTGGGTGGCTCAGTCAGTTAAGCATCTGCCTTCAGCTCAGGTCATGATCCCAGGGTCCTGGCATCAAGTCCAGCACCAGCCTCCTTGCTCAGCAGGGAGTCGGCTTCTCCCTCACCCTCTCCCTCTGCCCCTCCCCCTCACTCATTCTCTCTCTCTCTCTCTCTCTCTCTCTATCTCAAAATAAATAAGTAAAATCTTTAAAAATAATAATAAAATGGTTACCCTGTATGTGGGAGGCATTGCTGACTTCTAGAATTTCTCTTCACCATCATCCTAGGCACCCTCTGTTTTCCGACTCCAACATCTCTGTTTTTCTTGGTTTACTCTGTCGTTTTGGTGGAGTGTATGCTCCAGAACTTCCCAGGCAAGGCTGCAGGGAAGACACATTCCTTTTTTAATTTATTTTTAAAAATTTTTTTGAGACCTTGCACATCTGAAAATGCTTTTGCTCTGCCCTCACAGCTCATTGATAATTTGGCTGGAAGTAGAATTCTAGGTCTGAAATCATTTTCCTTCAGAATTTGGAAGACATTGCTCCATTGTCTTCCAGCTCCCAAAGTTTCTCAATAGAAACCATTTTAATTAATGATCCTTTGTAAGTGACATGTTTTGGTTGTCTGGAAGGTTTTAAGCCCTTTCTTTGGCTTAGTGTTCTGAAACTTCATGATGCTGTGACTGTGGGACTGTTTTCACCCCTTGTGTGATTGTGATGGGCACTTCATGGCCTTTTCAATCCGGAAACTCGCATTTTTCAATTCTGGGAGTTTGTATTGAATTCTTTCTTTGCTAGTCCTCCCCCTCTTTTGTCGTCTCTCTTCTATTTCACAAATCCCCATTATTTGGACCTCCTGGGCTACTCTTCTAGTTTTCTCACCTTTTCTCCCCTACTTATCCACCTCTTTGTTTTTTTATTCTACCCTTTTGAGAGGTTTCTTCAACTTTCCAATTATTCTACTGCGTTTTTCATTTTTGCCAACATATGTTTAATTTCCAACCACTCCTTTTTGTCCTCTGAATATTACTTTTTTTAAGTAGCATCCTGTTCTTATTCCTAAGTTGCAATATCTTTTATCTCTTTAAGCACTTAATGAATTTTCTCCCTTACTCTCCCTCTCTCTTATAAGTTTACTTCTTCCTATGTAGTCTGTTTCCTCCAGATTGCTTTTTCCCATGCATTTGGTTTTCATTTGGTCTGTCTTATGAGAACCTATCCTCAGATGTCTGGTAATCCTTGGCCATCTGCTCCTCTGAGGAACAGGGAACAAAATGCTGATTGATAGCTCTGAATAGACAGGTGGGGTTTGCTGACTGCAGAGTTTCACTCTATGGTGTGATCAGGTTGCACTCTTTGGTTGGAAAACTCCAATATCTGTATCTTTAGGTCTTTCTCTCCAGAGAGCATTTCACCAAACTCCTGCTGAGGGTATAGGCCTGGCTGCCATCATTCTTAAAGAAAGAGGGCCTCAGCATCCAGTATATATACACTCACTTAGTCCCCTGATTTGTGTCCCATCAACCATCCTCCACTGGGCAGGAAGTCTTCTCCAGAGAATATGGCTCCATCATCCTGCCAGAGGGGTCTGGCTCTTCTCTGTGGAAAAGAGGAAAGGGTCCGGAGAGCTGACTCCAAACTGGCGATCTTTATTTTATCTTCTGTTTCCTACGCAGATACAGATACACACACTAGTCCAGATTCGTCTAACATACCTCCTCCTGTACATTGGGAGGTGATGCATATAAACTGAGTTGGTTCTCAGCTTTCTCCTCTGCCCACTGAGGATGTAAACTTCTCAAGTTTGCCTTCCAGCTTTCTCCCTCAGTCCTGTCACCTCCTCGTCCCTTTGCCTTATCCATGAGTATCTATGCCTTAAAAAGTGCCTTTACTTCATTCTGTGGGGTCTCAGGAGAGAGTCAAAGCAGATGCGTTTTCAATCTGACATCTCTATCCAACAGCCCATCATCTCTGTCTCCTTATTTGCTAATTGTCCATCTCCCCTCACTACAACATAAGCTCCACGATGGCAAGAACTGGTATGTTTTGGTCATCCCTGTAGAGTGGATGACACATACTAGATGCTCAATACTTGATGAATAAATGGATACATGCAAGAAGAAAAGAAGATCCCTCCAGCTCTACTTCTGTTTTGTAAGTTTTGCCTCCATTTCCCAAATTTAGTCTAACTTTCCTTCTCTTGAGCATGGCCCTTTAACCCAAAGACATTGCACTTCCCTGTTTACCAACTTTTATTCTTTCCTGGCAGTTTTTTTCTTTTTCCTGGCTCACTGCTCCCTCTCCTCTCTCTTGCTACTACCTGGCATCGACTTCAGTGTCAATTTCCATGAGGGAGATTGAATTTTCACTCTGTAAAGCACACCTGCTACATTTGTAGGAGCTGGGGAAATACAAAGAGAGAAGACTTGGTTCTTATCTTTTCTGAATAAACATAATTTAACTAACTCTCTTTTAAAAAATTAAGAGTCCTTTTGAGGCTCTAATTGAAGCTAGGTTTAAAAAGAAAAGTCCAAAGGAACATCAAATAACCAGACAGCCAGGAGCAGATGGGTTAATAAGAAAAGATTTGGGGATGGGGAATTTGAGGGATTATTGGGAGGAAAAGAGGACTAAGCTTCTAGACAAAGAAAAGCCAAATTAACACTCAGAGTGCTCACATTCACCCTTATCCTTCCAAACCCTCCTCCTCTCCGTCCCCTGGTAAAAACCAGGGCTAAATTGAAAAGGAAGAAAATTTCTCATTTTTTCTTTAGGAAAGTATTTATTGAATTTTCTAGGATGTTTCAGCACTAGGGAATAAATCATGTGTGGTATCCGCTCTTACGAAGTTAGAGCCTTGTGGAAGAGTCAGACTACAAACAGGTAAACAGACAGTACAAACGGTAGCAGGGCCTTTGAGGGAAGTGAGTAGGATTCAGTATCAGAAGATAACAGATGGGTGCACCTGGGTGGTGCAGTCAGTTAAAGCATCTGACTCTTGATTTCAGCTCAGGTCATGATCTCAGTGTTGTGACAGTGAGCCCTGCGTCAGGCTCTGAGCTGGGCATGGAGCCTGCTTAAGATTCTCTCTCTCCCTCTCCCTCTGCCCTGCCCTTCCTCTCCCTCCCTCTCTAAAAAGAAATAATAATAATAATAATAACAACAACATAAGGGACTTCCTTAGAAGGGGGTGGACAATGAAGTCTCCTCTGAGAAAGAATGATGATTCTAGTCATTTATTTTCCACTTTTCCCACCCAAAGTACTCTTTATCCTTTAGAAAGGTTAACTCTCCCTCATGTGCAGACACGTTGTTAGGTTATGTGTGGTCCTATCCTCAAATCCAAGGAAGGATCCTGTTGGTATAAGCAAGTCCAATTCCTCCCCACTGTCTTCATGTCAGTTTAGACATGGGAATAGACACAGGAATGTGATACAACTTAGGCCAATGAGAGAGACAGAACCCCTGTCCTTGAATAGGAGTTACCAGAAGAGACTCTCTCTCTTCTCCTGGATATGACGGTGTGAGGATGTGAGTCTAGAACAATGACAGCCATTTTGTGACCATGAGGAAAGAGCTACCGCTGTACAGTAAGTGACAGAAATAGGGTCCTCAGTGACATACATCAAGCCTTTTTTGAAGGCAAGCACTATTTCTGGACTTGTTAGATACAAGAACAAATAGATTCCCTTTTTTATTTAGGGTAGTTTGAGTGGGATTTTCTCATTTGCAATCAAAACAAAACAATCATAACTACTAGAGAAGTGACATTTAAGCTGAAGACTGAAAAGAACTAACCAAGAAAGAAGAGGAAGTAGGAGCATTCCAGGCATAGGAACCAGCCCTGAGAAAGCCCTAGGGAAAGAAAAATCTTAGTGGATTCAGGAAACTAAGAGGAGGCCACTGTGGGAGCCACAGGATAGAGTGAGCTCAGGCCACACTGGCAAGCAGGGGGTCATGGGAAGGAATTCAGATGTTTGGATTTTATTCTAAGGAAATAGGAAGGCCCACTCAGATTCATGTTTCATAATGATGTGGTTGCTGAGTGGAGAATGAGCTGGACATGGGCAAGAATGAAAGAGGAATATCAGAAAGGGTCTTGTGGTTTTCCAAGTAAGAGAATTCTTGGGCTAAGGTGATAGTGTGTATGTGTGTGTGTGGGGGGGGAGGTGATATAACAACAAACTTTACACTTTTTTAGTCATTTCTTTCATTTATTTGTTCAACCACAGGTAAAAAAAGTCTCTATGTATCACTGTATTAAAACTGAAGACAAAGATGAAAACACACATTCTCTATCCACAAAGAAATTTCCATTTAGAGGGAACAGCCAGGTAAATGTCTGTAAGAATATAAAAAGAGCTATGGTGGAGGTAATTACAAGATGCTGTGGGAACACTAGCGAATAGGCACGAAGTTAGCCCGAGAAAGTCAGCTATGGCTGAGGAGACAGAGACTTGAGTTTGTGTTTGTCACAAAAGTCAGCAAGAAGGATATTCTAGGCAGGGTAGAATGCCTTGGTGGAAAGACATGGAGGCTTTAAAAGAGTTTGTACTCAGGAAATAAGTAGTCAGGTATTTCCAGAGCTCCAGTTCCAAGGAGGGACCATAGTAGAAATGGTAGTCTCCACATTTCTCAGCCCCCCTGCTGTTAAGTGATAAACTGGCCAATGGGCTGTGGGTGTCACTTTCAGGCTAAAGGACAGCACTCATGCTCACCTTCCAGCTCTCTCTTTCTCCTCCATGGCAATTGTGGAGGTTTCGTCATGGCAGCTGGATCTCTAAGTCAGTGCATAGAAAACAGGTCCTTTGGAGAGTCATCCAGACTTGCAGAACACTTTGTATAAATGAGAAATAAACTTTTGTTGTATTAAACCACTAAGATTTTGGAGGCTTTTTTTTTTTTTTTTTTTTTTTTTTTAGTATATAACTTAGCCTGACTGATATATAGAGTGATGGGGATAAGACCAGACAGGAGAGCAGAGACCAGACCACAAAGAAACTTGGTGGTCAGATGCCTTGCTCAAAGACTGGGCTTTCTCTTGTAGGGACTTAAGAATCATCAAAGAGATGAGAGTGACATTATGAGACCATTCTGGCCACAGCAAAATGGATGGATGGATGGGTGGATGGATGGATGGATGGATACTTGGATTTAGGGCTTGAAGGGTGGAAGTAGCTCTGAAAAGCAGAGCAACTAGAAGAGAGGTTGAAAAATAGTATAAGAGAAAGATGATGACAGCATGAATTAGGGAAATGGTACCAGAATAGTGTATAAGTCTGACATATATTTGGAAGGAGAATGCACAGAGATTGTGAGTGAATATTCTATAGGGGCAGGGATGAGAGGAGACAGAGGAGGGAAGTTTTGACTCACTTAACCTCCTACTTTCTCAGCCCTGGTAACAAACAACCTTAATCACTATGGGTCCAACCACTGTCAGTGCCAAGAAAGGACCAGGAAGAAGAGCTGAAGGAGAAGGCTTCCGAGCAAAATGAAACACACTGGCCATGAGTGAAGGGAACCAGGAGACCAGGTCTGAGCCTTCTGACTTGAATTATTTCATTGAACCTCTCTGGACTTCAGTTTTCTTACCTGTAAAATGAAGTCATTGGACTCAATGATCACAGGATCTCTTTCCATTTTAAATATCATAACTCTCAAAAAAGAAACAGATGAATGGGGAAAGGAAAGAAAAGTAAGAGGGTAAAGAAGGTAGATGAGGAAAAAAGCTAGAACCAACAAGGGAAAAAAAAAAAGACAGAAGGAAAGAGAAAAAAACAGGTGTGATTACTTAAAATGAGATCCTTGAACCCCTGGGTTATCCCAGCACCGCATCAGCTCAATTTAGTCAAAGTTCAGTTACATGGTGTAAGTATATTTTATCTCAGCTAACATATGTTCTTGCTTATTGAATTTGTACTTTTAGTCATTAATATTATGATTATCCCTAATTGACAAAAAGGGATCAATGACTCAAAGTGGTACTGATGAAAAGTTATATAAATACCATAACTCAAGATCATATCTTACATGTAAAGAACAGATTCAAGGACAAATGAAGGGAGGTAAAGCAATTTGTGCTGGGAGAAGTGAGAATATGACTGTGCCAATCAAGCTAACAAAAATGTAAGTCTGTAAGAATAGGAAGCATGACGAGAAAAATCTGAAAACTGGATTGTAGTGGACTGGTGAGGCATTTACCCCTAGCCCTCCAAGGTGACATCTATTATAAAAATGATTTCCAATAACAGCAGAAAACCATAAAAACTTCACTGGTATTTTCCCACAAAGCACAATGACTTCTTTGATAGAACAATAACGTTTTTCCAGAACAACTACAAACATTGTAAGGGCTTCCCAACACAAAATAGATGAATTTTATTGCTAAAAGTGATGTAGAAACCAAAACTACAGAGGCATCATAAAGGATGCGCTCTTCACAAAAATAGGGATATGCCGCACTTTTGCCAAGAAGTTTATAAAAACAGCTACAAAGGTAATGATAATATTATGCTGGGAAAGAAGCAGAACTATCAGCAAGATTTCGCTATGAAAGAACATTGGTAGATGTTGCATAATATCAGTAGTTTATCCCATAGGAAAGAGCTGGTATCATGTCTGTGTAGATATTTCACTTTCTATCTGGACAAAATTCAGTGCAGCGAGAGGGCACATATATGAAAGAGAAGTACTCCCCCGAGCCTCTTTTTTTTTCAACAGCTTTATTGAGATATAATTTATATGCCATACAATTCCCCCACTTAACACAAGTCAGTGGTTTTTCGTATGTTGCATTACTCATCTTTTTTAATTGTGGTAAAAATATATACATTAAGTTTGCCACTTTAACCATTTTTAGACATACAGTTCAGTGGCATTAAATACATTTAGTGTTGGGCAGCCATCACCACTATCTATAAGACTCTTTTCACTGAGATATAGTCCATCTGATGATGGTTTATCACTGAAGAATCCATGTTCTACGTAAAGACGACTTCCAATGCTTATTTTGTGAGTTGTGATGTAACGTGGGAAAGTATAGTGGCATCAGTTTTGGCGAAGTTCATCTCTGTGCTTCAAGGAAGGAATTCCCAGTGAGCTGAAGATAGCACATCTGAACACCAATCTACCCACTGCTCCGTCAAAGAGATCAGTTGGCCATCAGCAACGTGTCTTGATGCCTTGATGGTTTTGAAAGTGTTTCCCCAGGAAGCAGGCTCTGAGGTGGAGATTAGCATACAGGATGTGTATGCTATAATTAAGGCATATGCTTGGGATAGGCATCTGTTGAAGAGAAAGAAAAGATGCAAGAGTAAGCAGAGGGAGACGCTGAGTGGCAGTATACCAACAAACTCCTCAGCCATCCCCCATGGAGCTATGGATCTAGGAGATAGCTCTTCAGGGCTTAACTGAATTGAGGGGTTGGGACTGAAACTTCCTACCCCCTTATGGATCAGTCACTGGATATAAGCTGTCCCTTGGCAAGGAAGTTTCTTTAGCCAAGTCAATCACCCAAAGGGGCTAAAAGCTGAGAGCCATCTTCTAGCTGCATTCCCAGCAGGAAGAGGAATTTGTCCTCCTGCCCTAAGGGAAGATCTGGGAAGAGCATCCTCGTATCTAGCACACTCCACCCCTTGCTCATCTCAGATCCATTTCTTCACATGGCTCTGGGAGCAACTCTGACATTCCCCAGGAAACTTAGGAGAGGAATTTAGTGAGATAAACTATTGCCCCTATCATTGCAGCTGGTCTCAGGGCTGTAACCAAATTTCCCACCTCTACAACTGGTTCTGGATTCTCCTCCCCCTTAGCTAGCACATTGATTAGTCTCACTGGTTTTTCTGGTGGCATGACACAGACCCTCACAAGTGAATGGTCACTATGCCTATTTCAGGCCAGGGTGGCTGAACTTGTCCAGTTACTATCAAAGTTGGATAAGGAAGTTCAGAGAGCTACCCAAGTAAATCAACTGAATGCCATATTCCTCCCTGGTCTCATTGTATAACAGCAGCCCTACCTCTTCCTCATGATTAGGACCAGTTGCCCCTGCCAAGATGGTGACTCCTCTGCTTACCTGCTGATCCCTTGCCACAAGGAGCCTGAAGTGTGCAGGTAGCAGCCATAGCTTCTAGTTCAATGGGACTGTTGCTTTGTCCCCTGACAGAAGTGTTCATGGTCTTCTTTAGGAGCTAGGATCTCTCAACCATAAAGCCCAGAGTTCTGGGAATGAGAAGCATGAATGTCTATGCTGCTGGGCCCATGCATAACCTCCATTCTGGCCACCATGGCTACTTTATTCATGCCCCATTGGACCAGCACTGGGGGAGTTGATGACAGAGACTGGCTGCTGTCATATGGCCAAGTTGCCTTGTCTACTTGATTGTTTAGTGCTTCTTCCACACTGGATGCTGTCTGTGTGCTTTATCATGAAAAACAGAGATCTCTTCCCTTATTTCCTACTCCCATATGCCTATCCACATGAATTGACCCCAGACATCCTTGTTTCTGACCTTCCCATCTTTCTCCTTCCAGGCCCCGTAATTACCCACTCACCACTGATCTAGAGTGTGAATATATTCTAACCTTTAGGTCACTTCTCCTTCTGCCCAAAGGTGCACCACCAGAAGCCCTATTCATTGGGAGAATTTTCTGTCATCATTTCTCTCAAGGCCACCCTGAAAAGGACGTAGTGCAATCACCATTTCAGTTTAAACATACCTAGTCAAGCCATGCACAAACCAAGCTCAGAGTTTTTCCTCTTCTATCAGCTGGTCATAGAGAATCCTTCATAGTCACAGAAGTGAACTAAGGGGGTGGCGCCTGGATGGCTCAGGAGTTTAAGCATCTGCCTTCAGCCCAGATCTCAGGGTCCTAGAATCACGTCCACATCAGGCTCCCTGCTCAACGGGGAGTCTGCTCAGTGGGGAGTCTGCTTTACCCTCTCCCTCTGCCCTCCCCCTCCCCCCACTTGTGCATTCCCTTTCTCTCTCTCTTTCTCTCTCCCTCTCAAATAAATAAATAAAATCTTAAAAAAAAAAAAAAAGAAGTGAGCTGAGGGAAGGGCACTGGTGCAACCATGGTAAATGACATGGGGCTCTAGATTCCCTTTCTCTGCAGTTTCCTTGTGCCCTCTGGTCCTATTCATGCTCAATCCTGGATGTACCGATTCCATTTTACTGTGGACTGTTATCAGGCCTTCTCAACCTTAGAAGGCTGACTAAATTCAGTTCATTATGGGTAATTCTGGCCATATGGTCACTTGATGTACCATCATGATCAAGAATGAAGCTTCTACTAGACCCCACAAGTTATTTTTCAGAAGGTATATAATTCTCATTGCAGATGGCATTGCCTTGTTCCAGAAACCTAAGGGTCTACATTGTAATTCTCCTACTGGGTTTGCCATAACCTCCACCAGGCATCTTTTCCCACTACTAATATCTCCAATACCATAGGGTCTACCTGGTCATATGGCCTAAGCCTGTACCTGCTCTGGGCACCAGTCAAAGCTGACAGCCTTCCATTTCATCTATATGAACTAGAGCAGTACTCCCAGATATGGAATATGTTGTCTCCAGAACCAGAAGAAGCTTACCAAGAGTTCTATGTTATGCTTTCTTTTTTGTGGTGGGAGGTATATGATGCAACAATTTGTTCTTTCCTTTGGAAGGGATATCCTGGCATGCCTCAGAGTAGGAGACCCTAAATATGTTACTGATATGGTGGGTCCCTGAATCTTTATAGGGCTTATGTCCCACCCTCTGAAGTGTACGCATTTTACCAAAATAAGACATATGCAACCTTATTAGCATGATATCATTCACACAATAGACCAAAGTAATATTCTATAGCATGTCCAAATAATTCAGACTATTTTATGACAGAGGGCAGGAGAATTAACATGGTCTTGGGGCAAAACCATAAGTGGATATTTTTGCCCTTTCCAAGTCAATACAAGTTGTTTCTGATCCTCTTTTCCAATAGGGTTGAAAAAGAAAGTGATAGCCAGAGGAATGACCACATATCATACACCTCAGGCCATGCTACTCTGTTCAACAAAAAAGTTGCAGTTGGGGCTAGTAGTTGGTTAAGTTCACAGTGGTCATCTTTCAGGATTGATCTACTGTGTTCAGGTGCTGGGTTGGTCTACTAAGTGTGATATGATTGGGACCACCATCTGGTATATTTAAGACTGGTACTAATATCTGTTATTACCCCCAGAATGCAATATTATTTCTGGTTTTCTCTCTTGTCAGTGGGCAGTGTGGAGAAGGGCCATTTCAGGAGTTTCCATCTGACCTTTACTGTATCTCTTACAAGACCCACAGGACAAGAATCCAATGTGGGGGTTGTGCCAACTACTAAGTACATCTACTCCAATCATAAATTCAGAGACTGGAGAAATAATCATCAGGTGGGTCCACAGATCCAGTGAATTTACTGTGAGCCATACCTGACCCAAAACTCCATTTATTACTGGCTTTCGTATACCCCTACTATCAAAGGGGCCCAAGATTATGCTCTAGGTCTCCAGGTTTCAGTGTCAACTCTGACTCTGTGTTCAACAGTCTTTGAAAATGTTTGAGCATTCCCCTTTTCCCAGGGCAAAGTTACCAGAATAAGTGGTTCATAGTCCCTTTGGGGAAGGACAGAGGGATTCGTTTCTGAACACACTGAGGTGTTTCAAGATCCTTCCTCCCGGAGGCCTCCTTCATTAGATAGGTTCCTGGTTCAAAAATTGACTCATGTCCAGAAACTGGGCAAGGGATCATGAATTTTTATTGAAATAGTGGCTCCTGATCATCCATCCATGTTTCCTTTAGGGTAGCACATTTATGGGCTGCCCAATTCTTTTGCCCCTAAGGATACTGAGTTCTAATAACTATCTCTACAATGACCTGTGGGTCAGGTGGCCTCCTTGGATACCATTTGACCTTGCTTCCCATTACAGTAATTGTCCCCACCTGGCTTCTGACCATAAAGCCCTGCCAACAGTCTCTACCGTTCTGGATTCCTTTGATCCCTGATATCTGTGAACCCAGTTCTGTATTATCATTTCCTATTGTTGGGCCTGGAATACAGAAGACAAGCACCACTGAGCTTCTTAGTGATGCACCAGTATTCCTTATTGCTTTGGTCAATGGTGTGTCCTCCTGGCCCTTCCATAGAATGTAATCATTGTGTGGATTTTATACCCTTACATAGTATATCCACTCTCATGTGCCCACTTCTCTGAGCCTTTTAATTCCTTCTTCCACCATCTGCCACAGAAATTCTGTCATTTCTGCTTCTATTAGCGTAGACTATCATTTTTCCCACACTTCTAAGAGCCATCCTTGCCACATGTTTACCATTTCCTGGGGCTCCTTACCACGGTGTTAAATCCAATATCTCAGAAGAGCGCTCCCATGTTGATAAACTCCCCTTTATCAAATGTATGATCTGCTCTTCTCAGTCCTGCACTCTCAGCATCCAGTGCTCTCCTGGATCCTTGGTATAAGTTGGCTAGGTCCTGCACTTCCCTCCCTGGACAGGGCCAGCATGTCCTCTCCTGGGTTATGTTATGATTTAGCCCTAGCCATTGATTTAATGAACAGAAAAGGAAGGAAAGGAAGAAATGCATGTTGTCTTATAGGGAAAGGTCTCTGTGTCATCTTCAGGCAAATTGGAGATGTGGGTCACCTGTGCAGACTCAGAGGGCTCAGGTGATTCTCAGGATTCAAGATATTTGGATGCATCAACCTAGGTGTCCCAAGCCCATGTTTCAGTGTCCCATTTTTTTCCAACCAAGACCTTAACCTTATAATAGCAGACAGCCTTGGCTGGGGATTTTAATACATTTTTAGAGCTCAATTACTCTTAAAATTAGATCCTGGGCCAGATCCTTAGCAGTCTCTCCTATTGAGGAGATGAAAACCTCTTTGTATGCTACTAAGGAGGCCCTTTGAATTTCACACTTAGATTTTGACTACCAGTTAATGACTCTCAGATTTTGGTCCTGTTTCCAGGGTGAAGTTTAGTTATAGCTACCAAATTCCACCGTCCTTAAAGTTACCATTTCCCCTTTATTTCTGAAAAGCCTAATACATTGCATGAGCCATCACATTGTCTGCCATCTGTGTAACATCCCAGTTCACCACCAATAAGAGTTTCAGTGGTGCTACCACATTAAAATAGGGGCTATCTGTGCCCCACATACACCAGTGATGGGGGTTCTTGCTACCAGCAGGCAGCATGTGACCTGGACCCAAACTCCCACCCCAGTGACTGCTTTCTCCAATCTCTTCTGGTGCCAATTACCACAGACTGGATTTCTGCCAGGAGCAGATTTGAGAGATGTTAACATGCAGGGCATTTATTAGGGCTTATTCTTAAAACCAACACTTACAAAAAAGAGAAAGGAAGCAGAATTGGGCAAAGGGAGAATTTGAGCTGTGATACAGTCCTAAGTCAACCCCACAGGGAGTTCTGAAGCTGGGACGACCCTTCAGAGTTGTCCCCAGTTGGAACAGCGGATGGAGCCTCTCTACCCCCACACTGAGCAGTCAGCCCCTAGAAGGAGAAATGACCTTGAGTGAGGCATTTTTCTTTGTCATTGTCATTTCATTTCAAGGAGAGCTGATGAGGGCCTATGGCTGAAAGCCGCCTTCCGGTTGCACTCCCCGCAACTGGGAGGTGTGACCGACAGAAAACAAGTCCTTCATTTCTGGAGAGAGATCTGTGCAGCCAACACCACAGCACCCACCACAGAGGAAATGGTGAAAAATTTCAATTATGAAATTGCAGTCACCGATAGATAATGACATATGTTAGCTCCTCACGAGGAAGGAGTTTTGAAACAAAAGATGAGATAAAAATAATTTCTTCATGGATGGACCTCAAGGGCATTATACTGTATAATTTCTCTTATATGCAGAATTTGCTAAATAAACAAACCAAGCTCATAGATACTGAGAACAGAGCTATGGTTGCCAGAGGCAGGGGTGGGGTGAAGTAGTCTAAATAAAATGAAAATTAAAAAATAAAATAAAAATAAAAAATAATAATTTCTTCATGATCATTTCTATGATTTCCAGTGGCTTGCCATAAGGTACATATATGTCATTGACATATTCAGCATTATCCGTCACCTCAACCTGTATGAACATGTGAAGGATAAGATACCTGGATTTTTTTTTTTTAAAGACTGAATCATGTGGTGTAAACAGCTCAAAATACAAATAATAATAGGAATAATAATAATAATATTTTTTTTATTCATTGCCAGCGTTTAATGGCTTTCCTCACTTACAAGAAAGCAAAACCTACTATGTATTATTTTATACATTTAAATGCACACCTGAATGTGGCAATAAGACATAAATGAATACTTTCCAGAGCCAAATGGAACCCAAGGATAGACTAGGAACCTGTTTGCCATTATCTCCTGATTTGCAGCATCCAATTGTCCCACATTTAAGCATGATAATCTCATCCACTGAGCATCTGACAAACATCAGATACAGTCTTCAGAGAGCACTCTCACCATAATTTCTGCATCTGTGTAAGACTGAGATATCCAGAAGCAAATATATGTGCTTTTCCCCAAACCTTCTAATTGAGATATGATTTCCTAATTTAATAAAATAGGGAAAAAATATTTAAAAAGAAATAAGAAAAGACAAAAGAAGCAAAAAAAAATGTACCTGGTATAGCCCAGATTGATGACCAAGTGGTTGATACAAACAGATTATGAATGTCGTAATGTAAGATTCCCAATATCTTTCTCTTATTTCACTTAGCATGATACCATCTAGGTCCATCCATGATGTCACAAATTTTACCCCATTTTATTACCCTCAATTTCATTATCATGTACATTTGTCTACTTGTTTGTTGCATGTCTTCCTGATTGAAACATAAGCTCACTGAATACAGACACCTTGTCTTTTCACCCCTGTATCCCCACCACCTAAACCAGTGTCAGGCACAAAGCACACACTTACTAAACATTTGCTGAATAACTCACTGAATGACACTTTGACTTATCCATCCATCCATCCATCCATCCATCCATCCATGTATCCATCATGTACTTATGCGTCCATCATAGGAGAAAGCCATGCATACTAGTGAGTGAGTTTTATTATCTACTTCAAGGACTGAGTAAGTTTTATACTTATATTATGTGACATAATATTCTGGAGAAGGAGTTCTAAGATGAAAGTCCATAGACCCAACACACTGGTGACTAGTGGAGTCGTCTTCCACCTTTATTTCCCCAGTGCTTCCAGGGGTAATGACAAGAGGGCAGCCAGCAAAAGAAAAAAGGACCTGGAACAGGCACAGCTGGAACTTGTGTCATCGATCTTATTATGCTTTGTGTTGACTTCTTATTTTAAAAACCTCCTCCCCAACACCTTGCTGACCCAGCCTAAATCACCCCTTTGTACAATACAGTATATATCTGATGCCCAATAATATATTCTTTGTTCTGCCTTCCCCCTGCCCATATAGTTCCATTTATTATCTAAACTTACTTAGGCATTTTCAGCAATCTTTTCATGTTGTTCCACACACATTTTCTAAAAAGCCAGCTGTGCAATTCAGACCATCCCTGGAGATTATTGACCAAGTTGGATTTGCATTTATGAGCACATAACTGAAGCTGACACGGGCTTTACCAGAATTGATAGCTCTTGGAATAATTTGCCATCACAGCATTTTACAAACAGCTTCATAATACATCTAAGGGCAAGGCAGGTTTTAATTAGTGTCACTAATAGCTAAGTATTCTGAGGTGAAATAATTAAGTGGCTGGACCAATAGGAGCAAGGGATGGAAGGTGAACTTGAAGTCTGTGCAAGTTTGAGGTGGTAGAAGTTTCCACCTGCCTTTGGGGTGGTGTTGGGAAGTTGTACTTTTTGCTGAGATGACTCTCCTGTTAGCACTGATCAGGAATTACTGATGGCAAACTTGGTTTCTATGCGTACAATATCATTTTGAAACACCCTTCTCTCTTTAGTTTTTCCTCTCATTTAATTGTGGTTCTCTATTTTACAAGCAAAGCAGCTGCCCATGTAGAGAAGAGGTGCACCGTTCAGATTCATGGTTTACAGTTTGCTAAATGTAAGCCTGAATAATCCTTTCATATCATTGGATTACTCTCCCCAAGCAAATTTTCCCAGCTTTCATCATGAGAATGGGCTCCCTGCCAAGAAACCACCCATCCCAGCTCAGGTCCACCTGGCCTTTCCCGGATTGTCAACTCTTCCATCTTCAGTCATTAAAAGGGCTTTCAGACCGAATATTTGCACAGCCATTTCTGAAAGCCGAACACAAAATCTTTGTTCCAAAGAGTCACTAATCTCTATGCAGGATTCTGATCTGAATTATTATCAGGAAAAGAGAGAGAAAGAGCCTTTGATCACTGGGTCAGTTTTCTCTTAATATCATCTAATAAGATCAAAATCAATTTATTTAAAGTTTAAATAATAACCACGGTCAGATCAGACAATTTAGAGATGATATATCTATTACTATTAGTGCTCTCTATAGGTGGCTGCATTCAGAAGGTAGGTTAAGAAAGCCATCCTAAAATTCCTAAATGCCCCATAAATGCTACATCAATTAAAGTTTTAATGGGTTTGTTTTTTTTTTTAATTCATGGTTATTTGCTGCCTAATTTCCTCCACAGGTCCAGAGAAGGGGACCTTCTTGGGTTTCAAAGGGAAAAGTTTCTTTGTGACTGCAAAACCAAACAAGGGGTTTGATTCACACACTCCTCTGTCAATCACGTCTGAAATTCTGAGCATGTATTAACTCTCACAGAGCCATACAGTAGCACCTTGCTATTCAATCACTGATTTTGATCCATCCTCAGCTAATCTTGAACAACTGTAAGCAAGCAATTGGCAGGGGGAGGTGTGGGGAAAGAGCCCCTTTCCAATTCAGGTACCCTGACTCACAGGATTTTAGGACCTAAGGGCTGCATTCACTGCACAGGCAAACACCCAGACGTCCATTTTGAACCATTTTGATCCACACCACTAAATCCATTTAAAGTATCATGAAAACAAAAGGTTCTTCTGTACATTTTCCACTTTTTACTTTCAGGAGTCTGAGTGAATTCAGCTTTCAAGATGTTGAAAGTATACTCAAGAGCAATATGCTGGGTAGGCTTCCATTATGCTATTTTATTGATTTACTTGAGCCCAACAAGTCAAAAGTGGCAAGGGAGAAAAATGCATTTTTCTGTGGCCCAAGCCTGCCTTTCCCATTCTCTGGCCCTTCCACTGCTTTCCAGAGCTGCCACAGCCAAAGGAGGTGGAGGGTGAGGGAAGGGCCGGAGGGGCCGCAGGGGCGGGAGGGAGGGACCTCGCCCAGAAGGATAACGATCAAAGTTAGATAGAGCTCTAGCCTTTCACTACTCCCTTTCCTCCCATCTTCCAGAAGACACAGGCATCAAGGCCCTGCAATCCACTCTCCAAGGATGGCCCCTCTGGTTTAAATAAGGTAATCCTACGGTGGGAACTCTGAGGAAAATGAGTAAATGTCTTGCTATATGGCTGACTGACAATATATCTTATTTTAAAATATAAGTTCCTTGAAGACAAGGGACTATAATTTTTATGAAGAGTAGAAGGTGACATCTAACAAATGGTGATAAGAAACTACCTGGAACTCAGCTTCCATTCATAGAAGTCTGTTCGGCTTGATGTGCAGTCACACTCCCAAGTTTCACTTTGCATTTCTGGGTTCATCAAACCCTCAGATTTCAATGTTGAAAGTCAAAGCGAAACCCCCCATAAAGAAAACCACACTGATTTTTACCTGCTTTAATGTCAATGTTTTGAGAAACTAGCATTAAATCAGTCCACTTCACTCCACGCTCACCTTTTGGTCTCTATAAAAACCTCCAGTGAAGCATCAGCAACTTTGACTTGCCACAAAAATGCTCACCAACGAAAGGGTTTTTAATTAAATCCAAAGCCTTCATGTTGATTTTAAAAAGTTTTTGAAGATCCCTGCAAGAATGTCTCATTTCAGTTAAGTATTTAAGGGTTGATAGAGGAAAAACAAGGCACTTGTAAATTTCAACCCATTGTAGGTGCTTTGTGAAAGCTTGAATCCCCCAAAACAAATGCCAAAACTATGTAAATTCCTCCCTTAATATGCATACAATAACACTGTCAAACAAAACAGAAAAAGAGAAACCCGCACAACCAGTGAGGGCAGAGGGGGAGGAAAGAGGAAGACCTTGGAGGGAAAAAAGATCCAAAGATGGATTTCTTTTTCACCCATTTCTGGAACAGATCGAATTGCACCTATTATTAGAGTAGGTCTGATTGGTAATGCTCATCTGCTTGAAATGCTCTCATCAGGCCCAGGGGCCAGTTGGTCTGGGGCTGAATTTATTCCGTTCCATTTACCTGGGGCCATCTTCATCATATTGGGCAGCATTTCTGGATACTTTTGTATATGTCCCTTTGAAAGGATAAGACAGGGGCCAGTGTGGTTTCTGTGAGGCCCCAGGGGAGTTGAGAGCCGAACTGAAGAACTAGGAAGGAAGCCAAGACCCTATTGCTGGGAATGTACAAACAGCAGAGGAGGAGTGGCCAAGTCAAGGACCTGTCATGGTCACAGAGCCAGAGCTGATCAGGAGGGAACAGGTTGGCTGGGATGAAGAAGGGAGAAGTCAGGGGCAATTCTAGAAGACTATCTAATGGGAATATTTGGACGCTTCACATCCTTTCTTTTAAAAAGGAAATGATAACCTTGGGCTTTAGTTTGCTGTCTTCACTGATAAAATTCAAAGGCCCCAAGTGGAAATTCCTCAGAGATGAAGATGAGGAGAATCAGGACCCACTTACCCCATACTGCATTGCCCACTTACTTTTCGGCCACTCCAGCTGGTGGCAATTTCCTTGTGGGTACTGCCTCTTATCTCTCTGTCCTTAGCACTTAGTCCAATGCCTGACATTTGGTAGACATTCAATAAAAGTGTTCAACTGAATGAATAAGTGGACAAATGGTCATGGGGGGACACTACTTGATACTTTCAATCTGGACAGTCTTGGGATGTTTTGGAGGCATTGGTTCCCAGGGTCAATTAAATATCATCAATCTCTAGGAAGCCCTGTGAGTGCTACCCTCCACTCAGTTTGACTTTTCTAGAATGAAAACAGCTGTTTCTTTTCTGGAAACACACAAGGAAGTGCCTTATGGGCAGCCCATCTTCCCGCCTTTTTGCCTTGTAACAGTCTCTCTTTGCCTCAAAAATATAGTATGTGTGTTTCCAAGCTGCAAAGAAACCGTTGAAAATTAAACCACAGAACAGCATTTTAATGAGAACATGATTACCTAACACCCCACTGTGGTTTCAGATGGCCTTGTGCCAACCTTCCAAAGTGCTACCAGAAGCTCAGAGAAAAAAAAAAAGAAGAAGAAGAAAGAAAAAGAAAAAAAAAAGTGATTAGCATCCCTTAGTGAAGGTAGCTTTCTTGGATGGCTTCCAGAAAGATCTCTCTAGAAGGACATAGGTTATTGGTGTCTGTAGTTCAACAAAACTTTCTTCCTGTTTTGAAAAATTTGAGAGAAAAAGTGGGGGGGGGCACCCTTGAATTGGTACATGATGTCCTCAACTAGGTGTTTTTAGCAGTGAGCTCTGCTGTGAGTGTCTGTACCCAGCACTGTCTATCTCATCAACTTGAATTCTGCGCACCCACTTGCTATTTCTGTAGGCTGGTTACAAGACCGCAGGTGTTGATGCTGTGGAGTGAAAGCTCCCCTGGCCCCTCAGAACAAAGCCCCAGCGAGCACTGTTCCTCCCTAGTTGGCAGCTTACGCTGTGCATGCCTGGCACTGGGCACAGAGAATAGGCTAGAGGCATTGGGGCTCACGCTGGGGTCGGGGTCGTTCCTTAGGGACATCCTTTCCTTGATCTCCAACTGGCCTAGCACTTCAGCATTTGGGGCTGTGGTTTCATTTCCATGTTGGGTTTCCTGACTTAACCCCTGAACCGCCTTTTGCAGTTACCTTCCTACCGGTTCAATGACAACCAGATGGCCCTGTGAGGCCACAGGAGAAAGCAGATTACAGAGCTGGGAGGCACTGCAGTGGAATTCCTTCATTCCACAGATGGAGAAATCAAGACCTGGAAGCAGTTTCGAGATTCACCCAAAGTCACACAACTATTCAGCATCCTGATTTCCAGGCTGTGGGTATTATTGCCCTAGTCATACTACCTCCAATTTCTTTCAGAAGAATGGCAATTTATTTATTTATTTATTTTTAAGATTTTACTTATTTGAGAGAGAGAGAGCACCAGTGGAGGGAGCCAGGTAGAGGGACAGGGAGAAGCAGACGCCCTGATCAAGCAGGGAGCTTGACAGTGGGGCTCGATCCCAGGATCCTGGGATCCTGACCTGAGCCAAAGGCAGAGGCTTAACCAACTGAGCCATCCAGGTGCCCCATAACATGGTAATTTAAACAACCACTTGCACACAACCTGATGGGCACAGAGTAGGCATAATAGATGCTACTGTCCTTCCTTGCAAAGTATTTAGCACTGTGCTAAACCCTGATAAGGATTAGTGGGAAAGTACCGCAGATTCTTTTCCTCAAGCAGTTACTATATCTTGAAAGTATCATGAAAGTAACAACATGTACACATTCAGCACCCAAACAACACAACCTAAGTCAAAACAGGGTATAAGAAGATGCTTAATAGCGTGAGTATAATGAAAAATGAAACGCTCTTCCCTCTTTACTCCCTTTATCTGGTTAAGTTACTTGGTTTATCTTGAGCTTGTCTCTTCCAGGAAGACTTCCTGGATTTAGTTCAGGTTGGACTGTAAGTGCCTGTGCATTTGTCTAGATGTCAGTGAGCTCTATGAGGACAGGCTCCTGGCCAGCCTTGTGCACTGCTGTATTCCCATGTCTAGTACCTGGGAACATATTTGGTGCTCAGTAAATATCTGGGGAAGGAAGGAGCTGAATGTCCATTGGGAAACTTTGAGTCAGCAAGTGGGACTGAAGGTGAGCTCTAAGATTGGAAGGATTTGTATCAATGCAGAAGGTGGTCCAGAAATAGGTGGATAACACCCCACCTTCACGGAAAAATTATCACAATCTGGCCCAGTGAAAGGTCAGTTCCCATGAATGGAACAGTCATCTTTGATGAAGAGCATCAGGAAGGTGCTATTGGGTAGACCAACAAGGCCTCCCCAACTGGGAGGTCGGGGATGCAGAGAGGATGATGGCAACCAGAAGGAAGATGTGTTACCCTTTAAAAAGAAGAGAATTTAAAAAATCCAAGCCACGAGAAAGCTGCACACAGCAAACCACTCATTCATTTTTAGAATCTGATTTTGAGAACCATCTTCCTACACTTGGCAATGAAATCTTTTCGGCTTCCCCTTGGTAGCTGGGCTTTTTTCACTCCTCAACTTTAAGTTTCAACTCTTCTCAACACCGGAAAAGAAGCTGAGTTTCACCTTGGGAAAATGCAAAATAGTTAGCTGTCGTGAAGAAAAAATGAATTGCAATCTCAATCACAGATTTCTTTGAAAACACTGTGCTAAAGGAAATTCTAAAAGGACCACTGACTCATTTCAGCCAGTGAGCCAGGATGAACATTTAATGTGGTGACTCAGTGGCCAAGGAAACCACTTCTCTTTGGAGAGCAGTTGGTTCTGACTTTTCTTATCTGGAGGACTTTACCAAACAAACAAATATCATCTTTCACTTGGGGGCACCTGGTAGGCATTTACAAAAAAGAAAGGAGTTCCGAGAAAAAGAACTATAATTGTCAGCAGCAACAAGGGCTCGGTTTCTGCTATCTTAGAGCTCATCCACAGAATTATCAAAATCAAGGAGCAAAATGATTTTCGAGAAGGGGGTGTGAAGAAGGAACAACGAGGCATAAAGAACAATAGAATTGGGGCTATAAAATATGCCCCTCCCCCATGTCGAAGGCAGAAGGTGTTACCTTGGGGTAAAGCACTAGCAGGCATCTAATGTCAACTCATACCATTCTCACAAAACATTATCTTAGAGGAATAGGCAGGAAAAGGGGAGGCAGGAAGAGAGAGGAAGCATGCTCTTAGGGACGTCTACCTGCATTCAAATCCAACCTAGAGCAGACTTACTAGAAAAGTGTGACTTACCTCTAAAAATGGGTCCTAGACTGGCTCATGATAGTTCTGCTCCTCCCCAGGGGAAGGTCACCTGGAGGTTATAGGTTTAAGATCTCAATAGTCCCATAGGGCCAAGATGTCATTGCACACAAGGCAGCAAAGCCCCATGCAGATGAGGATATATCACGTGATTGTCCTCACCATAGGAGCCATCCCTTTCTCTGGGCCCTTCTGGGAGTGGACTTGAACTTCCATGTGGCATCTGAAACAACCCAAGTCCCAGTGATCTTCTGGATCCTTATGACCAAAAGAAGAGTCTCTCCAGGAACCAGGCAGGTAATTTAGGGGGTGGGCTGCTACCCTGGAAGCAACCCTTTGTCATACACTGCAGCAGCCATGAGAAATGGTGGCTACCATCTTCCTGCTCACCACCAGACTCCGGGGAATCCAGTGAGGCATCCATCTATTACACAGTGCAGGAGAGAGCATGCAAACATCTGGCTTCCCTGGTCTTACACTCCTTCACATAAAGAATAATGCCAGCTTCTGATACCTTTGTCCTCCTCCTTCCCCTGAATCCTTGACACAGGCTGCTATCAGCTTCTAAAGAGTGGTATCCCCAGCATCGGACTGGCACAGAGCAGGTGTGCCATAAATGTTGATGTTGATGGCTAAACTCATGCCGAGAAGTAGGTACCACTTTGCATTATCTCCATTTTGATGAGGCAACTGAGGCCCTAAAAACACCAAGTAACCTGCTAAAGCCCCTCAGTTAGTGAAGCCAGGTCTCTTAGCTCCAGAACCCAAGCTTTAAACAGATTCTGCTCCTGTGCCAAAGGTAGACTGGATACACAAAGGAATTGGGTGTGTCAGAGGCTTCTTACAGAGCACTTCCCCTCCCCTGATTTCAGCAGCATCAGTCTCTTACTAATGGACTAGTGCCTATTTTATGTTCACCAGTCTCAATTGTGGGTTGGAGGTCACAACTGTTTGTCCCTCCTCAAGAGCCGTCACACCCAATGTTCCCTGGTTTCATTTGTGCATTGGGGTTCCAACTGTCACTCCCCAGCCAGCACGTTGGTTTCACTTCCCCGGGCCCTAATTCATTCGTTTTGCTCTTTTTTTTTTTTTTTTTAAATAGGGATCTATCTACCAGGGTGGGTGTGAGAAGTAAGAAAAGGGGTGTAAACATAAAGCCCACAGGGGCCTCACCATGACGCTGTTCATGCATTAGTGAGCACTTAACAAACAAAAAGCATTGTAATGAAGTATTTTTGTCCTTTCATGGTAGTCCTGTGTCTCAACACTGGGCGACATCAGAATCACCTGGAACATAATGTCAAAGGCCTCATCTCAGCCCTACCCAATCAGAAATGCCAAGGTTGAGGTCCAAGGATCTGGAGTGTGGGGGGCCTGGGCTGAGCTAGATGTTCACCTTTCCAGAAGGTTACATAAGGGATTCCTGCCCAGGGTAGACGGTAGGTTTAGAGGACCTAGAAGCTTCCAAATAACTACCCTCTTATTTGGTTGGTTCTTCGTTGATAGCTCCCTCCTAAAAGCTGAATAGTAACTGGTATACAGAGAAATATTCCTTCTGTTCCATTCCATATTGGTTACCTCCCCAGCTCTCTCTCTGGTAGCCCCAGTAGGGGTAGGCTTTAGGCACCAGACAAAAAATACGCTTCCTCCAGGGCTGCCTTTCTTCTGTCAAACAAGAAGATCACTTTTAACAACCACAAAGTTTCGTGAATCACCAGATGAAAGCTGGTCATACTGTCAGTGTCTGTTAATGACGAACATTCTAAACACATACACGCACGCACACACACACACACACACACACACACACACACCCAGAAACTAACAAAACTATAAATTCAAGACACTTTCAAATAAATTTGGTATTTTATTAATCACAAAGCATCCACATGCATCTGAAAAGTTGTGGTGCATTATTTATTTAGTCTGAAGTAAGATTTGGGACTTGAGACTATGTGTATCCTTTATAAAAACTTCCCTGGAGGCCCATTGTCCAAAGACTGGGAAACAGTGAGTGCCACCCTGTCAGGGTCAAAGCTCAGTGGCCCATCCACCTGAACTCACTTGCTCCTGAATAGTAAATATCACTCGAAGAATTCAATTCTGAAATAGCACTGTTTGAAATGAGTCACCAATGAGTAGCCAAAGGGCCAGGAAAGTGATCTAAGGTCAAGAAGGAAGGAAAAAATGAATCTGAAAATAAACTCCACCTATTGCCATCGGCCACACTCTGAGAACTGAAGTTGGACACCCAAAGGTAGACCAGAACCCTCAGCAAAGCAACTATTATAGTGCAATAAAGGACTGGAAGCAAAAGTTGCCTATTTTCCTTAAAAATGACTGTGACACAATTCACAAGTAAAGGCACAAATGTAGGGCAAGTTATTCTCAATGTTCTGCTAAAGTTTATTTTTGTAGCTAAGGATCCCTGAAATGATTTTAACTGCAGGTGTCTTGGGTAGGACATCCCAACTATGTGCCCAACCAGGAGGTGAAAGCATAGTGGCATTGTAGACTCCCTGTAAGAGTCCAACTATTTTGCAAAGCTCTCCCCGGCACCCAGGTTTGAAATGGCTCCTTCCTCTGAACTACTGTGCCCCAGCCCTGGTGAGTCTCAGGTCTGAGGAGGGCAGATGCCATCAGCTCCTTGTTTTCTGTAGAATTCATTTGTGACCATAAAAGTTATGAACATCTGGGGCGCCTGGGTGGCACAGCGGTTAAGCGTCTGCCTTGGGCTCAGGGCGTGATCCTGGCGTTATGGGATCGAGCCCCACATCAGGCTCCTCCGCTATGAGCCTGCTTCTTCCTCTCCCACTCCCCCTGCTTGTGTTCCTTCTCTCGCTGGCTGTCTCTATCTCTGTCAAATAAATAAATAAAATCTTTAAAAAAAAAAAGTTATGAACATCTGTATATGAACTGTTACTACAGTGCAGATGTTGATTTGAACCTTAAGTCTCTTCAAAGACCTGCATCCTTTCCTTCTGCCTCTTCTCCTATAGTACCACCTCTAACTGGTGTTCAATAAACCACATATAGATATGTTTTTATCTGACATATCGTCCTACCCCAAAGAATCAACTCTAAATCATACCTAGACAGAAAACTTAGACATAAGGATCTTGAAATCTACCCCCCCCTTTTTTTTTTGGTCTGACAAGTTTTGCCACTTCTGATGGCTATCTCTTCAAGAGGTGCAAATAGATGAAGTCACCCCAATGACATCAGTAACAGGATATCATTGGCCCACAAGTCAGATGCAGGTATTGGTAAGAAACCAACACCCAGACTTTGAAAAATAAAAGGATAGCCTTCAGACTTTTTCTAAACAGCATCACCTCCCCTCCCAAACAGCCTCTCTCCCTGACCTCTCTTTATCATATCTGAGCTGAAATTCCAGTCACCTGACCTCCTCCTTCTTCCTCCACCCATGTCAGTGAGCACCAGATGCTAGTTCCCCAAGATCTCTTCTATTTATCAGCCTCCCACTACTCCCCAGCTAGCCCAGACCTTTACAATCCCCTGCCCCAGCTATCCAAATAGGTTTGTCTGCTCCCTCCACCTCAGCTTCCTTCTTCCAACCCATTCTACATTCTACTTAAGACTAGTTATTCTAAAGCATGACTCTGACCATATTATAATCCAACTCAAAATCTTCATGGCTTTGATGTTACTTGAAAATACGGTCCGGACCTATTCACCTTGCCTATAAAACATCTCTGCTGTAGCTTCAATGTACCTCCCCAGAGAGAACACTAACTTTAGTCCAATCAAACCGGCTGATCCCTGTTGCTGGCTCCAACCTTTTATTCATGCTTTCTTATTTTACTCCGAATGTTCTCCTTCCTGCCCAAATCTGTCCACATCAAAATCCTATTTATTTTTCATATACATCCTGCTGTATGAAAGACCCTCCTTCCCTGCTGCACCTTGTTTCTACTCTGTATGTCCTGTCCTTCCTGCTCTGGTGTGTATTATAGTTCTCTATGTTCCTTATCATCTCCCACGCCGCCCTTACACATCTTGAAACTAAGGACTGTGTCCCAGGGCCTGGCAGAGCTCTGCACACTGCAGGCATTCAAAATAGTTTACAGAAATAAGGAAGGGTGGGGTGGTGGGCAGGGGGAGAGAAAGGGAATGAAAAGTTCTCAGAAGTAAGAGAGAAGGAGCTCAGAAGGGCTCAGGAAGAGCTGGAAGAGAATCCACTAAGGAAGGAGAAGGAAGGTCCGAAAGAGAAATGGAAAAAACTAAATAAAATGCTGTGGGACAGATCCTGTGTAGTGGGAGAGTGTGTGTTCCAGATTTGCAGGGGAGAAGAACCAAGAACACTCGGTTGCCCATGAGAGGACTTAACACTGACCTTGATTTGATCCCAGGGGCAGATTTCCATTATTTCCTTATCTCCCCACCTCTCACAGTACGGCTGGAGTCCAGGTCGAAACCTGGTCCCTGTGATTTATGAATTCACCTTATTCACCTTAGTCTTACACTTCATCTAGATTTATTTAAAACATCTTATCTCTGTAATAGTTAACTCTGAATTAATGTTGTTCCAGTTCACAAAGTTGGCCTATAGGTTACTTTTATGATAGTCATATCAATCCTGCAAGATAGTTAACAGAATTCCCTGATAGGTGTCTGGCACTTCAGAGTCTGAAAATCTCCTCATCTCACACAGTCATCTTGTTCGGTATTCACTCACGTTTCTATTATTCCCTAATGCCAAGTCACACTCAGGGAAACCCTTCCACTACAGTCTCCAGGATACAGCCTGCTGCTTTACACTTCCATGTCCTTGCACATATGATTCTCTGGGTAGAATTCTTTTAGCGCTTCACAGTCTTCATCACTGACCAGACACACCTGGTATTCTGTAGCTGCCTCAGCTTTGTGGAAGTCCTGGAAGAGGACTCAGGACCAGGGAGATTAAGGGACCCACAACACTTGCCAGTGATAAATCACAGACATTCATCTACACACATCTGCCCCTGGCAACACAGGGAAGGGAGAGCTGAATAATAAAACCCACATCCCTTGCTCTCAGGAGAAAAGAGGACAACTGTTTATACTAATAACAAAGTGGGACAGCAAATATATAAGGGAGAAACTCTGATTTTGTATTGGTTTATTTTTGTGAGTTTTCAATTCTTGTGGAGGCCTCATATGTCTGCATTTTCAGCTCTTTCTTCTGCAGAATTTATTCAAAACAGCTCGTTCTATTCACAGGGGACAAAAGGCATGGGGCTAGAGACCACAGACAACAGGTCAGAAGACCAGACCAATTGAAGTGGTTCTCTGTGACTCAAGGTGGGGGTAAAGCAAAGATTTTCAAGGGAAAAGAAAATGGGGCATACAGTTTGAAAAAATATACCTAATTATGTATTATTTTTCAGATTTGGGAAAAAAAGTTTGTTTTGACAATATAAACCACAGAAAATAGGTAAAGGTCAACAAAACTTTCTTGTCTAGGGGAGAATGCACAGAAGAAATACATTCTGTATATTCATACTTTCAAGGAAGAGGCTGGGGATTTTTCATGGAATGTATCAGAAATGAGGGCCAATTAAATGTGTATGTTTAGCATAAGAGGGCAGAGGAGGTCTTTGCCTACCAGGAACCAGGGACCTCTTCTCAATTTCTAGGCCAGTCTGGTAACCCTGCACACCCAAACTCTTAAAAAGAAGCCTAGATCGAAATTCATGGCAATGCCAGAGTGGGCCTTCCCCTTACTGGAACCAAGGCTAGGGCACAGAACAGACATGGGACAGAGAAGAAAGAAAGCAGGAGTTGCTGGGACGTCAAAAATTCCAGAAACACCATAGGACTTGGGTTTGTGGGATGGTAGATTATAATGGGGTGTGTGTGTGTGTGTGTGTGTGTGTGTGTGTGTGTGTGTAAAAGAGAAAGAAGTTGGGGCAGGGGCTCTGGTTGAAGGGCACAGAGGGTGGTTCTTTTTTTAGAGTGGCAAATGGCCAATTTATGACAAAAACCTGAGCATACACCACATGGGGTGGCGTGAAAGAGAGGAAAAATCCCTCTAAAAAAAATAACTGGTCGCCAGAACCCTAACCCTGAAGTGAAAATTTACTTGGCAGAGAACAAATCCTCTTCAGGCTTGAGGAGCTTAATTTCAATCAGTCTGGGGAGAAGCTGGAAGATGGAGCTGGATGCCCTCCCACTTTCATCAAAGATAAAGCTTTTAGCAACCTGGACTTGCAAATGAGGACCTGTTTCTGGAAAGGATTCATCCAAGTTGCTCTAAGTTGTTCAGACTGTTGCTGTGTCATTGTTTTTCTGCCCCCAAACAAGCAATAAAGGATCAGCACATGAGCCAATTTCCAAACCATAAAGGGACAACGGGCAGATGTGGGCAGACGTGGGATATTCGATACCTGCTCCCTCTGAGGGGCTGCCCCACCTGGGCTCTCAAAGGCAAGCAGGGCCCTGGACGGCAGCACTGGGAAAATTGTATCTGAGTAAACGTACCTCAGAGGATGATCCCACAACTTGTTGATTACAGGAATAAAGGAGTAGAAAAACAAGGAAGAAAACCTGAAATACCCCACCTTGGTATATTTAAATGACTCTGAAAACAGTTTCGTTTCCTCTGTTTGAAAAGAAACTGCTCCAACACAAAGCCATCCGCAATTTTACATTACAGACATTCCAGGAAATGCCCTATGTTTTTGGTTGGAAAGAGTCAGAAGGGCAACTGGATGATAAAGCAACATCTTCTCCAGGTACCCTCAGCACCTGCTGAAAAGAATTCCATTTAGGAGTGAATCTGCAGACAATTTTTTAAGCCTTCATTGTAACCTGGTTTCCCCTAATGTAACGCCAAGTAAAGATGGGGTTAATCTCTCTCTTTATTAGCCTGCTTCCGAAGCTGCTGCCTCCCACATTTTCTCTCCAGGCAAGTACATCTGAAAGTCTCGGGAGGCCTTAAAAAGTCTAGCACTAAATCTTTTGAGTCATTTAATCCCCCAAATCTTCCATGTTAGGAGATAATTTCCTTTATGAAAAGAAACCCTAACCTGGTCCAATTCCGCTCTCAAATTTGCTAATGGAACAAAGAGTGCTCTCATTAGACTCATCCTTGCGGCTGCAGAAGTGTCTCTGGAAGGGCAGGTTTTGCTTTAGCCTGGGGATGGTTTTGGCTGCCGCTCTCCTTGGCTTCCTCTCTCGGCAGGCATCTCATCCAGCCAAGCTCTAGTTAAATTAGACCCAGAGGAAAGAAAATAGGGGAGGCAGGTGCCTGGAGAAAAGGACTGTCTAGTGCCCAGGTTCGCCCAGCTGTGGATGAGCTCCCTTTCTGAGGAATGGGCTATCCATCCTTGGGAGTCCTTAGAGGTGGGAGCATCCCATATGGTTGTAGAAGGAGCTCCTTGGAATGGAGACCAAATGCTCTCTAAGATCCCTTCCAACCCTGAATCTGAGTCTTCATAACTACAGGAGACGGCTTTCAAGGCACATTTGAGAACTTTATTACTTCTCTTTCCTTCCCCCACCACATAAGTCTTTCTTCTGCCCCACAATTAGAAGTAAGAACATTTCACACTTTATTTAAGATTCCATTTCCCTTCACCTCACTTCTGTGGGTAATGGGGGAGAAATCCATTTGCCTGGTTAATCGGAGCCCTCCGCCAACAAGAAGACATTTCAGCAGCTGAGATATGAGCCTACATTAATAACAAGCAATGTTTATTGAGCACTACAATGGGTCCCACACTGTGCTATAAACTTGACATGCATTATCATATTTAATCCACCCAACAATCCAACAAGTGAAATGTTATTATTATCTGGCTATTACAGCTAAGGAAATGTATTAGAGATACACTTCCCCAGCTACCCACATGATGTCCCTGAATGTGGAGCTGGAAGATATGGGTAGAGTCAGCACTCAAGCTCCAAAGCCCCATGCTCTGAACCACTAAAGTTACTCTATTCAGTGGGCGATCCTTCTTTCTACTATCAGTCCTCCTGTTTAAAGAGAAGAGGGAGAAATGTTCCTCTTCTTGAAAGATGTTGTCCTAGAGGACACTTGGGTGGCTCAGTCAGTTAAGTGTCTGCCTTCGGCTCAGGTCATGACCTGGGATGGAGCCCCACATCGGGCTCCCTGCTCAGTGGGGAGCCTGCTCCTCCCTCCACCCCTCCCACCTGCTCATAATCTCTCTTTCTCTCTCTCACTCTCTCTCAAATAAATAAAATCTTAAAAAAAAAGAAAGAAAGAAACTAAGAAAGATGTTGTCCTGCAAAGCTAAAAGAAATAGCAGGCCAGTACTCATGCATTGAGGTAACTGAGAAGGCTAAGAGCCCGAGCATGAGGAAAAGGTTGAGGGAATATAATAGAGAAATAATGGAGCTGAGTTAGCTATCTTCAGGGTCCCAGATTTTAATCTGAGTGCAGTTGGGAGCCGCAAAGAAGGACCAGCTCAGGAGATCCAAAGGATTAATTTCAGTTTTGGAGTGATGGACAAATTATGGCACAGAGCTATCCTAAAAGAATTCTCTGGACAGTTCTGGCTATTTACATTGCTGTCAGTTATGTATCCTGTTCCATCCTTCTGGGTCCCCCAAGTCCCCAATCTTTCTTTTGACTCATAGTATCATAATTTAGGCCAGTGTAAACTGGAAGCTCAAAGAGTTTTTGTTTGATTGCTTGTGTGTTCTGAATCAACATTTTAGTCAAGAGCTTTCACCTTAAAAAATCAGGACTTTCAGTTTCTCTTTAACAATTGGAAGATATGGCCCAAATTCCCACACAGGATAATCAAGGGTGGTGGCTATCCCCTTTAGACACCCCAGTTCTCCACAGTCCTCACCACTCCCTATGGCCTCATTTATTTACAGTATCTGCAGGGTTTGTCACTTGTGCCTTATACCTGTAAGTAGCTCCAAAAGCATAATCATGGCTCTGGATTTAGAAAATTGCTCTTGCATGAACATTGCATGGATCCCCCTACACACACACACACACACACACACACACACACACACAATTTCCACCCTATCATTCTGCTAATATAAAACTCTTGGTAGAATGATCTCAGCGAGATCTCAAAGCCCATCTGTATGGGTGATCAGACCACCGCATTTCTGGCTGTACCCTGGCTCTGCCATGGGATGCACAGTTCTCTTCAGAGAGCAGACCGTCCACAGAACTGTAGGCACTTCCTCTTGTTATATAGCTGCCTGAGGTCACTGCCAGTAAATTACTGGTTTAAGGAAAACAATGACAAGCCTTTTCCATGGAGAACAGAGTTTGCATACTCAATTATTTCCTAAAGTCGTGCCCTCTTTCCCAGCTTGACACCATAATTTTTGAGGCAACAGCACTGAGTCTGTTGTTCTTCCGATCCACAAAGCCACACTGAACCTGCCACATGAACACAGCAAACTTTGAGAGCAATGCATTCCCTGGCAGTGGAACTAACTAGCCAAGTAATGATCATTGCATTGTTAATTAAGTGGCTGCTTTCTTAAAATGACTTACCAGGGGAAGTTCACATTGTATTTGTTTACCAATCTCTCTTTTTCTCTCTGTATAGGAAATTTTGTTGACTGTTCTTGACTGCTACAAAGCTTCAGTGGAAATCACTAATAATCTGACTTCAGTGAAGTCAGACTTTTTAGAAATTCAAAATATGACTTAGATGTAAGATAAAAATGGTACCCCGAAAACCAGTAATAATTTTCCTAAATTTGGTTTATTTCCCAAAGTCTTTTTTCACTTGTAAGCATTAAAGACTTATGGAGTTGAGAAAGGAAGAGTGGGCTGGGTGCAGTGGGGTGAGGAACCATTTCTTCCACCGAACACCAGCTTGGAAATAGTTGACATTTGATAGCATTGTCTCTTTGAGATTTGTAACCCTCTGGTAGAATTACATGCCCTTTTGGGAAATAGTCTCCTGTGTGTGTGTGTGTGTGTGTGTGTGTGTGTGTGTGTTTTGTTTTGTTTTTATCAATTGGGAAAAAATTAACTTTGTCCCTTGAAGTATCCCCTACTGCCATCAATGAAGTTTGTATTCTTTTTCTCTTTCAGAAGCAAAAGTGGCAATTTTTCTTTTAAAAGGCAGGGAGGAGCCAGCAAGGGGACAGGAGACTTGGTGCATTCAGAAGGCCTGTAACGTTGCTGCCTCCTACCATCTACCATCAGGCAGTGGTCTGTCCCTAAGGTTTCTGCCTGACTGCCTTTGAGCCTGTTTGGGGACATACAGGCACAGATACACACACACGCAAACACACTCACACACAAATCAACCAGCAGCAGACCGAGCAACAGGAGGTGGCAGAATGCTTGCCACTATGTCACTGGATTTGCAAGCATCCCCTCCAAACCAAAGCCAAGGCTAGTTATTCCCTGGGCTAAAGCCAGCCTGAGAACTTGGGGACCCTGCCAAAGCCCTGACAGCCCCTAAGCCTGGCTCTGTTGCCAGAGCCACACAGGAAAGTCATTAATTCATTAAATAAAGCTTCAGTAAACGATTAGGGAGCCCATTATTTGTTCATCAGTGAACTAGCTGCATAGAGGATATCTAAGCATTCACTTTAAGGAACCCAGAATATTTGAGGAAGAGGAGAAAAGACATACACTCATTTAAAAATTGAATAACATCCCAAGAGATGCCACTCAAAGCAGTATGTAAGTAGATGCCAAGTGACCTTTCAGAGGAGGGAGCCTTCAGAGGGTGAATAGCAGCCATTAGAGAAAGAAGACATTGTGATGTAGTGGAGAGAGTCTGGGCTTTGGAGCCAGACAGACTGGGTGCAGATCCTCACTGTGTGATCTCTGCCAAGTTCCTTGCCCTCTCTGGACATCAGTTTCCTTACCCGCGGTATAGAGGTGGTACATGCCTTGCAGAATGATTAAAGGGATTATAGGAGGTCAGCTGCCCATCACAAGCATTCAACAAACGTTTGAGTTTTTTGCTTTGTTTTCCTTTTAAGAATATCATAGAGTAGTTGGAAAAAGTAGTTTAGGTAGGTTTGGCCCAGGGGAAAATAAGGAGAGACCGTTCCTCAGGAAAGGAGGACTATTATAGAAAAAGTCATCCTATCTAGTGAATATTTTAGGAAGTGGAAAGGTACAAGATGGGAGGCATTCTGTTTCCTTTTTTAACACTGACTTTTTTTCTGAATATGAAAATGTTTCATGCCTATTACAGAAAATTTGGAAAGCATAGAAAAATGCAAGGAAGAAAGTAAAAAATCAAATATAATTCTGCACCCAGTGAAAACTCCTATAAACATTTTGGTTTTGGGGATGCCTGGGTGGCTCAGTTAAGTGTCTGACTTCAACTCAGGTCATGATCTCGGGGTCCTGGGATCCAGTCCCATGTCAGGCTCCCCACTCAGCTGGGAGTCTGTTTGTCCCTCTGCCCCTCTGCCTGCTTGTGCTCTCTGTCTCTGTCTCTGTCTCTGTCTCTCTCTCTCTTTTTAAGATTTTATTTATTTATTTGACAGAGAGAGGAGTTCAAGTGAGTATGTGCAGAGCAGCAGGAGTGGGAGAGGTAGAAGCAGGCTCCCCACTGAGCAGGGAGCCTGACACAGGGTTTGATCGCAGGACTCTGGGATCAGGACCTGAGCCCAAGGCAGACGTCCAACCAATTGAGCCACTCAGGTACCCCATAAGTAAATAAAATCTTAAAAAAATTTTTTTTTTGTTTTCCTTCCCATCTTTTTCTAGTACCTATTTTAACATAACTGAGTTCACACTATATACATAGTTTTGTATCCTACTTTTTGCACCTATTGTTTCATAAGCATTTTCCCATGTCATTAAAAATTCTTCTTCACAAACATCATTAGCAATGGCCATATGGAATTCCACATGTATGGATATACCAAAATTGTTCCACTAATGGACGTTTAGGGCTGTTCAGATATTTCACTGTCTTAAATAATGCCTCCACGAATATCTTTGTGGCAAAATTCTATTTTCTTGGGATGTTTCTATAGGTGGAATTACTGTTCTAAGGGTCTGCTAACAACAGACAAAATGCTCTCCAGAAAGGATGTCCAATCCACATTTCCCACCAGCCACAAGGGAGAGACACCTGGTCTTATCTTAATGTCCAGATATTATCTTTGAAAAGAAAAATTTTGCTTAATTTGACAGTCACTGAATAGCATTTCATTGTTCTCTTAATTGTCTGCTTCCTTTTAGCAGATATACCTAAAAGGATCTAAAGTAGTCCACAGATAAAGGAAAACCTTTCTTTTGTCTGCAATCAACAAATATTTATTGTGCAAATCATTTTACTCTGGATTTATCCTCTCTCCCTTTTGGGAGCAGGTTTTGAAGTTTCCACCTGTCAGGTTTCCACCATAATGAAGAGAAGAGTTTTGAGGTACAATGCAGCTGACATTCTGGGTCAAAACACAATGATTCTGCCACTACTGAGCTTTGTGAAAAGCAAGTCATGGAACCTATCTGAAATTCTGGTCCTTCAACATCGCCTCCTATCCTAGGATGTGAAAATGTGAGGATCCCAAGTTTTACTCAATGACATAAGAAAAGTGCTTTTAAAAGTCTTCTTTTAATTCTACATAACGTAATATTACGATATAATTTCATCTAGTCATTATCGTGTCCTAAATTAGCAGTTTCTAAGAGTCCCACCTCCTGACCCCCAACATCAGTTTTCAGTAGATGAGGACCTTCACCAACAAACATTAGGGAAGGGGTGCTGACAAAAGAGGAAAACTATGCTCTGTAGAGAAAAGGTTCCCAGCCCCCAGACTATCTCTGGAACACCTCCAGACTGAAAGGTTTTATCTGAAGTAAAGGGGTTGGTGTTCGGGTCCAGCCTGGGCAAATCCTTTTCTTGGGACCGTCCCGGGGTGCGCGTCACAGCGCATTCATCGCTTTCGCCGGCTAACGCTCACATCTCGGTCCCCCGCTGTCAGTGGTGCGGTCACCCCGCCAGCGGTCGCACAAGTTCTCGGCCCCACCCCTCAATAGTTCCCCTGCCCCACCCAGGCTCCGCGCCGGCGGGAAGCGGCGCGAGGATGGAAAGCACTGTCTGGGCGTTCACTGCAAACCCCAGTCTGTCGGGGACTCTTTTAAACGTCTAGCCCTACCTCCGCCTCAACCCGCCCAACCTTCAACCTAATTTCTTTTCCCTGCGACGCTTGTCCTCCACACTGAGTCGTGGAAGACGCCGGACACCCGGCCAGACCTTGGTTCAAGCCGGGCTTGGAATCCCGGGGCCAACCCGGGCAATTCATCTCCGCCAGTCAGCTTTCTGTTTCCTCCGCATGGGGGCCTTATCCTCTGGTTCAGGGCTGTATGCCCAGCGTCTGGAACAGTGAGTCGCACACATTGGCCCTCAATAAATATCTGTTGGCTAAATGCATCGCTGTAATGGTAACACCCACAGGCTGTTGTGAAAATGAATAAGTGATTCTGTGCAAGTTTACCTCGCGATCTGTTACCAAAAACAGTACTATTCGCTAAATTTCTCTTATAATAAAGCACACTCACGTATCTTTTTAAGTAATATTCACTAATTGGTTGCCCGGAAATACACATCTACTTCTTTATCACAGTCTCCCTCCCTAATTATACCAAATAATCCTACCATCTTCTGAAAGTGTTTCCTTATTATGTATACCCGATGCCGGTACTATTACTGTGGATGTGCATATATGGTTGCATACAGTTGTGCTCTGAAGAATCATTTTATTTTCTGAATGGGCTGCATCTGCTGAAAGCGCAGGGAATGGAGTCGGATGTTGGACCTACTTCCAGCATTGCCGCCTACTGGTTGGGTTATTCTGGCACGTCACTACCCTTCTCCCGGTCTCAGTGTCTCCATTTGTAGCATTCCCGGGTCTGGTATTCCATCCACGTGAGCAAGGACGGATGCGCCACACAGGGACGCGTTGGTAGCCCACGCTTCCCACCTCCGTTCAGGCGCATCCAGCTTTCCCAAGTTGGGGAACGCCTCCGGGAGGCCCTCCACAGCTCGACTCACAAGGTGACCTCCAGCTAACAGCAGCCGCTCAGGGGATTCCCAGGTTTACCCCAATTAACCTCACTGGGACTGCAGGAGTGCTTGCCCCGGCCCCTCCCTCAAGCCCTCCTCCCCCACGTCTACCCCCCTCTCCCCCACCCCGCCTCCCTTCTCCCTGCCCCGCCCGCGCACCCACGCGGCGCATGCGCCGCCCGCCGAGCGTGTTTTTATAAAAGTCCAGCTTCACCCAGAAACTTCAGTCTGTTGTCTGCGGCAGCAGGTAGCAAAGTGACCCCGACGACTTGGGTGCTCCGGTAGCCACTGCGGCTGGAGAGCGAGCAGTTACCATGGACGCGTTCCGTGTAAGTCGAGTTTCAACCTGCTTTTTCTTAAACGTAGAAACACGTAAACTTAGAGCGCAACCCCTCTCGGAGCGGGCAGAAGCGACCAGAACGTGGGAGGTGCCGGTACCCCGGAGAAGGAGCATGGAAAGGAGTTTTCGTGCGCTTGGTTACACTGGAGGAGGAGGGTAGGGTTGGAATCTTTTACTCTATAAGTAGAAGATAAAAGATTGGAAGGACCTTTTGGGTGGCTGCATGTGTCTCCCCCTTGAGTCTTGCGGTGCGCGCTAGGCTTGCACGCTGTTTGCAAACATAAGAACATTTTGTGCACAAGTGCAGAGAAGACGTGCGCGCTGCCCCCGGACTCAGACCAAGGGTCTCTCCTTCAGGGGAGGGGGAGGTTTATTTGGAGTGAATTATAAGATCTGAATTTAGAGGTGGAGGGCGGTGCGCCGGGGCTGAGTTCCCAGAGCGAGACAGCGCCCCTGGTTAATTTCAGGCAAAGGCTCCTGGGGACCACTCTTGAGGCTGGGCGAGTGTTCGCTAAACTCTGCACCGCCCGAGGAGCAGTGTCAGTACCCCCTCACAGTGAGCAGAGGGCGGGAAAGGCAGGCGGACCCAAGGTGCTGCTTGCCTGAGAGAGGTCTGAGAATTGGCCGGAGCAGGGAGGTGGCCAGGAGAAACCCGCGCGCCTTGGGGTTGTGGGAGAGACCTCGCGGTCATCGGAAGCCCCACGAGTGGACCCCGGGGTTCGGTAGTTTGGGATAGTACAGAGGGAGGAGTATTAACCCGTCACTGCGCAGCAGGACCCAGAGGTGTGCGCTGCGGGGACTGGGGTGGAGTGAGGTCTTGGGAGGGCACCTGGGCTGCCTGTAGTTGCGGCGCAGACGGGCAGGTGCAAGTGGGGAGACCGTTTGGCTCTCACCGATCCCAATTGCGCTGTTTAACCGTTGGTGGTTTCCTGGAGACTTTTGAAAACCCCTTACCAGGAAGGCTTTTCGTTTCCCCCAACCGCGCGCAATTCAAAGGCGCTTACGGAGGAGCCGCCCATTCTCTCCCCAGCACCCTGTGGGACTGAATTTGGCGAGCTGCCGGGCTGAACCCTGGGAGCTGCTGCGGCTGGCGGTGGGCGTGGGCGTAGTGGGCAGCCGAGGAGGTCCGGCGTTGGACCCCCAGGCCCTTGGTGCGCCCTCCGCCTGGAGGCTTCCAGCTGCAGACCTCCGACCCCATTTACTGGGTCAGTGGCAGGGTGGGAAGCGATCCGGGAGAGTGAGGAAATGAAACTTGGGGCGAGGACCATGAGTGCAGACCCCGTGATCTTCCCCTCCCAGTAAAATGCTGCACTCCCTAACGTCCCAAACGCGCCAATAGATAAACATAGGTAGGGTAGAGACACCCATGTCCCTCTGCCGGCATGTGTGCTGGGCGGTATCCACTTCTAACACCCCTGTTCAATACCCCAAGCGTTAAAGACTCCTCGTTTAAGACCGTATTCTCCTTCCCCACTACATGTTGCTTGAAGTACAGAATGGTTTGTGTTTAGACAAGCGAGGGGAAGGCAATGTTTTGCGCCTTAGGAGAAAGTTTTGGGGACCCCCCCCCATGCTCCTTCCTACCCTTTTCTCTGTCCTGATGAATCTTCATATAGAAAATTAATCCCAGGTCCTCAGAACACGAGTTTCTATTCCCATTCCTCACCTGCTCCCCTCCACCGCCCCAAGGCCCCCACCCCCCATCCTCGAAGCCTAGGAGTGGCCTCTTTGTGTTTTGTTTTGGTATTTTCCCTCCCAAGGTTTTTTTTCTTCCCCCTAGTGGGCGGGGTAGAACAGTTAGCAAAGATGTGACTTTGAAGCCCTCAGAATCTCAGCACCCTTTGGTTCTAAACAAAGAATTTTGTAATTGGTTCTACTAAAGAAGGATATAATGAAATGACTCTGGAGAAAGATGGGGAGGAGATTGCAGGAGTCTATAATAATTCTCTTGTGCTCTTCCCTCACTACTTCATTGGGAGCAGAATGTCCTGAAGAAGGCTGGGATGAGTTGGGTTTTATAAATTACTTTTTAGGGGCACCTGGGTGGCTCAGTCAGTTAAGCATCTTCCTTTGGCTCAGGTCTCATGATCCGGGAGTCCCAGGATCGAGCCCACATCAGGCTGCCTGCTCGTTGTTCCCCCTGCTTGTTGTGTTCTCCTCCTCTCTCTCAAATAAATAAAATCTTTTAAAAATAAATAAATAAATAATGTTTAAAAAATAGCAGAAACATTTTTTTGAACTTGGAGAATGCCAGCTGAACTTGAAAGTTAATGTCCATTCCCTTGCCTTTTTTGCAGATATACCCTTCAGATAACTACACAGAAGATGACTTGGGCTCAGGCGACTATGACTCCATGAAGGAACCCTGCTTCCGGGAGGAAAATGCCCATTTCAACCGTATCTTTCTGCCCACGGTCTACTCCATCATCTTCTTGACGGGCATAGTGGGCAATGGATTGGTCATCCTGGTCATGGGTTACCAGAAGAAACTGAGAAGCATGACAGACAAGTATAGACTACACCTGTCTGTGGCAGACCTCCTCTTTGTCCTCACGCTTCCCTTCTGGGCAGTTGATGCTGTGGCCAACTGGTACTTTGGAAAGTTCCTGTGCAAGGCAGTCCATGTCATCTATACAGTCAACCTCTATAGCAGTGTCCTTATCCTGGCCTTCATCAGTCTGGACCGGTACTTGGCTATTGTCCATGCCACCAACAGTCAGAGGCCAAGGAAGCTGTTGGCTGAAAAGGTGGTCTATGTTGGCGTCTGGATACCTGCTCTCCTGTTGACCATTCCTGATTTCATCTTTGCCAATGTCAGGGAGGCAGATGGGAGGTATATCTGTGACCGCTTCTATCCCAATGACTCGTGGTTGGTGGTGTTCCAGTTTCAGCACATCATGGTTGGCCTTATCCTGCCAGGCATTGTCATCCTGTCCTGCTACTGCATTATCATCTCCAAGCTGTCCCACTCTAAGGGCTACCAGAAGCGCAAGGCCCTCAAGACCACAGTTATCCTCATCCTGGCTTTCTTCGCCTGCTGGCTGCCCTACTACATTGGGATCAGCATCGATTCCTTCATCCTCCTGGAAATCATCAAGCAAGGATGTGAGTTTGAGAGCACTGTGCACAAGTGGATTTCCATCACTGAGGCCCTGGCCTTTTTCCACTGTTGCCTGAACCCCATCCTCTATGCCTTCCTCGGAGCCAAATTTAAAACCTCTGCCCAACATGCACTCACCTCTGTGAGCAGAGGGTCCAGCCTCAAGATCCTTTCCAAAGGGAAGCGGGGAGGACATTCTTCTGTTTCAACCGAATCCGAGTCTTCAAGTTTTCATTCCAGCTAACACTGATTGAAAAGACTTGTATACATTAAAGAACTTTTTTTTTATGTTACACATTTTTTCAGATACAAAAGACTGACCGATACTGTACAGTTTTTTATTGACTGTTGGATTTTTTTCTTGTGTTTCTTTAGTTTTTGTGAGGTTTAATTGACTTATTTATATAAATATTTTTGTTTGTTTTTCATGTGGATGAGTGTCTGTAGGCAGGACCTGTGGCCAAGTTCTTAGTTGCTGTATATCTGGTTGTAGGACTGTAGAAAAGAGAACTGAACATTCCAGAGTGTGTAGTGAATCACTTAAGCTAGAAATGATCCTCAGCTGTTTGTACATAAATAATCTCTCCATTCCAGTGGAACATTTTCTTTTTCCTGTTCTTAAATTGTTTGGTTACACTATGTGATTTTGCTATAGAAGATGGCACTTATAACCAAAGCCTGAAGTGGTATAGAAACGTTGGTTTTTCAGTTTTCAGAAGTGGATTGATCAGCACCTACAATGTACAGTCTTGTATTAAGTTGTTAATAAAAGTTCATGATAAATTTACTCAGTGTTATGTTCTGATTACTGTTGACATTCCTTTGGCTAACAGAAGTCAAAAATAATAACATATTTTTGGCAAGTCAGGTCCTTTCCTGGTTGTTGTACTATTTTGCTTAACCCTTATCGTAATTCTATGATAGGAACTCTGGCTCAATTATTAATAGTAGAACTACAGTTTGTAGGGCAGGAAACTGAGGCACAGAAATACTAAGTGACCTGGTTAAAGGCATGGTAAGTAGCACAGCCAGTATTCCAAACCAGGGAATCTGTCTTCAAAATCTGAAGTCTCAACCACTTCAACTCCTAGACATTTAGAAACGTCCAGCCAGTTCCTATGAAAAAGAATCTTTCTGAAGGATAAATGTGTGTAAAGGATAAAAGGTTTTAGATTTTACTATGACTGACACCTTTTACAATCTAGGTCCGTGCTGTGCCAAGCCTAGTATGCTTTTCTCCTCTGATTGTCTCAATCTAGATACCATCATTCCCTTTTCACAGACAAAGGAACTGAGATTCATAGACTTTCCATAAACTGGCACTTTCAAGGGGACAAACCAGGAGTTGATTGCACTCATCGTTCCAGCCCATGCTCTTCACCATACCACTGTTGTTCCCCAGAACACCTGGTCATAAGTCAACTGAACTGTTATTGAAAATAAAGCCAAAAGTGAATGTTTTCTTCATAAAATTAACCATGCCAAAAATACCCCTCTTGCAATATCTTCTATGCAAATCTCAACACTTAATCTATTGTAACACCTAGCACCTCAAGGGTTTAACCAAGCAGATAAAAGTTAAATTGGTGTTTTCAGAGCTCAGAAGAAAGGTTCACTGAACCAAGCTCCTCATTGCCCACATTTTGCACAAGATTTTGGAGTCTTATGTAATAACCCCCGTAGCTATTTACACTACTGTTGTGCAAGCCCCAGGCTCTTGAGTACATTTCAGCTCTGGTCTCCATTTAAAGATAAGTTCTAAACGATATAGCAGCCATACCTATCTCATTTTGAAACACAAACAGGGCACTCCAGACACACACTCAAAGATAATAACCAGGATATAATCAAGGCAATATTTGGTCTACTTTTCATAATTGTTTCTGGCACAGAAAATCTATTTTGGAGGAAAAATTGCAATGTATTATCTTTGTGAGGCAAATCACATTTGTCGAAAGCAAATTATAGATCCTGTGAAGGGAAATAACTTAATTACTTAAAATAGAATCCAATTTGGCTGTACATTTCTGCTGCAGTCTATGGATCTGGAATAATTCAGAGTGGTATTCCTATTCCACTTGAGAACACAATTAGATTTCATATAGGAAATTATCTTGAGGTTTCTTGGTTTTTCCCTGGGTAGCCTAATTGGATCACCCTTCATTTAAGCATAGTTTTACATGTACTCTTTGGAAGGCTTAGTCTTAAAACCATGACCATTGTAAAAGTCTTCACTTGAACTTTCTCTATAAATATTTATTCTTGAGACAATAGAAGGAATCCTTGGAAGGAATTCGTTTTCTTTCTCCTCTTGGCTTTAAACCCAGTCACCCCAGATTCCTCTCCTTTACCCTGGAGTCACAACAAAAGGAACCGAGCTGAAACAAAATTCCCAGTGTCACCAGTCTTAATGGATATTTCATTCTCTCTTGGAACAAAGGTGGGATAACTCTTTTTTAAAAAAGAAGAAAAGGCTTGGCTCTCTCCTTGCCCCGAAAGCCCCACCCCCCATCATTCTCTGTCCCCACCCTGACATGTTCCAAGTGGCTCTAAAGCATTCCCTGTGTCGTGGTTTGTTCGACAATGCTGGGAAACCCAGTCTGCTAGCCAGCCCTTGCATGAAGTAGCTGATTGTTCCCTCTCCTTGTCCCTTATGAATGAGGCCCTTGAAGGTCAGTAATGTAGATCCAATTGTATAATGGAAGCTAAAATATTTAAATTGTATGCATGCTGCCACTAATGGCATAAATATGACATCTGAGTTATTAATAACATTAAGCCTGTAACTGGGGAGAAAAGAAGATGTTTTTATCTTGCAAAGCCTTTGTTTTCCTAAAATGCTACTGGGCAATTCACCTCCCCCTAATTGGGCTTCTCAGCCTCCTTTTGTAGTTATGCCTATGTTAAAATAATAATTCTGGGGTACCCTTTTAAGAGGATAACCTACAGGTTTTATTTTTAACAATCTAATAAGCTTGACTTTCTCCAAGCTTATTGTCAGATAGTAAAGGCTCCACAAACAGAATTGAGTTGTCATTATGTCCATGTAATACTCACTGAGGAGGGGCAAGGACCACTGGAGACAAAATTCACATTACCTTAGAAAATAACTTCAAACAACACTTAAAAATGTGACATTGCAGCCTGGCATCATAGGGATGTACCCAGCCTACTTTGAGGAGGTCTCCACCTGGCTGTCAATATGGCTTAGTCAGTCAGTGCTGGAGATCCAAAAGTTAGCCAGAGGAATGACCTTTCCATGAGCACAGCCTAAGAGAAACATTGGTAAACTCTGGAAACATTTTGGGTTATTATACTGGGAGGGGTGGGTGGGTAAAGTGCTACTGGCATCTATTGGATAGGGGTACAATTAGCCGGCCCAAAGTGTCCGTAGTGCTCAAGACTGAGAATGCTTTTTCAAGATGAGGGCCATGAGGGAATGATAACAATTATGAAAATAAGGATATATCCAAACAGTATAATCCCATGAAATTATCAACCGACAGAGTTCCAAGGTCTCCCTTGAGCACCTCTACCTGGTCTCACTTCGATGTGTTGTCCTTATTCAACACACACCATTTTCTACCACCTTTACTTCAGTGTCACTTTGGCATAATGAACATGTCTTTCTGTTTGGCTTCTTCTCTCATGCTACGCTAGAAGACATCCCACTAAGGGAAATAAATGGCAAAGGGTGACTGCTGCAGATTCTCTAGCTCCCACCCAATATCTGTCTCCCCAAAGACCACAAAGTTTACTCAGCTAATCCTCACCACAGCCTGTGACTCAGTTTGGAACACGTCCCACTTTGCTCCTTTTATTTAAAAAATAAACAAGGAGCGATGAGGTACCAGGCCATTGTTCCATTGTCTGCAAGTGACTTGGATTAATTTAAAGCAATCCCGTTAAGTCCAACAATTAAAATCTAAAACCTTCTGAAAAATCCTTCTTTCAACTGAAAGTGCAAACTGTTTGCAGGCTGAGTTGAGGGATCCACAATATTAAGAAGCCACAGAAGGGGGAAGGATTTTTCAAAATCAAACAGATAAAGGTGCTCAATCAAACCATACCAGGTGCTGAATGTTTATCTGGTAAAGCCAGTCCACAATTAAGTTGATTTACATATTACAGTTCAATTAACTAGAACCCAACTCATCAACACTCTTAATTAAAGGGAATTACTTCCTCATATTTGGCTCCATCAGAAGGAAAGTAATATTTATTGAGAACTAACTGAACTCCGGGCACACTCGTCCATGTGTTCCTCAGAAAAACCCAGCCAGTTAGGTATTACTCTCCCCATTTTCAGGCAAGAACACAGAGAAGTTAAACTACAATAATGGGGTTGTGTTCTTTGCCCTATGCATACTATAAAAGGCACTGAAGCAAAACCACCACATTCTGGGACACGTCCTCAAATTCCCAATATCTTCAGTCCAAATGCCTCTATCTTTTCTAGGTTGACTTCTGTGTGATAACAAAAACTGTTACCATTCACCTTGAGGGCTTCCTATGTACCAAGGTACTTTGATTATTTAATCTTCATGACCACCCTATGTAGTAGGTATTATTATCTGACTGTTTTACAGATGGAGAAACTGAGGCAAAATTTATCCAACATCATATGAATGGTAAAGCCTAGATTTGAACACAGGCAGGTTGACACTAGTGTGTGTCTTCTTAAGCACTACAGTAACTTTATTATCTTCTATCATGTCAGCCAGGCTAATAACCATGAGGTCAAAAAGATCCTCCATGCTCTTCAATCCTCTTGAGGGTTCACTAATAGACACTTGCGTGATTATACTTTGTAAAGCAACAAAGCACTGATTTTTAAAAAGATTTTATTTATTTATTTATCTATTTACTTACTTATTTGAGAGAGAGCATGAGAAGGGGAGAGGGAGAGGCAGAGAAAGAGAGACAAGCAGACTCCCCACTGAACTGGGAGCCCACATGGGGCTTAATCCCAGGACCCCGAGACCGTAACCTGAGCCAAAGTCAGACGCTTAACCAACTGAGCCACCCAGGCGCCCCAGACACCGATATTTTAGAAAGATTTTCACTATAAGTCATTGAAATAAGATGGGATTAAGTGCCCGGAACATAGTAGGAGCTCAATAAACATGTGTTGAATGAGCGAATGAATGAACACCCGTGAATTTCTATTCCGAAGAGCACACCACATCAAACATTCTGATTAATGTTGGCATGTGACTTGACCTCCATCCTTCATTCTTTCAGGCATTCTTTAATTGAACCATTTATTGAACAACACCCTGGGCCAGGCAGGTATGCAAGTTGCTCACAGTACAGAGGAAGATGTAATCCTTTGGTGTTCTAGATAAGCTGGAAAGTTAGCCAAAGGACTCCCAGACTTTCCAAACTGCCTTACATTTTAAGATATCAAAATTTCCACCTGCCCACTCAATTTTCCTATTATATAATACCCCCTCAGTCCCAGTCTTGTTTCCACTGATTCCGCATTTAGGGAAGAGCAGATCCCTGCCCACCTCACAAGCTGGGTGAGCATCCTGGTCTGTTCACATCATAAGGATAAGAGCAGAAATTCTGCCAAACCATAGGATATGGGAAGGAGCCCTAAAGGCAGTTTCTTGGCCTTTTGTCCACAGGAGACAACTTGTTAGGCCCTTGGGATTAAAGAAGGAAATCAAGACCATCATTTTAGGCCACATCCTGCATCCTCTGGCAAGCCTGCTCAGTCTCTATCAGTCTAAAGTGAGCTTTTCCATCCCAAATTCTGAGCTCATGAAGTCTGCGGTGTGTAAGCTAGCACAAATAAAAGGCTTTTGAAAAGTTAAAAGCAGCTTTTGTGTGTCATTACAGTTATTCTCTTTTCATTTTGAAAATAAATTTTGCTTCTTAACTCATTTAATGTCTTAAGTGCAGAGACCTTTGCAGCTTAACATAGTTAATTCATTGATTTGATTTGATTTGATGAAAAAATAATCGGATTCCATAAGGTTGTGCCAGTGTTGGCTAAAATTATATAAGGTTAGCTCAGTGGGTTTGAACCTGATGTTTCTAAAGTCAGGATCAAGGGTGAGTCCCACCGGGACCATCTTTTTTTTTTTTTTTTTTTTAAGATTTTATTTATTTATTTGGCAGAGAGAGAGAGAGAAAGGGGGAGAGCACAAGCAGGGGGAGTGGCAAGCAGAGGAAGAGGGAGCAGCAGACTCCCCACTAAGCAGGGAGCACGACATGGGGCTCGATCCCAGGACCATGGGATCATGACCAGAGCTGAAGGCAGACGTCTACTTAACCCACTGAGCCACCCAGGTGCCCCACACTGGAGCCATTTTAAAGTAATGATACCCACAGATGCAAAGACAATGTCTATCTTGTTTATAGCTGTATCTCCAGTCTCCGGAACAGGAGTGGAAAGCTTTTTCTGTAAAGGGCCAGACAGTAAATATTTTAGCCTCAGCAGGCCGCACAGTTTCTGCCATAACTACTCAACTCTGCCATTGTAGAAGGAAAGTAACCAGAGACAATACATAAATGAATGAGCATAGCTGTGTTCCCACAAAACTTTATTTGTGGACACTGAAATTTGAATTTCATATGCTTTTTAAGTATCATAAAATATTATTCTTCCTTTGGTTTTTTTCCAACAATTTTATAAAAATGTAAAAGCCATTCTTTGCTCCCAGGCTATGAAAAACAGGTGGCAGGTCAAGTCTGACCTGCAGACGATAGTATGCTGACCCCAGGTCTAAACAATGCTTAAAATATAGTAGAAACTCAATAAACATGAATGAATAAGTGAAACTAAATATAGGAAAGTTTACTCTTAAGTTAGCTTAAGGAACCAAGAAGAAACCCAGTGAACCAGTGACCTTCAACTATTTGCAAAAATATCACACCTACCACTTATAAAGCACTTTACCATTCACAAAATGCTTTCACAGGTGGGACCACAACGTGGGTCTGTGCCATATTGGTTGGCAAGATCCTGCTGCCTTACTAGGTCTATTATTTAGGGAAGAAAGGCCTGGGATAACAGAGTTGCCTTTTTTTTTTTTTTTAAAGATTTTATTTATTTATTTGACAGAGACAGCCAGCGAGAGAGGGAACACAGCAGGGGAGTGGGAGAGGAAGAAGCAGGCTCCCAGCCGAGGAGCCCGATGTGGGGCTCGATCCCAGAATGCTGGGATCACGCCCTGAGCCGAAGACAGACGCTTAACGACTGCGCTACCCAGGCGCCCCAGAGTTGCCTTTTTTATCCACTTTTGTGCTCTACCCTTCTCATCTCCCAGAGCACAGGTGAAGGTGGCATCTGCTTTTATAACTCCCTGTAGCAAGAACAACAACAGCTCACCAATAAAAGTTGTTGAGGTGCTGACTAACCTTTCCCGGCGGCGAGCAGCGTGAGTTTGACTCTTCCAAAATGATAGTCACCAGTTACAACTTTTGGCAGCAGCTCCCCAGTTAGTAAATAGGACAAAAGAAAAAGCCATAATCCACTGCAATGAATAGTGTTTCACAGCCACAAAAGCCCAAGAAAAATCAATGGTACAGAAAGCAGTTTTGGACCTCACCCCAGCTTTTGGAGGACTGGGTATAGTTCTCTTCCCTTTACACTTTCAAGTGCCTCATGGGAATGTCAGAATTAATCTCCAAGTGGCTGCCACTGTTAGGTCTCTTACTAAAAATGTCCCCAAGTGAACTTCCTCACTTTATAGAACATTCTTTCCAAGGTGAGAAGCCCAACTGCTGTCTCAGATGAGAAGACTCCATAAAGCTGAAGCAACTTTAAAGTACTTTCTGTTTTAAAGAGCATTTTCTGTTATATCTGCCTGACAGTATAAAAATGACTGCTCAGTCACCACCATCCTGAGTGAAGGAAAACAAGCTATACTGGCTAAAGTGGCCTTGGAAAAAAAAATCCCTGGCTGAGCCAAAACCCTACTAGTATGGAGTGGGGGGAAAAAAAGAGAGAGAAAGAGAGATGTGGAAGAAATAATAAATAAAATGAGAAAGGACACAAAGTGCCAATTCGTAAAAGAGGAAATAAAAGTGATAAACAAAAATATGAGGAAATGTTCGACCTCACTGGCAACCAAATAAATAAAAATCAAAACAACAGCACACTACTTCTCACTTATCAAACTAGCGAACATTTTCAAAGTAGCAATGTTCCAAGGATAAGGACCCAGTGAGCCAGGCATCACCGAGCGCTGGGGGTCAGGGGCAAAGGGACCAGACCCTACCAAAGTCACTGGACATGCCCTGGGAGTTGTGATGCTCATTCCGTTTAACAGAGAGAGACCATCTCTGGGCATTTAATTTTAGGAAACAATCCTAAATATTAAAAATGTTTTGTGCACAAAGGTGAGTTTTGCATTTAGAATTTTTAAAAAGGCAGGAAGTTGAATACATACTTGGCAGCAAAATGAGGATTAAGGAAGCTATGGTGAATCCACTCCCTGGAATATAATCTAGCTTCTTAAATAATGTTTACACAGGCTACTGGAAAACTTTTATGATGTGTGAGATGAAAGAAGCAGGTTACAAAATTGTGTGTGTTATCTGATTATAAACGTTTTTAAAAGTCTCTGCATATGAGCACTGAGTGTTATGTAAGACTGATGAATCACTGAATTCTACCTCTGAAACCGATAATACGCTATACATTAATTAACTGAATTTAAATAAATTTTTTTAAAAATTGAAAAAGTAAATATACTTAATTTTTTTAAAAGTCTATTCATATGAAAAAAGATGAAATGTTATTAGCAGCAGTTAAGCCATAGGTTTTTTGGTTGATTTTTAAATCTTGGTTTCTCTGTATCCTCAAAATTTATTATAATGAATAATGAAAAGATAATCAGCTTGTTTTAAAAGGCATAGGTCAGGGAAGAAGGAAGTGCAGGAGCTCCTTCCTAGGCTATAAACACTCCAAGATAGGAACACAGTCTTTTCCCTTTTTTTTTTTTTTTTTTTTTACTTACCCTCGGGGGCCCAAGTAGGCATTAAATATGTAAGCAAATCAAAATCTAAGCCTGCAGTAAACACCTCAAGATTACAAAATCAAAATGCTAAAGACAAGCAATTGAAAACAGACAACAGGCTTTAAGGTATAGCCAATCAAACAACTTCCTTTCTTCCCTTCTGAATCTTTTTTGTGTTAAGTCTTTCTCTGGGCTTCTATCAAGGAGCACTCCAAACTACTTCTGGTATGATGCTACCCTATTCCAGCCCAATTTGCTCAAAGAAAATCTTACACTTTTTAATGTGCCTCAGTTTATCTTTTAACAGTTTGATATATTTTTTTTAAAATCAGACATGTCCATTACCCTCAAGGTATTTAGAATCTAGTAGTAGAATTTACTAACAGCAGAAATCTTAACGTTATATTCCCGATAGAGCCTTTGATATAATCAGTGTTTCTGAACTGACAGTCATGATGTCAAGGAAGGGCTCTAGAGAATTCCACAAGTAGAAGAGAATGGTAGCCATGGGCCCAGACTGTGCTTACGGTGAGCGAAGCAATTTTGAATCAGTACATAGTTACGGCACCATCTTTACAAGGCTGGCCTGTTAAAGCTCTCATAGAGGTGATATGCATCTGGGGTCTCTCAAAAGACTTCTCTCAGAGAGGTCAGGTCTTTCAAAATCCACAGGAAAGTAAACATACTAGAAAACCCTAAAGGAAATCTCTAAAAGCGTTAGGCATTCATACATGACGGCAATACCGTGGGGCCAGAAATGGGAACAATGTGTAAGTGGTCAACCCTAAATACTCCATTTTTGTATTGTATTAGAAAGGAAATGTCATGTTAGGGAAGAACTTCCTTCATTCTAATAAGTCCCCAAAATATAGCGGCACACAACAATGGTGGTTTACAGCATGTAACATAATGCAAGTTTTGGAGGTGGGAAATGCCAGCCAAGAAAGACCAATGTTCACTTTTGTGAAGGGCATCCCACAAGCCCATTACTTTTATTACTTGAGATAGGCTCAGGAATCAGGAAGACAGAAGGGACTAGAAAGGAAAAATTAACATTTTTCCTATGGTTAAAATGAAATTAATGTTTTAATAAGTAATAAATTTCATAATTTGTATTTTTCTGGGAAACAAATTGTCCCACATGTCTATAGAGTATATAAATTCTCTTTGGGGTGCCTGGGTGGCTCAGTCAGTTAAGCATCTGCCTTCAGCTCAGGTCATGATCCTAGGGTCCTGGGATCCGGCCTCAGTGGGACTTCCTGCTCAGCAGGGAGTTTGCTTCTCCCTCTCCCCACCTTCTGCCCCTCCCCACCTCGTGTTCTCTCTCTATCTCTATCTCTCTCTCTCAAATAAGTAAATAAAATCTTTAAAACCAAAAATTCTCTTCAAAAAATATATTTTAATGAGAAAGATACTATCTGGTTAGATTTAGATTTTAAATTCACATGGTAAAGAAATCTCCATTGGTAGTTTCAAGCATATGGTCATTTATGAGTTGTAACTTGTTTCTTTTTTATGATGTGTGATGTACTTGATTAAGCATTACAAGTTCACCCAGGAATTATCAAAGAATTTAAGCCTTTATACCTCATTGTCTGCTTTTTAGATACACTTATATAATTCTTTGACTATAAATCAGACATTTGCCTTGTTTCATATAATTTTTATTTTTCATATTATTTTATTGTATTTTATTTCTTTTCGCATTTGCATCCAACACAAAGTAAAACACCTTAAACCAAAGAATTGCTTAATGGCACGTTTTTATGGATCTCTATTATGGGCTCTAAGTAGTACTCCCCAAAATTCATATGCTGAAGCCCTAACTCCCAGTACCTCAGAACGTGACTGTATTTGGAGATGGTTTCTTTAAAGAGGGAACTGAGTTAAAATCAGGTTTCTGTGGGCCCTAATGCATGACTGGTGTCTTTATGAAGAAATTAAGACACAGACACTCACAGAGGGAAGATCACGTGAAGACACAGGGAGAAGATGGCCATTTACAAGCTAACATGAGAGACCTCAGGCGAAACTAATCCTGCTGACACCTTGATTTCAGACTTCCAGCCTCCAGAACTTAAGAAAATTGATTTCTGTTGTTTTAGCTACCCAGTCTGTGGCTCTTTGTTATGGCAGCCCTACCAAACTAATACAGCCTCTGTATAAAATGCTATTATAGTATGTCTTGTTCTTGTCTCTTCTGTTTAATATAAACAGAAAAAAAATGGTCCTTAAGATATACATTCAATCATTCAATATTCATCAAGCATCTGCTATGTGTCAAGTGTTGGGATGTGACAGTAACAAACAAAAATCTCAGGTCTCGTGGAACTTACAGACTAGTAACAAGAACTTATTCTTCTTCTGGAATTATTCTTCATTTCAGAAATAGTCCTTATATAGTGAGCAGCTAAAACTCTTCAGACAGAATGAGCTAGGAAAGGAAAACTGTAAAATCTAAAGAAATACAACCCTAACATTTTAATCTTATATCATTATATTACTGGAAGCCCTCTATGTTGGTTGGATGTTCTGAGAAGCAGAGGCTGAGAGAGGGTTAGGAAGGCAACAGGTCTATTGGAGGGGATATCCCAGGAAAGATCAAAGGGAAAGGAAGGGAATTGGGAAGAGAAAGCCTTCAGACTGCGATCTTAGGGAGGAAGAGGATTGGGAAGAGAGAGCCTCAGATCACAGTGCAGACCCAGCAAAGTCTTGGCCAACCCAACTGGTAGCTCCAGGGAAAAGGGCACCTAGTAGAGAAGCCCCACATTGGGCAGAAATGGCTAGGTCCTGGCATTCTGACCATGCTCTATCATTTGCTGGGGCCTGCCTGGGTAGAGCTGGCATAGTGGCCTCTGCTAGAGAGCTTGGGTGTGACCTGAAGGCACTCACAGCTGGAAACTGTCAGCTGACTGAACTCCAGACAAGTTCTTTCTTGAAGGAAGTTCTGAGCAGCCACCTCCATGGCTACTGCAGCCTTCAAAAGGTAAAATAGTAACCTGATTTTGTAGAGAGGCTTTTAAAGTCAACTGAATTTAAATTTAAAAAAAGAAAAAGAAAAAAAAAACAAAGAAAAAAAAAGAAAAAAGATATAAATGAGTGCTTTGCTTCTGCCATTAAAAAGAGCTGAGTACTATAATTATATCAGAGAATAGCCAATGATGTTTATATTGATGATGCCCATTATTAAGATCCATTTAACCATTTACTTGTATTAAATATCTTCTTTTTATGAAATCAGGAAATTGTTCAATACATTTAAGAAAGATAAAAAAAATAAAGTCAAGCAACTTCTTCACTTTTTTTTTCTTTCAAGATTTGATATAAATTCTAGTTAGTTAACATACAGTATAGTATTAATTACAGAGGTAGAATTTAGTGATTCATCACTTGTACATAACAGCCAGTGCTCATTACAACAGGTTCTGTCCTTAATGCCCACCATCCAGTTACCCCATCCCCCTACCCACCTCCCCTCCAGCAACCCTCAGTCTGTTCCCTATTGTTAAGAGTCTCTTATGGTTTGTCTCCCTCTCTGTTTTTATCTTATTTTACTTTTCCTTTCCTTCCCACTATGTTCATCTGTTTTGTTTCTTAAATTCCATATATGAGTGAAATCACATGGTATTTGTCCTTCTCTGACTGACTTATTTCACTTAGCATAATACACTCTAGCTCCATCCACACTGTTGCAAATGGCAAGATTTAGTCTTTTTGATGGCTGAGTAATATTCCATTATATATATCTACACCATATCTTTATCCAGTCATCAGTCGATGTACATTTGGGCTCTTTCCATAATTTGGCTATTGTTGATAATGCTGCTATAAACATTGGGATGCATGTGTCCCTTCGATTTATTTTGTTTGTATCCTTTGCATAAATACCTAGTAGGGCAATTGCTGGGTCATAGGGTAGCTCTATTTTTAACTTTTTGAGGAACCTCCATACTGTTTTCCAGAGTGGCTGCACCAGTTTGCATTCCCACCAACAGTGTAAGAGGGTTCCTCTTTCTCCACATACTCACCAACATCTGCTGTTTTTTGCTTTTAAAACATAAGAGTGTTTCTCAGCCAAAAAAAGAAGGAGGAGGAGGAGGAGGAGGAGGAGGAGGAGGAGGAGGAGGAGGAGGAGGAGGAGAAGGAGGAGAAGGAGGAGAAGGAGGAGGAGGAGGAGAAGAAGAAGAAGAAGAAGGGGGAGGGGGAGGAGGAGGAGGATGAGGAGGAGAAGGAGGAGGAAGAGAATGTCTCTCAGCAAGTGCTTTAATAGCCCAAATCAAGGTCTTCAAGGAAATGCATTTTTAATGACCAATATAACTTGTCAAATACTTAGATAGTGGGAAGATTTAAATTTTAAATTTTTGTTAAAGTGTGATATAACCTATACACAAAAGCAGCAATTGCCCCCCCCACCACCAAAAAAAAGTTGTGCTTTGAATTCAACATCAGGATTTAGAATCTAAAGAAGTCCAAATATTTGAATTATGGCTTTTATTCATTCACTCATTCCATTTCTACATGCCAGGTGCTGTGCTAGGTGGTGAGCACAGCAAGACATACATAGTCCCTGCTCATAAGGACCTAGAATAGGAGAGCTAAACATTAAACAAATATCCAAGGCAAAAAAAATTGCATATTTATGAACTGAGCTTAGTGCTCTGAAAGAAACAAAAGGTGATCTAAACTGACTTAGACCTAGGTCAGGGAAAAAGTCCTTAAGACATGTTGACTGTGCTGGCTGGCATCTTAAGGATGACTGTGTATTTGGAGAGAGTAAAAGGTACAGGAAATGATAGCATGAAGGACACATGCAAAGGCCCGGGGCAGGAAGAAATTAGCAAAACTAAGTGTGGCTAGATCTCCAAAGCCAGGGGGAGAAGTGGTGTCAGATGAGGGTAGGAAGTCAAGGCAGGGGTCAGACCTACCTGAATGAGCACATCTCATAAGGCACACGGGGACTTTGATCTTTGCTCTAAGAGCAATGAAGTGTTTTAAAGCAGGGATAGATAACGCAATTAGGTTTGTGATAACTAACTGCAGTGTGGAGAAGAAATTAAAATGAGCCTGAGTCCATTTGGGAGGACCACTTAGCTAGAGAATATGTTATGTGGTCCAGGTGAGAAATGATGGCCCCAATCACAGATTAGTATTTCTTAAACCTCTATTAAATGCATTCCAAAACGGGCATTGTAGGAAGAACACCATGGACTAAGAGACACTACCTTGTCCGTCATTGGAATGAAAAGGTCATGGGGGCTACAAAAGAGACACAGGTTTACTTGCCAACGTTTTCGTTTTCCACTGTCACTTCAAACCCAGTATGTCCAAAACAAACAAAACAAAAGGTCCTCTATAAACTAAATCTCTGTCCAAACGACCTTTCCCCATCTGCTATACCATCCTGTCTCCTCATTATTTACTTGTGAAACCCAGATGCCACCTGTGGTACTTCCCTCCCCTTCATCTCTGTGTCCAGTCTGTTGCTCAGTGACCTGGGCAGGACAGAATTATACTCAGATCTCCTGCCTCCTTCCACTTTGTCCTGTGTCCCTGCTCCAGGAACAGGGCCACCCCCAGGTCCCTGTCCAGAAGAACTATAGTTTATACGAACAAAGAAAAGACCCCTGAACTTTGTTTTCTCATTGTATTTCACAAATGTGGCCATTAGGTTTAAAACTTCTTCTCTTTCATGCAAATTTCCTGTACTGCTCTGGTTGGCTTCTCCCCACCTTCTTAAATCCAATAGTTCACACTATGCAATTTACTTCTGTATCACTGTCTTGTTCTTTAACTGGCTGCAATTTCCTGGTCAGTGAAATGAGAGATTTAGACAAGATTTATAACAAAATCAATCTTCAAACAAAATCTTCTGTGGACACCAAGCATCTAAAACATAAAATTATAATTGTTCTGATTATACAAGGGGTGGTAGGCCTGGAAAACTTTCCTTATCGCCATCCCCACCCCCCCAACCCCCCCTCCCCCGCAGCCACCACTTTCTAACCGCCAGTGAGTTACCTTATTTGAAAGCTATAAGAAGCCTAATTTGAGAATCATAAGACTTAAGGCCTCTCAGGTCTCTTCCAGCCCTAAAATTCCATGGTCTATCATTTCTTAATTATGACCAATTGTCACTTGGTCTTACACTTATACATAGGTCAGGCCTTTTTCACCTCCTGCCTGGAATATTGCAAATTGGTTTCCTTATACCTCCAGTACACTGAGTTGAATAGTGACCCCCCGCAAAACTCAGGTCTAACTGGAGCCTCAGAATGTGACCTTACTTGAAAACAGGGTCTTTGTAGATCTAACTAGGTAAGGTGAGGCCATATTGGAATAAAGTAGGCCACAAATCTAATATGACTGCTGTCCTTATAAGAAGAGAAGAGACATAAAGACAGAAGACACACCCAGGGAGAGTGCCATGGGGCAACAGAGGCAGGATTCAAGTGATTCTGCCACAAGCCAAGGAACTCCAAGGATTGTGGGCAACCACCAGAAGCTAGAAGAGGCAAGGAAGGATCCTCCCCTAGAGACTTGGCCCTGCTGATACCTTGCTTTCAGACTTCTAACCTCCTCAACAATGAGAGAATGACTTTCTGTTGTTTTAAGGCCCTTGGTTTGTAGTTATTTGTTACAGTAGCCCTGGGAAACTAATACTAAACTAAACTAGTCTCTCTCCAACTAAAATCCACTTAACATATTTCTCCTAGATAAATTTTCCTTAATCTCTGCTCTATCATAGTTCTCTCCTACTTATTTCATTTCAGGAAGAATTCAATTTATTGAACAACTACTGTGAGAAAAGCATCGTGACAATGCTAGGTGTGTGGAGGTGAACAGCATCACCATGGTCCCTGCCTCTAGAGAGCTTCCAGACTATGGGAAAGAACAGACATCCAACAAACAGAGCCTCCGTCTAATGTATAATCATAAATTATGATGTACTATAAATGAAAACAATAGGTTGTTATGAAATATGATTGGAGAGCTGAGCAAGGGGCCTAAGCCAAGACCTGGATGAGTAGGAGACAACCTGACAAAGAATTGAAGGAGAGAACTTCCCTAGACAGATGACATGTGAGCAGAGGTGTGAGGTTGGGAAGAGTTTGGACTGTTTGAGGAACTGAAATGGAAAGAAGGCCCTGTGGCTAAAGACTGGTGAGCAAGGAGAAAGTGACACAGGATGAGGTTGGGGAAAAAAGCAGAAACTTGGTCATAGAAGGTAAAGCTCAGGACTTAGGGCTTTATCTTAATAAAATGAGAAGGCACTGAGAGGTTTCAAACAGGAATATGACATGATGCATTAAGTTTGTTGTTGTTTTTTTTTAAAGATTTTATGTATTTATTTATTTGAGAAGAGAGAGCACAAAGGGAGACTGAGAGGGAGGAACAGACTCCCCGCTGAGCAGAGAGCCCAGTGTGGGACTCCATCCCAGGACCCTGGGATCATGACCTGAGCCGAAGGCAGACGCTTAACTGACTGAGCCACCCAGGTGCCCTGATGCATTAAGTTTTTAAATCTATCTCTGCCTGCAGTCAGGAGAAGGATTGTACGGGGTCAAACACAAAACAAGATCATCAGTTTGGAGGTTAGGTAGTAGCTATGAATGGATTTGGATTGTGGATGGATTTGAGGTATATTTTTTTAGGTACAATCAATAGGACTTACTAATAAATTGGATTTGAAGAAAATGAGGGATCAACATGTTTCTGGCTCAGGAAATAGGTGGATGAGGGTACCATTTACTGAGATGGGAAAGATGGGGTAGATTGGTTAGGAGTATAGCCTAAGTTGCTATATAAAATGGGTCCTGAGCATAGTGGCTCAAAAATATGGAACAATTTTTCTCTCACATAATAAGCCATAGGTAGAGAGTCCACAGTTGGTAGGATAACTTGGCCATCCTGAATGCAATGTTTCTATTTCTGGATCTAAGTTAGCTGTTCTGGCTTTAGCCCTCCCAACTGCATCCCAGCCTGTAAGGAAAGCACAATTTTGGAACCACCATCTAGAAGTGGTACACACCACTTCTGTTGATGTCTCATTGGTGAGAGATGACCACACCTAACTGACATGGAGGCCATGAAATATAGCCTTTGGCTGGGCAGCTATATTTTAAGCTAAAATTGGAAAGCTATTTTACTAAAGGAAAAAGAATAGAAAGGATGTTGGTGGACACCAGCAGCCTTAGCCACAGTGGGGAATAAACAATATGTAAGCGGGAATGATGACTATGTAATGGGGGGGTTCCTGTGAGGTATCTAAATGAAGATGTCAAGTGTGGAGATGGAAATATGAGTCTGAGGAGCTCAAGGGGTAGGATGAGGTCAGAGATATGTATTGGGGAGTTAGTTATTTCCATGAAGATGGCATTTAAAGTTATGAGGCTAGATTAAATCAAGTACAGTAGATAGAGAAGAGGCCAAGGACTGGACCCCGAGGGCCTCCAACACTTAGAGGTTGGGTAGAGGAGGATGAGCCTGCAAAGAAGACTGAGGAGACAGGAAAGACAAAAGACATGGGGTCTACGGAAGCTAAGAGAAGAGAGCATTTCCAGAAGGATGGCCCATTGTATAACATATTAATCAGAAGCTTGATAAGAGGAGGATATGGACAATGATGATGTGTCTCTATTACCTTTCCTACCTTCTACTTGCCTTCTGAATATTTAAAATCTGTTTTTAGCCTATCTATCCAAATATATTTCTCTCTACTTCCCATTCTAAAATCATGTCCATATTCTCAGAGTCCCCAAACATGTCAACTGGTTCCCACCTTTGATCATACTCTTCCTTCAACCTGGATTGATATTTCTCCCCATTATCTAGTTACTCAAGTCATCCTCATTCTCCAAGGAATCTCACTCATGAAGGCATCTTTAGAGCCCACAGTTGAGAAGTAAACTGCGTTCTCATTACATGTGATATTTTTTTCTCTCTAAATCCTAAGGGTAGAGACCATAGTACATTTATTCCATATTCCCAACAAGCTAATAAGATTAGCCAGGTATCCAAGCTAATGAGTACTCAATATTTATTGACTCTGGGTGCAGTAATTGGGAATAGATTTTTAGCATGCTAGATGTGGTAAGACCTTTGGTATTATCTGATCCAAATCATCACCTCACACATGAAAAATCTAAAGTCAAAGAAACATGAAAGTGCTTTCTCTGTATTTAAAACAGAATGCAAGTTAATATTTAATCACCATCCTCATCAGTGAGCACCACTGAAACACCATACCCACTAATTGCACTTTTCACTAAAATCCTTTTGCTTCAGTTCCTTCTATACTTCCCTATCAAGCATCTATTAAGCACCTGGTAAGTGTCAGGCTCTATGATTATGAACAAGATGAAGTCTTGCCCTTGGGGACTCTGTAGACAGAGAAGCTGGAGTCTGTATCGATTTCTGCCGTCCTGATGTCCAGCTATGTTCCAGTTTTCCAAGAAACAGTGAAGTATAGGCATAGACATAAAGTAAAGCCCCATCTTGACTGATTCAGTTAACAAAAACAAGAAGTTCACCTACATGAGCTATATTACCTACCTCACTACCATCCCTCCACCCATATGCTATAAAGTGTACTGAATTTTGTGTAAACTATATAGAGTAAATAAATATATTTATTATTTGGAGGTATCAAATTCTTCTCTTTTTAAGGAGTTGTTATTTATTTATTTATTTATTTATTTGAGGGGGGGGCCCGCACACACTCATGTGAGACAGGGAGGGGGAGAAGGGGAGGAAAAGAAGCAGACACACACACCCACCACCACCACCCCTCCCATTTCCCCCCTAACCCTTCTCCATCTTCCCCCCAACCAGGCTCCCCACTGAGTGCGGAGCTGGAGACAGGAGTGTAGAGCCTGACAAGGGGCTGGATCCCACTACCCAGAAATCATAACCTAAACCTAAAGTAAGAGTCAGTCGCTTAACTGACTGAGCCACCCAGGCACCCCTATCAAGTTCTTCTCTAATTCAAATAGCTCTCTATGAATCTTACTGAGATATGTTAATCATCCACATGATGACTTATACATAAATGTTTGTTGTGGACAGAGATGTTCTTGACCAGCTTTTAGTCTCTCTGTATTTGTTTTTAGCACTGTGGAAGGGCCACTGAAGGGTAGGTGCAGCTCAGAGATGAGAGAAAACTTATTAAACATTGAAAAGGTGCCAAGAAAGCATCAAGAAATCTCCCTTTCAGGAAAACCCTTAAGAGCACTTTAAGAAGCTATTCTAACACTGCGTAATGCCAGTTTATGCTGACCGGGCTGTGTACATCACAGAAAGTAGACAGGAGGCACTTTTACCCAGACCCCCAAAGGTCAAGGGTAAGCCAGCTCAAACCCTGTAAAAGGAGCTACATTATAAAAACTCCTTGTGCTCCATGACACAGGACTCCACGTGACTAATTCCCCATGGGGTTGCTCCAGCAGGTAACAGCCATAGCTGACAGTCTGCCAAGGAAGGGGTATTCTGAGATTCACCACTTTGCTACCTCATCAGTAGTGGGGTGGAAAGGAGACTCTCTAGCTTGGAAGCATTTGGGATGCAGGCTCAAGGTTACACATTAGTCTTCCTATCCACTCAGCCCTGCCCAACAAACACAAATCCCCCACTGGCAAAAAAGCCTCTGAATGGGCTGGTCAAAGACACAAATGTTGAAAGAGCAATGCTGTGTATCTGGAAAGGACAGAAGCTCACTGCTTCTCATCTCAACAATGCCTTTAGATTTCTGTGTAGTAGAATGTTGTTTGAAAGTTTGTTTTCCTAACATTTTTTAAAAATTCAAGGTTTAGAATTTAAACTACGTGTTTAAATCCTTACTTTCAAAATGAATTTAAATTTTGACCAAAATGCTTATTCTGCCATAGTTGAGGGTAGCATGCGATTTTTAGCCTTTAGGGAAGCCTTTTAATTGCTCCAGCGAAATAATAATAATAATAATTTTAATAATTATTGTTATTATTATCTAAAAATGGCCACCTATTTGTTTCTTTGTTCTTCCCCAACCTTCTCCCTCATTTCCTTTCCTCCACTGACTCCATACAAGTGGATAGAGTGCACATGCTAATGAGTTGCCCAGACACTTAAGGATCTTAATCCCAAATCATAAAGACCCTAAGAAGGACCTCAGCTGCCATCCATAAATTTTTATTTAAAAGCAAGATAAAAGTGGAATTAATTCAGCACAGAGCCAGCGCAGTGAGGGGGAAAAAAAAATTAAGTGTCAATTCAAAATACTTCTGTGTGTCCCTGCCCTTTCTGAGCTCATAACTTCTGCACATGCTTAATAGGTCAGGTCATAGTTAATGCATCTTCCTTCTAAGAACGGCTTCATAAACCCCCTTTAAATCCAGTTATCACAGATGATTGGGGAATCGAAACACGGAGGCAACTCCCTACTTTCTCTAATTGGAATGGCTAATTCAGCCATAACAGCAGTTCCATCCAGATGCTCAGATTGGTTCAGAGTATGGAAATCTGTAGTGAGGGGATTTACTCATGATGCTGAACAAAGAAAGCCATCATTATCTGTGGTCAGAAAAAAGTATTCTAATTAGTGTTAATATCCTCCTGCTGAGCTTCCTGTCATCCACATTTTGATCCCGGTACTTGGGCTTTTCATGATCTGATGTCCTGGCTGTGCAAGCAAGGGTCAGGGCACTGATAGGGGAAAATGGGAAGCATAGGCTGGATGTGCTGTCCAGAGCAAAAGAATTAGCTTAAAAATGCCACTGACGTTGGCTTTCTGGATTAAGATCTTCATAAAAATTTGCTCAGCAAGCGTAAGTCTAGTGCAATCGATTTATAAACCCATAATAACAAGTAGTAATTGAATAAAAGCATGAGAAGAATATGTGGAACACTGTCTTCAAACATTTGAATTGCCATTAAGACTCATCTGCAATTGAATCTGAAACACTTGGATACCCATTAAGGTCTGAGATTTCTCAACAATAAATTTCGACTCCAGGGGAGATTAGGCACAAGTCAGTGCTTAATAAATCCCCTTTGACGAAATCGATGACGGGCAGAGGTGCAGGTGGGCCTTCCTCAGGATTCCTTTCTTTTCACTCCCCCCTGAAGTCAGTGCCCTGATGGGCTGATTTGAAAGCCAAATAAATGGCCCAAAAACCAGATTAAGGAAAAGGAATGATGTGAAAGCCCCACAAAGAAAAGAGGAGTGAAAAGAAAGATCCTGACAAAGCAAACGTTTGGAACCAGAAAGGGAACCAGCACACACTGTCATAGAAAAATTGAGAGATTTAACCGACCCAGTTGAATCCCTCCATAAAATGTTTTCTGAGAACTGGGCACTCAGCCAGTCACATATTTCATGTCACATTTGACATGCGTGGCTCATAGTCTGAGCCGGGCTTGAAGAGAAGCAACGTTGGCAATTATCTGGGAGGGGTAATCTGAGTGGCAAAAGGAAGTTTCTCCCCCACCTCCCTTTCCCTACTCCTAAAGTAAAAATGACTATAATTTGTGACAATGCCCAAAGTGTCTGAAATGTCTAATGGTGGGGTTCAGCACACAATATCCCAAAATATGGTACCTTGCCATATAGATGATTTTAAGCTGAAACAGTTTGAGAAAACAGCAGAAGCAGAAGGTCACTCTGACCTCCACCACCCTTTACCTCTGAAGCAGATCATAAAACCCTCATGTGAGAGGTGCTTTCCCTATCCCCAGAAGAAAAGAGCATCCTTGTCTCCAAGACAAAGAGACACTGAGAAGAAGCCAAGAAAGCAGCCCTTTATTCCACCTACCTCATACTCTAACCTATCATATTCTGATGACTGTCCACTCTTCATCAAATCTAACATAAAAATACTCAGGTTTAATTGTTTCTTTCGGTCCTCGTTTATGAAGTTTCCCATGTCGTGTAAAATTTATATTAAATAAATCTGTATGCTTTTCTCCTATTAATCTCTCTTTGTCAGTTTAATTTTCAGACTTAGCTAGGAACAGTAAGAGGGTCCAGGAAAAATTTCCTCCTCTACGCTACACTAGAAAATAATCCATTCCTTGACTCTCATATATTTTTTTCAACCCTAGAGGTAGAAGATGACAGATTTAAATAGCACTAGTGCTTTCTGGGAAAATCAAGGTCCATCGCCTTGTTCCAACTGATGTTTAGATGCTAGAGCCCCTGACCATAAAGGCAAAAGAAAATCTACCATGTGTTTGACCACTTTGTAATAAGACTCCAACCTGAGTGCAAATCTACTCATTTATTATGCTATATTTTTTTCAAAATGAGGCTGTATAATAAAATACTAACTACACATTTTATTGCTTCCAAAACGTAGAGATTAGCTCACTAACAACAGTCAATAAGAAACAAGTGAAAGACTTCATTTGGTGTATGTTGCATGTTAACAGTACACTGCAATTTTATTATTGATTAACAACTGAAAAAGTATAATTCGGATTTTAAAGTGCAGATCTCATCTGCATTGTCTTCTGTGTCATTTCTCTGTCCACTTAGGTCTAAGATGGAAAACAAATATGAGTAAATAAAGGAAATCTTTATTTCCTCTAAGAAGCTAAATGCCAAGAAGCCAAGGTAAATATCTGAGGTAGGAGCAGAGTAAGGAAGAGAGAGGAAATTTTAGAAACAAAGTTTTGTTGTTGTTGCTTCTGTTGTTGATGATGCTACTGATGGTGGTAGTGCTTCTTTAAATGGTTTTCATTTTGTAATTGCTAAGGATGTATTTGTTAACACCATGAGTGATGTTCCCACTCTCAGACTCTGATTATAGTCAAAGAACTAATCTTTAGAATCACAAAAACTGCCACTATTCTCTTCTTAATATTATCTTTTTCCTACTTCCCTCCAAGCTTCTCTGGCTGGGGCCACTGTAAATTGGGCTGACCAAAGACAGATTAACAAGAGAAATGCAAACACATTTGTTTAATTAAACTTTCACATGACACCAGAGCCTTCATAAGGAAATGAAGACCTGAAGAAACAGTTCAACTTGAGTATTTTTTTTATACTAGTTTTGATGGAAAGTGGAAAGTCATGGAAAACCGGGAAAGGACAAAAGGGTATGAGGTAAGTGTGGTAAACTGGGGAGAACTTAGCAGGGCCTGTTGGCTCAGCTTCCTCTTGGTGTACCTTTGTCTTTGGAGACAGGGATGCTCTGAACTCCATAAATCTCCATCAATTACAGCCATATTATATTCCTTTTTTAAAAAACTGTAGTAAGAACACTTAACATGAGATCTACTCTCTTAAATTTTTAAGTGTACAAAACAGTACTGCTAAGGATAGGCACAATTTTGTACAGCAGATCTCTAGAATTTATTCTTCTTGCTTAATGGAAACTATAACCTGTTGAATAGCAACTTTCTACTGGTGGTGTTTTCAATGGAGAAAATCCAAGCAAATCATCTAAACACAGATAATTAAAAATTATTGGGGAAGGGAAATAGGGGTCTAAGAATTGAGGTAGAAGAAAAGAAATATAACAATATCTCTACAAAAGTAAAGTTCTTTATTTTTACCTGCCAGGCTTTAATAAGTGTTGACTTATAAGGAAAAAAATTAAGGATGATCGGGTTCAGAACACACTACCCCCAAAAATGGCATCTTGGCATACTGAATATTCTGAGCTGAAGGAGTTTGAGAAAAAAGTAGAAGGATGGTCTCTCCCCCCTCCCTCTTTTGCCCTGAAACAGGTCATAAAGCCCCTCATATAGGAGATACCTTCCTTATACCCAGAAGAAAGGAGCATCCTTACCTCTAAAAACAAAGGGATGCAGAGAAGAATCTGAACAAACAGCCTTTGCTACGTTTCCCCAAGTTTATTACATTTACCTCATGCTTTTTTGCCTACATGACTGACTATCTTTCATCAAACCTAGCACAAAAATCCTCAGGTTTAACCATTCCTCCAGTTCTCCATTTCCTTATGAAGGCTCCCATGTAATATAAAACTTATATTAAATAAATTTGCTTCTTTCCTGTTAATCTGTCTTTGTTAGTTTAATTTTCAGACCCAGCTAGGGATCCTAAGAGGGTCCAGGAAAACAAAGAGTAAAGGATACCTTAGCCAATACATGTGATACCTACTTCCCAAGATCTTTGCTCATCGAGCCTCATTATAAGTGATATTAATGAAATCCATTCACTCTTCATTCATAAATATTTATTGATAGCCCATTATGTGCCCCACTCTTTCATTCAATAAATACTTAGAGAGCCCACAATGTGCCAAGAACTGCTCCAGACCATAGGAATTGAAAGATGAGTAAGATAGACATGATATCCTCCTATCCTCATGGAGCTTACATGCTTGTAAAGGAGACAGTAAATAAATAAACCAATAAGGGAACAAGATAATTCTGCTTGTGGTAAGTGTTAGAAAAAAAGGAAAACAGCCAAGATGGTGGAGGAGCAGGAGACCTAAAGTTCGTCTGGTCCCAGGAATTCAGCTAGAGAGCTACCAAACCATTCTGAATACCTATGAACGCAACTGGAGAATGAAGAAAAGAGTAGCAGAAACTCTATGAACAGAAAAGTAACCACTTTCTGCAAGGAGGAGAAAAGATGGCGGAGGATTAGGGGACCCCTTTTTTAGTTGGTCCCCTGAGTCAAGCCAGATATCTACCAGACCATCCCGAACACCCATGAAATCAGTCTGAGATGCAGGAAGATACATCTGGATCTCTACAAACGAACATCTCCAGAGCTGACTATTGAGGTAGGAAGCGGGGATCCGTGAATCCGCGGACAGATATCAGAAGATAAATGGAAGAGGGAGGGAGTTGGCGGACTCCGGAAAGCAGTAGCCACCTGCACTGGGGAGCAGGCCAGACTTGCAGACTGGCACCCCCGAGAAAACAGACTGAGACCGTGAGCCCGGGAACATGCGACCAGACTAAAAACCGGAGCTCCGGGGGGCGCCTGGGTGGCGCAGTCATGGAGGCGCCTGGGTGGCGCAGTTGTTAAACGTTTGCCTTCAGCTCAGGGCGTGATCCCAGCGTTCTGGGATGGAGCCCCACATCAGGCTCCTCTGCTAGGAGCCTGCTTCTTCCTCTCCCACTCCCCCTGCTTGTGTTCCCTCTCTTGCTGGCTGTCTCTATCTGTCAAATACATAAATAAAATCTTGAAAGAAAGAAAGAAAGAAAGAAAGAAAGAAAGAAAGAAAGAAAGAAAGAAAGAAAGAAAACCGGAGCTCTGGAGCGTACACTTGAACTAGACTGAAACCGAGAGCTTGGGAGCGCGTGCGACCAGACTGAAAACTGGAGCTCCGGAGAGCTCACTGGAACCAGACTGATACTGGGAGCTCAGGAGAGCGTGTGAGACCAGACTGAAAACCGGAGCTCCAGAGCGCGCGCGAACCACACTGAAACAGGGAGCTCGGGAGGCGAGCGGGAATTGCAGGCGGCTGGCAGTGTTAGAAGCACAAAGGACAGAGACATGCCAACCCTGGAAGTGAGGGCTGGGACAACGGCTATGGGACGCACAACCTGGGATGCTGCAGGGTTTTTAGCAGCACCGACAGAAACAGAGTTAAAGAGGCCAAGAGAGCTCAGTGGAGAGCGGACTGCAATCTCCCTGTTCTGAGACAGAGGCTAGGATACGGCCACTGGTGCTCTGACTCGCAGAAGAGTCACCGAAAACCTCCAGGGAAAGCCACCAGAGAACAAAAGCCCAGAAATACCAGCTCACATTGTGCCCATCCCCATTCCCCTTGCAGGGGACAGGGCGACTCTACCCAAACAGGGTTGCCTGAGTATCAGTACGGCAGGCCCCTCCCCCAGAAGGCAGGCTGAAAAATCAAGAAGACCACATCCCTAAGGTCCTATAAAACAAGTGCCCACTGCCTGGGTCCTGGTCAATAATTTGGGCTCTGGGCATCCCCGCGACCTCTCCTCATCAGAATGACAAGTAGGAGAAATTCCCCCCAGCAAAGAAAAGATAATGAGTCTGTGGCCTCTGCCACAGAACTGATGGATATGGATGTAACCAAATTGTCAGAAATGGAGTTCAGAGTAACAACGGTCAAGATGATGTGTAGGCTTGAAAAAAATATTAACAAAAATATTAACGAGAATATAGAATCTCTAAGGGCAGAAATGAGAGCGAATCTGGCAGAAATTAAAAATGCTATGAATCAAATGCAGTCTAAACTAGACTCTCTGACAGCCAGGGTAAATGAGGCAGAATAACGAATTAGTGAATTGGAGGATGGGATGGTAGAAGAGAAAGTTAAAACAGAAACTTGGCTCAAAAAAATCCAATCTCAAGAATGTAGATTACGGGAGATTACTGACTCAATGAAACGTTCCAATGTCAGAACCACTGGCACCCCTGAGGGGGTGGAGAAAGAGAGAGGTCTAGAAGAGATATTTGAACAAGTTGTAGCTGAGAACTTCCCTAATCTGGAAAAGGAAATAAGCATTCGTGTCCAAGAGGCAGAGAGGACCCTTCCCAAGGTCAATGAGAACAGACCTACACCACCTCATGTCATAGTGCAATTTGCAAATATTAGATCCAAGGATGTAGTATTGAAAGTGGCCAGGGGGAAGAAAATCCTTATGTACAGAGGGAAAAATATCAGAATAACAATGTCAGACCTGCCTACAGAGACCTGGCAGGCTAGGAAGGGTTGGCAGGGTATTTTCAAAGCTCTATCTGAGAAGAACATGCAGCCAAGGATCCTTTATCCACCAAGGCTGCCCTTCAGAATTGGTGGAGAGATAAGGACCTTCCAGGATCGACAGAAACTAAGGAATTCATAACCACCAAACCAGCCCCACAAGAGATATTAAGGGGGGTTCTATAAAAGTAAAAGGGCCCAAGAGTGATACAGAACAGAAATTTACAATCTGTAGAAACAAAGACTTCACAGGCAACATGACATCATTAAAACCATATCTCTCAATAATCACTCTCAATGTGAATGGCCTAAATGCTCCCATAAATGCCACAGGGTTGCAGACTGGATAAAAAGACATGACCCATCCATTTGCTGTCTACAAGAGACTCATCTTGAACCTAAAGATACATCCAGACTGAAAGTGAAGGGATGGAAAACCATTTTTCATGCCAATGGACCTCAAAAGAAAGCTGGGGTAGCAATCCTCATATCAGATGCTACCCAGAGCAATCTACACTTTCAATGCCATCCCAATCAAAATACCAAGGACATTTCAAAGAACTGGAACAAACAGCCCTTAAATTTGTGTGGAACCAGAGAAGGCCACGAATTGCCAAGGAAGTGTTGAAAAGGAAAAACAAAGCTGGGGGCATCACGTTGCTGGATTTCAAGCTATACTACAAAGCTGTGATCACAAAGACAGTATGGTACTGGCACAAAAACAGACATATAGACCAATGGAACAGAAGAGAGAACCCAGAAATGGACCCTTGGCTCTCTGGGCAACTAATCTTTGACAAAGCAGGAAAAAACATCCAGTGGAAAAAAGACAGTCTCTTCAATAAATGGTGCTGGGAAAATTGGACAGCTATATGGAAAAGAATGAAACTTGACCACACCATACCTCTCACACCATACACAAAGATAAACTCCAAATGGATGAAAGACCTCGATGTGAGACAGGAATCCATCAAAATCATAGAGGAGAACATAGGTTGCAACCTCTTTGACATTGGCCACAGCAACTTTTTTCATGACACATTTCCAAAGGCAAGAGAAACAAAAGAAAAAATGAACTTGTGGGACTTCATCAAGATAAAAAGCTTCTGCACGGCCAAGGAAACAGTCAAAAAAACTAAGAGGAAGCCCACGAAATGGGAGAAGATATTTGCAAGTGACACTACAGATAAAAGACTAGTATCCAAGATCTACAAAGAACTTCTCAAACTCAATACATGTGAAACAAATAATCAAATCAAAAAATGGGCAGAAGATATGAACAGACAATTTTCCAATGAAGACATACAAATGACTAACAGACACATGAAAAAATGTTCAAAATCATTAGCCATTAGGGAAATTCAAATCAAAACCACCTTGAGATACCACCTTACACCAGTTAGAATGGCAAAAATTGACAAGGCGGGAAACAACAAATGTTGGAGAAGATGTGGAGAAAGGGGATCCCTCTTACACTGTTGGTGGGAATGCAAGTTGGTACAGCCACTTTGGAAAACAGTGTGGAGGTCCCTTAAAAAGTTAAAAATTGAGCTACCCTATGATCCAGCAATTGCACTACTGGGTATTTACCCCAAATATACAGACATAGTGAAGAGAAGGGCCATATGCACCCCAATGTTCATAGAAGCATTGTCCACAATAGCTAAATTGTGGAAGGAGCCGAGATGCCCTTAACAGATGACTGGATTAAGAAGAAGTGGTCCATATATACAATGGAATATTACTCAGCTATCGGAAAGAATGATTACCCAACATTTGCGGCAACATGGACGGAACTGGAGGAGATTATGCTAAGTGAAATAAGTCAAGCAGAGAAAGACAATTATCATATGGTTTCACTCATTTATGGAACATAAGAAATAGGAAGATCGGTAGGAGAAGGAAGGGAAGAATGAAGGGGGGGTAAACAAAAGGGGGGAATGAACCACGAGAGACTGTGGACTCTGGGAAACAAACAGAGGGCTTCAGAGGGGAGGGGGGTGGGGGATTGGGATAGGTGATGGGTATTAAGGAGGGCACATATTGCATGGTGCACTGGGTGTTATAAGCAAATAATGAATCATAGAACATTGCATCAAAAACTGGGGATATACTGTATGGTGACTAATATAACAAAATAAAAATTATTAAAAAAAAAAGAAAAAAGGAAAACAATAATATAAAAGAGTGTATCTGGGCAAGCCAAGAGTGGTTGACTTTTAATCAATAATCCATTCATCTCTCAGCAAATATACATTGGGTACTTAATCAATTAGCTTTTATAGCATAACAAACCATCCCAAACTTGGCTTGAAACAATCACCATTTCCTTAGTTCATATTTTCTGGGTGACCGTTTGGGTTGGCCTAGTTGGATAATCCATCTGGTTTCAGCCAGATTCATTCATGTATCTGTGGTCAGCTACTGATCATCAAGGTCACTATACTTCTAGGGGTTGGCAAGTTGTTAGTTGGGTTGGTAAGAGTGAGTGGGCCTATATATCCTTTGCTCCTCAGTAGGTCAGCCTGACCTTGCTCACACTGAGGCTCTGCAGGGTTCAAGAGGGAGAGAAGTGTGCAAGGGCTCTTAAAGTCTAGGCCCAGAACTGAGACCATGAGCTTCTGTCATATTGTACAGCCAAATCAAGTCCCAACGCTAGGAACTACAAAGTCATATTGCAACAGGCAAGAATAGAGGGAGGGGGAAAATTACTGTTTTTTTGTTTTGTTTTTTGTTTTTACAATCTAATACAAACACTAGAGGTAAGCCAGGCAACTGAGAATATAGTGGTGAACAAAACAAGAATGACCCCTGTCTTCCTGGAGCTTACAGTCTATTTATCTACGATCTGGACTACTGGGGGAAATGCCTGCCTACAGCTCCAAGAGAATGGATATAGAATGGCTGTTTACCTGGGGGACCTGAATGTTGATTTCATTAATTGGCACTTGGCACCTGAGGCAGGGGATTCTGCCTGCTCAACATGGGACCTATTAACATGCCTTATTGTGAATAGAACTAATTACTAAAATTGGATTCTAACCAAGCCACCCTCAGTTGTTTCTCTACAGAGTGCCAATCCTATTGAGCAAAGGACACTCACAGCTCTGTTGAAATCTTATTTTCTTTTAAGACAAAGTCATTTGTTCATTTGTTCATTGCCTCAGACTCCCTATTGCATCTGGTGCCCCTGGACCGGAATTATTTGTCCAGAAGGTGACCTTCACCACCATAGCTTTCTCCTGAAAAACGGCTTCCAACAAACATGCGGCAAGCTGAAGGGCCAGGAGGCCCAGCCAAGGCCTGTTGGTCGTCCACCTTCCAGATGTCAAAGCCCAGAGACAGAAGGTGATTGTCTCCAAATGGCCTCATCCTTTGGCACTGCAGGGGAGCAACCATGTGGTAGACATGACAGGTCCTACTCTGCCAAGGCCATGCAGAGCTCACCACAGGGCCACAATTCAGAAGAGAAACTTGTCAAATTCTGGCAGAAAGGCTAAGCAAAGCTCTTCATGTACTTTGTCTCAATTTGTCTTCCTAGAAAATGGGGCTGCTACCTCTTTATTCTTATTTCCAGATTTTTCAGAATACATGCTCTTATGTGTCTGTTCACATTAGTACTGTTGGTCAACAAACTTTTACGAAGCACCATATTAGGGTTACAAGAATAGGACCCGGTGCCTGTCTTTAAGGCACTCCTTGGCCAATAGAAGTGTACAATGAAACTTCTAAAGGTCTGGGGCTGATATTATAAAATGGTTTTATTTAGTGTCACACAGAAAGAACAGGCTGATAAAAAACATGGGTGTTGCTAATTATGATGCTAATGCTTTCTGTACCTTAAAAGGACAGACCTTCTTTGAACTGTAGGTATTAATGTTTCCATTTTCATCTTTTTATGCCAAAATTCTTCAGCAAGTGGATTAAAAGTTTCAGAAGAGCCCAACCATACAGGATTACTCCTTCAGAACCAGAAGAGGAAGGGAAAGTTTTATGCTAAGAAATGGAATTTTCGTGGTTGAGTGAGATTTTATCCATCCCCTGTGAGAGACAGGAGAGATAAAGGCAGGCTAGGCTCTGTCCACTCTGGCACCTTACCCTCCACTGCACTTGGTCCCCACTTCCAGGCCCTTGTTTGGGCCTCCACTTTCTCTCTGCATATTTAGACTCCAGCTCTACTATAAAATTCAGGTGTATAAAAGCCTTTCCCATGGAGCCTTAACCAAGAGAACCCCATGAACTCTGACCTGATCATCTTGCCTGCTAGTGATAGCCCTCTGAAAGTTCCAGAGTATTCATCTCAAATTTGGGGCAGCATTTTCAATTTGTTTTCCCTGCAGTGCATAACACAATGCCAGATGCACAATAGATTGTCCATAAATATTAGTTGAAAATGAAAGGGAGGGAAGCGGAGAGAGGAAATAAAAAGGCGAAAGATCCGAGGGAGAGAGGGAAACTGAGGCAGAATGAACCAACTACTCTATGCAAGAATCTCTAGGGAAGAGCCAGCACCACCGCAAGGGAAGAGCAGAAGAAGCACACTCCCTGAATATTTTTGGGAACTATCAAATCCCATCTCTGGTGGCTTTGCCTTCCTGAGTATGCAGATTTGAGATATGGCCACGCAAAGAGGAGCTTCAGCCTTTTCCTTTTGTTCTGAAATGTGTGGTGACCCAGCGACTGGGGCCAATGGGAGATGCCACTGACACAAAAGAATCCAGCTTCAACAGCTGCAAACTGAACATCAGTGCTACCAGCCCCAAAGCCCCCCAGTCTAATTCTAGACAGTACTCGAGCTTGTGAATTTCAAAATAATAGGGACTGGGGTCCTCAACTGCAGCATAATTTCCTCTTGGTCATAAAACATGATGATTTCAGAAGGTCATGCCCCAGAGCTAAAGCCAGGAAGGAAAAGGAGGGCATTCTACAATGTGGAAGCTGAGAATCTCCCACGGAGACCCATTTTATCCCCGTATCAGCTTTTCTGTATTTTTTTGAGTGATAACATACCACAAAATAGCTGCTAGGCTCAGAGGAAGCGAGAAGTAGCAACCTCACCCAAGACACAAGAGAACTGTCATCCAATTGGCCTCAGGCCTTGGTGAGCTGTTAACCATTAAATCAAGGCTTCTGCTTTCTGCTGTCTTTAGTAGTAGTTAAGTCCATAAGCCCCTGATAACTCTTCTCAGGTACCAAACCCATTTCTGTACTCTGTTTCGATATGATCTGCAAAAATCACAACCTGCTTTAGTAGAGAGGGTTGATAGTGTTATTTCCATTTTATGGATGGGGAACTGAGAGGCTGACTGGGTGAATGACTGGCCCAAGGTCATGAGCAAGTAAGGAGGAGGAGAACCAGGAGCCAGAACGTTCAGGACACTGTTTCTGAAGCTCTGTGTCCCCTTCATACCTCTGTCCCAAACACCCTCTCCTGCTTCCCCACATTCCCATAGCACCCTGTGATAACGTCCTGGCAGTTTTCAGTCTGTCTCTTAGACCAGACTCTGCCTTACCCATATTTTATCCCCAGCTCATGAAACAGCAACAGACTCATAAAGGCATTCAATAAATATTTGCTGGGCCAAACTGTACTAAACCTCAGACTTGCAACTCCAAATTCCTAACACTGGAATCCATTCCTGCCTAAAAATGTAATTCACCGGCTGCAAGAAATACATACTCATTGCCTAGGAAAATGATAACAAATATTAAAAGAAGACTAATCTCATGTCCTAGAGATAACTGCAAGTTACGTTTTGATTTTCTCCAGATTTTCTTCCTGTGAATACGGGTATTTTATAGATTGAAATTATGAACAATTTAACATGAGTTGTAAAATTTTTTTCCTCATTATCATATTTTGGGGGGAAATCTCCATTTCTGATGGTTCTTGGAGTTTTTATTCCAATATTCTAATATTTTAACACTCAAACATACAAGTATCTGAATTTATTTAGCCTTTCTTACTGTTGATTATTTAAATTGTTTCTGACTTTTTAATTATTATTAGTAAGTCTAAGATGACCATAACTGTGAATAAATCTCTTCAGATTTATGACTATTTCTTTAGGATACATTTTAGAAGGGAAATTATTTTTAAAGTCTTTTATAAATTATTGTTAAATTACTTTTCAGAAAGAGTATAACCTAAGGTTCTTTAAAGTGACATCAGGCAATTAGAAATATAATGCTGAGAGAAAGTAGGAATTCTCTACCAAAAACCGAATTGCTTTATGGATAGAGAAACCAAGGCCCATGAATGGTTTATCCAAAGTCATACTGATGTTGGGTTAACATCTTTGAGAGGAAATCAGTAAAAAGGTTAAGGGAAACTGACATTCTTAAGGTATAGGCAGAGTCACAAAATATGAACGAAATTGGTTTAAAACATGGGCCATGCCTAGCTGGTCAGGGGCAAAAAACTCATTCAACAAAGCTGTCTACTCCTGTCTGTATATCCCACTAACAGCAATTGGTTCTTCCTCTGTCTCTGACTGACTCTTGAGGGAGTCTGTTACAGTCTTAATAGCCCCATTCTGATTCCTGGCCAAATTGTTAGGCAACAAACATTTTAATTCAAGTACCCTTAACTGAGCACCTATTATGCGCTGTAGTAGATACTGAGTGGTAAGTTAAGGTAGGTATTCAGTGGTGAGTTAAGAGAAACAGAAGAACTACCTCCTAAGGAGCTTATATGTAAATGTCAGAAAACAGACCATAAAACATAAATAAGGTATGCTGTGAATAAAATAAAATAGGGCAAGATACACTAGCGTGTGAAGGGGAGTGCTGCTGAATCATGGTCAAGACATGGTCAAGGACAACTTTTCTGGGGTGATACTTGAGTTAAGACGCAAACGATGACATGCATCAGCCACTGAAAAATCTGGAAAAGAGCAGTTTAATCCAATGGCTCCAAGCCAGGAGCAAACAACCTGGCCAAAGGAGAGAGAAAAAAACAGCACAGATAGAAGAGAGGGAGAGGAAGGCAGAGGCTATCTCATTCAGGGCCTTGAAAGCCACAGTAGGAACCCTGGACTTTATTCTGGTTGCAATGGAAAGGCGTTGCAGGGCTTTAAGCCCAGGAGCTGAGTGCTATGCTTTCCGCTCTCTGGTTGTTGAGATCATCCATGGAGAGAGTGTAGATAACTAAGACAGTGCTTCAGAGGACTGAGCTCCAGGACCCCGCCAAAAGACGTCTTTTTGGGGAGGACAAGGGAGTAAAGAAGACTGCCATGTGTCCCATTTAGGTAGGAGGAGAACGAAGACAGTGTCTTCTAGAAGCACAGAAAAGGAAGTGTATGAAAAGGGAGAGTGTGACCCACAGCATCCCACACAGCCGAGAGGATGGACCAGGTGAGGACATTAACCACTGGCTTGGGCAAATGTGGATTATTAATGACCCTGGAAAAAGAGTGTTTGGTGAAGTGGTTGATATGAAAGGCCTGAATGGAGTGGACTGACGAGAAAAAGGGAGGTGGGGAAGCAGAGATAATAAGTAGAGCCCATGCTTTCCTGAAGTTTGCAGTGATGAGCAGCAAGAAATGAGGTGGTAACTGGCATGTAGCATGGGTCAAGGGAGGTTCTGTAGCAGTGCTGTCCAACAGAACTTTCTGCAATGATAGGAATGTTCTGCATCTGCTATTGGGCACTTGACATTGGGCTCATAGAACTGAAATACTAGATTTTAAATTTTATTTAACCAATTTAAATTTAAATAGCTACATGTTACAATGGCTACTGTTTTGGGGCAGCACAGTTTGTAGCTGTTCCTTTAAGGAGTGATATGCTAATAGGAATCATTATAAACATTAACTCAAATGGGTATCAGAGTAACTGCATTTTGGGTACCCTTTCTGCCACCACTACTCCATGTCCTTAAATCTGTTGGTGTTGGACCCATAGCTTGTCTTTTATAATAAGAAAAAAATCTATCCCTTATGGTCAATTCTGTGAACCATTACAGTTCCAGCTGAGTTCCTTTAACTTCTATGTCCCTCAGCCTCTCCCTCTATGACTGAAGTTTCAAATGAAAAACTCAGTTCCCATTTTTTCTTTCTTTTTTTTTTAAGATTTTATTTATTTATTTGACAGAGAGAGAGACAGCCAGCGAGAAGGAACACAGGCAAGGGGAGTGGGAGAGGAAGAAGCAGGCTCCCAGTGGAGGAGCCTGATGTGGGGCTCGATCCCAGGACTCGGGGATCACACCCTGAGCCGAAGGCAAACGCTTAACGACTGAGACACCCAGGCGCCCCTCAGCTCCCATTTTCTGAGGAAAAGGGAGATGAAGCCCTTGGTGGGTCTAGTTAAAATGGCAGTATGATAAGTTATTAAGAGCACAGGCTTTGGATAGAGCAAGCCATAGACGTTTAGCTCCCAGCTCTACTATGTACTAGCTATGTAACATTAAGCGAATTACACGAACTTCTCAGGGTCTCAGCTCCTACATCTGTAAAATGGGGATAAAAAGAATCTAGGGTATGGTGAGGATCAAATGAGATCATTTAGGCACAATGCCTACCCGGCATATGGTAGGCATTCAATAAATGTTACCTATTACCATTAATAGCAGACATTATAGAGACCAGCCCTGGAAGTACCATCATGCTCCAGTCTAGTGCTGGTTTGAGGAAGTTAATGCCTCTCTGCATTCATTCATCATCTCAAAAGTGGATACAAGGTTTATGACAGCAGAAGAGCTCAATTTCCTAAACTGGGGATCAGGATTAGGAAAATTTGTAGCATGTGGCTCCTTACTGGAAGTGGGTGTAAGGACGGAGGATTTGGAGGGCTTCCCCAATAAACATTACCTACTACATGATTTGTTATTTTTCCCAGACACTTATCTACCAGTGCTGCCCACTTAACCCAAGAGCCTTACTGATAATTCCTAGCCCAGCTGCCAGGCCAGCGGTCATCTGTTTAGAACTTCAAATGAATGCCCTCAGACCCGCCTACTTTCTCCACATAATGCTGCAAGATAAGTCTCCCCTGGCTCCTGATAAATGCTTTGAAGAACATCTTGCCTGTTAACAAACAGCTTTTGATTGTGCCTGGGTTTGATCTTTATTTTGTCCTTATTCATCAGACCCCTTTAAATGGGTTCTTTCACACTCCTCAGATTAGCCTAAAGGAAACCCCATGAAACAATGGGTCCAATTCTCCCTGGGTGCAAGGAGTGGGCTGTCAAAAGACCACATACGGTTTCCTGCAGGGCTGTGAGCAGAAAGAGGGGTTGGTGATGTTGCCAGCACTAGTGAAAAGTGAATTAGGTTAGCTTCAAAAGCAGTGAGATAGGGTAGGAAGCAGAAACATGGCACACAGCCATCTGGCCCAGGAGGACGATCTCCACTGACTTCCAGAGAAAGCTTATTTCCCTCAGACAACAGGCAGCTTCTTCCTTGGAAAGCCCAGGGTCATCACTGGTGTCCAGCACACCAGAGCTGGTAGCATAACTGGAAACCAGCCAGTGTGATTTAGAGGGGTGGAGAATACACTGCCCACAAAACCTGGTGTGTTTCTGAACTTACTCTGTTGGCACAGGTTTTCCTTTGGGGAAATTGGCATTTCCTGACCTATAGGGCCTGAACTGTGGCCACCTCTCCCACCTTAGCAGCTAGTGCACAGCCCAGGCTGGCCCACTAGAATCATATCCTTCTGGACACTGATTGACCTAGTGAAGAACCCATGACTCATGCAAAATCATTCAGTTTTGTTGAGAGAGAGAGAGACAGAGACAGAGAATGGCTATCTCCTTCTCCTCCAAAGGTCAAGTAGTTAGGGTCTATCTTTGGTGACACATGGAGGGAGTTGAGAATGAAGAAAGACACAGCCCTAAAAACATAATTTGAGCCCCTAAATGCTGCCATTCCTGAATGCCTGAAGTTTTATCTATTCCTTTGGACTTGATAGTTATGTCAGCCAGTAAGTGATCCTTTTTTACTTTCTTTAATTTGAATTAGTATTCTGACACTTGCAACTGAGAGGACAAAATGCTAACATAACATTCAAGTCTCCCTAAGAATTTGTAGACAGAGATAGACATGATGAAAACAGTGCTTTAGGAATATTTGTTTCACAATGATTCTTAAGATAAATTAGAGTATAGGCACCAGATTGGGAGCCTGTTACCATAATCTAAGCATCAGCACTTTTTATTTCAAGCAGTAGAGATCAATTCTAAGTGATTAGGTAGAAAGGGAGTTTATGCAAAAGATATGGGAGACCCAACAATTTGGCCGAGCCATTCTAATATGTAGATGATCTCAATCACAAAGATATTTTCTTATTTGAAAGTGGCCAAACCACTATTATTTCAATCCTTATTTTAAAAAAAATATTTGAACAAAACACTTTCTATAGACATATAAGTCATATTGAATATTATGCTAAATAAGCTACAAGGGCCGTATTATTTTACTCATAGACCGTAAACATCATAAAACATAAGGCAAAATGGAATCGTTAAGAAGACTGGAGAATCACCCTTGAAACTAAACTTTAGAAATGATGCTCACCTCATTGCAAAACTGGTCTGATGTGATAACTGCAGCTGCTACCACAAAACATCAGGCATTTCAGTTTGCACTGCCATTTTTGTGCCACTTCTGAGCAATGTTTGAGCCTGGAACTCAAATTCAGATCAATCTCTACCACTGCCAGCCCCATTGTGACTCCTGAACCAGAAGCTCATATGGCCTTGACTTCTGTCACTGTTTCTGCATGGTGTCTAGTCCCTGAGTCAAAGCCTGGTCCCAATATGACTCATTGGTGGACTCTTATGGACTGAATTCCACACCCCAAATTCATATGTTGAACTCTAACACCCAATATGACTATATTTGAAGATAGGGCTTTTAAAGAGGTAATTGAGGTTAAATGAGGTCATAAGGGTGGGGCCCTATTCCAGTATGACTGGTGTCCTCATAAGAACAGAGAGAGAAACCAGGGGTGCATGCACACAGAGAAAAGACCATGTGAGAACACACTGAGAAAGCAGCTGTCTGCAAACCAACGAGAAAGTCCTCAGGAGAAACCAAACCTGTCAATAACTTGACTGGGGACTTCCAGCCTCCAGAATTTTGAGAAAATAAATTTCTGTTGGTTAAGACCCCCAGTTTATGGTATTGAGTTATGACAGCAGTAGCAAATGAATACTGATTCATATGCCTTTCCCCTTGATGCAAGGGAGCCTGGGAAGTAGCAGATAGTAAGTAGCACTAAAGATGAACTGAAGAGACCTCACGAATGAAGATGAAAGAGGATTTGGTGACTGATGAGAAGTGAGGATGAAGACGGCGAGTGAGTCAAAGAGGTCTCTCAGATTTAGAACATGGTGGGTAGAAAAATGATAGTGACGTAGTAGAGATAGAGAAATTCTACAAAGAATTAACTCTGGGAGAAGTTCAACTCTGCATGTTTTGAAAATTTAGAGGTATCCAAGTGGAAATTGGAAGTGGGCTTGGGAGGTGGGAAACACAACTTTGTTCTAGTGTGTGGAGGTAAAAGCTGAGACTGTTAGACTGAGAAGATCAAAGATCTTCAGAAAAGCTCAACCAGAGATGGAGGGAGGGGAAATATCAGTTAGGCCAGCTAGGATGGTCTAATTATGCTCCAGTACCAAAAACCCTAAAATCTTAAAGGCAAGTAAGAGTGATTTCTTGTCCCAATTCACATCCACTGAGTTAGCTGGTTGCTTCACTCACCATAATCCCTCAGGGATGCAGGCTGACAGAGGCTCCATCTGGACATGTGCTTCAATGTCACCAACCATGTCAGGGGGAGGTGAGTGTGGCCAAGGCAGGCATAGATTCTTTTTTTTTTTTTTTAAAGATTTTAATTATTTATTTGACAGAGAAAGCAAGAAAGAGCATGAGCAGAGGGGTGGGCAGAGGGAGAGGGAGAAGCAGACTCCCCGCTGAGCAGGGAGCCCAATGCAGGGCTTGATCACAGTACCTGGTGATCATGACCTGAGCCGAAGGCAGATGTTCAACCGACTGAGCCACTCAGGTGCCCCCAGGCACAGATTCTTAAAGCTTCTGCATGGAAGTCACTTCCATTCCCTTTTTATTGGCCAAAATAAAACATTATGTCCACATTCTACCTCAAGGGGATTGAGAAATTATAATCCAATCATGTACCTGAAAGGAAGAGAACCGGAATATCTGGTGAACAGCACTGATGACAACCACAGGAGATAAGAGGAAGAATAGGAATCAGTAGAAGAGACAGGGACAGATCAAATTTTAGAGATAGATCCTGAAATAGGGCAATGTAGGATCAAAATGGCCAATAAAAAATATAAGGGTAGAAAAGTAGTCATGGACCTGTCTGTGTGTGTGTGTGTGTGTGTGTGTGTGTGTGTGTGATATGATTTTATTTTGGTTTGGTTTTTACTGTACAGAATCTAGCTTCCCTTCCCCAGGGGAAATTTCTCTTTTGTGAATAATCTTAGGAAAAGGAAGAGGCTGAGGCCAGATCTTCCCTCTGGCCACCCTCAGGAATCAAGGTACAGGCAAGTGGCCTGGGCAGGCTCATGAGCTTTAAATCTTGACTAAGAAGAGGTGGCTAGAATCTTCCAATGGTAGTGAACTTCCACGTCAGAATCCAGCAGCCTGCGAGGTAAAGTTGGCCTGACCATTCCTGCTGAAACACCAGCTCCTCAGCCCTCAGTGCTGTTTTATTTGCTGCCCGCTCCCAAATCCACACTTCTGGCCTCTTTTTGGTTCTAGAAGTCCTGATATACTCCCAATAAACTAATTAAGATAGCTAGAATTGGTCTCAGATTCTTGAATCTGGGAGCATCCTCATTTGAGTCAATCCTGGGGTGAGGCCTGTAGGTGCAGTTTGAATTTAGGCAGCTTTACTCACTGTTAGCCATGGCCCTAATGATGGTTTCATTGTCACTAGGACATAAAAAATAGAATATAATGATCATCAGAATCATTGTTTCTAAAACAGCAAGATGCACAATGATAGGAGTAGAGGGGGAGGGAAAGTGACTTAGAATCGCCTGGCAAAGATTTTTGCCTCTCTATTCTTATATTGGGTTGCACTGGGAAAGGAGACATACTTAATGGACTCCTGTCATTTGTTCAATGTCTGAGTCCTCTTCCTCTGCTGGGGAAATTCCCTATCGTGTGTCTTGGGGGCAAGTAGGGCCTGCCTCCTACCACAAAGCTGAAAATGCCATGTGCTCACTATCTTGACCCTGTTAGCCATGGCACATGAACTCAGCTCAGCCCACTGGATGCTCCTACCCAGGGATTTAGATCTGAAACAAGGGACAGAGAGTGGGTTTAGAATTTAGCAGCATCAGGCCTAGAGGCAGTTCTGCCTTATTTCACTGGGCATAATGTCTTCAAGCTTCATCCATATTTTAACATGTGACAGGATTTCCTTCCTTTTAGAGGCCCAGTAACATTCTTTTTTTAAAAGATTATATTTATTTATTTATTTGAGACAGAGAGAGAGCACAGAGCGGGGAGGGTCAGAGGAAGAAGCAGACTCCCCACTGAGCAGGGAGCCAGATGCGGGACTTGATCCTGGGACTACAGGATCAAGACCTGAGCCAAAGGCAGTTGCTTAACCTACTGAGCCACCCAGGCGCCTGAGGCTGAACAATATTCTGCAAAGTATTTTGTCCACATTTTGTTTATCATTCATCTGTTAATGGACATTTGGCTTACTTCCACCTCTTGGTTATTGTGAATAATGTTGCTACGAACATGGATGTGCAAATATCTCAATACTCTGCTTTCAATTTGTTTGGATAAATACCCAGAAGTGGGATTGCTGGTTCATATCATGTTTAATTTTTTGAGAAAACTCCATCCTTCTTCCATACTGGTCACACCATTTTCTCTATTACGCGTGAAACTCCTCAAAGCAGTTTTATATTCATAGGTTTGTCCTTACAACCCTATAGGAATTAGATAGAACATGGATTATTATCCTCATCTCGTAGATGGAAAACATTTCCTTTTAATGAGAGCTGTTACTGATGAGCACGTATTGTGCAAACAAATGGTAAGGAGTGGGGGAAAAAAACGTAGAACCACTGTTGGAGATAACACTGTCTCTTTGTGACTGTCTTTTTCATTTTTCAATTCATTTTCATTTAGGTATTCATTTTTCACCCAAGTTCTCTTCTTAAAAAAAAAAATAAAAAAGTATCTGCCTGAGGATTGAAATAAACCTAATGGTTTCCAAAGAGGGCATCTGGAAATGTGGGAATGATTTTTGGTTTGGTTGTCACAATGGCCGCCCCCCCCCCCATCCCATTCCTTGGCATTTAGTGAGCAGAGCTGGAGACACTGAAGTTTTCCAGCATGGGACAGTCCCACATAAAGAAAAATGGTCCATTCCAAAATTCCAGCCGTACCTACTTTGAGAAACACAGGCTCAGGACAAGATCAGTGGTGATGTCAAAGGGGAGGCTTGGGGGCTTTAGCTTCAAAAGTTCTCCAAACCACTACCAATAATTCTAAGGGACAATGGTGTGCTTGCTACACAAATGCAGCTTTAAGCCAAGTCCCCTGGCCACCCCTATTCTAGCCAATCTCTACCTCTAAGCCCTGCTATAAAGAGATTCTAGAGATACCACTGCGCATGCTCAGGACTCAATAGCCAGAAGTTCTGGAGTGCCATTTTGACTGTCAAGATGTGATTTTACCTCAAATATCAACAAAAATAAGATTTTTAAAGGAGCAGTTAAAAAAAAAAAAAACCACTTAACTTAAACTTACTTGCTGTTCAAACAGAAACATGAGATTCCCAGTTTCAAGTCGCCTCTTAGACTGGAGGGACCTCATCTCCTGCCAGACTTCTCCTTGTCAAGGCACTTTTACAAAGAAAAGACCTCTTCCTTGAAGAGGTGTGTTTTACAAATGACAATAATCTTGAAGAGATAATGAAGCCCTTTTCTGAAATGTTTGCTCCTAGCCCTGGAGATGGTATTTGCCCCATATTCCTTCCTCCAGTGCTCACTCTGCATACACTGAAAGTGACTGTGTACTGTGCCTCTAACCTGAATATTGGTGGCTCTTGGCATCCTGGAGCCTCTAATCTTGAACAGATCTAACTCAAAAGAGGAAAGAAAGGAAAGAGGAGCAAGGTGCTTTCATGCTCATTAGCATTTCCAATTTCCTCTTTCACCCTCCTGTCCTCCCTCAAATCTGGCACAGTGAGCTAATTCTTTGTGATTGATCATGGCCTATAGATAACAGGCTGTACTTTCTTGCTTTCATATTCCCTTGTCTGTCACAAAAGCAATCTAAAATGCTGCCCACAAGGAAAGTGGGCATAAATCTTCAAAACTTAAATATCCACGTAGGGACTGTTTGTAAAGTTACTTTTTCCCACCTTTTCAAAAAAGGAGGGAAAATCTGACTATTTCAGCCTTACCCTTTCAGAACGCAGTCAGAAAAAATTGTGAGTCATTTGGGAATGAGCACTCAGCCTGTTCCTATCGCTCTGGAAGCTGCAAACATTTTCATTGCACGTACACGGATGAAAATTTCTAAGCACATCTTTGTTTTTCCTAAATAGCCGCATTATTTGTCTGATGTTGAAAATGGCATCTGTACTGTATGTAATTTCCATCCTCACTTGGCACCATCAACTGCCTTTGATGACACTCAGGACTATTTCTTTTTTGTCTCCTCCTTCCCTCCAGCTGCAAGACCCAGATGTCAGGTTCAGGAATGCATTTTCTCTGGCAGAGATAGCTGCCTTCTCTCAGCAGTCCGTAAGTTAGTGGCTATTGTGGAACTGCCAGCAAAATAGCACAAGATCACACTAAAGACAGGATTCAGATGTTTTTGTGAAAAAGGAAAACAGAGTCCGAAACTAGGAGGAAAAACACATTTTTTACGCCTCTAATTATAAGCCAGGCAAGTGGCAGGCCGTGCCTGAGCAAATTGCGGTTCTCCCCATTTATCAGCTGCTCATCCTTTTTCCCCTCTTGACAGTTTTGTATCTCCTCGGTCTGCATCTGAAATCAGCAGCTGGGTACCAGGAAGGGTTTGCCTAAGTTAATCAAACCTGGGGTAGTGACAGGGTCAGGCCCTATGTAAAATACATGAATAAGAAAAAGGAAAAACAGAAAGGAAGCAAGGAGAGAAGGAAGGGAGGGTGGGAGGCAGACAGCCTAACAGAATTGGTAAGATGAAGGGAGGACAGAGAACAGAGGACCACCCAGAACTACCGGGCCTGGGGAGGCATTTTGTAATAGCATTCGTGTCACCTGGGTATTGGGACGCCACAATTCGCTTTCTTTTTTAAGCAACCTCTGTAAATATGAATGGAGATCAAGCTACAACCTGCCCTCTATTATCCCAGCCTGGCTTACATTGAGTCTAGCTTCAAAGACATCTTGAATGAGAAAGTCAAAGAACCATAGCCCAAAGCACTACATACCAATGGGGGCTGTGTTAGACCAGGAGGTAAAGAGACTCTTAAGCCATAAGGGAGCCTTGTGGTGTCTAATTATTTTTTTCCTTTCTGAGCAGCTGCTCTGGGCTGAGCAGTTGTGTGCAGGGCAGAGTTTGGAAGCTTCCCACGGTCAAGTCAGTCTACCGAGTGCCCACCAGCTGCCCCTCGTTCACTGCCTTGGACACTCCCAACAGTTCAAAGCAGTCTGCTGAAACTTTGTCAGTGAGAGTCTGTCTCCCAGCCCCAAATTCAGGTTGTCGAGCACTTCTGGAAGTATAAAGCAGGGTTGCATCTTAATGGAATTTAGCTTCTGGAATTCACCATCCACAGTCTGCACCATGCTGTGCCCAGCTCTGCCATTTCACCTCATGGCCTATGTAGACCTGGGTTATGTCTCTCTTTAAGGGAGGTCCACTCAACCGCAGGCTGATTCTTCTGCTTCCCTCTACAGGCTAGCTCCCTAGACCGTGCTAGCTCCTAGAGCTCAAAGCAATCTAAGTGCAGTGCAGATGTGAGCCTTTCTCCATCCGCCATCCCTGAATCTGGAGAATTCAGTGCTTGGGAATGTCAACCAACTGGTATAAACCAACCCTGCAAATTCCCCGGGGAGCGCACACCCAGCCACAGCTTCTCTATTCACCTCACCCTCACTGATTCAATTCTAGGATGATTTTGATTCAAATGGACCCAAATGGAAAGCCACTTGTATGGATTTTGAAGGTTGGTCATACACTCCAGAGCACAGAAAATAGAGCACATCTATATTAACTCTGCAGAGAAAAGTGAATATGGTGAATTTGCTGAAAGAAGGGACATTCATATCACAGGGAATAAATAAGTGCATGAACTCTACAGTAAAGTCTTTAAAATATCACAAATTTTGTTCAAAAGATTTCATTTATTCATTTGAGAGAGAGAGAGCATGAGTGGGGAGCAGGGAGGGAGAGACAGAGGGAGAGGGAGAAGCAGACTCCCTGCTAGGCAGGGAACCCAACGCAGGGCTAAAATATCACAAATTTTGAGATTGACTGGATTTTTAAGGGAATTTTTGTGCTAATACTGCCCCTCTGGATCATTGCTCTCAGGTCAGATGAAACACCATTGTCGAGGCCACACAAGGGCAGGATGACAATGTTCTTTCCTAACTTTCTCATCACATGTCTCCTCCACAGCATGTGGCCCTCAGCTACACTCCCTCTGCCCAGGGCTTCAGCCAGACCGGACTTCCCTCCGTCCCATTACTGACTTCTCCTGAGTTAACTTTAGAGACTTTGAATACTTCTCTCTGTTCTGTGTGCATAAGAAGCTCTTCAGTAATTTGGAGGCTTCAGATGTCTCCCCAACAGGTAAAATGCACCTCAGTCTTGTACCACAGATTCTCATGTGAACTGTGTCTCATACTCCTGGGTACCCACACACTCCAGAAGACTTTTCCAAGCTGCTGCTTCTTAGTCACATGCTCTCTCCCAGTATGACCTGTCTTGTCTCCACTATGCATTTTGACATAATCTTTTTTTTTAAGATTTATTTATTTATTTGACAGAAAGAGAGACAGAGAACACAAGCAGGGGTAGTGGGTGACGGAGAAGCAGACTCCCCACTCAGCAGGGAGCCCGACCTGGGGCTCAATCCCAGGACCCTGGGATCACGACCCAAGCTGAAAGCAGACACTTAACCGACTGAGCCACACAGGTGCCCCTTGACACAATCTTTTGCTTCCACACTGGTATCAAAGGGAGGCTGAAGACTCCTACAGGGCAGTGCCTCTTGCTCTGTTGTACACCTCCCGGCTGGTTCCAGTGGAACACAGCTGGTGCCTGAGCTGTACCCGACATCAGCGCAACAGGCAGCCTGAAGGCCTCAGATGGGACTGTCCTGCCTCACCACATACATCAGTGCTGACTGGTGAGTTGAGTCTCCCTGCCATGGGATGTCTGGTTGACAGTACTTGGGGGACTTCTTTAACTTGCAATTGAAGAAGGAACAAAATGAATGAGATGAAAAGGAAGAAGATGAATGACCTATGCATAGGTTGTTGAACAACCCCTTGTCCTAGATAAGGTCTTTATGTACATGTAATGAATTAGAAAAAAATTCCATTTATGGTCCTCTTGTCAGAAAGACTATGTGGTACTTGAGAGAAGTATTTTATTTGCTCCTTTGAGTTGGGAGTCAGACCCGTAAGGAGCCTTCTCTAGAGGCAATAGATATTGCCTAAACTGTCCTTCAAAGAGGGCCACTGCTTTATAGACTGAACAGGCATACAAACTGGGGATTGAACTGAGCTATTGGATGGAAAAGGCAGAGGAGATGGAGAAGGAGAAAGGAATTTGAGCAAACAAACTTGTCGTGACCATATTTGCAGTTGTTTGCTATGTAGTGTGCAATAGAAATTACTTTTTCTGTTTTCTCTATGAAGTCTTCCATAGACTCTTTTTAAAAATCACAAAACACAAATATGATTAGATTTTTTCATGTAGAAATGGTAAAGGCATCAGGTCTGCTTACCAAGGCTACAGTGTCAAGCCCAGGTAAACAAGGGCAACCCTGCATGTCCCAAGCATGGGTATGCCACAAAGGGGATCCAGTTTATCTGCTTCTTGCTTTTTACACTAATCTTCTTGATGACTACAACAGGGTTTTCGGGGTCTCTGTGGTTTTTTACTTCTGGTGATTATAATGCAAGAACTTTCTCGTTTTGCCAGCAAATTTTTTCTGCTATTGCTGCTGTTGCTGCTGCAGCTGGCAGCTCTTTAGAGTCAGCACATTTGTGTGTCCTACAGAATCCCAGAGTTGGCTCAGTTTTAGGGTGCCTACTCTGGGCTGTTGTGTCCAGTTTTGACCATTTGCCCCTGCAGAGGGCTGTCGGATTTCTTGGTTCTTCAGGTAACCTCCCACCCTCAGATACGGTCACAGGGTGCTGACCTCACAGATCACACCTTGCTGCCCACCTCGCTACATGCCACATGCTATCCATTCATTCACTTTAAAAATGTTTATTGAGCACCTTCTTTGTGCCTGGCACTGTTTTACTTCCTGCTTCTGTGGGGCTTACAATGTAATGAAAGAAAAACACCATCAACAAATAAACAGATAGCTATTGTGTGCTAGACAGTCTCTCTTTGCCACTCTAGGTCTCCTCTCTGCTTCTTTCCCACTTTGTGCCAAGACGCTGACCTCTATCTATTGCATCATGCGGGCTTCCTTGACCTCTAGCTTCTGGTTGGGTTTGGCCAATGTAGGGTACCAGCAAGAGATGGGAGGTCAAAACAAAAAGAAAAGCTATTTATTCTCCTAACCCTGCCTCTACCAAGTGGTCACTTCTTCTTCTATCGAAGGACACTTCTGATGGAAGTCCTCTCCACCATGGCTACAGCTCTCTCTGTGTTCCAGTATCAGCTTCCTTCCCTTGTCCCTTCAGGATCACCAAGAGTTACTTAAAATAGCTTCCTACCATGGCTAAAACCTAGATGCTTAATCTTCCTTGCTTGTCTCCCTTAACTCTGCCCACATCCTTGGAAACTGTTCTTTCATTAAATAACCCCAATGAATGTGTCATCTGTTTCCTACCAGGACGCTGTTCCATACAAATGTCAAATGATAAGCAAGTGGAAGAGGGCTAATTAGTATAGAGTGGATGGTAGTCAGGGAAGCCATGTCTGAAAAGATGATGTTTGAGCAGAGACACAAAAGAAGGAGGGAGTAAGGTATATGGATATCGGGGGGAAGCACTCCTGGCAGACGGAACAGCAAATGCAAAGGCCTGAGGAAGGGTTTTCTTGGAGAGTTTAAAGGGCTACCAGAGGTCCAGGGTGCCTGGAGTACAGTGAGGATGAAGGCAAGGATAAGAAATGAGATCAGAGAGGCGGCAATGGGCCAAATTAGGGCATTTGTTATGGACTGAATGTCTGTGCCCCCCCCCCAAAATTCATATGTTGAAATCCTAACTCCCAGTGTGATGGTATTAGGAGGTGGGGCCTTTAGTAGGTGATAAGAATAGAGACCTCACGGGGCGCCTGGGTGGCACAGCGGTTAAGCGTCTGCCTTCCGCTCAGGGCGTGATCCCGGCGTTCTGGGATCGAGCCCCACATCAGGCTCTTCCACTGTGAGCCTGCTTCTTCCTCTCCCACTCCCCCTGCTTGTGTTCCCTCTCTCGCTGGCTGTCTCTATCTCTGTCGAATAAATAAATAAAAAATCTAAAAAAAAAAAAAAAAGAATAGAGACCTCACAAATGGGATCAATGCTCTTATAAAAGAGGTCCCAAAAAGCTCCCTCATCTGTTCTACCATGTGAGAAGCCAGCACTCTGTAATGCAGGAGAGGGCCCTCGCCAGAACCTGACCATGCAGGCACTCTGATCTCAGACTTCCAGACTCTGGAATGGTGAGCAATAAATTTCTGTTGTTTGCAAGCCACCTAGTTTATGGTACTTTCTTATAGCGGCTCAGAAGAACTAAGACAGCCTTATAGACCATGGTAAAGACTTTAGAATTTATTCTGAAAGAAATGGGAAGCCACTGGAGAGTTTGAACAGAAAAATAACATGATCTGACTTTAGTTTTTAAAGGATCTCTCTAACTGCTATGTGGAGAATACACTACAGATGGGTAAAAATGAAAAGGGGGAAATTATTAATGGGCAATTCTAATTGTCTAGGCAAGAAATGATAGCAGCTTTGACTACAACATGAAGGCAGTGAGATGTCTGAAGTTTGGTTTTGGAAATGTTGATTTGAGATGCTTATTCTATATCCAAGTGTAGATGACAAGTAGGCAATGGATTTTCAGCTCTGGAGCTTAGAGGAAAGGTCAGGACTGGAGTTATATGCTAAGGAACTGTCAGCCTAAATGTAGTACTTAAAGTCATGAACCTGAGTGACATCATCTCGTGAGGGAGTGTCGGTGCAGATAAAGAGGCCCAAGGGCTAAGCACAGGAGCTTACCATTATTTAGAGTTCAGAGGATCCAGCAAAAGCAACTGAATGAAGTAGGAGGGGGTTCAGAGAGTGACCCCATGGACTAAGTGAAGAAAGTGTTTTAAAAAAAGAGGAGGTAATCAACCGTGTTGACATCAGATAGGGCTGAGCACTGATCACTGGATTTAGCAATGTAGCGCTCATTGGTGACCGGGAAGGGAGCTGTTTTGGTAGGGCTTTGTAGATGATACCTATTTTAAATGGGTCCAAGAGAAGGAATAGGAGGAAAGCAAAAGGATTTGAGGTGAAATACAATTCTTTTGAATATTTTGCTATAATAAGAAGCAGAAAATTGAGGAGGGGACATAGGGTCAAGGAGACATTATTTTATTTTGATTTGTAAGCTCATGGGAATGATGCAGTAGAGAGGGAAAAAAATAATGTAGGTAAGAGAAGGAGGCCAATCATGCAATTGAGAGGGGGTGGCCTTAAAGAAGAGCACAGCCAATTCATTCTGGATTCAGAGAGGGAAGACAGGGAAGATGGACACAGTAGTTATCTTGGAGGAGGCTTGTGGAAGTTCTTTTCTGAATACTTCTATTTTCTCAGTAAGAGATAAGAAGCAAAGTCATCATCTGAGAGCAAGGAAGGGGGAGGAGGTGTTGATGGTTTAGGAGAGAGAAGGTGTGAAGTAGACATCTAAGAGAACAAAGAGTGTGCCAACCAGAAATGGATCACCAGGGAGCACTAAGTGTCCCCTTGAGGTTTGGGGTCACACTGACCAGTGAACTTTGACTGACCATACACCCTTCTGGTCTGACCAATCCTCATATACCCCTCTCTGTCCTGTCTTCAGTATGCGCTAACCCTTGGGAAGCACCCATTCATCTGTTCTCATCTTGTGGCATATCCAGAGGCCATTTTCCCAGCACCTGGCTTTGAAAAGGATGCCTTTCAGGCAAGGTGCCACTGGGAAGACTGTTCCCCCTGAAAAGAACTGTTGCTTATTGTCTTCTCTATTCTTCCTTTTTCTCTCATTCAAACTATCTTATCTGAAAGATAGGGCTTAATGCCCTAATTCTGCTTTTACTCCCCTAGGCACTGTGCTTGGTGCTTCAGGAATACGAAGACTCATAGAGATCCTGCCTGCACTCAATGAATGTATAATCTGGTTTGGGAGCACAGATTTGTACACCAGCACCTATGTACCATAGCTAAACCCACTTGACTGTGAGCACTTCCACAGCTAGAGCTGCAGATAACTAGATAGGGGTACATGATTCAGATCAGATACTAGAGGGGATCAGAAATTCGAGAGATCAGGAAGGGCTGGATATCAGGGGAAGCATCTACTGGGGCAATGGGACTTAAGCTCAGTCATTAGGCATGCAAATCATTTTGTGAGCTTTCCCGTGTGTGCAGTGGAATACATTAATGAGCTCAATTTCCCCCAGCACTGAAGCTCTGCTCTAAGCCTTTGAACTGACACACCCTGTCAAAATATGTGGCAATTGGGTACCCTAGGTCCAGACCTCCCATGGAGAATCTGAAGGGAAGAAAGAGAGAAGTTCTCAAGTGTTGGTTGCTACCACCTCCCTCCCTCCCAGGGAGCTGGGTGTAGGAGCCTTTGCCCTTAAGTCTCAGCTCATTTCCTTTTCAAGATGTTTTTACCCTCCATGTTTTTTTGTTTTTTTTTTTTAACCAGAACTTACCCATATTTGGGGATGCAGAGATATCAGTGAAGAGATACAGTCCCACCCTCCCAGGATGGCCTCCTTCCAGTTGCCGGGAGTCTGGGATGTGCACACATCTCCATTCTCGATGGCTACATTTGGGGCAGGAATTGGCTTATTTTGTCTATTTAAATTAGTAAGTTGGAAGAGCAATGGTTTTCTCATAGCCACCGTATGGTTGAGTGACAGATCTCAGTAGGCCTTTGCCTACTGCAGAGGCTCCATGGGGAACACCATGGATTCTTGCTGAACTCTGATGGAAAGACAAGTGCCACAAACCATTTAAATTTTAGATTGTACCTGTCACTCACTTTACCTTTCCATTGCTTCAAAGTGGTAAGAAATTCACCTAACAACTGTCATTTCATAGATCCAAACAAGGCTAGTTCATTTTGTGACCTTAAAGAGGTAGCAGAAACTGCATTATAGCAAGCAATAAAATATTGGTACAGAGTGCCCTGGGGTGAGCATTAGAGATCAGTGAGAATAACTTTAGGAATATCATAGGGAATAAAATGACTAGCTAAGAAAAGTGCTTAACTTTGATGTAGTTTGAGCTTAAAGGGCCAACTGTAGGAATATTTGAAATTGCCAACCTCAAAGACAAAAAGCAATAGAAAAGATAAAAATAAATTTAAACAAATTTAGACTGTAGAGGGACTTATTTCCTGACTAATGTCAAAAGTTGACTGTCCTCTGCCACAAGTGGACAAACAACACCCCCTTCGCCCAGCACCACCCTTTCAAATTGGTGTTCCCAGGCTGACATCTATTCATGGCTAGAGCCGGTTAGCAGTTTTCAGTAAAGAACAAACAAGAATTTTGCTTTGGAAACCCAGGGAGAGACTTTCTCACTAGGCAAGGCTATGTCAAGGTGGGAGAAAGTGGGTGGCTTCTTAGAGGAGAAACCTGTGCTGGTTGAAAGAAGGGGGACACCACCAGCCTTCAGGCTCAGGGCTTGGCCAAGAGTGCTGCCTGCTCAGGCAGAGCTAGGAGGCAGAACTGGAACAAAAGGGCTCTTTGGATGAGCTGGGAGTTCAGCTGGTGGGGGCTCTGTGGGAGGCTCTGCCTAACCTGGGAGTAGATCAGGGACAGAACAGAATGGAGAAAATCATTTCTGAGCTAGAGAGAAAGGCTAATGGCTCCAGAGTGTTTGTCATCCATACATTCACTTGGGAACTCAACTTTGTGGTGTTATTTCACATCATTTATAGCCAATGTCTTCCCTAACTAGATGGTCATGTTCTTGAGGGCAAGTTTTTTATGTTACGCATTTAATCTCTATGGCACCCTATAAGGTAAGTACTAAATACCGGCTCTCTTTTGCATAGGAGGAAAGTGAGGCAGAGAGTGGCTGGGTAACCAGCTAATCCAGGATGACACAGTTAGGGAGTGGATCCTGACGTTTTTATTAAAGAAAAGAGTAAATCAATGAGGAGCAATGTTTATATTTTCAAAATACCCTTTCAACTTTCTTTCTTAAGCAAGTTTAAGATGTCATTTGGAATGCACAATTGAAGTATTGGAAGCAAACTGTTTGAAGGAAGCAACTCAAAGTGAGTGCACTGAGATAGCAAAATAGTCCAAGGGGAATCTTTAATTAGTTTATTTGACTGTAAAATGCAAAATGGGGAAGCCTGTTATCTAAGGCAGGAGATAAAAGACAATACAGAGTCAAAGATAATAATTTCAGCAGTTATTTCTCTCCCTGGAAATCACACTGTTTTTGTATCTGCCAACCAAGTAGACCTGGTTGGCAGATTTATTGATTTTATTGAGAGCCCACAAGGTCCTGGCAGGGCATACAAGAGCCTGCAGAAGACATGGGCTGTCTCTTTCAGAGCCTTACATTTGAAAAAGGATTCACCATGAGAATTCAAGAGAAACCTGACCTGGTGAGTGTGACAGGACAAGCTTTAGAGCATGCTTTCACACACACTAACACTTTTACCAGGGAGAACAGCTTCTGGGCACTCCATATCACAAGGAGGAAACAGGGACAACAAAAAGTCTATATGCACTGAAAGGCTACTATTACTTTTAATATTTATAATTAGAGTACAATGGTCACTCAGTCAACAAGCATGTGGAAGAATCTACTATGCACTGGGCTCAATGTTGGTTATAGGTTTGTCAGCGTAGAGAACTGCCGCTAGAGTCCATGCAACTCAAGAGACCTCTTTCCTCTTCACAAACCAACAAGCTCAAGTTGCATGTTGACTCAAGTAAGCATCAGATAGAGGGCCAGCAGGGCTAACAAGTCATCCTACCAGCTCTTATCCAATCAGCAAGTTGTCTCCTTCCATCACCAAGGCAACACATGTAGGCCTGGAAGGGGCTGCCAAAGCCCTCCCCCACCCCTGGCCCCCCAGCCCTCTGGCCCTTGGGTGACATATCCCTCATCTCACCCCTTGACTGCCTTCCTTCCCCCACAATCTACCCACAGCTGTCCATGGTGTTGATGCCTTACACTGATCAAGGCTGCCTTTGAAGTTTCATTTTTAGTAGGATTCTTATGTCTGCTGCGTCACTGGGGAGTGGGTGCAGACATCTTACCCTCAGAATGAAGTCTTGCTAAAAGTTGCTACGAAGTGGGCTAGCTGAGGTGAAAGGAAAAATGGGGTTAGTATTTACCGAAACTGGTCAGGCTGATGTGGAAATCCCCAAAGAGAAAGATGCAAAACACACTACTGTTTCTAGTAGGGATAGAGAAATTTGTGGAACCAAAGTGGGAGGTGGGGGGAATATGGCACAAAGTCAATTATAGGGTAAGAGAAGATGAGCTGGGGGCTACTTCTCTACAGATAAAAGATGAAAGTCTTCAAACATGGTAGAGAAATAATCTAAGAGTGCCCAGATGAAACAAATGTTAACTTATGCCTTTTTGCTTCAACTCCTTTGTTTTAAGAAATAAGATGCTACAGATCTAATTGAAGCCTCCTTCTGATCTTATTTTCCCTCCCTCCCCAAAATGCAGATAATTTTCAAAAAGAATGAGAGCTACTGAGTCATCATATTGGGATCATTTTTGTAGGCTTTCATTGATTTTTGCTTCATGTTAAATATAATAAGTTTTTGTTAAACAACTACCAGGCTGTTAAAAATGTGTGTAAAATAAAGCAAATTCTATTTCTTATATACTCCACTGTGCTCCAATAAATCAGACCTGGTTCACATGACATTTCTTAAAGAAAGTTACAGTCTGAAAGAAATTGAGAATAGCATATCTTCTCCTAAATATCCTGTTAGGCCCCGGAAAAGAATCTGTCCCTCTGGGCCCCATTTCTGAAATTCACCTCTTTCAACATACATTTTTCACATGTGGCCTGTATCATTTCTGTAGCTAGCTAGCACATCTTCCTAAGAACATGTCTCCATGTGTGTAATATAAACCAACAGGGATTGGCTGAGCACTATATGTATATTAACTTACTTAATCTTTGCAACAACCCAGTGAGTCAGATACAGATATTATCCCCTTTTACAGATGAGAAAACTCATCTGTAAAATGTACTGGTCTTTGTGTACTTCTGTGAGGAAATAATGTGGCTGTCATGAGCTCTAGAGTGCAGAGTAAACTGTAGTCCTTGTCCAATTTTACATTATTGTACTATGTAATTACTGGGTCTTTAATAGCTTAAGGCTTCAATCCAACCAGTCATTGTGCCAATGCCTACCCATTATAGCTACTCCCTTGACTTTCCTCAAATATAGAATTTTCATTTCTTCATACAGAACTCACTAGAAGATGAATGTTTCATTGGACCCAAGGCTTCCATTTTGCACATGGGAATATGTTAGCCATCCAGCTTCTTAAGCCTAAGGAAGGTCTGGGACTCCCAAGAGGGTAAATCAGAGGCACTCAGCAACAGCAGGACACACACCACAAACACATGCAGTGGGAGTGGGAAAGATGGTGCCCCTTCAGCCACAGTGCCTTTCTACCCTCTTCTTTTCATCCTACTTCTACTATCTTCCTTTCCCAGCTGCCTGGTCAAACTGTAACCGTTCTTCAAGGCCCAGAATAATCCTACACCTCCAGTGAAGCCATCCTGGACAACTGCAGGCCACAACTGGTTCCCCATCTTGTTGGCCCTTAACGTTGTGTACTTGGTCCCCCTACCCCGACTGCCCAATGAACTTCCAAAGGGCAGAAATAATATTTTATGCTTATGTATACCAAATAGCAACCACTACAAAACTCATTGGGGTGCTGATTATTTCCTGTTTTAAGGACATGGAGGGGAGAGTGTGGAGAAGACTGGATGGAGACAGGGAGGTTATTGTCTTGGTGATTCTACCCAATCCACCCTTAAGAGGCAGATGGTGTTGCTTGGGCATTGTACAACTACACAGGAATCTTCCAGCCATAGAAGGGACAATATTTCCTCATACTCCAAGCAAAAAATAATAACACACGTAAGGGATCTTCAAATGCCTTCTTACCCTGGTTTATAGGAGGCTCAACAGGATCTGTTATTATATTGTTTCTTACAAAAGGAATTAAACACAAGATAAAGGTGAGGGGGTTTGAGAACATGAACTCTAGAACCAGATTGCCTGGGATCAAATCCTAACTCTACTATTTACAACCTTGAGTGAGCTACTTAACCTCTCTATGCCCCTGTTCCTTAATCTGGAAAACCAGGGTGATAATAATAGTGCCTATCTGGTAAGGCTTTATGAGTTTTAAATGTACTGATAGTCATAAAGCACTTAGAACAGTGTCATGTACAAAACAGCATTGTATGTATTTGCCGGCATTTTTCATGTCCTTATCCTCTTCTAAAATAGGGTTTCCATTCAAAATGCTTATCTTATAGCTTTGCATACCATGGTTTGGGCCCAACAGTCCTCCTCACTGTATATAATATTTTTTTTGCAAAAGCAACCAACAGAAATGCCTTTAAGCCTGGCATAATGGAAGGAGTGTGGCAGACCTGAGTTCAAGTGCCAGTGCTACTCCCTATCATTTCTGAATCTCAATTTCTTTATTTGTACAATGGGGTTAGTAATACTCTCTTCATATCATTATAAAAATTAGAAGGGATGCTGGATATAATAATCAACTGGCAAACAGTAGGCACTCAATTAATGATAGCAACTTTCATCATCATTATCATGAATTGGGTTTCTCTCATGTCCCATAGAGTAATTTTACATACTACTAAAACTTGTTTTTAAAAGACAGTTATTAGTTATATTCTTGAGGTTTTTAAGATTTTCTGTAAGAATTGTCAGCTTCTATTATGAAAGCTAACACCGGCTCTGTAAACGCGTTATCATGTAACTCTAATACTTCTTACCAGCTAACAGAGATGTACTAGAAAAACCTAAAGATAATTTTTAAACCACTTCACTGAGGTATGATTTACATATAAAAAGCTGTATATATTTAATGTGTACAACTTGATGAGATGAGGGATAAGTATACACCTATGAAACCATCACCACAATCTATGCCATAAACATACCCACTACCTCCCAATGTCTCCTCCTGTCCCCTCTAAAAATAATTTTTGCAACCTGTTCATATTTTAAATAAATCCCTAGGTTTCATTATATTATATGCATCAAAACATGTATTTAAAACTATTTTCAAAAAAGAAAGGCTTGGCTTCAGTAGTATCCTAAAAATGGATATCATATTATAGGCAGTGGCAGGCATCACTATTTAAAAAGAGAAACCAAGTATCAAAGAAACATAGCAAAAGCTTGTTCAAGATGTAAGTTGCCTACAGAAGACACTGTAGTGTTTTCACTGTGGTGAAAAAGTAATTACTCAAAATCCTTTTGAAACTACAAGGGATTTGTTCCTTTGAAATCATTTTCAGAGTTTAAGAACAACATTTAAGAGAAAAAGTAATGACTAGCCTTACCCTCATTCAGAAGACTCAGTAGAAGCATGGCACGTTAGAGCTATGGGAAACTATCCTAAAGGTAATTTTAGGACAGTTGCTTCCCCGCCCTTACAGATTAGGAACTCAGGCCCAGAAAGGTGATAAAAGCAGCTCAGGACCAGTCGTTCATCACCTCTCCCATGACTAGTCTACCTCTCTCAGCCGGAGTTTTTACATTTGCACCAACCTCACAAACTACTGCATTTCTTCTTTGACTGTAAACTTAGGTAAACGTGAGAACTGATATACATGCACCTGAAGGGAGAGAATTTACAACTCTGTGTATGTGAGATTAGTAAAAAAATAAAAGGGAAGCGTGATTGAGAAATATTCTTTTAACGTAATTTTGTTTTATCAATGACTTTGATAATTTCGTCCATTTAAAAAAATTATTATCTAAAGATGATCTAGTCAAACCATATTTTTTGGTGAGGCCTAAAAGGCTTTGACCACTCTCACCAGAAGGCACACACTGAGTATCAGCATCAGGTCAGGCTGGTTACAGGAAGAACACCCAGAGCAGACTCGTTTTAGTCAACCTAATCTACATTGTTACCATGTATGTTTATGGAAAGCCCCATTATTCACAGCGACTCAAATAGAGCAAAACCTTCACAGATGCTGGGGTACAAACTCTGTTCTCCAGCAAACCTACACCATCCCTCTTGATGCTATTGGGCACTCTGCCTCCCAGAGGAAACTAACCAGTAGCCCATGTGGGCAGCTCAAAAATGGCTTTGAACAGGTACTTCCATAGTTGCTTTTCGATTCCATCATCTCAGACTTTGTGAAGGGCTATCAGATACCAGAATTAGAGACACAATGCAAACACAAAACCAGATTTTCCCCCATTGTCCTGATGTGACTTTCTTCACTGGATATTCCATCCTATACAGGGAAGCCACCCTCCTCCTTGGATTATTTGGGGAGGAGAGTTATTGAGGTTAAAATTCTTTCATAGGATAGAGAAAGCGACTTGCTAAAATTCTTGTTATATTCCTGCTCACAGAGCATCCTATGTCTTCTGGGAATAGGCAGGGGAAATGAAGATCATCTCTCCAAGGCACCCCAGCTTCCTCCTGTATTTTCCTCATGATTATTTTCTAAATATGTAAGTGTGAGTTATTATGAAATCTTAATTTCCTACTTTTTTCCCCTCCTATTAATTAACTTTATTGTTATTTTGGTTCTCATTAGCACCTCTACTATACAATACAGGAAAGGAAACGAAACTCATCTATAATTAGACAATACTGAGAAAACATTTAATTCAGTCAGTACTGGAGGAAAAAGAACCATAGAACACAGTGACTTTAGAGATCATCACTTTGTAGTGATTAAGATCCTTCTAGATGTGATGTGGGCTGCAAGGAAGAAAAAAATCTGATTTTGTTTAAGAGCTAAACTTGGTTTTGTTTAAGAGCTGACAATACATGATTATATAATAAGAAGTCCATGGATAAACAGTTCAAAGGTTGGTGCAATGGCTCTGCAGTGTGGTCAAGGGCCTAGTCTCTTTCTGTCTCTAGGTCCCACCACCCTCAGACTGGTGGCTTTTCATCCTCATGCTTGTTTACACATGGAAGAAAGATGGTCGTCACAATTCTAAGTATCTCTTTTCCCCCACAACTGCTTTCAAGACAGGAAGCAGAAAGCAAAGAATGGGCAATCTTCCTATGTCTCTGGCACTTTATCTAGAAAAATAACACTTCTCAGAAACCCTCCAGCAGACTGCCCCTTGGGTTAAATGAGCCAGGCCTAGCTGCAAGGGAGGCTGAGCAAAGTTCTATTTCTTTTCTTTTTTTTTTTTCAAAGTTCTATTTCATTTTTCACGCTCTATTCTATCCTGAGAAGTAGGCAGAAAGGGGATGTTGAAATGACCGCAGGGTTAGTCAACCAATAGCATCTGCCACAAGTGAAAACTCTCTTAGTTGTCAGATAAGAAAACTGAGGCCAAGAGAATTTAAGAAAATTACATTTAACATTTGTTGGGCACCTAGTATATACTGGACCCACACACTAGCTGGTGACAAAGGCAAAGCTAAAAGCTGGGTCAGCCTGACCTGCATGCATGTGTATTAGATCACCCTGTAGTCTGCTCAGTAGCAGAAGAAAGCAGGGTGCACACTGGGGAGACAGGCAAACAAGTTTTCTGTCAGAAATTACCAAAAAAGGAATTACTAAAAAATACTCTATTATTTGATTCTTCTTAAATAACATAGACATGAACACCTTTCTACTAGATATTTGAATTGGTAAAAAAACAAAAACGAAAACAAAAAAAAAAAAACGGCTATTAGGAATATGTTGGGATCTATGGTCCCTGAATAGTAATCACCGTCAACACTGATGCATCCTTAAGATTTGGGGTGAATTGGACATAAATTTCTTCTATATAAGGTATCCACAAGGAATTGAGAATATACCAGCCAAAAGACTAAAAAATAAAAATACAGAAACACTCCGCTATTTTTAAAACTTTTTATCATCCTTCATTTCAGGAATGAAGAAGCTGCAGCTAAACAAGTTTCAGTGACTTGTGTTAAGTCTCAAGGAGACTCAATGACACAGTGCAGATCGGTGATCAATGAAATTTTTGTATGACATTAGGCAGTAGAGCTTAAGGCATACATTTAAGTAGAGTATATAATTTATTTTTCTGAACCATGTCAGCTCTAATTTCCCAGACAACTCAGGCAAAGGCAGGGACATTAACCTGAATCACCTTTGGAATTCATCCCAAAGTTGAGACAATTTCCCTGAAATGATCTAGATAACTGTAGCTATGGTCCCATCCACTATGATCCTACACATAACTTTACATGGAGACTTCTAACGACAACGGTAAATGGTTTAATTGGTAGCTTACACATAGAAATGACAGTTTCAAAATTATACTCCAGTCTGAATATCAACAACACCAAATTACCAACACAAGCTTTGCCCAAAATAAATGGTCACAATAAGCCTATCCATCAAGGACATTGACACAGGTCCCATGGACTATAGGAGTGTCCTTAGATACTCCAAGGGAGGGGTGGGGATGGTGTCACCAGGTTGTGGGCCTGGGAACTAAAGAGGACCAAGTCCAGGCCAGACCAGATTGGGAACAGGAGTATATGGGTGGGTCTCTACCTCTGCTCAGACCTCAGGCCATTCCCAAGATACCTTGTTGACTAGAGCAATTACAGTAGCAAAGGATTAGAAGGGTTGAAAAGTTTGCTCCTACCTTTGGCAGGGTTTGGAGGGAAGTGGGATTTCACCCGCTTCACCCTGTTCCCTGACTAAGACATTGTTCTGGTTTAACCAAGCTCATTCCTTTGGAGAAAGACAGAGGTGTCTTTGTTATATGCAGGGGAAATCCACATTAGATTTAGCATGGAGGCCCATTTTTACTAATTATGTCACCATGTAATTCTGTGCATATGAATAAGCCTCAGAAAAATATGAATTTGTAACTGTGTTTTTGCCCTATTGTATACAAAATTTTTTGTTCCCTAATTCATATTATTTGCTGTAAAGAGATACTGAATGCTAGAGACACAGGAGCTTTAGAGATGATCCAGTTAGACCCTTTAGTTCCTTGAGACCCTTTAGACCCTTAGTTCCTTTGACAGATCAGAAATAGACATGCTGACAGTTCTAAGAAAGCAGCCAAGTCAGAAATGCATTCCAGAGCTCCTAACTCCCAGTCCAACCTTCTTTGATTCTCTTATGGAAGAAATGAAGTGCTGCCTTCTCTCCTGTGGCTCAATTTCCAATCACTTATCATGGGAGACATGTGCCTTCTTGGAAGTCACTATGTATCTTACTGTGAAGAAATAGTTTTATAAATAGCAATTGGTAAAAGTAAAATCATACCATACTTCAGGTATATTATGGTATCTCGTGGGTTTACTAGGAAACGTCATTACTATTGCTATGGAAAAAAATAATTTAGGGTTCCAAATAATCGACTTGCACTTGCAATTTCAGAATAAAAATAGTTCATAAATAGCCTAAGACTATGAGCCCTATAGTATAGTTCTTATAAAGTCTTCCATCATCTCCATGGATTTATGGGTAGATTTTCCTCCCTGATAAAAAAAAAATTATCATAAGGATTCAAGGAGAAGACTTTTCCACCCACTTCTCTTCCTGTCTACTGAAGGGGCACTGTTCTGTGATGCCTGGAATTCTAGCAACCTCGGGCACAAGGCAATACAGAGGGGCAATAAATAATAAATGCCCCTATGGTTAAGACGCTGCCGGTTGGGTTTTCTGTTCCTTGCAGCTAAAAGCATTTCTAACATGCACTCACTCAGCTGCCACAAGAAAGGGGTTTATTGTATGGATTCACATGGCTAATGGGGAGACAGAATCTCATACTGTTCTAATAACAGGGCCAGGCCTCACAGAGCCTGAATTGAATAGTAGTTCTAAAACCAAGGCAGGAATCCTCACTTGAAATTTTGGAGATCTTCACTCAGGTGCTTGACTGTATGGATCTTTTCTCTGCCTCACACCTTTGCTTGCTCGCAAATACAGTTTGCTTAGGGCATTTCAAGTCTCTCTTAATTTAATGCTCTCTTAGCCACAGCTCCCACTAGAAATCATAGATATATATATATATATATATCTGCTGAAATCCTTCAGGAAGAAAATACAATTGACCAAACACATCCTTTTTTTGCCGGGCCATACCACAAGCTACTGGCCAGTTTACAGATTACCTTTGGCACAAGTATTCTGTCTTGGTCCAATCAACCATGCTTACAGCAACAAGGTCACGTAGTATGAAACTGAGCCACAGAGAGCTGCCTGTTCAACAAGACTTCATGGGACAGTGGTTTGGTCTGTCACAGAGATACGTAGGGTCTAGCACAGCAGCACTTGGGAGCAGAAAGGTGGAGATACCAATGCCCTGTGCTCTTATCCCTTATTTCTGTCCCGCTGCCATGAAATTAGTCTGGTTCTAAGACTTTTTGTCTGTTTGTTATTCCTGGAAACATTCCTGTCTCAAACAAATAAAAGACAAGATGGCAAGAAAGAAAGAAAGAAAGAAAGAAAGAAAGAAAGAAAGAAAGAAAGAAAGAAAGGAAAGAAAGAAAGAAAGAAAGAAAGAAAGAAAGAAAGAAAGAAAGAAAGAAAGAAAGAAAGAGGGAGGGAGAAAGGGAAGAAAGAAAGGGGGGGAGGGAGGGAGGAAAGAAAAAAAGAAAGAAGGAGGAAGAAAGAAAGAAAGAAAGAAAGAAAGAAAGAAAGAAAGAAAGAAAGAGAAAGAGGGAGGGAGAAAGGAAGAGAGGGAGAGAGAGAGAAAGGAAGAAAGGAAAACGGATAGAGAGAGGAATGGGGGGGAAGGAACAAAGGAAGGGAGGGAGGAATGAGAGGGGGGAAGAAGAGAGGGGGAGGGGAAGAAGAAAGGAAGGAGGAATGAGAGAGAGAGGGGAAGGAAGGAAGGAAAGAGGGAAGGAGGGAGGAAAGGAAGTATAGATGGATAGAGGGAGGGAAGGAGGAAGAAAGAATAGGGCAAGAGGCTATCGTCTTTGACTGGCACAGGCAGGTGTTGATGAGGCACAGACAGGTGTTGATGACAAAGACTTGGCACATTAGCAAGAGGGGTAGACAGAAAGCAAAGCCATGGAGAAGTGAGGTCCAAGCCAGCTCCCAACTCAGCCCAGAACCAATAGGAAACAGAGGTGGTTTCATGCAAGACAGAGGTTTTAATGGGTGACATAAACTAGATTAATCCAACAGGCTCCTGTGGTACAATCCTGTCCCAATAGAAAGCATTCCATGGACTCAGCCATACAGTGAGTCCTATCATTCTTTCCACAGGAGTGTCACCTCCTTTCCCTGATATCAGCATTTATAGTACATTTTTACTGTACATCTCATCAAATAGGCCTAAATTAATTCCATTCCCAAAAGGGCAGAAATACCCAACTTACCCCTGAGAATAAGACAAGCAATGAGAAAAAAACCCAGCCCAATGCATCTAAAAGCACAGAGTGAAAGTATGAAAATGGGATTTTACTCCATGACTACCAGAGGTTTCTTGCAAGCATTTGCTTTGCAAAAAACCTTGGCTTTCATTCCTCTCTTGATTTTTTTAAAGCTGGTCTTTGAACACTACTCAGTAGGTAGTTGGCCCTTTTGATGTTTGGCACTGGTATAAAAAGGATGAGTTATTTAATTTTCTGCAAAGGCAACCAAGCCTTTTCTGTATGTAAAGAGGCAAGCCGTTCAGGCATATGTGCCTGTGCAGGAGTGAAAGCTTTTCTTCTTTGAAGGTTCAAAGTTAACATGTCAACTGATTCCAAGGAATTGTGCATCAGACCCTGAAATGTAGAAACTAAGCTAGGCAGCTTGAAGTGCTGGGTTAAAGCAATTATCAGGAAAATTAAGAGGAACTGAAGGACTGACTACTCATAGTAGAAAAACACTTATTTTCTTTTTTTTTTTTTTTTTTGTCTCCAATTATCTAGGTTGGCTGTCTTCTTACCAAATAGAATGTTGGCAATCCAAAGGAAAATCAAAAAGGAGCTTAAGTTGGCTATGTCCATGAAAATAAGACAAATTAGAAATCTTAGCTTGATTATGTGGACAGGTTAGAATACAGGCTAGTGGGAAAATTTCGTTTAGCCTGAATGCTCCAGATTGGTCACTTGTATGGAATTGGGTTGATGTGTTGTGATAGAAGTTTTAATTTGTGTATAAACAAGGCCTGAGGGAAACTGAACAGCATTCAACAAATTTATTGAATGCCTCTATGAGCTAGGCTGTATGCTAAGTGCCAAGAATACAGAAACAAAAAACACAAGCATCTAACAAAACTATTTCATGTAATAAATCCAAAAATTATGAACTAGAAATAAATTAAAATAGATGTCCATAGAGTTCATGGGTTTGGAGGATGATTAAGCACTTCTAGTTTCATGAACTTTATAAAGCCTCCAGGCTACTTCAATCCAACGTCCTTAGCACAGAACAGAAGACGTTCTACAATTTGGCCTCAACTATATATATTTTTTACCCCCTACCAAATCTCTCCAGCCCCATACCATATACTTCAGGGTCAACTCAACAGTTTTCAAATGTACTGGAATTTTACGATTTGGGTCAAGCTATCGTTTCAGCCTAGACTATCCTTCCCTCCTGCATTCCTCATATTCCCCATTCTCCCTGCCACCATTCTTTCTGCTGTACCACATATGACTGTTGAAGCCCACTTTTTTTAGCCTAATTAATGCTAAAGCCTCCATGAAGAACAGCATTGATTCCTCTTGGTCACAATTGCCATGCATTCTTCTGGGCTCCTATTACATTTTGTTTATGCCTCTTGTTTGGTGGACACTGTTTATACCTGGCATTATAGTGATAAACATATCTACAGCCCTTACTAGATTGTTGGGTTTCTGAAAAAAGTCATAATCTTATTCATTTCCATAGTCCTGCTAAATCTACACAGAGTAGGTATTCAACACATGCCCATTAGTGCGTGGAACTGAGTTGAAGGACAAACAAGATGCGTGAATATATTCTCCTTAAATAAGCAGAGCCAACAAGTGAGGTCTGGATAGTCTATAAAAATTCACTTATGCTATCTTTTGTTGCTTTCTATATCAGCACATTGCTTTTTCCATGGGCTTCCCCTCCAGACTTCTGTAATTCTTGATATTTCTCATTTTTAAAACTTATTTTTGTTCTGAACTACTCTTCCTTTGTGTCTCTATCACTACAAGGAAGTCAGGCCACTTCAGGAAAGCATGGACCAGTATACACTGACAGAATTTTCTTATCAGAACGTGCCCTTGCCCAGACATGTCAAGGAAATGTATATTTTGAAAGAATGTTCACAACACTGTCAGAGGAGGTTTCTTTATTCCAGAGCATGAATGCCAGCTATACAAGGAGGGGCATGTGGACAGACAACCTCAAATAAGGAGCTTCCCTTTTGCAACCAAAACTAATTAGATCCCTGAGCTAATTTTAGCTAATTCTCCCAGAGACTAAAAGAGGAAAGCAAAGTCTAGGGAGAGGATTATTTTATGTCAAGAAGTACAAAAATTCAGGATAGAAGGAAGAGCAAGGAAAAAGAGCAGCAGAGAAGGTGTCCCTTGCATGAATCAAGATGCTCCTGGCTTCATAGATTTTAGAGGCTTCAAGGAGAAAGGTGGTCAACATTATTAATGACAGCTCAGAGATCAAATCATTCACTTAAGCAATATTCAGTAAATATTTGTTGAGCATCTACCACATGGCAGGACTGTTCATAAGACTCATCAGGGCAGTCATGGTCTCTGCCCTCGAGGAGCTTCCAGTCTAGTGAGGGGGCCAGCTCTTAAATAAACAATTGTACCATTAACGGTGGAAGGCGTTATTATGGAAAAGCGTGTGGCGCTATGAGAATGTATTGTGGGGGTACATAATCTGGTCTGTGGGGTCAAGGAACACTGCTCTGTGGAAATAATATTTAAGGGCCCAGAAAGACAAGTGGAAGTTTGCCATGTGAAAAAGTAAAGAGAATTGATTTCAGGGAGAGAGATGTGAACATAGACACAATCAGGCCTGGAACTCAAAATAGGAGGGTAGACTTGAGGGACTAGAAAAATGGGGGGTGGATTTATATATAGGTGGGGATCCATCTCTGACTGCCCTCACTAGCCAGGCTTTCCCATGATGCGTTCTTATAGCACCCTGTCTCTCTCTTCCAGAGTTCCCAATGGTGTGTGTGAACAGGAGAGAATCAATCTCCATTACCAAACTGTAAGATCCACAATGGTGAGGGTCATTTTATGTTTATTCACTATTGTAAGCTCAGTGCCTTTCACAGAACTTAGAACATCATATGCACTTAATAAATATTTGTGAAATGAGTGAATGACCAAGTGAATAAATGATTGGTATAAGAGTAAAAACATGCTGAGTACCAGTTCGGGTTTTACCATTAACTTTCTATTGATCTTGGATATTTCATTTAACCTCTATGGGATCCACTTTTCTCCATGATCAAAATTAAAAGCAAAATCTCTAAACTTTTTTCCAATTCAAAATTTAAATGTATCCTATTCCCACAGGTTTTGGTTTTTGTTCCTTTTCTTGTTTTCGTATTTTCCACTGAGTAGTGCATGTTTTTCCCATTGCTTATTATTTGTCTGCTCACGGACAAAGCCCAGTACTCCAGGTGCTGCCATATAAAGTTAGAATTTGCAAGTTTATCAGATCAATGGAAGCAAATCCTGAAGAGCTGGCCTTTCCTCTCCCGAAAATTATGTGGGTTATCAAAAGACAAACATCAAAGCTGATTACTTTACCAAGAGGTTCCCAGCCAAGCAGCCCTTTGATTTGCTTTTACTACTTACATGCTAAGATAAAGCTAGTTAAAAAACAAAATTCTAAAAGCTCTTTTCATTACATTTTTGGCTCTTCCAGTAAAACAAATTATCCAAAACTAATTAACCATTAGAGGGGTATAATTCTACAGCCTGCACCGAAACACATACACATGCAGGATGGATTTCCTGCAAGGTACATTTTTTTCCTGAAAAATCTTAGAATTAACATAATTCTATTTTAGTAGTTTATTAACACGTGGTCTTTAGAATACCTGTCTTAACAATGAATGTGTATAAGATAGCATATTATTTATTATTGTATCTGAAAAATATCCCAATTAATAACCTAAAATATTCCTAGTAACAAGACTTAAAATAGCTGATGTTTTCACTCAACTGCTTATAACAAAAGAAGAAAATATGTTAAGTGCCTAGTTTTTTGCACTAACCCAGGTCATAATAATATCAAAAACATAGATTTACAACATTTCAAATTCCCTATCAATTCTACCATTCTTTGGGCATATAAAGCTTTTTCAGCAGGTAACAAAATTATTTTGAAAGTTGGTTTAGAGTCCTCTGAAAGTTTGTTTCTATATCTCTGAGTGCTTACACCAGTGAAACTCAAGACATAAATCCACAGCAGTTTGCACAAAGGACATCTAACATATAACTGTGTAACTGAAGGGGTACAAGCATATTCTGGACAGCCTGTCCAGAAAGCAGAGGGGAGTATATCAGTTCTGGTCTTCAGACCTGCTTCTTAATTATTCTGCCTCAACCACTCACTCCTTATATAGTGAGAATAAAGCCTGCCTTACTTAACTCAGGATGATCATATTATGAGTATAGAAAGTAATGACTATTCCTGCTTTTTGCAAAAACCAAAGACAAGCCTTGGGTGCACATTCTAGCAATACAATATAAAATACAGTAAAACAGAGTGCTCAGGTGGGACTTTATCAATTTTGTGAGAAGTGGTGACAATATGCCAAAAAGGAGGATGTCTTAGCAAAAAAGAAGAAGAAGAAGAAGAAGAAGAAGAAGAAGAAGAAGAAGAAGAAGAAGAAGAAGAAAGAAGGGGAGGAGGAGGAGGAGGAGGAGGAGGAGGAGGAGGGAGAAGAAGAAGGAGGAGGAGGAGGAGGAGGAGGAGGAGGAGGTGGTGGTGGAGGAGGAGGAGGAGGAGGAGGAGGAGAAGAGGCGGCGGCGGCATCCATCCTAGCAGAATTCATCTGTTTAGTCCACAGGCAGATTTGTGATAGCCTGAGCAATTTTCTTCTTGCCAAGAAAATTGGCTTTGCTGTCCAACTGTTTTCTCATTGAAAAGAACTTTTTTTTCCATCAAGACAGTTTATATATATTGATATTTCACATGTTACATATTTCTTTTTTGAATCGTAATTACAGATATATCTTTTTTAAATAGTTTCATTGAGATGTAATTCACATACGATTCACTCATTTAAAGTGTACAATTCAATTGCTTTAGCATATTCATGGTCATGCACTCATATAAATGGAGTCATATAATATGTGGTCTTTTGTGACTGGCTTCTTTCATATGTTTTTAAGGATCATCCACATTGCAGTAGGTATCAGTACTTTATTTCTTTTAATTGAAGAATAACATTCCATTCTATGGATATAACATATTATATTTACCCACTTATCAGTAGATGGCATTTGTGTTATTTTCACTTTAGCAATATTTGCATAACACTGCTACAAACATCTGAATACAAGTTTTTGTGAGGACATACATTTCATTTCTCTTGGATCTGCCTATAGCTAGAAATGGAATTACTAGATTATATGGTAACTCTATGTTTAACAACTTGAGAAACTGCCAGATTGTTCACCAAAGCAACTGCACCATTTTACATTCCCACCAGAAGTGTATGAAGGTTCCAATTTCTCTATATCCTTGTCAAGATGTGTTTTATCTGTCCTTCTGATTATAGTCATCCTAGTGAGTAAGTGGAACCTCATGGTCATTTTGATTTCCATTTCCCTAAAGACTGATTATGTTGAACATTTTTTCATGTGCTTACTGACCATCTCTATCTCTTCTTTCAAGAAATATTTCGATCCTTTGCCCATTTTTATTGCATTATTTGTCTTTTTGTTATTAAGTTGTAACAGATATATATATTTTTAAAAGAAACTCAGTATGTGAAAACACAAACTAACAATTCAATAAATACATATTGATCACCTTTTATGTGCCGTTTAGGGGGTGTGCTAAGTGTTCAGAAAGTAAGGGATAGATGCATCAAGATGCTTACCATTACTAATAGTGGGAGTGAACAAACCCACTAGTAGAGGAAAATCATATCAGGTTAGAAAATCAGAATGGCGGGGGGCACCTCAATGGTTTACTCAGTTAAGTGTCTGCCTTCAGCGTAGATCATGATCTCAGTGTCCTGGGATTGAGCCCTGCATTGCCGCCCTGCTCAGACGAGAGCCTGCTTCTCCCTCTTCCTCTGCCCCTCCCTGCTATTTATGCTCTCTTTCTATCTCAAATAAATAAATAAAATCTTTAAAAAGAAAAGAAAACCAGAATGGGCTTCATGGAAAAGTTGGTGTTTTTTATAAGGCAGATGCTTAACTGACTGAGCCACCCAGGCACCCCAAGATGAATGAACTATTGACGAATGCCACAAACTGGGTGAATCTCAAAATAATCTCTGAGTAAAAAAGCCTGATAAGAGTACATAGATTACTTTATATAACATTCTAGAAAATGAAAACTATTCTATAGTGACAGAAAGCAAATGAGTAGTTATCTGGGGATGTTGGAAGGGATAGGTTGGGGGGAAGCAACTACACGAAATTTTGTGAGTGGTGAATACGGAATATGTTCATTATCTTGATTTGTGGCAGTGGTTACATAGATGTACACATATGTCAAAATTTATCAAGTTGTTCACTTAAATATGTGCAGTTTATAGTTTATCAATTACACCTCAAGAAAGCTATTAGAAAATGTATATAATGCAAAGATTCAGAAAAAAAATTGAATTTATATAATGTAAATATTTCTTTTGCCCTGAACCAAATTAAGGCATTTTCCAATCTAAGTATCTTTTGCAGGTTAGTTCAGTCAGCTATCAGAGATCACTGAAATTCTAAAAGCATGAGTGATAAACTAACTTCATGCAGCTTGTCTCATTTTGTTTTGTTCCATGAATTGTTCTTTCAGTAAATATGTGCTTGGTTGTGAGTGTAGCAAGATAAGAATATGTATAAAGAAAAAAGCCTCAAAATAAATGACAGTAGGTCAGGAACATTATCTTCCTTTTTTTTTTTTTTTTAAGATTGTATTTCTTAAGTAATCGCTACACCCAACGTGGGTCTCAAACTCACAAGCCCAAAATCAAGAGTCACATGCTCCACTGACTGAGCCAGCCAGGAGTCCCAGGAACATTATCTTCTTATACAAAAGACATCACACTCTATTTCTACAAGAAAGTATTTTATATCTACACGTTAACTAAGAAGCTCCTTGCACATGTCAGCTCTTAAAGACAGAAATCACATCATTTGTGAGTGCTTCATAGAGCATCTGGGACTTAAACACACTATTTGATGAAAACAAAGATATTCAAACTAAGTCTTAATTTTGCTACAAAATTCTATTTAGTTATTTTGCAGTTGCTTAAAACAACCATGACCCTCTAGGGCTCTTAAAAAAAAAAGCAAATGAGCAAATATTACTTATTTTCTTAGACACTATTCTGAATATCATGAGGTTCACTTTGTGTCACTATGTTTTAGATTCTAGGCATGTGGACCTTTGTTTGTTTTTATGGCAGACTTAAGTACGTTTGCAGACTTCCTTGGAGATCGGTTGATGACCTCTTTAGTTATGGGATTCTCAACCAAAGGGCAGTTTACCTAGCAGTTAACTTGCTTCAGACTATCACCTCTAGATACCATGAATGTAATCATGCTTTAAGCCTATTCTACTATACTGAGAAGGAAAAGAAGAAGATTAATATATTTTATAAATATTAAGTTAGGTGAAGATATTAAGTAAAGCAATGCTTCTAAACATTTCTAGTTTTGCAGGTAACACAAATAACTTTTCTTCAATGAACAGCTTCTTCATTTCTCTCTTCCATGAGTTGGCTTTTCTTTCTCGGAAACTTTGATATAAATGTCCATTGAGAGGTACAATTAGAGCATTGTAGACTCTGCCCAGGACTTTAAACACTTTTCACTCTGAACATGGATTTAATATATGATCAGAATCTCTCATATGGACCTTAGCAGGGTGCACTCAGTATCATTATTATTTAATTTCCATGTATAGATTCTTTCTCCCCAACAAAATCTATGAGTTAACTGAAGACAGAGACTATATCTGCCTCTTTGAGTCTTGATATTGAACATATCTAACTTTTAATATTGTTACTTTTTAAAAATCTTCTTTGGAAGATAAATATAAAAAGGGCAGTAGGATTTTAGCAGATTACATCATCTTCCATCAGCATATATGGAATACTACCCTTGATGCCTAGTACTGTGCTAGACTTGCAGGAAGTACAAGGATATGTCAAGTCGGCACAGAAGTCAAATGAGATCAGATTGAAGAGGGCTCCCTATGCAAGACCAAGGGAACTATTAAAGGTCTTTAACAAGGGGAGAACACGACGAAAGATAGTTTTAGGAGGATTGGTCTGATGGAATTATACAGGACGGATACATTCAAAGCAAACCAGACTGTGAAATTAGGCAGAAAGGAGTGGATGTAGCTCAGGGAGAAAGACAGACAACAATGGGTGGAAGGCTTGACAGTGGAACCACAGCATCAATTAGATGAATCCTAAGTATTTTTCCCTATTATTTTTATTCTTTACTTATATATATCCCTTCTTCCAAAATAAAATTTCAGGGAGTTTACAAAACTTCATACAAGAGAACATACAATTTAAAATAAGTCGGTCACTAAATTGGAACAAAGGAATAATTACAATTAGAAAATAAGATAAAGCCAAGAGTAAGGTTGTTATACAAAATGCATGCTGCAAGAAGTACACAATCTGACACTTGCATCATTGTGTAAGTAAGATAAAGCACAAACGAATTTCTCAAGATAAGCCCAATAGTTTCTGATACCAAGAACAGACAGAAATTTCTCTTTAAGGTCTGCACACAGAAGGATATTGTGCTCTTTGGTGAACAATAACTGTCCTCAATAATATTCTTAGAGTAAATACATCCAGTCAGGTAGGCAGTTGGTATTATAACACTGGGGTGGCGCAGGGCAGGCAGGAGTCAAAATCAGTGAGGATAATGGAAATGAGAGGTTCCAAAGCAACAGGATCTGTTTTTAGCTAGTCTGGCTTCATTTAGAGATGGATTTTCTTTTAAATCTCTGGATGTCATGTTCTTCAAAATGTGATCTATATATCATCAATACAGACTAGGATACTTAATTTAAAAATATAGATTCCTGGAACTCCCCTAAGATGTAATGAATCAGAATCTTTGAGGAAGGGGCCTTAGAAACTTTGTTGTTGTTGTTGTTGTTGTTGTTTTAAGTTTCACAAGTAATTCTGATGCACACTGACGTTTAGGAAACTTTGACTACAGCCAAGTTTTTTGGTCTATGAGTAGACTCATTATGGGGTGTGAAATGAATTCACTGAGGCATGATGAGCATTTATTTTGATTTATTTATTTTTTTTTTTTTGAGAGAGAGAGCGTGTGAACAGGGGTTGGGGTAGGGAAGAGGGAGAGGAGAGAGAGAATATCAAGCAGGCTTCACATCCAGCCCATGAGTCTGATGCGGGGCTCAGTCTCGCAACCCCAAGACCATGACCTGAGCCAAAACCAAGAGTGGTAGGCTTAACCAACTGAGCTACCCAGGCGCTCCATGATGAGCATTTTAAGAAATGAAATACAAAACAGAATAGACTAGAATATATCTAGAACAGACTAGAATATATATGTCCCAAGTTGCAAGGATATGGAATTAGAGTAGTCTTTAATTGTGAATACATATATATTATTATATGAAATCCATATAATATAATAAAACGTTTGTGTGTGTGTGCACATATATATAAAGCACAATAACTATGATATATATATAGATATATAGATATAGATATAGATAGCAGATCACATCATCTTCCATCAGCATGCATGAAATACTACCCTTGATGCCTAGTACTGTGGTAGACTTGCAGGAACTACAAGGATATGTGAAGACGGCACAGAAGTCAATATATATGTATATATATACTGTGTATACACACTATATATACGTCATGTCATGATTATGACATATCATGACATATATAAATATATACCTTATAGTCAATGATGTATTTTTCCCATGAAAACCACTAGCTAAAGGAATTCTTCAGACAACCTTCCTTTTGGGATTGTTTTTTCCACTCCGTTCTCCTTAAGCTCTGAGCAGCCAGGAGTCTAAACTCATGGCTGTGACAAGAACCCTATAGCTAGATAGGTGTCAGGTGTCCTAAACTGTCAGCCCTGCTGGGGCACGAGTGAGTGACATTAGTGAGGAGCTGAGAAGTTAGACAAGAATTGGAAACTAAACGGAAGGCCAGAGATCTTAAAGAACTCCCTGAAAACCGGCCCAAGTCCCCTCAAGACGTAATTTGGGGTCCACCTAACACACAGGTGGAATGAGCAGATCTGGGTTTATCTCTGTGTCTGAACAGCTCTTCTTCTGCCTGACCACTTTCTCTCTCCCTTCCTAAGGGCAACCTCTCTTCCTGCTTAGGAAAGATCGGATCTTTATGAATCCAGGGACTTAAAATTGAGTCATTTGTTCCCTGCCTTCTCCTCCTAAGAAGCACCCATATTTCAAGACCAAACTGAAGTTCCATCTTCTTAGTGAAAACTACCTAGGCCTTCTCTGGTTCCCTTCTCTGAATCTCTGCATTTATTTACTCATTATTACAACTTAACTTTTATAACTTCAAGCATTCACTCAAAACAAACATTTATGAAGCACCTATTATGTGTCAGGTTCTATGATGGTAGAAAATCATTACGGCTTTGAATTGTCCCAGCACCCAGCCAAATGCCTTGCATGTGGTAGTTCTCAACATACATCGTTGACTAATTGGCTATTGATATGCATTTTTGCTTCCTACTTATGTTTTCTTTTCTTTCTTTTCTTTCTTTCTTTCTTTCTTTCTTTCTTTCTTTCTTTCTTTCTTTCTTTCTTTTTTCAACTGAGGAATAATAGATGCATAGAAAGAACATGAAAGTTTGGAGCAAACTGAGCAGCAGGTAGCTGTACTTACTTTCTCATACCTTTACAATATAAGGCTGCTTTTGAGTAGCTATGGCCTCCTCAAATCATATTTCACCAAATTAAAAACAGCTATCAGGAATGTATCCGAATACACTCCAAAGATCACTTATCCTTAAAGAGCAAGTTAATTGAATGCATAATGAACTCTTTCATTTGTTTCAGTTTAATCCACCTGAGATGCTTAAATGAATACATAATATACTCACATCTCCCTAGGAATATCCTAAACCAAAAGCTAAGAATGACTTGCTTCTTTCTGTGTTAAACAAGCTTTAGCAGTAAAAATACTGCCTTTATGCATTTTAAGCAATCAAAATATCTTCGTGGAATGAAAAAATTTTTACTGAATTTCTGTAGTTGAACACAGTGTGGGTTTCTGTGGTAAAACAGCTAGAAAGCTGGATCCATTAACCCTCTTACAATAAAGCTTTTGAAATACACAATAATACATGTTAACTGCAGAACATTTTGAAAACACAGATAAGCACAAATAAAAATTCTTTAACAAATCACCTGTACCCCTACCATCTATGAATAAGCACCTGGAATATATCCTTCTAGTGGCACCTAGCTGGCTCAGTCAGTAGGGTATGCGAACCTTGATCTTGGGATTGTAAGTTTGAGTCCCATGTTTGGTGTAGAGGCTACTTAAAAATAAAATCTTTAAAAAAAAAAAAAAAAGAGAATATACCCTTCTAGGTCTAACTTAACAAAGTCTTTAGTTTATCAGTCATATTTGTGAACTCTTTATATTTACTAGCAGTATGGATAGTCATCTTTGTTATCCAGACTGGGACATAGTGGTAAAATCAGGTAGAAGAAAATAATGTGGATCAGGCCATCTTTGCAGAGAAAATTCATTACCCATCTTTCTTAATGCAGCTATTAAAATGGAGGAGAAAAACTGTTAAGAAAAGGTAACTTTATCACCAGGACAAGATATGCTATTATTACCTTAATAACCAAATTACTCTGCGATATTACTTTCACTCAAAAATGTTATATGCTTAATAAGAAGTGCCAGGATGGGATGTGCTTGGCATTTTCACACTCATTTACTGCAATACCTCAGAGCATTATGGAATGTTCAATTGAAATGTAATTTTCGAGCTAAGTAACAGCCTGCAAAGAGGCAGGGAAACTCAAACCCTAGATTTTGTCCTAGAGATTTTAAAGTTTAATGTTATTATGACTATCTCACATGCCAAGGTAAACCCAACAGCGTTAAGTTACACCCATGAGAATAGAGTGAAACTACAATCATTCACTTACAACTGACTTAAAATAAAAAACCCACAGGCTCAAACTGCTGCTTTAAAGGAGACATAACTAATGTCAGTATTGGAAAGATGAAAGCAACTTGATCCCTGCATGTTAACGTCAATATGTCAACGCATATCCAAGTATGATGACAATATAAGAAGGTCAGGATAGCTAAGCATAGCGTTAAGATCTAAACCAAATTAAATTTGATCAAAGGCCAAAGATACTGTAACTACCAATCTTAACCGCATTCTGTTAAGTTGAATTATAATTGTACCCACAATTTATTTCCTGGTTCTCCAAGACACCCTGGCTAGTACTCTGGAATTTTTACCTACCAGTTCAGGGATGGAAGATATTTTAAGATTTTAAGCCTATAATAGTATATTTGTAGATAATTATATGCTGTGGGATGTTTAATATGATAACACTGGGCCTTGTTAAATGAGAGCCTGAGTGAAAGCAGTAATTCAAAATTTCCTTCCTTTGTGATTTTTTGGTCTAAATCTCAGCATTACTTTTTCATTGTTTGGGCCTTATTGTATTAAAAGGCAGGGCAAGCCTGATAAGAGCAAAGGAAAGGCTTAACACGGTTTGGAGAAGGCAGCATGGACTTCCTTTAGAATCAGCACAGGGACCCACCCTAGGGGCCTGGAACCATGGGAATTTCCTACTGAAGGATGTACCAGTCTATAGCTTAATTTTTACCATAAGATTAATGGGCCCTGGGGTATGGAATATTCTCTGACTCTGAGTGAAATCAAATACCATAAGTTAGAAGTTCAGGTGAATTTCTCTTTTTTATGGATACTAGTATATTGTCAAGGAGACCCACAGACTACATGAAGGGAGAAAAAAATGTTTCTTCTGCAACTCCCATGAACTGTGAAGAATTGAAATTATATGCTTGAAGACACAAGCAATAGCACAAAGCCTCAGAAGAAAAAAAAACTTTAAAGCTACTTTTGAAAACCGATGAATATCACATATTATGCTCACAGGATATCCTATCCAAAAGGATTTACTTCTTTCAACCATCCTACAACTCACAGCTGTGACTGTCACATTCTTGAGGTGAAGCTATGCTCCATGTCCACTTAAACCTGATCTGCCCAAGAAAGCTGCCAAACACAAATATGCAGCCACCGGAGCATCCTGCCTTCCCATCTCAACCATAAACATTTTGATACTGCTTGATTTATTAAAGTACGAAGTGATTCTACTAGAGCAGTGATTCTCAACAGGGGCTGATTTTACCTCCCAGGGGAGATTCAGCAACATCTGGAAACATTTCTGATGGTCACTGCAGGGGTGGGGTCCGGTTGGTGGAGGGGGGTGTTGCTACCAGCATGCGGTAGGTAGAGGCCAGAGATGCTGCTAAACATCCTACAAGGCCCAGAACAGCCCTCTACAGCAAATCATTATCTTGCGCAAAATGTCAATAGCATTTAGATTGAGATACTCTGAACTGGAGTTCGGGGTTGGTTTTTGCTTGTTTGTTGTTTCACAACTACTCCATGCAAATGGGCACAGATGTGGCTGTGTAAGGATGGTATAGACACGTATTTTTTTGCTCCCTAATTTCTCCACCCCTCGATACCACTCTTCTCTACCTTAGTATAACTGGTCACCATTCTGCTTTCACCTAACTCTATGACTTCTTACTGCAAGACACAAAGGGTTACTTTTAGCACAAAACAAATGTTTCTCTCTTTCAGGAGCCAAATGGTCAGTGCTAACTTTTCAAGCGTCTTCAACTGTTTTGATGAATTGAGGTTCTTTAGCTGGTGAAGAAAAACAGCATAGATAACGGTCTCTGCAGCTGCTGGGAGGTTTGGGTGTTATGTATTTTTCTGTCTAGATTAGCTGCCCTGGCTACATTAATTCATGCACTTGACCAAGCAAAATGCCTCATTCTTAAAATAGGACAGTCAAAGAAACCAGATCAACCTGGAAGGAAATGTGAAACCGTGGGAAAGAAGATAAGGCTGACAACCCAATCTTCTCATTTTCAGAAGAATCAAAGACTTGCAATGCCAAGGCCACCTGCTGAAGTCCAGGAAAAGAAACAATGGAAGAAGATAGAAATACTGATGAGGATGCAATAGGCCAACCTAGAAATGAAAGTTGGGGGGCCAGGGGAGACTACATTCTTTTCCTGTAGCTACCTCATAGCCATCCCCCCAAACAGAAGCATTACCTGCCTTCTTTTAAAAGCACGAAAGGGGACTGGGATAGGCCAGTAATGGGTATTAAGGAGGGCACATATTGCATGGTGCACTGGGTGTTATATGCAAATAATGAATCATGGAACATTACATCAAAAACTAAGGATATACTGTATGGTGACTAACATAACATAATAAAAAATTATTAAAAAAAAAAAAGCACCAAAGGATAACCCACATCCTCCCTGGATTACACATCACAGAGCTGACAGCCCAACTCTAATCAAAAGGAAGATCACTCTATTTCCAGGAATGTTCATTTCTGGAAGCAGAGTACCCTAAATGACTTGATACATCCTTATTTGCTATTACCCTTTGATATAGAGCCAATTGCATTCCAGGTATCTGTGTTACAGAGAATACACTAAGAGGAAAAAAGCCAAGTCTTTACCAAAATCTATATACACATATTTGGGGAGAGGACTTGAACTTATCATCAGGCAGAATGACATAAAGGAGGATCTCTTGCTCAAAATAAATTTTCCACTGTCTATCAAAATGCCTGAAACTCCACCATTAAACATTCATTCACACTCCAGCTACATAAGGAGGTGTGGTTTTTCCCACTTCGGGATTTCATTTCCTGTTCTCATTCCATTTAATATGGTATCCCTCACCCTCACCCTCACTCTTCTCTTCCCTTTCTTCAAGGTTTGGCTCAGATGTCATTTTTAGGGAACTTTCCTTTTGACTTCACCCTCACCCCTTTTCTTTTCTTTTCTTTTTTTTAAGTTTTTATTTAAGTCATCTCCGTGCCCAAGGTGGGGCTTGAACTCAGGACCCCAAGATTAAGAGTCGCATGCTCTACCAACTGAGCCAGCCAGGCACCACCCGCACCCCCATCCCTTTTCTATGCTTCTATAATAGCCAGCTGATAGCAGTAGCAGCATACTTAAGGCATTTTCACATCTATTCACATTTTCAGGGGATCTCAAATGTTTAGTGAGCAAAATATTCACTTGAGGAATTTGCTAAAAATACAGATTTCCTTTGCTTTGTACAGAGATTTCAAGTCAATGAATGTGGAACAGGTCCAGGAGATTGCTTTTGTAAATAAAACCCTCCCTAGAGATTCTGATGCTGGTGTCCACCAACAACACGGGAGAACTCAGCCTTATCTGTACCCTGAGCCCCTTGACACTTGAGGCTAGAAGCCATCTTTATACCCCACCTTCCAATCCGGGACTAATCCATGGCACAGGGAAAGTCCAGGCTTGCAAAAAGTTATTGAATAAAGGAGTCCTGAAACATCTCTGGTTGAAAATACAAACATCAAATAAAATCTTAATGTGGAGTAGTTGAGAGTGTGAGGCCAGGAAAAGAAATCAGAAGAAAAGAGCAGTGGAAAAACCCTGTCATCGAATTTCCAGTTGCTTCACATTTTGCCAAGAAACATTATTGTAAGTCTCTCCCTCATTCTTAGCATCAACTCTCATTACTGAGCTTCCCCTCTGCCACCATGCCTAGTGTTACACCAATCTACTACCTGTGGACTTTTATATCATCTTTATACTACATCCCACACCCTTCTAGTATCGTAGTCAGAAAGGTGTGCTTTTTGTTAATGCCCTCCTGTACTTTCTCATCACCCGTTCTTAATTGGTAGTGCCCAGCCTGAGATAGAATGTTCTAGAACTCAATCTGAAAGAAGGCAAAAAGAGGGTCATACCATCATACCATTTTCAGGCAACTAAAAAAGAGTCTGTATTTGTACAACTAATAATATCAGGAAGGGATATAGATCCTGGTTTGTAAGGAAAAGTGTTATATGTTCTTTATTTGGTATAGATGTTACCCAGATTGGAAAAGAAAAAAGAAGTGTGTGTGTACATATATGGGTATGTGATTAAAAATGAGCTTGCCGAGAATGTTCTTGTTTCCCATTAGAGCAAAATGGGTTTTATTCCTTGTTCTGGTGTCCCTCATCCTGGTTCAGTGGGAGTTGAAAATGTTCTCCAACCAACCCTCAGGGTCAAGAAGTTCTGTATTATTGGAATGTTATTTTGTTTTCAAGCTGTTTGATGTTAATGGCTTGATTACCCATATAGTGACGTAGCAAAGAGTTTCATTTTGGGAGGTCTTAGTACCATATGTCAATAAATACTTAGAAAAACATTCCTTTATGTCTCCAGCACACACGCACACACACATACACACACACACTACACTCTATTCAAACATTCTATCTAAAAAATTTCCACTTAAATATTTTTAATAAACATTTTATTTTGGAATAATCTTAAATTTACAGAAAAGTTGCCAAGAAAGCACAGAGAGTTCCTTTATCAATTTCTCCTAATGTTAACATCTTACATAACCTCAGCCTATTTGTCTAAACCAAAAGATGACAAACGGCAGCAGTTTGCTGGCCAAATCCTGCCTACAGCCTGTTTTCTTAGGGCCTGCAAGAAAAGAAGAGTTTTTATGTTTTTAAATGGTTGAAAAAATCTAAAGAAGAATATTTCATGACATGTGAAAAGAATATGAAATTCAAAATTCAGTGCCCATAAATAAAATTTTATTGGAACACAGCCAGTCCATTCCTTTACATATTGTCTGTGGGGGCCTGATCACTATTATAGCACAGGTGAGTAGCTGCAGCAGAGACCATAAAGCCACAAAGCCTGAAGTCTTTACTTTCTGGTCTTTTAAGAAAAAGTTTGCCATCTACTTGTCTAAGCGAAGAAATTAACACTGTAATATTACTATTAAGTACAGACTTTACAGTACTAGTTTTTCCACTAATGTCTCACGATGCAATCCAGAAATACCATAGCGCATTTAGCAAACACTTTTCGTATGGTGAACCTCTATTCACCCACCAGGTGCATGGTCGTCCTTTGGAAAATATTCTGCCTAACAAATGAATTTCTGCTGGCCACTTGAACAGGGTTTGTTTTTGTTGTTTACATGTTTTACACAATAGCCAAACAATTTAATACATCTGGGCCAGGAAAGCTGTGAACTTGAAGATGGAGGAAGAGCTATATTTGTTCACAGTCCACACGCTAGGCCAAGGCAGGGCTTCAACTCAGGCCCTTAGGAAGAAAGGGCTTCCAAGGTTCTCCCTCGTACGGAGCGAGGCCTTCCCCCCTGGTCCCACGCAATCCCTGCCCCAGCTCCCTGTCCTTTGTTTCCTGTTCCCCCAGCCTGGCCTGTGAACAGCGCGGCTCTCCCTTTCACCCGGCTGCCGCGCCTTTCAATGGGCTCCGCAGGCACAGGCGGGCGGCGTCCGGTTGCCGGGCAACGGCTGAAAGGCAGCACACGTAGCCGCCAGGGCCGAGACACATCCGCACCGGCCCGTCTGCGCCGAGAGCCTGTGGCCTGATTTCTTCCCCTCCATTGTTGTAGCTCACACAAAAGGCTACAACTCCAGTGTGGTCACGGGGCCTGCACTGAATTACTCGCCAGGCCATTCTTTGGGCCAGAGCCTTTGTAGGCTGGGTTGCTCCCCTCCCGGTGCCAGAACTCCGGGCCTGTCACACGCTGGCTGAAGCCCTTCGCAAGCATGGGCGAGCTGTCCCCCTCCCTCCCTCTGCCACATCCACCCACCTACCGCCTTTGTTCCTTTCAGCTGGCGGCCAGGCCCTCGTTTGCCTTTTGGCTGGTATGAGATCACTCCGGCGGCGGTCTTGGGCATTCCTCCCCACTCGCTTCCTTCTCTCTCAAGTTAAGCGCCACATATAAAATCCCAGGCCTATTCGGTCATCTTTTCTTATCTCTTTCTCAATTATCCCCCCCGCCCCCCTCCCGCTCCCCCAGCCCTCTCTCTTAAGTTTCTAAGGCTGCTGTTGCCATGGAACTCAAACAATTTAAGAGATGAAGGGAGCTTTTCTACGGTGTCTGCCAAACTCCCCAAACTTCAGAAACTGAAGTCAACTCAGAGTCCTTGGGATTTTCCAACGCTCCCCGTCCTCCAGTCTGAAGAGAGTTACATTTAATTCACCACACTCTATATACCCTGACCCAGTGTTCAGTATTGCGTTTGGATTCGGGGAAATTCGGTGGTGCATTCGAAGCGAAATTTTAAACCAGGCTCAGGAGCAATTGCATGTAAAAGCTGGAAGGGGTCTCTCTCCAAAGGAAGAGCCTGCCAAAATAGGAGTCTATTTTTCTTCCACAGTGTAGCATGGACAGAGAGCGTTACATAGCTCTTTGATATCAATTCTTAGTTGCTAAGAAGCGCGTGAAGGCAACACTATGCTACCTGGCTTTTTTTATATTGTTATCAATGTGAAATGCCTGTTGTTCAGCAGGGTTCCCAAGTGTGGGCTCCACCCACAGCGCCATCCACAGGCCAGGGGCAGAGGCACAGGCACTGGTCCCATATCTCAGCACACTGGCTACTGCCCGCGTGGGAATCGAGGTGTACCTTGCACGTGTAGCCCTCTGCCATTCTTTGTGTTTCTCTCATTATTCTGGCTCCCTTTCCCCATAATATACTGTTAAAACCCAGGCACAGTGAAATAAAGTGGGCCATGACAGGGATCCAAATATACAGTAATAACTTATGTTTAATACAGAACTCATATTATGGGGGTAGAAGGGAGAGAGTAAAAGCCTGTATGCCTTGAATCTACTTCAACTTTTACAGTTGACCAATGTCAAACTCCAGTTACCTTAAATCAATCAATTTGATGTGCAAATATTTGTCAACTGATGTGGCACAACCACTGACCCATCAGAACAGACACCTAGCAATGAGCATGGACCCTGCGTGGGTAGCCTGTATGGGTGTAAGCCAGTGGAGCACTACTGCTGACACCCACTGGAATCACAGCTCTGTGCTATGCAGCAGCATAGGGGGCAAAGAAAGTGCTAAAAAGCAAACATTGTCTTTTCCTTGAGGTATCTGTTATTTGGGTGGTGGTGTTTTTTTTTTCAGATTTATTTTTATGTATTTGAGAGAGAGAGAGAGAGAGTGCAGTGGGTGAGGGGCAGAGAGAGAGGGAGAGAGTCTCAAGCAGACTCCACACTGACCACAGAGCCCTATGTGGGGCTCAGTCTGACCACCCCACAATCATGACCTGAGCCAAAATCAAGAGCCCGACACTTAATTGACTGAGCCACCCAGGCACCCCTTATTTGGTTTTTAAAAGAATGAAACTAGCATACATGAAATGATACCAAGTGATAGAGGACAATAAGATTATTCATAGCTTGGAATTTTTCTCAGTAATAGTAACTAACTAAACTTTCACAACAACTTTATGAAATTAATTGGTACTATTTTTATCTCCACTTTACACATGTGAAAATAAAGAATCACTAGGGACTTCTTCCTCCAGCTTTTGTATATGTAAGATAGACAGAAAAAAGAGGGGAGACACTTATTAATTGCCTGCAATGTTTCAGGTATGGTTCTAGGCAAGATAGGTCATGCGTACAGATGACCACACTTTAGAAACATGGATTTAGTAGCCTTATGTGTAGGAAAAAAAGGAGAGAGAAAAAGCTGCAATCAAGGACACTGATTAGAAGTTTGGAAGAGTCGAGGTCAAAGACTGAAGGAAAGAAACTAGGGTGATGGTAGTAAGCTAGCTTCAGTTAACTAGCAAGTTCAGGAGACCAAATACAGGATAAGTATGTTTGAAGGAAAAGAGAATAAGGATGTCAGGGGGATGGGGGATCTCTGGATGAAGGGGCCCCAAGCCTCAACCACAGGCTAGAGATGGCAGTTGTGTAACAGGGCCTTCAAGACAAGCAGATGAAGAAAGGAAAGAAGTGATGTAAGAGGCACTTGGGAAAGAACCTTAGCCACTGATTTATGTGGGGGATATGAGACAAAGAAGTAAAAAGTGGTGAAGGTTTCAAATATCAGATGTTTTTTATAATAAACAGCTCTCAAGTGGACTCCAATAGTAACTCAGCAACCCAAAGTGCCTAACTCACTACCAAGTAGTTTACTGCCAGATAATCTGAACCAATAAATAAATATTAAATTACTTTACATTATGTAAAACAGTGCTGGGCACACAGCAGAAGCTAACTGAATATTTATTGATTGACTGACGGCTTAAATAGAGAACCAAGATATGTGTAAATCCTAAACTTTTCTTCAAATCAATGTGTTTTCACTTTTCTGAGCTTCTGACTACCTGGAGGCATCCAAGGCACAGAGATGCAATAGAAAGGACCAGGGACTTAGGCTCTGCCTCTAGCTTCAATGTGACACCTTAAAAGGTCATTTAGATCCTTTGCACTTGGGTGTCCTCGCCTGTTAAATGCTGAGATCAGACCAAATAATCTAAAGTATGAAAATCCAGATTTCACAAATATATATCCATCTAAAGCATTGGAAGAAAAATAAATGAAGCATTTTGCACTGAGCAGATCTTGACCATTTTCTCCAAAGCCAATAGAAATGCATCTCACTAAATAGTAAAGAAGATAATCATGGAATTGCTAGGCTTTTTTCCTATAAGAATCCTGGCAATTTTCACAAGTTCAAAGGGACTTTCCCATCAGTTTTGATTCCCATGATTTCACACTCATGGAAATTTCCTCAGAGAAGCAGTTTCTTTGGCAACTTCATGCTCATGATCATCTTAGTATCAATAGGACCTACACAGACATGTCAGCAGGGGAATAGGCCTTTTCTGGGCAGTGGGAAAAAGGAGCTGTCTCCTTTTATTACCAAAAATAAATACAGAAGACACAAAAGATTTTTACTATACTTGTCACATATGGTGAAGTAAGTCGAAGATGAAACTAAAATCTCCTCCATAAAACAAAAGGCTTTGTGTGTGTTTCAAAGGCATTTTATGTTGCATAACATGGAATTAGCTCTAGCTCCAGCTCTTTGAGCTCTGCATATACTGTATATAATAAACATATTGTCTAAAATGAAAGTATATTGAATTCTTTCTTATACTTACCCTCCCCAGAAAAGAGAACACCATTTTAAAAAGCTGAAAGGAAACATTTGGAGAGAGCTTGTCTCTAAACAATCAAGTGCCTTAAACAGTAAACAGTTCCAGCAAGTTGTACCATTGGTCAAACTCATCATGCTTTGGCTTAGTATTTGCTGTATTTCTAAAATCTAGACTTAGCTTTGATTCATTACTGTCTGCTTAGTTCCATGCTCTTCAGAGTGTGTTCCACGGATCAGCTGCAACAGCATCACCTGGGAGTAGAAGTGCAGAATCGTGAACCCCACCCAGACCTCCTATGCCAGAATCTGCATCTTAACAATACCCCAGGTGATTTTTATGCACATCACTATTGGAGAAGCACTGCCCTAGTCTATAGCTTCCATCTGGTAGACATAATGTTTGAAAGTGGCTTGAATATTTTGAATGGCAGTTTTCCTTTCTGGGAAAAAACTCTGTCAAAAATGGGACTAGACCCTAATGGATGACAGAGAATAATAAATTATAGCATACTATCATTAATATATGAAAATGTCAGCAGAGACCAACTATCAGTGGGGGTAATTTTGGGGCTCCTCTATCCACATTCTCTTGACACAGCCTTCCTGTGACCAAACACGCACTTTTGAAAGATGACTGAGGTTAAGAGTGCAATCTGGCCACAGAAAGGAGAAAAGCTCGCTGACCCATGCTGGCCTCTGACCTTGACCTCATTAGCTAACCAAATGAGCTAACCAGCCATGGACATCAGAGAGCATTATATGTTGATTAAGCTAAAGCACAAGAAAAGCCAGCAAAAGGCAGTTATTGAGATGTTTCTACCTTGATCACCCATATTTATTAACATAATATGAGAAGCACATATACAAAGGGAAATTCAATTAATCTTGGGATATATACAAATATACAAAGGTTCTTTTCTTTCATAGCTCTCTAGTCTTTCCCTTCAAAGCACTTAAGTCAAACTATAATTATAAATTTATTTTTATGTTTAGTCTTTTATAACAGTTCTACCACTAAATTCCCCAAGAGCAGAAACCTTCTTCCTTTGGTTCACCCAATATTTGGCAAGATCCCTGGCACCTACTGGAAGGTTCAAGAAACATTTGTTGAGTGACAAATTAAATGAATACTGAATGTGAATCATCTTTCTAAAACTAAGCCTACCTAAACGACCTTATAACATTCAATAAATTATTGAATACTCTATTATGCTAAGGATTGGATATATAAATTTTCCCTATTGGAACCTTACATTCTAGTGGAAAAGATAGATTTATAATAATATTAATGGCTAACATTTCAGTCAGTCTTCCAAGCATGTTACACATATTAATGCATTGATCCCAACAACTCTAGGAAGTAGATGTTATGGTTATCTCCATTCTGCAGATGTGGAAACTGATGTTTAGAGAGGTTAAGTAACTTGCCCAAGGTCACACATCTGGTACAAGGTGCACCTGTAATGAACACAGGCAGTCTAGCTCTTAGCTACATTCTTAATAAGCCATTTGGAAACCCGCCTTTTACTAAGCTATGAGAAGTGAACAGAGAGGTATGTGCAGAATCTACGGAAGCAGAGGAGGGCCAACTAGTTCCAAACCCAGCCTGTGCTCTTCAGACAAGCTCTTTCGTGCTTTTCTGGTTATGAGGGCAAGCATTCAGTGCCTGGTGAAGGATTCCCTGGGAAGGTCTGTGTGGCGGGTGCCAGGTGCACCCCAGTGCTCCTGTGGGGGTGGAATTAGCCCAGAGTCAGGCTCATCTTCCCTCAGCTTGCACTTTTTAGCCTCGGTAGCGACAGAGATCTCAGTCCATTAAAAACACCTATTAACCTACACTGTGAACTTGGTGAAGGAATCAAACAGTGGCTTCAGTGGTTTAATGAATTCAGAGGAAGTGGGAATGGGAGATCAATGACATCCAGATTCAGAACTTAGGACACAGCAGAATAGACACCCAGGGACAATAAATACGTTTAACTGTTTTCCTCTTGATCACCTCTCCCTTTCACCCACCTTCATTCTCCCTTTCTCTCCACTCTGGGGAGGGATCTATCTTCTCCAGTCTTGACATACAATTAGGGTCTTTCAAGTGGAATCACTTCCTTTAATTCCTGATAGGTTATGAGTGTGACCTCAGGTTCCGCTTCATGTGTTTCAAGCTGAGATACCATCACAACTCACATTTCCCTTCCAGGGCTTCACAAATTACTCTGTTGTGTGGATTACATAAAAATATAACTCTCAGTTCCTCGAAGTAGTTCAACAGAACTTGGGATTTAGGGGAAATTATACATTTTGGCGCAATTTTTAAATAACTTGATTAGACCAGTTAAGTTCTAAAAGAAAGCTTCTACTATGTTAAAAGTCACCTAGTATAGGGGCACCTGGGTGGCTCAGTCAGTTAAGTGTCTGCCTTCCTTGGGTCATGATCCCAGGGTCCTGGGATTGAGCCCTGCATCATGCTCCCTGCTCAGTGGGGAGCCTGTTTCTCCCTCTCCCTCTGCTTGCCCCTCTGCCTGCTTGTGCTCTCTCTCTCCCTCTCTGTCGAATAAATAAAATCTTTTAAAAAAAATTAAAATTAAAAAAAAAAGTTACCTGATATAGTCTTGGTACACTTTGCCTCTTTCTACTTTCTACCTCCCCTTTTGGATAACTGTACCTTTCCATGTTTTCTCTGGTTTCTCTTTTCTTATTCCTTTTATACTTAGAGGGTACCTGAGCTTTTATTCAAAAGAAAATCTCTTCTAATAGTGATTCCACTTACCCCATGGGGTTTAGTTGAAGACCTCTTCCCTTCTTTCATAACAGTCCCTCCCGAATTCTTTCCTCTCTCTACTTCCCCCCATTTGCATTCTTTTCCCACCACCACAATTTGTCTTGTTTCTCCCCCTTCCTGTGTACGCAGATGGTAAAAAATCAATAGTACAGGGTGAGAGTATTTTTCTATGTGCCATTACATCCATCTCTATTCTTTCTGCTCTGTGGATATGTTGTCACAGAATTTGGTCATTCTTTGGAAAACACAACCGTTGCCTTGCAACTCAGTCTTAACAATCTCCATGATCCCCATTGTTGTCAAAATATAGCATATCAATTTGTAGCCATAGCAAATGGAACTGACGACTAGAGTGAAGGCCAGATAGCTGTGAGTTCAGCATCCTTCCCTGCAGTGGCCTGGATGAAGGGAGCCAATTAAGTTAGGGCACACTGAGTGGGAATGTGCAGGGGACGCAATGGTAGTAAATGTTCTTATTAGAGACAATTCTGTTTCTCTCATTTGCTCTGCATGGCCTATCAGCAGAACCTGAGAGCTTTAAATTTGACATGAATAACTAACAACTTACCTGTGATTCCCCAGTCATCTCTACTGTGTACCTGAAATATTATTGTTCTGCTTCTCATTTCAGACAAGTATTAATTGCAATTTGTCACTGCCTAAGGCACAAAAATGGAATATGCAAACTCAATGAAATTTTGTAGAAATATAAATGTAGCCATATAATGTTTCATTATTAAACTTATGTATATGGTATGGCTTAAATACTTTTAATACTGGGGTGATGTCTTCCAGAATTTAACTTTTAACTAATGCTTGCCAATAAGAATAATCCTGTGTCAACTGTACTTCAATAAAAATAAAAAGAATAAAAATAATTAAATCTACTTTTAAAAAGTTTCTGAAAAACTACCTTAAGTTTTCAGTATCTTCCTAACCAACAGTGCTGTCACCATGGTCCAACTCTTTAGCCCACTGAAGGCATAAACAAGAATATCTGGCAATTTTACTTTCACTGTGAAATACCAACATCATTTACATCCAAAGAAAGTATGGATGAAATAAGTACAGTTGAGTGGTTGGACTGAGGTGGTGTAGCACTGATACATCAGGTTTTCTGCTAGTTTTTCTAAATCTATTACCTTATTGATATAAAATATAATTGATAATTTCCTATGCATGCTGTAACAAAGACAAATCAAGCTGGAAGTTTGTTTCTTCCAAAGGTCTTCTGCACCGTCACTGTTCAAAACAAGGTCTCTTTCAACAAAATGCCCACATCCGATGAATGATGTTGAAATGCTAAGTGATTTGTAATTCCTAATAATAACTTTCATTTTGTCAATCCCTTTCTGCCCTTTAGCCTCCTTCAATGCTTTAATGATCCATATAATTAAGTTATAATTCAGAATGAGAACTTACTAGAAATATAACCTACAATACCAGAAATACAGATTTTGGGTTAAATCAAAGCCATGCAATTTAAAGACAAAAGGCTGAAATTGAAATTGAGGGAGACTGGGCCTGAAACAAGAAGTGCTTCTGATAAAGAAGTGAGTTGAAGATGTATGAGAGGACAGAGAACCACACCCCAGAGGCCAAGGTCAAGATTAATTCACTTTCTAACCAAGACAGATGAGAATCATTGCACAGGAGCCCAGGGAGATGAGGGCCATGCATCAAGCCTTGATGCCTATGGATCTCAAATGCTACGAATGGCCACTGAAAACTCATCAATTCCATTTCAAAGGGGGAAGTCTTAATGAACAGGGTGCAGGGCTCATGCAGTCGCGTAGCTCAGGCTTGGTGGACTTTCTGCCCAAAGAGTAAATACTGTCATATTCCTGCTACAAACAAAACTACAGGGGAAAAGAAAAAATAAAACTGTTTTTCATCATCACAATGCGTGTCGCTATTTTGTTATCTGGAAAGAAATAACAGCACAACTGCCCAGCTAACCCATTTGAAGGATGTCTTGCTGTCCTCGGACAAAAGGGTTGTCTGATTGAAAAGCGTGGCAAGTTTCAGTCTGGATTCACTGCTTTCATATTTTAGAAAAGGTGAAAAACGTGAAGATATGAAGTGAGCACGAGCAGGAGTGTGTGCAAGTGTACGCACCCAACCTGGCAGCTAAACATAAACTGAAGCTTCTTGCTGCTAGACAAAACAAATTAGCCATACTGTTCTAGATGGCCGGAGGACAAAGGGAAGAGCTAACCCTTTCCCCATCCCACCCTTCATACAGGCAGGGAGAAAATGTCTTCTGGCTATTACAACGTAGGAAGCACTTTAGAGGCTGATTAGCCTGGTCAGGTCCATTCTAGCATAGCATTTTAGTAGAGCACATCTGTTAGAATTTCTAGACTGATGCCTCAATGTCTGCTCCCCAGACAATTTAAGACATCACCCAGAGATCAGAATCTCTTGATATTACATGTTATCCACAGATCAAAATATTTGGCCACATCATAGCTCTAGCTCCATCTAGGAGTTTCCATAATAGTTCAGCTCTGACCCATTATCTGTAATGCCAAGAATTCGTATCATCCTGAAATTGTAAAGAAATGGCCAAAATTCAGATTAGACAGAGACTGCCCTCTAGGTTTCTCTTTCTACCCCTTACAGACTTTTATTGTATCTTTTTTATATCCTTTTAATCACACTTTTTCATAATTACAATACTCCATAGCTCTATTGCACTTTCAAAAATATGAGGGAGGTTTTCCTAGACGCCTTGGCAAATGCGGAGAATCTCTACAGGGGGTAACAATTTACAAAGTACCAACTCAGTTTCGTTTGGTTCATGCTCTCTCTGACAATCCGTATTTAAGCCATGTGAAGTTACCTTAGATTCAAAGCCCCAACATGAATTGTTGTTTTGCTTTGATAATGACAGTACTACTCACCCACATGGTCTTCCAAGATGAGTTCTACATTGGACTACTGAAGAATTACTGAAAGCCAGGACACCAAAATCCCAGTCCTGTCTGTTGCCCAAACCTCTGGCATCCCAACATTGTTAGTGCCTTTTCTATAATCCTAGATACCCTTTCGTCCCCTTGAATGTAAGGACACATTCAAAAAGAAATGCTGAGAAACAACAGAGAGGTGGGAATGTGCCTGAAGGACCTTGGAAAAGAAGAAAACTCTTTCTGTGAAGCAGATGCCAGTAAAGAGCTTGCACTGTGTTAGGAATACCAACTGAACAGGGTCCTAGGGAAAGGCGTTTTTAAAATTACATTTTTGTATTTATGCAATTACCATGCAATACTTAGAGTTAGTAGGGCAAAGACAAGTGAAAGGCAAATATGCCATATATTCCACATAGTTGAATTCAAGATTCCCACTGTAACTTGTTTGTCCTATATTTTATACACAGGAATTTAGGACAATATAACTCCTTCCTTTAAAAACAAGCAGTTTTCCCTTCTGGCCACCACACCATAACACAATTGTAACCCTGGCGTGCGGGACAGGCCCCACGGAGCCTGCAGCCTCCCCTTCCTCACAGCTCTGGGAGCTTCCTCCACGCACTGTGTGTGCTCTAAGAGTTTGCTTTGACTTGGCCTGTTTATAGAACCGAGGGAGGAAGAAACAAAGCAATTGTGAAGCTTGTTAAGAGGCAGTTCATATGATATTAAAGGTGACCTTGCCACTTCCAGTTCTATTTATTCTACTTCCTTCCAAACCGGAGTAAATCCTTCCTTTCAGGGCAAGAGCACCGCTCTGTGGATGTAGTCTGTGGGAACGGAGAAAAGTTCAAGCCCTCAGAGGTTATTCATTACCCGAGTCTGGAAATATAGTATTTCCCATTTGCTCACATGTTAGGTCTATAAATCACTGCTACTTGGCAGAGGGAGCAGACTTTTGTCTGGTGAAAAGCAGTTTTTGTTGTTGTTTACTGATAAAAATAGTCTATTCTAGTGAGGCTTACTTTTGTCACACTAGGGAGCTTTAAAAGAAAAAAAGTAAAGATTCCCCTCCCTAAAAAAAATTATAAATGCAGACATATACACATACATGGATTTATACATACATATATAGAATTCACACTATTTGGAATAGCATATATATATTAGCATATGTATATGTGTATGTATATGTGTGTGTGTATGTGTATATACATTTCCTTTTTTTTTTTTTTTAACGTAAGAACTTCTTTTGTGAACTTGGCCACAGCACAACCTGCAAACACTAATCACCTAAGTACCTAACCCTGTCAGAGAGGTAACTACAGTTTACAGTCTAGTGTCAGCTGGCCACAGTGGTGTTTTGTGTTGTAGTTTGTTGCATTCTTCAGGAAGTAAAGGCATTTCCTGAAGGCCCACAAAAGCCAGCAGGTGTATTGCTAAGTATAATAGGACTTATAGGTTATACCAGGTGGGGACAGAAAATGCTTTAGCGAGCCTTAAGCTAGACTATTTTGAACAGTAGTTCAGCTGCTCGGCTTATTAACTTCCTCACTGATAGCATCAAGGCATTTTCACCATTAACATGAATGGCATTTATGCTGTCTATTGAATCTGGGAATGTGGAAATCAACGTGCATCATTAAAACTCAAAGTCTTTTCTTCCCACTGAAAACATTTCATTTTTATTTTGCCTCTCAATTATCTGGTAATCTCATCTCTTCATTTTGTTGACAAATGTGCTATTTTTAAGACCTACTGATTAAAACAGATGTTATTGGGATGGTCAAAGAACCGATAACTGATCAGAAGTGCTTACTTTCCTTTGCAAAGGTCTTCATCGGTTTTCCCTCTTGGTTAAAATTCTTATCTACTGCTCTTCCAATAATTGGGGGGGAGGTAAATGTGGCAGATGATTGCGGTTTTGGTTCATCATCCTGGTCTCCCTACTCAGACCACTCCTTCTCAGTCCTGGTCTTCACCATTCTCATCATCATGCCTCAGATGGAAGGTTTCAGGCTCCATGCCACACAAAAGGGAGGCACCAAAGAACATCTTTGGCACTTGTCAAATTCATCCCTTGTCTGTGGAGAACATTAGAATTCGGCTTCAAGTGCACTTCTGCATTATTCACCCACTCATTCACTCATTTAACAACTGATCCCAACCTGCTTTATAACTATGAGGAGATATAAATCTGAACAAGATTGGCCTCTGTCCTCAGTAAGGTCAAAATCTAATAGAGAAAATAAAATGTACATATTCAGATCATTCGAATACAGTACAGAGGGTGAGAAGGGCCATGGAAGATAACCAAATTGCTATGAGGGTTCAAGAAGAGAACAAACCCTCCTGTCTGGGTGATGTAGGAGAACATCATTATCACATCATGTTGGGTGGCTTACAAAACTGGGTCTTGAAGAGGTGAGACCTCAGAGATTAAGGAAAGACATTCAGACACTGGGAAAGGCATGAGCAATGGCAAGGAGGCAGAAAAATTGTAGAGAATCAGTTCAGGGCACAAAGAGCAAGTGGTTCTATTTGGGGGATTACAGAATATCTGCAGAGGGGGTGATGAAGGGAAGGGGATTCATCTTGGGTAGAAGGGACTGACTTACCTAAAACACTCAGAAAGATTTGTTACAGACCACAGTTTCTAGGTTTCCAGGTGAGTGGACCACTACTGTTCTTTTCCTAGCCTAATACCTTTTATATTTATTAACCTATTGTTGGGCATTTATTTCTTTACTGATTTTTCTCAATAATAACAAAGCACTGAGGAATATTTTCACACATGAGTATTTGCACATATGTATACTATTTCCTTAGAATATATTCCTAGAAGAATTGATGAGCTATAGAATATGAATTGTCCTTCAGCTATAGTGAACCAAGGCAGAACCAAGAGCACCCTACAAGCAGGAGGAGGAGGCCCCCAAATTTGGTAGTCATCTGAACTCTTTATCAATTTAATAGACCCAAAACAGTTACTATATTGCTATTCTAATTTTCATTTCTTTGATTACTAATAAGGTTAAACATTTTTATTAAATATTAGTGGCCATATAGCAACATATAAAATCCTTTAAACTGGATGTTGTTAGTAAGAAGTGAACTAAAAAGAATGCATCAGATTCATTTTCATTTTGCTTCCTGAAATGAGATTGTAAAACTATTGATCTTGAAACTACGTTGCCAGGAAAATAAGGGAGAGTGTCCTGATTTTCCCATTGATTGCATCCACCCTCATCTTCTGTCTTCGTTTGACTGGGAACAGCTGGCCTTTGAAAATTGGCCATGCAGTAATGCATTGCACAAGAAGCCCAGTTCTACGCCTTATCTTAGGCTCTTTGAACCCTGACCTCTTTTTCTTCCAGCTCTTTGAAGCCTCATTAAAATTTATTCTTCTCTGAAGGCATGTATCATATTTTGCTTCAAATAGGGACTTATCTTTCCCTTCTACTAGGTTATAAGTTTCCTTGAGAGCCAGTTATTTTGTCATACTCACGTTATCTCCCACAATGCCTAAAAATGCTGCCTCCAGTGTTTTTGAATGGAAATAAATGTAACGGTTTAAGAAGTATTTATTTCCTTTTCTTGAAAACAATTATCTTTTTGTTGTCCTTGGGATCTCTTGTTCTTGGGAAAGGTCCCCCACATGAAAAGAAAACCTCAAAAGAAGTAACCAAATTAAATAGCACAATGAATTAAATAATGTCATTAATACATAAGTAGTATCTGAGGAGGATATATTTTCTCAGTTCTAGAAACTCTCCCCTGCATGGACCAGCTGGCACTGAATCATTAAATTATTTTGTATTCCAGTGGATGTAAATAGGTACACATTTTTAAAGATCCTTATCTCTTGATTCCTAAATAAATTCAATTTTTTATATATTTACAGAATGTTTATTTAAAACTCCAGATTGAAGTGGTTTCTAAACGTAATTCACGTTTTATTTCTCCACCGAAAAGCCTCACCTCTGTTGAGCACAAGGTTTGTGAAATGGAACATTAATAGCATACTTAGCAAAGGAATAGTTGCCAGCTGACTAGCTATTGATTTAATGTTCTATCATTTCCATGGTTCAATCACGCCTACCATGGTGAATCAGTTGGAGCATCCTCAATGAACCAATAAATGAGCAATTTCCCCCACCAAAGGGATATGTTTCCTGCGTGGCAAAGGCATACATAACTTATCACAAACAATGTCAGGCTCTAGTACAGCATTGATTTACCTTGGATCATCTAGCCTTCTGTTTTCAGTAATGGTTTATTTTCCTAATTGGCACTTGCCACACACCAGCTTTTTGTTTAAATGTTTGGGTATGTGATCTATCTCTGCTCGAGGTCAAGGACCAATTCTTAGACACTTTGTCATTTTCTATCCCATTTATTGAGTGGTCAATAAATATTTGTCAAGTGAGAATCATATATTAACACAGAATTTGCTATATTCCTGTGGTTCTTAATCCTGGATGCCCCTTACAATTACCTGGGGATCTTTTTCAAAAAAAACCAGGCTCCATCCCAGACCTGCAGATTTATCTGGCTCTAAGGTAGGGTCTGAGCATCCTACCCAGACCCTATGTTTAGAAGGCTTCACAGATAATTCTAATGCAGAGTTAGGGCTGACAATCACAGCTATGAGCCATTGTGATATAAGAAGATAGGCAGATCAGCGAATGGCCTAAGTAATACCATTTTGCTTTCTCTTAGGGCAGTGGTTCTCAAAGCATGACCTCCAGATCAACATCACCAGCAGCATCTAGCAAGTTGTCAGAAATGCAAATTCTCAGCTCCTCCCCAAACCTAGAAAATCAGAAACTCTTCAAGTGAGCTCTAGCCTTTCAGATGAATCCAATGCCTTTTGAAGTTTGGGGACCATAGTAAAGAAATATGTTGAACTAAAAATGACAATGCTGTAAATGTCTTAGAGAAAATGATTTCAAGTATGTTCAACTCCAAACATATTTCAGGTTATGCCTCATGAAACAACTCTCTGGTCCATAGTTTTTCTTAGGATTATCCTTTGGGCACCTAAAAGAAAGTAAATTTCAGCATATATAAAAATACTGTTAAGACCAGACACTGGAGAAGAGTACAGTCGACATTCCCTACACAGAAATACTGGGCCTGGAGGAGGGAGCTCATATGAGCTCCTGTCCCATTGCTCTATGCTTTGTGGTGGCCCTTACTGCTTGGGCAAGAGGTCTGTTACTCAACTTTGGTTTCCACTCATTGTAAAATCAAAGGCAGCACAAACTCCTAACCCAACTTTCTAACCAGGTTTGCAGAACTTCTTAAGAAGTCAGAGTCAGAAGCAGGTGTTCCTTTGCTCCCCAAAATGGGGTTGTGAAGGTAAAATGAGAACACCCTCATCCTGTCTTCCAAAATGTGCTTCCTCAAGTGCTCTGCAGTGGATCTGACTCAGCCTTGCAGGATGAGGGGCAAGAGAGGTAGTGGCAGTTGGTGGTGGCAAGGGGGAAGTGACAAAGGGAAACTTGGGGGTTGGTGGCAAGAGCAGAAGTGGTGACTGGCAGCACATGATGTGGTGAGGGATGATGCTGTGACTGTCACACCCCACCGTGACAGGCGCCTTGTCTGCCACACCTTTATCCGGGATCCATCAAAGGAACAGGCAGATTGGGGCTGTTGGCCTAAAAGTGATTAAAGCCAGATTGGTAATGTGGACCTGTGAGCAGATTTCTCCAAGTGCAATCTCTGTGCTGTCTGCATTGAAATGACGGGGCCCTTGCTAAAGCTGCAGCTTTCTGGACCCCACCCTGAACCTACCGAGTCAGCATTTCAGAGAGTGGGAGGTCCAGAAATCTGCACATTAAACAAATCCCTCAGGTCCTTAAGATCTGACTTTCACAAAACTGCCCAAACACTGATTTGAAGCCTGAAGTTATTTAACGTTCAACATTGACTCTATGTCAGGAACTGCAGGAGATACAGAAATAAGTCTTAAGATATGGTCCCTCACAAAAAAGGAATTAACCATAACAATAGTAGTAATAATAGTAGCAGTAGCAGTGATAAACAAATACACATTAAATTGTAAAAAGGTAGAGTGAAGTAGGAAAAGTAACAAGGGAGGCCTGTGAGCATTCAAATTAAAAAGATTAGAACTCAGGGTTCAGGAAAGGCATTGGGATAGAGGTAGCTTTCGGAGGTTTTTTTTAATAACTTTTCCTTCCTAAAGTAGGAATACATATGTAACAGTAGTCTCCGTTACTTGAATGCTTCTGAGACCATTCTTGGAGGAATAGGCAAGAGCGCGATTCCGGGTAGGGGGAGCAGCATAGGCAGGGCTGTGTATTGATTAGTATCTCTGCCTCCCCTGCAGTTTGCTCTTAGTAAGAATCCTCAAGGGCCTGGGAGTTAGGAAGCTGGGTTGCCTTTCAGGCTCGCAGATGCTAAATTACATTTGTTGTGTCCAGTGATTTTTTTTTTTTAATAATTTTTTTTGGTTCCATAATGTATATAAACTTGAAGTATCAAACAATTAGACAAATAATGATAAAACATAGTGTTGCTTTAAGGGAAAGAGGATAGATGCCTGCAGTTCAAAGTGAACACCACAAAAATAAGGTAGAAGGATTGAGGGATGGCTAGATGGCTAGATATGTAATAAATAAGGTCAGTGAAATGGTAACAGTAGAATCTAGGTAATGGTGTTCCCTGTGAAAATTCTTTCAACTTTGCTGTGTATTTGAAATTTTTCCTACTAAAATTAGGGGGGAGGGGTCTGCTTCCAGGAGTCATGTGACCTTGAGCCAATTTCTGCTTGACTTGTCTGGGCTTCACTGTGGTCAGCTACCAAGGGCATCCAACTAGTCAATCTCCAAGTCCCCTTCTGGTTCCCAAATTCTCTCATTCCCTCTTCCTTTCTGCCAGGGAACCCAAGGGTTACTACCAAACAGAGGCGGTCACCTAACCTACCATGACTTAGCTCAGCTAATAAAGGTAATTAATCTTCCTCATAGAGAGGCAGGGATGACCTAACTCGGACCCAGACAGAGTTACACTGCCGTCTGTGGTTCTAGAGCAGGTGCCACACAAGTCAGACCTTGAAATTTGTTTTGAAACCGACCACCTGTTACTGTGATTGTGTGGCTGTTTTCCTGGCTTATGGGATTTTACTCCAGCTGTTGTTCTCAGGCGAGAGTTTATTTCCTCTAGGAATCACCCAGTCCACTTGCCCTAAACTTAGCATTTGTGTGTAGGGATCTTCCGGAGACTGATTCAACTATGCAGCACTGAATAGTCAGCCAAAAAGATCTGAAGTCACCCACAGACTTCGGTAACAGATTTTTTAAGAGGGAGAAGTAAGAATCCTCTTTCAAGTGTTTTGTTACAGATAATCATCTCTTTGAATTCTGCTTCAGGGAGAAGGAGCGAAAGGATCAGATTTACGTTGCTCTTGGGTCGGTTTTCCTCCCACTAACAGACAGCATTGTGCTGAGTCAGCACTTCCCTGGCATGGGTTGTTTCCCTGAAAATTCTTGCGCCTGTAAAATTTTATTGCAAGTTAAAACTTGTCAGACAAAGATTCAGTTTTTCTCTGATAGTTTGAAGGAATGATACAATTTTGGAACTAGAATGGACTTTAGTGATTCACTAGCACAGCCCTTCATTTTAGAACTGAGGCAAGAGCAGCGCAGTGACATTATTATAGAGACTCGCTCAAGGTCGTAAACTTTGTTAAGGACTAAGCAAGAAATCTATGTATATTGCAGAATGTACTTGTGTAAAGGGAAAATAACAAAAAGAAGCTTAAAAAGCTGTGCTTATAAATACTAGGTTAATTTTCTTTAAAAAAAAATAAAACAACAAAGTCATGATCTTTTAGTTCCTTAGAGATGCCTAACAAACCATCACAAAACTGAATAGCTTCAAACAAAAATGTATTATTTGTCACGGTTCTGTGAGAGAATAATATCTGGCTCCTCGAGGCAGTTCACACCTGGGATATTTCATGCAGGCGCAATCAGATGGTGGCTGGGGCTGGACATCTAAGAAGGCTTTTTTATTCACCTGATACCTGAGCTGGCACAGCTGGGGGCTGGTCAAAGGTGTCTTTCTCTCCATGTGGACAAGGTGGACTTCTCACAACATGGTGGTCCCAGGGAGTCAGATCTCTTACGTGGCAGCTGGCTTTCCCCAGAACAAGCATTTTAGTGGACATCATAAGGCTTCTTATGACCCAACTTCTGCTACACTCTACTGCCTACACAGAATAGGCCTGGATACATGGGAGGAGAACTATAAAACAGCATGAATACCAGGGGGCAGGGCTCATTAGGGTCCATCTTTGGAGACTACCTACTACACATGATATCACCACTACTCTTTAAAGATAATATGTTTTAATATTTTGCAAACAGAGTACAAAGTCATTTTAAAACCTACGGCTTATGCTAGGGTAGCGCTAAAGGCCTCATGGGATGGATGGAGGGACACGGAGTTTGGAGTTAGAAAAGCCTGAATTAAGCTCCAAGCACTATCACTTATGAACTGTGAGACCTCAAGCAAGCAATTTAATTACTTCGAGTCTAAGTTTCAATATGCATATAATTAGACTAATATTTACTTCGAAGTATTATTGGTAAAAATCAGATAGATAATTGGTGTTAAGCTCTTCACACCTAATAGTTGCTCGATACATTTCAGTTCCTCTTACCCCCAACCATCTCTGGAATCCAGAAATCTATCCAGGTATTCACTGAATGCATGTTCGAGTATGTCTGATGGGCCTGGTTCTACCTTGGGAGGTGGGGATTCAAACATTAATGAGACACGTTCCTTTCCTTTAAGGAGCTCGTGCTCTGTTGAGGGAGAAAAAAAAGCATAAGCACAAATGCAACCTCGTGAGAGAGGTACTCTAATGAAGGCAGACTAGATGTTAGATTGGCAGCACAAAGGAGGGAATGGTCCATGCTATAGAGGAGTCCGCAGGGAAGGCTTCACAGAGAAGAGAATACTGAGCAGTACTCATAATCAGCATAAGCAAGGGGGCCAAAGCCCTGAGGTAGCATTATAGTGGAGATGAAGAGGAAGAGAGGGATTACAGAGAGACCTAAGGAGTAAAATGAAAGGAGTGGTTGGCTATCCAGAATAAGGAAGGAAGGAATCCAGAGATAATGCCCAGATTTCTGGCCAGGATGATGCAGTGGCTGGTATGGTTATTAGCTTATAGAGTGTATCCAGGAGGAAGAATGCGTGGGGTAGTAATGAACTTGGTTTTAGACACACATAAGATATCTGCAGGACTTTCAGAAGAAAGTTGTTCCACGTACAGTTGAATTTATGAGCCTGGAGTTTGTGGGAGTTGCTTGAGCAGGAGAGAAAGACTGGGAGTTACCTGACAGTTTGGTGAAGTCTTTATAAAAGTTAATCTTTTCCAGGCTAGCCAGGTAAATAAATGATGTCTGAGGCTGTAATGATTGCTTAACCAGCCATAGCTTTTAGCTTGAAAGACTTTCTTATTTTTCTAAATTTTTCTTCTTAACTAGAAGACGTAAGCAAAGGAAAATAAATACAGCAGTGGGTAAAGGACTACAGAAGTACACCAAACAGTTGAAGTATCTTACAACAATTCTCACAATAGGAAAAAAATTTTTTCTAATTCTTGCGTCGTTAACTAGCAATACCTACCAAACCTTAAGTGATGGTCCATTTAGTTAATTCCATAATAATCACAACTAACTTGTATTACCAAAACAGCCCCTTGTCACGGAGTTTGTTTCTCCCTCGCTTATAAGAGTAGCAAATAGAGTCAGGGTCTAATAAAAGTGATGGAATTACTGAGACTTTGCTTTAACTATTTTCACTTAAAGGTCAGCAGCATTTGCACTTACTCTTCTCAAGACCCCGTAAGAGCAGAGCATTAGCAACAAGGGGCTATGAGTTCTAATTCTCATTCCTCTATTCTCTAGCACGATTGGTTCTCAAACTTTTGGGAGCTTCCGAATCTCCTAGAAAGCTTATTTCTTTTCTTTCTTTTTTTTTTTTTTTTTTTTTTTTTTTAAGAGAGAGACAGCCAGCGAGAGAGGGAACACAAGCAGGGGGAGTGGAAGAGGAAGAAGCAGGCTCCCAGAGGAACAGGGAGCCCGACGCGGGGCTCGATCCCAGGACCCTGGGATCAAGCCCTGAACCGAAGGCAGACGCTTAACAACTGAGCCACCCAGGCGCCCCAGAAAGCTTATTTCTTTTTTAAATTGAGATTTTGGAGCCCCAACCTCACTCATTCTCATTCAGTAGGTGTGGCATAGAGCGCAGGTATCTACAATTTTAGCAAGTACCCCAGGTGATTTTGAATAAAACTATATGACCATAGGCAAACTGAATCATTTCTTAGGGCTCAGTTTCCTCACCTGTAAAATGAGAAGGACACCTGCCTTGCCTATTCTTCAGGGTTTTTTTGAAATCCGGAACTACAGTGATATATGTGAAAGGGCTTTGAACACTATGGGTTCTCCACATAGGTAAGATGTCGATATTGTCTGGGGCAAGGCATCAATCACATAAAGGCCTTGTTAAGACACAGGTTGCTGGACTTAAAAATTTAAGGTAATTGTTAAATTTCTGAATCAAATTTCTGAATCTCACAAGAGGGTTTGTGAGTCAGTATGTCTGGGGTAGTGCCCAAGAATTTGTCTTTCTACCAAGTTCCCAGAGGATGAGGATGCTACTTGTTTGCAGACCAGGCTTTGTGAACCACTTATGTGGACTCAAAAGCACTGGTCTCAGGCCAATTTGCTGAAAGCTGTTGAGTTGGTTCTGAGCGTTCCTGATCTTACCATATAATTCTCTGGGCATAGGTTTTCATTGTTTATGATCCCCAAAACTTTATTCATTGATCCAATAAATATTTTCTGAGTACCTTCAATGTACCAGGCATTGCTTTTGGCACTGAAAATACTACCATCAACAAAAAAGACCCAAAAATGAATTAATAAAATGATACAAGATAACAAGTGCCATAAAAAACATGAAACAGAGTAATGGGATAGACGGTGGCTGGGCTGGGGAGTGGTTCTTCATATAGAGTGGTCAAGGAAGTCTCCTCTAAGGAAGTAACGTCTAAGCTGAGACCCTAATGAAATAAAGGAGTTCACCATACTAAGAGGGGGATAAGAGCACCCCACGCTGAAGGAATGGGGAATGCAAAGCTCAGAGGCTGGAATTAGTGAATGAGCAGTAGTAGTGTTACGGGATAAGACTGGAGAAGTGGGCAGGACCAGAGAATGTAGGATCTTGCAGGACTTGGTGGTGTAGATTATGAGTCAGGTCTGTAGTAGGGAATAGACCAGCCTTCCCAAAATGTAATGTGCATGCAAGTCACCAAGGATTCCCTTAAATGTAGACTCTGACTCAGTAGGCATAGGGCAGGGATTGACAGTCTGAATTTCTACGAAGCTAGATGCTGCTGCTGCTGCTGCTAGTAACCAGACCACACCTGAGCAGCAAGAGCACAGAAGAAAATGTTAGGAAGTAAATAGGTTCTGTTATCTCCCAACCAGGGAAAAGTGGTATTTTCCCTGAAGTGTGGATAAAAGTTAAAGGGAATGGTGAAAGTTGGGGACTGGGGAAAAATCATGATGCTGGGGAATTTGAGACAGTAAAAATTATTATTCAGGAGGAACCATGGTGTTCCTTCTAGGATACAAATAAAAAGACTAAAACATTGTCACCAAAATATAGAATCTGAATAAAAAAAGAATTCTCTCGGTAGTTTATTTAGAAGCAGCAGGAATAGATTTCCAGAGTGAGTTTGCTCACTGTTTAGTGCTGTTGCTTTCTCCCTGGCCCCACCAGCCCTGCGTTCCCCCTGCTTGCAAAAGTAGTGGCTGCTTCCACAACCTCTTTAACCTCCTATGGCTCCCTGTGGCTACTGACCACAGCCGGAGCTCAAAGCTGCCTGCCCCTCCCTCTCTTACACATTCTCTCCAGCCCTGCCAACCAATGCTGCTGACCCTTCTCCCTCCATCCCCCAGGTAAGGGCCTTGGCCTTGGTTGGAGACAGAGGAGAAAGAGAGGACTAACAAGGGCAGGGAGAAGAGGGTAGAAGCCCATCGCCTCTGCAGCCCAGCTTGAAAATACAGCCAGAATCTGCTTCCCCTTCCCTGCCCCTCCCCTCTCTGGGGGCGAGGGGTGGGAACAGAGTAGTTTTATGTTATAGGCCATACGGCTTTTTCTTTTAAGGAATAATCTTCCTAGAATGCATCCAGAAACACGGTAGTCCAAAAAAACCTTAAAATCGGATGACTTCCTTGCATAAACTTCTATACCGCACGCTAGATCCCTTGTTTGTTATCATAAGCACGTGTTTCCCCCAAATTTCCTGTTTTTTAGATGATTTGTGAATTGGAAATTTTGTCTGTGGAAGGAAAGCCACATTATTGAAGCTGTAAACAATAGAATGACTATGGCTTTAATCCTTTGAATAAGACTTTGTTTCCCATTGACTGAAAACTTCCTAAAGGAAGGAAAGCTAGGAACATTCAGGAAGGATTTGTATTTTATTTTACAGCAGCTTTGTGAAGGGGGAAAATCATTTGAAAACCTTAGATTCCCTTTCCTGGTTGATGGACATCAGAACACACAGCCGTGCTGGGCTCTGGCTGCAGAAGGTGGCTCCCCGCCCACCAAAGACTTCCTGATCCCAGTGCCAGCTTTGTTTTGTTATTGTCACACCGACACCAACAGACGTTCATCCTGTGCCAGAGTTTCGTATATTCCTGAGACAGGCTAGGAACAGGTGCACCCACCATTTATCTCAATTTATTTACATGGATCAAAAATATTCCCCTAATATAGTCCATATATCTTATATCATATACTCTATAATTTACTAATTATCTGTTCATTAAGGATATGTAAGCATAACAATTGCAAAATCAGTCATCATCCATTGAATTTTAAATTACTTTAAATCCCCTCCCCAAGAACTATATTTTCATTTGCTTGATACACCAACAATCATTTTCTTTAAAAATAAAGTGGAATTAATTAGCTGAATCATCCTTACAATTTGGGGGATAGGATCTGTGGAAAGAAGAAGCTGGCCTTAAATCCCAAAATGCTGATGTGGCCACTCCTGCTTTGTGCGAATTGTGTGCCGGAGGCATAAATTATGGAGCCCAGTGCACGGGCTGTTAGTCCCCATTGCAGAAGCCAAAAGGGCCTCCTGGACACCTGCCCTTTCAGAGATTCTGAGTGATATCATCCTCATTTATTAATCCCCATTGAATGAAGTATACCACGTGTCTCCCCATCCCCTTATGGCCACCAGTCCTTAGGGCTCTGTCTCAGGTATGTGTCTAGGGACATAATTTAGATATTCATCATCCTGAGAATTATATTTCAGGTAGCAAATCCTAATTATAGGTCTCCTCCATAAGTGACTTCCCAGAGACAGAAGGTACAGCTGAGGTTAGGCTTTGGTCTTTGTGAGGTGTAATTAGAGAAAGCAACACCTCTTCATCAACAGAGTCCTGTCTTTATGGCATTTACCTGTGCCAATGGGAAGAGCCAGCCTCCCACTCTGTTAGAGACACACTGGGGAAAAGACACTGGGCCTTGGCTGGAAGACAAGATCCATTTCCAGTGTCTTCCAAAATTGTGCCTGCTTTGTCTTAAATTAGGGAAGGCCTTCAGGTTACTTTCAGTAGAAGAAGATTTAAAAGGCTGTTTCTATGTTAGAGTTTTTTAGTCTTTTGTCCAAACATGGACCCTTTTGAGAGTCTGTTGATAATTATGAATCATCTCTTTCCGCAAAAATGCACATACATGTAGACACACAAAATGTTGCATACCATTTCAAGGGGTCATGGACTCCTGGAGACCAGTAAACCTCAGATTAAGAACATGCGATCAAGACTTAGATACCTTTTAAAACTAGAGAAGTCAGTTTTATACCACACACCTCCAGAGCATTTAGGGGATGAAAGTTAAAGGGAAGGGCCTAAAAAATAGTACTTTTCTAAAACCGATCATGGCAGCTGCCTTTTTCCTGAGCAGCCATTATATAGTACAGACTGAAACACCAGCTTACACTCTAAGACAGAATGGTATCTCATGGTTATAGAGATGTCCAATATATACTGTCTATGTAATAACAGGTACCCTGATGGTTGCTTGGTAAATATATGAGGCCAAGAGCTCTGCCCATAGTACTTATTTATTCCTCACAACAGCCACACAAGGTAAATATCACTAACCCTTTCTACAGCTAAGGGACACTGAGAATGGAAAGAAGAAAGCGACTTTCCCAAAATCACACAGCACTAAGCAGCAAAAATGGGGCTCTGCCCCCCAAAACTCTCTGTCTCCAGAGGCCCTGCTCTGAATACAGCATGAGAACGCAGACCTATTGAATTTTGTAATTAGCTTTTTTATTTCTCTTAGAGGTCTTGAGGCAGTTATCAGGCAGAGTAGGAAACAGAAGCACTTTAAGACTACTTAATGCATAACCCCACGACCTTGCAAAGACAGCTCCAGCACGGCTCCCTAGAAGAGACCCGAAGGCAGACGTCCAGCTAGACAGTGGCACTGGGAGCCTGTCTTAAGGCTGCAACTGGTGAACAAGCACAGAAGGCTTCCCTCCCCTCTAACTGGTGCGGCTTCAGCTGCCTCCGGCCACTATCATTAGAAGCGGCAGTCCTTCCTTCCTTCAGTCTGAGAGGCTTTGTGCCGCGCTCCCGCCTGGCGCTTGTGGTTTGGAGGATGCGTAGAGTTCTGCCCCAGACCGGCACTGCTCCTCTGCTCCCCTCCTCTAGGTCACTGCCTGCCTGTCACTCTGCTGCCCTCTGCGGAGGAGGCCAAGTGGGGATGAGGAACCTGTGCTTCTACCCTACCGTCAACTGTGAATATAAAAACAGTCACGCATTCAGACGATTCTAACATTAGGCTTTTCTAAATATAAGTGGCAGCCTGGGACACAGTCCAGAATCTAGTATAGATGAATGAAGCAATCAAAGCCTTAAAGGACTTTAACCAAAGTAAGAGGATCAAGTAACATAAGTCAAAGAAACTTCACTTACTTCGGTCACTTTAGGATTAACCTGATGAACTTGAGGCATTTTTCATGGGAGGCAGTATACTGTAGTGGCTAAGGGGGTGGCTCTGGAACCTAGTGCTTGGGTTCTGATGGGGATTCCACCACTTGCTGTTGGACTTCATACAAGTTACTTCATCTCTCTGTGCCTTGGTTTTCTTATCTGTAAAATGGAGATAATAGTACGTAGGTCAAAAATTGTCCTAAAGATTAGATATATTAATAAATATATTATAGTTAAAACATCATAAGCATTCAAAAAGTGTTCATTAGTATTATGGTTATCATTTGGCCATTTTCACTGAAGCACGAGCTATTTTGTCCATAGAGCTAAAAGGAGATTGTGAAGACCCAGATAAGTTATACCTACTTCCTTGCAGAAGTGCGAGGGTGGTGAGGTAAGCTCGTGAACTTGGCATAAGGCCTCAAAAACAAGATTAGTGGAGGGGGCGACTGTGTGGCACAGTCAGTTAAGGAGTCTGCTGGAGACTCTCTGTCCCTCTCCTCCTGTCCCTCCCACTAGTGCGTGCTCTCTCTCTAATACATGAATGAATAAATCTTTAAAAAAAAAAAAAAAGATTAGTGGAGTCCCAGTGGTCCAGGTCCATTGCTCTATTACAAACTATCTCAAAATATAGTGGCTTAAAACAGAAGCAATTTCTTATTTCCTATGTTTCTATAGGTTGATCAGACAGTTCTAGTTTTATAGAGTGTTGTCTAGGGTCCTAAGTTGTCTGGAACAACCAAAATAGCCTGATTCACATCCCAGCTGGAAACTCAGCTAGGGTTGTTAGCCAAGGTCTTTGGTTTTCTGTGATGAGACCTGTTCACATGGTTTGTAGGGCTCCCTCCCAGTATGGCAACTGGTTCCAAAAAAATAACATTCCAAGACATTAAAGCAGAAGGTACAGATTTCTTAAGGCCCAGTCTTGGAGTTTAGACAGCATCATTTCTGATGCATCCTATTGGTCAAAATAGGTCATTGACCAGTCTAGATTCAAAGGGAGTGACAATAGGGTCACCTGGTTGGCTCTGTCGGTTAACTGTCTGACTCTTGATCTCAGTTCAGGTCTTGACCTCAGAGTCATGAGTTCAAGCCCTGCATTGGACTCCACACTTGACTGGCGTAGAGCCTACTTTAAAAAACAAACAAACAAAAAATGGTGTGACTATAAACTCTACTTCTTGATCAGGGAATAGCTAGCACATTGCAAAAGAACATATGGGATGGGAGATATTGTTGCAGCTATCGTTAGAACCATGATCTACCACAACCCAGGGAATAGTAAGAAACTAGATTTTCTTAACAGTGTTTGGATTGAGTGACTCAATGAGGAAGACAACTCTGAGCTTGGATCACCAACTTACCTACTAAAATGAAGAAGTAAATGGAATTAAATGTTTTAATTTAGCAAAACTTGTTTATATATGATTTAAATAGGGTTATTCTTCAGAATACAGAAAACAGTTCCTTTGGCTTAAAGTCATACTCGGAAGCATAAATGAGAATAGATAAAGGACGTTTGGTTGGAGAAAATAATTTTCAATAAAGAGAATTTTTAAAGTAAAAGCTTTTTCTTAAAGAAATGGTAGATGGTAAAACCACATGCCCCCTGAATAGAGACATAGGTGAGCTTATAGTGAAAAACTGAAAGGTATTATGTTGAAGTGAACAAAGTAGAAGACAACAAAGAGCATCTGAATAATAAATAGGAAAAGTCAGACAAGAGGTCCACAGAATCCTGTAATTGCCATTACTGAAATTTTTATTTTCCCCCACCTCCTTGCTCATATACAATTATTTTAAAAGTGTGGTATACTTTATGCTTACTTTGTATTTTACATTTCAATTTATTGGGGGGAGGGGGACTAAAAGTCTTTATAGAACTTCTGGATATGGCTATAGTAATGCATGGAATTACAAAATAAGTTTGGAGGTAATCTAACCAAATGAATTATTATTTACCCTGACTCTCCAGTGCCCCATGATTGTAGAAAGTCTGGTCTTTGAGATAATTTAGAGATGCATAATGTTAGAAATGCAATAGCAGAAAGATTTTGGTAGATATTTCAATGTTGGGGAGAAAAGAAAGCAATGAGAAATGACACCAAGGTTTGGGGCCTGGATGATAAATGAATGGTTATGTTTCCTGGAGTGATTAAGAAGCTAAGTAGAGGGGAAAGTGAATTGTCTATTGCAGGGGGAAACAAGTTTGGGACTAAAAGAATATTTTAAAGCAAAGTAGCAGCTAGCCAGTAGTTTTCTGAACATACTGATATCTCTGGCTTACTTCTATTTGGGAAAGGGGCCCTACTCATTCTCCTTTTATGAGACTATAACTTTTTATTATTCATTTTACTGTTTGTCATTTATTGAGTTGTTTCTACCCACTGTGTTTACAGCTCACATAAAATACTGAAGACAATCAAATATACAGAAACAAGGCTGGGAAATGCAACTCCCCCAGTGAAAATGGCATTAGTGTCTAGTAGCAGCTGCACACTGTAAAACAACTGGAATCACCTCAGACAGAAGGCAAATGAAAAACAAGGGAAATGAGTATACAGATGCCTCGATGGAAAACTTGTTTTTTAATAGAGGTGGTTCTAAATGGGCCATCGGGAAAAGAGGGTAAGCTGTCTAGATGAGAAACTAGACAATCCATCAAGAATGGAATGAAGAGAAGAAAAAGGTAAGGTTCTCATGGGAACAGGATATAAAATTGATGACAATGGGGCCTTCGTAGAAAATGAAGAGCAACATAACAATGTGTGCTATGTATTATTTGCATAAACTCCAAAGAACTTGGCACCGTCTGCATTTTCCACATCACAATCATAAACCAGGAAGTAAGAAAAAAAAGAGGTTTAAACAGCCAAAGTAGGGGCTGGAGTATTCAACTTTATTTTAGAGATTCCCCAGGACCTCAGTCTACAAATAATTCCAGTAAGCTTGGCTACTATCTCTTTTTCCGAACCCAACCATCTAAAATGAGATTCAGATTCAACATTTATATGCTATCTTCTACATTCATTACTTCACACTTGTTAAGCATTAACTATGCACTAGGCACTGTTCTAAATTCCATATGGATCAACTCATTTACCACCAGCGCAACCTACAGAATAAGGACTAGGATTATCCTCATTTTACAGATGAGGAGATTGGAACACAAAGAGGTTTGTAAAAGTACCCAAAAGCATGCAGCTGCTAAGTGGTAGAGTTGGGATATGAACCCAAGCTAGTCAAGTTCCTCCATTCTTTAACAACTAAGCCAGCCTTTCTTAAACTTGAGTGTGCATCAAAGTAATCTAAAGGGCTTTTTTTTTTTAAGTAGGCTCCACACCCAATGCAGGGCTTGAATTCACAACCTTGAGATCAAGAGTCCCGTGCCCCACCAACTGAGCCAGCGAGGTGTCCCTAAAGGACCTTTAAAACACAGGATGCTGAGCTCCACCCTCACAGTTTCTGATTCAGTATGTCTGGGGTGGGGCAAGAGACTTTATATTTCTAACAAGTTCCCTGATAATATTAGTTTGCTAGAGCTGCCATAACAAAGTACGACAGACTGTTATTATTGGCTTAATAACAGAAATTTATTTTCTCACTGTTCTGGAAACTTAAAGTCTGAGTCTAAGGTGTAGGCAGAGTTGGTTTCTTTCAAGGTCTCTCTCCTTGGTTTATAGATGGCTATCTTCTCCCTGTGTCTGCTCACGGTCATCCTTCTGTGTGTGTCTATGTCCTAATTTCTTCTTCCGAGGACACCAGTCATGATGGATTAGGGCTCATGCTATTGACCTCATTTTAATTTAATTACCTCTTATAAACCCTATATTCAAATACAATCACATTCTGAGGTAACTGAAGTTAGGCCTTCAACATAGGAATGGAGGAGAAGCAGGGAACATGATTCAGCCCATAACACCAGGTGATGCTGATGTCGACGCTGTTGGCCCAGGTTCCACAATTTCAGAACTACTGAATCAGGCAATACTACGTGCTGTGGCCTGTTCTGGGTGATTTTACGTATGTTTTCTCACTTCAATTACTATTTCATTTAACCCTCACATGAGAAAAATAACATTATTCTTACTTTTCTCAAGAAAATTGAGAATCAGAGATGTTAAATAACTTTCCTCAAATCGTACAGCTGGTGTAGCCGACACTGTTGGCTATACTATTACGACTAGCACCGGTTTCTACTCACAACACTTCTGACGCTAAATGTATGGATTTTCCACACCAAGTAATCCTCTCATTCCTTACAGACACCAACTGGGTGTCCTGCAATTTAATTCAATTCTGACACTACCTGGAGTTGGCGGAAAGCCCAAAAGTTAAGGGTGCAGTCCCACAAGACTGCCGCACTTCAGACACCAGTTGAAAGTAGTGGGTGTTCAGGTTACCCACACTTCTGTTTGACTAGGCTATAAATCAGAAGTTCTCATGACCCCTCCTCAGTTTTGATAATTTGCTAAAATGGATCACAGAACCCAGGGAAGTATTTTACTTACTATTACCGTTTTATTATAAAGGATATTATATAGGATACAACTGAATAGCCAGATGAAGAGGTACAGAGGGCAAGGTTCCACAAGGATCCCAAGCACAGGAGTTTCCGTTCTTATGGAATCTGGGATGCACTACTCTCCTGGAACATGGATGTGTTCACCAACACAAAAGCTGTCCTGACCCTTTCATTTAAGTATTTTATGGAAGTTCCATTATGTAGGTATGATTGACTAAATCATTGGCCATTGGTGATTGATTCAATGCCTAGCCTCTCCTCCCCAGAAGTTAGGGATGGGAGTCGGGCTGAAAATTGCAACCCTCTAATCACATAGTTGCTTCTTCTGGCAAACAAGCCTCCATCCTAGAGATATCTAGGGGCTTTCAGCCACCAATTTTCTCATTAACATAAAGTCAGGTGTGGTTGAAAGAATAACAGAAAACACTCCTATCACCTCTATCACTCAGAGAATTCCAAGGGTTTAGAAGTCCTGTTCTAGGAACCACAGGTGAATATCAAATATATATTTCTCATTATATCACAATACCTCAGCTGTGTACTCAGCATCCTTCTTCCCTTCCTCTTTTCTAACAGAATTTGATTTTATATAGGTATCCACCTCTCTCCCATGCATTCATGTGCTTCTATGGGGGCAACAGACCCAGCCCGTCCCAGTAACTGGTTCAGACACAGGCATGTGATAGAATTCTGGCCAATCAGATGTGAAGGAAAGCCTCATGAAAGGACTCTGAGGAAAGATTCCTGTGTCTAGGAGACAGGAACAAGAAAGTAGAAGATCTCTTTCCTTCCTTGACATTGTCATGACTGGATACGATGCCAGAACCTGCAACCCTCTTTCTACCAGCCTGAGGCTGAAACCTGCAGAGCTGAGAGAGGGGAAAAAAAAAAAAAAAAAAAGAACTCCTCTGTCCCTGATGACATTGCTGAAGGGCCGGATAGAACAAACTTCAACTCCCTTTCTCTAAACTCTATACTATGTGAGCAACTCGTTCCTTTACTGCTTGAAACAGTCTGTGTCAGGGTTTCTCTTCCTTGAAGCCAAAGGCATCCTATCTGATTCAGCTGGTAAATAGGGGTGTTAAGATTTGACTTACATGCATGTAGGAGAGAAGTTATAACTAAAAGAAGACGACCAAGGCTGGAGCCAAAATAAATTTGCAATACAAGAACTCAAAAAGCTTGGCAAATACTTTCACAAAAGGACAGATACTGCATGATTCCACTTACATGAGATATCTAGAGTAGTCAAAATGAAAACAGAGAGTAGAATGATGGTTGCCAAGGGCTGGGTGAGGGGAATATGGGGAGATGCTGTTTGATGAGCAGAGTTTCAGTTTTGCAAAGATGAAAAAGTTCTACTTATCTGTTATGCAACAATGTGAATAAACATTACTAAACAATATACTTTAAAAAGATTAAGAGGATAAATTTTATATTACATGGATTTTTATGCAATTAAAAAAATAGCTTGGCAAACTGGAGTCATTTATGCTCACACTTCAGAGGCCCAGAAGACATTATTATATAGAACACTGGCCTTGTTCCGTCCATCTTAAAGCCTTTGCACTGGCTGTTCCCCTGACTGACATGCTCTTCCCCACATCTGCATATTGCCACATCTCTCACTGCTTTCAAATCTTCAAATGTCACTTTCTCAACAAAGTCTATTCTGACCACCATATTGAATATTGCAACTTACCAACCCTCCTGTCCCCCAGCACTCCTCATTCCCCTTACCTTGTTCTATTTTTTCTTTCATTCTTATTATCACTTTCTAACATATTATACAATTTATTTATTTTGTTTATTATTTATTTTCTGCCTCCTCCCTCAAAAAGATAAGATCCACAAGAGCTAGGATCTTTGGGGTGCCTGGGTGGCTCAGTTGGCTCAGGTCACAATCCTAGGGTCCTGGGATGAGGCCCTGCTTCGGGATCCCTGTTCAGCAGGAAGTCTGCTTCCCTCTCCCTCTGCCTGCTGCTCCCCCTGCCTGTGTTCTCTGTCAAATAAATAAATAAAATCTTGAAAAAAAAAAAAAAAAAAAGAACTAGGATCTTTATCCACTTTGTTCCCTAATGTATCTCAAATACCTAGACTAATGCCTAGCTCATTGTTGGCACTCAATAAATATTTGTTGAAAGAATGAATGAGCATTAGTGTTCATCATGATAACTACAAGTCATCTGCTAAAAAATTTTGTATACATTGACATTATAAAATAATAAAACATGAAAAGTGACTTCTGTGCTAAGATGGCAGATCCAGTTTTGCTCCTGCCCCTAATCCTACAAAGACTATACTCAAGAGTATGGGAGAACAGAATAGGAGACAATAGCTCCAAAATGTGGAAGCTAGAGAGCAGACAGATCAATGGTAACCAACTTCGCAGATATGAAAAGTTAAATCTTAAGGTAGCACTGAGAATCAACCTAATTCATACCACAGAAACCTCAAAAGACTCAAAACAAGCAGCACCAAGTACCTCTGAAAATGGAAGTGGGGACCGGGAGTTATTAAAAGGAACACTTGGGGAAAGCTACCTGAGAAGTCTGATGCCTGCATCCCTCCCTATTCCAGTCTCTTGGCAAGAGTCCTCTCCTACCCTGTCATGGTGTATTCTCTGGAGAGGGAAAAGGGTGAATTCTTGGACATTAGGAACTGGGTACTGTATCAAAAACAGGCAGATTCAATGACTAAAGGCATGTTGAATGCTGAATATTCCCAGAACACTGGCAGACTTTTAGTCTTCACGCAGAAGATTAGAAGAGTTTTTTATTGAACAATCAAACCAGACAATGGAGAAATACCTAAAGACCCTAACATTTAGGGTTGCCTATCAAGTGGCCCAATGAGATCACTGCACAGTAAAGCTCAAAATGGACAAAACCCATCCAAGTACTCAAAGCTTCTAATTATATTCTTAGTCCTCATTTTTAAAATAAGCAGATAATCAAGGATTCACCCCAAAAAAGATGCTAAAATATCACAATATACAGAAAATTAAATAAATATTCACCAGACAGCTGGGGTAGGTCTCTAACATGGAAGACAGAGGCCAGAAATGAACAAGCAAAAAACAACTTGTAAGAAATGGTCTATGTAGAGAGAATACTTTAAAAATTACCCCCCCCCAATCACGTTATTACTATGCTCAGAAAGATAAGATGTTGCCTTCATGTAAAAAGATCAGGATGCTATTCTTTTAAAAGATTATTCAGAGAACAAAAAGGTGCTTTGGGAAATAATAAACAGGATGGTAGAAATGAAAATCTCAATTGAAAGATTAGAAAATAAAGTTGAAGAAATCTCCCAAAAGCAGTTCAAAAAGGCAAGGAGATGGAAAATGGAGAAAAATGATAAGAAAAGTAGAAGACCAACTCAGAAATATCAATATTTGAATAATAAGAATTCAAGAAAGAGAGCAGAGAGAAAATCAAAGGAAGAGAATCATCAGAAGTTTTCAAGAAAATGCCCCAGCAGTAAGTTACATGAGTTTTCAGATTGAAAGGCCTGCTGAGTGTCCAGCACAATGGTAAATTTAGACCCACAGGATGGCACACATTGTGAAATTCCAGAGCATTAGGAACAAAGAGAAGGATGAGTGGTAACCTACTAGCAAACGTCTACCTGCAAATTTCTTTTTTCCAGGGAAAAAAATCACATACAAAGGATTAGGAATCACAACGGTGCTTCAAACCTCTTAAAAGCAACACCTAGAATGGGTCTATGGGGGCCTACCCATAGTCATTTTCCTGATCCCTAATCATATAGTTTGGGATGGACACATTTGGTATTCGGAAGAACCCCACATTGGTTCCTGTCAAGACAGGAACACACAAGACAAGCAAGGCCAAGGTCAAGCCCTGACTGATTTGATTGGTAAAGATATAACAAGCCACTTTTAGATTTAGACAGTTTGTTAGTTAAATAGTGAAAAGAAGAATAAGCCAAAGATGCCAGCTCCCCTGTAATCTTTGTCCTACACACCAAAAAGGTTGACATTGAAACAAAAGGGACCAGATGACTGCAATATGAGGTATAGACACCCTGTTGCTGTGGAGCCACTTCTAGACTCCATCGACGCAGTTCACATTGTGTAGCTCCACTGGTGGGAAGGGCATGGCAGAGTCCCATACTTCATTAGACAGAATCCCAGAGGAGACAGGGAAACAAGTGAGAGATGGCCTCGCAGCCCCTTCTGTTCTCGGATGATCACATGGCATTTTTCCAAGACTCAGATTAGCTGCAGTTCAAGCCAGCCCTTGCCTATCTGGTTTACTTGGATACCTGCAAGGTTGTTGGGTTACACACTGGAATTGTTCCCTTATACTCCCTTAGCCTGTGAAATAGGGCTATCATATTGCAGAAAGCTAACAAGAAACCTCTAAATTTGCTTCCCCAGTCCTCAATTATGAAAGTAAATCATAAACAATATCATATCTCCAGGGAAAATGGCAGAGATTAGTGTAACCCTTAGAGACCTCATAGTTGACCATCCCTATCATATTCCTATTTTCACCAATCTGGTTCCTGCAAAAAGCAGACAGATCCAGGAAGTTGATGGCAGACTACTGCAAATTCAAGCAAGTAGTTGCAGCTGTGGTATCTTTACTAGAGTACATTCACAAGACCTCAGGCACATTATATATGGTCACTCATCTGGCAAATTCTTCTTTTCCATCACTATTAAGAAAGCCAGAAGCAAGAGTTTATATTTACAGTCTTCCCCCAGGGCTATGTCCTAAATAAAATTAATCTATTGAGACAAAGGGATCAAAGCAAGGAAGAAGTACATGTAGAGGCCTCATAAGCAATGGAAAGATTAAAAAATAAAAAAATACATAATAATGTGTATTCAGATTTCTGACCATCAGTTCATATATTAGGACTACAATTAACTGAGAGAATAAAAGCACCAACCAGCCATGGTCTGGAGGAGTCTCACTTCCATAAAATTCATGATTCATTACCAAATGAGTCCTTACAATCCCCAGAAATAATACTGAATCCCAAATAACTTCCAGGACTATTTAATCTTTCCTGTTCTCCTCAAATCACCAATCTCTCTTTTCTCCCTCCCCTACAACCACACCCACCATTCATGACTGAGCCTCTTCCAGAACTCATCAAATGGGAGTTCTTTCCTTTTCCTGAAACCAAGTATCTATAGCTATCCTAGCCTCCTCCCTACAGTTGTGATAGAGGAACTGTCATACTTTTGCTAGTCCTATCTCCTATGTTTTGATTCTTACCTCTCCCTTATAAAGAGAATCATATACTGTCTCTCAATCCTTCTTTGTCTTGCACATTCATCTTTTTCATGAATCCTTCCCATTAGTTTTTCAATGCACTCATATCTCTCGCTCTTAAAAACAAAAGTTTCAGGGCACCTGGGTGGTGCAGTTGGTTGAGCATCTGACTCTTGGTTTCAGCTCAGGCAGTGATCTCAATGTCATGAGATCAAACTGCACATTGGGCTTCATGCTCAGCTTGGTATCTGCTTGAGATTCTCTCTCCCTCTCCCTCCGCCCTTCCTGCTCATGCTCTCTCTCTTGCTCGCTAGAATAAATAATCTTTTTTAAAAAAATTTCACTTGCCTTATTCCCCATTAGCTATCACCTATATTTTTCCTTCCCCTCACATCCAATCTTCTCATTGGCTCCCAAAGACAAGAAAGGTACATCAGTTAAGAACATGGATTCTGGCACCACACTCCCTGAATTAAAATATATCATTTAATGGCTCTATAACCACAGACAATTACTTCACATCTCTTTGCCTCAACTTCCCCATATGTAAAAAGATTGTAATATTATCTCTCTGATAATATTGGTATAACAATTAAATGAGTTACAGAGGCAAGGGGAAAATGGCCAAGTAGGAAGTACTGAGCTCTCCTCTTCTTCCCATGGACACACGAAGGATACAACTAAATATAGAGCAACTTCTGAAAATGACCTGAAGACTAACATAACAGCTCTTCCACAGCTGAAAATATAAAGAAAAAGCCACATCCAGAGGGTAGGAGGGAGAGAGACACAGTCTGGTCAGGAACCAAACCCAAAAATAATTTTAGGGCATGTGTAGGGAAGCAGGGATCTGTAAGAACTTTATCCAGGAACAGAAGTGTTGGTGGGCATCATTTCTCTTCCCCTCCTTTACCTTAGCTGGCCCAATAGTGGTGGGTGCCAGTTCTGACACTCTCTATCCACCTTGCCAGGACCACTCAACTTACCCTGATGTTCCCATGCAGACCTGCCCCACCCAACCCACAGGTTCCAGCAGGCACCACTTTGCAAAAGTGGCTGCCACCCTGCCAGACTCAACAGACAGCCTTGACCAGGACCAGTGCTCCTCCAGAATGACTTCCACCCAGGGGAAAGGACGAAGGCCAGCCTATCCACCAGCATATCTATAATAGTTATAGCCCAGTCACAATAGGAGGTTGCACACAGCCCACACAGGAAATACCCTTGGAATGCCTGGTTCTGGTGACCAGGGTGGACTGTGCTTCTGGGCCCCATAAGACACCTTCTATATATTGCCACTACTTTCAAGACAAGGAGACATAGCTGACCTTCCTAACACACAGAAACAACATGCCAAATGAAAGAACAAGACAAAACCTCAGAAAGGGAACTAAATGAGGGGTGCTTGGCTGGTTCAGTCAGAAGAGCACATGACTCCCGATCTTGGGATCATGAGTTTAAGCCCCACATGGGGTATAGAGATTACTTAAAATAAAACTAAAAAAAAAAAAAAAAAAAAAAAAAAAAAACTAAATGAAACAGAGATAAGCAATCTACCTGCTAAAGAAGTCAAAGTAATGGTCACAAGGATCTCAATGAAGTTGGGAGAACAGTGGATGAATTCGGTGAGAACTTCAACAAAGATATAAAAAAGAACAAATCAGATCTAAAAAATACAATAACTGAAATGAAAAATATACTAGAGGGAATCAACAGCAGATTAGAAGATGCAGAAAAACAGATCAGGAATCTGGAAGATGGGGTAATGAAAATCATCCAAGCTAAATAGCAAAAAGAATTTTTAAAAATGAAGAATTTTAAGGGATCTCTGGAAAAACATCAAGCATACTAACATTCAAATTATGGGGTTCCCATAAAGAGAACAGAAAAAGAAAGGGACAAAGAACTTATTTGAAGAAATAATAGCTGAAAACTTCCCTAACCTGGGGAAGAAAACAGACATCCAGATCCAGGAAGCACAGAAAGCCTCAGACAAGATGAACCCAAAGAGGCCACACCAACACACATAAAAAGTAAAATGCTAAAAATTAAAGATAAAGACAATCTTAAAAGCAGCAAGAGAGAAGCAATTAGTTACTTATAAGAGAAATCCCATAAGGCTATCAGCTGATTTTTCAGGAGAAATTTTGCAGGCCAGAAGAGAGTGGCATGTTCTAAGTGCTGAAAGGAAAAAAACCAACAACCAAGAATACTCTACCTCATAAAGTTATCATTCAGAGTTGATGGAGAGACAAAAAAAATTCCAAAGGAGTTCATCACCACTAAACCAGACTTACAAGAAATGTTGAAGGGACTTATTTATGTAGAAAAGAAAAAATTATAACTAGAAGTAAAAAAAAATTATGAAAGAAAAATTTCACTGGTAAAAGCAAACATATAGTAAAGATCAATCATTTATACAGCTATTATGAAGGTTAAAAAGACAAAAGTGGTAAAAATCAACCAAATCTACAGTAGTTAGTTAAGGGATACACAAAATGAAAAGATGTAAAATATAACATCAAAAACATAAACTGTGGAAGGGGGTGTAAAAATGTACTGCCTTTAGAATGTGTTTGAACTTAAGTGGCCATCAGCTTAAAATAAACTGCTATGTACATAGGGTGTTATACATGAACCATGTGGTAACCACAAACCAAAATTCTATAACAGGTACACAAAAAATGAAGAGAAAGTAATCCAAGCATAACAGTAAAAAAATTCATTAATTCGCCAGGGAAGACAGCAAGATAAGAAGAAAGGAACAGAGAAGAACTACAAAAACAATCAGACATTTAACAAAAGGACACTAAGTACACACCTAACAATAATAATTTTAAAGGTAAATGGACTAAATACTCCAATCAGAACACACAGGGTAACTAAATGGGTAAAGAACAAGACCCATCTATATGCTGCCTACAAGAGACTCATTTCAGGTCTCAAGGCACATACAGACCAAAAGTGAAGGAATGGAAAAAGATATTTCAGGCAAATGGAAGTGAAGAAAAAACTGGGGTAGCAATACTTATATCAGACAAAATACGACTTTATTACTTTTTAAAGGTTTTATTTATTTATTTATTTATTTGACAAGGAAAGAGAGCACAAGCAGGGGAGCAGCAGGCAGAGGGAGAGGGAGAGGGAGAAGCAGGCTCCCTGCCAAGCAGAGAGCCCAACTCAGGGCTCAATCTCAGGACCCTGGGATCATGACCTGAGCCGAAGGCAGATGCTTAACCAACTGAGCCACCCAGGCACCCTAGACAAAATAGACTTTAAAACCAAGGCTATAACAAGAAAAAAATAAGGGTATCACATAATAAAGGGATCAACCCAACAAGAGGATATAACATTTGTGAATATTTATGCACCCACGAAGGAGCACCTAAATATGTAAAGCAAATGTTGAAAAACTTAAAGGGAGAAATTGACAAGCAATACAATAATAGTAAGAGGTTTTAATACCCCACTTACACCAATGGATAGATCATCCAAACAGAAAATCAACAAGGAAGCAGTGGTTTTAAATGACACATTTGACCAGATGGACTTAACAGATACATTTACTCCAAAAACAACAAAAGACACATTATTTTCAAATGCACATGGAACATTCTCCAAGACAGATCACAGGTTAGGCCACAAAACAAGTCTCAGTCAATTTAAGAAGACTGCAATCATATCAAATATCCTTTCCAATCACAATGGTACAAAACTAGAAATTAATTACAAGAAAAAAGCTAGAAAAAAACCCACAAACATGGAGAATAAACAACAAACTACTAAACAATCATGGGTCAATAAAGAAATCAAAGAGAAAATTAAAAAATACTTTGAGACAAATGAAAATGGAAACAAAATGGTCCAAAATCTTTGGGATACAGCAAGCAACTCTAAGAAGAAAGATTATAGCAATTCAGGCCCACCTTAAGAACCAAGAAAAATCTCAAATAAACAATCTAATCTTACAACTAAAGGAACTAGAAAAGTGAGACTAACCAAAGCCCAAAGATACTAGAAGAAACTTAATAATAAAGATGAGAGTGGAAATAAATAAAACAAACAAAAAATATAAAAGATGAAAGAAACTAAGAGCTATACTTTGAAAAGATAAACAAAATTGATAAACCTTTAGCCATACTCTCAAGAAATAAGAGAGAAATCAATGAAAGAAATCAGATGAAAGACAACTTACAACTGACACCACAGAAATACAATTATAAGAGACTACTACAAAATTATGCCAAAAAAGTGGACAATGAAAAAGAAATAGATAAATTCCTAGAAACACACAATCTACCAAGACTGAATTATGAAGAAATAAAAAATCTGAACATACTGATTATTAGCAATGAAATTTAATCAATACAAAAACTCCCAACAAAGAGAAATCCAGGACCAGATGGCTTAACAAGTGAATTCTACCAAGTATTTTAAAAGTTAATACCTATCCTTCTCAAACTATTCCAAAATATAGAAGAGGAAAGAATACTTCCAAATTTATTCTATGAGGCCAACATTACTTGATACCAAAACCAAACGAAGACACCAAAATAATAAGAAAATTATAGGCCAATATCCCTGATGAATATAAATGCAAAAATCATCAACAAATATTAGCAGACATAATTCAACAATACATTAAAAGGATTATACACCATGATCAAGTGGATTTATTCTAGGGATGCAAGGGACGGTTCAACATCCACAAATCCATGTGATATATCAGAAAAAGCATTTGACAAAATTCAACATCCAGTCATGATAAAAACTTCCAGCAAAGTGGATATAGAGGGAATATACATCAACATAATAAAGGTCATTTATGACAAACCCACAGCTAACGTCATACTCAATGGTGAAAAGCTAAATGCTTTTCCTCTAAAATCAGAAACAAGACAAGGATGCCCACTGCCACCACTTTTACTGAACTGGAAGACCTACCCACAGCAATCACACAACAAAAAGAAATAAAAGGCATCCAAATTGGTAAGAAAGAAGTAAAATTTTCACTATTTGCAGAGGACATGATACTATATAAAGAAAACCTTAAAGACTCCACCAAGGAACTATCAAAACTAATAAATGGATTCAGTAAAGTTGAAAGATACAAAATTAATATATAGAAATATGTTGTGCTCTCGGGAGTTAAGATGGCGGAGGAGTAGGAGACACCTTTTTCAGCCGGTCCCCCAAGTCGAGCTGGATAGGAACCAGACCAGCCTAAACAACCACGGAACCAGCCTGAGATGCAGGAAGATGCATCTGGATCTCTACAAATGAACATCTCCAGCGCTGAGTATTGAGGTACGAAGCGGGGAGCCGTGAAACCGCGCACAGATATCGGAAGATAAACGGAAGGTGGAGGGAGCCGCCGCGTTTGGGTGCCGGGAAGCGGTAGCCATCTACACGGGGGAGCGGGCGGGCCCGCGGACGGCACCCGCAAAACAGCAGACTGAGACCGTGAGCCGGGAGCGCGCGCCACCAGGCTTCTCACGGAACTCCGATATCCCGGTGTGCTCACCGGAAATAGACTGAGACAGGGAGCTCCAGGAGAGCGGGGGTGACTGGCGGCTGGGGGCGTTAGAAACACAAAGGACAGAGATGTGCGGGCCCTGGAAGTGAGGGCTGGGACGCCGGGTGTGGGGCGCACATCCCGGGATGCTGCAGGGTTGATCAGCACCAACAGTAACGGAGTTCAAGTGGCCAGAACATTAGTGGAGAACGGGCCGCAATCCCTCTGTTCTGTGACAGAGGCTGAGATTCGGCCACTGCTGCTCTGACTCTCAGAAGAGGCACAGCAAACCGCCAGGGAAAGCCGCCAGAGAACAAAAGCCTGGAAATACCGGCTCAGAGAGTGCCCATCCCCATCCCCCCTCGCAGGGGACACAGAGACTCTACCCAAACAGGGTTGCCTGAGTATCGGCGCGGCAGGCCCCTCCCCCAGAACACAGAAGGCAGGCTGAAAAATCAAGAAGCCCACAACCCGGGCGCCTGGGTGGCGCAGTCATTGAGCGCCTGTCTTCGGCTTACGGCGTGATCCTGGCGATCCGGAAAGGAGTCCCTCATCGGGCTCCTCCGCTGGGAGCCTGCTTCTTCCTCCCCCACTCCCCTGCTTCTGTTCCCTCTCTTGCTGGTTGGCTGCCACATAAATAAATAAATAAAATCTTTAAAGAAGAAGCCCACATCCCTAAGATCCCTATAAAACAAGGGGCACGGCCTGGGACCCAGTCAATAATTTGGGCTCTGGACAACCCCGCAACCTCTCCTCATCAGAATGACAAGAAGGAGAAGCCCCCCCCAGCAAAGAAAAGACAGTGAGTGTGTGGCCTCTGCCACAGAAATAATGGATATGGATGTAACCAAATTATCAGAAATGGAATTCAGAGTAACGATGGTCAAAATGATGAGTAGAATTGAAAAACTATTAACGAAAAGGTTACTGAGAATATAGAATCCCTAAGGACAGAAATGAGAGCGAATCGGACAGAAATTAAAAATTCTATGAGCCAAATGCAGGCAAAACTAGAGGCTCTGACGGCCAGGGTCACCGAAGCAGAGGAACGTATTAGTGAATTGGAGGATGGGTTAATAGAGGAAAAAATGAAAATAGAAGCTGGTCTTAAAAAAATCCACGCCCACAAATATAGGTTACGGGAGATTACTGACTCAATGAAACGATCCAATGTCAGAATCATCGGCATCCCCGAGGGGTGGAGAAAAACGGAGGTCTAGAAGAGATAGTTGAACAAATTGTAGCTGAAAACTTCCCTAATCTAGCAAGGGAAACAAACATTCGTGTCCAAGAGGCAGAGAGGACCCCTCCCAAGCTCAACAACGACAAACCTACGCCACGTCACGTCATAGTGCATTTCGCAAATATTAGATCCAAGGATACAGTATTGAAAGCGGCCAGGGCAAAGAAATTTCTCACGTACCAAGGCAAAGGCATCAGAATTACGTCAGACCTGTCTACACAGACCTGGAATGAGAGAAAGGGTTGGGGGGTCATTTTTAAAGCTCTTTCAGAGAAAAACATGCAGCCAAGGATCCTTTATCCAGCAAGGCTGTCATTCAGAATTGATGGAGAAATAAAGACATTCCAGAAACGCCAATCATTAACCAATTTCGTAAGCACGAAACCAGCCCTACAGGAGATATTAAGGGGGCTTCTATAAAGATAAAAAGGCCCCAAGAGTGATACAGAACAGAAAGTCACAACCGATACAAACAAAGACTTTACTGGCAACATGGCATCATTAAAATCATATCTCTCAGTATTCAGTCCCAATGTGAATGGCTTAAATGCTCCCATAAATGCCACAGGGTTGCAGATTGGATAAAAAGAAACGACCCATCCATTTGCTGTCTACAAGAGACTCATTTTGAACCCAAAGATGCATTCAGACTGAGAGTAAGGGGATGGAGTACCATCTTTCATGCAAATGGACCTCAAAAGAAAGCTGTGGTAGCAATTATCATATCAGATAGATTGGATTTTAAATTAGAGACTATATTAGAGATGCAGAAGGGCACTATATTATTCTTAAGGGAAGTATTCAACAAGTGGATATGACAATTATAAATATATATGCCCCCAACAGGGGAGCAGCAAGATACACAAGCCAACTCTTAACCAGAATAAAGAGACATATAGATAAAAATACATTAATAGTAGGGGACCTCAACACTCCACTATCAGAAATAGACAGAACACCCTGGCAAAGACTAAGCAAAGAATCAAAGGCTTTCAATGCCATACTCGACGAGTTGGACCTCATAGATATATAGAACACTACACCCCAGAACCAAAGAATACTCATTCTATTCTAATGCCCATGGAAAATTCTCAAGAATAGACCATGTTCTGGGACACAAAACAGGTCTCAACCGATACCAAAAGATTGAAATTATCCCCTGCATATTCTCAGACCACAACACTCTGAAATTAGAACTCAACCACAAGGAAAAATTTGGAAGAAGCTCAAACACTTGGAGACTAAGAACCATCCTGCTCAGGAATGACTCGATAAACCAGGAAATCAAAAATCAACTTAAACAATTTATGGAGACCAACGAGAAAGAAAACACAACAGTCCAAAACCTATGGGATACTGCAAAGGCAGTCATAAGGGGGAAATACATAGCCATCCAAGCCTCACTCAAAAGAATAGAAAAATCTAAAATGCAATTTTTATATTCTCACCTCAAGAAGCTGGAACAGCAACAGAGGGACAGGCCTAATACACTCACGAGGAAGCAGTTGACCAAGATGAGAGCAGAAATCAATGAATTAGAAACCAGAAGCACAGTAGAGCAAATCAACAGGACTAGAAGCTGGTTCTTTGAGAGAATCAATAAAATTGACAGACCACTGGCAAGACTTATCCAATCACCCAGATTATTAAAATTATGAATGAAAAAGGAGAGGTCATGACCAACACCAATGAAATTGGAAGGATTATTAGAAACTATTATCGACAGCTATATGCCAAAAAACTAAGCAATCTGGAAGAGATGGAGGCCTTCCTGGAAACCTATAAACTACCAAGACTGAAAAAGGAAGAAATTGATTTCTTAAACAGGCCAATTAATTATGAAGAGATTGAGTCAGTGATAAACAACCTTCCAAATAACAAAACTCCAGGCCCAGACGGTTTTCCTGGGGAATTCTACCAAACATTCAAAGAAGAAATAATACCTATTCTCCTAAAGCTATTTCAAAAAATAGAAACAGAAGGAAAGCTACCAAACACATTCTATGAGGCCAATATTACCTTGATCCCCAAACCAGGCAAAGACCCCATCAAAAAGGAGAATTACAGACCAATTTCCCTAATGAATATGGACACCAAAATCCTCAACAAGATCCTTGCTAACAGAATCCAACAGTACATTAAAAGGATTATCCATCATGACCAAGTGGGATTCATACCTGGGATGCAAGCGTGGTTCAACATTCGCAGATCGATCAGCGTGATACATCATATCAACAAGAAAAGACTCAGGAACCATATGATCCTCTCAATTGATGCAGAAAAAGCATTTGACAAAATACAGCATCCTTTCCTGATTAAAACCCTTCAGAGTGTAGGAATAGAGGGTACATTTCTCAATCTCATAAAAGACATCTATGAAAAGCCTACAGCAAATATTATTCTCAATGGGGAAAAGCTGGAAGCCTTTCCCTTAAGATCAGGAACTCGACAAGGATGCCCACTCTTGCCACTATTATTCAACATAGCAGTAGAAGTCCTTGCAACAGCAATCAGACAACAAAAAGGGATCAAAGGTATCCAAATCGGCAGAGAAGAAGTCAAAATGTCTCTCTTCGCAGATGACATGATACTCTATATGGAAAACCCAAAAGAAGCCACTCCCAAACTATCAGAAGTTATAGAGCAATTCAGTAATGTGGCGGGATACAAAATCAACACTCAGAAATCAGTTGCATTTCTATACACGAATAACAAGACTGAAGAAAGAGAAATTAGGGAATCCATCCAATTTACAATAGTACCAAAAACCATACGTTACCTTGGAATTAACTTAACCAGAGACGTAAAGGACCTATATTCTAGAAACTATAAATCACTCTTGAAAGACATTGAGGAAGACATAAAAAGATGGAAAAATATTCCATGCTCATGGATCAGAAGAATTAACATACTTAAAATGTCCATGCTACCCAGAGCAATCTACACTTTCAATGCTATCCCGATCAAAATACCGAGGACATTTTTCAAAGAACTGGAACAAATAGTCCTTAAATTTGTATGGAAACAGAAAAGGCCCCGAATCTCCAAGGAACTGTTGAAAAGGAAAAACAAAGCTGGGGGCATCACAATGCCGGATTTCGAGCTGTACTACAAAGCTGTGATCACAAAGACAGCATGTCACTGGTTCAAAAACAGACACATAGACCAATGGAACAGAATAGAGAACCCAGAAATGGACCCTCGGTTCTTTGGGCAACTAATATTTGATAAAGCAGGAAAAAACATCTGGTGGAAAAAAGACAGTCTCTTCAATAAATGGTGCTGGGAAAATTGGACAGCTACATGCAAAAGAATGAAACTTGACCACTCTCTCACACCATACACAAAAATAAACTCCAAATGGATGAAAGACCTCGATGTGAGACAGGAATCCATCAAAATTCTAGAGAAGAACATAGGCAGCAACCTCTACGACATCGGCCAAAGCAACCTTTTTCATGACACATCTCCAAAGGCAAGAGAAACAAAAGATAAAATGAACTTATGGGACTTCATCAAGATAAAAAGCTTCTGCACAGCCAAGGAAACAGTTAAAAAAACTAAGAGGAAGCCCACGGAATGGGAGAATATATTTGCAAATGACACTACAGATAAAGGACTGGTATCCAAGATCTACAAAGAACTTCTCAAACTCAATACACGAGAAACAAATAAACAAATCAAAAAATGGGCAGAAGATATGAACAGACACTTTTCCAATGAAGACATACAAATGGCTAACAGACACATGAAAAAATGTTCAAAATCATTAGCCATCAGGGAAATTCAAATCAAAACCACACTGAGATACCACCTTACGCCAGTTAGAATGGCAAAAATAGACAAGGCAAGAAACAACAATTGTTGGAGAGGATGTGGAGAAAGGGGATCCCTCCTACATTGTTGGTGGGAATGCAAGTTAGTACAGCCACTCTGGAAAACAGTGTGGAGGTCCCTTAAAAAGTTAAAAATTGAGCTACTCTATGATGATCCAGCCATTGCACCACTGGGTATTTACCCCAAAGATACAGACATAGTGAAGAGAAGGGCCATATGCACCCCAATGTTCATAGCAGCAATGTCCACAATAGCTAAATCGTGGAAGGAGCCGAGATGCCCTTCAACAGATGACTGGATTAAGAAGTTGTGGTCCATATATACAATGGAATATTACTCAGCTATCAGAAAGAACGAATTCTCAACATTTGCTACAACATGGACGGCACTGGAGGAGATAATGCTAAGTGAAATAAGTCAAGCAGAGAAAGACAACTATCATATGATTTCTCTCATCTATGGAACATAAGAACTAGGAAGATCGGTAGGGGGAGAAAGGGATAAAGAAGGGGGGGTAATCAGAAGGGGGAATGAAACATGAGAGACTATGGACTATGAGAAACAAACTGAGGGCCTCAGAGGGGAGGGGGGTGGGGGAATGGTATAGACCGGTGATGGGTAGTAAGGAGGGCACGTATTGCATGGTGCACTGGGTGTTATATGCAACTAATAAATCATCGAGCTTTACATCGGAAACCGGGGATATACGGTATGGTGACTAACATAATATAATAAAAAATCATTAATTAAATTTAAAAAATAAATTAAAAAAAAGAAATGAAAAAAAAGAAATATGTTGCATTTCTATGCACCAATAACAAACTAGCAGAAAGAGAAATTAAGAAAACAATCCCATTCATAATAACACCGATAAGAATAAAATACCCAGGAATAAGTTTAACCAAGGAGGTGAAAGACCTGTACTCTGAAAACCATAAGACATTGATAAAAGAAATTGAAGATAACACAAATAAATGGAAAGATGCTCACAGATTAGAACTGATATTATTAAAATGTCTATACTACCCAAAACAATCTACAGATTCAGTGCAATCCCTATTAATATACCTATAGCACTGTTCACAGCACTAAAATGAACAATCCTAAAATTTGTATGGTACCAAAAAATATGCCAAACAGCCAAAGCAATCTTGAGAAAAGTAAAGCTGGAGGTATCACATTCCTAGATTTCAAACTATAGTACAAAGCTATAGTCATCAAAGAGTATGGCACTGGCACAAAAACAGACACATATATCAATGGAACAGAACAGAGATCCTAGAAATAAACCCAAGGTTATATGGTCAATTAATCTACAACAAAGGAGAAAACAAGATACAATGGGGGAAAGAGGGTGTCTTCAATATATGCTGCTGGACAAACACGACAGCTACTTGAAAAAGAATACAGATGGACTGCTTTCTTACACCACAGGCAAAAAATAAATGCAAAATGGATTAAAGACCTAAATGTGGGACCTGAAACTATAAAAATCCTAGAAGAAAACATAGGCAGTAATCTCTTTAACATCAGCCTTAGCAACATTTTTCCAGATATTTTTCCTCAGACAAGGGAAACAAAAGCAAAAATAAACTATTGGGACTACACCGAAAAAAAGCTTTAACACAGCAAAGGAAACCATCAACAAAACAAAAAGGCAGCCTACTGAATAGAAGACATTTGCAAATGACGTCTCTGATAAGAGGTTACTATTCAAAAATATATAAAGAATTTATACAACTCAACACCCCCAAAAAACCTGATTAAAACAGGCAGAGGACCTGAACAGATATTTTTCCAAAAACATACAAATGACCAACAGATACATGAAAAGATGCTCAACATCACTAATCATTAGGAAAATGCAAATCAAAGCCACAGTAAGATATCATCTCACACCTGTCAGAATGGCTACTATCAAAAAGACAAGAAATAACAAGTGTTAGCAAGGATGTGGCTAGAAGGAACCTTTGTGCACTGTGGTGGGAATGTAAATTGGTGCAACCATTATGGAAAACAGTACAGAGGTTCCTCAAAAAAATCAAAAATAGAACTATCATATGATTCAGTAATTCTACTTCTGGGTATTGACCCAAAGAAAATGAAAACCTTAATTTTTAAAAAAAAAAAAAAAAGAAAAAGAAAAACCTTATTAAAAAAAGATATATGCACTTCCATGTTTGTCGCAGCATTATTTGCAATAGCCACGACATGGAAGCAACCTAAATGTCCACTGATAGATGAGTGGGTAAAGACAATGTGGTATACACACAATGGAATATTTCTCAGCCAAAAAAAGAATGAAATTTTGCCATCTAGGGCAACATGGGTGGACCTAGAAGGAATTGTGCTAAATGGAACAAGTCAGACAGAGGAAGACAAATATTATATGATTTTACTTATATGTAGACTCTAAAAAAGAAAAGAACAAAATATAGAGTCATAAATGCAGAGAACAAACTGGTGGTTGCCAGAGGGAGGTGAGGGGATGGGCAAAACAGGTGAAGGGGATTAAGAGGTACGAACTTCTAGTTATAAAATAAGTCATGGCGGGGGGCCGCCTGGGTGGCTCAGTGGGTTAAGCAGCTGCCTTCAGCTCAGGTCATGATCCCAGGGTCCTGGGATCCAGCCCCTAGCTGGGCTTTCTGTTCAGAAGGGAGTCTGCTTCTCCCTCTCCCTCTGATCTCTTTCACTCTTGCTCTCTCTCAAATAAATAAGATCTTTAAAAAATTAAAAAATAAGTCATGGGGATAATAGTACAGCATAGAGAATATAATCAGTAATATTGTAATAAAGTTACACAGTGATAGATGGTAACTGCACTTAACGTGGTAAGCATTTCATAACATGAAAGTTGAATCACTGTGTCATACACAATATTGTTTCATCTATATTTAGAATTTTTAAAAATTTAAGAATTAAGTGAGTTAGTGTATGTAAAACACTGACAATGCTTAGCACACTGTAAGCACCATATAAAGAAAGGTTTGTTAGAATCACTTTCACAGTACTTTCATTTCTTCACTGTCACTCACTTCTCAGCCAATTCTGACCCCATCACGTTACCATAAACAGTGTTTACTAAGAATACCAATGACCTCTATGTTGCTAAATCCAACAAATATTTTTCAGTCATCATCTTAAAGTCTATGCAGCAGTTGACAATCAATGTTAATATTCTCTTCTTGTGACATTCTCTTTTCTTGTCCAGGACTTCGATTACCACCTACCTTTCCTGTCTTACCCATCTTTATCAATAGCCCACACCTCTATTCTATGCTGCAGACCCCACGAGGCCAGGGATTACCTGGACATCCCCCCTTGGATGTCTCAAAAGCATCTCATGCGTACTACCTCCAAACCTGACCATGATCTTTCTTTCTCTACCCCCTCAGCTTGAATATTCTATTTTTTCAGTCCCTCTTCACCTGGCTGGCCCTAGATTTCAGTTGAAGCATCACTTCCTCAGGGAACCCTGAGGAGAATGCCCTCGAAGAAACCCTCATAGAATCTCCCTACTTTCAGAAGGAAGGTAAGCTACACAAGAGCAAGGGATGTCTGTCTTCTCACGACTGTATCCCATGACTAAATGAGGCAGCCTCCAGAGTCCTTTTGTTTTCATTGGGGTCTCTCTGCACTCTTGAACGAGTATTAACTGTGCCACTTTGTGCCAGGCTGACATACTTAGTTAAAACATGACAGAGTGCAAAGAAATCTAGCAGTAGAGACGGTAATCCAGTCCCCAAATTACTTTCAATTGCGATAAAAGGCTTATGGATCACACTATTTTTTTTTTAAAGCCTAACAGGGTGATTTGCCCCTTGAACAACCAACTAGTACTATGCACATCCTGAAATAATGCAATGGGTCCAGGTAATCAGCGCAATTGTGTGGGGTTTCTACCCTTGTGTTTACACTTCATCTACCGCTTGGGCGGTGGTACCCAATCCTACCTTAGCAAGTCAACTGCTTTTAACCCAGCACTCCTGTGACCCCAATACACAGAGAGCAGTTTGCGAAGATGTCTCCCGTAACCGCAGGCAGCTACAATGCCGCTGGGGAGTGTGGAGGCGGGAAAGTCCGAGGGACGAAAAGCCGACGCCTGACCTTGGGTGGGTGTTTTAGTGAACAGTCTGCATTTAAAGCCAGTAGGGGTAAATAAGGCTGAAAAGAGAACGGCCCAAAAGTCACAGCCAAGATAAAAGGGAAAAACGACAGAAGTCCGTTGCACGCCTACTGGAATTCAGGCACCTAGCCCCTCAGAGCCAGTCCCGCGAGACTATAACAAATTCCCAGGGATTCCCTCAAACTCCAAGTAAACGCCTGTAAGGGCGGAGCAAGAGGAGATGACGGCGCAGGGCCGCTCGCCTTACAGCGCTCCGGAATCTCAGTTCTCGCGATCTTTCCCGAGCCGGCCCTCCACGGGGAGTCCGAGCGCGTGTGCTGGCTGGAGTGCCGGGAGGGCGGAGACTGTGTGGCACAGAGAAGCCCCTTTGCCTGTCCTACGGAAGCCTGCGAGGAAGGGTGGTGACCGCTGCCCCGTCCTATTGTCCCGATGCCCAGCGCCAGCGCAAGCCGCAAGAGTCAGGAGAAGCCGCGGGAGATCATGGACGCGGCGGAAGTGGGTGTCCTCCTTCCCTGGGCCTGGGAGGACAGACCCCCTGGGCCGCACCGACCTGAGGGAGGGAGTAGGGTGAGGGGGGGCCCTGCCTCCGGCTCCGTGTTGGCATTTGGCTTGCAGGCCGCGGGCCTGGGGCCGGGATGCCCAGAGCCCTCACTGGGCTTCCAGGGCCCTTGCGCGACCAGCGTGGCCAGACCCACTTTGGATCTCATTTCTCACAGGGGCGCTTGGGAGGCCTAGCGTAACAGAAGCGTGTCCCGGGGTGGGGTAGACGTGGAGCACCGACTGTCCCGGAAGTAGGAGCGGCGGGGTCACACTTTTAGGCACGTCCATCATGTAATCCGCCCCCTGCTCCTCGCCCCGTAAAATTTTAATGTCCACTAGTAATCGATTTTTTTCTCAGCTCTTGCGTACCTAATGTTTTTGCAAGTAATGACAGTACTTAGTAAAACGATCTGCCGGTATGTTTAATGACCTTTTACCATGCGACAGTTTTAAAGAACGCTTGCTATTTTTATCTACTTTCTCACTTCTAGTGACCCAGTAAGGTAGGTAGGGAAGTTTGCAGAGCAAGCATTTGAGATGAAGTGATTCAAAATCATGTGGGTAATTCATAATACCCAGGGGTCCTTCAGTGCTTTTCAGAAATGAAAGTTTGAAGCCGTCCTACAACTTAGTGTGCTGTAAAATAACCAGGGCTTAATCCCTACCCAGCTCCTAATTTTTCTCTTGAGGAATTAGGATTTTGTGATAAACTACATAAGGAATGGGTCATCTTAATAATATTAGATGGAATAAAAATTGCTGAAATATGAACAGTACTGATAAGTGACCCTGTATTCATACGCTGTAATCTATGCTGGCCTCATGCTGCATTGTGTGACTGTATCTTTCTACTAGGGCTCGGTTATCTTTGTCTTTAGGTGTATTTTTTTTTTAATTTGAAAAAAAAATTGTTCAGTATTCACCTTAACTTTGGTTTATTTTGGTATAAACACAAACTCCAGTATCTGCCAGATCTAATGGAAAGGATTCCAGCAGATAGCTATAGAGTGACAGAAACTAATTGCTTCCTGTATGTTTTAAAGTACCTTGTAAAATCTAAGGAAATTATCTTCACTTATTCTTTATCTAATTATATAACATGTGCTCCCTTGCAGATAGCATAGGTCTAAATAATAAGATAGACACTGTGGTGGAATTATGTCATTTTATAGCTAGAAGGATCTGAAGATATCATTTTAGAAGTAAAGTGAGATTAAAATAAAAGGCCACTTATCTATTCAGTAAGTATAATTTGTTGTTAACAGTCTATACCATAGATCTTCTGTTTCCTGCTCCTGAATTTAAAATGTAACAAGAAATTAGATATTGTCCATTTCCAACAGCTTGCAACCCTGTATGCTGAAGGTAGTTTTAGAAAAAGGAAGCTGGTGAATTTTTTTTCCTTTTACAAAGTTGTAGCTTATATCCAACATCTCAGATTTCTAAAAATTGAGGACATCTGGTGCTCAGAAAGCTTACCCAAAAATGTTGGTTCTCTTTGAACATCTCTTCCTGTAATAGGAAGTTAATAAAACTGTGATACTTCATCCTACTCCCTTCGCAGAGGAAATTTATATCCCTGCTTTGAAGTCATTTAATGTTCTTTTTGAAGAAGGTAGTTAAGATGTGTTGTATATGTGTGAAATTTTTATATTTGAGTGCTGTTATATATGGTATATCCATCTAGGACTGGTCATCTTCAAAACAAAAGAAACTTTTTCTGTATACAGGTAAATGATATGGCAAATTTCCATGCTTTAAAATTACTGACTCTCTAAAGTAATAAAATGGTCCTGAAAGTTAAAATGAATTCATTTTTATATTCTGTTATCTGTATGTATGTGTATACTGTGCTATTCTTGTCTAAATAAAAAGTCATAATCCAAAACCGTTTTTTTGTAGGATTATGCTAAAGAAAGATACGGAGTATCTTCAATGATACAATCACAGGAAAAACCAGGTTAGTAGCTGTATGATAATAAAGCCTTTTTTTTTTCTTTCTAATTCCAGGAAAGCTCTTCATGAAGTTAATTAAGTTTGGCATAACTCTGAAGGCATAACTCTGAAAAGGTTAAATGAATAACCCAAGCAGACGCCATAACCCTGCATAATCATTGTCAGTCTAGGGTTACTACTCTAGGAAGGGAAGACAAATACATTAAAGAGTATACTTAAAATGGTAAATTATATTAAAAAGATAAGGTACAAGATTTAACTAAGATTTAGCTCTAGCCTAGGAGATAAGGAAGAGTGGTTAATATTAACTGCCTTCATTATATACGACCATTTTGCATGTTTTATGAAGCCACCTCCTTTCTTTTTCCCCCTTGACTTTATTATATTTCTTTGAAATTGACTTGTCACATGCTGTTTCTCTCAGACCTGTAAGTTTTCTATTTCTATTTATTTCTTCCTTTTGTTTGTATTTTTATATATTTGTATATATATTTCAAGCAGATTTATCTTACTCTCAACTATTTAACAATCACTTGTCTTTTTGTAAACACCCCGAATCATTCAAATATTGGTACAACTGCAGACCTTTAAGTTCTGGCCCATTGGAAGTACTAAGTACTTTTCTTTTCTTTTCTTTTCTTTCTTTCCTTCTTTCCTTCTTTTCTTCTTTCCTTCTGATTTAGAAGCCTGCCTGTGAATTTTATGCTTTGGAAATAAACCTCCAGGTCAGTTTTATTGTACTTTGGGATTTGATTTATTGCACTGCCACAAAATCACTTTTACTTCCCAACTTTCTTGGGAAAATGTACGATATAAGACAAATGGTTTGCTAAAAATAAACTATTTCCAAAAGCAAAGATAGTGGAGCAAAATAATTTATTATAAAATGGAATATAAACAGTATAGTATAGAAGATGACATTCCCCTGCCAGGACAAGCAGGAGAGGTGATTGAGACTTTTTTCCAGCTTCAGTATCTTCCTGAATTGGACTTCCTTAAACTATAACAAAGAAGCTCACCGGAGTTTCAATCTTTTACATGAGCCCCAATCACCTATTGGGGTATTGTTCCATTTGGCTGACAAAACCAGACTACTGTCTTCCACTTATAATTTCTTCTCACGGGGTGGAGGGGAGGGGAATAAACTATGTATGTCATCTGATTACAGTAATATAACAGGAAAATTCTGCCTTTGGTTTATTTCTGCTAAAATTCTAATATTTGGTTCAGCACAAGGTTTCCTTCACATGTGCTTCCATTTCTCCAAATTCCTTTGTTCTAATGCTAGTGACTTAAAAGTGTGTAAGAGGCAGATTTTCAAACTGAAAACCTGCTGCCCCTGATCATTGTCTCAGCAGTCATACTAGTGAGAGTGTGCCATGTGCCTCAAATATCTGTGGATGTGTTGAAGGTTAAGAACCCCTATGCTAATTAGTTGGAATGCCACACAAAAGAAGGAATGATACTTTCTGTTTTCAGAAGTAGTATTAAGGGGCACCTGGGTGGCTCAGTCGGTTAAATGTCTGCCTTGGGCTCAGGTCATGATCTCCAGGTCCTGGATCAAACCCTGAACCCCATACGGCATCAGGCTTTTTGCTCAACAGGGAGTCTGCATCTCCCTCTCCCTCTTCCTCTCTCTCGGTGATCTCTCTCTTTCAAATAAATAAAATCTTTTTTTTAAGTACTATTAAAATTACTGTAATCATGCCACTTATTTATAAGCTCATTCTTTTAGATTTATGTTACTCTGTTTCATTTGGTTTTGAGTTTTGACTGACTAGTTAATAAGTCATTTGCTTTTTCAGGCTTGGCATTTTCAGATTTGTCTTTTAAAATTTTATGCTCCTTCATCTGTCTTCTTTTTCACACTTTCTTTTGCCTGAGTTTACACAGCAGATTTGGAAATTGGCTTAATTTATAAGGTCTTTTTGGCAATGTTCTGTAGGAATTTTCTTGTGAAACCTCATGGCTTAAAAATTCCTCATTCTTTGTCTTTGTTTCTGGCAATGAGAACCGTGGTGTTCTATAAATCAGATTCTCTCTAAGCTGCATCTTTGCTTCAAGAGACAAGTTATAAATACATTTAGCAAAGTAGGTAAAATAGATTTATAATTTGATTTCATTATAATATCCTCCCAAAGGTATTTTTAGTAATAGTAACTAGGTTTTGCTGAACGTGATATTGACAGATTTCGTTACAATTAGGTAATGTAACTCTTGAAAATAGAGATCTTTTATTACTTATGATGTTATGATGTCATGTCTATTACTGTGTTTTTAATTAATAGTTAAATTTTTCTTTGATATTCAAATTATTGCATATTTCAAATAATAAAATGATTTCTGGATCATGATTGCCTTATATCAGTATCTTGACATAATAGTTGTTTTGTCACAGGTTTCCTGTGTGGGGATTTCTGGATAAATACAGTACTTTGTTATTAGCATTGGGGGGCTCACTTACAGCCCAAAAGGGAATTTATTGGCTCACATAACTATAGGAAACAAAGTGTAAGATAGTACGTAGCATAATTGAATTTAGAGGCTCAAGCAGCATCTACACTTTCTGTCTTCACTTTTTGCCTCCGCTTCCCTTAGGTTATTGGCCTTATTCTCTCATCCTGCCATCTCAGGTACTGGGAAAGGTAGTGGCTGAAGCCCAGGCCTACACCATCTCATCTCAGAAACCCCAGGGAGGAGAGCTTCATTCCCATGTCTCTATAGTAAGTCCCACGGGAGAACTTTGATTAGCTCATTTTGAGTAACATGCCTTCCCTGGATCATTCTCTCTGTCCTGGTGCCATGACTATCCAGGCCTGGCAGAAAATCCTCCCGTGTGGTCGACTTCTGTATACTGTGACAGGCAAGGGAAAATTCCATGTCCATTTAGGCAAAGGCAGGTGAAGACAGGCTGTATTTGGCCCTATAAGTCATTGAAGTATTCAAGAGATTTGCATTCTGAAACTATCCCTTTGACTCCAATGTAGACTGAATTAGGGGATCAGGGGAGTGCCAGTTATAAGGCTGTTGCTGTAGTTTGGGCAAACTAAATGGTACTTTGGTTTGAGATGGTGGCAATGAAGATGAAAGAATTGGATAGATTTTAGAGATGTTCTTAGTATAATTCATAAAACATGAAGCAAATTGCATATGGAGAATTTTAGAAAAGAAGGTGTCGTCAGAGATTGAAAGTTACTTAGGATAATACCAAGTACTTATGCTAGCTGTTAAACCAAAATAATTATGACTTTGTAAATTCTGAATTACAAAATTGTTTTACTTATTTGCTGCAGATCGAGTTTTGGTTCGGGTTAGTGACTTGACAGTACACAAAGCTGATGAAGTTGTTTGGGTGCGTGCAAGGATTCATACAAGTAGAGCTAAAGGTAAGATTGATTTCATGATTACAGCCCTTCTGGTAAGGACTCTGAATTTTTTGTTTTGCAAATTCCTCACAGACTAAAATATCATTAAAAACAAAAGAAAAACATCTATTTTCTTTCTTAAATCATAGTGAAGCTTAATCCATGGTTAATTAATTTTAGGTTCTTACAGGGCATCCTTGGGGTGTGTGGATGGCTCAGTTGGTTAAATTCCGACTCTTGACCTCAGCTAAAGCCTTGATCTCTGGGTCGTGAGTTCAAGCCCCATGTTGGGTTCCATCGTGGGTGTAGAGGTTCTTAAAAACAAAAACAAAAGACATCCTTAAAAATAATTTGACCTTAAAGACTCAGCCTAAGTCTAAGACTTTAAGGTACTTTTCTAGCATCTCTCAAAAGTTTAGAGTTGTTTTTTGTTTTTTTGAGTGAGTAGGGAGAGGGAGAGAGAGAATCCCAAGCGTCTCCACACTGAGTGCAAAGCCCAACACGGGGCTCTGTCTCAGAACCCTGAGATCATGACCCGAGCTGAAGTAAAAAATGGGACACTTAACTGACCAAGCCACCCAGATACCCCAAACGTTTAATTTTTTTAAGTGAAGAGAATGTTTGAGAAGCTTTTCATATGTTAATAGTCTTATATTTGTAATATTTAAATAGCCAAGAGAGGTGACAAAGAAATAAGGCTAAGTTCACGTTGTCCAGTATAGTAACCACTGGCTACATTTAACTATTGAAATTGAAATTGAAATTCAGTAGTTCAAGTAACTAGCTGTATTTTGAGTGCTTAATAGCCACAATGGCTAGTGGCTCCCAAATACAGCACAAATATAGAATATTTTGCCACTGTAGAAAATTCTGTCAGAAAGGACTAAGAATTTAGCATTAACAACAAAGAAGAAGGAGTAGGGCGGTTTAGACAGGCCTAGCCTGATAGGCAATAGACAATAGAAAATTGTCCTAGCCTAATGTTCAAAATTGTCTAAAAATATTGACACTTAACATTAGTTTATAATTTTATACTTTTCACACACTTTTTCACATTTGATATTCCCTACAAATTTGTGAAGTAGGCAGAACAGGCTTTGTTATTCCACTTTGTAAATAAGGATACTGACGCTTGAAATGATAAAGCCACTCGCCCAAGAGCTCATAGTATTGGTAGAATATGAACAGAACGTGGTAGTTTTCTAAGACAGTTAGTCTCCCCAGCAGAGCTAATTACTTCTGTAATATCTAATACATTCTGTGTTACATTTCTTACTTGTTCTAAAATGTTTATTATAGAATTAATGTATGCCATCTTATATATCTCTCTCATTTACATATACTTATATCTCACTCTCAGGATCACTACAACTAAAAGTTTGTCTGTTCTTCCAATATACTCCCCCCAAATAGCTGAATACTGTTGGACTTTGAGAAAACTGGTGGAGTTTTAATTTTTTCAAAAATGTTGATTTGCCTTTCTGAAAATTTGGGCCATTTACTCTACTAAAAGATAATCACATTGTATTGTAATCCTTCATTTAGTTGTCTTCCTTCCATTAGACTGAGAGCCTCTGTATGTTTCCTAAACATAGTTATTTAGCAAATTAAAAGATACAATGCATGCTGCATGTAGGCCTGAACCAAGAATAGTTCCCTTTGCACCCATCCCCCAGATGGAACAATTTGAGTATCAATAAGGATAACTGCAGGGGCATCGGGTGGCTCAGTGGATTAAGCATCTGCCTTGAGCTCAGGTCATGATTCCAGTGTCCTGGGATTGAGCCTCACATCGGGCTCCCTCTCAGCAGGAACCTGCTTCTCCCTCTCCTCCCCGCTCATTCTCTCTTCTCGCTCTCTCTCTCTTTCTCTCAAATAATAAATAAATAAAATCTTTAAAATAAAATAAGGATAACTGCAATGAAATATATCAGATATTTTTAAATCCATAGATTTATAATAATGTTAAGACAGGCAACAAAACCTGGTTGGTCACTGATGAAACAAGCTCATCATTTTGAAAACTGGTAAATAAAGAGAAAGTACCATTTCTGTGTGAATTGTATATTCACTGGCTAACCAAATGGTAGATAGGGGGAAGTTGCTGGACAAGTATTCCAGCTAATAAAATGAAAAAAAGCATGTTAGAACTTCATCATTTTGCCCCTAGTAAATTACCCAGGCATTCATCACCAGTGACTGCTAATGACACAATAGAGAGACAACCAGAAATATTTTATGTCTATTCATGAAAGAACTCAACACCACCCAATGCAGTAATCTTGCCCAAAAGAATTGTACCTGAATCTCATGCAGCCTTTAGATCTAACCACCAACTTATAGGAAAAACATAGGATAGAGGAATATGTTAAGTAACAATGAGGATGCAATCAGCAAAATCTAGACTATAGGAAACTACTGGGCAAAAATGACCTCGTCTCTTCTACAAATAAATTGAAAAGGGAGGGGTGGACTTAAGAATTTTATCTCTCAACAGTCATTTATTTGGATCAGAATTTAAATATATAGTTAAATGAAGGAAGGAAGGACACTTGAGACTCTTCGAAATTTGAACATTGGCTGGATGATGTTAAAAAATGTTCTTTTTAAGTTGAGATAATAGTACTGTGGTAACGTTATTTTTAAAAAGATCTTATCTCTTCAGAATCCATATTGAATTATGTATGGATGAGATAATGGCTGAAATTTGCTTCACAGTATACAGGAATCGAGGGATATGAGGATTGGGATAAAGCTGAAACAAGAATGGCCATGAGTTGATAATTATTGAAGTACATGGGGATTGTAGGTAAACATTGGTATCATTTACAAATAATGATCTTTTTGTCCTTTTCTTTCAAATGTTTATCTCATTTTTTGTTTCTCTTTGCAATGATTAGTAGATTCTCCAGTACTACGGGGATTTCCTCAATGAAGAATTTTTCAGACAGCAGAGATTTAAACTCCTGATGAGTTATTTCATGACTTTGGGTGTTCTGCATAAAATGTCATTAGAAAACAATGCCAAAGTTTAAAGACTAGATTAAAAGAAGTTTTTTCTAGTCCAAATTTTCTGTTATCAGGAATAGGTGTTAAATTTTACTTGACCTTTTTCCATCAGTTTTTTTCCCTCAAAATATAATTGTGTTGAGTGTATTTATATAGAGGTTCATATACTATTCTCTCTGCTTTTGTGTTTTTTGAAATTTTCCATATAATAAAAAATTAAAATGCAGTTGATCCTCTTTATTGATGGATTGTGTATTTGCAAATTCTCCTTGCTAAAATGTAGTTGTAACCCCAAAATCAATACTTGCAGCACTTTCACTGTCATTCACAGAAATGCCAGGCATGCACATGTGCGGAGAGGCAAGAAACTTGAGTCACCCAATGCACAGGGTCCCAGCTGAGGTCAGACAGTGAAGCTCTGCCTTCTTGTATCAGCTCTGATGAACAAGTGTTCTTTCACAATCTATTTAATGCCACATTCTTCACACTTGTATGCTTTTTGTTGGTGAAATGGCTGTTTACAGTGGCCACCAAGCATAGAGCTAAAGTACTTTCTGGTGTTCCTAAGTGCAAGAAGGCTTACGCCTTGCAGAGAAAATACATGTGTTAGATAAGCTTCATTCAAGCATGACTTACAGTGCTGTTGGCCATGAGTTCAATGTTAACGAATCAACAATATATATTAAATAGTGTGCCTTCAAACAAAAACACCTACAAAACACCTGTGTATTGATGGACTGATGAAAATATTGTGACCAGAGGCTCACAGGAACTTAACCTTGTATTTCCCTAGGAGCAATGGTTCGATGTTTGCAAATTCATTGTTCCTGCTGACTTTATAGAACATAACTACTACAAATAACAAGAATCAACTCTTTGTAATTGTAATGATTTATACTAGTTGGAATTCTTAATGTTGAGCCATTTTTGAATTCTTGGAATAAACTGAATTTGGCAAAGGTGTGGGTAGTATTCTTTTAGTATAGTACTAGGTTAAGGTTCACTGTTTTTTTCCTTGGAATTTTGCATTAATCTTGTTTTCATAATTTTTTTGGGAAAATCCTATGATTTTGTTTTTAAGTTTGTATATAAGTGTCTGTCTGTGTTTAAGCTGCAAGTTACCCAAGTAATACATTAATATCTTTACATGAATTTTTCAGAGAATACAGAAGTGATACTTTCTTTTTTCTTCTCTACATCTATCCTCTGCCTTAGCCTTTCTGTTCTTAATAATTTGTTTAGTGTCTTTCCAAAAATCTTTCTTTTTAAGGCACGTTGCACGCATTCATATATACAGGTTTTTATTTGTTTTGTGTGACTTTTAACTTATTTTACGTAGATGATAGAGTATTTTACATGTTACTCTGCAACTTTTAAAATTTTCAATTAACAGTGTTTCTTGGAGATCTTTCCATGATACTAGTCACAGATCTACATAAGTCAGTATTTCTCCAGGGTAGATATCTAGAAGTGAAATTGCTGGATTGAAGGGCATACATATACATATTTAAAATTTCACCAGATTATCCTCCAAAAAAACTGCTCAGTTAATACTCCCAAAAGTATGTGACAGTACCACTTTCTCTGTATTGTTACCAATAATAATCATCCGCACTTCTCAAAGTAGATTGTCTAAAGAAATAAATAAAATCTTATGGTTTGAATTTGCAAAACCCTGATTGCTGCTACTCCCTTCTTCCTTATATAGGAATAATAGCTAGTAAATATGACTGACTTGGAAGCATTCAGGTGCCTTAACTCCAAAAATAGTAACACACTGAAACTGGACTTGGAAATAACCCATGCTGGCAATTTCAAGTAGAGCAAAGCTCTGAAAAACCACGAATAAGGAAATGGGAGTGTCAAAATCATAGTGTCAGAAGTATGACAACTAGAATCCTGTTATGTCAAAAAAAACAAAAACAACTTTTAATAACATATTCTTAAGGGTAGTATTTCATACATTTTTAAAAAGTAAATCAGATTTCTTACTAGGTTTGTATATTCTATCCCTAAAATCAAGTGGTGTATAGAGGAGCAAGAAGAAATTTTTAACTCTTAATGATACGCTTAAAATTCATTTCTTTAGATTGTGAAAGCTTATGCTCTTACGCCTGCATATTGAAAGAGTAATTGAAATATCTGTGACTCCTTTCAAATTTTATATATACTACATTGAAGCCAGAAAATACTTCTCCTTCAATATTATTCTTTCTGAAAACTTACTTACACTTCCAAAATAGCTAGTTTATTTTGGTTGTCAGATAGTTTAAAAGCTCACGAACTTATGTTCGTGCAAGAATATTTCGGGGGAATAACAATTGGAAAGTGCTTTAAAACATTCGGGTCTTTGCTGTTTTATTTGGTAATGAATTAACATAAATGATAAAGGAAAATGTTAATGTTGGGTATTAGGAAGTTAAGGAACATTATCTAACTGATGAATTCAGGAGCTTGGCAAGCTAAAAGACAGTAGGAGGAGATGAAAACATAAGATTGCCTCACAACTTGGATAACGTAGTTCTCCCACAAAAGCCCACTTTATTACTGAGCTATCACTATAATGGAGATGAGGGTGAGCCTTTTTGTCCTGACTATGACTATGTTTGCACCAGGTGCTATAAAAAGTATCAAACTTCACATTTTTCTAAAACAGGACTCTTGTGTAAACTTAAGAAATAAACTGCCTCTTCTAAAAACTTAACCAAAATGCAACACAAATTCTTAACTGTTAAGGAGCTAAATTTAAAATATCTATAAGTAGCAAATTATTCAGCTTTTTTGAACGTTGACTTTATGTTCCTTTCTATAAACTCTCTCCCAGTTGGCGGGTTCCAAGAAGAAAGACAAGTAATATTTAGCAGTTGATTAGTCTGTCTTATAAAGTTCCAATACTAACTTACACAGGGTGAGAAATTACATATTTGCTTCTTAGAATAAAAGGTAATATGTAGATCTAGTAAAAATTAAAATTCCAAAAGTGCAAAAAGATATAAAAGGAAAGGGCGCCTTGGTGGCTCAGTCAGTTAAGCATCTGCCTTCACCTCGGATTGTGGTCTTGGGGTCGTAGGATGGAGTCCCACATCGGGCCCCGTCTGCTCTTCCCCCGGTTCAAGCATGCGCTCTCACTCTCGCGTGTGCACGCTCTCTCGCGCGTGCAAAAAAATTTAAAAATCTTTAAAAAAAAAAAAGATATAAAAGGAAAAATAGAAGTCTCACCATTCTAGCTTCTCCATCTCATCACAGTCTCTTCCCCCCAAAATAACCACTGTTGTTTCTTGTGTATCCTTCCAGGAAAAAAAATGCATTTACAAGCATGGGTATATTCTTTGTTTTTTAAATGTACATAAAAGGGATGGCAGTTCACATGCTGCTCCCTGTTAACACTCACCAGTGTCTATGAGAGTGCCTTGCAAAACGCGAAACAAAGCAGGTCGTGCAGTGTATGTCCAACCAGAGCCAAGGAAGGAACAATTTTGTTTACTAACAGCCAAGAACTTGGTCTTGAAAGTACTTGATAAAAGTAGTCTGAGTGGACAGGTCTACTTACCAGGAAACCAGTACTGGGTTTTTGTGGGGTTTTTTGAGTCTTTTAAAAATCTTTTTGAACGGACCATCAAGGTTCTAGTATTTGAAAATGCTTTGAACACCAAAAACCTGGGAACCATAGCATAAAAGTCACGTGTAGGTCATTCTACTAGTAAAGACTGCTTAAATATGAAGTAAGTGATAATAGAGTTTCAGTGCTTTTATAGAAATACTACTACTATGAACATCTTTGTAACTGTGACTCTCTCCATACTCAATTTCCTTAACATACATTTTTTTTAAAGATTATTTATTAAAGAGAGCATGAGTGGGGGAGGCAGAGAGGGACAGAGGGGGAGGGAGAAGCAGACTCCCCACTGAGTAGGGAGCCAGATGTGGGGCTCCATCCTAGGACCCCAGGATCATGACCTGAGGCCAAGGCAGACACTTAACCAATTGAACCACCCAGGCGCCTGCTTAACATACATTCTAAGAAATACATTTCTTGAAGCAAAGAGAACAATTTTAAGCCTTTTAATGCCCATTGTCAAATGATTCTCCGAAAGCCTATGCAAGTTTACCTTGCCATCAGCAACTTATGAAGGAACGGTTTTCATTTAATTCTCTCAAGCATTAGATAGCATTACATATTTTTAAATCTCTGCTAATTTGAGAGGTAAATTATGGTTATCATTGTTTGCTTCAACTTGCATTACCTTCATTTCATTTTTTTCCTTATATTTATCTACTCAGTTTTTTTCTTTTTCTTTCAAATGATTTGTTCTAGTTTATTGCCCATTTACCTACTGGAATCTCAGTGTCTTTTACTTCTAAATCTTTATGATCTCTGTATTAAAGATATTAACTCAGATAGGTTATAAGTCATTCAGCAAATAATTTTTCCCAGTGTTTCAGTTTTTTATATATAGATATTCTGTAGCTTTTAAACTTAGAAAGGTCTCCCTCCTCTTTTGTACAGTTTAATATTGTTTCATTTTTTACTCAGTTTTTTATTTGTTGGTTTGTTTGGTTTTTTTTTAATTCCTGAATTCTATCTAGAATTAGAATTTCTTTTCTCTAATAGGGTCTATTTTGAGTTTATTTTTCTGTTCCTTTGATCTGGATGTTTTTGTGCTGATACATTTTTACTTTTAGGTTTATATACTATCTCATGGTGCTGGTTTTACTACTTCATCCTCTCCCTTCCATCTGTTTCCTTTTTTTTTTTTTTTTTTAAAGATTTTATTTATTTATTTATTTGACAGAGAGAGACAGCCAGCGAGAGAGGAAACACAAGCAGGGGGAGTGAGAGAGGAAGAAGCAAGCTCCTAGTGGAGAAGCCTGATGTGGGGCTCGATCCCAGAACGCTGGGATCACGCCCTGAGCTGAAGGCAGACGCTTAACGACTGCGCCACCCAGGCGCCCCTGTTTCCTTTTTTAAAAAATAAAAGGTTTAATATTTAGAATTACATACAATAAACACATTAAGCATTAAAAGAGAACAGTGAACAATCTTCACTCCACCCATTACCACTGATTTCTTGATTTGTTTTCCCTAGCAGTGAGGTCAAATCTTAGGGAGCACATTGGCTTCTATATTTAGCCTCCTAGAACTTTCCAGGTTTTACATATTATTTGTGTTGAATCTTGAAGATGGCCAAGATTTCCTTTCAACCCTTACGTTTCTTCTATACCTACCCCCCTGATTGTGTTATTCTCTTAAAAAGTATTTTTTCTGATTAGAAAAATAGTACATGCTTATTGTAGAATGTTCAGAAAAAAACAAAAATACGAAAAACAGCATAATTTCCTATAATTTCACATCCTTTAGTAGCCACATTGTGGTGGGTTTTTTTTTTTTCCTATCCAATCAGTTTCGTATTTTGGTGGGTTTTTTCTCTGCACAATTTTAATACACTTAGACAAACAAAATTGGGATTATACTATATGGTTTTATCACTTCCTTAACATAATAGTCTATCATGATTGTCTATCAAATATTTACTTTGTGTTCCCAGCACCTGGCATGGTTGTTGCACATTGTAATCCAAATGTGAAATAGGAATGGTAATCAATCAAATAAGTAGCCAGTGGTGCTATTAATAATAATTAAGGGCACCTGGGTGGCTCAGTCAGTTAAGCATCTGCCTTTGGCTCAGGTCATGATCCCAGGGTCCTGGGATCGAGTCCCGCATCAGGTTCCCTGCTCAGCGGGGAGTCTGCTTCTCCCTCTCCCTTTAAAAAAAAAAAGAAAAAATAATAATTAACATTAATTAGTAACATTAATTCATACTTAACATTAGTTAGGTATGTCACAACTCAAAATATATTACCTGTATAATCCTCAAGATTATAGGAGAAAACCCCAAGAGTAACATACTTATATGTTCTCGATTTTGAAGCTGAAGACTGAAGCATAAAGTAGTTTAATAATTTTCCCTCAGGCCCCTTCCCAGGAAGTGATAGGATAGGATCCTAGGTCTTTGGATTTCAAAGCTTTTACTCTTTAGCGACCCTTACACTAAGTGTTACCCCCTAGTGCTGACCCAGAGACATTTTCATGTGCTAAGCCTTTTTGTAAGTCCTGTAGAGCTCCATTCTCTGTCCAGGTCTTTTGTGTAGCACTGGAGTTCATCGCAGCATGGCTTTGTAGTGCAGCTAGGTCTGTGCTGCCTATCTGCACTATTAGAGCAGCTAAAATACTTACTAAATCACATTCCCTTCCATTGCACAAAAACATTCTGTTAAAGGTTTCTCAAATATTCTGTGGTTTCTGTCGTTCCCAGGGTAATGTCATTTCGATCCATCTGCAGATTTCTCCACGGTAACAGTCTTTATCCATTCAGTATCTTAAAATCCCCTTGAATGCGTTTAGTATGTGTAACTTTCTTTTTAAGATTTTACTTTATGACTGGATCATAGTCCAAAGGAAAGGGAAAATAAGTGTATATTTCGTGGTTAAAAATATGTCAGTCATACATCACTCCAAAGTCCATAGATTATGTCTGTGTTGGCACTTTGTTTGCAACATTTTTTTTTTAGACTCATGATTGTGGTCTGCTTTGTGTTTCAAAATACTGTATGTTGAAAGAAATGACTGTGAGTCTGCTTGCATTTTTGCTTTTTTTTTTTTTTGCAAGTATTTTAAAAACTGAAATCTTTTGGTGTTTTATAAAACAATCTGATGAGAAAAGTGATCTTGAAAAGGTTTAACTTGTTTTATGAGGAAGTAATTTCCCAAAACTTGATCAGAGACTTAAAAAGAATTTGCTTTGGAGGAAAAGGATGTCACAAGGATAAATAGTCACTGAATCTATTATGAATAATATTTTTGAAAAGGTTAAGAATAGGGAATGGCAGTTCCTTATGAAAGGAGGGGAGATTGCGGGGGGCTCTTAGAGGCCCAGAATATGTAAAAATAAAACTGGTTATAGAGGATAAAGACAATGATTTTTTTATAGACAAAGTAAGTTATTTGGAGCAGCACCTGAGTGGCTCAGTTGGTTAAGCGTCTGCCTTTGGCTCAGGCCATGATCCCAGTGTCCTGGGATCATCCCCCTGTCACGCTCCCTGCTCAGCAGGAGGGTCTGCTTCTCCTTCTACCTCTGCAGCTCACCCAGCTTGTGCTCTCTCACTTGCTCTCTCATTTGCTCTCTCTCAAATAAATAAATAAAATCTTAAAAAAAAAAAAAAAAAGTAAGGGGTGCCTGGGTGGCTCAGTCGTTAAGCGTCTGCCTTCGGCTCAGGGCATGATCCTAGTGTTCTGGGATCGAGCCCCACATCAGGCTCCTTCGCTGGGAGCGTGCTTCTTCCTCTCCCACTCCCCCTGCTTGTGTTCCCTCTCTCACTGGCTATCTTTCTCTCTGTCAAATAAATAAATAAAATCTTAAAAAAAAAAAAAAGATATTTGGGGTAAAGAGGAAAATGCAGAACTCTAATAAAGGATGAGGAATATGATAAAGGAAAACAGGAAAATAAAATGTGGAAGAAACTAGCCTGTCATTCTAAGTGCTCTTTAAAATATACTTTGGTAGGAAGTAAAATGGACCACCTGCACAGAATGCCTGTATTCTTGATACAAAGCACTTTATTAGCACTTCTGTGGTTATCATTGAAGATCCCATAGTGGTTAGCACAGTGCCTTTGCCTGTAGAATACACTTGTTATTGAATGCATGTTGAAAGTGATCTGAAGTTACTTGAAATTTGTTTAATCGATGCAATGACAAAATAATTTTCTGATTAATAATATTTCTCTGAAATTGGTGATTTGCCTTTGTTCTCATAACAAACATGTTAAAAGCACTTTTGTTACTCGTAGTGCGAACTTGGGTTTCTTTAAAGCTAGTCAACAGTATGATTTGGGCCATGGAAGCTGGATACACATATGTACGTGCCTAATGAGTATAGTCAATTTTGGCTCAATTTTAAAGTAGAGAAACATTTTTCTTTGTAAAACCTGAAGTAGCATGTCCTTAATACACTTGTGTTCTTTCTGTCTTATTCAGGGAAGCAGTGTTTCTTAGTCCTACGTCAGCAGCAGTTTAATGTCCAGGCGCTCGTGGCGGTGGGAGACCATGCAAGCAAGCAGATGGTTAAATTTGCTGCCAAGTAAGTAAGCAATTATATCCTGTTGTCAGAATAAACAATGGTGGGAACCAAGACTCCCAGGGGTTTGGACCATTTTCATACATTAACATCAATGCTTCGTTTGTTTAAAAATGTAGTTATTTAAATTGTCAGTTCAGTATTGCTGAATACATTAAACTTACAAAAGAGAAAATATGGAGCACAGGCTTGAAATTCATTTGGAACTGCTGAAGCAGCACTCTCTACAGACAAGTCACATTTACTTTCAAGTAGAGTAACAAAAAGCCTGGCAGCCTCTACATAGCAAAGCAACTTTATTTTGTTGTGTTTGTTGAGCTTCAGTTCCTACCTCCCCCCCCCAGTTTGAGATTTGCATATTAAGCAACAAGTTTTCTAACTGAAAAATAAAAGCACATAAAATAAGAGTGTCGTTTTGCAAATGATTCCCTCCTAAAGGAAGTAAAACAAATGTCATAACATTTTATAGCTTTTAACTTTGACATCAAAAGGGTTAAAGAAAAGTAAAATCAACCCACTCCTCCCCTCCCCCCACAACAAGTCTTGCTGTCTGGCTCAGAGTTCCTGTAGAAATGCTTAGTTTTGTTAAGTTTGCAAGAGGCAGGATATAGAGGTAGTGTAGTGCTTATGCGTAACATAGCTCTAAGGTAATAATAGTTGGTAATGTGGGTAGTTTTGTTTGTATGTTTTTCTCAATTTAGTCAAAATTTTATTTCCATGATAATGATCAAAGAAGATTTGGAAAAATGGATGATCTTTATATTTTAAGTAATAGCGTACTTCATAGGCATGAATGTTTTTTAAAAGAAACTAAATCTAGGATAAATGTTTTATTTTTCTCTTGATTTTTATCTCTGTTCTTTAGATGTATACTTTCAAAGATGAGTGCGTATAGATAGAATTATCAATTTTAGAACTAGAAGGGAACTAAAAAACAATCTAATTTAAACAATTTATATTTGGGCCCTCCCCGACTCCCTTAGTGTTTTACGTGTAGTGGATGCTCAGTAACTGGTATGGGTTTAGAGATTTATTTATCAAATTTAGTTTTATTGTATCACAGCAGTATCTTGTACCCTGGTTTAAAAACTCCAGTGCCGTTAATTGCATCAGTTCACTGATGAACTCAGTAGTATTTGTATTTCTGGTACATAGTCCCACCTCACCTTATCTCCCAGTCCTGCTACCCGGAGACTTCTGTCTCTTCTGTCTGTATCTTTTGGTGAGTAGGTTTGCTGTTTTTATCTCATGGCCTACGAGGGTGTGTGCTTGTGGGGTGCACTGTCAGCTAGCCTTTTAAGGTCAGTCCTGTGAAGTGAGACATAAATGAGCTTGGTCCCTAGAAATAAACTTTCCACACAGAACCTTCTATAAATAGAGCCCCTGGAAACCATAGACATGTATGCTAAATTATATTTAATACACTGAAAAATACTGGGAAAAAGTCCATTTCAAATCAACAAATAATCTTTATGGCTTTTGTCTTTTATGTATTAAATTGGTTCTGAAAACTAATATATGGAACTGACAGTTTTATTTAGAATGTGTGTTTCCATTAAATTGCCTTACAACCTTAGTGTTACATTCCTAAAGAAAATATTCTAGTCTAAAAATCTTTTGAAATTCCCACTTACCCTTAATATTTACTAAGAGATATCCTACTGACAAAAGGACAGTGAATTCATTTGTTGTCTTTAGAAGTAAAGTAGTCCACCAATAGTTATTTCTTATTATTTTGGATCTTCTCAAACTTCTGCGACTTGACTAACAGCAATTGACCCTATCAGAGGTCAACCAAAGCTTACTAGCTGGCCTAGCTACTTGCAAATGATCTCCCAAATAGAATTTAGTTCACTAATGTCCTCATAATACATAAATTAAAGAAATACATAATACATAAATTAAAGTTACACAATACTGCAAAATCCTTAAGTTCGCAAAATTATTTTTGAGTGAAGTCTTCTTTTTGTCTCTCCAAATGAGTTTTCTAAGGCATTTGGCTTCTTTTTTTTTCCTCTCTTTCTCTTTTTAGTATTGTTCTTTGTAACTTCTGTCATATGTTAGTTGGGTTAGAACAAAATAGTCCCATCTTGTATAAACTTAATATTTATTGGAAGATACAAGCTCTTTTTGCTCTTCCTTAAGTCTGTATTTGCCAGAAGTTTATTTTCAAGTGGTATTTTTATCTAAAATCTTTAATGGCTTCCTATTTCCATATAAACGATATAGTATAAGTGTGATCTTTCTCTTAGATAAGGCAAGAAATTTAGTTAAGTTAGTCTGGATTTCATAATCTTGAAGTGTAGAACTCAAGATCTAGATGTAATTCAGCTTAACAATTAAATCGTGACTTGGATTTTTTTTTTTTTAAGCAAAGAACATGTATCTATTTTTAGCCTCCCTCCCCCAGAAAATGGACTTTATATAATTAGTAATGTGTGGGAAAAGATGGTTTCATAATAGAGCTGTTGCAAATTATAAAGCCTTTGGTTATATACAAGTGAATGAAGCCAATTTTATACAATAGGCTTAACATGTGGTACTTAGGTTAATTATTTAACTTTTGGCACTACTCATACGTTAAAGTATCTATCCTGAGTAATTAAGAGTAAATGTGTTAATAACTTTGCTACCTTGTGAAAGAGGAAAATTTTCATGACTAAGACTCTGTGGCAAAAAATTATGTTTTTTTTTGTAATTGAAGTATGGTTGACACACAATGTTACATTAGTTTCAGGTGTACAACATGGTGATTCAGGAACTCTATGCATTGTACTATGCTCACTACCAAGTGTAGCTATCATCTGTCACCATAGGATGCTATTACAATACCATTGACTATTCCTTATGCTATACCTTTCATTTCTGTGACTTATTCATTTCATAACAAAGCCTGTATCTCCTACTCCCCTTCACCTTTTTTTGCGCATCCTCCCATTTCCCCTCCCCTTGGCAACTACCAGTTTGTTCTTTGTATTTATGGGTCTATTTCTGCTTCTTTTATTTGCTCATTTGTTTTGTTTTTTAGATTCCATATATAAGTGAAATTGTATGGTGTTTGTCTTTGTCTGACTTATTTCACCTAACATAATACCCCTCTGGGTCTGTCCACGTAAAAATGATGAGTTTTTAGTTTTTGTGGTTGGTTGGTAATTTTTTTAGGAACAGTCAGCTTGTCTTTTTTATGTGACTCTACACTGTACTTCTCAGGTAGTACTGAAATCTTGATCTTTCTTGGTAATAGAAGTCTAAGGCACATGTCGTTTCTGACAGAAAGCCAGTAGTAGATGATCTTAAATTCAAAGTGCAAATTTTTAAAGAAGAAAATCAAGAACAGAAAAATTTTACTTTGAAAATAACCTATTCTTTTCATGAATAATAATAAATCAGGTGAGGTTATAATATGAATTCTAAAGAACTTTTAAAACTTTTTTAGGAAAAAATTGTGTTGTTTTTTTTCATCTCTCAAAATCCTTTTCCTAAAAATTATCTTTATATAAACTATTTTATTTAAAATGTGTGTTCATGGGCTCCAGTGTGAAAACAAAGATTAAGGTAGCTGTTGTACATTTATCTTTAAAGTCACTTGCTCTGGCAGTGCTGTCTGGTGAGCTGGCATTTCTGTAAAACAAGAATCTAAGGTGTGAGGTTATTGTTAAATCATAAATAACATTAGAAAGAAATTACTCTATTTGACATTAACAGATGAAAAGTAAGAATTTTTATAACTTGCTATGGTCAGTTATACTCACATATTATTGTTACACGATACTGCAGAATCCTTAAGTTCGCATGGACTTTTCTGTATTCTTAAGCATGAAGAATAATTTTCGATATGGCACTAGAATGAAAATAATCATTATTTTCTAAAATTATTTTTGCAAGTAAAGTCTTCTTTTTGTCTCTCCAAATGAGTTTTCTAAGGCATTTGGCTTCTTTTTTTTTTTTCCTCTCTCTTTTTAGTGTTGTTCTTTGTAATTTCTGTCACATGTTAGTTGGGTTAGAACAAAATAGTCCTATCTTGTATAAACTTAGTATTTATTGAGAGATACAAGCTCTTTTTGCTCTTCCTTAAGTCTATATTTGCCAGAAGTTTATTTTCAAGTAGTATTTTTTAATCTAAAATCTTTAATGGCTTCCTATTTCCAACCATGTGCAATATTAATTCTGCCTACTGATTCCCTCACCACAATGTTATTTCCCACTACTTTGCCATATATGTCTTCATATTGGGCAGATTCTCTGTGTCTGCAATGACCTCTCTTCCTCTTATTTTAAAAGTTTTGCTTTTATTCATTGAATCCTCATTCTTTGTCGCTTAGCTTAAGCCCATGTCTTTGATGATCCTCAGTCATTGGTTTCTCTTTTCATTTCTTTGGGGTCCATAGATATGTTCTTGGGAGGCTGGAAGTTTTTTATGTTTTTTTTAAATTTAGCATACATTTTGATGATTACCTTAAAGTTAATATATAAGGGTATTTTTCCATGTCATTTTAAAGGCTAACTTACAACAGAAAACTGGTATGTGAATTCAGTACTTTTCATATAGCGTTTACTGTCGTATTTACAATTGCGTTCATGCCAGCTGAAACTAGACGATATCCACGTTCCGTACTAATGATGATTTCACCGTAGTTTGAATAGCAACACATGCTGAGAACAGGTTGGATTACTAGGTGGTACTTAATAGTTAGGAGGCATCCTGAACTTTTAAAATCTGTGCTGTTCCAGCAGATTTATTGAATCCTATTTTTGTCTATAGAGGGACAGCAGATCACTAATAATATAACATAATATAATAATATAATAATAATGCAAGGAAAAATGATTCTATTTCCAGTTCTAGTACTTATCAGATTAGATACCTATTTGATTCAAATTTCAATTAACGATGCTTCATTATTAACTTTCATATGAACAAGATAGGTTTATATAATTATCAACTGATACTTTCTTTAAATTGTCATTCTTGGATTGCTGTTTGTGGTATTTGGGTTAATTATGGGGCCTAATTGTCCTAAATCAACCTCAGACTTAACATTTTATGTAATTGTGAGCAGACATTCTTCACATTACTGGTAATAAAGTAAAAATACAGAAACAGATTAAATATAGAACTGGATCTGAGACTTTAACTTTATACATTAAACCAAATGTCAGCAGTTTAGTTTTAGCAAACTTTAATATTGCTATTTGAATTTTGTTATTTTTAATACTTGCTTTCATTTTCCTTTAAAATTCATTTTGATTTAAAGTTAAGAGCTAATATAGACAGAAAGTACATTAGTGGTTGCTTAGGACTAGGGGAAGAATGAGGGGATAAGAGAGTGAAAGCTAAAGGGTACAGAATTTCTTTTTATGGTGATGAAAATGTTCTAAAATTGTGGTTGCATGTATCTGTAAATATACTAAAAACCATTGAACTGTACACTTTAAATGAGAAATTGTATGGTGTGTGAATGCTATCTCAAATTGTCACAAAAACATAAATTTTTAAAATGGAAAAAAAAGTTAAGGGCTATACACTGTGGAAAACAGTATGGAGGTTCCTCAAAAAGTTAAAAATAGAACTACCCTATAATCCAGCAATCGCACTACTAGGTATTTACCCAAAGAATACAAAAATACTAATTCAGAGGGATACATATGCCCTGATATTTATAGCAGCATTATCTACAATAGCCAAATTATGGAAACAGCCTAAGTGTCCATCAATTGATGAATGGATAAAGAAAATGTAGGATATATATATGTACATGTATATAAAAGATGTGTATTATATATACATATACATCCAATGGAATATTACTCAGCCATAAAAAAGAATGAAATCTTGTCATTTGCAACAACATGGATGGAGCTAGAGAGTATTTTGCTGATCGAAATAAGTCAGAGAAAGACAAATATGATTTCACTCATTTGTGGAATTTAAGAAACAAAACAAACGAACAAAGGGAAAAAAAGAGAGGAGGGGCAAACCAAGAAAACAGACTCTTACCTATAGAAAACAAACTGATGGTTACCAGAGGGGAGGCAGGTGAGGGGGATGAATGAAGTAGGTGATGGGGAATTAAGGAGTACATTTGTGATGAGCATTGGTTGATGTATGGAAATGTTGACTCACTATATTGTACACCTGAAACTAATATTACACTGTATGCTAACTAACTGGAATTTAAATTAAAACTTCAAAACAAAATAGAATAAAGTTAAGGGCTATAAGCATGTTAATTCATACTACTTTTATATTTGTAGGTATATAAGTAACATGATAAAATCCGGTTAAAGTGGTCCCTGACATTATTTTATACCATTAAAGAGAGTCCCTGTAGTAGTTTGAGAACCAGTGGTCTGTGCCATATTGAGTAGTGCTTAATTTTTTACCAAGTTTATTTTGAGCTCATTATTGGAGTTTTGGTGAAGACAAATGAGTTCACAAAATAAGTCATCTTAGAACTACTAGGATAATTTAAACTATTAATTTTTACAAAGCACCTCTGGGTAGCTGGGTGTAATAATACAGGGCCAGAGAGCCCAGAAACTTGGCTCCCCGCTAACTAGCCATGTAACTTCATAAGTTGTTTACCATATGCAGGTCTTACTTCATTCTTTACAGCTAAGACCCTTCTTTAATAATAAACATCTTCATTTCCACTTGCCTGGGAAATATAAAAGTCTGAGATTGAGTGTGGTAGTACTGATTAACTATAATTGAAGTTATTTGACCTATAAACCAACTTATGCCTACCTTAGAATTGGAATACAGGGTGCCTGGGTGGCTCAGCTGGTTAAGCATGTGCCTTTGCTCAGGTCATGATCCTGGGGTCCGAGGATTGAGTCCCGCGTAGGGTTCCCTGCTCTGCAGGGAGCCTGCTTCTCCCTCTGCCACTCTCTCTCTCTTTCTCTCTCAGGAATAAATAAATAAAATCTTAAAAAAAAAAAAAAAAAAAGGAATTGGAATACAGAGGGGTACCTGGGTGACTCAGTGGGTTAAGCATCCAACTCTTGATCTCAGCTCAGGTCTCCATCTCAGGATCCAGAGTTCAAGCCCCATGCTGGGCTCCATGCTGGTCACAGAGACTACATTAAAAAGAAAAAAAAGAATTGGAATACGGATTTTTATTATGAAAAGGGGGGGTTAGTATTTTTAAAACAACTTACATAATTTATGCTTTTTGGATGCTATTTTGATTTAACTGGCAAATATGTGGTTTCTTATGTTTGGGAATTTTCAATTCTTTGCCTCAATGAATTGTATATTTAATTTACATCATTGATGCACTTTATGTTGGTGCATTACTTGAAAAACTAGTGTGTAGCAACTTTATAGTCTATCCTTTTTTTTAAACTAATCTTTTATTACACCTTTCCCAAGATTTACAAATTATTCATTTGAATATGGGTGGTTATGTAGATCTGTGGGGCACACTTCTCATTGAGTCTTGTAAGATTCAACAAATTATTTTTGACAGCCAGAAGGCTAACAGATTTGCTGTTTTTACTATAAACTTTTAATACTCAAGTTTCTAGAAGTGTTAAAATTTTAATAGTTTTTGTTGATATTAGTATATGTAAATATGCAAAAAAGAAAAGCTTAAAATAATGTCTTTTTCACCATTATTGATTTGGGTGGGGGGAGCGGAGGGTAGATACAAATAAAATGGGAATGGTTTTGAAAAATACAAGCTGATGACTACCTAAAATTGTAATTGTCATCACCTGGCTTTCATCCAACTCCCAGGTTTATCCCTACTATTAACAAGTAACAATCAGCGTATATTCATGTATAGGATTTCTTAACATATTCTAGGCCTTTACTGTGACAGGCTAGTTTGGTAGAAGCACTCTGAGGGACTTAAGTATGTAGTACCTAAAATAATTTGAAATAAAAGGTAAAAACCACTGTTAGTACAAAGGTTATGCTGTTAACCTTCCATCATTATCTTGGATGTATTGAGTGGATTATATGAATAATGATAGGATACTCTTCAGTGACCTCTGTTAACTAACGACATATATTTCTTAGATGAAAGGCCGTGGAAGGAACCCCCTGCCCACACACACACCCCTGGACTTTTATTGCATGTGAAATATTATTTTTAATATTCAAGAAACAAAAAAATGTTTAAGAAACAATCTGTAATTAAAATTCAGTGTAGTGACGGCCCTTCCTTTATCTTGCCAAGCTTTCTAGCATCTAGCATGAATTTTATACTTACTGGAATGCAGGGCATCAGTCTGATATACAGCCAAAGAACAGCAATATTATTAATTAATATTGTTTATAATATTTATAATTTATAATATAATTTATATTTATATAATATTTATAATTTGTAATATAAACGAATAATTAAATATTCCTGTACACTAGTATGAAGCTGCAAAATGCCATACTTGCACTTTGTCCCTTGATCCTCACAGCAGCACTATGAGGTATAGACACTTTTTTTTATGTCTTCATTTTTACAGCTGAGGAAATTGAAATTTAAATACTAAGTGTAAGGTCTCTGACTCTAGGACTCATATTCCTCCTATGTCATCCTGTTTCTCTGAGATAGTCTAATGATAGTAGTTCAAAGCCCTCTATAATATATAGCTCACTTAGAATACAACCTTACTGTCATTGAAATATATTGATGCCTGGGAAATGCTTTCGGCCTCAAAGGAATGCTTTTTGCCTAACCAGTATCTTTTTCTACAGTGTGTAGTTTATTCTGATATATAGTTGATTGATAATGGACAGATAGATAGATACCTGTTTTGTTTCCTGATGGTGATAATGACTTTTAGATACTGCCCGAGTGGAAAACCAAAACTGGTGAAAAATAATAATTTTGGTTTTAAGCATGACTGATTATAAAGTAATAAAAAATATTTTTATGTTGAGTCATAAGTTAATGCTAAAAACAGTTCCAAAGGAGAAATTAAAATTTTTTTCTAGCCATCATTAATATTAGTGAACTTGTCTCCTCTACCATAAAGCAGTAGTTGCCTTCCTAAGGAGTCACTCCATTGTTAAAAAGCATGCTATTAAAATGGAAACAGTGGGGGTGGGAAAGGGTGGGGGTGGGGAAGAAACTAAAGAGTGTATGTTTGCAAAGATAGTTATTTTTCTTGAATAATTTCAATATGAAAAATATTTGATAGCTATAATTATAAACATGAAACCTAAAATTCAGTAGGCAGATTTAATAACTGCATCTACTTCTGTTTAACCTTTTGTCTTTTTTTCTTATCATCAGCACTGCCACACAGTGCATCTTGCACATTCTTAGCACTCTTGTTGTGAGAAGTAAAACAGAGTCAGTCAACAAAGCAACCATATGGTGTATGCAACTGATGTGGAGAATAAGTCCACAAATTCTGAATATAAAAAAAGAATTTATCGTTTACTAAGATTCTGGACTCAGGAAGGAAATGAAAGAGTTTGGCTGGATAACTGATGCCATTCCTTAACACATCGGCCTTTTGTTACACACTTGTATAAACAAAATCCTTTCCTAGAATTGCTCTGTTGTCAGCAAGGGAGGAGATGTTGGGACATTCACAACATGGTTGACTTTGGGGTTAACTTTTTATAAAGTAGTGCTAATAATCATTCAGTTCTGCTGTAACATAACAGATGTTTCCCTAAAAATCACCGTGTTGTGCAAAATTATGCAATAACCTCAACATTTATATGGAAAATGGGTTAATAGCACAATGGTCAAAAACTTCATCAGTGATGTAGTTTTTTGAAAAGAACCTTATTTTTTTTAATGTAGGTAGAATAGCTTGATACGTGTTGAATGGTTGAGAAATACAAAAATAATACTACAATAAGTGTCACATTTTTATTTTTTTATTGAAGTGTAGTCGACTCAAAGCCATTTTATTTTTCTGGTTGATAGTATTGTATTCCTCTCATTTCAAGTCATCTCACTCTGAATGTCTTTACGTGTTCATTTGGAATAGCTTGGCCTTAAAATTCCTTACTTCTCCTCCACTAGCTTCACTATTCATTTTAATAACTCACTCCTGTGGCCGCCACTTGGATTTTGCTCCTTAGAACTTGACTTTAAACTCCAGTGGCGATTCTCTCTAACCATTATTTCCAACTTTTTACCTATCCCATGCCTCCTAATCTTCTGTTGGACCTCATCAAAACTTCTGGTCTTTTTGCCAGTCTCCCCTTTTTGTCCTACGTTTTCTGTCCTCTTCTGAACTCATGCAACCCAGTTCCATTCCCAGAACTACCCACACTGCATCCTTACCCGCTGTTCCCCTTTCTTTTGCCCTGTGAATGCTCGACAAACTACCCAGCCCCATAGACTCCTGATGCCATCATCTAACACCGAGGTTAAGGAGTATATTGTGTATTCATGGCACAACAATTGATTTTTTTCCTAAGCTGGGCCTAGTGGAATGTATTCTTTTTTTATTATTATGTTCAGTTAGCCACAGTATAGTACATCATTAGTTTTTGATGTCGTGTTCAGTGATTCATTAGTTATGTATAACACCCGGTGCACAATCACTTTATAATGAAAATAGAGTTTTATAGGCGACCCCTGTTTTCATTGTTTCACTGAACTCTTCAGTATCTCATTCCTCTTGATCCTTTGGTTTCTAACTACGATTATAATTAGAAAAGAAAAAATTTGGAAAACACTATGACTTCTATTGCTTAATGTATCAGCCTTGTATTATAATTAAAAACAGCACATGAACGACAACATATAAATTCTGGTAGATTCTGTAACTTATTTAAATGAAGCAAAAATCCTTACTTATAGATGTTTTTAGCTTACTTTAGAAATTTGAGGACCAGCGAAGCATGAGGTAATTCAAATGAATATTTACTAATACATTCACTTTGGAAAGGTAGCAGCTTAGTGAGTCAGCTAACCACCCTTTCTGCTAGAATCTTTGGTTCGAAAAATAGCATGCTTAGAAATATGTCCATGAGAAAAAGACCATTTCTAATCCTCAGCTTGTTTTCATTTTGTCTTAGTTCTTATTTGTGAAATGATTGCGATTATCTTTAGAGGAGTGCCTAAGGACTGTTTGTTTATTCTCAAGGTGTTTCCATTTTGAATAGTGTTACCTTAAGAGACTGGACATTTAAAACATGTGAACTCTTACACAACAAAATGGCAGAAATAATGGTATTTATATGTTAATTCCATGAGGCCCTACATTTAACTCTATTCCCTCTGGCCATATACCAGGTGGAAAAAAGCAAAGACTCCACTATTAAAAATATCAAATCAGATAGTTCCAGCTGGGGTTTCCCAATCATTTAAAAGGCAAAATATGAGGTCACTTTTAATATCTTAAGTGGATAACTATCTTAGCATTTACTTTAGATATTAAATCTGAGGTGCTTATTTTTGCCTTACTAACTAGATTGTACCACTAGCAGTTTCTAGCTTTTGAGTGTATTCCTTAAGAGCAACATTGGCACTTAATATGAGGTCAGTTGTTGTCCCCGCTTATCTTTCCTAGGAATATCCAATTCATCAATATACTAATCTGAAAAGTTGACTCACTAATTGGATTTAAGTGCCACAGGACTCTTCAACACATTATTTTAATCAATCTGTTGGAAAGATCAATTTTCTCATGGTTCAATGCATATAAAAATGAAGCAACTAAATGAGTTACATAGGAAGGTTGGCACATCTCATTCCCTAGAGATCTTTAAGAAGAGGTTCTTAATTGTGTATCCAAAATGGTTTGTGGTCCTTAAATGAAATTTGTCTGGAAGCAGGAAGATGGGATACCTATCCAGTCCTGTGTTTCTAGATCTCCATCTTATGTTGACATTAATTTTCTAAAATTAGTGGCTGGTGTTTGAGTTGAGACAAGAAGTAATCTCTTTTTTTCTTTTCAAAATTATTTTTTATTTAGTGCCATTTTGAAGTAATGGACACAGTAGTCTTGTGTTAGTTATGGTTGAGTTTTGTAAAGACAAAATTTTTTCAAAGGCAGCCCTAGAGGCCTTTTTGTATTGACTGCTATTAAGGGGTACAGTGAATATAAACACAGTGTTTCAAGTTTCAAGCTAGAAGGGAAAAGAAAAAGGAGCAGCAAGTTTAAGGTCCATGTGGCTAAGTGATCTGTAATATTTCCTTCAACGGTCTTAGTTCCATTTTTTTCTTATTTAAAAATTTGGAGAAAAAAATGAAGTTTCAAGCTAAAGTTATAGCGACTACTATAAAGGGCTGCAGTTAATTTGAATACCAGTTGTTAAAGTTAAAAATTATATTTTGCTGTTTGTACGTTTGTAACACCCCTCTTCCCACCCAGCATAGAGATGTTTGGATTCTGAAAAAAAAGGCTTTTTCAGACTGTTAGTTAACTAGTGTACATACGTGTTTTATTTTCTTTTTCTTCATATTAGTCATTGTGGTTAAGTGATTTATTGGTAGCTGGTGAGTCACAAGTGTATTTTTCATTCTGTGAGTCACCTAGCTGCATATAAGTTTGTGCATTTTCTTTCCTTTCTAGATCTTTCATCTAAAAATAGGTATTTTACTTAGTTGGTAGGTTGAAATTTCAGTTTGCTGCATTAACTTTTAGAATTGTAAAATATCAAAATAATCCTCAAAAGAAATCACTGATTTGGAAAACTTATTTAGCATCTCTGGTCCAGGCACTCTGCTGGGCTTGGGAATACCATGACACGTGTATCACATAAGGAACTTAATTTGGGGAGAGGGCAAAATAGATGAACAACTGCGTGCAGAGACATGCTACAGGGGCTGTGGTAGAAGTGTATGTATATATCACGTACAGTCGAGGCCCAGAGGGAATGGGCATGTGGGTACTCCTTGTCATCATGTGGATAATAAGTTGGTGAATATAGGCTAGGTCGTTATACTGCTGTAGATTGCAGCTCTTTGAAAAACTGTATATAGGTGGTTTATACGTCTTTGTTGGAGTGATATACTTATCTATATACTACCTATTGGAGGAGAAATAGAACTTCTGTATTCGGTCCTGTCCAGTTCAACATCTGTATTAAAAACTTTGATAAAGATGGACTTTTAAAAGTAGATCTAAAATCTGTCAGAAATTCTCAGTTTATGGGATTAATTTCTTTTTTTTTTCTTTTATGATTTACCTTCTTTATTATTAGAGACAGAGAAAGAAGAGTAAGCAGGGGGAGGCACAGAGGGAAAGGGAGAGACTCTCAAGCCGACTCCCCGCTGAGCACGGAGCCCATGCCTGGCTCAATCTCATGATCTGAGCTGAAATCAAGAATCAGACGCTTAATCAGCTGAGCTACCCAGGCACCCTAGGATTAATTTCTAAGTAAAATACAACTTTAATAACATCATACTGTTTAAGGCTGGCAATAATAGCAGGACATCAAGATGCATCAGTGTTACAAGAAGATAGTATGATTCTTGAGCATTTTGAAAACCATTTGTGAAGGGCCTGCTATTTCCAGTTGCTTCACATAAATCATAAAGGAATGTGGCAGCTTGTGAGCCCCTAAGAATGAGAATGTCTTATTTCGGAGTGAGCTGATGATGCATTCTGGAGTATTTAAAATTTGGTGCTAAATTGTGAGTCTGGAACAGAACGAACAGTCTAGTGCAGTAATCAATACATTATCTTACTACTGTATAATCTTAGCCTACTTACTTGACCTCTTGTAGAGTCTCAGTTTTCTCAGCTATAAAGCGGTGGTCATATCTATCTCGTAGGCCTTTGAGAAGTTTAAGTGAAATGGTATATGTGTAAAGCACCTCATGCAGGAACTGGAACATAAATGGAAATTGGTAAGTGATATGGGAATAAAAATGCTTTAGGCTTTGATATATATTAAGATCAGTTTTGTTTGATCTGTAAAAATAAAACTCTTGCTTCTTCATTAAAAAAAATACAGAGGAAAATGAACAAAACTACTGTAGAAGGACAACACAAAATTTATGAAGCATTACATATTTTTTGCAAAGGAGAAAAAATTGGGAGGAGTATAGACCAAATAGTAAACAGTGATTATAGGAAGAAGGGGTTGGGTATATGATGCATTCCATTATGAATTAGCTGTTGGAAAAAAACTGTGTACTAAACCATCTTAAATTCTGCTGTATGGTAAGACTATTCAAAGCCATCTGCAGATTTAGTGCAATCCCTTTCAAAAATCCCAATGGCATTTTTTGCAGAAATAGAAAAACCCATCTTAAAATTCATGTGGACTCTCAAGGGGCCCAGAATAGCCAAAACGGTTTTGGAAAAAAAGAACAATTTGGAGGACTCGCACTCCCTGATTTCAAAACTTCCTACAAAGCTACAGTAATCAAAAGTATGTGGTACTAACATAAGGATAGACATATAAACCAATGGAATAGAAGAGAGAGTCCATAAATAAACCCTGGCTTAAATGGCCAATGGAATTTTGACAAGGGTACCAAGACCTTTTAATGGGGAAAGGATGGTCTTTTCAACAAATGGTGCTGGGAAAACTGGATATCCATATGCCAAAGACCTTACCATACATACACCATATATAAAAATTAACTCAAAATGGATCAATTAACCTGTTAATTGAGCCTGGGTGGCTCAGTTGGTTAAGCTTCTGTGTTTGGCTCAGGTCATGATCCCAGGGTCCTGGGATCCAGTCCCGCATCGAGCTCCTTGCTCAGCAGGGAGCCTTCTTCTGCTCCCCCTGCTTGTGCTCTCTCTCTTTCTCCCTTTCTCTCTCTCTCTCTGACAAATACATAAATAAAATCTTTTAAAAACAAAACAAAAATCGATCAATTACTTAAATATAAGAGCTGAAACTATGAAACTCTTAGAAGAAAACATAGGCCAGAAGCTTTATGACATTGGATTTAGCAGTGATTTCTTAGATATAACACCAAAAGTAGAAGTGACAAAACTAAATCTAGATTAATTTGACTTCATTGAAACTAAAACATTTTATGCATCAAAGGGCACTATCAAGAGAGTGAACAGACAATCCGCAGAATTGGAGAAAATATTTGCAAATCATATATCTGATAAAGGATTAATATCCAGAATATATAAAAACTCTGATAACTTATAACAACAACAACCCCATTCCAAAATGGGCAAGGGACTTGAATAGACATTTCTCCAAAGAAGATATACAGATGGCCAGTAAGCACATGAAAGGATGCTCAACATCACTAGGCATTTGGGAAATGCAAACCAAAACCACAATGAGATATCACTTTATATCCATTAGGATAACTGTTACCCCCCCTCAAAAGAAAAAGAGAAATAATGAGTGTTAGTGATGTAGAGAAATTGGAACCCTCATGCATTGCTGGTGGGAATGTAAAATGGTACTGCTGCTGTGGAAAACAATATGGCAATTCCTTAAAAAGTTAAACATAAAATTATGATCCAACAATTCCACTTCTAGATAGATACCCAGAAGAGTTGAAAGTAGGGACTCAAACAGATACTTGTATGCTATTGTTCATAGCAGCATTATTCACAACAACCTAAACGGAAAACAACCCAAATATCCATCAACAGATGAATGGTTAAACAAAATGTATTATGTACATATAATGAAATATTATTCCGCCTTAAAAAGGAATGAAGTTCTGATAAAAGCTGTAATATAGATGAACCTTGAAAACTTTATGCCAAGTGAAATAAGTCAGACACAAAAGGACAAATATATAGTTCCACATACCTGAGGTACCTAGAGTAATTAAGTTCTTGGAGACAGAAAGTAGAATAGAGGTTACCAGGAGCTGAGGTGGGGGTGGGGGGAAGTTGGAATGAGTAGAGAGTTAATTATTTAATGAGTACAGAGTTTCTGAGATAATGAAAAAGTTCTAGAAATGGATAGTGGTGGTGGTTGCACAACATTGTGAATGCCACTGAATTATACATCTAATTGTGGTTAAAAAGCTAAGTTGTATGTATTGTATACTTTACCAATAGTAAAATTTCAGCAGCATCTTACAATAAACTTTGATTTCTTGCTCACACATCTGTCAGTCAGCTAGAATTTAGCTCATCTAGGCTTGTTTTGAAGCTGTGGTTTGTGTCCTGGTCTACTCTTTGTGTTTCTCAGCTTCCTTGGACCAACAGCTACTTCAGACATCATATTATGGAGAAAAGCAGGAATGCTGAAGGGCAGGTTCAGCTGCACAAGCACATTTCAAGCCTTTACTGGCATCACATCCACTGATTTGTCATTGATAAGCGAGTCATATGGCCAAAGCCAAGAGGCAAAAAATTACCCTCTGTCTTACCTTGAATCTATGGCAAAGGTATGGATGAATACTACTACTATAGGGGGAGCAAAGACTTGAGAGCAAGAATTTAGTGCGCCACAGAGATAAGCTAAGAACTTAAAAAAAAAGTTTGGCAGCATTGAAGAATAAGGCATTACTCATTAGTACATTATTTGAGACTATGAAGCTTACCTCATTTAAGTACTGAAACTATTCTGACAATTTTAACAGAATCTTTGAAGTCTATTTTATACATTCTTCCTTTTGAAAAACTTTTTTTTTTAATGTCAGAGGGTTATTACTATGAACATCTATTACTATGCTAAGTTACACTGTGGTTCTTTGTCACTTTCCTGTTTATTTTTTGGTATATATTCTTCAGTAGTCAACTCTTAATACTTCTAATAGTGCCTACTTCTAATAGTTCTATTAGACTTCTTTTTTTAGTTTGTTGCTTCTTAGGTAATGTAGATATGAAAATTTATAATCAAGATTGATAAAACTGTGATACTGAAAGTGTCCCTGAGGTAGTTAGTGAGGCCCTGGGTAGCAAACTATATGGCACTCAGGTTGGAAAGATGGGATTTTATTCCTTCAGATAATGGAGTAGTTTGTATTTCTTCCAAGTCGCACATTTTATAATTGAGTTATTCATACATTATTCCATTTGTTCTGGTTTTTAAAAAAGATTTTATTTATTTGAGAGAGAGAGAGAGATCACAAGCAGGGGGGAGGAGTAGAGGGAGAAGCAGACTCCCCACTAAGCAGGGAGCCCAATGCAGGACCTGAGCTGAAGACAGGCACTAAACCAGCTGCACCACCCAGGCACTCCTCCCCCCCTTTTTTTAAACATTTTATTTATTTTGAGAGAGAGCCATTTGTTTAAAAAAAAAAAAAACTGATAGCTAACTCAAAATATTTTTATAAAATATATAAAGGATGCTTTTTACATTTTTTTTAAGGCTTTATTTATTTATTTTAGAGAGCAAGCATGAGCAGGAGAAGGGGGGGCAGAAGGAGAGGGAGAAAGAATCTCAAGCAGACTGAGTGCAGAGCCTGATGTGGGGCCAGATCTTATGACACTGAGATCACAACCTGAGCTGAAATCAAGAGTCGGTTGCCCAACCAACTGACCCACACAGGTGCCCCTACAATTTTATTTTCTAAAGACAGTGTCAGTTAGAAGTAAACTATTAGATTGATTGTTGGTTCCTGGTGGATGACACGAATAGGATAGCCTATTAGGGCATTTTTTAATATCAAGGCTGTAACTAATTTATCTTATTTGTAGAGTGATTATTTATATGTCAGAAGGGTGGTTGGAAAGTAGAAGAGGTGTAAAACACAATACGGTGATAGTGTGTTTTGGGAGGCAATGGTAATAATAAAGATAGCTGACTTAGCTCTTGGAAGATGTGTTTTAATTTACTTCATGCATTTCTTCTACAATCAGATAGTTCCTGGGAGTTCTCTGCTTTTGACCGTGGATTTTTTTTCCTGCTGTATCCTCTAAAAACCCAAGGCTTTTAGTTGTCTGACATAACCCTCTTTCAAAATAGGGGTATAGTGGCATATTAGTTTCAAAATACAAAACTGAAACTTTAACAGGGTCTCTTTATCACAGCAGTCAAACTACAGTATACACACTCCAAAGTTTTAAGCCATCTTAACATACAATATCAGTTAAAATCATATTAATTAGGCTTTTTCTAAAAAGTAAAATTTCATCCTTCTACTAGCAGTAGCTTATTCATGATTCCTATCCCTCTCTTGCATTGACTCTAATTATATACACACATACATAAAACCCTCATTAATGCTTTACTAAAGCTGACTAGCAAGTTCTAGTCTGACCCTTTTTTTCAAATCTGGCTCTTTGTTTTATTTTAATATTATTTGTACCGAATTCATTCATGTCTACAGATAAATAACATTAGCAGGATATAGATGTAGTAATAGAGATACTAGAGCTAAATTATCCAAGGTTTAAAAAAATCATGGAATGGTGTTACTAATATCTAAAGAGACTATTCTGTTAACGGTGTATAGCTGCTAGGTATAATAAGGAGATAATACTGAGATTGGAAGAGCAAATTAATTAATTATAAGTATCCTCTGTATCTGTTTAATTCTCTCTTCTTTCTAATTGATTCAGCAGACTAATTTGTGATAGAAGTCTGTCTTTGGCCCTAGTTTAAGAAATAGGTTGGATTTTCAGAAGTTCCTTTTGTGAGTTGTTTGGTGCTAGAAATGACGTTTAAAATAGTGGCTATTTTTTGTCTAGCTGAACAAGTATTTTATCACAAAATATTACCTAATTAAATAAAAGTACTAAACATAGACTTAGTTACAAGTTTCAGGTCCAGGATAAAAGAAGTCATCTGGTACTTTTGAGGAAAAAAGAAACTTATTTTCTTTAATTGGCCCTTTAGGGCAGAGTGTCAGATCACATCCAGCTTTTTTCTGGAAGGATATAAACTTAGTGGTCAATCATTCAGAGTAGATAACTTGAGTTGGCTTGAAGAGGACTTTCTTATAAGGGTAGGCCTCTTACTAAGGGGATGACCCAAGAGGGCCAGGGTCGCAGCAGGAATGTAGCAGAGTGGAACTATAGTTGGGACAGAACAGGTTACTTGATGAAACACACCGATCAGTAAGGAAAAGAAAGCCTTCCTCTTGGAAAGGTGTGAGCTAATCATAGTATTCTCACATAGCCTGAATCATACACTCAGTTATCAGGTTTACTCATTCAATCAGAAGAGGCAACTGGTAGTTGGAAATCATACTGAAGAATGATTCAGTGACTCTAGATTGCCAGTGTTAGAAAGCCCTTTAACAATATACCACAATAAATTTTGAGTTTCTTCGGTGTACAAGATTTGAGCTAGATATTAGGTATTGGCTCTAGTGCAGGAGACTTATGAGTATAAAAAATATGTATATACCGTTGGGGTTTTTTTAAAAGTTGGTATCAGACATATAGAATTCTAGACAGTGTAGTAAAATGAAATGAAAATTTTTCTTCCTTTCTTCACCACTTTTCACCTCTCCTCATTTTGATCCTTTTCCATCCCTGAGCAAATGTTAATTGAAATGGATTGTGATGTTCTCTTGGGTAAAATAAGCATTGTTGGATTTCTGAAATCTTGTCGAATGGCACCGCAACTACTAAGGACCCAATTCCTCAGCAGAATAAATAGAACTTTTCCTATGAAAGTTAAATCTTCTTTTTTCTTCTTTTTTTTTTTTCTTGCTTTTGTTTTGTTTTGTTTTTTTTAGATTCTTGTCATTCATTTTGCAGGATTCTGGGTTGGGACTTAAGCCATGAAAGATTAATATAAAAGTTAACTGGGGCTTATGACACAGCAGATAAACAGGGAGTCCAGAACAGATTTTCTTGATGCATTTTTGCCCTTTCTATTATGCCAGCTGTGTCAGGAGCTCCATTGTCTCCCAGTTACCACTTTTGCGTTTTTCTTCCTTCTTCTCTTTTCACCTCACTTCTGCAGTTCCATTTACCACCTGAGAGTTTTAATTGGTAGTTTAAGATTGATAATTTTGGCCAGTTGAGCTGCCATGACACTGACATCACTCTCCAAGAACTGAAAGTTAAATCTTAATCCTTTTCCACAAATATATTATGATATATTCTGTCAGTATAATAATATACACAGAGGTAGAACTGGTGCATTTTGTATGGGAACCACCATTTTGGATTATACCCTCTCTCCCTTGGTTATATACTAGAGACCAAAAAATAACCAATTAGTGAGCTTAATAAGCTACTTCATAAATTTTACATTTCAGAATTTGAGTGCCTTATGTTCAAAATTCAAGTTTGTTATAAAATTCAACTGCCCAGTTGATCCATTTAGTGTATATTGAGCTTCAGGTAGACATTCTTAAATGGAATTACACAATCCTATACTCGGTCTGCCATAAATCCAATGACAGTTTGTACTTAGAAACTATAGGCGTGGAGGGCTTAATTGTAGCAACCTAATGTCCTTTTATTACCTTGAAATCTTTTCAGTTGACCTTCTTCTATTATTTAATTCCATTACGTACCAGTAATTGCATTTATTGAAGCCCATGCTTCTCCTTATAGGAAATGCTGATCTTTGTAAATTTCAACTATAGGAAGGGAAATGTTCTTTAATAAATAATTGAAAGACTTTTTTCTACTTTTCGCAATTCAGTGTTGGTCCTGTTGCCATTTATGTTCAGAGTATTTTATGAATGGTAACTAAATTATGGCATCTAGAAAATCATCTCTTCAAGAAATCTCACAGGGTGTGCTGTGTAATAGCTTATTGTAAGTAGGTTAAATAGACTGGCTTTATCTCAAGTGGCTTACTGTATTAAAAAAGAATTTAATATTTCAGCTTTACTGTTGAAACACCAAATGAATTCTGACACCTCTGATGAGATGATTAAAGTTGGGGATTTTTTCTTTTGACAGCATTAACAAAGAGAGCATCGTAGATGTAGAAGGTGTAGTGAGAAAAGTGAATCAGAAAATTGGAAGCTGTACACAGCAAGACGTAGAGTTACACGTTCAAAAGGTAACTTTCTTTCAAAATATAAAATTGGGTACAGAAATACATTTGAGTGGTTCTTATAACCATTCATATCAAATCTATATGTTCTTAGAGTTGATGTAAAATATTGAGGTTTATAAGTTGATTACTGAATCAATTTGCTTTTGTTCTATAACAGACCACCCCAATACTTAAAACATTTGCCCATTTTCTTTCTTTTCTTTTTTTTTTTTTAAAGATTTTGTTTATTTATTTGACAGAGATAGAGACAGTCAGCGAGAGAGGGAACACAAGCAGGGGGAGTGGGAGAGGAAGAAGCAGGCTCACAGCAGAGGAGCCTGATGCGGGGCTCGATCCCATAACGCAGGGATCACGCCCTGAGCCGAAGGCAGACGCTTAACCGCTGTGCCACCCAGGCGCCCCTATTTGCCTATTTTCTGTGCATGGGGCAGTTAGAGTCAGCCTATCTGGGATGGCTCATCTGCTCTGCATGACATCATCTGGGCCTACTGATAATTCTGGGACATTTCTCCCTGTGGCCTCTGTTCATCCAGCGGGCTAGCCCAGGCTTACTGACATGGTACCAGAAGGGTTCCCAGCAGTGGAAGAGGAAAGCCGTAGTGTGCAAGCACTTTTCAAACTTCTCCTTGTGCCACATTTGCTAAATATGTCATTGGTCAAAGCAAGTCACATGAAATAACTTAGATTTAAGGGATGGCGAAAGATTCACCTCTTGATGGGAAGAGAGGCAACATCGTTGAAAAAAGACTTGTATACAGGAGCCTGAGGAATTATTAGAGCCATTTTTTTTCAAACAATCTACCATATTCATATAGGGAAAAATATAAAACACATCTAAAAAGCTTTGTTCACTATTATGAGTATATGTTGCTATGAACTTTCTTCTGACAATATACCTCTAAAGGTTGATTAATTATACTAATTCTTAATGATTGTATTTCCTTATAGTCATCATATTTCTGATACTTTATAGAGAAATCAAAAGAGACAAAACTGTGTTGGTCTTACATTCTAGCAATGACCTCCTTTCATATAAGATTTATCCCACATCTATTTTCTTCTCAGACGTAAAAACTGTAAGTGCTCGTTATCATTGACTTTTAAAATACTGTAAGTGAACTCACACATATTTAGTACTTTTGAAATAAGCCTGCAGTTTTGAACCTGCAGTTCTTAGGTCCAGGCCTAGTTTGTATCTACAATATGCATCATTAAATTTCCCTTAAGGAGTAGTCACTTCCTGCCCTCATCCCTGTATGTGTATTTGCTTGTGCGTGAGCATATATAAGATAGAGCAGTCAGGCACACGGACAGATGCAGAAAGGTAGACTCATACCCACTAATTTGAGAGTAAGGTTGTATTTAACTGGAATTGTCATGGGAACTCTTCAAGACTTAGAAAATCTGTTTTTTACTGACCTAACTTGCCAAGTTACTTTTTTTTCCTTTGTGTAAGCTTCATTTCAAACCAACCACACAAAGAAGTGTGTAACCTAGTAAAGGCAAACCAGCCTAAGGGTATGCTGACCAAGTAAAACAACCCCCTATTTTCCAAGTAACATATCTTTTTCAAAACTTCAGTAAGTAAAATTTTAGTGAATAGAGCAGTTAATGTACTTCTAAAATATTCTAATTATCTAGCATTCAATACAATCGTAATGAATGGAAATGGTAAATATAAAGCCTAAAGAGCTTACAGACTTTGCCATAATGGAAATAATTATAAAGTATCTGACAAAGTATAAAGTATTATATCTTAAAAAGGATCTTACAGTAAGCACTGACTCTTATCAGTTATTTATTCAGCCAGCAGTTACTGAGTACACACTTTGTGCCAGCACTGTGAAGTATGGGGTGCTCACAACTTAATGAAGTGAATTTCTACTAGTTATAAAAATAGAAGAGGTAGCTGTTCCATTCTACAACTTTGTATTGGAAATCAAGTTTCTATTAACTCATCAAAGGGAAACACTATACTTGAGCATAGAAGGTGGTGACAAATAATTCTACTTTACTATAGGAGGACTGGAGTGTCCTTCTGACACTTAAAGAGTCTGAGCTGAGTGCTAAATGTGATCTACAACTGGAAGAATATAATTTCCTTTCCTGAATTAACTAAATAAGGTCTGTTTCCCTTTCATGCTTTAACAGGTTTTCGAGAAGACATAGTTGGGAATAACTAATAGGGTAACATGTTTTTAAGAGTAGCCAAAAAACCTTAGCTCATTTTTTATGACCTAACTTCATTTTAGCACTAAAATGTGCAATTAATGTGAGTGAATTTAACAAATAAAAAGGAATTTTAACACCATAGAGGAATACCTTCCATGGTAGCTCCAAACCAAGAGAGCAGCAGGAAATGAGATATAACATGTTTGATGAAAGATGGCAAAGAAGGGGTATTTGGAAAAAGAGTGAGAAAAGGGAGTTGACGGACAGCAGAGTTGGGCTGACTTTGGTCCTAGTGGTAGAAATGGCCAAATGCTGTGAACAGTGATAATAACACATTTGTTTAATGGCCCCTTCAAAAGAGCAAAGTGTTTTCATATCCATTACTCCATTTGATTCTTACCTCAGACCTTATTTTACAGAGTAGAATATTGAAGCTCTGAGGTGAAATGATTTGCCTAACAACAGCTTTTATGTGACAAAGCAAGGCCTTAAGCTCAGACCCCTTGACCCCAGTTGGTACTTATTTGTCACACTGGTATGCACATTAGAGTTTACAAAGTATTTTTATATATGTTATCTCATTCAACTTCCAACAACCTAGGGAGGTTGGCAAGAAATACTATGATTCCTGTTTTATAAGTGAAAAAACATGCACATCTTTGTTTGATTTTAGCAAGTAGTTTCAGTTAAGATATATGCAAACATAGCTTCATATTTATGTCAACTGTAGATTTTTTTTTAAGTAAAAGATAACAGGTTTTGTGTGCTTCGTGATATTTTTGGTAATCTTTCACTTTCAGATTTATGTGATCAGTTTGGCTGAACCCCGCCTGCCCCTGCAGCTGGATGATGCCGTTCGGCCTGAGGTGGAAGGAGAAGAGGTTAAAGTTACATTTTTGAAATACTTTGCTTCCTCTGTATGTTTAATTTATAGAACATTGAAAACGTGATGTCCTACTTTTGTATGAAGGGTACCTGTGAAGTAATTTAAGCTTCATTTTTTTATCTAAATTTACTCTTACATCAGCAATTCTCCAACTTCTTGGTCTCAGGATCCCTTTACACTCTTAAAAATAATTTCCCCATAAACTTTTGTTTTTGAATATCTTTATCAATATTTGCAATGTTAGAAATTAGAAAATATTTAGTATGTATTAATACAAGTACCAGTAATATAGATACATGATTATATATGTTAATCCTATAGGAATGATAAAAATAACACATTTTTGAAAAATATTTTCAAAAACAAAAAATAATTTAGTGTCAAGAGTGACATTGTCTTACATACCTACAAATCTTTGTAATGTCTGCTATAATAGACAACAATTAGATTCTCATACCTGCCTCTGCATTCATTCTGTTGTGATAGCACACATCATGAAGCCTTGGGGAAATTCAGTACAGAGTGTGTGTCATTGTGAAAAATAGGTTTGACTTCATGGACTCCCTGAAAGTGTCTTCAGGACCTTCAGTGGTGCCCAGAACATACTTTTGAGAACCACTACTCTGTCAGCTTTTATCTGTTCCTTCAGTCTTTAACTAGCAGGTAAAATCCAGGAATCAGTGAAGGTGCAAGTGGTTAATTCTTCTGATGTCCCAGTAATGAGGCAAGGCTTTGGCGGGGTGGGAGATGGAAAGAAAGCATTAATCTCTGTTCATTTGCATTTCTCTTCTTTCCATCTCTCTTTTAACAACAGCTTCTCTCTGGCCCTGCTTCTTGTTTCTTGGATCCCTGATTTGGGGGTGTAATGTGAACACACATAAGCACACCTGTTCTCACTTAAAAGTAAACATGGCTTCTTAAAAGTGTTTTTGTGTTCTTAAAAAAATGAGTAAAATCTGTTTTTTCATCTTTTTTTAGGAAGGAAGAGCTACTGTTAACCAGGATACAAGATTAGACAACAGAGTCATTGATCTTAGGGTATGCCTCATTTATTTATTAAGTGACATGATTGTGCCGAAATCAAGGTGGGCAGGGACACCACACCTGTCTCAGGCTTGTAGAACTAATTGGCATTTGCCTATACGCATGACAATACAAGAAACAATTTACCTTTCGGACTGACCCTTCCCCTAAATATAATTGCAGGCAACAAGGACAGTCAAGTAATAATTCACAGGATATTGACTTGCTTTGTTTTAAAATGACAAAGGAACACGAAGCCAATAAATGGGCTTGCTGCCAGGTGATACCTGCTTTAGACAAGTTAGTAAGTAAAAACATAACCGTTAATATCGCTACAAAATTGTAAAAGAAATTATGTGCACATTTTAGAATGTGGACCAGGTAGAGATTAGTAATTAATGCTTCAATCCTTTGAATTTGATCTGAGCACAGAATTAATAATAAAGAAATAGTTGGCCCTGGTGGTTTATTTAGTAATCTCATAGGTCTTCTGTTTCCCTTTTTGGTTTGGTTGCAAGTGAAAGAGTTCAGTGGTTTCATCATTGTAGTAAAACCAATGTCATCTTTCTTTCTTAATGTTTTGACCACATCTTCCTCAAATATTCTACCTAAAGCTTAAATCCTTTGTCACCTTAAAAGTTCTTTCCAACTTTCTGCAATCATATGGGTCTACCTTTATTATACACTCATATGTCTCCCCTGAGTATTTGCTTTTTTGTCCCTTTTCCTTTTCCATTTTAATTTGTAGTCTATAGAAAAGGTGAAAAGGCTATAACAATAATCAAAAGTCCTCTTGATACTGCCTAGAAACCTCAGGTTTTTCATAATTTTGACCACAGTAGATAGACATCATACTCTTTTTGCCCATGCTATTTATTCACACAAGTTATTGGTTGTGCCTGTAGAATTTGGCCCCAAAGTATTTTTCTTTGGCATCATTTTTTTTATTATTATTATTTACTTAAGTTCATCCCCACTGTTGAAAAGTGGGGATTTACACATTAAATCTAGATGGCTTTTCTCAAAAAGTTGGAGGTGAATCTGGCAGTACTGTGGCATGGCCACATTAGCTAGCACTCCGGATAGGGCATTATGTCCTCTGCTATGCCCTGCGCAACCCAGGAAGTATCATTCATTTATTCCATTTATGTTATTTGTCTGGCCCTTGTAAGCGTTCACGTTGTTTTTTTTAAGATTTATTTGTTTATTTGGGGGGCGCCTGGGTGGCTCAGTCGTTAAGCGTCTGCCTTCGGCTCAGGGCGTGATCCTGGCGTTATGGGATCGAGCCCCACATCAGGCTCCTCCGCTATGAGCCTGCTTCTTCCTCTCCCATTCGCCCTGCTTGTGTTCCCTCTCTCGCTGGCTGTCTCTATCTCTGTCAAATAAATAAATAAAATCTTTTTTAAAAAAAAAAGATTTATTTATTTGGGCAAGAAAGAGCACACACGCGTGCATGCATACACAAGCAGGGGAGAAGGGCAAAGGGAGAGGGACAGAGAGAATCTCAAGCAGACTCCCCGTTGAGCTCTGAGCTTGGAGCCTGATGCAAGGCTTGATCTCATGACCCTGAGATCATGACTGGAGTGGAAATCAAGAGTCTGACACTTAATGGACTGAGCCACCCAGGTTCCCCTAAGTGTTCACATTTTTAACCCCTACTTTGACTTCACGTTTTGGGAAGCATTGTGTACTTGAAATCTTTTAAGCATCTTAGTTTATGTCTAAACTACTCTCTAATCTTTTATGAGACTCTCAGCAAAGTCGAATTGGAGATGTTGGAGATTTTAAAGAGCAAAATTGCCATTCTCCTATAATAAGAAAAATTCCAAGATATATCCTTATACTAATTGTCATATAACCTAACTTTTCTCTCATATAATGAATTGTTTTCTTTGTGAACTTCCCATTCAGATGGCCTGATTAGAAAATACTCCATCTCAGTTAATGTGTCAAATTGATTTCACTTGATTTTATTATTGTCTTTTAGACATCAACTAGTCAGGCAGTCTTCCGTCTCCAGTCTGGCATCTGCCATCTTTTCCGTGAAACTTTAATTAACAAGGGTTTTGTGGAGATCCAAACTCCTAAAATTATCTCAGGTATGCTTTAAGACATTTCTTTTGATTTCTAAAAATAAATTTGCTTGCTCTCAAGTTGCTTAATATTTTTTTTTTAATTTGAGAATCCCAACTGTCCCTTAAGGTTTATCCATGAGACTTTTTATTTTGAAGACTGTTCTGTGTATATATATATATATCAGCAGTTACGTATCGCTGACATCAGTAATACAGTATCTCCTTATTTCAGAAGTCATTATGTGATAGTGATTATAAAATGAGGCAGTAACACATGAAGCAAGATTGTTATTATGTAAGTTTGCACCAGAAACTACTTTCATTATGTGGGTTTATTTCTAAATTGGTATTGCAATTTTGTTTTGTATAAACTGCATTGTGATATTACTAAATACAAGTGGGAAAATCTCATTAATTCTCATTCTCATATGAGAACCTTATTTTAATCATTTTGCCCTTTTTTAGAGTTGCTTAAATAACACTAAAAAATGTGTTACAAATGGCATTTAGTTATAAATCAAGAATTGAACATTGCATTCTTGATACTTACAAAAATTACTAAGAATATTTTTCTCCTTTTTGAAGAAAAATGTTTACAACTCCAAAGTAGCTTTAATAGATTTGAAATTGATGCAGAAAGGGAATGTGTACATTTGAAGAAGTAAAGTGAAGGTATAGCCAAAGAAGTAAATCTGTCCTAAATATAAATGGTTTAGAATCAGGTATAAATCATATATAGATTATGGTTTCTCTGAAATTTTTTATCTTTTTATAAGTGAAATTCTTAAAAGTATAAACTGTTTTTATTAGAAATTTGATAAGCTTGCAGTTGGTTATAATAGCATAAATGTTTACATTTCAGCTGCCAGTGAAGGAGGAGCCAATGTATTTACTGTGTCATATTTTAAAAATAATGCATACCTGGCCCAGTCCCCACAGCTGTACAAGCAAATGTGTATTTGTGCTGATTTTGAGAAGGTTTTCTGTATTGGACCAGGTAAGATTTTGGTGGTATGGTTTTCTCAAAATTTAATAATTGTACCATAATTAATGGTTTTAGGAACACATTTTACATACAGACATTTTGGAAGCTTAAATCCTTTTTTATGTTGGCTATATAAACACTAGACTTTTAGGTAAAAATGACAATGTGCTTGGGTAGACATTTCCTGAAAAAAAAAATTGTATGCTCAATAGTTCTTTAAGTAGTTGAACATCATTTATGTGAATAGATTCATAAGCATTTTATATTCCTATAGAAGATTGCTGAAGAAAATGTTTGCCTTGGGAATATCTCATTTTAAAAATGCATGCTTTGAAAATATATACCCTCTGAAGTACACCTTGAGTATATTATTTATTATTTCAGTGTAATTAGAATTAGCTCCTGTTTGGACTCGCCTTTCAACTCTTCATGAACACGAAAGAACAAGTAGTTGCAGTCTTCCAAATAATGTCTTTTGTTGTCCTTGATAGCCCCTTACTACTCTTGTAAGTTTACAAAAATACCTCTATTTGTACTTTGCTACCAATTTTATTTCAAAGCTGTTCTGTTTAACTATTACTATTTGTACTGTTCTTACTACTGAGAATATGCTAAAGTCCATTAGAAATTAAAAGTTCAGCATGGACACATAATCACGTAGATTCTTTAATAAAGCCGATTATAAGCAAAAATCAGCTTTGCTTCATTCTGTAAAACTTCCCAAGTTATTTTATATATATAAGTTTTTTGATAGCTAAATAAAAATTAAATGCCTGCTGTTTGAGAAACTGGCAAGAGCATTACTTGTGTTGATTTTCTGAATTTATTAACTAATTTGTTGAATGCCTGCTGCATACATAGCCTTGTGCTAGATAATATGTACATAAAAGAAAAATCAACCAGCACTTCTCAGATGTTAATGTGTGCACGAATCACTTGAGAATCTTGTTAAAATGCAGATTCTGACCAATAGGTCTGGAGGGAGGATTAAGATTCTGCAGTTCTCACAAGCTCTCAGGTACTGCTGCTGCTGCCAATTTGTAGACCATGTTTTAAGTGACAAGGGAATAAACATTGTCCCTTCGCCCAAGACAGAATAAGACATGCATACATATAGCAGTCACAGGGAATAATCAACCAATTTTCACAGCAAATAATCAAATTGTGTTGTACAATCAGCAGATTGGTGTTAATTATGTAGTATAGATAGTATAAAAAGAGGGAGAAGATGGAATTTGCTGTAGTTACCATAAAGGAAAATGCAAACTGAAGCGGGCTTTAAGAATAGAGTGGGAGATACAGACTACAGAAATGACATTCTAGTCAGCAGAAGCAGAATGAGTAAAGAGCATGGGAGAAAATAAAAATAAGACTACTTAGTGTTGAGAAGAAATGGATACTATAGGGTAGGATTACATACGAAAGCGTAAAGGTTGTAGATTTTTTTGACATTTTATGTTCTGTTAAACAGTGTTGTTTGGGAACCATTGATGATTAGTAGTTAATTAGTTAATTACTGAGCAAGGATGTGTTGTAGAAATTTTAATCTTAAAGCGATGTGAAAGATAGAGCGGAGCTAGAGTCAGGAAGACTGGCAAAGGAGGAAAGTGCAGTGAGGACAGTAGAGCTGGACAGAGGTAATGGCTGGAATATATATAATGTTACTTCGCTGGTACAGATTTCTTTTAGCTTGAGTCAAGCTGTAATAACATTGAGAAGAACTCACTATATTGAACCTATTTTTAATTATTGAGAAGGCACTTCAGGATCTTACGTTCCCTTAGGATTCTCCAAAGCCTCATTTATTAATTTATGTTTGTTACAGCTTTTACTGCATGACTGTCAGAGTTGGTAATGAACGTGCTGTCCAAGAGAATGCTGAAATACGTGGTTTATCAAGTCTTTCCAGAACCCTATAATGATATGAAAATAGTACCATTTGAGTACTAGTAAATAAAATTTTGTATTTAAATCCCAATTTTTCCAAAACTTTAAAACACCATTTACTATTTATTTCTTTTAATAATGTTAACAGTATTCAGAGCTGAAGACTCGAATACCCATAGACATCTAACTGAATTTGTTGGTTTGGACATTGAAATGGCCTTTAATTACCATTACCATGAAGTTGTGGAAGAAATTGCTGACACCTTAGTACAAATATTCAAAGGACTCCAAAAAAGGTAAAAACAAATATTGTATATCCCTAGATGGACTTAATGTCTAACCAGTTTGGGTTCTTCAAAATAAAGTAATTCTTAATTTTTTTTTTTTTAAGATTTTATTTATTTGACAGAGAGACATAGCGAGAGAGGGAACACAAGCAGGGGGAATGGGAGAGGGAGAAGCAGGCTTCCCGCTGAGCAGGGGGCCTGATGCAGGGCTTGATCCCAGGACCCCGGGATCATGACCTGAGCCGAAGGCAGACGCTTAACGACTGAGCCACCAAGGTGTCCCAAAAAATAAAGTAATTCTTGAATTGAAACATGTAATGTGAACTAAGTTTATATTGAACATACATATATATACGACGGGGAGAGGACTTGCCATTTAGATGATCAATAGTTAATTAGTGAAAAAATGAACAGTCAAAATAGTACTTCTGGATCCAAGTCAGTTGGGACTTCAGCTAGTTAACCTTATTTTGGTGGGGAAGTTTACCAGATTGTGAACCAGCCTAACTATGTTTTTTTCCTTTGTATTATGTCCTGAATGTCTGAAAGAAATAGAGCCTATGTTACTTTTTAGCAGTTTATTATTAAACTAGTAGTGGTAATAATAATGTGTTGATAAAAATTTTATAGAAAATTATTAGACATGTTCGGGATGTGCAGAAAATTGAATTATGTAAAATGTTCACATTACGTATACCCTCTAAACTGGCAAATAGTTTCTCCTTTAAAGGTCATTGAAAGGTGTTTACTTGTGATGATGTTTAACACAGAGAAAATAGGAAAAGAAAATGGAAAACAAGTAGGATCAAGAGGGTCTTTTTTTCCTTTCTCCATACTTGAGACAGTACTTAGATACTAAGTAGGCTATAGTAGACTTATCTAGCACTTTGATAACTGACAAAGGCCTGTATTTGAAATTTTTATTTAAAGACCACTGACTTATCTGTTAATTGTTGATGTATTTGGATATGCTTCATTGATACTTAAAAAGAGTTCAAAAATACTATGACTCTTATTTACTCCATTGCAAGTCTAATGAGTAATTTCAAGGACACAGAAATTAATCATTGATCTTACAAAAATCTTGTAGCATAAGCACCGATATTTTCCAAGCATTCTCTGCATTGCATTGGTACATTGATGACTAGCTAATTGTAGACAGCCTTTTTTTTTAAACCCCTGTTCTCTGAAACATTTCAATACCATTTATTTTAAGCAACTTTCATTCAGATAGTCTATGGAACAACTAATGTTTCCTTATAAAATAAAACATCCTTTGAAACTACAGTGAAGGAACAGAGCTTTTGTCATTTTCTTTTCACATTTATAATTCAAGAACGTTTCTGAAGCTCATTTATTTTGGGTATTGATATCTACTCTCTATAATATTGGGATATGAAATTTCCACTTCAGTTTTTGTAATAACAGATCAAGCATTAATCGTGCATTAATCAAACCGCTGTTTACAAATTAGAGATTCAGACACCATCATCACTGGACTTTTTCAAGTGGATTTAAGGTGACAACCTAGAAATAAAAGCTTTCTTTTTATATTCTGTAAGTCATTTAGGAATTTTAAGTTTCTCTGTCTGTTGTAAGTTGGGTTACTTGGCTTATGTCATGTACCTCTCATGTTTATCCTTAGTACTTATCTCTCATAGAAGAATAATAGACAAATGTATTTTAAAATATTGATAGATGTGATTGGGTTAATAGCCAAAGTAAAGAAAGGCAATTTAGAAATTAGTTATTAGGATCTTCCTAACCCTTCTTATAGCAAGATTTGAATAAATCAATGGCTAACTTTTATTGCTCCTGTGAAAGTCTTTAAGAAGACTAATCAGGAAATGATAATGTTTTCGTTTCTACTGTTTTCATGGAATATAAACACACTTTTTCAGTTCTACTAATTTTGTAAAATTGCAAGGCACATACAAAATAGAGACTAGCCTAATGAACCCTCAGGTACTCATCACCCAATTTCAGCCATTGTTAACCCATGGCCAATTTTGTTTACCCATTTCTCCCACCCCCTATTATTTTGAAGCAAATCCCAGCTATCATTTCATCCATAAGTGGCAAAAATAATACTTTTTAAATTTTACTAAAATGTGATCTTCCACAATTCAATACCGTTAACATTTGCCTTATGCCTGCTGTTTAAAGGCTAGACACTGTACTATAGTGGTTATTAAAATGGGAAATTGGTACTCACAGACTTACAGTATAATGGGAATGGGGGAAGATAAGACAAGTATTCATTAATTTGGTCTACCTTGAGGATAACAAGTGTTGTTAAAGGATTAAAAATCAGTTCTTTTTAATACCTCTTAAAATGGGTATTTTATATTACAGTGTTAGCTGATATGAGTTATCAAGTTTTTAATCCTTTAATGCCACTGTGGTGACAAAATAAGAGGAGACTAACAAAGGTGTTAAATATTTTGAGCATTTAAATTTCATCATTGATGTAAATAATTTCTTGATAACACTTTTTCCTGGTGCATACACAGATTCAAAGGATGATTTTATGTGACATAGCTAGTTACTCAATACCTACCAGATATTTTTTCTTAGCTGTTTCTACTACTACAAAAGAGCCTGAAAGTCTCTAAGGCGATTTTTCTATTGAGGCTGATATTACACAAAATAACTTTCTCTAAAAGCATTTCTTTTTAGGGATGCCTGGGTGGCTCAGTTGGTTAAGTGTCCAGCTCTTGATTTTGGGTCAGGTCATGATCTCAGGGTTGTGAGATTGAGCCCTGCATCCGGCTTGGCACTGGGCATGGAGCTTGCTTAAGATTCTCTTTCTCCCTTTCCCTCTGCCTCCCCCCCAAAAAAATAAATAAGATAAAAGCATTTCCTTTTGCGTTACCTCTGAATTTTAAGATTTTTTTTTTTTAATTTTAAGATTGTTATCAGTGGAACACATAGAACTAATAGTATGTAGAGTAGACTCTTGGGTCCATGTCAGCCGGCCGTTAGGGAATGGGTTCCCCAGATAGCTAGGAGGGTCCGCGGGTCTGAGTAGTTCAGCTGGAAAAGGCACTTGACTGACCATGAAGCTGTTGCCACCCCTGAACCTACACAGATTGCGCTTTCCTCATCATTGCACATACAGTGACTCCTGTGAAATGTTAAAAATGTTGTTACTTTGGGGGAGCCTGGGTGGCTCAGTTGTTTAAGTGTCTGCCTTTGGCTCAGGGCGTGATCCCAGGGTCCTGGGATTGACCCCAACATCGGGCTCCCTGCTCCGCTGGGAACCTGCTTCTTCCTCTCCCACTCCCCCTGCTTGTATTCCCTCTCTCGCTGGCTCTCTCTCTGTCAAATAAATAAATAAAATCTTAAAAAAAAAATTATGTTTATATGTTGCCACAGTGACCTCTTGTGGGGAGAACATGACACTTTTTTTTTATTAACTCTGTCATTGTACAAATAGGTTTCAAACTGAAATTCAGACAGTGAATAAACAATTCCCATGTGAGCCATTCAAATTTTTGGAGCCAACTTTAAGACTCGAGTATTGTGAAGCATTGGCTATGCTTAGGGAAGCTGGAATCGAAATGGGAGATGAAGAAGATCTGAGGTTTGACTTTGTGATTTTTTTAAACTTTAGTAATTACATTTAAGATAAGAATGAATGAGTATATTAATGAATGATGATTTTTTCCACCCAACTGATAAACTTCAGTTTTATTAACTTCGGTATATAGTATGATGCTATTTTGTTTAATGTGTGATGTGAAATAAAATATTGTGTTTAATGTGGTTTGCCTGAGCTTTGATAGTTTTGTTTATAAACACCATTTTTGACCCTACCACACCCCCATATTTGTAACACTTTAAAGAATATATAGGGACTTTAGGCTGTGATTTTTATCATCTAATATCTTACCTCTCTTTCTAAAATCAGTGGTGTTAGGGTATACGGCAGTCTTAATCCATCCGCACACAGGATTAGGGCATAAAATTAATATCTCCAAAAATTATAAAAATAACTGTTCTTTATTTGTTATATAGTATTATGTTATCTAAATTCAGATCATATAACTTATAATTTTGAATAAATTATGTGGTTTAATAAATTACTATCTACGGTACTTATATTTTTCTCAGAGGTTCTTAAATTAAAATATTTAAGCCCTCACAATAATTTGTATGGCTATAGGATTGAAAGGAGTGGTTATTGTCTTTTTTACGGCTCTTTTTAAGCATATTTTGCTCAAAACCCTTTATTTTTGCTTAACAAAAGTATACATTTATGGTTTTAAGCATCTCCTTCAGTGCTAGATTACATTTTTAAGGCAAACTATAAATTCTATAATAATTTTAAGCTGAGCAATATTTTCTTAAGTATTTTGGCAGTTGTTCTTACCAAAGATAGAAGCTAAAGTAACAGCCTCTTAGCATAGAAACACTATTACATTGTAAAGACTTGAAAATACCAATTTTTGTTTTATAAACCTTTGATAAAGAGTAACAAAAGGAGAGATCATCTTGAAGTAGAACCACTTTAATGGCAAGAATAGCCTTTGTTGCTATAGTGAACTTTAATTATATATAATTGTAGGAAATTATTTCATCCATGTTATTTCTGAATCTATGAATTACTACATCTGTTTATTGTTTTATTTAAATATTTTTGAGCAGCAACTACTAAATGTTGTCACTGAACTTGCCTTTTAAAAAAGGAGCAGGATAGACAACTATGTATTTTTACCAAATTTTTTATCCTTTGAGAACCTCAAATAAGAGGGGCCTTATTAACTTAAAACTCTTTAGGTTGCTATTTGATCTTCAAACACCTAATTTCATGGGGGGTTTTGTTTTTGTCTTTGTTTTTGGTTTTCAGTACACCAAATGAAAAACTGTTGGGTCGTTTGGTAAAGGAAAAGGTAGGACTCTTGTGCATGCTGGATTTCTTTTTCTAAATTTGAAACATATTCTGGTACTAAAGAACAGTTGCAGGGGGAATAATCTTACAGAATGGTAAGATACGAGAACAAATTAAAAAACACAGGGAACAATATTTTTTTTTAATTCTTAGAAAAATAAAATATATTCAGACAGGCCTTGCTCAGTCAGTTTGATTAGCTCAGTATCCAATTTTTATACTAAGTTGTACTGAGGTCTTTCTGTGTCAGACTGTCAGATTAGTCAGAAACAATCAGATGATTTGAAATTATTTAGAAATGGGCTTCCTTGAGTACCCCTGATGACTCATGGGACTTGAAGGTGAGTGAGTTTCTTTTCGGCCTCTTTTGTGAAAGCTACTTTCCTATCTCATTTTCTAAAACTCCAAAGCAGATAAAAGCTGAACTTAGTGTGGTCTTCCAAGAAATTAAGAGAATTGTGTATGAATGAAAACAGTCCTTGAGCTCCTCCTGCTGGCTGCACTCAAAATTGACTGGGAAGCTAACCTATTTCTGAAACTGCAGTGTCGAGTTTATACTTACACCTTTAAAATGCTGTTTCAGCAGAACGGATTCCAGTTTGTCAGCTCTGTTGACATTCGCTCTACGCTTGAGTTTTAGCAGAAATGTTTAACATCAAAACAGTTGAAATGTGATTGGTTTCTTTGAAATTAAATCTAGGTCATATGGTAATTATTTCTTTGTAACAAAAATGACATAATTTCATGTTATTGTTATTTATCTCAATCATAGTCTGCATATGAAGAAAACTACCAAATTTCTTTTAGATGTCTGCACAAAAATTTAAATTATTGGGAAAATAATCAAGGTTTTTTTTGAAGATGAATATTGTAAAAGAGGTCCCTTTTCTTAAAGTAATTTATAGATTTAATGTCGTTTTTGTAAAACCCAAAGAGATTTAGGATAATTTAACAGAAGCTTAACAAATTGCATCTGAAAGAGTAAATGAATTCGACTGGCAAAGAAAAGAAATGAAATTCAAAGAAGTTTATTGCAACATAGTTTTCAATGGGGAAGAAATTGGAAAGAGATTACATGTCCAAAACAAAAAGAAGAAAACAAATATTTGAACTATGATTGAATAGTCGATAGCTCCCACAATTTAAGTATTGGAGAAATTTATATATAACATGATGGCAGAATACTATAGGATACAGTTATTACTTGAAAGAAGAATACTTATTGTATATACAGTATAATTATAGTAATTTGAAGAACAAAACTTATTCTTAAAAGGACAGTTGATTATCAAAATGTTAGCCTTTTTACTTTTGTTAAAATTTTTTAAAATTAATTTTAATCATTTTTTATAGTATGATACAGACTTTTATATTCTTGATAAATATCCACTGGCTGTAAGACCTTTCTATACCATGCCTGACCCAAGAAATCCTGTAAGTAATTTTATTTTAAGTAACTTGTTTTGGGGAAGAAGGAAAACTTTATTGTGACTATGTTAAATTGTACCATGGGAATAATGGTTTTCATCAGTAATTTGCAATTTTAATGGGCCATTGTTATATGTATTCTGTCAATTCAGGTCAAAATGATACCATGAAATGTGAATATTCTAAAAATTAGTCCCAAAACCTACATTAAAAATCATTTTCAAGGGTCAGTTTTTGAATATTTATGAGGAAGAAATGCCATATAAATAATAAATAGTATCATTGCTGGCAGATTTTAACACATCATATTATAGTTGACTTTGAACTAAGAAACAACATTCTGTTCTTAGAGTTCATCAATTTGTGTTTTGTGGCCTTTTACTGTTTTCCATTGCAGTGGTTCCCAAATTTCAGTGTGCATCAGAATCACTTGGGGGGGCTTTTTAAAACACAGATGACTGGGCCTCCTCACCAGACTTTCTGATTAGCTGATCTTGGGGGAGCTTGATAATTTGTATTTCTAACAAGTTCTGGGTAATACTGAGGCTACTGATCCAGGAATCATACTTTGAGAACCATTGGTTTATCCAAAGACAGGGAAAATAACTTAAAACCTGATACGGGAATAGGTTAAGCTATGGTAAATTAATGTTTCATTTACTTCTGTTAAAATAAAAAAAAATTTTTTTTAATTAAAAAGACTAACACCTGTTGATAATTTGAAGTTCCAAAAATGACCCAAAATCATATCACACCTGAAAATATTTCAGATGATAAAGTGAAATAAGAATCAGCACTACTTTACAAGTTAGAAAATGGTACTCTGATTTGTTATTGGAAGGTGTAGAAGAAGGGGAGCATAGAATGCGAAGAGGGAAGGAAGAAGTTATAATTGAGCTCTCACTAGTTTAACCTTGTTTTAGAGAAACAGTTGTGTTTATTGGAGCAGATTGCATCATTAATTGTAGGGAAAAATGGACTTGTTCTTCGTGCAAACGAGATTTTTTTTTCTCATGAGTAATGGCAATAGAATGACAGTCACTTGAAGAGTGTGCTTGTGTATTTGCTTTTCCCTGAAGAGACAATCCAACTCATACGATATGTTCATGAGAGGAGAAGAAATACTATCAGGAGCTCAAAGAATACATGATCCTCAGTTGCTGACAGAGCGAGCCTTACATCATGGAATTGGTAAACAACTTAAATATATTTGGGATAGTAATGTATATTGTGAGAACAACACATTTTAAACCTTTTAAAGACTTCTCAGAAACATCATCATTTGTTTTAATCTTTATTGAACAGTAAATGCTTTTGTACCTTCTTTTTTTTAAGCTACCAAGTAAGATGATACATTATGTTTGATATTTAACTTTGTTTTTGTTTTTTTCTAGATTTGGAGAAAATTAAGGCATACATTGATTCCTTCCGCTTTGGAGCCCCTCCTCATGCCGGCGGAGGCATTGGTAATATTTTTTTAATATTATGACAATATATTTCCAACCCAGATTTCATTCAGTTCTAACTAAATTTCTTCAGCATTAGACTCCAAAAACTAAATTTTGTATATTGTTACTGCTTAAAAATAAGTCCATGCATGCTAAGTGTAGTACAAATTTGAATTATAACAAATTTTTAAGTGAGTTGTGACTAAATGAAAATTTGATTTCCAGGGAACAAAATGAACAGCTAATTTGTGTGTTCTAAAATATTGTAATACATTTCTAGCCATTTTTTTCCTCTGAAGAGTTTAGAAGCAAAACACTTTATAAATTGAGTATCCTGTTTTCTCTCTGCATCCATGAGTTCATTCTAATTAGCCCAAATTAAAGCTCTCCCTCAAGTTAGCTCAGATTGCTGCTAAACTTTTTGTTGTAATATAACATTTCATTGACTTTTAGGGCTGCTTCTAGAGTATATGTAAGATACCACTCTGTGACTTAAAAAGGGTAAGGAGTGCCTGGCTGGCTCAGTTAGTGCAGCATGCAGCTCTTGGTCTCAGGGTTGTGAGTTCGAGCACCATAATGGGTGTAGAGATTTCTTAAAAAAATAAATCTTTTAAAAATAAATAAATAAAAGGGTAAATGTTTAGCTCAGTTTTGGATGTCCATATCAGAGACTCTTAAAAGAATTCTGAGTTTATAGTTTTGTTAAAATTTTTGTTTATTGTTTGTTTTGGGGGGGGTTGGTGAATAGGTAATACTTTAAAATTTATCAAATTAAAAGGGTATGGAAGAGTGTGTATACACCTCCCTATAGGAAACTATTGTTTCTAGTTTTCTTCTTACCTTTGCAAAAATAATCTTTGCATATGCAAAAATATACACTTTTAAAAATACAATTTTTATCAAATTGTAGCATACTATATAAATTGTTCAATACCTTGCATTTTTCACTTACTGTATTTTGTAACCTGTTCCTTATCACTTCTTAAAGACTTTTTCAGTCTCTTTTTAACACTACATAGAATTAATCCATTGAAAGGGTACACCATAATCTTGTTAACCAGCTTCTTACTGATGGACATGTGGATTGATACCAGCCTTTTGTTATCACAAACAGTGCTACATTGGATATATAGTTTAATTTTTAATGGGAGAGTGACAACTATTTTCTCTTAAAGTATTCAGTAATGTGTATTTTGTCTATTTTGCAAACTTTTGTGACTGACAATGTAAATTTTAATCATACTTGTGAAGGACATTTGAATGGTTATCAGATACTACTCATTTTTTGGTAATTAATGATTGAAGGGAAGATGGGATATGGTGTTTTTATTTTAAGATTAATATTAGATTATTATAATAAAGGTTCAAATATATGCAGATTTTTTGGGTAAGGAATAGCAATAAAAATGTTAATTGTCTTATTTTTATTTCTGTTTTAGAAGTTAAATGCATTCCTTTAAAATTAAGTCATTGCTATGTAAAAATATTCTTTGACCTTGCCTTTTTTCTGTGATACATGTCTTATGCAACTTGGGTAAAATAGATAAATTGCAACACGAAGCTTCATTTGCTAGTTCTGCTGTTTCTTAGGTGGTATTTGATCTTAATTTTTGCCAGTAATACAATATTTAAGTCACAAGTCAAAATCAGTCTCTTCTGCACTTAGAACATTTACAATAATGTATCCTAGAATCTTTTAGTTTAGGAACCACCATGTTACATATCTATTGAATTACAGTATATTTTTGGTATTTCCATTAATAAATTTCCTTGAACAAGTTTATGACTCTTAATTTGATTGCCTGGACTGCATAATTAAGATTCTGGTCCCATGGGGTGCCTAGGTGGCTCAGTCGTTAAGCGTCTGCGTTCGGCTCAGGGCATGATCCCAGAGTCCTGGGATTGAGCCCCACATTAGGCTTCTCCACTGGGAGCCTGCTTCTTCCTCTCCCACTCCCCCTGCCTGTGTTCCCTCTCTGGCTGGCTGTCTCTCTCTCTGTCAAATAAATAAAATCTTTAAAAAAAAAAAAAGATTCTGGTCCCATTTGAAAACACATAGGCAAACATGTATATATATGCTGTATATATACTTTTTTTTTCCTAAAGAGAGGGCTTGAGGGGGGAGAGAGAGAGAATCTTAAACAGGCTCCGTGCCCAGCACCTGAGCCCGATGTGGGGCTTGATCTCACAACCCTGAGATCACGACCTGAGCCAGCATCAAAAGTTGGACACTTAATGGACTGGGCCACCCAGACGCCCCACATATAGACTTATAAAATGGCTTTTTTGTGTTTGTTTAAATCGTAAGTTTTGGATGTTTACAAGATTTTTGTAGTTCACAGAATCCAGACAACTTAAGGATATCTCATTTAGTCCTTCCCACATACAGCATCATTTCAATTTTTCTATTTCTGAATCAGACCCAAAACAGTCCATTTTATCTTATTTTACTTTATTTTATAGCGAGACTATGCATAGGGGCACAAGGGCGGGGTGGGAGGGGCAAAGGGAAAGGGAAAGAGAATCCTAAGCAGGCTCCACGCCCAGCACAGAGCCCAACTCAGGGCATGATCCTACAACTCTGAGACCATGACCTGAGCAGAAATCAAGAATCAGATTCTCAACCAACTAAGCCACCCAGGTGTTCCATTTTAAATAAACTCAAAATAATAGAAGTATTTTGTTGACTAGTAATACTGTGTTGGTAGTTTCAATAAGTAAGACCCTGAAAGGTTTTCAAAAAAGGAATTAATGATTATTTTGTTTTCCCCAGGGCTGGAACGAGTGACGATGCTGTTTTTGGGATTGCACAATGTTCGTCAGACCTCAATGTTCCCCCGTGATCCCAAACGACTCACTCCCTAAAGAAAGCTGTGCTTTTTTTTATTCTTTCCAGTAACCTGCTATTGATCAGGCTATCCCTTAGCTACTTAAAATATGCAATGGAGTAAATGTCTTATCTAAAGTGCCACAGTTACTTTGGATTAATTCACTATAGGTTACTTTAAAAGAAAAAGATTTTTATAACTTTAGACATGCTTTAGTAGGAAATAGTTGAACATTTTAATGAAAATTTCATATGGTTATGTTAAAAATTCATATTGCATTACTATAATAAATGTTAACAATTTTAAACAGTTCAGATTGTGTAAGTTTTTTTTTCCTTTTCTATATTATAGTGGCTATGATGTCTTAAATTTTCAATATTTGAGCTTATTTTTTTAAATTCTGACATTGAAATAAGGACAATTTTAGGGAAGTATCTGAGGTTTTAATGAATGTATAATTGGCATATCGTGGAAAATTAGGCAGAAAGTATCAATTCTTTAAAGTTGTGCCCAGAAATCATGTAAAGCAGGTGGGAATACTGGTTAGAAGATATTCAATATAATGCTGCATTAAATTGTTAAATTCTAACTTGAATTTCAATAAAATTTTGAAGCTAGTCATGGTTGTCTTTGTGTAACTTCATGGCAGTCTGATTTTGTAACTGGTTCTTGACATTTATAATTTGGAAAAAGAAAAAGTACACAACTAGCTTATGTAAATGCCTAAAAACAAATGAAAGCTGATATATTCATAACATGTATTCATATCGAGATAATAAGTTCAGATGGGTATAAGAGGATAGAATTCTTAAAGCTGAAAGCTTGGGTTGCTTAATAGTTTATTCCACATAGATTTAAAAATATTGCAGAATTTTATTTGACTTTTAACTGGTACTAATATTTAGTGAATGTCACTAAAATGCACTCTCATTTTCCCTACCAAAAAGAAACTTTTGTGTAAGAATTACAATTAGGAACACTTTCCCTCTAGATGGTTGATGCTAATGTTAATTTTACAGGGAACCACATGTAATGGGCAGAAACAAAACTGAGATATTTTCCTACAGGAAAAGAAAAAATAATATAGAAAAATAGGGAGGTCAGAAAGGTAGGACATTGCCCCTGGACCGTGAACATCTGCCCATTACTTTGGAAAGTTAATTTAATTCACCATCTAGATTATAAACCTCTGTGAAAGTAGAGACTCAATTTTTATATCTTTCCTTCATATTCTACAGACTATCTTGAGTATAGTAGGCACTCCAAAACTATTTAATAAATTTAAGCTACACCAAGAATAAGTGGACTACTAACCATCTTTTTCTGTATTAATTCCCAGGCCCTAAAATAAAATAGCCTAAAGCTATTCTCAAATTCATAGAATCATAGCTTCTTTCAAAATAAAGACTTAGAATAAAGTTTTAGAATGATATGATTTGTTTTTCAAGATTTTGTTTATTTATTAGAGAGAGAGCCAGAGAGCATGAGCGAGGGGGTGAGGGGCACAGTGGTTGGCAGAGGGAGGAGAAGCAGGCTCCTCGCAAAGCAGGGAGCCCCATGTGGGACTCAATCGCAATACCCTGGAATCAAGACCTGAGCCAAAGGCAGACACTTAACCTACTGAACAACCCAGGTGTCCCTGATATGATCTTTTTTATCTAATTTTTTTATTATGAAGTATTCCAAACATGCCAACCAGATTAGATCATGATAAAAAGGTCATCCCTGTACTTGCCACCCAGCTTTATCAAATTTTCACGTGGTCATATTTGCTTTCAAATACTTTATTTTTTTAGGGGAAAAGACATTGTGGAAACTTGTTAAGGTGTTCCTGTGTACCCACACTGATCCTATTCTTTTCTATGCTAGTGGTGACTATTATGTGAATTCAGTGGTTTTTTATTCCTTTTCATGTTTTTATATTTTAACTAAATACTTATCTATTAACTTTACCTAGTATTGTTGTGCAGATTTATTTGATATATTCTGGGATTTTGATAGAATTACCATAAATCCGTAGAATAATCTGAAAGACATGGAATTTTCTTCTCTTTAGTTTTCCAGTGAATGAACATTATATATCCCTTCATTCTTCGTACTTTTTAATTGTAAAATATATTGGTACTCAAACTATCTTTGAAAATTGTTTTTTAATTTTTAGTTTATGCTAGAGTACCTTACTACTTTTTTTTCTATTGGGAATGGGATCTTTCTTCCAAAATTTTTAAGTTGTGTGCTCCTAAGGCATAAGAACACTATCAGTTACCAGTTTTTATATGTTTGTGTGTGCAGCAACATACTTGAACTTTTAGTTCTATAGTTTGTATTGAGTGTTTTGTATTTTCAAAGTAGACAGATGTGAAGAAGGGTAGCACAGGAGTGAAAGGTATGTATTCTGTGGCTATACTGCCTGGATTCACATCCTGATTTTGCTGTTCACTAGCTGTATATAACCTTGGGTAATTTGCTTATCCTCAACTTTCCTCATTTGCATAATCCTATCTCATGGGACTTTTGTGGGGTTTTAAAAGCGTGAAACCCTTAGAACAGTGCTTGGTATCTAGAGTAGTGTCTGGCAGATAAGCAGTTTTGTCTCTTCTGTCTTATTCTTATGTTATTGCATTAGTTGAGCCCTCAAGTAGAAGGTTGAATGAAAGCGGTGATGGGGCCATCTTTTTCTTGGTTGTAATTTAATTTAAATACTGTAAAGTCTCAAGATTAAGTGTGGTATTTTCTGTAGATTTTTAATAGATGCCTTTTGTCAGGTTAATGAAGATTCCATTTGTTAAGAGTTTCTATTATGAATGTTGAATTTGTCAAAAACTTTTCTGTATTTGCTGCAATTTTTTTTCTTTTAGTTTTGAATATGGTAGATTACAGTAATAGAAATTTCTGATATTTTTCTGGAATAAATAGTATTTGATCCCTACATACTACTTTATGTATGTATGTACTACTGAATTCAATTTGCTAATATATACAATAAAATTCACTCACCTTAAGTGTGTCATTTTGATTAATTTGGGTAATTTTATACAGTGAAGTAAGCTGTACCATAATCAAACTGCAGAACACTTTCATTGCCCCAGCAAGTTCCTAGTACATCTTTCTAGACAGTCTCCACCTCTGGCGACTAAAGATCTATTTTAATTACAGTTTTTTGCCTTTTCTAAAGAGTTCCATATAAATGGAACAATATAATAGTCTTCTGTGCTTGATTTCTTTCTTTAAGCATTATGTTTTTGAGATTCATCCATGTTGTGTGTATTAATTGTATTTTTTTTTCTTTTTAGAGAGGAAGAGGGGGAGAGAATCTTAAGCAGGCTCCACAACCCAGTGTGGAGCCCAAATTGGGGCTCAATCTCACAACCCTGAGATCATGACCTGAGCCATTACTGTGACCTGAGCCGAAATCAAGAGTCGGACGTTCAACCAACTGAGCCACCCAGGTGCCCCAGTACGTTTCTTTTTATTGAGGAGTAGTATTCCATAGAATAGATATTTCATAGTTTACTTACCCGTTCAGTTGATGGACATATAAGTGGTGTCCGGATTTTAATCTATAATAAATAATGCCCCTATGAACCTTGGAAGTCTGTGTAGACATGTTTTCATTTCTATTAGGTAGATACTTAGGAGTGAAATTTCTGAGTAATATGAGAAGTGTATGTTTAACTTTGTAAGATACTGCCAATCTGTTTTCCAAAGTAGTTGTGCCATTTTGCATTTCTGTTAGCAGGGAATGAAAATTTAAGCTGCTCCACATCATCACCAACACTTAGAAATGTCAGGCTTTTTAATTTTAACTGTTGTAGTGATTGGTAGTAGTATCTCACTGTGGCTATAATTTGCATTTCCCTACTGATTAATGATGTTAAGCATCTTTTCATGTGTTTATTGGCTGTATCGATATCTTTGTGGAAGTGTCTTCATATCTTTTGCCCATTTCTTTTATTGGGTTCATTGTCTTCTACTTGAGTTAGAAGAACTCTAGATATTCTGAATATGAGCCCTCTGACAGAGGTATGTTTGGCAGCTAGTTTCTTCCAGTCTGTGGCTTGCCTTTTTTTTTCATAACTGCCTTTCAAAGAGCAAAAGTTTTTAATTTTATGGTTGTGCTTGTGATCTGTTTAAGAAATCTCTGCCTCAGCCAGTATCACAAGTGTTTTATGTTTTCTTCTATAATTTCAGTAGTTTGAGCTCTTACATTTAGGTTATGATCCATTTTGAGTTAACTGTATATGGTATTTCTAAGGGTCTTCCCCCACCCCGACCCCACCATACTGATATTTAGTTGATTCAGCACCATTTGTTGAAAAGACTATCCTTTCCCTGTAGAATTACCTTAGCACCTTTGTAGAAAAGAGTTGACTGTATAGGTATGGGTCTATTTCTAAACTCTGTTCTATTCCATTGATCCATATTGTCTATTTTTTTTTAAGATTTTATTTATTTATTTGACAGAGAGAGACAGCCAGCGAGAGAGGGAACACAAGCAGGGGGAGTGGGAGAGGAAGAGGCAGGCTTCCAGCGGAGGAGCCTGATGCGGGGCTCGATCCTCGAACGCTGGGATCACGCCCTGAGCCGAAGGCAGACGCTTAATGACTGCGCCACCCAGGCACTCCCATATTGTCTGTTCTTGCACCAATAGTTTCTTTTGACTTTGATTGTATTGATACTATAGATCAGTTTGAGGAGAATTGCCGTCTTAACAGTGTGAGTCTTCCAATCCATGAATATGAAATATCATCCCATTTATTTTTGGGTCTTCAATTTCCCCTTGCAATCTTTATTGTAGTTTTTGGTGTTCCGTGTCCTAGTTCATCGCATCTCTTTGTAAATCTGTGTACTACTGGAAAGGATGTATATGCTGTCCTTGTTGAGTACACTGATAGAAATAGTGTTGATAGTGTTGTTCAGAACTTGCATCTTTGCTGGGTGTTTTATCTAGTTCTATGAGTCGCAGAAATTTTGGAATTGTCTATTTCTTCTTTTAATTCTTTAAAATTTTGGTTCGAGTATTTAGAAGCTCTTTGTATATGTTATTAGGCATACAATACTATGATGATTTTTGCATATTCCTGATGAATTGACCCTTTTATCTGATGAAATGTCCCTTTATAACTCTAGTAATGCTCTCTCTTAAAATCTGTTTTATCTAATCTTAATATGGCTGTTAATATCTTCTTGTGCTTATTGTTTGCACATATCTTTTTTTATCATTTACCTTCAGCCCACCTGTATTTGTGTTTAGTGGGTTTCTTACAGACAGCATATAGTTGGGTCTCGTTTATACATTCTAACAATCTCTACCTTTTAATTGGAAAGTTTATCCCAAAAGATTTAATATAATATGGTAATATGGGATTTAATGTTTATATGATTAGATTTGTATCTACCATTTGATGTTTCCTACTTGCCTCTTCTGTTTTTTGTTCCTGTTTTTCTGCTTGTCTTTTTTTTTAACGACTTTAAATATTTTTTAGTATTTCACTTTCCTATTTGTATTTTAATTGAACTTCTTTGTATTGTTTTTTAGTGGTTGCTCTAGAGACTATAATGTACATTCTTAACCTTTATAGTCCACTTATATTTACTATTTTATATTTAAGGATTTTATGTCTCTGTTTATAGCCATTGATTTCTCTTTTATATTTTTTCTCCAGTTTGGATATTGATGGCATATCAGCCTCTGATTTTTGAAAAGATTTATTTGAGGGGTGCCTGGGTGGCTCAGCTGGTCAAGTGTCTGACTTGATTTTGGCTTAGGTCATGATCTCAGGGTCATGAGATCGAGCTCCCAGTCAGGCTCTGCACTCAGTGTGAAGTCTGCTTGAGATTCTCTTTCCCTCTCCTCCTGCCCCTCCCCGTGCTCATGCTGTCTCTAAATAAATAAGTAAATACATAAATAAAATCTTTTAAAAAAAGAAAGAAAATGTTTGAGATAGAAAGTTTTATATTGGGATAAGGTTCACAGTATTCTCTTAGGGTTTTAAAAAAATTTAACTTCATCTTCTTTTATCTTTTTTCTCTTTCTTTAATCATTAAGGTCTTATTAGACATTTATCTGTTTTTTAAATCTCTTCAACTAATATCTTTAGCTTTTGATCCTATTGATCCTCTCTGTTTGGTTTTTTTGTTGTTGTTGTTCATTAATTTCTGCTCTTGTATCATTTTCCTTCCTTCTGCTTTCTTTCCCTAGTTTTTTCTTTTTTTACAGTCTGTAGTTAATATACGGACTTATTTTTATCAAGTTTTGTGCCATTTTTTATATCTGTACATTTCATCTGGGTTCATTTTTCTTCTTTAGGATTTAGTATTGTTTAGTATTCTTCCCTTTAGTATTTCTGTAGGTTAGAGCCTGTTGATTATAAATGCTAAAATGTCCTGTCCTCTTGAATGATAGTTTGGCTCAGTATAAAATTCTAGGTTGGCAGTTACTTTTCTTAAAATATTACATCATTAAATTCTCTTGTTACCTGTGAACAATTTACTGTCAGTATAATTGTTTTTCCTTTGTAGATAATCTAGCCTCTTTCCTTGGAAGATTTTACATTGCCTCTCTATCTTTGATATTCTACCAATTTGTGAACTGTTCAACAGTTATTCATCTTGCTTAGTAATGAATGTGCTTTTTGTCTAAGACCCACATCTATTTTTCAATTATGAAAACTTCTCAGCAAGTATCTCTTCAATATTGCTTCTTTACCATTTGCTCCATTTTTTTTTAACTCCAGTTGGCTAAATTTGGGGCTCTAACTATTCTGTTAGGTCTCTAAGTATTCTCATATTTTTCATCTTTGTCTCTGTTTTGTGTTCTGATTGAGTTCTTCAATGTTATCTCCTAATTTATTTAATTACTCCTCAAATATGCCTACTCTAAAATTAACCCCATTTATTGCATTTTTTTCAGTGTACTTGTTTTATTTCTTAGGTTTCTAATTAGTTCTTAACTCATTTATGCCTATTTTTGTTCACATATTCTTTGGTGGGAGTTATGCCATCATTTATGTTTTCAGTAAATGTTTTATCATACTGTCCTACATGATATTTTTGCCTGGTTTTGTTTTTGTTCTTGACATGTGTTCACATAGAAGGAGTTATCACATGTAAACCCTATGGACCATCAGGAGGAGGACGATTATAATATGAAAGAAGAAAATAACATATGAACAATGAGTAATGGTATCTCCTAGCACAGTAGTTTTCATACTGAATTATTGCCCAGTTGGCTTTTGCAGTGGCTGAGGGTAGCAGGCTCCACAGGAAGTTCTCTTTGGCTGCTGCATGGAGCAACAAAGGGTTCTAGAATAGAGTCAAATTTGTTTTGAGGCTTTTGCCATGGACCATCTCTTGTACTGCATAACTTCCTATATTTCAGATTTCTTTTTTCTCTGTAACTTATTTATAGTTAAGAGCACTTTATGAAATAAAACTTTAAGTCGGGCTGAAACATGAGTTCAAGACTTTTAAATTTCTTTTTCCTTGAAGTAAATGTTTCTGTATAGTACACTACTATACAGATGGGTCATGTAAGAATATATTTTTCAGCAAATAAACTCTTGCAAGCGCTCTGGAAGGTGGTTTTAAGGGGGAGGGAGTTCTTTATTCTTCTAGCTTTATTGAGATATAATTGACATATCTGGAAGTATTTAGACCATTAACATATTCCTTTGCATGCATCAGCCTGGTCCTTTTTTTAAGGCTGCTGTTACAGACTCAGTGATACTGGCTTTGGCACTAATTGTAGAGAAAATACAACATTCCCCTAATTTATGTTTTAATTCATCCTGCTGGCATTTGAGGATTTCTCTAGATTTTGGGTTGTATTTGTTATCTGGTGGCTTCAGTTTCTCAAAAATCCAATAGACCCTGTTTAAAACAAACATTTTTATTTTGCCACTCTGTTCCACATGTCGACACCAAGCACAAAGGACTATGGTTAACTCAGTCAGAGTAGCCCTTTGTTCAACTGTGTGATATGTTACCTAGTCAGTACAGCAGAAGCCACACCACCTGCCCCTTGATGTTCTGACCTTTCAGACGAGACTGGGCGCGTTCAGGGTGGTATGGCCGTGGATGTTCTGACCTTTCAGACAAGCTGCATCTGTCATTCCTTCCCTTTGCTCAGCCATAAAATGTTTTTATCTCACAGGACCCTGGCAAAGCTCCTTCAACCCTTCCTTTTCCACACCTGCATCTGTCTCCCAAGATCCCACACACTTAGAAGAATGGTTCTTTTACTCCCAAGGTTGGTTAGGATCTTCTAAATGTTGATCTGTCCAACTGACTATACCCCAGGCTATTCAACCTGTAGAAAAAGTATACCACCTCACTATTAAGACCATATGGTTTTATACCTAAGTTTCGTCTAAAATTCTTGTTACTTTTCATTCCTGTTGTTTCTTCCACTGGATCTCTTAAACAATTTGGTGTAGCAAAGGGGAATTAGAAAACTTTGAGTTCAGTCCTGACAGGAAATAGGTGTGTAATTGAGTCTCAGATCTCCTCATCTGCATTGTAGTTAATTCCTACCTTGCAGGATTGTGGAGACTAAATGAGAGACACAGGTAAAAGCTCCTTTGTAGTTCTATGCATATAAAATATATTCTCTGAACAGGTATTATTAATGCTAAGGGCAGGGACACATCTTAAACTTTTTGTAGCCCCATATTCATAGCAAAACGATGAATACGTGGCTTGTGCCTGATACTACTTATAAATTGATATATTTTTCAGCAAATAAACTCTTGCAAGCACTCTGGAAGGTGGTTTTAAGGGGGAGGGAGTTCTTTATTCTTCTAGCTTTATTGAGATATAATTGACATATCTGGAAGTATTTAGACCATTAACATATTCCTTTGCATGCATCAGCCTAGTCCTTTTTTTAAGGCTGCAGTTACAGACGCAGTGATACTGGCTTTGGCACTAATTGTAGAGAAAATACAACATTAATTTTGGTAGTTCAGGGATGAAACTTAATAATAAGCCCAGGATAAAATGTTTTAACACAGGAGTTTATTTTTACATTCACATTTGACAGTATATTGTGTTCATTTAAATCTGACCATGTATGTATATATTTAGTTGAAAGACCAAAGTGTGACCCAGAGGCCTTTAAAAACAAGCCATCTGGCAAAGAGTGATAGCCGCCAGTTTGCAAAGTCTTACCACTTTTTTGTACACTCTTTCCTCAAATCGTTTGTTTGTTTTGCTTAATTAAAACGAACCACCAGACTCTAAATTGCTGCTCAGGGAGATGGACCGGTGGCTGCTGCTGTTTTTAATAGATCAAGATGTCATTATGTCCCCAGAGCAAGTAAATGCTCTGTCTACTTACAACATGAGTAATCTTTAGGGAACTCTCTTTCCAATAACTTTTTAAAACTTTATCTCCTCAAGATTTTCAACTTCTCTGGCAATCAAATTGAAACACCAATGAGATATCACTGGCAATGATGATAAGACAGGGACGGAGAACTGGAAACTTGGAGGCACTGTTGGTGAAGTAAACTGGCACTCAGCCAGCCTGTCTGGAAGGAAGGTTAGCAGCACATAGCAAAATGTGAAGGTGCATAGCCTCTGACCCATCATTGTTAGAATTCGTCCTAAGAATACAGGTCCATAAAAAAAGATGCTATAAGGATATTTATTCCAGCATTGTTTATAGCGGTAGAAAAAAATGCAAAAAAAAAATTTCCATTAAATAATGCTTTTGTCCATATTATAAAATGTTAATCAGTCACTGGAAAACACAATACAGACAGTCCTTGCTTTGCACAGTTGTGTAGGACCATAAAAATAACCGTACAAACTAAATTGCAAAGCAGTGTTGGGGGGGGGTAGGATTATTCTATGACCTTTAAAATTTGTCAAACAAAAAATAAGAAAACTAATATTTAGTACATTATAATTTAAAATATTACAATACTGAGAATTCAATAATTATTCCTTTGTAAGAAAACTTAGCAAGAGTAATTTGAACAGTGCTGCTCTTCTTCTAGTCATATAACTTTCAGTATGGAGTGACCATCTCTCCTATGCTTTGGTGAATTACCATACTACTTCCTAAGTTCAGAGAGCTTCCCACACATTATCCTTTGTACTTGCAGTGTCATGAAATATCTGCAAGAGTTCCTTTAATGTGAAGTATTTTGCCGTTGTCACTTCCTCTGAGATATCTTCATCCTTTCCATCACAACTACTTCCCTTGTTCACATCAATAAGTTCATCTTTACTAGATGTTACTAGCCAGTTCCTCTGGCTGCATATCTGGAGTTTCTCAAATAGGGCCACGTCACCATGGTCAGCTATTATTTCTATGACTCCACGTACATTCTATTCAGATTTCACTTATGGAGTTCTGTTTTTCTTTGTGTTACTTTCATCTTTGTTGGCCAGTTCCCTCTTTCAGTTATCTGCTTTTGTAAAATGTCACATGGGTTCATTAGTGGGAGACAAGGAGGCAACACAACTACACACGTTGCTGTCTGTATGAACTAATAACGTGTGCAGTGACCAATCACTGACAGACTTTGAAAGAAGTGACATGATTGATCACTGAACATGATGAACAGCTGTTATTTGCAGAATGATCTGTGGACTGGAGAGCTAGCAGTGAAGTTTGTATTTTATGCAATTACTCATAGTTAATATACCATGATAACTGGAATTTGAACCATGCTGTTAGAAGACTGGTGTAATTTAACAAAACAGTGGTAACTGAGAGTTGTATATATCAGAACCATGCAAAGCTAGAACTATATAGATGTATAGTCACTCTCTGCCCTTTTCCACTCTGATGTGTACCCTGGGAGGCCAACTTCTATAGACTGCATCAACCAGGTACCCTTCTCAATGGCTTCTAATTGGATTTGGTCTTTGGAAAGCACCAACAGGAAATCAAATGGAAGGAGAAGAGAAAGGTCAGGATATTTCTTTTCCTTCTCTGCTGAGCCACATTTTGGCCATTTCTGCTCTTGTCTCCTCAAGCTTGCGCTGAGCAGAAGGTCACAGCTCATTCCACATAGCCACAGCTTCTTCTTGGGTTCCAGTTACTACTCTCTCTCTTTGCCCCTTCAGGTCTAGAGGTGGTAATAGCTTCCTATAGCCGCTGGTTCTACAGTACATCATCATCCCTTTCTATTTTCTTTAAAGCTTCCCAAACTTTTGTTTATGAACACTTCACAAAACTGTCTTCAAGCATACCATTCCTGAGTGTGCCATGTGTTTCCTGCCAGGACCCTAACCTAGACACCTTGTCACACTGTTTACGGAAAATTGTATGTACATATCCGAATATGTGTGTGCACTCAGAGAGGGCTGAAAGGATATAAACAGTAATGTCACTTTTAACCCTATGCCTTTTTTCCTATGTGCTTTTAAAAATAAGTAGATGACATATACTGATGGATTATTTCAGCTTCAAAATAGTTAACCCATTTTTCTTATTTAGTCAGATCTTTTACAGAAATAGTTTTCAAATTAACTACAGGCATACCTTGGAAATATAGCAAATCAGTTCCAGACCACCACAATAAAGTGAGTATCTCAGTAAAGCAAGTCAAATGAGTTGTTTTAGTTTCTCAGTGCATATAAAAATTATGTTTATACTATACTGTAGTCTGTTAAGTGTGCAGTATGTCTTTAAAAAAACAACAACAATAACAACAACAGTGTGCATCCCTTAATTTAAAAGTACATTGTTTCTGGGGCCCCTAGGTGGCACAGTTGGTTAAGCGTCCAACTCGGTTTCAGCTCAGGTCATGATCTAGGCATCGCAACATCAAGTCCAGCGTCAGGCTCCGAACTCAGAGAGGCGTCTACTAAAGTTTCTCTCTCCCTTTGCCCTTCCCCACACACACTCTCTCTCTCTCTTTAAAATAAATAAATAAATCTTTTAAAAAAATAAAAAATAAATAAAAGTACTTTGTTGCTAAAGAATGCTAATTATCTTCAGCCAGTCATAATCTTTTTGTTGGTAGAGGGTCTTGTCTCAATGTTGACAGCTGCTGACTGATCACAGTGGTGGTTGCTAAAGGTTGGGGTGGCTGTGGCAGTTTCCTAAAATAAAACCACAGTGAAGCTTGCTGCATCAATTGACTCCTTCATGAACAATTTCTCTGTAGCATGTGACACTGCTTGATAGCATTTTACCTACAATCGAACCTCTTTCAAAATTGGAGTCAATCCTCTCAAACCCTGCCACTGCGTTATCAACTAAATTAATGTAATATTCTAAATTCCTTGTTGTCATTTCAACAACCTTCACAGCATCTTCACCAGGCATAGATTCCATCTCAAGAAACCACTTTCTTTGCTCATCCATAAGAAGGAACTCCTCATCCATTAAATTTTTATTGTAAGGTAGAAGCAATAATGCAGCTGATAACATAACATTTTTTCCCATCAGATTAACCCCGTTGATCTAGCTGAATCATTAGCTAGTGTTTTATCTGATGCGTTGGAAAGGGAAAAAAAAGAAGAATGACAATTCAGCCACCTTTGGGTTCCACTTCTAATTCTAATTCTCGCTATTTCCTCCAGTGAAGTTTGAACTTCTCAAGTCATCCATGAGGGTTGGAATAAACTTCTTCCAAACTTTTGTTTGTGATGATATTTTGACCCATTCCCATGAATCATGAATGTCCTAATGGCATCTGGAATGGTGAATCCTTTTTAGAAGGTTTTCAATTGTCTTTGCCCAGTCCCATTAGGGAAATCACCATCTATGGCAGCTGTAGCCTTATGAAAGGTATTTCTTAAATAATAAGACTTGAAAGTCAAAATTACTCCTTGATCCATGGGCTATGGATGGGATGTTGTGTTAGCAGGCATGAAAACATTCATCTCATTGCACATCTCCATCAGAGCTCTTGGGTGACAAGCAGCATTGTAAATAAGCAGTAATCTTTTTATAGGAATCTTTTATTCTGAGCGGTTGGTCTGAACAGTGGGCTTAAAATAGTAAGCCATATTGTCAATAGATGTACTCTCTTCCAGGCTTTGTTGTTTATAGACTACAGACAGAGTAGGTTGAGCATAAGTTGTAAGGGCTCTAGGATGTTCAGAATGGTAATGAGCACTGGCTTTCACGTCAAGTCACCAGCTGCATTAGCCCCTAACAAGAAAGTCAGCCTGTCCTTTGAAGCTTTGGAGCCAGGCATTGACTTCTCTCTAGCTATGAAAGTCCTAGAGGCCTCTTCTTTCAACAGAAGGCTGCTTTGTCTACATTGGAAATCTGTTTAGTGTCATCAACTTCAGTAGTTCCTTAGCTTTGATGTTCCTCATTGCAGCTTCTACCTCAGCACTTGCTGCTTCACCTTGCACTGTTATGTTAAAGAGATGGCTTCTTGCCTTACACCTCATAACACCAACCTCTGCTAGCTTCCAACTTCTCTTTTGAAGCTTCCTTACCTCTGTCAGAATTGAAGTGAGCTAGCGCCTTGCCCTGGTTTAAGCTTTGGTTAAGGAAATGTTGTGGTTGCTTTGATCTACTGAGACCACTAAAACTTTACCCATATCAGCAATAAGGCTGTTCCACTTTCTTATCACTTAGGTATTCACTGGAGTAGCACTTTTAATCTCCTTCAAGAACTTTTCCTTCACATTTATAACTTGACTAGCTGTTTGGCACAAGAGGCCTAGCTTTCAGTCTGTCTCAGCTTTCAGCATGCCTTCCTCACTAAGCTTAATCATTTCTAGTGTTTGCTTTAAAGTGAGAGACATGTGGGGCACCTGGGTGGCTCAGTCAGTTAAGCATCCAGTACTTGATTTCGGCTCAGGTCATGACCTAAGGTCATGGGATTGAGCCCCACATCGGACTGTACGCTCAGCACAGAGTCTGCTTGAAACTCTTTCTCCTTCTGCTCATCCCCCACTCTTTCACTCTAAAATGGGTAGGTAAATCTTTAAAAAAAAATAAAGTGAAAGACATGTGACTCTTCCTTTCACTTGAATATTTAAAAGCCATTGTAGAGTTATTAATTGGCCAATTTCAATATTGTTGTGTCTCAAGGAATAGGGAGGTTTGAGGAGAGAGAAAGAGATGAGAGAATGGCTGGTAGATGGAAAAGTCAGAACAGACACATTTATTGATTAAATTCGCCATCATATGGGCATGGTCTTGTGGTGCCCCAAACCAATTACAATAGTAACTTCAAAGATCACTGATCACAGATCACCATAACAAATATAATAATAATGAAAATGTTTGAAATATTGTTGGAATTACCAAAATGTGACAGAGACATGAAGTAAGCAAATGCTGTTGGGAAAATGGTGCCAATAGACTTGTTTAACCCAGGAGCGCCACAGACCTTCAATTTGTAAAACATGTAGTATGTGTGAAGCACAATAAAGCAAAGTGCAGTAAAAGAGGGTATGCCTGTACTCTGCTTTGTAACATATGCAGGCAGACGTATCTCTGTATGAGTGGTCTTTAAACAAGTAACTCAAAACATGCTTTATGAAGTAACACACTCCTGCATCTGGGTTGTCACTGGATCCAGTTTGGGATAGCTAACATTTCCAATTTGCAGGAAAACCACTGACATGCACACACAGCTTTACTGCTGCTCTAACTGGTTATTAGTCATAGCCTCCACATATCTAACTTAATATTTCCTTCAGAATCAGGAATTTCCAGGTTCTGAATTTTCCAGAAGTATTAAAATTCTAATTCCAAAATTCTTTTGTTTTCTTTTTGCCATCCCCAGAATATTCAACAAGGCAAGCAGACATGGTGAGGCTAAACATATATACAAAATAGATTTTGAAAACATGTATGCAACTTTATCATTTGAAATACGGTTCTGGTTTTTTGGGGTTTTTTCATTTTTATTTTAAGGTGATAGGAAAGAAAATCATTTATTGAATGTTTTTAAAGAAACCTATCATTGAAGAGCATCCTAAAAGATCTGTTCACTGGGATTCCTTCCTTTCTCCCTGACAGTTTCTACAGCAGTACTTGCAGAAAGCATGGTGCTGCATTCATGACTGGATTAAAGAGATTTCCTCCATAACATTTTTATGGTTGCCCCACTTTTCATAAGACATAAGACATTTAAAAAGTGTAATAATAATATCCTAGTTTATTTTTGCTTTCCAAGTCTAGAATACATGGAACTAAGAGCTCTGGAATACTGCTCTGACCCATCTACATGGAATGCTATCAGGTGTGAGTAGTGCCTAGAGCAGGAGACGGCTCTACACCAGGTCCAGGCTGCAGTTCAAGAAGCAGAACCTATGGTTCTAATTGTATCAGTAGTGGAATAGGTACCATGTGGAGTTTATAGGCGGCCTCAGGAGGAGAATCACAACATAGTCCCCATAGCTTCTGGAGCAATGCTATGCCAACTACAGCAGAAAACTATACACCATTCAGTAAATAGCCCCTGGCTTGCTACGGGGTCTGGTGGAGATAGAGCACCTGACTATAGGACATCAAGTGACCATGTGGCCAGACCTTCCCGTTATGTGCTGGGTTCTATCAGATCCACCAAATTATAAGGGTCAAAAGCAATCCATCATAAGATAGTGGTTTGTATATCTGGGACTGGGCATGAATAGTAAAAGGCCTAAGTAAGTTAGATAATCAGGACTCTCAGGGTCCCTTGTCATTACTACTGGTGCTTCATTGCTCCTCAGCTCAAACTTATGGCCTTGTATGGGGTAGAGGGGGAAAGGAGATTCTTAAGACCAGTTGGCAGAGGAGGAAAGGGCCATATTTGGTTTGTGGTTGGGCTGACTTGGCAAGTAACTGCTGATGTACACTACTACACCTCAAGGGTGGACTTGGAAGATTTGAAATCCTCCCAGTGGGGGGCGCCTGGGTGGCTCAGTCGTTAAGCATCTGCCTTCAGCTCAGGGCGTGATCCCGGCGTTCTGAAATCGAGCCCCGCTTTCTGAAATCGAGCCCCGCATCAGGCTCCTCTGCTGGGAGCCTGCTTCTTCCTCTCCCACTCCCCCTGCTTGTGTTCCCTCTCTCACTGGCTGTCTCTCTCTCTGTCAAATAAATAAATAAAATCTTAAAAAAAAAAAAAAAGAAATTCTCCCAGTGGACAGTGCCTCTGGCTATCTGTTTTGTATAAAAAGAGAAGTGGCCCTAGGTAAGACTATACATTCACTTGTGGGCAAATGAAATGGCTACGCTGATTAGTCAGAGGTTGGGAAAGAGAAAGATTGGAAATTGGGAATAAGGAGGCTTATATATAAAAAAGAGATATGCACAAATGTAAAGATCTTCGTATCACATGTTAATGCCCACCAGAGAATAATACCATGGAGAAGGCACGCAGACAGAGTGACTGGGCCAGTTGATGTCAGCCAGCCTCTGTCATCAGCCACTGCAAGGCTGGCACAATAGGCTCTTAAAAGAGTAGCCCAGTGGCAGAGATAGTGGATATGGACCCAGTATGAGTTTCCACACACCAAAGCTCATCTAATTATTCTCACTGCTAAATGTCCTATCTGTTAGTGACAGAAATCAGTGCTGAGCCCCAGTATGACACCATCTCTTGAGAAAACCAACCCTTCATTTTTTAGCAAGTTGATTACACTGGACCCTTCCACCCTAGAAAGGGCAGCAATTCCCCTTGACTTGACTCAACACGTACTTAATGTATAGGTTTTTCTTTCCTTTCCACAAAGCCTCATCTACTAACAGTATCCAGCAGCTTACAAATTTTGATTACCAACATGGAATCCCACACTACAACTCATACTAAGAGTCCTACTTTATAGCAAAACAGTAGGCACAATACCATGGGGTCTACTATCTGAGGAGTCTAGGTCCTGGTTAAAAATCTATGTGTGATTTTTCAGGCCTAGCCACAGGTGATTATAAAGGCCTTACCTGGCATGCCTGATAGGGGAAAAATAAATACAATAAAATAAAAATAAAATGGAAGCTAGATCTTATTTCCCCTATAGCTGAAGCTTTATAGCACTTTATGATCAGTAGACTTGGTGCATGCAAGGGGTTTGTGCTGGTCTTCTGGGGAGCGGCCTGTTGTGCTGTGTGTGATTTTTCAGGCCTGGCCACACGGGATGACAAAGGCCTTACCTGGCACACCTGATATGGGAAATGTGCCCTCCCCACACCAGACTGGTGCATGGCCAATGCATCACAATCTCTGAAGGGAGATGCAGTCAAGGATTCAGACCCCTTTGGCAGGTCACACTCTTCACATATTTATAATCATAACCTTCATTCTTAGGTTTTTCTATATGAAGCCTTGGGCAGAAGTGTTCTATAGGTCTGCTGAGACCTCCTTAAAGAGGAGAGGAGGGGGATGCACCCTCCAGGAGCAACTCCACTAGGACAAGGTTGCCTGAGAATCAGCACAAACCCCTCGCATGCACCAAGTCTACTGATCATAGAGTGCTGTATAGCTTCAGCTATAGGGGAAATAGGATCTAGCTTCCATTTTATTTTATTTTATTTTATTTTATTTTATTTTATTTTATTTTACTTTATTTTTGGATCTACCTTCTTTTATTTTTTTTAAAGATTTTATTTATGTATTTGACAGAGAGAGAGCACAAGCAGGGGGAGCAGCAGAGAGAGAGGGAGGGGGAAGGGGGATCTCCACTGAGCAGGGAGCCTAACACAGGGCTCGATCCCAGGACCCTTGGATCATGACCTGAGCTGAAGGCAGACACTTACCTGACTGAGCCACCTGGGCACCCTGGATCTAGCTTCTTTTAACAAGCAGACCAAACACACCTAGGCCTTAGCTTCTCCTTTTCCCCCCAGGACAAAATGACAAGACAGAGGCATTCACCCCCAAAAGAAAGAACAGGAAGAAGTAACGGTCAGGGATTTAATCAATACAGATATAAGTAAGATGTCTGAACTAGAATTTTAAACAACAATTATAAACATACTAGCTGGGCTTGAAAAAAACATAGAAGACACTAGAGAATCCCTAAATGCAGAGATAAAAGAACTAAAATCTAGCCAGGGTGAAATTAAAAATGCTACAACTGAGATGCAAACCTAATGGATGCCATAAGAATGAGGACAGACAAAGCAGAGGAATGAATCAATGATATAGAAGATACAATTATGGGGCACTTGGGTGGCTCAGTGGGTTAACTGTCTGCCTTTGGCTCAGGTCATGATCCCAGGGTCCTGGGATCGAGTCCTGCATTGGGCTCCCTGCTCGGGGGGGAGTCTGCTTCTCCCTCTACCTGCTCCCCCTGCTCATGACCTCTCTCTCTCTCTCATTCTCTCTCTCTCATTCTCTCTCTCTCTCTCAAATAAATAAATAAAATCTTTAAAAAAAGATACAATTATGGAAAATAATGAAGCTGAAAAGAAGAGGGAAAGAAAGGTATTGGATCATGAAAATGGACTTAGGGAACTCAGCAACTCCTTAAAATGAAATAACATGCATATCATAAGAGTCCCAGAAGATGAGGAGAGAGATAAAGGGGAAGAAGGTTTAGTTGAACAAATTATAGCTAAAAACTCCCCTAATCTGGGGAAGGAAACATACCTCAAAATCCAAGAAGCATGAGAACTCCCATTAAATTCAACAAAAGCCAGCCATCACCAAGGCATATCATCATCAATTTCACAAAATACACAGACAAGAAAAGAATCCTGAAATCAGCAAGGGAAAAAAAGTCCTTAGCCTACAAGGGAAGATAGATCAGGTTCACAGCAGATCTGTCCAGAGAAACGTGGCAGTCCAGAAGAAAGTGGCAGGATATATTCAAACTGCTGAATGGGGAAAATAGGCAGCCAAGAATACTTTATCCATCAAGGCTGTCATTCAGAATGGGAAACATAAGGAGTTTCCCAGACAAAAAGTAAAGGAATTAAAGGGGACTCTTTGGGGGGGAAAAAGACCAAAAGCAACAAAGACTAGAAAGGACCAGAGAACAGCACCAGAAACACCAACTTTACAGGTAACACAATGGCACTAAATTCAAATCTATCAATAATCACTCTGAATGTAAATGGACTAAATACTCCAATCAAAAGACACAGGGTGTCAGAATGGATTAAAAAAAAGAAAAGACCCAGCTACATGCTGCCTACAAGAGACTCCTTTTAGACCTAAAGACAACTGCAGATTGAAAGTGAGGGGGTGGAGAACCATCTATCATGCTAATGGATATCAAAAGAAAGCTGGAGTAGCCATACTTATATCAGACAAACTAAATTTTAAACAAGACTGTAACAAGAGTTACATTGTATCATAATCAAGGGGTCTATCTATCAAGATCTAACAATTGTAAATATTTATGCCCCCAACTTAGGAGCACCAAATATATAAATATATAAATCAATTAATAATAAACATAAAGAAACATTGATAATAATACAATAATAGTACGGGACTTTTAACATCCCACTCACAGCAATGAACAGATTGCTAAGCAGAAAATCAACAAGATCAACAAGGAAACAATGACTTTGAATGACACATAGCACCAGATGGACTTAACGGATATATTCAGAACATTTTATCCTAAAACAGCAGAATACACATTCTCTTTGAGTGCACATGGACCATTCTCCAGAATACATCACATACTAAGTCACAAATCGGCCCTCGACAAGTACAAAAAGATTGAGATCATACTCTGCATATTTTCAGACCCCAATGCTATGAAACTTGAAGTCAACCACAAGAGAAAATTTGGAAAGACCACAAATACACGGAGTTTAAAGAATATCCTACTAAAGAATAAATAGGTTAACAAGTAAAATAAAAAAGAAATTAAAAATACACGGAAGCAAATGAAAATGAAAACATAACAGTCCAAATCCTTTGGGATGCAGCAAGGGCAGTCCTAAGAGGAAAGTATATTGCAATACAATACCTCAAGAAGCTAGAAAACTCAAATACATAACCTAACCCTACACCTAAAGGAGCTAGAAAACTAACAGCAAATAAAGCCTAAAGCCAGCAGAAGGAAAATAATAAAGATTAGAGCAGAAATAAATGATATAGAAACAATGCACAAAAAAACAGTAGAACAAATAAATGAAACTAAGAGCTGGTTCTTTTAAAGAATTAATAAAATTGATAAACCCCTAGCCAAATTTATTGAAAAGGAAAAAGACCCAAATAAATAAAATCAAGAATGAAAGAGGAGAGATGACAACCAACACCACTGAACAAACAATTATAAGAGAATATTATGAAAAATTATATGCCAACAAACTGGGCAATCTGAAAGAAATGGACAAATTCCTAGAAACATACAAACTACCAAAGCTGAACAGGAAGAAAGAGGACATTTGAACAGACCCATAACCAGCCAAGAAATTGAATCAATAATCAAAAATCTCCCAATAAACAAAAGTCCAGGGCTAGATGGCTTCCCAGAGGAATTCTACCAGACATTTAAAGAAGAGTTAATAACCTATTCTTCTCCAATTGTTTCTTTTTTTTCTTTTTTTTTTAAGATTTTATTTATTTGAGAAGAGAGAGAGTGAGAAAGAGAGGGAGCACAGGAGCAGGGGCAGGGGCAGAGGGAGACGGAGACGGAGAAGCAGACTCCCCTGATGAGCAAGGAGCCTGATTTGGGGCTTGATCTCAGGACTCTGGGATCATGACCTGAGCCAAAGGCAGACACTTAACCGACTGATCCACCCAGGCACCCCTTCTCCAACTGTCTCAAAATATAGAAATGGAAGGAAAACTTCCAAACTCTTTCTATGAGGCATTACCTTGATTCCAAAACCAGACAAAGACCCCACTAAAAAGGAGAATTACAAGCCAACAACCCTGATGGACATGAATGCAAAAATTCTCAACAAGATACTAGCAAATTCAATCCAACAGTACATTAAAATAATTATTCACCAGGTCGCCTGGGTGACTCAGTCAGTTGAGCATCCAACTCCTGATTTCAGCTCAGGTCATGGTCTTGGGTTCATGGGATCCAGCCCCATGTTGGGCTCTGAGCTCAGCATGGAGTCAGCTTGAGATTCTCTTTCTCCCTCTCCTTCTGCTCCTCCCCGCACTGGTGTGCTCACTCTCTCTCTTTCCCTCTCTCACTAAAATAAGTACATAAATCTTTAAAAAAAAAAAAAAAAGTATTGGGGCACCTGGGTGGCTCATTCGGTTAAGTGTCTACCTTTGGCTCAGGTCATGATCCCAGGATCCTGGGATTGAGCCCCGCCTCAGGCTCTCTGCTCAGCAGTTGGGGCATGCTTCTCCCTCTCCCTCTGCCTGCCACGACCCCTCCCACTTGTGTTCTTTCTCTGTCAAATAAATAAATAAAATCTTTTTTCAAAAAAAGAATTATTCACCACAATCAAGTGAGATTTATTCCTGGGCTACAGGGTTAGTTCAATATTCAAAATCAATCAACATGATATACGACGTTAATAAAAGAAAGGGTAAGAACCATATGATCCTCTCAATAGATGCAGAAAAAGCATTTAACAAAATACAGCATCCATTCTTGATAAAAACCCTCAACAAAGTAGGTATAGACGGAACATACCTCAACACCATAAAAGCCATATATGAAAGACCCACAGCTAATACCATCCTCAGTGGGGAAAAACTGAGTGCTTTTCCTCTACGGTCAGGAACAAGACAGGGATGTCCATTCTCACCATTACCATTTAACATAGTACTGGAAGTCTTAGCCTCAACAATCAGAAAACAAAAAGAAATAAAAGGCATCCAAATTAGCAAGGAAGAAGTCAAACTTTCACTATTTGCTGACAACATGATCCTCTATATAGAAAACCCGAAGGACTCCACCAAAAAATTGCTAGAATACATGAATTCAGCAAAGTGTCAGGATATAAAATCAACATACAGAAATCTGTTGCATTTCTATACACCAACAACAAAGCAGCAGAAAAATCAAGGAATTGATCCCATTTACAATTACACCAAAAACCATAAGATACCTAGGAATAAGTCTAACTAAAGAGGTAAAAGATCTGTACTCTGAAAACTACAGAACACTTATGAAAGAAATTGAAGAGCACACAAAGAAATGGAAAAACATTCCATGCTCGTGGATTGGAAGAACAAACTTTATTAAAATGTCTATACTACCCAAAGTAATCTATACATTTAATGCAATCCTTATCAAAATACCACCAGCATTTCTCACAGAGCTAGAACAAACACTCCTAAATTCTGTATGGAACCATAAAAGACCCCAAATAACCAAAGCAATCCTGAAAAAGAAAAGCAAAGCTGGAGGCATCACAATTCTGAACTTCAAGCTCTATTACAAACCTCTAGTCATCAAGACAGTATGGTACTGGCACAAACACAGACACATAGATCAATGGAACAGAACAGAGAACCCAGAAATGGACCCACAACTATACAGTCAACTAATCTTCAACAAAGCAGGCAAGAAGATCCAATGGAAGAAAGACAGTCTCTTCAACAAATGGTGTTGGGAAAACTGGTCAGCAACATGCAGAAGAATGAAACTGGGCCACTTTCTTATACCATATACAAAAATAAATTCAAAATGGATGAAAGACCTAAATGTGAGACAGGAAACCATCAAAATCCTAGAGGAGAACACAGGCAGCCTCAGCTGTAGCAACTTCTTACTATACATTGTCTCTGGAGGCAAGGGAAACAAAAGCAAAATGAACTATTGGGGCTTCATCAAGATAAAGAGTTTCTGCACAGTGAAGGAAATAACAAAATTAAAAGGCAGCCTCCAGAATGGGAGAAGATATTTGCAAACAACATATCCAATAAGGGGTTAGTATCCAAAATCTATACAGAACTTATCAAATTCAACAAATAATCCAGTTAAGAAATGGGCAGAAACTATTAATAGACACTTTTTGCAAAGAAGACATCCAGTTGGCTAACAGACACATGAAAAGATGCTCAACATCATTAATCATCAGGGAAATACAAATCTAAATCATGATGAGTTACCACCTCACACTTGTCAGAATGGCAAAAATTAACAACACAAGAAACAACAGGTGTTGGCAAGGATGCCGAGAAAAGGGAACCCTCTTGCACTGTTGATGGGAATGCAAACTGATGTAGCCACTCTGGAAAACAGTATGGGGGTTCCTCAAAAAATTAAAAATAGAATTACCCTATGACCCAGCAATTGCACCACTAAGTATTTACCCAAAGGATACAAAAATACAGATTCGAAGGGGTACATGCATCCCAATATCTATAGCAGCATTATCAACAATAGCCAAACTATGGAAAGAGCCCAAATGTCCACTGACTGATAAATGGATAAAGAGGATGTGGTATATAGATACAATAGAATATTACTCAGTCATCAAAAAGAATGAAATCTTGCCACTTGCAATGACGTGGATGGAGTTAGAGTGTATTATGCTAAGAGAAATAAGTCAGAGAAAGACAAATACCATATGATTTCACTCATATGTGGAATTTAAGAAACAAAACAGGTGAACATATGGGAGGGTGGAAAGAGAGAGAGAGAGAGAGAGAGAGAGAAAGAAAACCACAAGAGACTCTTAACAATAGAGAACAAACTGAGGGTTGATGGAGGGAGGTGTGTGGGGGATGGGCTAGATGGGTGATGGGTGATGGGAATTAAGGAGGGCACTTGTTATCATGAGCACTGGGTGTTGTATGTCAGTGATGAACCACTGAATTCTACTCCTGAAACCAATACTGCACTGTATGTTAACTCCGTAGAATTTAAATAAAAATTAAAAAAAAAAAAGGAAGAGAGGAGGGGGAACCTTGAAGACACTTTTTCCCACACCAGCTCAATCCTTTCCCCTCATCCTACCCTCCACCTCAGTGTCCATAAAACTACCATAGCTTTTTAAAGATTTGTTTATTTATTTGAGAGTAAGCAAGTGCTCTACATGATCCTCTCAATAGAGCTCCCTGTGGGACCGGCTGAGGTCTTTGTTGCAACCACATCACAGTTCAAATTCTCCTACTACCCAGTTGTGCTTTCCTTATCTCTACTGGGTCTTGATCCCAACAGCATGCCCCCCAAAATCTACTGCACACAATCTCTGTCTTGGAGACCCTTTCTGAGGATTCACACAATGAGGGAGATGCAGTCTCAGAGTGAGCACCCTCCCAGTGAAATGCAGCAGGACAGAGTACCCTTGTATAAGCCCCAGTTGAACAGAGATCCAGATTTAGTGGACACACTGAACTATATTTGTTGCAAGCTGGTAAGGTGCCTTAGGAAATGATCAGGATATATGTAAAAACTGACTGTGGTCTTATTTTTCCATCTTTAATTGGCAAGGAAGAAGAAAACTGCAGTGGTACTACTATAATGCTGTACAGAGCGCACAAGTTTTCTGGAGGTCAGCGTGGTCACATATATCGAGAGCATTAAAATGTTTTCCCCTTTGACTCATTAATTCTTCGTCAAAAAATTATCTAAATATTTAAATTGTGGTGCCTGCATGCTCACTCGGTTAAGCATCTGCCTTCCGCTCAGGTGATGATCTCAGGGTCCTGGGATCGAACTCCCTGTCAGGCTCCCTGCTCAGCAGGGAATCTGCTTCTCCCTCTCTTCTGCCCCTCCCCCCACTCATGCTCGCGTGCTCTCTCTCTCAAATAAATAAATAAAATCTTAAAAAATATGTAAATAAATAAAGATTTAAATTAAATATGTAAAAATATACTACATGGATGGACTTCATAGTAATCTAGACAGCCATTAAAATAATACTGAAATATATTTACCAACTGAAAAGATGTTCATTATATACTGTTGAGTTGTAAAAGGAAAAAAAAAAACCCAGCTTATATAATAGCGTGTTTCACATGGAAGGAGGTACATCATGAAAATGTTCACAAGTAATATTTCTGTGTGATACTTGAGATGGTTTTTATTATCTTTTCGTTTATCTGTGTCTCTGCTCTTCTGTGAATGTGTATTACCTGCAGTTGTTAAAATCATAATTTACTATAAAATAAGGAATCAACGATTATCTCATTTTACAGAAAACACACTAATTAGAATCCTCCATTTCTACCTTCCTCTTTCGTATCACTTTATACTTTACGTATTACAGTATACTGGCATATTTCTGCACTTTGTACTTGTATCCTGCCTCCATCTTTAGGTAAGTTTCTAAGGCCCTACCTTTTATTCTTAAGATTTTATTTATTTGAAAGAGAGAGAGAGAGAGAGCACGAGCAGGGTGAGGGGCAGTGGGGAAGGACAGAGGCAGAGGGAGAAGCACTCCCCACTGAGTAGGGAGCCCTACTCGGGGCTCAATCCCAGGATCCCAGGATCACGGCCTGAGCTGAGGGCAGACACTTAAATAACTGAGCCACCCAGGTGCCCCTCTAAGGCCCTATCTACAGAAACGGCTGCCACTGCAAGATACTTCACACACTTTGGTGAGTGAAGAACATAATAGATACACTGAGCTGTAGCATAGAAGGAACTAGTAGCACAAAGCACTAGAGCCCTGTGTTCCTGTTAATTAGAATATAACACAAATCCCATACAGGCCACACCCTTGGATATTTCAGTTGAAGTCATACTGGGAATCAGACAGCCATCCTGTTGCCTCCCACATACTGTGCAACCCAACGCTTTCTAAAAAGCTGCCATGGGTCATTCAATCCTCTCTATAACTGCTGAAAAGAGCATGGGCTGTTTTTGGTTTTGTGCTTGTGTTTTGTGCTTGTGCTCTATTTCTGAGCTGCCTGTCAACCACCAGTCCACTGGGCCCAGCACGAGTCTCTTGGGGCCAATAAAGTTGGACGATTAACCCATGACGCTCGCACAGCCCACCACAACTCACATGAAGTGTATGAATCTCTTTGTCTTTGAAGAATGGGGTGTGAAATTTCCTTTTTCAATTTCAAGCCAAGTAGATGGATTCTCTTTGTGAAACTCTGGGTAATTATTGGGCCCCAACCTGTAACAGAAACAGTTTACCTGGTTGAGGCTTAGCAGCAAAAGAAATGAATTATATCAAAGTCTTCAGGATGCTCCAGTGTGCCTGGCTCCCTAGAATGTAAGCGCCATGACAGGCAGGGACTTTTATCTGCTCACTGTGGTATCACTAGTGTCTATCTTAGTACTGGCATATAGTAGGTATTCATTAAATATTTGTTGCATGATTGAATAAATGCATGAATGGAACGAAGAACGGGGAGTGCTGTAATTTTAGGGGCACCAGGTAGCGTCTATTGACCAAATAATCCTCCTCCATCAGAAAACTACAACCTATAATTCTAAGATCAGAACTGAATCCATTTGCCTTAAGATTCTTGTTTCACTTAAAATGAAAATGCCCTTGGGGTGCAAGGGTGGCTCAGTCAGTTAAGCATCCAGCTCATGATTTCAGCTCAGGTCATAATCTCATGGGTCATGGGACTGAGTCCCGTATCTCTTGGGTTCCCCACTCACCAGGGAGTCTGCTTGAGATTCTCTCTCTCCCTCTCCCTCTACCCCTCCACCCACTTTTGCACACATTCTCCCTCAAATAAATAAAAAAATGAAAATGCCCTGTGCATTGGTAAGAAAATAAATTGGTACAACCTTATTGAAAATTAACTTGGCAGTTTATGAAAATGTAGAATAGAATGTCCATTCCCTTTCACCTAGGGCCAGCCCTTCCAAGAATTCATCCTCAAGAAATACACACACAAAGATGTTTAATGCACTACTGTTTCTAATGAGGGACAAGGGGAAGAAGAGAGGGAAAAAAAACCTAACCTAATCTAAATAGCCATTGGTAGGAGATTGGTTAAGGGTAAAAAATTTAACCACTGACTCTCCTCTTCCATTGATCAAAGATTCTCTTAGAGCCTTCACTTCATTTGTCCTCCAGGGTTCTTTTGAGAGGCATGAGCCGGTTCCTCAGTGCTGACAACGGGGAAACCTGAGAGGCACAGGGGACAGGAGATGTAGTCGAGTGGCTCAGAGCCCACGTGGAACTGGAATGAGAGACAGGTGAGCCTGGGAAGATCTGACCTGATGCATAAGAGCACCTGATATAGGGGCGCCTGGGTGGCACAGCGGTTAAGCGTCTGCCTTCGGCTCAGGGCGTGATCCTGCTGTTATGGGATCAAGCCCCACATCAGGCTCCTCCGCTATGAGCCTGCTTCTTCCTCTCCCACTCCCCCTGCTTGTGTTCCCTCTCTCGCTGGCTGTCTCTCTGTCAAATAAATAAAATCTTAAAAAAAAAAAAAAGAGCATCTGATATAGTGATATAGTGGTGTTGTGTGTGTGTGTATCGCAAATATGTATTTTTTAAGAATGCTCGTCTTTTAAAGATACATTACATACTAGAAGATTTACAAAAGAATTTATGTGATGTCAGAAATTTGTTTCCAAATAATCTGGCATCAGAAGAAGATGGTGGGCTTTTAGATCCAACAGGATTGGACTAGATGATGGATACATCAGGGTGCATAATTCTATTCTCTCTGCTATTTTATATATTTGAAATTTTTCCATTATGCACACCAAATATTTTAAGAAAATGTGCTCTTTCTTAAGTGATTTTAAGTCTTCCCAAGTTCCCAGTTTTACTCACTCAATGAAGATGTTTGGCATCAAGTCAAAAGATAACAACCTGAGGGGCGCCTGGGTGGCACAGCGGTTAAGTGTCTGCCTTCGGCTCAGGGCGTGATCCCGGTGTTGTGGGATCGAGCCCCACGTCAGGCTCCTCTGCTATGAGCCTGCTTCTTCCTCTCCCACTCCCCCTGCTTGTGTTCCCTCTCTCGCTGGTTGTCTCTGTCTCTGTTGAATAAATAAATAAAAAATCTTTAAAAAAAAAAAAAAAAAGATAACAACCTGAAAAGAAAACCAATCAAATCAAGGCAGAACACTGCTTGTGCCAACTAGGTGATGTAATGTTTCCAGAGTTCAGAGAAAAGAGGGAGAATCACAGGTGGGGAACTCAGAAAGCTTCAGCTGCTTTGTCCCTCTCCCTCCGCCCCCCTCCCATTTATGCTCACTCCCTCGTACGCTCTCTCTCTCTCAATCAAATAAATAAATAAACAAATAAAATCTTTTTTAAAAAAAAGAAAGTCTAATAACCACTGGGAGACAAAATATGGAATACAATTTGTAAAGGTGATGATTAAAAGCAGTTGAATCAATATTAAAATAACATAGATACAATGTGATTAATGTATCCATTTTTATAACAGCTATAAAAATAAGAGTAAATTTGAATGCGGTTTCTCATTCTTTTAATTTATAATAATATAATGTAAGGTATGGTTTAAATAAATTGTGAAATGACAAGTATGATGAAAGTTTTAAATATTTTTTCAGTAACTGTGTGTGTGTATAATTCTGATATTTAGCTTTTGGGAAAAATTAAACAAGTATCATATAAAAATTGGTAAAAACTGCCATCATTCCCACTGTCCTCACCAATACTTTTGATAGAAATGATCAAACTTCTCACAGGTTGGTAACTAAAGAGAAAAGCAAATGACTAAAAAGGCATTTCATCAAGTACTGCTAAAAACTAATTTGGTCAGTAGCTAGCATAAAATTTTCTTATTCTGTTAATAAGAGGTAGGATATATTAAATATTTTATAAGTTGGGGACTGATTATATTTAGAAGAAAATACCCCATAGTATGTTTGATAAATATCTTATTGAATACTGCACACCAGCTAAAATAAATCATATCAAAATTTAACCTGCTAGTTTTACTCAAAGTGTGATAAAGTGTTGGTAATCGAGGAAAATATTACAGTTTGATTTAAAAGAATCAGCATCATTAATCGGTACTACTACAGCTGTTTAAAGGAAGGTTCCTTCCCAGCCAAAGATATGTTTCTAGAAAAATAGTCCTTTTTTTATTGAAACATAGTTGATGTAAAATGTTATATTAGTTTCAAGCGTACAACATAGTGACTCGACAATTCTATACATTACTCAGTGTTCATCATGTTAAGCACAGTCACCATCTGTCATCATATGTTATTACAATGTCATTGACTATATTCCCTATCTCCATGATTTATTTATAACTGGAAGTTTGTACCTCTTGATCCCCACCCTCTTCCCCTCTGGCAATCATCAGTTCTCTGTATTTATGATTCTGTTTCTGTTTGTTCATTTGTTTTGTTTTTTAGATCCCACATATAAGTGAAACCATATGGTATATGTCTTTGCTTGACTTATTTCACTTAGCATACATACTCTCTGGGTTCATTCATGTTGTCACAAATGCCAAGATCTCGTTCTTTTTTATGACTGAGTAACATTCCAATAGCCTGTATCTTCTACAGATTCATTCTGAAATGTCTACATATGAAATGATATATCTAGGATTTGCTTCAAAATTGTAAGGGAGTGTAAGAACTATACCTCTGTGGTCTTCCTTCCAAAACCCATAAGTACGGTTTAATCATGAGTAAAACATCAGACAAATCCCAGTTGAGGGATGTTTTGTAAAATATCTGAGCAGTTACCTCAAAACTCTCGATGTCATCAAAACCAAGGAAAGTCTAAGTAATTGTCACAGACCAGAAGAGACTAAGGAGACATGACAATGCGATGTAATGTGGTATCCTGGATGGGATCCTGGAAGAGAAAAAGGACATTGGGGGAAACTAGCAAAATCCAAATAAAGTATGGAGTTTAGCTAATAGTACTGTGCCAAAGTTGATTCTTTAGTTGTGACAAATGTATTATAGTAAGATGTTACCAATAGGGAAAAATAGGCACGTAATATATGAGAACTCTGTGCTATGTTGTACAACTTATAGTAAATCTAAGACCATTCTAAAATAGATTTTTTTTTAAAATGCAATAGTAACAGTGGAGAAGGAAAAGCAAAGAGGTGTGTTGTTGGACCAGGAATGGTCACATGTTGACAGTTTTATATATATATATGTGTTGGGGGTCCTCAGTTTCAATAATTTACTAGGAGGGCTCACAGGACTCAGCATATAACTGTACTCACAGCTACCATTTATTACAGCAAAAGGATAGAAAATAAAATCAGCGAAGAGAAAAGGTGCATGGAGCAGTCCAAAGGAGACCAAACAGAAGCATCCCAGAGTCCTCTCCCTATGGAGTCATATGGAATGCATTTAATTCCACCCCAGCATCTAACTGTGACAACACACATCACACTGTCTACCAGGGAAGCTCATCGGGGAAGCCTACAGTGTTTACTGGGGTCTGATCACAGAGGCATCCTCTAACTAGCACATATCAAGATTCCAGACTCTCAGAACAAATTCAGCATTAACCGCATTGTTTGCACAAACATTTTAGGCACAGTGAGCCATCCTAATCGTTTAGGGACAGGGTCTTATCAGTGTAGGGAACTTATACAGTCAACTTTACCCAAATGCCAGCCGAAGGCCAACCTTGCAAGCAGGCCTTTCTAAGAATGGCAGTCTTAGTCCTACACACACACACACAGAGGCATATGACTCTCTGGGACATAGAAGAGAGATGTTTCATAACCCACACCCTCCTGCTATGGAAAGTATCCCCACAACTCTCACTTGGAGACCTCATCTACTAGTCTGGGCCACAGGTGCATGTCTGAGTGAGAAAGGTGGGGAGGGCTGAGAAGAGGAAATCCCAATTTTCTCAGTGGGCATAGCTCTAAATTAGCCTGGAACTCTGCACTCTTTTTCCTTGTTTTTTTTTCCTTCTGTATGTGAGACTGAAGTTCTGAGAACTCGACCCTGAGAGGATAGAAGAGAAAGTGGTGGGCAGAAAGGAAAAATGGGAAAGAATGATGGGATCTTTGGAGAGGAAGAGACCAAATCGGGTCAGCAAACTGCTCCTCACTATCTCCTGGATCCATTCTTAGTAGCATGAGGATTATGACTGTCCTGTAGCACACGGAGTTTGAGGTTCCTAAAATGGATACAAGTGGTGATGTCCAGAATCTGAAGCATGTGAAGAGCTGAGGGATATATGGCCATAAGGGTTCCCATCCCCTTCAAATAAGGTAAGACATACAGTTTCAGATACACTACAGTACATCGGCAGTGAGCATTTTTGTTAAAACTTGTTATTTTGTGAAGAGTGTATTTGTACAGGCGTGGGGGTGTTAAAGGAATGACAGTAACTTCTGTCACCCTGTTTGGCATTAAGAAAAAATTTTTTTCATGTGTGGAAACCTCAAAAAATGGAAGTGGTCCAGGCTTCTCTTAATCTCTTGGAGGCCCAAGAAAGAGTACTGGTTGGTGATACACAAGGTGGAGGTCATCAGCACCCAGAAGCCACGGTGATCAGACACAGAAGCAGAAAAATGTTCACCTTTAGCGCAGAAGGCTGACCTATTGCCCGCCTAATTCTGATAAGGATCAAATAGGCGCTGGTTGCTACATTCTTAAAGGGTCTCATGACTGCCTGTACATCTCACCAATAGTTGGTATCAAGCTGAATAAGCACCAGAAAAACCTTGCGAAAGTAGTTTTATGAGTAGAAATGTCAAGAAAATATTTATGATCTAACACTTCCTGCACGTCTCCTCCCCCTTGAACACTAAGTATAGAACCACCAGTTTCATACAGCAAAGGTGCAGCTCTTTGTAATGACGGGTCCTATCTCCGTGCTACTTAAACTTGCTAAATTGCACTGTAACATCTCTCAAGAATTCTTTCCTGACCAGGCTTGCTCAACGATCCCGCAACAACAGGAATGAAGAGGATCGCCCAGCACAACTTCTTTGGGAGAAAGAAGGGCCTGGAACCAGACCACTTAAGGGACTTACTGAAGAAGAGGCGTCTACAAAGGCTAACCAAGAATAACCACATAGGAAAAAAAGCAAGTGGAACGAAGTTGGGTAAAGATTGTCAAAGAGAGTAAAGAAAATCAAAAGGACGCAAGCCAAAAGCTGCGTTTAAGAGAGGAGTTAATCAACAATGTCAAACATTTCGCTGATTTTTCCCAGCACCAACTACAGTAACTCTGCCAACGCCCCCGCCCTGGTACTATTTCTACATCTCTTTGGGCTCTTGTACAGAGCTTTATCCGGTGATGTACAGTTTATTTCCTCGGCTCAAGCAGGTCTGAATCTTACTCATTTTTCTCTTCCATAGAGCCTTATGTCTACTTCTCAATTAATATCAGTGAAATGATTTGAAGAACAATTGAAAAACCACTCGAACCGAGATCCAACCTTTTAACCTGCTCCAGAAACCAAACTGCCGGCGACACGGCCAAACTACGCAGGCGCAAAGGCAGAACCCGCGGGCTTCCTCCAGGTCTTTGCTTTTGGCGCGAAATCCCGGCTCTGTGGGCGGGGCTGAGGGAGAAGCCGCGCTCATTGGGCAGGTTTGGCGCGAAATCCGCGAGCTCTTGCGCCAGGATTGGTTCCGGCCATCACGGTGGGGCGAGGGGGCGGGCGGTGGTGGCCGCGGCGCGCGCAAAGCGGTAGCGTAGCTGGTGAAGCGACTCGTGGCTGTGGACAGTGTCGGCTGCGGCCCCTCGGCATTAGGCAGCAATGGATCTCGCAGCTGCAGCGGAGCCGAGCGCCGGCAGCCAGCACCTGGAAGTCCGCGACGAGGTGGCCGAGAAGTGTCAGAAACTGTTCCTGGATTTCTTGGAGGAGTAAGTCGGCGAGCGCCCCTTCCTCGCGGAACTTCCCTGAGCTGCTGCTCCCCGCTTCCGGCGCCCTGGGCCCTCGGTTTACGGCTCCCCGGGCCTTGGGGCCGCCGCGTGTTGGGGAACGGGGGGGAGGGGTCACACGCCTTGCAGAGCGTCCACGCCTCACTTGGGGCTTAGCCGGCCTGCCGCGGGGGACTAAAATTCACCACGAGCCCTTCCTCAGACTGTGCGCAGCTCTTTGATCCCATCATTCCGTCTTTACCGCCTGTAAGGCTGGTGGTCGGGTCGGCCCTGGTTACCTATGCGGAAACTGAGGCTCGGGGAGGATAAGTAGCACGATCGAGTGGGGGATCCCTGCAGAGTCCTGATTGAACCGGACAGCCAGACCCCTTCGTGTTGGGGGCGCCGAGGGCCCGAAACCCTGGAGCCTATGGAGTTAAAAGTACTACCATGAACCCTACGCGTAGACAGATGTTCGGGGGAGCCCCGACCTGCTTAAAAGTGGCTGAGCACACGCCCTCCATCCATCCCTCCCTTTCCGAAATTCCACCACCCCCCTCCCCATACACACACTTTTTGGGGGGGGGTTCAGTTGCATTCCAAGCTCCTAGCCTGTCATAACCCCCCCCTCCCTGCCTGGCTTTCCGCCACTGCCGCCAGTTATTTTCTTAGTGCAGATGTATCACTTCTTTCCCTTAGAGTGTGGACTTTGGAGTGTCTTATGAAATTCTTTTTTTTTAAATTGTAAAATATACGTAACATAAAACTTAACCATTTAACTTTTTTAAGTGTAGAGTTGAGTGGCATGAAGTACATACATGCACCTTGTTAAGTAACTATCACCACCATCCATCTCCAGAACTCTTTTTGGCCTTCCCAAACTGACACTTAGCAACCCCTCAAGAGTAACCCCAGCCCCCCACCCCGCGCCAGCATCTGGCAACCACCCTTCTCCTTACTATGAATTTCACTATTCTAGTTACCGCTTATACTTGGGAGTCACACAGTGCTTGTCCTTTTTGTGACCAGCTTATTCCACCATAATGTCTTCAAGGTTCATCCATGTATACAGCATGTGTCAATTTCTTCTTAAAGCTGAACAGTATTTCATTGTATACCTGTACCATTTTTTGTCCATTCATCCACGGGCTTTGGGTTGTTTCCACACTTATTACTATTACTACTGTGAATAATTCTGCTGTCTTAATGAAATTCTGATATATTTAAAACAATAATTTAATTTGCATTCCTGACCTCTGCCTCACAGCTCTTCATCTTTCAAAGCCCATCTAAAAACTCAAAACTCCTTTGTGAATTCCTATAAACCTTTTAGGCAACACCAATCCTTTCTTCCCTTATGCTCCTAAGATGCCATTTTCCATTATCTCTGTAGAGTACTATATCTACCTGTCAGCCACTTCATCTTGAATGTAAATCCCATCCTTAACCCCACCTGGCCACCACACCATATGGCAAAGGTCCTCAATTAATGTTTAATTTTAACAAAGAATATAATTGCCTTCACTACCTTGCAGTTTACCATATGGCTAGGTGCTGGGGATAATGATAAATAAGACAAATAATCACTCTGAGGGGGCCAGGGGAGATGTTAACTTCCTCTCAAAATTCCACTTTGATTTGCCCTTGTTTATGGAACAAAGTCCCAAGTTCTTCATAGCCCTTCCCAGTTTCACCTTCCACAACCAGCCTGTCACCATCCCTGTTCCTATACCTTTTCTGACATTGCCACTTATTTTCCACCATCTGTAGCCAGTTTAACCACCACTGGGGTTCTTTTGGTGTTTTTATTTTGTTTTCTTTCAAATTCCGAATGTCTTTCAGGGCTGTATTCCAGTGTCATCTTTTTAAGTTCTTGAAGCCTTTCTGGATGTTCTTATTGAGCAGAATTAGTTTATATCCCCACAGCACATTTCTTGACCTCCTTTTTTTCCGCTTGATTTTACTGTGGAAGGAGCACTTAACATGAGGTCTACCCTCTTAAAAATTTTTAGCTATATTATTGACTACAAGTACAATGTTACACAGTAGATCTCTTAAAGCTTACTCAGTCTCATTTGGCTGAAACCTTATGCCTATTGATTAGTACCTCCACATTTCCCACCTTGTCTAGCCTCTGGCAACCACCATTCTGCTATCTCTTTATTTAATGTAAGCTCAGCACTGAACCTGGGGCTTGAACTCCTAATCCTGAGATCAAGAGCTGTATGCTCTACCAGCTAAGCCAGCTAGCCGCCCTCATTCCACTTTGACTCTATTAATTTGACTATCTTAGATACCTCATATGGGTAGAATCGTGCAATATTTGTCTTTCTGTGATTGGCATATTTCATTTAGCGTAACGTCCTTAGAGTTCATCTTTGTTTACACATATATCAGACTTTGCTTTTTAAGGCTGAGTAGTGTTCCTTTGTATGTGTATACATTTTCTTTACTCATTTGTCATGGACGGTTATGTTGTCTTGTTACCTCTCTTTAATAGTGTCTCCTATGAGAGTGTCAATCCTAGGGCAGGAACAACACTGTCATTTTCAGCTTCAAGTATCTCTGGCATAATGCTTTGCAGGTAGATGTCCAGTATATATCTAACAGCATGTTGTATTTGAAGAAGGAATTGATTATTGCCTCAAAATGAATCTGCAGTTTATGTTAAAAGAACAAAAAGCAAAAATGTTTGTGATAATCCTTTATGTTGTGTGTATAGATGTTTCTGTTTTCCTTAGGACTTGGGCAGTGAAGCACCTCATCTCTGTATTTATTTTTATTCATGTTTTTAAATTAACAGCTAGTCTGTTAGTTTTCCCTATAGAAACTGAATCTTTGGATTTCAACCTGCATTTCTTGGTTTAATATTTTCCAATCTTAATTATGCATAACAATAATAAAAGAATAGTTGGCATTTTTATTAGAAAATATTAAATTAAGAAATGCAGATTAAAATCTGAAGTCTGTTTTTCTGTGTTCTAGGCTCTGTGCAAAGCATTTCACAGGCATTCTTGTTGAAACTTCACAGTAATCTTACGAGACAAAGCGATGTCCTAATTTATGTTTATTTTTTTTCCCCTCAAAAAAAGGGGATAGGTAACTTGCCCCAAGTTATACAATTAGTAAAGTGAGCCTGTCTTGACCCTAAAGCTGATGAATTTTAACCAATACACTGAATTATCAGGCATTTAGATTCTTCTTTTTACTACCTAATTCTTCAGTTTAATCTGACTTGTATGTATCTGCAGGTTCCAGAACAGTGATGGAGAAACTAAATACTTGCAGTTAGCAGAGGAGCTCATTCGTCCCGAGAGAAACACATTGGTTGTAAGTTTTGTGGACCTGGAGCAATTTAACCAACAACTTTCTACCACCATTCAAGAAGAGTTCTATAGGTATGGTGTATTAATCTTCTTTACTTTAAATAGGCATGGAGCCTGTGAATCCAGCTCTTCTTGGACTGCAAGTGTTCATTTGTGAGGCAGAAGCCAGCTGTCACAAAAGCCCTTTGATAGAGCCAGTGGTCATTTTAGTTGAACTAATTTAGGCCTTTGTGGAGCTGAATATTTTTCACATGTGAATGTTGAAAACCTATGCTTTCAATGTAGTTTTCCCAAGTTTTCAGAGGATCACTTACTTTGTATCAGGCATTCAGTGCTATTGCTGTGTTGTTCATCTGATCCTTTCCCTTGCCCCTGGGAGTAGGTGTTTTGAGAAAGCGTGTGGATCCTATTCTTGATCAGGGGTGTCTTTAAAGTAATGACATTGTTCTTAAAGTTTAACTTTTTTCTGATTATAAAAGTAATGTGTATATTGTAGGAAATTTAGAAAGTAGAGATAAGTAGAGGGAATACAGACATACTTATAGTCTTACAAATTCCCAAGGATCTTCTGGCACATTTTGTTTTATTTCTGGGTATATGTAACTATTGAGATCATAGTGTAGATATAGTCTCCTGCCCCTTCACTTAATGGTATAACATAATTTTTCATATCGTATAAAATCCCTGAAAAACATTTTAATAGCTGAGTGGTATTCCTTTTGGGTAGAAACTAGACATTAATAATTTCGGCTTTCATTTTATTTTTAATTGCCGTATAAAATAAGAAATATATCTTTAAACAAATCTTTGTCAGCATTTGGATTAAATAAATGTGACAATTTATATAAATAAAACCAGGTTAAAGTAAACATTGTGGACAGTTGTGAAACAGAAATGAAGACCCAGAAGTAAGCCCTATTCCTTTACATGGTGGGCTGGAAGATGAATGACTTGTTTCAGTGTTTCTAGTCATATCTGATCATCAAGAATGTTTGTAGGGATAAGCAGCAGAGTTTATTGTGAGAATACAAAGCAGGAAAAGTTGTATTGACAAATGAGAGGGAGATAGAAAATCGAGGCTGGTGGTAGAAACACCTATACCCATACTTCATACACAGGCCATGTAGCAGTTCTGTCTCCTGAAAGTAGCTCATTTTTCAGAGGACTTCCAGATCCCACTGCTTAAACAAACCAAGCTGCAACAACTACTGGGAACTTGTATCAAGACACTTCAGTCTAACCAATCAAGTGGTATGTTTCTGCCAGTTTGCTCTCATGTCAGTACACAAATTTCTCTCCTCATCCATTTCTTACCAGTCAAGAATTGTACCTAGAAAAATATACCAGGCCTTGACATCAAATAGGAGACTGTCTTTCTAGATTGCAAACCACCTAGATTGTTCGGGTAGATTCATCTTGAACAGAGGAGTGGCCTACAGTGTCGGCGCTAAGTGCCAATTTAAAGATGGTGAATATTTGGGTATAACATTTTATCTTTGGTGTTTCTCTTGTCTTAGATCTGTTTGTGGTGGGATAGGAGAGGATTAGAAGAGTCTCAAACCTAGACTAGACAATAGAAGTATCCTGCATAGTTAAATTTTAAAGCTTGGTTGTAGCCAGATGAAATTGCTTAGTCTCAGCTGTTTGTAAGTGTGAAAGGTAAAGGGTGCCTGGACCTTGGTAGGCCTCTTGAAGGTGACATGTGATTTTTGTTCGTTTGTTTGCTTTTCAGAGTTTACCCTTACCTATGTCGGGCCTTGAAAACCTTCGTCAAAGACCGAAAAGAGATTCCTCTTGCCAAGGATTTTTATGTTGCATTCCAAGACCTACCTACCAGACACAAGTAAGAAACCCTTCTTTGGAAGAACAGGAATTCACCAAACAGTATAGGCATCACTTAATGATTAAAAACTCAGGAGGTTTAGTCTTTTTTCTTTTTTTTTTTTTTTAAGATTTTATTTATTTACTTGTGAGAGAGAGCAAGTGAGAGAGATAGCATGAGCAGGGAGGAGGGGCAGAGGGAGAGGGAGAAGCAGACTCCCCGCTGAGCAAGGAGCCCAACACAGGGCTCAATCTCAGGACCCCATGATCTGAGCCGAAGGCAGATGCTTAATCAGCTGAGCCACCCAGGCACCCCTAGGTTTAGTCTTACATGTGAAGAGTTAGGCTTAGTTATTTAGAAAGTTTGGTTTTGGAGAAATACATTTGTCTAGGAAGATGAAATGGGAAGTAAGTTAAATAAAGCCATTTCTGGAGATTGTCATATTTCAGGACACCTTTCAGGGGACATCTGGGGAAAAATCAATCAAGTGAGAAAATATGGAAACTGAGAACAGTCACAGAAATTCATGAATCTTTGGAAATTTTTGTCAGAGTTTAAGTGGCAAAACTTTAAAACATTTTTCCCTTTAGCAGTCATTTAAAGAATAAATTTACTGGAAGAATTTGAAGTGATATTTTGAAAACTTAAACTACTAAAATTACTTGTAAAATTAACAAGTTATTTAATATAAAATGAGTTTGTGAGGTAAAGGAAGTGTTTCTGAACTTCTGAATATACCATTTCTTTCCTATGATAACTTTACTGTGAAACTAATACATGATTATTTAGAAATTATAGGTAAGCAGAGAACATTTGATTATAAAATAAAATGGGATCATCTGTTTTATAATTGTAATTTCATTTCTTTGCTGTCCATTATTTAGTTTTCATATTGATGTTTTTTGCTGTGAATGCATATACACTGTCTAATTTAGGAATGGGCACATTGACTAAATCATTCTTGGAGAAGAGTCCAAAGAATTCCTTCTCTCTTGTTTTTTGGTGTTTTTTTGTTTGTTTGTTTGTTTTAATGTAAATTTATCCTTGAATACCCTCTCATGAAAATGGAAACATTTCTTAGGTTGGAAATGAATATTTACTAATGAGACACCTGTCTTTAAACAGAATTCGAGAACTCACTTCATCCAGAATTGGTTTGCTCACTCGCATCAGTGGGCAGGTGGTACGGACTCATCCTGTTCACCCAGAGCTTGTGAGTGGAACATTCCTGTGCTTGGACTGTCAGACAGTGATCAAGGACGTAGAACAGCAGTTCAAATACACACAGCCGAACATCTGCCGAAATCCAGTTTGTGCCAACAGAAGGAGATTCTTGCTGGATACAAATAAATCAAGATTTGTTGATTTTCAAAAGGTATTTATTAACTTCCGTTTAGTTCAGATTATGCTATTAATTCACCTCTAGGCACTTGCAGTTATTACAAGCTTATTTATATGATTTTAAGCTTAGTTTTTATATAAGTGGAGGTTCATTATATGTAACTACAGATTTAAGCCCAAAACTCTTAATGCAAATTTTAGTTATCAATATATTAATGTGTTTTAACCTTTAATAAGTTGGATTGGAAGCTCCTTCAGACTGTGACAAAATGTATTTGTCAGAGAATAAATAGTAAACATGATGAAGAAGATGATGATGATGAAGAAGAACTACTGTTAAGAAAACTTTGAAGAAGTGGAAACTTGTTGGTGTAAGACCTCATGTTGGTGGTTAGAGAGGAAGGCATGAATAAAAGGACAGGCAAAAATGGACATGTTTCTTGGTAGCAGTGAGGATTATCACGATGGAAGTAGAGGAGCCAAATTGGAGATGATCTGAGGGATGATTTGGTGTGAGGCATGGAGGTACTCGGAGCCTTAAAATCTCAGGTTGGGAAATTTGGACCTATCTTGATAAACAAGGGAAATATATTTTCAGGAGATAGGAACTTTTCTTTTTTAAAGGAAGACTAGTGGGGCATTGGTGTGTAGTATATAACAAGAGACAAATAATTAGACGGTTGTAATTACCTGGGCAAGAGTTGGATGGTAGCAATAAAAATTAAGGTTGTGGGTGGAGGACCTCTCAGGTCCCCAGAAGACTTAGTAACTCTGTGATAGGCAAAGGGAAAGAAAAGTTGTAGCACCTCAAGCACTTAAGCATGGGGGAATGAGTACCAGACTAAAATAATTAATTAATATTAACTTCAGTTTTTAGTCCTACTTAATGTTTTAATATCAGTCTGAGACTTAGTTTATATGAAACACATACTCTACCAACAACTTGGGGTAAGAGGTGCTTTAGATTTGAAGAAGAACATTATATAACAATCAAATATAAATATTATTTAATTGTCTTGGTGTGGTAATATCGTGGTTACATAGGAGATGTTCTTTACTCTTAGGCGATGAGTGCTAAACTAGTTAGGGATGAAGGATCTTGATTTTTGTAACATCTTTCAAATAATACAGTAAAAATATGTGTGTGTCTAAGTAATATTAACAGTAGTATTGAGGTGGCATGTATAAAGTATGTGAAATTTTTCATAAAATTTCCCTGAAAATTTGGGGGAAGATGGAACAGAACAAATATTTAACTACATAGTTTGAGCAAGGAGGAAAACATTTTTTAATGAGAGTAAAAGTGAAGTTTTTATTTTTTATTATTTTAATTCCAGTGTAGTTTACCTAGTGTTAAATTAGTTTCAGGTGTACAATGTAGTGATCCAACAGTTCCACATATTACTCATTGCTCATCATGGTAAGTCTACTAAAGGTGAAAGGGGTTTTTTTTGTTTTAAAGACTTTATCTACTTATTTGAGAGAGAGAGTGAAAGTGAGGGGAGAAACAGAGGGTGAGGGACAAGCAGACTGCATGCTGAGTGCAAAGCCCAATGTGGGGCTTGATCTCAGGACCCTGAGCTCAGACCTGAGCTGAAATCAAGAGTCAGACACTTAACCAACTGAGCCACCCACGCACCCCTGAAGGTGAAGTTGTTTTTGTTTTTGCTTTTAAAGATTTGTTTATTTGAGACAGAGTGCAAGCGTGCACACAGAGGGAGAGGGAGGGGGAGAAGCAGACTCCCTGCTGAGCAGGGAGCCCAGCATGGGTCTTGATCCCAGGACTCTGGGATCATGACCTGAGCTGAAGGCAGACGTTTAACAGACTGAGCCACCCAGGTTGCCCCCTGAAGGCGAAGTTTTTAAGTAGATGTTATCTCTTACCACATTGAAAGGAGTATTGGGGTAGAGAATTTTCTTTTTTTTAAGATTTTATTTATTTATTTGACAGAGATAGAGACAGCCAGTGAGAGAGGGAACACAAGCAGGGGGAGTGGGAGAGGAAGAAGCAGACTCATAGCAGAGGAGCCTGATGTGGGGCTCGATCCCAGAACGCCGGGATCACGCCCTGAGCCAAAGGCAGACGCTTAACCACTGTGCCACCCAGGCGCCCCTAGGGTAGAGAATTTTTAAGATGAATTTTGGCAAATGTCAAAAGTCTGCAAATGGTAAGAGTTTGGAATATGTTGATATTTGTGGCATTAATTTAGATTATATGACGTGTGAAAGATAATCTCTTCTCATTCTGGGCTGTTGTTACAGGTTCGTATTCAAGAGACTCAAGCTGAGCTTCCTCGAGGGAGTATCCCCCGAAGTTTAGAAGTGATCTTGAGAGCTGAAGCTGTGGAGTCAGCTCAAGCTGGTGACAAGTGTGACTTTACAGGGACTTTAATTGTTGTGCCTGATGTCTCTAAGCTTAGCATACCAGGTCAGTAATCTTCGGCTCAAATCAAACAAATTCTCATTACCTGAAACTACAGAACATTCAGCTTCTTGAATCTTGCTTGTCTTGTTTTTGGCTACCCATCAGGGTGAGCAAGGAAGTATGATAAGAATAGAGACAAATTGATTTTGCCTCAAAAAGTCTTGTTCTGAAAAATTTCAAGGCCTAAATGAAATCTTTGGATGTACAGATTTTGTTTATTTAAGCAATTTTGATTCTCAGCACCTTTGATATTTGAGCTGTGAAATAAATTATCGTTCATTCTTTCAGGTGCGCGTGCAGAAACTAATTCCCGTGTAAGTGGTGTTGATGGATATGAGACGGAAGGTATTCGAGGACTCCGGGCTCTTGGTGTTAGGGATCTTTCATACAGGCTGGTCTTTCTTGCCTGCTGTGTTGCACCCACCAACCCAAGGGTGAGTCTTAACAGACTGGCAAATGTTGAGAAAAACCTTCCCTAGGGCTGCCAAAACAATATGGGCTTCTGAAACTACTGAGGTATCAGGTCAGTGTTAATGGTGTGTGTGTGGGGGGGTGGTTATTCTTTAGTTTTTGTGTTGTTGGTTTTTTTTTTTTTTTAGATTTTATTTATTTGCAAGGGAGAGAGAGAGAAAGCGCACATGAGCAAGCATGAGCAGGGGGGAGCAGCAGAAGGAGAGGGAGAAGCAGACTCCCGATGTGCAGGGAGCCCAATTCAGGGCTTGATCCCAGGATCCCGAGATCCATGACCTGAGCCAAAGGCAGTTGCTTAACCAGCTGAGCAACCCAGGTGCCCCTGATTCTTTAGTTTTAAAACCAGATCTTTTCATGTCTTTCTGACCTTGAGGAAAAACCTGTTTGTTTTCATGTTTAAGAACTCAGTGCCTTAAGAGCATTGATACAAATTATCCATGGTATAATTTTGTTCATTTTTAATTACTGCAGTTCCTCTATCATACTCTTGGAGAAAGTACAAATAGAAAAATTTAGTAATCTGGGAAGTGAAGTAATTTGCCCTTTCTGTTAGTGATGGATTCCTGGTTGTATAGTAGTGTAAAACTTGATTCTGTGTCCTTAGTGGGAAAGCAATGAGAAAAGGTTTGGAAAATAGTCCAGTATTGGAAGAAGAGGGGTGAATATAATACTATATTACTTTATATTCATATCAGTGATTAACATTTTATTGTGGCTCATCTCTTGAGTATTCAGATTCATTTAGATAGCAATATAAAACAGCATTAGCTTTTTTGTTTTCAATTCACTGGACAAATGACAAACTCTTCAATATCTTGATTAACTTAGGCCTTACTAGTTTGGGGATTTTTTTGAAAGCCTTTGTAGTCAACAGATTCTGAAGTTAACCTCCCAGGTTATTTTTTTGTTTGTATTGAAGCCCTTTCTGTTTCATTTTACTTTGACTGTTTCCATGTAAGTATATTTTCCTTTCTTCTCCACCCCTCAGTTTGGAGGGAAAGAACTCCGAGATGAGGAACAGACCGCTGAGAGCATTAAGAACCAAATGACTGTGAAGGAGTGGGAGAAAGTGTTTGAAATGAGTCAGGATAAAAATCTGTACCATAATCTCTGTACCAGCCTGTTCCCTACTATACATGGTAAGAGTTCCTTCCATTTGTGGCATAAACTTGAAATCAAAATGATGATTAAGAAACAGCAAAAAATACTTATGTTAACTATACTGGAACTTAAAATTTTTTTAAAAACAGCAATAAGTGATCTCTTACAGCACATAAATCAGATCAAAGGTTTTTTAGCGGACTTACAAGGGGTATTAAAATCATTTATGAAAGGACAGATATTATATGAATCCACTTAAAATGAGGTACCTAAAATAGGCAAGTTCATAGGGACACAAAGTAGAAAGAGGTTACCTATGGGGGAGGGAAATGGGGAGTTAGTGTTTCATGGATAAAGTTTCTGTTGATGATGAGAGTTCTGGAAATGGATAGGGTGGTGATTATAAAACAGTGCATTTAATTCTGCTAAATTTTTTTTTTTAAAGATTTTTATTTGTTTATTTGACAGAGATAGAGACAGCCAGCGAGAGAGGGAACACAAGCAGGGGGAGTGGGAGAGGAAGAAGCAGGCTCATAGTGGAGGAGCCAAATGTGGGACTCGATCCCGGAACGCCGGGATCACGCCCTGAGCCGAAGGCAGACGCTTAACCGCTGTGCCACCCAGGCGCCCCTAATTCTGCTAAATTTTACACTTAAAAATGATAGTAAATTGTATTTATGTATATTTTATCATGATTTTTTTAAAAAGAAAAAAGTTCATTTAGTCTTCTTTTTCTGGCTTTAGGGTAGAACTTTACTTAAGTGTATTCCAATATGTTAGAATAATATCCTTATCTTTTTTTTTTCCCCAAGAAGAAGATTTCATGATGTTTCTTGGTTTTATGTACTATGTCTATACCTTCAGTGGTTTCTTCCTTTGTTTCCTTGGCTCTTGGTTGCTAGTTGCTCACCATCATTTAATACCCTTTGTGTGTTGAAGGATATGACTAAATTTTCAAGCCTCATGCTTTACCCTTACTTTTTCCATCCTTTCATACTGAATTGGAGTTATGGCAGGAACTCAGGGTTATAGGTATTTCTCTTAGGCATATATTTTTAACTATTTAAAAATAATCCTTTTTTCCTATCTAAATATTTGGCCAGTGAAATTGAACTGAGATCCTTTATGGTAATAATCTTTTATGGATTTTAGAGTGTCCTCCCTTAATTGAGTAGGTGTCCAAACTTTGATCTAGCTCTCCCCCCCCCCAGAAATTAATCTATTGCTGTATAACAAGTTACCCCAAAACTTAGTGGCTTCAAACAACAAATAGGGTCTCATACAGGCTATGGGTCAGGATTTGAGAGCGGCTTAGTTGGGTGGTTCTGACTGAGTGGTTCCTACTCAGTCTTTCACAAGGATGCAGCTAAGATAGCAGCTGGGGCCAGTCATCTGAAAGCTTGACTGGGCTGAAGGACTTACCTGTTAGTGCTAGTTGTTAGTTGGAAGCTCAATTCCTTGCCACATGAATCTCTTCCGTGGGGCTGTTTTAGTGTTCTCACAACACAGCAGCTGGCTTGAGGAAATAAAATGCTTCTCAGGACCTAGTCTCAGAAGTTACACACCTTCACTTCACCGTATGCTGTTTTATAGAAGCAAGTTATGAAGTCCAGCCACCCCTAAAGACAGGAGACTTCATTTTCAAGTGAAAAGCATCAAAAAATTTGTATACTGTTTAAAAATGATGAAACCTCCCAACACATTTGTTTCAAAGATCCTAAGTCAGCGAAGTTTTGTTTTTGGAATGGATTTTTTTTTTCCGCCTTTAAGGAGTGGGTTGTGTAAATGTGCCCAGCACTTAGTTGATAAAATTCACAAAAAGTCATGATAATTAGCACAGAAAAAAATGGTTTTTAACAGCACATTTTTGAAGATCCAGTTTTTTTACTGTACATTTCCTTCTTATATATTCATAAGATTCATAGATTCATAAACAGCTTGTAGAAGCAGCCATAAATCACATTCAGCATCTTATCTAATCCATAGCAGTTGGTTTAGCATGTTTTTATATTCAGCACTATTCACTGTTGGTGATACAAAAGAAGTAAATCAAGGACTGTTTTCTCAAACTCTTTGATACAACAGCAAGATCTGCTACTAGAACTAGCAAGTGCAGTGTGCTGTGGTGGACAGTTTATTTATGGAGTTATTTGAGAAGTACTACATCAGAAAGGGCTTTGTGAGGAAGTAGGATTTATAAACAAGGAAAGGCTCTTAGGATGGTGAGCATCAGCATCTGTGACATCTGTGGTATAGTTGAGAACATTGGGACAGTGGTTAGGTGGCTTTAAGTTCACAAAGCAAGAACCAGGATTAGACACCGGGTATTTTTACTTCAGTCTTACACTTCACTTCAGCTCTCTTGGCTCTTGATTGATAAACATGCCTTGTAGTTTCTTATGAAACTGTTTAACCTCATATTGAAAAATACCTTGCGTTTTATTTTTAGGCAATGATGAAGTAAAACGGGGTGTCTTGCTGATGCTCTTTGGTGGTGTTCCAAAGACAACAGGGGAAGGAACCTCTCTTCGAGGGGACATAAATGTTTGCATTGTTGGTGACCCAAGTACAGCTAAGAGCCAGTTTCTTAAGTAAGTGTTTGCCTGAGGTAATACATTGGAAAAAACAGTGTGTATAGTTCCAGGCTTTCTGTGCTACCAAGAATGCAGTCAGTGTGCCTTTACTAAAGCAGGAGCATAAATTATGACTGTTGAAAATATAACTTTCTTAGATTAAATCACCTTAATTGTTTTAACAGAATGTGATAACATTTTACAGTTTTTTAGAACAGAGAAAAATTGCCTATAATCCCAGTCCCATTTAGAATTCTTTTAATCCTTGTATGATATCTTTGTATGATCTTTTTATAAGTCTTTCAATACATGAATATAAATTTTCATGCTTATAAATCACAGCATAGATATTTTTAAATTTAATTTGCCTTAAATATTTTTCCATGTTCATTTTCACCATTTTTTGTTGGTGTACTGTAACTTACAAAATTATTGTCCTAGCCTGTCTTCGTTTATTGTAATGATTATGGATATTAATACAGTGAACATCATGATTTGTATAAATTTTTATTTTATTTTGTTTTGTTTTTTTCCTTTGGAAAAATCCCTAAGCATGGGATTGCTGAGACTAAGGATACAAACATTTTTAAGGTTTTTAAATAGAACATGCTTTCCAATAGCAGTGCAATAAGGATGAGACACATTATGCTAATCTTATCAGCATGTGTACTATTTAAGCAATTTTTGGTTAATTTTAGAAACTGTGGCAAATACTTGATTACTTTCAAACTTTTAAGAAACTTAGAGGTCAAAATAATAGCAAGCAGTTTTGAAACACCTGCTGTGTTCTTGGTGCTGTGTGTGTATGTATATGCATCTTGTCCTAGCAGCACCAAGACAGGCATGTAAAATAATACTCTTTTTGAGGGGAGGCAAACAAAACTTCTCTGAAACTTAGTAAATTACCCAAGTTCTTACAGCTAACAAGTGACTGCTGAGCCGTGAATATTAGAACTCAGATGTATCTGACTGCAAAACTTGTGCTCTTTGTACTGTATCAAGCTGCTTTTCCTTTATTTGTTTGGGAAATTTGTAACATGGCACTGTTCTAGAACAGAACATCTTTAGTTGGTTTGGAATTTTTTTTTTTTTTTTAAAGATTTTATTTATTTATTTGACAGAGATAGAGACAGCCAGCGAGAGAGGGAACACAAGCAGGGGGAGTGGGAGAGGAAGAAGCAGGCTCATAGCGGAGGAGCCTGATGTGGGGCTCGATCCCATAACGCCGGGATCACGCCCTGAGCCGAAGGCAGACGCTTAACCGCTGTGCCACCCAGGCGCCCCCTGGAATTTTTATAAATAAATATTTCCTTCATGTATATCAAGGACTAGGCTTCAGATTTGAAAGTAATAGTCCTGTGTTGAAAGGGATTCTTCTGGGGCACCTGAGTGGCTCAGTCGATTAAGTGTCTGCCTTTAAGTCATGATCCTGTGGTCCTGGGATCCAAGCCCTGGGGAAGCCTACCTCTCCCTCTCCCTCTGCCACTCCCCCTGCTTGTGTCCGTGTGCGCGCTCTCTCTCTCTCTCTCTCTCTCTCTGTCAAATAAAATCTTTAAAGGGGGGGAAGGTTCTTCTCTCTTCATTTCCTCTGTTCCCACCTTCCACCTCCCCTTCTCCACCACAAAAAGATGTGCCACAATGTTGCTGCTGGTAACAGAATTGTATTGTACACGATTATCTTAGAAATAGCCTTTTATATCTGATGGGTTTTTTTAGCATCTTTATTGTAATATAATTTCCATATCATAAAATTCACCTCTTCAAAGTATACAGTTCAGTGGTTTTAGTATATTCATAGAGTTGTATGACCATCACCAAACTAAGTTTACAACATTTTCATTACCCAAAAAGAAATCCTGTACCCACTAGCAGGCTTCATTCTCCTCACTGGCCATAGGCAACCACTAATCTATGTTAGTGTCTCTATCTGGACATTTCCCGTAAATGGAATCATATACTATGTGATTCATTGTAACTGGCTTATTCTACTTAGCATAATGTGTTCAAGGTTCAGCCATGTTGGAGTATGCCATACTTCATGTCCTTTTATTACCTCATATACTATCATAATGTACTTACCACATTTAATTATCTATTTACCAGTTAATGGGCATTTGGATTGTTTTCACTTTGGCTTTTATAAGCAGTGCTGCTACGAACATTAGTATATAAGTTTTCACCATTTTTTTTTAATTATAAAATATACATCACATTTACCATTTTAAACATTTGTATATGTACTTTACGGCGGCATTAAGTACATTCAAATTGTGCAGTCGTCACCACCGTCCATCTTGAGAACTCCTTCCTCTCCCAAAGTGAAAGTCTCTGCATTAAAACAGTAGCTTCACATTTACCCCTGTGCCTGCCTCTAGCAACCACCATCCTACTTTCTGTCTCTGAATTTGATTATTCTAGATCCCTTGTATACATGGAATCATATAGTATTTGTCCTTTTGTGATTGGTTTATTTCACTTAGCATAATATTCAGGGGTCATCCATGCTGTAGAATATCTTAGAACCCCTTTCTTTTGAAGAGTGAGTAATAATTGATTGTATGAATTTACCACCTTTTGTTTTACCTGTTCATCCATTGATGGACATTTGGGTTTTCACCTTTGGGCTGTTGTGAATACTGCTGCTATCTATGAACATTGATGTGCAAGTATCTCTTCAAGTCCCTGCTTGCAATTCTTTGGGATAACTTTAGCTCTTAAAATTTAGGTCCTCGGGGTGAGTGGCTCACTTGGTTAAGTGTCTGCATTCCTCTCAGGTCATGATCCTGGAGTCCTGGGATCCAGCCTCACAACGGGCTCTGTGCTCAGCAGGGAGTCTGCTTCTCCCTCTCCTTCTGCTCCTCCCCTACTCTATCTCACTCTCTCTCAAATAAATAAATAGACAAATAATTTAGGTCCTTGATTTATTTTTAGTTAATTTTTTACATAATATGAGGTAGGGGTCCAACTTTATTCTTTTGCATGTGGATAT